>NC_143403.1:69159296-71828527 GCF_052110815.1 Crocodylus siamensis
ACCTGTGCCATACATTTCCAACATCTTTTATGGGTTTGAAAATCTGTATCCATTCCAGATCTGTTACTGGCTCACACCAGGTAGCTTTATCTACATCAGAGTTTGTATGATAGCAGCCAGATTCAAACATGTCCACTGTACTAAGAGACTCATTGCTTTTTGAGCCACATGAAATTCTAGCTGTATCTTTCTGACCTTTACATTCAAAATCAGTTTTGTCAGATTTGCTGGCATGCTGGGTCAAAGCACTTAAAGAAACCAAACAGGAACTCAAGTTGAGCCAGTGCTCATGTACAGGTAGACAGGCCTCAAAGGTTTGCTGGTTTCCTCTAAAAAACCTATCTTGTGAAGTATGAAATGTGTCCTTGCTTCTCCCCGGCCTCGTACTGTCGGTGCTGGACACTGTTCTGCTCTCTGGCTCATCACTCCTAGATGAAGCATCCTGCTTTTCCTCCTCCTCCACAAACAGAGCTTTCCGCCTCTCTAATAAGCCTTTCTGAAGGCGATGTAAGCTTGCTGAGGTACTTTCTTCTATGGCTGACACATCCACCACCTTTTCTGGTCGGCACACATTACAGATGGTTCTTAGCCTGCTTTTCTGTGCCTCTGTAGTTCTGTATTCCTTAGGCATCTTCTGAGTTAGGCCCTCACTCCTAACTGTATCCTCCTCGTAGTTACTTTCAAGGTCTGCTGATAATGGTCTGCTACAATGGCATGATGAAGAACTCAGGTCACAACAATGCATTTAATAATTCAGATGAATTGCACTTGGTCTAACACACAGTTTGGATACAGGCTGAAGCCACAGTCCTGTGGCACACAGCACACAGGCAGAGAACTACACCTAACCAAAGCCCCTGTGAAGTCAGCATAGCTGTAGTTGTCCAGCCGCACATTACACTTCACAGGATAGGTTCTCAAGACTTTTGGTATTTTAGTACTGTAGAAATTACAAGAAACTGAAAACTTTGATTTTAAAATATAAAGAAGTAATTCATACCAAAATGCTGTTGCCTGAATTCCCTCACTGTTTCTGAGTAAACTATAAACAGCTAAAAGCATGTGGCCAAGCACAGTTTAAGGAACATCCAGCCTGAAGACCAAACTGATTTTCTAAAGTGGAATATCATAGTTTCTTGAACAGCTGAAAATTTAACTGACTTCTTTTTTCAAGAAATATTTATGTCCTATATGCCTTACAGGCACTCAAGAAAAAGCTAAGGCATCCATTGGGATTGGAGTCATTAAATAAATAATATAATATAAAACAGAACGATTAAACATTGGCAAAGAGATGACTCAAAGGAGTTATTTACCCGGCTGGGCAGTTTATTTTACTAAACACGTTTGCGATTACATGATTTTAAGTTTATTCTCATGCTCATTTCTATAAATAAGACATTATGATAGCATTTCTCTCTGACATAGCAGTTACGCTGTGCAAGTTCCATCCTTTTGTTTTATTTTGACTTACAGGCACTACATGCATTAGTCTCTTAACCAAACTGATAACTGATTTACATTTACTGCCTCAGAGTCCAGAGATGCTCTCTTTTCACATAGGTCCATAAGCTCTGAAGTATTGTACAGTTACTTGGTAGAAGGCTAAACATGACCCAATGGGTAGATCCTCTCCCTCAAACACACAACAAACATGGTCTGCAGGTTATGCTGCCAAGCTTACCTTGTTTCATGTGCCTCTTTCTCATGTTTCTGCCTTAATTTCTGTGAACTCTCCAAGTTGAAATGAAGAAACTGCAAATCATGCTGCTGCTTTACATAGATCTAGATTCAGATAGCGATAAAACAAGTAAACTTGGACAGGCAAAGAATTTTTTACATCTTATATTAACATACTGCTTTCCATCCCAAATTATTTCCAAAAGCCAAGCCAATACTGATAGTCAAACGATGAGCCAGATTTTGCAAGTGGGGAAAAAAAAAGGATCAGCTGCGTACACTAATTATTTTTCCCCTATGTCAATGACACAAATCTCCAGTGCTGAAAAAACACGGTACCTCTATAGCAAGACATGGCAACAACACACACCATTACAGGGTGAGAACTGAAAATCATATCCAACTAACGGGCAAAACATATTGATGGTGAAACAAAAAAGTTACCAGACACACACCACAACTACCACCACTCCACTTTCCAAAAGTACACAGGATCATCCAGTGATTGCAAATGGGGAAGACATTGGTTTTGCATACCAGCAGAAAGACAGCATCACTTGCAGTGCAATACCCCTTGATTCCCACATGAGTTCACTCAGCACCTCTGAAGATAAAGCCCCTAATTCTTTTTTTATTTGAATTCCACAAATCATGATAAAGGTCCTTTTCCAAAATAATTTAATATGAAACCAACACACGTTTGGTAAACTGTTTATTTTAACTCATGGTCCCATGATAGATCCAAATCCTGTTAAGTCTCATGCAAGCATCCCACTTTATGGGCTCTGAAAGGAACCTCACGGTGTGGGAAGCTAACCACATATCTCTATGCAGGGCTTGCACTTCATTCATTATGCCATTGAATACATATAAATTAGTGCTTTATCATGGTTAAGGTGGAAAAAAATGGATTTACACCGTAAGTTCCTGGTAGCAACAGATAAGCAGCACAAATTTTATAGTGATTTATAATGAACAAGATCAGTTGAACTGCTTGTTCTCTTGACCAATCATGCAATTCTATGAAGAGGTAAATGTTGTTGGTCAAAACTAACTACCATCAACAGAGAAGTGCAATGAGAATTATACCTGCCGCAAACTGGACAGCTCTGTATCGGTCCGTACTTGTTTGGACTTGGCAAATTGAAGAAGCTGATCCTTCCTGTTTGCTTTCTCAGCTGTTTAAAAAAATGTAAGAAACACAATTATTTCCCCACTAGAAATCAAAGTCAGTAACTGAAAACTGCCAAGGGAGATCTCAGACACACTGTTCTCTTAGGAGCAATGCCATATTTTTGCCTAACAGAGAGCTCTTTTTATAGCTTGTGGAGCAACTAAACAGAATGTTAAGTGATGACTTCTCACTTACAACACGCATCTCACTTCACAAAGTTTCTAGCACTATTTTTGAGATGCATTTCTTTCTGTCATCACTGACTGGATCATTTTTCTCTTCAGGTGATCGTATTCATATATGAAAACGAAACTCAGTAATCGTTTCCACTCTCGTGTGTGTCAAGGAAATGCACAATATTTCTCTTTGTAAATAGAAATGCTCACCGCTAAGCATTAGCTCATTCTTCAGGTAGCCATTCTCCTGTTTGAGGCGTATGATTTCTTCCTGCTGCTCATTATTTTCTTTCGTCTTCTCACTGAGGTCCTCTTTAAAATAAAAGAGGGTGCTTCTGAGCAAAACGAAACCATTCAGATGTGGGGCGAGCAAGATATCATATAGAACACTTACCTTTCAATTTACTCATTCCCAAGATCAGTTCTTTCAGGCTCAGCTTGAAATCCTGCTTTTCTTTGTTGATACTAGATTCCTTTGCCTTTGTTGCACGCAATGCATTCTCTAGCTGTTTAAATTTGGATGTAAACTCAGCAATGTAATTGCCTGCTTCAAGTATATCTTTGTCCTAAAACATGAAAATAGAGTATGCTTTTTCATCTTCATTTCTAGGTCTTCCCATTTTGTCAGGTAGATGCAGCAGCAACGGCAAGTCACTATACCAACCCCTGTACAATGATCCGACAACTCTTGACAATCAAAACCAAGTGTGTTTAGAAAGTTACACAACCCCTTATGAAAATATTAGTTTCTAGCTTGTTCAAGATTTTGCATATTCATTTAAACTTTCCCTCCAACAACCTGATTAACACTGATCTATATGGCAGTCACCAATACTAACATTGCACCTTCACACAGGTATGTTGAGTATGCAGTGACAAGACACAAAAGAAGCATTACCTTTAGCTTTAGCATAGTAACAAGCTCCTGTTCTCTAGCCTGTAACTGGCCAATTTTAGCTGACAGCTCCAATACTGAGCAGTTGAGGCTCTGATTTTTCTCCTAGCAAATAGAAAGAAAACGGTTATCATTTAGGTATATTTGGTAGTACAAACACTTCAGCAAGTAAAGAACATGCTGTTTCTTTCCCCTGTAAATATATGCATAACTCCAGTTCTATGTTAAGAGAGCAACAATGTGGCCTAGTGAGCAGAAAGCAGGGACTGGGAGGCAGAAGCTCCTTATTTCTAAGCTCGCTTATTGCTCAGATCACAGTGCAACCTCTGGCAAGATGCATCACATTTTTCACCAGTAAGATGTGAAGGGGTGTCTCAAGAATTAATAAAATGCTTTGATAACGTGTATTGTTACTTAAATAGGAAAAAGTTCCAGAGGGAAAAACAGAATTCTTTTGGAAGTGAATCTCTAGTGGTAATATAGACCGCTTTCAAAAAATACAAAGCAAAACAAAATGGCCCACATCACATCTTCTTAGATCTTGAAGCATTGAGTAGGAGTCCATTTCATAAAAGGAACCGGAAAGAAGATAAAAAACACACTAATGGAAGCTATGCAGCTCGTATTCACCATGGAATTAACTGACTGCTTTCCCACTGTTTCCTATGGTCAGTTGCATAGAAAAGGGGACAGAGTCAGAATGCCTGGTTACCTTTCCCAACCCTTCAAAATGGCAATATTCAAGTCTCTTAGCAGCTCTGTGCCTTGGTTTACTCATCTACAAGATAGGTAGAATATTATTTACTCACTGACTCAGACAGCTTGTGTGCCTTTAAGGTTTGTAAAGCACTTGAGATCTCCAAATAAAAGAATGCTCCAGAAAGTGTGCAGTTTTTGTAAAAAACTGGTATAAAAACAATAGGACTTACTTCCAAAAGGGTCCTATTCCCATTAATGGTGTGTGCCCCTGACGGCTGGGAGGGCACGGCTATGCCAGTGGTGGCGGGAGTCTGGTGGCAGTGAGCAGAGAGCTCCTACAGACACTGCCTGCACTGTCAGTAGTGTGGGGGAGGGGGTGGCCAGTCCCAACCACGGGTCGGTGACCATCCGCAGGCCAGGGGCGATCAGGGACTGCCCGCAGAGGTTGCCGTCGGCGGGGTGGCCTTTTCGCAGGGGATGCACGTGTACCTGCGGGCATCCTGTAATGCGTCGTCCCTGCCTATTCCCCCCCATAACATATTCCAATGTAAGCAGTGATACACATTGTCAAAGCTATTTATTGATTCTTAGTTTTATATGCTATAGTAGTAAAAAACTTAAACATAGAGCCCTAAATCTGCAGATTTTATAGGGAAACTACTCAGATGTCTGTATCTTATGCACGTGCGCACTGGGGAGACCTACCTATGAATCAAGACCTACCTCTAGGACCTGACAATGAAGCATTGTATCTGCCGCTTTTTGAGACAACTCTTTAAGCTTCTGTTGAGTGCTTTCGAGAGCTGTCCTTCGGTCATTCTGCTGAGATTCTAAGAACTTTAGTCTTTTAGTTAGCGTTCTTACCATCTCGTTTCTCTTGAGCAGTTCATCTGCAAGAACAAAGAGGGGGGGAAGAATCAGGTATTTGTAGTCAGCAAATAGCTATATACTAATTTCACACACACCTTCAAAAAGGCAGAAGTATTTTAACCCAGTGTTTAAAGGTAAGAGACTTAATTTTAAAAGTGGATGCATGGTTTGCATAATCCGGAGGCAGACATATGAATTTTTACCTGACATGTTTCTTCCCTACTTAGCTGTACAGACTTGAGTTTGGAAAGAGTTACTAGTACCAATACAACTGGACAGCAGATTCTACTAAGAAAGAACAGTTATATTTCCCTATAACAGAAAGTTAGTAACAGGCAAGAGTCTCTTAAAAGTGCAAAGCACGTGAAGTTACTAAATCAGATAATCTGCTAGCTCTGTGCTGCTCCCTCCCTCCCTCTCTGTCATTCTAGTATTTCTACTATTTCCATGGTAATCTAGGATGGATGGAATTCTTTCTGTTGTGACCTACTACTTGAGTGTGGCTGAGGACAGAGATTTTCTGGTGCCTCGCTATTACTGGATGCCAGTGCCTCTCTGATGTCATAGGTGTGTTCCAGCTCTAGATGGCATGGAGTACTCCGTGTTGTTCATGAAAATATTTTTCTTGCAAATGTTATGACAATTCGCAAAATTACAAGTTTCTAGGTGAGCAAGCATTAAGAAGTCAGAATGTGATTTCAGGATGGGAAATAATCTATCCAAATATCTACTCCATCTCTGCCAATTCATGATGAGATCTGTTTAACACTTCTGAGAAGCTGCGGTTTCAGTAAGGACACTGGGCCCTATAATTTAGAAGAGAATAAAACCATCCTTCCAGTGCTGTAACACTATTACAGATGGGGCTCTGCACTCCACTTATGGGACTGGAGCCTTACTCTGTACGGCACTTACTTTCTAACAGGCTACACCTTTCTGCCAATGTTAGTATTTTCTGGCGATCATCCTCCCAAGCTAACAGCTGTCTCTGATGCACTACAACCATGTCATTGAGCTCCTTATCGCGATCTTTCAGTTCTGCGATTAACAGCTGGAGTTCTTGCCTCTGCTTTTGAATGGTGCTGCTCTCAAGATTTTGACTACGATCCTGCAGAAAGAAAACAGCTCTGTCATATTCAAGAAATAGGACAGGAATCATTGAACTATGCAATGAACACGATGGGTCTTTATGCAATGCTGTGTACTCTCACTTGTATTTTTTTAAAATAAGCTGAAATCACTCAGAGTAAACATGAGTAATAAATCCAAGGACAGCACTACAGTTTTCCTAAATGTCGGGATAAAAATCAGAAAGAAACTACTTGGATACAGACCAAGTTAAGCCAACAGTATTGACAAATCCCAATGTTAAAGAACAAAGCGTGGGTACTTGTCCAACCAACTCCATAAGTGACCTGAAATTACTCCGTCTCCCCCTTGCCTGAAACAAGACGCTCTTGTTAAGTTCTGAAACAGATCACCCCAGAAATATCCTTCATGTTTTGGTAAGTATGACAATGGCAGTCAAGAGTCAAAAAAAGAAGCGACGGCGACTCAATGGAAATAAAGATCAGCCGCTTCCAAAACCTGCTGAACTATCTAGTGATGAATAATACGAGAACTCAAAGCCCAGCTTGGAGGCCGGTTCTGGGCAAAGCTTCGATCCTGCAAACAGTTAAACATCCCTTGGATTTTGTTCACTTTAATCGAAGTTCGCCATGTGTCTCCAGGAGGAAACTGCACAAGATTTGCGTCATGTCTGAAATTTACAGAACCGACCGGCAGATATTCAGCGTTTCAGACACACTGGTTTCAAGGACATGACAAACGCTAGAGAAGAGCATCTATTTATTTTTCAACAATGACATATGAAATTGGAAAGAGGATTTATCATTTTATCTGTCGTTGCTGTATGACTTGAAGCGGCGCAGTCACCTCAATCCTCCCAATTCCTGCTTAATATTTTAATGTGCGGTTTGTGTGGGCGTATTTTCGGGGTTTTTTACCTGGGATGACGCAGCAGGTGGAAGCGATGGATTCATAAGCGTTCAGCAATCAGGTTCCTGCCGGGTACTGGCGTATTTTGGGAACGGTAGCCGACGGCTCGGGATCGGGGTCACTCGATGGGCGGTGGTCTTCGGGGACATTGCTGGAAACGAAGATGTGACAAATTAGTCACGAGCAGGGCCCCCCTGCCGCGCGTCAGCCACGTCCCCGTTTCACCCCGTCCCACGCCGCGCTCTCGGATGAGGGGTGCCATGTCCCTCGCCCTCCCTTTCAACACCTTGTGGGGGGGAGGGGGGGTCTACAACTCCCAGTCAGGAAACCTCAGCTAAAGAGAGGCGGAAGCGCAGGCCGGACACAGCACATCGCCATCGCGGCGCGGCGCCTCCTTCCCACGGAACCGTATCGAGGGAGTGAAACGCGGGCAGCGAGCGGGGAAGCCCAAGGGGTGCTTGTCACAACATCACGGCTGCACTTCAGCATGGAGGCCTGCCCCGCGTGCCGCCGCTCGGCTCCGCCCGTCCGCGCCCGCCGCGGCCCGCCGCATCCCGCCCACGGGCCGCCGCCGGGAGGCGCTGGCCACGCCCCGCGGTGACGCGAACGCGGCGGGCGGTTGGCGCCCAACTGCCGCCCCGGCGCCGGCGCATGCGCGGGGCGATGGGTGCCCGGGGGATGCGCCGCGGCGGCCCGCGTTTGTCTTCGTGCCCGGCGCCGGCGCGTGTGGGCAGAGCGGGGCCCGCGGGGCTCGGGCGCGTCTGCAGGCCTGGGTGGCTGTAGCTAGATCGAGCTGCCTGTCTACCTGTCTAGCTGCCTGTGCATATGTGATCTAGCTATCTGTATAGCTATGGCTAGCTAGGCATTTAGCTATATCTAGTTATCTGTAGCTATATCTAGCTATCTATCCATATATTATCTAGCTAGCTAGCTACCTATATCTATCTAGGTATAGATCTACACCTAGCTATATTTATCTAGTTATATCTAGTTAGCTATATCTGTTTATCTAGCTATCTGTATCTAGTTATAAATCGAGCTGTATTTAGCTATCTAGCTATATCGACGCCTATCTCTCTCTCATATCTACCGGATATATAGGTATCAATAGATATGTGGGTGAGTCGTGTCCTCACCAGCGCCCGTGGCCCAGATGCCGGAGGCGCGCGCCGACGGGCTGATGAAGCGTGATTCACTTCACGAAAGCTTGTGCTGCAAGCGTGTGCACACGCGCAGCGCCAGCTTTCCTGGGCTGAACCTCGCTTCGGTGCACGAGCAGCTCGGGGAAGCTTGTGCTATACAGGTCTGCTTTGGTGAATCTAGCGGTGCTCGCAGTTTCGGCCCCACGGGCCTGATGAACGGCATGGGGGTGGGCTGTGGGCTGGATTGGGGCCTGTGCTGCCTGCACCTGCCCTGGATCGGGCTCCAGAGGCCCCACTTTGCCGCTGCCTGGCATCAGTGCATCAGGATCGGACCCGGCGCCACCCGCACGGCCCGTCTAGCACACGTGGCTATCACCCGTGAGGAGCCCCATGGGCTGGATGACATGGTGCCGGCGGCTGCATCGCCCGAGGACCAGAGATTGATCCCCCTGGGTTATTCTGTAAGGTGCAGATCTACCCTGGCTTCATCTTACTGGACCAGCCGTCCAGCTGGGAGCGCCGGTGGACAAGCTTTCGCTCCCAGGGAGAGCTCAGCAATGCAAGATGGTTCTGCCAGTCACAAAACGAATGGAGCGCTGCCCGTTTGGATAAGTGGATCTGCTGAAACAGTTTATTCATTTAACAACTGGTCATTACCAGTGAAGGGCATGGCCAAGCGTTCTCCATTAATGCAATAATTACCTACAGGTTTAAGGGCTTTCCACATGGATTCTTGGTACTACCGTGTGTATGATAAGCTACATATTTTTACAATCTTTTTTACATTTAAAAGCTAGGTAAGTTTAAGGGAGCCCTGAAACGTTCAGCGGTCTTTCACACTAAATCACCTGGAAGACTCAGACAGTGGCTCCCAACCAGGGTGGCCTGGGCTGTCTTGAGATCCTTTCAGGGGCGCCATGGGATGACACGCGGTGTTAGCACTGCTGGGTGTGCAAACATGATTCACAAGATAAACCAAACAACTTCAAATACGAATGCTAACACTTCTGACTTCTTGTGGCCTGAGTTCTTTGCAATAGAGAAATTGCTCTATTATTTTTTCCATAGTCAAACAGTGAGTGAAAACTAAGCTGGCATTTTCTGAAGTGGTGCCTTGAACTTAATGAGGGGTGCCTTGAGACGAAGAAGTCAGGAACCACCGAACGTTGAGAAACATCTTTTTGTTGATTGTCCCCTTCATCTTAAGATATGAAGAACAGAGGTAACCAGGAAAGATTTGTGAAACGGTGACACTTTCAAACGCCCTCAATAAATTCACTTTCTCACCGACCAAACTGCACCCTCAGAAGTTGCACTAAGTTACCTCCAGATGCATACATAAACCCCCCACCACAAGTGTTTCAATTCAGACCTCAAAAACGAAGCAGCACAAAAATACTGAACTTCTAACCAATGACAAAAACCAATCGCTGCTAAAACACCACAACAGGAAAACGCCGACAAAGGACTTCCACAGCATCAATTCTGACCGTCAGCTTTATCCATCGAGCCAAAAATCTGGAAAAACAGGTTGAGTGTGCCCCTTACATCAAGATGGACACCCACCAAAATCTGCAACCTGGGAGAATACAAACAGCTCAACCCTCAAACTCACCACAGCACTGCGACATCTGAAGGGTGTTCCAGTTAAGTCCAAGTGAGCATTTGACAGTATTGACAGTGATCCCCATTTCTACCGATAGAAGCAAATGTTTCCATTTTCCTAATACCATTCTTTTTTTCTCATATTTCTTTCTTTGTGGAAGTTTTTTCTTCTACTCCGGATCTCCTTACCAGACCTGAAGGACCCTACAAAAACAAGGCGAGCAGGTTCATTCATTTGAAAATTTCCAACCAAACCAAGTGAGACAAACAACAGAGTAACAGGGAGTAAAGTGAAAAAACAAACCCAAAGCTAATAAATACCACAATGAACAAAATTAAACTGTTTTAAACTTCAAAAAACACCACTTTAAACAACTTTGAATGTTTTAAATGTGATCTGATCTAAACACTGGATTTGATATCAGACTGGGGGAAAAACATGTTATATATGTTATATCTCAACTTTCACTTTCCACTACTAGTGATCTGCTAGCCCTATGGCCTGTTGGTCTTGTGTGGCAAAAATGCAACCCGAAAGCTTGCAAAAAAATGTTTTCCCAACTATTTAAGTTGGTCTAATAAAAAATATCAGATTCACCCAAAGAACCTTGTCTGCATCAGGACACTAGGTTTTTCAGGCTGGCTCCCCTCTTAGGCACAGAGTAACATGCCCAGCCATGGTGTCCTCCAGTGCACAAATCCTTGCCCTACAAAAATCTAGGCCTCCTGTTGGCATGAAAATGTCTAGTTTCTGCTTGTAAAAAAGAATTCAAGGCAATCTGCAGGGACTGCATAAGGTGATCATTCTCTGCGTGTCCCACATTTCCCCCAGCAACACTCAAAAGAGTGGGCCATTGCCAACGAGAAAGCGAGTCTCCGGCAAGAGGGCTGGTGGGCAGATCCAGCGCCAAGTGATCAGGGAGGGAGCAGATCCAAGATTCTGGACTCCCCTCTGCAAGCAGGCGGTCTGCAGAGATGCCAGCTCAGCCCGAGAGCGCACCGCTGGGGTGCTGGCACCCGCTGCTCCGTCCCAATGAAGTTCTCAGCAAAGCACCCACGAAGGAAGCAAAATGCCATGTGTGTACTGGGGGCTCTGCTCCACTGGAGGGCACCACACACCACGCAACAGCCTGCGGGAGCTCATCTGGGTCCCTTTTCCACCTTGAGACTGGAAAAAGCACTTTTGGCCTCTCACCCAGCCTCCTGGCTGCTCTGACCTAGCCCGGAGACCTGCGGTGTCATGGATAGCTCAGCATTGCCCCCTCCACGCGCTTGGTAGAGATACAAGAAGCAACCCCCACCCGGGAGGGACGTCTCTCGGGCTCTTGTCGCTCAGCTGGCAGCGCTGTGACCTGCTGCTGCGCTGGTTGCCCCTGAGTTGTAGGCGGGTCACTGCCGGGGTCCCTCTCTGGAGCTAGTGGAGGGGGTTAGTGAGCCTGGAAGTTCCCCTTGAGGTGTGCAGGGCGCTGTTTAAACCATCACGGTCATAGTAAGCACGGGAAATGCAGCTCAGCCAGCTGGATCCAGGACCCAAGGAGCTCGATGGTCCAGCACGTGGTGGGCGGGAGGGATGGTGAACAAGCCCACTTCCTTTGGAGCCCCCCACCCCTGCCCCTCATTCCTACCCAGGCTCCTTGCAGTAATCAACCCCACTGTCTCCCAGCGGGCGCCGAGCTATGTTATTAAGGCCCACTGCATCTCCCCGGCCTGTCTTGCTTCAGCTGTTGGCATGGCAACTTGTTACTTACTTTGTGGAACGGAGCGGAGATGTCTTCGCCAGAGTGACGGTTATGGATCGCGAGCCTAGATCTTTCTGACAGCGCCAATCACGCCGTGCGGGAACGTGGTGTAGGCTCGGGCTGACACAAGGCCTCTCGCGCTGCCGTAATTACACCGTGGGTAAAGGGGCGGCCCGCCGAGGGTCTGCCCAGCACGACGGCTCCGACACGCCGCACCTGCTCGGGGCACCAGTCCCCCAGGCCTCTTGGCTACTCTGTGCTTTCTTTTGCTGTCTGTTTATCTGTGGCAGGCTTGTCCCAACTGCCCAGGCAGCAGCATGAGTGGAGTAGAGAGGGGCATGATGGCCCAGACTAGCCTGGGGATGAATGTCTCTGCTGCTGCGCCCAGGTGGCCGGCACAGGGCACCTTGTCTTCCAAGGGTCTTGGGAGCAGTCACCACTTTCCCTGGTGATGCCCTTCCTTGGCGGGCAGGGAGGGAGTCTGGGGCTTGCCAGCAACAGATGCGTCAGTAGGGACACGGGGGAAAGCACCCAAGGGGAGTAATGACTCGGATGGGAAATCAGGTTATGGTGGATAATCCCAGCACAATAAATACTCCTAAACAAAGCTTGCCCGCTACACCTACCAGCACCAGGGAAACTCAATTACAGACGGGGTCGGAACAGCATTTTGTCATGCGCCCGCGTGACAGGCGTGCGGGCTGGGATGGGAGGCAGCATAAATTGTGCATGCCACAGGCGCGCGTTGGACACGAACTAGCCAAGAGATGTGAACTTTTGGGGTAAACGTTCCCAGCACATCCCTGCCACCTCTTAGCCTCCCGTACCTGGTTCTGAGCTGGGCTTTGCCGTGGGTTGACTGGTGCCATGTCTCTACCCAATTCTGGTACCCGTGCAGCTGCCCCTTGAGGCCACCCTGCTTCCAGACCCCAAGGTCGCTCGCCTCCTGTCGTATTTCCAAATGATGGCGCTGTAAAAAGCGGATGTGGCTGATGAATGCTTCTGGAGGACAGGCTTTCAGCTGTAACTCATGCTGTCTGCATCTCCAGAGCAGCTCGTGGTGTTTTTACTGCCACGTGCTGCCATCTTTGCCTGGTCTGCATTCCCATGTGGCAGGAGAGGAGGTCACACTGTCTCACCCGCCAAAGAGCCAGCTTCGTGCGGACCATTTGGCTGAGCAGCTCCCAGGCTTTGCGGCGATGCTCCTGCTAATTAAATCTCCTGTAGCCAGCAGGCAGCAGAGGGAGTCTGCAGAGACGCCAAGAGCACAAGAGTTAGCTCGGGCACTCACCGGGCACGGAGACTGGAAGAGGCCTTGGCTCTCCAAATGACACCGGGCTGTGGTTCAGTGTCCTCCGTAGCTCTTGGCTTTGCAACTACCTTGCAGCAGAGCTCCAGGCAGGAAAAGGTGTCCCAAGCCTAACCGGCGTGCAGTCTAATGAGCGACAAGATGTGATGAGCTAGTGCCAAGGAGAAGGGAGGGCAGAGGGGACCTGATAGAGAAGGCAGAAGGCCAGTGAGAGGGGCCGGCCTGATGCCCACATGGAGAGCCCTGAATCTTTTAGGAACACTGCTTAAAATGTAAATCCCAGGGGTGCGCGGATCCCCTTGGGCGATCAGCCGTGTGTGACGGCCCCCAGCCCCTGGCTGGCGGTGCCTGATGCCAGAGCAGAGGGGAGCTGTGTGATGAATAGCTGCTTCCCACCCAGCCCCGGAGGCTGGAGCAGTTCCATCTAACAGGTGTGCGCGTGTCCTTGAAACACCCGGGCAGTCTCTGCAACGCACGCTTCCAGAAAAACTGCAACGGCAGCCAAAAAGACAGGTACGGGTCTCAGAGAAAAACCTCCTGGCCTTCTCGTGGGGCGACAGGTCGGATGCCAAGCGAACAAACCTTTGCCAGTCTCCCAGGAGCTGTGGCCTTCCCCCCGCCAAGCCGGGAGGGGTCCAACTCAGCAGCACACGAAGTAACCAGGACGCCCACCCCTCTGGGCCTGGCTTCTCCTAGGGCTCTTCTAGCCCACCCACGAGGTCCTCTCCGCCTCATACCCGTGGCTCCCCTCTGTCCAGGTAGCCTGGCTCTGATGCTCGCTGGCTTTTGCTTTACAAGATCCTTCTCCCACGACTTGAAGTTGCAAGCTGTAGGGCAGTCTGGGTTTCAGCCCCATCTCTGGGCCAAGACCTCCTTTCCCTGGCCAGGGTGGCTGGCATCTTTTTGGTTGCCCTCTCTGGTTTACAGAAGAGAGCAGAGTTACAGTGAGGTCAGGAGGAGCGGGCGACGCTCCTCCTCGTTGCATTTGAGCTTGGAGTGATACATGCCCCTCTGTGCCCACCCGGGAGCCCCCTTTACCAACACTGACAAGAAACAAGCTGTGCAGGGATCCTTGTCTGAACCAGAGGCATTAGCGCCTGCCAAGGGAAAACCCAACAGGCTCCCTGCTCTCCTGAAGGTCTCCAGAAGTCACCCTCTCACAAGGCTTGTCCTCCCTTCCCAGCTCCCTTTAATATTCCTCGAATGCTGCCTCTAATCCCTGTTCTCCTTTGCTGCAAGGGAGGCTGCAGGTGTGCACTTGGAGGATCGCAGGCATTCGGGTCGCTATTGCTACCCGTGGGAGTTAGGTGCTCGCAGACCATGATGTACCCTGGTGTCCCGCTTCACCTTCATGCTGGCCGGAGCAGCGAGTCCTGCCAGCGCCTCTGGTCCTGGCACTGGGGACAAACAGAGGTGAAGGGGGTGGTTGGCTCTGCCGACACCCCCTGCCAAAGCCTTTGTTCTTCCTCAGGGCTGGAAAGCTGCTTCTCCGGGGTGGAGCGAAGCCGTGGCTCAGGGAAGGGCTCCGGAAACCAGCCAGAGTTTGCCGCGGAGGGATGCAAGCGGCAGGGACGGGAGCTCTCCGTTCAGACTGGGGCGCCTCAGCGGTCTGTCCATACTGCCAATGGCCCGTGCTCTGGGTTGAGCCACCGACCAGCCCATCACCGTGCTGGGGCTGGGGGTCCCGACCCATTGCAGGTGCTGAGCTCCCCCAGTCAGGACCAGGATAGTATGCAGCTTGCCAGGCCCAGAGCTGGCTCCCCTGGACCCCACTTAGCCAAACATGTGGCTGCTGGTGCTGCTTAAGGGACACCCAGCAGCAAGGCTGGCCTCTCGCCCGCGGTGCCCCGAAGAGCCGGCAATAGCCTGGGCGGAGGATGGCCCCCGGGCAGGCAGCCTGACCTCTGCATTGCATGTGAGCGCATGGAGAAGGCAGGGACATGCGAGAGCTGGGCAGAAACCCGCTGGATCCGGGTGGCTGAGGGAAGGTGCTGGGGCTGAAGTCAATCATCGTTACTGCAGCGGGCTCATCCAAGGAGGAGGGATGCGGGGCGCAGCCAAGGACAGACAGCAGAGCTGTCAGCTCCCTCCTGCCTCTCTCGGAAACGTCTTTCACCTTCTCGCTGCCAGCGGGTTGCTTCCCATCCTTGCATCCATCCTCCCATCCATGCGCTCGTTATTCTTCGTCCGGCCGCCTCCTGAGCACACGCCTCGGGCCGCTCGGACCTGGGTCTCGCCCCCGGTACCGAGTCGGGAGCGCCGGATTTCACCAGCGGGCACTTCCGTGGGATGACCCCCGGGCAAGCTGGCACCCCCCCGTGACGGAGGCAGCTTGGATGAGTTGAACCGATTAATGCAGTGCCCGGGGCCTCCAAACCTGGACCTGGATCAGGCTGGCACCGGGTGGCCTGCGAGGGCGCGGGGACTGGGGCAGCAAGCGAGCGCAGCAGGCGACTGTGGAAACCGGCCTGCCTGACCCATGCCAGCCCGCCGGTCCGCTCGGCTCGAGCAGAGCTCTTGATCCCTGGCAGCCCGGGCTCTGCCCCCGGCTCCCGGCAGTGTCTGCCCCTCAGCCGTCCCCGAGCAGCATTTGGGGGGCATGTAATGACAAAGCAGCCATTCTGTGTCAGATTTGACAGGAAGAGTAGTTCCCCCCTCCCAGAGTTTAAAGTACAAGTGGGAAGTAATTAGTCTCGGAGTTTCTGGGGCTGTCTCTTTTGATGAGCTGTCTTTTGTTTTTCTGACTTCACTAAGATCTTAATTGAACAATTACCTCTTATGTCTACGAACGGTTCATTATTGCCGCTCCCGTTATTATTAGCGGTTATTATTGTTTTAAGGAGAATGCAGATTTTTCTCCCCCCGCCCCGTTAATCAAAGGCAGTTGCAAAAGCTAAATTCTCAATTTCCCCCCCACCCAGTGCCCAAAGACGCCTTGTCTTTGCTTCAGAAAACACCACTCCTGCTCCCAAACCCCATTACTTCTTGCAGGTGAAACTGGACTAATCCGGCAGGTCGGTTTAGCAGGCAAAATTGCCGCTGTCGTGGGCTTTTGCCCCTCTCCCTCAGTGTCAGCAATGATCCCCAGCCACCCAGGGATTTCAGCGGGTCCTCCGAAAAGCCTTTCCATCACTGGGCCCGAGGCCTAGAGAAGAGCCGGGCGCTCAGAGGTTTTTGCGGTCTGACTCAAAGGAGACGGAAGAAGGCAGTGAGGGGGATGGTAGAGATGAGAGCCGACGCAGGAGACTCGAGAGGAAACCGCACGGAGGAGGAGAGGCTGCCGAAGCGCAGATCAAAGGTGCGGCCGACAAGGCGCAGGCCCTAACCTGAGAAAGGCGCCACGAGATTAAAGGGAGAGTTTGTCAGCAGTGAGAGCCGGGGAGCAGGCACGCGAGAAGGTCGCGGGCCCCGGCTGTGGGGGGCTCGCAGGCAGGCTGCTCCGGGACCGGGGCCGGGGAGCAATCCTGGGAAGGGCTGTGGCAGGGCTGGGGGGCGCAGCGTGGGGGGCACGTGGAGGGAGGGCTGGGCGCCGGTGCTGGAAGGGGCTCCCGGCTCCGCAGGGGGAACGGACAACTTCCCTCTCCGTGGTTTATTCTGTGCACCTTCAGAGCTGCTCCACCGCTGCCCTGGAGCTTGGCCAGGGGCCGGCTTGCCCAGCTGCCCTCCGCCGCGGGTGCTCAGAATAACACCTGGGCACGTGTGTCAAAGGCCTCCAGCAAGCGCAGGGTCCCCTCGAGCCCAAGCGCCTGGAGCATGGGTTTCCAACCCTGCCCCGTGCAGAGGGGCTGCAGGCGAATGGATGCTTTAAGCCAGGAGCCTTGTTACAGCTTTGAAACGCAGCTGGTGGAGCCTGCGCATGCGGGACAGGGAGACGGGGCCCTCTCCTTGCAGCCTCAGATCAGGAACCGAGCCCCAGGCCGCTCTGCGCACCCTCGCGGGGCTGTCCGGAGTCACCGAGCCCAGCCCTGTGCAGCTGCAGGCTCGCCCAGAACGAGGATTGGTCCCAAAGGGCCTCCAAGGCCCAGCCCTGCCGGCCACAGCCACAAAGCTTCGGAAAGCAGACAGCCCCGGCGCGCGGCGGGGCGAGAGCGGCAGAGACCAGGGCATGTCTCTCGGGCACGCGCCTCTCTCTCTCTCCCACTCACCTGCTTTCTGCTCTGGCCTGCCTGGTGTAGCGCTGGCTGTGTCCCCCTCCAGAGGTGGCTGCATTTCAGCAGCAGGTGGAGAGATGGCTGTAGGCATTCCCTCTGCCAGGCGGCTACTGAGTGTCTAACATGCTTCAGGACATCAGGAACCAGAAGGAACCAAGCTTCCTTCTCCACCTCCCGGCCCACCAGGTACATCCCAACCTGCTGCATCTCACCGACCCGCATCCCCTTCCTCCCAGTGCAGCCGAGGTGGCCCGTTCCCCTTCTGCAGGATGAGCCACTCACCTGGGCCTCCCAGCCCCTGCGATGGATTCGCCTCTGTCCCGAGCTGCCGCACCTCGAGCACCGGGGAGCCAGCAAACTAGCCCCCAGATCCAGCCGCGCTCCTCCCGACCTGCCGGAGCAGGATGCGGGCGCGATGCGCTGATTGTCAGCAGGTGCAGGGGTGGGGAGGGGGCTGCCGCATGGCGAGGCGCGAGGCGAGGAGCGGGAGAGCAGTGGCAGCGTTTAAGGCAGCGACGACCTGCCGTAATTATGCCACGATAAACTTAATTTATAGTGATTGGAAACAAGGGGCGGGCGGCACGCTCGGGTGCTGAGCCTGCGCTACGCGCTGCAGCTCTTGCCCGTTTCCACTCCTGCAGACTGAGGCCTGGGTGTCCAGGACCCCAGGAGGGGCCCGACGTCCCGTGTGGAAACAGGACGCCGGCTTCTCCAGTGGCACGGCGCCTTCAAGAGTGTGCAGGAGCGTAGCAGCATCCGGGCAGAGCTCAGACGCGCGCACGCAGATGCTGGGCCTGCCCCCAGCAGCTCCCAGACCTGTGGCAGGCAGGACCAGAAAGCCCTGGGCTCACCTCGTCCAGCAGCCGGCTCTGATGACCTGCTGCCCTGGCTGACCCCGGTGCTGAGACGGTCACCTGCAAGCCAGAGCGGCATGGAAAGAAGTGGCCCTCTCTCTTGCGCTATAGCAGCGGGCTGCAAAGAGAGACCTGGGTATGCAGGAAAGGGAGGGTTAGCCCTGAGAGACGCCAGATACTGCTGCAGAAACCCCGCTCCCTCCTTGCCCTGCAATTCCTGTGTCTCGCAGCCCCGGGGCACGCTCTGATACGCTGGAAGCCGATATCATTCAGTCACTTAGCTGAGCTGGACATCACCCGCTGCCCTCCTGGCCCCTGCCCCACCAAGGGTCTGCCCTCACTGGCTCAGACCCATTTTGCAAGTTAAATAAAGGCAGAAAGAACAAGACCTATTCCTGTGAGACTCCTCTCCCGACTCCTTTTATGGCAAGAAGCCTAGAGAATCAATGACGATGCAGTGCCTTTACATCAATCCCCTTGTTCCACCTTACATATTTCTTAGCCGTGACACCTCTCTGCTCGTGTTCCCTCTCCCCAGGAGAGCTGCCTGCAAAGTCTCAGCTTTCCAGCCAGGCCCTTTTGCAGCCGAGTGTCTCGTAGCCCCAAAGATGTCTGACCCTGGCAGATCGCTAGCGCGGCAGCGAAGAGAGCCATGCACCCAACCCACTAAGCAAATTATGTTGCAGAAAAAGGGACACTTCATCTTCAAACTTGATTACTCGCCTTTAGCTTTAACGGCACTGTCTCCGTTTAAATGTGATTTACATATATCTTTCATATTGTGGTTTAAGTATTTCCCCAGGGTGAAGGAATGAATAAGTTTCATTATCACTACTTAGGAAAGGCTGAGGTTTCAGCTTCTCAGCTCAGGCTGCATAATCAAATGAGGAGACAAGCTGGCTACATATTTCATGCAAGATGATATTTGAGGATGATCAACTTTGTTTTCAGCTGGTTTGAAATCCGGGTCTGACGAGAATCCAGGGGCAGAAAACCCTCGAGATGCCCAACACTCTCCATCTGCTCACCGGCCAGGACCTCCCCTGCTTGCCCCGGGGTGAACAACCCCAGGGCCTGGTGCTGACATGGAAAGGCCTCTTTTTGTCTCTTCCCTGCATTTACAGACAGCCCCGCACTGAGAATTTCCCCTGCCAGCTGATGCACTGATGCTGCACATCCTCCCTGCACGGGCACTCAGGCTGGGGCTGTTGCTATGTTGGGTGCCTCCAGCTACAGCTCAAAAAATGGGATTTTCCAGCTAAATGGGAAATAAACCATTTTTTCCCCTCGCGTGCAGATGTTAACGCCCCAAAGCAGAGAGAGCGGGCTCGAGTCACTTTTAAAAATGGTTCGGGGGACATTGGGAGTAGATGCTACCTCTCCCCCTGCACCCGCTGCAGCACAGATGCTCTACAGGCATTGCAGAGACAGGCACCCCAGGGACTGCCAGCTCCATGGATTAGCAGGAAAGACCTGGCTATGGGCCAGCTCAAGATGCTGGAAAAGCCCAAGCAGAGAGATGCCGCTCTGCTTTCGCAGACGGCAGGGCTTGCCGGGTTCTCGTTGAGGCCCCCAGGTACCGAATGGTGGTGCTGGATGTATTTAATACACCTGGCTGCTCTTTACAGCGATACAGAGGGCCAGGCTTGGACCTGGGAAGGCGAGAGGGGGTCTCAAATGGACCTGCCAATAAACTGGATTCTTGCTCCAGATGCCATTTGCCCAACAAGCCTGGGTTTAGAGCTGCCAGTGAGACAGCAGCTGTCTTCCCTGAGCCGGACAAGGGGCAGAGTTAAGGGGAAGCTAGGATGTACATGCAATGCAGATGATCACTCAAAGTACTTACCACCGCCAGACCCAGAGACGAGAGGCTGTGCCCGCCCGCAGCCGCGCTGCACAGGGAGCGCTCCCTCGAGCTCCCCGCGAGCCGGCTGCCGAGAGAGAGGAGCGACCGTCTCGCCTCTGCAAGGCAGCAGCACGGCAGCTCCGCACGAGGCCACCTCGCCCGGCCCCGGGCCGTGTTTCAGCTGGCAGTCAATAGTTTGCAAATGACTCCTGGACCGCGCGTTAGCTGTAAACAGGGCGTCGCAGTTAACACCGCCTGGGTAATAAATACATATCGATGTCTCTTAAGGGCAGCTCCAAAGCATATTGACCTCCGAGGTCCACCGTGACGGAGACAGAGCTGAGAACGGAAAACAAGTCGATAGGTGCATGGCGGAGCCAAGAGGAGTGGGTCAAGCCTTCCTGGTCCGTCTCGGAGCCCAGGCGGCTCCCACCTGACACAAGGCAGAGGTGGAGGATGTCGCAGCTGGTCCAGGACCACGAGGATCGGGGGGCCCTGTCAGCAACCAGCCTCTCCCTGCTGCCGTTAGGAGGGAACTGTCTCTAGCGCTCAGAGCTGTGGGTCTGGGTTGCACTCCTGGCTCTGCCACCGACTTGCTAGGTGACCTTGGTCAAGACCCCTCACCTCCCCGCACCTGAACTGTACTACCTCTAAAACAGGGGCACCGAGAAGCCTCCGTAAGAGCACAGGAAGTCTCAGGCCATGGGACTATCATAATACTCTGCCGTGGGTGTTTTTATCTCCCCTCCATCCTCCCCCATTCAGCTGCAGCCTTGGGAACGAGAGAGAAGGTTTCTGAGGCAGGTCCCGGCAGGCTCCCCACCTTTAGGGCCAGAACGTCTCAGGTGAGGCTTGGCTCGGCCCACCCGCCCCCTCCCGACGCCTGCACCAGCCGCTCTTGCTCCGAAGCACTTGCAAGGATGACAAAGCCGCCAGGATGCAACAAAGGAGAGAAAAGCGCTTGTCATCGGGAATGCAGAGTGCAGCAGCAAATTTATTTTTAGATAAATTTAAAGCTTAATTTGTGAAGCTAATATCAATCAAAATGAGAGATGGGGTTTGTTTGTTTTTTTGAAAGCCCTTTTTTTTCGGCAGCAACGCAATTTATATTGCCTGTCGCCTCTCCTCTCGCGCTCCCAGACCAAAGGCAGCCTCCACGTTTAATATCAGCCCTGTACGCTCCTTCCCTAAAATTATGACGACGACGATGATTATTTTAATAGAAAGATATGTGCAGGCCAGAAACGCCATTATTTTCCCACTGACGTGTTATTAACCGCGCGTCGTGCAGAGGCCGCGTCCTGTAGCGCAGCCCGTCGGGGTGCCGCTAGACGAGCGCGACATTACCTATGGGATGACATCACGCCTTCGCCGCGCCGTCTCGTTACTGGGGAGAGTTATAATGCGCCGTCTCCAGCAGGGAGCTCACATGTTAAGCAGGGGGGAACGGTTCAGCGTCGGGTGAGAGTCCTCCCGTGGAAGCCTAGGGGGTGGATAGAGGCCCTGGGGGTCCAGGGGGGTGGGCTTTTTAATTGTTTGGAGGGCCTTGCCGGCGCTCTGGGAGGTTGCGCTGCTGGGACGAGAAGCCAGGCCTGCTTCTGGCCTCTTGCGGGTGCTGAGAACAGGGGTGGATCCCAGGACCCTGCCAATGCAAACGCAGCCTGAACGCCTGCCTCCTGCCCGTGCCTGCGTCCTTCCCATCGTACCCCTCCCCGGCATCCGGGATGTGAGCTGCCTGCCAGAGGTGGGCGAAGCGCCATTTCAGAAGCACTTTGGAGGAAAGCTGCTGGGGAAGGACCGGGCCAAAGACAGCCAAGGGAGGCCTGCCGGGAGCCAGGCGCCCACGCCACCGCGCTGCGGCGGTGAGAGGTGTGAACGCAGAGATGCTGGCCCTGCTCTGGGAGCGCCCCGGCGTCGGGTGGCGCGATTCCTCTCTTCGGGACCCGGCCCCGCGCCCGGGCCGAGCTGTCTGCCTTCCTTCTGGGTATCGACTGACTTCCCCTGCCGCGGCTCGGCTCGGCTTGTGTCAAATGAATACTTGATAAAGGTAGGCCCCTGCTAAAGAGGAACACATTTATTTTGCATTATACATTCGAAATCTTCCCCTGGACGGCAAAACCCTTCTCCAAGACGGCTGCATCTGAGGGGAGAATTAAACTGCTAAATAATAAAAACCCCGTGCACCTCGTAATGAAATGTAATGACTTCTAGACGTGCAAGATGAATCGAGCTGTTCCTTACAGCCGCCGGCCCCTGATTTATAGCAACGTGGCAAATATGAGAGGCATCTCCAATGATGGAGGGGGACCCTGGGGACAGAGCAGAGTTCCCGCCGGGTTCCCCTCGGGTGACCCAGCCATTGCTTTAACCCCGGCTCTGCTGGCCCCAGCCCCATCCGGCTCAAGGCGTGTCACCAGCTGCATCTGCTTTATGTCCTCAGCTGCTCTCTGGCTCCCAAAGGGCCTGGGGCACGGCTGGGGACGCAGCTGTGACGGCGCTGCCAGACCCCTGCACCGAAGGGCAGCGCCGATGCCAGTGGAAGCCGCGTCTTCAAGCGGCGACGCTGCCCGTGCCGGACCCGTCGCCGAGCAGAGGGCAGCCATGTGCCACGTGCCCTGCTCAGGGCTGGGGAGAGCAAGTCCTCATGCCTCGCCGCGGCCACGTCTTCTGGGGAGGAGACAAGCCGTGCTGCTGGCGGGAGGGGGGCACGCGGACCCCTGGGACGCGTGCAGGCCAGCACTTGGATGCAGCAGGGGGAAGCTCCCTGCCAGGCTCCTTTCTCCATGGGAGCGAAGTCAACTCCCGGGGGAGCCGCTGCCTCCTGCCAGGGCAGGGGAAGGAGCCAGTTCCAGTGTTTGCAGCCCTGGCCCAACCGGGGCTTTGTGGGGAGCCCACAGGACTGGGCTGCATGTGCCCGTGTTACTGCTCCTGTTCACGCTCCTCCTGCCTGGGGGCCGTATCTCCCGCGGCCCCGATCCCAGGGCAGACCCACACGGCGCAGGACCCCGTAGCCGTGCGAGCCGTGTGTTGGCTTAGGAGCTCGCCTGCTGCAGCAGGGAGAGGCAGAGAAACAGGGCGCTGGGTCCCTCGCCTGCCAGCGTTGCGTTTCCCAATCCAGGGGGCTTTGTGAGAGGCTCACGACGCCGAGCTTGGCACGCCGCCGCGACCCAAAAGAGCAGCTCCAGGCCACCCAGCCAGAGCCCGCAGCTCCTGCCACCCTCCGAGGGAGGGAAGCATCCTGGAAAGGGCCCAGAGGGGTGGCTGCCAGGCCAGGCCGGGGCAGTTGTGTCCTTCAGGGGCACTGTCAGAGGCAGGCTGGAGCTAGGCACTGGTGCCCTGGCATTTAAAGCATTGCCAAGTGCCAGGGGAGAGCAGGCAGGCGACGGCAGCGGGGGGAGCAGCCATCCCTCTCCACGCCTGGAGCCGGGCACCCGGAAAGGTAAGCTGCTTTGCTGGACTCGAGCGCGGGCGATAATCCCCAGCCTTAGCTGGAGCTGACAGCTCACAGCATGCCCCCAGCCCTGCCGCCGTGAAGTAGGACAGCAGCCATGCCCGAGCTCAGAAGAGCCGGCAACGCCCGCCTGGCGCTGGGGCTCCTGCCTGCATCCCCTCTAATGCCACGAACGAGGTTTTCTGTCACGCGAGGAAGCCAGAACGTGCTGCTGAGCCCGGGGCTGTGGGCAGCTCACTCCGATTTGTGCGGCGGGCATGCGGGGGGAGAGGCCACGGGCCACGCCGCTCCGCACCGCGGGCTCGTGCCACCTGCCTCCTGCCCAGTGGCCCCTAGATGTGCTGGCCCCCAACAGGCCAGCTGGCACAGTGGGGTGGTTTCTTCCTGGCCCTGTTACGCCCCCGCTCGTGCCCCTCGGCTGTGAGCCCACGGGCTGTTTGCACCTGCTTCTTGCTGACTCTGTTGCCTTGCCCAAGGCAGCTGGGTCTGGCCCGTCGGAGACAGGAGCCCCGGCTCGGTGGACCTGGATCGGTGGTCACAAGAGCTTGAGCCATGCTGGGTGGAGCTGAGGGGCTCAGGATGGATGGAGGTCGGCGCCCGTTTGCACAGAGCCCGCGTGCGGCTCCGCCGGGTGCCTGCAGTCGCCCGGCGCCGGGCTCCAGAGCTCTCCGGTCACCGAATGTGCTGGGCCTGGCGCCAGGTCGCGGCGCGGCGCTCCCCGTCCCGCACGGGCGGGTCAGTGCCATCCCCCCATTTTGCAGAGTACAAGACAACCACAGCCCAGCAGCCAGCAAGGCGCAGAGTCGGGGCGAGGACCTGGGACCGTCCTGAGCGCAGGCCACAGAAATGTCCGGGCCGTGCGATGGGGGGTCCCTGGCGACGTGTGGCACCCCCTGCCCGCCCTCTGCCCGCCTGAAGCCATCGAGTGCCACGCGGCAGGTGGTGATGCAGGCTGCGGGGATGGGCTGGTTATTAATTTAACGTCCTTGATTAATACTGCGCCTTCACAAGGACCACAGCACCCTGCTAATTATCCGGCAGCCTTTTGATCCGGCGGCTCCTCTCAAATAATTTACGGGCTCTTCTCTCTCTTCCGCCCTCCCTCCTCCCTCTCACTGATCTCCCGCCTTTCCTCTCTCTCCGTCCCCAGTACCTCTCATGGCAAACTCGGCGTTAACGAGATAACCCCCGAAAAGACGCTTCTCCGGGTGGCACCGTCCGTGCCGGACTGGGTCCTGCCAGCCTCTGAGCTGGGAACGGGGGAGTCTCTCCTGCCCGCCCCGCCGCACGGACGAGCCCCGGGAGGCCTGGGCGACTGCTCCCCGGGTAGATAGACGGCAGGTTGGAATAAGACCCGCGGCTCGGTTCAGGCCCCGCAGGCTCGCAGCTCGGCGCATGGAGGCACCGTCTGTTAACAGCGGGGGGAAGAGCCGGGGTGCTCGAGGGTCTCAATCCAGACCCGGGGTGTCCGGCGGCCACGAGCGCTCTGTAACCCCGCCGGCCTCGTTCCTCGAGAGCTTTGAAAGATGCAAACTCCTGGGGAACCGCTGCCAGGCAATGCATGCTCCCTGCGCACGGGCATGCCCGGGTGGTGCACGGCTGCCACCCTGCGCCCCCAGTAGCCCCGGGCGTTCATCCACCGTGCCGGGAAGTGACGCCCTGGCCTGCGGCTGCCTGCCCTGGCCACCTCAACAGCAGCTAACGCGAAGCACCAGGATCTGGAGCTGTGGGCTGCTCGGGGAGCGGGCATGGGCACGAAAGCCCAGCGTGCCTCCGCGTGTGTTTGGGGCAGGCTCCGCTCGGGGAGGGCGAGTTGCGGGGGAAGCCGCAGCCGGTTGCCTGCAGCTGCCCATCGCCTGCCAGGGCAGGGGCTGACGGCATCGCTGCACCGTGCCCCCTGCTCCCGAGCGCGACCTTCCCTGGCCTCAGCCAGCCCGAGAAGCCCCCACGGGCCTCCCGGGTCGCAGGCTGCTGTCTGGGAGCTCTTGACCCCGAGGCATCCTCCTGGGAAGCGGCCTGGCACGGCAGGCCTGGCGGCCTCCTCCCAGCCGCCTGCGCCGGTGGGTGGGGGCTAGCCCAAGCGCTTTCCCTTTTTCTGAGAGCCATTTTGGCCTCCGTGGCGCGGGAGGGGCAGGGACGGGGACCGCGCCTCTGGATTTACCCCTGCAGTTTTGTTTGCATTCAAGGAAGAAAAAGAAACAGGTTCCTGAGAGCCTCTTGCAGGCTGGGGCTGTGGGGGCAGACAACAGCACAAGGAGCAATGGGCTCACGCTGCAGCAAGAGAAGTTGAGGTTGGATGTTAGGAAACATTTTCTCGCCAGGAGGGTGGTGAAGCACTGGGACGGGCTACCCGGAGCGGTGGTGGGCTCTCCATCCTTGGAGGTGTTTAAGGCCTGGCTAAACAAAGCCCTGGCTGGGATGATGTACTTGGGGCTGGTCCTGCTTGGAGCACACGTTTGCTCCCCTCGTGGCAGTACCGCCCGCCAGCCCGCCTGCCCTTCTCCCCGCCTTGCTAGGCACCGGCCATTGCATCACGACACTTCGAACCAGACATGGAGAGTCACCCAGAACGCCAACCCCACCTCCGTCCAGCGACTGCTCTTTCCTGCATTCGTGCAGACTTCCAGCCTCCTCCTCCCCTCCGCCCCGGCGGGGTCGCGGCTTCCTCTGCTGATCCTCTCCTAGCCCCATCCCGGAGCAGACGAGCCCAGGGAGTGGGCTGTTCCTCCCCGGGAACGTAGCAGGTGTCGGAGAGGAGCGGTGGAGCTGATAAACGGGGGCTGGAGAAGCATCCGAGCAAGGAGAGCGGTCTCTGGTGCCCTCCAGCTCCCCACCCACGTCCCACCCCCGGACGTCGCCCTGGCATCAAGCGTCATCACCAATTCAGCAGCCGGGACCTTCTTGCAGTGTTTGGGAGACAGGAACGAACTCCTGGCTTTTTGTGAACGTGGGAGGGAGGTTTTTGAGCCCCCCTCCTCTGCCGCGCATGATGGACAACCCCCCCGCGGCGGCCAGCGCCCACAGCTGCCTTTGCTTTATCCGGGCATCTCGCGTGCCGCGAGGCCTTTCCTTCACCCACGTTGCTATAAGTTAGGGTGCCTCTGGTCTCTTAAGCCACTCGGTTCTTTCTCTGAGGGATGAAATAAAGCCCCGGCTGGATTTATGGGGTCAGCGGACAGCTTTATCATACATGGATCGCCAATTTGCCTCTTTCAATTGTACTCATTACTCCCAGGTCCACCTCTCCCTGGCATGTCCTTCAGAAACGAGACCCAAGAAAAGGAGAGAGGCAGCCAGGGTCAGACACTGTTCTTATGAGATTAACAGTAAATCAGGTGTCACCCGGCTATAATATTTCAGAGGACTCCTAGAAAATTGTTTTCTGCCCATGCTGGGTAGATGAGGTGAAGGGCAGCTCTGGCCTGAAGCTCGCTGGCCAGCTGATACGGCCACATCACTCATTCGGGTTTGATAAGAGTATTTTTAACCTTCTGGGACATTTAAACCATCTCTGTTACGGCTCGGTGACAACAAGGTTTGCAGGCGGTACTCACCCCGTGATGCCTCGCATGGAAACCAGGCCGTGGACGGTCCAGGCCCGTGCTGGGGCCGAGGACCAGAGATGGGGGCTCTTGGGGGGCAGGAGCAAGAGCCGTGGCCAGGGCTGGCTGGCTTCTGGGGGAGACCTGCTTCCAGGACACCCAGCTGCCTGGCTGTGCTTAATTATAGCTCTGTAGCTCGTTAGGGGAGCTGGCTCACAGGGAGCTTGCTCCACCCCAGCGCAGCTAACGAGCTCATCAAGGTGCCCAGAGCAGCACCCAGGGGTCCTCACAGCAGCTGCGGAGACTGGCTGCTGCTGGTTTTAAATGGGCGCTCCAGCAGGAAGCAGGGGAGTCGTGATCCTCGCACTGCCTCATCGCGTGGCCTTGGTCACTTCCTCCCCTCGGTGCCTCAGTTTTGCCACCTGGAAGATGATGTTACGTGCCCAGGCTCCCCCGAGAGAGGCCACCGCAGGGCAGCACTGGTGGCTGGGCAGCCGCGGTCTTCCAGCCCACGCGTTTCTCAGTGTCCGCAGTGGCCTGGACACTCCTGCCCGCGGCGAGACGTCCGGTGCCAACCAAGAGCCTGACGGGAGCCGGTGCCCTGCTGTCAGGCAGTGCCGCGCGGCACTGTCACGTTTCTCTGAGTGTGGCATCTTTTTAGTCACGAAGATCTAAGCAAATATTTCCCCCCCAGACAACTTAATATGAGCGTGCCCGGCAGACGATTTCGTTCCCTTCTCTGCCCCCTCCCTCTCCCGAACTAGCATTCACCTCTGCGAAATTTTCCTTTTGTCCCAGTTTCTCTTTGTTCCCTTGATCGGCTGTCATGCCACTTACACCACCCGTGACGGAGAGTCTCCTTCCTGGCACGCCATAAATATTGGGAGAAGCAGGTTGTTTGCAAGGGACCCCGTAAGACAAATGCGCCGGCGCGGCCGGGAGCAATGGGGGCTACAGCAGACCCCGGTGAAAGGAGCGGGTCTTCCATCGCGCCGGGGTCTTCCTGTGCTGTTGGAGAGGCAAACTCATCCCTGCGGCCGGCGAAGCTGGAAGTCGTACAGCGCCTAGCACAAAAGAGCCCTGCTGCGTTCAGGCACTTGCTGTCACGAAAATAATGAATCGATAATAATTAAACGGGCCGGGCTTGTTCCCCCCGTCCAAGCTCGGAGAGGGATGAATGAATCGATTGTGGAAAGGGTTAGCAATACAGGCAGCTTTATACACACGATGCTGGTCTCGCCGGGTGTGTCCTTTCAAGGGCTTTAACCCAAGAAATTCTGCGTTCGGTCTCTGGAGACGCTCCCTGGCGATGTGGGGTGTCGGTGCAGCTGGAGGAAGCAGGCGAGAGACACGGGCAACACACCCTGGCCCTGCCTCTCACCTCGGGGAGCCGAGGAGCAGAGAGGCAGACCGGGGGTGCAAAATGCATCGCCTTGACGTGCTCCGTGTCAAGCAACACGAGAAGAAAGAGATGTCGGTCCGGAGAGCGACGAGCCAACAGGGTTCATGCTGCTCCGGGCCTGGCGACAGCCGCAGGCCGCTCGCTCGCTTTGGAGACGCGGGGAGATGGCAGGCAAGGCGCAACGCAGGCATGGCCCGGAGGAGTCGGCCCCCGGACGAAAGCCAGGACAATTCAAACCAAACCGCCCAGCCCCTGCAATGAATGCAGCCTCCTTCAACGCCACCCAGGGGCAGGCCTGGAAGGAAAGGCGTGCGGGGCTTCAAGCCTGGGCTCTTTTAAACGCGCGCAATGTAGCAAAGTCTCGAGAAGGAGATGCCTTGTCCCAGCACTGAATGCATCCGCCAGCTGGAAGGAGGGTCCGACCTGGCTGGAGAGGCCGTGGGACCCCTTGTCCGTGGACTCCGAGGGGCTCTCACCCCGAGGAAGGGGATGTTGTCTTTGCTCCTCCTATGCCAAGGAGCTGCCAGCTCTCTCCCCTTGCCACCTGCTAGGGTCTCACTTTGGCCCCATTTGCATGGCCGCTGGTCAGGCAGACCCTGGATGGGTCTGCAAGCCAACTGGGGGCAGCTCCCAGGTGCCAAGCCAAGGGGCCGGGCCTGAGGCCAAGGCCAAGGGCTCAGCAGAAGCTACCTGAGCCTTAGGTGGGTGAAGGGAGCTTTGCAAGCCTGCGCGTCGCGGCAGAGGGCACCACGGCAGTCGAAACCCAGCAGTGAAAAATGGGAGGGAGAAGCCCTTCTGCCCCCCTCCCAGCCACCGGCGGGGCGAGCAGGAGCTGGCCGCCCGCCATGGCCAGCCGCTCCCGCGAATGGCGCGTGGCAAGGGCACGCGGCTGCAGGGAGCAGCTCACGCGGACTCGGAGGAGCGGAGTGGCCAGGCCGGCTCCGCCGAGCTGTCAGTTGCCTTCGGAAAGAATAAATCCCCAAACAAGCCTTTTCCTGGGGTGCGACTGAACAAGAGGCCTCCCAAGGGCCCTCCTCGACCTCGGCCAAGCCCAGAGCAGGAGCTGAACGTCGCCTCAGGCCTCGGCTCCCCGTTGTCGGAGACCCCCGCCTGCAGCGACAAGGAGCCATAGGGAGGGCCGAGGTGGGACTGAAATCCCTGCCCGGCCCCGGCTGGCTATGCTTGGGTGCTTTCCTGGACCCCCTTCTCCGCGTCTCCGAGGACTACCTTTCCGAAACAGCTTTCCACCAGCAGAGGGAATCCGCCGCCACGTCCTGCGGCTCGTCCCCCCCGGCGCTCCTGCCTCCCGCACCGAGGTGCACGTTCAGCACCTGGGCTGCGCGCGGCAGGGAGAAGCAAACCGAGGCGCAGGCTGCAGAACGGGACAAACGCGCCCTGCTCCGAGCAAAGCCGGGCCCTGAGCTCAGAGCACCTCTGGCTCCCGATGCTAACGAGATGCACGCACCCTTCTCCCCACTTCGTGAGCCAACCCTGCGCAGCCTGCGGGCCTCGGCCCTTCTCTCGGCGAGGCCAGACCTCGTTCGTGTAACAAAAAACCAGCGGCCACGCAAAGCGAAGCGGGGAACCGGCCCATATTTTTCCAGGATCGCCTGGATTGCGCCAAACGGCAAACAAATCCTTCCTCGGCCTCGCCGCCGAAACGCTGCCCTTGAACGGAAGCCGGGCGCGATGCATAAACATCCAGGCGTTCAGCACCATCAGCATTTTTATTAGGCTATTTCTTCCCTATCATCAGGAGGGAGGAGGAACAAAGCGGCCTTTTTCTTTCCGCGGGGCCGCGCGCCACGGGGTGAGAAAGCAAAAACACATTCCTTCCCGATTTGCACTCGAATTTTATCCTCAGATGAACACACACGGGCTCCGAAGGCCGCCTCGCTGTTTGTTTAAGCATTAAAGCCTTTTTCTGCTAGGCCGGAGGCTCAGATAATGGAACACCATATGTCGCAGCGTCGCCGCAGCTGAGGGAGACAAGAGGCTGAGTGATAGGAACTCGGAGTTGAAATCTATTTGGGATTTAATACTATTATCCTAATGCAAGCCGCTCATTGTTTGGGCCAGAAATCTGCTGCCATGGCTTGAGTTGATAGGGTCACCGTGGGTGGAATATATTCTGGATTAGCAGCATTGGGAGCAGAGCGGGGAGGCAGCCGAGCGAGAGGATTCATCAATAGACAGAGGGGAGCCTGCCTTCTCCTCGTAGACAACAAAATGCCTCCTCCCATCCCCGGAGCATTTACCAACAGCCCCGGGCGCTGGGCCTCAAGCTCGTGGGAAGCCCCCGGGACTTGGCTGGTGGCATCGGTCTCTGAGCAAGGTGCGAGGCAGGTGCACCCTGACCCCAGGGCTCCCCCAGGGGCAGGGGTGAGGGGCCTGGCCAGGCTCCGGCACAAAGCAGGCCCCTGGCACGTCGACCGGAGAGGAGGGAACTGGCCGCGCCGCAGGCAGATCCATCGCGAGCGAGGACATCTCAGCGCCTCCGTGCTTGGATGCTGTCCAGGGACCCACATGTAATCCCCAGGGAGATTTCTATTTCAGACTGGCACCGGCAGCCATCGTCCCACACGCCGCCCTTCCCTCAGCTCACCCTGCGCCAGGCCTGTGCAGGGGCTGCAATCTTGCCTCGGGGGGGCGGGTGCCGTCTAACAGCCCTGATCCCGCTGGAAGGACCCGCGCAGCACAGGCACAGGGTGGGCAGCTCCCATCAGATGGTGGGGCAGAAACCACCCCCATGGGACGATGCTTTTTGAGACCCTTTGATAGAGCCGAGGGACCGAGCGAGGCGATAGTAGAGGGGAACAAATGCCGGAGTGGCATATTGGCTGGGCATTTGTAGGCTTTCCTTAGACCCAAGATGGAGGTGGCTCGCCACGGCCACCCACCCCTCCTCGAGGACCTCGTGGGCATTAAGGTAGCAAGGTGGAGGGACATCCTCCCTTTCCCGGTGCCAGTCACACAGCGGCTAGGGTTTGCAAACAAGCCTGGAACCAGCTCCAGCCATCCCTGCTCTTCCATCCAAGCCTGGGCCACCCCATCCGTCTGGAGGGTGCCCGCGCTGACAGCCAGCCGTACCTTACCGCTGTCGCTCTGCTGGCACGTCCTCGCCTCGTGTCTTTGTTCCTCTCTTCTCCTTTTTCTTCTGAAAGCCGCAGTTCCTGGCTCCGCCATCCCGGCTGACAGCTTTTATTTCTAAGTTACAGGGGAATTCCTAGGGCAAGTATAAATGATTGATCGTTATCCAGGTGGCACCGCATCTAATTTGGACTCCTGCGGGGGGACGGCGCTTATGAGCAAGATACATCTTGGCCTGCACATTCCAATAAAGAAAATGAGAGCGAGAGTGCACGCGAGAGGGAGAGCGCACGCTCTGCTCTGCTCAGCGCCGGGAGAGGAGGTGAGGGCTGGCGCCTTCCGCAGTCCAGGGACACAGAGGAAGAGACCGGCGGTGCTGACCCAAGAGGACAATTTGGCCCCAAGCACCTGGTGACAGAGGAGTCTCTCCTTCTCCCTGGGTTTTTAGATCATGCAGATGCCGTCGGTAACACCAGCATGGTGCCACCAGGGCATGGAACGAAGGACGCGCTAATCCGATCGCCTGGGAACCCTGCACGCTGGCACCGGGGGGGGGCGAACTGCCCAGTGGCACAGATGGATGGGTACAAGGACCCCAGGTGCCAGCAACGGCAGCGAACACCCCCTCCCTCTGCCTCCCCTTGGGACAGCAGGGCTCCCCTGGCTGACCGGGCCTGGTCGGAAGCCACCAGCGATCTCCGGGGTTTAGGACACAGCCATGCCAAGACCCTAGGACAGGCCGTACTTGCTCAGTGGTGTGCACTGTTGCACCTGTGAGACGTCCCCACCTGCTCTTGCATTTCTAGGTAGCGATGTAACCAAGACTGCCGACTTCCCACGCACCAGACTGCCCCACCCCACGGATCAGGGGACCCCCCGAACTCTGAATGCAATTAAATTTGGTACCACAGAGATGACTCTGGCACCCCCGGCCCTTCCCTGCCCCCGCGGATGGGATGGGATGATCCAGAAGAGGCCACAGCAACCCAACAAAAGCCACACACACATCCAATGATAGCCTGGTTTTACTTTGGGAAAAACAACATCCGGACACACAGCTTGCGGGTTTTCTCTCTTTTTTTTTTTGTTGTTTTCTCTCATTTTTAAAACAATCTAGTGCAGACAGCACTTTTCACAGTAGAATATAATGGTCAATTTTAGTATAAAAAAAACATTCTCAGAGATTTGTAAATGCACTTAGTGCTTGAACAGGCCTTTTAAGGATACAGTACCTCTTTTCTGAGCACAATCATGTTGGGTTTTCTTGGGGGTAGCTTTTTTTTTTTCCTTTGAAACATCGAAAAAACTTGGTGTTTCCTGGTAATGCAGAACTGCCAGTTTTTTTTTCCTTTTATAAATGAATAAATCCTATTAAACACATAATTACATGTACCGCGTAACAGACCATAATGAACGTTTTGGAACTGCTTTTTTAAAAAAAAAACAACATAAAGTATGCAAATTACAACCCGGTACAATGGCTAGATGCATCGTTAAATGGGAGTCTACAACGCTTCACCTGCAAGTTGTTTCTAAAACAGAACAAAGGTATCGTTGACAGTAAAGAAAAGAAAAAGAAAGAAAGAAAGATCTTGGAAATCTCAGCATTGAGAAACGTTTCTGTTACTGGGTCTGGCTGGGAGGGGGCAGGAGAGGCAGTGGACACAGGGGACACCCCCTCTGAGTGCCCCACGCCCCGCAATGGCTCTGCATTCATCTCAGGGTGATCAAACCGAAATTGCTTCTCGTGTGCTCAGCTGGGTTTACGTTTGTGCACAGCCGGATTCGAGAGAAAGGGACAAGCAGCCGGGGACACGTGGGCTTGCCGGTGAGGAAGGGAGGGGGCCCCAGCTTCTTTCCTTCAGTGGGGTGGGGACGGGGGCCTGGGCATTTTACAAAAGGGAGGCAGGGTCCAAGTGTGGGATCTGTTGTGGGTGATTTGCCTGCCCTCTACTCCTCTCGCTTTTGTCCTCTCAGGCTGTCTCTCTACCCGGGGCGGTTCTGGGCTGGGCTGGGCGTATGGGCATATTTGGAAAACCTGCAAGAAGAATGAGGAGGGTAAAATATCCTTAAATGTAGAGCCTGCTCCCCGGCTCCGTAGCGTGGCGCCGCTCTCCGGCTGCGGTGCCGACAACCGGGCGAGGGAATGGGTCCGGTTAGAAAAGCATCAAAAACTCCGGGGCTCGTTAAAGTAACGGACTAGGCCCAAGCGGCACGGGCTGGGGCAGGGCGGGGTGGGGGAAGGGGAGGAGGAGACTCTTCCTGTAGCAGCCAACACAGAAAATGTACAGTATCTTCAACTCAAAAATAATCTGTTCAAGTTTTCAAGTGTTTTTTTTCCTCTTTACTTAAATAGCCTCCAGACTGTCCCCAGATCGGTAGCTTTACTCAAAGCAGTGCAAGTTACGGACTTCGACTAGGAATTAGGCAAAATTAGCTCTTTCTGGTTGTGACCAAGCTGCATGGAGTTACCGGGGGCAGGGGAGGGGCTGGGACCATCTCTCTCTCTCTTTCTATTTAAAACTCTCATCGGACCTCAGTGTGGGACCGGATTTGAGGCTCTCTCCTGCCGTGCCACTCCGGCTGGCGTGCGCACACACACACATGCACACATACGCACACCCACGCACTCTCTCACACTTTCACACACACACACACACACACACACACACACAGAGTGAAGCCTTCTCTCCCTGGATAGCAGCAACGTGTAGCAATTCCCTGTTCACATTCGTGGAAAGAAAACGATTTCTGAGCTATGTAAGCAAGCGGTCCGTCCTCCTCGGCCTTGCGGCGGGTCTCGGGCATGTCCAGTTCGACGGCCCCAGTGCATTCCAGCGTCTCTGGTGGGGGGGGACCCACCTGGGCCTTCCCTCGCGTCAAGCCAAGCCCACCCCCTCCTCCCTCGCCTTCGCTCCATCACATCCCCTGGCGGTGCTGGAGAGGAGAGTGGCTGTCAGTCCCGTTCTCGCCAGCGCCCTGTGTTTGGAAAGCAGTGGCAGTCTCTTATCTGTAAACGGGCAGGCGGATGTGGGCGTGCTGATGGTCCAAGAGTCTGGGGACAGACACCGTCTCATAGCCCTTGCCCAGCATCTGCTCCTTGATGCAGGGCGGGTGGATGTCGTTGATGAGATACTCCAGCGACTGGAGGCTGCTGCTGAGGATGGAGGTATTGCAGAGGGTCTTGCTGGGCAGCCCATCTGAGGGGTGCACGGCGAGCTCGCGGTGCCCGTTGGCGAGCTCGGGGGGGTTGTAACAGTCGCTGTTGGGGGTGACCAGGATGCTGTTCCAGGGGGGCGCAAAGTACTGCCCCACCGAGAAGTTGCCGTGCATCCCCACGCAGTTCAACGGGGACGAGCTCACCTTCTCCGCTGCCCCTGTCAGGCTGTAGGGCCGTGACACCCCCGCACATGTCTCCGGAGACTTGCTGACGGCACCCCCCCCGCCGCTGCCCCCACTGTACATGCGGAGCTGCTGCTGCTTCTGCTGCCACAGCAGGTAATCCATGCCATCTGGGTAGACGGCTGCCTTGGGGCCCATGGCTAGGGCTGGGTTCGACCCGATGGCCAGGTCGGCCCCCTTGCGGCAATCTGGCAGGAGGGCGCCGGCATAGGCCACGGCAGCACCAGCTGTTGCCATAGTGGCGAAGCTGGCGGTGGCCCCGTGCTTGGCCGGGCTGGGGTTGGTCACCACCACGCCTTGGCAGGCCTGCTGGGAGCCCTGGGCCTGGCACTGCTGATTGATCTGGTAGATGATGCTCTGGATCGAGGGCAGGTTGGACTGCGGCAGCGTCAGGCTCCGGCCCGCGAGCGGGATCACGGACGTCGCCACGGTCACGTTCGGGGGTACCGGAGCCTCGATCTGCTTCTGGGCCCCGTGGTAATTCAACTGCCCGGTGCAGGCGGGGCCTGCAGCTAAAGTGCTTGACACTGGGTAGGGGGCGACACCCACCTGCGCGGGGGACATCTTAGTCCGCTTGCCCTCCGCGTTCTTCACCACGCTTTTGCTGGAGGCCTTCACGATGGCCAGGAGGCCCTGGTAGCCACCGGCGTGCACGGGGTACGGGCTGTAGCGCTGCCCCGTGGTGTCGTACCCATTGACTGTCCGGTTAAGGTGCTTGTGCTGCGGAACCCTGATGTTGGTGGGAAAGATCTTGATGGTTAAGGGGTTGTTAGCCACCTTCTGTGCATAGGCGTCCAGTTCAGCCGGGCTGGGGTAGCGTGGGGAATGCATGGAGACTGCCGTTTCACCTAGGAGACACAAGCAAGAGCACAGTGTTATGCTCCCACGTCGTACACACCCTGCAAACAAGCGGATGCTGCGACACAGGGGGTCTCCAGCACAAGTGGCGGGGGGCAGCTTGGGTTGTACCCCAGGGTGGGAGAAGAGAACTAGAAACCAGGACTCCTGGGTCCTTCTGCCAGCCTGGGTCAGGGGCGACTCGTGGCTGGAAGGTCAGACTCATCTGCAGCCTCCATGTGGCAGTGTGGCCTGCACCCAGGGTAAGCTGGGCTGCCAGAGCCTCCCTGGGTTGGAGGTAGCACCGAGCAGGCCCTTGCTGTCATCCCCTCACCCCATCCCCTGTGCCAGCTCTGGGGACCAGCAGCCTGCCTGGTGTGTTGCTGCTCTGGCACGTGGGGGTCCCAAGTTGAATAGGGCAGGTGCAGGGCTCCCAGCTCCCAGCCCCATCCCTGCAGAGCCACTGCTTGCCTGTGCACCACTTATTCACTTCTAGGATGAAATGTGTCAAGTGAAATACAGAGTTGCTTGCACTGCACTGAGCTGGAGCCGTCACCCTCTGTGCCCTGGAGTTGGCTGGCTCTGCTGCCAGAGCGGGAACCCCTTCCTTACAGACAGTCAGGGAGGGGTGAAGGATACTCTGCAAAGCATCCAACTGGCCTGGCTGCTCGATGCAGCACCAGCATATGAGCCTCTGCACACACGTGTGATACCATACATACAAGCTGCCTGGACAATATACGCCCCCAACAACCTGCTGCAGACAGCCACATATGTGCTCTATGCTTGCTTTACGAGTGAGACCCGCTCTCTGCCCCCCCCATCCCCAGCATGACACCCAGCTGCACCTCTATAAACCTTCCCTCCCAGCCCTGCTCTCCTGAAAGGTACCCTCAGCTGCTTGCACTAGTGCCCACTATGACACGGGGCACCCTGCAAGCGTGAGCAGGTTGGAGGGCCTGTCTGCACGCCCTGCTACAGGGAGCTGGATGCAAAGGCAGAGGGCTGTGGTGCCTGGGAGGCCCAGGCCCAGCCTGGCAGCCCTCCCCTTCTCCTCCATGCCATGGGAGAGACCGGTCCACATGGAAAAAGGGACGTTTAAACCAGCAAACTTAGCAGAGCCATTTCTACCCCCCTTAGATCAGTGATCTCCCAGCTATGCTTATAAACCGGGGGGGAGATAGATGATTTTGGTCATTAAGCCGTTTGCGTTCCAACCCTGACACAGGCTCTCGGGCACAGCCGGTCCTGCCAGACTTGGTTTTCTAGAAGCGCCTTGGGAGCTGGCGGCTCTGGAGAGACATGGACATTCCCCACAGCCCGGAAGGCTGACCTGCCTTTCCCCAGGGTGCTCACATAGAGATGTGTGCACCAGGGTGTGCACCCAGATGTGCACAGATGTGCACCCTGGGTGCAGAAATGTGTGTTCCTATGGAGCACATTGGCGGCTGCTGGGCACTGGGTGTTTGGGAGAGGGGCACGAAGCCATCTCTGTCCAGGCCAGAGAGGGAGGAAACAAGTGGTCCAGGCTCCTCACAGCCTGAGGCTTGGCTGCACTTTCCCATCCCTTCACCACAGCTCAGAAGGCCCTTGTCCGACCACACCAGGCCCTGGAGCCAGTGATCGTGGCTCCTGTTGCCTTTAGCCTCAGCTGTGGAGGGCTGGAGTTCAGTTCCCCCAGAAGATGGGACCGGGGACAGGTGTGGCACAGAAGTGGTGTGGGAAAGTTGGGGCAGTAAATAATTTGTGTTGAGGGAGCGTCTCTATTTTAGCCACCAGCCGGCCAGCCCTGACACTAGCGATGCCTGAGATGGGAAGGACATGCCTGGCACTGCAGCACCAGAGATGCAGCTATTCCCATCCCTGCATGTTAACTGCAGACACTTATACTCATCCCTCCCACTCCGATCCCCGGTGACCCGGCTGTGCCCGGCTACTTAGGTGCTATTCAGTTATTCTGAAATGCGCTGCCTGTCGCCCGCTGCTCTCGCCTCTGCTCATCTTGCTGCCTGATCATTTCACAGTCAATCATCTGTTCTTCGTGGACAATTTTAGGCTGCTCATTTGAAAGTTTTTCTGGGCCAATTTGAAGGGAGAAGGGGGGAAAAAACAGAAAGAAACTTGTGCAAACCCTATGCACAGCAGCAGGCTTCAGGGAGCCGGAGCCCTCTTGCAAGTCATTTCCATCGAGTGCTCTTTGTACCTGATCTCGGCAGAAATGAGGTCACAGTACAAACCTGCCCCCTTTCTCTTCTAAAGTCACTTCTAAGTGGCCTAAAATAAACTCAGTGTGGAGAATGGAAATGTCACTTTACCCAACGGGGGAATCTTTCTCTGAGATTGGATTTAAACTACATTATACAAGCAATTTCATGGGTGCTTTGAGCCGCTACGAGTGCCTCACCAAAAATGGAAAAGCATTCCATTTACCAGCTATAAATCAGCAGTTCCTATAATGAGCACAAAAATGTCACTTTTATGCAATTTTACAGATGAACAAAACTGGTGAAATTAACTGTGGTAACCTACTAGAGTCAGCAAAAGCCACCGCCGAAAAAAAATTATATATGTATATATTTTTGTTCCTCTCAAACTCTTTCCCAAGCCAGTTTCTGCCATTCTGGTGTGAAAACTCATTTGTCGTACACATTATCCTTTCATTTGGAGTTTATCTTGAGTATCCAATGAGCCACCAACTGTGAAAATGATTAAATCTACAAAATCTATCTAATAGATGGAATAAATTAGGTGTTTAAAATCTCTACGTGCGCGTGTGTGCGCACATTCACTCTGACACACACACACACAGACTATGAGTTACGGCAGCCTCTTCCTCTCCATCATCCCTCTGGATATGGTACAGCAAAGGGCCTCGGACGGAGCGAATGGAGGCACAAGAGCTGCTGGCAGTTGGGCTGCACCTTGCCTTTGAGAGGCCCTAAGACAACAAGTCTCTCCCTTCCCTGCTTCCTCAAATTCATGAGATTTGCCTGCTGCACAGCTCAGCTCACGTGGCTGCAACTGGTGAGAGGTGGCCGGGTCACACAGGAGGTGTCGCTCCAGGCACTGCAAGCCCAAAGGGGCTGCCCCCGCGCACCTGGATTAGCCCAGCCAGGGGTCTGCAAGGGCTGCACGTCCTGCATTACCCCCACGCCAGATCACCACGAGGAACCCTGCTGGTTGCAAGTTTTGGTGCTCTGAAGCAGACACAAATGCCTGGGCAAGCCTGCCATCGCACAGCAGCACATGGCACCCAGGGCTTTCTGCAAGTTGCCGGCAGAATAGGAAGCGCACACACTGCCCATTATTGACTGCTGCCCTTGCTTCCAGCCCTGTGGCCCCCAGGGTCCAGAGGGGCTGGACCAGAGAGGGATTGGCTTCTGCTCCACTCTAGTGGGAGACAGGCCGGACACTGCTCCAGAGAGAGTCACAAACACAACCCTGCCAAGGGAACCAAGGGAGGCTGCTCCCAGGGGAATGCCAGCCAGCAGGCGCTGGCAGACACATAAAGTCTGAAGAAGAACCCAGGCTGGAATTGTGGATGGGTCCAGCTGGCACTGCCCTGGCTTCACCAAGCACCCGGTGCTTCCTGATTGATCCTGGGCTTGGGGGGGCAGGGAGCTCAGCACTGGACAGGATTGGGCCCTGGCGTTTCAGTGACCCCAGGTACACCATCTGTGGTGAGCAGCACGCGTCCCCCTTCCCCGGGCAGCAGGCTGCACTCCTGCTCCAGGTTGCAGCTCCCCCTGTAAGTGCAGAGCCAGCGATTCTATTACAATCTTCCTGAAAAAACCCTACATGTAAAATAGGCCTGAGCCCGTTGTGAGGCAGCGGCAAAGCCATCTGCGGTAATGGAGGCATTTCCAGCACCACGGTTTCACAGAAACCTCTTTCCCCGGCATGCTGAGAAATCTTTCTTTGCAGAGCCGCGGGGGGCCCTTTTCCGGCGAGCACGCCAGCCCGTAATGATGGCGCACTGGAAACAAAACCTGGTCTCTGCGCGGCACCGTAATCTCTCCCCTTCACTGCACCAATAGCGAGCAGAGAGCGCGCCCTGGCGCTCCGCCGTCCCACCGAGGCTGAGGGAGGTGCGCATGGGGCTTCAAATGCAATTGCATGCTCTCAATTCCAGTCAAAGTAATGGGATGGAAAAAGACATAGTATAAGCATTTCACGCGTTCTTTATGAAGATGGGCCCATCTTTTCACACCACTGCCAAGTAACCCCATGGTGCTGGTCCCAAAAAGGATGGGCTGCTTTTGTAACCGTGGGGCTCCCATAGCAGGTGTGGAAAGGGGATGTGGGATGCCCGTACCTCTTGCAGCACCTGGAGGACAACACAGAGGGACAGAAAACAGGCCCCCTCTGTGGCAAGCCTGCCTGTGCAATGAAGGCATGGAGGAAAGAGGAGTGTCCCCTCCCACCGCAGTGCAGGGAGCAGGATGTTGGCAGTGACCTACGGCTCTCAGGATCGTAAGCCCAGCTCAGCCGGGCAATTGCTGCTGGGCAGCCAAGCAGGGAGCTGTTGTGGTAAGAGGAGCAGCTGCTACAGTCATACGTCAAAGCCGTTACAGCTGGATCCTCCCTACAGGTACAGGAGGCATCGAGGCCATCCAGAAAGGATGTCCTGGCTACCAGGGTGCCTCCAAATCCCTTCTCTCCTGACCGCCAGCCAGTGCCTTGCATGTCCTAGGGACGTGGAAGAGCATCCCAGATAGCTAGGCGATCAAGCTGTGTATTGAGCCTTCCAGCTTTGTGCAAGAGGTGGCACGTGATGGCCTGACAAGATGTGAATGGGTGTGAGAAGACATAGCAAGAGACCCGAGAAGGCGAAAGAACGGAGAGGAATTGTTCCAGTGAGCCACGAAGAATTACGAGTCTCGCACATGCACATGCTGCACCAACATCCCCGCTGCCCGCTCCAAGCCGGCATGAGAACAGTAATTACTGAATAAACTCATTGTGCACAACCCAAAGTTAATTGTGAGCCATTTGCCGCTGTATGAAATATCCCCTTTCATTTTTAGCTAATTAGAGTGCTGTTCGAAGCAAGCTGAACTTCTATGGCTAACCAGCTCCCTTGCCAGGTGGAAATGACGCACAATTAGTGTCTTGTGGGACTGAGCCACCCCCCAGGGTTACATTCATTGGGACATGGAGGCCAGTGGTGTTGGGGGAGTCCGAGCTCCCCCAGGTGTGTTGGCTCAGGTGTGGTTTTGCTGGTGGAGTTGCTTCCAGAGCTCCCTGGGATAAGAGCAAGTGTTGGATGCCAGCCTCCAGCCAGCTCCCAGCACCCGCCAGCATCCCTCTTGCCCCTGGCAAACTTTCCATGTCAGCACAACTGCCCACCCCGGCAAGCCCAGGCTCTTCCTGCTGGAAAGTTTCCCACCGTAGGGACCTAACGTCATGGCAGTGGGATCCAGGTGGTCACCAAGGTGCAGCCATCTGGACTGGTGATATGGAGGGGCAGCCCCGCAGAGTCTCCGGCCTCCAGCCTTGATCTGTTCCACATTGCAATCACTCTAGTTACCACAGATGGGTGCAGGGCCAGCCCCAGGCACTACGTTACACTGATTGACAGGGCTGAATCATGGTCTCCTCTCCCCTTGGGCAGCCATGGCAATGTCCAGTGGTCATACAGGCTGTCAGCCAGGAGAGCATGCCCTGCAAGCATGGACCGCTGAGCCCTGCTGTCCTTCGCTGGGGCGCCCCTGACTTAGCAGCTACCGGGCCTTAACATAAAAGGAGTCTTCCTGCTTCTGAAGCTGACGGTACAGTGTGCAATGGTCCTACCTTGTAGGTACTGCCCAGGGATTTCCCTCCATGCTTGTACCAGGAGCGGAGGGGTGCGCAGGCAGTTGGAGGCCACAAGTCCTTGATTATCTCTGCCACCAGACACTCAGTCAGTCTACACGTGGCACCAAGATGACCTGCCATCTTGGAGCTGGCTCTGGGAGGAGTCTCCTGTCTGAGTTTTAGTTTCAGGTATTCTCCTTCCCTGCTGCGAACGGGTGCAAGACGGTCAGGGCAAAAGGGGGCTTTAAGGGGAGGTAGTATACACACGCACATGTTGGGGCAGCCAATATCCTTGCCTTTTATCTGTCCTTCCCATTAAACCCTTCATTCACTAATTTAAAAGGCAGAATTGAAGAGAGTTCGCCAGCCATTTCTCCCATTAAGTTAATGTTATGGGCTTTTTACAGGTGTCTTAAATAGACGTTGTTATTAACGAGTATATTAAGCCAATTAAAATCAAGCCCTTTGAGCAGGATTTAATGTTGCTGCTGGGAGGCTTGAGGGAGAGGCACGCTCAGGAGCTGCAGCCGCCTTACAGCCGACCCTGGGCAGGGGCAGCTGTAAGGCGTCCATGGAGGCACCCTCACGTCTGTGCTTGGCACAGGTCCGAGGATCACGCCACATGCATGCAAAGGCTTTGTCCAGCCATCTACACTTCACATACGGATGCAAGGGCCTGGACCCTCTGGGCGAGAAACCATGGAGTAAAGCTAATGGAGCTGCCTCTGCAAACAAAGGGAGGGGATGATAGAGAGAAACCAGTCGATAGTGGAAGAGGCCGTCTTCTTACAAACGCCCCAAGTTTGAAATGAGCTTGGGTCTCGAGGGCAAGAGCAAGAAAGGAGACCACAGACCTGCATGTACCTACACTATCTATTCCATGATTATCATGGTCACACAACAAGTCCCAATTAAACAACCGCTCTTTGACTTGCTTATAAAACCCTATCACATGTTCACACTTTGGGCTGACATCTCGTGCCAGTGACTTCTTCAGGCTGAATTTTTTTTTTTAAGTTGCAGGAAAAAAAGATGTTCAGAGAACAGGGTTAGGCAAAAAGATGTCTCTGTCCATGGGAGGTTAGCCAGGACAGCAAGACATCCTCCCTCTGGTGAAAACCCCCGCACGCCACCTTGTGTGACACTGAAACAGGGGAGGAGAAAGGCCATGCTGCTTGCAACAAAGGGGGCTTGCGTCTGCCCGGGGCAGAGCCTGTGTGCCCCCGGCTGGGGCAGGCGGTGGGCTGCTGAACAGGCTGGCTGTCCTCACCCTAGGGAACGACAGCTTTGCTAGAGCAAATGGCAGCCTGCCCCTGCTCTGCTGGGCTGGGGAAGCCAAGGCTGCTGGAGTGAGGTACAGGACAGCCCCATCGAGGCACGGAGGCTGCCCAGGGAAAGTGGGGCAGAAGCAGTACCAAGGCAGCCTGAGGCACAGGGACAGCAAGGCAAGGTGGGAATCTTTCCCCCCTCACCAGCAGGGCCCGGACAGGTCAGACACTGCGCTCTCCCAGCTGCTGACTCAGGTCCCTGCGCGCGAGGGATTATCCTGAATGAAATCCCCGTTACACAAAGCAGGAAGCTGAGGGAGCTGATCCCCGGGCCCAGCCTTGGCTGCAGCTCCTGGAACTTGCCAGGAGAGACTTCCCCTGCCTGGCTCTCAAGGGCCGGCTGGCTCTGACAGTGCCCTGGGGCACACGGCTTCGGGGCCTCTCCATGGTCTCTGGCAGGTTATAGCGAGAACTGAACACACACCTGCTCCACACCTTCTCCTACACACCCCCAACAACTGCCCTCTCCCTCTGACCCAGGCCGGCAGCTTCACTCTCTAGCATAGACACATCTGACATCCATCCTGTCTCCGGGCATTCATTCCCCCAGGCACGGACTGTGCCTGGCTGGACCCGAGGGGCTGTGCCCTGATTTCTACCAGGGACAGAAGAGACCTGGAAGGCTGGATGAGCTGGGCTTGGCTCAGAGCTCCAGTTGTGGGACACTCCTCATGGGTCCTGACATCCTTTCGGCCTCCCATGTCCCAGGCTGAGTACAGGGCCTGGCCTCAGGGCATCCATGACACGGAGGCGCTGGGCACAAGCCACCCCACAGAAGCCCTGCAGCGCTAAGGAGAAGCTGCGATGGCGAACATGATATCCAGCATGAAGGCAAGGCGTGCAGGCTGACTGCAGCTTGGAGGAGGTGCTCTGCTGGATGTGTCCCCCGTGCCCAGGGGCACTTCCTCATGAGGCCTCATTGTTGGCTCCACTTACGGGCACAGGGATTGTTTTCAAAGGACAAGCCAAGAAATCACTCTGTCGTGCTCCCATCGGGGTAGAGGGATGCCATGGAGGAAGCGTGGCGATGAAGGTCCCCATTTCTGCTAATACACCTCTCTGGATCTTGGCTCATGCTAGGGATGGGCAAATAACGCCTTCCTCCTACCAAGCATGCAGATGGTGCCAGCAGGGGCTGGCATCCAGGCCGAACATATCTTTGCAGTGGTCTGGCTGGAATCGGGTACTCCTTCAGGTGGCCAAAACCCCTTGCCAAGCTGCACAGCGCGTTCTGCAGTTGCTTTAATCCTCCTAGCAGCCGGGCAGAATGAAAGACACACATCTGCATTCCCCTTCATGCCGGCACCGCTGTCCTTGGAGGTGGCAGCATCGTGAATACTCAATTAACATGACACTAATTAGCTGGTGACACTTGCAGAATCCCTAATGAACCCATTCTGTGGAGCAAGGGAGAAAAAAAACGTTCTGCTCCCAGAAAAAAACACCTCCCATCGTCTGAGGCAGGGAAGAGGGACAAGGGTGGCTTCCACTGCGGTGCCGGAGGGAACTGAGCAGACACAGAGCCAGGTGCCCCATAGTGCTTGCTCCTCAATGTCTAGGCCCAGTTCACGAGGTTGACATCACAAGCACAGCTATGCTCTCATGTTTGGTGGAATGGATTCTGGGGTGGACAGGATCTGCCCGTTCAAAGCAGGAGGAACAAAAAGCAGAAGACTGCCCGCAGTCTCAAACCCCAGACAGCTCTCAGAAGGAGGCCAGAGCCCAGACAGGGCTTGGAGATCTCCGTGAGCTACCTTCATGGTCTCTGAGAGGAACAGGGCAGCTGGCACGAGTTCCCTTCAGAAGTCTGCCCTAATGCAAGGTGCTTGGGGACATTTATTAATACAACCACAGCAACAGTGTGACAGTGCTCTGGCGATACCAAGACCTTACTCCAAAACAAGCATGGCCACAGGAGCAGTGACACGGTGTAGTGATGGTGGTTGACTGTTAGCCACGTTGCTGTGGCATGCATCTCCCTCTGCAGGCCAGCCTACAGTCTCTCCCGGAAAAAATGTACAGCGAGGGCACCACAATTGATGGGAGCAAAATAAGATGTGGCAGCTGTCATGTAGTATCTGGGTGCTGGCTGGCCCATGCTGGGGATGGCACTTAGCTCTCCTGCCTGGTGTCACTCCATGGCTTTGTGTTAGGACCAGCAATGGACCTGGGCTTGGGAGGATATGGGGGAGCCCACAGAAAGGACCACATGAGTGTGGTCAGTCCCCATACATCTGACTTGAGGAGACGTAGGGCTGAGCTCTCCCCAGCACTTCTAGGGGTTCCTGGACAGGCTGGAGCTGGGAATGGCCACAGTGTCACCAGCTGGATGGAGGGTCCCAAGAAGAGCTGGGAAAGGGCACAAACATCCTTAAGGTGCTTATTTCCAACAGTCCACAGAGGTGCGTGCATGAGAGGGATGACAGCACGCTCCCAGTACCAGCATGGCACTGATTCCTCTCTGCAGCCAGGCCCTGCCCCCAGCCGTGACAGGTGCTGCAATCAACTTTCACGAAGGTACAAGGCACGAGAAGGGAGCCACGGCGGGTCAATCAGGAAGGCATCCAGGAGGACCCATAACGGCTTTCTTGGGAGCTTGCTCAAGGCGGGAGGAAAGAGCCCCAGCCCGTCGCCTTCCACACACACCAGCTGGGTTAGATATGACAAGTCACAAATTCCGTGTGTTGTCACATATCAGGGTGACGCACTGAACCCCCACCGGGAAAATTACAGAGCTACCAATTTCCAAGAGGTTCCTGGCATGCTCTCGCGCTCCACTGGTACGCAGCTCCCCCTTTCCTGAGTAATTACTGCTTTCTAACGGGCTGTAATTACTGTGAGATGCAAACTCTCCCGAATCACCGCCGTCACCCGTCATGCACAGACAGCTCGCCTGACACTCAGCCGGTCGCCGGCGGTCCCTCCCCTCCTCTTCGACTCCAGCTGTCAGAGCCGCTACCCCTCGTCTCCACGCTCGCAGAGCAGGTTACTGCTGAGACCGTGCTACGGGCTGGCCCGGGAGAGCGCCCCGCGGCAAAGGTTAATCTGCCGGGGAACACCACGTGGAAGGGCTGGACCCAGCTACACCCACATCCGTCTGGAGCAGCCCTCACCGACACCAGTGGGGACCGCTACAGCCAGGCCGGGCTCCGTACTTCCACGATCGCTGAATTCACAGGGCGTTTACCCCAATGAGCTTTGAGCAAGGCTGGCACAACGCTTGTTGGGGGTCCTGTGTTACCAATGCCAGCGTTGGCATGTGGGCAGAGGTGATGCTGGGACTGCTGTGAGCTCCGCAATCCAGCCCCACCCTCTCTGCGCACAGCTTTCTCCTGGGATAACCTGCTGCCTTGGGCATGACCCCCTCGCCATCACATGTTACCAGCACTTGCACATGACCTTGAACCCTCTCCTCCCTGCTCTGGCACTGCCCCATAGCGAGCATGCTATCAGTAGTTGCACGTGACCTTGAACCCCCTCTTCTCCACTGAGGCACTGCTCTGGCACTCATGCAGTTTCTCGGTAACCCACTGGAGGGCACTGGGGGAGAAATGGGACCCCAGCCCCACACATCCCAGACGATTTTCAACAGCCTGGTAGCAGCCCTTCTACACCAGGCAGGGACAGGGACCTGGCTGGAGTGGGAGACGCACAAACTCTCTCTCAGCCCTTGAAGTCAGGCTGTTTGATTGCTGCCATAGCTTGGAGGGATGGTCAGCACAAGGCACGCCTGACTGCTATGTGAGAAGGAGCCCTCTGGGCTGGGCCCCACCTTCTGGGACCAGCAGCTCTGGGTTCAAATCCTGCCTCACGTGATGCAGCGAAAACGCATCAGACAGCTTTGCCCTGGTCCCCCAGTGGTGCAGGTGCATCAAACGCAACCAGCACTCAGCTCAGGGCAGCCAGGAACGTCTGCTCATGAGGAGTGGGGTGGGACAGGGCAGCCAGGCGAGGCTGGAGGAACCAGCCAGGCACCAGGCACCATGACTGCTGCCAGAACAAGGAGGGTGGGCAGCGCCAGGGTAAGGCCGTGGGTCCACATCTGAGGAGGCATCAAGAGGACTGAGTCAGCACAGAGAAGTGTTGGCAGAGGGGGCTGCTGCAGGACAGGGCTGAGTCTGCACCCCTGTCTCCTGGCTTGGGGTGACCAGCACCCCGGGGGCACCAGCATGGCACCTGGAAGGAGCCAGGTCTGCACCCCTGTCTCCCTGGTTGGGGTGACCAGCACCCTGGGGCCACCAGCAAGGCATCAGGACTTTCCTTGTGCTCCCCTCCTGCACTGAGGCCTGTGCACCTCCCACAGGACATGGCGAAGCGGTCAATTCAGGATGGATGCTCTTTGCTGGACCCCGACCCGGGGCCAAGTTGGGATCCCTCTATGGGGATGTCACTCGGGCTGGCTTTAGGTGCGCTCTCTCCCCTTGCTTGCCTTTTACTGGATAACAGTGATGAACAATTGGCTTGGGATCCCCATCCCCCTTCCCCTGACCTGTTCTATTTTTCCAGGCTGCACTCAATAACAGCTAAATAATTGAATCTGCTCAGCAGCCAAAGATTTGTTTTGAATTTTATTGGAATTTTAAATTGTTTTGTTTCTTCGGTATTTTATTACTGTAAATGGAAAATGCATCGCCCGCAGTAATAATCCGATGGCTTTTTATATTACTCCAAGCTTCTGCTCAAAGCATTATTGGAAAGCTCGGCAGAAATGAGAAGCCATTATAATGGAAGCACAGGCTTATAAGATTATGCCTCCAGCTAAACAACTTTTTACTTTAGCAAATTGGCCACCAAACTCAGTTCAAGACACAGATTTAAATCCAGACCTGAGAATATTGCAGTTGAGAATAAATCTTGGTTTATGGATTGGGGGCATGTTGACACTACTCCGCTCAGAGCCATGCAGCCATTTCAAAATGTCTGGCTCTGATGACAAGGAAACATTTGGTAGCCACCGGCGAGACAAACTCAGGTGCAGTTTATTCTGCCCAGCAGCTGCCGACTCTGGAAATGCAGGGAGAGCGCTTCACACAGAAAGCCAGGGCAGTCTCGCAGCAGGGTTAGAGCTAAGGCTGTGCAAGCACCTGTGCAGTGCAAAGATGCTGAAGGGAAAGGGCAGCAGGAATACGACCTGTCCATCTGGGGATGGGGAACGTGTCTGTACACTGCTCCACAAACACAGGACCCCGATCAGCAAAGCCTTACACACAACCCCAGATGGCTCACGTGACACAAAAGCCTCCCAAACCTATATTCAATCCAGTAATGATCAAAAGTCACAGATAACAACCCAATGCCCACCCTCTCGCTGAATTAGGCCTATTTAAGACTCTTTGGCCTGGGGATGGTTTCCTCCCTGTGCATTTGTACAGCGCCTTGCACCAACAGATCTTGGCCTGTCGGCACTGTTGTAAAGCAAACGGCAGTAACAAAGCGTCATCATCCCGGTGACTCCAGAGCTGGGGACTTTTACTTAGTTAAAATTGGAGAGAAAAAACGGGGCAAGTGTGGAGGAAAGTCTCCTCCATCATGCGAACCTGTGCACGAGTGAACCGGTGAATAACGAAAGTGCCCAGTGCTGCTCCCAGGTTGCGAGAAGCCGAACAAAACACGTGCTCGCGGAGGAGAGGTACTTTTGTCGGCAAGGTCTGTAATAACACACAGTACGTGGAAAATATGGCTGGGGGGAAACAGAAAGCCAGGTAAATCAATAAATAAAAAGCCCCCGGCCAAAATGAGATAAACAATAACATCCTCATTGAAGGGGGAAGAAGAAAATGCCACTAATTGGAAGGCTGACAATACCTGAGCTTGTATTATGCAGGAGTCAGCCCGCACAAACTCACAACAGTTACCAATTAAACCCGGCCACACTGCAGAAACAGTTCCGGTTGTGTTCAGAGGCACAATAGACCCTGGAAAAGCCCAGCTGCTAGGCCCCTAATTAACCCTGATTTTAACTGTACACTTTTAAATGCGGTAAAGCAGTTACAAAGTGGAGAACAAGGCAGGGTTAATAATGGAGACCTAAATCGCAGGCCCACAGGGCCCGGGCCTCAATAGAAATAATAGACCTGTCTAGGCTGCTCAGCTGTCAGTCAGTCAAACAATTCAACACCCAAGGAGCTTAGTGACAGGAAAGGAACAGCAGCATCTGGACTCTGACAATCAGTCTCTGCTTATTTAAAACAGTTACAGGATCAAAACCGCATTAGTAATGAAGGGAGAAGGCAGCGCGGGCCCAGCCGGCTCTGTGGCAGGCTCGGGACCCACTCCAGGCCCAGTCTTGGTGGTGCCTGGTCCTGGCACCGAGAGGGGGCATCTCGCGGACCCCAGGCATATCGAGGAGCGTGAATATGCGGTCAATTTATTACTTTAATTTTCGGGCTGCAAAAGGTCTGGGCCTTGCCAGCCGGAGAGGCCCAGCACTTGCTGGCAATGATATATAGAAAGCCGGTGACAAGCCCCAAGCCTCAGAGGGCTGTTTCCGTTCCTGCCTGCGCAAGATGGCACAGATAGCCCAGCCAGCACCGCGGGGCTCTGCCCGCTCACCCCCGAGCCGGGCGGGGGTGGCACTGGCAGGGACTTGTGGGCTCCCGCGCTGCTCTGTGATTAACTGCTTTAAGACAAAGGGAGGAAGCCGTCAACAAGGGGGCTCTGCCACGCCGTGCCATGACCCAGGAGCTAATGCTCACAGCGAAGGGCATTCGTACTGTGGCTGGGACTTTGCTGTGGAGCAGTTCATCTACACGTCAGCTCAGTCAGAAAGGGCCTCTGAGGCATCAACACAGCAGGGACTTTGTCTCTGTCCTGCCTCCCAAACCTGGTTTTCTTTCCTTTGGAGGAGTTTCTTTTGGTTCTCTGGCTCTCCCTGGAGAAAGCCTTGTGCTCAGAGGTCCCTTTTCAGCCTGGCTCCTGGGGCCAAAACCTTATCTGGGATGGGCCTGGGATGTGGCAGAACCCAATGAAACCCTGGACATCAAGGGGCCAGAAGGCACTGAGGCATCTGGGAGGGCACGCGGGCTCCACTAAAGCATGCGATTAACAGCATTGCTTGGTGCGAACATCACCAGAAAGCAAGTCAGGATCCGTACGAAGGAGACGTGGGCGTGGGAAATCCTTCCTGTATGTGCGCGTGCGCTGCAGTCAGAAAGCAAAGGCCTCGTTCTTCTGTCTGCACTCCACAGCTCAGAGAGGTGACTTCCCTGAGCTCCTGGGAAATGTCCCTTTTGGGGCCCACATCACCATCCTCAAGACTAAATGGGCCTGGAGCCCCAAGGGAACCCCAGAGCACAGCCAATTCATTCAGCTTTCTAGCATCCGGGCAGCAGGCGACTGTATATTCTGCATACATCCCATAGGGGAGCTTGAACCTGGAGATACCTGGGACTTTCAGCACACAGCAGGCAGGTTCTGGGCAGACATCCCTGGGACAAGCTACAAGTCAGGTGTGTTTTAGTTTACTTGGTGGTAAATCTTTATGATGCTGTGGGTGGCAAGGTATGCAGCTGCTCTTCAATAAAAGCCTTTTCCCGTGAAGGAAGAGATCTCCCAGCAGTCACCCCCATCTCCATTCCAAAATCCTCCACCACCTGGAGAAAGCCCCACTGCTTTTTACCATTGGTCATTTTTCCATCCCAAGGGTTTTTACCAACCATGAACCAGCCGCAGGGACCAGCAACGCACGTGCCCCGAACAGAGTGTTGGCCCCGGGAGGTGCGGTGTTGGAACAGACTTTGAGCCAACGATGCCCCAGGTGAATGGTAAGGCTATGGAGGGGCCAACAAAGCAAGCACAGAGCACTGGAAAGATGCAGATGTCCTTGCTTCACAGGGAGAAGTGAGTGTGTGTGCTTTGCATCTGCCAGCGGCTTGGACTCCACGGGGGAGAGTGGGACACATCTTTGGAAAAACCAATGGCACAATGGCACTCCAGGCTGGCCAAAGCTCGTCCCATGCCCTCCTGGCTTCTGCTTTGTCTTCTTGAAACAGCCTGTTGATAAGCTGGAGCACCCAGCCCAGGTGCTGTCCTGACCAAAGCTGGGCCAGCTGGGCTTCAGGGCTTCACTCCAGCTTGTTTTGCAGGTCCCCAGAACTGGCACTGATTTCTACGGGGTTGTGGTGTGTGTCTGGGTTCCCACAGTCACAGCATCTTCTGCAAGCTGGTTTCATCCAACTCCCACCCCTTGCAGTCACACTCACCCCAAACTCGCTCCATTCCACCCCCTAGAAATGTACTCAGAGATCTTAAAGTCCAGGTGTTAAATCCACCCCAGCCAGGTCTGGAAAGCAGGCTGGAAAACTGCCAGAGTACACAGGCCGATCAGAAACAGTTCAGGGACACTGCTGAACAGGGATAGCTGGTGGGATTGTACTTGGCTCCTGCCTACCATGCCAAGCTTCACCCCCCTGTCCAGAACCCCGGCCTGTTTGTTTGAAACGATCTATAGGAAATTAGTTAATAATGGTGTCATCACTAGGCTCCAGGGTCAACTGTCTACTGAACTGACCTATGGTCTGAGGCCGGCAGGGTGCCTCTGGCTATATAGGAGAAACACAAACTGAAACGAACCCTGCTGCTTGTTCAGAAGCTGGGAAAGTGGCTGGCACCAGCAGAGATGGGCTGGAGCCCAGCACTGGGCACCCCACTGGGGCGGTCTCTCAGTGATCAGGTAACCTTTAAAATCCACGAGGGCTTTTCCAAGCCTTGCATTGGCGGAGGTGATGAGCCCAGAAGGATTAGCTTATCTCCACATGCCCGTCCACTGTGGGCTGTTTTCTCCTGGCGTCTCTGCTGCTCTGGCTGGGAAGGGTGCACAAATCCCAGGCTGGCATCACAGGAAGGGGTAAGTCTGGGAAGCACTGTGATGCAGTCTCTCCTCTGCCTTCTCCCATGACAATGAAGCAGTCCTGGTCCTAGAGCCTGGCCTAGTGCTTTGCTAAATCCCTCAGTGGGATGGTATGGGGCCTCGGCAAGGTGCAGGGGCAAGCAGGCAGTAATTAAAGGAGGTTTTAATTTGTGGGAGGGAGAGACCATTTCCAGGGCCGCGGCTGGAGACAGGCACTGCAAGCAGCGGTGCTCAGAAGCAGCAGAGGATCGATATGGCTGTGATCAGGATGCCGATGGTGGTGATTAAAAAGTAATAGTAACCCTACTGCCCACCAACCCGCTTCCGTGGGAGCTGCCATCTGATATCCCGAGCAGGCTCCCATTGCCTGGCAACTATCTCTCCCATCTGCAGCACGAACCCAAGGCAATGTCCCTGTCTCTGTGCATGTCCCATTGCGTTGCTAGGGGCATCATGGGGTGGGGGGGACCAGAGGACCAACCCTAAGTGTTTCCGAATGCAGACCCATCTGTGTGAAGGTCGGCATTGGGGTGTGGGAGCACTTGAATCCGAACTTGCAAGGTGGAAGCCAGTTGCTAAGTGAGGAGAAGGGGCAGCCCCATGCGGTCCAGGGAGCAAGTGCCCAGGGACAGTCCACCTGCCAGAGAAGGGCGGATGCTGGGTCTCCTCCCTGGGGAAGTCATCAAACCTTCAGCTCATGCTGGGCTGTTACCCCAATCTCCTTGTCTGGGCCCCCTGTCCCCCTGCTCCACTGTCTGGGGAAGCGATCAGCCATAGTGGAGAGAAACCAACCTGACCCACCTGCTTCACTGCTACCCAGCGGGTCAAGTAGCTGCAGCTAGGATGAGGCGCTCAGGATCTGTGCCCATGGACACAGAGTACCAGCCTCAAGAGGCACAGGTGATATGTGGCTTCTGATCACAACCTGGCTAACAGCACCGTGCTGCTGCCTGAGCAAAGGTGCCGAGCTCTGCTGGCAGACTCAGGCAGACCACACAGCAAAGCAGGTACCTGGGAGGCCTCTCCTGGCCAGCTGTGGCAACGGGGAAGCTTTTCAGATGACAAATCAGATCCTGCCAATGCTGACCCTGGGTCCTACCCCAGACACAGCCGTGTGGCTTTTTCTAGCCTAGATGAGACCTCAGTGACCTGATTTCCAGAAATGCTGAGCAGCCACAGCTTCGACGGAAGTCAGCAAAAATGTCACTGGGCCTCAGACAGTCAGGAGCACGTGGGGGTGAGCTGGGGTAGAGTGCATGCCATTTATCCTCCGGGGCAGCCACGGAGCTCTGAAAACTTTACAGGCCGCAGACTTGGAGGGAGAGGGTTGAAGCCGTCCACAAGATACAAGCAGCTGATTCCCAAGAAAACTGCGCAGACCGGTGTCTCTAGGCTGGGCCGGGGGCTTTGCCAATCTCAGCTGTGGCCCCTGCTTAGCAGAATTGGGAGTTCAGGCAGCTGGTGCAAACCCTCAGAGAGGTTCACTAGCTGCATTTCCCCCTGCAACAGATGCACCCTTGTCCAAGGTGACTCTGAAGTCCCAAGCTTCAGATGGTCACAGCCATCAGAGAGGAGTATTCGCTCTGGAGAGGGGTGCAGCAATCTGATGCTAGTAAACACCACACATTTATGGACCTCCTTCCAGCCTCATGGATTACACAGAGGCAGCAAGCACCACTGGATCCATTTTACAGCTGAGGAAACTGAGACACAGAGAGGGAAAGCAATGTGCTCCCATCACTCTGCTACTGGACACCACAGCAAAGGCTAGAAACCCTCACGTCCCAGCAGCCAGCTGCCTGCAGCTCCTCACCCGGCCAGCCCCGCCACACACGCACTGCTTGTTTGATGGCGCACAGGTTCATTTGTCTGCCAGTTTTAGTCTTTTCCACCCCTTTGAAGTACATTAGTTACTATGGTGACGGTGTCACCGGGCTGGGTGGAGCGTAGGCCACAAGTGCGGGGAAAGTCACTTGATAAAACAGGCTGCAATGTATACAATGGTTTAATCATTACCGCCGCTCGTGCCTGGATAGCTTAGCAGGCAGCCTGCTTGCTACCTTTCTGCCTGTGTCTGCATTTTATACCCATTCCCGAGCTTTCCTCTGTTAATATCAATTTGTAAATCAAGTATTACCGGGTTTGGGGGGGGTTGTACCTATGTGGGATGATATGGAGGTAACAAGCAAATCTAATACAAAGTACTAGCACAGTGAGACACTATTTGTGAAATTGCAGCCACTGCCACTGTAATGCGTAGGTGGCATCCCGTAACGTGGACCCCTTCCCTGAGCCCTCGAAGGGGGAAACTCAGCAAAATAGCGCAGAAGGAACAAAAGTCAACTTTGCAAAGCTGGGAGGCCCGTGGAGCTGGTTAGAAATCACCTGCATTCATAGAAGCATCCTCCCCGGTGAGAAAAAGGCCCTCCTCACCCCACTTGCTAGGCGTACCACCAGCTACTGCAACCGAGTGGCGGCTCCCAACTTTCGGATCGCGGAGGTAAAAGATAAGAGGTGTCTGCCACGGCCCCCATAGCGGAGGCACCCATTCACATCCTCCTCCTCAACAAAACTGCGCCCAACAAAAGCATCCTTCCTCTCAGAGCAGGTCATCGCAGGGACCACCCCACACGCACACGCACACGCACACGCGCACCGGCTCCCGGTTCAAATCGCTGCTGGAAAATCCCCTCTGAACAGACCGAGGTGGAAAACCTCGTGCGCTGCAAACAAAGCATCCTTCATGTGCAAAGACAACAAAATTCATGACGAAGCACAAAGAGCAGAGCCGCGGCTTTCCCACCCCAACGCATTCCTCCATGAACACGGTCTCTTTTTAGGCTGACATGTCATTTCAGCCGGGCCTTTTCCCCACCTCCCTCGATTCTCTCCCGTGAAGCAGTGAGAGGCGTTTGCTGAATTGGATCACCTCAGGGCGAGCACTTTATTATCTGCAGTCAAAGCGTCACCACAAATACCATTCTACACACACACGTGTCACTTCCTATTTGTCTCCTCGCCGAGGTATTAGCAGGGAGCGCGCAGCGGAGGCGCTGCGCACAGCGCCGCTTACGGAGAGTAAATGAAAAATAAACATTGCGGGGTGGGGAGGGAGGCAGGGGAGCCCGTTCCCTCCGTGGCCTTGCAAGCAAAGAGCTGTTTATCCTTGAGGAGACGCGGCGCAGCCATCTCCCCTGCTCAGCCCCATGCTGCTCAGCCGATGCCATCCGTACTCCCGGCTTCCCGTGACGTTCCAGATGGCCGGGACGGCGCGTCCTCCAGGGCAGGAGAGTCTCACTGCGCGACAGGGAGCTGCCTACACCCTTCACAAAAAAAAAAGTCATAAAATTACAGCATGGTGACCGCAGGGGGTCTCGACAGCGACACTGTGAGGCCAGGCTGCCTGACGCATCCCTTTATTAAACCTGGTTTTCAGTGGCACGGAGCTTGGCCCAACTTTGGGCCGTTTGAGCTGAAGTTTTCCCTGCCTGCTTGTATATCTTGGGCTGGAAAATTTCAGCAAAGGAGTGTTGCAGAGGATGAATGGGGAAGGTACTGCATGCGGTCACATTAAAAAAGCAGTCTGCTGAGATGCCGCTGCCTTCATACTGTAGAGCAGGGCCCTGAGATGCGGATGAAAACCCACAGCAGCACGACATGGGGAGCCCACAGCTGGGAACCCCCAGCACGTTCCTGCTTTTGGCTTTGGCCTACGAGACAGCAGCCCACTGCGGCTACCGGCTGCCCCGTTAGCTCCAGCGGGAAAGACCCACACTGCAGATGTAAGGGGGGTCCCAGCCCTGCTGAGATCCCGTTTCGTGGTCCACAGAGTTTTACTGAAGACTGGACCGTCATGGCTAGGCAGACGGGGGCTGAATAAAGATGGTGGGGGCATTTGGCTTCTTAACTCAAATAATGTTTGGTTAAACCGATGGTTCTGGGCTTACTTTTTAGGAGTCTGTGATTAATCATCACCCTCATCAGCCTAATAGTAGCAGCAATAATTAACAGGATCCTCAGGGGGTCTCAAAGGGTTCGGGAGGCATTTGTTAATGTCTCATGACGCTCCATGTTCTAGTTCGGCAGTAGAGAGAGGAGGAAATTGAGGTTTGGGGCAGACCCATTTGCACATGAAATTAGTGACAAGGGATATTTGGAGAAGAAAAAAGAGCCAAGAGACCTTTAAACTTCCTTGTGACGCAGTGGCTTAGCACAGAAATTTGGAGAGATGGCTCCCAGGAGACTAAACATTTTGCCCAAATGCAGGTTGCGCTTGCCGCTAATTAGGGGCAGCTGGTGTGTGCAACGGAGGTTAAGAGACTTAGGATGAAATCCTGGCCTTTGAAGTCTGTGGCAAATCTTCCATCACTTTCAAAGAGCCAGGAGCTCACTCCTGGAGTACACGCCGAGTCCCTGGCAGTGGTGGGAACAGATCCCAGGAGTCCAGACTGCCAGGCTCTGGCGCTCGCCAACACCAGACAATGCAGCTTCCCTGTAACAATCACTACGTGCTGCTGTTTTATTTCCATTTTGAATATTGCACATTAAAGTCATTACTCTGCTAGGACGCAAGTAGTGGGCTACTGGGCCCAAGCCTAAACACAGCCAGCAGGATCACACTTCCCTCCCAGCATATTCACTTTAAATGTATTAAAGGATGGTTTTTAATTATGGGGAATATTCCATACGTACTACTCAAAGTTCATGCTGTATCAGCTGACAGCAGTCAGCCTTTCACTGATCCCAGCTGAATGAACTGAATTCACACAGACCAGACACAGGGATTGAAGAATTCATTTGGGGTTCTCATATCTCAGGGAGAGGACAGAAAATCAACATGAGTAGGGAGTTACACAAGCATCTGAACTGCCCTTTCTGAATGGCATGTGCTCTGCCCAAGCACTGCCTCCAGAAAAAATTAGGCAAGTTGAAAATTTGTCAGGTAGGAAAGCTTTAACTTGGTGTGAAGACGCACATGCACGCACTGACATATATGCACGCGCGTGCACACAATTTGATACAATACTCGTTTTGCTTCAATAGAAATTCGTGGCTAAGACGTGCTGGCAAGCAGCGACTAGTACAGCATCACTGTGTCATGACGTACACAATGAGACTACAAGCCTTCTAGGGCAGAGACTGTCATGTATGTCTCTGTGCAGCCCCTAGCACACTAAGGCTCAAACCTCGGCTTCAGCCTTCAAGTGCTCTCAAAATACCAATCTGAATTATAAAGAAATAGATGCTACTTCTGTGCACCGTGCTGGGATTCTCAATGTCGAGGTCTCACGTGCACGCCTGCAGCTCTGTATATAAAGACAGGAGTGTGTGGTATCCAGTCACACCTCAAGACCTCAGTAGCAAGAGTGCAGTTCCTTCTGCAGCCTGTTTTATGCAATCTGAACTCATGCATGCAATTACACTGCTAGCGAATGATGCTACACTGTACAAACACACACACTAAGGGTATGGTCCACCTGGGTGTTATGCAATGGCAGGAATATCCCAGCACTCAAGGCTGTCACTATATTTTTTTTTTACAGTCACAGGCACCATAGTTTTTCTGTTTGCTGTGAGGGGATCACTTGTGCATCACCTTCCTGTGATCCAAGACACCTGGACTTTGGGCCCAGATGACCTGGGCTGTCAGCTATTTTCTCCAGTCTCTCCATCTTCCTCTGTGGGGTTCTTGGAAGTGCAAGTGCTGTCCAAACCATGCTGGCAGGTAGAGGTGTAGATCTGTGCTAGGAGAAGCTTACACCCTCTCACATTTGCCAGGCTCTGGTCCTTTCTCTCCCTGAAACCGCCCCCCCCCCAGCAGTTTGACTTCAAAGAGAAAGGAGCTGAAAGCCACAGCAGGGCCGGGTCCAAGACTGGGGAGCAGGGAGGGTTGCTCTTCCCCGCACACTGCTGCGAATGCCTGGGCTCAGCACAAACGGGAGAGACGGCGTGATGAGTTGTGACTGGTGCACCAGCAAATGTTGTCAAAACTCGTTAGGCTGCCCCAGTGGAGAACAAAGTGCCCAGTGCCGTGAGGGGGCCGGCGCTTGCTTGGAGAGTCAGAAAAATTAACTCCATGGTGTGCCCGGAGGGGCCAGTGCACCGACACAGACATGGGTTCCAGGCTGAGGAGTGAGTTGCCAGCGTGGGTGCCTGGCACCATTCGTCCTGCCCAAGTGCCAGATCCAGACAGTGGACGAGGGCTGGACCAGAGCTGCACAGCGTTGTCTTCCTCAAAGCATGACCTTGTCCACTTCCATGGAGTGGCTCTTAATTTATGCCATTGCTTGTGATCCATGAACACTAACCCTAAACCTAGCCCTGACCTGCACCTCTCTGCAGTGCTCCCCCAAACCTTTCCAGCCAGCTCAGTGGCCCTCGCCCCCTTTTTTCTTTAAAAGGGAGTGAACATTTGGTTGAAACACCTCTCAGGCCCAGAAGCCCCTGGGACCAGCCAGTGAATGGTCCATGCCCCAAGTAGCCAGGGCAAAGGGTGGGCTCTGGGGTGGAACACCCTTTGGATCATCAAGGCCCAAAACACGAGTGCAACTGATGGCTGTGATGGAATAAGCTGGAGGCCTCAGCATGACACCTTCTCCCCTACTACCAGGCAGGCCTGAAGTGCTGCTTCCCCTCTCCCCGCTCAAGAGGGTCCCGCAGCGCTGGGATGTGGTGCACTTGGGTCGATCACCCCAGCATGCAGAGGAAGCTGGCGCTGCTGTTGCCTGTGCTGGGCCCTCAGCAGAGAGCCGCCATCCCACGCCTTCCCCCAGCTCTCGAATCCTGAAGAAGAAAAGACAGCAGCAACCTTTCTCAGCGTCTCCACCCCCTGCGGTCCACTGGAGCAAGCCGGAGGCTGGGGCCACTGTCACAAAGCCAGGAGAAGCTCCCAGGCGGAGGGTGGATGAGCTGAAGCGAAGGGCCCTGCAGCTTGCCTCGGGCACTTCCAGCCCCTCTGTTCTGCTGTTTAAGAGACACGCGCTCTTGAATGATCTCAAATTAATACTGGATTCATCCTGAGGAATTTGCTTTTCATGCTGATGACTCCCTGCTGGTCAGAATGGCCGCCACGGAGTTACCTGGGGAGTTGCTGCACGTGCGGGGGGCGGTGGGGGAGGAACGGAGCAAGGCAGGCTGTACAGGAGCCGAATGCCAGGCTGCCCCCTTGCAGGGAACCAGCAGGCACCTTCTCTGACAGCTTCCATTAGGAGGCAGTCCTTTTCTTTTTTGGAAAAGATGAACCTGGCTAAATGTGCCTGAAAACCCAGCTCTGGTCTGGGCTCCTGCCCTCACCAGGCCCTGCCATGGCTGTCAGTAGCAAGTGCCCAGAAATCAAAGTAATTGAGACAGAGAATTCTGCAGAGCAAAGCTGCAGGAGCTAGGACCAGGCTGTGGGGCAGGGAATCGGGGGGTGGGGAGGGGGGCACATGCAGATGCCAATGGGGCAAAAGGGTAATTCTTACCGTGGGAATCCAAGAGGCTCCTTCAGGGAGCCCCAGTGCCCACATCTGGGCCAAGTGCCAGGTAATGAGAAATCATTGAAACCGGGGGGGGGGGGGGGGGGGGGGGGGGGGAGCAGGAATGAGACAAGCCTGAACTAACACTGAGATGCATGATCCCCTTCTGCCCTGGCACCAGGGAGCATCAGAGAGACGAGACAAGCCAGAAGCTGAATGCTCCTGCCCTGCTTCCCTCACCCGGGCAGGCCGGGGCCAGGTTAGGGGTAAAAGGCAGCAGCTGAGGATTTTGATGACTAAAAAGGCTCCAATGCCGAAATGCCTTTTTAAAACCATCACTCTTGCCTGGTTTGACCTGGTCCAGCCAACTGAAAGCATAGAGCCCTGCAGGGCATGGTCAGAGCGCGAAGCCACACACTCCTGCCAAACACGGACACGTCTCCTTGCAGCCGGCTCCTGCGCAGCTAGCAAGCAGGGATGGCTGCACTGTGCACCTCTGGGACCCCCACGTTACCCTGGCACTGACAGCAGGCTTTCCCCGGCCTGGGCACATGCCCTGGGCATTCGCTCTCAGCCATCATTATTACGCAGCATGCAGACATGCACGCATATCTTTGTGTACACAACCATCTGCCATGGGCACCACTAGCTCAGACTCCCCGGGTCCCCATCCATCCCTTTCCCATCGGCCTGGCCTGCCAGCAGTCTACAAAGTCAGAGCTAGGGCATGTGCAAAGTGCCCTGGGGCAGGGCCCAGAGAAGCAGAGAAGAGAACAGGCCAAAAAGTAAAGACAAGAGGAAAAACAAGGAAGGAAGAGGGAGGCAGGGAGAATGTAGCTGCTTCTCTGGGCTACATGTTCCCCATGTACAGTGAAATCTTAGCACCCAGCCAAGAGGAGCTGGGTCAATGTACAGCGGCAGGGCCAGGGTTTCACCTGAATGTTCCCCACCCTCCGTGTCCCCCGTCACTTCCTGGGACTATGCAAAGCTGTCTCAGGGCCTGGATAGGCCCTGTTTCTTGCTACTCAGGGAAGTGCACGAGGAAGGGTGCCAGGGAGCTGGCAACTAGAGAGGCAGGGATAACAAGCCATTTGACAGCAGAGGGGAGACAAGGGAAGGCAAGCACCTCATTAAACCACCATGCAAAGCCAGAGAGTTTATGGGCCTGCTCCTGGGTGCTCCCTGCAGGCACAGCCCAGGCTGGCCGGGTCAGGAGCCCATGCCTGAGATACCCAGCCTGGCAGGGGCACCCCGCAACCTGCTCTACACTGGGAGTTGCATGAAGCAGCCCCAGTGGTGCTATGAAGGGAGCTTACAGTGTGGACATAGAGGGGCTGCTGGCAGAGAACAGGTGCCCCTGCAGTTTCCGTCCATGGTGAGGGAGCACTGGCAAAAGTACCGGGAATCTGGGGCTGGGTTGGCAGGCTACAAAGGGGGAACAAGGACAGGAGAAAATGCTGTAATCCATCCCCTCCCCGGTGTTAGACTGAAGCTATAGTCCCGCAGGCCCAGCGTTAACAGGCATGTTAAGTATTGCCTGCCGTTGAGACCCACAAGCTATGTGAACTGACATGGGGGTGGGAAGGGACGGCTACTTCCATTGCTATCCACCCCCAAAAAGCTGCGGGAGGCCCTAACTTCAGGCTTAACACTAAACATCTGCATTCCTTTCCTATATAAGCAGTTTGCTTGAGTCTAGGGTTCAAAGTCAGAAGATTGGGCTCTAGATGAGTAATGAATCAAACCGGAGCCTGAGGGGGAAAGCTGGATCCCAAAGACAACTCCCCACCAAGCTGGAAGGGTTGAGCAAATGGGACTCAGGTGCCTTGGGGCCCTGACACGCCTCAACCTAAAAGCCCAGCCTGACATGCTGTGCAGGCCTCTGTTATCCATTCATCTCACACCAGCACACGTGACCCATCAAAAAGTGTGTCTGCAGCATTTCCTGGCAGAGAAAGTGCACGTCAACAGCACATTTTGGGCAAGGCAGTTAATTGAGCTCCTCTTTACAGCATGTATATAAATATATAGAAGCAGCATTAACCGATCCCTTCCAGGGGCTGAAAATGAAAGAATTAATCTTATTTCACTCATGTGTAACCCCTCATGAAATTAAAATGATATTTTATGGGTGTGTACAAAAGCAGCAGCTTTGCTGCAGCTTCTTTAATGAAAATGCCCTTGGAATAAGTAGAATTGTGTAATGAGAAGCCATTAAATGTGTTTTTATCCCGTATGCAATTAAATGGTTTTATCACTGATACAAGGGTTTCCACGGGCAGGGGTGAGAGCAAACACTGCAGCAGCCTTGGGGCCGAGAAGGCACACACTAAGCTCCTAGGTTCAGCTGAACTGGCGGTGCCCAACCTGCTGACAGCCACACTCCCTATGGCTCATGGTGAGAGGCCTCGGCTCTCCATGGAAAGGGCTGGCGGCAACACAGCCAGTGAATTGTGCAACCAAAGGTAGAGGAGAAGATGCTGAGTAATGAAGGAAGCTGGAGAAACACGCTATGCCTTCCTCCTCCTCCTCCTCTCACATGTACACCAAGGCAGCATCCTGGACCAGGATCACATATTGCTCTCAGCGGAAACAGGTTCATGCCCACCACTTGAGGTACAACTCCTGTTGTGCAGGTCCTGCCAATCTAGTGTTCCTCAAGCTCTATCACCTGAAGTCCTGTGACTAGGGAACCCAGCTCCCATTTTTTTAAATAAGCAAACCCTGCCAGTTGTGGTGAAAAGCTTCACTGAGGGAGGTTTATACAAAGGGAACTTGATGGTCTGTTTTCACCTTTTGGGTAACACAGCTCAAAGGACTTCCCCAAACAAACTCCTGCTTCCAGTCCAACCTGGACATCTATCTAGAGCCTGTAGTTCAGAAAAAGCCTTCCCACCTTGACTTAAAAACTCTTCAGTGGTGAAAGATCCACAGTTGCAATACTTTGTTTTCAAGACATAATTCTCCTTGCAGCTAAAATTGTGCACCTAATTTCTAGCCTGACTGGATTCAGCTTCAACTGCTAGCCACTGGATCTTGTTACACCTTGGCTGGCTGCACAGAAGAGCCGTAAGTTATCGCAGTTCTGTCCTCTATGAGGGTACTTGAAAACTGTGATCAGGTTCCCCCTTGAACTTGGAAAGCTAAGCAGATGTAGCTCATGGGGTCTCCTACTAGCAGATCTGTTTCCCAACCCTTTGACCTTTCTTGTAGCTCTTCTTTGAATCCCCTTCAGTCTAACAACATCCCTCTTGGAGCATGGATACCACGTGGACACAGCACCTGTGTCAATCGTAGAGGCAACCCAACCCCCACGCTCCTACTCAATGATCTCCTGTTGATATAGCCAAGGAACCTGTTGGCTCTTTTGCCCATGCTGTTGCACCGACAGCACCATTCAAACAACTATCTACCACAACCCCCAGGTCCTTTCCAGAGTCGTTGTTTCCAAGGAAATGTCCCACAATGTTGGCATGGCTTCATCCTTATTCAGGGTCTTACTTTTGGCTATGCTAAACAACGTACTGGGAAACTGGGAGCAATCAATCACTCAGACCCAGCTTGCTCTGTATTAGCAACTTCTCCTCCTGATTAGCGGCCATTTCCCCAGTCTCTGTGTCGCCTGCAAATATTATTAATCAGGACTTTATGTCTTCTTCCAGGTCAACGACAAAATCATTTAACTGTATGAGGCCCAGGTCTGATCCCTGTAGCATCTCACTAGAGACATTCCTGCTTGGTTAGGATCCCGTTTACAGTTACACTTTGAGACCAGCCAGCTGGCCTGGTTTTAATGCATTTAACACATGTTGGCTTTTATTATTTTAGCTTCTTCATTTAAATGTTGTATGGTACAAAATTAAACAACTCACATAAATGTATTAAACTACTGCTAGTACTTTTATTAACTAAACTTGTCATCTTAGGGAAAAAGCAGGTTAATTTGACTAGTTCTATTTTCTAGACACTCACATTGTGCGGCGTTCATTATATTATCTTCTTTTACCTAGTTATTAAGTTGCTTATTGACTGTTTCATTTTTTTTTGCCTGGGATTAAATGTGCATAGGCACCAGGCTCACAGCTTTTTAAAATAGTGACATAACACGAGCTTCCTCTATTTCTTTCAGAAAGCCCCTAGACTGCTTCTCGTCCAGCTCTTTTAAAGCCCTTGGAGGCAAATTATCCAGATGTGCTAGTTAAGGTTAGAAGCAATTGTTTAACAATCTCCTTCCTTACTGCTGGAACAGGAAGTATTTGATCAGTACATGATATGAATTATTTGTCTCTCTCAGATATAGAAGCACTTGTTGAACACCTCCATCTTCTGTATTATTGATAGTTATACCACTTCCATCTAAAAATGGACAATATCATTGGTATGAGTCCTTTGGTTTCTGGTACACCTAAAAATCTAATCCTTACTGCCCCTCACACCACTGGACAGAGTTCTCTGTGCATCCCCTTTGGTTCCCCGATCAATTTTCTACCATTCCTACCTTCAAATTAAAATTTCTCTGCATCATGGCTTTCCCGGCAGCTAGTAAAAGGTTCTTAAACAATCCTAATGTTCATTCACAGTTTTCTGGCAAATTTCTCTCTTCCAGTTGATTTGGCTTGTAATTGTTTTCAGCTGCATAACGCTGATCCTGGAAGCTGAAAAGACGATGCCTAAAGGTTCAAAGCCCCGAAGGAAATGAAAAGAGCTCTGACCTTGTTTTTCAGAGTCTTGTTCTTTGGGCTCTACCTTCTGAATGTCTAGAAATGGCAATGCTGTGATAACTCAGCCCAACAAGTGAGGCAGCAGTGTCACACAGGAACTAAATCAATCCCTCCATCCTTTGACCAGTATCCTCTCTCCAGGTCCCTCTCGTAAAGCCAAGGGTTCAATGGTAAGTGTGATGGGGAAGCTGGCACATCAGAGGCTGATGCACTCTGGTGCACAGAGCCCATGTGCACCTTAACCCAAGGGCAGGCTGAGCGCAAACTCCTCTGCTGGGACTCATCCAACCCATAGCTGACCCCAGCTGAATAACGAGTTAGGGCTTAATCTTGGCCGGCGCACGGGGAAAAGCACATCCTGCAGAGGCACCTTTTGGCTGGCCTGATTCTTCAGGGGAATCTGTAATCATTCTGGAGGGTTAATAGCCGGGCAGGCTCCTTCTGCAGAGCCCACGACGCATTTTAATAACACACTCAGAGCAGCGCATGAGGAAGCACCCCTTGGAAAACCCATTTCTCACACCCTCCTCCAGACAGCCACGGCACAGCATCCTTCAGGATGGGGGCACAGCAAAGCCTTTCCCTCATCCCCACGGCGAGTCTGATGGGATTAAGGGCGTTCAGGCGCCCAGCTGCAGAAAGGGGGCTGCGCACTGAGAAAGGGGAGCGGGTGCTAGCTCGCAGGCCGGGGCGTGAAATCCAATCATGCTAAAACGGTGTTTACTGTGCCAGGCGGTGTTTGATGTGAGAGCGTCAGCCCCCTTTGTTCCTTGGCAGGCTTTGGTAAACACACAGCACTTGTTATCTCATCTTTCGAAAAAGCACCTGCTAAGAAAAAGGAAAAAAAGAGCAGGGAGGGGAGGGGGAGAAACCAGAGCTCAGCACAGCCCTTGATGTGCTGGGAACAGGTGGGTTTATTCCACGAGCCTTTGATGCGCTCGGCTCAAAGCAAGGACACGGAGCATCGTACTCTGAAGGCTTCTTGGTGGCTCCTTGGACCGACTTGCTTATTTGGTACCTCTCCCCCCACCTCCGGAAGCGCACACATTGGAGTCTGCTGGCCACGAACCTGCCAGCCAGAGCACTTAACATGCACGCTACATCCTGCTAATTAACTCACACAAGTCTAGTGCCAGGAATGGGCGGGGGTTTCTTATCTCAGCCTTGTTTTACAGATGGGGAAACTGAGGTAGGACAGTGGGGATGTAAATAAACTGGCCAGGTCCACAAAGAGTATCCCCCTACCCAAGCCCTGGCTCTCAGCTCTGCCACCTAACCACCTGCTTGGTGGAGCTGAATTAAGAGCCCCCGGGGGTTTCACTGCACCAAAATACAAGTTGCAATTGCAGGTGATGTCCGGTCTCCACTTGACAGGGAGGCGGGGTGACCAAGCTGCGATATGAACAGCGATTCTCCCGGGATGCCAGGAAAGAATGTCAGCAGTCTTTTAAATTGATAAGAGAAAAAAAGCAAAACACAGCCAGGATAAATGCCGTGAAAGCTGTGAACAAGAGCAATGGCTCTCACTACAAGACATGTTTCTTGCTCCCTACCTACCCAAATTCTGCCCTTGGTAATGCGCACGGGGTCCTACATCATTTTCCTGGAAATAAGTACATAGGGAGCTCTCCAAATTGGTCGATTCTTTATTAATTAGCAACTTACATTCCCTTCTCTATGCAGACAGTGTCATACCTGCATGGGATCCCTGGATCTGAATACAACTCATGTCCTACCCAGCCAAAGGGCCCATCCAGTTAATCCATACTTTCCACGATCGATCTTTATTTTTAGACAGCAGTGTATTAATCAGAAATATTTACCAGCAAATTGCGGGGGGAGGATTTCAATAGGCACAGTAATGACCCCCCAGAAAAGGCCCTGTAACTTCAGTGCAAGCTGGTTATTCTTGCTGCACTTCTCCATGTGGACCTTGTCAAGGCTGTATTTTATGCAGCATGGGGGGTGGGGGAAGAGAGAACTAACAGAAATAGGAAAATATGCTCTCCCCCCACCCTGCAACGTGTACCTAATTTGCACAGTCCCAGCTGCTGTCGACAAAAACGACCTTTCTGACCAGCGAAACGCACATCGCAGACTTCCCTGCTGTAATAGTGCAACTGGGAATTACCAGATGAGCCTTCCACTCTCGCAGCCCCCACAAATAAGCTGATAGAGAAAAGCACTAGTGGAACAAATCCTGGCAGAAATAGGTTCTTTAATTCCTTCTCCCAGCTCCTTTTGTAAGCCAATGCTTGCTAAAAAACCCCCACTCTAAGTTCCCCACGTCAGCTCTGAACATAGATGTGCCTCTGTCCAGGCTGGCTGGCACCGTTGTGCCCATGGCCGAGTGCTGGGAGATCTCTGCTTTATCCCATGGGCAGAAGCAACACGGAGACTTTAGAAGTGATTTCAAACTCTGAGCTCAAGGCTTCAGGAGGCCAGCTGAAAACCTTGACCTGATAAGTAACCCAAATCCTCTCGTAACAGCACAAAGGAAGCCGTGTCAGGGAACAGGCGTGCCCTAAGATTCCTTCAACATCTTATCGACATCGGTGCTATCTCTCCGCCTACAGTGCTCAGCATGCTGGCTCTCGCCCCCCGCGCCTCAGCACCCAACCCCAGCGCCAGTCATCATCAGAGGAAAGAAGAGCGGGCAGGAAGACATCAACAGCTGGGGGCTGAGAGCAAACAACAAAAAAAATCAGCTGTGAAACAAAGTGGCTTCAGGGAAGGGATGGAACGGTCGTTGGGAACCAAATGCCTGCCTGTCCTAGCTGCTGCTGTGAATGCAGAGCAGTGCCCAGACACCGACAGATTCACCCACCTCGGGCTGGGGCCCGGTGGAGCCCCAGGGAGAGCGGTGAGCAGTGGCTGCACCCAGCAGGCCAGAACTCTGACAAGCTCATGGCTGGTGCTCTTCTCTGCTGTTTCTGGCTGGGAATCTCTGTGCAAATGTCCTTGTCCCCTTGGAAGGGGAATTAGCCCTTAGTGCACCATGGCTAAAGGTGAAGTGTGGCCAAAATGGACAGATGGAGCGAGAGATATGGGCAGCCCACGTTGTGCACTGTGGCAGCCGACCTTCCCCGAGCAGCTGCAGGGAGATCATTGCAGGGGCCAGTGCAAAGGCATCGACTAGCTAATCAGACTCACGTACTTGTGTCGGGGAGAGCGAGAGACCAGGGCTAACTGAGGACTGGGACAGAGGTTGCTCATAGGACAAGACTTATCTTGGGAACAGGGCTGCTATAGGCCCCCTTCAGCCATGGGACCTGGTCATCACCGTGATACACCACACTACAGTAAAAGTCCTGTGTGAGGCTTTTTAATCAAAAATTCCAGTTAATCAAATGTGCACTCCCTGGTGCACTCCCTGGTGTCAGTGTGCCAGGGAACAGGCAGGGAGCCCCCACGCAGGCTGCATTTTCCCGTGCAGGTTGCTTTGCTCTTGCCGTGGGCCAAAACAGTGGTGAAGAAAAACAGCTCACGGCAGTGAAACAGGAAGTCCTCCAGAAGTGGTACTTCCAGCTTCACTTTTGCCGTGTTGCTTGGATGCTGGTTAATAGAATTTTCCGGCTAATAAAGTGCTGGTTAACACTTTATTAGCTGGTTAATACTTGCTCAGCTTTGCCAACAGGCTCTTTTCACCATGCCAGCTCAGGCATGTCAGGGGTGATGTTCCTGGCTGGCAAGTCCCATGGCAGGATATCCATCCTGATCATCACACCACACCAACCACCTCGAGAAGCAGCTGCTTCATCTGCTCTCTTGAGCCTGGTCAAGTAGCTCAGTGGGGCTACATACGGTACATATCTTGAGCAGGGAGGTCCCGATGCTCCCCTGCCTGGCACCACCATGGCTGGCGAACAACACGACATAAGTTGCATGGGGGTAACGCAATCCTCACACATGGGTTTTTCACAGCAGCAGGGGATATGGGCCCAAGCATTCGGGGCACGGTTTGCACAAACGCAACACTTTTCTACCTTGGAAGACCTCAGCAGCCTAGAGCCCAAGCCTTGTGAAGACCCCAAGGTCCTGGGTGGCCTGCTGCATCCTTCCAGAGCTGGGAGCCATCTGAATCACCTTACAGCCCAGTCAGCTCTGCCTCTCGGCAGGCAGCCCTGGTGCTGCGCTTTAGGCCTTGCTCCCTTGTCACAGCAGGGGCGACCCTCTCAGAGCAGTGGGACTCAGTCTGCAGAGCCCAGGAACTTACCCAAGCTGCAAGGGTCTGGGCGGGAAGGGGCAGGATCTGACCTAGACCTTAGGCAGCTGCGTTCTTCTCTCCATGTTAATGACCAGTCGAGGAGGATTAACTGGATGCTCTTTTCTTTTTTTCTAAGCAGGAATACCAACAAGTGCTGGGGAGCGCCTGGAGCAAGGGAGAGCAGCTTGCCCTCTTTGCCGTGAGTGTATAAATCAAGAGAGATTAATTATACACAAGCACAGCCCAAATGGGCCCTGCGATCCACCCACAGATGGATTAGTTGTAAACTACAGACCGGCAAGACTTGGAAATACACAGTCAGAGGATAAGTTGTGCGTGGAAACATGCTGTAATCAAGAAGACCTACAGCCCAGGAGTGAAACCTTAGCCAGATCTCCCATTGGAGTAGCCGCAAGCAGCATGTAACGTGCCTATGGCAGGCAATAGAAAAAAGACCTGCAGGACACACAGGGAACCATAAGAGCAGCCTGCCAAAATGCTGGAACTGGCTGCAAGAGAGGGGTGCCAGGGCAGAGAGGCACTCAGTTCGCATCTCCAGGAGAGCAGGTGCATGGCAGAGAGGTGCATCCTTGGATTAAGAGCTGTGTACACGCACAGCTCGTCCAGCCTGTGCATGCTGCGGATCACGAGGGCACGCTCACTTGGCACTTGTGGGGAAGAAAAGGAATCAGTTCCTCCTTGAGGACCTGATCCCATGAGGGATCAAGCTGCTCCAGCACCTGCGGCTTTGATGGAAAGACCTCAGCTCTTCATGCTAATGAGGCCGAGCTCCCCTGCTGCTCTCCAAAGCTCAGGGCTCGAATTTTCTTCTGACAGTGGAGTCACCCAGAGCAGGCCCTCTGGACACAGCACCAAGTCCGTGGACTGAAAGGCGCTTGCCTGTTGCCAAGTGGAACAAAAATCTCAGGACCTGGGGCAGTAATTGGTAAAGATGTGGCACTTCCGAGAGTTTTGCTTGGCTGTGTAATTGCACTGGCCAGGTTTCAGTCTCTCTCCGTTCTGCTGGTTAGCAGGTGCTGACTTTTCAAAAGGGATTTGAAAATGTTATCATTTCCTGCATCTTCACACACCCAAATGCCTCTCATAATACAGCCGCATGGTCCTCAGACCCCTTGCTGATAACAGTGGGGTGGCTGCAGCTTTTGTGAGGCCTTGTAGGGCATTTTCTATTGGCTCTTTGCAGCTGTGAGCTGCAGGAGGGGTCCGAGTGGACACTTTTGAAGACCCTTTTGGGAAGATACTTGCCTGAAAAAACAGAGGATTGGATTTGATGGGCCAGGAGATCCCTTGTAGTTTGATGCCTTGAGCTGTCCCTTCCTCAGGCTGATCTCTCTCCTGCATGGGTGCTTGGAGAGAGACAGCCTTAAATTCTGCCTTGTCAAACATATTGCTTAACTAATTACTTTTACAGCCACCACTCCTCTAATGGAAATGAGTGTCCGAGCGATTCCTGCAGGCCGCAAATCCTCAGGAACCATAAAAAGGCACAAGTAAATCAATGCAACAAATCAAGAGCCACCTCCGGGTAGGAGGCAGGAGGGCTCTGTAAAGGAGGATTTCTTTTTCATAAAGTGTAACTCCCTGTTTGTACTCATCGCTACCCTGTCCTAACACACTGAGCTGCGGGAATTAGAGTGGGGGATCAGCAGAGGGTCCCCAGTGAGGTCCTAGCGGTGTTGCTACAGGGGTACCACCATCACCTGTCAGGTAACACATATGACTGACACTCTTATCCCTGCTGACCCCCGAAAAACAAGATACCACGTGACAAAGCAGAGGGGCTAGGTCCAATGTCCTGGTCTAACTCCAGTTTGGAACTGGCCTCTGCCTCTCCTCAAGAAGGCTGTGGGAACCTCTCCACTTGTTGGCCAGTTTTGACAATCCTTTGGTGAAGCAATGGACCCAGGCTGCAAACTCTTTCCATGCCAGTCACGAAACCCTGATGCGATGGCAACAATGCACCCTCCGTATTGACCCAGGCTGGCATTCAACTGGCTACAAAGAACATCTAGGCTCCAGTACCATTTCACAGGCCCCTATCAAGCCCTGCTCCTCCCTGTGGTGAGAATCTATTTTTAATTATTATAGTTTTTCCCTCATGGAAGGCGAGAGAAAGCGTCACACAGGAAGCTCTCCATAACTGCGAGCAAGGTATCGATCCCGACCAATTACAGATGTGTGCTTCCTGCACGCCCCACCGCCTGGGCACTAACAACCCTGCTCAAGCGGCAGATGCAACAGAATCTAAAGGAAGGCACATATAAAGTGACATTTAATTAAATATAAGCCATTGCTACATTACTGCAGAGAGTAAGGCGGGGTAGGGAGAGAGAGAGAGAGAGAGAGAAGGATTTGGCCAAGCTGAGAGTGGTATTATTTGATTTATAATTTAAATAAAGCTCAGAATTCCTGTAATACACAGAGAGTAAAATCAAAGGGGACTGCGGCCTGCTGAAGTTAATTGGATGTGATATTTTCTGAGGATGCCTCCTTTTGCAGTGCTTCCTGCTCCTTGGTGAGAGATGGCCAGGGACGGGAGCCAGCAGGCCTGGGAGCAGAGGAAGGATGGTGCAGTTGCTTCGTGGCAGTGCTGCCACCAGGGTGCTGGAATCGTCCTCTTCCCCACACCTCTCTGCTCCCCACAGGGTGCCAGGAAGGCTCTTCTTCCCTCGGAAAGTGCCGGCCCTGCGCCTCCTGATGTGTGCTGGGAAGGGAGGCTAAAAGCCAGGCTGCCGGCACTTTGGTCCAGCTGCGTGACAAACGTGACATGCAACACACTTAGCGCTGGCAAAAAGTGGCCCGGTGGGGAGAGGTGGGTGGCAGCCTCACATGCTAGCTCAGAGAGCTATTATGGGTTTAAGGTCTAGCTGAAGGACGATGCCTGCAGCTGCAATGTGAATGGGAGTCCCACGAGGCCACAGGAAGCCCCAGAATGTGCTGGGCCTGGCTTGGAAGCCTTACTGTGTAATCCAAGTAATGGGGGAGCTGCAAGAAGAGCCACCTCTTCTCCACCCTGCCGGACTCTGCTGCACCAGGCCCCTTGCAGCCACCTGGTCTCCTGCTCAGTGGAGACCCCATTCAGAAGACAACCCGCTATGTCCCGAAGCACAGAGAGGGGAGGTGGGTCTGCTGTAAACAGCCAGTCAGGTATGGGCTAGGCCACGTTTCCAAATCCGTGCTGAGGCGGCACGTGAGAAGCAGGGAGCAGGACATAAGGGAAGAATGAACTGTAATGCAGGGACCTCGTAGTACCTAGGGAGCACAGACATGCTACCGATGCACATGGCTCAGGGGCCAGGGTTTTTGAGTGGGCAGACAGGCAGGGCCTCTCTGTCAAGCCACTTTATGGTCTGCTGGGGCATGCATGAAGTAGCAGCACGCAGGAGGTCAGTGGAATAATTGTTCTCCCTTTGGAAAAGAGGAAGATGCAGCTGTGAGGGGGAGTCTGGAAAAGCAGCGTGTGGTTCTTGGGGGAACAAGACAAGGTGACACCACAACTCGACATCTCTGGATGTGGTGAAGGGTAAAGGAGCAGATGAGGAAGACTGGTTACAAAAGGCCACAGAGTCACAAATAAGAGGTGCCAGCTGAGCTGCAGGTGGCCAGCCATGGCCACTCACAGTCCTGTGCTGCCCCGGGAGGGGGTACAGCTTCAGAGCAGGGGCTCCTTGCCTGTTCTCGTCTCAGGGAGCACCACACAGGGCGACTGCTGCTCTGCTCCAACCATCCACCAGGTACCTGGAACTCCAGCCCCTTGCAATGATGGGACTACCCTCTGAGAAACCCCCGTGGCAGTGGGACAAAGCCTTTTGCTTCAGTCACCCCAAGCCCCCATGGCCAGGCTGCAGCTGGCAATGTGGCTGACCTGAGCCCCTTTCCTGACCAGTGGGCAATGCCATCACCAGAACAACCCTACTGGGCTGTAATGGCTCAGCTGTTGCCAGTCAGTGTGGGGAAGCTGCCCTGCTCCAGCCCCGTGGCTAAGGGAGCTCTTGGGACACCAGCAGAGGGAACGGGTAGAGGCCTTGCTGGAACGTGGCTCCCTCTTCCACCCCCAACCATGGCCAACAGCCACAAGCACCAGACCCCAGCCGTTGTGTCCACCAGAGCTGAGGCAGCTTTGCCTGGGTGGATCTTGGGTTAGCATCCCCAGCAGTAAGGGAGTGGGGGGAACCCAGATTAAAGCAGCTGTGGCAGGCAAGCGCTTCCTGCAGAGAAAGGCAAGGAGGGAGCTTCACCTCACCTGGATGCTGGGCTCGCACCAGGAACCATGCCATAACCACCAGACAGCCCAAACCCCTCTTGCTGGCTACCCTTGAGTGTTATTGTGGGTACCATCCAAACCTGGCACCCTGAAGCACAGCTGTTCAGAGTGACCCCATCACAGCTTGGCTATAAGGGCATCTTGCTCCCATGCTCCTCTCCAGCTCAGCCACCCTGGAGCACACGTGCAAACATCACTTTCTGAAGGCGCCGGGAAAGCAGCACAAGTAATTAATTAGCAGGAGAGAGGGAGGCCAGTGGCCAGGCCAGGGGCAGAGCTAGGAGGGCAGGGCACAGGGTCTAAAGCCTCCAGCAAAGCCTGCCGCTCCCAGCCCAGGCAGGGAAAGGAGTCAGCTCACCTTTTACGTGAAATTAATACAAAAATTAATCAGGGGAACAGGCAGGATAATAGGATTTCACAGTGGTGCCCGGCCAGACGGCCGCCGTGCAGAGAGCCAGACTCATTTAATATCGACAGAAACAATGCCAGAGGACAGAAATCAGACCCATAAAGATAATTACTGAGATACTCAGGAGCAAATTAAGTAATCAGAGGCACTTCTAAATTGTGTCTAGTTTTAAGAGAATGCTATCTTTTTCGATTACCTAAGCAGGCGTTTAGAAAGAGGCAGGAGGCGCTGGCCCCAGCCCCCGCCCTGAGTGGTGAAAAGGCTGCAGAAGTCCTGGTTCACCTTCCCTCCTCCTTAGAAGAGCTTATCAGTGTCTCCCCTCCCCGATTATCGCAGGTGTAATAAATAACAGAGGGAAAATGATATTCAAAAACAGATGCGTGGCCCTGAATGTCACCTGCAATTTAATCTGAAGTAGCAGGAGGCAAAGAGAAAGGGAGAGACCTGCTGCATTTCCCCTGTAATGAGCGGAAACAGACGGTCAGCTGAACTTTGATTAAGGGGACCTGGCTGGCTGGCAGAGGCAGGCGCCAAGTGCATTGTGGGGCATCAGTTTGGGAAGGAGCATGCAATCATTCAGAGAGTACAAAACAGCTCTCCCTAAACCATTTGAGTGCTCAGGGCATGCTGCTCAGGCTGCGGGGGGGGACGGGGGGGGACCCAGAAGATCTATGCCAGGCCTCTTGCTAACAGAGTGCTGTGAGCCATGAGGCAAACCCCAGCAGACCAGGGACTTGCAGCGGGAAACAGAGCAGAGACTTCACTTGCTGCCCCTCAGAGCACTCCCACCCATCTGCACTTCACTAGCACTGGCCATCACTCCTGAGCATTTGGCAGTATCTGGATCAGGAGCCAGGGTCCCTTTGCTCCTGATTCATCTTCTCCCAGCTGCTCATTAGCCCATTAGGATGTGCCATCAATAATTAAAGCCGAACCACAGCTGCCCAGGAGAGCAAGGATGGCCCTGCTCTTATCCAGCCTGCTAAATTCATTCATCTGCAGCAGTTCTCCATTGCAGCCATTCCCTACCAGATGAATCCTGTAGGGTCCTAGGGCTGCTGGGCCTTGCTTGTCCATCTTAGCAGAGGTACTAGGGTACGCACAGAGCCTGGACTCTCAACCCGTTCCCTTGGAGGCTGACTACCATTGACCAGGGCCTGAAGCAAGTGGAGGGAGCAGAGCAGGACACCCACATGTAAGCGGGAGCTCTTTTCCTAGAGGACGACTCTCTGGTGAGGCTCTCTCTGTTATCTTCACCCAGCCTACTAATCTGCAAACCAACCAGAGTGATGAGGGCCTGCCTGCCCCAGCCCGCACCAGCCTTTTGCGGCAGCACAGCGCAAGTACGGCAGCCTGGGGTCTGTCTTGGCATTTCACACTTGTTCGGTACCTGCAGGCATTAGGCATGAGCCAGCTGAGAAGCAGGACCCAGCCGTGCCTGGGAGCTGCAGTTGAGCAGGACAATAACACCCTTGTGGCTGCCTGCCCACACCCTGGGCCTTCCTGTTGGCACCTAATAGTTTCGAAGGTGGCCAAGTTATCCCACTGGCCCCCTCAGGATAGACCACACAGATATCTGAGCTGAAGACTTTCAGACAATCTGGCTGCCCCCACACACACTGGGTGGCACCCGACGCTCCAGGGCAAAAGGGCTCCCTGGCATGCAGTGCCCTGGAGCATTCCCCAGTTTCCGCCTTGGGACTTTGCTGGGCTATGTGTCTTGTAACACTAGGCAGGGGCAGAGAGCTCCCCTGATAAACTCTGCCCCCTCACATGCATGGCTGCTTGGAGCCAGTCCTGCTGCCAATCAAACCTGGCTGGCAGCTGCCCGTCTTCATACAGACTTCCACGGCTGCCCCCTCCGAAGCCCTGTACAGCGCATCCTCCTGCACCAGGCTCCCATGCCCCAACTGGCCTGGCAGACATGCAGCTTACGATTCAGGCATGACTGATTAGGAAGAATTTTACAACAGTGACCCTCTGTTTCTTTGCCGGCGCTAATAAGGAGGAGCCTTGAGCGACACTAGATGCGGTGACTAAGCACAGAATGCACACAAACACGCTCCATATATGTGGTGTGCTGACCCCCAACTGGACATGTCACAGCTCCAAAAGCCCTGAGACCACTGTGACCCCTCACTCTCAAGCCCCTGCAGCCTCCTGAACCCATTCCTGTCTTCACCCAAAAGCTGTGGGGCAGCAGCCCCCAAAACAGGTTGGCTCAAGCGCTAGCTTCTCATCAAATCATCATGGAAGATGGGTGGTATCACAAGGTCACATCTCACCCGGGGTCTGGGCACCACCATCTGGGTCTCCCTCTATCTTCTGGAGAAGACTTCTATCTATTCAGAGACCACCTTGACCTCCTTAGAAAGGTACAAGCTGGAGAAGAACAGCACGGCATGGTGTGGCAGTCACCCACACTCGGCACCATCCAGAATCTACTGCTGAAAGCCAGTTTCTTTTGAAGGCACCAGGTGGCACAGGTTGCGGGGGGAGAACCACACATCTCCTGGAAAATACAGACCATTAACCAAATGCTGCAGGGCTGTCATGTGCCAACGAGCAGTGCCTTGGCCGTTGATTTGTCTTCAGTTCAGAATGTTTAAAAATCCAACTGAGACCAGAGGAAAAAATATCCACTCCCCTCTTTAAAACACACATTCATCACTTGAGAATCTTAATGTGCCTTTCCCAGCCTGAGAGGTCAAACCCGCCTGCCTAAAGCAGGCTCATTAAATATACATTTAATCATGGTTTGGATTGAGAGACAAAGGCTGGTAGAGACAGGTGCTTTACTGGAATGACCTTTTGGAACCCATTTTAATGTAACTAGTTTACAGCTTATCTGAAAGGCCAGCTCATCAGGAACAGTGGAGCTACAGCAGAACCGGAAAAGTAATTATCGGTGGGGGAGGGAGGATGAGTTAGAGATATTTTAGGAGGCTTCAGAGCAGGTGACTGGAGCATTGTCTGCCCTAGCACTTTGTAGACATCCGTGCCAAATTTTCAGAAGTTTGACTTATCAACCAAAGAACCCAATTTAATTTGCTTATCTTGTCTCCTCCTCTCTCCACTCCCTCCTCCTGCTTCTCCTGCTCTTTTTAATTATCGGTTAAATAAATGTCTTTTTCAATAAGACAAGAAGCACCAAAAAAAAGAAGCAAGCCAGAAAAGGCTCCTGATCAGGGAGGTAGGGAGAGGGGGGAGCTGGACCAGACAGCTATCCATCTCCTGTGATGAGAGATCTACAGAGGCAGAGGAACAAGCCTGGCTGGGAGACGCATCATACAATATGCCATGTGGACAAGGCCGCTCCCAGAAAAAGCTCCTGAGCAGAGTTCTCACCCTCCTCACAGAAAGAAGAGAGGTTAAAAGGCTAGCAACAACTTCCACGCCCTGGAAGAAAGTGGGGAGAAGAGTCCAGGCGTCCTGTCTCCTCACCGTGGTGGGGGTTAGAATACCGTGCCCACTGGCTGCGTGCCACCCTGTGGGGCCTGGGGCACTTACACTTCCGTGGCTCCAGGGTCTTGCTGGGGCATGCCAGGTGCTGCACCGGGGGGTTCTGGGTTCGCTGCAGACAGGCCAACATGGTCCAAGTGTTTGAGTGCGCTGCTGGGGTCACCACAGCCGAGCCTCACGCTGCAGAACACACAGGGAGGGAAAGCATCAGTGAGCAAGTGGTAGCAGCAAGGGCAGCCACACATCGCAAGACCCTGCTCTTTTGCTCAGAAAGTGCCTGTGCCACAGACATACACCCAGAACAAATTTTCACCCAAACATTTGAAAGCCACAACTGCTTGGGCCTTCCAGCTGCTTTCCGTGGAGAATGCCCCTCTTTTGCAGCTAGCTCGAGAGCAGCAGCACTCCACTGGGCAGTGCAAGACAGTTGAGGGCTTGTCTCCTGACTGTCCCGCCTGGGAAAGCTGCAGTGGTTTGGTCACAGTGACATTCCCTAGGAGACCTCCTTGTTACAGCAGTGCTGAGCTTCACTGCCCAATAGGTACGGGCTTTTGCACCGAGCGAGGTAACACAAGGTAATTCTCTGGGTGTCAAGCCCTGTTGGAGATTAGGTTCTGGAGCGCCGACCATGACAGCTGTGGAGCTAATCCCCTTGGGTGCGGGGTTTAAAACGGACCTGCCTTCGCTGTGCCTAGGTAAGAATTATCCATGCTTTGTCTCCACTAGGCTTTATGTCCAGGCTGTTCCTCTCACATTAGCTGTCAGGAGGCAAACACCTGCCTAGGTTTTAAAGCAAAGGCATAGCCCTAGCCTTGGGACCTGGTCAGAGCTCCTTCTGACAACATGCGGGCTTAGGACAAGTGCAGAACAAGTGCCTGGTGTGAGAAATGCCTACAGGACAAACCCTGAGCTTGACACCGGCTCTCTGTGCTTGAGCTCATGCCCTCACCCCTCATGCAACCACTCAGCCCCCAGCTTCCCATCTCATTCACTCAACACAGTGACCTCCAAGCAGAAGCTGGCTGAGATCATACCACGTCAGACAGCGATGTTGTCAGTATTTCCCAACCTTTTAGTCAGGCATGTGACAGATTAGCCCCATGCCCTCCCTGAGGGGTGCTCTGATCCCCTTCTTCCACCCAATCTGCTGCTCCGCTTATGCCCTGTGCTGTACTCCTCACCTGATCTACTTCTCTGCCTTCTGCTTCCCCCCTGATCTGCCAACATGCTTCCTGACCTGTCCCCTCCCCAGTCCACTACATATCGCACACAGAGGCTGCCTGGGCCACAAGTTGGCCACCCATGACTTATACCATGGTAGCACCCACACCATACACTGCCCACCAACAGAGAAAGGCAGCTCTTGCCTCAAAGATCTTGCAAATCTGAGATCTGATCAACGAGGTGGGGAGGGGGGGTTACATTCACAGCAGTAGTGGCTGTACTTGCCTGCCCCCAGCCCAGCCAATACCTTGCAGGAGTGAATCTCAGCTATGGCTATTCAAAAAGGTGGTTTCAGCTCATATTCCGCCTCTGGGAAAACAGCCTGCCCCCCTGTCGCAGCATACAGATGCCAATGTCAGACGGCAGGAGACGAAAAGCTCGACTGCTTGTCAGTATGATGGAAACCGACTCCACTACACATCATCAGCACCATGCTCCCTCCCCCGTGAACCAACCAGTAAGACCCCAGCAGAGACCAAACCCTGTTTCAAGAGAAGGTTGGCAAAGGATGGAGCAAAAAAGCCACCTGCAGCCTGAGGCCTGCCACCAAATCTCAAACTGGTCTTGAAACGTACCTGACAAAAGCCAAAAGGATCAGGCCAAAGTTGGCTCAGTTATTCACATGCACATTGGCTGCTAACTGTATACCCTTTGGGAGCCCCAATGTGAAATGTGAGTTATAGCTCGTTCCTCCTGATGTAGCCTCACTGCCTCGAGCAGCTCTCGAAATGATACATCCCTCGCAAACAAGGGGAAGAGAAGCTTGACCAGCAGAAGGAAGTCGACTATAGCCTCTGCCCTCAGAGTCAGAAGTGCTGACCCAGGATGCCCTTTGGTTGAAAGTGCATTGCCCGCTAGACCTCACCGTGAATGCAGCACACTCCCAGTGCTCCCTACCTTTGCTGTCCATGCAGAGAGTGGGTGATTCCTGCCTAGTCTGGCATGCCCCATACCCAGGGAGGATTTCCTGAAGGACAGCAAGGGTACCTGCAGGTCAAAGGCAGGTAGAGGTATGGGGATGGGAAACCAGACACCTTTACAGGTATGGGATTATTTTGTGCATGGGATTATTTTGCAGATCACATGCACGCGCATGCATGCAGAGCAAGGAACAGAGCTGGGTCTCCCTGCACGGCACTGCAGAGACTGGAACGGCACCGGCTCACTCTCCCAGGTCACTGTTTAGCAGTGCCATTCCTACAGCCCTCAAGGCATGCCAGCCACTGTGCTGGCAGTGCCCTGCAAAGCTGACCAGCAATCTGCGGGGCAGATACAGCACCTAGCACCCTGCAGTTTGCTCTTCTCCGCGGCTCTCTAGGCCAGCATTTCCCAGCACTGAACAAACCAGACCACTGCGCTGGCAGGGCGCTGGTGAGCGTTCTAAGGGCGACTGGGGGCCAGGAGAGCACTGAACACAAGCAGAATCCGACTCGCTCTGCTCCCAGACACAGTATAACTTGACTTCTGGAGGGCAGAAGTCATTGGTGCCAACTGGGGCAGCTCAGTGTCATTACCTGGCCCTTCATGATTTGAGACCTGGGGCACTGGCTGCAGACACTGGGCTGGTATGTGAGGCTGTGGGCACCCCAGCTCCTGTGGGAAGTCAGGACTGGTATCTGAAGATGCTCCAAATTGAAAAGTCACTTCTGAATAAGTGGCACACATATAGGCCCATAGTTATATGCCTGCATGGGCACACATAGGGATACGCAGTGTGTGATACCAATGCTGTGACTCTTACTGGCTGTGAAACACATTTACCTTGTGTCATCCAAGGGGGCAGAGTGGAGTTGTCCTCCTTCGCCCCCTGTCACAGTGTTTGGCTGGACAGAGAGCAAGGGGACCGTTCCTTTGGAGGCAGGGGTATTACTAAAGCTTTGTGACACTTATCCACATCAGGACTTAGCTCAGCTGCCTGCATCCACCACTGCATTTGGCTGTCTGGGAGGAAGTCAGAAGCAGGCCAGAGCAAAGCTTGGTAAAGTATTCCAGGCACAACCCAATCCACTCAGCTGCCTGAGAGCAAGGGGATAAAACAAGTCTAGCAAGTGGCAAATCTCTTCTCCCTGACAGAACAGGCAGGAGCAAATTAGGGCAGGTCGGGGGGTTGCTCTCATTCTCCTAGCACTGGTTGCCATTATTTCATCTTCTGTTCTGGGATTCGGCCGAGCAGCAAACAAAGCAGACTCACAGAATACATCACCGTTGCATGCCTACACTGCACAACACGCATAGTTCACACCTTGCTATGCCTCCCTGTGAACATGCACGCACAGGCACGTACTGACAGGACAATGCACATCACAACGTATCTGTGACAAGACCACCTCAAGCCAATCCACTGGTATTACAACAGGTCCCTGCATCCACCTCACTTCACAGACATGTGGCCTGCAGGACAGATGTGCTCACAGCAGAGCCCCCTGCCTACCAAACCGGCTTCTTCCAGGCAGGATTGGGTGACTTGAGGGGTTGGAAATGAGCCTTGAACCTGCAAGACGCTGCTCCTAATGCAACCAGAGATGGCTGAAAATAAAACTGCAGCCTGCTTTATCCCTCTGCCATCCACTCAAGACCCTCCCCAGACAAGCACAGACTCCGCAGCATGGCGCTCTGACTGGCAATGGATTGTGCCAAGGCAGGAAACAGCCCCAAGCCCCTATGGCTATGCCAGTAGAAGGTCCCTGGGTCACGGTTCCCATGCCAGCTGCGAGGCCTGCTCAGTCTCTGATAGAGGGAGCCCTCTGGCCAGCTTGGTGCAAAGGGCAAAACCACTGGCCGAGGCACAGCACCTTCTTGGCTAGGAAGGGACTTAGGGCTCCTTTTCTTCAGGCACCTCTGTCCTTATTCCAGGAAATCCCCATCTCCCTCCCTGAAGGACACTCCCCCCATTACAGCTGGTCAGGCCGAGCCCAAGGCGGACGGGGGTGTCGGAGAGATTACAGAGATAGCTTGGTTTGCCTGAGTGCAATGGACAGACGTTCTTGGAAATCACTTGCTCGAGTCCCTGTGCTGACAAATGACTCTGGACGTGTGCGGATTGCTCGCTCCCTGCCGCTCCTCTCATGGGAGGGTTTTCCATGCTCTTGCTTCTGCCCGGGTGCCAGGAAGGCAAGAATTGCTTAAGCAACCTTGGTGTCACTTCTATGACATCCAAGCAGAGGGCAGATGCCAAGGGGGCCGGCAGAGAGCAGAGAGCTGGTTCTCAGAGACACATGCCAGCCATATTTGCCCTCTAGAGCTGGCCCCGTCTCCCCAGCAATGAGAGGCAGGGAGAGAAAGGAAGGAGTTGTGTACTGAAGCAGGGCCTGCTTAGCTGCTAATGCATCCGGGCCCAAGGAAAAACCTGCCTTTCCTCTGGAACTGCAGAGATGCAGAACGGAAAGTCCTACAGGTGGGTGGGAAGAGGAACCTGGCACTGGCTCCTGGGCTTCCAGACTGGGTGCATGTGATGGCCTGGCTCCCCCATCATACCCTCTGAAAGGCAGGCCTGGGCACCCCAGCCTCCTGGCTTGGAGTGATGCCCAGACAACCATGGCAGTGGGGAATTACTGCTGAATCCAACAGAGATGAGAGGAAACAGACCCTGGAGCTTACTGGGGACGGTGGAGGAAAGGCATGTTCTCACGGCAGAAGCACCCTCTGGCACATCCAACCACTACCAGAAAGGAGCAGAGGCAACAACAACGTTCCTGTTCCTCCGTGCGCTCTGGGGGCGCTCTGATGGCGGATGATCTGGGGCTGCTCAGCGCAAGCTGCCGGGACAGCATCCACGTGCCTCCACCGCCAACAGCCTGGAGCCATCTTCGCCTGTATCCTTCCCCCAGGCTGCTCAGCCTGAAAAGTTCCATAAACATGATACACTTTCCAGGGCCCGGGAGGGGAGGTGGGGGTTGGTTATTTAATACTGAACAGGTGTCTGGAGAATCCAAATTGTGCTGTTTTCTCCTAATAATGAAGTATTCATGAGTAGAAGGCTTTTTCACTACTTTCTTAAGATACTAATTTCACAACAAGCGCCTTGTTACCACGCAATTATTCCAGGCTTGTATTGCTCCAAGATTCCATCTGTCCTCGCCTCCCTCCAAATGAAAGACAATCATGTAAACCACCTTTCATTATTCACTATTTTACTTTCAGCAAAGGTACCCTGAAAGAAATGATTTTCTCTGAAAAGGACTTTTATTCAGTTTCAAAACCAATTTTCTCCTATTACTGTCTTAAGGGAAAAAAAAAAAGATAGAGCGAGAGAGGAAGGAGAGAGAGAAAGAGAGAGGGGGGGTGTTTTTATTTCATACATTACGTATCCTTTGTTAATGCAGCTCGCGATAAAAGCAGCGGTATCCATTTTCTGGCTTTGATTTCTGGTAATTTTAAAATATGCCATTACAATCAGGCAGAAATTATACAGTTTGAAAAGAGAATGAAGTGCTGCTTATTTAAAGGCTGAATGCACTTGACTGTTAGGTAGCTCGCATCTCTCCGCTGGGACTGGGGAGCAAGGTTCCAGCTCTTGTATGCACACACCCCCCCTCCCATCACCCCGTAAAGTTTAGCAAGAGCCGCAGAGGGAGGATTGGTCCCCGCCAACGCGACAGCTAGCTGCTACGCTGTACCAAGAGCATCCCAGCAAACCACAACACACATGCGTAGACACACCGGCATCTATCACTGCCGGCACACGGGGACTCCCCCTGCATGAGCTTTGCTTTGCTCTAGCAGCGTCAGCACAACCGACCTGGGGCAGCATGACCCACATCCTCAGCCCTTCCTCTGTGCATGTCTCAGCAAGGGGGGGAGACTCGAAGCACCGGAGGTACAGCTTGTGAAGGCAACAGGCTAAGAAGAGATGGCTACAGGTGCTGGAAAGCTAAGACAAAGGATTAACAAGTGGGACAGTGTTAGCAAGCTGCATGGGGAGGCAGCATCCGAGGTGAAGGGTCCCAGTGTGATCCCACCAGGGTGCAACTCCCTGGGGAAGAGCCATGTATGACACTGAGCCACAAGCATGTGGGAAAGGGGGGAAGGGCCTGGGGCTTCTTGTAGGCACTGCACTGTCAAGAAGGGGAAGAGGGCCAGAGAGGAAGGCCATAGGGAAAGCACCAATACTAACCCCACTTTGTGCCAATTCCCACCCTGCCCTGGGGAGATGTGGCTCGGAGCTGCGTGTCCCCCTCTCGCTGCCCTCACATGCTCACCCAGAGCTGTGTGTGGCAGCTAAACCCAACCGCAAACCTTGACCTAGCTGCGGGCTCCACTAAGCCTCCCCAGCTGATGCCACACAGGTAGCCATCATCTGGCTGCTTAGTAGCACAAGCCTGTCAACATTTTCCCTTCACAAAGGCCCCTAATCCCCATACCTCAAAGTCGACAGAGATGCCTTCCTCCTCCCTCCCCCACCGGCTGCTGAGGTGAGGCAGCTTCCCCCTGCCCCAACTCCCGCACCTGCCTCCACCCCTTCCCTGGGCCAGGAAACACTGGTGCGACATAAGAGCAAGAGTGAAACCGGCTTTGCGCACGGGAAAGCCCCTCTCACTGTGCCGTGTCAACTGTCTGAGTCTTTACCTGTAACCCCAGTGTTGGCAGGAAGCATGACCCCAAGTCGCAGTGTCAAGTTCAAAGGCTCGACCCTGAGCTTCAGGGCACTTGGCCAGCAACAAGGGGGCCCAAGGCTTCAGGGTGAGAACCGCAGCACATGACAGAGCCCTTAGATCTCCCCTGGGGGGAAGAAGGGAGCCCGTAGGACACACTGGTTGTGGCGCCGAATGCACTGCCCAGGCACGCTCCAGGGCTATGGAGCCAGGGTTGGGAGAAGACCCAGGACAGAAGAGTCTCTAGGTTAGACCTCGTCCCTTTAGGAGAACCAGCCCCTGAAAGGAGGTGGTCACACTCCACCTGCATCAGCCGGCTGCCCTCCTCTGAGCACAAACAGCTGTCCTTAATGAAGAGAAAAATACTGCCATACATGTACACAGGCTGCTCCATCCCAGAGCATTGTCCAGAGAGACAACACGCTCCCCCACAGTGAAATGCAGCCACCTCTGGGGTAGAACTGAGCACCTGCTGCAAGGCAGCACTGCACAGTTCACACCAGGAAGGGAAGATCAATCCAAACTCCAGGAGTGATCCTGTCAGGGCATCATGCTCCACCCAGTCACTAGCTGCCAGTCAGCAGCATTCTCCCTGCTTTCAGCCTAGGTGACCAGTCCGGAAGCATGTGCTTGATTGATGTTGCCTGATTATTGCTTATACAAAGGCTGAGAGCAAATGCTGGCAGACACAGCCCTTGGTCTTCATCAAAGGCATCACTGCAACTGGATTAAGGCCCTTACCAAGGGATGACGCAACAGCAGGCTGACCCTGGGAACCTGTGAGCTTCCCCCTCCATCACAAAGAATAAAGCTCTCTCCAATCCACAAGCCCCTCTGCCCCTAATTGCACCAGCAGCTGGAAGTTGCCAGCCCTCCATAGCCAGCCAAAGCCTCCACCCTGGCCCACCCTGGGAAAAGCTGGAGCAATGATGGTAGCAAGAGAAAGGCTGCAGCTGGAACCAGGCAGGCTTTGGCGCAGTGCTGCCAGGGAAGATGCAAGTGCCACATGCCAAACTAAATGAAGGCGGCAATTAATTCCAATCACAGTTTTGCCTCAGTCTCCCAGCGTTGCTCGGCTCCGAGCAGATACAATTTTTTAGACAGCAAAGCTAAGCTGTGCCCTGTGTTAATGGGCATGCTTAATAGCTGGTGAGGTTCCCGGCTCTGCAGGCTCAGCCCTGGCACGCTAATGATTCCACCAGCCCCTCCATCCTCAAGTCTGTGCATCTTGTTACCCTTTAACCCTTCCCAGCCCAAGAGTGCTCCCTCCCCCCACACCTTCGCATGGATAGTCGCCCACAGCCACAGCTCCCTCCCACCAGGCAAGCCCAGACATCTCCCTACACCTGCTAGGTAAGAGCTGTTACCTCCTGGATGAAGTCCCAATGCTGTTTTAATAAGGAGACAATCGGTCTCGGAAAGGAAAGAACCAGCAATCTGGTTTGCTCCTGGATAACTAGAAACAGCCAAGGCTTTTCAGAGCCAGGCCAACCTTTGCCAGTCCAGTGGCAGCACAAACCTACATACAGCACTGCCCATATTCTCCCCCAGCCTGAACGCAACGCCCACTACGGTGACCTGGACACTGGAGGTGGAACATGCCTAGAACATCGCATCCAGTCAAGCCCCGGATTTATTCCAACACTGACTGTTACAAGTCAGTGGGACAACATCACCTCCCTGAAAGGCCAGGCCAGGCCAGGCCAGCAGAGCTCACTCTTACGAACAATCTTTGGATCATCAGTTTAACATTGCCCTGCTGACATTTCCTCTCCTTGCCCCTCTGTATCCCTCAGGTCTCTCCATGAAGCTTTTACACCCTCTGTGGGCATGGATGCGGCCCCTGCACTCAAGCTGCAGGGTTTCTCAGCAATAGGCATGGTCCTCATGCTGCTACCACGAGTGAAGGGTAGGTTGCTCACCCCAAGGCACAGGTAGGAACAGACACTGAAGGATGCAGCAACTTGCCCAAGGCCACACAAGGAGTCTATGGCAAAGCCAGGAATCAGATAGGGGTCTTCTGGCCCTTCCTTTGAGCGCTGATTGCGCTCCCTGGCTGACCACACTTGCATCTACAGCATAAGGTCCAGTGCCTGTGAAGGCTCCCACCACCCAGTGGGCAGAAGCCCCTCCTGGCGGGCTTGCTGGTTGGGGCATTCAGCCTCCCAGGGTTTGCAAGGAGCCATCAATCAGAGACATGGCCTCTAATTCCATATTGATGAGCACTGCTGCAGTCAGCCTTAAGGGGGCAAGTTAACTGCATCTGCTCAAATGAAAGGGATTTATCTCTCTCTCTCCCTCTTCTTTTAAGGCAAGAAGCCTGCTTCTCTTGACATAAACCAGCCCTGGCAGACACGCTAATCATCAAATTAGATTTTCTGCTACAATTGCCTGTGCATACTAACACGGCGTGGGGACCTGGCCCCTGCCACCTCCCTGCTCAGCCCCATGCACACAGCAGGCCTGGGGTTTCTTCTGCAAATGCAAGTGTGCTGGGGGCAGAGGGGGGGCGTGTAGAAGGGTCTCTAAGCCTCTCTGGCAACAGAGGTGATGAGATATCTCTACTTCCCAGTGGGGGCATGTTTTAAGCAAGTTGTTTCAGTGCCTAGCTGCAGGATTGGTTTAGGAGGGGAAAAGCAGAAGCACACACTGCCTCTTGGGCTGTGTGTGCTGCTTCTGTGCTGGGACATGCATTGCAGGTGATCGAGTGCACCTGGATCTCCATCCTTCAGAGGTCTGATCCCAGGACACACACTTGTGCCATTGGGACGATCAGTGGAGCCTCCTCACTGTGAGAAGCACGTCTTGCCCCCCTTGCAAGGGCTTCATGCTACACGCAGTTTATCTGCATTCCCGAGGATCAGAAGGCTCCAGGTCTTAGAGCCCAGCGGCCAGAATGAAGCACATGCCAATCACCCAGCCTGCTCCACTGGACTTGACTCAGACCACACAGACCACCAGCATGCAGAAGACCTCGCCTCCCCCTGCTGCCAGTCATCAATGCAGAGAGAGTTGAGGAGAGGGAGAACTGTGCCTCCGACACACACATCAGCAATGGGTGCTGGATCCCAGCAGGTCAGCAACATGGCAAGGGAACTGCCAGAAAGGAATAATTCCAGGGGCAATAGTTTCAGCCCACGGGTAGAGCAGAATCGCAAGCTATTAGGCCAAGATATATATATTTTGGACCAAGACAGGCAAGGTCCCCCAGACTCCACCTTGGAGAACTCTCTGTGGATGCAGGAGGTGAAAACTCTCTGGAGCTGGAGGACATCTCTGCTACCAGGACAGGGGGTCACCAGAGCTCAGGGTCTATCTTACACTCATCTTGTATGCATGCCCCACAGATGTCCTGCTAAGGCAACAGAGGCACATGCCATAGCAGTTCTTTTGAAAATGGGGTGTCCTCTAAAGTGTGGCCCACAAAGGAAGGCAGCACAGGACAGGAAGGCAGCGGGGTTTCCGATGGAGCGTGGCACCCTGTCCCTGCTGTCTGTCTCCATATCAAGGAGACCTAAAGCACCAGGGTACCTGCTGGACCTGCATGCTCAAGAGAGCTAGCATGTACAGGTGATCATGCCTGCTCCCCAAACACTTTCTATGCAATTCAATAGGGCCTGATGTTAGTGAGCAGAAGCATACACATCCATAGTTTCATAGTTTCTAGGGTCGGAAGGGACCGGAGCAGATCATCTAGTCCGACTCCCTGCCATGGCAGGAAAGAATACTGGAGTCAAACGACCCCAGCAAGATGTGCATCTAACCTCCTCTTAAACACCCCCAGGGTAGGGGCCTGCACCACTTCTCTTGGAAGTTGGTTCCAGACCCTAGCCGCCCTGACCGTGAAGTAGCACCTCCTGATATCTAACCTAACCCTACCCTCTGCCACTTGTGACCGTTATTCCTGGTCACTCCTGGCAGTGCTCGGGGGAACAGTGACTCCCCCAGTGCCTGCTGGTCGCCCCTGACTAGTTTGTAACAGGCCACTAGATCCCCCTCAGCCTTCTCTCATGGAGGCTGAATAGGTTCAGGTCCCATCGCCTCTCCTCGTAGGGCCTGCCCTGCTGCCCCCTGACCATGCGAGTGGCCTCCTCTGGACCCTCTCCATGGTGTCCACATCCCTCCTGAAGTGCGGCGCCCAGAACTGGATGCAGTACTCCAGCTGCGGCCTGACCAGTGCCGCATAGAAGGGGAGGATCTCCTCTTTGGACCTGCTCAAGATGCACCTGTGGATGCATGACAAGGTGCGGTTGGCCTTCCTAACTGTCTCCCCATGCTGCCGGCCCATGTTCATCTTGGAGTCAATGACGACTCCCAAGATCTTTTTCTGCCTCCGTGCTGACAAGAGGGGAATTCCCCAACCTGTAGGTATGGTGCCAGTTATTCCTCCCCAGGTGCAGCACCTTGCACTTGTCGGTGTTGAATCCCATCCTATTCTTATCCGCCCACCCTTGTAACCTGTCTAGGTCTGATTGTAGCTGTTGCACCCTTCCAGTGTGCCCACGTCCCCCCACATCTTAGTATCATCAGCAAATTTGAACAGGGTGCTTTTTACCCCCTCGTCCAAATCACTGATGAAGATGTTGAACAGTGCGGGCCCGAGGACCCAGCCCTGGGGGACCCCACTGCCCATGTCCCTCCAGGTTGAGAAGGACCCATCCACTACCACCCTCTGGGTGCGGCCCACCAGCCAGTTGGCGACCCATTTGACTGTGTGGGTGTCTACACCACAGCCCCACAGTTTCTTAATGAGAACGGGGTGAGAGACAGTGTCAAAAGCCTTCCGGAAGTCCAGGAAGACTATGTCCACAGCTACCCCTGCGTCTAATGATCTGGTGATCTGATTGTAAAAGGCCACCAGGTTGGTCTGACAGGACCTGCCACTGATGAACCCGTGTTGGTTGCCCCTAAGCATGCAGTCCCCTGCTGGCCCCTCCTGGATGCATGCCAGCATAATTTTCTTGAACAGCTTGCTTAGGATCGAGATAAGACTAACTGGCCTATAGTTTCCCAGGTCCTCCTTCCTCCCTTTTTTGAAGATGGGAACCATGTTGGCCCTCTTCCAGTCCTCAGGTACCTCACCAGAGCACCACGAGTGCTCGTAAAGCCATGCCGGGGGACTTGCAATGACCTCGGCCAATTCCTTTAGAACTCTAGGGTGGAGATCACCTGGACTGGCTGACTTGAATACGTCCAACCCCTACAGAAGCTCCCTAACTAATCCTCGCTAACCCGTGGCCCAGGTGTGCCTCCCCTGGGGCCCGAGGGGGGCCCAGCAGGGAGGTGGCTGTTCTGGTCCCTACTTAGGAAGACGGAGGCAAAGAAATCGTTAAACTTGTTGTGACGACCAAGTTTCCCAATGCGTCCTGCAAGGGCCCCACATTACCCGGGACCTTCTTTTTACCCCCTACATATTTAAAAAAGGACTTCTTATTGTCCTTAATCTGGGAAGCTAGTCCCAGTTCCATCTCTGCCTTGGCCTTCCTAACTACCCCCCTACATCCCCGAGCAACTACAGAATAGTCCTCCCTGGTGATGACCCCTTCTTTCCATTGGGTGTAAGCCTCCTTTTTAGCAAGGAGACATTCCCGGATGCTTTTGGTGAGTCACGGAGGCTTGTGTGCTCTCCTGCTCCCTTTGATCCTCGTTGGGATTACCTTCCTTTGGGCTCGGAGGATTGTCTCCTTAAGGAGCGACCACTCTCCTTGGACACCTGGCTCCCCTCCCCTCCCCTCCAGGACCTCAGCGCTTCTCCAACTATCCTCCTTAGCTCGTTGAAGTCTGCCCTCCTAAAATCTAGGGCCGCTGCCTTACTGCATGCCTTTGCCACCTTGCGCTGGATGGTGAATCCCAGCAGACGACGATCGCTGTCGCCCAGGTGGTCGAGCACCCGCAGCCCCCTCACCAGGTCATCACCTGTGGCCAGCACTAGGTCCAACAAGGCGTCTCTCCTGGTGGGGCTGTGCACCTCCTGGGTTAGATGGAGGTCCTGCACTCTGGCCAAGAACCTACGTGAGCGGTCAGACCTGGCTGACTGCTCTTCCCAGCAGATGTCTGGGAAGTTCAGGTCCCCCATGACTACCACATCCTTAACCTTCACTGCCTCTGTGAGCTGACCCAAGAATTCCTGGTCAAGCTCTTCTCCCTGGTTGGGAGGTCTGTAGTAGACCACCACCGTTCAGTCCCTTTCCCCTCGACTGCCTTGTACTCTAACCCAAAGCACTTCAGAGTGCCCCTCCCCTGGCTCCTTGCTAATTGATGAGGATGTGTATTCCTCCTTAATATAGAGTGCCATGCCCCCACCTCTCCTTCCTGTCCTGTCCCTCCTGTACAGCTGATAGCCCTTGACATTCACTGCCCAAACATGCGTTGCGTCCCACCACGTTTCCGTACTCCCCACTATGTCCAGGCTGGTGTCAGCCAGCAGGAGGGTGAGTTCCTCCTGCTTGTTACCCATACTATGAGCGTGTGTGTAGAGGCATTTGAGGCCTCCTGTGGATGTGTGTATTGACCCCCTAGTCCCAGCATTACCCTGGCCCCTATCTCTTACCTGTTTATTCGCTTCGCTCGTTGGTCTGGGCTGGGCTGTAGTTGTGGGTGCTGTTTGGTCTGGCAGTCTGATGTTTCCTCAGACTGCCAGACCAAACAGCACCCACAACTACAGCCCAGCCACCAACTGGTGATCCCTTGATCACCAGTTCAAATGAGCAGTAAGCTCAGAAGTGACCCAGGTCCTCCCCTTCCCCTGGCTCTGGGTTGGTCTATGTATACACATGGCAGGTGCCAGCCCTGCTGTTGGCTGGACCAACCCCTACGGGGAGAGGACAGGGGCCAGTCTCCATGCAACTCCAGGTCTTGAGCAGGAAGTAAAAGATGATAATGAGGTTGAACGGTCGTAAACTACTGCAAGATTGTTTCAGGCTGGACATAAAGAAGCATTTCTTTACTGTCCAAGCCCCCAAGGTCTGGAACAGCCTGCCACTGGAGGTGGTTCAAGCACCTACAAGAGTAAATTGGATGCTTATCTTGCTGGGATCCTATGACCCCAGCCGACTTCCTGCCCTTCGGGGGGGGGGCCAGACTCGATGGTCTTCTGAGGTCCCTTCCAACCCGAATGTCTATGAAATCTATGAAAAGGGTGCTGGGTCAGCACCGGCCTGTACAACTCAAGGTGTGTGGATGGACCGACAAAGATCCGCCCAAGCCCCCAGTGAACACCATCCACGGGACACATTGACAGGCTCCTCCTGCCTCTTCCCAAGTGCCCCAAGAACTGAGCAGACTGCCCATGAAAGCCAGCTAAGACCTCCATGCTTGGTGCACCCTAGCACCAAGGGCCATGCTAGAAAGTTGGGAGCGGGGGGTGCCCAACCTGAGAGAAATGGGCAAGATGGTCACCGCGGAAGCTATGACTGCTGCACTTCTGCCTCTCTGCAGTCAACAGGCGCGAGGGGCCGGGCCTCCCTGCCACCATCCCCGCTTGCCGCATTTCCTGCGCCCAGGGAGCTGAAAGGCTGCCATATCCTGACCCATCAGGACACTAATCCTGCAGATTTGCAGACCCCTGCATAATAATTTTGTCGTTAGCCAGGCCCACATAATGCGCCCTGTATGCGAGAGGGCGGAGATGGGCCCCCAGCACAATAGTCATCTGTCCACTCAATGGCATGCTGTTAATGCTTTTCAGAAAAGCCCTTGAATCAGCTGATGGGAATTGGACACTGGGCTGTTCAAATGCTTAACATTAGCTTAGTTAGCTCCATCTGCATTTGAACTAATTCCAATCAGCAGGATCCGATTTAGTTCAAGCTGCTCTGGCTCTTTCATGGCAAGAAAGATGAGGCTCAGCAGTTTTGCTAACCTGCCCTGTGCTTGCAGGCTCCACACGCTGCTACCTGAGGAGCTGGGCTACAAGCAGGTTGCCAATAAGTTTAATGCATCTGGACCTTGACCTGCCCTAGCCTAAGGCCCTCCCTGAAGCCCGGCCTTCATGGCCATTAGTAAGTGGAAGATGCAGAATAGATGGGCTGAAATGCACCCCCGGGCCCTAGTAGCGGGGAGGCCGCTCTGGTGAGGGGAAGGTGCAAACTCATCCACGCAGCTGTCCACTCTTTCCTGAAAAGCGTGTTTTCTGCAGGGGGCCTCCCATGCCAGCTCTGTGCTATGCCAGCTCCCCCAGCTTCCAGGGCACCAAGCTGCAGCAGGGAGGCAACAGCCACCCTGCAATACGCCAGTCAGTCCCACCATCACGCTCGGTAGGGAACACAGCAAAAGCCATGGCCTCGGAGCCCCGCTGTGGCTCCAGAGAGCTCAGAGCCAAAGCGCTGAACAGCTGCACCTGGGCCTTGCTGGTGGGTCTTCCCCTGTCTTTGGCATTAGTCTCACACCGGGCCAGACAGGTTGCATGCTGTGTGGAGCAGGTGTCTGCTAAGTTCCTCAAGCCCTGCCTGTCCGGTATTAGCCGCTGCACATTTTATCTGCGGGATAAGAATTAAGCACGCCGAGTATCTGGGCCAGTGTCACCTTTCCAGAGCCCCCCGGATTGTGCAGGAGGCAGGCACTAGGTACAGGCAATGTAGGTGGGATGGGAGCCAGACATGCCTGGAGGAGCCTATTTTAAGACCTGTGACTATAAGTGGATGCAGGGTAGACACAGGGGGCTTAGCCTAGCTTCTACCAGCCATTGTTGGCATGAAGGAGGGCAGGCAACTGCCTCCCTCAAATTTACCTGGACAATCTACATGGGGCTGAACAGGGCAGAGCTGTGGATGGGCAGGCACATGGGCCTTCCTGACACCTGCATCCATCAGCCAAGACTGCATCATGAGGCTTGACAGCCCCCAGCTGGCACACAAGACTGGCCTGACCTCCTCTCTGCCCCTTGGAGCACCTGAAAGACAGGGCATGAGGAAGCAGAGGGCGAGGAAGGGGGCAGTAGCTCCCAGAGCACATTAGCTCGGCCCCTATGGGCAGGCCAAACTCCCCCACTCTGGACTGCAGAGCTAGGCTGGATGGGCTGCACCTTCCCTAGCCATACAGCAGCACCCTCCCCTCCGCATTTCACCGAGGGCTGTCTCTGGGCAGCAAGGCTCTCCTAGAGATGCAAGCGTAGCAGAAGCTCCAGGCACCAAGGACATCTCAGTTTTCCTCCACATCGCTCAAGGAGGGAACACGCAGACCCGGCTGAGCTGGAAGCAGATCTACCGCACTCAGCTTTGGAACTGCTACAAGAGCAGGCAAAGGGAGGGAGGTGGCTGCCATCTTTAAGTGCCCTTCTTTGGAGCATCCCAAGAGAGCTCAGGTCTTCCTCCTGCTGCCCAAATCCCTCCCCACCTGAAAGCCGGCCTGCATCCTATATTTACGCTCTCAAGGTCTGGCTTGCTGCCCTCCGACTTCGACAGCCCTGCTCTCTTCCTTTATTAACTCTGTCCCACAGACGCACTTTTTTTTTCTCTCTCTCTCTCTTTCCTGGAGCCTGCTAATTTTGCAGCCCTATCTCTGAAAAAATCAGACTATTTATAAGCCCAAGGTCTTTGTGACTTTAATAAAAAAAATACTATATGTCTAAAGCCCCAATGACAGAATGCTTTGGCACCTTCTCTGACATCAGAGGCTGATAAGATGGTCTTATCTCCTCCAAGAGCCTCTGTGAAGGTCCCTTCAGCGAGATAAGGCCAGCGCAGCTGTCGATAGAGGCTTTCATAAGCAAGGATTTAGATAAAAGAAAATGTGATGGGGGAGGGGGGAAGGGAACTTTCAAAGTCTGAGGCTGAATTGAGTTTGTGCCGCTCGCCTTGGGAGAACAATGAATAAAAGGCACTGGAGAAGCAGGCCTCTTGTTATTAAAAGAATGAGGGAGTCGGGCGGCTGGGCCGGCTGCAATCCGCCACTTGTGTCCTCCTCTCAGAGGCACTAATAAAGCCGTGAGGGTGGAGGATGAAGCACAAGAGAGCCCCTTCCCGGGGGAGCTGTGTTGGGGAGCAGGAGCGCTCGGACAGATGTCAGCTGGAACAGGAGCCGTTGCCTGCACCCAGCTGTACCCACACCTGCCCCTGGGGCTTGTCTACCTGTCACCACCGAGCTGAGAACAGGCAGGACCCAGCGGCGGCTCTGCCAGGCCCACCCCCAGCCTCACTTGCAGGAGTTCTTCCTGTTCCCTAAATCGCAAGCCAAAAGGGTGTCGCTCTCTTGAACGGGGTGCTCATTCAATCTCAAGTGAGGCACAGCTGGCAGCAAACGCATGGGAAGGCCGTGCACAGGAGTTCAAACAGGAGGCCGAGCGGGTCTGCCCCACAGCCCAGCTGAGAGGTGCGCCAGGGAGGAAAGGGAAACAAGGGGTGGGGGAGAGGGAAAGGCAAGATACAGTCAAAGCTCTGCCGCTTTAGAAGTCTGCTCTGCCGAGAGGGAGGAATTAAGAAAGCCAAACCCAAATGCACGAGCACACCCTCCCACGCTTTATTTATACCTTGATAGCATCCTCTGAAACAGTCCCGTATCAGGGGGAGTCCTGCTCTGGTTTATTTAAGCCAGACCTAATTCCTTCCCTAGATCAATAGCAATTTATATTAGTAGAGCAGCAAGGACCATTCCCAACCCTGGTTGCCTTCCTCTGCTGGGTAAAGTCTTAAATTGTTTTTTCTTTGTGTGTTCTCCCAGTTTCAGTACCATCCCCCATGCATAATACCTCCTTTACAATTAGTTTCTCCTCTGATACAGCTAGTTTTACTTTGAACAACCCAGGGTATACCTCAGCACCACCTTCCACATGCCCCTTCCCCTTGCCATGCACAGAGTGACGGTCAGCCCTACAGAGCAGAGACTCAGCAGCAAGTGGCTGTAGATCACCAGGTTCTGCTCTCTGCCGGGCGCTTTCAGGATGCCTGGGGTACAAAAAGAAATCAGAGCTGTGATGCCCTGGCTTCACATGAAGGGGAAGGAGCAGGGAGGAAAGGACCTATGCTAAAAGACTGCTTGGATCAGTGGAAATCATGGGGGTGATTACTTGCCCCTCAAAGTCTGCTTGCTCATTGCTGGTTATGCCAGCCACTCTATTTTCATCACAGTTCATAGGGGAGCAGCTTCAGGGGGCATGGAGCGGGCAATCCCTCATTGCTCATGGGTGGACGCTGATAGAAGATGCCACCCCCACAACCCTTAGCTAAAGCCACTTAATTGTCTTTAGTGATTAATGCTGCCTTCAGGTGTTTGAACCAGAGGACTGCGCGTCACAGCTGTTCAGTCACATTCCAACCAGGCCTTCCTCCCAGCCGTGCCAGCCCGGCCCAGCCCATGCCAGGCTGACAGCCAAAGGCCTGCCTATTGGGAGGGAAGTAGCCTTCACAGGAGCCCAGCAGACAAGTCAATGCTGAGTCCAGCCCCTGGGTAGTGGGTATTGGCTGGGTAGTTGCATATTCCCGCTGGGCCCAAGAAGAGGCCATTGGGGAGACTAGGGAGGCTGCCTAGGCCAATGCTAGCGAGATCAAAGGACCCTGAGCAGGCATGGAAGTGGCAGTCTGGGTGATGCACGGACTTTCCCCTGCTCTCAGGTTGGGGTTGGCGCAAAGGTGAGGCTGCGCTGAGTGCAGGGCAGAGCCAGGCCCTCCCGTGGTGAGCAGAGCTGGCAGCTGGTATGGCTGGCTGGCAGAGCGATAGAGGAGGCAGCTGCTGGCACGGTGGCTGCTCCCATTGCAAAAGGCTGAGCCATCCAAACCCCATTTGTCAGGGCAGTAACGAGCCCAGCTCCCAGCAAGCAACAGAAACCTCACAGTGGGCAGAACAGCGGGCACCACAGCTTTCCCCTTGACACCCAAACTTGTTGCCCATTGCCCTTGTCTCTTCCTCCAACACCCCCAGCAAAGAGGGGGACGGCATCGCCTCACAGCCAGCTGGGCATTAAAGGGCCTTACCCGGCCTCCCCTCCCCTTAGGCCAAGGCTTTGGAACCAGCTGGTGGCTGGATCTCCTTCAAGGGTCTTTGCATGCAGGTGGGCAGATGCCAGCTGGTGATTGCGAGACCTGTTACATAGGACAGCAGAAGGACACCTGGGCAACTTTCCCAGAGGCCTGCATTTGTTTGCTCTGCATAATGTGGGGTCAGAACAGGGGATGACAGACAACAGATCCATGCCTCACCTTGCCAGCTCCTGTCCCAGGGGCTAGTGAAATGTGAGGACAGTTAAGAGAGAGGCCTGTTCAGATCAGGTGAAGGAAACCAAAGGCTGGGACGGGGACAGCTCGCACCCAGCAGCTGCTCCAAGCAGGAGAGGGCTACACAGCTTAATCAGTGCCTGAGCCCCTTGTTCCTCATCTTTGTGGGCATGCCCTTGACACAAAGGGAGATGCCACCACCTCTGCTTGACAGATGGGGGTAGGGATAAAATGGAGACAGAGAATCAAAGGCACTGACCCTGCAAGCATCAGGGCAGGATGAGATCCCAGGATCCACTTCCCAGGCATGCACTCAAGACCTGTCAAGTCTCCGGCAGATGCTGCCCCATTGGGCACAGGCAGGATGTGTGGGTAGGGGCAGAGGGATGCTCTGGGCAACTTACAGGGCATCCTGTACCGCGCCACACTCTGTACAGGAAGTCACCAGGCAATTTATGCTCAACCTTGAAAGGAAGCGCGGGCTGCTAGGGAGGTGTGGGTGTGGAAAAAGGCCACCAAAGTCAATTAGCAAAGCTGACAGTTTGGTCCTGGAATGAGTTAACACGGGAAAGGTCACCCCTCGGTAAATTATGGGAGAGAGAAGATAAAATAAAAAAGAAAGTTTGACGACACCTTGCCGAGGGCGGCAATAAAGCAGCGCGTGTTACTGTCGGACACGCAACGACCTTCCCCTCTCGGCTCGCAAATGTCTCCATCAGGCCTGTCTAATGCATTCTGAAACACCCGCTCCCGCTCCCCCGCCCCCTGCGCGCACACACAAGCCCCAGGCCTTTCAGGGGGCCCTGTTAATAATTAAATGTTAATCTAAAAAGCAATTTTAGCTGCAGTCCTGAAGATCTGGTTAGAGATTACATTAGCATGTAAGAGTCGAGGGTAATTTTCTCTAACCCTTCTTGTGATCTTTAAAGCCCATGGATCTTAAAGCAACACCAGTTCCTCTGATTAAAATTGGAGGATGGGGTTTGTCATGGATAAGGACGCCAAAAGGGATTATTTTCCTCCTCTAGACTTAACTGTTTGTATTTTAATTCCCTCCCTATTCTTAATATTTTTGGGGAGCCAGCTGGCAAGTTCTTTCTTGATCCTGTTCCTCATCCCCCCCAAAGGGCAGCAGTGACAGCGACAGGAAGGGAAGCAGCCCACACTCCCACTCAGGTTTTAACATTCTTTCCTGCTCATTAAAGGGCTCAGCAGGTAGAACGGGGAATCAGAGGCCTGGCTAAGACTCAGAGGAAGGTCCCTGGGAAGGGCAGCAAGTGTATGGCAAGGACAGTTATAGCCCCCCTTTCCTGCTTCCTTCCAGATTAAAGGGTAACACCCGAGTTGTTCTCCTGCTCCTGGAAGAACACCGTGCATCTACACATCCTCCTCCTGGCCTCCAGCAAACAGGAAAACATCCATCAGGAGTCCCTGAGGAAAGTCTTGAACCCAGCACTGCCCTGGCACTAACCAAGGCTGACACCACACAGCTGGCCCAGGCCAGAGCCCCTGTGAAGCTCCTGCCACTTCTGCACAGGCAGCACCAGACTTCATAGAAATCACAGAAGCGAAGGGCTGGAAGGGACCTCGAAAGATCATCCAGTCCACCCCCCCTGCTCTGGGCAGGAATACTGCTCAGATCAAATGATCCCAGCAAGGTTCAACAGATGTTCAGACGATCGAATGATCCTAACAGATGTTCAGTCTCCTCTTGAAAACTTCCAAGGCTGGGGACTGCACCACCTCCTTGGGAAATCTAGTCTAGATTCTGGTCACCCTTACCATAAATAAATTTTTACTTGCATCCAACCTGAAACCATCCTGTAACAGTTTCCGGCCATTGCTCCTTATCCTCCCCTGAAGTTTATCATCAGTGGCCTGTAACCCACCAAGCACTTCTAGCTCCTTTTCACCTCTTTGCAACTTCTCTCTCTCCCACACACACGTCAGGCCCATGCCCCATGTGGCGTGGGCCTGTCACTGGCAGGGCTAAGGGCTGGGCAAATACAGCCCGAGTCACCACTCTGAACACCGGACAACTCATTAGGAGATGGAGGTGGATGCAGGAGAATAAGCAGGACCCTGCTCCCTCCATCCCACAGCTCCCTGATGACCTCTGCTCCCAGGCTGCTCGCACAGATCGAGATGTACTGTACATCCCGTCCTGGTGGGGCATGGCCCATGGCTCTTCCCTGCTCCTTACTGCACACAAGGACATGGGCACGAAGCCTCTACATCACTTCACTGGAAGGATAGAGGGGAAGGAACCCAGTGAGTGGCTGGTGTCTCTCCTCAGGGCCCAGCTCTCCATGGGGTACCTGGCTCCTTCCCCTTCATAGGGGGAAGGTCACATTTCCCAAGCAGCCCCCTAGTTCCACATCAAAGCCGTTCCCTTTTACAGCTTCTCCGTGCTCACCTTTATTTATTGATGTAACATTTTGCTGCCATTTCCCACCCCCTCTCTCCTTTATGTTTTAACTGTCCCCAATTCACACAGTGCCTATAAAAAGACAAACAGCCCAAGGTTGCCGTTAAAGCCGAGTTTCGGAACTATAAAACCCAGGGAGTTCGGGGATGTTATTTTATGCAAAATACTTGCCTAAAAAAAACCCGAAGCGGGTCCCTGCTGAAAGGATTCCTCCATTAAAACAGCAGTAAAGGAGCGAGTGGGGCTTGGCGGCTTATCCGCTGTCCTTCTGGAACTGTTCTTTAATTAAAACAGCAATAAAGCCGAAGCTGGGCCTTGCCATTGCCTCCCTCGCTCCTCAGCTAGACTGACTTTGAAAACTCCTCCGAAGTTAGCGTCTCTCCAAGGCAGAAGTCACAGGCAATAGCAACCACTGTGGGCTCTGCCACTTCACGCCATTGTCCTTGCCATGCCTGGCTGGTTTCTTAGCAGGGTCTTGGGCCTCAGACCTGTGCTCACACAGGCAGGGGATTGCACTGTACCCTTCTGTTGTGCATGCAAGGGAACACAGCCATGGAAGCTGAGTAAGAGAAACAGCCCTGGTATCACATACCAGTGTCATGAAGGGTCTTCTGGGAGTACGAGACTCTGGAAAGGCTACAAAGTCAGGTCAACGCTCAGAGAAGAGACCCCCCAAGAGCACCAGCGAGTGGCCAACACAGGGAGGGTCTATGATGCTTTTCATATGCATCCTAACCAATGCCCAGACCTTCCAGCTGCAGCCCCTTGGCTCGGTCACACAGCTACCTGTGCACTAGAAGCCCACAGTGCTGCTGTAGTCCAGGCCTCCTCCATCCATAGGGAGCCACATGAAACGCTGACCCTCTGCCTGGCCTCCATGCTGCAAGTGCTTGCTGGGGTCCATGTCACCAACCCATAGCTTCCCTAAATCAAGAAGAGCCAGAAGAGCATTAGTACTATAGCTCACCATCTACACATAGCAACGGGCTCCTCCAAGCAGCAGCACCCCCGAGACCGGTGTCTAAAAGTCTTCTGCTCCAGACTTTTTAATGCTACAGCCATTTAACATAACCCTGGTCTAGACCTTGCCCTGCAGGGGGTCTGGCAGGAAAATCACCATAGATTAATAGACTGAGCAGTCTCAGATATTGCTCAGCCCATGTCTTCTGCTTCCATCGCTGGTTTGAAAGTTCCACCAACTCTCAGCTAATCACCGGTTGCATGTCCCCAAACAGATGAAGCCCAGGTGGTAGGAATCCATCAAGACTTGGGGTGGCTAGTCATTCCCTGCTTCTGCCTCTGCTGCAATTAAAGGGAACAGGAGTGGGGGGGGGCTAGAAAGTGAAGCTAACTGTTCTAATTTCCATGTCCAGCCCCACAGGGATGCAGAATAAAATGATCAGCATCAGCAACAAAAAGTTGACAGATGAGATAATGGACCTGTTTTTCCCCGCTCCCTTTAAACCTCGGGAAAGCTCTAGGGAAATGGATCACAAGCAGTGCTAAGGCCTTCACTGAGGTTCAGTGAAACCTGTGGGAATCTGGACAGAAAGCCCTCAGAATTTGATCCAGATTTTTTTTGTTAAAACACCAAAAAATCTCCTTTTTAAAAGAAGGAAGCAAGCAATCAAATAACAATCACTTCCCGACTGACTTGGGCCTCGTCTGGCAGCACCCTGACAGCACTCTTTCTTCCCCTCCCAGGACTGCTTTGAGAAATGTCTATTTTGAGCAAAAACAAGAAAAATCTTTGGCTTCTAAATAATGAGTCTGCAGAAGATGGGATGCCTTTAAAAAATAAATAAATAAATAAATAAATTCAGCCCTGAATGGGAAAATGGCTGTGACAGCACAAAGAGTAAATTGAATCAGAGAACAGGAGTAAATTGCCTGGTGACTGTTACAAATGATCGGATGGAAGAAATAAGGTATCAGATGTGTACATAACAATAGAATTAAAAAACAGCAACCCCAAAACCCAATCTGAGTGCTACTGAGCATTTGCAGGCACTGGGTTAGGGGCTGGGACAGCCTGGTGAAATTTGTGTCAGCTTGAAAAGGAGGCCTCTCATCAAATGAGCTATTTTGGGCAGAGATTAAAGGTCTATTTTCGCTGTAAGCAGGAACAGCTCTCTCCAACAGGTTAATAATGATTCTAGAAACTCAAGCGTCTCCAACCTCTTAGTAACGTCTTCTGCCGTGGGCAGAGAAACCAGAGAGGAGAGATGGTGCCAAGACATAGGCTCAAGAGAAAGTCGGAAGAAATTCCCAAGCTGAGTTACCAACAACACCTTCAACCCAGGGGCTCGGAGTCACAGGGCTGCAGGAGCTCATCTACTCCAAGCCCCTGCTCCATCTTAACCTCCTGGAGGGAGTGACTCCACCTTCCCCATCAGGCAGCCTGTTTACTTGTCCTTGCAGGTTAGGAAGTTTTCCCTAAACCCTCATTGGCACAAATTAAGCTAATCTCTTCCTGCCTTTTTGGCAGCAGACACAAGTGACTGAAATGGGTTTTGGATTAGAGCAAGGCTGTCCAACTTGTGGCCCCTGGGCTGCGTCCAGTGTAGATGTGAGATCCAACAAGTTGACGTGGGACCCTGGGCTCCCCTATTCCCAGCTGCCACCCCTCACATTGCTTCTGATGCTGCAGTGGCCGGGGTCTCTGGAGCCGGGCAGTAGGGGGCCCGGTTAGCCCACTGCCCACCCAACAGCAGCCAGAAGGGAAGAACTGGGGTCATGCTGCATGGTAGCAACAGCAGGGGTCGGAGGTATTGGGACCCCCGCCTGCTCAGAAGTTGGACAGCCCTGGATTAAAGGAACCTCAAGACCTTTTAAGCCTGCTACTCTCTAAATATTGTCCTCTTTGTAATGGATGGCTGAGGCCCACCGCTATGCAGGTGCACAAGCACAGTGACTGATGGTTTCCGCTAAGACAGGCACCCTGTCACCCATGCTTGGGTCACCACAGGCTTAGGCTGGACCTCTACCGACTTTATTTTTGCTGTGGAAGTAACTGGAGTTTTTTGGCACTTCCCTCCTGTCACCTGCCCTCCAATAACCTTCTGTGTAGAAAAGTCCTAAGTGGACTTCACAGGTCATCTAGTTCAACCTCTGCCTGAGGCAGGATTATCCCTATCCAAGCCATCCTACACAAATCCACAATATAACCTCTTAATAAAACTGTCAGCCCTGAAACAACAGAAGACCTAACACCCTAACCTGCCACAGGGAAAGCAGGGGGAACATCCTGCTTCTGTAAAAGGTTATTAATAATCTGCTCAAGTGATCCCAGGAAAAGGGCCATGTCCCCCACTACAGAGGAAGGCAAACATCCCTATAGGCTATCCCAATCTGACCACTGGGTATGCATGCAAGAGCACAATCAGCCTGTGCTTTGGTGCAAGGTCCCTTTGGAAGGCACTGGGTCAGAAGTCATCAGCCGCAAGGTAGAACAACCATGCATTCGTTAAGAGAAAAGTGTAATATGAAAAATAGAGTTGACATTACTTTTGAGACTTGAGAAATCAACGCACTGTGCTGAATCCAATAACAATGCCTCTAGGCCCTGCTATACTGATGAGCTACAATTATTACTTCATTACAGGCAAAATGCACCACCAACTTCCAAGAGAATGGCTGGAAAAAATAATGTGCCCATATTTCCTCTTGTCCCACGTCACTCATATGGGGAAGGGGGAGGGAGGAGGGGCACTGGCTCTGCTCCCATGGCAGCCACAAAGATGCTGCCTGAAAATTACACTGATGAGACATACCCTGAACCTGTAGGCAGGTAGAAGAGGTTTGCTCTGACATTTGCATCGGATCCCTGTCATGTCACACCCATTCCCACCCACCCTGCAGCTCCTTTGCACATCCAGCAAGAAGGCTGGTAAAAAACTGTGTGCTGATCTAGTACCAGATACATGGGGCATCCCACCTAGGAGCCGGGGCAAGCACTTCTCTTCCAGTACTTAAGCAAGAGCGCCATGCAGCTGTTGTGATGAAACAGAGCAGGCTGGTAAAACCTGGAGACCCTGTGATTTCACAACAGGTACAGACCAGCGTCTGACGGAACACGAGAAACAGGATTACAGATAAAGCCCCTGTTAGCAACTCATTGATTTGGAGTATTTGCTAGATATGGGCAGCTGGTGTTTAAAAAGGTGCCTCTTGTAATCGCCACCTCCCTGGCACTTATATAGGATGAACCCTACCGAAGGGTCCCTCCTACTGAAATGCAGCCACCTCTAGGGAGAAAGGCAACAGCCCAGCGATACATGGTGCTGGGGCGGAGGAGAAGTGTCACCACATTCAGTCTTCACTTGCCTGTAAGGGGCCAAAGACTGCTAAAAGGGGCCTGTGGAGCAGACAACACTTTTCCCCACTAGCACAATGGGACCGAAGCACAGGTACTGTTAAAGGTGAGTCAAAAAGACATGCTTTGAATGTGGCCAGGTCTCAGCCCAAACACCCAAGTGTGGAGAGTATAGACTGGGTGTAAAGCAGGAAGTGAAAATGCTCCAGGGAGGCTGGACATTTGGGGGGGTTTTTAGGTTTAGACGATGAGACCACTAGTTAGAGCTCAATGATATCACAGACCACATCCCTAGCTTGAAAGGTACCCTGGGTCTGGCTCACTCTTACCCTCCATTTAGAATTACCATCCATGACAAGTCCTAAGGTGAGAGAGACAGTGACACTGAGGCAGAGGGACCATTTGGCACAGGTCCCTACACTTCAGGGTTTGGCTTCTCCCCTGCCCGTCCAAGCCCAGAGCGCTTGGCTCACCTGCCAGGATGGAATCCTGCCTTGGGTCTAGGCTCCAGGCCTCCCTGCATGTGCAGCTTGCCTGGAAGAAGTTTCCAGGAGTTGAGAGGAGCTGCCACATAACCACTCCAAACAGGACTTTCCCTTCCCAACTGGCATCTTCTTCAGTGGCTGTTCGGAGTGAAGGGACTTTTGTGGACAGGTTTGGGGTTGGATCTGCAGCACCTCCTGGCTTTAACAAGCAGTGAAGGGGATAAGCGTGGGGTCAAATGACTCCCACTGGTCCCAGGGGGGCTCGTCACTCGCTGCCTCACACACAGACACCAGGGAAATGTTGCTGTCCCTGGAACTGACAAGTCACCCCCAAAGCAGGGGGGAGGGAAATGTCTCCAAGAGAGTGGGAAATACATGATGAAGCAGCTCCAGTGGGCTGACCAGGGTACCAATATGGGCAGCAGCCCCTGCCTACACCTCTGAGAAGAGAAGGTCATGACATGTGACTGGGAACAAAAATGCAAGAATCCAAATTGGCAGAGCCAAGATGTCAGAGCCAACCCAGGGGCAGGGCTCTTCGATGGGCCGGGCAGAGCTGGGCCAAGGCAGTGCTCACACCAGGATCCGAGCAGCTCCGTCACCAGTGTGTGGGGCAGGTGATGCTTAAATACATGCGTCTTCCCTCTAATTCTGACACCGGCCAAGCCGCGTCCAATTGCGGCGCATGAGAGGGAGGCTGCCTCTGGGGTGGCCTTTCACAATGCCTCGCCGCCATCACTTTGAAAAGAAATCATGCTTGTCTGACACAATTATGCAGCGCTTCAATCCTGAGCGCCGCCCCGGCGCTGGCAGGCTGCACACGGAGCAGCGATCAATAGGAAGAGCTCTCCAGGCTCTGGCAGGACCCTCGGGGCCTGGAGTCAGTGGGGAGAGAGTCAGACCAGCTGAAATCCCAACCCCATCTCTGTAAGGCAGGCCTCCCCTAATCCTGGTGCCCCTTCCCCAAGGGAGCTTGGCTTTCCCAGGAAGCTTGCAGAGAGCATCATGGTCCGTGGAGGCTCTGAACAGAAGTGTGTCAGAGCTATCAGGAAGGGCTCGGATGCTGGGCAGGACTGGCTGAAAACCCTTGCTACAGCAAGATGCCAACCTGGTTGCATACAAAGCACCAATCCCACCTCCTGACTTGCTCGCTGTGTGTGCTAAACTGCTCAGAGGAGCTGCATGCCCCCTCTGCACAGAGCACATCATCTGAAGAGACTTCCAGGACTTACTGCCTCACATCTCCAGCAGCCACCCATCCAACCTAACTACATTAGGGAGCAGGGGTCCTGTCCCTGAGGACAACAGGAAAGCAAGACTGTTCCCTTGGCCGGTGGCTGCCGCATGGGTTTTGGGAGAGAAGGCAGCGCAAGGCACACTTGCTGTCCAGATGCTCCTGGACAGTCTCCCCTGTTCCACACTACCTGGGAGCTGCAGAGGCCCGAGGACAGCTCACCCAGTCCTCACCAGTGCCGTGGTGAAGCAGTGCTGAGCTGCTCTGGCTCACATAATTACAGGCCCCAAGTGTCTGAAGTATGAAAGAATCTAACACAGGAATCCAGGATAGATCACACCGCTGAAATTACTATAATCAGCCGCTTTCACAAAGACTTCAAATGGAACCAATTAGCCGGAGAGGCAAGGGAAGAAAAAACAAATTAGCATGTTTGCACAGAGCCTCTGCAGCCACACACATGCACACACATACGCACACCTTTTACACATGCGTGCACATACACACACACACATCAGTTATTCCCCAACCATGGGCCACTGGTGGTCCATAGCGAACTGCTGGGCTATATTTGGCTCCTCCTGCCTTTCAGATTCTCACTGAGCGCCAGGCTGATGCCAAGGGTGCCCCAAGGACCCCTGAGAAGTTTGGGGGTTTGATGGCAGCCCTGGAGTACAAAAAGCTTTGGACACCCACCTCCTCCACCACTGCCATAGGCTCTGCCTTCACCTGTTAGCACACCTGGGTTCTGTGCGGCACGCCTTGCCGAGCCCCAGACCCTGGCTGGGCAACTCACTCGGGCACAGGTCTTGCTGTGCCGCCTGCAGTGCTTGTGTCGGTAGCCAACTGGCCCTGCAGGAAGTGCTGCCTGGAAGCTGACCGACCCTCGCCTCCCCTTCGTGTCCCGGCTCCACTCTCTCTCTCTCTGTTACCCCAAGTTGGCTCCCACCCCTTGCCCTTGCCTTACCACACAGCTGTCTACAAAAGAGCTGGCTGTTGAATGGAGAAGCCCATTTTTCACCCTGCACTGTGTGTTTAGGGTCAGCACGGCTCCCCCGCATGTCCCTTTCCCCTGTGCAGGCCCCCTCCCTTGTGCTCCTCCCCTGCCCTGCTAGAGATGCACAAACACAAAAGCCCTATCTCACATCAGCTCACTCCACTAACGCAGCCTCTTGGTCTTGCCAGTGTGGCCTTAGGAAACCTCATTCTCTCTGGGAGATGGCTCTTTTCACCGCGCGAGGGGAGGCGGCAGGGCCCCGGCATGTAATCAAAGACGCGTATTGAGGAAAGCGATACATTTACCAGTCGACAGATGGGGAAGCTATTCAAAGAGGTGATCTCCTATAGCTGCAGAGGCTCCCATACCCACCATGCTCAACTAATTAGGTTACGCTTAGTCTGTGCTGCAAGTCTGCAGGAAAAAAAAAAAGAAATCAACTCTTTCTTTTAATATTTAAAAAGGGCCCATCACCCTAAGTCTATTTTGTAACACAAAGCTCCAGAGATTTAAACCCTCCACACCCGGAGAGATGGAAATGAATGGTGTTCTTTAATGAGCTAGAGCAGCAGAAAAGATAGATTTCCAAGATTACTGTAGGAATTCTTATAATTGATGTGTACTTTTGTAACAGGGATTATGCCACCATCCGGTCAAATCATTCTAGCTTCCCCCACCCCATACTTTCCCTTCTTTTTTTTGGCTTTCCTTAGAGGAGGAGGACTGCCCCCTCTCCCCCCTTCACACAAAAAACAGCCTAAGTTCAGAGCAAAGTGGGGGGTGGGGGTGGGAAACAAGCTCAGGCAAAAGGAAAAATTAAACAGGCTTTTCTCCCTTTGCTGTAGATAATCTAACATAACCACTGAATAGGAAAATAAAGCATCTATCGAGATTTATATATTTGTTTTACAAAGACCTACTTTCTCTTGCCTATTTGGCGAGGGCCAGATGAGCCGCTGAATGCAAAGTAATTAAAACGAACACAGAACAATACAAGAGCCCTCGGAAGAATGCGGAGTTTCCCTTTTATGTTTATAGCGATTGTATGAAAATGTACAACACAGAATGGCAACAGCTGACAAATGAGATGAAACAGACATGATTTCGAGTTGGCTTATTCCCGAATCTGATTGGCATTAATTGTGAGCGTTTGCAAAGCAGAACAGAGAGTCTGACATTAGCTTCGAGCCAACATTTCCTTCTAATAGTCTTAATGATTACAACGCACGCTGATGATCATTGTGGCGTGTTCCTAGACCACAGGCCAGGTTCCTGGCCAACGCTCGCAGGTAAGGGCCTCTTCGCCACCAATGCTGCTGTGACCCACAATGGGTGAAGTCTCAGGGATAGGAGTTAGGTCCTTGCAGATGACCGGGCTGGAGCCCAGAAGATCACTCTCAGGAGGTCCCCAACTGGCACAGGACACAGGGTTTCCTCCTCCAGGGCTGGCAGAGGTGCAAGGAAGGGAAGGTGGCATGAAGAAGCATCCAGGCCTGAAGCCAAGCCCATTTCTTAGGCATCTCAGTGTCTAGGTGGGACCCTGCTCTGGAAACCCTGGACACGTCTGCTTTTGCCACACACCTGCACCCCAACCCGCAGCCTGCCATTAAAAGCTGGGAGGAGAAGAAGCACCACCCACATCTAGCATTAACAGTGGGTGGAATAGGATGGCACTGAGATGCCTAATAATGGCAATAGGATCTATCTGTGTCCCTGAACAGCCTCCCCACTCTCCCCATTTGAGACTGGATCACAAGAGCTTAGCACAAGCACTTAAAGCTATGCTATACTCCATCTTCACTGCCTCTCCTCCACACTCGGGGCAAGTAGGATGAAGGCCATCCTCTGGCTGAGTCCACATGAGGGTACAGGGAGCTTAGCATCAAGGCCACACACCACGGAGGTGGGCACTGGCTGGGCAGAGCAGCTTTCCCCTCCCTGGCACACAAGCCTGAGGATGGAGAATGCACTGCAGGCAGCCATCCTGCATCAGCTGTGGAGTTCACACTAGACAACTGCCCTTTTCCATGTCACACACAGCTGCTGCAGCAGTCACCACCTCTCAGGGCAAGACTGCCCTGTCCTAGGCTCTATCAGTCATTGCCAACAGGATGCCCATTAGCACCAACTGACATGGTGGAGTTTGATATGAGCAACCTAGAAAGTGGGAAGCCCTTGCACCTTCCAAGGAACAACATTTCAGAAGCCACCAGCTGCACGGGACAAAACCGAGACCAGTATAGAAACTGGCAGGCCTGGATTTCGGCTGGAGGGGGAAACACCTGCTTAGAGCCAGCTCTCTGTGCCTTGAAGGGCACAGAAGGAAGGAAACAGCCAAACCAACCTCTCAGGTTGAGAAACCAAGGGAGCAAAACCAGCACAGTACCCACATGAAGAGGGGAGTCTGGTATTAAGCCCAGCTAACTAAACCCAAGCCAAGATTTCAGCAGTTTTTCACTAGCAACTGGTGCCCTGTTGAGCAAATCAGAGCTGGGGGCCTCTATCAAAGCAGCGGCTGCCGTGAAACAAATAAAATTACAGAGTGCCAAGCCCCCAGAAATGATGTGTTTGTGGGGAAAAGATGCTCAGGCTGTAACTAGGAGAGCAGAGAGCTGTGAGCACTAAAACAATCTGAACAGTCCTGACCGGTTCAGGTTTACACAGGAGGAAAATCAATTGCCATCGATCAGTACTATAAAGTGGGAACACAGTGCTATCAGATGGCAGACATCTGGTTATCTAGCTGATACTGTGCAGGGGACACGGCTGTAGGTCACCCAGTGATACTGTCTCTGGGAAGCTACAGAAAACCTGGGCGCCTTTCCCTTGAAAGGGAAAGGCTGGGTAGATTAGCAGATTAGGAACAGCCACGCGCCAGGTGCACACAATCAGCAAGCCACGCAGACTCTAATGCCCCAGGGCTCCCACCTCCGGGGGGGCTGATGCAGCATCTGCAATGGCCCAGACAAAGGCAGGAGTGCCCTCAAAATAGCTGAGGAGAAACTGAGGCAGGAGGAGTCCTAGTAACAGGGTGAGAGGAGGGTGTCACCTGAGCACTCCCAGACTCATTCGGCCACCAGGCACACACAAATGAGGCCTCCCCAGTACCAAGCCACGCTCTGCCTGCCTTTGAGGACCTATGCTCCAACTTCTCCTCCAGCATGAGGGGGCTGCAATGCCACCCTGCCATGACTGGAGCCTCTGCCTGGCTTCCAAAATGGCTCTTTTCATGAGGAAGCATTCAGGGAGAAAAGCAGTGGCTCCATAACAAGGGCCCAGTGGTTCTGCCACGGGAATCCATGCCATGAGGAGACAGAAGAGCTCTGGAGGGCTCTGCTTTGGGTGCTGGCAGAGCCATGGCTGGGAAGGCACATGCCACACTTCAGTCAGGCCCTGGGCATAGTCTGCTGGGTGGGCCCAAGCTGCCTCAGCAGGAGGCGAGAGTGAAAAGCATCAAGGGAGCTCTGTGCACCCGACACTATTCTGCCATCTCCCCAGCAGTGCAACGCTGCTCTTGGAGAAACCAACTAACCAGCCTCACTGGACTCATCGTCCCAGAAAGCAGAGCAACAGGGAGCTGTGCCTTGAAAGAGGAGCATCACTGTGGACTCCTCAATGCCAAGACAGGCAACTGAGATCCAAGAAGCAGTTATGCCTTGCCCCCCACCATCTTCTCACAGCCCCAAGGTGCACAGAGCAGCTGGCCAGGGGAGGCCCAGCTTGGGAGGCGCCATGTCTTCCTCCAGGCAGGATTCCCAGCAGCAGCGTGAAGCAGAGGGGAGCAGTGCCGCAGGACCTTCCAGCCAGCGCCACTGGGAGGTTTGCCAGTTCGCAGGCCATAAATCCTTATATTAGGAGATAAGAAATACTCACTGCGCACAGGCACGACTCTTGTTTTATAGGCCATCAGCTCGTAAAACTTATTGCCCACATGACTAACACGAACGGGGCTTAATGTAACGTTAATAGCGCAGAGATGGGGAAACACGCACAGTGGGAAGCAGGCCTGGAGCCGTGTGGAGCCATGTTCTGCCATGGAGATTGCTGTCTTTCCGCCACAGCCGTGACTCCACTTGCCAAGCCAGAGAGAAGGCAAGCAGAAGGGAGCTCCCGCACACCCCTGCTTGGAAGCCTTGGCTTGAGCTCCTTTCCAAGCAAATTTGTTTGGTGGTGGGAGACTGGAAGAGAGGGAATTGAGTCTTCTGTGCACATAGTGGCACAGATGCGAGCACAATCCATAAAAACGGTTTGCAATTAAACTCCCACGTGGCAAGATGCGATTTGTCAGGCAGCTGAGCAGAGGCTGCGCTGCTCTGGCGCTGGAAAGAGCCCAGACTCTGGCTGCATGGGAAGTGCCTCAGAAGTGTTGGAAGTGCCGGCACGGGAGGAAACCTCACGCCACGCCAAAAACTCCATGGCACGGGGTTTTCAAAAGGAAAACAACTGCTCATTGCCATTCAGACCCAAAGGGACACAGAGGGTAAGTCTGTCACTGCTAGCAGCACAGAGATACCCAAGCAGTGAGTTCCACATGGGCTAATGCACCCATCAAGCAGTGTGGGGAATTAGCCCATGCTGCTGTGGCCGGGCTGCCCAGGCATTGCTATCCTGCAGAACAGTGCCCACAATGCCCTAAATCTGCAACTGCATGCAGTTGCTCCCAGCTCTGCCCCCCCATGGGCAGGCACCTCAGCTCTTTGGCTCCAAGGAGCACCAGGCCTGCTGGCTTAGCTCCAGCGCTATTAGATCTCATGGGACATCCCTCCACACACTCAGCTGCACAGAAGCTCAGTTTCAATGCTGCTCTCTAGCCCCAGGCAGCGAGTGCCCGCACACTTACCGACACACGTCAAAGGTGCTGTAGAAAACTGCTTGCGCGGAGGGAGGGACCTGAAGCTTGGGAAGCGACAAAGCTGAAATCAAACACCAAGGAACATATCACAGACAGCTAAACGTATAAGGGCCACAAGCTTTCCTGATTTCTGCAGAGCTGCCCCATGTCGCTGTTTCAGGTGCATATGGAAGGGGACGGCTGAAGGAGGGGGATGTAGGAGAGGAAGCAGCTCAGTACCTTGGGGGACATTTCAAGTAGGAAAAGGAGGAATCTCCAGTTGTAAAAACCTAGAGGCACCTGGGATGGGAGGAAACAGGCAGGCATGGAGCTACGGAGTTGAGCACACTCAAGCCTGGATACAGTTTGAGAGCCAGGCTTTCAAGTGGATTAGAAAAGCACCAAAGCAGCTCAGTGGCAGGACCCCAGCTCCGGAGGCTCCAAAGTTATGAAGACCAGCACCAAGTGGCAACAGGCAGCAGCAGAGGCGCTGCCAAGGGAAAAAGCAGATGCATGTGGATTCCCACAGTGTTCAGAAGCGGTGGTGGGCAGTTACCAACCAGGCAGTGGAGGCAGAGGAAGGGCTAGAAGATAAGTCTGGGAATTTATGCACCAAAACTTAAAGCAAGCACATGTTCTGCTTTTGACCTGCAGCCGATGAGAACCGCCCATCGCTAGTGTCAGGAAAGGCCATTTCCACAGGCGAGAACAATTTGAGTACCAGAGGCCAACCCAAGGCCTTGACACAGCACCAAGCTCCACGCTGCCAAGTGGCTCATTGAAGTTCATAGGAAAGCCCAGTGCTGCTGAAAAGGATGACCTGAGGAGCCGGTAGCCAGTTAGGCAAAAAAATGTGGAAGCTATTAAGACTCTGAGAGATGGTTCCCACGGTGCATCCTTTGGCACATTTCCCATTGCCTCCCATGCCCACCAGCTACCAGGATGCCCCTTGCTAGCTCAGAGTGCCTGCCGTGTCTGACTGTAGGGCCTCCTTTCCCAATGCCCCCTCCTTTCATGAGCAGACCACTGACATCCTCAAGCATGAGGCACTCGAGCAACACCCCTTCATCTCAGAAGTGCAACAGGAAATGAGGGCTTTCCCCGCGGGCCTCTGATGCAGGGAGCCACCAGCAATGGCTGGCTGTGCACAACCCTTCAACAGCAGGTCAGGCTGTTTTAATACAGCTCAGGCATCCTGCGGAGAAGTGGATCGGAGATCAGCCCTGAGCGACACCTCTTGTGGGACCAGGAAGGTCTAAGCTGAAGCCACTGCTGGTGCTAGCTTCAAGTGGCTGAGGACTGTATTTTAGCCATTAGGCTATTTTATTGGTTTTTTTTGTTAACAAATGTATCATTTGGCTTTAGAAATTCTTAGATCACTAATAATTGTTCCCTGATGAAAAGAAATAAAGACTTGATGCCCCCCTCCCTTTCCAAAAAAAAGTCTGTAAAGAAAAGCCATAAAAATGGCTTGTTATCTCACCTATTGAGGCTCAGACTGTATGTTATTGCTAATTGGGTATAACATCCTTGTCTTGTTCTGCTCTCTGAAGCTAAATCAAGAAAGCACCACTGCTGCGAACTAATTATATCTCTGGACTGCAGACTCCAGCTTGTCTTTCCCTTTACTGAGTTAAAAAATGGTCACTAACCTTAATCTTTCATAGCTCCGAGCATTAGGGCTGCTGAAAAACTACTGCTTCCATCTGTGTTCCCTGGCTTATGCAGAGATGGATGGGGATGTGCTGCTGGGAAGGACTCGAGCCAGGAGGTTGGGTGCTCCTGATCCTGGTGTGATCCTGGGGCAGAGGGGCCCAGCTGAAGAGCCATGAGCCTTGAGCCCATGTGAAGTGAGAAGGAAGCATGCTCTACTGGCACTTGAGGGCTATTTGGTAGGAAGGGCATAGTAGCTCAGTGCCAGGCACCTGCCCATTATGTTAGGGTTGGGGTCACGTGGTGTATTACCAACCCTCTGACCCTTGGCCAGGCAGGCTGGGAAAGGGAAACAGCACCGCATCCCCACCCCCAAGTTCCAGTACGGCTCCCGTATTGGGTGAGAGCTCCCGTCCCCAAGAAGGTGAGCTGATGTGAGTGCTGCATCCCAATTCCAATGCTGAGAGCCTGCTCTTTGCCACCTCCCCACATCTACAGCCCCCAGTCTTTGTGCTGTCCTAAGGGCAGCTCCCAGGGCCCCCAGCTCCATGAACACCAGGTCCAACAAAGCCACTGCTGACCAAGAGGCACTATGTCCCACCTGCTGCCATTGCTATTCAAGCCAGGGTGGGGGATGCCCCAACCCCAATTTATCTGCTTTGCCTGGGGACTGATATCTGCCATGATGGACTGCATTTGGCAGGGGTTCCAGGCCTTGTAGGGTCAGCGGCACTAAGCCTGCTCTGTTTGCACCTGGGAAAGCCTGACAGCTCTGCACCAGCTCTCCCCGACTCTGTGCTCTGCAGCAAAGCTACTTTTTCTCTAGGACCAGACCTAGAAGAACCTTCTTTCTTCAGGTGCTCCGCTCTGAGCTCCCTTGAACACCCAGAGTGGGCCCCAGCCCTGAATTCACACATCACCACATGAAGGGCCACCCAGGGTTTGGGATCAGTAGGGAAAGTCCCACAGTAACTCAGCGCAGAGGTCTTGCCCCTTCCAAAAGCTACTCTGAATGTAAAGATGCCCTGAAAAGGGCCGGGAAGAAAACACTACTGAATGCAGGACACCATTACAATGCATAAGGTTCGTCATTAAAAACAATCTTTATCAGCTTATTTCTTGTTATTTTTATATTAGGCACAGTCCCGCTCCCCCATTAGAGTGCATTAACAGATAGCTCAACCTCTATATGGCTGAAGCCAGCTCTGTCTAGATTATAAGGGTACAGGAAGGGTACAGGAAATTTGGGTGTTCTTCCCACGACACTTGCCCTGTTTCCCATGTTCTCCCTGGAGACCGGTTCCCACAGAAATGGAAAGCCATTTCTGATTATACTGACGTTATGAGTCTATTCCGGTGCGTTTAACTCACGCTGACATTAACAGGAATTATGCAAGGAGAGAGAGCTCTCCAAGACCATAAAGCTACCATGTAGATATTACCAGCGTATTTCTATTACACACACTCAGTACAAGCTCCATTCCACTCCTGCAGCCAAGAAAGGCTGCGGGACCGCAAGCGGCAGTAAATCATCGCAGAGATAGAGCGTGAGGCCAGTTGAGAATACACGTAACTGATTCAAACGCAGTATCAAAGAGGAATCAATCGGACTTTTAAATGATTTCTTGCCTCCGTGTTCTTGACTTAGGGCCATTAAAAATCCTTGCATCTTTCTCCTCCTATTGCTACAAGTAGTGCAGAGGGCAGGAGAGGGCTCAAGAGCTGTGTAAGTTCACTTTATGCCTTCATCACCACTTCCCAAATGCTCCGCTGGCCCCAGACAGCCAGTTCCCCCATTTCCTGTGGGTTTTCAAACAGCAACACTGGGCACCGTGGGGTCAGGTAGGTATAGAAACATGTAGAGGAGGGGGAAAAAAAAACAAGAGAAGGGGACTGAAAACACAGGCACTGCCAAGGGGAAGAGATGGGATTAGAAGTTCTCTTTAACTTGGGTTTTGCAGCATAGCACCTGGCAGCCCTACAGACCAGAAAGGCTCCCGCAGGGAAACGCTTGAGGTCTGAAAAATCTAGCTGGGTTTTAAGACAAACCATGCCTATTCTACACCACTCAAACACTGGTCCCCATGCTAGCCAACAGCATCTCTTTAAGCACTGCTTATTCCCCATGTAATAACTAACTCGCACTGCTTAAAGCAGGGACAGGCAATTATTTTGGGTGGAGGGCCACTTACTGAGTTTTGGGAAGCCAGCGAGGGCTGCATGACAGACAGCCGGGGGCAGTCAAATATTAATTTTCTAAATTTTTTTTAGGGGCCCCGCAGGCTGGATAGAATGGCCTGGTGGGCCGCATCCAGCCTGCGGGCTGCATTTTGCCCACCCCTGGCTTAAAGCCTCCATCCACTTGTCAGCTGTAACTGCCAGCTCTCCCTAGCAAATCCAACCAGGGCTGGAGAGGGATCAGAGCAAAAACCTAGCTCAGCAAGTGGCCCTGACCAGGGCACTATCCAGAAGAGCAGACACACCCAGACCACTCTGCATCGTACTAATGATCTCGCCACTCAAGAGCACTAATGGTGATATTTATGCCGCACAATTGGCAATGTAGCACTAGAACAACGATGCCCAAGCGCCCAGGCACACTTGTCCTGTAGAAGCCGTGACATATGCTGGCTTGCGGCATTATTAATGTTAAAAACCACCCTGCACTACATGATTTTTTCCTTCCCACTGGTCCCTTGTTGCGGGACTAAAGCTGTATTAGACAGCAATATGAATATTTATCTCTGACAGCTAAATCTCTCCACTGCAGGGTATTAAGGCTTTATTAGTGTTTGGTTACCACTGATGATAAACCAGGCTTAATTCTAGCCTGAAGCATGACATAAAAAAAATGACCTACGACAGGCAGATGGTAAAAGCTTGGAAGATTCTTTGATTCCAGGACGTCGCCCCCTGCAACCTCTCCCCGCTTTCCACAGACATGCCCGCATGCAATACAAAACCTGGGCCACAGTTTGATTCAGGGTTTGATTCAGACCTACCTATTATCAATTAAAAGGCCCTTTTTTTGGTTGCTTCCCCTGCTGCTCCTTAGCTGAGCAGTCTGTCTCAGCACCATTGAATGTGCCCACAAATTATTTCTCTGGAACTGTTTTCTTGGCAGTCCGGGGTTTTGGAGGGGGAAGGAATTTGGGGGGGAATGAATGGGGGGGAGCAGCTTGTCATTTGGGGTTAAAAATGCTGATACATTTTTCTCTTTAGAGCCAGGGATCCCAGGGGCTATAAAAATTCCCAGCAGGCTCTTGTCAGTCTCAGGTCATTAACTTTCTTTCATTGGGAGTTTGTTTACAGTGAGCCATAAATAGATGCGTTTGTGCTACTCTCTAGCAAAAAAAGGACCAAGACCCTGAAAAGAGCTGGAGAGATGCACCCCCCTTCCTGGAAAGGGAGGGGGAACTGGGATGCAAAGAGAGCCACATTAATACCTCCTGCTCTGGGAGACTTGTCTCGCACAGCAATTTAGAGCAATCCAGAAAGTACAGGCAGAGAGAGGTACCCGACTGCTCTCCCCCTGCTCTGTTTGCCTCCGAGATTTACCAGCGTCTCTCCCCCAGACTCTACCTGCGTTCACCTTGCTCCAATGCATGCGTGCTGTCTACCGCGGCCTGTGTGTCCATCCCCCTGCAGACTGAGATAGGAGCTAGCCTCCCTCCAGCCAGCTCCTGGGTCTCAGTGCCAACTGCATTCCTCAAATGCCCTTGTAAAAGTTCACCACCCCCTGAGCTGGCAAAGCCCATGGTATTACAACACGGCCCTTGTCTGCTGCTCATCATGAAGCTGCAGCGTCCCTGCAGATCAGAGGGGTCATCTGGTAAGCTCCAGGCAGCGGGGGGATTGTTTGCAGAAGTGCTTTGTCAGGCCGGGGCTGAACTCCCACGTTCATGGAGCTTTCCCACGGCAGGCCACATTTGTGCAGCTCCGGGAATTGTGGCTCCATTCCCCCACCCCCTTGCAGTCCAAAGGGCAAATATGCTGCCGCTCAGGGGAATGTGCGGGGTTTCTAAGAGCAGTGTGTGCGCCTTGCTGCACAGAAAGAGGCTCTGCCAGGAACAGGGTGCCCTGTTTTCCCCCAGCCCCTCCGTGTCACAGTGACAAGGATGCCCTGGTGCTCTGACAGCCTGGCTAAAGGAGACCCAGAGCAAGCTTAGCTGGGCAGGCCACCTTCTTGCAGCTTGGACATGGGCTGTGGACAACTCCATGCCCTCGCTGGGTGCAGACAGGACATGCCCAGACTCTGCCTGTAGAGAGCCAGCATTAGCACTTAGCCTAGAGCCCAAGGACCACACGTGCCTTGTTAGAGATGACCTCACATCAATCAGCTTCCTCTACAAAATGGGTCGGGGGGTAGGTCCACCGAGGCTTTGTGGGCCGTGCAGCCATCCACATGGAGCAAAGGGCCAAGGACTGCACTGCCTAACGCCATGGTATAGCCATGGCTTGCAGAACATGCGCAGCCAACCCATGGTCGGGCCCTGCGTTCTGTGCACAGTCCTGGAGATGATTCACCTGCACCTTTAAAATTAAGCTCAACCCCTTACGGTTGTAAAGCATGCCTTTAAATGCAGGCCACATGTAAACAGATGCAAGTGCACGCACCTGGCTCTAGACACGGCTTGGAGTGCCTGAGAACTGCCCGATTCATCTCCAAGAGCTTTGACTCAAACTCAATGGCAAAAAGCTAAGCAGCATTTCATTACTTCACAACCGATCCCTGTAGAGACATTTAGCGAGAGCTTATATGCCACAATCTCAAGCCATCTCCAGTAACATCCAAGGCACCAGAAGCTTGACGTCCCCTGACCAGCATCCAAGACCTCCATCTACCTCTTAAACTCCCCTGCAGTGCAATTAGGCATTGTCAGCACAGTCCCACGAGGGCAGAGAAAAACCAGATATGGTGACTCAAACTCATCACTTGACCCACTACCTTATGGATGGAGCCCTGGGTGGAATACCCATCTTCAGATCTGACTCCCCAAAAGCGCCTCCTACCATCTGAGCTTGACCAAAACAATACCACCCTGCAAGCCCAGGGAAGGAGGCAATTTGAGAAGCAGTGTTGTCAATACGGCATGCTGGACCCAAATAGCAGAGACCATGCAATGTGGATCTGAAGCCACTGTGGCTCTGATTTGCCTCCTGGTCCCAGGCTGGCAGGACGCGGTCCCTTTTCTGCACAGAACCACAAGCCTGTGATATAAATCGGGATTATGTACTGAACTCACAGAGGACCGCACAGGGAGATGGCTGTTTCCTTCGGGTTACAGTGTGCTCCCTGCCTAACTGAGCAGCCACTGGTTTGCGTGTCTCCGAGTTCTTCTGGGGTCAATGTGTTTGCTGCACCGACTGATTTAGGTCCTGCTTGGCCCAGAAAAGAATGACAAAACAGGAGAGCTCACACCTCGCATCCTTCACCTGGCCCTCTCTCCCCTTGCCCGTGCTCACTCTCCTCCATGTAGCTGTACTGGTGGCAACACTGGAGAGAAGTAGAGAAAACAGGCACAGCAGGGACACAAGGAGAGCAGGAGGCTGGAGCGGCAAGGTCTCAGAATAGCTCTGCAGCTGGCCTCCCACCATGAGATGTGTGGCAGAGGGTCCTGACACATTCAAGGAGACCCTCTCACCCTGAGGCCTACTTCTATGGAGAGAGCCCCGAGGCAGCAGCTCCAGTGCAGTGCCCTGCCAGAGAGGGCATTCGAGGACGGGAATACAGTACAACCTTGCACAGGGCAGAGAACTCCCTGCAGCTTCATTGCTGGTGCAGATTCAACACAGCCGAGGTCGGCGCTTGCCTGCAGGGCAGTGAGATTCCACTTTGCCCCACTTCTCTGTGGGACAGGGCTTTTCCAACCTCAAGTTCATGGGGAATCGTTTCAGTCCCAGGTGAAAAACAATTTTTGAGAACCACAGACCCACACACCAGCCTGAACAGCCCCTACTCCCCACCTAAATTAAAAACACCCATTAGGCAGGTTTCAAAAGATGTCAGTAGGCTTATAATTATACACGACATCCTTCCGAGATAAAAGCGATTACCAGGGATGCAAATCACTTAGCAACCAATCAGTGCCCCCAGAGTGCAAAGCACTGACCAGCCATCCATTTTCGCCTCGTCCTTTTATTCCCTGCATCGAGCAAATACAAGCACAGATAAAGAGAAGCACAATAGCTCTTGACACGCAAATAGGTTAACATAATAAAGCCAGCTTTACCCGGCTCACTCGAGGGAGAAAAGCAATTCTCAGGCAAGCAGGAGGTAATAAAACAGGGCTTTTGTGTTCCCAGTTCCCATTCTCACCCTGAGCCAGCCTTGCTGCATTAGCTGATAGGAATCGCTGTTTGATTGAATTACCTTTCATGAATATTAGCTTTTTGAGAAATGCGCAGGCAGAAGAGAAAAGGAGAAACGTCTTATTTTTGTGCGTGCGCACTCCAGGCTGCGGCCACAGATGCCTGCCGTGCACCAAGCTCTGGGTCAGAAGCAGGGGACCCTGCAAGGAAAAGGTGCTACTGCAGGTGCAAAGCCCAGGGTTTATGTCACGGCTGCCTGCTTGCAGACACGAGAGCTTGGATGCTGCCTCCCGGCTCTGCACAAGCCAAGGGGCTCCCAGCATGGCTATAAACACACTCTGCAGGTGTGAGCCCAAGAGATGGGCATTTCCCTGTGTGCGTATCCTGCCAGGATTAAAGCTCCAGGTGCACTGCTACCAAGTCAACAGCCCTACTCACCTAAGCGATGCTTCTGGCAACCTGTTTCTCACTCAGATCCAAGGGGCAACACTTGCCTGAAAGCAAGTCATTGCCAGACAGAGGCCTTACATTGTCCCTATGAGAGAACGATGAACCATGCTATTCTGAGACCTATTATGCATGGGCATAATAAACAATCCCTCATCAGCTGGCAGGTCAACTTTGCCATAGCTCAGGCACTGGAAGAGGCTGGGCGGGTGCGTTATCTTAGATGTTCTTCCAGTGGAGTCTCTCAGTGGACCGTAGAAGAGACCAGTCCACTTTATGCAGGAAACTTTGTTCTCCTTCCAGCCCTGGTAGCTAGGTAAGACACCCACAACTCTGGGATGAGGTTCTCCAGTGTTTCACCCTCTCTCCCCTGCCCCGTTTCACCTGTGTTTCACACACCAAATTTTGGTCAGGTGTCTTTAGGAGGGAGGGGAGCAAAAACAGAATGAACAGCTGGATCCAGTACTAGCTCCTAGCAGCCGTGTATCCAGAGAGGCAGGTCTCTACCATGGCAGCCCAGCATCAGGGGGCAAGGGGCAGAAACAGGATGCAGATGGGTGGCAGGCAAGCACCCTGCCCAGCTCCAAATGGGGAGGTGGTCGCATCCAGGTGAGAAGTCTACTGAAGTCAGTCGTGTTGTAACAGAAAGTTTCTCCACATCAGCACTGCAAAGAGCACCGAAATGGAAATCCTTGGGGAGCTGTTGAGAAAAGTCAGTGAGTCCTGGATCTCTGGTGCCTGCTATCACACTACAGGCTGTTACAAGTGCGCTTCAGGCTGCCTCTCTGCCTGTGGGCTGATGGATGAGTGGCGGCAGGAGCCCTGGTGGTCACTGCCAGCGCCCAGGGGGCTTTTACACGGCAGCAGAACAACTGAACACATCTGCAGGGAGCAGGCTCCGCTCTTGCTGACCTCAAAAGGACCTCCTGCAGGTCAAGGTTGAAGTTCGCTGGCTAGGCAGGAAGAAGCTGCTGCTGTTGCGGAGTGTAGTCTACCGGCGCTGTGGATCAGCAGGGAACGCCGGATCCCAGGCCTCCTACTTCAGTGCCGTGCACAAGAGTTATATTTACTGGACTTTCCTTTCTGGCCGTTAGAAATTCCTACCTCATCAGAACAGTCCAAGGCAAAAGGCAGGTTCTTCAGGATCAGGCTCAAACACTGGGGCAAGGATGGCAGATGGGGGATTTGCCGGCTGACACACAGCTGGGAGCCGAGGAGAGAGAGTCTCCTTGAAACTGCGAAGGAAGCACGCCGTATTTAAGATCACAGAAAGCAGAGTGCACAGAGGGGCTACAAACTGGGTGCCGCAGCTTCCTAATAGGGAGGTTTTGTTCTGTGCCAGGTAGATCAGAGAGAAAGGAGGTCAGGGCCTCGCTCAGAAAGTGAGCTGTTAAACCCTGGCTGTTCAAACCTGGCTATTAGTTTCTATTTTGAGTCACTGACCAATCATGTCTTTCCAGGGCTTTCTTTACTCTGGCCCTCGAATAAATATTCAGAGACTCCAACGTTTAAATTTTTAATGATCGTCCCTATTTCAATTGAACATCTCTTACAGCTTGAACTGAGAAAGGAACTTGTGCTGGTATTTATTGACCTGTTAAACCAGCAAGAAAGCTCTACTGCCAGACAGGAAGAAATACCAAGTTCCCAAAGCCCAGGATTAGCTTTCTTCCTCCCCCTCCCCCCTTCCACTAGCAGGGTCACGGAAAGACAAGAAAGTGTTTAATAGCTCTTCTCCTCTTTTCCGACTAATGGGAGCAAAGCAGCCTGGCTTGATTCAGACAGACACGGAGCATACACAAGAAGCCTCCTCGGAAAGAGAAAGGCAGTGCGGGATTTCCTAGAGGTCTGAGCACTCCCAGCACTTTAAAATCCCATTTTACAGGTTTACAGCTTCTGAATGAGAAAGTAACACCCAAGACCCACCCATCGGGGTGGAAATGCCCCAGCCATTCTTTCCTCTCAATGAGTATGGATGACACAAAGCCTCCTGCCCTCCAGGAGACACAGCCTTGCCATATTTCTCAATTCTCCGGTAAGTCATCGGGTACATCTGCTAGGAACCTGCTGGGTCCATCTTGCCTGGCTGGTAGTTGCACCTTTAACATGGAAACGCCTGGTGGGTTACAGCTTCCTGAGAGAAAAGGCGCTTTTAATCCGTCCTTCTAAAATGTCAGAGCGCTATTATGATTCATTCTGCCCTGGCAGAGCTGCTGCCCTGCAGAGCTGCTTGCTTGCCCCACGGTTTGCCACTTGCATGTCACGTTTGCACTTCCACACCAGGCTGCTCCTAGCCGTGTGTGTGCGGAGAAAAGCACTCCCTTCGTCTTGCGAAGGAGAGGTCTAACACAAATTCCCGTCAGAACGAGACAGCCTGCACACGCAGCGACAAGCAAGCCTTTCACTCAAAAAGCCCACACTAGATGTCAGAAAAGCCACATGCATTTCATTTCCACCCCCCAAGCACAACGCCAACACTGCACAGGGCAGTTGCTATCCAGCTGTGGGAGGCAACAGCCAGCCCTCAGAAGCGCGTTTTAGACGGCCACCGTGGGCATGGATGTGCGCTCTACCCTCTCGGCATCAGACAGAGGGCACTTCCATGTGGGGGAAAGACAGGACAGAAGGTACAAAGGGAGGGGGGAGGCATCCACCGCAGAGACCGAAGGCCATCAGGCCTGAGAGCTGCCAGAGATTCACTCAAGTCCCCACTGACACCACGCATATTCGGCACCATGCACACGATTAAATCTCACTGGCATTAACGGGGAATTCAGCATGCAGTGGCAAGCCACTGCGTTTTACTCTGGACGCCCAGCGGCCCACATCCTCCAAGAGCAGCCTTCAGGCTGGATTCTTGGCTTCAAAACCCTGCCTCTTTAGCAGCTCGATGGTTGCGATTTGGTAGCTCTCCTCAAAGGCAGATCAAGGGGCTCTTTTATAGGTTCTCCGTCACCGGCAATAGGAAAGCCTCATTTTTCCTTCCCTGCCCAACTATTCTTTTCATCCCCGGTCCGCTCTCGGCCGAAACAGTGGGAACTAGCGAAATGCCCAGCAGTTTTACGCATTTAACTCTTGCCGACTCTGTTACTCTCTGCCTCCAGCAGCTGGCAGCTTTCCCCGTGCTGAAGTTACAAGAAAGATTTTCTCCCCGTTCAGCTGCATTTCGGTAAAGGCGTCCTCATCGCATTCAGGGGTCTCATTCGAAAGCGCGCCCGAGCCCCGGGGGATGCCAGCAGCGCGAGAGCGGCTTTTCAAGAGAAACCACCACCCTGGATACAGATATATTTTTAATCTTCCTCCTTTGTTGCCGGCAACATCCACATGAACGCAGGGGCTGGCGTTGGGTATTTCACCCGCTCTTCTCCGCTACCGAAAGCCGGGCTCCGGCTGCCATTTCTCCACCTAGATTTGGACAGGGGAAAAACCGCCCCCCGATGCGATCCCCATACGCAGGGATGAACTTAAATGAGAAAAATAAAGCGAGAGAGAGGGGAGACATCAAGCAAACTCTCTTCTTCTCGGTCCATGGCTCCCTTCTTCGGTGGTCGCCGCGCCGGATGCAACCGAGAGGAGACAGACGGATGCGTCGCGCGGAGCCTTCCTCCGAGCCGGCGCAGGCAAAGCCAACAGGTCAGCCCCTGGCCCCGGCCCGCTCGCCAGAGCCCAGAAGAGCAAACCCCACCGAAGGGACCGTTGTCGTTTCGGAGCAGCCGCACACAAGGGACCCCCGCACAAAGGGGCTTCACGATGCGCCCCCCCACCCTTCTCCACGGCCCTGCGGAGGGACGAGGCGACGGCTCCCCCCCGACCCTGCCCCCGCAGCCCCATTTACCGTGCGCCCGGGCCCGGCTCCGCTCCAGGCGATGCATCCAGCGCAGCCCATGGGCAGCGGCGCCGGCTTCAGCTGCCCATGGCGGCGGCGGCTCGGTGCCTCCCTCACGCCGCAGCCGCAGCCCCAGCCCCGGGGGCGGTGCTGCGCGCGGGGCCGGCCCGGGCTGCGGCTGCTGCATGCACCTCCGCGCTGCATGCACCGGGCGGCGCCTGCTGCTGCCTCCCTGCCTCCCTCCTCCTCCCGCTCCGCTCCGCTCGGCGGCCGCCGCGACACTGAGCGGCCCGGCCCAGCCGGGCGCCGCACGCGGCCCGGGCCCGCCCCCTCCCCGCGCGTTACCACGGTGACGCCACGGAGCGTCCCGCGGGGGGCGGGGCCCGGCGGCCACGCGCGCTTTTCGCGGCAAAATTCAAAAGGGCGGGCCGTTAACCCCCGCCCCGCCCCGCCTACAACTCCCGGCGTGCATCGCTCCCGGCGCCCCCCTAGCCCGCCCGGCGCCCGCGCCGCGGGGCATGCTGGGAGTTGTAGTCCGCACTCTTTTAGGGGCAGTGTGTGTTGAGACTTTAGGCCCCCCTCGAGGGAGGCTTGAGCTATAGCATGAGGGGCCTCTGAATAAGGAAAAAACCCCAAACTGGATGTTTTCATTCCCAAAATAGACATATTTAGAGCTCCACAGGTATTATTCATCTGGAGGTCATAAATGTGTGCAGAAATAATTCATCTTAAAATTTCATGCAAATCCATTAGTTTGAGCATACTGGATATAATTTAGGCCCTCAGTTAGGGCGGCCATCGTAGAGGACAGGCAGGTTTTCTGCTCCGCTGTTGATACGAAACCCGACGCCTTTCTGTCCTCTATAAGTTTCTCTTCAAGAGAAGAGAAAATTGTTCTCTTCTTTTCAAGAGAAAAACAGAGGACGTAAAGGCATCGGGTCTCGTGTCAAGAGAAGTCGGGGACAACCAGACCGTCCTCTGTGATGGGCGCCCTAGCCTCAGCGCGTCAAAATGGCCGCCCTAGCCTCAGGGCTGCTCGTCCACAGGGCTCCCACGAGAACGCCTGAAAACGTCCTGCCGTGCGCCTAATCCGGACCCCGTGTGCAGGGGTGGATCGAGAAATTTGTAAAAAGAGGGGTGCAGAGAGTGAGGTGCATCATCACAGATCGAACAACACCTCCCTCTCCGGTGAAAAAGAAATGAGAAGCGTTGCTAATATGCCACGGGCTGGATTATTCAGTAAAATGGCAGAAAAGCCAATAGCTACTAGAGCTTCACCTGCAGGCATTAAAAAGGGGTCTGCGGGGCTCTGAAACCAGACCGAATGGGCAGCAGCATTGCAGAACAAGGGCTCACTTGATTAGCGCGACATCGAGATCATTGAAAGGAAGAAGAGAGGGTCTTTCACACCTGTGCAATGAAGAGTTCAGAAGGCAAATGAGAACGAGCCACAATCAATGCTGATTCCCTCAGCGCTGCCTGACTAGAAATGCCGCCACCACTGCCAGACAGTTGGGTTTAAACTTCGAGCGGCACGAGCATCAAAAGGGGTGCACGTGCACTAATGCACCCCTCTGTCTTCCCCAAATCTGCCCCTGCCCGTGTGCTATCCCAGGGCAAGAAGGAGAATCAGACTTCCTCTCCATCCCTCATCATTACACCCCCCTCTGCCGTGTTACCTTTTGCTTCTCTCCTCTCCGAACTAAACGCTCCCATCTTTTCACTCTCTCCTCGCCCAGCAATCTCTTGGGGCCTCTATTAAGCTTTGTCACTGGTCTCTGGCCCTTTTCATATATCCTTTTGGAGCCAGGGTGGCTGGATCTGAATGCAATATTGCAAGTGACAGCGTGTCATTGGTTTACAGCATTATAATACCTCCTGCGTTTGTCCTATTTTTATAACTCGCCGTATGCTTTCCTTGCTGTCCACCCTTGCATATTGAGTGGTTCAAGGCTTCTTCCTCACCAGTTATTTAAAGTTCATTTCAAGCCTAGCAGTATGGACGTACAATTTAAATTATGGCTCCCAATGGGCATTGCCATGTGTTTGTCACCAGAGAATTCCTTCTGCCATCATGCTCCTTATTCATCTGCGTGGATGCATGCAAACATAGTCAGACCCATTCAAGGTTCCCCAATCTAAGCCACCACCCAAACTCAACCAGTACCTGGGGGTTGTGGACCACATATATTAGGTGGTGTTCTCTGATTTTCTGTGATTTTTCAGTTTCACCGGGACTATAGTTTTCTTGCATTGTCAGAGACTTCCAACTATCCAGGCTTGTTCTCACCGTCATTCTACCTCTTTTCTTTCCCCCCCAGAGAAGCCCACTTCAGTACTGCATATTTCAAGGGATTAACAACAGGTGGGAAGAAGACCTGGGATTGTGGGTGCTTTTTGTCAGGAGTCAAATCTCCATGGCTCTGGCAATTCTCCCGTCACTTGTTCCTATCCAGTTAACACTGAAGTTTGAAAAATTATGTTAAAACAATAGATAAGATATGCTTTCAGGAAAGTGATTCCTGTCTGTAATTATTACACATATTATCTTTATTATCCTCCCCATGAAAATACATTATATTGAATAAATTATCTCTTTGAGCTGGGCTATTCATGATAGTCATTTGTTTCATTTTCCCCCCTTTTCTTTTATTCTTTTTTTTTTTAAGCACAGGGGGTAGGCTTTTGTACAGCATTATAGCTTTATAAATCCTCTATTGCTTATTTATCTTCCTTTTATGTTGCAATCTGGGCTAGAGATTAAAATAAAACCATTATATATTTGCGAACAGCACTTAGATTGTTCAAAGATAATTTAATCAAGGTTATTAATAAAGTAAGAAAGAACAAGCTCTTTATATCTAGTGCAAAAAAGAAAACCTCATTCTTCTCAGAAAATGCTTTAACTACCTGGAGTCATGTATTGGAGCTGGAAAGGGCTATAGCATTTTTGCTGAGAAGAAATCTATCTTGAATTACCTAGCTACAAAAAGGTGAACATTTTAAACTCTGTATTATTCTTGACCGAGACACCCTCCAGCAGTTTTGACATAGAAATTTAGGTTTATAATAAAAATGTTTTTACAGAAGAGAAATGTTTCATGATTTAAAGAACCAATTAACACTTTTTTCTGGACCGAATTATTGCCCAACAGTGCTGGAAACAACCCAACAGAACATTATGCTGTAAATGAATGAGAACCACAAGGAGAAATTGAATAATTTAGCTTCAGCATCCAAACAGAGTGAATTGCAAAAAGATTTTAAAAAAACCCAAAATAAGGCAGGAAGCCATTGGTGGGGATAGCCAAAGATTTTAGCTTTAGTCAAATAAATAAGGTATGGATTTTGGGTAGTCAAGAGGTCAATGCAAAGTGACCAGGCTAGCATGATTAAAGGCACTCCAGGTTTTATAGCCAAAGGGGTGATATCTCTGGTCATCTTTGACTCCTCAGACTGAAGGGAAGATATTCAACTATAGCTGGGCTGACTGCGGGCAGCATTCAAGGTGAGTCTAGAGCAGGACCCTGCAGTGGACGAGGTGGCATGATTGACCCCAGGGTGGCTGAGTTGGACCCAATGACCCCTCTCTCTACAGCCATAGCAAGGTGCCTCAGCCCTCACCTGGTATAAGCAGAAGCAACTCAATTGCAAAAGCTATGAATACAGCCCCCCAATTTTTAAATACATGCAGCTGGATTCTGACCCTGATTTTACAGCTAAATCAGAATTACGCTGGATTTCAGCAGAAAGTAGTGTCTGGCCATGATCTTTAAGATGACAACATTCCCTTAATTTAACATAATTATTTTTGACTGGTGCAGGAAATCCAAAGTACTGAGCATTTTCATCTCTCATGGTGACAACTATGTGCCGTAATTCTTTGACCAAAATGTCACTCTGCTCTGGAAATGACTGGCCCTTGGAATGAGAGATATTTCTAGGGGATTAAAACCAGGCCATTACTCTCCAGTTTAAATGCATTCAAGCCTCTGAAAGCCTATCAGCTTTGGCTCCTTTTGTACGAAAAGTTATTGACTTATCAAGGTTAAAATACATTCAGTATGGTCCAATAAAACAGGGATATCTCAGCATTCATGCTGTCATTTGGAGGTCCGTTTTCATGGCAACAGGGCTCTTTTCTGCACATTAAACGGTTCAGTTGTGCAAAGTTCAGACATTACATAAACAGAGAGGTAACAACAACAAAAAAAAAATCAATGAATGCATAGGCATGGAAAACGGAGATAGCATTGATTTGTCCCAGCGTCAATATTTAGGATCACTGCTTTTTGCTCTGTACAAAATCCTCGCATATTGGCAATATAGACACAAAACAAAGGCTGAAGGACATGCTGGGAGAGAACGTGCCTTCACAGCACAGCCTGCTGACTCCTTCCCTTTAATTAATATCCTCTTCGCCACTTTGAGGGAAAGAGCAATGCCCGGTTTGGCATGCTGTGGTGTCCTGTTTGTCCTGGGTCCAGTGAAAAAGGGGGCTTCTTTGGACGAACAAAACAGAAGACTTTCTAGGACGACCAGTTATTATTAAGGGTTTTGTGCTTCTACAGCTGTGCACTTTGGAGGCTTTGAGGGAGCTCAGTCAAAGCCATGGCTCGCTCCAGGAAGCTGTTGGCAGCTGCCTGCTTCCCTGCTTTGCAGCTGGAAGGATGGTCCACTTAGCAGGGAAACAGCTGGCCTTGGAGCTGGCCCACCATTCTAGGCCTCAGACTTGGTGTCTTGGTTCCCCTGAAGGCAACAGTCCTTTTTCCTTCACTTTACGTGCCATGTCTCTGCAGGTGCTAAGTTCTTGTATGGGACACAGCTCTTTGCAGGGATCCTCTCTAATTCTGCGCCTGCGCAGAGCCAGCACAGAAGGGGTCCTAATTTCCTTTGATGCCTCTGGGCACTGGAATAGCAGAATACATCAGCCAGGAGCCCAGCCATCCATGCTTTGCTGCAGTGTTTCCTGTGGATACAGGCTGCCCGAGGGGACGTGTCCTGGAATCTAGTTTATCTCTTTTGAGGTTTCCTGGAAAGCAGAGAAGTTTTGTTCATGAGATCCAACCGCAGCTCCAGCCCATCCCATCCCAGAGGGCCAGAAACACCCAGCAAAAGTGTTTTAAAACTGAAACTCCTGCCTGCCTTCACTTTTTGCTTTGAGCAGCATCAGAACTGGATTTAGTGAACTCCCCTGAGAAAGACTGTTCACACGGTAATCTCCCACAGCGAGGGAAAACAGGCCAGATGGGAAAAACTTTATGCCATAGGATGAGAGGTCCCTGTGAGTTGTGGGAACTCCACATTTGCTAGAATTTTTACTTCAGCAATGCAAATCTGTCACCCTCTTGCTTCAGTCCTAGTCCAGAGAACCACCCCAGTGACTGAAGGCTTCTTGTCGCACCTGGCAGAGGGGGCAGCAGGGTGAGCTTTCCAATAGGATCTTCCAGCAGTCCCTGACCCCCCTTCAGTGACCTATCTGAGCAGAGATACTCAGATCTCGGGCCCCGAGAGAGACACGCCTGGGCCAAGGGTTAGCGAGGAGTTAGTTAGGGTACTTCTGGAGAGGCTGGACATGTTCAAGTCCGCTGGTCCGGACGATCTTCACCCTAGGGTTCTACAGGAACTGGCTGAGGTCATTGCGGGACCCCTGGCACGGCTCTATGAGCACTCGTGGTGCTCTGGCGAGGTGCCGGAGGACTGGAAGAGGGCCAATGTGGTCCCTATCTTCAAAAAGGGAAAAAAAGAGGACCCGGGAAATTACAGGCCAGTTAGTCTGACCTCAATCCCGGGTAAGCTCTTTGAAAAAATTATCCTGGCACACATCCAGGAGGGCCTTGCGGGGGAATGCATGCTCAGGGGCAACCAACATGGGTTCATCAGTGGCAGGTCTTGTCAGACCAACCTGGTGGCCTTTTACGATCAGGTCACCAAATCATTAGACGCAGGGGTTGCTGTGGATGTAGTCTTTTTGGACTTCCGGAAGGCTTTCGACACTGTCTCTCACCCTGTCCTCATCAAAAAGCTGGGAGACTGTGGTGTCGATGCCCACACGGTCAAATGGGTCGCCAACTGGTTGGAGGGCCGCACCCAGAGGGTGGTAGTGGATGGGTTCTTCTCGACCTGGAAGGACGTGGGCAGTGGGGTCCCGCAGGGCTCGGTCCTCGGGCCCGCACTGTTCAACATCTTCATCAGTGACTTGGATGAGGGGGTAGAAAGCACCCTGTTCAAGTTTGCTGATGACACTAAGATGTGGGGGGATGTGGGTGCACTGGAAGGGTGCAATAGGCTACAAACTGACCTTGACAGGTTGCAACGGTGGGCGGATGAGAATAGGATGGGGTTTAACACTGATAAGTGCAAGGTGTTGCACATGGGGAGGAAGAACCGGCACCACACTTACAGGTTGGGGAACTCCCCTCTTGCCAGCACGGAGACGGAAAAGGATCTTGGAGTCGTCATTGACTCCACGATGAACATGGGCCGGCAGTGTGGGGAGGCAGTCAAGAAGGCCAATCGTACCCTGTCATGCATCCACAGATGCATCTCGAGCAGGTCCAGGGAGGTGATCCTCCCCCTCTATGCGGCACTGGTCAGGCCGCAGCTGGAGTACTGCGTCCAGTTCTGGGCGCCACACTTCAAGAGGGACGTGGACGATATGGAAAGAGTTCAGAGGAGGGCCACTCGTATGATCAGGGGTCAGCAGGGCAGGCCTTATGAGGAGAGGCTACGGGACCTGAACCTGTTTAGCCTCCACAAGAGAAGGTTAAGGGGGGACCTTGTGGCCTGCTACAAACTGGTCAGGGGGGATCAGCAGGTATTGGGGGAGTCCCTGTTCCCCCGTGCGCTGCCAGGAGTGACCAGGAATAACGGTCACAAACTGGCGGAGGGTAAGTTTAGATTAGATATTAGGAGGCGCTACTTCACAGTCAGGGCGGCTAGGGCCTGGAACCAGCTTCCAGGGGAAGTGGTGCAGGCTCCTAGCCTGGGGATTTTTAAAAGGAAGTTAGATGAGCACCTTGCCGGGGTCATCTGACCCCGGGGCTCTTTCCTGCTAAGGCAGGGGGTCGGACTAGATGATCTACCTAGGTCCCTTCCGACTCTAGCTACTATGAAACTATGAAACTATAAGATGGCATGGGGGCAGACCACTTTCTAGGCCCAACTAGTTTATTGCTTCTCTGCCCACAATGGGACTTATCAGGGTCAAGCATGGTGGCTTCCAACGCCCTAGGAACTGGAGCTGAGACTCTGTGACTCGCACCCAAGCCCAGCCCTGAGATCGAGTACATGGAAAGCTTTGTATTCTCTCCCTCCTTCTCGGGGCTCTTGTCCTTCACTGGTCCTCACCAGTAAGACGGATTGGCTCTGCATTGGCCTGTTGTGCCTTGAATGGAAACGCTGTCTGAAACCCATCCACTCACCATGGAAAGATGTTCCAACCATTTTCAAAAGAGGCTTGTGCCAGGAAGGGCTTCCAGGCACCTGATAATGTTGGCAGCTTTAGGTGAGGTACAACTAAAAGTCCTTCATCTGCATTGGTTGGAGTAACCTGCTAGCTGCAGAACGAAAGCGAGTGTCCAAAGCTCAGCTCTCCTCAGTGTTCAGAGCTGCCTGGGGAAAGGGCACGAGGTGAAACAAGACATTTTCCAAAGGACACTGCATGCAGCTGGCAGCTGGGCGCCCAAAAGTCAAATGGCTTCACATCAGGCCAACCAGCCTGACAAGAGGACTCCACAAGCACCAGTCTCCTCGCTGAACGTTGATGCTACCAGACACATGAAGGAGCAAATCTCCAGCAGCAGCAGCCGGCTGACAGAAGGCAAAGGGTTGGTTTGTTGTGCAGGGTTTTTTTTTTTTTTGGCGTGTGACTTTGACGCTGATGGTATATGTCAAGCTTTTTGCTTTCTAGTCGAGGGGCTGTGAGGGACTCCAGCATTAAAATGCTTGCTAGAGGAGAGATGCCAGCATTTGTGGAGAGAGCAAATGGAGAGTGAGGAGAGGGAGCGGGAAGGCCATCCATGACCCCATGTGCAGTGTGGAGGAGGAGGAGGAGGAAAGGGGCCTCTGATGTGGCACCATGGAAAGGGTGAATTGCTGGCGAGTTACTGGGACTAGGCTCTCACCGGAGGATAGGCTAGATACAGTGCTCACTCACCCCAGAGCAGGCCCTGTGTAACTCCACCTAGTCATCTCCAATCTGTGTCACTGTAGCAGGGAGCAGGGATTGAGCCATTACTCTCTAGAAACATGGAAGCCCCTGGCTTGAGAAAACCACAGAGGTATTCATCCCACGCTGCTCTTCATCTAGAGGTCTCAGCAGTAACCAGCCACAACACCACAGTCCCATTCAGTTCCATGGGTGCAAGTTACTGGGATTGCTAGTATCTCACGTATCTTCACTAGATGATTACGTCGGGTTAAGACCAGAACCCTAATGACTTATATGTCTATGCACCGCAGTGTGAAGTGTGCCTCTGCAGTCGGGCACAGACAAGGACCAGTCATATTTAAGTGAACATGGTGAAGCTCAGGATTCGAGGAGGTCTCACTCTTGGCCAGATGGCGCACTGGTCCCTGTCTCAATGCGACCTAATTCTCTAGAGAGAGCATACCTCAAGTGCACCAATGCAACCTAATTATCTAGGGAGAGGGCACCTCAAGAGTCAATCAATGTCCAGCATAAGCTGGCACAAGTCCCACTGAGACTTCTGGGCAGTCCTTCCTGTTGTTATGCAAATCGATTGGGATACAACCAGTGCAGGCCAGACAGCCCTCATAAGCTCCCAGACATTGACTGTGCATAAGGAGGACAGCAATATGCTATGTCCCATTCGGGAGGAGCTATGGGGACACTCTGACCTACCACAGGCGTGAAGGGGCTCTGGCCCCTGGAGAAGGCAGGTGTGGCACCAGCAGTGCTGTCCATGAACACCTGTATCCCCAAGTTCACAGTAAAGGCCTTAAGAAAGCTTGGAGTGGAGTGAGCCATCCCAAACCTACATAGCAGCAGCAGTGGTGGCCCTCGGTTGAGACGTGACTCTTGTGTGCTAGCACTAACAGCTCTGCAGCTATCTGTGGATGTTCAAACCCTTGGCCGGCTATATCACACTGACAACTGAGCCATGTAGCTCATCCTTCCCTATCTTCCCCTATGTCTTTCCCCAGGTTTCTGGCTACCCCTTCTGCCATGACCAACCATACCACGTCACCAAACAGCCTGTATGTCATGTCTTATGACAACCAGAAGGTGGAAAATGTGGGTCAGGAAATCTCACGCTTTTCCAACCTCCAGCTGACTCCCCAAGGTGAAGTTTCCAGTCCACTTCAAGTTCTAGAGGATGGTTCAGGGTCCATTTTATTCACGCTGGCTCTGCCATCCCTGCTCTTGTTAGCAATATTCCCAAATGCGCTGTTCGTAGCCATCTCCCTGGGCCGTGGGGATGTCCCGAGACAAGGAGCAGGAGGGCTTGGGGAGCTATCTAGACCCGCGGCCTGCTTAGGGACAGAATGTGGGGTCAGTTCCCTTCCGTCATCCCCGAGTTAGGAGGGCAGAAGCTCATGTGCTCTGTAGTTATTTTTTTCCCTGTTTATTTATAGATTCAGAAGAGTTATTCAGCTGAAACAAATCTCCGTTTCAGTCAGGTCCTGGGGCGACCGGCAGTCCGTATTATCTCCCAGGCAGGCATCCATTAGACAGACACATTATCTACGGGTCCATCTGGGACTTAGCACAAATAACCCCAATGTTTGCCTTCACAGCAGGGCAGGGCTTTATAAGCAAGGCTTTTGTTTGGCGGGGGGAAGGGGGGAACGTGTTCTGGTGTGACGCAAATGGTGCAGTTAGTCACACGTTGGCAGCAAGCTGGTCAGGACGTTACTTGTCACTGGTAAAGGCGCAACTGGCCCTGATTTTGCCAGGCTGTGATCGCGAGGTGGTGGGAATTAATGAAGGGGCACACTGGAGGGACTGGGAGGTTTGGTGACTTATCCACCATCACACAGCCCGTCAACAGCAAAGCAGGAAACAGATCCCAGGTTTCCACTCTTAGCTGCTAGATTGCACCTCCTCCTCGGCCTTGCTAGGAACAAAGCAGCTCTTGCTAGGAACTGGTGTCCATGTTGCCTCTCTGCTGAAATGATCCCAGGCCAGGTTACCAGGATTTGCTGGGTCACTGGGCTCCCCTGGGGAGTCAATGCAATATGTAGAGATGGCTGCAAAACCTCAGGCAACAGAAGGGGGAAAACCCCTCTTGTGGGGCATTCTCCCTTTCCGAACTTTCTGAATTTCTCGCTTCTACTCCCCTCGCTTGCCCAGTGCTGCAAAGGCAGTCTTTCCAAACTGCCAATGCAAAGATGTTTCAGGCTAAACACAGCTGAAGAGCCCAGATTTCAACCATTTAATCAGCAGCAAAGGCTGCACAGTTATGTTTTCTAGTAAATATTATGCCAGCCAAATAAGGTGCATGAGTCAGGCTTTTCACACAAGTCCATTCCATTATTTACGCATTGTAGCAGCTCACAGATGGTGTGCATGTCCGCATGCACATGCATATTGCGGAGAGTCAATGTCTTGTGTGTGTGTGTGTGTTTGTGCACGCGCGCGTGCATGCTTGCAAGTGCAAGTGCCCATACCAGATGAGAAGGATGGCATGTTGGCATGCAGGCACATGTGGGTATGCACATGTGTGAACGCGTGTCATGTTCAGGTGAGATAATGGGTGAACCCAGCTGGCTGGCAAAAGAACTCACCCAGACTTCAACCCGGAAGTCACACTGAGTGGGAACACGGTAGGGGTTTGGAAAGGCGCTTTCATGACAGTTTTATTGATATATCAATGTTGAGGCCTTCTGGACGTTCCTGATTTCCTTCGTGCCTGGAGCCACAGAGGAATTCCTGCAATGCCCAGAGAGAGTGTCGCCCTGCTCTGCCTCCTCCCTGCTGGAATCCAGCGAGCATGGGGGATCTCGGCAGCTGGCATTTGATCCACAAAAGAATCTTTGGAGACTTGGGAAGAATCTGGATGCTCGTTCAAGCTTTAGGCTGCTCGTCCATCAATGATGTGTGCGTGCAGATGACAGCACTGTAAATACCAGTCTCCTGCACCTGCTGCATGTGTCTACCCTGCCGTGTCCAGCTACAGCTGCAGTGCAGGGAAGGCTGAAGCTTAGTATTAGCTGCATAACATGCCCCTGCCAGACATAACAGTAGGCACCATCGCTCAGTCATTTAGTTTCCTTTTCCCTCAACCTCTTGCCAGTCCTTTTAGGACAGCTTCTGACTGAGCAGACCACAGTGCTTTGTCTAGCATGAACCCAAGTGTCTCAGGGAACCATTTACCCTTGTTCCCTCCTCTCTAGGTTGTAAGTAGGACCTGTGGTTACAGCAGCCATATCCACCCTGCTCTGGAGGAGATTGTGTGGACGATGGTCCTGATGCTCAAATTCCAGAGCTCCATGCATGGAGTGAGGCTCCTTTCAGCCGCAAGCATCTCCCATCAGTTTAAGTCACACCCTGGGGCAGTTCCAATTGCATAAGAAGAGGTATTATGGAGCCCAAATCCTCCCATTAGCTGCAATGAAGTTCTGCCAAGGACAGGACTAGCCTGTTGTTCTACGCTTCTGATTGTGGCATTGTTTTGTCCTCATTTCCTTTCTGCTTTTTTGAGCACCCGCTGCCTCTTCTGCAGCTAAATTCCATTGCTTTTTATCTCTTAGCCTTTCTTTTGTAAAAAAAAAAATTAAACCTTGATCAAAAGCTGGAGTAAGAATCCTGAAGAGGAGAGTATAGAGCGAACGTACAAGCCTGCCATAGATTTGCTGCCCCTGTTCGTCATGAGCCCCTGATGCCACAAGAGATATAAAGATGAATGACAGATGATTTGGTCTTATCTCACTTGGCTCCATTTCATATCCTGTACAGGCCCATTAGATGGTTTCTCTAAGCAATATTATATCCTGCTGAAAGGAAACACAATGGATGGAAGGAATTGAGGGTGCTAGGATGTGTTTTCCAACACCTCATGCTGCTCGTGTGAGCGGCAGGGAGCAGAATACGAGGTACAAAGCTCAGAAGGGTTTGCGGGGCAGAGCAGAGCTGCAGCCTCAGGTCAGCATTTGTGAAAGCCTGTTAATGAGGTTGAAAACAGAGTCTGATGCTGATGGCATTTTTTGTGAGGTGCATTCTTATGATGGGGAAAAATCGGTTGAGACAAGTCAGGCTCATTTCATGTTGGTCACCAAACAGCCAGCTGGGGAACAGTGATATGTCAACCAAGATGCAGACATTTCTTCTTCCCTATACAGGGTGGGGGGATTCTTCAGCAAGACTATTGGGATCTCATCTCATTACCCACCCTTGGCCCTTCTGGTTTTAGATGCTCCTTTCTTGTTTTGGTTTAAAAAGAGTGGCCACACACATCTCTTTGTGACTTATTATTATGCTGTTCTCAATAAAATGCCCCAAAGGCAAGGGAAGGAGTGCCCTTTAAGGGCAGAGTGTGCTGGGATCCCATTCCATCCTATAAAGCCCATCCTTTCTGGAAGGAGCTCAGTCTAGCAAAAAGACCTAAAGGAATTAAGTGGAGGGCCATAGATCCTGGATGGGGAGACCAAACATACAGTCCGTGGCTTACTGTTTGATTTTTGATGTGGTTTCTCCTGTTGCATTTCTGCAGGTCACTAGTAAGCCAAAACTAACTTCAAATCACACAACTGAAATCAAGGCTCTTCTGCTAGAAGCTCCAGAAACCCCAAATCAATAGAGGTGTCAACTGCTTTTGGTCGCTCACAATCATGCAGGGAGACTTGAGCTGCCAAGACACGACAGTCAGGTGCATGAAGATCAAACTGGGTAGATAAGCTGCCCTCATGTCCTCCTTATTCACTGCCATCAGGCTGAGATCCGTGAAGGATTTCTGAGGTTTCCCTTACTCTGGGTTGACGGCTGTGGCTGTAACTGGCCATATCCCTTTCCTGGCATCAGCCCCGTTCCCTGGCTGGATGAGGGCAACTCTGATAAGAATTGGGGTTAGTGGTGAAAACTCTCATGTGAGGCAAAATTAACATTCACATGTTGCAGATATGGGGGCACGTGACTGCTAGCATCTGTGCTGGCTAAACCCAACCTCACAGGTTCTCTGGGAAAGCTAGGACCACAAGGGAGCAAGAAATGGGATAAAAAAAATCAAAAACTGGTAGTTCCAACATGGCCCTTTCTCTGCATCTTAACACTGTGGATTTGCAGTCTCCTGGCAATCAGTATCTAACCTTTGGCTCGGGCAGGTTTTGAACCCGCTCCCATCACATTCATGCCATATTACATTGACCCCAACTGCACAGATATTTTTTTATTTCCCTCCAGTTGATCTGAAATTAATTTCTTTCACCTCAAAATGACTTGATTACACTGCTTAATTGTATTTATAGAGCAACACTACTATATGCTGTCAGCATAGATTAGAGTGCGGCCTCTCCATGCAGAGAGGTACCTGATGGGGAAGGCTCCGTCAGGAGGGGCTGATACAGAAGTCCAGGCCCCTGAAGTGGTATGTGACTGAGTTAGCGAATCCCAGGGGATTTTTACCTTTAACTTACTTGCTTTTTTCCCCTCCAAATCTGCTGACATTTGGAAAAGGGGAATAGTTGTAATTTGCTTGTTTCAGCAAGTTCCAGGTCCACTTTTTCTGATGTGCTGCCTCCTTAAAGGCTGTGCCTGGCCCCTTGCATTAATTACATGCTCCCAGGATGTAGCCGTTTCCGAGATGGTAGAGGGCACCGATTTTGGAGAGCTGAAAATAAAAGGTCTGTGTGAGATGCACAATCCACATAACACCGTAGACAGGACAGCGCAGCTCCAACATTTATTCTTTCAGCCCGGTGTGGGGCTACTGATGGATTTCAAACTAGTGGCTGAACTCAGAAACACTGGGCTGCCAAAGAAGAACTGGAAGATGTCTGGATGAAACTGTTACCTCAGAGCACTTCCGAGGGCCCTAATTCATAGATTTCATAGACATTAAGGCTGGAAGGGACCTTGCAAGATCTTCGGTCCAGCCCCCTGCCCAAAGGGCAGGCAGTCAGCAGGCATCAATTTCTTTCCCTCCTCTGCCACCGACTTCCTGTGTGCCCTTGGCCAATTCACCAAGTCTTGCTGTGCCTCAGTACCATGCCTGGCGACTAGCGTGATAGAACTTCCCTGCCTCTCAGGGGGGTTCAAGGGCAGCCGAGGTGTGTAGGTTGGAGCGTGGAGTTGGCCAGGTGAGCACCATAGACACTCTTAGTAGGTTTCTTTTTGTCCCTCTTCATTCTGAAAGCTTTAGCTAGCTCTGAGGGGCAATAACATATAGGGCACTGAGGGATGGTGGGTGCATATCTACAGGCTTCCTTGCTATGCCACAGTCTGTAGACTCGCCTGTCAAGGTTGGTGGCCAGGAGGGTCTTGACATTTGAACCAGGCAAGGCCCTGGAGACTGTCCCTGGGAACAATTGCACCCTGGCTTCAGGACAGTGAAGGGAGAGGATGATGCTATGATCAATCCCATGCAGACTGCAGTCAATGTGCTGCATTTAGGCTGTAGCCCGTTCCCATCCATTTGTCTCTGCAGCAGTGACTGCTTTTTTGGAGGACAGCAGCTCCTGATACCCCAGCTGCGACTGGGGCCCTGTTGGGCCTGATACTACAGAGATCGTCAAAGACAGCTCCTTCCTCAAAGAGCTTACTGCCCAAAGAGGCAAGATATACATGTGGACAGGGTTACTATCCCCAGGTGACAGTCAGGAAGCAGAGCATGGAGAGACTGTGTGAGTGGCCCAAGGTCACCTGGAGCCTATGGCAGAAGAGAATATTGAGTGTTTCCTTGAGCCCTAGCTATGTACATCATTCCTTCTCTCCCCCCCGTCTCCCTGACTCCGCATTTTTCCTCTCCATTTGCTGTCCATATTTCCATAGGCCTAGCCTTGCTTCTTCTCTTGGGGTGATGCCACCTGTGATCGTGGAAAGTTTGGGGCTGTGAGGAGAGGTGAGGCCAGACCCCTGTGATGCCATCCTCTCCTGTTGGCTGTTTATTCCTTTCCTGTTGGGTCTTTCTAATTATAGCAATAAAATGAATAAAGATATGGAGCCAGGAAGTGGGAACAGATGCATCTGTCATGGTTAGGCTTTGGTTCAGGGCACGTGGGCTCTCTTCACTGCTATGCCACAGCCCTTCTACTTGACCTTTGGCAAATCACTGCTTCTCTTTGCACTCCATTTCCCTCCTCTGTAGTCCAGGCAGGACCAAGCACACACACCTAGCTGTATAGGTGCCGCGGAGCTGAACTCACTTCCATCTATAAAGCCTGAATGGAAGGAACAAAAGAAGGACAAAGGCTCAAAAGGACCGATGGGAGAGGAGACATTCACTATGTCTCAGGCAGATGGCACGTGGCGCCCATGCCCTGGGATTGTCCTCAAAGCATCTAGAACATATTTGACATTGGTAATTGTTCTCTATAAAAAAAAAAAAAATAGCAAAGCAGCTGCATCAAAGCAACATGATCTATTTCCCGAGTCAACAGGTCGTTACGGATCCTAAATGCCACCTATTCTCCTCTGGAAAATAAACCAGGGAAATACGACTTCTATTTCCAGGCTTTATGATGTTTTTGGTGCAAGTGCATTGCTAATGCCTAAAGTACTGAAGAGCTTTTATTTTTCCTATCATCTTAATCTCATAAAGCCAGCCCTGATCCAGGTGCTGAGGTGCCCAGGCCCAGCATGCCATGCATATAGAGAAAGTAATTGGGATGGTAATTGTTTTCCTGAAGAGTTCTGTTAGCCCCCTTCTCTCTCTTCTCTCTCTCTCCTCCTCTGCCTCTGCTCTTCATATTATGCAGCAAAAGCTCTGGACGAGCCCAAAAGGCCAAAATAGAGTGACCTGTGAATATTTGGGGTCATAGACCCTAAAGGGTCCATGCATCTGGAATCAGCCACCTCTCAGTCACTTTGTGCCCCATCTAAGACCCACTGAAGTCAACTGGATTCTTTCCAATCCTCTCAGTGAGCTTGGGACACCTCCTTAGGCCCCCGGTCTACAAGGCCCCTTCAGCTAATGGTTAAGTCTGACTTATTTTGTCCATCTAGGGTATGTGCCTGGGCTCCCTTACCATTGCATGCAAGCACCTCTTGACTCTTAATGTGTATATCCACACAAAACTTCAGTGCAACAGGCCAACACTTCTACAGAAGGCACACAGAGACATGCCTTACCCAGAGTCATATAAGGAGCACGTGACAGAGCAGGGCAGGAAACCCAGGTCTCCTGAGTCTTATTATAACCCACAGACAATGCTTCCCCTCTCACCAGAACATGTGTATTGCTGAATCAGAACTTGACTGGAGAATATGGGAGTCGTAGCACTGGTGGGACTGGCTGGGAACAGCTGTGTGAGGACATTGCTATAAACAGCGCGTCTGAAGGTGCAGGGAGATATGAGGCTCCTCTTTATATCACGGCAGCTGTCCAGGCTGGGGCAGGAACAGTACACCAGGCCCTGTGGCTTCAGCCAAGCAGCACAATTCCCAAACAGCCGCCCGTTGGCCAACTAGCCATCAGGACACAAACTGTCCACACCACAGAAGATAAAACGGCTCTAAAAAGTCCCGTGAGGTCTCCAGCCAGGCCTGGCCACCCACACTTGGTGTTACAGGTCCAGCTCAAAGGTTCTCGCCCCATCTGGACCAGACCCTCCAGTCCAAACCAGTCTATAACTCACTTTGAGTCCTGGCCCCAAGAAGCCATAGGGGAATGCTCCGTTCTCCATAGGCCAGGATCCCAGGGGATTCGTACACAGATGCTCATCTTTCAGCAGGGAAAGCACCTCATTTAATTCTCCTGACAGCCAAGAATTTAAAATGATGTATTAAAAATGTATAAGGCCCGGTTGTTGGTGTCTCTGCTCTGATAAGAGCATTGTCTCCTGTGCCTCTCCCGTGTCAGATACGCTCAGCTTCGGTTTATGTTCCCCTCACTCAAACTGCTTCTGAAATGACATCCGCCTCGGATAAGAGAATCCCACCACCGTGCATATTAATTTTCGGCATAATGCCGGAGGCAAACACATCCAGACTTCAAGAGTCATTACTGTTGATCTATGACCTCGGGGAAGGCGGCGTTCGAGTCCCACCTCAGACAGCAGCCAACACAAGGTTGCATTTGGAAATAAACCAGCAGGCACACCCAGAAACCCTTTTGTGCTCCTCTTTTGTGGTCCTCTTCAGTGACCGCTCCCGGGACCAGGCCGGCGTTGGTTCCATCACCAGCCTGTCTTTGCTCCTTGCCAGCACCACTTCAGGGCCGGGAAGCAGCTGACAGAGCTCATTAACTGGGCACAGTGAAGACTTCATCAAGGCTAGGGCAGCAGGGAAAAGGTTGAGGAGCCTGGAGGTGCATGGGCTGCCTCTGCAGGTCATCATTTCCTCCTCCCTGGCACGGATGCCAAGCCTTTCAACTCCAGGCACGACAACTTACTCAACTGCAGTTTGACCAGGAGGTACTCAGACAGCTGTACCAGCGCCCTTCAACACGGCCCCCTCCCTGCCTCGCAGGAGCCCTGCCACAGTCAATTTGCCCTGCATATGCACACAAGCCATTCTCCACTCTCCTTCCACAGCCACATGCTGCAACGGCTGCTTTTAATTGAAGTGCTACGTTGCTGAATGGAGCCTACGACTAGATGGCCAAGGGAGGTGCGTCTCACCACAGTGCTCTGGGATGCCAGAGTACAGCAGTCGTGAGATGCAGGCCCTGGCTGAGAGCGCTGCACTGCCTTTCCTAGAAGCATGGCTCAGTCTGTTCTAGGGCAGCACATGTTCACAGCCCTATTTTTTTCATGGAAAATGAGAAACTAGCCCCAGTCAATTGGTTTTCCTGGCTTTGAATCTTTCGTTCTCCCCTAGAAACCATCTGAAAGATGGGGATGTCTATCCAGGGGGAATTCAGGCTTTTTCTCAGGCAGCAAAAAGGTAAATACTTCTGGAGACACTCACACTGACATGGGAAAGCCTTTGTGGCTGAAGCCAGATCCATGGAGCAAATGTTCTCATTATAACAGAAACAAATAGCTACAGCTCCGTTCTCTTATCAGAAGTGCTGGGGTCCGTTTCCAAGGATTTGTTCCTGCTGACCCGGAACACGCTGGGAAGATTAATGAAGATGTATACAGTGTATGAACGGCTGTGTCCCTGCATGATATATACCGGCCTTTGGCCATAAATCCACTTATGGAAGTTCAGATGTATAGCAGAGGACAGACAGAGGCAGAGACGCCGGCTTCCCTAATGCAGTAAAGGTCAGCGGGGTAAGGAGGCGGCAGCAGCAATGAAGATGGATTTGATTTGATTCATGGCTGATCGGTCTCTGTGAATTTTTCGAATAATGTTTATTACAGGCGTCAGGATCAAGGAGAATTTATTACGGAAAATTGGGAAACAAAGTGAAAGGGATGAAAAACCTCTGCCGTTTGCAATATTTTAGATGGAGCCTGTAATAGATGAGGTGCTGGAGGGAATCTCAGATGTTCTTTCAGTGACCCTACACTGGTGCATGGTCCCATCATGGGGCTCCTGCTGGCTCTGCTGTGAGCTACTTGCCGTTATCCCTTGATGCGGAGCGATACGTGACCTGGCTGAGACATTCGGGTCTGCAGCGGCCTGAGCACAGCTTGACGACATGCAACAGAGACCAGCCTTGCAGGGAGTCCGTTCTCCATGGGATGCTGGGATCTCCCTTGGCAGCAGACTCCTGGACAGTGCATGAAGCAGCTGAGGTGGCTTCAGCCAGTCTGGCAGGAGGAGCCTGCCTGGCTGACACGGGGCACACACACTGACAGTGAATTCCTTCGTGCTCTGTTCTCCGCTTCCGTGAGCGGGTAGAGGGGTGTTTCCCTTCTCCCCTTTCCCACCAGGGTGGTTCCTTGCATCCCTTACATCTACTGCCAACCCTCACACCCAGCTTTGTACCCCCTTGCTGCTGCTAAGCACACGCAGCCGTCCTGATCTCAGTGGGGTCGCTGACCGGGTGAGGGCTGCAGAATCTGGCCCACAGCAACTGCTGTCTCTGGCAGGGCTCCAGCCCCATCAGGAGTCCACAGAGCAACATGTAGCAAAGAGAGGGAGAGGAGAAGGTTGCTCTGATGGCACCCATAGCAGGTGATGCTGAAGACCATGGCAACTTCTCTAACCTGCTGGTTCATGGCCACGTATAAGAGCCAGGCTGTTGCATGTTGCCCCTAGTCTCACAGGAGAGAAGACATGCATGACGGGTACGTACATGGCCCCCATTTTTGGCCCACAGACCACGTGCCTGTGGCTTCTTTCTCCTTAGAGCGCATTCGATTCATAGATTCATAGTTGTTAGGGGCTGGAAGGGACCTTGCTGATCACCAGGTCCAGCCTCCCCCCCTGCTCTAGGCAGGAAGACAACTGGGGTTAGGTGACTCCAGAGAGGTGACTGTCTAGTCTCTGTCTAGCCTCTGGCTGCTTCTCTAAGCCGGTGGCCTTGTGCAGCCACGTGCAACATAATGGATGCCCTGGACAGACTCCCCCTGCCATGCCGAATGGCTTCGTGCCTTGCCTCCCTGCTCTGCCTCACGATCTAGCAATGAGATGCCTGGGGTTGAAAGATATCGCTGCCCCATAAGCCTGTTGCCCCATAAACCCCATTGCTGCCCCATAAACCTGGGGTGTTATTTAGCTGGCGCTATCCAAACCCACCCAGCTGCACCCATCTGATAGAAGCACGCTCTCCCCTGCCCCAGACCAATCTGGGGCACTTTGAGCGGGCGAGAAGAGCCACCAGAACGAGGCCCAGAGCAGACAGAGGAATGAATACCCCTGTGTTTTCTGGAGCGCGGCTCCCGCCGTCTTGATCTCTCGCTGACAATAGAACTCCATTAACATACTGCCGTGGAAATCATCTCACCTGCCAGTCTGTTCCCATACACCCAGGGAGCGATGTTGACATTTGCAGGGCTGAGGCGCGCTGTGTGCGGAGGCCCCCGTGGCTGGCAGCGAGGCGAGAGTTCAGCCCGTGTTTGACAGCTTTAAGTATGCGCTGTCTCAATTCGGTCATTAAAAGCTCGGTGGAGATGAAAGGCCTGCAATTACCGGCGTATCCCCCCGCCCACCCCCCTGTAAAACCCATTTGAAGTTATAAATACCTGGGGACAGAATAATAATGCAATAATGCAGGCTCGGGAAATCCTCGAGGTGACTGAGCTTCTGCCAGGCCCAGCTGTGCTCCTGCATTTCGCGCTGAGTGATGCTGGCTGGGGACCCCTGTGGTACTCGGGGCAGTGCTGGGGTTTCCCTTTCCACCCCACCAGCATCACATTGCTCGGCTCTCAGCTGCGGGTCTCCCACAGGACATTCATCCTCGTGCTCCAAGCCTGAGTACTTCAGCTCCCACAGGAGTCTGAGGATCTGAGGCAGGTTTGGAGCCTCGTTCAGCCTTGCTTGCTGGTCTGGATGTAGCCACAATGATGTTCTCAGAAGAGCAACACCCTTCCACCTGCCCTGCCCCATGTTTATTCCTTCAGAGCCCTACCACTGATTGATGGGGACTGACCCTGGGGGTCACAGGGACTTACCGGCTGCCTGTTGAGGAGCAGGAGCCCCGCTCTTGTGAATATTCACCGGCCCTGTGCTGGTGGGTCTCAGATCCTCTCTGTCTCAGCCTACGCCTGATGCCCACAGAACACAGGCTGTCTTCCCAACGAGCTAAGCCTGTGGACTGCTGCCTCCCTGAAACACTAGGATACAGGGTTGGGAAGAAGCAAAGGACCCTAATGAAGTGGCACACGCCCCTGAGCCAATGCCTTCACCTGTGGGGCTTCACACTGGGACCAGCAGTGTGTGGAAAGCATAACTGGCCTGAGAGCATGGAAAATGCATGGTAGCACGGAAGATGAACTCTATCATGAGAATAAGAAGCTCTGGTATTTCAATGCATCTGATCCCCTTTTCCATTGTTCTTCCTACTGCCCTCTCTGCCTGTGCTACCTGCCCTCTTTCCAACCGACATAGGCAGAAAGGTGCTGGAGAAAGGCTTGCTGCTGGTTGTGGGGCAGGTCTGGATCACCTTGGTGAGTCTCAGGTGGGGGGCATCGCTCAGCTCTGCTCCCCAGGCAGGCTCAAGTCTTGGGTCAGAGGCTGAGTTGTTGCAAGGAAACAGGAGCAGCAGGTACCAAGGAAGGGGAGGTGGTTTCCCCCAAACCCAACATAGCTGCCAGTTTTCCCCCTTAAAGGAGGCTGATTGAGTCCCCACCCCAGGCCTGTGGCTGTTTCAAGCACACACAGACTCTTGCACCCTGCTTGGACTAGGATGCCTGGCGGTGCTGTGGGTTGGTGTCTGGCTCCGTGAACACATCCAGCTCCAGGTGCCCCACATCCACCAGCTCCGTCTCCCTTTTGCTCAGTCCAGTTCCTGTGCTGAAGCCGTGTCCCTGCAGGGAGTGGGTCGTTCCCCTGTAGCTGAGGCAGGTGGGTCAAACCCTGCCTGGCTGAGGACCAGATCCAGAGTAACTTCCCTGCCGATGCAGCTGAGATCAGAAGCTAGCCCTGGGCCTTTGCTGGGCTGCGAGGCTCTGTGCTGCCTTGCTGCATTCCTTAATTAGGGGCAGAAGCAGGAAGACGATAGCGTGGTACCAGATGGGCCTGGGATCACCCTGGGCTTCAGCAGCCTTCTGCTCCTCTCCCTAGTTGTCACTAAGGGCTGTCCTGGTGGACATGAGGGTGGGTGGCCCTTTCTTCAGCATCCTCCAGCAAGGTCCCAAGCTCCCTGCTCTGTGTGTTGATTGCTCCTGCGTTTGAGGGTATCTCAACAGCATTTCCTTTGCTGTGCTCTGCCCACTGCCCCACCCCAGAGTCCTCCTTTGCTAGATGGTCTCCATTCTCGGGCATGGGTGCCCATGGACAAGTACCTTCCTCCTCACAGAAGGCCCAGCCCTGTGAGGCAATATCCCGAAGTCCTCTCTCCTGATCCTGCCTTTCCAACCTCCACTGGGGTGGAGACAGGAGGCATCACTAGAAGTCTCCCAAAGGCCTCTGCAGCTGAGTCTTCTTTGGGGAGCAGAAGCTCATTCCCACCCCACTTGGGCAGTCATGGCTGTCCTAAACCTTGAGTGAGCCCGAGTGCTGGCATGAAGTGCATGTGCCAGGCTGCTGGTTAGTCCCAGATTCGCACTGAGCTCTAAAAGAGGGCATCTGGACCAGGGGGACAACGACTTACTGGTAGACACTGCACACTGAGCTCCTGAGACACTGAAATCTTGTTCTCGCTCTCCAAGAAACTTTCCCAGCTCTCCCCTTCCCCCAATCCACCTCTCTTGGCAGCGTTACTGAAAGTCCCCTTGGGCCAACTGATAACTGACATCCAGAACTGAGCAGAAAGACTCAGAGAAACTCGGAGAACCCTGGAATATTGATTGCAATCGATAGGCTTGCAGGAGGAAAATAAAAAGCCTCATCACGAGCGTCTGCTGGCAGAGTGGCAGGAAAAAAAAGAAGAAATCCAAGGGAGTGTTTCACCTGACAATCCCCCTGAAAAATGCCCCACTCCTTCCCCACCCTGCCTTTCCAGGTTGAGCCTGGATCTGTATTTCATTTGCTCTGCCTATTACCGAGCACTGAAACGAGCCATCATTCTCAATATCACCTTTCCAGGCCTCTTGTCTGCAAGGAAGATAATTGATTTAAACTGGGATTTTTCTATTTTTTAAGCCATTTTCTCTTTGGCAGCTGTTTATTCATTTAGAGCAAACAATAAAGGAGGGAGAGATAGAGAGACTGACCCGTGGAATCGCTGGAGTGTGAGTGCACCAGTGGGAAGTCCCAAAGGGGAAAGGCTGCGGCGAGGGCTGAGCTCACCCGCAGGGAATGAGCACAGCATCCAGTTGATGAAATGCAGCTCTGTGGAGCCCAGGTTGCTGCCCACAGAGGTGGAGAAGAAGGAGATCAAAAGGCCTGGGGGGCAAAGTGCCCCGGGATCCCCTATATCTTTTAGTTTTAAGATCTCTATGTTAAACCGTGTGTGGCCTGGTGATAGACGGGCAGTGCCTCCACCAGCCTGAAATCAGCTCCAGGAGACTGGTGCCCCTCAAACAGGGGATGCACTGGGCCACGTAGGCAGCTCCCTTTCCTGCCCTGCCAAGTGCTGGGCTGCTAAATCAGAGCAGCCTCAGGGTTGCTGCCAGTTGTGTGGGCTTTAGTTATGCCCAGGGGGTCAGCTCTGCACGAGGGGATTGCCAGATATCAAGGGCAGCCTGTCTTCTTGTCTTTGTCCCCTGCACAGCTGAGTCATTTCCACTGCAGAAGACACTCAAGGCACTGAACGGGGCAAGGGGAGGGTGGGGGTTTGTTCTTGGGGTTGGAACAAACACATTTCTTGCGCTAGTACAGAATAGCCAGGAACCTCGATAAAGCACCTTCTCTTTTATTGCCCAGTGTATTTAGCACGATGTATGCTTCTTGGCTTTGGGGGAGCTTCAGAGGAAGCGAATCAGCGTCCTTGCTTGTTGACAGTTCGTTTCACTTCCCGGCCCCCAGAGCTGTGATGTTGCACTTGATGGAAGGATTTCAAGAGACAAGAGCATAGCAGGGTTTCCAGGAAGAGGAGCCTGCCAAGGTTCGGATATTGGCAGAATTAGCACCACGTCCAGCAGGGACAGTGGAGCTTCCTTTCACCCAGCTTTTTGACATGCAGGGTTTCTGGGAAAGCCGAGTGAAGAATGCATCACGGAGGCTGCGGGGATGCACTTGGGACACAAGATTTCCTGAATTTTACAAGGCCGATCCATTAACACGTAGAAGCCAGCACCGTGCCCTGAGGTATGGGCCCACTTAGCCGTTGCCTGCAAGACACCATTAGGATTAAATTATCCTCAGCATTTATCTCCTAATGCAGCGGTTCTCAACCTTTTCAGAGCTGAGGCATTAGACTCAAGCCCCTCACGAAAAAACGCCAGCTCTTTGTTTTGACTCCTTTTTTGACTATGGAAAAAAATTAGAGTGACTCTTCTGTTGCAAAGAACTGAGAGAGACCACAGCAGGGCACAGTGCCTTTTACACTAGGGAGTCCTGTTTGAAATCTCTGTATTGGTCTCATGAATCATGGTCATGCACCAAGCAATGTGCATATCCTATGTGGCACCCCATAGCACCCTGGAAAGGATCTCAAGGCACCCCAGTATGCCATGGCACTTGGTTGAGAGTTGCCGGCCTAACAACTGCTTTCTGCCCTGGATCCATCGGAGGCAGGCAGTGATTCTCACGCTGGTGGGGCTGTGCAGCATCCATTTTACAAAGGGGCATCTGCATGGGTCTGTCTGGGTGCAGAGTCAATACGGTGATTCTTGAATGCTGGTGGAATCATACCTAGGGGTTACCGAAATGCACTGGACGCAGTTGGGTGGGAACTAAACTGCACGTTCCCTTGGTGTGGGCAAGACGTGGTAAGACACAGAATGCCATCAAGGGAGACGTCACGAGCATGTCCCGGCATTCAACGCTGCCCAGCTGTTTTCACATCTTGAGCCAGATCAGAAGTGTGGGTCTCTTTTAGAAGCCGTTCTGCCCCATTGCCTAGCCAGCAAGCTGGGTCCTGTGCAGCATGCCTTCTTGGCTCCATCTTGCATTGTATTAACCCAGGGAGAATGCTCTGCCATAGGCTGCAATGCAGAAGCTAGCTCCCTGGGGCCTGGGGGCCTAGCACAATGGGCAAGGTGGGGATGGCTTTCTAGGCTGCACCCAGGGTGGGTTATAGTAAAGGGACAAAGTCAGAGCTGGGCTAAAGAACTATTGCTTCAAGTCCTGTGGCAAGGGGGGCGAAAGTCACAGTGGTGTGCAGGGTCCCAGAGGCCACGGACTAACTCACTGGCAGCCTGCTGCCGGCATTGACCTATGGACATTCATGGGCTGCAGCCACCTCCATAGAGAAGCATTTATAGGGCATCTATCTGGGACCACCTTACTCCCAGCCCGGCCTCCCTGCGAACAACTCTTGCTACCACACATGTGGCATTCAAGGGGTGTGTGCGTGCATATGTATCTAGATCCATATAGCTAATATTTACATGGATCTAGCTATTACATGAACTGCATGATTAATGGCACTTTATAGCAAGACCCTGTAGGGGAGGGAATGGTTTACATCTGGCTGCTCTCAGATGTCCAGAGAGATTCCCTTATCTCAGCAGGGAGTGGGGGAAATACCGCTTTGTGTGACTTACTGTTTAACTTTACAAGGCCCTGAGATTTTATGGGTGTTCTTCTGATGATGAGGCTTTGATCCCTCTCATAAACCAGCAAACACCATGATGCCTTTACATGTCCGGTGGGGAGGATGGACTTTGAAGTCTCTCCCACTCCAGGAGGAGGCACAAGGGGAGGGTGTGTTTGTTTCTTTCCCATTCAAGCTCCAAGGACATTTGCTTTTTCTCACTTTTTTATTTGCTTTCTCCCCTCAGGACCGGGGCTCACCCTGGGGTACCGACATCCGCAAGCTTTTCCCCAGCCAGGTGGGGCCTTGTGGCTAACTCAGGAAGCCGGGGCTGGATTGCTTTATGGGGCTGAGGTGGGGGAATCTGACAAAGTGGTGGAGGGTGTGGGCTTGTGAGACCAAAGGAGGCTCCCCTCTATCAAATGGCTGGGTGTCGAATCCACAGCCAGCTCACAGATTGCCACCTCCTCTGCCCTTTGTCCCTGCTATTTCCTCTCCTGCCTTTGATCCTCCAAGCAGGGACTGGGTCTCCCTAGCCCCCCGCATGGCATTGGACTGGCGGGTGGTTACTGCAGGTAGGCCTTGCTGCTCACTCCCTGGCTAGAAACATGGGAACAGTTTTCCTCTGTCCTGTTCAGTGCCAGCCTGGGCAGCTGGATGCTTGAGCCTTCAGGTCCTCAGTGCCCCGCAGGGTGGGCAAGGCAGGGGAATGCCAGGGGGTCCGTGAGCAGAGGATGGGCCTGGGCACAAGGGAGGCTAAGTGGTAGGCGTGCTCTGCCGAGGACTCACAGACCCCAGATGGCTCAGCCCCATGTAGAAGAGGCGCTCTGATCTCCCCCCAGGGCAGTTGTGCCCTCCTCTTTACAAAGGCAGGGAAGGGCCCCCCTTCTCTTTCTTGCATTCGTCTATGCCATCCTGCACCCACCAAACTAAAATCCCAAAGGAGCATGCCTGGTGCTGGGAGTTAGGACCCCAGAGCTGTATCCCAGCCTCTTCTACTGATCTGCTCCATGACCTGGAACAAGACAGGGACGCCCCGCATATCCACCCCCACATCTGTACAGTAGGCATAACCGTGCCGACTTGCAGCGTGCTGGGGCCCGTAGAGACGAGTGCTAAGCAGCAGCACTCTCAGGGTACAGGTTCTCAGGAGAGAGGCGGCACCCAGCGACTTTTCCCATGGACTCCCATGTTCTCTGCCTCTCTGGAAGTGTGAAGAACTAGACGAATAATTTACAATGAATAATGTATCTGACAAATCAGCCCCCCCTCTTCCTCCCCATGGAATAGCTATGAGCGGATGACGATGGCTCCAAATGTGTCAGTTATTAGAATTCATCCCGTGAAGCGCTCGTCAGAGGCTTTGCTCTGTGAGCTGACTGTAGATAGCCTGAACTCGAGCCATGCCGCTTGGCTGCCAGGGCTGCTTGAGAGAGGTGGGCAGGCAAGCTCTTCACCAAATACCTGCCCGGGCAGACGTACAACTCGGCTCTTGTGAAACTCAGGCCACAGGACTGTCACCTTTGCTTTCAGAAATCATTTTCCAGGTAAACATCAATGGCTCAAGGGTGACGGGCCAGGAAGGGATGCAGTCAGAGCAAGTTCACGAATCTGTACATTGGTCTATCATGGTAAGTCACTCCACTCTGGTATCAGCGCTCCAGCAGCAACCGTTCAAGAGGGCTGGCAATGACATTAAGTCGGGTAGATTTGGGATCTAAGAGGCTTGGATTTCCTATAGATGGTCCTGTCAACCTTCCCTTCCAGTGGGGTTGAACTGCCGAATGGAGCCTCCCAGTGGGGTCCACCTTAATGGATCTTCCTGAGAAGATACTCATGAGCTTTTCAGCAGAAATCTGCTAAAGTGCAGGATTGAGGAACAACCAAGCTCCTAAAAACCTGGCAGATGAAGCTGGTCCACACCTCTTCTGCTGGGTGTTACACTGTGCCCTCCTGCCACCTCCACTAGCCAACTTCAAAGCCATGCACGAAGTTGGGAGAAACTTTTGGCTACCGGTTGTCTGTTGCTTGGGAAACCACTCACACCGGTAGCCACATGTTCAGAACATCTGTCTTGCTTTGTTCCGACAGAGATGCAGCATCGGAGGCGGAGGAACAGGAAACAGAAGAAATAATTAAGGAAAAAGGACACAGAAAAGGGTATTTTTACTTAGGTTTTAAATACTCCGCTTTACAACAAGTCCCCAGGGGATTTTAAACAGAACTCGCTCGTCTGATGGAAAATGTCAGCGCTAAGGGTTGGAAACGCTTTGCTTCTTGACTCAAAATTACCCTTGTGGATCTCGTGTGGGCAGAACGGAGAGAACGCAGTAGAAACATGGGGGCAGCAAGGGGCGTGCAGGGAGGGAGCGGACAAGGAAGGGGGGAATCACAATGGTAGAGATGATTTGTTTTGTGGGTTTGGTGAATCCAGTTTTATCCCCGGGCCAACCTGTCTGTCCAGTCAAAGTGCACCAGCCCCACAAAGCGCATCCCTCAGACACCTGGACGCTGCCTAGGGGCTCTGCTCTAGTCTGTCAACAACCTTGTGAACCTTTCAAGAGCATCTGGGCCCAATTTTAGGCAGCTGGTGCAAAATCACCATGTCTTTTGGCTGCATCAAAATCTGCCCATCCATATCCAGCAGGATTCCCCCAAATGGAAATGGAATACGGGACTCTGGGTTCGGATCTGACCTACAACCAGCACTGAGGGTGGTTGGTTCAAACTGAGGGATTCAGAGCCGTTCGTCCTGCTTCTGTCTGACCTTTGCAGGTGATGAAAATGCTAGGCCCAGCCTATCTGAAGTGGCTGTAGTATTCATGCTGTGAAGGGGACATGGCAGGAACACAGGACAGAGCCCTAGCAGGGGTTCAGGCAGCATCCTGAGCCCTTCCTTACAGCCCACGAACCCATGAGAGAATTTCCCCTCTAATTTTTAAATATTCAAACTCTGAACTTTAAGGAATCAGTCAGTCAAGACTGGTTAATGTCCTCCAAGTTCAATGACATTAGACTATTCTCAGGGGGCGCAGACTGATGAGTCGGCAGGTTTCCAGGCACGGCGGCTCGTGGCACGTCTCTGAATATTCTCCGCAAGGGGAAACCGTCCCCTGCAATTTTGTGTGTGTGTGTATCTAAATATTTATCCAGATGGCCCACAGGATTGCCCCCGGCAGCACAGCTTGAACCCGGGTGGCTGCCTGTCTTGCAAATGACCCTCCTCTCCCTGACCCAGTTCCTCGGTGAGGAGACGTCTTGGAGGAGGCAGGCCCCGGGGAGCAGGCTGGGGCACGTGGCAGCACAGGGGGGGAAGAGGGATGTTGCCTTCGTTAGACCAACTCTAGGCATGTCTGGAGGTCTCCACTCTGCAGCCTTCCCTCAGCATTTAAATCACTCCAAGCAGTGGGGTGTTTGGCCATCCTAGGCCAGCTGCGGGTATCCAGCAGCCAACTGAGCAAAGCCAGGCCTTCCTCCTCTTCCACAGAGGCAACCCCACAGAGAGGGGCCATCGAGCCGAGCAAAGGGTCCCGTTAGACCACTACGTTTCAGGGAACTTTCATGGCCTTGCTGGACACAGACTATGGTGACAGCCAGACAAACAGGAATAAAGACATGCTGCTCCTGCATCCTGCGGCTGTTGCACGGCTGTTGCAAGCATTGGTAGCCAACTCCCTGCTGTATTGCGACCCCGCTTGGGGAAAAGTAATGCTCCCTCCCCTCTTACACTTCTCCCTTCCCTCCATGGGGAGAAGCAAACCAGCAGGGCTGGGAATCAAAGCAGGCGTCCCACCTTGATCGGTGGTACCCGAAGCTGAGCTCTGACACAATATCACTGATATCCCGGCCCTAGTCCTTGTGCGTGTGCAAATGTCATATGTATCTAGACTCACTGATAGATGGTATTTGTGAGCACAGTGCCGGAAGGATGTTACGGGTCTCATACAGGATTCGGATGTAGTGTTACCGACCCCTCGGGATCATAGGGAGCAGTGGGAAAAAGATCAGCTCCCTGCCCAAGCAGGATGATCCTGTTCGGGACGTTCCCGAATGCATCTGTCGAGGCTCGTTTTAAAAGTTCCAGCTAAGGGGGAAGCCACCGCTGCTCCCGGGAGAGACCGTTCCACCACCTTGGTAGATGTTGTTGTCAAGCTGTTCACCCCCTCTCCCTGAAACACAGCCCCAAAGCCATCTGCGGCGTGTAACGTTGCCTCTGCTTATGACATCAGCATCATTTTCACAGCAAGCGACGGTGACATTACAAATGGAGGAGAACGGCTCCAGGTGGAGATTGAGCAGCAGGGAGCAGAAGAAGTTGGAGGAAACAAAGAGCCTGTCTTCCCAGGCATGTTCTTCGCAAGGAAAGGGAAGAAGAAAGAGACACAAGGGAGGGAAGCTTATTTTCCCCCAAGCCAAATATCTGTTTCTAGTTGTCCAAAGCAGCGCAGCGCTTCTGCAAAGCCTGTTTCCCGAAAGTCCAGTTCGACTCTTAAGCCAACGACTGTGCAGCACGTATCGTTGTTCTGGAGAGGAGAGGTAGAAGTGTAGTTAATATTGATAGGCAGCAGAGTGCCATTTATATTTAAACACTAATACAGCTGCATGGCTGATGGATTGAGCTTCATACAAGGAGGTGCAAGGGGGACTGGATGGGGCTGGAATCGCTGATGAGGAATTCACTGACGGAGGCAAGCGTGGGGGAAGCATCCAGAGGGATGGAAACATCTGGCTGGTTCTCTGAGGCTCTCAGGATTGCTTCTTGTGATGCGGGGTTGGCCACACTCCTCCGAGGTCTCCCTCCCTCTGGTGGGGTGGAGAAATCAGTGTGTGCGGGGAGGCAGGTAGAGCTTTATCTGCCAATGCACAGGGAAGGTGCTTGGATGTGAGGAATGAGTGGAGTGGTACAGGCCCAAGGGAAGGAGTTCAGTTTTGCAAGACAAAAGGAAGAGGCACAGACTTTTTCCACAGGGCTTATATTTCTCTTTAGGGAGATGTACGGATTGAGGAGAGTGCCCAATGTGTGCGCGCACCTCATTGCAGGAGTCACAAGCAGCTGCCAGGACAAGAATGATGACTGCTGCGTGGTGAGCAGTATAGAAAACAAACTCACTATGCGTCCAAAGGACTGATGGACATTTCTGACCACCAAAGAATGCCTGCCCTCCAGCATACACCCCTGCAGGAATACCAGCTACACCCCAACCTGGATGCTGTTAGTGTGGTGCTGGGCATGTGCCAATGAGCGGCTCTGCCTTCTGGGTGTGTGCATTGGCTTTTGCAACTGCCCTGCCAAGGCTGACCATGGTATATCAGCTTTGGGATGTAGCATGAGGCAGGTGCCCTGTGCGTTGGCGGTGCAGACACGTTCTGCACCTGTAGGGTTGGGTGTGGGGAGGGAGGTGAGCATAGAGTGCAGATGTCTGCATGAGAACTGGGAGTATAGGGTCCTTTCTAGGGCAGGGTGCATGATGGAGTGTGCTGGAAACAAGCCTCACTTGGTTTAATACCCTCAGCCCAGTGACTTGCAGGCCAAAGGTTCACCATGAGCACTCCCCATCACCTGGCACGAACCCCACACATATCCCACAGGGATTCACGGCAGGGACAGCCTGGTGCACAGCCAGGAACAGCGTCGGACAAAGCAAACGGGAAGCAGGGTGGGGCAGAAGGATTATCCAAAGGAGCAATGGCTCCTGGATCCTTTATTTCCGATACGTGGCTGGATCTACAACAGAAACAAAGCCCTGAAACACAAGCGCTAGAAAAAAGCAGGTACCAAAATGAAAACACGCTTGGAGAGAGCCCAAGAGCGAGTGCCACCATCAGTTTAGCATTTGGATTAAACAGATGCAGAGACTCAGGAGAAAGCCTCCTACACCTCCCCTTCTACTGCAGGAACCCCCCACTTCTTCCTCAGGGTCTGTTTCTTTGGCACTTGTCCTACTTCCCCGCCGGAGTGACGCTTCTGGGAAAGGGAGTGCGAGGAGAAGGGCAAAATATTTAGTGAAAAGGCTTTGCTGTTTGCTACAGGTGAAAAGGAAAGCAGGTTCTTCGCCCTCCCTCCTTCCAGCTGGTGATTAGACCGATTGTAGTAATTAGCTCCGTCCCTAATTTTCACCTACTTTTATCTTTTACCTTTCAAAAGCTACAGAAGTAATAAGCTTTTTTTCCTGTTCTTTTTCTTTTCTTTTTAGTGGCCTCTTTTAAATCTCTGAGGAGGAGGGGAAAAAAAGCCCTGAGTATGTGTGTGTGTGTGTTTTTGCAAGAAAAAATATGCATTGATCATTTCTGGGAATCAGCCTGTGTTTTTTTTTTCACTCTGAAGCATCCATTATACACAGCTGCTTAATTGACGAGTGCTGCCTAGTCACCTCGGATGCTGGAGTAAAACAGCCTAAAAGCTCCAGCACAGAGGAAGTTCGTGTTTTATAAATTGATTCACTAGGAGGAAAAAAAAAAAGCATTAATTACAGATGCTTCTGTGGGCACTGTTTTATGGCAGGGAGACCAGGATGTGGGCAATTCTCCTAAATGTGTTGATTAGGCAGCACTTTATGTCTCTGAGCATATTAAATGGGCTCTGTAAAGCTATTAAAAGATGCAGTGCCATAAAGAATTGAAGAGAGGAGAGGCACCAGGGTTCCAGCCAAGATTATGCATGAAAAGATCAGCTTCAACAAGTCCTCGATGGGACCTGAGAGCACAGCCTCGTGCGACACGGGAAGGGCCGGGTGCGCCGGGCCTTGTGACTCAGCGTGGCCTCTGGGGTTGTCGGTGCTCGTACCACTCCAGTCCTGGATTGCCCTTGCCCTGCGGTATGGGCTGCTTCAGCCGCTCTGACTGAAATCCCCCCTGCAGAAGGCTCTCCGCAGTGGCCGCGGTTTCTAAATGCATTGCAGATGCTCAGGAAGACAGAGATGCTTTTGAAATGCCCAAGCGGTGCCTCAGAGGCCGCAAGCCCCCATATAGGTCTGGCCCCAGGTCCTTGCCTTGCTGAAGTCCACCTGGGCCTAGGACACAGAGTGCTCTGCCAATGGCCCGCTCAAGTGGCCCTTGGCTTGTGTTCAAGGGATTTCCCACCCGGAGGCCGCTACCTCCATCCCCCGGGCTAGCCTTGCTGTTCCTCCCCTCGGTCACGTGTTGATCCCATGTTGCCTCCGTGGCGCCTTAGGTAAATGATGCCCCAAGGGCTGACAGCTCCAGGCCATGGACGATCACCAACAGCCTGGGAACGTTTGAGGCCACAGTCAGCTCCCTCTCATTGGGTTGGTCCCCTGGATGGCCCTCACTGGGGCTGGGAGGAGAATCTGCTGAATGCTGAATTATGCCCTTAACCCTTCCGCTCTTTTCCCCAACTCTAAACCCTCTGGGAAAAGCAAGCAGTGCGAGGAACAGAGCAGAAGGGGAGCAGAGATGAGCTAGGCAAGGCAAGCGTGGACACTGCATGTGCCCCAGTTTTCACAGAAGATGAATAAACCTTGGTGTGAAACTCCACATGCCTGAATAAAAGATCCCTGCTTCCCCCGCTGTAATTGAGGGGCGCAGGGGAGGGCTGGGGGACAATCAGTGGAGCAGTCGGAGGTGAGAGGCCCACTGTGCACCGCATAGCCTCCACTGCAATCGGTGGCTTTGGCTCGGTGTGCATAGGTCTCTCCCGACATCATGTAAACGGTTGCTGGGCGAGGGTGATCGCTGCCTGACTGCAAGCTCAATTGGGCAAATTGTCGTGGCATCTGAAATCAAGCAAACAATTTCCCCGCACTTCAGGCTCAAAGAGCCAGGGTGAGATGTGATGGGAAAACACAGGATGCGGCTTGCAAAAAACCAGGGTAATGTCAAGAGAGCATGAGATAGCACGGGTCCGGGGAGCTGGAAGAGGTGCATCTGGGGGACAGGGGGATCTGGCTGCCTCGGAGACACGGTGCTAGCCAGCCAGGGTGCGTGTGGAGCCTGGCTGATCTGGTCCTTGCTTACTGCAGCCCAGGGGGTTTGACCTGTATTTGGGACCCGGTATCAGACACAGTGTCACTGACTCTGACCACTTCCTATCTCTTCCTTCCCTCTCCTCCCTGCAGAGATGGTGCGTGTGCCTTGCATGACACTTCTGTGTAGTGTACACCCGGCATGTGACTTATATGTGCCCCAACAGGCAGGATGCAGCAGGCAGCGGGTAAGTCACATCTCCTGGTCTGTTCAGCTGGGCCAGCTGGCACTGTGAGCAAGTCACTGGCCTTCCCACCATGAGGGGAATGAGATGGTCTCTTGTTCCCCACCATGACTGGGTCTTTAAAGGAGCATGTCTCTGTCTTCTGTTCACGGCTCCTGTCTGTGCCATCTCTGTGTGCAGTGACAGGGAGGCAAGAAGCCTAGGGGACATTGCTAGAGGACAGGATGCCACTGAAAAGGGGTGAAACCCTCTGTTCAGAGCACAGCGGCTGCATCATAGGGTGGGAGAGAGACTTGGAGCCTGAACTCACCTTTGGGACATGAACTGTAGCTCAACCGTGTGACCTGCCTGTCCAGGCCTTTTAGAACAACCCCTGTGCCCGTGTCTATGCCCCCCGAGGGTCTCAAGTGACAAAAAATGGCCCTGAGGCCTGTGTGCCAAGGGGAGCTGCACTGGTGTTGGTGGGGTGAGTAGGGGAAGCTGGGTCTCCAGTGATTCAACGCAGCTGGGGGGGTTGCAAAGGAGAAAGCAGCCGTGGGTGTACTTTCGAAGACCAGATTTGGGGAGTGGAAGGAAAAGCCAATTTGGAGAACCTCCCCCAGAGCAAACCTGGAAGGTGCCTGTCTCCTGACATCCAGGAGGAGGAAATGCCACTGACCGCTGCTCTGTTTGATTGGGGCTGGAGTCTTACGGAGCCTGAGGCACCGGACTCCCGGGTTCTGCGCCCAGGTTTGCCCTCCGACGCCTGTGTCGAAGTCACTCTAACACCTCTACGCTTCGGTCCACATGTGCCATGACACTTAGTTGCTTCACAGCCCCGCACCCCTTCGTGTGCTGTGAGCCCCACAGATGGGGGACACAAGTGGGACAGTGCCCCTACTAGGCCAGCCAGCTCCCCGTGAGCGAAGCCCCAATGGCACATGCTACATGAGGCTCTTCACAGCTTCCAGAGTTCAGGGAACTTCTCTACTGTCTCTCTTCCTGGGGTGAAATTCATGGGATTTTGCCAATACCAGCTTCACTCCCAAGACCGCCATGCAAAGTCCCGCACTGGTGAGACTCCCCATGCCCCTGTAGCCAGCTGAAATGGAGATCGCTTTCCCTTGCTCTCTGCTCCCGCAGATGCTCATGTGTATTCCTGATAAATAATTCTCCTCCCCATCACCCGCCAGGGCAAGCACACAGGCTGCAATTATGGAGAGTCGAGAGATGCACCCCTGGCCCGGCTGTCCTCAGGAGGCGGGCCCCGCCGGGGTCTCCCCTGCCTTGCACTCTGCAGCTGGATTCCCATCAAGTGTTAATTCCCACCGACGGGGAGTTTACAGGGTCGGCAGGGCGGGCGACGTGAACACAGCGCTGCCTCGGAATCGCACCGGCAAATCAATTTGTCAAGACGCAACTCGCCAATTAGCATGCGTTAGTATTATTATTCATTTGCGCACTGCAGATCTCAGGGAATTAATCAAAGGCTCGGTGGGCATAGGAGGAAGGGAGCTAGGGAGGAAGGCAAAGAGACCCCTTTCATGGCAGTGCCCTGTATATCTCTCACTGACTTAGCCTGGGCAATCTCTCAAGGGACAGACACATTTAAATCTTTTGGCTCCCCGCCCCGCCGGGAGACAGGGGAATTACACTCTTCCCATCGGATGCCTAGGGAATCAGGAGCCTACATGGGTTGAGCCCAAGCAAGTGAGGCCTCATATCTGAGCGAATGCCACGTAGGAGCCTAACTCCCTTGACCTCCTTTGAACAGCCCAGCATGAGTGGCTGATCACAGGGCAGCTGGATCTCTGGACCCCTGGGGCATTTATACACATACATACACTGTCTCCGACGCACCAGGGATCCAGCGAGTCAGAGCAGACTCGATTCAGCGGTGACATGCGCGTCTGCACTGAGAAAATGGAGGTGACGCGCTTTTGAACTAAAACACCTTTGGTGTGTTCTGGTTCAGAAGCACGCCACCGCCATTTCCTCACCACTGATGCACATTTCACCATTTGTATAAACGTATGTGCCGCAACGCCGGGAGCTTTTAAAAGCGCCTGGCGCTGCAGCACAAACATGTGTACGCGTGACCCTGGGCCTCAGCCTTAAATCGCAAGATCTTGTGATTACCCAGGACGCTTCTGGGATGCAAAGAGAGGACTGCTCGAATGAGGTGAAGCTTGGCCCAGCCACCCCTTCCGCTCGGCGAGGCAGTCCAGCCGGTGGAACGTATTCGTGCTTCATCCTGAATAAATGTACAGGGTGTCCATCCCCGCAGTGCCTGCTACCATACAGTCACCCAGGACAGAAATCAGCCCTTGCATCAATTCATGGCTTGCTTGGGGTTTGGGACAGGAAGGGTGATTTGAATTCCTCCAGGACACCCAGGTGTGAGGACATAAGCGTGGAAGGCACAGGACTACTGGCGTGTGGCTGAGCTCCCCCTACCTATCTAGTACCATCCTGGGGTTGTGGGCTGCCACACAAGACACCCAGCGCCTCTGCTTCCTGCATGGGCTGCGGGTAGAGGTAGTAAGGCGATCCCTCCAGGAGGGTTGGGTGCGGAGGAGCCAGGATGAAGGGCGAGTGCAGCACTTTCCTCATCACTAATGAGCTGATGCAGGTGACCTGGCCGCCTCTTCCCCCAGCTTCTCCTGCCACTGCCCTTGCATCCCTCCTCTGCAGGAAGCCTCTGCTGGCTCAGAAACCGGTGGGGCTCTGGAGATGTCACCCCGGGAACAAGAGGGTCGAGCCTTGGGGGAGCTCCTAGCGAGCCCTCTCGTGCTACGCGCTGTGCAGACAAGCAGGATGATTTCCCTCCGCCCGAGGAGCCCCCAGAGCAGACAGACAGCGGCGTGAGAGGAGTCTCTGGCATTAAATGCCGTGCTTTTGAAATCCCCCATTGCTTGCTGCCCTGCTCTCCTCTCCCACCTCCCTCGGTATTCCCAGGCCTCCATCACCCGGTGCATTATCATGCGAGGAATGAGCATGGCGTAATAGGCAGCAGTGCAGTGACATTTGGATTAGCCAGCGGGGTAGGTCCAGCCACTCGCCTTGAAGGTCTGAAGGAGCTGAATGGCACAAATTGGGATTTTCCTCTGGGCGCTGTGCTTCCCCAAGTGCCAAATGCCTCATGGAAGGGGATGCCTCCAGAGAGGATAGGCTGGGGGGTCTCTTTATGACCGTCTTCTGGCGGATCAGCGAGCCCTACGGCCCTCCCCACAGCCATGCTGCGGGTTTCGCTTTCCCTCCATGCTCCCCATGCTGCTTTTTATCATCTCGCGGCTGAGAGCTCGGATGTGAGCCGGAAAGGAAAAATGATCTTAAGGCAAAGTGACACATTACATGTAATTCCGTGAAGGTGATGCTTAATAATTCCCATTACTTGATCTCCTTTAAGGAGGACAGTGTGACAACTTGGTGCTTCTGTCTGTGATACAGGGCGCTCTTCTTGCGGAAGGAAGATTCTTTCTTTCTCCCAAGTCGCTTTTGGATGTAAGGATGCAGAAGAAAAAGAATAAGATAAGAGGGAGATTTCCCGCCCCCCCCCTTTCCGGCTGCAGAGAAACATTCCTGGGTTTGGAAACCATGTGAGGGGAACCATGCAGATAAGGGACAACAGGACAGGAATTTGCAATCAAGGCTATTGGGGGGGAAAAAAAAAGCTTGGAGATGCATTGACTTCTCAGGGGAGGGAGCATCGGGAGGAGTCAGGTTAGCGGGGCTCTGAGAGCAAGAGATGGAGAAGCCTGGCCATGGCTCTCTGCCCTCGGGACACTCTTCATCACTTGGGCCTCCCAGCCGATTTAGAGAGTTGTCTCAGCTCCCGGCAGGGGGATGGATGGGGTGGTTGGGAGGGTTGCTTCCCTGGGGAAGGGCACTTGCCATTCATCCAGGGCCAGTGGATCAGCCACCCATGCAGACACGCAGAGCTGTGCTGGGAAGACCTCTGGGGCAGTGGACCGAGGGTTTTCTGCCTGTGGCCTGGAAGTGGCTGCGATGTTTCAGAAGCTGCAGCTTCGTAGCCTGCAAACGGGGACAGGCCATGGTTCTCCCAGGGCTGGCCCTGGGGCTGCGCTGGCCTTGCCCCTCACCTTCTCCTCCTGCACAAGCACTGCCAGCTTTCCTCACCCCATTTTACCACGCTCTGTAATGCAGGCAGACTCATCCCTGCTCCCTGGTAATAAGCTGAAATGAGCTCAGTTCCTCGCAGCCTCCTGGGACCTCTGGTAGTCCTCTGGTTCAACTGGAGGGTCTAAACGATCACACCTGCACTCCCCCAAAATATCCGGGGAGCCCTTGGCTCCAGGACTTGCAGTCAGCTAAGGAAACGCTGTTCCTCATGGGTCTGTGTTAGCTGAAATGCCCGTCTTTACAACTCCGTGGCATCTCAGTCCGGTTCATGCAAGATGCCACCAGCACCGCTACGACTGGTGCCCTTGGGGTGTGACCCAGGGAATCTCAGCCGTGGGTCTGAAATAGCACAGCCCAACTGCTGGGACCAGTTTTGCAAGGGTATTTGGGAAAGCTGAAGCCAAATGCACCCTGAGGAGCTATGGCAGCCTCCCTACCCAGCTCCTTACCCAGCAGAGGGGCCAAGGATTGGGTGCCATGGAGCTGTGACCCCACAGGCAGCAGAGACAAAATAAATTACATCTTTGAACCTGCCAAGCCAGCGAGGAAAAAAATTCTCTCAGACTAGAAATCAGAAGAAAAACAGTCCCCTCTCCCATCAGCCTCCCTTCCCCTCTCCAGAGGTCTCTGGGCTAAATTATCTCTAATTTCAGTTGGATGAGGCACCTGTGTCTGAGCAGGGCGTAAGTAAATGAGCTGGCAGGTGGCTCCGGCTTCAGCAGTTTGTGATAAAATATTACCTGATCTGCAAGGAATTTGCTTATTCATTTAGAAGAATCCCATCATTCTGCCTCTGTACTGACGCCAGTCAGGAGAAGATAAATCAAGCGACTGAGCTGAGAGGATCGGGGGGCGGAGGGGAGGTTTGGGATGCCTCTTGGCTCTCAGAAACTGGTGACTCACATCTAGAGGTTTGAAAAGCCTGGGCTTAACCCTGGGGAATTGGCAGATTGTGCCTGTGGAAGCGGGTACCTTCCCTGGAGTGAGGGATCCTAGGCACCACGGCTGCTGTCTCCAGGCCACCGGTGGCTGCAGAGGCTGCCTAGTGAGCATCCAGGTGGACCCATCCCTGGTGGGTTGAACGACTGCCATGATGCAATGGGAACGTGTGTGCGTGTCCTTACAGCCCCATGGCTGGGTAGCATTCAGGATCAGCCCTGATGTCTTCTCCTCTCAAGTCAACTCCTTCTTTGCACCCAGTTCATCCCTTTGGGAATGGCTGGGGTTGGGTGAGGGGAAGGCCTCCGGCCATGCCTGGGCACAGAGCCCTTGGCTGCCATGTCTTGAGCTTGCAACGCGTCAACTGGACTTTTCTTCCACGTGAGAGTTGCCCCAGATGCACCAGGCAGGAGCAGGGGAAGCGTTTAACTCAGGTCTGACTGACCCAGGGCCATTGGCAATGCTTTTACCCCAGCTTGGGCAGGAAGACAGCCGCAGCGCTCAAGTTGGTTCCTCTAATGCCAGTGCCTTGCAGGGGCAGTGCCCAAATGCTCCTGTGCCCTGCATCAGAGATGGGCACTGCAGAAGCAGAGTCCCAGAATGCGCTTGTGCAACGAGGGGTGTGTGCTGTCTCACGTGTGGCCACGCTAAATCCCCGCTGGCATTGGAAAGGGATGTGCTGAACCCCTGAGAGGTGTGTGCTGTAACCAGCCATTCCCAGGCACCCACGTTCCTTCCTTAGCCCCTCTGTGTGCTGGATCCTTCCCCCACCCACCAGTCCCAGCAGACCCATCACACCCACCGTGGTCCCTGGAGGTGCTTGCTCTGAGAAGTGTTGTCCGGAGGCTGGCACCCTTAGGCTTCCCAGATTTCAGCATCATCCAGTTGGGTTGAATTGGCTAGTTAGTTGAATTTGTGATGAGGCAAAGGGGAGAAACAAAAAGTTGGGGTTGTCCTTCTGGGGCTGGGCTGTGATGGCCAAGCAAGGATGGCTTCTCACTATGTCTCCAGAGATGTGCCAGAGGCCACCCCGCACTGTGAATGGCCACAGCCCAATGGCTACAGAAGCTGGGGTGCTTTAGGCTCTCAAGCCAGATGGGCCACCACAGCTCAGGCAGGTTCCTGACTTTATCCTTTATGAGAAGCTGAGAAAAGGGGAGGGGAGGACATCAGATGCTGGCACTCCCCTTCGTCAGCCCCTTGCTCTCCAGAACACCTTTCGGAGCTGCAGACCATGTCCTGCGCCATCCTTCTGCCTCATTCTGGTGGCATTGGGGTGGCAAGGCTCAGCAAGGCACCAGGGGCATTTGTACACACCACGTTTTTGCCCTTTCCTGCGCTGTAACTGTATGACTGTTTGCACAAATGGGATTTCCAGCTGGCTAAATGCACCGCCCTACCTTCCTTTCATTCTCCCCTCTTGCTTTGCCCAAATCCCATCACTGGGAGAGGGCAGGCCCATCAGTGCAATGATAGCATCACTGTTTTCCCTCCAGGGCATGTGTCAGGGTGGCCCTGCTGACCACGGGCTGTGCACTCATGTCATGAGGGACAGCCGCAGGGGTGAGCATGGGCCACCATGTCCACGGTGGGCCTCCTGGCTGAGGAGCTCTCTGCAGCACTGGCAGCGGGCAGGCTGCGCCGTGCCTCCTGGAGAGCTGGCTGTGCAAAAGCGCTTCTCAAGGTTAGCGCTGGCAATTAGGACTGGAATTTGCATGCAGCAAATGACTCTGACTAATTACAGGTTTAAAAGGAAAATGATTTTAGATAGGATTGTTTGCAAAATTAGGGCACTAAAGAGGAACGTTGCATTCGGTTCTGGAAATGTTCAGTGTTAACCCCTCGAGTCCCAGAGCCGTGGGGGCCATGGAATCAAAGTGCCCGGGTGTGAAGCCACCTTGGCATCTGGGAAGCTCGAGCCAGTGACAGCCGCTCTGCCAGGCGCTGGCACCTTGGGAGGAAGCAGGGGCATTAAACCATCGCCTTCTCAAAGCAAAACTTGAAGGATGGATGTGCCAAGTCCAGCCAGAATAGGGGGAAAGTGGTGAGTCCCTCCCCCATTCCCCACTGTCCTTAAAGGACCATCCTCTGCAAGAATGAAGGCACCACAAAAAGACCCCCAGGTCCTGTTGAAGAGCCGGAAAAGGGGTCACACCTCAGCCACCATGGAAGGGAGATGTCCACGTGCCACGTAATCTCTGAGCAGGCCTGAAAGAGGTATTCCAGATACACCGCAGCTCAGCCCAGGCTGCCCTGTTCTTACCAGGTGGCCGCCCGGCCATCTCCTATTTTGCTTGCTACTGCTATTATTCACTATTTGTATTGCAGCACAGTGCATTCGCCACACCCTGGGACCCGCCGTGCCGGGCACTCCACTGCGCGCGCTGCCCCGGCGTTCTCGTGGGCATCTCTCAATCCCCCATCAAAGCTTAGTGTTACCGGGTCAGCCGTTCAGGTTCAGCGCGCGACCCACCCACAGCACATTAACCAGAGCTGCCAGGCAAACCTGGGAAAGCTTATTTACAGGGCAATTTCAAAGTTATTAGGGGGGGGAAATATGCTAGGGTGCTGAATTGATTCATTTAATTTTCTCTTCTCATTTGATCAAGAGCAGGGTGACATTTGGCAAAAGTTGCTGATGAGGGATTGAATGATTAATTGTCATGACAACCATTCTTGGTTAATGACGGGGATGAGATTGTGCCTGAGTAAAAGACAAAGAGTGGCCTTGAGTGCATTGGTGGTAAATTACTAGGCATGTCACTGTTTGTGCTTTTGGTAAAAAGTGGCCATGCGTTTCTAATGAGAGGTTAACTGTGTCCCCAAAGTAATTACAACTGATTGAAGAGGTAGTTAGTAATTAGAGGATTAACTGTAATGAGTCTCACCTGCAGCGGTTGTCATGGTGACAGTATTTTAGATGATCGAGTTAAAGTAGGACAGCCTGTGCAGTGTTTGGGGAAAGGAGCTTCTCCTCTCCGCTGAAGAGTTCCCAGCGCATAAAGTTGGGACCAAACTTGGAGCTGAGCTCTGGAGAGGAGTTTGCTGGTGCTGCTCCCCAGGCTCGGCTTCCCAGCTGCAGGGAGAGCCTGCCCCTTGCCCAGAGAAAAGCCACATAACGGATGTCCTAACGCCACAAACTGCCCACCAGAGCGGGCGGCAGCTGCCCTTTGCTTGGACCAGGAGAGGGGCAGCCCTTGGCGATGATAGCTCCTAGCGTGCCATACAGCCCAGCCTCCCAGATCCAAGTGTGACGGCGCACGTGGGGAACTGTCACCTTCTCAACAGGGTGACCCAAAGGCGGCTGGGAGGCTCGCGGCGGATTGTCGGCTGCCTTCAGATGGACCGCTGGACCTCGATCACCTTCCCTCAGCTTGTTAGGCATCGACCGCGGGTGCCAGAACATCTGATACCCGGCGAGGGAGATGCCAAAGCAAGCCTGAGCAAAGCCAAACATGGGGCGGATGGCTCTCTAGCTTCTGGACACAGGGGAAGAGATGCCAGTGTCCAGCCTGCCACACTGCTCCCAAGGTAGGGAGCTCTCTTGAACATAAAGCAATGGGCAAACCCTCTAAAATGGCCTGTGTAGGCTTTGGCAAATAGAGAGCATTCGCTCTTCAGGCCTGTTAAACCCTTGACTGCTCTGCTGAGACTGTCAGCAAAGGGACCAATTCAGGCCCACTAGGCTGGCAATTGTCTGGGATGGACACTTGAAATCTTTTCCGTGGTCATTAATGGCAAGCACACGGCTACTCACAATACCTGCACTTAGAATGGAAACCCTTCACTTTAAAAGAACGATATCATATCTCTGAACACCCTTCCCAGCTTTTGCTCAGATGGAGCAGGTGGATTTGGGAAGCAGAAGCAAAGCCCTCCTCTGTGAGCAATGAGAGAATAATGAATGCAGCTTGGTGGAGCGCCGAGTGTCTGCTTTATAACTTGGAGGAGTTTTTAGTGCATGGAAGCCCCCTCGCTGCCCGGGATACAGGTGAAAAATGGCGGTGAGAAAAATATGACATGCTTCTGCATGTGGAAGTGAAAGGCAATTATTCACAGGCAGGAAACAGGTAAAATAAAGGATGTGCTGTTCCAAATTCTCCCAATCCCCCAACCTCCCCCCTCCCCGTCTTTGCTGCTGGCATTTGCTGAGGGCAGTGGGAGATCATACACTGCACCAAATCTATTCTAGCTCATCTCCTTCTACCTCACCAACCACCATGGTACATGAAAGCCTTTTAGTAGTGGGTGGTGGCTCCTCTGTTCCCCTGCTCCCTAGAGCGAGCGGCTGGGTGGATTCCTTCGTTATCCTAACGCCACGTGCTGCTGTGAGCCAAGCAGAGAGCAGCAGAAGTATCCTCACAGTTGGCACAGAAGATGGGACACTTGGAGGTGGCTCTTGGATCCCACGCGAGTTTGTTCCAGATTCTCAGACCACCTCCAAGAAAAGCAAGCTTTTGCCTGGCCCGGACGGTTCCACCTGTGATGAGTGGGCATCATGACCCCGCCATGCTACTTTCAGTGTTTCAGGCCCAGATCATGAAATGCCTTGAGGATAAGGACTGAGATCTGTGGATGTTCATGCATTGCATCTTCATCATGTAGGAAAGGGCCACGTCCCACCGAGCCAACAGTAACGCCAACATCGTCTTGGTTCCCGAGAGCAGGTCAGCCGCAAAGGAGAAGGGTGGACTGAGGAGTTGTTTGAACCGGCCAAACGTAAGCTGAATCCTAGTTACTCACTTATTCCCGCGGATCACAATTTACAATCCCATGTAGAACCTCCAAGTACAGGATCTTTAATTATTCCATCCATAAATGATAAGTACCATTCATTTCAAGACTCTCATTATAAATTTATATCTCTGTTTAATGTGCTCACTAACATCAGACATCCCACAGCTATCACAGAAATATTGAACAATTCCTTCTGAAAAAGTGGAGCGGATGCGGCGTGTGCTATTTTGGGAGAAGAGCTGGGCAAATATTTTTGTCTCATGCAATTTTATTTACAAATAGTCAATTTGCCCAAAAATAGAGCTCGGGGAGGACTGGAATTATTTGAGCAGTGCTGTCAAATTTGGCAAAGAGTTTTAGCCAAAAGAAATGGGGGAAAATGTTGAGAATATCAAAACATTTCATTTGTGACATTTTCAGAACAAATTGTTGCCTTCTGGAAAGGCTGATATGTTTCCCTTTGACATTTTGCAAATGAGGCCTCCAACCTTTGGTTTCAAAATGGCATTTTGCATAGAAAAACTACCCTAAAATAAAATTAAAAAAAAAAAAAAGATTTTGGATAATGAAAACATTCATTTAAAGTCAAAGGAAATATTTTGGGTTGACTTGATGTGATTTTTTTTTTTCATTTTGTCAAAAAATGGACACGGCTCAGTTTCAGTTCAATCTGTGCCAGTTTGGGGGAGGGTTTCTTTTTCTCCTGTTTATTTCATGTGGGTTTTATGGCTGGGGAACCCATTGGTCTCCTTGAAACAAACCTCTTTACCCATTTTCAAGAGTCTGACGTCGCCGCACATCTTCAACCCTGAGAAGTCAGTTGCTTGTTGGAAGAGCTGTTTTTACTGGGAGTAAGTGACAAAAGCCCAGATTCCCTCTCTGGACTCATTTCCATCAACAGAGACTCCAAAACAGACCTCGGCATCATCACAGCCACTACAGTAGTGGAAGTCTGGTCTTGTCTACAACTTGGATATTCAAGCAGCAGCTCATAATAGGAGTGAAGCAATGCAGAGGCCTTGCACTGGCCTTTTGACCTGCACCCTGAACTTTCTTCCATGCCTCCGTCTTTCCTGGGGTTGGAAGAAGCGTCGGGCTCATGTGTCGGTCCTAGTTCTCCGGGTAGAGGAGTGGGTTAGGCATTCCCCATCCGAGATCTCTGCCTCTCCCCACTGGCAGTCCTCAAGAGTGAACAGAGCTGTCAGAGGAAACTAGAATAACGGGCCTGTCCTGCAGTCCTGGTCTCCCACAAGGCAACGGGGAACCTAATTTTATGATAAGCTAGCTTTAAACATAGGCAAATAGTCAGTAATTCTATTTGACCAGTGTTAGCCTTGCTCCAATGCTGAACGATGCCTTGAATATCAATGTTTTAAGTGGTATGAGTCCTGCTCAGCCATAATGAACCCGGTGAGCTGCCGTCTGAATGTTCGAGCCCTAAACCTCTCTCCCCTTTATGGTCTCCTTAGATACAGCACACTGAAGAGTATGTGCGTGTGATGAAACAGCGCTCTGTGCCGACAAATGATGTACTTTTTGGGTTGCCAGATGGCCTTTACATCTCAGGCTTAATGGTGCACATGCGATTTATTCAATGCCCTCAAAGAAGAGAAAGCTGGGAATGTAAATCAAATTGGATAAATTTGATTTTTCTCCCCTAAGCCATCCAGAAAAGGGCTTTTATTGCTCTCCTGAAAGGAAACAGGAAATCCTGATTGTCCACTGGCTCCATGGATGCATCTAACGCGACGGCCACGGGCAGAAGAAGAGGAAGCCCAGGTGACCCACTCGATTAACTGGAGACCAGTACAGAGCAGAAGGGGCGGTGGGAGCTGTTGGGATAAGTGTGAAGACAGCTAGGGAGATGACCTGTGTGTTATAACGGCATCGAGCAGCCCTCAGCAAGCAGCAAGGTGCAGCTGTGGTGTAATTTAGGAGACTGTTGCATTCAAAACCGTGATCCGTGTTTCATAGGACTGGACAGAACGACTAGCAGCAACCCCGGTGCACGCCTCTCCCCCTGCACCCGTGCTTGCACACGTGTAAATCCAGCCCTGATTCCCGAAGCCCAGTGAGTTCACCGGAAACTGTCGGGGAGGACCGCGCCCTTGAAAAACTGGCTGCAGCTCCCCAAACCCCCCGTCATTGTCTGACTGGCTGTAGTCTGTCATGGCAATTCATCTTCGCTCCTCGCAGAGCTGAGCAGGATCATCCAGTGATATAAACGGTGCAACATGGATGTTAATCTTCAGACGAAAATCCATTATTTATTGCCCTTTCTGCTGTACAAACAACAGAGGCCCGAGCGAGAGATATACAGCCGGGACTGTACTTTTTCTAGGACTTGCTCATAATTAAAAGGGATTATGGAATCCTGGCAGCCATTAAGAACAAGCCCGAAATTCTATTATGATAAAAGTAATGGAGATTAGGGAGATTAAAGGGAAAAGAGTCAAGGATGGGGGAAGGGAAGATCAACGACTGCGTTTATGGAAAAGGAGACACCTGGGACCAACAAATACAGAAATTAGCCAACTTCCCAGGATCCAGAGGAGGCAGTGAAAAATGCTTAGTTTTCATGGCACTATAACGCGGGGCTGCCAACCAGCAGTACATGAGCTGGCTGTAAAGAGACGTCAGACATTGATGGAGCATCAAAAATGCATGCCAGTAAAAAACGGCAAGATGGTTTGGGGCACGGTTTTACTTTAACCTGGCGACCAGCCTGAGCCCGCCTCTGGCCAAATGCCCTCGACTACAAATGAGTTTGCCTCTCAGAATCAGGACCTATCTGAGCATCCTAAATTTCTTAGCTGGATTTAGAGGATTTTGCAATAGCTGCGGTGAAAATAAAAAAAAAAGCCAGAGCAGAAGGTGGATGAATTCAAAATTACATTGAAAAATGTCATTTTTTGGACCACATAAACCGGATTTATCAGCCCCTTGCGATTGGATTTCTGCCAGTGAACCTAATTTTGGGTGAATGACATCCTTGTTCATATCACGCTTCCTTCGGTTAATAATCTCTTCCGAAGGGCCCCACTTTGAGCTGCTTCAGCCTGAGGAGCAAGCAACATGGAGAGCTTTGCTGGGTCTTTACAACTGCCCGGAGAAGCAGGAGTGGCTCCAGTTCTCATTGGGGCCCAGAAGGCTTCCCTGGATCAGTCCCAGGTTCTTGGGATGGAAAACGGGACTGGAAATTTGGTGGGACTTGCGATGCAGCCTACTTCTGGAGGGAAACAGTATCCAAAGAGCCGGTAGCTGTTTCTGCTTTCAGGTCTCATTTGCAGGCAGGAAGCAGAAAGTCACCAAGTTGATCGGGAAGGGTGGTCTGGAGGCTTAGGGAGAGACCTGAGCTAGAGGTCTGGGTCTGGGGAGGTTTGGGCCGTGCCGAGCTCCCTGAGGCCACAGTGGGCAGCAGGGTTTCACCTTCTCTGCAGCCCGCTGGGTTCAGGGATGAGGTCGAAGGCGAGGCGGCTAATCGGCCACTGCAACAATTTGGGGAATGCATCAACGGATGTTGGGTGTTCATGGAGGCCATGAAATCGCTCTTTCCTGAAGGCCTTGGCTTGCTTGGAGTCAGCTGCATCACCTGTCTCCCACCCAGGAGGGATGGAGGGTCACTAAACTTGGAGGGCTCCCAGTCAGGTGGAAAGGCTGTAGGGATACAGCTCGGATGAAACCAGTTGGTTCCAATGGGCTGCAGAGAATTGGGGTTGGAAAGAGGGAAATCCAGGAGCAGGAGAACTCATTAAACAAGTGTAAACAAGGGGTCTTGGGAACCAGAGCCTGAGAGACTTTTGGAAGGACTCACAAGAAGACAAGGGGTTGGGGAGGGGAGAGGACCAGCAGGGCATTCCCTCCCCGCAGTGACATTTCTTCTACTTGGGGCAAGGCAAGGAAGGAGGATGCTGATGGTAGAGGAGAGGTGAGCTCTCTCTTTGCTGTGCGGGAAGTCACGTGCAGGATTAGGTGCTTCTAAAGGGGTTGTGTTGGAAAAACACAACTCTGACGTGGAAGATCCTGGCATACCGCCTGCCCTAGGCCTGCCAGGACCACCCACATGTTGTTGGCGGTCCCTTGAAGTCAAGGATGACATCCGTCAGGCTTGATGGGTCCTCAGGTGAGCAAGGAGCCCGATTCTGGATGCACACGCTCTTCAGCAATGGAGGCACGTTGCTGTGCGGGGGAGCGGGATTCGCAGCTCTAGGTTGGTCTCCTTCTCTTTCCTCCACCACCGCCGTTCCGCCCCAGTATCGAGTTGTTGGGCCTCAAAGTGGCGCGCGTCGTGGTGGACCAGGTGGCACCACGCTGAACAGTTAGTAGCTTGCTCCTCCCAGCCATTGTCGTCGATGCCTCCATGCTTGCGGGTGAGCCTGAGCGTCTCTTTGTCCCATGTCCTTTGACGCACGCACCAGCCACGCATCGATCAGCCAATAATTGCCCCCTTCCTGATGCGCTGCTGCCATGTCTGGCATCTGACTCGTTCCTTATCTACTACATACGACATAGGCGTGCTCTCCGTCCACTCTATTTCTGGCTATCGCGGAGTTGAGAAGATGAACTGCGACACACGCTTCTGGTTTAAAGAGAGAGTTTCACTTCCTACATTGCATTTATCACCAGGTGTCAGGGGAGAAGGCTGCCAGGCCTCGTACTCTTTTGCTTCTCATCCATCCCCTCTTTCTCGTGTTGGCCGCTGCCCTTGCTCCGCACGCTCTCGGGAAGGCAGAGCCGCTGGCCCCGCAATCTCCCATCACTCTCTCCTCGGCTCCTGCTGGTGCTGGCCTGGTGTAATCTGTTGTGCAGGTCCTGCGGGAAGCCGGCAGGATTGCTGATTGCACCTGCGCTTGGGGACAGGAGAAATCATCCTTGTGCATCACCATTGGCAACCAGCAATGATAATACGTGTAATTTGATATATTTCCATCCCATTTAGAGAGTTATTTCACTCAGCAGAGTAACATGGCGTGTGGGCATCCACTGCACTTATCCGTCACGCTGAAGAGGGGTCTGACAGTGCAATCTCGCTCCCATCAGCCAAGCGGAGACCGGCAGAAGCGGCAGATTTTCCTATCGGGGCGTTAGGCTTTTTACCAGGGCAACGTAGCAACATGGCAAGGAACTGCAGCGTCCCTTTCCTTGGCAGACTAAATGGCTGCCTGCCAGTAGCATTGCAATGCCATTATGCCATGGATACAAGCATTTAGGCATTAAAAATGCCTCTTATGGATCATAAAGTCTATTATCATCGTTTGCTCCAGCCGCTAAACTGACAGTGCGGCGCAGCACCATGGAGCCAGAGCATAGCGCTAGGCGTGACATGTGGGCAGCACCGTACCTAGCCTCCGGCAGCCACGGGTGAACTTTTAGTATCGCCCCCCACTTCGCCAGAGATAATGGTAATAACAATAATAATGAAAATGGCCATTTTCGAGGCCCTGGGTGGCCGCCCAGTTTGCCCATGCCTGTGTCTGGCCCTGCGTGTGTGCAGCAATGGAGGAATGGCTCCTGCCCAGGCTAGACCTCCTGGAGGCATGTAGTTGGCAAGTTTAGCAGGAGAGACATCATGTGGAGTGTGGCTCTGCTCACGGTAATAGAGTTCACCTTCTTGTCTCGCTCAGCAGAAACTCTAGTGGTGTTTGGAGATGAAGGGAGACGGGCGGCTTGATCATCTCTGGTGGCTGATGGGCACGGAAGGACAGTGTGTCCGCTGAAGGTCGGAGGGAACAGGAGAGGCATGAAGTGTTAAGGTGTAGCCCCAGCCATGGCTCTTATATTCCTCTCTCCTGTCTAGTGGGAGTTGGGACAGTACTTGGATGGGCGACCTCCAAGAAAAATCAAAGAGAGTTGGTGAAGTTGTGAAAAAGAAGTGAACCTCTGCCCTGGACATGGTGCTGGGGCCACTGGAGACCCGGCCCTATCCTCCACCAGGCTGTGCCTTCTGAATCTTTGTATTTATGTGGCATGGAAATGCTAGTGAAATGCACCTTTCTGAACAGATGGTGAATGACTTCCCTTGGAAAGCACTAAATAAAACGGCACGGTGGAAACAGGTGTGTTTGGAAGGGCTAAAGTTCTTCATCTGTAGAAATTGACCTTATCCTCGTTTTATTTATACTGTTCCATTCTTCTGGGATTATTACTGGGCTAATTTACTGCCTGCCTCATGTTAATCACTCGTTTGAAAGAGACGGGAATCGCTGCAGACAAACCACCAGCGCCATTGCCCACGTACTTCATTTCCCAACAACCCCATTGACCTTTCCCCCATGCGCATTCATAGAAACACCCCCAAAGCCACCCCCTTGCCCTCCTTCCAAACTACTCACAACTCTCCTTTGCTGGCATGCCCACCAAAAAACTGGACAATGTTGGGGCCACTGAATCGTTGCTCTAACCAGTGTGGCAGCCTTACCATTCAGACGCCACCAGAAGACTCGTTCGTTCCTCTCTCTCTTTCTAGGTAGCTGTCATGCCACTAAAGAAATCAGTGCGTAGCTTCACTTTGCTGTATTGGCTGATGTAGGAACGAGCCTTCCTGTTGCAGGATTAGGGTCTGTAGTCCAAGTTTTGGGTGTGCAAGGAATGAAATGCCATGCCCCTATAGAGTCATCTTTATGCTGTTCAAATGCCATGTACTCGGTATCTCAATATCAGCTCCTCAGGTTTCTTTTACTGCCCAGTGCTGGTTTCCTGAGAATCAACAAGAAAAAAAGTTTAACCAGAAAAATATTCCATCCATCAGCCGGTCGCAGTGTTACCAACCCTGGCATTTACAAGACAACTATACTAGATATGGCCGGGATAGTTTCCTGAGATAAGAGGACTGTGTTCTCCGTCCCTCTCACACACCTATACATCCATAACACGTCCCTTTTGAAACCATACTTTTTCTCTTTAGTGCATGATTGACTCTCCCTGTAAAATGTTTTGTGATACCGCGTGCAAGGCTTCTGTATAAAAATGAATTGTGCTGCTCCGTGAAGCAGCCGTATCTGTTATCTCGTGCGGTGTAGCTGCCACCGGATGTATTTATCGTTGGCAGGAGTTTTTGTGCTACCTGGTCTCAACATGTGCGACAGTGTTCACGGGTTTTACTAATTCATCCTGAGTCACCAACAACAGGGTAACGGTCTGGAAACAAATAAGCCAGTTTTTATACAGGCAGGTAGAGGGGTTGGGGGAGAGAGGCTCAAATCAGGCTGGTTCTGATCCCAGTTTTGCCTGTGGTTTTGGAAAGTCACTCTGTCTGTGCCTCTGTTTCTCAAGGTGTAAGACAGGGGCAGTAGCATCCACCCATCAACGGAGGCCCAGCGAGAACGGACATAACTCTGGTGAGAATGAATGGCGTGGCTATAGCATGGAAATGGAAAGCGTTTCTTGTTCCCCACTCCTTGCAAACAGCAGGGACAGACCGGCAAATTAGCCCTCTTAGTTCAGCAGGGGGAGAGACGGAGGGAATGCATGGAAGTGGAAGGAGACGGAGAGCAATCTTCTCCCCACCAGAAAGCCAATAACTGAATCCTGGGTTGCACATTTCACAGAGGAATCAATAGAGTATTGGATTTGCAGCTGATAAATCATGATGTTCCCTTCCAGCCAGCGTCATCCAGCTGGATTTGTTCACGGGATTGTTGACACCCAACCTGGGAAAGCTCCTTCATGACCACCTTGTTCAGCTTCTGCCTTGGGAAGAGCACAGGATGTCCTCCCGCGCTGTGTCCGGCCCCGAGTCAGGCCGCCCTCACCGCCGGGCGGTGCTGTCCAAGACGGTGCTCTTGAAAGCTCTGACTGAGGACCAATGTGAAAGTGATACTGTCTTTATACAGGCTGGGTTTAAAGCATCAGGGGCACATCTACACATGCAATTAATGTGCTTTAGGTAATGTGCATTAAATCTAGTACCTCCATCGTGAAGTACTAGAAAAATGCACATGAGCCTATTTTAATGCACATTAGCTGAAGAGCACTATTTTTTGTCATACTTGAATATGCATTAAAACATGAATGATGCGTGCCCCCGGAGGCTGGGGGGGCATGGTGACTGCCCACAGGCCACGGCAGTGGTGGGGGCATGGTGGCAGTGAGTGTGTTTGTGGCAGGGGGGGCGGTGGTGAGCTCTGATCAGCAGTTGGCGACCACTTGCAGATGCCGCTGACAGCACTGGCGGCATCCAGCAGCGATCGGCAGCCACCCACAGACACAGCCGGCGGCGTTGGTGGCGAAGGGCAGGGGGTGGTGGTGAGCGGTGACCGCCTGCAGGCACCACCGGCAGCGGTGGCTAGTTGCAGGGGATGTACCACCAATCTCAGGGGGTGCACGTGCACCCGCGTGTACCCCGTATGCATTGCCAATGTATTAAAATAGGCTAACGTGCATTAAAGCCCACATGTAAATGTGACCCAAGGTTTCACAGCAGGGCTGGGACACGGGCTGCAGCACACGTGCAATTTGAGATCAGAATTGGAGGGAGCTGTGGGAAAATGCCTGTGTAAGGTGTATACCCCACCATAAATTAAGACTCCCGTACAAACCCAGGGCTGGACCATACTGCCTTCAAATCACGGCTCCAGCACTCGCTTCTCACGTCCAGGAAGCAGCACTGCAGTTACATGAGGCAGTGGCGAGCCTGCCTTTGCCGGTCACCCGTGTTCAAGAAAGCTGAATTCAACATGAAGGGATGCTCAGGAAGATGAGGGGCCCAGAAGAGTTGGGTATGTTCAGCCTGGCAGTTTGGAGGCAGAGAAGAGGATAGGCTGGTTCTCTCTACCTGCATGGGGGGCGAACACCAGAGAGGGAGGAGGACAACACTAGCACAGGGTCTGGGATCTGACTCAGTCTGGTATTTCTCATGCTCTTAACCCCGACAGGAATTAATGCTAGGCATTGCAATCACCAACCAAAAGGAGTAGTTATCTGTTGGAGATAAGCTTATAATAACCTTTGGGTGCGAATACCTACGTCAATAAACGTGTATAACTGGGTGTCCCCCTCTCTGAAGATGCCTTCTTTCCCTCCCCTGGAAGAGTGCTGGTGATAACCTGTTGTGAATGAAAGGCAATTTGTAAAGCAGATGTTCACAGAAAGGTTGTGTAGCACTCGGGTCACTCGACAAACATTATAGTAATTGTGGCTTGCATTTAATTACAGACTGATGCAGGACGGGAGAGAGACCAGCAGAAGAAACTTGCCTCTTCTCCATTGTCTTCCTGCTGTATAGGAAGATGAGAGGGTGCTGGCACAGAGTTCATCGTGCTTATGATGAGTATCCAGCATGCTGCCCTGTCTGCCTGGCACACTCGCTTTATCCATCCCTAGATGTAGGCCTTTCAGACTGGTGCCCTGGGCCTGGCTGCCCTTGACTGGCTGAAGTGGCCCCTGCAGCAAAATGAACACGAAGGGAGGGATGTTTGTTGGGATCTGGAGGCCATTTTGAGTATATGCAGTGAGGAACCTCGACCTCCTTTAATGGAACGGAGATGGGGGCTCACTATGGCTTTGCAAACCCACTGCTCTTCTACCCGGCCCATGCACCCGCGCCGCCCTCCGGGACTAACGAGCGCTCATCAGCACGGCAAATCAGACGTGCAGCAGCTGCATGTCCTCTCGAGTGCTCTCAAGTGCTCCAGTGTCCCAGTGCTGAGGCTTGGGGGTTACAGCAGCCCCTTCCCAGTCAGTGCCGCGATGACGCCTCCGCACTCTCCCGGGGCATCTTGCCGCCTGTGCACCACTTCAGCCTTCAGGTGTGGCAGGTTCAGTGGTGACCCCAGGACCCCCAACAAAGTCCTGCTCTGGGTTTCTGGCAAGGCACCTAGAGTCAGGCCAGGCAGGGGTCTCCTATTCGACTGCAAGGGAGGTGGAAATCCAGAGCTGGTTTTGCAGCCAGGCTCCTGCCCAGCTCTTAAGTGCTTTCCGCAGGAGGCTGCAGAAGTGTGGCAGCTAATGCTTGGCCATGGCCAGGTGGCATCTGGAGAACTTCTCTGGGGCTGGCTCACCACAGCCCAAACGTGGCCCTGCTCGGCACTCTCTGCTCACACGCGCCCTTTGCGGCCAGCGTGCAGACCCAGCTCCGGGGCTTGGGGCTTTGCCCAGGGGCATTTCCCCTCCCTGTAGGGGAAAGCCCTGCCCCGCTGGCCAGGAACGCGTGGCCCGGCACCGCTCCAGCCCCAGGAGACACAGCACTGATTTATTCGTTATCTCCTCCGCCGCTCCTGCCGTCTGTTCCCCAATCTGCCTGTTTGTTTTCTTCAATGAATCAAGTCAACGGAACGTAATCCCGGCCCGGAGGCGCGCGGGAGGGCAGGAGGCCTCGCCACTAGGATGGGGCCGAGGGTGCTCGCACCGCGGGGCATCCCAGGAGCCGGGCCCGGTGGGGAGAAGAACGCAGAAGTGGGCTTGGGTGGTGGCAAGGCGGAGGCAGGCGTGCTGGATGGGGTGAACGTCATCCCCGGGGGGCATTCGCTGAGGCCATGCCACTGCCCCCTCCGTAGTCCACTTTCTTTTTAATTTCCCGTTATCCCCAAGTTCTCCAAGCCCCTTTCTAGATCCAGCTACACCCCCTGGGCCCGGAGGTGGGGTCCTTCCTCCAGACCCCCTGAGAGGGGCACGTGGCATCAGGAGAACTATTGCTGTGGGCTGCTTCTGGGGGGGCTCCTCTGCAGGTTTATTGCTGCCTCCCATTTCCGCATCATCCACCAAAACCGAGAGGAGGAACTGGCCAGCCTTTGCTTCCCCTTCCCCAAACCGATGCCGCAGCCACGTCCTCCCTCGCCTCCTCCTCTTCCAAGCCTACCTCCCAGGCCATCGCTATGCCAGGTTCCCTTGATGACAAAAGTTGCCCGTCCATAAATCCTTAGCGTCTCCTCTCATCGTCAGAAACATATTATGTAAACTCTGCCAATCAGTATTTCAGCTCCACACTACCCACCCCCTTCGTGCAGGCTCTGATTATATATTTGAAGCCACCCGGCAAAAGGTGAGAGAACAACGGGTGTTTTCACTTTAAAAAAAAATTAAATTAAGAGATTGTATTAAAAAAAAAGCCATGAGAAATACACTAGTTAGGGCTGCGCGCGCCGGATGTTGCCCTGGGTCCCAGCGTGCCACATGAGCCGGGAGACAGGGCGGACAGGGCTGCTGGGTGTGTGGTTACGGGACGAGCTGGCTGCTCGGGAGACCAGCTCAGCATCCAAGCTGCTTCAGCCTGTGGAGAGAGGAGCCAGGGTCCGGATGCTAAACGGGCACAAACTTGGCTTCGAATGGTCAAAACCAGAACCGTGCATCTGCAGGCTCCAGTCAAGGGGCTTGGAAATCCCAGTCCGAGCGGCTCCCCTTGTCCGGGCGGCTTGTCCTGGGTGCAGGCAGCCGACTGCCATGAACCACGCTGCCCCTGAGAGCCCGAGCCCCAGGCTCGAGACGTGGCCTCCCACGCCAACGTCCTCCCCGCTTTCTTTCCACGGTTGGGGGGTGGAGGGGAACAGGCAGGCAGAGCATCTCGTCTTGCTGGCAGGACGGAGCGCCCCGGTGCCACGGGGCAGACGTCACCCGAGCCGTGCCGGGCCAAACCCTGGGACCGCAGCTTCCTCAGCCGGACCGTGCAAGCAGCCCCTCCTGGCAGGTCTGGAGCGGGCCAAGCCCCCGCGCCGCCCGGGTTCACGAGCAGCCTGTCACTTCCACCTCGCCCCCTCGGCCTCCGCGGCCGCGAGCTGGGAGGGCCTGAATTATTCATCGGGAGTCTGGCTGTCTGCCTTAATAGGAATTGCCACCCCAGAACAGATGGATAGCCCGGCTAGCCCAGCGCCGTCTCCAGACCCAGCCAGTGGCCGAGGCTGGCAAGGAAGACGCGCCGCGCACCGAGTCTGCTCCGGCCCGGGCTCCCTCGCCCCTGGCTGGAGAGCCTCCCGCCTGCTTTTTGCACCTTGGTGACTGCGTCTGCAGACGTGCTCCGGGTACAGGAATCTGCTTAATCCTGCTCCTGGGTGGATCCCAGCGGGGCGCAGGTGACAAGGCCGCGGCCAGGAGGGAGCTTGGCAGCTGGGCCCCTACGCCATGCCCTTCTCCACTTGCGGCTCACCCTGGTCCAGCCACTTGGCACCCTGCAGCGTCATGAGCTCCCGGCTGCCGGCTTTCTGCTGTAAAAGGCCTCCCAGCATCAGGCCGTGGCAAAGGGAAGCTGCCCAGGCCACAATCGCCCCGCGCTGGTGCCAGTCATCCCCAGACCTTTCCCTGATGACTCTTCAGAAGTGCCCCGCGGCTCTCGCGGCGGCTGGAGCGGCTCCCCGCCAGGCCGGTCCCCAGCTCGCCTGCTGCTTGACCCCCCTTGCCCGTGCGCTGGTGATTGCGCCGGTGCCACGGCTCCACGGCAGATCCGCTTCCCCCGCTAATGGCCTCGTGCTTCGGCACGGAGCCCCGGACAATGGGATGCTAATTTAGGGCGACGATTACATAAAGCTCTTACGCTCAGAAAGGCGAGGCAGAGACGCTCAGACGATTTTTTTTTTTTTGCAGTGTGTCCAACTTGATAATAGCAGACCTTGGAACAGCTATAATGGGACTGTCACCAAATAACTGTCTGACATTCGGGTAATTTCCTGCGGAAAAAGCACTGCCTGAAGGGGCTCAGGGAGCAGGGCGGACAAGGGAGGGCAGCAGGGCCAGGCTGGCCTGGAGGGAGCAGAGATCTGGCCCATTCCCTTGAGCTGAAGGGCAGGGAGGTGGTTCAGAGCTGAGATGCTGCCTGCCTTTGACCCCGGGATGGGGGGTGGTGGTAGATTTGGAGGGCTGTAGGGAGGTCCCCCGGCTGGAGAGGTTGAAATACTAGGGCTTTTGGTCCCAAGGGGAAGCACCAGCCCCTGCCCCCTGCTTCTGGTGAGGGACTGTCTGCAACAGCCTCCTTCTTCCTCCGCGTCGCCTCCAAGTCCAGGGAGGCGTCCCTGAACCTCCCACAAAAATCAGCCTCAGGATTCACTCCCTTTTGAGGTCTCCCCAAGGCAGGCTTCTTGGCTTGGACCGGGTTGGAGTCCCACCTCGCATCTCTTTTTGGGCCTCTCTTCCGCACCGTGAGAGCAGGGGGATGATAAAGGCGTCTTCGCCGTGCCGGGTGCTGTGCCCTTCCCTGTGGGCCTTGGCAGCTACTGACACAGCTCAGATAAATAACAGTGGAGTTCCTGCTAAAAGCCCGCTGCCCGCGAGCACAGCTCCCTGCCCCTGCTCCAGCAAGCGGCGGCCAGCGGTCCATTGAGCATCCTGGGGAGCGGCTCTTCTCTCCCTGCCCAGCAGCAAGCGGTGCTGCTAATATGACGTGGAGCAGCGCGGCCGCTCTGGCCGGCTGCGAGAAGCCATCAGTCCCATGCTGGGGTGGGAGAGGATGAGCCTGCCCTGATAATTATTAATCAATAATTGCTATGGAAACGGGATCCGGGATCCTGATGGAATAGGCCGAGCGTACTAATAGGCAGCGCGTCGCGAGAGCCTGGACCGCGGGAGCTACGCTTCACATCCTGCCAAGAGAAAACTTTGTCCGATCAAGCCACAGGTTGCAAAAGGCCCATGCGCTATCCCTGGGGGGGCTAATGCCTCCTTGAGGGATGGTGGGGACCAGATCCCTTTCTCCAGGCTCTCCCATACGCCCAGGGAAATCACGCCTGCTGGACGTGCCGGAGAGATCCAGGTAGAGCAAACTGAAGCCTTTTTAACCAGTCGTGATCTTATAGCGTTTCAAGAAAGCAAAAGTGCAGCCCCTACCGCTCCATTGGCCCCACGGGGAGAAGATCGGCACGGCACACAACCAGCCGGGCATGGGAGCTGGCGTCTGTCATGGTTGTGCACATATCTCCTAAAATCTCCCTCGTTATCACCGAGTGCTGGACCAAGTGGCCTGATTCCCCAGGGCAGGGCCTGGAGGGTCCCAAATTCGAGCCCTGAACCCCAGGGGCATCCACTGCTGTTCGGTGGTTTCCTTTTCTCCCTCAGCCCGCACCGAGCTAAGCCAGGGGTAGAGAGAAAAGCGGCTTGGCTGGTATTGAAGTCCTGCTGGAAAGGATGTGCTGGCTTTGGCTGCCAGGGCCATGCCTACCAAATCGCCAGCGGCTTGCGCTAGCCAAGCTGCTGAACGGGAGAAGGGCTAACGGGAGATGGGAAGCCAGAAGCCTGAGCTCCAGCGGTCCCTCTCCATATTGAGCGTGCTAATTAAGTGTGCAGTTCAGGCCATTACAGGGGAGTGCGGCAGCTTCCGATTTAATGCACTCGCTAAGAAGATGTTAAAAGGCATACGTGCAAAATTTCACAGCTCCGCCACCTAATTTAGCACAAACCCAGCCCCAGCCTTCCCATTTTTCCGCGATTAAGGTTAAAAATAAGGTGAATTATTGATACGCTGGTTGAGAGCTTTCCCTGCAGGGCAGTCTGCGCCTTGAGGCTGAGAGCATTTCAGATCAGCAAAGGGCCGGCGGTGGCGGCGAGGTCCCCGAGGTGGCTTCACCACAGGGGCTGCCACCTGGCCAGAGCATTTGATCAGCTGCACTTCTGAGCAAAGACCGCTTAGAAACCTCCAAATAGCTTTGAAGAAAGACAGAAACCAGGGATGAAAGAATCAGGGGTGGGAATTGCTCCGGAAATATTGTGCGGCAGGATTTTGTCATGCAGGCGGAGAGGGAATAAGCTTCCAGGTTGCCATGGAAGGACTATCCGCCAGCTGGGCCTTCCACGTGAAGTCCTCCCCCGGGGTCAGCCGAGCGTCCTCCATCCCTTTCTCTCTCTGCCCTTTCCGATGAAAGACCCTGGGCGCTGAGCTCTGTTTTTTGGGGGGAGAAACAGAATCATCCAGGGGGTTTTAATTCCTGGGATATGTCTAGCCCTGGCCACGAGAGAAAGGGCCAAGGAGAATGAGCTCTCCTTGTACCGAGCCATGGTTGAAACCGCCTCGGTTTCTTGTAGGTGCTCCAGTATTGCATTGATTGCCAGCGGAGGGAGGGATAGGCAGGCAGAAATGTATTGGGTGAGGGCTGATCCTCTGGGACCCTCAACCGTGCAACGTTCCTGGGGAGAGGGGGAGAAGCTGGCTGTGTTAGTACGGAGAACGTTGCCCAGTTAGGATCCTAGGAAAGTAGGGCTGGAGGGGACCTCCTACGGCCATCTATTCCAGCCCCTTGCTCCAGGCAGGTTTGGTCCTTCACTCAACCATCCCAGCCACGTGTCTGTCCAACCTGCTCTTGAAAATTTCCAGGGCTGGAGATTTCCAGGGCTAGGCCGCCTCTTCCCATGCTTGACCCCATGGTAGAAAGTTCCTCCTCATCTCCAACCTCCGTTTCCCCTGCTGCAGCTTGAAGGTGTTGCTCCTAGTCCTGGCCCCGTTGACCACAGAGAAAAGCCAATTTCTATCCTCTCTGTAGTCGGCCGGACGACGGTTATCAAATCCCCCCTCCCGTCTTCTCTGGACTAATTAACCCTAGTCCTTTCAGCCCCGCCCCGTAAGTCAGGCTTACTTTTCAGTATCTCCCATGCTTGATTGAGTCTTGCCTGGATGGGGAGACGAGTCCACCTGAGTCCAGCCCATGTCCCGATTGCCCTGTCCTAGCCCGGTGCCGGTGCGCCCAAGCGTACCGCAGCGCCGGAGGGATCCCAATTAGCATTAGCGATGGTTTTCACTGAAATTAAACATATAATTCACCAAAACCTCGCTGTTCATGTTGGGTTTTGTAAATGTTTCCTGTCCCCTCCTCCCCGCTTTTAATATAACCGAAACTGTGAAGCTAAACGACTTGACAGAGTCCTTTAAATATGTGCAAATATATATTTGCACTCATTTTTTTCTTTTATCCTGGAGGCTCTTCCATTAGGTAATATTTGTTACCAACATTAATTTCATTAGATTTGCATGGCATTTTAATGGGGAACCCAGTGGGTTTTTTTGCATATATTAGCATGCAAAAGAAAGCAAAGATCAACAAATTATAGTAAAGCAAAAATAGGTTTTAAAGCCGGTAAAGGGAATGTTTCAAAAGCAGCGTGTGAAAAATGTAATCCCCCTATTCTGATGTTAAAAAGAAGGACTCTCCCCTCCCTCCACACCAGAAGAAGATATTTTCCCCTTACCGCCCGAGAGATTCGGGGGTTACAGCCCCGCTCTGCACCACACATTTTAATATCAGAACTTGAAAAATCAGATCTGAAATCTGACAGCCACTTAATGAAGATATTTTAAAACTGATTGTCACACGCACGCATACAGACACACAGAGTCTGATTACAGCCAGAGACCCAAGTGGAAGAACTCACAAATTAAATATGTGTTGATTATGCAAACTTGATCTCGTGTTTATTTCTCATAAATAAGGCATGAGCCGTGTTGCAGCTCTTCCATGCATGCTTCCTACGGTGATATTTATTGTATGCAAATCGGACGCGGGGCTGGGAGGAGAAGTAATCAACTGTTTATCAGATGGCATATACTATCAGGCTGAAAATAATAACCCAGGGTAATAGTTTTACATATATTTCGAGTGCGATGATGTGGTCATCATCTCGAATTTACAGTCCTGAAGACACGGATGGTGGACACGGGGAGAATATAAGCACTGGCTGCAGCCGCAGGCTCGGCGGCTTCCTGGTATCAGATCTACTTTAAAGTTTCATAGACGGAAGTTTCATAGTTTCACAGATGAAAGAACGAAGAATAAAAATAAAGTTGGCGATGTGGCATGACTGTGAGAAGGGCTCAATCCGCTTCGGCAGCTCCTGTGGGGTCACAGAGAGCCCTCTGCTCAGCTCTTATCTGGCCCAAGGTGACATGTTGCCCCACATAGAAATGATAGGAATTAAGGGCTGGAAGGGACCTCAAAAGGTCGAGAGACTCCGAGGAATGATACCTGCACGTTCCTGTCTCCGTGTCACGGCCCCGAGGAGACGGGGAGCCCCAGCAGAGGTTGCCGTCCAAGCCACAGACACGTTGATGCCTCCAAACCCTTGACAGCCGTTCTGAGAGCCAGCCCCTGGGTTGCTTGGGGCTCTCATCAAACCGAGGCCCCCAACGTCAGCGGCCAAGCCAGGACCAGATGCCAGGAGTCTGGGGGCCCAGGTCTCTTTGTCTCTTTGTTTCCTCCTTGTCTGCGTGTGCAGCGTGTCCGTGCATGCCGGGGGCTTTCGCGTGGAAAGGGTCCACGCGTGCCGGGGGCTTTTGCTTGCGGTGAGAGCAGCTCCTGTAGTGTTAGCTCCAGCTAAGCTAACTTCACCCTGCCTGGTCTCACCCTCCTCTGGCGGGACCGCCGCACAAGAGGGTGGGAAGCCTGCCGCCAGTCTAATCTCGGGGCATCAGAAGGCCCCCGATCAAAACCTGCGCTGCAAAAATCCCAGCTGTATGAATTTGTATGGCGCAGCGGGAAATCCACCAACCCTGACGTGCTCGCTGGGACGGCGCTCACCGCGTATGTAGATGGGACCAAAAGCAGCCCCTCCCCAGCATGTGAATAGGCTCGGGCATTAAAAGTCATCCCCGAACATATCTGACGTGCCAGCAGAGCTGTCCCAGGAGCGATGCTCTGCAGGCCTGCCCAGGGAGTGGGGGGGGGGCTGCTTTCGGTCCCATCTATATACGCAGTGAGCTCAGTCTCAGCGAGCATCAGGGCAGGCGGATTTCCTGCTGTTCCCTATTAATGATCAACGGCTGTTATTTTTGCAGCGCGGAGGGTGCTCAGATCAAACCCAACCCCTAGCTCCAGGCCTCGCGCGTCAACACACGGCTCACGATCCTGAGGCCGTAACGGCTCCCCCAGCACCCCGGTTTCTGGAAGGATTCAGGGGCCGAAGCCAGAACCTCACAGACAGCCCCGGTTTCTATTTTGCACCCTCTCAGGCCCCCGAGTCCCATCCGATGGGGCCGGCTGATCCTGCAGACTTCACGGCTCTGCTCTCCGGGGAGCTGGGCTCCTCCCGCTCTGGTTCGGGTGCAGATGCGCCGTGGCAGCGTTCGTGCCTGGATGTTGCCGGAGCCGGCAGGGTCGCTGCGGACAGGAATGAGATGGACAGAGACAGGCCAGGGGCTGCGTGCGTGGCCACGTTCACACGTACGCTATAGACCGTGCAGAGGCCCAAGGCATGCTACCACAGCTGTCACCCATGGCGGCGCCACGCTGGAAGGCCCAGGGCTACGAGAGAAAGCTGGTGGGTAGCGGGGCGCTCCCCATGCTGACCCTGCCCTCTCCAGTGCATGTTCGGCAGCTGGGAGGCCACCGCTCTCCTGTGGGACGAAGGAGGGTGAGCTGGTGGTGTGGGACCCTGGTGCCGTGGAGGAACGATGATCAATATTTGTTCTAGTTATGGTTCGTTCTGGGTTATTCGGTGCCAAACAGCCGGCATGACGGGCTTTGTGCATTTATGAAAGGCTGCCGGGGGTGCCCAGAGCGTCGGATAGTCATTTGTCACCACCTGAGCAAGCTTGATGGGATATCATCCCATGTACCAAGCAGGTGTCCGTAGAAAGCGTCGCGTGCGTCGGAATGAATAAAGGACCCAGAGAGAGCCCCTGTGCTGCTACAGCCAGTTTTATACCCAAGGGATGCAAGAAACGCGTATGCCTGCTAAGAGCAAGTGTTGCTGCTCCCACTGGAAGGAAACCGGTGTCTAAAGCTGCCCCGCACCAAAGCATCGCTCTGCTGAGCATCAAAGCCCCTGTAGCAACCCTGGGGCAGTGTCCAAATGCTTAGGTGGGAGCACAAGACTTCAGACGCCCGTGACATTTCTAGAGAGCTTCTTGGCAGTCAACAGGCTGCCTCGTTTCGGCTGATGCAGCGATTAGTCTTTTCCATCGCATTGCCTTTCGTGGCCTTGCCTAGAGCCTGAAGGCACGCAGACACGTGAGCAATTAAATAAATGAGGAGAAGCAGCAGCGTTTTTCAGGCCTTAAAAATCAAAGGAAAAGGTCCCAGGGAGCAAGGTGGTGGGTTCGGGGGAAAGCGCAGGTATTTAAGACTGATTCTGGGGCAAAGATTTAGGGCGCGATGTTCTAGGGAGCGGGAAGAGATGTTCTTGCCGTGCTGATCGCATCAGTCTCTCTCAGCAAAGGTGGGTATGACAGTCTGCAGAGGCCTCGAACCTTTGGAAACCTCCTGTCTTGCGCGCAGGAAGACGGCTTGTCTTGGAAGTTAGAAGCAGACACTGGAAAGAGCAGCTCCGGTGCAGCCCTCACTTCGGAGAAGGTTTGGGAAGAGGCAGCAATGATGATAAATGCATCAGGGGATTTTTTTTTCACATCATTTTAGAGGAAATACATGTTGAAAATGAAATTGAAATGAAAACGAATAAATATTTCATAGAATACAATTACTATGGCTCAGGCCCAAGACAACTGCGGCAGCTCTCGCTGCACGGAGCGCGTTAGCAATTCAGCAGCAACGAATTGCTCTCTCTGCTTTTCATCCGCTTTTTTTTTTTTTCCCTAACGCAAATAATCCCCATGACCCCCTGCCCGGGTGAAGGCGGCTGAAGCGAGGGCTGTGGCAAGAGCCACGGGATGGGGAGCGCCGTGGGCACAGAGCTGCAAGTGCCATTTAGCTGCCACCCATCAGGGGACACAACCCTGCTCGGTCCCGTAATCCCCGGAGCTCCCACTCCCAATCGCCCCGCGCGGATCTCTTGGCAGCCAGTTGTCTTGCAAATCGGGTGGGTGGGCGGATTCATTCCCAGATAGCTCCTACCATCACCGAACACTTACGGACGCCTGGACGAATCCCCTGGCCTTGATGGCTGCCTGGTAGTTAATTCCCATCAGCAGGGCACAGAGCTGCCCGCCCTTCCCTGCTCCAAAACCTGCCAGCTTCAGCAGGAGGATGGGTGGTATCCAGAGAAATGGAGACACCCAGAAATGCCCTCGCTCCCGCCCAGAAACTCAGCTCCACGCAGAGCAGCCATCTGGCCGGCGAATCCCACGTGGAAAGACTCAAGGGCGCACGGATGAATCTGAGCTCAGGCCCAGCATTAAGGGGTTCGAAAAATATCCCAGCTCTCTCCACTCCACCCGATGACCCTGCCCCAGGACTAGATGACTTCTGGAGGGCCCTTGCAGCCCGACTGCTCTATAATGGTCTCTGGCTGCAGAATGACGCCCGCTCTTGCCCCAGGATGCCCCGTCCTCAGGGGCTCGACTTGAGCCGGTCCACAGAGACTTATGAAGTCACTCTGAGCTGGTGGATGAAAGGAAAAGGCAGGCAGCGCCGCTCTCTGAGGATGGGGCGGCTGCGTTTCACATACTCTGGAGAGAAGGGAGTTGCAGCAGCCGTAAGGGGGGAGCCACTAGACTCCAGGCAAGAAGAGATGCAGAGAAAGGGGCTGAGCATCCTGCTGACACGGGGATGAGGGCGGACATAGAAAGGGGCTGGTGTGCTGGTGCCTCCCGGGCGCGAGCTGCCTCCCAGGCAATAATAGAAAAAAAAAAATCAAATCAAACCCTTTGCCATTAAAAAAATAAAATAATAAAATACAAGGAACAATGAAGAAGATCTCAAATTCAATAAAAGGTCCTGGAACAGTGGGCCCCTGAGTCCTGCAACTCAAATTCTCTTTATTGATTTTATGTCTGTCCTTTCAATATTTCTGATGCCTCAGCTTCAATAGATTATGACAAACGTGCCCGCCAGGGACGCCGGGCTCGGACTCGGAGGCGATGGAGAACAGCTCCGCGCGCCAGGATTTCTATGACCTAGCAGTTCTCAACCGCAAGTGGGAAGGAAAAAACACTTTTGAGGCAGCAGAAGGAAGAAAGCGGAGGATTTATGGGAAGCAATTTGTTGGGTTTTTTGTTTTTTATTTTTTAGGCTGTGTTTGCATGAAATGCGGTCCACGTGGCAACACGATGGACCTCGGACGGGGGAGCGGGGTGGGCCTGGCCTGGTCGCGGAGGCCGGGATTGTTGGGGGCCAGGCGCTGACAGCTTGTGGCAGGCAGGGATCTCCAGGCCAGGCGCCCGGGTGGGGGCAGCCTGCCCTCCTGGGACGTGGCTGGTTTCAAAATGCTCAGGTGCTTATGACAACTGGAGGATCAAACCCATGCCATGCAACCCTCTCGCCCCACCTGAGGCCTGCCACCGCTCCCCACGCTCCCAGGAGGTGTGATCAGCATGCAGCCAGCTCGCCACGCTGAGGGACGGAGCTGCCCCAGCTCTCCTGTGCCCACCAAGTCCCCTCGGGGACTATCCCGGCAGGGCCAGCACAAGCTGCTTCCTGCAAAGAGGTGCAACCGTGTCTCGTGATCCCTCTTGCTTCACCGAGCGGGTGTCAGGGCCTGTTCCCCGTGTCGCTGTTGCTGGAAGACACCTTCCCTCGCCACCTTCACCCCAGCCGGGCACCTCTGTAGAGACATTTGGGGGCAGCCCTGAAGAGAAATTCTGGCATCTTCCCCTTGTTTCTGCACGTGGTGCTCGCGCTGTTGGGAAAGGGGCGCCCAGACAGCGTGGCCTGGAGCAAAGCGTGTAGCCAAGTATGGGCAGATGAGGGATTCGAACGAGGGAGGATTTCTTGGATCAGATTCCCTTGGCTCCTGGATGATAGGGGCAGATGAAGATTGGGTCTGGAAATAGGGTGGCCAACCCTCCCGGACTGGCTGGGAGTCTACCGGGATCGGCATGGAAGCAATCCGGGAGACTGCTATTGTGAACGGGTTGAACAGTACAATACATGACGTTGCGTCACGTTGGGGGAAAAAAATTTCCCAGAATAGCTTCGGTCAGAGTTGGCAAATCTGTGCTGCAACCGGGCAGCGAGCCGGGAATGACCAGACTGTGCTCGCACCTCTGTCGGAGACTCATCCGCTGAGCCTGAGTCAGTCAAGAGACTGGGTGGGGGCATGACGTTGCCATGAATCCACGTGGCCCCCAGTGCAGGCTTGTTTTGGGTCAACAGAGCTCGGAGAGACCCCGAGCCACGCATATGTTTGCCTGAGACAGAAAGCGGAGAGCAGTGCTGGAGCAGGCGCTCAGGGCTGCCCTCAAGCTACCACGCTGCCTATCGGCCACGCTGCAGCCTGCACGGGGTGGGAGCAACTGGGCAGGATGTGGCTCTCAGGGGAAGGCCCTGGCTTGGCAGGGAGGCCACGTAGCCCTGGCCACGGTTGCATTATCCCAGCGTGGGGGCTTCTCTTCTCATGCTCTCCAGAAACCCCGCAACCAGCAGAGAGACATGACCTGGTGTGGGCCAGCCGATCCTTTTCTGAACCTCACAAGGCTTCCAGTACCTGGAGAGAGAGCAATTCATATAACTAAGAGTTATGGCAGGGTAGAAAAGAAAAGGGAAATGGGGAACGTGGGAGAACTTTTCTCTTCACCCCGAGTGAATTTGGGGTTGAAGTCTGGGTCCGTGCTCAAGTTGGCTCCCATTCATCGGTGCATTCCTGGTGGAAGACCCTTCCTATCCCTGCTTGGGGGGGAGGGTCCCCACTGAGCCCCGGTCCAGGCTAGCCCGAGCAATCTTGCTGGATGGGTATGGAAGCCACCTCCATAGCTTCCCTTCCCATCAAAAGCACCTGCCTCCTCTACGGGGACTTCAAAATGAAGGGAAATCACGTGAAAATAACAAAATCCTTTTCTGGTACAATATCTGAGCGCAGACCTAGTTATGTTTCCTGTCAGTTGTTTATTCTGGCGCCTGTGAAGCTCAGACACGTACTTTGATGTTCACGGTAGGCAGGAGTGCGGAAGCACTTAGACTGATTGCGGGGAGAGAGAGGAAGGCAAGTGCAGTTTTTCAGGGGCCAGCGGCGCAACTTGGAAAGGGAAATATAGAGGGAAACTCAACAAAGCAGCTCAATCGGGACAGGCTGCAAAACCTGTTGTTTCTCCAAAGTAAAAATAAAACAGATGTACAGACAACCCTTTGCAAAGGGTTTAATTTGCCTACTGCCTTCACACCGACAGGCTCAGAGAGAGAAAACGCAGGGAGGAGAGGTGGGGTGTATTTAAGGATTACGTGCCAGTTGTGTGGTAGATGCATGGGGCCAGGACCACGTGCTGTAGGTTACCGGGTATGTCACATTATGGTATATGTGTGTCCATCCATGCCTGTGGGGTGTGTGACAAAAATGGTGTGTGCTGTGTACACCTCTTGACAGCGAGAGCCGGCTGTCTCAGCTGAGACGGGGCAGAGGTATGGGGTCAACCTAAGAGATCCGAATCCTTCCAGAAGTGATGGGGAACTACATCGCCAGTGCCCACCTCCACCGAGAGCGACCTGGGCACGGAGCCTTCTGCCCTTGAGATCCCTCGTGGGCACCTAATGCTGCAGCACATCTCAGCAATGCAGGGTGCTGCTTGTACATCGGTCGTGCCCACCACTCTCCCAGAGGCTCGTTACACGTCTTTGAGTGCCTTTGTGTTTGCATGCAACAAATCCGTGGACGTGATGTTTTAATTCCCAACAAGCCAAACTAAACTACATCTGAGGGGTTTTAGTTTAATGCACCAGAAAGACTTTTAAAGCATCCGGAAATCCCACTTGCGCAAACAGTCATGCAGTTGCAGTGCAAGAAAGGGGAAAAAACGTGGCGTGTACAAAGGCCCCAAACAGCCCCACGGGACCCCCTTGCCCATGTCACTGCATCTTGGGCGTGCACACTCCTTCCTGGTCTGGGTCTGTCCTTGCTCTGGCACTGGGGACTGAGTCTGTCCATCTCAGAGCAGCCTGAACTGCTACTTCATTCTGCAGAACCAGATGACAACAAAGAGACGGCCCTGACTGCTCCCAGGGAGCCCGCACACTCTTATCCCAATGGCAGGACATGGCCAAGCCAGACACAGGCAGGCATTTTCCAAGGAGCTGTTGACTAGCAGCAGGATTTGGGCACCACTGAGCAGCCAGCCTCCATGTCTAACCCTCAGGACCATTCCCCCAGCAAAGCAGGCACCTGCTATAGCATGGAGGGGCTGACGCTGGAGTACCTCGCCTGCACCCCTGCCAGAATCTACCATCCTCCTGACCTGTAGCATGCGTCAGAAATGCGCAGCGCATCCCCAGATTGGGGGTTGTCTAGGAGACAGCTCAGGAGCCAAAACTGGGGGTGCTTTCACCCGGCCTTTCCCCGGCCCTGCCGCCCGTCAGCGTTCATGCCCGACTCGGCAGCAAGCTCCAGCGACGCCCCTGCCGGCTCGGTGCGCGTGGAATCGTTCTCTAAGAACACCCTGGGAAGTTAAAGAGACATGCCTAGCGCTGCTTAAGGAGCACGGCTGTCAGATATGGGGCACGCTGAAATATTAATGGAACTAACATTTCAATTACCTTTTATCTGTATGGGCTCAGGCTGCAGCTAGGAGACTCTGTGCCGCTTCTCTCCCTTCTCCTCAGCGCTGCTGTCACGGAGACATTCATGCTGGGCTGGTTCTTTTTATTGGTTTTCATCACTTTTGACATTGCCAACAATGAACCTTGAAGTAAATTTGCAGTAGTGACTGTGTCAGTGGAAAGCCGTCTCTCCGTCATTTTTCTAAATTAGGCGATGATTTTAGTCCTTGTGGAAGGAGCAGGAGGGGAGGAGATGGGGTTGGGGGGCGGGGGGGAGGGGGGCTGCCTTTTCCCCATCCAGGCTGGGCACAGCGTGGGCACGGGGAGGGGAGCAGCAAAGACTGCCCTGTTCCACCACGACAGGTCGAGGGCACCCGCCGTTGCGTTCGAGCCGGGCCGCTTTCCCGCGCCTGGAGGCGAGCCATGGGTACGCCGCAGAACTGAGCGCGGCGCAGGGGGTGTGAGGCTGGGCAGCATTTGTCAGAGGTGTCGAGAGGGAAACTTGGATGGAGATCTGGGCTTTACGGAGAGGAGCAACGTCAACCCTGAGCGGGGAGGCTGCAGCTGGGGCCCCAAGGTGCCCCAGAGGGGAAGGACAGGACATCACGGGCCAAGGGAACGGCAAGAGAGGACGACATCCAGTCTCCCTAGCGGAGCAGGAAACATGGCCGGTCACTTGAGGAGCTGCTTAGCCACGTGGCTTCTCGTTTCGTCGGGAGACAGCGCTGTCAAGGAGATGCCGAACTGCAGGGTGGCAGCTTTCAAGAGGTGGGAAAGGGCTTCATTGCACATGCTGCATGCCTTAACACTGCAGAGCAGGACCCGGAGTGGCCTTGTGTCCCTGCCCTTGGTAAGCAAGCCCTCTGCCCCCCAAAAACAAACAAACCGGTGTCCCTGGGTCCTTAAGATGACCCTGCACAGAAGTGCAAAGTCCTGGGGGTCGGGACCGCGACCTCTCTCCTGAAGTGGAGGAACTTGAGACCGGGTCACCGCAGCCTCAGCCCGTCTCGGCGCCTTTGCGGATGTGAGAGCAGTTGTCCGTGCAAAGCGCGAGTGCGGGGCGCGGCGAGCAGTTCCTAGCCGAGCCGGGGCCGGCCACGACGGCCTCCCTGCACCTCTCCCTGGGTCTCCGCGGGGACGTGCAGTGACACCGCCGGCCGGCCTGAGTACCGGAGACAGAGCCACCCAGGCCCCCCGCGAGCGACCCGCGTTAGCTGCACACAGACCGACGCCTCTCATACACGCCAGCCCTGCCTTGCTTGTGCCCTCGCGTCCCCCCAGCCGTCAGGGCGAGCTGCCGCGGTGGGAACCCACCGAAGCTGCCATCACACCGGGTTTGATAGGAGCCCCGTGGCAACAGGACTCGGGTCCTGCTTCCTTTTGGGCAGCCGTCTGGGATATCCCAGCACACTGTGGGTATTGAGCCCTGTTGCACTACCCACAGCAGAGCTGCTTTCTGCAGAAGAGCTCAGGCCGCGGCCTCTTGTTTCTGCACGAGCGGGCCAAGCTTAGCTGCCGAGCGCCCCTCCACCGACCCCCATTCGGGGCTGCTGCTGAGAGCCCGGCTCTGGTTCAGTTCAACCCAGGCCCAAGCCCACAGCACGTCCCATCACCAAGAGCCTCCCAACTTCTGCTGCCTCTCATCCCCACCGGGACCGGGCCTGGGCTGGTGCAGCCTCATCCAAAACCCCACGGGAACTGCTTGGCTCGGCTGGCGGGGGACCGCGCCGTCCTCCCGGTCGGACGCGACTGGAGGGGCAAGGCCGGGCGACGAAACGGCCGCAGGATCCCCAGTCCTGGGCCATGCAACTCGCCACCTGTTTCTGCACCCGGGATCTCCGTGGAAGCCCCCGCACAGATGGCATCTGCAAATCAGCAGGGCTGCTCTCGCCGTGGAGATGTCAGGCAGTCAGGAATCAGTCATCCTAATTAAATTGCTACTGACTTCCACTTGCATCTTCAGTCAATAGTTACTTTAATGCTATCAGAGACAGAGCTGGCTCTTAGCTAAAGATGTTTTCTCGTATGCCTGATTCATCCTGACTGATAACTGATGGTTTTTGATGTTCGGAAGAGGGCTGGCCGTAGGGAACGTCATGGCAATATGTAAATGTACGGGATGACAGCAGACTCTCAGGATGGGCTGATTTAGGCGACGAGTCAAGTGCTTTGAGGATGTTTAACCCTGTGTTTCCTTCCCCTCCTGTCATCTCTTCAGGCCTATTTCTGCCCTCTCTTCACCGGGAGGCCTGGCGTGGGGGCCTGTCCGCGGCAGGAGGGCCGCGCAGCCGCTGCACGACCCTCGATATTCGGGGCCAGTTCGTTTCTCGGCTTTCCCAGGCTTAGGGAGATCAGCTCTAGGAGGGCGCCCCATCTGCCCCCCTCGCCAGCCAGGAGCTTTCGGACGCGCGTGCGGGGGGAAGCACGTGTTCAGACGCCCTCGCCACGGGGGTGTTTCCGCACAGAAGCGTTTGGGTTTGCCTTGCTTGCCAAACAGCCGACGGCTTCCAATCCTTTCTACCCAAAGACGATATCTCGGATGACGGTGTCAGACGGGAGCTCTCACAACAGCTGTCTTTATTTCTGGGGCGCCGGCACATTCGCGGGTGCAAACGTGGCGTTTCTAGCAGCGCTGCGGCACCGGCCCTCCCGGTCCTGGCCGAGCCGTGGGCTGCAAGCAGCCGGTGGATAGAGAAGCCGACCTCCCGCCAGGGCTACCGGAAGGATTGTTTTCCCAGCCTGGTCCCCCCGTCCGCGTGTCGAGCAGCACCCCGCGCCTTGCCCGCTCCCCCGGGGGCTGCTGTCATCGTCCGGCAGCTGCTGGGTTTCGTTTCAGGCCGACCCTGATTAGACAGGACCCCGATTAGGCGCAGACCCTGACTGTCCCACTGCCTCGGGCCCACCGAATCCACTGTCCTGTCTCCAGCAGTGAGCGAGAGAGGCTGCTTCAGGGGAAGGGCCACGAAAGCCCACCAAGATGGACTTGGGATTATTTGCCTGCATAGGTATCTCTCCCTGGTCCCCCGACGCAGTCGGAGGTGGGGTTGAACCCTGAATCGCAGGCATTAGCATTTCTGATACTGCTGCTCCCTTGGCACCGTTGCATTAACCCAGTCCCCAGTCCTGCGCCCGCTGGCGCCCCAGGAGAGGCGAACGCCATCCTCGAGCCTGGCTGCAGTCTTCCGGTGCGCGGCCGCCACGCGCTGGAGAATCCATATTTCTCTTTCCTTGTGAGCACATACGTACACCCCCTCCCGAGCCCCTCCTCACCCCGGTGGGAGACTAAGCAGAACTTTAATTTTAATGTTCATTGAGCATGTAAAGGGGGAAAAAAAAAAATCAATTTAATAACCTCTCTTTGCAAACAGTGCCTGGAGGCTGCTCAGCAAACATGGCTTTTCGAACTTCAGAAAGTCTTTTGTGTTATTATTTATTACCGGGGTATTAAATAGAGTCGTAACTCTCGGCAAAAGCAGCCCCGGCGTCACTGCGATGGCGCGCCGTGCACCTCCGCTACGGACTGCAGGCCGCTTGCGGGGCGCTTGGGCTGCGCCGGAGACCTGCGAGCTCCCCAAGCACGACCTGGCCCCGGGGCACGTGGGAGCAGACTGCCACGGAGGGAAGGGTGGGGAGGGCTTCACTGGAAAGCAGCAGCCCCCAAAAGCGGAGGGGCAAATCCTGGCACGTGGCCGGAGGAGGGATCCGATTGCACCTGCTTCCAAGAGGACTCCTGTCCCGGGGGCTCTCCACAGGTAGGTCCGTGCCGGCGAGGTGTGCAAGGAAGCGCGGTCAAGGTCTCTCGATCGCCGCCGTGCCGTTTCACTCTCCTCCTCTTTCTCCTTCTGGTGTTCCCAAGCACGTAGTGCAATTACTGCCTCTTGCTCTGTTCAATTAGCATTAGGGAGACTAGGTTTCTTTGTACGTTCTTGCTCCAGTCAGCAGGAATTCTGATCTGCTGTCATCTGCTCAGAATAAATACCAACTTTCCGATGGATATTTAGAAAAGAGAATATAACAAGAAAAATAAATCTCGTGAAACCTGTTTGCAAATTGAACGGTCATTGTAAACGCCAGCAAAGCATTGTGGGGCTGCAGAGCCCGCCGCAGCCACACTGCGCTGGGTTAACGCTTGGGAGACCGCGGGCGTGCGAGCACTCATCGGAGCGGCACTTTGGAAAATGAACCGTGTCGAGAGGATGGTCCTGTTGGGGGGTTTTTTCGCGTTAACGTGAATATCTGGGCTGGTGTCAATCAAGGCTGGAAAATTACGTGGGCTGCCAGACAAACACCCCCCCAAATTACTTCTCTGGAGCTTCCCATCTCCATGAATTCCCCAGGCGGCTTTGCCAATCCCCGTGCAACCAGCCTCTTCCACACGATCCTCTCAAACGCAACCCCCGCCAATGCCAGCAATAAATCTGAAAGCACGGGGCGGCGGGACTGGCTGCAGAAATGCAGAACGCCGCTCGATTCTTGGGCTTCTGGGCCAGCCTCGTAATGCAGCCAAGCAAGAAGCCCTTTTTTAATTCATCAAAGTGATAGAAGTTGAAAACTAGGCAAAGATACAAGGAAAAACAAGATGCAAGGCAAGGGTAAATAAATACACCTCGAGTTTCCACCAGTCCGGGGGTAACGTCACAACAGATAATAGCCAGGGACACAAATGCTCAGGCAAGGGGACGGAAAGCCGGAGCAAGGCAAATAACTACAGGAAATATTCAAACCATATCACAACATCCATTGAATAAATTATCTGAACATGTACTCGATGAATGATCCGCCCGGCACTCTAGCGGGGCAAATCAGCTACGCAGGCATCTAGGGAATCATTTATTGTTAAACTATAATGTAATTTGAGGAATAAATTATTCAACAAACTTTGTTCGACCAGCTGTACTCCAAGCAGGGCCGGAGCTCGGCTGCCAGGAGGAGGGCTGGGTCTGAGAGCTAGAAGCGAGCAAGCCGGGGCCCTGCTTCCTTCCTCTGAATGGGCAAGGCCTCGAAAGGAGGTTGTGGGCCCTCTCTGATCTGCCCCCGCAGCCTGGGTGCGGTGGCTTTCTACGGGTTTGCTCTGGTGCCCTTTGAGATCAGCGAGAGCCTTTCCATTCGAGTCACCCCGTGTCTCTCCAGCGGCTCTGATGGAGTCAGGATCAGCCCCGAGCGGTGACACAAGATCCCCAGGGCTGTCCCTCCGTTTTGGACTCCCCGTCCTGCTCCGATAACATGTCACCCGAGATCAGTCTGGATGCTTGACCGTATCTCCCTGCCACCCCGGGTCGACAGGTAAGACCCGGCGGTCTCCGGGGCTGCGGGTGCTGGGCTGCAGCATTTCCCTCCTCCTGCTCCCTCCGAGCAAACACAATCCTCTGGCCCCCTCCTCCTTGCCCTGCCACGAAACTAAGCAGAACTTTAATTTTAATGTTCATTGAGCATGGAAAAGGGAAAAAAAAATCAATTTAATAACCTATATTTGCAAACAGAGCCTGAAGGCTGCATGGCAAACAGTGTCTGGGGGGACCCTGGGATAATAAAGTGTAAGGTTTGCTGCCTCAGACCTGAGGGCAGGCAGCAACCTCAAGTGTGATTTCCATATTCCTCCTCCCCGCACCACGCGGGGCTGGGAGAAAGGCAAGGCTGCAGCCAGGAGATGCTACCGAGCGCGGGGGGCTTCTTGCCGCCGTCAGCCTCGGTGCCTGATTCGGCCGCTCTCTGCTTCATCCAGAACCAGTCGGGGGCACTTTAGTTTTGGCTCAGCGGCTGCTCAGAGGTCTCCGGTCATTATAACGTGGAAATCAGGACCTTCCCCCGATAAAACTAATGCTAAATAAATGAATGTGGCTCCCCCATGCTGGGTTTCTGAGCCGCGCCGGGTAGGGGGCTTCGGGGTAGGCCGCGGCTGTGCGAACCAGGTGCAACGGGCACCTCCAACCTCGGCGCGTGCGAAGGAAGAAGCCGGAGAAGGCACCGGGCTTGGGTTCAGGAGGATGGGGGGTCCATGCTCGCGACTCTATTTAATACCCCGACATGCTCGCGGAGCTGTGCCCAGCCGGGAGCCCCCTGCACCGTGCTTGGGGATGCCCCGCGGGGAGGTGCTGGAGGTGCCCGTAGTGTTAAAGGAGCCCGTTGTCGCCAGTGCTAATGTGCGCAGGGAGACGGAGACCGGGTGGGGAGAAAACAGCTCCCCCGTGCCCCTGCACTGTGGAGCCGGGTCCGGTCGCGTGTCCACCTGGGAACCGCAAGCCCCGAGGGGCAGGGACGGGACGGGCTGCCTTGTTTGGCCAAGTCCAGTGGGTGCTGGAGGGGCAGCGATGGACCCTCGGCCACTGGCGCGTGCCCTGGCACCGCGGTGGGAGCTGTGCCATCCCTGAAGCGCAGCGCTCAGTTTGCATGGCCCGTCTCCAGATACCAGCCTGAATGATGTCAGGTGGCATTTTGATTGATGGGATGCCAGACTCTTGCTTTCTCTATTGTATTAGCTGGCTACGCTCCTGATTTTTATCAAATTTTACTTCCAAAAAAACCCCCCCAAACAAGACAACCCTCTTCCTCTCCCCCCCATCTTCGAAGAGCGAACGAGCAGATTGATTTTGACAGGGGGTGATTGACAGAACTGGTGCAGTGTTGGAGGGCGGCTGGGAAGCTTTTATTTCTTTGCAAATCTGCTTTTGATTCAAGGAGGACGACGGCCTCTTGCAACAGCAGCTGGGGAGCGTCGGGGGGTCATCATCAGGCATGTGCTTTCCAACACAGCTCCAAGATATTCCCCCGCCCCCATCTCGCCCGTCAATCCCTGCGCAGTGCCCCCGCGCATTCGCGGTCGTCTCGGGCCCTCCTTTGGCTGTCTTGGCTCTTTGGTGGGTCATTCGCCTCTTGTCAAGGTGCCAAACCTGGGACTCTGCCTTTCAGAGGAGCAGTGTAAACTGATCAAACAGAGCAGCACATTTCATGGGCTTAAAGACACAAGGGAGCGGGGGTGGATGCTGGCTTGTACCGTAATTCTCCATCCCATCCACTAACCAGCATGGAGGAGCACCATCGGTGGAGACCCCGCGAGACTCAAGAAGGCGAGGGGACGCCGTGCAGCTCTGCCGAAGCTGGAGCTCTCCCTCTCTCCGGGGCTGGGATGAAATACGCCCCAACTGGAAATAAAGCAAAAGCAGCTGCGTGCCTGAGCATCCGTCACGCAGGGAGTGTTTGAAGCAGAGCCCTGGCCTGCACTTTCGTTACCCCGGGGCTGGGGCTTATTCCAGCGTGGCTTTGCGTCTCACGGGGAGCGAGTTCACGCCAGGCGGGCGAGCGGCAAATCTCCGTCGGCCACGTCCGGGCGCAGCCGAGGTCCAGGTCACACCCTGCCGCTTTCCCTCGTGCCATGCGATGCTGTGACGCCAAGACCGCCCGTCCCTTCCTCCCGTGACCCTCCTTACACGCTTGACGCTAGTGAGTTGCCACCGCTCGCCGGTTTGGGGTCTGGTGGGGTCGGCTGCACCAGTTCCTACCCTGGTCTGGGCCCTCGCAGGCCAGAGCTAATCCCTGTGTGCTCTGCCTTGGCCCCAGATGTTGGGACACCAGCTTCGCCACGCCAGGGACGAAAGGGGGTGAGATGGAGCCACCGGCTAATACCCCCTAGTCCCCTCCCGACACGGGGCGACGGCCGCTGAGCGGCTTAAGCTCCTCATCTCCGCGTGGGGAGCTCTGTCGTGCTGGTCTCCACGGCAGGCCAAATTGGATTTCTTCACAGAGGCAGCATGGAGCATAACAAGCCTGGGCCTGGATCAACCTAATCCCAGCTGCCAGGACGTCCTCGTCCCGTAAACCAATTAGGAGCATCTCCTTAGCAGAGCCTTATCAGCATGCACGTCTCCGTTCCCTCCCTTCTCCTGTTAGCCTCCAGCTGACCCTGCGACCCCTCTCCTCCTCTGCGCAAGACCCCGTGCCACCCGGCACAAGCCCCGCGGGTGGGCACCACCCCGGGGAAGCAGCTCGTGGCAGCGGGCGGCACTGAGGGGCAGTGCCCTGCAAGGGCTGGGAGTACCCCGAGTGAAGTACCTGTTCTTCAACCCTGTTCTTGTCTTTATCTCTGCCCATGGTGTAAAGTGAGTTGGCTATACGGTGCAAAGCCCAAGCTGGAAAGACCTGACCCCCCCCGTTCACTAGTCGAAGCATCAGACCCTCAAAGCAAGGTCTGGTGTGACGGCATCATCCACGCACCCCAGCCCATGGGGACCCCCGGCGTGCCCTGCTCCCGCGCGTGCCGCGAGCCCTGGCCACGAACACGGCGCCTGCAATAGCAAATTGCGACCGGGAGGTCCCGCGTGGTCCCGCTGCCGTGGCGCTTCCCTCACCTCCGTCCCCAGATCTGGGTCACGCCGGACACGTCTCCGTGTCACGTCCGAGCAGGGCACCGTGCTGCCAGCTCCCTCGTGTTGCAGCAGCTGCATGGCTCTGCCAAAGAGCAGGAGAAGAAATGGGTCGGTCTTAAACAGTGTCAGGTTCGAGCATTTTTGCAACACTTTGGGATCTCTCTATGACTTTCTGCTGGCACCGAGGAACATTTCAGGGCATTAATAATAGAGAATTACCAGAAATGATGATAAAATACAGCCTGTTGATGCTGAACGCCATGGTACGGTACCCTCTGCTGAGAGCGCGCCGTCTGTTAAGTGCACTATAAACCCGGCCTTTGAAACCTTCCCAAATTTCCTGAAGCGCTACAGTAACTCATGGGTTATTCATGACTATTAGGGAACAAAACAGACAGGGGCATTTCGATGATTTCATTTCCTTTTCGGTGCGAATTTAGTGCCAGCTTGACAGCTCTGCAGGCTCAGGGTCTGTGTTCAGCTTCGAAGCCGGGCGAGCCAGGACTTAGCCAGCCCGCTGCGCCCGCTCGACTCATGCCTGGGCGGTCTGGGGGAGACCAGCAAAAATGTCCCAGCGTCCCACTCTGTGGCCTTGTATCAGCTGCCCGTTTCTGCTTCCCACCTGGGAAATGAAAGTAAGTGATATTTCTGCCCCCCACAAAGCCGCGGTGCGGGCAGCTCCGTGGATGCTTAGGAGACAAGCACGCTCGCCAGGTCGGCCCATAGGCACAGCCGGCCCCGAGAGCCGGGCAGCGAGCGGCAAAACCGGCCTGAGGGCCTCTTCCAGGCGACTCCCGCGTGGGGAAAGGCACAGCAACGGGGGGCAGAAAACATCTCACTAGAGCCGTGGGTAGCTGAAACCGCTCTCTGCCGTGTCTATGATAACCGGGCAAGCGCCAAGCCGGCAGACGGGGCAGTGGCACAGGGGTTTAGGAACGCCCCGCAACTTTAGGGGGGAACCTGAAGTTTGTCCGAACTCTTCAGAGCAGTCAGGACTGATGCGGATACCCCGGAGGACTGCCCCTGCGAGGGGGTTATTTCGCGAGCCCGAGATGCTGGGGAAAACGGGGCTGGGGGAAATGCTGGAGGTTTGGTTCTCCCCGCCCCAGCAGGCAGAGCTGGACCGCTCAGACCACGTCGCTCCTGAACAAGGGCAGCGCCCGGCGCGGGCGCGGTGGCAGCCGGCGGGGCTCCCCGGGGCATGGACGGCTCAGTTCGCCGGAGCCCTGCCAGGGGAGATGGGTTAGCCGGGGGGAAAGCAGCGCTCAGGGAGATTTGTGAGGCGAGGGAGAATCATTGATTTCCTAAGGACTCAATGGATCTTCTCGGAGACAGGGGCAGCAAAAAGATTTTTACCGTGTTTAGGGTACGGAGGCCGAATCGTAAATCCCGGCAGTACGAATGGCACGAGAGGAGCCGCAGGTGCCCTGGCTCGGTCCGCTCCCCTTATCGTGCCCTGCACGGGGCGGGTAGCGATGCCACGGGCCGCGCAGCGTGGGCAACCGCGGGGCCGGCTGAGCCCGGGCTCCCATTCGGCGTGGCGCGGAGGCCTGCTCGGAGCAGCTCTGGGATCCCCCTGGGGGCACAGCAGCTGGAAGGAGCCCTTCCAGAGGGCGCGGGCCACCGCCAAACCCGGGCCGATGCATTTGGGACGGCCCCTGCATGGGGCGGCGGGCAGGCGGGGTCTCCTCTGCCCGGCGACACCAGTCGTGCCAACTCCCATGAAAAAGATCACGAGACTCCCAGTTTCCAAGTCAAACGAACTCTGACTCGCCATCTCCTGACTGAGACGTCGCATCTCGGGATTTTTGCTTCTGGAGCATGTAGAGAGGGCCAAGCCGGTGAGTCTGTGGAGGGGAAGGGGCTGCGGGGGGGCCGGGGCAGACAGAGGCCCCCATGGTGAGGGAGGGTGAATGGGGCCCTGGAGCTGGGGGAGGCATGGTCAAGGGCGTGCAGGCGAGAAGCCGGCCTTCCTAGCGCATGGCACAGACCCCCCCGCGGGCCAAGCCAGGCCTCTCCGGGGGCGCAGGGGAACGAGGACGAGCGCGGCGCGGCGCTCCCCGAGAAGGTATTCCATAACCAGCAGTGAGTGACCTAAATGCAAGTTAGTTTCCTCCTGCCTCTCGCCTCACTTTAACATCAAATGGCAGAGCAAAGCAATCAATTGCTTTAGATACGATTTGGGATTATAATGATTTTGCATTTAAATAATTACCCACTCTCTAACTGTTAGCTCTGCTGAGTCTGGTGAAATTTTTGCATCTTATTTATGAATATGGTCTCTTTTAGTCATTCAATGCATTGCTTTCCCCACTCATTAAATGCGTTTTCAGCACAGACTTCAAATGGCACATTGCTTGCAACATGCCTGCCCCACAGTGCATATTAACAACTGTTTGCGATCAGCTTCTGATTACATTCCTTTTTATCTTTACATTTCAATATCATTACAAATCCGGGTGTTATTCAAATTACATCAATTATTCAATTTCAGTGGCGCAAAAAAAAAAAAGAGCGAAGCCAGGCTCCGCAACGCCCGAGCAGCAACGATCAAGCCCTTTTTGAAAGGATTTAAAATTCACAGAGTCCATCTGAGTTCCATTAACCTGTACTTTTGGCTTCTGATAAAGCCAATGAATTGATTCAGAGACGCTTTCAATTTCATTTCAGGAGACAATTTGCCGGAGGAAATTATTTGAATAAACTTTCTGTTTACTTTGATGGCAGGATTTCAGCCCAGCTGGCTCCCGTCTTTGCCTCGCTGTTGTGAAAACGGGAGCGCCGCGTGCTTGGAGTAGCATCCTCCTCGCCCGCCTGGATCTAGGGGGTGGGTCTTCGCTGCGTGGCTCTCCCCTCCGGAGGGAGAAAGGGGCGCTGGGATTGCAAACCCCCGCAGTGATCAGTCCCCTTCTTTTGCAACGCCTCCCTTTGCACGCAGGCGAAGTGCAAAGGCAGCAGGGGGATGGAGGGCTCTGGCCGCTGGGATTTTCCATCCATTTTGGATGCGGTTTTCCCGCCCGCTCTGAGCCACTCCGGGCTGTGAAGTCCCACGGCCCTCGACCTAGCTCCCAAGTCCACCTTCCAGGCGGCCCGCTGCTGTGGCTGGCGGCACAGGCCTCCAGCAGGTACCACGTCCAGGCCTTAGGACTGCCGGCCCAGAGGGAGAGGTTTGCTCGGGGGAAATGCAGGATTTTGCCAGGCTCTTGGTGACGTCAGTGCTCACGTGCGCTCAGTGCTGACCTTGTCTCTGCTTCGGACGCCCCGAGACGCCTCCCTGCCGGCTGCGGGCGCGTCTGCACGGAGCCGCGCAGATGCCATGTCGCCACGGTTCACGCCAGCCGTCGCCCTCCGCACGGCCGGCGTTACCTTTAACAAATTGATGAATTGGGGCAACCTGGCCATTGACGGCCCCAGCCGCAAGATGGATGGGAGGCAGGGCAAGGGGCGCGGGGCTTGCACCGAGGCGCCCGCCCGCCAGTCACCGGCTCCCTAATGAAGAATCAATTGGAAGTCGACCTGTGCTCCTCTGCCCAGCGCTTCCTCTTGCCACCGGGCCGCGGCCCGGGCATTTCAGGGCGGTTGGCTGCATTCGAAGGAGAGGCGCCAAGTCTCCAGGAGAGGCATCGGCCAGTTTAAGCAAGGGGCATAAACTAGCGTCTGGTCCTCACCACCTCTCGCCAGATGCAGGTCGGGCACCCTGGGCCACGGGTGGGGTGTTGCCTTTTCCCGTTGCAGGAGCAGCTGGCAGGGCAGGGAGCATCGCCGTGTCTCTGGGACAGACCAGGGTCCCCTTGGCTCTCTCACACCACGTCCCCAGAGTGCCACTGGGGAGGCCGTCACTGGAAAAGCCCCCGAGCCTGGCCTGCCGGGCTTGCAGACGATGCAGCCAGCGCTGGGCTATGAGGGGCGTTCGGCTTTGTGTTGCTGGGTCTGTGCCCTGCCCTGAGACGGGCATCGTGGAAGGGGGAGCGGGCTGACACAGCTGCCCGGAGGCCTCCTCAGACCCAGCAGCTGCTCCCGGCCTCGAAAAGCAACAAGCGGGCACAAAAGCCGCACAGCTGCTCCCCATCTCCGAGCGGCGGGTTGGACCCTACTTGGGGGGACGTCTCCCCCTGCCCCCCCGCTGCCTCCCTCTCTGTTATTTGTGTCCATTCTTTCCTGACTAGTTTACTGCCAATGACACTCAGATAAATAGCCCCTGTCATCCGTCCCCAAGCCTGCAAAGAGAAGGTGTCACTGTGATTTATGACACTATCTCTGGAAGGCCTCTCTTGCACTTTGTGGGCAGGCGAGCGTCCCCTCCACGCACATGGTCTGCAGACGAACAAATACCCCGCCCCGCGCTGACCCTCCGGAGATCCGGCCCCCCGGACAGCGCACAACGGGAGCCGCGCGGCGCGCCGGAGGCCACCGGGCCCTGGATTAATTTAAAAGAGATCAGCCGCAGGGTAGGGGCTGGCTGCACTGTCCCAACGGGACATCTCCCTGTGTCTGCAGGATCGTGGGGAGTGGAGGGGGCGAAACGCAGCCGTCCCTTCCTGGTTCTGCGGGCCCACGTGGCTGGCGATTAGGGCAGGGGCTGCTGAAGCCACAAATCTTCCTCTCTTGGAAACGATCTTGGCACCAGCAGGAGCATCTGGCTCTTGAACCAGCAAGCCCCGACTGCATCCCAGACCCCACACCGGCATACAAAAGGGGGCACGGAGCAGAGACGGGGGAAGAGAAGGCTTCAGCTATACGAACAGGTCTCCAGGTTGTAGCTGCGTCGGCCTGGTGGCAAAAGCGATCAGGACTCGTGGCAGAGGCGATCTCTCTCGTTAAACCCACTAGATTTTTGCAAAAAAAAAGACAATTCTTTGGCAAAAAATCTAGTTGGTCTCATGCAAGAGGTCGCCTCGGCCACGAGTCCTGATTGCTTCAAGCAGATGAAAGGTTTCACCAGAAGATCCCCGGTAGCTGCCCTCCCCGCTCTTGCGAACGTGGGCCGGACGCTCAGCTTGTGCTGGGGACGGGGCAGCGAGGCCGACTCGCCCTGGTGCAAATGTCAGTAAAAGAGCAAGGGGAAAAAGAGCTTGGAAAGGGACCGCTTTGTACGGATCGGAAACAGGCAAAAGGTCGAGGTCTGGTCAGGTGAACGGGGGAGACCAGCTAGCGAGGGAAGTTGGCCCCTGGGGAGCTGGAGACCAAAGCTTTGGCTGTCGCGTGGCTGCCAGCGGAGCAGCTGGATGGGGCTTAAATCCTCGCGGGGCGGCCCGCTGCAGCAGGCACCGGCTGGCGCTCTGGAGGGGTGCCAGGGCTGCGGGGGCTGAGATACCCCCTCGCCCCGAAGGTCGAAGCCTGCCGCTGCATGCGCCCTCCCTGGCGGGCCCAGGCCACCCGGTCCCTCCTTCTCGCCCCGAGCTCGTCTCCACCCCGAACAAAAGCCTCGGCAATCCCCGGCCCGAGCCGCGCTCGCCCACGGCCGGGATTTCGACGCCCGGCACGAGAGCTTCCAACGCGGCCGGGGATAAAGCCGCCTTGGGGAGAAGGAGGCTCCTCAAAGCAGCTGACGCAAAACAAATACCCAGCCTCTGATGAACTCATTTAAAGTAAAGCATATCATCCTTTTAAAATGCACACATCACAGCCCCTAATGATTCGGTGGCTTAATGGGAGAGCGTTCAAAATGCAAATCCGGCCGAGAAGACGGCGCTGAGACACCAACAGCCTGGGATGCCCTTAAAATGGCAGGCGAGGGAGCAGGAGCTCGGGCTTTCACTACAGAGGCGCTGCCGCACGCAGCTAATAAAAGTGGCTCTTTGGGGACCTTGCTCATTTCCTTTCTGTGTCACTGCTCCGCAAGCTGCGGCTTCTGATTTTTTTATTATTATTATTTTTTTGGACGGAGCCAGGGGCAGATTTCGCCCAAGATCTACAATATTGGTTCTTTCCCACTGGGAGAACAGTTTGTATAAAATTAAAGAGAAAGGGCTTTAGTCAGTGCTGTCAACTGGAGACCCTGGGCTACTTAGAAATTGCCTTGGTTAAATGAAATTGAAATAAAGTCAGGGACGTGTTTGACATGCAAAGCCGAGTCCCGGGGAGTGACGGGCCTGGGCTCTGAACGGGGCTCCCAGGTTAGGTTTCCTATGGCTTGGCCGGCTGAGTCGAATGCCTTATTAATAGCTCAGTCCGCCGCGGGTTACGGGAAGCAGTAAAAAGGAGCATGTCGGGCTGAAACAGATAGCGCTGAGATAAAACCCACAGGCCGATTCAGCCTGCGCCCCTGCTCTGCGTTCGCGACGACCCCTCGGCGCCGGCACTGGAGGAGTGGACCGAGGTCCCTGTTGCTCTTCATCGCTCGTGCTCGGTGGGTGAAATTCGCCCCCGAGTAGAGGCCCGATGCGGAGGCCTGGCATTGCTATGGTCCCATTTCATGCCGTTAGCAGCCCCGATCTTGTCGTCCTGGTGCCAGTTGCCTCTGGTCCAGCCAAACCAAGAACGAGTCCCCACTTGGAGATCAAAGATCCTTGGAAAGCCAGCCGGCGGCGCGCCTCCACGGCAGGCAGTGCAGGGTGCGAGTTAGCTGTAATAAGAACAGATCGTAGAAATCATAATAATTATGATTACATCTTTGCGCAGCCGGCTCTGCAGAACGTGGGGGGAAAATCGGATTTATTTTGTTTCTCGCCTTTGAATTATTTTCGCGTGGCACAAGTATGATTAACACATCAAAAGGCTGTTTTGCTTTGCTTAACAATATTATATGCTTAACTGCTTCATTAATTGAATCATTGCCGTGTTTGTTTGTTAAGGTTGGTTTCATTGTAACGAGTCTATTTTATTTTGACTTGTTTTATGTGTTTTTAAAAAAATCCCTGTCTGAGCACGCCACGCCGCAAGTCTCTGGGGTCTGGTGCGAAAGCCAGGCACGGGCACGGGTCTGGGCCTTTGGGGAACCTGCCCCCAGCTTGGGGGATCTTAAACATCCCATCACTGCCCCCTGCCTTGGTTTAATACGGGCGTGGGTTGTTTTGGAAGGAAGTTTTGGGCTTGTAGAGGTGGCGGTGGGGGCGAGGCCAATGGTCTCGGTAGCCGGGCAGCTGGTGGCAGACGTGGCATCTGCCATTACAGTGCCCCCGCCAAGACAGCGCTGGGGGCTGGTCCTCTGCCTGCCCATCCCTAGCCGCAGGCCGGCTGGGAACGCCAAGCTTTTCTTTCGCTGCCGTCGTTCAGTAAGTTTGCGAGTGACTTCCTGGCTTGGAGCAAGAGGCAGGCTGCAGACATCAGAGCCGAGTCTAGCAGCCACAGAGAGTTTTATCCAGCTGTTTTCTTTCCTTTCTCTGGCCCCATTGCCAGCGCACGCAAGTGCTTCGCAATCACCAGTGCATTTATTCTCCGAGTGCTCCTGCAAAGCAGGGATGTGCCATTACCCCATTTTGCCCACGGGGAGCCAAGGTCCCGAGAGAGATTAAGTGACTCGTGACACACACAAGAGCATCTTCCCTCCCTGCAAATGGCACGCAGGCGTCTCCTGTCCAGCGCTGCTCACGTGCCTCTTTGATGGCAAGGAGGCCAGCTCCAGCCCCTGTCCCACAGCCAGGTTGCCCCAGGCTGCCCCGACCCTGATCTTGGAAGTCCTGTCCTGCCCCCAGCCCCACCGAGACCCTTCGGTCCTAGATTGAGCAGTCCTAAGAGCTGCTCTGCGTTGTACCCACTGCTGCAAACCCACCGGGGCTCCCTGTGTGAGCTCAGTGAGGCATCAGAGACTCCTCTTCACTCCCAGCACCGGCGCCTTGTGCCAGAGGGTTCCCCCCTTGCGGCTGCAGGAGCCGATTAGGGGGAGGGATATAGGGGGAGGAAGCCCGGATGATGAAAGCACAGATCGGTGCAGGAGTCGAACTCCCCACGGGAGGCCCAGGAGATCCAACCTGCACCTGCACCAAGAGCCCAAGTTGCAGCCTGGATCCCAGTGGACCCCTGAGCTTGACCCCGTCTCCGCTGTGTACCGCTCTCCTCTGCCCAGACCGTTTCGCTGCTCCAGACACGTTCCTTTCCAAGCTGAAAATGCGGACCCCCCCAAGGAGGAGGTCAAGGTCACACACCACCAGGATGGAGCCGTAGCTGCAGAGGGACGCGCATCAGGCTGGTGGCACACGTTCCCCTGGGAGGAAGGCAACGGCCAGGAGAGTTCGTGGAGAAGCAAGTTCAGAGGACACAGCTCTTTCCAGAGGGTCTCCAGGATGCTGTCGTGTCTGCTCTGGATTCCCAGAGGCAAGGGCTACTTTCCCTGGAAAAAAACCAGATGCTCCTAGTCCTCCCCTGGCTGGACTGATGCACGCCTGGGACTGATCCTCTGCCGCTCTTGTCTTACAAGGTGCGAGATCGCCCACTGCGACCCCCCTCACAGGCAGCGCTGCACTGACTCCATCGCCAGCTCCCTGCACTGGAGGGCAAATCCTGCCTGAGAAATCTTCCTCTCTCGCTTCCTCCAGAATTGCACATTTATCATTTACTAGTGCATATCCAGCCCTGCTGGGCTCTGGCCTGATTCAAGTTTCCTTGGGAATCCATGCAAAACTCACAGATTGCTCTAGACTCCACCTGATGACAGGCCAGCCATTAAGGGGGTGATGTTTTATCACCTACCCTGGGCTTAAATAGGACTTAAGTGACGCCTTGGCCTCGTGCTGTGTGGAGGGGCATGCCTTCCCTAGCGGCGAATGCATGCCGAGCCCCTGGTGCTGCGCCAAGGGGTGGACCAGTTAACAAAACCAAGGAGCAAGATGGGCAGAGTTGACATGACGGTTTGATATGCTGTGAACCCCGGGAGCCGTCTGAGCCACCCAGGGAACACGGTCACAAAGGGCTGCCCCGTGCACGTTGCGCCAGGAGCCACGCCAGTCACCACGGGGCATGTGCCACCCCCTGCCGGAGGAAGAGGGACCAGCCTACCCCAAGGGCTGCCAAACCCCTGTATCGGCATGACCCTGCATGGCTCTGCCTTTCAGCAAGCCCCCGTTTCCCCAGCTAACATCAGGCTTGGATGGCCAGCGAGACATGGTCCGAACCCGCTGGGGCAGACAGCCAGACCCCCAGAGCCCCGTGCAGGCAGCCAGGTGGGCTTTTTCTGCCTGGTGTCTTCCCCCAGCGTGGCTTTTTCAGAACTTTTTTGCACCTGCAGTCGGTTTGTCAGGGTAATGGACTGTGCTTGTCCCAGCTGAAGAGTTCTGCAGCAGAAATGATGTATGAAATGCTATTATTTGATATGAATGCATTAGGTGACACTCCTGATAAAGACGTACCCGCACAACTGCATTCCAGCGCGCCGTTCTCCGCTGGGGCCGCGCGGCAGCTGAAGACAAAATGTACAACAGAAAACCCTCCCGCTTCTTCATTAAGGGGGTGACGCATTACGGGAGTAGTCATGTGCGGTGGGGGCTACTGGAGGGCTGGCAGGCAGGAGGTAGCCCATTCCCAAGATGCCCCAACCAGCCACGGACAGTCAGCAGTTTGCTGCCTGCGAGGGCTCCCCTGACGTTAGCTGAGGAATTTGAGGCAGATGTGCCCGTGGACTGATGAGTGCCTTACATCTGCCCACGCTCCCCCTCTCCAAATCAAGGCTAGACGCCTCTCTGGAAGATATGTTCAAAATTAAGTTGTTATTATTATTATTATTATTATTATTATTATTAAAGTTATTATTATTATTAAGTCAATGCGGTGGGTCTACAGGGAGCAAGGTTTCACCTGCAACGCAGGGCCGGTTGCCGCATTGTTCCCAGGGGGCTCACTGCACCCTCTGCACCTCGCCCGGTCCTACCACCTCCTACTAGCAGGTGTCCAGCTGCGGGCGGCATGGGCCCAGGAGACACCATAGGCCTTGGGCATCTCTTTGGCAGAGGACGTCACAATGTATTTCCTTTCCAGAACGGCCCATTTTGATGGACATTGCTCCTCTCCCTCCTGAGGAACGTGGAGTCTGGCTGCTGTGCTTAGGAGCATTTTAGCAATGACACACACGCCTCCATCTGGAGAGGGCCAGCAGGCCCTGAGGTGCAGAGTCAATTCAGCAGTGCTCTGGGGAGAGACCCCGCGCCCCCCTGGGGTCAGCCAGTGGCCCACTACAGCCTCCCGGTGGATTTCTCCACCCAGTGCTTTAGTGCAATGCACACCAGCAGCCGGAGCACTAGACCCGCCACCGCCACCGGGGGTTAATGCGGTAGCACATGTCGGGTCACATGGAGTCTGGGATGAACACATTCGTCCACTGGGATATGACAGGGACATGACAACCCATTAGAGGCTGCTCGTGTGACAGGTCCTGGCATGGGAAGGAGCAGGCCTGCATGTCTCCTGAGCGACGTGACAAGGACAAGCGGGAGGCGGGGAAGCAGCTTGCACAGGGCTGGCCTGGGGGGAGCCCGGGGGGGCCGCTCGCCCTGCCCCTCTGCGCCGACAGCCGGAGGCCGGGCTGCCTCTCCCCGGGCCGAGCAGAGGGAGGAAGAGGAAGGAAGCAGATCAGCACCAAGGACAGCCGCCAAGGCCCTCCGCCACGCACACGCCACGAACTCGGGCCCCGACTCTGCCGCGCGGGCGACGCCGCCCGCGTCCAACGGGAGCCGACTACGTCCCATCTTGGCACTACACTCGGAAGCCGTTTGCAACCCCAGGCTCGGCATGGACTATGGAGGGGGGGTTGGAACATCTTCCATTGAAAACGTTCGGTACATCTGAACTCAACCAGTCTCTTGGCCACGTCACAAAAGCCAGAAAATGCCAAAGCCATCAACGGTGGTTCAACGAGCTTTATTGGCGTAAAAAGGGCATGAGAGAGAGTGCGAGTGCACCAGCTTGGGGTGAAAAGGCTTCACCTTCAAAGCGTTTCGACCAGCTCTATCGGCAATGAAGGCGCTCAGCCTCTTTCTTGAGGCCCTGTACACCTTGTAGACTTAGGCCTTGGTCCTCCAGTTTGAAGCCCATTGCTGGTATCGCATCCTCCCTGGTGCTGTCTCTCCAAGAAGTCATGACACCAAAGATGAAGAATCCTCATAACCAACGTCTCCCCTTTCAAATCCCTTTTCTTCATCACCAAGGAGCTGCTGGCTTCAAGGTGGCACTGGAAGATGAGCTGCCTGAAGTGAAATGCAGCAGACAAAACCCATCAGAAGAATAACCAAGGCGAGAGCACTGATATTTTAGCAAACAGTGATGGGGGGATGTGCATGGAAATTTCAGCAACACCTAAGTGAATCGCATGGTAGGTCCGGGTCAGCTCTTTCGGCACTTCTAAGCCGGTGGAAATGGGGACAAGCCATGCCAGCTGCCGTGACTTATATGTGCAGTGCCAGGTGGGCCAGCTTCTAGAAGGCAAAATGGGAAATGAAGGTCTCTCCTGGCTGCTTTTCTTCTTGCCACCTTGCCCTTCTCCCCTGCTGCGTGTGAGCTGCAGTTTCCACGTGCACCTCCCAGCGTGCACGGCTGCCGCTCTGGTCCGTAGGAAGGGGGCAGCAGGCCAGTCTAAGATGGCGCGGTCCCCGTGGGCTGTGTTAGCCGTGCTCCCTGACCACGGTAGCACTGTTTGTGACACTGGGGCAAGTAGATGAAGCGAATTCTCTTCCCGAGTCTACTTCCCCCTGCTCGGGGTAAACCCTGAGGGGGCGCAGCCGCAGCAAGGGGTGGCTCTCTCCACCTTGCCTTGCCCCTCGCCTCCTCCCCGTGTTCAGGAATAACAGAAGCAAGGCTGACTGAACGACCTGCTTATTGCTTGCACCCTGGTCACCAGCCACGTTTGACCCCGAGCCTCCGGGGAGAGCGAGGCCCGCTTGCGTGGTTCCCTCTGCAGGGTGGTTGGTCTCATCACCCCGGCTCCGGAGCATACATCAGGCTGTGACGCCAAGTCAGCTTGATAAACAGCCCAATCTCCCATCGCCTTTTCCTATTCCCGACTTTGGGGAATCAGCAGAGGAGGAAGGATCCCCCCGCCTTGCCTTGCACTTCAGCTCCGCGACAGAGGAATAACTAACCAGGCATCAGCTCCCAGCAGCGCGCACCAAAGGGCGCTGGCAGATAATAGGACAAGGGACTCTGTCGGCGCCGCTATCTCCGTAGGCTGGGTGAAACTCCATCGCGAGGGCCAGCCAAAAAAAGCCGATGATCTTGTGAGGTCCCTTCCAGCCCCTTAGAATTGATGACTGTATTTTAAGCCCTCTCTCAGCCCTGCGTTGGGGACGTGAGGGGTACCTGAGCGATGCCCCGGCTTTTTTCCCAGGGACATTCACACACCATGGCCAGGCGATGGGAAGTGGTGGTGGCTGCTTATCCAGATTGCCCTAGAGCAGGGGCAGCCAATTATTTCGGGCAGAGGGCCACTTCCTGAGTTTTGCCAAGCCATCGAGGGCTGTATGAGGGCCGCCAGGGGCAGATCAATATTAATTTTGTAAATTTTTTAGGGGCCCTGTGGACCAGAGGGAATGGCCTGGTGAGCTGCATCTGGCCCGTGGGCCGCATTTTGCCCACCCCTGCCCTACAGCATATTTTCTCAACCTGTGGTATGCGTACCCCTGGGGCACATGAGACACAGGCAGGGGGTGCGTGGGTACCCCAACACTCTCTCTCTTGCCCCTTCCTCCTCTTAAAACTTCGGCAAAATATTTGGTGTGCTACACAATGCGCAACACTTTAAATTCCCCGGTAATAATTTGGTTCAGCCATCCTAACTTTGGCCAGCATCACCTCTAGCCTAGGTACGTACTTGAGTTGTGCACCCCTGGTGTAAAAGGTGGCACCCCTACCCACCCCAGATCAGATATCTGCCATATATAGACACAGCCCTTCTTCCAACGTATCGCACACGTTAGTCTTTAAATATAAAATACCCTGAAAAATTGGGGTACTTATTATAATTTCCAGAAGTTAGGGGGGACTTGCTACTTAAAAGGTTGAGAAACGCTGCCCTGGAGGCTGGACTCCCTCCCCTGGAAGTCCTCCAAAATGTTTCACCCGTGGCTGCAACTGGGACATGAACACGCAGCAGAGATTGAGAGGAGGCCTACCATCCTAGGTGGGGATGTGCTGGGCAAATGTCAGATGGATTGAGATGAAGGCATCACGGTGAAATGGAGACAGTAGCCAGCTGCATCAAGAGCTGGACTCAGGCTTTGAACATCACTCGCTGCAAACACGTTGGCTCTCCAAAGCACGTCAGGGAGTATGCTAGTGCGAGGGTGTCACTCCCCGTGCTCATCTGGAGGACTCTTCCCCCAGCAGAAAGCAGGACCCAAACTCTCTCCAACGTGCCCACGCTCACAGTGGGTAACGACCGTCCTGCTATAACGGTGAGGGCACCAGTGAAGGGAGGCGCGCTCCCCGGACCCGTCCATGGCCATCGCTTCATTTCAGATCACAGGCAGGTTTGCCGTAGTCCTGCATGCTTCACAAACTGGAAAAGGCCTTGGTGTCAGGAGGCATCGGTGGCCCTGAACAACTCACAAATGGTAACGTGCTTTCACTCTGGCAGGGACACCAAAAAAAAAGTCTATTTCGGGGATTTAATTTGCCTCAAATCGTCTAGGGAAATTGTAATGCCCTGAGCGTTACATCAGCCAACTGCAGGCTTTTGTTCTTGTTTCAGAAGCTTTATTTAAAAATAAAGATCCCAACTTTTTGCAGGTCACATTTCCAGGCCGGCCTCAGGTGGGTGCCAAGGAAATAGCCCAACAAGTATGCAACAGACAGATAAGTCAATCCATTGATAATCTCACAGGGGACAGGCATTTGACTTTCAAATCTCTCTCCCCGGCACCTTCCCTGCTTATTCTGCAGCTTATTCAAATGTCAGATCTGCCCAGCGCCGAGGGATCAGATCTGCACGGAGATATTTGTTGGGATAAGCTGGGGATGTGCGGCTCCTCCGCGGACGCGCCTGGCTGTTGCCCGGGGACTGACAGTTGCCATGGGTTCCTGATTGCATTTGCTTGCTTCCTTTGCCCACCCCCCTTTCCCGTCCTCGTGTTAGCGGGGGGCTGCTCTCGCCGCTCCTGCGGAGAAGGAAGATCAGTTTGGGCTTACTGCCCTCTTCTGACCTCGCGCGGGAGGCAGCGAGGGTCTCTGCACGGGAATGACGGGGGTCTGAACCAAAACGAGGACGTCCAAGGGACACGTTGCAACGAGAAGCAAACAGGCTGACTGGGGGGCTCGCCTGGGCACCCAAAGGCTTCAGTGAACAGACTGGATTGATACACCCCCATGTAAACCCTTCCAAATTAAACCGACGAGGCTCAAGCCCATGGACTGAGCACCCTTGAGTCTTAGCAGGCAGCGCTCATCGAGTGCAATAGCTGGGAGCATGCCGCGGTCGGCCACTCTTGTTACCCTGGTTTATTCGGTCTAGGGAGCAAATGGTAGAGGCCCCATCGTTTCCTTGTGTTCAGGCATGGAGAGACTGACTCCCTCCAGCAGAGGCGAGGAGGGAGGCAGGGCAGCCGGGGAAACTGAGGCACCGGGGAGACGAATGGACTCCCAAGGCCACGCAACAGCTTGTAGCCGAGCCACAGCCCACGTGCCTTCGCCGGGAGGCTGTCCTTCCACTCTAGGCCTCATTTATAAGGTAAAAAGGAAACAAAACCCAAGGAGGAGGCCCAAGTGTGCTCCAGGGCTTTGCTGTTCAGGCTGAATTCAGTCTGGGGATGTATCCCGGAGCCGGGAGCTCGAGCAGCAGCTTCTGCAACTCTGTTGAGAGCGCGTCCACACAGTCATTAAAGTGCCTTAGATAGTGCGCGTTTAGGTTAGTACTTGATTCCTGAAGTACTAACCAGAGGTACTGTGCAGCAGTGCCAGGGCACGGCTTTTTAGCAATGCTTACTGCACATTAGCCTAATCACGCTGCACGCTTGGCTACTGGCACGGTCTTTAACCGCCGCGCTGCTGCGCAGTGTGATTAGGCTAATGTGCATGAAGCGCCTTGTGTAGACACTCCCAATGTCTCCTAAAATGGGCTGAGGGAGCTGAAGCAACCAGCGTGCTGGGGTGCATTCGTGGCAGGGAAAACCAGAGGCCGGGGCCTGTCCGTCACAGGCCTGGCCAGCAGGAGCCGGCCCTGCTGAGATTGTGCAAATTAGAGGCCATGTGAAGCGCCGTCCCAGGGGCTGGTAATTGCTTGCAGGCACTCTTGGCTTAATTAGCCACCGTGTGGGAGGAACAACATTGCTTTCACATCAAAGCCGGGAGAGATGTAGGGTAGGAGGGAGGGAGGGGGCTGCCGGGACCTCCTCTCCCCCGGGCAGCTTCTCCGAGCTCCGGAGAGGGGTCAGGACTAGGCGGGAGGAGCTGCTGCAGGCCTCGCAGGTCAAGTCTCAATGGTCTACTTCAGGTTGCACGCAGGCAAAAGACTTTATTGGGGAAGGAGCCCAGGAGCTGGCCCGGGATTGCCCCGAGCTCCAGCTAGGTTGCATGCACAGCTCTCCTCCGAAACGGGCCAAGAGAGCCCTTCCCGCAGGGCCGGGCAGAGCTCAAACTCTCCTAGCACTTGGGGATGTTGGATGAGACCCTTCGTCCTCGGCAGACCAGGCGTCCCCCGGGCTGGCGTTCCTTGGTGGCTGGCGCCGGCCCCTAACCCTCTGGGACGGGGGAGCAATCGTCAGCCCGTGCTGGGGGCAGGACCCCGCGCAGCTGCTTGTACCTTTGTGAGTGCACGAATGCTCTCCCTGCACACCTGCTACATGTGTCGGGGGGGTTCAAACCTCTCTCAGAGGCATTGGGTGCTGGCCGCAGCCCAGGTTGGGGACAGGGACTGAGCTGTGCCAGCGTTCGCACCGGGGCTTCAAGCCAGAGGTTTAAAGCCCCTACTCCCATGATCAGAGCGATGCCAGATTTGGGGCCAGGAAGGAATTTCACCCCATGGCCAGATGAGTATGGACTTGCGGGGCAGGGTCGCCTTCCTCTGCAGCACGGTCCCCACCTGGGATCTCTCGAGTGCTTATTAACACCCCTTTACAGAAGCAGGACGCTGGCTGCCGTGATGCCCCTGCTTTACGAGCGGCAGGGCTGGGTGCATCTTGTGTTGTCTCAGGGTTAATGGTAGTTTTTGGAAGAAGTTATACTATGGGTTTGCACAGGCTGGTTTGGACAGGGCTGATCCCTTCCAGCCCCACTTCTCTAGGATTCAATGATTTCTAAGCCAGCAGAGCCACCGACATGCTCTGTGCCACATGCAGCCAGCCAACACGCCCCGGCTGGAGATGATACTGGCCCTTCCTAGCCAGGCTGCAGGTGGGTAAGCGCGGTCCAGCTTCAGTGTCCTGCTTTATGCCCGTGCTAGTCCACCCGGCACGCTGGTGACTGCATTCGGAGACTCTTACGCAGGGGCTTGCACAGCAAAGGAGCTGCCAGGGGCTTCGCCCCAGTTTCCATGCTTCTAAATCAGGTTTTAGGCCATCCATGGCCCTTGCATGGTCAAACAGCATATCCAAATTAACCCCAACAATCCCAAAGGCTAGAAACTCGTGTATCAAATCAAAGAAAACAGTGCTGGAAGGGAGAGACGAGCCAAGTCCACTCCTTGTGCCGAGGCAGGTTTCTCTTCAGTCTGGAAACCTCACAAGCACAGCCCCTTCCCCTGAAACCCCCAGTTCTGCCTGGGGACAACCTTCACGGGGGTGTTCTAGTACTGCCACAGCTGGAAAGAGAAAATGCAGCTGTGCCTGAAAATATACACCCCAGAGCATGAACGGCTGAATAACGGGCAGTCTCTGAAAGCCACATCCAGGCCTGTCAAAGGGACGTGAGAAGCAAAGGTTCGGCGCGCAGGGGCCGATGGGACGGAGAGCTCATCACCGCTGCTGAAACGCAGTCTGGAAACCGGGTGCTGTTCGACAGCATGGCGAGGGAGCCCGAAGTTGGACCGGCATTTCCAGTCTGTCCGTGCAGGAAGAGCAGGGAGCAGGGTCTCAGGACCTCCACCCTACGCCTCGAGCACTTGGGTGCAGCTGTGACAGGGTCTGATCCGGATTCGGAGAGGATCCAGGCCAGACTCCTCCGCTGTGCTGGAACGGCGTCAGCCTGGGGGTCGCATGTCCCTGGAGTTAGACATGGCCACCTCCGGCGTCTGCATAAGTAGAAACCCGCCCGGACACAACCCACTCCTCTAACAGCAGACAGCCCAACAGTCCCTCTGCTCCGTCCATCGCCTTGCACGGGGCTTCGCCCGCAGCCGCCAGCGATGGATGGTGACAGACCAAATCCTTCCCGCGTTCTGGCCTCGCCTTGCCCCTGAACACCTGCCAGGAGCGCTGTGTCGGCTCCTCAGATGCCAGCGAACAGCCCGCTTATCTCCAGGGCAAGCCCTGCGCTCCCCAGCCTCTGACACACTAGCTGCACTCGACAAAAGCTTTCCTTCTCATCTGATGATAACACCCTGGCTAAATTATTTAGCGAGTCAGACATTATTGATCTTCAAATGAATCCAACTACAAAGTCCACAACTCTGTTTTGTTCCTGGTTGGAGCTGGGGAGCTGGGGGGAGCATCCAGACATAAATGTACAGAAGCAGGATGAGATCCTTCTTCTGCGGGATGGGAAGGACGCAGGCACACGGGCGCTTTCCGCACATCATAGATTTCATAGATTTCATAGACATCAGGGCTGGAAGGGACCTCGGGAGATCATCAAGTCCAGCCCCCCGCCCAAAGGGCAGGAAGTCAGCTGGGGTCATAGGATCCCAGCAAGATAAGCATCCAATTTACTCCTGACGGTGTTCAGTGTAGGTGCTTGAACCACCTCGGCTGGCAGACTGTTCCAGACCTCGGGGGCTCGGACAGTAAAGAAATTCTTCCTTATGTCCAGCCTGAAACGGTCTTGCAGGAGTTTGTGACCGTTCGACCTTGTCATCCCTCTGGGTCTGACCATGAAGCCAATTTCCCAGCCAGCGGATCATGGTGGACCCAAGGCCACAACTGGGCAGTTTGGCCAAGAGGTGATCACGGGATACCAGATCAAAAGCTTTTCTGAAGTCAAGATATATGACATCAATCTCTTCTCCCTTGTCCAGGTGATAGGTCATCACTTCGGTTGGCTTCAGTAAGGGTCTTGGTGGGCTTTGGGGCTGCCTGCGTATGCTCTCTTCTGCCCTGTCACTCGAGGTAGGAAATGTTGAAGAAAACTCTTCTATTCCTGCTGTAGAGCTATGCCGATGGTGTGTGCGTATACATATACATGCACATGTACGCTGCTCCTCCATGGTGCCGGGGTGACGGCCCCTGGCTGTTGAAGTCCTCCCGGAGCACGTAAAGGCAGAGGCAGGGCAAAGATCCCAGCTCTGCCTTGCATCCCGTATTCAGCACTGACAGCGCAGGCTGGCGACGGCACTTCCAGAAGCAAGGCAGAAATCCACGCCGCTGCCCATTCAGTTGGTGGCCCTTGCTAAGCAGACCCACTTATGCCAATTCTGGACATGTGGTTTCATTCGGCTGGCGATTTTTCATACTGATGCTCATCAGCTGGGAGCTGGGCATGGTCCGGCGGGGTTTGGACTCTTATGGGAGACCCAGACGAGTCCAAGAGAGCCGGTTCCCACTCTGGCTTATGGCTTATTCAACGCAGCATCCTTCATATGCATTAAGTACAACTTTATGGCACCCAGAGACTGACCTGTATCCAACGATTTTGGACCACTTCAAGTAAAGATACCTGCTAGCTCAGCGGCCAGTTGAAATGCTCTCGCCCGGACCTCTTGGAAAATGCTGCGTGAAGACGTTACGGCCTCGTATTTATTATTGTCTCACCAAACAAAACGTTTCCTTCTCTTCGATGGTGGAGCTGTTGACCTACTGCTATTTTTTTTTTTTGAGGAAGCTGCTGTTTCAGAAGAGAATTCAAGGCCTGCCATTGTTTGCATGTGGATTTGCATCGCCTAATGATGTGTGACACGGAGACTTGCCACAGCGTGGTGGCAAGGCCTGATTGGATCAGACAAGCAGAGCAGCTACGGAGGCAGGACGGCTTGGGTGACCGGGGACGGGAAATCCATCACCCCTCGTCTCCAGCTGGAACCCGGCGCCTGCTCGGGGTTAGTATCAGCGTCGTTGCTACTCACCTTCCAGCCGCAGCCGGAGGTCAAGGGCCCGTGGTGCCAGGATCAAAGACAGTCACTGCCCCAGGAAGAAAACAGCATACCAAACCGAGCGGGGGCATCCTCATCTCTCCGTGTTACGGCTACAGAACAGAGGCTGCCAGGGACTGGGTCTAGAGCAGAACTCGAACTCGTGCCCTTCCTCCCGAAGCCTTTCCCTGCAGCCGGAGCTGGATGCCTGCACTGGGTGCGATGAGCTGAGGGGCTCCCACCCCGGTGCTAGGGGCAGGAGCGACCCCATTAACACCGGGCGGGCCCTCTTGTTTAATTGTGATGGGAAACAACTCCCTGAAAGGCAAAGGCCTTCACTGCTGCCCCGGTCCCTGGAGAGCTCGGTCACCCGTGGCTAGCATGCAGCCCTCTGGTCTGGCGTCCTCTCTCGGGCAGCGAGCAGTGCTTCACAGAGAGACCCGAATAATTCTCCTAATGCCGCCGCTCTGCTGTGCGACCCTGCACCGTTAGGGCCAAAGACCTTCCTGGCCCCTGCTGGGGATTAGACCATGCCCTGGAGCGTGTGGATGGAGCTGCCCTAGGAAATGGTTGTAACAATGCAGGCGCTGGCTTTCTTGGACGAGCTGTGCTATGCCATCACGCACCCGCGTGTTGCACGGATTCGCTGGCCTTTGCACGGCGGAGAATTTCCTCGTCTTGGTTTAACGTGGACGGGCTCTTTACCCGCCTTGAACGACCTCTTGTCCCGACGCCGCAGGACAGCGACGGACGAACAGGCGGGGCCCCTCCGCCACGCTTCCTGTCAGGCCCCCCTTGCACATCTCCGCTCATCAGCCCTCTTTCAAGGTTCCCTTCCCCAGCCTGCATCTGTAAGCGGGGGCATACCTGAGATGAAAGAGAAGGGAATCAGCCAGTTGCATTTGATCTTGGATCTCTCTTGGGTGGGAGGAATAAGGAACATGAAGAATGAAGACATCGTCTTTTTTTTTTTCCCCTCCTTCCAGTGGCTAAGCTATTTCGGGATGGTTTCTTTTACCTCCTGCCAGCAGAAGATGATAAAGGAATCTTGAAAGAGTTCCCAGTGATTGCAGCGAAAGGCGAATGCCTTTGTATTGGCCGGCATTTGCATCTGAGTGGAGGCATCACACTGGAGCCTACGGAAAGACATGGGCCGGAAAGGGGACCTGGCATAAGAGATGCATTGCCTGCCACCGCGGAGCGCCAGCGAGGAGCCGGCTAATTACAGGCCCACGGTTTATCGCAGAGTCGCGTCCGCCTGCTCGCAGTTGGGGCTGGAAGGAGATTTTCAAGCTCTGTAGGAACATCAAATCACAGAAGTGCCTGGGGAATGTAAGGCCCCACTGGAAGCCCCTCTGGCGCTCTTGGGTGAATATGATGTGGGATTTCCACGGGTCACAGAAAAGTGCAAAAAGGTTAACTAGTCCAGAGAGTCTCCAAGGACCCACAACCTTCCTGGTGGGCACGTTAGTCTGGGGACGAGCAAGGCGTGACCCAAGGCTTTGTCAGAACCGACCAAGGAAAGGCATGCAATGTTCGACTGCAACATGGATTTTTTTTATGGGCTCTTTCCCATTTCTTTACCTGCCTTTACAGCTGAGGGGCAGGGCTGGAGCCAGGAAACTGGCCTGTTTTGACCCCCGTTTCAAACCAAGAACTGCCGGAAATGTTATTTTTGCAAGATGGCCAGACCAGACGGACATCTGGGCTCTTGGACATGCACATCCATGCTGAGGGTCATGCAGCGCATTATCTGCTGCCTGAGTTCGCTGGGAGACGACGGCCATGGGAGTGGTGGAAAGACCCCTTGAGGAGGGCGGCGGGCCAGGGAGGTGGAGCAGGGCCCCCCACGCCACTCTGGGCCCTCGGGACACAAAACCCGTCTGACCACGGCCTCATCAGCTCCGAGCCCCTCTTCTGCAGCCGGTTTCCTTGATGAAAGGGACTCCGCACTGCAGTTTGATCAGCTTTGAAGTTGTCTGAAGCTCCTCTCCTCACACCTGCCATTTAGAAGCTCTCCCTTTGAACATTTTAGCTCTGCGGCAGTCAAACTTTCCTGGCGGTAAACATACCCTCCCGCTCTAATTTATTAATTATTTGAAAATTTCACTTTAAAAAGTAACAAGGCCTTCCTCCAGGGTGTTAGATTTGCGGCTGGCTCCCAGCCGTCCCCGCCACCGGGATAAGGTTTTGGCCGCATTGTCTAGAAACGCATCGACTCCTCTCTTGTCTCAGAGTGACAACACTGGTGCCATCTGTGATGGTGCTCCAGCTCCGGACAGACCACTGAGCCCCATCACATCAACTGGACCCACGGCACCCAATGTTAGACTCAAGGGCCGCTCAGCAAATGGCTTTCACTTGGTTTTTAACTATGGAAAAAGCCCAGAAAATAGAGCAATTCTCTTGCAAAGACCTCCAAGACACCACTGCAGGGCTGAATGAGTTGGACCCTGTGGATTCATCTTTGAAATACCTCTCGATTTACCTCGTGAGTCATGTTTGCTCATGCAGCGCGACACTTCAAAGGCTCTCGGGGCATCGCAGGATGCCGCGGCACCCTGGTTGAGAACCGCAGGTTCGTGGGCATTGTCCCTCCGGGTGGCAGGCAGAGAGAAGAGGCGGTGGCTCAGTGCACGTGCCTGCTTAACCGCTAGCCTGATCCCAAAAAACTTCCCGGAAGATTGTGGCTGAAGTTTTTCCTCAGTTTACTGAAGTGTTTCTTTTATTTAGGCAATAAGGACAGAAGCAAAGCAGCTCTAAGCAACCAGGAAATGGGGTGAGACGGGATGGTTTCAGAGAAGACGGTGAGCACAACGGGGCCCGAGACATAAATGACTCAGCCGGGAGGTGTGCTGCAAAGCTGCCTTGATTACCTGCTGCGTGCCGTGCCTGGGAGGCCTTCGTCGTCGCGCTCTGAAAGACACCGACGCCTGCGATGGTTTTCCCGGTTCTCCCTGCCCACATAGCCGAGGAAGCAGACAGCGAGCAAGGCGGTTTCCCCACAGGCGAGGAGGCGCGCTTGTGGCTTGCGGCGCCGTGAGTGTTTAGGGAGTCTGCTGTCCTTTCCCACTGGAAAGGGGCCGCAGGCCGTGAGTTATAACTCCTGGCCCTCGTCTCCGTTGCGCTGGCACGGCGTCCTGAGCCAAGGGCCTGCAAGTGGCGTGGTGATGGAGACCGCCCCTCACTCTCAATCCCAGAGACGGGGGGAGACGCCTGCACGGTGCTGGGGTCTGCTCACGTGCTGTGGGTGCTCTGAGATGCGTCCAGCAGTCCCATCTCTGGGGCTGCCAGCCTGCCGCCGGCACTCGCTTCACTTATCCCCACGCACCGAGCAAGGTGTGAAGAAGGGAAGAAATGGAAACCCTTTGACCTTCATTGAGGAGCAGCTCAAAGAGGCCTGGCTGTAACTTAGATGCCGGCCCAGAGGCTCTTTTCTTCATTACAGCCCATTGCAGGTACTTGAATTCAACCCTCGTGGTTGGGGCAAGAAGCGAGAGAGTCGCTAAGAGCTTAACAGCAGGGCGCATGCCCCGGCTGAGCTGTCGTGCTGTTGATACCCCTCCGGCTGAGAGCGCGTGGGAGCAATGCTTCTGACCCAAATACGAGCAGCTGTTCAGGGGAAGGAAAATTTGAAGCCAGAAGCCTGGGCGTTGCCACCGCAAAGCCCCTGCTCCCATCCGGCGAGGGGACGGACCCGGGGCCGCATGACATCTCTCCTATCAAACCACAGGTCATCTCTGGAGCTCGGGCATCAGAAATAGAAACACGTCCCCGGAGCCGCTGGGGGACGAGTGGCGGAGCAAGAGATGCGCCTCGAAGCCGTTCAGGCAGGCATGTCGGACCGCTGTTGCCTCGGGAGCTGCTCGCGGACGGTTCTTGGAGGGGGAAAGGGAGGCCGGCTCGGTGGAATCAGTTATTGACTACGAATGATCTGCGCAGCAATACTCCTCGGGGAGGCAAAACCCTCCCCGGATCAGGGCGCTCTGCAGCTAAAGAGGGTCCGGCGAGGCTATGCAACCTGCGCCCTGCTGCTCTCGGATGTACTGAGATAGAGAGATGAAGGACAGGGATTTTTCCGTGCGATGGGGAGGGGGGCGGCCGACCCGAGCGTAACGTCGCCGCTGGCTGTCACTGCAACGGGCGGCCGCGGGGTCCCCACCCGAGGGGAAGCGGCACGAGAACATTTGCCGTCTAGTTACGCCCCCAAAACTCGCGACGCTCGCGCTTTGCACAGCCCCGAGCTCTGCTGTCGCGTCCCGGGGCAGCCGGGCTGACGGGCCCAGGCACACGACCAAGGGAGATGGGTAAAAATCATAGCCAGGTCGACACGGTAGAAGAACCACACTCAGGGCAAAATATGGAGGGGGCTTACAATAAAGTTGCAGCAAAATGGTAATAACCCTGCAAGCATTGTGGAAGGCGCCGTATTTTAACACGCCTGAACAAAATGGTGCCGTGGGGTGAGCGCGGCACCAGGGTGACAAGATGCTTTATCGTTTTCATTTCAACCGGGGGTTTTATGTTACTAGTTAGGCAGCGACGTCTCCCTTTTTAGCTCCAGCCGTTGTCATTTTAACTAGGCTGGAGAACAGCTGGAGGACAGGGCTCAGGGAACCAGGGGGGCTGCGCAGCTCCCGCCACGTTGCTGTGGTCTGCTAGCTGTTTATTAGCTCGGGAACATTTCTTCCGTGTCACGGCATCACCTTCCATCTGGGCCTCGGGCAACAGGAGGGGGAAAGCAGGACTTGGAAGGACTGGAAGAGCAAAGCTGATGAGCTGTTGATGCCTCATCAACAACTCTGAGAAGCATCCTGTGTAAAAAACGCTCTGCCCTTGGATCTCCTGTTTCCGCACATTCCTCCTCTTGTCCTTGATTAATCAGGACATTTGCATGTAAATTGGATCTCGGTGCCTTAAGAGTTCATCTGCCGCCGTTCCTGTTTATTCTCCACCTGAAGCTATAACCCTCCGTTCGACTAGCTGCACAAAGCGCGGGCGAGGCTGCGCTCTTTGTCTCAAAGAAGCCGCGCGTTGCACAAGACCGACCGGGTGCGAGCCCCGAACTGGGAAGGGGACAAGCCGTTCGCTCGGGAGCCACCGGCACGTTGCACAGACCGAACTGCAGGAGGGTCGGGGGTCGGACTCGACGATCTGCTCGGGTCCCTTCCGACCCGACCAGCTAGGAAACTAAGAGGCCTCTCCTCCCGATGCACAGAAGTCCCATAAAATATGTGCAAGGCAAGGATTTTGCGGGGGGCGATACCTTTTATTAGGCTAACCACGGGTGAGAATAATGGTAGAGAAGCTTTTGAATGCAAAATGTCTGCTTCAGGTCCAATAACGTCTTCCGGCCTTGAGCTGGTCAGGCCGCCAGAAAGGCAGGTTGCTAGTGGGGCCGTAGAGGCGAGAGGGGGTGCTCCCTGCAGACCCGGCCCCTTCACGGTGTTTGCCTGGCGAGCTCGCCGGCTATCCGGGTGCCTTCAGGAAGCCAAGGGTGCTCGCGTCCCCCGCCGCCGGCTCTGCAGCAGGGCGCCGCGTAGCACGGCGGCAGCTGTTGTAGGTGGTGGGTCTGTGCTGAAATGCTATCCTGTCAAAATGAGAATGGGCTATGAAATGACTACTTTTCTGTTTATTGTATAAAACCATTTTACAATTGTTTGAACAAGTTCCCCACTCCAAGCCGGCACTCCCGGGAGACTTAATTTTCAAAAACAAATGCATTTGCTGAATGCATATGGAAAGAGTGCCTCTCAGTTGGGCAATCAATCTGGCTGAGTTTGATGTGTCATTTTAAAAGGTAACATTTTGTTAATGGAAAACACTTTCTGGCTTGCTTTCTCTCCCTCTCTCTTTCCTGTCCCCCTAGTTGACTACTTTGTTTTCCTCCGCTACTTGCACTCGCCCAAAGAGGCATCTCCTCCGAGTTCAGGGAAAAGCCTGGACGTCCGTAAAGTCCCCTCCCGGCCACCAGCTTAAATCCTCCTCGTCTCAAAAAGCCCACGTGGTCGTGACGCGGCTGGGAGACATGATCCCACTTTAAGTTCACCGGGCCTCCGGCGATCGGTCCTGAGAACGGCCCCAGGGCGAAGCGCTGAAGCCTGCTTTAGCAGGGCCTGAATGGTAGCTGGGAATAGGGCTGCTCCCCTGGACCGGGGGCTAGACAAGTGGACAAGCCATCGCTCAGACAAACCTTTGTGCGAGCATCAGGCAACGCGTAGCCCAGGCTGCTGAACGAGCGGCGCTCCACTGGCTGCCTTGCCAAGTGACGCCAGCTGGGGATCTGGCCCCGTCCCTTGTGTGTGCAACACACGCAGCGAGAGCCCCAGCGAAATATTGTTCCAACGGAGGGAAATTATGTCTATTTTTAGGCATATGCCAGTTCAGATTTCTGGAGCCTTTCCTGCTTTGCTCCTCTCGCTGCAGCATACTCTTTCCTTCTAAATTGGCTGGATCGCTAGGCCCATGTACCATGGCCATGTTATTAAGTCCTTCAGTGGATTTCCATTTCTGCAGAATTAACCTCTTTTGCAATTAGACGTGCCCTCCACACACACACACACACAAAAGGAAATGCTCTTATTCTTCGTTAATATTTAGTGCGGCACCTAGAGCTCAGAGGGACCGGGATCCGAGTCTGCGCCGCGTGCTGGGCTAGAAGCACAGAAAACCAGGGCTGCAACGGCCCTCGGGAGGTTGTCTTGTCCAACCCGGTGCTCAAGGCAGGGCCGCTGGGGATAGTCTGTCGGCTGCTATACCCTCGCACATGTATCTTCGGGCGGTCAGAGCCCTGCGGAGTCAGAAGCCGGGGTCCCAATCGGGGTCCATCCGCAGACAAGCCCTCAGATGTGGAAAAACACCTCCGCTGCAAGCTGGTGCCCGTGGTACAGCTCCCAGGGACCTCCGGGTGCCTGCCCTGGTCAATGCTGCTCCTTCTGCAGGGCTGGAAAAAGGAAGGAGGCTGCCACCCTAAAAGTATAATCGGCGAGGTGAAGGTCGCAGGCAGCTGCCCTTCATAGGGCTCCGGGCACGGCAGACCCCTGCCGCGGAGAGGGGGAGAAGCGAGCGTAGCTCCCTCCGCACGCAGCAGCGTCTAACGGGCCCGAGGGACGGAGGGGGCCCAAACATGCTGCCGGCACAAGGGGGTCGGTGGCTGAGACCTCGTCTGAGCTCCAGGGCCACTTGCTTTTGCTCCATGCCTTGGCTTCACCGGGGGCCCGTTTTGGACAGGGACTCCCGGGGACGGCATCGCTCCGGGACCCAGCAGCGCGAACGCCACGGGCCGCGTCAGGACTCAGCGCTGCCTGGTACATGCTATGGCAGAGGCTCAGGCCGGCGCGCCCCGGAGCTGGCCGGTCGCTGGAGAGCTGAGATTTTTCATTGCACGAATTAGAAATTCAGCTGCAAAAAAAAAACTAAACCCAAACCCCAGGGTCAGCTCGGAGAGCCGCGCAGCTCCTGTCTCCCAGGGTGAAATGTTAACAGCCAATTAACCTTCAAGGGACACTCTGCCTTGGCTCCACCTGGACGCCCGCGAGCCCATCCGTCTGGCGCGTGCAGAGGCAGCCAGCACTGGGGTCCGGAGGAGAGGGCTACTCTGCCGTCCCCTCTCCCCTCGGCAGCAAGGAGTGGAGGGGACCAGCAAGGGAGACACGGAGCTGGGGTCTCCGGCTTCTGCCCCGGTGGGAAGCCAAAGGCCTACGAGCCCCTGGAAGGTCACCAAGCCCCAGGACTGCTGCTTGATGACATCGAGTACCCGGTGGTGAAATGCAAAAGCCCCTCTTTCTAACCCCAGCAGAGCCGCGTGCCGGCAACCGGGAAACTCGTGGCTGCGTTGGACGGCCCCGAGGTAAGGAGGGGCTCCTACCTGGGAGGGCAATTTAATCTCTGTCTTGGAGCCGCCAGTTTGCTGCTTTCCTTGGGAAATCTCAAATGCAGGTTTCCTTTAGCGGCGACTCTTTAAGGGAATGATTTTCCTCTCCCTTCCTGGCAGGAAATCAATAGGGACTGTTAAGTGGAGTTTTTTAAATGTGTAACGCAGAGAGCGGGAGCATAAATTTTCAAACTAGAGCAGCATTTAGCTGGGGGAGGGAGGAGGGGGCCTCTGCAAAATCCAGGGGAGGCACCTGCTCGCCTCCGGCTGAGGATGGCAGAGGGAGCCACGTATTTATGGGTGCTGGCCAGTTAGGGAGCCTGGGGGAGTGCATTTCTCATGCACATCTGCAGCTCATCCAGCAGCGAGAAACACCCCAGGCTGGGCCGGGGTGAGGCTCCGGCGCTAGCAAAATGCCCCGCAGATTTCCATGGGGACGCTGCAGTACCGAGGGGCGACGTGTGTCTGGCCCGAACGCCGGCAGACGCCTGTGCTGACAGACGAGGCTGGGGTCCTTTGCAAATCTGGAAGACTTCAGCAACAGTAAACTCTGCTGTGTCCCCCCAGCTCTGGAGAGCGGAGGCTCCTTAGCACCGATTCATCCAGGCTCAAGCTGCCCGCGGCCCCGAGGAATGGGACTTCTTTCCGGCAGCTATCTTGGCCCCTCTGTGCCCCCCACGTGTCACTGCAGATCCCGTCCTCGACCCCCTGCCACCGTCCAGCCTCTCCAGCCGTCCAAGGTGCACCACTCTGCCGGGGCAGCGGTTCCCAGCGAGGCGGCTCGGCCCGTTCCCAGGGCACCCGCCCACCGGCAAATCCACCTCCGCCCAAACGCAGAAGAGCCACGGAGAACGATGCCAAAGCCTGCGAGTCCCAGCCCCTCGTGACAGTCGTGACAACAAGGCGCTGCCTGAAATATCTTCAGATTTGCAAAAGAAATGAGGCAAAGCCCGGGGGGGGGGGGCATTATTTTTAGCACCAGTGCTGTCAAGGAAGGGATCTGCGAGTGCTCACAGGTGTGAACCGGGAGTCTCTGGCGCCACAACCTTCTTGCTGTCGGATCGTTTGGGTGATTTCAGGCTTTTTCTGGCCTTTCTTCGGGCTGCTCCGGGAGTCAACTTTCCTCTCCCGGCGTTTTAATGCTTATTTTAAAAACATTCCATGTCATAAGCTGCAAATCTCTCCCGGCACGACGTATTCCCGCAGGCCCCTGCTAATCAGGAATGATTGCTTAATTGGCACATTCCTGCTTCTGCGGGGCCCGTGCCAACGAGGGCTCCACTCGGCTTGCAGAAACGAAGCGGGTCTCGTTACCAAAAAATGTAGACGCAGTCATTAGGCAGAGAGAAGCCTATTCGTGCCTCAAATGAGGAGCAGCCGGATGCGAGATGGGCACGTATGGGATGGATGGTCGTGGTAGCTGAGAGCCGCCATGCCTCTGCTCGTGGTCCAGAGGAGCACTGGAGTCCCAAGCCGCTTGTGGCCTTTAAAAAGCATCCCTCGGGACTGTCCCTAAGACGAAGGCTGTTAGCACCGATGTCCTGGCCCCCTTCCAAACACATAATTAATGACTAGAGGTGGCTCTGAACCAATGCCTGGGAACTAGCCCAACCCTGGATGCTGAGGAAGTCAGATGCTGCGTTCAGATTTGACCCCGAATGTCAAACCACACCGATTCTGGATGCAAAAATTCAGAGCTGGATCCCGATCCAAAACCTTGCAGCCAGGGTGCATTTCTTGCAAATCCATCCTGCTTTCCTGAACCCCCCGCCCCGCTGTGGCTTCAGGGCAAGCCTTCGCTCCCCTTCGCTTCCGCGTGCTGTTGTAACGGCTGCCGCGCCGAGCCTGAGAGGTCACTGCGTCTCGCTGTATGCATAGTTCAGCTGCAAAGTGCTTCTGAAGTTTGCAGAAGACCCTTTACAGATTAATCAGTAGTAATATGTCATGCCTCTCAGCCGGTTGATCCCCAGCCCTGGTCAAAGGAATTGCTCAGTTAAGTGGTGCTCGGTTAAGCTGGAGAGACCTGCACGGAAAAGGAGAAAGCTCAGGCGAGCTGAAGTGCGGCTCGCAACCAAACGCAGCAGAAGAGGATGCAGCAGCCACGTATGGAGGCCTCGCCATGAACATGGAGCAGCCCCCGCTTGTTTCTGGTGTTCTGCGTGACACAAAGGCCTGTCATTGCGCAAGGCTCTGCCACAAATAATCTTTTAATAAATCACCCTTCGTGAATATGAAGGGGATTTTGATCCGCCCTCGCTGAAGAGACAGCGCGCCTGGGATTTCTGGTGCGGAGAGCCGCCTCCTGGGGGGACGCGCTCAGCCGCACGGCAGACCTGCTCCGCATCCGGGACTCGCGCCCCTCCGCTCCCGGCGGGCTCGAGGTCAGGGGCTACGTCCTGGCAGCGGGGTCCCCTACGCGGGCTAGGTTGTACGTTGGCAAAACTCGGCCGTCAGTCCTCCAGCCTGGGCGAAACCCTTCTCCCGATTCACTTACCCAGGGAGCGCAAGAAGCGGGTGGTCTGGGGAACAGGCAGCCAATTTGGGCAAAGAAATGCTGTTTTATGTTTCACTGGCCTGTGGAAGTCGCTGCCGCCGGCTGTCAGACGCAGGATCCCCAACCCGCTGGGCCTTGGGCCCTGAGCCCATCTAGCAAGCTTCGTGGTCCCGGGGTCGGGAGCGACCCCGCCACTGAACGTCCCTCCGCCGAACAGAGGCCACAACACGCGAGCCGCCCCAACATCCCCCCCAAGCCAGCTGTGTGCATGCAGACACCAAGGATTTGTCATAATAACCAACATCCCTTAATTGGATGAACGTTTTAATTATGCCCGTGGCCAAATTACTCCATGAGCACCGTTCATCAAGGGGCGCCACCTTATTTCCAGGGAAGGGACCGCTGATTAGATCACACTTCACTGCAATGCGCACGGGGTGAACGGCAGCTCTTGAATTAACAAATGACAGCCTCCGGCTTCCAGGTATCGCCGACGTGTGCGGCCCCCCCGAGGGCAGGGCACGTCATCAAGGTAGCTGCAATAATTACCGCGACTCGCCGAGGCGGAGGGGACGTCGGGTCTGCGTGATCGTCCCGCCCCTGCCACTCAACTCCTGTTGACTGTCTGGTTATTCAGTGCCGGGGGCCAAAGGCCTGAGGTTAAAAGGCCGTCGCCTGGTTTTTGACATCTGGACTTGCTCCGAAAGGGGGTTCTGCACTGAAGCCGGCCCCGAATCCGCCGCCTGGGCTTGCTCTTTGCAAACAAGTGGATGCAGCTTTCCAGCCCTCGTCTCCTCTTTGTTAGGCCGTTTGCAATGAGATGCCATGCACATGGGGCGAGACTCAAGCAAGCCACCATTTGTGTCATTTCCAATCTGCCATTGTGAATCAAAGGAGTTGACATGCATGCTACAACCCATTCTTCTCATATCACTCATACAATTTCCATGCTACATTGTGACAATAGGGTATAATTAAGGTGTCAGCATATCATTTAGCCTTTTCAATATAAAACCAGGAGACAGGCTGGGAAATCTGTAGTCTTCTTTAATGAGGAATGCAGGGGGAAAAAAAAAAACCAGGGGGAAGGAGAAAAAGAGATAGCAACTTGGCAAGGGAGGAGGACAAAGCCCCCTCCCTGCCTTTGTGTCCCGCGGTTCGGGGTTTTGAAGGACACAGTGTCATTTTTCAGGCGTGTTTTGTCAGCGCCGGTAGCATGGGGCTGTTCCCACCATGATCCTGTGGGCTGTGAATAAACAGCATGGCGTTTTTCATGCCGTGATTCATCTCCCTGACTAAAGGCATGCTCGTGTTCTCCGGGACAACTTTTTCTCCCTTGCAGACAAAGCCCATCCCCATGAAGCCTCACCTTGCCGGGGGGATTACACTGGGCACAGGGGCGATGGCTCCTTTGATAGATGGCAGGACCCCCAGCAGAAGAAGTTTCCAAAAGTAGCATGTGGGGGCACAGAAGTCGTCCGCCCGGCCGCTGCGTGGCACCGCTGTGGACTGCTAGGCGGGTTACAACCCCAGAAGTGGCTGCATCTGAGGATGATGCCAGCAGCTGGCGTATTTCTCCAGCTGCAAGCGATTTGTTTGTCATCCTCGTGGTGACAGCTGCTATCCACAAGCCGGATGGAAGCAGACCAGGGCCTCTGGGGTCTAAGGGCTTTGCTTCAGGACGCGCCTGTCCAGTGGTGGGGCTCTCGTCGTCGCACACATCCAGGCAGCAGTCGAGGGGAACAGAAGAGGTTAGCAAGAGATGGGGCCTGTTGTGTCATAGATCACAGAAAAGTGAGGGTGGCAGGGACCTCAGCAGGTCACATCTAGTCCAAGCAGGACCAGCCCCAGCTGCATCATCCCAGCCAAGGCTTTGTCTGGCCAAGTCTCGAAAGCCTCCAAGGATGGAGATCCTGCCACCTTGGTAGGTAACCTCCTCCAGTGCTTTCTCCGGGTGAGAAAGTTGTCCCCAGTATCCAACCTAAACCTCCCTCGCTGCAGCTGGAGCCCACGGCTCCTTGTCCTGTCGTCTGCCAGCGCTGAGAGCAGCCCGGCTCCGTCCTCTTCGGAGCTGGCGGCCGTGCCCCGGGGCAAAGGATGAACGAGCCGAGCGCCCGCAGGGCCGCTGGGCCATGGGGCTGCTCAGGTCCCAGCACGGCTCCTTGTTCAGCGGCGAGCGGCCGAGCGCACCGCCGCAGGAACGTGGCTTGTCGAGCAGCCGCAACCGTTGGCAGCAGAGGGTCGCGGAGGTCAAGCGCTGACATCCACCGCTCCCGCGTGAGCGCTTCTGGAGACGGGTGGGCGCCGGGAGAGACCGGGCCCGTTTCCTGCCACGTGACCGTCAGGCATCTTGAGTGGTCTGGAGACCTGCTCAGCAGTGATGGAGGAGGGAAGCGGGGGGATCAGTCAACAGCAAAAGCCATCCTAACCACCCTGCGTACTGGCGTATTCCTATGGCCTGGACCCTTGCAGCTAGCGGGTCCCTCCAGCCCCACAGCCTCCTGCTGATTTTGACCCTAAGTCACCTGACTGCAGTTCAAGAAGCCGGGGGCAGATCTTAGGATGGGTCCAGCCCTGAGCCGGACCCCCGTGAAAGTGCAGCCTTAATAGCAACCGCTCCCCCATTATTCCAGGTAGGAAAACAGCCCTTGCTCCACCCTCCACTGAGCGTATAACAAGCAACTATGACTCCCTTACTCGATCCAGGCTTTTGGTTTTCACTTCTGTCCTGGGTCTGCCTGGTTCGTTCTGCCTCTCTTTGGTGGTGCTGGTGGGGTCCGATACAAGATCCGCTCGGCTTCTTTCCGGCGCGTGGAAGCGGCCAGGTCCACAGGGGAGTTGTGGGGCCAGCGCTTTCTTTTCCTAGCCTCTGTGCTCTGCTAGAGGGACCGTCTTGAGCAAGTACTAGAAGCCCAAGGGAGAGAGGTGGGGGGTAAAAGACTCTGGAGTTAAGCCACTAGGCCAACTTGCAGGGAAAATAAAGAGCTACAGAACAACAGTGAATTGCGATGGCTTTCTTTTCTGTACAAGCTGGAGGAGGGCACAAAGAGCCGGGCACATCTGTAAAGTGTGCAAATCCAGCATAAATTAACACTAACGACCACATCTGGAGCCTGTAAATCGCAGCCTGTTGACTGTGGAACAATAGAGAGGATTCAGGGCTGCCGGCTTTGTTTGCTATGAAACAGGAAAGCATTGATAACTTCATTATCTCTGCCATCCCAGGGGCCCGACCTGGCCCTCGCTCAGTCGATGCTCGGAAGAGGATCAGAAACATCGGTGGAGTTTGCCACCAAGGGAGCTGGGAGCCAGGGTGCTTCTTCCCTGCCGGCCCAAACGCCTGCAGACGCTCTCCGGAGGTCGCCAGGCAGGCCGGAGAAGAAACCAGGCCCCAAAGAATCGGTCCTAACTGTTACATGCCACCCCGCGAGGGCTGGGGCAGGGTGTGGGGATTGCACCAGTGGCTGTCAGGGAAGCCCACAGCCAAGCATCTCAGCTCCGGCCCCCTCGTCGCGCAGGATGGGAACAGGCCAGACCCATCCCAGCGAGCCGATCCTCCTGAATTCAGGCTCCCATCCGTTCCCTAGCCCTTCGTCAGGAGCTTTTCCCATCCTCATTCAGGGTCCTTTTATTTGCACAACACATGGCTTCTGCAACTGGATTTCAGCCAAGAAGCCTCTCACAAGTGATGCCTTGTTCGCACTTGGGTCTCCTGATGTTATTTGCTGAGCTGGCTCCCCAAATCATTTGGGGAAGTCACTTGATGCCATTGAGAAGCTTGTCCACCAAGCCTTGAGATGGAGGGGGGGGTCCAGGTTAACCCTGGGGGTATTCTCTGCTGTGTGGCCACGATTAAAGCTGTCCTGCAGCAAGGCAGGGGAGAGGCTGAATCGCTGAGGAGCCAACCGCAAGGCTATCCCTCCCTCTTTGAGTCAGCCCTGGTGCTCAACCAAGGAGGAGCTGGAGGTAGAGCTCACGCGGAGCCGGGGAGGGAGACGTGCTGTCCGGGAAGGGTGTCCAAAGGGAAGCCCTTGGCTGGTGCAGCGCTCCCTGCTCACAGCGGTCACCCGGGAGAGGACACAGGGGCAGCAGGCACAAGGAGAGAAGGGCGGGGGTATCCCACCCTGGTTTTGAGACTCTTCTCTTGCTTTATTTCTTTCAAGGTGGCAAAAGCTAGGTCGGGAGGGGGAGCAGGAGCTCAGGACTGGGCTCTTGCTTGCTATCATCATATAGATAGTGCGCTCGGGGTCCCCTCCTGCCAGGCCCTGGATGCACAGGGAGTACCAGGGCCGCCCCTGTCCGAAAGAGCTTCCAGGCCACCTGGCTAATGCCACGGTTCAGAAGAGACGTGCAGAGAGCTCAGGTGATGTGCCTGAGGCTGCAGGCAGAGGAAGTGGCAGAGCCGAGAGCTGAGCCCAGATCACCTAGGTCCCGGCCCAGCGTCTGAATCGTAGTACCCCCAGTCCACTTAGTGTAATGCTAGCCATGCCACAAAGCTACCGGGAGTGTCTACACTGTTTCACAACCAAACAGGCCTAGCCCTGCTGCCGGATATTGGGTGTGACCCCACCGATCTGGCAGGGACGGTGACAAGCAGACTGCGCCTCCACTGTCCACGCTACGTCACCCGTCCGCCACTCGCATCACGTCAACAGAAACACTTCAGTACCGAGGGTTGCGCACGAGTTCAAGACCATCAATAATTTCTTGATTTCTATGGAGAGCTCTTTCCAGGGGAACGAGTTCCTGCCAAAGCAAGAGACAGCCACAAATCAATGCAGGAGATGCAGATTTCTAATTATGGGAACTCAAGTTTTTTTGCCGTGGATAGCAATAACCGAGCCCTGGCTAGTATTGTGAGCATAATACAGGCAGGGAGAAGGGCTGTTGCTGCCATAGGCCCTGGTATGGGAATCAGATCCACGCCAGTGCCAGTCTGGTTGCAGACTTGGGTCCTATCGATTAATTAGTAATGAGAAGCAAGGGCTGATCTTCCAAACTTCATCTCGGTCTCTTGCAAAACTAAGAGGGTGTGTGTTTCCACTGCTCGGGATGGGAGCTGAAGTCTTTAAATTGGGACCGGCTGCCTCTTTCCGAGATGCCCGCTCACTCAGCCCGAAGTCGTGGGCTTGAAGAGGGAATCGCTTGCCGTTGTTTGATGCAAGGGTGCCTGCTGGCCCTGAGCATTGCTAAGTGGGGGGGGTTAGGGCCAGGTGGACAATTCGGCGCGACGCACGGGCTTGGCTCGTCTTTGTCAGTCACTTTTAGCAGCTTGCAATTTCCTTGGATGCACTTGTTATGGGCCCAAATATCCTCTGCGGCTAATTCTTGGGCTGTCACTCATTTGTCAGTCACGATGTCAGAACTTCCCTCCGTTCCCGCTGGTCGGGTCTGGCCAGGCGCCCCCACCACCCGCTTCATCGTGTTCCCGTGGGACGGGAAGACAAGCCCCCTGCCCTGCACGCGGACGAGATGGGAAAGGGCGCTGCGGCGTACTTAGGCTGGTTGTTTAAACCCAAGAGACACCTGAGCGGAGGGAGAAAGGGAGACGGAGGCCGTGCCAGCACCCCGGGCTCGCCGAGAGCAAGCGTCCCAGGAACAAACGGTGCTTTGTTGAACGGGGCGCGCCGAAGGGCCAGTCGCCCCGCTCTCCCGGCCCTGCTGCATCCGCCCTTCCTTCGCTCCCTCCCTCCCCATCGCAAGCTTTTAAGAAGTTTCTGCGAGAACGAGAGGCGCGTGGCCCTCTGAATGCAGGCACGGTAAATACACGATCCAGCAAAGAGGTTTCCCTAGCAACAATAATGAAGTGCGAGTGAGAAAGCTCTCGCCGCTGCACTCCCCTCCTCCTGGGACTTTTTAGTGGTTTCGGGTAGTTCTGATAATAGAAGCAGGTTTCAAAGTACCCAGCCCACACTGCTGGCAGAGGTGGGGATGGCGGCCCGGGAAGCAGAGACGGGGAGAGCAAAAAGTGCACGGTTTGTCTGATCCAGGCCAACGCTCACGGGGCTTGCTTCTCCGCGTGCGCTCATGCACGCTGCCCCGGGGCACGCGCGTTTGGAGCAGGTGAGAAGAGACGGCCTGCGAGCCTGCCGGCGAGAAGGGCTCCTCTCCCTCTCCCCGCGCTTTGGACAGCGGGATTGCACGGGAAGCCATACCCGGTGTGTAATGGCAAGCCTGGAAATGCCGCACTGCGGGGCCACCAGCTGAGTCCCTGCCCGTGCAACCGCCTCCCCCGCTTCGTCTTTGCCGAGGCCCCGCTCGTCGCACCTTTTCCAGGTGCCCCCCGGCGGCAAACTCCGGGCTTCTCCTTCACCTTGCCCAAAGCACCGTGGAAACTTCAACCCGTAGCTACTTCCCCCCGGCATCACCCGTGGCCGCAATGCGGCGCGGCTCGGCGCAGCCAGCGAAGAGCGCGCAGCGACACGGCGTGATGGCTCGGGCCGGGAAGATGAGAAAAATCCCAGTGTGCACGTGAAGCTGCGGGGAGGGTTTATTTCAGGAGAATGTAATTATCCAATTTCCTTAGGGCGGCTGGGTCAACAGCCCCGCTCTGGCAGAGTCCCCCCGGGGATCGCTAATGATCACGAGTGGTCAGGACCTGGGTTTGTCTGGCCTCAGGGACGCCAACGCCAGTGGCACAGTGCCCCCCAGGAGCCCACCGGGGCAGCGCGGCAGGAAGGACCGGGGGGGGGGAGCAGGTCCTGGATGGAGTCCTTGGCCCCCTCTGCCTCGACCCAGCCATACCTCCTCGCAGCGCAAGGAGGGTCGCACCGGGGATGTTTAGTTGGCGGGGAAAGGATGGCGAAGGCAGCGGGCTCATATGGGACCCATCAGGGCAGACAGCAGCATGCAGCCAACCCTATACGACCCCTTGGGAGCCTGGAGACCCCCCTCCAAAATGCGGGAGCTGCTCGGGGGGGGATGCAAACCCAAGTAGGGCCATTTCAAGGACAGAATCGGAGTGGCTGGGCGATGGCTGCAACAACCCCAAGTGCCCTTGGAGAAGGCTCGGCGGTCTCCACACCGCGGAGGGGGGCTCCGAGCGTGCCGGCGACGTTAATACTGAAGTGGCCACGGGATGTGCAAAACCCTTCAGTCCAGACACCACCTCCAGTGGGATCATTTGCTTTTCTAGGGGATGTGAAGGGCCCTTTTAATCAGTGAACTACCCCCCCGTGCACGCTGTCAGCGTGTACAGACGACATGGGAACCCAGGCATGTTCCCAGGACCTTCAGGGCCCTGGGATCCACAGACCTGCTGTGCCCAAGGGGGGGTCCCAGCACAGGTCTTGAATGTTGCTCCACAGGCCAAGGGAAGCCCAGCCCTGGGGCGGCCCAGACCTGCACCCTTAACCTGCTGCATTTGTGAGACCAGGCCTCAGCGATGCTTCTGCATCCAAGCCTTCCTCCGGCCCACATCTCACATCCCGACGCTGCTCCGTCGGCAGCGCTGCCTCTGGCACAGGCAGTGGAGAGGGGTCTCCTATTGCACTGGTGCACCAAAAGGCCGGCTGAGGGGTCACGAGATCAACCAAACCAGGGCATTTCCCTGGTACATGCAGAGCCTCGGTCCGCATCCTCCATGCAGCCCTGCCAAATCCTGCTGGGAACACACACGGACGACCGCTCCCTGCCTCTTCCGTACGTGCCTCCTGCCTTGCCCAGGTCCCACTGATGCCTGTCCCTTAGAGCCAAGGGAGGCCTGGAGCCCTTGTGCAGCCCAAGGAGATCTAGATGAGCAATCAGGTTTGCAAGCAGCACGGAGCAGGGCAAGACTTGGGAAGAGCCAAACCAGGTCAGGGAGGGCTTGGCTGCTGACGGAGCTCATGGATATGCCCACCGAGAGCTTGCACTAGGCTATGTCATGCGAAAGCTGCGGGCGAACTGCCTTGCCCCCCAATGCCAGGCATGGCCCTTGACCCTCCCCGCCAACCCACCCGAAAGCCGGATGCTGCGATCACGCCTCGTGCTGCCGCTTTGAGGACACCGCTCTGCGTGTAATTGCTAATCTGAGTTTTTAATTATCTCATTTGAATTGTATTTCTCCCCTTTCACCTTTCCCTTAATGAAATCACAGGTGAGCAGACCTCCGACAGAATTAATTTGACACCTCGGCTTGGAAATGAGAGGCTCCTCTCCTTGGAAGAGAGACTCATTTGGTGCCTAGAGGGGTGGAACAATGCAGTCTTTATGCAAATTCCCCTTCATCACACTGAAGAGGCTTAATGGAGCTCGTCGGAGTGGCTGCCGCACTGTAATATTTAGTGTTCCAGTGAGAGTCAATCAGCACCTTGTTAGCTCTGCTACTCCACATTCACACTGCGCCTGCCACCGCACCCGTGTAGAGTAAATGGAGTGAGAAACAGTTAAATAAAGAAGGCATTTCATTTTCTTCCCAGCTCTCCTTTCCCATTTAACTTGCCATTAAAACACCCAGCTGGGCTTTTAAAGGGAAAAACAAAACAAAACAAAACTGCGCCTTTTTTGGTTTCGTCCCTTGCCTCTCCATGCCCGAGAAACCAGGGTCAGGCTGGGCCAGGACTCTCCCTCCAAGCCGGGGCAGGCTGGGAGCTCCATCACCTCCGTCGGGTCCTGCGGGAAGAAGGCATGCCGATCCGCCTGACTGTCACCAGTTTCTGCCTCTCTGCAACAGGAAGGAGGCCTGAGCTCTTTGCAAAGCCACAGGAGCTCAGATGAAAGCAGGCTACCCATCTCCACTTCTACGCCACCGGTGTCCTGAGCCGACGCAGCCCTTTGCCCGCGCTCGTTTGGAGGCCTGTGTTGCAATCTGTCCCAGCGGGGCCAAAATGCCCGGAGAAGGGTCCCATCCCAGTGCTCAACCCAAAGCAGCTGGCACCAGCAGGAGGAGGGAGGATCCTGAGCAGATGCAGGACTAGCACCCTCTAAGCTGGGGGAGGGACGCGTGGGTGGCGCGAGGCGGGAGGGGCAGAAGGGGTGGTGGGGGCAGCTCCCCGACCCTGGGTGCATGGCTCGCTCCCAAGGTGCTGCTCGGGGGAAGCAGCGGGCAGCCCCGAGGTCCCTGCCAGGCAGGATCACGGTCGCAGCGGCAGCGTGATGCAACCCCGAGGGCACTGCCAGGCACCGTGGAGCCAGCCGGGCCCATCCCGGCGCAGGGCAGACCGGGTTGTCACCCTAGCGGAGAGCCCCTCGGCCACTAAACTGAGCAGCGGCAGGGGCTGGCAGCGTTTGGCAGCCTGCAGACACCCCCTTGGCCCCTCCTGGGGCGCGAGCACGGGCACCAGCCCCAGGCTTGGAGCCACCCCCTGGTCTCCAGCCCCTGGGCACTACCGGGGCGTCAGCGGAGCTCCCCATGGGATCTCTCTCCACTCGCCCCTCCCGGCGTCCCCAGGAAACCTCCCCCCGACTCCTGCGCGGCTTGCTGCCGCTCCCTGCAAACCGCTTGCTGCGCCCCTTCCTCCCCGGGCCCGGGAGCGCCCGCCAGCGCTTCGGATAATGGCACTGTGCCTCGCATCACAATTACAGTAAATAAATCCTATTAGAAGTACTTTTACTACAGCATGCGCCTCATTACAATGTGCCAAAGCCCCTGGCTCCTGGGATCTCGATTATAATGAGGCCGGGATGTATGTATGCCGGAAAATTAATGCTTATACAAGTTAATTTGTTTTTATTAGCACGCGTCGCCCAGCAGCGCCGATGGCTGGCGGGAGGGCGGGGGGGCTCCATCTTCACCGGGACGAACCCGGGCCGTGGCAGGGACCCTCTCACTTCCAAGCGATGCAGGGGTGCAGCCCAGGGCAGCAGCTAACGACTGCTTTTCTCGCTGGGTCTCTGCCTGGGGCTGAAAGGCTGGGCCCTGTGGAGCATCCTCTTCACGGCTCAGACCCCAGCTCCAGCGTCTGCTTGCAAGCTGGGATCAGCGAGGAAGGGACCCTCCGGGGGTCCTGGTAGAACAGGACTCGGGCACATGGCTGGCACCGGGGCGGAGGGCGGGCTGGCAGGCAGGGGCCCTCCACGCCGTCCATCTAACCCTGCCGGCCCCTGCCGAAAGCTACCAGCTCAGAAGCCGTCGCTGAGCCTGGCCGCGAGAGCCGGGACTGTGCCCGGCGCAGGCAGACACCTCTGACCGCGCCACCGCCTGGCCTGGGCTTCGAGGCACGCAGACACCTCCCAGGGCCCGGGCCAGGCCGAGCCGGATGTCTGTACCCGCAGTCCCTGTCCCATCCAAGCCACCGATCCGGAGCGGGAAGTTTTGCTCGGACGCTCCCCCCTCGGCTCACGCTAGAAATCCCTGCTGCAAGGGGTCTAACGAGGACCTCTCCACAGCGATGGAGTCAGACGGACGCTTGCCCCCACTACGGACGGGGCAGCGGGGGGCTCCTGCCACCTGGACGGCTCCAGGGGCCCCGAGGGTTTCTGGCTGGGGTGTCAGGGTTGGCTTTGGTCTGTGACGGGGGCCTGCGATTCCCTGCAAGCTTTTCCCCTCCCAAACCCTTCCTGGTGACCACACTCGGGGACCAGTGCCCTAGGGCACAGTCCAGGGATCCAAGGGGAAGGGGCACTAGTGGGCCCTGGCTCATGACTGGGGCACTGCCCATAGGCAATGTCCTCAGTCTGGCTAAAAAGACAGGGGGGGAACAGGCCAGAGCCACCATCACACCCCTCCCGCGGGCAGGCAGCCCTTCCTGGGGGGGCCCGTGGCCCACGGGGTCCCTCCAAGGCAAGCGTCCAGCCCAGTGACAGACTGCGGCGGGGAAGACCAGAACCAGAAAGCCGGATGAGGTCATGTCTCATTAACACAGGCTAATTAAGAGCAAATCATCCAAATGGGGGCCGGAGTGGCACTAAATAATTCAACAAGGTGCTAGCCACTAATTAACTAATTACAGCCTCGGCTGCCTGCTTTGTCGAGCAACAAGTCTAGGGAGGAGCGGCCGCCTCAGTCGGGCGCTCCCTGCCCCTTCTCCGAGCGCGGGGGGGCTGGAGCCTGCCGGCTGCACCCGGGCCCGGGCCCCGCACCGGCGGCACCCGCGTGCCAGCCATCCCCGCAGGCGGTTCGGCCCTGCCCACGCAACAGCAAGGGGTGAGCTGCCTTAAGCTTGCAAGGAGTGAAGAAAGCGAGCCGGACCCCGAGCCCGCTGCCGGCGTTTGCAGAAGGCCGGAGGCAGGAATTGCTCCACGATACTTATGAATCCTCTGCACCCCGCACCCGAGGACGGCTGCGCTGTGCAGACCCACCCCAGGGGAGAGGGTGGGGGGGCTGCACGTGGCCGTTTAACACTTCACGGACAGCCCGAGGAAGCTTTTACCGACCAGAAAAAATGATTCACCTGTCCCTGGTTCGAGAAACGGGGCTTGAAATACCTCCCTCCATGAGATCCGAGCTCTGCCGGACCCTGGTCGGGTCACCCTGCCTCAGTTTCCCCTTCTCATCCCTTGCCCGCTCAGAAGACGGCAGGCAACACAGCGCCAGGACTCTGCATCGGGACGGCTCCCGGCGCAGCAGGGCTCTCGTGTCTGCCGCGGCCTTGAGGAGCTGCCACAAAACGCCGTGATCGCATCGGCGAGCGGGAGGCGAGCAGAGACTGGCGGCTCCTGGCTGGTTTCAGGTGCGGCTGGCACGCGCTGGCTCCTCTGGATAGGGGCACGGCAAGCTGGCCAGCGTGCCCCGACCAGCCTCGAGAGCTGAGACACGTCCCCTCCAAGCACGCAACATGCTGCCCCTCGCTTGCAGCGCCGCCGATAAGGTTCAGGAGCCGCTGGGATAATAGGTACTCAGCAGCAGAGATGCTTCCCCCCCCGGCTGCTGCCACGCGCAGGCCCTCCGGCCCCAGGACCCTTGCTCCATGTGCCTGCACGCACACCCGGCTGCAGGTGCCCGGACCCCGCGCGCACCTCCCTGCCCCGGCGAGGCAGCTTTTGCAAGGAACAAGGGCAGGAGCAAAGCAAAAAGCCCACGAAAACCCATCCTCCCCTAGCAGAGCTACATCGGCCCCCATCGGCCTCCCGTGCCACCCTCACCGCAGCCCCAGAAGTACTAGCCTTACCTGCAGCATCGGGGCCTCCTTACATAGCCCAGGCCTATCCCACAATGCACTGCTAAGTTAAATAAACAGGAGCGCGGCTGCACCTGAGCTGCTTGAGAAAACTTGCAGAAATGCAAACTGCACAGGGGGACTAGCGGGGAAAGTGGGAAAATGGGGGGGGGTTCCCAGCTGTGACCCTGCTCTTTGTGCGTGTATTAAAACCCAAGCCCGTGCAACCCCATCACGGTGCCCCGAGGACGCTCCCCTTAGCAGCTTGCCCAGGGACTCGAGAGCTCCTCGGCTCTAACCCCAGCTCTGGTACTTGGATGTCGCAGCCTTGGGCAAAGCTTAGCTGCCCCCTGCCTCAGTTTCCCCCTGCTAATGAGCTTCCACGAGCATGGCTCTGGCCTTCGTGGCTCGAAGCCATCGCCGGAGCTGCAGGACTTGGTGCATGGGAGCTGCGGGGAGCTGTTGTGCTTGCAGCGTTGCTGTGTTTTTCTGGCTGCTTTTATAGCCCCTTGCAGACCTGAAGTACAGGCACTGGGCCACAGTCCCCTCTGCCCCCTCTCCCTGCAAAGCAGAAGGCGGTGCCGGCTGTTTGCTGCCTGTGAGGCGAACGAGCCCCGCCGAGGACAGAGAAACCCCCTCCCTCGTCTGCGGTCCACACTTGTGTGCACCGATGCAACTCTTACCCCTTCCCCAACAAGGAAGGCCTCTCTCATATGCATGACTTCACTCAGGCCTTGAAAGCCCCTGGGCTAGCTACCCAAGGGCATGCAAGGGATGGATGTAGCCAGCATCCGCTAGGGAGTCCCCGATCCCACCTCAAATATATGCTGCTCCTTGCATCAGGGCCCAGTCCTGGCCCCAGGAGAGCTTTCTCTCTCCCCCCGTTTCCAGCCAGGCAGCTGGAGCAGCGCTGTCTTGGGAGAGCCGAGCCGTGGGGCGCGGCACGTGCTGGGTTTAATTGCAAACCATGCAGGCTCCACGAGAGGTTTCAGGCTTTTGCCGAAGCTGTTTGCACATCTCTCTCTGGAGACTTCTCCTCTCCTCCCCTGCTTAGACACAGCGGCAGTAAAAACCTCCCATAAACCAGCCTGGGAAAGAAAGCAAGCCCTCCCAACAAAGAGGCCGAGCAGGATGAGCGTGCGCTTGGGCAAGGCAGAGCCGTCCTGGGCGCAGTAATCCCGGAGCTCTGCTCCGAACGTGTCCTGCCGTGCACCCGCTACCGCTCGATTCAGCTCTTGGCATCACCTGGTCTGACCCGACCATCCAAAATCAATCCCAGCATGAACGAGAGCAGGTCTCTGGGACGAGCCTGGGGACCGCTCTGACTGACCGCTCCTGTGGCTTACTGCCCTTGCAGTTACACACGTTTGCTTTATCTCCGGTTCAGCTTCAGCTTCCAGCCAGGGGCCTGCGGTGTGCCCGTGTCTGCCGGGTGGTGCGCTGGCCCCAGGGTTGCCCGTCTCCCCGCAAGGAGAGCTCCAGAAAAGGCCTTGCTTAATTCAGGCCGAATTTGTCGCCCGTTGGGATCTGCCTAGGGGGGCTCCACGGCCCTCCGCGCAGCCCTGCCGGAGTCAGGGAGTCCAGCGTCCAGCCCAGGAGCACACAAAGCCACCCGGCTGCCTGTCCCCCTAGGTTGGAGTGGGATTAGAGCTGAAACATTGCCAGGCCAGCTCGTAACCTTTAAACAGGTGTGTGCATACCAGGGCCAGGACCCGGACTGACAGCCCTGGAGGAAGGAGCGCTCGGCCCCGCTCTCCTGCACGGCCAGCCCCCCGGCGGTGGGTCCCAGCACAGACAAGGCAGCCGTGCCTTTGTGCGGGGGCCACCTGGGACGGCTCTGACCGCCGCGAAGTGACGCAGGGGCGCAGACACAGCAGCCCATCTGCACCAGTGCTCCCAGGCTCGCGGGGAGACATCTCCTGAAGCCTTCGGGGTCCCGGGGCATGCCATCCGGAGGGCCCATCCACGACCTGGTCCATCGGAGGAGGCCTAGCGGTGCAGTCTCAGCACGGAGGCTGAGACACCCCGTGACTTAACCGTGTGGCTGTCAAACACGTGATGATGCCCTCACTCAGAGGCACTGAGATGAGGCGGTAACTTTGGCTAAGCCCGTTAGGAAAAAGGAGGAGTGAGGGGCAGAGGTGTCCATCCCTCTCACACTCCCCTGAGCCCTCCTTCACCTCCAGCCGTCCCAGGTCAGACTGTGTTGAACCCCAGAGCCCCCTCCTGGTCCCTCTTCCCCTTCCTCCTCTCCTGTCCCCAGACCCCCCACCTACTAGCACTGGCGGGTGCCATCTCTGGGGGACGGGCAGCACCGCACCCCGCAGCCTCGCAGGGGCTAAGGGGTCATTCAATCCTTGGCCCCTTATAACGCAGCCTCTAAGCAGGGAGACAACCGGCACCAGGTCAGCAAAAGCGCTGCGGGTCCAACCCGCACCCAGCCCACCGTGCCGAGCTCTTCTGCAAATCTCTTCGGACAGTCTTGAGAGGCCGATGATGGGCACAGCCAGGCCTGCCGGGCCAGGGCGCAGGAGACCTCCCTTCTGAAGCAGACGCAGGCCCAGGGTCTTGCATCTGGGATTTCTCCAGATGGGCAGCAAGGGACGGAGGGAGGAGGAAAAGCGCGCTGGCGCCGAGGAAGCCTTTTTCGAAATGAGGTAACTAATCTTATAGATTTCAGACATTAGGGCTGGCGGCAACCTTGTGAGATCGTCGGGTCCAGCCCCCCGCCCAAAGCAAGGTGAGCATCCAGGCGGTTCTTGAAGTTATCCGAAGCCGGTGCTCACACCGTGGGGCGAGTCTGTTCCAGACTGAGGATGCCCGTGCCCGGCAGCACAAAAGGGAGGTTTCTGGTGCTAAAAATGGGCACGGTGCTGCCCACAAGGACCCACGGTGGAAGCTCCACGTGGTCCATAGGGTCTTTCCCACCTCTATCGTCTCCTCTCGTCCCGCCTCGCCTGCTCCTTGGCCCCCGTCTTTGGCCGCTCTCCCCTCCCTGCACGTATGTGCCCAAATGCCTCTGAATTTTAATTTCCCCCAGGGGAGTGTGCAGGGTTAAATTTTAATGCCGAACCCCGGACTTGCACTTAGAGCGCTCCACAGACCCTCCGACAAGTGGGAACGCATTAGGGAATGTAAATATTTACAGCTCCTCCTGTAGAAACAGCGCGCTGCTCCTCGCTGGATTAGAATAATATAGATCAGGCTGTTAATAATACATACATTTATTAAAATTAAAGCACAGGCAGATATTACATTCGCTGGCACTGAATTATGGATAGGACTTGTCTGCAACTTTTTTTTTGTTTTTAATTAAAACACCCCCTTCAGTAATTCCATTACGAAGTGGCTTATGTTTTCTTTTTCTTCACCTGTTTAAATAATGCAGCCTAACAGTGTTTAGGTTGTGCTGATGAAATGTCTTTGAAGTTCCATGAATTGCTGATGTAATTGAATAAAACTAATATTAAAAAAAAAAAGGGGGAGGCAGAGAAAGACTCTGCTCTCTAAACCTAAATCCTAATGAAAATCACCTTACTGCACTGAGCAGAGTGACAGCAAGGCACTGGATTTGCACATATTCCCATAATCCTAAACCTATTAGAGGGGAGACACTATATGAACCACATGTTACGGATTAAGGCCGCAAAAAGGCTCGAACAAAACCAGAAACCTTCCTTTCGCGCTGTTGGGAAAGGGCATCCTCCGCTCCAGGCAGAGGAAACGTGTCGGGTGAATGCTTCCCAGCGGAGAGTTGGCGCGTGCCCACCTGCCAGCACATGGGATCAGCCCGGCTTCCCAAGCTGCGCTGCAAATGGACCTGGTAACTTCCTGCGCTGGCACTGTTGTGGCTGGCTAATGCCCTCTGTTGCACGACTCAGGGTCACGCCAGGAACCGGCTCCGGCAGTAACTCAGGGGGAGCTTTGGGGGTGTCCAGAGCGTGTCCACGGTGGTGAGACAGGAGGCAGCCACTACACAGGAGCAAGCTGTCCTCATTTTGCCGGGCAGAAGGGCTGAGCTGCCGACTGCAGTCCTCATTGCACTTTAGCCACCCCGGGCCCATCGAGCAGCTGGAAGAGAAAGGCGAAGACACTGAGCCTGGTTCGATGGTCTCTGGGAAGCCAGCGTGCGAGCAGAAGACAGGCTGATGTGTTCACAGTGTCCCAGGGGCTGATACGAGCACCAGCCAGAGCTTCCTAAGCACAGAAAGCTTGATGCCCAGGGGCAGGGCATGGCCACGCTCCAGGCGAGAGGCGCTGAAGGCATGACATGGTGCAGCAGAGATCGGGGCACAGGGCGGGGGCTAGAAACACAGCCAGAGAGATGGAAAGAGCTCCAAGATAATGATAATAACGCTTTCACAAGGTTGCAACATAGATCTCACAGCTCCTTCTTCCTTCCGTTACCTGGTGACAATCACAATACCCAGGCCTTTCCTCACCCACCCCGAAAACGCAGCTGCCTCTGGTGCCGAGTGGCAGTCGGGATGGGGCACTATAACATGGCCAACCAGTTTGTAGGACTGAGAGTGAAGAAGAACCTGGAAGCAGCAGGTGGATTTGGGGGAGGCAGAGATCGGGATCAGTGGGAACCAGACCCTCGGCTTTTCACCTGACCTGGAAGACAGCCTGTCCAGCAGCACAGCAGCCCTTTCCGCCACGCCGGGCTGCTGGCACCCTGTTATTAATGTGCTGGCGTTGCCTAAATTACGTTGTTAGCACTTTCCTTGGGTATAATACGGCCTGCAATTATGACAGAGGCTTTCCAATTATTTTGCTGCGCACAGATATTAATGGAGATATTAATTTTACATAAGTGCCTCTTTCCACCCTCGAAAAACGAGAAGTATTTTAAACAGGCTTTAAAATAAAACGGGGAGGAGCGCAGAAAAGCTGGTGCCGAGCGTGGCACCACTCAGGCTGAAGGGTGAGTGGGTCGGCGCGTGGGCGGCTGGAGCGAGGGTGCCCCTGCAGGGAGCTTGCACGCCTGGCGCTGAAAGCGAGCTGCGCCCACACTCACGCTGCCTGCTCCTGCACCAGGTGAGAGGTTTCACCCTCTCCAGTGTGAGCCTTTCAGGTGTTTGCTTCCTCAGCTGGTGCCTGGCAGTGTAAAGAGCCGTTTCCAGCGGGATGCCCCAGAGCGCGGAGTCCTTTCTCGGCGCTCTGCTAATTGCAGCCGAGCCTCCTGTGTGCCCAGCACCGCCGGCCCTGGCTCCTACTCCCTTCCCACGAGCGGAGGAGAGGCAAGCTGCCTGCTGATGCAACCCAGCTCTTGGGGCACACTCGTCCCCGGGGTAAACCTGGCATGGGGTGGCAGGACCTGGTGCGCTGGCTGCAGGGCTCAGCCTGACCCTCCTGCGCCGAAAGAGGCCGTTGACTCGTTCCTGCCTTCTGGGGCTGACGCCTGGCCGTCCAGGTCTGATGCGCGAAGATGAGAAAGGAGGCAAGGCAGGCAGCACCAGGATGAGAGAGGAGAGGGTTGCACGGCTTCCACGACCCAAACGGGGCCGGTTCCGGCTTGCGGCGTCTGGCTGGGGACAAAGGGGCTGGTCATGAGCTGCACGCTTTGCTATAAAGCGGGTCCCGTAGAAAGCTGGGCTCGTTCAGCCTGCTGGGGCGGCTGCTGCCTGTGGCTGTAGCCTCAGCTGAGCAGAATTTAGGTCCGAAGTGGTGTCACGGGTGCCCTGCATTTGTCCACGCAATGGCAGCTCTGTGATGCCCTTAGTTCCCCCTGCGGCAAAGGGACACGCTCATTTGTATCTTCAAAACCAGGATTTCTGATCCCGCCGCTTCCCTGCGCTGGGCACCCACTAGCCCTCATCCGCCACAGTGGCCTATGTCATGTCCGAGCTGGCAGGAGCACCCAGGAGCTACAGAACAGCTTCACCTACAAGCAGGTGTCTTTCCACACACCTAGCAGATCCTTTAGCACGTCTCCACAGACGGACGCAAGGAGATGTGCAGGGGGGCTGAACAGGCAGAGAGAGGATCAGACAGGAGCCACCACATCATTGGCATCTGCAGTGCAGGACACAAAGCCAGTGGCACGGAGGGGTCTGCTGGGGACCACGCAGCTCAATCCCACCCAGCTGAGAGGAGCCTACTGTGCTCCAGGGCCCGATGGCCCCCGCGAGAGCCTGCCCAGGACAGCAGGGGCCCCACGTGGGTGCCAAGAGCCAAGCTCAAGGAGCACCAAAAAGAGGGGCCGTGAGTCCGCAAAGGGGGCTGCGAGTACCCTGCTTGACCTTGCGAGTCCGGAAGATACGGAGCGCGCATCGTAGCATCGGCTCTGGACAGACTCCAGGCAAGCTGGCTCACGCGTTCAGTGGGCAGGGCGAAGATGGGGGTCCCCAGCGACCTGGGTCCTCAGCTCCAGCTCGTTTGGGTGAGACGCTTAATGGAGGTCTGGCACTTACGGGACAGGCTGCGGCTTGGGAAGGCTGGAGTCACACGTGCTTCAAGGTTTCCAGGGGAAAGGGCCTCGGCGCAAGGAACTGCTGGGGGGCACAGCCTGGCTCGGGGTGACCCCCATAGTGAAGGGCACCGTCTCTGTCCAGCCAGCCGTGCTCGGGTCTGAGCGGAGGTCTCTGTCCCTTCACCAGGGCCTGTGCCCTGGAGGGCTTTGCCGGGCACGCCCTGGAAATGGGTGATACGCCTGCAGCTCCTGGACGCTTCTCCCAGGGCCGAGGGAGGGGACTCAACCTGCTCCTGCCAAGAGCTCTGTGGAGTTCAGGGAGCGCAGCTGGGATCAGCAGATCCCGCAGGGAAGTGCTTGCAAAACAACAAGCAGGCCTGGCCTGAAAAACAAGCCCCCGTTGGGGCAGCCCATGGTGTCGGGGAGGGCGGCTGCCACTGCAACAGGTAAGCCGCTTGCCCCAGGAGCTTCCAGGAGACCATGGACAACTCCACGGGGGTCCCACCTCCTCCCGCGTCACAACTGACTAGTCACAGGGCGCGAGCGACCAGAGCCGAGCGCAGCGGAGCAGACAGGATGCCGGGCGAAGCCTGGGAAGATGCTTTCAGCGACGCTTTTTCAGGAAGCGGGAGGAATCCAAGGCATGCGATGAGGAGCATCATTCACTGACCCTTAAATGGACCCACTCCAGCATGCTGCTAGAATAAGTAATGGCGAAGCGCATCGAAGAGGTGCCCAAGTACCTGGAGAGAGTCCAAAGCTCAGTGCCAAAGACACTGCATTACAAAGAGATTTTCCTTTGACCCTGGCATTTATTTTGCTCTTCGCTTGTGTGTATTTCTTTTTTTTTTTTTTTAATCAGAAGTTTGCAGCGTCCCTGGCTGATTTCAGGTTGCTTTCCCTCACCCAGTTATTAAAAGCTAATTGAGCTCTGAGTAAGCTCAGGCTCTTGAGGATGCCTCAATAATAAAGGGGAATGTATCAGGAGGATTTTTGGCTTGGTTCCTCCATTACGTCTAATTGCAGTTTCCACCTTCTGAGCCCGTGGCACAGGCGCTTCCCTGGTTCTCCTGTTCTTTAACTGTAATCACCTTTAATGTATTGTACCAGCCACCATTAACAAAACAATAATTGCAACATTGATCTTGTGAAAAAAAATGCTGCAGAAAACATGGCCTTCTGCTTTGAGCGCCAAGGTGAAGGACAGTTCAGCAGAGGTGGTGCCGGCAGGGGAACAGGGACCAGGTTTGGTGGGTCAGCCTAGCCCTCGTTTTTGTTGCGTAGGAAGTGGTCTAACTTGCCAAGATAAATTGAAGCCTACCACGAAGAAAAGAATCATCAGTTTGTATTCGCTCCCACAACGAACCTAGCAAAAACAGCCGTTTTCCGTCCCGTTTCGTAACGCGTATGTCAATGACACGTGATGTGTACAAGTGCCCTAAGAGCATCGCTTCTCCTCTCTCCTGTTACTCCTCTTGGCCAGCCAGTCAGCAAGAATCCCACAGGAAGATGTGTCAGGAGACCATCCTGAGGGCAAGGCTGGTGAGATGGCCAGTGGGGGAAAGCGGTGCCTCTGCTAGGGGTGTTTAGCGCTGAAGGCCGAGATTCAGAGGCCCCCAACAGCACGGTCTTGGCTCTGTTGACAAAGCCAGAAAGCTGAAAGGGGTTGATCGATACTCCCCACCCCAAGGGCCTGACACTGCTCTGCTCCGAGACGGAGGACTGATTTCCCGTGCCCCCTCCTCCAGGGTCATGCACAAGAGTTGGAGACTCTCAGGGCATTACAAACCTGGATCCCAGCTACCTGGATCCCAGTTAGCAACTCTGAGTATGCAAAAGGAAAAATGAAGCCCTCTGGACCCCTGGAGTGTCCTTGCCATTGCAAAAAGAGGGTGCCGCAGGAAGTCAGAGCATCCTCGAGCAGTGGGCTGTGGCTGCCGTCCTTTGGTACCTCCGTGCTCTCCATGGGAAGGGCAGCCCCTGTTGAGAGAGACCTAGGGAGCTTGGCTTGGCTTTTCTTTCTTTCTTTCTTCCTTTCTTTTTTTTTTCTCCCCCATTTAAACTTCTCTCCAGGATAATGCAATAAAGACATGAAGCACCTAATTTTCATTGGGGGACAACAGACGCAATGGTATATTTACCCAGTCATACCATTATGAAATCCTACAATTAAGGCTTCAATCAGATAAATGCAATTACATAATACGATCTTATACGATATAATTAAAAACATCTGCAATCAAACCGAAGCCGATGGTACAGTAATCCTTAATCAGAAATTACCCACCAGCAGCTCCAGGCTGAAGGCTCAGCGCCGGGTTTCCAGCAGACCATGAGGAGACGTTCTTTTGGGAGGGCCAGGGCCAAAGCCAGAGGTCAGACACCAGCCCTGGCTCACTTGCAGACATCAAACCAAAACACGTCGCACACCAGACCACGGCAGCCCTGCCGTGCAGCCGCCCCCTGGCCAAATTCTGCTTTCCCTTGCATAGACTAACTTCATGGCCACTCCCTTACGCTTTGCCTTCACATAACTGCAGGGCGGTCATGAGGAACGCCTGGAGTACAAATGCTGTTGCCACTGGCTGGACGCTGGCAATATAGCAATTGCTTTATGCACGTCACCTGGACTTTGCAACCTCGTATGCTTCACTGGCAATCTGCAAATGGCCTCCAAAGACCCAGGTTCATTTGCATCTCAATTTACAGACATTAAAATAAAAGCATGCAAACTCAACTTGGGCTAGGGCTCTGCTCTTCCTTGATAGAGGGGAAAGGAAGCTTGTCGCTGGGCATTCAGAGCACTACCCGCCTGCACGTCATTTGCTGGCCTTGCCTCTCCTGTTCGAGGGAGAAGGCAGAAGTAGGAGGCACGCGGCCTTTGACTCGCGTCTGGTCTCTGGGTGCCCTTGGATCTAGCCCCAGGGATGTTTCTAACAAGAGTGCCCCAAAGAGGCCGGCCTTAGCGGTGGACCACTCTGTGTCTCCTCCAAGAAGGCTCCATTTCACAGTGCACGCCCTGGGGAAACAGGAATTCATCCAGTTTCACCCTGTTTTTTCACGGCGGCCTGGGTAAACAGCAGGAACGTGATTAAGAATCGGTGCCTGGCCCTTGGCTCTGGGCCCAGGACCCCGTCAGCTGGGACCAAATGAAGACAAATGGGCTGGATGACACATTAGCATCCATTAATAAAACTCCATGGCCAGCTCCGGACCCTTCAGCAGCGGGACAAGGCTTGCATGGGCCACAGAAACCAAACGCCTTTCTTTGCCTTACATGTGGACCGTCCGCACTAGGGTTGGCATAGACAACAGTAGAAGAAGCTTGCCCTGAGTACGAGTTGCTGGAGCTGGGTGCAAAGTCATTCACCTGAAAGGCGACAAGATCTTAAGACTCAAAGAATTCTGCCAGGGACAGGGCTATTGCTACTCTAATTCATGGGGAAGATGATAATGGGTGGCAGCCCAAATCCAATGGAGATGGATGGATTAGAGTGACCAACCATGGACTGATATGACGCTGGGACACGCAATCAAGCACGCTGCAAAACAACCAACCTTCTCCTGCAAAAAGCCCACGAGCAACGTGACTGTCACCGCACACACACAAGGGTCAGAGATGAGCAGAAAGAGGCAACCAAGTTTAAAAAGGCAAGTGGCTGGGGGCAGAAAGACAGCCAGGAGGTACGAATGAAACTCCCTTGCAAAGACAGCAGACACATGACGGAGACTGTTTCCGTGCAATGGAGACTGCACGGACCACCACGAACCCTGAGAGCTTCAGGCACATGCACCACAAACCCTGAGAGCTCCCTTTTCTGGCTCCTCTGCAAAGCCAGCCCCTTCTTTCAGTCATCATCTCTCTACCATGCTGCCTACTGGCCAGCTGCACACGCAGGCGTGTTGGGCAAAACAAGTCCCCGGAGCTATTCATCACCGGTTTGGGGCAACCCTAATGGAGCATTGCAAAAGGGCACTGTCACTGGCGCAGCACCCGTGGCTTCGAGAATGAATGCCTCGCCTCTGCTTCTCGGTTTCTGGTTGATAAACTCCACCGCTTTGCCTTGGCATTCATCTCGCCGTGAGACCATTAGTCTGCAACATGGCCCGAGTGGGAGCAGTCACCGATACAGAATTATACCGGCTATTACAGGGAGCGAGAGGTGGGGAGGGAAGGGAGACAAAGGATGCAGTGCCATGTGTTTCCCAAAGACTCACCTCAAGAAGGACGGGGCCAGCTGATGAGCTGCACAGACTTTGCAAACAGATAAAAAGGGGCAGGGGGGGAACCCCTGAGGAGGCTTGAAAGGATCTTTTGACTCAACAAAGTCCAGCCAGCTTCTAAGCCCGCTGGGTCTTGGCCCCGGTCGATGAGCTGCTGCAGGAAAGCTGCAGACACCGAGTATTGAATCTGACCCCCCTGGAGGCAACAAGGGCCAAGTGATCTAAATGCCCCTGCCTCATCTCCTGTGCTAGGCAGGCTGGCTTCTTCCTGCTCCTTGAGCTGAGAGATTACAGGTCCGCTGCAGGCTGTGCCGTGCCGTGGACATCGGTCACTGCTTGGCCAAGGAGCATAGCGTGGTCTCTGCATCCTGAGGCAGAGGGGACTCGGAGCAGCTGAGAGCTTGCACCTGGGCCGTGCTGACTTGTGGATTTGCTGCACGGCCCCTGCAGGTGCCCAGTGAAAGAGGGAAGGCTGGGTGACGGTCCTGCCGCTAGGACGCCTGGGCTCTTGTCCTGACACTCCCTCCTGGAGCAGGGAGCGCATCCACGAGATGCGCATTGCCTCCCACCCTGATAATGCCGATCGGCAGCTCTCCCTGCGAGATCCCAATGTGCTCTGCTAGGAGGTGAGGATTGCTGCTGCCGTTTTACACATGGGGAAAGCAAGGCACGGAGTGACAGAGCGTCTTGCCAGGCCCGTGGCAGGGCTGAGGAGGGAACGCAGGTCTCCAAAGCCTGACCCAGTGCTATATCCATTAAACAACACGATCGCCTTACTCTTCAGCAAGCCAGCTGCGGGATGCCAACCTACCAGATAATGGGGAGCCGCTCCTGTAGCTCAACTGGGAATAGTTGGTATTTTGGCACCTGACTCTGGGTACTGCCCTTTCCAATAACCCAGGGGGAGGAGATAGGGGTTGCGTGCGTCCTGGGCATCCCACCTCTGCAACAAAGGCGAGAACGCTGACCCCTATCACACCGCTCTTGAGGCCTCATTACTAGCTGCCAAATGCTTGGAGATCCTGTCACAGAAGCTGTTCCCTCCTTAACCATGAGGAACAATTAGCCTCGTTAGCTGTCTGCTGCCGGAGAAGGCGCGGCATCGCCGCTCAGGGCAGCAGACCCTCTCAGCGGCAGCGGCAGTCAGGAGAAGAGGAAGCCACGGATGGGGAAGGGTCTCCCACCCTGCGCTCCTTCCCGGCGCTGGGGCGGGAGGCCGCTCGGCAGGTGCCAGAGTCTCATCTGCCGACACCTCTTCATTAACGATGCCATTAAGTGTTGTTTTTGGAGGCGCACTCGAACGGCGGCGCCTCTGCAGCATTCGGAGGGCAAGGAACACCTGTTCCTGTCTCAGGAGCTGAATAAATTGCACATTTTGCTGGCAGATGTGCACACAATGAGACGAGAAGCTGATAAACAAAAGTGTGTGCTACCGAGGTACGGGACTAATTGCCAGGGCTTGGGTGGTTTTTAAATAGAGGGCCGCTCTTTGCACCTTGGCCTTTCGAGCTTGCTTGGAAGCTACAGACGCTTTCCTCATCCCTGGGGACCAGCGCTGGCTTTCCTAGCTCTAGCCTGCACCCATGGTTTGCTGGGGCACTTAAACTGAGAGTCGAGAGCCTGACACCGAGGCCAGGGGAGCAATCCCGAGTTCGCGCTGGTGGAAGCAGGGAACAAATCTGAGCCCGGGACCCTGCCCCAAAAGACTTACAAGCGAAAGAGGCAATGCTCTGGTCAGGACGGAGACAAGCAGCCAAGGGCTGCGGGGCACTTTAGCCAGGCCCTGCGGCTTGTTCTCGTCACACAGATTTGCTTCAGAGGCTTGGGGGGGCTTTTACCCCATGGCTTGGGGGGGCTTCTACCCCATGGCCTGTTTTTCTTAGTGCTACCTCTACTTCCAAGTGGAGGGTAACAGATGACTTGGGCAGTTGGTCCCTGAATCCTGGGCCCTTCTCCTTGCTCAAAGCTACCCGTGCTCAAACGGGTCATGTCTCCTCTCAATCTAGCGCCTGCCCCGCAGGGAGGCTGAATCTCAATGCGGTCGGTGCTGCCAGCCCTAGGTGGCTCACGTGGGGACAGCTGACCTGGGAAGCATCTTCACTCTCTACGTAGCCCTGAAGGCCTAAAGATGACACGGGCCCAGGTTTTGAGACAGGTCCATCAGCTGCCTTGAAGTCAGAATTAATTTGCGGCTCTGCCTGCTGCGGGTTTATCAGCCCCAGAGCCTGCCCAAGTCAGGAACCAGGCCTCTCCCCAACATCAGGACATCAGGCTTGAAATTGTGACTGCCTTTTAAATAAGCGTGGGGTTCTGGGTGGCCTCCTGAGATGTTGAGATGGACTTTGCTTGGCAAAGGTAGAAATGTTTTGCCTGGATCAAAAGCCGGGACTCTTCCACGGCTGCTTCATTCTGGGACCTGCAGCTTTAAACGAAACGCCAGGGACGTGCAGCAAAACTGAGAGCTGACAACCCTACAGTTAGGTGAGAGTTTGGATGCAGATGTAGTTTCCTTCATGCAGCCAAAAATTAAAAAAAAGAGCAAGTGGAACTACCACGTAACCAAATGGCAACAGGAACGAGCTCCAATTTTCCTTTGCATTTCAGTGATTTCCCAATGAAACCCCAAAGCTGTGGAAACCTCTGCACAGGGCAGGCAGATCCTCAAAAAAGCTTCTGGGTCCTGCTCAGGCACCAACACGAGGGCTCAGATTTTCGGAGGACCTCAGCACAGCGGGTCGGTACTCGACCACTGTGAAAAATCAGCTTCGAGAGTTACCCGGGGATGTGCTGAGGGTTCGGCGTTTTGATTGTAATCGAGGTGCTCAATCAGGGCCAAGCCCCGGTGAAACTCTGGCCTGCGTCTTGCATTACGAGCAAGAAGCCCAAGTGGAAACAGACTGTAGATCAGAAGTCGAATTCAGCACACTGCGGCCAAGAGCTAGCACACAGGAGGAGGGATTTCAATTTTCACCAGGTCCGGTTTAATCATCGGGAGGTTCAGCCGGCACAAAAAGGGAGATCTGTATCTTGACATTGTCCCTTTAAACTAGCGCCCCGCTAGAAGAAAAGAAAACTCTTCGGCCATAGTCTGAACAACGGGGGCAGAGAACGCAGAACATCCTGATATTATTTGTCCGTCTCGCTGAGCATGTCTCCGTGGCCTTACTGTTTGGAAAGGCCTTTATCTTTTATCATCGAAAGTTGAAAGGCACAATGGGCTTTCGAGCCAGTGAAGGGGCCCTGTCTGTAAATGGAAAAAAAGCAGCTTTGAGGCTATTTGGACTCTGTGCGGGGAAAGCGCTTCCCCTGGCTGAAGTCCGCTGTGCCGGGAGGGCTTAGCAAGCGATGGGTGACTCTCGCCCACACCTGGGGGACAACTTGCTTTCTTCCCTTTGTACAAAAAAAGGAAATGCTCTAGGCAAATTAGGTTTCCGTTGGATAGGCTAAGCCCAAAACAAGAAGCAAAGTGGAGAGAAGTCATGCAAGCAGGCAAGGGTTTGGAGGACTTGGGAAGGAAGTCCGAAAAACTCCTCAAATGGCTGGGGGTAGTGCCAAACACCGTATGAGATCCTAGGGGATGCAGGTACTCAGCACCTCAACATCCGAGCCTGCACGGCCCACATACGTCCCCAGTCTACCGCAGTCCTCGGGCAGTGGACTCTCAGGAAGGTGGCTGGGGTGAGCGTGATCAAGGGTAAGCCATCACAAAGTGGTTAAGGGCACGCTAAGTATCTGTGCCCATTTTGAGAGGTCATCGAAGAGGGAAGGACCCTTCCATCTAGACACAGGGGCAGGTCTAGGAGGAATAAACTGCACATGAGCAAAGGGGAGCTCAGGCTTAACCTCCAGGGAAGAACACACTCCCCAGTGAGATCTGCTGGGCTGTGGATCCACCTCCCCTGGGAAGCAACAGACGCTCCATAAATGGAGATTTTTAAACCCGAATTTAGCCAGGAACCAGCCAGGCAGGAACAAGCCTGGGGTACACATCGGGTGAGACCTCCTATGACCACCTAGGTATCAGTGACCACTACCCCACCCTGCATTTTGACCCAGCCTGGTCTGACTGTCTACAGAGTGACGGAGGAGCACACAGTGCACATCCCAGCACACAGCCCCTCCAGGGGACAGGACCCCCCACGCCATCGCACAGCCCGATTAGCAATGTCTGCCTGCGAGGGCTGCAGGACGAGGCCTCACCTCGAACATCGCGGCAGCCTCTGCCTGTTCAAACCAGGCTTGTTCTCCTTTCATGGCTGAATGTTATTACTGCTAATTAAAAAAAAAAGAGAGAGAGGGAGAAGTAGAAAGAGCACTATAGTTGTTCTTGTCTAATTGCAACATTAAGGACATTATACTTCACACCTCCTCTGAGCAGTTGTCAAACTACTACATAATGTTCTGCTCTTCTGTTTGCATGGTTGCCTGAGTGGTAACAGGAGTTTTCCATTATAGACTCCGCCACCATCAAACTCATCAGGCTGGCTGCGAAAAGTGCACCGACACCGATGGGCTGCAACTCGCAGAGCCTCGAGCGAGGGAGGGGCATGCGCGCCAGGCGGGCGATCCGGGCACGTGAGAGCGTGTGGGTTTCCATGTGCCAGGGATGCTCTTTTACGCCGGCCCCAGCTCCCAGCGATGCCTGCTGCGCTTGTTCCCAGGGTGCTGGAGAAGCCTGGATCCGGACGCCCTGCCACGGAGCTGGCCCCGATGCCGACGCAGCCAGGGTCAGCCCTGTGCAGCACGCCCGGCGCGGACAGCAGCCACTTGCCCGGGGCCAGGAGGTCGCTGTTGTTCCCTTCGGCTCCAGCTTTGCACTTCTATGGGGCTTGTCGTTCAAGGATCTCTCAACCCTCTCCAGGCCCTTGTGAGTGAAGCTGGTGAGCATTAGGCCCATTTTGCAGATAAGTAACCTGAAGGACGGAGCCTCCGAACTGGCTTGGCTGGGCAAATATTATTTTCAAGAGACGTACTAAGGACCAGAGCCCCACAAACCCTCTCCTCCTTCACTCTGTAGGTCCCTCCGCGCATGAACTTAGGCACACACATTTTGGCAGTACTTTAAAAGCAATGTTACTTGCCTTCCCTGCCCACCCTTCACTTGCCCTTACAAATCAGAGGTGAGGCAGGGCCTCTCAAGCACTGGAGAGGAGGCCTGCTTTGCTGCTTTGCCAGCCACATTTCCAAGCTGAGCATGAATAAAGAGGACCTGAATTTTTAAACCCAGCCTGGCCGACGCAGGGGGATACAAGCGATGGCCTGCGAGGAGCGGCGTCATCCAGCAGCTGGGCTCCCGACGCGGCCTCGTTCCCACTTGGCTTGGCACCATGTCGCCAGCGGGGAAACACAGGCCCGAGGAGCTTGCACCTGCCAGTGTTGGCAGGATGCACCCAGCGGTGCTGAGACCCTGCTGCCCCTTGCTTATCTAAGGAGACATGGGGAAGGCACGGACACGGGGACAAGGGACTCCAGGTGCCAGCACCACATCCTCGTCACCCCACCAGAGAGACCACGGCAGGACAGGGCATCATCCCAGCACAACAGCAGGACGCCTTGTCCACAAAGAGCTGGCCAGGCCCACGTGGAAACATCTGGCCTGGACAGATGGAAAGGAAAGGGTCTCTCCCAGAGCAGGGTGGGGACTTCCAGACCTCTGCATGGCGAGGAGGGAGAAAACGGGCTGGGCCCACAGACCTTGGGATCCTAGGTGGGGTGCGAGGAAAGATAGCAGCCTTGGCAGAGTGCCCCAGGTGGACTGAAGCGACCCCAGGGTACAGTCCTCCTGTTGGGCACCGGAGCAATTAACTGACCAGCAATTAACTCTTTCACCTAAGTGTGGGGTGGATTTTCCCCTGCTCCCTGCAGCTGTTGCTCCAGCTGTTAGCCGGGGACCTTTTCCTCGGGGAGCAGCTCCATCCCTGCTGCTCCCACCTCCGCCCGGAGCAGCAAGGAGAGCGGTCGATAGGTGATTAATAACCGGCCTGTCCGGGAAGCCCAGCTAATGATCCTGAAAAGACTGCATTAAACAAACACATTATTAACCCCGGAGCGTGGGCCAGGTCGCCTGCTCTCCCGGCAGCACAGCTTCCCCTCTGGCGCACAGGCAGAGCCAGCCCTTCTTGGCTGGAAACTCGCCACTGCCACGGGCACGAAGTTAGTTTGGTGGGTGAGACGGGCAAAGGGGGCTCCTCCTGCAGGAAGGTGGAGCTGGAGGCCTTCGCCCTGCTCTGAACCAGCTAATGTGATGGGGATGAGGGACGGCTGGGGTGGGAAGGTCAGCGCCTGCCAACCTAGCACAGACCGGATCCCCGGATGCAGGCCCGGGAGTCCGGACAGCTGCGGTAGCGGTGCTGCCGAGACCGCCAACGGGTTAATGAGAGGCAAGGAAGGGAGAAGCAGAGTCCTCCTCCTTAACTGCGGAGAGGGCAGGGCACCTGCGCCTGGCCCTGCTAACCGGCGCCCAGCCAGGCCACAGCCTGCAGGGGCTGCAGCTCCTTCTGCCAGGGAGAGCTCCTCCCCAGCATCCCCTCGGCCTCTTGCCCCTGCAGAAAACGCCACTCAGCTCCGCTGGAGATGCCCCTCTGCGCCACACTGCTCCCACCCACTGGAAATGCCTCCCAGCGACTCCCACCACCGCCCCCGTCACCCACGTGAAATGCATACCCAGCACCCTCCAACCAGCATGTGCTCAAGTACACATATGTGCACTCAGGTCCACCCACAAACACACATGCACGCTCACGCTCAGGTCCACACCCATGCGCGCAGGTCCACATATTCACATGCAAGCGCACTCCGGCATGAACACACGCATGCTCGGGTCCACACCCGTACATACACACTCAGGTACGTGCACAAACACATACCAAGCTACATGCGTGCTCAGGTAGACACACACGCACAGAATCACCCTAGTCGCAGCAGGGGAAGGGGGCTTCGGCCTTTCCTTTCGGACCTGAGAACCAGCGCAAGCCAAATCCTTGAGCCCCAGCCGGGTCAGCGAGGGCAGCACCCCATGCCCAGCCCTGCCCCACAGCCACTGCTCGAAGCCCCGCGGCATGAATCACGCTCTCCCCTGCGGCTGCGTGAACAAGCCCTGCATTCGCTTCCCGACCCCGGTGACAGTGGCAAGCTCACCACCGCCCTTCCCTGAAACCATTGATCCGCTCCCTCTGCTCTCGTTGCCTTTCAGGCCATCTGGCTCCTGCCAGGGGAAAGGCAGCCGCAGGGAGCAGGACACGGGGCTAATACAGGCACTCCTCTCCTCGCTGAACGTCGTCCCGGTTAACGTTGTCTCATTATGACGTCTCTGATCTATCAGAGAACGCACTCGTTTAGGGTCGCGCAATGTTCGGTGATAATGTTGTCCGGCCGCCGCCTGCTAGTAGGTAACGACTGGGATGGAGTTGGATTCGCTTAACCTTGTTTCGCTTAAAGTCGCATTTTTCAAGGAGGTAACTACGACGTTAAGCGAGGAGTAGCTGCAACGGAGGCTTTTCCTTCCAAGCTGTGGCTCTGAAGTCGGCTCAGGAGGGAGGCTCTGCCTGGCTGCCATCACCAGCACTTTGGGGCTGCCTGGGGCTTTGTGGGCAGCTGGTGCCCTCCTCCTGCTCGCAGGCTAGGGGCACGTGGAAAAGGAGCACGTGCTGTTTCCAGAGAGGGCACTGGTCTCGGGGTCCGGCCACCTGCTGCTGGGTGAGGTTGAAAGCGAGGGAGAGAAAAACCCGCTGAACGCCGCCCGGGTTCGAAGTGACCTCCGGGCCGCCGGGCCCACAGCCCACGGCTGCCGTTGGGAGCTCTCCTTTGCTGCAGCCTTATCCTGGAGCAGAAAGCCAAGCACCGTGATGTTTCCCTGCTCCAGATCCTAAAGCTAGCGAGCGACAGGGCCCGGGAAACAACCTGGTGGAGAAGCGCAGCTCTCCCGCCCCTCCCTTTTGCAGCAGGCAGGCTCCTGTCGGAGGAGGCAAGCAGCCTGCTACAGCCGTGGAGGAGAACCTGTCCAAGTTGAACGATCGGAGGCTATTAATAGGCAGCATGGCAGGCGACGGGGCCCAGAGAAGCCGTGGACGTGGCTGATGCACCGGAGCTGTCAGGGAAGTTTAGGAGAAAAGGCGCATAGAAGCCAAAGAGCGTGGCTTTTACGCCGTCCTCTCCTGACCTTTAACACACCCTGACCTTTCCTGGGCCTCTCCTGCAAATGCCACGCCACTCCTCGCCCTGTCGGATTAAATGTCATCGGAGGGGCGCGAGGCATCTCCCGCCGCTCAAGCCCATCCCCTTGGCGCCCGGCCTGTCCGGAGACGGCTGGCGCGCAGACGGAAAGCGGGAGAGAGGTTCTTGTCTCCAAGACCAAGCCCCCCGCTGTCCCGGGGCTTTGCAGACCCTTCAGCGGCCCTGTTTTGCAGCCAGTGAAACTGAGGCATGGAGAAAGGGGGACAGGGAAAAGGTTTTCCGCGCCGCAGTTCCCCCCTTGGCGAAGGGGAGGGCAACGACGTTGAGCGCCTGACGCAGGGGCTGCGCGGCCGAGGGGACAGACGTGTGGAAAGCCCTTGGGCAGGGAGAAGGGATGGGGGCCGCGTAGCAGGCTGCGGCTTGTCGAGCGTTTGCTCTGCACCCCCAGTGCCCACGTGCTTGGGAAGAGGCAGCAGGACCGAGCAAGCTGCCATGGAAAACCTTGAACTTGCAGCTCCAGGGATCTGCCGGGGGCACTGGCTGCCCCCCCCGGACACGGGGGGACCCCCAGCTGGCCCTCCCAGCCCGCTCATTACCTTGCCACGCGAGGCCCAGACGCCGGTGTTTTCGGGGGCATTATCTTTGCTCAGTTGACTGTAAACGTTTAAGCGGAATTGACTGTGTATTCAGGCACTTTCAAACACAAGTAATCTTCATCTGGGAGACGGGAAGTGAAATATGTTATTGCCGGGCGCAGTAAATTACCCGCGCCAGCCCTGGCATATAAAACATTACAGTTGCTGGCCAGTGCACTCACTCACCCGCGCTGTCTGCCTCCCTCCATAAATTACAAAACAAATGCTGGCTGGTCACTCCCTGACACAGCACTGAGGCCTGGGAGAACGGCGCCGGCGGGGAGAAGCCGCGGGGGGGCCGGCGTTTCTCCCCACCGGGCCACAGAGTCCAAACCCCAGCAGGTGGGTGGAAGGGGCTGGGAAGCAGAGGCTGCTCCTTGCTCATGGAGAGCAAACCCCCGGCAGACTGAGGCTCCCCCAAGCTCCAGCCCCCCCGGGAGCCCACCAGAAGGGGGTCACGCTGGGCTAACCACTGGCAGGATGCTAATTGATTAATTCATCCATGATTCTTTAGGAAAAGGAGGAAGCAGTGATTGCGTACGATAAATCCTACCCCCGCTCCATACAGGCAAGTGTCCTGGGGTCTTCCCCGCTGGCTCGCACTTGCGGCGTACAAGGTCAGCCTACCGGTCCATATTGTCCCATGTTGCGCGTCCTTCCACACCTCATCAGGTCATAGCTGCGGCTCCCCTGATAGTTCACCTCTTGCCATATGGGATCAGCTTGCTGGTCCTTATATAGCCTGGCTGTCTCAACGGATCAGACTACTGATCCATCAAATAGGGTCTCCACCGGCCATGGCAAGAGCCCAGTACGGAAGAGACAGGGACGCCACACCTCCGGCAGGCCTAGCGCAGCCCTCCCAGACGCCCGCCACAGGAGAGACCAGCAGGTACAACTGCTGCTCAAAGCCACGCAAACACGGGACGCAGACGCTCCCCCTCACATTTCCATTTTGCATCCGCTTGTTCAATACATAAAACGATCCTTTTCATTCGCAAGGTCCAATGGCGCTAACGAGCTGGTATAACGGATGGGGCTCATCAGCTGTGAACGGCAACAGGCAGCCAGGAGGAGAACAAACAGCTCATCCAAATATTTTCAGGGAAGGCCTTTAGGAAAAAAAAAAGGCAAAATAAATAAACTAAAATAAATTCCTGCAACTTTAACAATTGCGGCGTTGGATTTGGGAGATGTTATTCCTAGTGACAGACAAGGGCAATTATCTGCTATCCGCCAGCAGTTTTAGCCTAATTTCATTACTGCTGTGCAATTCTTCCGGAGCCGCTAGTCTATCAATGTCTCACAGAAAGGATTAGCCGGCACTTTCTTCATCTTCAAATGAATTTTAGCTGTCATGCCCTTGATGAATAGAACAGGGAGGACTGCTAACCTAGGCGAGGAAGCATGTCTGCCTGGCTGCTCCGAGCCCAGGCAAAAGCTGCTGAAACACCAAAGCAGCCAGGGCAAAAGGAAGGTGCGGCTCGCGCCTCGGCGGGCCCACGTCCGAGCCGAATCCAAACGCATGCCGGCACGGCACAGGTGCATCCCTAGGGCGCTGCATCCATCTCTATCGATCCCCACGCGTACACGGCTCACCCGCGCGCGTCGCTGCCTCGCCGCTCCCCCCGCGGCCCGACGCGGAGGCTGTGCCCTCGTGCCGGCACCTGCCTGGCAGGGCCGTCATAGATTACCTGCCCGTACACAGCTCGTGCTCGCTCCCCTTGCCACGATGACCACGAACGACGCAGCGTTGCTGGACCTGCCCGTCACCAAGCTCTGCCCCGGGCAGCCGGGGGAGAAGAGCGCTCTGCTCCGCGTGCTGGCACTTGAGATGCTTCATGCTCTAGGAGGGAGATCATCAGCGGTGCAGACGGGTGTTAGGAGCCATTGATTTATGTCACAGGAGTAGCGGGCGCGGTAGCTTTCATTCGCGGTCTCCTCTAGACAAGGGGAAAAGGGAGAGAGGAGCCGCTGGGGCTGGGAGCAAGCAATGCCACAGGGTCTGGTGCTGCCTTGCTGCAGGAGCACGAACCAATTCACTCAGCTACTCCCCCGCTGTAGAGCAGGGCTATCCCTGACCTGCCCGCTTCACTGGGGGTACGTTGAGGTGTACTAGCTAATGCTTGCCTGCGGCTCGGGCTATTCCTCAGAAACCAAATTTAGGAACTGGGCAGCCCTCTCTCTAAGCTAGTGTATCGGTGCTCGGCGCTCTCACAGCATCCTGGACAGATACAAATGACAGCATCTGTAATATAATGAAATAATGAACAAACCCTCGCTGTCCTTCTCCCAGAAATGTTTCTCTGTTATAAGGCCACCGAGGAATCAAGGAAAGCAATTTAAACTTCAGAAGCTGAAAGCAAAGAAGATGCTGAATGGAGACACGTCCAGCCAGCATCGTCCCACAAGGCTGCCATGTGGCACTCAACCTCGGCAATGTATTGAATTTTCAGCTTGGGGCCAAACTGGAAACCCCAAAAACCATTTCTTATGGGGCTCAAACATGCTTTGCTTTACCTGAAAAACCTTCCTTTCAAGGTAGGTTTTTCTGTAGCCTTTTCTAAAGCTGAATCTAGCCCAATTCTGGCCAAAGCGACACTTTTCACACGACCATTCTCAATGTTTAGAAGATATCAAGAGGAAACATTTACACTCTCATTTTTCCCCCCTCCACTGCAACCACTCACTGAACTGGACCTGAACTCCTGCAGAGTCTGGGCTGATCACAAGCGGCCTCCTTTCCCAAATCATTGCTGTGCCCAGCATACTTCAGCATATTTGAATACCATATTTGAAGAGTCGCGACGGCAGACCCAGATACTGTGGCCCGTTCAGCAGCATGTCAGATGCCACGCTGTGAAAAGCAGTTTTGTTCGCAGCCTTGGCAGGCGAAGTCCTGTTAGAAGTGTGCTCGTGTGCTACGGTGCTAGTTGGTGTGGGGGACACTACCCACCATCAGCTCACAAAAGCTTGTGCTATATCTATGTAGACGTATCTCCATCGGTTAGTCTATAAGGTGCAACTCTACCATGCCTTCAGCAAAGAAAGAGCCAGCTCGTTATGCCGTAACTCAAAGTCAAACATGGTTCATTTGAATGCCTGCTTCCTCCAGGCCACACTGGAGCTCATGCAAACCCTTAGCTATGCAATTTGTCCTTCCTCACGTAAGCAGCGCGCCCCTGGGCCCAATTCTGGTCTTGCACCCACGTCAGTCAGGAGAAATGCTGCCGGCTTTGACGGATGCATGGCCGATCGTAGCCAAAGCAGAAGCCAACCCCAATAGGCCTGGGTATAAGCTGGAGGAAAGACTGCTTGGCTGAACGACTGTACTTCTAGACCGCTGGACTCTGGAAGTCAGCGAGGATGGGGACAGTGCAGAAGAAATGCCGCAGGGGAGCTTGGGCTTGGGCAGATTGAAATCGAGGGGCAGGGACTGGGCCTCCTGGCACCAAGGTCACCAGACACATCTTTGCTAAAGCACTGCTTAAGTTCCTCGGGTCCCCAGCCGGCCTGGGGGAAGGCTGAACCACTCCACGCTCCTATGACACTAAATCCACCCATTCAAAGTTGTAACAATGCCACAATGCTAATTAATGCAAAACCAAAGGTTCATAGTTGTAACAGTCACACAACGCTAATTAATACAAAACCAAAGGGACTAATAAGGCAGTGCATGGAGGGCCACTTCCAACAGCTTCTGGGTAACTCCGAGGTCTTCCCGCATGCTTTACAAAGAAGGTGGCAGGGAAGGTGGGGTAAGAGCAATATGTGCCGAGGTGAGACGGGCCTTCAGGCCGGTGGGAGGGCAAGGATCAGCCTCAGGGAGCTCCAGAAATAAGGATGCTCTCTGCATGGAGATGCAACACAGGCCCCTTAGGAAGCACACTGAGATCTAGAGGATGGAGGGGTCTGTCTCCCAGCTGCTTGGAGCCACAGCACCCCACGGTCTGAGTAGTGAGACCTGCCCTCTCACCCCTATCACAGCCCCTTCCTGCTCAGGGCCCGGGGAACGCAGGGTCTGGGGAAAGCCTACCGGCTGCAGCTGCAGGAGCCAGTCAATACCCAGCACTTTGTCATTTATTGTTCCCAAATGATGGCGGGAAATGGTTCAGTTGGTCAGCACAGAGAAAATGCCTGGCCGGTGAGTCCCCTGCTCCAGGCCAGGGCAGCTGCTTGCCCTGGGGAAAAGAATGGGCTTTGTCTGGGGCAGAGGAAGAAGATGCCATTTTCCCATTGCAGAGATCTGTGACACGCAGCCACCCCCGCACCCGGCTAGACCACGCACGAGCTACCCACAGCCCCATCCGCGATCCCCGCCTGGCACGCGGGTCATTCAGCAAAGCACAACACGGGCCATGATGGGCAAGCCCAGCTCCTACCGCTGCTGTGCGTCCACTTGTGCGGCACGACAATGCACTCGACTGTTGTGCCAACCGTCGTCCTGTGCTCACAGCCGTGCCAGGCGCTGGCGTCTAGACAGGCCACGGGGCTATTTTTTTTTTTTTTACCACTGATCATTGGACCGTGCTGATATTAGATCAATGGGGAGACACATTGCCACTGTTTACACCATGAGCAGCACAGAAATGACTGGATTCTTCCATCTCCAGGGTCCCCCACTTCTTGCCATGACAGATACTTCCTCTCATTGCCTTCCAGTGCTTTGTCTGCTCTGAAATGCCTAAGCCAGGCGTCTCCCACGAAACAGCCTTGATGCAGACCTTTGCCCGCAGATCAGAGAAGTGAACTCGCTGTGGATGACTTTAAAACCTCACTGTAATGAGACTCAGTTATTTAATTCCTCTTAAACGTTTACCCCCAGCGCTGGATTCTCGGCACAGAATAGTTCAGTGCCATCCCTTCCCTTCAGTGAAATGTCATTTCAATATAACCTAGCCAAGCTGGGTACCTGCTCCTAATAAACCTCTGCGACTTTAATGAACTAAATAGCAAATTACTTTTTTATTCAAGAATGAAATTTCATCATATTCATAATTCATATTTTATTTCAGACATCTGCTGCTGATTACATTACATTTAACTAAAATTAGATGATGCGCAGAACGTAATTAAGCCCCTGCCAAAATCTCTGGCCCACCAATACGTGCCTTGCTCAGCGGGGGCTGCTTGGAACCTAATATGTAATTAGGAGCTATTTTCTAGCTGTTTTTAAAGTCTGAAAATTAGCTGCCTTTATTAATCACACAGACAAATATAAAGCGGAGCCAACGCTTGCTGAAATTTCTAAAAAGGATTTTTTTTTAATTATACACCACATAGCGCTGAGACTCATTTTGAATGTTGATTTGTTGTGCACTGACATTTTGACAACTAGTTCTCAATTTGTCTGTCGTAGTTAGGCAACAACAAAGCAGACAGTAATACTTAACTTTCAAAACCTTCAGTGTGCCAGGAGGGGAAAGGGAGAAAAAAAATGTATATATACATATACACATGCTGCTTCTTATGAGCGTTCGGCTCTGCGGGAGTCAGCGTGGGGCTGTGCCGTGATGTCCGTCTCAGTGGAGAGCGGAAACCAAGATGGGTCAAGGCTGGTTCATTTCCACGGGCTCCGAATGCCTCACCTGCTTGGAGATTCCCCCCCGGGCGTCTGCACAGCCGCAGGGCGGTTGTACCCTGCAAGGGAGCCAGCCCAGGGGGAAGGGGGACAGACGGATCCAAATCAAATCCCCTTCTGCAGCCTAGCAGACCGGGCCCGGGCTGTGGCAGCACGCTGGGTTCGGTTCGGGGAGAGCAGCAGGCAGGGAAACCTCCGTCTGCAGCGGGAGGACTGTCCCGTTGGAAGAAGATTCGAGTGACAAACAGGAACCGATGCCCCGCACCTGACTGCGGCCAGTGCGGGGCTGCAGGCAGGCAGGACATCAGGCCTCACTGAAGGACACGCAAGCCCCCAAGAGTGGCCAGATTTCAGCCGGGGGCGACGGACGACAGCAGATGCATCACGGGAGCAGCTGAAGCGAGGGAAGAAGAGAGTGCCAGGCTTTGGCGGCGTCCGTGCTGACACCCTCGGAAATCCAGGGTTGGCTGCAATCGCCGTTGCACCCTGGAGGGCTCCTCTCCTCCCAGATGACACTGCCACGGGGGCCGCGCCGCGGCGGTGGCACGTGCTCACTGCCCTTGGTAGCCAAGTGGACAGCAGCCCACGGGGAAACACATGGGCATCTCCTGCTGCTGTTCACGGGGGAGTAGCATCCGCGGCCCCGAGAGACCGCAGTGCTCTGCCCCTATTGCAACAACCCCTGGGGGCCAACCACAAGCAGGCCTCCCAGCACGGGCCAGACCCCACGGGTAGTGGTCCTAGCTCCTCGCCCCAGCACCCTCAGGCATGCACTGCCCCCCCCCCGCCCATGAGCCCCCAGCAAAGAGGAGCAGATGATAGCAGGGGCGGCTGGAGGCAGCAGGAAGAGGAGAAAACACAAATAACCCCCCTCCATCCCTTCAGCGCCTGGGCCGCGGAGTGGAGCGTGTGTAATACAAACAGCACTAATCCCCTGTCAGCCGCGCCGCATATCAGAGGAGACAAGCTCCGAAGCGCCAGCTCTAATTGAATCGAATTGAAAAGGCGGCGTGGGCCGGCGGGCTGGGCGCTGGCCGCTCACCTTGCCGGGGCGCCCACCCGGCCCCCGCCGCCTCGATTCGCTCCATTGGGATTTCTAGCCGGCTGCGGGGAACTTTGCTCTCCCGAGGCCCCGGCTGTTGCCGTGCATGGAGGCGGCAGACAATGACGGCAAGGTCTCTCCCCCTCTACACACACACGCGCGACCCCGCTCCCCCCGCCCGCCTTTTATCTATGCGCTCTGACATTTTCTCTCTATCTTTGACCCTTTTTCTGTTCTCTCTGTTATCTCAAATAATGTCACTGCCTCTTTAGAATCTATTCATCAGAGCAGAAAGAAACCGCGGCTGACACCGATAAAAAAAAATACCATCTGTGCCTCGCAGGGGAAGGAGAAATGCCCGCACCAACCCCGACACCGCAGCCTCCCCCCATCCCCACATGTGCCTGGCGGGGGCATGGAAGAGCTGGCCTGACCCCGAGGGAGACAGAGGGGGGACGCCGACGGGAGAGACCTGCCCGTGTGCAAGAGCCTGGGCAGACGACCATATATCGCAGGCCAGCGGTGCTGCACATCAGCACACCGGGATTCGGGACAGACGGACGGGTTAGCCAGCCTTGTCACCAGCGGGCACGAGCGTGTTGGAGCCTGTTTGCCTTGAGCAAACGGCTAGTACAAGACAGATGGGGGCAGACAACATCGAAGCTGGTTTAACTAGCCCCAGTCGAATGCTAGCCCCCTCTTTCTGGGGGGGAAATCTCCAGCTGATGCTGGTTTATGCGCTTGTCCGTTCTTTTTCCCCCTCTGGTGTAATGTCAAGGAGACCTGTGGAAATGCGTGGCCTGTTCAGGCCCTGAGTGTGGACTAGGTGCAGCCTGAAGACGGGAAGACCACTCGCACTTGCCACCATCAGCACTTGACGGCTTCCAGCCTGAGACCCCTTTGTAACATTATGATGCACGGAAGTGAGGCACAAACACCTTTCCCTCCTTGCCACCTGCACGAGGGAGCCGCTCGCAGCTGGATGGCCCATCGCTCTCGAGGCACAGAGCGCAAGCTTGCCAGCCGAAGTCTCAGAGGGGAGGGAGACGCACAGGGAAGCTCAGCCCAGGACGCCAGGCACAGACCTGCAAGGAGGCATGGGGGCCAGCCCTCGCTCTGCCCTGTTGACGCCACTGGGAACTTCTCCATCGACTTCCCTGGCGTGTGGGTCACCACCTTTAGCTTTATCCCGCCTGCATGCATGGTGGCTCATCAGGTCGAGCTTTGCAGCCGAGATGCTCTCAGCATCACGGTAACTGCTGAATCCCACGCAGATCAGCCGCTGTTTAAAAACTTCCTCCCCTGGAGATGTCGGACGTTTCAGCTGTTCCTGCCCCTGCGCCTTCACCGTTGAATCCGGGGCCTGCATCCTTACCCCAAGCTGAAGCGAGGCTAGACGTAGAAGGATCTGCCATGTACCTTGTATGACAGGCTAGTAAAATAGGCTTCTGCTCGGGCACCACAATGAGGGGAGAGTCCCTCCCTGCCCACTGCACGCACAGCTGCATTGCACCCTGCCTGGGATACTAAGAAGGGGAAGAACAAGACAAACCTCGGTCTAGTTTATCGTGGAATAAGTCGCGGAGCCTGAGCTATGGCTCTTGCCAGGAAGACATCCCCCCTTAGTGCAGGGGGGCTGGACCCGATGATCTTGCGAGGTCCCTTTCAACCCCTTAAAAACTATGAATCTATGAATTGCTGGCAGCACTGTTGGGTCTGTGGGTCCCAACCAAACCTGTTGCACTAGCCTAGGATGCTCAAACAGGATGCCATGAAATCCTTTTAAGTGTGCCCATGAGCACTGTTAGGTGTGCAAACACCTATGCGATTCACAGAATAAGCCCAGCGATTTCAAACAGGAATCCGTCATATCAAAACCATTCTGCCCTGCTCTGGTGTCCACAAGTTTTTGCAACAAAAGAACGGCTCTATTATTTTTCCATAGTCAAGAACCAAATAAAAGTGAAGAGCTGGCATTTTCCAAGGGGCATCTGGAGTCTAAAAAGGTTGAGAGCCACTGCTGCAGACACTCCAGTCAGAGGGGCAGAGACGCTACCCAAAGAGCCCACAATCTGCCAAGACACAGCCGAGGGTGAAGGGAGACAGGGGAGCTGCTGTTGAGTTGCCCAAGGTCACGCAGTAGCACAGTGTAAGAGCAAGGCTGAGGTCCAACAATCCTCTGCCCAGGGTCCCAGCCCCCAGAGCTACGAGCTAAGTCGAGAGCTGTGCAGGCAAGGACCATTTCCAAATATTTTTCCATGGTGGGCTTTTTTTGGGGTTTTGTTTTCTCCTCTGCAGAAGGCGGGAACCTGCTGGAGCCTCCCAGCCCTGCTCGGGCTATTAACAGGCAAAGCTGAGCTCGTTAGTCTTTTTTTTTTTTTTTTTGCAAAGCTTGTAACGTGAAAAATGAAGCTCAAGAAAAATTAGCCAAATTACCAGGCTAATCCTTCAGCAGCAATCGTTGCTCCATTACACATCCACAGCGTGGCTGGAGCAAGGAGGCTGTGGGAAGGGAAACGGCTGGTCTCCCGCAGGGGCAGACAGGGGGGTCGGACTGAGGCAGCAGCTGATGGAGGCCCTCGTCTGGGCTGAGCTGAGAGGACCTGCGACGCTTTGCTCAGGTATCTGACAGCTGTAACCAGCACTGGCAGAGCAAAAATCCACATGGGCAGGGGCGGAGGGAGGTGCTCAAGCAAAAAAGCACGGCACCTGGTTCCTACGCCTGCCTCTTGTCACGCCGAGTCAGCAAGTCCGGTATTCCGGACCTCAGTTTACGTGTCTGTGAAATGGGGAGAGGCAACTAAATGGATTAGCTGAGACGAGAGAAACATGGCAGGCACAGTAACAGGTCTGTGCCCATCCCTCCCAACAGCACGTGGGGGCCAGGAGCGGGAAACCCCTCTGGCGTTGATCCCTGGTGCAGCGAACTCGCAGCCTTGCTCGCAGGAAGATCCACGGGAGCGGCAGGGAGCGCGCCAAGGGGGGCACGTCTCCCTGTCTGAGCTTTGTGCCGGCAGCAGCCAGGAGAAGCTATGCCTGGAGCTTGCTCCGATGCCAGGGGCGTCTCGTGCTGGCTCCCCCGTGCCTGGCGCGCAGGCCAGGTGAAGCTGGCAGGCCTGGCGCTTCGGCAGAGCGGGTCGGCGCTGCCCCCGTGTGGCCAGCCACAGAATGGTGGGCTGCGAAGGGCACGTGCTCCCATGCCCAAGGGTGAGGGTCCACGCTCTCTCCCCTCCGTCAGATGCAGAAGTGGCTTGGAGGGATTCCTGAAAGGCTGGGACGCATTTGAGGAGCCCGTTCCAGCCACGAGTCCTTCTCCGCCCAGGAGAGGGGCAGGTCATCGGGTCCAAGCACCTGATATAGGTAGCGACCCAAAGCAGGGGGCTTTCCCACGGCTGCCAAGCAGACGCCAGCCACAGGAGCCCTCAGGGAAGGAGGGCACAGCTCAGGGAAGAGACACTGGCAGTGGAAAGGTGCTGCTGGCACTGAGTGTAGTGCCAGTCCCTCGTACACTGCAGCTCCTGGCCTTGGCCAGGTTTTCGGTCGCTCTTCACTTCCCCGACGAACTGTCGCAGGGGCCACAGAAGCCAGGCTGGAAGAGCTCTGCCTCCCCCCTCTCCTGCGGACGGAGATCCTCGCACTGCGAGCTGTGAACCGGCATAATAAAGAGGCAAAGGATGAAATGGAGGCGTCACAGGGACTGCACACATTTATTTATTGAAGGGAAGGGAGGGGGAGCCCGAACAGCTGTGGGGGGCTGGTAATAGGATGGAGAGGCTTCCACACCCCAGAAGCTGCTTTAAATATTGAGTGGAGTTACTGGTGATTGAAGGTTACTACCATCCAACGTCCAACACAAAGCAAGCTTCATGGGCTCTGCTCAGCGTGCAGCCCAGGCACAGCAACGTAGCTGGCAGGGCAGGATGGGGCATGGAAACCCAAGTGGTCTCGTAACTTGGGGCAAGCCTCCCTGGGCCAAGGCCGCGGCAGAGGCAAAACAAGGGCAGTTTGTGCTGGTAGGGACTGGGCTGATGGCTGTTCAGCGGCCAGCCTGAGGGGCACAGCTGCAGCACAACTCACATGAAAAAAAGGGAAGACATAAAAAGCTGAAGCCCAAGAAACCGTGTTCATCCAGACCCGGATTTGAATGGTAGCAGGCATTCAGTTCCAGTTGCTTTCAATCACCAGGTTTCTACAGTTCCCAGGACTGTGCACCCGTCAGACACCCCAAAGACACGAGGATGCAAAGGATGCTTCTTAGGGGAGGACAGACACACAGCTGGCGGCATGTTAGGGACAGCAAAGAGACTAAGCGTCATCTGACTGGGTTGGTAAGAGTGCTCGCCCAGGATAACCGGAGGCAGACTTGTGCCAGTAAGCGTCCCTGCATGCAGACAAGTCCTGGTGATGGGCAGCTCTCCACTGGGGAAGGAGATGCACGTGAAACAGGTATCAGGACAGGTCCAAAATGGGAGGTCACTCCCACATACCCAATTATTTGCAACACTTTAACCCCTCGTCCTAGAGAAGTCTCAAGGCCTATCCCACAGCTAAGCCACAAACCCAACGGCATAGGGGAGGGAAGGATCACACAGAGCAGTTCGGCATGCCAGTGCCAAACACAGCTACACTTGTTGAATGGCATCCATAGAGCCTTATCCAAACAGGGCTCAATATAGAAGCAGAAGGAGGGGGCTGCACGGGTCTGACTCTGGTATGCAAGCTGCAATCTGCATGTAACACATTCAGGTGGTAAGGGATTAAGGCACCATCTTCATACACAGAAGAAGTGGCTGATATGAGGTTCACGGGGCGAGTAGATAATAAGAGCCCTTCTCTGTGTTAGAAAGCATTGGGTCACTTTACTGAAGCTGGGGAACTGCAAGAGGACTTCGGGACTGGATCTGGTTTATGCTTTGTCATTAACCCCTTTGGCAACACACACACACACGCGCGCACACACACACTAGCCCTTATACTAAATTTAGTGCCACTTCTACCCAACCAGATGCTTCTGCTATACATAGTTAAGCGATTATATCTAAACATGCAGATTCTCACATTTATATTGTTAGCAAAAAAAGGGCAAACTATTTTTTATTTACTCGCGATTTGTGGCAAGCTTCTTTTCATAGTTTCGAGGGTCGGAAGGGACCTGAACAGCTCATCAAGTCTGACCCCCTGCCCTGGGCAGGAATGAGTGCTGGGATCATAATACCCCAGCCAGATATCTATCCAATCTCCTCTTGAAGACCCCCAAGGTAGGGGTTTTGGACTGAAATTGGAATTTCACTTAAAAATACAGAAAACCACCATTTTAAAATTGCCTTTAATAAACTAAGACCAGACACATGAATAGTTTAATAAAAAAAAAGTGATTTGCATGTAAACCCATATATTAAAATGGAAGAAATGTGATCTATAGTTAGTAAGCTGGACTAATTATTTTGGTTTCCCAAACATTTTGAAACTAGTAGATCTCAGCCTCTTGCACCTGACTTTTAGGTCACAATTTGGAAGGGGAGAGGGGTGGGGTGGGGATGAGCTTTCCAACTTCTTCCTCCTGCCAGTGTCTTTACTTTGAATAAAAGTCAGTCACTGAACTGAACCAAATAAAATAAACTGAAATGAAAATCGTTTCTTCACATCAGCAGGTGCAGATGAGGCAGGAGCTGTCACAAGCTGGTTATCACTTCAGCAAGCTCTGGTTCCAGGTACTTGGTCAGTCCCACAGTTTGACCTTCTTCAAGACTGTATTGCTTGAATAAGATTTTATTTACATTATTTTAAATGGAGGAAGCTGAGACTCTTGCAGGCTGGCAAATTGGTCCATTAGAGAAAAAAAAAATTGAAGAGAAATAAAAGCTGAGTTAGACTAAGAACATTGACCTAAGTCACTTCTTTTTATCCACCGTGATTGGCTTCATATTCCAGCAGCAGGCAGGATGACCAAAATTCAGACTGGGCTTTAAGTAGGAGGAACTTCAATGCACTCAATTTGACTATAAATAATGGGAAACTCTTTCGGCTTTAAAGCTTATCCCATGCAGACGCTGTGGTCCTGATGTGTGAAAGGCAGGTCATAATATGCTCAGAAACTCTGCTTATGGGTCTGTGAAACAGCCTAGGCCAGGGGTTGGCAACCTTTTAGAAAAAGCAGGCCAAATTAAAACACAGCTCAATCTGAAGACAGGCTGCCACTGCTGATTGCCACTACTGTCCCCAGCTTCATGGGCCAGATTCAGCCCAAAGCAATAGGCTGATGACTCCTAGCCTAGAAAAAAGGATTGCGGGAAAGCCCTCTAAAAACGGTGCATCTTTATCAGCACTTTCACTTTTTCTCTAGCTTTACAAATCCGTCGTCTAAGTAGTGACAAGTAAGAGCCATTTTAAAATGGCTTGCTCTCAGGAACGCCTCTCATAGCCTTAGCAGAAACTGCGTAGCTCTCACAATCTCTGCTTCTTTGGTGCTTTTTGTCCAGAAATCTGAGTGCACTTGGCATACATTAACTACTCCAGCTTCCCCGTCATCCCCATGGAGGGAAAAGGAGAGGTGTAGAAGAGCTAAGCATCTATGCAAAGCTGCAGAAGGCCGCAAAACGCATTTGTGTTGGAATTTGGCCAGGATGCCAGGGCTAACATGCTTCCTCTTATGCCCTTTGGCAAAGCTACTATCTAGTCAGGATGCTCAAGAGAGGAGCTTGACACGCAAGGAGGTAAATTTGAACTTGGGGTAGGCAGGAGCAGTCACTGCTGTCTTCATCGAAGCTGCCCCTAAGTTGCAACAGCTTAAGCAGTCCCACAGGGATGGGAATGGGGGCAAGAGAGCAGCAACTAGTGTTTGATCCCAGGGACAGGCAAAGAGGTAACAGCGATCAGGCCCGAATCTGTGGCACCAAGAACCCAGGAAGAGTCATAGCCCATGTTATCTTAAGGCCTGTAGTATTTCTGCCTTCATAGAGGGAGGCGAGCGAAGACATACCCCGGGTGCCCCAATACTGGTCTCCCAGCATTCAAATCCACAGGTGATGAGGTCTCGCTTTGCTGCTTCCACCACTGGTGAGGGGGTGTCTGCCAAGAAGAGGTTATACCAGGTGGTTAAGTTCAGCTTGGTTAGGCTGGGACACGAAATGGATTGCTGGGCATCTAGTCTGGATTGGACTGTCTGCTACGGAGAGGACACCGCTGCCCAAAACACTGCTGGCATTTGGCAGTCACGGCGGGTACAAGTCAGTCACCTACTCTCATGCTCGCATCCCAGTCATTTTGCTGACAGGTTTCCCTAAGGTTTTGTTTGCATGCAGTCCTAAATGGACACCTGGGAACCCAGTAGATTTACCAAATGCCTCAGTATCTTGCTGAGAGATCAGTATTTTAAATGTGCAGGGACCTGTTATTACCATGCTCTTCTTTGCCTTTAAGTGAGAAAGGCTGAAATTACCTCGGGGAGTTAATATGCAAACCTCTGTCATACTGGCCAGCTATGTATTATGCCATATTCATGGCCATGTTGGACTTTCCAGCTGTTACCGTGCACCCTGCCAGAGCCATAATGAGTCCAGATCGGTGTGCTCCAAAAGCAGAATCCTAGTGGTACAGAGTCCAACCACTGGGTGCTTACTTCAATGATGGTCTCCAAATATACAAAGCTAGGCTGCCAAGGGATGGGCCTCAATAGAAATACATCTTTCAGCACATAAGGGCAAGTCTGGGCCTCCCTCCATTTACATTTTACGGACACCTCGGACACTGATAAAATATACCTTGCCAGGCTTGGCTCTGATAGTTGGCACCTCCGAAAAGCTGACATCTCAGCAGGACTGGGATACAAAGCCACCTGGATTCACGGGGTTATTTGTGAAATGCAAAAGAATGCTATAAACAGAGGTTAGGGCTTACCCTTGGTATAGGTCGAACAGATTTAAGGGATGTGGCACAAGGTTTTGCTTTTAACCAATCCTGCCTTTCAGAGCTTGCTGGAAGACGAAGGGTGAAATGAACCGTAGCAAGCAAAAGGATTCCTGACCTGGTCTCAGCAGAGTGATGCCGCAGCCGCCTCCGCCAGCACCGGTCAGCTTGCTGTGCAGCCCGTGTGAGGCCGTCACCTGGCACAGCCGGTCTAATGAGGAATGGCCGACACCAATCACATTCAAGTGATGCTGGTTGATATCGAACAGCTCCTTGAACGAGAAAGTCACACAGACATAAGGAACTCCACCAGGAGGCTGCGGGGGGTCTCTCAAAGACAGGCCCTTTTTTAAAATTGATGAGATGGGATTTCCCAAAGCCAGCAGCAAAGCTTGAAGGTTTGAACCGCTGAGTCTGAGTCACCTGCACTTGGCCCGGGCTCTGGAACACCTAAGAGACGCGAGGACAAAAGGACCGTCTCACTAGCAGCGAACTGCTTCTCGGGGCAAGCAACACCGAGCCAGGTGGCCACGTCTGCAAGCACCCCACGCAGCTCATGGCCACTTATGGATGTAACAATATCAACGTGTTGCATAACCTCCATCTGGTGCCCTGTGGAGGTCCCAGTGAGCTCTCTAAGGGGTCTTAACCGGTTCCATTTCTCCCCTGCTAGGCCCGTGTTGGGCAGGACACACTGAAAACCTCTCCCTAGCTGGGAAGAGGATCCTGCTGGGATCTCTCCTGCTCCTGGCAGTCACTATCCCCAGTCCTGCCATCCATCCAACATAACAAAGACCATAGGGCAAGTGACACAACACGTCAGAAGTGGCAGTCAAGGGGACAGTGACATGATGCACTCCCTTCTCCCACCCCCGCAGGGCACGGGGCCAGGCAAATGACGGGACCTTCTCAGCACCCTGAGGCAGGGACCCTAGGCACCTGTAGGTTCTTCCCAACCTGCCAAATCTCAGACAAGCTATGGACACGCAAGTGCAGAACAGGCTTTCTCCAAGCAGAGATGATATTTTCTATAGCTACCATGGGCTCAGCTATTGCAAACAGCTTGAATCCCAAGGTCCAAAACCAAAGTATTAGGTACTGAGCTCTGCTGTTCCTACACTGAGTTGTTTGTAGCAGAAAGGCCTCAGTGTGCCAGGAGCCCACCACCACGATGCAGGACCTTCACCTTCAGAAGAGCAAAAAAATCAACCCAGGCCAGGCCTGAATGAGATGGCTATTCAATGGCCATGAGTTAGCAAGAGTCTCCACCCAATCCCAGTATGCACACGTCCATGCCACAAAGCCAAGACGGAACGACAGGTCCAGAGTTGCCAAGGACCAAGCAGCCCACAGTGACTGAACAAGCCCCTTTCCCCTGGCAGTGGGCACACCTCAGGTTAGTGGGTATCCTGGTAGGATAGGCAAGGGGCCATGCTTGCAACTGCAGAGTTTGTTGCCAACAGGCCAGTGCTGGACACCCCCTCACAGAAATGCAAGGGAGAATAACAAGACCTTTTTGAAACACAAACCCAGGATGAAAGGAGTTAAATGAGAAAAGGGAGCAGCTGGCTGACAGGCTGCCGTAGCCAAGGCCCAGACAATTACCTGCCGAGCACTGAAAAATGGGGCAATGAGACAAGAGTGGCTGAGAGAAGGGAACGGTCCAGCCGCAGCCCTGGAAGGCCGCACACCAGGATGTTAATTAAAGTGTACATGGACAGGCACCATTATAATTAGCAGGTCAGCTAAGGGGAGAGGGCAGAGATTGAGCAGCCTCCTCAAAGAAGAGCCAGAAGGACGTTCCCAACTCCGATTCCTTTAGCAAAATGAGTGTGACCCACCTCTCCCACTCCCCCTCCCCCTCCCAGGGCTGCTTCTACCTAGCCATAGTCCTGAGTGAGGAGCTCAGGACCGAAACAGACTGCCCTGAATTACAGCAGGACATCAAGGCCCCAAGCAAGACTGGGGCCAGCTATGCTAGGTGCTGTCAAAGGCACCTCTTGCCCTGAGGCGGTCCTGGGCCAAGTCTGCCGTGAGGCCAGGGGCTGGCTCTGGTACTAGTGGCAGTGTAGGGGGCAGAGCGACCTATTTGAACCTGCCCCTTGGGATGGTTTTGCAGCCCAAGCAATGAGCTGCTGCACAGCTGGTGTGGGTAGCTCTGCCTGATGCGACAGGCTGCAGTGTAGACATAGCACAGCTTGACAAGACCTAACAGGGGTGGAGGGCCGGCAGGACTACTGCCATCGTGGCACGGAAGGGGAAACAAGGGGCAGAGAGGTGAAGCGACTGGCCCAAGATCACATAGCAAGTCATGCACCAGAGCCAGGAAGCCAACCGAGGTCTCCTAATGGCCTTCCTCGCAGCACTGTCACCCTTTTCAGACCCCTGAGAGGTGGCAGTCTCAGCAGGAGGCCTTCACAAGGTGGGACCACAGCATGGTGGCAGAATGCAGCCACATGAGTCACCATGAGAGCCAGCCACAGGAAGCGAGGACCGTGGCAGGCTGTTCCACTAGAAGTTCCTGCCTCACTTTCGAACAGAGCCGGTCCCTTCATTCGGTGCTGTGAGGAGGCATTGCTGCACTGCCTCTCGCCTATGGGCAGTACCCATTCTCCACCGAAAATGTTCCACTTGACACGCTCTTACCGCACAGGATGGGAAGGTGCCGCGTGACGTGGCAGGTGCCAACCGCGGTCAGTTCCTTCTCCAGCCATGCACGGGTCTCATGCAAGCACAAGGCGGGAGTTGGATGACATGTAATTATTCCATCCCCCACTCCCCACATTTATCCTGGATTTTAGATAAAAGAAGGAAGATGAATTAACCTGCAGCGTTTAGCAGGCGTGCTACAAGTTCTGTGCACCGGATTGGACAGATGTCCACCTAGGGGCCTGTGGATATGCCTAAGTGCAGCGTGCAGCGCTGTCTATGAGGATCCCAGACATCTGTCATATTCCCATCCAAAAGCTGCCAGAATCAGATGACAGCTTATGACACAGCAGACTAGTTCGACGGTTCAGACACAAGGCAGCCAGAACTGCGCATTTCAGCTACAGCAAGAGCTGAAGAGATACATGTATGCTGTATATAAATCAGCCGTGCTTCCGTGGGCTCTCCAGACATGAGACAAACAGAAACCGGCTGTCATAGCAGTGTTTGCTCTCCCAGAAATGCAAACAGGACTGCTCTGGCATCTATCACTTGGGGGATTTCAAAGCACCTCAGCCTTGTCACCCACACCTCCCGTTAGCTGATGGACAGAAGGGGACACCAAACTGAAGTGAACTGCTGGGGTTATGTGGAGCAGTGCAACTTTGGGAACAGAACCCATATATAGGATCTCCTGCTCCAGCTAGCAGATAGCACAGAAGACTTACCTGTCTTGACTAGGAGCGCTAAGTCCTTCTGCTATCATGCTGCGCAGCTGAAAACTAAATGCAGGCACAGCCTGGAAACACAGTATCTCCATTCCCAGCGAAGGCAGCTTCTGTAAGAACCACACCGCCCCCAACACACTGGGTTGTGTGTACCTGGCTCAAGGCAGAGGGACCAGGATGCCTTGCCCTCCACCCATGCCTCTAGCCTGCTCCCCTTACAGGAAGGTAGGGCTACTGCAATTCCCAGAGCTCTGGTCAAAATAAGTCCTCCAGAGCAATTGTTGATCATCTTAAGTGTTCACAAGTCCCATGAGTGAAATGCTGGTGTTCCTTCACGAAGGTGGTTTTATCTACTTGCACCCACTGGGACACATTTCAGCCTGGGAAATGTATTCCCAAAATATGTAGACTAAGGACGGGCATGTTCTATGGACAGTGAAGACACCACTGCAGGACCCTCCTTTCCTGTGGAAGAGTTTCCCCTATGTCAGCCTCCCTGGGCTTTAAACAGAGCCCAATGAACCTAGAGCTTTGAATTCACATCATGCATCAAATGTCAGGCCAGTGCTGGGCACGTTTGTTAACCGCTCTCCTGAGCCAGCAGACAGGATGAGCACAAAATGCTGGGGATTGGGTTATACACAGTCCATCAAAACCAGAGGATGCTGGATTCTGCGCTTCCTTTTTGGCTTTGTAAAGCTACCATTCACACTGCTGACAGCCAGCAATTTCCAATCCGGACGCTGCTGGCATCTGAGTGCAAATAGTTCAACAGGAGATGAAATTTGGATCCAAAACTCACTCATCCCTTCAACTAAGGGAAATGAAGTGTATGGCACTGATATAATGAGTGAATGCATTTTATACACATGCCTGCTCCGATGAGGGAGCCGATAGCCTCAGCTAGTTCAGAGGGAGGGAAAGTGTTAACGAAGGCAGAATGTTGCGGTTCAGTTTGAAGTGAACATTTCCTGCCATTGAAAGTCTCTCCCTATCTTAATGTTCTTTAAATGACATTTTGATGGGTGACTATAACAGGGTCTAAAAATACAGGCGGAAGAGACCCTTACCTCCAGGACTGGGTAATGCTCCAGTGATGGATTCACAGCCATTGTTTCCAGAACACATTCGCACTCATGAGAAATGGCATCTATCGAGTCGAGCACGGGGTTCATTATAGCAGGAAACTGCGGGAAGTAGATGAGAGACATGAGGATGGGTCTGGGCTCTTGTGCATCCTCATTGTGCTGTTGGGGCTGGGAGATGCCTTGCCCTGTCCCAACCCACCCGAGGACATCCACTTTAACATGCAGCCAATTAGGCAAGGTGGTCACATCTGGGGGTGACAGAGGGAAGAGAGAGAGATTTGGACTCAGCCACAGGACAGGGTACTTCAGAACTGTGGACTCTAGCAATATTGCAGCCAGACACCTGATATTCAAGTTTCTCGAAGCTCCAGCGTCAGGAGTCACGTAATTTTCTAACAAACACTAACCTTCTCCCTGAGCTATGCTTCCAGGCTCTTCAGTGAAGAGGACGCTATAAGGAAGGGAACACTAAAGGGCTGTAAAACCAGAAGATAAAGCCAAAGAAGATATTTTTAAGGTCTTCTGCTTTCCAAAATGCCCAGCATTAGCCAGATTACCATACAACAAAAGCTTGAAGAGTCAGGCACAGTCCTAATTTTTAGCTAAGAGGGTGAAGCCCTAGGCCAGGGCTTTGATTTATGCTTGATTATCATGCAGAGTAATGAGAGAAGTCAATACACAAGTCTCCACTCCAGCAGGCCAGGACAACAGAAACACCCGTGAGTCCTGTAGGAGCGATTATAAGAAGCTGACTCTGCTGGGGTGAGAGAACGCTACAGAGTGACGGTCATATTAAAAGTGCTGCCTTAGCGAGATGCTCTGGACCTACCCCATCCCTTGGGCTGAGAGCCTGCTCTTCCTTCCTGCTTCCTGGCCTTGCCACAGCAAGGGGAAACAGGGAAATAGCACTAAGCAGCAGGTAACAAGGACCTTGAAGTTCCTCATGGACGCAGACCCCCTCTCTCCACTCTGCCATTTATTCAATGCCCAGTCCAGATGCCGTTGTGTTGGCTTTAGTGAACAAGCTCTGTCCCAGGTCCCTACCAGGGGAAATCAAAAGAGATGCTGCACCTTGAGAAGCTTGTCCTTAACACCAGCCACCAGGATCTTGGTGCTTCGAGGCACTTTGGTGTTGGTCAGCAGGATTCGCAGAGTCGGCACCCTGAAAGCAAGAACAGAGACTCTGAGGCTCATTCGTTTTCCACTAACTGCACAGCTCCCTTGATTTGTTCCACATCCCCCGGCTCCTTTTTTCCTCACCCAGGATACTGTCAATGGCATGCATTTATATTTTGATATAGATAGGGCTTCTGTATCAGCTGTCCCACTGCTGCAAGTGCTGGCATGATTTTGCAGTCACTTGGATGCATGTTCTCAAGCCTCCATATAAATTTTTAAAAAAATGCTCCACCCTTATGACCTACAAACTAACTTGAAAACACAAGTCAAGACTGAAGCAATGCCGTGATGCTTCCTGTATTTGTGGATTTCATAGATTTCATAGACACCAGGGCTGGAAGGGACCTCGGGAGATCATCAAGTCCAGCCCCCTGCCCAAAGGGCAGGAAGTCAGCTGGGGTCATAGGATCCCAGCAAGATAAGCATCCAATTTACTCTTGAAGGTGTTCAATGTAGGTGCTTGAACCACCTCCGATGGCAGACTATTCCAGACCTTGGGGGCTCGGACAGTAAAGAAATTCTTCCTTATGTCCAGCCTGAAATGGTCTGGCAGGAGTTTGTGACTGTTCGACCTCGTCATCCCTTGGGGCGCTCTGGTGAACAAACGTTCCCCCAGATCCTGGTGGTCACCCTTGATAAATTTATAGGTGGCCATCAGATCACCCCGAGCCTGCGCTTTTCCAGGCTAAAGAGTCCCATGGCTCTCAGCCTGTCATCGTAAAATCTGTTTTCCTGACCTCTGATCATGCGCGTGGCTCTCCTCTGGACTCTCTCAAGCTTCTCCACATCCTTTTTGAATTGTGGAGCCCAAAACTGGACGCAGTACTCCAGCTGTAGCCTCACCAAGGCCGAGTACAAGGGGAGAATGACGTCCCGGGATTTGCTCGAGAAGCATCTATGGATGCAAGCCAGCATTTTGGTCGCTTTACTAGCCGCAGCATTGCATTGCAGGCTCATGTTCATCTTGTGGTCAATGATGACCCCCAAGTCTCTTACTTCTGTAGTGCTATCCAATGTAGCACTGCCGAGCCTATAAGGGTGCTGCAGGTTTTTCCTCCCAAGGTGGAGAACCTTGCATTTTTCAGTGTTAAACACCATCAGGTTCTCGTCCGCCCATTTGCTGAGCTTGTCCAGGTCAGTCTGGATCACCTGCCTGTCCTCTGGCGTGGATGCTTTGCCCCAAAGTTTGGTGTCATCGGCGAACTTGGCCAGTCCACTCCTGACTCCAATGTCCACATCGTTAATGAAGATGTTGAACAGGATGGGTCCCAGGAGAGAGCCTTGAGGGACCGCACTGGTCACAGGGCACCACGATGAGTGACTGCCATCAATCACAACCCTCTGGGTCCGACCACGGAGCCAATTTCCCAGCCAGCGGATCGTGGTGGAGCCAAGACCACAACTGGCCAGTTTGGCCAAGAGGTGATCATGGGATACCAGATCAAAAGCTTTTTTGAAGTCAAGATATATGACATCAACCTCTTCTCCCTTGTCCAGGTGATAGGTCACCTGGTCATAGAAGGAAATGAGATTGGTCAAACAAGACCTACCTGCAACAAACCCGTGCTGGCTATCCCTTAGGATGTTAGTCTGGGCCAGTCCCTCAAGGATGGCCTCCTTAATAAACTTTTCTAGGATCTTTCCCAGGATAGAAGTCAGGCTAATGGGCCTGTAGTTAGCCGGATCCACTCTCCTCCCTTTCTTGAAGATCGGCACCACATTGGCCTTCTTCCAGTCTTCAGGCACTACACCAGAGCGCCAGGAGTTTTCAAAGATCCGTGCCAGGGGCTGGGCTATGACACTCACCAGCTCCTTGAGTACCCTGGGGTGCAGATTGTCAGGGCCAGCTGACTTGAAGGTATCCAGCTTCTCAAGGTGTTCCTTCACAAGGTCAGCATTTATGGAGGGTAGGGGATCCCCCTCACCCAGATTTCCCTGTCCCATAGCAGGCATGGCTGCAACTACTATGAGAGGCCATTTATTTCATTAAGTCGTTCACTCTGAAGCCTAATAGAGTTGACATTGGCAGCCACATATTTCATGGAAGATCATTTTAGCAAAAGCTGGTTAATTTGTTTTCCCTCAGGTGCCCCACAAAATATTGGGGTTATGGCAGTGATTTAAATATAAAAAAAAGTGAAGGCACTCAGTAAAAAATCCTCCATGTTTCATCTGAAGTAGGTGCTAAGGACGGCAAAGAGCCTAGGTTGGGAGCAAACAGGATGCTCTAACTCAGGCTGCGACAAAGCAGGGCAGCGAGTCAAGGAGCTGCAACAGGTTCTGTCACCTGTTCCTCTCTACTGCACCATGACCTTAGTCACAGCACACCACCTTGTTTTCAGACCAGCCCCCTCCAGAACAAGACAATCATATACAGGCAGCGTGTGAAACCTGGGGCTGGTCTCCCTTTCCAGGGCTCTGCAGCTCAGTTTTTGCACTGTTCTGAAATTCTATAAGCAGGAAGGTTTGTGGGGATGGGGGTTATTGGCTTCTTTAAAAGAGAAAAAAAGAAAGTTGTTTGCTGTCAGGAGCGGACCAGATGCCACTGCCCACGAGGCCATGAAATTAATATTGATTCCCTGCACTGGTTTTGTCTAACTTTGACAGAAACCCAACATCCCTGATCTCATTCTTTTCCTACCAGGACAAAATTGGCTAGAAGTGTTAAAGCTATTGCGGGCCCCATCCCACAGACTGGTCTGCTTCTTCTACTGCTCTGCTCAGCATTTTGTTACCCTCATGCCTTGACACTACAGGGACGTGTTAAGTTTGCCATGTTTCACTTGTCGTATCCATGTTATTAACTTGCATTACCTCTTTAATGGTGTGATTTTTCCTGACTGGTACCGGAGAGCTCCACCTAAAGCAAAATGCACAGTTTTAGGACACAGTATACCTGGAGGGAACATGCTATTTTCATACATATAGGAGCTTTTCACTTTTACCACCTCACCCACTACAGGAGTAAGTAGCCACAAGGAACAGAGGCATAAGAACAAGGCAGATTTTCAAATGGTGTGAATAAAATTGGTTGGTGTGTTTCCATGTTGTTCTTAGCGGTGCTAGACTGTCAAAACCGAAAGGCATTTTAAGGCGGGGAAAGCTTAGTTAGACTAAAATCTTCACTGGTCTACAATAAAAATCAAATAATGAGTCTAAATCTGCCCAAGGATTCTTTGCTTTCGACTCCAATTCAGAGAGAGGGCACTAGCTGAAAGATTTTCATTTTCCCCACTTTGCGATGAAATGAGAGCGCTGCTGCTGTAATCGGGTCTCGTTAGCGAGACTGTTTAAACAAAGTACTGCAGCGCACTGACAGTGCATTCTGAAGCATATCTTAATTAAGCCTCCACAGCTGCAATGCATTCATCTGGGTTGCAGCTGTTTTTCATACCTGTGCAAGGCCTCTACATTTTTACATTTCAGACACCTGCAGCAAGGTTCTCCTCTCCTACCGGAATAAGTGAGGTAAGACTGTAAAGTACTTCAGACATCTAATGCATTAGGCTTTCTGGTCTGTATTATTCACACTTGACAAATGGGGAAACTGAGGTACAGGATGGTAACACCCAATCCCCAATGACAAAGCTAGGATCAGGACCCGATTCTCCCTCTTCCCCCTATTTTTGCCTCATGTGCATACTACATTACCTGGCTCATAATGAACTGGTACTGTATAGCGGGTTTGTTCTGGAGAAAACATCTCCCCTTTGTTCTCTGCCAACACCACAGCCCTTCTCTTCTAGAAGAGGCTGGTAAAGCCAAGGGAACCAGATCAAAACAGACCTGTTCCTTGGATACTGCAGGGAGGTTTGCTCATCTTTTTCTACTCAAGCTTTTGCCAAGACAGTCAGACTTTATGCTAATTGGTGAAGGTCAGCAAAGCTGCAGACTGGATTCTGGATGCCTTTTCAGTGTACTCAGATGCTTGATGGAGATGCTCATGCCTCGCTACATCATCTACCCTGAATCAGATAGCCCAGGGATTCAAGTAGTAGCCTGAAAAGCCCTTGGCTTTCACTGCAGCACTCACAAGCACCTCTATCTTGTGCAAAATTTCTGCTTCAGAATGTCCCCCTTGAGTGGAGCCTCTATCTGCCATCAGGAGCTTTACAGGACTGGCATGTACCTCTTCCTCCCCGCTCCAAACCAGTGCAGGGAATATGGGCCAGAACTGACACCCTGACCTTTCAGAAGCCAGGAGAAACAGCAATCAAAAACAACCTACCCCAAGTCCCAACAGCATTATCCACCCCAGAAGGATTGCCATGGATGATGCGCTCCCCTTGAAAGGCCCAGCGGTTAATTAAATCCAGCTCTTCCTCCGTCCACCTGAAAGGAAAGAAAACAGCTTAAAAACACAACAGGTGAGAAACAAAGAACAGACAAGGGGAGCCCTGAAGGCCAGGTGGTGCCAGAAGAGCAGGCACCATCCCACAGTGTGGTCCATGGAGTGAGTGGGAGGCCCCAGGTGTGATAAAGCCTCATGCTGCGCTAATTATTTAGTGGGAAGCTTTAGCAGGTGGCCCCGTAAGAGTAGCACATGGCAGAAGAGGAGCACAGCCCTGAGAACAGAGGGGAAGGTGCTCGACAGAGCTGGGACTGCTCAGAGTATGGCTAAAGCAGCAAAAGCTGGGAGGATCTCCTGAAGGTTGTAGACAGAGCCATGGTGCCAGCTGCTTCAACCCCTGCACAGGAAGGGGCCGGACAGCACGATAAGTGATGCTGCAGAGCCAAGTGGTATGCTCCTGCCTGATACTTTCCCATTAATGACAAGAGAGAAAATCCCCTTTAGAAATATAAAGGTCAGGGGGAACCCAAAGGTTAAGAAAATCATCCTTTAAAAAAAAAAGCAAGCAGCAATAAGGGATGCCCAGTAGGAGAGTCCAAGACGAGAGACTTGGCAACATCTCTGCTGACAGCAGGACAATGAAAAACAAACCAAAGGACTAGTCCAAGGATGGCTGGGAAAGAATCGCTTCCCAAGAGCACCCAGTGACAGGGCGTCGACAGGAACAAGTCAGGACCAGAGTAGCTTAAGCTTTAGATATACAGGCTAGGCAGCCTGCCTCTGCCTTCAGAGAAACACTCCCTCCCCTTTCAAGTGTTTGCAACTCAGCATGGCGTATTTATAGACGCAGAATTCGTGAGGTGAGAAGGAATATTAAAAGTAGCATTTCACACGCACAATTCCTCCCTCCATTTGCCAGCTGCTCAAATCTCACACCCCTCACAACTGGGTCAAGAGACATCGTTAGAACAAAGTTCATATTTCCATTAAGCACCTTGATGTTTAGGATGTAGTAATGTCCCAGGCTGTGCTGGACTCTGATAATTTGAGCATGGACTTGGAGCCGAGAAAGGGCATTTTTCTAATCCAGGAAGCCAGTTGCATGGCTCAGCATAGAGCAATGACTCAGCAGCACAACACAAGTCGCACCTGCTTGGAGATTCTTAAATCAAGGGGTTACAAGAACTGGCTCTGTCCGACACACCGAGGACTAAGGGCACAGCATGCGCTACTGCAAGACAAACAACATGGGCAGACTGCCCGGTTACAAAGTCATTCTCCACTTTGCTTCAGGGTTGAGCCTCCACTACAAACCCACCAAGAACACCATATTCCACACCCCCCCGGCCATTCTTGGATTTGTTCTCTAATAACCATTAACAAAGCAGATAGTTGGGGGAAACGGACTTGTGTGCAGGTCTACAATGCCCTTCCCCAGCACACTATTAGCCTGGATCAGAACAAACAGCCTATTGCTCCCCATCCTTTTCTTCACCCCATGACATTTTTATATATAAACGTTTAGTGGGTCCACACACACATAGACACTCTCCAGGCAGGCTGCAGCATGTGCTGGAAGCTCTGCAAACCTCTCCTTTCCAGAACACTCTTAGCAACTGTTCCAACAGTGTATCACGCATTGACAGTGATATTAATATCAGACGTCTCCGTATCAATTGTAGTCTGAGCAGATCAAAGCAGGGGGAACACGCATCTGACAGGTTTTTAGAGTACAAGGACCAGAATAGTAATTACATGATGGGGCAGAGGCACGAACATTGATTTCACGCAGGCATCACACACTCCTAAGTGCAACAATGAGTGTAGTCACTGAACCATGCAAATGAAAGGCAGAAATACCAAGCGCCCTCCCCCCGCTCCCCCCAGCAGTTTCCACTCTCCTCTTCAGAGCTCATCCAAAAATCAGCTCTTTATCTGCCCTTTGACCTCATTTGTCGATATTTGGCTAGCAGGGCACTTGGGATGCAGCACACACAAATGCCACTGGTCAAAGTAAAACTGAACTTCATCATAAATGACCTCTAGTTAATGTTCTTGGGCTGAAAAGCTGAGACCCCTTCTTGCACAAGTCAGAACACTGCAAAAAGAGAAAAAAGTGTGATGTTACATGAAAGCCAACACCCCAAAAAGTGTCCTTTACTTCTCTGCATTCAAACTGGAACTGAAAATTACACTGTAGTAAAACTGCAGCTGAAAAACCACAGGAGAAGGTTGAAGAGATTTGTGCCACTTGCCTAATTTGGGACCAGGGATTTTGTGTGCGTGAAACTTTCTGGGGACTCTGTCTATGTACAGGTTAGGAAGGGTTTAATATCAGAAGCTGTGTGTACAAGATGGCAAATTCTATTCTGAATCTGGGGTGTGGGTACCAACTCCTGTTCTCTTAGCTTCCTAAAGGCATAAAACCGACATCAAGTGACAAGAGAAATCCTTGCCCCTGGCTCAGAGCTGTCAGCTGTCTCACTACTCTGATTTTGATGATCATGTCTCAAACACAGCAGCCTTGGCTCCTACACAGGGCAAACTGTTTCTCCCAAACTCTGGAGGCAGGGAAATTATTAAGCAAGAGTCCCCCTATGTGGGGAACCCAACCTTTTGGGCAGTGGCACTTGATAAGGGAACTGGGAGGTTAAGGAAAAGGGTCTCTCTCAGACCGCTGCAGAAGAGGAAGCTTGGGAAGAAGCATGAAAGGAAACCAGCTGCCTGGGAAGAACTCTCCAAGTCCAGGAAGTGACATGAGCATGACAGCAGACAGGGAAGAAAGGATCTCAGATTGATGAGAGGATGCCACAAAGTCCAGAGAATGCTCAAGAGGTGGGGACGGGCTGTCACGACCCACATGTTCCTTGGGCTTGTGAAAGCGAACAGCGATAGGTTTGTGAAACCCTTCCGAAGACAGTCACAGGTAGCGGAGGTGGTGGCAGTTGGGCCACGCTAGTCCTTTCTGCAGTGACTCAAAAAACAGGGTGCCTGTGCCCAGACAGACCACAGGAACACCCAGTGCAGGAGCCTGCTCAGACCAAGGGAAGCCTAGGAGCTCACCCTCCTTCCGAGAGGACCTCGGGCCTTGAATACAACAGCCTGGTGAACGTTCAGCTGGGGGAGCTCTACAATGGCTGTGACCCGCAGCGTGCCGCACAGACAGGTTATAAGGACAATGAAACATGTGCGGAAGGTCTGACAGATTCGGCACCGCAGTACCAGCTCTGCGTACCTGCCTAGTCATGTCACCCACTGCCTCAGACCGTCCCTTCTCAGCATTTGTATTTAACAGGTGATGTCTCCAACTCCCATTTCATATCCCAGTGCTCTGACAACAAGCTGGGAGAGCAAGGAAAACAAAGTGAAGAAAAAAAAGGCTTCAATTATCCCTCCTTAGCCACTTAGGGAGCACTGAGCTCTCTCAGTTTTGTGCATTCACTAGACACCTCACCTGGCTGTAGGCTTCCCCTCCTCCAGCGGACAGCCAATGGCTCCACAAGCAGTCAGCAGGGCTGCTGCCAAGCAAACAGAATAGGCAGCGCTTGAACCTAACCCAGCACCTGTGGGCAGCTCGGACCACACGACTATATCCATGCTGGGCACCTCCCTGGAACAGAAAAAGACTGGCTAAGACACTGAATGCCACATTCAAACATGAACCTCAACAGCCACTGCAACCCAACATTGCTACCACAGCAGAAGCAGGCTGGAAGCTAGACACGTGGACTAACGTGTGGCTGTTTTTTGCATTTTTGAAATCCCAGGGAGAAATCAGGTGCCAGAAACATTCCTGAATATGAAAATGCTGTGCAACAACACAAATGTTGCAGCAAAGCAATTGCTCAATAGCTGGTACCAATTGATACAAAGAGTCTGTCCTCAGTAAAAGTTTTTAGCTATTGCAGCTGACCAGCCTTGCAAATCCATTGCACTAAAACAGGGGTGGGCAATTATTTCAGGCGGAGGGCCGCTTACCGAGTTTTGGCAAGCCATCGAGGGCCTCATGACAAGCAGCCAGGGGTAGCTAAATATTCATTTTCTACATTTTTAGGGGCCCTGCGGGCTGGAGAGAATGGCCTGGCAGATTACATCAGGCCTGCGGGCCACATTTTGCTCACCCCTGCACTAGAAGAAAGCCCAGCTAAACTCAGTCTCTTAAGCTTTGTATTGGGGGGATTATTTAGTATTTATACCACCCCAGGAAGGTACCTTAAAAATATTTATAACAGCTCCAAGAGCAGCCTATTGATCCAAAACCAGGAACGGGATTACATTCAGCATACATCCTGGTGCAACGGACGATCTGGCTAGTATGTGGCCATGCACGTTTGTCCACTGCTGCTGTCTCCTGGACAGATCTGGAACTGCTCATCTGTGCATCAGACTCCCAGCACTAATGGCTAAAGGCGAGTCTTTGTAGCTTAGACGCAGTGAAGACCTCCGGTTTTCAGCTGAGGAACACAGCTAGACTCCAGCTATCACCAAGGAATCCAGAGCACACTTGGTGCAATGTCCTGTGTAGCTACAGACCTGTACAATGCTTTATTTCATTGCTGAAACAGAGCTTGGGATTCAGCCTCTCTTGCTACAGCTGATGAGTCATGACATCATTAGTAGCTAGATCACATCACATTCAAGGCCTTTTCAATAGCCTGCACTGTTGTCAGCTCCCACAGTAACCATGCTTAGGAGCCTAGAACATTTCATGAAACAATTCACCCAATTTCTAGATTGTCTGTTTGGGGCTCATCCCTGCCAATTTTCCACCCACTCAACTTCAAAAAGTTCCTCCAAGGTAAATTCCTAAGATTACAAAGCAAATTCTTCCCCTCCCCCTGCTTCTTCTCTATTTTTATTGCAGCCTTATAGTTTTAAACAGGTTCCTGTGGCTCTCCGAGAGAAGAGTCAGCAGAGAACACTGCATCCCCTGGACATTATGTTACGTTCCTATCCAGGCACAAAATCTCACCCGTATTTAGCTGAAATAGCCAGGTACAAATAGAGAAATGCCAGGGTGGCGAGACTCTCTGTGGCTGGGGCTCCATGGGCGATCCCAGCAAACTCCCGCAGTTTGTCCAGTTGTTCTGGGCTTGGAGGTTTCGATTCTTCCAAGTCACCTAGGGAAGCACGCAGCAGCGGACAAGCATTTACAAAGGAAGTTTCAACCAGAGACATTTTGAGAGGAGAACAAGCACGGCTCCTCCCGCTTCACAGGGACATGCACATGACCAGGGACTCAGGAAGACTAAACCAAGAGACAAGCAGCCCCTCTGACGAATGGCTTCTCTCGCCTCACCCACAGCAGCCTTCGTCACCCTAGTTTATCTGTTCCTGCCTTTGGGCTTCCCGTTGTGTTGCACCTCCTGTGCTTTTCAGGACAGGAACCGAGACGCAAGCACATCACCAGTGCCTGGAACCGTACGAGACGCACAGACGCGGTTGTGAGACGGTTGTAGTCAGGGGAGATATTCCAGGGCCCCCTCAAAGTGGGAGGCCGCTACTGGATGCTTTAGGAGACAGGACGCCTGATTAAGGGCACTTTGATCTTTGCAGATACAATACAAATAGCCTAGCGGCAGAGACCTGGTGTGGCACTTCATAATGCAAGTCCTGGCACGTGCTCGGATCCGAGCCAAGTAACTTGTAGAAATCATAGAGAAATAGGGCAGGAAGGGGCCTCCAGAAGTCATCTAGCCCAACTCCCCGTCTGAGACAGGCCCATGTGTGCCAAGGAAACCCCTCTGAGACCAGGCAGCTGCAGCCTCCAGGCAGCGAGCACAGCTCCAGAAGCAGCCAGCGAGCACCGACAAGACAGGGCAGCCCTCTCCCCCATCGTCTTCCCAGGCTAGCTAAGGAGAGGGTGACCTGGCAGCAGCCTCCTTCCCACCCAGCTCTGGATTAAGCTGCCCCCTGATGCCATGGCCCTGATGTGCTTGCAGCTCCCTGAACCAGAGACTGGCCCAGCAGTGGGGTGGAGGGGACCTTACAAGGTCCAACTCCTGCGCAGGGCAGGACCATCCCCACCCAAACCAGCCTATAGAAATCCAGCTTAACCTCTTAGCAAAACTACCGTCAACCCCGACACGGCACAAGACATCACCCCGCAGCTGCCACAGGGGAACTGCAGTGCCCTGCTTTGATGATGTGCTCAAGAGATCCCAGCAGAGGCCGTGCCCCGCGACAGAGGAAGGCATTTTACCCCCCCCCCGGCCCAAGGGGTCAAATTTCTTCCTAAACCCCAGCACAGTGTCAGCCTGACCAGGATCACGGCGGCAGGACTCTCTCACTTCTGGTGCAACGTCCCAGCAGCGCCGACACCAACACAGCCCCAGCCTGGGCTGCAGCTAACCCCCCTCCCAGGGCCGCACCCCTCCTGCTGGGCCAGATCTTGGCTCCCTGGTCACCCTCTGCAAGAGACACTTTAATACTGCTGGGAGCATCGACCGACGCAGCTCCCACGCTCCAAGCGAGGGCGCGTTGTGCAACACGGCTGCTCCACCACCGCTTCTCTCCTCCAGGCGCCGCGTAGGGTTGGGACTGCCCTACCTACTCACACCGCCCACGGCCTCTCAAACCCCCGGGACGGGAATGTCTGTCGCTGCAGATTTAATCAACCTGCGATTCTTTTAAAAAAAGATTTTCCTCCAACCGATCTTTACTTCACACCTTTCTGGGCGGGTCTCACACCCGGGTACTAAAACGGTCCCAAAATAGGTTTAAAACCCCCCAACCCTTCCACCCCCAGCCCCCCGGGCGCTCACCTGGCAGGGCGGCGCGCAGGCCGCGGAGCGGCGCCGCCTCCCAGCCCAGGCGGGCGCCGATGCTGGGCAGGGCCACGAGGACGCGGGCGTCGCGGCGCGGGCGGAGGCGCAGGAAGGTCCGCAGGTCCAGGGCCACGGCCACAGCCACCTGCGCACACACAGGGGTCGGGGTCAGGGGTCAGGGGCGGGGGCGGGGGCTCGGGCGGGCCAAGGGCCGGGGGGCGGTACCTTGCCGTGCACCACGGCGTGCTCCCCGTGCAGGATGGCCTTGCCTGGCGCCGACACCACCAGCACCTCGGGCAGCATGACCGGACTGCTGCGCGGCCGCCGTAGGGCTCCACTGACGCACCCCGCCCACTCCCCGATAGGCCGCGCCGCCGCCCAATAGGGGCGCGCCGCCGGCTGGCCGGCCAATCCCGAGGAGGGAGGGGTCAGAGGGCAGCGCGACGGCGGCCGAGAGGGGCCCGCGGGTGTCATGGCGGCGGCGGCGCTGCGGCAGGGCTGGCGGCGGCTGGGCCGGGCCGGGCCGCTGTGGGGGCTGCGCCGCCGGGGGAGCGGGGCGCCGGGCCCGCCGGATGCCGGGGCAGAGCCGCCCGCCACGCGAACCCCGCGGGTCTACACCCGCACCGGGGACAAAGGTAGCGGCCCCGCGGGGGGCAGAGGATGGATAGACAGGTGTATCCACAGTCTTCAGCGCAGGAAACCGTGTGGCAGAGAGCGAGCATGCACGAGGCTTCCAGCAGTGGAGATAATGGGCGGGTGGGTGGAGAGATGGATGGATGGATGGATATCATCTTCAGTGATTGAACTTTGTGGGACAGAGCAAGTGTGCACGAGGGCTCTTGTGCTGGAGGTGATGGAGAGATATGTGCATATAGATGTATTTAATCTCCAGCACACGAACCTTGTCCTCTGTATCTATGGGGAACTACATATCTACCCCTGATCTGTGCAGAGATGCAGCACAAGGGTTCCCATGCTGGAGGTGATAGACTGATAGATGTAGCCTTCAGCACAGGAAACGTGGTGCAGGAGAGGGAGGGAGCACACACATGGTTTCCTCCACTGGAGGTGCGAGAGAGAGATCTCATCTCCAGCACACACACTTTGTATTCTGTATCTACGGGGATCTATGTATCTACCTGAAATCTGTACAGAGATGTGACACGAGGGTTCCTGTGCTGGAGGCGATAGATGGGCAGACAGATAAACATAGTCCTCAGTGTAGGGGAGCGAGAGAGGGAGCATGCACAAGGTCTCCTGCACTGTAGATGAGAGGAAGATATCGAAAGATCTCATCTCCAGCGCACAAACCTTGTGTTCTGCCCCTATAGAGATCTAAACATCTATCTCTAATCTGTATAGAGATACAGAGCACAAGGTTTCCTGCACTGCAGAAGAAGGATAGATATAATCTTCAATGCAGGAACCCTTGTATGAGATGGAGGGAGCGAGCGAGTATGCAACAAGGTTTCTTGCACTGGAGATGATATAGATGTATCTACATATAGACAGATTGATTTAATCTCCAGCACAGAAACCCTTGTACTCTGTATCTGTAGGGATCTACATATCTATCCCCAATCTGTATATAGATACCTCCAATACAGGAAACCTTGTGCAGAGAGAGAAGAAACCTTGTGCTGAGAGAGAATTGTCTTCAGCACAGAAAACCTGGTGCAAGAGAGAGCATGCACGCAGTTTCTTGACCTGGAGATAATATAGATAGAGACTGATTTAACCTCTAGTGCAGGAAACCTTGTGTTCTGTATCTATAGAGATCTATACGAATCTGTAGGCAGAGAGAGAGTGAGAACACAAGGTTTCCTGAGCTGGAGATGATGGGTATTATATTTGTTTATGCATATATTTGTTTATGCATGAGCTTTCATGACCTAGAGCTCACTTGTTCCAGATGTGGTAAGAAAATGTGCAGGAAGCGGAGTATAAAAAAGAGAGAGCAATTGGAACAGCAAAGACCGGGGGAGCTGAGGGGGGTGTGAGTAGGGCTGGAAGAAACTAGCAAACCTGTAGGTAAAAGGACTCACTGAAACGAGTCCAGGTACTGGGAGGCAGAATCCATCGTCCTTGTTTAAACCCTGCTTGATGCAGTGCAGTTGCTGGCTGATTGCTTGTTCTGCGGTTTCCCATTCAAATCAGTTTTTAAAAGGCTCCCATCTGAGAACAGCCACCCTCAGGTCAGTGATGGAGGGTCTAGGGAAGTTCAAGTGGAAGAAATATGCCAGGGAAATACCAGTGCACTGGGTGCAGCATGTCTCTAAAGGACACAGAGACAGAAACCTCACCCTCCTGCATCTGTAACACAGCTAAGGTTGCTACTTCTGCAGGCCGCAGCTTACTGCCCCTGGAGCAAGTTGTTCCACAGTTCCAGTTGTGTTCCAAACCCTTTTCATGTTTGTGGCTTGTTTTTAAAGGATTTTCCAGCACATTCACAGGCGAGAGGAGGTCAAAAGACGATCAAGTATTTGAAGCTTTGGGAACAACAGATGAATTGAGTTCAGCTATTGGGTAACAAAACTATACATTTTCTGTTATTTGACCTTTGTCTCTCAAAAGCAAACTTCTGATGCTCATGTCATGCTATTGCCACAGATCTTTTGTAAAGGGGACACTGTGCTTAGGAGTTCATCTTTTTTACTTTGCTGTTAGTTGACACCACTACAGTCAATTGTGGTTGCTATGAAACTTCTTACGATGAAAGGATGCAGCAAAGCTGGAACAGCTTGTACCTAGTTGCATTTTGTTCTGTTCTTTGTGCACATGCTGTTTTCCTTTAAAGAAGGATTGAGTGACAAAAAAAGATCAACCTGTGGACATGTGACCCCTTAGTTGTTGCAGTACAACAGTCCCTGTGAGCCAGTGCACATACAGTCTTTATAAGATGAGTAGTAAATATAGAAGAGATGCCAAATTGGACTCTTGTGCCCGATGACTAACTACTCTTTCTCTCACTCTAGACTTGCTAGTGAATTAAGTAGTGAAAGTGGCCATACATTTGCCGAACAACTGCACAAAGTGAGTAGTAACTATGTTTTTGGGGGTGGGGGGATCTAACGTAGTCATTATGCTTGCATTATTGACCAGTGGAGTTCTAAAGCTCTTGGACTGAATCCCCTCAGCAGCTCTCAAACAACTGGCATCCCGCGTCCCAGGCCTTTCGGCTGACTTGAAAAATCTCAGCCCTGATTGCTTGAAGAAACAAATCTCTTCTCTTTAACAATACCCTGAAGGAAACCAGTAGAGTGAGGAGTGAGTCAGCTGTGCAGCAAATCCATCACAGAGCTGTTTCCGATCCATTTTCATGCACGCTTGGGTCAGCCTTGCTGTCTTGCATCCTTAGATTGAAAATCGAGAGAGAAGAAATACTGAAGTGAGGATGGGGAGGAGGGAGAAACCAGCTCCCACCTAGGTACATTTGGGGTTTACTGATTAGCCACATAGTGCAGAAGAGTTCAATATCAGCTTATTTAAAGCTCTGGAACATCAAGTTACCTCTTCACTGTCTCACTAGAGCATCAAGTATCATCTCTGCAATTGCAATTTCATTGCCTGTGCTTTGCCGGTAGCAAATAGCCTTCATTTCCCCCCCCCCCTTCCTTTTGCTCTCTCCAGGTCCAGTGCATGCTGCAGGATGTCGGAGCCAACATTGCCACCCCCATCTCTTCAGCCAGGGAGGCTCACTTAAGTAATCCTCCAGTTCTCTTTTTCCTAACATAATGGCTGTAGACTTGAACTTCCCCACATAGTTTGGAAGTATTTAGGAAAGCTGGTAGTGAATTTCTGTTAGTATTTGCCTGAGCAGTTCAGGCCTATGGCAGTCGAGCCTTAATTATGCCACTTTCCTTGACTATTTAATACAACAAATGTAACATGCAAGATCCATCTTGCTGAGCAATTAATTCATGCCAGCATTTAAGTCACTTCCTCTTTGCTTCTCTAGAACGGACCTCATTTACTGAAAAGCCAGTGCTGGAGCTGGAGCAGTGGATTGATAAATACACAGAACAACTTCCACCTCTCACTGCTTTCATTTTGCCTGTAGGTATTGCTTATGCTTATTACTGAAGTCAAAAGGTTTGCTAGGTGGTTTGATTGATGACTGAATCTAAAACCAGTTATCAGTTCATAATAAACCTAAACATGAGGTTGATCTTGAGGTCCTGCCAACACATGCTTCCATCCTGCTTTGGGGGGGTTTGAACCTACAACTAACAGCTCTGAAAGGATGGAAGAGATTAACACTTGCTGTTCTGTTGTATTTAAAATAAGTTCCAAAATGCCTAACAACTGTAACACTAAAGAGAAATATAACTTCTGCGAGTCAAATATGGCTTGCTTTTGTGCAGTATGTCATAAGCTTACTAAACTTCAGGAAGCTAGAAGATGGGATCTAGTTTCAGTTACAAGGCATCAATGTATTTTCTTTCAGTCAGGAGGTAAGAGTAGCGCTGCCCTCCACTTCTCCAGGGCCATCTGCCGCAGAGCAGAGAGATGGTAAGTGTTTGCTAGCATAACCTGAATAAAACTGAGGAAAAGATCCACTGAGACCAGATAGCTGCAGCAGCCACCGAGCCATGCAAAACAGCATCCAATGCAACTGGTCTCAAGTCAGATTTTTAGCAAAACTGCAGTAGAATGAGGGGGAAATATTAGCTTGAGAGCTCTTGCAGCATCTGGCCAAAAGGCCAGCTTTAAGCCCTGCACTCTGGAAGCAATAAGCAAAGTGCAGCAGCATCTCTGCAGGACTGTGGCTGTAGAACTCCTTTTGCAAGCCAACATATATAGGAGTAACAACAGAACAATGATATCTTGGCAGCAAGTAACCCAATATCTTATGGTTTCTTGTTAAATGGCAGTTGGTATAATTGTATTGATGCACATATCAGTAAAACTCTGCAGAATAGCTTCATGCTCAGAGCAAATGGAAAGAGAATAGACTAGGCCCTGCTCATACTGAGGGAGTGGATTCACCAGCAATAGTTATCCTTATGAGTTACCATTTATACTGATGCTTTATCCTAAAGTTACAACTCTCCTACATGCCATAACTACAGGTTTTCAGTGCTTACGATCCACTTCATGAAGAATACAGAGACTCTTATTAACTACCTGAGGTTTTGAGCATCTCCAAACCTCAGAGACAAGTCTGTTCATCTGTGTGCTCAGCCAATAGATTTGACACAGCCATTCACTCTGTGTTTTTCCCTTTTTAGTGTGGTTCCCATAGTGCAAGCAGGAGAAGCGGATCCAAATGTGGCCAAATATTTGAACAGGTAAAGCAAATGCAGGGATTGCTGCTCTCAGCAAGGATGCACTAGTGCTAGTTTCCTCTAGCCATCAGCAGCCACAGCATCCCCAGGGAGGATGCTGCTCCATGTAATGATTTCAGCTTGTCTAAGGCTTGACATAGACTGAGCTGGAAAGCAAGGTTGCTTGTCTAGTACCTGGATGCAGCAGCCTAAAAAAACAGATGCTTCCCAGGTCCTGTGGGAGCACTCATTTGATCCTCATTGTGACTGCCATTTTGGGCATTGCTGCTGTTTACTTTGTTTCAGTTGCTCCATTTCCCTCGCAGCTCCCGGTGCTGTAATTCAGCATGCTGTCTTACCCACACTGGTGGCTAGCTGCAAACGCATTAGATGACAGATGTGCATTTCTTTACTGCTTTCCTTTCCCTGCCTTCCAGACTCAGTGATTATCTCTTCGTTTTGGCACGTTATGTTGCAATGAAGGAAGGGAAGGAAGAAAAAATATACACCAGGAGTGAGCCGTAAGTTGCAGGTGATACTTCTTCCTATACCAGGAGAAGCTAAATCTGGTAGAGATTCTCTGTAGGGAAGAGAGACTGCACCTGGATCCAGGGTACCCATTGCCCACCCATCCTGTGACTGAACTAGCTTAGGGTCTTTCTTTATAAACCTGTAAGGAGTGCTCAGCTGGTCTGCAAAACTCACCTGCTTCCATTAGCTAGTTTCCAGATCTGAGCATCCAGTTCTAATAACTGCCTTGGAAATGGCTTCAGAATGACTCTCTCTGACAGCTGACTGAAAGTTAAATCCCATTTCACTTCTCAGAGCAGTGGCAGGTGTTGCTGAAGGAATTTGACAGCACTCCGATGAAAGGAATAGAAAAATGTGCGTGACATCTCTCTTAAAAGCTGAAAGTAGCAATAGTAAAGAGAACCAGGGCATGGATTCAGGGACCTAGTCCATAAGCTCTAAAATACAGCATGAGTAACTTGCATCAGAAAGTCCCTTTGCTACCAAATCCAGCCTGCTTTTTCCCTTTTTAAGCTGGCTGCGCTCCATCAATTCTGGCTGGAGCTGAAGGAAGGGTTCATAGGTTTAAGGAGAGCGCTAAGTGCCTGTCTATGCACATGTGGAGAATCACTTGGTATTGCAGCACATCCGCTGCCAGCTATGGGCTAGTGCAAGGACAAGAGATTAAAGAACCAATGGGCCAAATCTCACAGTCCTTCCGCAGACAAGCCCAGCCTTGTGGCTAATACGAGTCTTACCTGCACCAGGAGGGCTCTGACCTCATCAATATTTGACCAGCTCTTAGACAGAGGCCTGCATGACGTCTCATTCTAGGAGGGACTGTTCTCAGCTAAGAAAATATTGAGTCAAGTACAACTGCTTTGTCACCAGATGCTGAAAAGCACCTTAAAACACAACAGGAGTTCCTTTGAGGAGGGGTTGGCTTACAGCACCTGAACAGGGGGTTATCCAACTCCCTTGCAACATATTGGATCTGTTGCCTCTAAATCTTTATTTCTTTATTTGGAGTATTTGGGGTAGGGAGTCAAGGATAGAGAGATTGCAGCAAATTACCTCCCTTCTAGCTGAGCACAGTGATGCTTAACAAGTGAGGTGAAAAAAGGAATCTAAACTGCTGATTTAAAAAAAAAAAAAGGCTAAAGCTCCTTTAATTCACCTGAAGTTGCAAGCCAACTCCACCTTGAGATTTTTGTGGCAACTGTATCACAGCTTTTCTAGCTGGTCTGCTGCCTTGAAGGCTGTAGGAAAACCGTTCATATCCATCAGCGCAACACATCTAAATTAGCCAGTTAACAGCGTGATAGGCATCTTTCCCTCAAACTGAGCAGCCGTCAGTAAAGGTTCATACATCCAATTCCAGCCCTTAAAGCATGGAAATGTAGATTGGAAGAGCATGCAAAAGTGTCTCGACCACAGGATCTTGTACAACTTAAAAACAAGCATTAAAGAACCTCAGAATGCTACCACTGTAAAATGCCTGTCAAGTGACTGGGTTTTTTTACCCTTTTAAATTCTTTGAGTATAAATTACTGCAAGCCTGTATTTGGGAGCATTTAAATCCTACCACCTTTACAGTACAGTATTTAAGTGGGAACCACCTTAAGCAAAATACACACAAGAAACCTACCCCACCCCCTCTTGCTTTTGTGTTAACTTTTTAATCAGAGCTGGGGCTGAGTGAAGAATGCCTATCACTAATAGATAGTGCTGTCTCATTAGTCACCTTTTTCTTCTTTAACAGATAATTTCATGGCTATTGTTAACGCACATTTTTCACAGAGTAATTTTCAAAGCCTTAGCCTGTAACACATCCCAATGACAAATGTTCTTGATTTGGACTCTACCTTCAGCAGCAATGTCACATCAGGCATTTTCTCAGTACTTACTGCCGACAGGCCATCCAGTTTTATGATCGCTGTGTCTCAGTTATCACTAGTGAACCTTAAGAATCCAGAGGCTTTTCCAAATTTAATTGAATAAAATTCTTCGTATAATAAATTCTTCACGAATGCTGCATAAATCAGCTCTGAGATGGATTCTTTTTCTTCCCAGCAGGGCAAATAGAAATCTCACTAGCATTTCTGAACCAACGCAAGTATTATTTAGTCATCACCATTTAACAAGATGTGCAGATTCAGTTTGTTATGCCCTGCGCAAGAACTTTTTAAATGTTTCCCCCTCTTAACAGATTTCTGGGCAAACTGTTATAGAACTGGAGCTAGGGGGAAGGCTGCTGTCTAAGCTGGGGCTTATTTAAATATGTGTCTCTCAGCCAGAGCTGGAATGTAGTAGTATTGAACACGTCTCTTAAAATCTCATTGGTGAGAGAAAGCAGCAGGCTCAGAGCCACACAAATGCCTAAGGGTTTGCCTAATGGGGGAGCTGCTGGGTAAAGGTCACAATTAGTTACTTACACTATGCATGTTGGATTAACCCCTTAGTGTGTGATCTCCCTGCCTGCGTAGCTGAGCAGGTTGGGGTGCCTGCTATTCGTGATGGAGGCAACAGCCCAAGACTTGACCCAGTGGAAGGACTCGCATGGACTTCAGTGAGTGTTGTCTCATGCAGTACAGAGTAAATTAAACCCCAGTAGCAGCATCGCTCACTTGAAGACCTGACTGTGTGTACATCCTGAAGACCAGGGGCTATGGGGTGCAGACAATAGCTCCACCACTCGAAGGCAGGAGATTAAGTTGATAGCAGACTATACCGCTCTCAGCTGAAGACAACCTCCAACTTGGCTGAGCTGCCCCTGCTAACAGCTGGGCTGCACACACGAATAGGTTATCAGCAGCAAGAGCCAGTTACTCGGTGAATGGATTTAGGGCATGGAAATGAAATGAAGGCAGACTCCTCTTCTCCACTGACCCCACACTCCAAGACTGAGATTAAGTTTGACTTCACAAGCCCTGTCCCCATCCAGCTGATGCACACCCATGCTCCCCAGGGACCCATTCCTACACCTCATTAATGTGAGGAGCTGGGGAAGGATGGCAGATGCTTTGTCCACCCTGACCATATGCAGAGCCCAGATAAAGCCCTGCAAGGCAAAACAGTATTTACGATTACCTTGGAACTGTCAGAGGAGACATATGTTGCTAAGGGTCGTTTATTCTTGTTTGGAAAATTTATGGCATCTCCTAGCTTACACACTGTCAAGCCTGGAAGGATTGGCCCCAGAACCTCTTGCTGCATGATTGGATCAGACGTCGGTACATCTGTTAACACTGTAGGAGCTGTAAAAGGAAGTAAGTCGAACTATAACTCAGCTGCCTCTATTACGTCCACACCATGCAGGCAGCAGGGCGACCGCTGTTCCTGCAGAAATGACACAGACATACGTTTTACCAAGTCCTATGTAAATTCAGACAAGCCAGCGGTTCCTCTGAGAAATGGAAGAGAGACAGAGCCTGCTGACTGCCTTTTAAATAGGCTTAGTGTAGTGTGGGAAAGACTTGGAGGCCAGAAGACTTGCACTGTTACAAGGATTAGATTCTGGGGCAGGGGGAACTGGCCATCCTTACTGCTGCTCTTCCTGTTCACACATGTCCACAACCCCCCCTCCCCCAGGCAGGTAGGAGAGTCTGCTCCTCTGACCTGGGAGAGCAGGAAACGCTTAGAACAAGGCAGCCGCAAGTGGAGCTGTGCACTTTCCTTCACGGCCAGCATTAAACCTTCCCCGCTGCAATTGGTACATTGTGATGATGACCAGGAAGAACTGGCCATGGACTCTTCCTATGCAGCCGGTGGGGGCTGCATCCTGGCCCTTGGTGGTTGGTTAAAATGTAAACCAGATCTTAGCATAACCACCTTATCAGGGGCCACACAGGCAGGGTGAGGCTAAAGGGAATGGAGTGACTTCCCGTGGAGATGGGAGAAGCTGACCAGTGGTTGAGCTGCTGTAGTGACAAGTAGGGAAGCAGGGTCAGTGCTTTGTAAATCCACCACAGTACAAGCCTGACCTTGGCAGTAAGATTTTTTCCAAGCAATATGAGGTGCCGCTTACCCCATGAGAGTCATATATCATTTCCTGCCAAGCACCAGATAAACCTGCCCGATTAATTACTCCATGCAAGCCCTTGATATAATTCAAAAGCACTAATTATATTCCCCAACACCAGCAAAGCTCAAATTAACTTGCAGGGAAATTATCCAGCAAGCACTGAACTGTTCGTCCAGGAGCAGCGGGGAGGTGGAGACGAACGGCAGGGGCACATCGTACAGGCCAAAGAACCACATGCTGCCGGACACGAGAGCTTGGCATTCGACTCTCACCCAGCACAACGGAGTGCAGTTGGACTTCGATTCGTGGGAACAGGCTGACTACTAGAGGCAGAGAGAAGACATGCCTTTGGCTGCCAGCACTGGGAATGTGTTCCAGGTGTAATGCAGCACAGCAGATCTATCCCAGGAGGGCCTGCAGCCAGCAGGAGAAAGAGATTGGTTTTAGAGGAGCTCTGCAGAATGGTGGCATCAGGCTGAGAGATTTCAGACCTGACCCATCCAGGGAGGCTCAGGACAAAGAGGAGGGGCAGGAAAGTCAAGGGAGCCTGGAGCTCTTTACCAAGCAGGCACCTTACAACCTGCAGCTGTGCCCACCGCTCCTGACTGCAGCAGTGGGGACCAGCCTGGGCTGGAGGGTTTCCACCAAACAGGTCTCTGCCAGACACACTTATTCAACCAAACCCCAAGAGCTTATGGAACCACAGCCCTTACCTCCAACTCCTCTGCCAGGCAGCGTCTGTAGGCTCCACTGCAACAAGGCTGAAACCCTTTGCTCTGACTGCATGTGTACTCGGCTGTTCCAGCGAAGAGTCAAGGCCTTAGAGCCAAAAATGGAGCACTTGCGCCGAGTCAGGACTTTGCTCCAATTTGGACCAGGACATTCTGAGGTGTCGCAGCTCCCACACGGCGCTAAGTCAGAGCTCTGTCAGTGCCAGTGGGAACAGCACAACAGCTCCTGCACCCGGGCCCCAGGGACAGGCAGGCTGCAGCATTGACATCTGAGAGCACAGACTGGAGTCCCAGGGCAGTGGTCACCCACTGGAAAGCAGAGGGATGGGGGAGGAACAGGGGGTCTTGGGTCACTGAGGGAGGACCTGCAGGCTAGTGACAGATGCCTTGGGAGCCTTCAGTTAGTGGCTGCTGTCCTGTTCTCTCCCGGCCAGCTGCTAGGATAATGAGGACCAAAACAGAGCCAGAGGGCAGCAAAGACCCTGCCAGTCTACATTGCAACAGCTATTGGGGCATCCAGCCCAGAGTGGGCTGGTGCTGGCAGGGCTCCAGCCATCCTGATGCCAGCCACATTGCACAGGGCATGGCTGTTTGCTGGTAGTTCTTGCCCTGGGACATTTCAGTGGTTTCTGCCAGAAACTGCCCTTCGGTGTCTCTTGCCAGGCCCTGATTCCAATTCCTGCCTGTCCCTCGAGGTCCCAAGGTGAGCCAGAGGGCAAGGAGGCCCAAGTGCCAGCCAGGGCACCCCTCTGCCATCCTGACGGTAGGGCTGGTCACTGTGGGGCAGGGGCTGTAGTGGCAGCACAGGCCAAAGAGAGAAGGAGCAGCTTCCTGGGTAACAGATTGCAATTAAGGCAAGGCAAGGTACCATTGCTTCCTTGCAGTGCCATCTACTGGGCTAAAACACTGACCTGCTACCACAACATGCAGCAGATCATGCTGTGAATTGCTCTCCTCGCAGGGCCAGTGAATGCTAGGTTCAGGAGGCCTCTGCAAGCAGCATCCCTGTCTTGTGTCTACAGGGCTCTTCTGATCAGCCAGCCGGGCTTGGGATCAACCTCTTGCTCCCAACTCTGCACACCTAAAAGCCCAGGAAGGAAGCAGTGCAGCCAGCTGGCAGCAGCCCTGAGCACATGCGACAGCAGCGCCTGGCTATGCTTGGGGTCCCTCCAGGCTTTGCCATGCGCCGGGCAGGACATGCATCGTGGTGGCCTCAGCACAGCATGCGCAATGTAGGGAAGCCCCATGCTGGTGCTTGTGGGGGAGCCTTAGGGACTTTCAACCAGACCCCAGGCAGCACACTCAAGCACCTGTGCTGGAGGCAGACTGGCTGTGTCCTACTATGCTTCCCCACTCACCCATCACTGCCTATTTTACCTGGACCACCCAGGCAGCTGCCTCTCGTCCATGCCCCAGCCTCAGCCAGGCTGCAGGAGCACTCTCTGCCATCTGCGTACCAAAGACGCGGCGCCCCACAGCTCCCCAGCACTCAAGGAGGAAGAGACCTGCAGAAAGCTACAAGCAAGCAGTTTAGGACAGGAGCAACTGGCCAGCATGTCCTCCCGAGGAGACACTGATACATGAGCAAATCCACTGCACAGCAGCCCTCCTCACCCCAAACCTCACTGGGACCCCACCAGGTTCAGGAGAAAACAGGCTTTCTGGGAGCTCTCAAAATACACCCAACTCTACCCATCTGCGAGGGCACAGCACTGAAGAGCAACCTGAGAACACCATCATCTCTCAAAGCCAGCCTGAAGGCCCCTGCACTCCCCCTCTCCCTCTCCACTCCCCATGACCTTGGCCTGCCCCATATGGAAGGGGCATTACCTTCCCACTGCCAAGCCCGTTGCTGCCTACACACAGACTGACAGCAAGACGCCTGCGCTCTTACTCAACAGATGTTAAGTTTATTTTTTCCCCTGTGGCGTGGTCACACGGGCTGTGCCAGGACCTCAGGACTTAATCTATAGAAAAAATAAACACATGAATCTCCTATGGCAAAACTTTTCCCTTCTCACCCAGATCATGCGAGAGCCAGAGAAGGGCCTGTCACCTGTTCCCAGTCCTCTCTGGAAGTGTAACAAGCCTTCGAGTCATACAGAAGTTGGCTACCGATGAGATGCACTGCTGTACACACAGCCATTGGGGCCTTTGTTACCCTACTGCAGTTCATCCACTAGCTACAAAACTAAAAGATTTAGTGTTTCATATAGTGCAATATTACCAGGCTCTTAAAACCCTGGAGTTTCTAGCTGGGGAAAAGAGATGAAATTAAGACCTTTTCGATGGAAAGTGCTCCTGGGAAATCTAAAAAAAAGAGTCAAGAAGGGGAGCAAAGTTTCTTGGTTTAAGAAATAATTTCAGGCTGTGGAATCTATTGACACCGCCTTAACCCAAGAAGGAAAAAAAAAAAAGATACTGCATCGTGTTTTGAAGTATAGTCAACTACCAGCCCAGCATCAAACCCTCTCCAGCTACACCAGTACAGGTTACCAAATGTGAACTGATCCCTACACAAGATCTGAAGCCATGCCCTGCCCTCTCTAAATTCCTGTGGTCATGCCCATAGAATAGCTGCGGCAAGACGAAGGCAGGCAAGTCTTTCCTTCATTAACGGAGTAGGTCATTCCTATTAACGAGCGAGTGTTCAGTAAGAACAGAAGGCCCCCAGCCGAGTGGGAGCTGACGTGCTTTTCCAAGCTACGTGGAGAAGGACTGCTATTGAGTTTTGTTAATTAATTAATTAATTAAGGCAGGACAGAGAACATGAAGGGCATTTCTGCTGCTCTCATCTCTGAATGGCTTCAGTTAGAAGCATGTTCTGGTTTGCTTCATGCCTGCTCTCTCAGCAGCAATTAAAAGGGGCTGCCCAAAAGCCTGGGGCCCAGTCCCCCTGTGCAGAGGTGTGTTATACAACACAGCTTGGGGCTGGAAATCCCTGCCATTCACGCTTGCTGGAGAGGATGAGGTAGGGTGGGCAGCCTGGCACTGGAGCATCCGCTGCTCCATGTCTACTTGCTGGATCTGCCCAGGATTGCACCACCAGGTTAAAACCGTGGATTTTCCATACAAATGAGAAGAGAAAGGATAAGGGGAGGAGAGAAGAGCGTTAAAAGGAGCTCATGCTGCAACCATTAGGAGCTGAGGCACGATAGGGAGGAAGTTAAATAAAATCTATCTAAATTCCAGACTAAATGGTGGTTTCCCTGACACCAGAACCCCATGCAGTGTCCTGCTGCAGAGTATAAGGGTTTTGGGCTGGAGGCAGAACCCACCTGCCCATGAGAGGTCAGAACTGCAAGGCTATCTGCAGCCTGTACAATGGTTACTTTCCTGAAAAGGAGCCCTCTGTTGAGAACAAGCTGATTGAAAAGCCGTGTGGCTGCACAGGAGCTTCAGCTAACCGCAAGACCAAAACTATTGAAGAGTTTGGCAGGCAAGTGCCACTGTGCTGTGCAGAGGCCGCAGCCAGAAAGCAGGAGGGCAACCAGGTCAAAATCTCCACGAAGGTCAGAGAATGGGTTTCACTGAGCACAAGGGAGGGCTGCTGGCAGATCGGTACATCCCGCTCACACACAAGCAGCTGGTTTCAGAGCTGCCCAGGAGCTGGATACAGCACCAGTGCCTCTCCATTTCCTGCCCAGCAATGAGAGGAAAGCAAAAAGAAAGCTAATGTGTACTGCCTGGGAAGCAGAGCATGGTTCCTCTGCAGCCACGTGGAGCTAAGCAGAGGTGCAAGGGGCCGGCGCTCCCAGCTGCACGCCTATGCTTTGTACTCTCACCCTGCCGTCACAGAGCAGAGGCTTTATGTGCCTGCCAGTGCTGGCTGCAGCTTTTCCAGATCAGGGAAACCATCTTGCTCAGAGTCCACCACGAGGGCCTCACCTGGTACGCAGGGCTGTAGTCCATCCCCATTGCTAAGCCTGACCTGAGTGAAGGGGGTTGGGGAGCAGGCACTGCACAGTGGAGACAGCCTTGAAGCAGGCTCCACCACACTCCTGCCCTGGTGCAGCCAAAGGCATGTCTAGTGCATGGCCTTGCTTGCAGCAGTGTCTGCCCAGCCACATAGCAGGACCTCCTCCCTGCCTGCCACACACTGACACCAGGTTGTGTCTCGGGCATGAGACCTGCTCGGCCTGGGCACTGCCCCCAGTCTCCCCTGGGTTTGGTGTTTAATAATTTACATGGCAACAAGTGAAGCGCGTTGGGATCAGACCTGGTGCCTACCCTAGGGATCTAATGGCAGCCTAGGCAGCTCCCACACTGGGTGGGACCAAGGGCTCTCTCTATTACCATGAGCATCTCTCCAGTCCTGGAGCTGGCAAGCAGCACCCCCTTGGGTGCTGACCTGCCCCGTGTGTCTCTGGTGCTAGCAGGTGGCTCTGAGAGCCCATGGGGGCAAGGCAGCTACGACAGCTCGAAGCCGGTGTTCATGCTGATGGCATAGCGCAGCTTCTCCCGTAGGATGCTCTTTTTGCTGTAGTTGGGAAGCTTGAGCAGGTTGAAACACGTGGAAGAGGTGGGGAGCCGGCCACCCGGCTCCTTCTTGCGGATGGTGAAGAAGCCCCGTAGCACGCTACCCAGTGTGTCGCCAGTGTCCTGGAAACATAGCGAGAGACACGTTACCCTGCCCACATCTGGGGCAGCGACAGGGCCTGACTCCAGGTGGCCAACCTCCAACCACTGGAGAGTACACTTGCCTCGGGGTAAAGTGATCGGAGACTGACTAGGCATAGCACATGAAGCTGAAAGGGTAGTAGACTCAGGAGCACAGAACCAAATCAGACGGGCCCAGCAAGGTCATCGCAAGGAGTGCTACCAGCTGCAAAGGCAGGGTGACCACTCAAAGGGAAGGCAGACACCAGGGAGCACAGAAGGAAACAGCCACGTCACCAACCAGCCTCACATCCCATTACAGCTAGTGCACTTTCACTTGGTCCCAGTGTCCCGCTTTCTACCCACAGGAGCTCTGAGGTGATGGCAGAGACAAGGTGGAAGCAGGGTGGGAGGGGAAGAGGCCTGGAGAAGGTCCCTCTGGGAATCAGAGTGGGATTTTTCCTGCACCACAGCTTAGGAAACGCTGGCCAGGTCCGTTCCGGCCACATACCTGATCGTCCGAGACTTCTACGCAGCGGATGGAGAAAGGAGGCTTGAGGTAGGCAAAGCCCAGAAGTGGAGGCCGGGAGCAGCTGGTGACAAACTGAATAAAACCCAGCAGGTGTGGTTAAAAGATGGCAACTGCATCTCCAAAGAGCAACACAGAGACTCTATTCCAGCACAAAAACACACGGCTTTTCACACGGTGCATTCGTTTGCTGACCTGCCTGCTCTATCAATAGCTAGTCCAGCCACACTGGGAGTGGAAGTCTACTGTGCTCCTCACCCCCAGAGAAGGGCATCCATGGCAATATAACACTGCAAGGGACGGTGCCCTCTAGGGACAACCCTTGTGGGGAAAAACAGTCTGCCATTTTCTAAGGGGTCAGGCCTTTCAGTACTGTTCTGCCTCTAGGGAAAGACGCTCACAGGCAGCAAGGGTCCAGAGGATTGCCAGAAGGCAGCAGCTGTGTTCCTGCCAAGGCCAGAGGTGCACAGACACAGGGCCCACTCAGGCAGGGTAGGAGCCTGGGTAGAGATTTACCTTAAGAAACATCGCTCTCTCCTCAGGGGTGAAGTCATTGGCTAGGATGTCCCAAAGCCAGATGATGACCCTGTGACTGCCGTGGAAGCCACCATAGTACACTGTGTGTTTCCTGAGGACAGGACACAAAAAGCTCATAATCAGACAAGGTCACAGCGTCCTGCTCGCCTGCGGATAGGTGGCTGCAGCTCTCCAATCCACCCTAGAGACCTCCCCACCCCCTCAGTTATAAAGAGAGGCTTCCGCTCCTGCTCTCTGCAATCCACCATGTCCGGCAGGCTTGCCGGAGCATTGAAGGAGCTACAGATATTTGGTACTTGTCTCCTGGGTACAGCTGTTCCCTGAGGTCAATTTGCCCACTCCCATGTTATAGGCCATGCTATTTCCCAACCTTCCACTCCCAGGCTGTCATTTGACTTTTGATTGGAAGAAGCAGAAGGGTTGGAAAGCGTTAGTTTCCTGTGCTAAGAGCATTACAGAAATGAGGGACCGGCCTAGGGTACAACCCGCTCACTTCAGGTCCTCAAGGTCAATCTCAGCGTTGTCACCAGAGATGAGCCGCTGCAGCTCCGGTGCCGAGAACATGCGGATCCACTCGGGTTTGATGATGGAGCGGAAACCGCTGATGAGTGCGGCCGTCTGGCTCTTGATCTGCGTGTGCATCCGGAAGTGGGCCATAAGGTGGATGTAGCTGATCCTATGAAGTGTGGAGAAGGAGCCATCAGAAGCGGGGGAAGCGTCTCACTGACCCGTCTGCCCAGCCCATTCCCAAAAGCCAGGCAAGCCTCTTTTCTCGGGGCTCAGGTATTACTCAAACAAACCAAACAGAACAAAGCTGGCTGCAGACACCTTTGAATTCACCAGCTGTCTGCAGCCACTTCTTCACTTCATTCTTCTAAGCAGGGCATTGTAAACCCAGCACCCAAATTCAATGGAGACATGCAACCACCGATTTCAGGGGTGACTCATCCTGCCCTTCACACACACGCTGATCTTACAAGTGAGCTAGTGAACAAAGACCAAGTCTCCTTCCAGCTCAGCTGAAATAGACTTGGCCCCTTGTATTTATCAGCCCACCAGAAGGCAGCATTTAGCTTGACCCTGCTTTCCAGTCCAAGGAAAAACTCAAGGATTATGTTCCATTGTCACATTTGCTTTCCTGCCAACTGCCCTTTTGCATGCGTGCGCAAACACACCTCAAAGATGCAGCATGTGGCGAGCACAAAGCCACATGGGACTTTCAGTTTTCTTCCTGAGTGGCAAGCTGACAAGTAAAGAGATATTTCTTTCACATTTAAACTCGCTGACATAATCTCAGGAGGAAAAGACTGACTGGGAACTCTGGATTGTAAAGTGCAGCTGATGCAGATGCATCTTCAGGTAGAAGGCAGCCCTAGCTTGCCATGAGAGAGAGAGAGAGCAGGCTGTAAATTAATTGCTAGGCACGTATCCGCGTCTGCATATTCCAGATCTTATCCAGCTCTCCCTATCCGTGAAAGGGGGTGGGAAGGGTTGGTTTTTAGGCTCCAAAATTGACATTTATGATAACTATCTAAAGCTGATTATCTGTGAAAATAGCTACAGGGCTGCATGTCTCCTCTGATTTCCGGTGTCTGAGTAGCGCTGTCTATTGCATGTGAATTCACCACTGCGTCTGGTGAAGAGCAGTATTTTATACAACTGCCACATGCTATCACTCCGAGAAGATCCGTCTGCTCCAAGGTGTCTTTGAGCATCTGTGCCCTCCATTGCTTTGAATCCATCTGTCTGTATCCATCACCATCATTAAATCCCTCAGAACATCCCGCTCTGGCTGCCTGTGACCTTAGAAGTGCCGTTTCAAAAAGCAAATTGTCAATTCTTATTTTGCAAATCGAATTTAATACAATTTCTGCCGATGAGCTGTAACCAGTAAATCCTATTACAGTATTTATGGGCTCTTTCTGCTCCAATCTATCTCAATTCATTCCTGATGCAAAGCCCAAGGAACTAGAATGAAGTGCTTTGCAGTAGTGACCTAACAAATCTAATTGCTGTACTTACTTATTTTCGTTGCTAACGGGAATGGTCTTCCCTCCAGGAATAAGTTCGTGGCAAACAAGCTGATGGAAGAAAGGATTACATTGCTAATTACTACCGGGGACCATAACCGGAAAGAAACACCCTTCTGAAGCTACAGCTCCATATTTTTACAGTAAGACACTGGGATTTGCATTTTAAAGTCATCCTGTTTCCATCCCACATTGGTGCCTTTTTTAAATACTAACTAATTGAACAGCAGGGAACTCTCCTTCCACCAGAGGACCCAGCCTGGCATCTCCTAGGGAGTTATTCATTGAGATGTCACAAATACACTCAAGGTGCCAAGGGAAGCCAGGACACCTCCACCCACCGCCACCTCCTCCTCCACCCAGCCTCGACTCCTTCCATTTCAGCAGTCTTTTCTTAGAAGATCGAAGCCCATTTTTCTTACAGGACCCTCATTTCATTCCTGATTCAGAGAATGAAGAGACTCCCATAGAGTTCTGTGGGTTCTGGATTGGGACCTCACTGCATCTGAGGGAAAGTGCTCAGAGAAGTGGGCTGCTGCTTGGGGTAGTTTTTTTTACCCTTCCACACTAATGAATTCATCCTTGCAGCACTCCTGGGAGGCAGGGAAGTGTGATCCCTGTGCTGCAGAGACCCTTGTGGAATTCCTGCTACCACAAACTGGCTGACAGGTCCCTTGAGGGAGACTTTGGGTGTGGCAGCAGAAGGGGTTTTCTGACAGCTTCAACTCAGCTCCTTCCTGGAACAAGAGATGCTCCTTCCAGGAGCAGCTCTCTTATATCAGTGAGCCTGCAGCCATGGGAAGAGGGACATTACCAGCAGCTTCATTCTATCTTGGAATAGATCTCTTCCCACCCCCAGCCAGCACAGCTAGGCTGGCAAGGCTCTGTGGTGCAGGTCAAGCCTGAGCCCTGTCATGCAGGAAGCCTCATGAAAGGAAAGAGCTCAGTTTGCCTGGGCCCCAACCCAGTGCTTAACCAGAAAGGGGATCCACCTTCTGGCAGACTGGCTCAGTTACAGCACATCCCTCAGCTACGGTGAGTGAGACCGAACTGTTCTGGAACCCAGACCCATACACTACAGAGCTCTGTTCACTCTCTGACCAACAATGTGCAAGCCAAATAAGCTGCTGCTTTAATTAAAGCCTTGTAACAACTCTCACAAATAACCAGCGTTTGCCAGCTGCAGCCTCAGGACTGCCTGCTATAGTCATATTCACACACACATTGTTGAGTCAAGCTGCTTTTTCCCCTTGCTTATTCCTTTAAAATGGGAAAAACCCTGTTCTGGTTTGCATTTTCCAAAGCAGACAGCAAGCCTACCACATTGCAGCTGGAAACCAAAGTGGCTGAAGTCATAAGCAATTGAGAACAGCCCCTTTGAGTATGAACGACCTTGTGCAGCCAAATGCAAAGAGTCAATGAGCACGAGGGAGTGCATGGCCTACCTGACCCATCACATCTTCATCGTAGGAGAGTGTCAAGCCCAAGTCACTGATATCTCCATCGTAGCGCTAGCGATGGGGAGAGGAAAGGCAGTCAACTCCAGTCAGCAAAGCAACAACCCAGCACCTGCACCACTTCCTCCTACATCATGATGCATTAGCACAGGCAGTGTGGCAGAGGGGTACATATCTTGCTGTAGGTAACAGAGTGGGGTGGCTTGCAATGAGAGGCTGGAACCCAAGATTTCATGACTCCTGGTCCAGTCCTGTGCACAGATCGCAGAAGCTCTCCCTTCCATGGTTCATACACAGCAGAAGGAGCCTGAACAGTTTCATAGTTTCTAGGGTTGGAAGAGACCTGAGTAGATCATCTAGTCCGACCCCCCGCCATGGCAGGAAATAATACTGGGGTCAAATGACCCCAGCAAGATATTAATCCAACCTCCTCTTAAAAACCCCAGGGTAGGGGCCTGCACCACTTCTCTTGGAAGTCGGTTCCAGATCCTAGCCGCCCTGACCGTGAAGTAGCGCCTCCTGATAGCTAGCTTAAACCTGCCCTCTGCCAGCTTGTGACCATTATTCCTGGTCATTCCTGGCAGTGCACGGGGCAATAGTGATTCCCCCTGACTAATTTATAACAGGCCACTAGATCCCCTTCAGCCTCTCTTGTGGAGGCTGAACAGGTTCAGGTCCCATAGCCTCTCTTCATAGGGCCTGCCCTGCTGTCCCCTGATCATGTGAGTGACCTCCTCTGGACCCTCTCGATGATGTTCACATCCCTCTTGAAGTGCGGTGCCCAGAACTGGACGCAGTCCTCCAGCTGTGGCCTGACCAGTGCCGCATAGAGGGGGAGGATCACCTCTTTGGACCTGCTCGAGATGCATCTGTGGATGCAGGACAAGGTGCAGTTGGCCTTCCTGACTGCGTCCCCACACTGCCGGCCCATGTTCATCTTGGAGTCAATGACAACTCCAAGATCCTTTTCCGCCTTCGTGCTGACAAGAGGGGAGTTCCCCAACCGGTAGGTATGGTGCCAGTTGTTCCTCCCCAGGTGCAGCACCTTGCACTTGTCTGTGTTGAATCCTATCCTATTCACATCCACCTACCCTTGTAGCCTGTCTAGGTCTGATTGAAGCCTGATGCTTCCTTCTAGTGTGCCAACATCCCCCACATCTTAGTGTCATCAGCAAATTTGAACAGGGTGCTTTTTACCCCCTCATCCAAGTCACTGATGAAGATGTTGAACAGTGCGGGCCCGAGGACCGAGCCCTGGGGGACCCCACTGCCCACGTCCTTCCAGGTTGAGAAGGACCCATCCACTACCACCCTCTGGGTGCGGCCCTCCAGCCAGTTGGCGACCCAATTGACTGTGTGGGCGTCGACACCACAGCCCCCAGTTTCTTAATGAGAACGGGGTTAACAGGCACCTTGCTCTTGGATCACACTCTCTCCTACAAGCTGAAATGTTTCAGCTATCCAGGAACATCTCTTCAGACCTGTAATGACCTGCAAGCATTTATGACAGACAGTAAGCCTCTTATTCCTACAAGTAGACAGATGGAAGAGCTCCCACCCTCAATATAAAAGGCAGGAAAAATTGGCTTAGTGTCTGTGGTCACCTAAAAGAGGGTTCACCCAGCCAAGACATCTCAGCTGGCAAAAGTTCACATCACCCTTGTTGGAATCACTTTGACTCCTTCGTGCAGCAGTTACCATGGAGTGTGAAGGCAGGGAGGATAAAGGCAAACCTTGATGGAGGTGAGGTTTTTATAGAACTCAGAGTCCAGGGAAGGAAGTTCATCCACAGAGCTGTAGAAGACACTGTGATGGTGCCCAAGCAGCTGACTCAAGAAGAAGGACGCGAATGGAACATCCACAACGATTCCCTGTAGTGAAGAAAGAAGAACGCACATGAATCTCCTGCCTCCATTTGCTACGTGCAGTGCGTCTTGCCACACACCAGCCAAGCTAGGCCCTATCTAGCTGAGGACTTCCACCATTCCCTTTCTGGCCAATTGGTCTACTTCTTTCTTAAAGTGGCTGCCCAGTATTGGGCACAGTAGTCCTGCTGAAGCCCCCTAGCCCCAACCCAACAAACTAGTCACCTCCCCTGCTTCACACACAACATTCCTGCTGATGCATGTTGAGACATCCCACTTTTGTTTGCAACTGCCATGCATTACTGACTGGTGAGAAGGCAGCAATTAACTATCCACCCCCATTTGTTTTCTGCAGTACTCCTGCCTGAGCTAGTTATGCCCCATTTTGTTCAACTCCTGCCTCCTGGTTGTAATGCTTTGCACTTGTCTTTAACGTTTTCATTTTGTTAAACTTGGGACATCTCCAGTGTCTCAAGAGAACTCTGAAATCTGGTCCTGCCCTCTAAAGTGGCTCAGGTTGTCTGCAAGTCTGAAGTGTGCACTCTACTACATTATCCAAGGCAATAATGAGAAGAATCAGCAGAAGTTGGCCCAAGACAGGCTCTTACAGGACACCACTTGAAATGCCCTCTCCATCTGCCAGTGAACCATCTTATCCACCAGGCCGTTATTTTTATTTATTCATTTATTTTTTTAAAGCGGTGCAGATTGGCTAGGCATAACAATTTGTTCTTAAAGCAGCCCATACTGATTTGCTAACACCTTATTATCCTATGGGAGTTCATAAGCTGATTCTTTAATCATTTGTTCTAGGATTTTTCTAGTGATTTGCAATTCCTCAGGTTTGTCTTTTTCTTCTTTTGATAAATAAACCTCCCTAGAATGGCAGCCAAGCTCCAGAAGATAACTGACGATAACTGCTAGTGCTCAGAGATGGCTTAACTAGTTGCTTTAGTACTCAGGTGAATTTCTGTGAGCAATCTGCATACTGAAGGCTCAGTCCTTTTCCACTCAGCAGACACCATTGTTTGTCCAGTCCCGTTGCAGTGTGAATCACACTAGTGTGGCTTTGCTGGTTTCCTCTTTAAAGATTCACAGTCGGAGCAGAAGGCTCATATGATGCAAGAGCCCAAAATAGGGCCTGACAAGGCTGAGGAACAGTACCTTCTAAACGTAAGTGCCATCAGAGGGGGCATTTCAGCAAAAGCTGGCTTTGCTTCAGGGAAGATAAAAACCAATGATTTTATTTTTTATTTAAAATCAGATTTTTTTATTTAATTGTATTCTTTGATTTTGTTAAAATTAAAAAAAAAACCCTATATGTAAAGAAAGTTTTAATTTGAGATATGTTAAAGCTCAAAGATATGATCACAGAATAGGGTTATAACTTTTAATTATATACTACTTGAGAAAATATAGTCACGTAACCTTTTTAGAAAAGGTTTATAAATAAGTCACAACAGGCCACAGACTATATTAGGGGCCCAATCTTATGGGGTGCCCAGAGGCTCCTCTATAGATTAGTAAAAATTAAAGAAAACCACTCTACCCAATGGGACTCAGTGCTCAGTCTAGAAGATCCTGGTAGGCATCTCCACGATGCTCAGTTTCAGTTCTCAAACTGTGGATTTGTGTCTCAAGACAGAACATCCTTGTTAACAGCAGGATATGGAGATGAGAGATAACGGACCTGATTACCTACCCATCAGCCCTCTTGTCTCTCTGCAAGTTTGTGTACATACAGTCAAGCCCTTACCTCTCTCTAAAAGTGCAAAGTTTCAAGAAGTTAAATGAATAAAGGATATCAAACAACAAGAATGCACTTTTTGTAGAAAACAATTAAAATCGAGGCTCCTCAACCAGCGATTTAAATCAATTCAATTTAAATCAAATCCACTCTGCTTTGCTTATTTCTCTCATACTTCATAGCAGCTGAGTCAACTTTACACCGGATACTTAGAACACTACAGCTGGGATTTCCAAAGGAGGCAAAAGAAGCTGAATGTCAGTAGGACTTGGGGGGCCTAATTTCCCTTAGATTTCTTTGCACATCACAGCTCAGTGCTGTAGCCAGACTCCATATATTGCGACCTTATGCTTTTTGAACTTTTTATGCTTGCCATGCATATCTCCAAGTACCTACTGCAATAGCCTGTATCTTCCAATTGTCTGAGGGTGTCATGACTTGAATCTGAGCAATGCTTTGTAAAAATGAATACCCACTCTCCTTCAGCTTACCTCATACACAGCCTTCCCAAGCATTTTCCCAACAAACTCAAAGAGCTGGAGGTAGTTCTCATGGATGTAGGATGTTGGGGAAGGATACAATCTTTCATCACCACTGGTCGTCTACAGAAATGCAATAAAGGCAAAACAGGAAGGAGAAGGTCAGGAACTAGTTAGGTTTTTGCATGTCCCGGTGGGAGCAGGGTCTCTGTGGCCCAGCCTCAGTACCTTGAAGAGGTTGAGTGCAGGGTCAAACACCTTCTTGATGATCTCCTCCAAGAACTCTTTGAACACGCCGTCTTGATCGATGCCAGCCTCATCAACCCCCAGGTCATTCACAAACTTCACTCTAATAACTCCTTTCATGGCGTTCTGAGAAAGCTGCCGGAGCTGTTCGTACCCATCCTGCCCAGATTGGAACAGGCACATCAGTCATACAGAGGCACACAAAACACCCTTCCACGTATGCAGCACTGACAAGCACATGCCTGCGTTTTACAGTGGGGTTCATCACCTTTGGAGTGGGGAACGCTGGCATCAATGCCTGAGATGAGGAAGCTGGGGAGTACACCACAATATGCTGTTCCTTAAACATTTAGTTTCATACAAAAATTGGAAAACCCCGTGCACAAGATTTCTGGGAAGGAATCTGCACTTTCCATGCCTTGGTGTGGCATGACAGACACTGCAGTCAGCAAATTATTCAGAAAATGATGAGTATAAGCAGACAGAGCAAAACCAAACAGATAATGACAGATACATGCAGGCATTTCAGTGGCTTATAAGCATTTTAAGAGAGACAAGAAGGGGCTAATGGGCCAAAGGGTACAGAGAGGGAAAGCAGAGATGTATTAAAACTAGTCAGTCATACAGGGGATTTTTTTTTTATTTTTAGCATAATCACCATGGTATCAGCTACCAGCCCGTGGACTGCTAAGTATCTCAATAGACAAATTCAAGATGGGCAGAAATATCTATTCTTTGGCTAGTCTATCCGAGGCTTGCACTATTTAAGCACATGCAAATTCAACAGAACCCCAAATTGAGGGGGACTGTTGGGTACATATGCCCAGTCCAAGCTTCTACTCCAAAACAGATATGTGGCACTTTCACTCTGCGGTCAGCTCTCAACAAGAGATAGTCATAGATGCCAAAGACACAATGAGAAAGTACTAAAGAAGGGCAAGGTGAAGCATAGCAATTAAGCCTCATAAAAATGCACCTTTGGTGGAACGAGATGCTGAGCTGAACTGAGTGTGATCAGTCAGCCTTGGAGGGCAAGAGACTGGGGTAGAAGTGGCTTAGAATGGAGTGCTTTGGCTGATGCACACACTTGGGGCGGATGCGGGTGGGGGAGAACACGACTGCACGACTATGCAGGCACGTTTTCTCTCCACCATCAACCAAACTTTGACAGTTCACTGCAAACATGTCAACACATGCTGGATCGCTTGGCAATGGAGCTGTGCACATGTTAAGCAGATGGATGTCAAATCCCACTGCCTGATCAAGGCATGAAAGGGAAAGTTTCACAGCTTGTTACAGCTAAATGGAAAAGAAACCACTATCCTCACAGTCCCTGCCAGGGAAGAAACCATCTCTTGGCATATAAAACAGCCCTCTAAGTAAGATCAATAACAAAATCTACAGGGCTTATTCTCTTTGCTGGCGTTCTCTATTTGCAATGGAAACAAAGACGTAAAAATGCTGATAGTGTCTCTTAGTCACTTGGGCTTCTGCATCTGTACAGAGCCTGTGTCCAGGGGCTCCAAGGAACTCAGAGTACAGGTTGGGCCTGGACTCACTAATCTGCACTCGTGTTTTGCTCTTCTGACGGTGCTGTTCATTTAGCCTTTGACACAGTGAGATGCATGGCACGCAGTCCTACGCTGCTGTCACATCAGACACAAACAGCAACATCCCCAGCTATCATCAAGATCTGGAGGAAGGTCAGCTGGCTCAAGTCAAATCCAGGCAACACTGAGGAAGCACCCTGATGATCTTGTCTTCCCTTAACCTCAGCTGGCTAAACCAGCCCGCTGCCTTGGGGCACTTTGAGATGCCATAGTATTGCTGGATGCCAAAGCACCAGGCAAACAAAAATATGCCCACTTACATTTACCTAACCTTGTAGGCCACACGCTTAGGATCTCTAGGCTCAATTACTACTGTTAGATTCATTTTAGGAATGATTTCCACATCTGAAACATCTCTTAACAGCTACATCTCACTGAAACAAAGAAGCCATCGCCAAGAGAGGGGATCTGGGCGCAGCAAAATAGAACCACTCCAGAAGATGTGCTGAGGCAGCAGAACTCGCTGCTACAAGAAATAAGACCCCACATGCAAAAAACTCAGTGAGCCAGTGCTGCTCAGCCTTGTTTCCCTTCACTTCCTCATACACAGGCAAGTACATAACACATGCCAACCAAGCTGATTCTTCTTTAGGCCACCAAAGGACAGAGAAGGACTGATGCCACTGCCATTTTTATGTCAGATAGACTCTGATGCTATGGCAAGGAGATCACAAAAGGACCTAGATCAAGACCACTATGGATGAACACCACACCACGCAGTCAGACTGCGGTCACAAATGAGCAGCCAGGTTACCAGCGTGTAGATTAGCTTCTGCCAGCTGAGCCACTCACCTCCAGCATGCGGGAGCGGCGGATGGTGATGTGCGTGACATGAGGCGATGCAGAACTGGTTTCGACCAGCCCCAGCTTCTCCTTTTCTTTTGTAACCATGTTTCGGAAAAGCAGCACCCTCTTAAACAGAAAAGCATAGGTCATCACAAAGACCAGGCATTCAGTTGTGCCGACAAGACACCCCCCATCCCAAAGTGAAAGGCAAATGAACAAGTCTTATGCCGAGGATGCAGTTTATTAAAAGCCATGATTCCCATTCAATAGACTATGGCTTTAAAAGCCAGCTGCAGCCTGGAGCAGGGAGCTTGCTAAAGGATGGGATCCTCAGGATTAGCTACTGTTCTGCTCATGGGAGTAGGCTGACTGATGTCAGCAAGACCTGCTCACAGAAAAGCAGAGGGATCTCACAGAGCCTGCCTCTGAGATATTGATCCCTACACAATTAGAGAGCTTCCTATTTGGGAAAGCTCCTACTCCACCTTGGCAACATAGCAGCCTGGCAAAGGGAAAGCCCCTGCTTCCCCACCTCCCAGATCTTACGTGGGGCAGCTCAAAAAGTTACAGCTTGGTTGGTCTGTGGTTATCCTGCCTCTGACAGCAAGACTGGCACTACTAGCAGCCTACATCAGTTGCGTGTAAGCAACTACCCTCACAAACAAAACGCTCCTGAATGGAGAAGGTAAAACTAGCAGGAGACAAGAAGCAGAAGTGAGCCATTTTTAAAACTGCATTTTAGATTCAAATTTAGCACCAGAAAATACTGGAGACTGAAGTTGCTTCCTGTGGTCCAGAGCACAGCCCTTCAGAGTGCAAACACCCAGCCCCACCCAGGTCCCACTCACGTTCTTGTGGGGGATGACATGAGGGATGTACTGCAAGAGCAGCTGAGCTCGCCTCTTGTCTTTTTCCAACTCTTGGAAGAGCACGCTGGGCTTGAGGTCCCTTAAAAAGCAAGGCATATAATTCAGAGACGCCCAAAAAACACCTAGTGAACACGGGGGCTTTGCAAAACAAACAGGAGGCAAGCATTTCCAAAGCACCTCAGTGACTTTGGCAACTTTGGAAGCCACATTAACACTAATCAGGCTCTTAAATGCTCCTTGAAGAAGGGATTTAAGAAGCTTTGGAAACATTTATTCCACCAACAGCAACTTGCACAAGGAGCATCGTTCTACAGAAGACTAGGAAGTACCACCACTGGGGACCTCTTAAAACTAAAGAAAGCAAATGTAGTATGAAGAGCAATCCTGCCCAGGTAGAGGCATAGAACAACAGGGCATTTCACATCTCACGTCTAACTCAGCCTTCTTAGATGAGCTACAAAGAACTGTTGTGAGGGGAGAACGAGGAAGTCAGACAGTCATGCATGACCTCAGACTAGGATCAGACACTTACTTCCGCAGCCAGTGATCCTCTGGAGCAAAGCGCCGGCGACAGTCTCTTTCATACAACACCATCAGCCAGCCATGAACAGAATGGAAAAGCTCCAGTGTCTCTCCTTTGGCATTTTCTGCAGAAGCAAACACAAGCAGTGTTCAAAACTTCCTACACAATAGGGACTGCCAAGAAACAGTGTGCCTCATTGCCATCATTTGGCAAACCCCTGCTGCCTCATGTTCAATTGTAAGGTAAGGGGCTTCCCCCCTGATGTTAAAGGGGGCAGGGGGAGAACCTCATCATCGTATCAAGTAAATACAGTAATTATGTGAAGTCTTGTAATTGTGGGATTTGGACAAAGTTTAATGTTGCTTTTTAATTTAGTGCATCTCTGGACCACAGTTTTGAAAACCTAGCTGGCCCAGATATTCTTATTCCAATGAAATACTAATTCATTAGGCTCTTCTACAGTACTCAACATGGCACCAATATCCAATCACCTGGACAATACACGTTTTTGTATTCAACAAGATATGAATTTATAAAGCTTAATCTGCAAAGCATTTGGTCAAACTACTGCAAGCTAAAGCCTCAGATTCTGAAATTCATGTCTCCTTTCTGTCACTCTGGTCCCCTCAGTCAAGCTGTTAAAAAAATAAAAACAGCTCACCTACAATTCCATCCCAAATCATCTTGAACACAAAGGAGTTTAGGAAAGAGGAGATGGTGATGAGCTCTTCCAGTTTAAATGAGATCTGCTCTTCATAGACTTCTATGTCATCAAGAATTCTAGAGAAGGAAAATAACAGCCAGATATTTCACCTTTGAAAGAGGTTTTCTTGAGAGCAAATTTCTTCTGGCACATTTAGCAGGAATTCTTGTTTCCTGCGATTAGAACTCAAACTGGAAGCTAGCACTTTTTACAAAGAACTTAACAGTGCAAGCAAGTGCTCTTTTCTTTGGTTTAGAGAGAGACCTTTTGATGTAGATAAGATGCAACAAGTCACACAGCCAGTTAGCAATGCAGTTGTGGGTGGAACCCAGACACCCTGGCTCTCAGGGGAGCAGACTTGCTGCTACAGTAGAAGGTCATTCCTTCAAGCATCTTTTGAGCCTGAAAAGAATGTGACCTGGATTTACAAAAAGCTGATGCACATACACAGAGAAAGGCTCCTTCTTCCCTCACTCATTCCTTGTGATGGGATTTCCAGGATACCGAGTGCTCTGCTACTTGATCAGTCATTTCCTCCACTACCTGCATACCCCTGGCACACCATATGTGCTTGAAAAGTACCAATGCTGTTTTTTCACCTTACCTATTGATATGTAGATGCAGCACTGTTTCATCTCCCCTCCACAGAACACGGGACCTCCCTGTTAAAAATCTGTAGACAGAGCCACCTGAAAGTCACCTACGTGATAAGGTGCCGAGAGCAGTCGCAGAACAGCATCAGCATGGCCAGCAGTCTCTTGGATTCTTCCGTGTCGTTATTCAGGCATTCCAAGAAAAGCTTCAAGCCCCCCTGGGGTCCCAGCTCACAGATAAAAGCCCACAGCTTGGGTAATAGGTCATCGAGGTAAGTGAGGCCTGGAGGAGGCAAACAAAGGGAAGACAGGCTTTATACATCCCCATTCCCCTGCACAGAGAAAGAGAAGAGCAAGACTGGTTGTAGATCACCATTCATTTAGCAGAAATGAGGGTTTCCCTTTCAGATCAGGTGCTTGACTTTTCTTAACAGTAGTTCCACAGGGATTGGAGCCAGAAAGATTCCCTCTTAATAAGCAGGTAAGGTTTTGTATGTAGACTGTACCTTTCAGGCAATCACCTCCCAACTGTTTTTCAGCTGCTATTTAAATCACTTGTGACAGAATCGTTGCTATCCCCATAGAGAAGTAGTAGGTAGGGCAAGGAGGCACCTTTGAGACTAATAGGTTCAGAGAAGCATGAGCCTCCACTGCTAGTAAACTACAATGTCAGATATGCGATTTCTTCCTCCCTCCTTCGTAGGGAAGAGTAATTTGTTCTTAATGTACCAGAAACATTTACCGTTAGCACCACAAGCATTCATGTGACTACACTTCTCAGAAACATTGATCCCAATGCACAGTTCATTTCCTGTCAAGGTTTCCCTATAGAAAACCTATTTACTCTTCAGAAGTGTCAATGTCCAATAAAAAAAGCAAACAACTTTATCAATCAAATGTCTGATCTGGGATGGAATGTGTTTTCCTTCCAGCTAGTCAATAAATTGTCTCCAGGAATGAAACCATCAGCAAAAGTCACAGGCATTTAACGAGAAGCACCATTTTTTCTCCTGCTTCCCCCCAGCCTCTTCCCCACCTTTATTCCAAAAGACGCTTTGAATCAAGACCCACCACATTCCCTGCCTGACCTGTGAGGATCTGTAGCCGGATCTGTGTGAGGGTCGCCAGCGTGGTTTGATAGAGGACACAGATACTGCACACTTTCTGCACCTCGGCTGAATCCACCCGCTTGCCTCCAACTGGCTTGAGGATGTTGCGTACCGATGCAGACTTCTGGAAGGCTCGCTTGAACAGATCTGCCAGGAGACAAGGTGGAGAAGACACGTGCAGGTGGATCTAAGAGAGCAAGTCAATTCCCAGCCTGCCTTACTCTAAAGTCCTGGAACCATTAGGGTTGGGTAATGAGAACAGCCATCAAACTGGGCCAACATACAAAACCTGCCTGTTTCAGCAAGCTCACCATAGCTGGATGTCTTACAAAGGATGGCTTCAATTCCAGAAACACAAGCAAAGTTCTCTAACGGCACAATTCAAGTCATTTCTCTGGAGCTAAAAACCTTCTCAGAATCAGAGCAGCTAGGTCACACTAGACCAGGGGTGGGCAAAATGCAGCCCACCAGGCCATTCCATCTTAAAAAATTTAGAAAATGAATATTTATCTTCCCCTGGCTGCCTGTCATGTGGCCCTCGCTGGCTTGCCAAAACTCACTAAGCGGCCCTCCACCCAAAATAATTGCCCGCCCCTGCAATAGACTATTTGGCACTTGTTTATGGTAGGCTTTGAGATGGGAGGATAACAGTGGGACTGTGAAACAGGAATTTCTGGGCTGTAATCCACCCTCCTGCCATGACTTCTTGGGGACCTTAACTTAGTTTTGGGGATCAGTTAACTTAGTTTTGTTTCCCTTTCCACCTACAAAAGTAAGATAGCCAGCTCATCCTGGTAAGACACTAAAACCCTGAGATGATGACAGGCTGCCAGTTACGCTCTACTTTAAATACCACAAGAAAAATTAAAGCTGCACAACCAGCTTTATAGATTCATAGATGTAGGGTTGGAAGGGACCTTGTAGATCTTCTAGTCTGACCTCCTGCCCTGGGCAGGAGAGAAAACTGGGCTCAAATGGCCCCAGCTAGGTAAACGTCAAGCCTCCTCTTAAAGACCCCCAAGGTAGGAGCCAGCACCATTTCCCTTGGAAGCTGGTTCCAGATCCTAGCTGCCCTGACTGAAGCAGTGCCTTCTAACGTCTAGTCTGAATGTACTCACTAACAATTTATGGCCGTTATTCCTTGTTACTCCGGGAGGTGCTCGGGGGAACAAGGTCTCTCCCAATCCCCACTGGTCCCCCTCGTAAGTTTATAGACAGTCACTAGGTCCCCCCTCAGCCTTCTCTTGCAAAGCCTGAACAGAATCAGGTCCCGTAGCCTCTCCTTGTAGGGCCTGCCCTGCTGTCCCCGGATCACGCGAGTGGCCCTCCTCTGGACCCTCTCGATGCTGGCCACATCCCTCCTAAAGTGCAACGCCCAGAACTGGACGCAGTACTCCAGCTGCGGCCTGACCAGTGTTGCAAAGAGGGGGAGGATCACCTCCTTGGACCTGCCCGAGATGCATCCATAGATGCACGACAAGGTACAGTTAGCTCTACCGACTGACACCTCACATTGTCAGACATGTTCATCTTGGAGTCAATAATGACTCCAGGATCTCCTTCTGCCACTTTTGAGAAGGGAGTTTCCCAGCCTATCGGTGTGCTGCTCGTTCCTACAGCCCAAGTGCAGCACCCTGCACTTGTCAGTATTGAATCCCATCCTATTTTTATTTGCCCACCCCTGTAACGTGTCCAGGTCCCACTGTAATTTGTCCCTCCCTTCTAGTGTGCCCACCTCACCCCAAATCTTGGTGTCATCTGCTAATTTAAACAAGGTGCTTTTCACCCCATCGTCCAAGTTGCTAAGACATTGAACAGTGAGGGCCCAAAGACCGAGCCCTGGGGGACTCCACTGTCCACTTCCCTCCAGGTCAAATATGATCTGTCCACCACCACTCTCTGGGTGTGGCCCCTCAGCCAATTTGCAATCCATCTGACTGTGTAGGCATCAGTGCCACAGTCGCTTAGCTTTTTAATGAGTATGGGGTGGGAGACAGTGTCAAAGGCTTTCCTGAAGTCCAGAAAGACTACATCCACCATGACACCTGCGTCCAATTGATTTTGTGACCTGACTGTAGAAGGCAATCAGGTTGGTCTAACAGGACCCGCTCCTAATGAAACCGTGCTGGCTGCCCTTGAGCATCATCCCTGCTGCTGGCCCATCACAGATGTGCTCCTTGATCATCTTCTCAAAGAGCTCCCCCAGGATTGAAGTAAGACTAACGGGCCTATAGCTGCCCGTGTCCTCCCACTTCCCTTTTTTAAAGATGAGGACCACGTTGGCCCTCTTCCAGTCATCCGACACCTTGCCAGAGCACCACGAGTGCTTGTAAAGCCATGCCAGAGGCCCCGGAATAACCCCTACCAATTTCCTCAACACCCTGGGGTGGAGAGCATCTGGACCTGCTGACTTGAACACATCCAGCCCCTCCAGAAGTTCCCTAACTCAGTCCTCCCTGACCCTAGGCCTGGCGGAGTTTCTCCTGAGTCTGTCCTGAATCTCGGTAGGGGAGTCCCAGTCCCTGCACAAGAAAATTGAGGCAAAGAAATTGTTAAAGAGGTCTGCTTTCTCCTCTAGTACAACCACCAGATTGCCAAGCATATTCTGCAGGGGCCCCACATCACCCAGTGCCTTCTTCATGCTCCCTATGCATTTAAAAAAGGACTTTTTGTTATCTTTGATGCTAGCCCTAGTTCTGTATCTGCCTTAGCTTTTCTAACAGCCTCACTACAGACCCGAGCAGTGGAGGTATACTCCTCTTTGGTGATAACCACTCTCTTACACTGGGTGTATGCCTCCTTTTTGGCAATCAGGCATTCCCAAATGCCTTTGGTGAGCCAGGAGAGCTTCTGGGCACTCTTGCCCCCTTTGCTTCTCATTGGGATTGTCACCCCTTGGGCTCTGAGTATCATCTCCTTAAGGAATGACCACTCATCTTGGGCGCCCAGTTCCCCTACTCTCCAGGACCCCAGTGCCTCTCCCACTAATCTTCTCAACTCATTGAAGTTGGCCCTCTTGAAGTGCCTCCATGACACCAAAGTAAGTGACGGGACTGAAGAGTCTAAGCAGGGTTTCAAAGTTGGGAAGAGCTGCTGCGGGGAACTGCTCAAAGGGAAGCCAGTCAAACATTCACCAGCAAGAGAGGAAGCAACACCCAAACAATGTATGTAGGGACCTACTGAACTGAACCTACTTTTCATGGGAAGGCTGTTCTGAGGGGAAGTAGGCTGCACTGATGGATGGGCTGTTTCTGGATTTTCCAGCAGCTTCTTGCTGAGAACATCACTGAAGAGGGTGCGGATCATGTGGACACCCCAGAGGTGCTGCAGTTGCTTAGTCAGCAGAGGCATGGACTCATTTAAGCTGAAAAAGAAGTCAGGAGGAAGAGAGACAGGAATGTAATAATACACTTATCTCAGGTAATGCATGGCACAGGAATGCAGTCCCAGGCCTCCTGGCACCATTGCAACACAGCTAGGGAAATGCAAGGTAAGCATGACTACTCTCTATCCTGTGCAACTGGAATGCACTGCAGGCACTGTACTCCTACAGAAAAAAATTAAACCCCTGAGCAGAACACCTCCTGGGTCCCATTTGCTTACCCATAATCCACGGTTTGGGAGAACCAGCCCAGGACGGGGTGCCAGTGCGTGAGGTTGGACTTCTTTTGAGACACATACTTCTGGCAGTAGGAGAGCATGTAAATGAGTACGCTTACAAAGAAAGCTGTCTCCTCTTCCAGCACCTTGTCATTCAAGGAGCCCAGGTAAACCAGGTTGCCTAAAAAAACCAAAAAACCACTAGCTGTGATTTACAGTGAGCATGGAGCATCCACTGAAGACAGAGGGGGCTGAGATTACACAGTCCTCTCCATCATCACCATCCCTGTTGCTTGCTAGTACTGGACTGCTTGCTACCAACACCTTCCACAGTACTTCAGATCAGGCTATTCATGCTCTCTTTCTTGTTAAGTGAAGGCTTTTGATAGCAATGGAAGGAAAGGGTTATTGTGAAGAGCTAGATCCTCTGACTTTGTAGAAGAAACCCTTTTGTCTGCCCCCCTTTCAAATGTGAAGCTCCTCCATATGGCAAAAGCCCCTCTTTTAGTATTTGCCCCCTTTTGGGGATGCTTTCTCTTTTCTACCTTTTCTTCCTTCCTCTCTTTTTCTTTTATCATACCAAATACACCTTATATAAAAAGAATAATGTAGTGAAAATAGAGCTTGTAGATGCTTTTACAAAAGTACTTTACGTTTAAAAGTAAGTTGTACCATGTGACAATGTTAGCAAGAGCAGGAATCTCTGTATGGAGCATGTCACTGAATGAATCGTGGTTGACTGTGTAACACAGTAGCTAGTCTGGATAAGTATGTTAATGAGCAGCAATTAACACCTACAAAATCAGAGACCAAGGAGAAGAAAGAATCAATAAAGAGCCAGGAATTCCCGGAAACTTCATTGTTAAAGGTATGGAAGCCCCCGTTTGAACTAATCAATGCTGGGAACAGACCCTTGGGGCTGAAATACCCACTGATCAACCACTTCCAGAGCTCTGGCATCACGGCAGTGAATCAATGAAAATTCACTAACGGACTCCTGAGACTGCACGTACATGAGGACATGACCCCTGGGGCTGACAGATGCCATCCAGCAGCTACCAAGAGAGATGTCCCTTGAGGTCAACAACCCCTGGATTGGGTAAGCCCGAAGATTGGGGAGTCACCAAAGTCTGCCAGAGAGGGATAAAAAGGTAGTGAAGAATGACCCTCAATGGCCCCCTCTTTGACCTGACCAGCACCCTGCCTGTCCAGCCAGAAAGACCAGTTGGTGACCCCCTTTTGAAGTAACATCACACTGAAAGAAACCTCAACTGGTCATTGACGGTGGACTCCAGCGCTTGGGGACAGGTATATCTTGACACCAGTGCTTAGTGTTCAGAGCTAGCTACTGTGTGTGCGTGCGTGAATGTGTGTTTGAGGGAATCAGCACCAAGGCTTATGGTCTGACTTTTGCATCCGTCCGATAAATTAGAATTCTATGATGATACTGTGAGTTGGTGCTTTGTAGCCAACAACTTCATTTTTAGCTTAAGATCCCTGACTTGTTCTAGTATTTTGAAATGAAACAAGGGCCTGAACAGTTTAGAAGTCTAGAGTGTTCAGCAATATCACACCCACGTGAGATTCAGATTTTGCACAGGTGACCATTTTGCAGTGGTTCAGTAGAACAGACCAAAATGCAGCATTCTGAAGACTGTCATACAGCTTCTCCAAAAGCCAGTGGCCCCTGATTCCAGCAGGTACATCAACACACCAGGATTACACTCCATTATGGCACAAACTATCCTCCTGAACCTCCTCCAAGAACACATTAAAATCCAGGCTCTTTATGAAATTTTGAGCCCTGCAGAAGGACTGACTTCATTCCAAACTTACGGAGACCCTCTCAAAGCAGGGTAAGACTCTGGAAAAGTTCCTCTTCTACACGCAAGGAGCTGAGATTCCAGATCCCCGGCTTACCCAGTAAGCAAAGAGTGTGACTTCCTTCCAGACACACGCATACGTCTCGGCATTGGGCTTCGCGACTTAGATACAAGATGAATTTGCGGAAAAGGCCGTGAGATTCTAACACTGCCAGGCGCTGAAAGACAAAATGGCATCGTTCAGTCAAGTTACAAGTTAGGCAGATGGGCATCACGCACAGCAACCATATCTGATGCATCATCAGTAACCTCAATCTACTGCCCTGCTTCATCGGTAACTAATCCCTGCCATAGAACATCTCCTGCCATGACTGGGCACTTTCTAGCAAGTCACCAGGATAACTTTCATTTTGCTCAAGTCTACAGAGTTTTAAAAAACCCTGTTGTTCCGTGAAATTCTCCTGCAGCAGACACCATACTACATTACCGGGGAGTATATTACCTACTGCCCAGCTAAGATCTCTTCCTATGTGTGATTAGTGTCTCTTGTGGTTTACTTGCTCTCCTGTCACAAAGTTACCAGGGAAATGAAAGGCAAAACAAAAAGCCAAAACTGACAAGCCACAAGAAGTCTGGAGTCTCATACCTAAGAAGCACTCTCCTCAAAACTTACCTACTGCTGGCCATGTTAAGCATTGTACTAAGCCTAAAAAACTGAACTTCCACAGCAGTCTCCCATCTCACCAGTTCCCCCAGAACAGGCTCTGCACAGTATCTTATGTGGTAGGTGGTATGCATAGGTTCTAAGTACACAACCCTATAGAGAGGATCAGACTATTCTGGAAGGGCAGAACAAAACACAGCTCTGTTGTATTCAGTATTTTTATCATGGCAGCAGCTACAGCTCTCAGCCAAGATTGGGGTCCCCTTGCGACACAGGCCTTGTCCCAAGAATCTGAATAACCAGAGAGAATAATGCTCCTTTTTTTCCTACCCATTATACAGATGGGGAATGGAGGCACTGACAAGTTAAGAGCCTTGCTTAAGGTCACACAGGGAGCCTGCAGCAGCCGTGGATAGAACCCATATTTCCCAAGTCCCAGCCCACAACCTTAACCCCACAAGCTCCATTCCTGTTTCAGGGCTCCTTGGGCAACACCAATCCCAGAGCTGCAAAATCCTACTGAGACTGTTGGCAAGCCTTTTGTGCATAGGAGAATACTACAGAGGCATGATGGATGCAAAGGAGGACATAAAGAAGGTGGGAAAGATTAGAGGCTTCCATTTTAAAGGGATAATATTAGCAGGGAGAAAGCTTATTGTTCAGTTTTAAAGTAACAAGCAATGAAGAGCACAGAATTTTAATTATACAGAGCAGCCAAGGACTAGCTACGGCCTATGTTACACTCTCAATGGGCTTGGGATCTTGTGAGAAAATAGCCCACTTACCTCAGGGGTTAGAGTAGCAAGATGAGTCATTATAGCAGGCACTGACATGATGTGAATCAGGAAAGATCTCAGCAGATTGTCAGAAAATTGAGCAGCAATCACAGGGCTGGAGAGAGAAAAATACTTGAGACGCTAGGAGGCTGGTATCTCCCATGCAGTGCACAACCATTCCACTAAAGCAGGCTTGTCCAACATGCGGCCTGTTGGCCACCATGCAGCCCGCCAAGCCATTTTCTGAGGCCCACGGTGCTGTGATGGGAAACAAAAGTAAACACTGTTTACTTTCGATCCCACCCCTTGTCCCTCCCCCAACCCCTCAACAGCTTCCTAATGGCTGCTGAAGGGCTGGGGAAGGGACAAGGTTCCCACATGCACTGTGTCAGCTTCATGTTGCCGACGCAGTGCGTGTGGGAAAAGGAGTAGCCGTGTGCTGCTCGGGACAGGATGAGCCCAGCCAGAGCAGCAGGGGCTCAACTGCACTTTCCCCCTACCTGTGCTGGTCAGTCCCGAGCGGCGCACAGTTCCGCTGCTGCTTCTCCTGGCTGGTGCCGACCGGGCTGGGCTCCTCCCGTCCCCAGCAGCACGTGGGAAGCCAGCTTCAGCTGCATGCTGCTCCGGATGGGACAGACCCATCCGGGTCAGCACCAGCCAGCAGAAGTGGTGGTGGAGCCCTGTGCCACTTGGGACTGACCAGCGCAGGTAGGGGGAAAGTGCAGCTGAGTCCCTGCTGCTCCGGCTGGGTTCATCCTGAGGTTCATTTAATGTTTGTAAAATGCTTGGAGAGCCCCACAGATGCACTGCATAGAAATGCAAAATATATTTTGACTTATTTGGTTGGCACCTTGGGCTGAGATTTTCAAAGCTGAGTCAAAAGGCCAACTTCCATTAAAATGAATGTGATTTAGAGGGCTCCAAATCTTTTATGACAACGTTGTAACACGCCTGTCTACCCCTTTTTGCAAATCTCAGCCATAGTTTGGAAGCTCAGCCAGAGAACATAAAAGCTTCTGAACATGAGAGCATAAAGAGTGCCATGCTTGGTCAGCCTCATGCTCCATCTAGCTCAGTATCCTGTCCTGAACAGTGGCAGAGGTGGATGCTATAGAGGGAGAGTTTTGAACTGGTTAGACCCATTTCATTGTCACTTCCTGCAACTTCATTGGTGTCAAAGGTCATGTGACATCACTTCCTGATGTGATACCACTTCCTATGAGGTCTCTGAATATGGCTCACTGGCCCACTGGGTGATAAAAAGTTCGTGATCCAGCCCCACATTCAAACAGGTTGGACAACCCTGCACTAAAGGGTTTCACAAGGGGCACCTGATCTATTCTCTTTAAAGAGACGAGATTTAAAAGAAACAACTTATTCGGCTTACAGGACAATTTAGCAACAGCCATCATGACCCCAGGGAATCAACAAAAGCCAGACACAGGGCACAGAGAAAGTCTTACTCATCAACGTTGCTTTTACACAATACCGCCAGATCTCCAAAGAGCATTGTGGGTATTTACTGAATTATGACATAACTTGGAAGCCAGTAAGTAGTATCCATTTTACTCAGGCAGAGATCAAGTGACCCAAGCAAGGCCATGCCGCAAATCACTGGGACGTCATGGACTGGAAGCTGCACCGTTCAGGCTAGGCTGAATGTCAGAAATGCAGAAGTCAGTCTGTCCTAAAGCCCCACTATCAACATTGACTTGGGAAAGACTTTAGGGTCACTCCTTGGGATTCAAGACAAGTTTTGGAGACCCAGGATGGGATTCTGGGCTTGCTTTGCTTTGAGATAGGCTAAGACTCTGCTCGTTTTGGGGACAGAATTGGCACCTATCTATTGTGTTGGGAGTGCAATGGTGACTGCTTGTATCCACATTTGTGTAAGGAAAGGCATACCTACAATTCATTTGGGCAATGAAAATTATACCAGAGAGGAGTGATCCATCACACCCCTGTCCACTTCACAGAGATACAGCACTCAGAGCTGATACACTGCACTGTAAAACTGACCAGAACTAAAATTATAAAGGCTCTGAAGTTAAGAGTACAGAGTGGGAAAAAAAAATAGAGCCTTGTGCCTGAAGCAGCTTTCTGTGCCTATATGGTGCACCCAGAGACAAAGGAAAAGTAAGAAACCAACAGACTGAGATTATTTCAGTTGTACAGACATGCAACTTTGGTCCCACACCATCCCCAGCTGCTTTTGTTGCCTTACCGCAATGCGAGAGAAAAGATCGCAGTTAAAGAGCCTTTGGACAGGGACGGTCTGGATCTTGCCAAGCCATTTGTTAGCAAAATCTGAAAAGAAAATAGTAACACTTGTTAGAGAAAGAACCCAAGTGCATTCTTGAAGGACACGGTCACTTTCAAGAGATGCCAAATGGAATCAGAGAGGGGGTATTGCTTAATACCAAGTCACAGGGCTGGATCAGTGGGCTTTCTGGTAAAGGGACCAGCAGAACAGAGAAACCCCATTCAAAGAGGCTGCAATATTTGCATGCTGCCTGCCCTGTCTCACAATGAGGTATGCATCATATGGAATTTAAACACTGCTGAGCGAAACAAGGAGAGGGTGAAATTTTGTGTTGCTGACTGTAAGTACCAAGTCCCTGCCACACTGTGCCCAAGCCAAGCATGGGACGATACACCTTGAGAATCAAAGAACTTAAAGGCAGAAAGTAGCACAGGAACTGGCAAAGCAGGTAAATCTCAGACAAACCTGCAGCACAGAGTAGAATCCCTTTTGATTGAGGTGTCCCATGATATTTGCACAGATGTGGTTCATGGCAGGGCGCAGGGTTTCTCCTGTGAAGACAAAATGATATTCTTTGTAATTAATGTTACAACTGAACTGTTCGTGTACCTGCATGTGTGAATTAGAACAAGTTTTCATTGACCTTGTCATTCCTCCACGCATTGCAATGCTGTACAGCATGCCAGTGTTAACAGCTTCTTAGAATGTTTTAGATGGTGAAATGGACCCCTAAAAACATGCTTTGGATTTTTCAACAGCTTTACGTCAGCCTCTCAAAGACTTATTTGCAGATAACCTTTACAGGTGTACTATGCAGCAAGTACTTTCAACCAAATTCCAGAGCGGTCAAAGTCAACACAGCTTTACATCAAAGAAGTTTTTGATCCACACAGTGGAGCAATTAGAAGAGAGATGTAACCACTGACTGCACTATTATGATGAGGGGAAATCTCTGATCCACAGCATGGATTTTTATTGTGTGTTTTCAGGTACCATAAGCACACAACAGATAATGGATCTCTGCAGGGAACAAAATGAAAAACAATCTTTCTTTCTACAGTCGAGCAAACTGGGAGACTTTAAAACAAAGAGAAAGCAGCATGGTTTGAGTACAGGGTATGGAAAACAGCCATACAAACCTTTTCCCCTAAGTATTTTCCATGTGGAGGTGTCTGTGAAGGTGACCAGCATTGTGAGGTGCAAATTGACCAATTTGGAGTCTTGTAAGATGTCCGGCTAGAACAATAAAAATCCCAGCAGTAAAAGACAAATCTCCAGCACCAAGCCACAGAACCACTAGGCACCTATAGCTGAAAGGAAGGAAAGATCTTACCTTCAACTGCTTGAGAAACTCGCAGCAAAACCACAGAATGTCTTTGATCTGTTTGATCCATAAGAGTGTAAGATCCTTAGAAAGTGCTAGGGACACATACCACACCTACAGGTGAGGAAGACAGGATTAGTTATGGGTGGCAAATTCTTCTGTGTCACTGTTTAACCAAAATAAAACCAGGAAACTGCACATTAAAACCACTTCCACCGTCCACACTGATTCCAGCACTGGACCAGAGTTACTCCCTTCTCTTTAACCCAATTCATGCCTTATAAGATGTTCCACGGGCACAAATTCCTTTCTGACCCTCATGGGTCCGTCTTGCTAGCTTTGCCCGAGTGTCAGTCAGCATGATGTTAAATGATGAAATGTTTAACCCAGATGTTTCCCACCCTCTTATTTTTTTACATAGCAATCATCTTTAAGCACAAAAATTTCACTCAAAACCCCACCCTACACAATTCAACCTGCTGACCTTGGGTTCATTCTCAACATCCATGCTATTAAGGATACAGCGGCACAACTTTTCAATCCTCTGTAAAGAGAGAAAAAGAGAGAGAGATAAATAAGAGCTTATTCCCACAATGACACTTGAGAGTTATCTGGGACAAAAACAGCCCAAACCCGCCTGAGTGCAGCAGCCAGTTTCTGCCAATCTTCATTGCTGATTTCTTCAGGACTTGCTTGTACCATTGTAGGTGTGCCAGAGCCTCTGCCACTCTAGATGTGCCAATATAGCTGTATTGGCAGACACCTCAGCGGGGGTGTGGTGTGTATTGACAGTAGGAGTTTTCTCCCACATGGCTAAGCCTACTGTACCTAAGGCAAGCTACACTGACAAAAGCACTCTTCTGTCACTGCAGCTGCATCTGCAGCAAGCCATAGTTCTGCTGGGAGACAACAGAGGGTGAATCTTTCCCCTAGCCAGCAACCCTGTGCTAAGAAAAATCTTCACTGGATACATGGGATAGCTTAGATCACAGGTTTGGATTAAAACACGTACCTCACACATACAAACTACACGATGAGGCTTGCAGTCACACAAGTCAACAAGGGCATTTGAAGTAGCATATTTTACTTGCATACAAAGCGGATAAGGACAGAACTTGCTTCACTGCGTGACACAGCACCTTCCCTATTTTTTGGTTGTTGATAACCACCATGTAGATAATGAAGTGCATAAACCCTTTAAATCCATATAAACTCTGGACACCACAGTTTACTCTGCAATTTAATTGTAGCCTGGTTAATTGCATAATAATTATGCAATTGGATGAAAGCGAGCAGAAGACTTCAAGTTCAAAGCTTCTAAAACAGCCCTGCCTGAAGGGCCGAGGTCGTGCCCATTTCTGTACGGAGACACCAGGTTAGGAGCTTTAATGAGATGTCCATACTTTAGCACAGCCTGTTCGAGTAGCTAATGGGCACTGTTTACGCTGAGTTCAGGCAAGTGCACACTCAGGATACACACATAACCCGTCTTAAGTGCTGTGCACTTAAATAGAAAAGAGCAGAGATTGCTTGGGGAAAAAGCAACCAAGAGCCAGCAACAAGAGTCGATCAGATCGCTCTTGGCCTTTTATATCCAGAGGGCTTTTTTCCTAACAAGCCCTCACCGTTCCCCCGGGAGGCATGTACTTCCCCTGTTCTCATTTTACAAACAGAATAACATCAGCTGAGACAGTTTTTTGGTTCAAATTTGTATCTTTTACCAGACCCACTTGGGTTGATGTTGATCCACTGCCTTCTCCAACAGGGTCTAATAGAAGATATCAGCTGGAACCAAAAGCCTGCCTGTCATACAGACCAATAGGGCCGACCCCAAAAGAAAACTCCCAGACATCAGCTGAAATATTAAGGCAGAGGCGGCTCAGGGGCTTACTCAGCTCTTGCCCCTAACCCGCGTCCCAGGCAGGCACCAAAACACCTCATCCCGCAGCCCCGCAGCAGGCAGGATTTCTCATCCACGAGTCCTGCCCTGCGAGACCCGACGTCTCCTCACTCCATGAAGCCGCGAGGCACCAAAGATCGTCCCGCGGGCGCACCACGGCTCGTCCGCGCTGGGCTGGGCCCGCCGGCCGGCTCCACGTTTCGCACGGACGAACCCAGGGCAGAGCAACCGCCTCACCTCTTTGTCCTCTTGAAGCGTGAACACAAACAGCAACTTCCGGGCGGTCCTGAAGACGGACAGCGCGCTTCGTTTGCTCGCCCCGGGCTCGCTGGCCACAAAGAAGTCATCCACTTCTCTCCTGGGGACAGAGGGGGGAACCAAACAGCGGGTGAAACCCCCCGGCGAGGCGGCGCGTGCCCGGGGCGCGGCGGGGGGCGGCTTTTCACACCTGATCTCTCTCTGCAGCCGGCAGCGGCACAGGAACCGCCGGGTCAGGGCCTGGATCTGCACGGCAGCCCGCTCCCGCTCCTTCAGCCCCCGGCGCTCCTCCCGGGCCTGCCGCGCCTTGTCCAGGAACTGCGCTCGGGACGACTGGCTCGCGCTGAACATGGTCGCGGCCCGGCGGAAGGGGACGCGCGGGGAGCTCGGGGGCCCCTGAGGGAGACCCTTCCCCGTGGGGCGGCGCCCCGCACTCAGCGCTCCGCCGGCCGCGCGACCCCGCGCGCAAGTTCCGGCCCCCGCCTACGCACCCCGCGCGGGGAAGGGTTTCGAGGGAGGACCCGGAAGTGACGCGAGAGAGGGGCGGAAGTGGCCCCGCCCCGGCTGCTTCCGGCCTGGCTGAAGCGCTGTGTCGGGGCTGTTCATGGTGAGCGCGGGGCGACCTCGCGGGGTGTTACTACGGCAACGGCCCCTCCCCCGGTAACGGGGTGTGGGGCGGGGTGTGGGACTTGAGGGAGAAGGGGAGATGTGGGACACGGGAGAAAGGGGTGTTGCTACGGCAACGGGACCCTCTGGTAACGGGGGGGTGGGCAGGGTGTGGGACATGAGGGAGAAGGGTTTTGGGATATGGCGGTGGGGGAAGGGGGGAATGTGTGGGATATGGGGGGGCAGTGGGGTGAGGCCAGACCCCCCCCCCCCCCCCGCACTCAGCAGCCGAGTTAATAAGACCCCCTCACAAAACTGGGACATTTCCCAGCCCAGCCAGACTCCCCGGGGCTCGGTGCCCGGGTGGTCTCTTTTAATTGGACCTGCTGTTCTGGGGCCGGGCAAGCGTTCTCATCCCGGATCGGCTTCCTCAGCTCTCGTTGGAGGCCAGAGGGAGGTGGCAGCGCAGCAGAAAGCTCGCCTGCCTCTATCCCGACAGCATCGCAAGAAGGATCTCCCTCGGATCCTCGCCTCGTTTCCAGACTGCTGCAGCTACGTCGCTCTTCCAATGCAGAAGAGAGACACAGCTGCTTGATGTAGACTCAGAGGCCTCTGGAGCTGCCAGTCCAGAGTCCTGCCTCAGCGAGGAGGCCACGAAGGCCGTGTCCAAGAGTACTTGGGCAAACGAGATACAGAGCAGGGACAAGAGCAACGGCACAGATTCAGAACGAGTGCAGCCACATGGGGCACCGAGCAGAGCACACTGCACAGCAGCCGCTGGCCCTGGAACACGTCTGAGCAGCCAGCGGAAGCTGCCCAGAGACGTAAATGGACCAGGGCCAGGAAGGCAGCCCCACAATCCCTGGGGGTCTACCCCAGCCAGAGCCTAGTCAGGTAGACTAGGAGGAGGTGGATCAGGAGGTCTCAGGACTTGGTCCCTTGGGGCTGTGGATGGGGAGAGCGTACACAAACAGGTGTGGGGAGTAAGGCAGCCAGAACTTTGGCAGGATGTCCAGGCTAGACAGCGAAGGGGCTGCAGCCTCGTGCACTCCAGGTAGGGGGGCACCAAGGTTTCCCTTTTCTGGGGGAAGGGGCAAACTGTGCCAGATTTATGGAGCTGCCACCACAGGTGTGTAAGAGCCTAGTACTCATAGGCTAGATGAACTATGGGTCTGACCCAGGGCTTGGGCCCTGCTACACATTCAAAGGAAAGCTGGGTAGAAACCAGTGATAAGAGTTATTACACATTCTCAAGCACTCACTTGGTAGCTAGTTGGCTCTTTTTATAGCTAGTCAGGCATTTTTATCATGTGATCATGACCTCACACATGTGGTTCATCTCAATTTATTTCACAGTTTACCAGTTCATTATATAATATATGCGATCCATAGAAGGGACCTTTGGTGCACAAGGATCACAGCCATAGGCCCATGAAGAACCGGTTATCCCCTCTGTTCATATAGGGGACTATTAAGTGGGCCTCAACAGATGTGTTGGGACAGCTAAAGCAGTTACAGGGACAGGAGTGGGTTGTTGAAGACAGGACTGTTTGATGTGCCCAAGGGGTCGTGGGGTTAGGCCAAACTATAATCCTCCCTTAAAGGGAGGCCGGGGGGACACATTGACTAAATACAGGGGACAAATAACAAGAAAACAGGGAAGGGAGCAAGGTTCACGGGCTAATAACAAGGAATCTGGAAGGCGCACGCTGGACAGCACCCACTCCCCCCCACCCGAGTGAATTAAAGGAGCCTGTGGACGCCAACCAGTGAAATTGCCCAGAGAGGATCCTAGGCTAGATGAACCATTGGTCTGATGCAGTATTGCTCTGCTTATGTTCTTCTGTTTAAGGCCAAGAAGCTAGACAGTACTTTGCAAAAGGCACTAGCAAGAATCATGCCCTCCTTCCTCTGGGATTATGACCCACTGACTTAGGAACAGCAGTTGCTCAAGGGTGAGGCTTAGTGCTAAGAGCTGGAGACAGATCCAAGTTTGCTGCCAGCTTTACAAGCTTAGGCAGGGCAGTGATTCTTGGGACTTTAGTTTCTGCATTTGTAAAACAAAGAGCCAGCAAGTTTCAGGCACCACGTGCTCCCTGGCAGGGCTGTACAACAGCAGCATAGTGCTGGTACTTGTCTAAGAAAGGCAGGAGCAGCAAGTTGCGCTGCACGCTGGGTCTAATGGGTCACCCCTTTGTTGCAGGAAGAGATGTCGGGAGAAAGCGTGGTGAGCTCAACAGTGCCAGCAGCTGCCACCCGCACCACCTCTTTCAAAGGGTCCAGTCCCAGTTCCAAGTATGTGAAGCTGAACGTAGGCGGTGCTCTCTACTACACTACAATGCAGACCCTGACCAAGCAGGACACCATGCTCAAAGCTATGTTCAGTGGCCGCATGGAGGTTCTTACCGACAGTGAAGGTAAAGAGACAGCTGTTCACGTTGCTGACAGCCATGTGTGTCATCTTTTCTAGGGATAACAGAACTTAATTTGGCACAAGCATTAGGAAGTGAATCCATCATAGTCTCAGAGAAATCTTTGGCTAATTTTGACTGTGGTTAACAGTCTGTACCTCTGAGAAAAGACAGAAAACTGGCTTCATAGAAAGTTGCAACTTTCCCTTTCTCCCCATTATTCAGAGGACAGTAAAGTCCCATGGTCCTAGTCAAGCACCATTGTTCCAACTTCTAATCTACTCTTAAGTACTTCAGTTCTGTGGAAAAGTGCTATGTTGTGGCTAGAACAAGGGATTAAGAGCCAGAATTTGCTTTTTTAGTTCAATTCCCAAACATTAATTGACGTGTCTAATTTCTTCTCCTTTTTCTTACGAGGCTAAGAAAACTTACCTGTTGAAGGCTGTGAACCTTGGTATGGGTAAATCCCTTCTGAGATCCTTGGATGAAAGGGTGCTGTCAGGGGCAGACAGGTATTTCAGGCAGATGACCACTACTGAGTTTTTGCAAGCCTCAAGGGCCTCATGACGGGCAGCCAGGGGCAGTTTAATATTTTCTAAATTTTTAGGGGCCCCATGGGCTGGATAGAATGGCCTGGTGGGCTGCATTTTTCCCACCCCTGCGTAACTTCATCTTACGTGCAAGGGTATTTATTTTTGGATTCTAGAAAAGAAACCAGGGAAGCAGTAGGACGTGGCATTCGGCTTACTGACAGCAGCGTGCTTACTAATGCACGTAGACCAGAGCAGCCAAGCAAAAACCTGCAATTAATCTGTAGAAAAGCTGGTGAAGGAGTCTCTCTCTCTTTAGATGGGTTTGATTATAGAGAACCTGGAATGTGCATAATTGTGCTTTTTCAAAAGACTGTTCTTCAAACTGACTTACTTTCTTCTGAAATGTACCTGCACCAACCTTACTAAAGCTTGCTTTTTTTTTTTTTTGGTTAGATGTATTAATTAATTTAGGCTGCAAAGTTTGTTAATAGCTGTTCAGAATATAAGGCCCCATCTTATATCAGCCTTCCCAAATTTAGGAGTATCACTGTTTGCCATTCCAAAAACAGTTTTCTCTTTGGGTGTTGCAATTTTGCGCACACACTGGCCACATCTACACAAGATGGCGACTGTGCAGTAGCTTGTTACTGTTGTACAGTAGCATTGCGTGGCGCAAAGTAATGAGCTCCTGCGCAGTCAGCATCACCTAAAAGCCGTTCAGTGATGCTACTGCACAGTAACTCTGGTTACTGTGGAATCATTTAGTACTTGTGTCTGCAGTCTCCTGTAGATGTGGCCTCAGACTGTTTTCTAGTTTGCACGTTTGGACTGATGGTCTTTATCCATAGTTTATTAGCGGACTGATCTTAGGAGCTTTCAACCTCTATTCCGCTGGTGAATATATTTATGTTTGAACATGTCATTTCAACTGGTCCAAAGCCTAGTACACCTTGGCCAGAAGATTTCAACCTGGGTTATCAGTGCAAAGACTTCTCACATTTAGAGCTGGTGAGAAGTGAGCAGTAGTTTTGACAGCGCCTTCATAACATTCTCCTGTGAGAGGTGGTGGTGAATTCATGGATAACTTGTGAGAGGGGCAAATATCATTTAATTTAGAAATTGCTATTTTAGATAGAGTGCTTACCTCTATGCAGCCAGGAAAACAAGTTTCAGTTTTTACATAGTGTTTTTGTAAGTTTTCAGGTATTGAGTAGAATGAATGCTAAAGCATGTTGCCTGGTCATTAATAATCAGATGTCTCTGGAGTGGGACATAGCGAGAGTTTAATGGTACAGAACATTGCTCAGAAGCTTTAGGATAGGGACTGAGGAATCCCCTTTCCCATGGGCAGCACAGAGACATCGTAGGTGAGTAGGTGGGCTATAACTATCCAAATTAGCTACAATTATTGCAGAGTCTCATGGAAGTTTACTTACCGTGGGGCTGTTATTACCATTCTTCTGAGAGACTCTATGAAGCAACACAACTGCCAGCACCACAGCGGAGCGGTGATTCAGTACGGATTGTGCAGAAAGAATGCCACCTACTCAACCACTTTCACTTAGGAGACAATACAATACTGCAACGTACCAAGCACGGTACAGCAATCTAGTCGTTCTGCAGCAGTGGTGAGGATTTCAGCAGTAACAAGTGTAATGCTGCACTGAAAGAACCAAGATAATAGCAATGTTTGGCACTTCCATCTTGCTGTGCAAATGCTATTTCCCCAGGTCTCTCAGGGAGAACGCCTTACGTGTATTACAGATGAAGAAACATACCCAGAAGCTAAGTTTCTTGCCAAAGGGCAGGGTGATATGAATAACACTTGGGACTTGATTTAAATAGCTGCTTGCACTGCTCACTTGCTGATAAATGGCATCAGATGCATGGTGTCAGTGCAGAATGCTAATACCGTGTGTCCTTAGAATTTGGACTTGGCTTTTCTGTGAAGGGACACATTCACTTTCCTATCAGGGCAGGAGTTGAAATTGATATCATTAAGAGGAGCATAAAGATGACTTGAAGTGTACTAAGTTTTGGCTGTAAGATTTGTGAATCTCAGTCCTGTTGTGAAAATGCCTCATTTGCTAGTTGGCACTCGCGTTTTACTGGGACCTTAACACTACTTATTTTATATTTCATGCTGCAGTAGTTCATACTTTTATCTTCCCTTGAATTTCCACTCCCTGGAATTTCTTGGGAGTATATTTGGAAATCAGGACAATAGCAACAGAGCTATAAAGGAAGGCACTCTTATCTGAAAGCTTTCGAAATATTTGTATTTGGTCACACCCAAACTGGTACAAATAAGTGGGTTTCCAGGAAGAGCAGCTCAACTTGAAGAATGTGGAAAGAATGAGGGAACTTATTTAAACAAGCTGTGGTATCTTTCACATGGAAAATCCTCTTGTTTCTTTGGCTCTCATTGCCATCACTTAGGCTCTTCCCTTACCTAAATAGAAATATACTTCTCAGCCCACAGGAGAAACTGCCCCCATTCTCTGGCTGTGCTTGGCAGATGCTTCCATTTAGTTGGCAGGTTTGGTTGCAACCATGACAAAACTGCATCTTACTGCTGTGGCAGGGTAGAAGAAAGGCTCTTTGTGGGATCATGCTCTCTCCTCCCAGAGTTCTCCAGTGAAACTACTTAGTCCCCTGTGTGTCATCCCCCCTGCCAGCCTTTTGCACAGCATTTGAGAGAAAATATTTAGCCTCATCTACTTTAAGAAAGAGCACTCCAGGTCTCTTGCCTTCAATGCCACGGTGCTACTTGTTCAGCCTTGGCCAGAAGGTGTAACTTGCTTTGGTTTCAGTATGTGGGTGCCATCTTCGTAGAGCAGATTAAATTCTCATCTTTCTTAACAGTGTAGCATATCTTTATTATACCATCTGGGGATATTAAGCCCTGCCTGGAGTGGATGCATCCACAGGCATTTTTGAATTACAGTCATTAAAACTCAGCTGTAAAGGGCTACCAGTGAAATCTGCTTTTCCAGTTCTGCCTAGGTCAGACCGAGTGGCAGTTGGCCCCCTTCTTATGGGTTAGTCATTGCCTTTAGGCTGTGTGTTGAAGCTAGCTGGACAGAGCAGAAGCTCTTGTGAAGTCACTCTGGTGGGGTTGCTGTCTATCTTGAAGCTTTCTCTGTATTTGGCACTGGAAACTCTCTCTCACCCTCCCTCCCACTGTTTGGGGGCATAGGGAAGTTAGCACTCCTCCAGGCTGCTGGGAGGAAAAACCACCACAGAAGTTGGCATACCCAGTCTGCAGGAGGCATCACAGTCAGCTGGGAACTGAGGAGGTTTGGGATCCTAGTCCTATGCTCAGGACATGCCCCTTTTCTGTCCCTAGATGCTTGTGTTACCAGTTGTTTAGCCCACTGTAGCTCTGGGCTTTGGGTAGATGACACCTTTGTTTACTGCTTTGTTTTATGCACTCTTCCCCCTTTCGGTGGCATACCACCACTTGAGGTATCTCTGCACAGGACAAAGATCCTCACTTCTGCTGCAGCCAGATATTGTGTTTATTGTAGTGTAGATGGCAGTGCTCCAAGACAACATGTTCTTTCATCCTTTCATTGGTTTGCGACAAGTCTACATTTCCATCCTGGCTCCCTGCAGCCCCTATGGACCCAGACCCTGACCTCAGTCTTACATCTACATTAATAGCTGTGGAGGAAAAATGCATGGAAGAGTCCTGTTGGAGTCTTACTAATTAGCTGAACAGCAGGCAAAGCTTATGCTGCACCCAAAGCATTACCCAAGTAAATCAGGGTTTACTTGTAATTCCACTCATTTAAAACATCCGGTGTGCATTTTCCCTGCTTTCCCTTATTTGTCCAAAATATGAATCCTTTCCCACAAGTATTTCCTTAGTGCATTCCTGAGTCCAAGCCCATAAAAGGCTTTTTTGGTAGTTTGTGGAAACTTGAGCCTCCAGATTGCATAACACCTTTCAGGGTTCATTTGGTCCAGTTCAGGAGAGGCCTGGGTATTAGAGGTGAAACACTGACACACTGTTCACAGACTTACACAAGGAAAAACACTCTGGTTCGTGCTGGAACTCTTCTCATCTCCATTAGTACTCCTGGCAAATACTGCTACAAAGCGTTCTTGTCAGCATGAGAGCGCCTTTCATCTCTCACCTATGGGAATTTTAGAAACGGGCTGCTGGTAGTTAGTTCAATGCCGCTCTTCTGGTTCAATGCTGTTTGGACACTGGAATGGGGATGAAAGGGATACAGCCCAAAATGTGGAGCATCTGCTAGTTGGTTTTCTCCTTCCTCTTCAGCCTTCATACGTGGGGGAGGGGTTCATTTCAACCCACATCTTCCCATGCTGCTGTTAAAAGTAAAGCTAGGGCAGCAGTCAAGCAGTCCCCCAAGTGTCTGGGCATGGAGTAGGCAAAGCACTTCTTCAGCATCCAGGCATGGGGCAAGAAATGCATGTTAATCTGTGTTGTGGGAGGGGGAGTCTGTCGCAGAACAACACACAATTCCAGTTGGCTTAACCATTCATCAGTGCTCCTGAAGCAGGGAAGCTGTAGGCCACCAGAAACCTGGGTCCAGGAGCTGTGATGGGGCACCAGGAGTTCAGACTCCCAGGTTTCTTTTCCTGTGTCCATTCTTGACTAGCCATAGCTTCCACAGGCTCCATCCAGCTGGTGAGTCTTCTCGTCTGCCCCATTCAGGTATCTTCTCAGCCGCAACCGTACAAAGTTGTCCTGGTAGCTGTTTCTGTGGGAGGTGGCATGCTGGGTGGGGAGGGGAGCAGGCGAACAGCTCCACAAATGGAGGCAGGATTCCAGGGGAAGGAATGTGTGGATACCACAGAAGAAACAGATCCCAGCTGCTTGGTTTGAGGCAAGCAGCTACTGAAGTTGTCACTATTTCAGTTTTAGCCATTCACTTGTGGCTGGGGAGCTGAAGGAAACAAAGTGAGCTTCCTGCCTCCCCCTACACGCACACTTAAATGAGTGTGGGAGATGCAGACAGAGCAGATTCCCTGTGCAAGTGCAGCCTGCTGCTGGGCTGGTTGCCAGCTTGGGCAGAGAGCTGGGATTCTGGAGTTAGTCACCCCGCAGCCTCCAGTGCAAGCCCCATGTGAGACCCTCCTGTCCATCACGCTGCAGCACATTGTGCCTACATCCTAGCCAGCTGACTTCGTGGGCCAAGGAGGGTGAGGATTTTGCCAAGCTTTCCCTTCCTCCTCTCCAGCTGTGCCCCACTTTGTCTCTTCCCAGGCTGGATTCTGATCGACCGCTGCGGGAAGCACTTCGGAACCATCTTAAACTATCTGCGTGATGGAGCCGTGCCACTTCCTGAGAGCCGCAGAGAGATTGAAGAGCTGCTGGCTGAGGCCAAGTACTACCTGGTCCAGGGTTTGGTGGATGAGTGCCAGGCCGCCCTGCAGGTAGGTGTCAGCCTCCTTACTACGGGGCTAGTGAGGAGTCCTGGCATCAGCCTCAGCTGCTTGGAGGCTCAGTCCCCTCCACCTGTTCCATCAGGCCCCCTTCCTAGGTGGGTGGTGCTGAGGGAAACTGGCTGCTCACTTGGGACCATTAATGCTTCCAAGTCCATGTTCCAATCCTCTGTTGACTGAGCTTGTCCACATGGCAGGGTGCTACTTGGCTGTATAGTACATGGCTCCTCTCCCATGTGCAAAGGTGGCTGGACTTGTCATCGCTGTATCACTTTTCCACATAGCGCTGGGTCCTCAGAAGGTATATCCATGCTAGGAAATAATGTATTGATCCTGGCAGGCTGAAAGAAAAAGCACATGGAGAAGGGAGCAGTGGAAGGGGAGGCGGATGGTGGTATCCTCTCTCAGGAGTGGTTGCTATTTTGAGCTTATGGCATTGAAGTGTTGTAGCAGCAGACTGGATACAGGAGGAGAGAAATACACAGTCTGTGCTCTATAGGTGGGTGAGGAGCATTGAGGGACATTTAAAATGCTCAGATGTTAGCTGGGCAGAACCCCTCTGTCTTGTGTACGTGAAAGAAACGCCACTGACTTGCATCCTCCCAATATGGAGGAGCCCTGAGCAGACCCACAAACTACCAGTTATGTCTCTTGACAGCACCACCCGCTTTCTGTAATGGAGACCCAGCATAAGCTAACAGCTGCTCCCACTCTTCTCCAGCTCCTGGCTGGGTGTGCGCAGGCCGACTGGTCACAGGGCTGGGTTTCTGTCTCTGCTTCAGGGTATTCATGATCCCTCACTGTCCTCTTCATGTCTTGCATGAAGAGGCCTGGTTTTCAGCCTTCTGTCACCTGTATCTCCAGCATCATCCAGAGCAGAAGAAGATGGTGGCATAAGATTTATATTGCGTGGCCGCATGTCTCAACTGCAGGATGACTCTGTTAAATGCAGAGCAGACAAGCCCTCCCAACCCTCCCCGCAGCAGTTATACTGCGGAAAAAGAAAATGTCAACAGGCTAGAAAAACTCACGTAAATGAAAGAGAAGTCATGACACATGACCCCAGAAGCCAGCTTCGTAATCACAGGTAGATAGAACCCATGAATTAACGTGGTTCTGGGCATAAGGCCCAGTTTCCCAAAGATACCACAGCAGTCTCTCTTACGGCTCCTCCCCTCAGTGGGCAGGGTTGAGATGGGAAGCAGCAGGTAGTGCCCCCATACCCTGTTGTGTCTACGGAGAGGCAGGCCACTGCCAAGCTCCAGGAGATGACGAGCCACTGCTCTGGCTAACAGCAGGCTTCAGGATGGAGGAGGGCCCTGACATCAGTTTCTTCTCATTGCTGGCTTTGTCTCAGCAGAACAAAGACGCGTACGAGCCCTTCTGCAAGGTGCCAGTCATCACATCTTCCAAGGAAGAGCAGAAACTCATAGCAACTTCTAATAAGGTAAGGAGGCATGGGCTGGGCCATGTCCCTGCGGTGGGGGCTGCGGGCGGGGGGGCTCTCCCTCAGCATTACCAGGCACTCTGGAGCACAGTAGTTTAATTCCACAACGATACGTGCTCAGCTTGAACGCTCCACATAAATCAGATATCAGATGCAACTAAGCTAGGTCTAAACAAAATAAAGGGAGTGCAGAGGGCAGGCTGATGTAAGGGTTCCGTAACGGGATATTTCAGAGCCTTTCATCTGCTTTACCAGCCCAGGCTGGGAGGGGCTGGCACTTACCTCAGACAGAATGAGTTGGCAGCTCCCGTTTCTAGTAGCTGATCACCACGCTGCTCCTGGCAAAGGTGGAAAGGACAGCAGAGAATGAATTCTGACTCGGTCCTCCCAGCAGGGAAGCCCTCTCCAGGCCTGATAAGAGATGCCTGTTGGGAAAGCTCTTGCTGTCCCTATCTTGGGGATGAACAGAAACCTGCTTGAAGGGTTGTTACTTGAGCACCTTTCCCCAGCAAAATGTCACAGCACTGAACTCACCTCACAGCACACACATCTTTCTCCGAGTAGACCCCCAGCTGTACTGTAACTGTAGCCAATTAAAAATTGCTCTAACCATGCTTTCTCTCTGCAGCCAGCAGTGAAGTTGCTGTATAACAGAAGTAACAACAAATATTCCTACACCAGGTAAAGTCTCCTGACTTCAACTGTACCAACCATTTCCACTGGGATTTTTAAAAAAGTGTAAAATCAGATTCACAGAGCAGCAGTTGCCTTCCCTTTGCTCAGAGCCAGCCAACAGTATTATTAATGGGCAGTGACTGCTTTTTCCTCCCCACGTACTTCATGGATTCACTGCTAACTAGTTTAAGAGGGAGTGACCGTTCCCCAGTTAAAAGCTACTGACATCATATAGTTTAATTGGGAACCAGCTGCCTCTAGTACACTCTGGTGTTGACTTGTGTCCTCCATAGACCATTCACCACCATCATGAGACCTGGCAGAGCCCTTTGACCCCTGGCTAGCTGCCAACATGCTTCTGAACGAGGCAGTTTTATAACAGCTGATAAAACAGTCGGGGTTGGTCTTGTATTTGTCCATATCGGACTCATGTCACGTGTCAGTCACAGCCCAGCAAATGCCCAGCTTGAGCTGAAAAAACATTTTAATTAGGATGATGGCTTTTCATACATAAGTACAGTGTCCTTTAGCAATATTACGCAGAACCCCTGAAGGCCAGCCTTCAGCAGGAGGCTTTCCTCTGGTCCTAGGGGCATGTCATTCACTACCGCATGATAGCCCTAGAAGCAGACCTTTAGGCATCCACAACCATTAATTACCCTGAATCCTCCTTTCTGCCTGGACTCTCATTGAGGCTGTTTTGGTGTTACACAGCAATTCTGATGACAATATGCTGAAGAACATTGAGCTGTTCGATAAGCTGTCCTTGCGGTTTAATGGGAGAGTCCTTTTCATAAAGGATGTGATTGGAGATGAAATTTGCTGCTGGTCTTTCTACGGACAGGGGCGGAAGATTGCTGAAGTCTGCTGCACTTCCATCGTTTACGCTACTGAGAAGAAACAGACAAAGGTAGGCAGGAAACTCACTAGCACTCCCTAGCAGCTGACCTCCACTATCCTCAGACTGGCCCACGGCCTTCTGGTTTGAGGACTCTCTTTAATAGCCTAGTCTCCCTGGACCATCACAATGTCTGGTAAAAGGGAGAGGATATAAAACAGGACAATCAAACCTACCACTGTTCTTTGGGGAAGGGATTTTAGTTTGTAGTGGCTTGCACAACGGGGTCCTGATCTACCACAGAGCAGATAGACTGATCTCTGAGCCCAGTCATTCACTCACTGTTTTAAGGTTCCTGTGTAGAGAATTTATGAAAAGCAGTAGCCTTCCATTCACATAGGGGCTTACCTGTTCAGAGAGGATCCTGCTGCTGTCTGCCTCTTAGGCAGTAATGGCTCAGTTTGGGGGATACCAACTCTTGCATGCCTGAGGTGAAAGCCAGCAGAAGTTCAAACATAGCTGCTGAAAAGAGTTCCTCTTAACGTCTGACTTTTGCTGGATTTCACACTCAGTTCAAAGTACTGCCATCCCCAGAGCATGGAGAGGGAGAGAAAATGTCAGGGCTGAGCTGAAGTTCACACCAGCCAGCAAGGTGGATCTCACCTCTCCTAATCTCTGCCTGTTCTGGGTGTCCAGGTAGAGTTCCCCGAAGCTCGCATTTATGAAGAGACGCTGAATATTCTGCTCTATGAGTCTCAGGATGGCCGAGGCCCTGACAACGCCCTGCTGGAGGCCACGGGTGGGGCAGCAGGCCGCTCCCATCACCTGGACGAGGATGAAGAGCGGGAGCGTATCGAGCGCGTGCGGAGGATCCACATCAAGCGCCCCGATGACCGGGCGCATCTCCATCAGTGAGCTGAGGGACAGGTGCAGACTGCATGGCTCCGTTTGCACAGCTGTAGCCTGATCTGCGACGGAACCAGGTGTTTTATTTATGTTCAGTGAAATCTGCGGGTTCCATTTTGTAATGGGAGGAGATGGCCGGGGGGTGTTTAACAGGATGTAATTCTGTTAGAGAAATGAGGCATCGGGCACATGATCAGCCTGGTAATGCCGTATCGGAGCACTTGGAAAATGCCTGTAAATTCATAGCACTCTTTTCTACTGTCTCATATTTAGGAAGGGAGTGACTCCCTTCTGCTCTTAGTATTTATTCTGCACTTTTCCCTGGGATTTTCAAAACGGCAGCCCACCTCTCTACAGGCTCCACGTTTGTCCTAGCCCCAGAGCCTAATATACAGGAGCAATGCAGCTCTCCTCCACAGTAAAGCTAACCCAACTGCTTTGCTCTAAGGTGTCCTTCTGGCTGGACCCTTAAGGCAACAAGGCAGCGGGCTAGTAGCCCCAGAGGGCATCAGCCTTTCAGTTCCATATTCTAGAGAATCCACCTGCTCGCTGTGGTACTGCTTTAGAACCAAAGCTGGCTGGCAGGTTCCAGCAAGCACGTGTAGGGACTCTGCTGTTAAGTACTGAGAGCTAATCTGTCTAACAAGCAACTGAAAAGCTGGCCAAGGCACAGCATAGCTTCTCTTTTAAACCTGACACAGTGGTTCTGTGAAGCTGGTGCCATAGCGGGTAGTGGAGAACCCTCAACTTTCCTGTAGCTGCAGTTAAAGGATGCAGGCTGTTTAAACTCCTCGGTGAGGGGAGGGTTTGAGGAACAAGCTATACTTTACCGTCTTGCCTTAGGTGTCCGTTGTATCGGCCAGAGCTGGTCACTGCTAGATGCTTTCCCCCTCTTGACCTCAGAGCGGAGTTTGCATGTTCATGCTAGGCCACTGCTTCCCCACCTACTCCCAGCTCAACCGCAAAGGCTTCTTCCCACAGCTGCCCTGGGCAGAGCTGCAGCATGGACTGCCAGCCCAGCAGGAGCCTCTCAAACTGGAGAGACTCCCCTTGGGAAGTGGTGTAGAAGCCCCTTTCAGTGTCTTGTGGACCATGTGCAGTTATTCCTAGTCAGTCCAAATCTACTGGGAAGCAGCAGCTGTGTGAGGGGGACAGAGCTGAAATCCTGTGTATAGAATACTGTATAGATCTAGTTTTCTAAGATTGCTCTTCTACTGCAAATGAATATTTTATCTACCTCCTAGTCTCTTGTTGCCTATTATGGAGTCAAGTAGCAATTGTAGTGAAATCTCATGTATTATTCAGAGGAGTTGGAAATTGAGGGATAAGAATAGGATTATAATGGCACCTACTGCTTCAGAGCTCAAAGCCAGTCCCTACTGGGCACGGGGGCCAGACCTTCTACGGAGGAAGATCAATAGACATCTGCCTCTTGTAGAGTCTTTCACCAGAAAGATGTAGTGCTGACCTCTGGAGACAGGGATCTGGACTAGATAGACCACAGAGCTGATGCAGTGCAGCACTTCCTCCCACCTTGTTCCCCTGTAACCTGGTTAGCAGGAGGTTTGATGAAAGCAAGGGTCATACAGCGAGATAAGGGTGCACTTGGTTCCAGCAGAGTTAGTCATGAAGTGATATGTTAGCATTTGAAATACCAAAGGCAGCGCTCACCAGCTGGCATCACCACAGAAATCCTTAAATGGTCCCGCCCGCACACAGAGAGTAAGCATTCAGCCTTCTCTGTGATGGGTGGTACAGCTCCAGGCATAGGTTTAAAGAGTTTGCAGACCATTTCCATCAGCCAAAGAATTCAAGTGCTAAACCAATACTATCCTCCTGGCAGCTTTGTGTATAACATCTGTCTCGGTCCTTGTGCATCACTATAAGCAGTGTCTGAATTAGACATCGAAGTTCCTGTGACACAAACTAGTCTCAAAAACCAAGCAGAGTGAATTATAATCTAATTAAACTGCTTAGCATCGTGAGTTATCACTTTGTAACTTCCAGTCACAGGCTTCATTAAAGTGCAGTCATATCTGTGCCGTGTGTAATGCTGTAATAAGTCCCCAGAGAAGCCCTCACTCCTCACGGTAGATGGTTTGCTGCCAGTACAGCACGCATTCCCGATTTCTGGAAGTCGCAACGAAGGCCCTTTCCTTCTCCTGTCTCAGTTGGTCTCATTAAGTGAGATGCCATGAGATCATCCCATTTTATTTTTAGTCTTGTGCAGACAGAACCCCCCCATGCTCACGAACTTCAAGGTTGTGCATTTATCAGACTGCATGCTCCAAGCTGGGCTGTGTGTATGAGTCTGGTGTTTCCTCATTGGCCAAGCACGGAGCTCATGAACACAAAAAGGGGCCACAGTGTTTGCTGCTAGAGCTGATCAGGCATCAGCCTTGTGGCCACACAGCCTTCACGCACTAGATAAGCCACTGGCATGAAATCTGCCTTTGCACCTCACTCAGTGTCTTTGTCTTTGTCCCAGGCTGCTCACATCCCCACAGGACAGCAAATTCCTTCTCATCCAACAATGGGTGTATTTAACCAAAGTGTGCAATCAGCGTTTAGAGCAAGGACCAAACCCAGACTCCCACCACCTCCCATGTGAGTGCAGTAACCGCTGGCTCTGGGTCCATAACTTTCATCGTCTACTCTGGTACGGCTTCAAGAGGGGATGGAGAGTGCTGCCACCCTCACCACAGATAACCCAATGGTTAGGGCACCCCCACCCCCAGTGGGGATTCATCCTCCTCGGGCTGAGGCAGGAATAGAGCTCAAGGAGAGGCTAACAAGGAGGCCGCTGCTCTCTGCTCTGTTCTGGGAAACAGAAGCTGACGCTTACCTTCAGGAGAGGCGTCAGGGTCGGGATCCCAGGCCATCACCAGGAGGCAGGGCTGGGGCTTGTCCACAGTGCTGAGCATTGGCCAGCTCCAGGCAGCCACACCTGCAGCTTGCCAGCTGTGGCAGGTCCTGTTGCGAGGTACATGACTGCACGTGCACAGCATAGGTGCCTGGGCCCCCAGTGCAGGCCCCGGGCTTCCACTGCAGAGGCCAGGCACCTGCAACTTAGGCATTTCAACCCCTTAAGTGTTTCCCCTTTAAAGTTCCTACCTGTGGAGTCTTTAGGAAACAACAGCCTTGAGCTTCCTGCACTGCTTTCTTCTTCCGGCTCTTTTGATACTACTTCATGGCAACATAACGTCTCACCCTCCCAGGGAAACACTTTACTGCTGGTGTAGATCCTACACCAGGACCTGCACCAGCAGTAAACTAGGCTTCGCCAAGCCTAAAGGGTGAAGGCTTTTTCTGCAAGATAGGTTGCAAGTTAGAAGCAAGTGGTGAATTCCTGGGGGTTATTCAGTGCCTGCTTGTTGCTGCCTTAGCTGCACAGTACAGCCTGAGTGTCGTCTCCTGTCTGAGAGGAAACCTGCAACATTTGATTGCATCTGATAATGGAAAGGAATTGTGACTCAGTGCCTGTGCTGAAGGGTGCTGAAGAGCAGCCCCTGTTTGTAGTACAGGTCTGTTAGAAGGTAGAAGTTATAAAGAGCCTGGTGGGCCACAGCCTCGAACTCGGCTTGACCAGTTCAGCTGCTTATCCCAGCCTACAGTTGGTCAACAACACTGGTCAAAGCTGTCCCGAAGCCTCCAGCGGGGCCTAGCCTGAAGGACTGATCCTTCAGTTCTCCAAGTTAACCCCCTGACCCAGAACAGGAAGTGTCCGAGCCGCAGGACTCAACCTGACCCCAGCCTGCTTTGCTGTTTCCTCTGGCTTGTGCTCCAGCTTCACTCTCTGCTTGATCTGCCAGCATCTCGACCCTGCTTGCTCCCTGTCTGCGCTTTCTGCCTGATACCCTGGCTCCTGACTTGGCCTGTTCCTAGACCCTGTTCTCCGACTGACCTCCTGACCCAGCTTGTCCCTCCCCACCCTGGTCAGCACCTGGATTACCGAGTGTCCCCTGACTTGGATACCCACCACCTTGCATGGCAGTCTTGATTGCACACAACGAAGAATCATTTGGGCCAGGGTGGAAGACCAGCAGTCCATGTCCTTAGCTTGTACACGCAGCCTGAAGAGCAGGGCAGTGCCTTGCTGAACACAACACGTTACACACTGACAAGTCAGCTTTGGGCAGGTTTTGCTGCACTTGTGAACATTAGACCAGACTGCTGGTCTCGGATGTTTTCAGTGCCATCACGCAAAGCATCCTTGCTTTGATGTATTAAGTTGTACTTTCAGCAGCTGCCTCCCCGAGGTTTTGCCTCCATACTCACACAATGAATAGGCTGCAACACAACCAGGTCCTTTTTAGAGACTGTTGCCCCGTGCAACCTGAACACCTGGCAGCTGCAAAGGTGTGGCATTAAGAGCGAATGGAAACAGTCCCTCATGTCAGACCCAGGGTTGACACTTTTTCCTCCCCCTCCACCAGGCAGTAATACTGACAGCCAGCAAGTTCTGGGAAGGGTTTTTGTCTTTCGAGGTAAAGAGCAGCAGCTTACAAAGCTGCAGCTCAAAGTGCTTTCAGGATAATGTCTGCACAGTGCTGAGAAGTAGAAAGCGCAGCCCATGGAAACAGTTCTAAAGCAGTTGGCACCTGAGCTAGCTACAGATGGCTGCACAGAGCTCAGTGTAGGTGAGCTGCTCGCTTATCCACCCTGGGTCCTTGGCAGGCTGCTGTGTAGCTAGTTTTAAAGCTTGTGCGAGTTTGTCAGCTGCATTTGCACTGCTGCTTAGCCGCACCCTCAGTTTTTAATCTTAGCTCTTCGCCGCATCGCTCCATTCCACAGGTTAGGCCAAGTGTGGCACTAATGAATTCAGCTGGTACAATCGGACCTCTCCACTCTGCACAGCTGTGCACCAAGAGCTCATGCTCAAGTCCTGTGTACAGGTGGTGTTTGCAGTGTGGATTTTTCCATTCTTCTTTCGACTAGATGCAAAATAAATCAGAAACATTTCATATTTACCCCAGTGTGTCTCCTCCTTGTTCAGTTCAAGCTAAGTGCCCATCACCACGTCTGCTGGTGTTACTTTCTAGCACCAGCTATAGTAGAACAGCTAGCACCCTGGCACGCAGGACTCTTCCCCCTTCGGAGTGTGTCCCCAGGACTTCGAGGCAGCAAGTGGCAGGTATTTCACATGGCTTCAGCTCATCCCAAGCAGATTTTGGGAGTCTTTGGGTTTGACTTGAGCAAAGGCACTTTTGTCTCAACGTGAGACAGCAAACCCCACTGGGGATACAGCTGTAGGGGGAGACAACTTCTACACCTGCCATAGCACACACCTGTCGCTGGAACAGGGGCTGAGTTCCAGCTGCCAGCAGCCGGGGTTGTTCACTTCTGTGGGAGTTCGGGAAGGGAATTTTACCTCATTGCAGGGAGACCCTCAAAGATGCCTCACCTGGGGTCACAGAACCATCTTGTTCAGAAACTTCCTATCAACCCAGCAGGTTTCAATGTCAAGCCAAAAACTTTTTTCACCTTTTATTTTCATTACTGATTCCAGTGCCCCATACCTCTCACAGTGCACTGTGCATAGCCATTAGCATAGGAAGAAACAACATGGAGTTACTTCAATAGAAAAAACTTTTCCCTACCCTAGAAAGCGATTGGCCAGAAAGAAAGCTGGGCATGTCGATGTCCCCAGCTGTGCAACCTCATCTGCTAAAATACTGATTCAGGTAACGAGACCTTTGCTAGCCCTTATCCCTACTGCATTCAGAGAAATCTCTGCCTGCTCAGACTCGGTCGGATACACGGCTGTGCCAGCTTCGATGGTTGCCAGCATTTCTGGGAGCATGGGGGTTTCCAGTCCACGGTGCCAAGTTCCCTGATCTACCATTTGTGCTGTGCTCCTGTTCAGTACAGTAAATGGCTCAGGAGCAGTGGTTGGGGAAAGCCCTTTTTTTTTTTTTTCTACCCTGAAAATCTTTCCCGGCTGGTTAAAGGTCTCAGCTTTAACCTCATGGGTGCGTAAAACTGATATTTTACATGTTTGAGAGCTTCAGCTTTTGGTTTCAAGCATTGCACAATTGTAGCACGCATCTGTCCGACCACAACCCGCGTACACTGAACGTGACAGCAACCCAATGGAATCTAGTCACCTAGAGCTGGATAAGCTCAAAGCTTAAAAAAGGAAATGGAAGAGCTTAAAAAGGCAAATGAATGCTCAAGTCACAACAGTCCTGTGACCGCAGAAAATTCTCAGCCGCCGGACGCAGGTGCTGATCCCATCCCAGGCTCCTCTCACAAGCAAAGACTGACAGACAGAACAGGGGGCCCAGCTTCCCATCAGGACCTTCCGCTGGTGGCCACCTGCAAAGAAAGGAATGAGCCATTTCTCAGCTCCTGGATTCAAGCTCAGGCAGGGCTGTCTGGAAGCAGAACTACACTGCAATCACCTGCAGGTCTGGGGCAGCTACAGGCAAAGGCATATGGTAGGCGTGCACGACTGGGGATTGGCACAAAGAGCCACAAAGGGTCTCTGAAGAATAACCAACATGCCTCAAGGGAGGCTGCCGGTGGTAACAGAAGGGCCTGCTTTCTTAGGGAACCCAGGTCCTTGGCTTGCTTGGGCAACCATCGACATCAGAAACCCAACCCGGGGTCTGACAAGCTGAGCTGGGCTCAAGCTTCAGCTCCCGTGCTGCCATCAGAGCAGAGCAAGGGGTCGGCAGGCAACCGTAGTCAACTCTGGAGATGAACACCACAGAGGATCTTGCTCCCTGTCCCACAGCCCTTTTGGAGCTGCAGGGCTAGGAGGAGCAAACAGCAGTGGGAGGGTGACCCAGGTGAACAGATGGCTTAAGGGGAAGCACCACTGTACGAGAAGCTTGTGCACCATCATTTATCTGACCGTACCACTGCACCCCAAGTCATGTTCGGCCAGGGAGAACGCAACAGGGCTCCCTCTCCCAAGGAACACCCCAAGCTACAGGCACTTGCTCACTTAATGCACCCCCATGGGGGTGTTAGCACCAAGCAAAGCAGGGCCCTGGTTCCTACACAAGTCCTTACCACGGTTAGTTGTCCATTTTTGGCTCTAAAGACCTGAGGCTCCTGCCCAACAGTGAAAACCATCGTCCCTTCTTTCCCAGGGCCAATGCTGAACTGCAGGCTGCAAGCACAGAAGGGCATTACTCATTTACAGGCATTTCTCACTGGAGGCTTTATGCTAGTCTCTTCTGTTTCTTTTCCCAACTAAAATCTCATCAGGTTAACACAAGGGTGTCAAACCTGCAGCCTACAGAGCCACTGTGTCCAGCCCGCTGGACTCCCTGCAGGTCCCCCAGAAGTCGAGGGCTGCAGCAGGGGTGGCCTGCTGCAGAATCCACAGCCCACCATGGCCATCAGTGGCAGGAGGGTGAGCGATGTCTGATACAGCCCCAGTTGCCCTCTCGCCACTTCTCTTATTGCCACTGCTGCAGCCCCGTCTCCTCACCTACCTGCTCTACCCCTACCCCATGCTGAAACTGCCTCGTCTCCCATGCCAGAGCTAGAGCTGCTGCCACATGCTCCAAGCTAAACCCACCCTGTGGCCCAGGAAACCTCACAGTCTGGGTCTGACCCAGGGCACAAGGCGAGTTTGACACGCTTGAGTTAAAAGATGCAAGTCCCTCAGGCTGCAGCAAGGTCTCTGAACAATTGCACCAGTGCAACACAACCCAGACCAATTTGATTAATGGAAGGTGCTAGCCTGACCCACTGCCCTTGAAACGAGATGCTTTCCAAGCACAGTTAAGCAGAGACAGAAGTCAGCCTGCGAGAGCGAGCGTGGCACTCCTGGAACAGCATTAATATCTAGGCTGGCTTTCATTGCAATGGAAATGCGGAGATCATAGGAAGGGACATAAGAGCAGGAGCAAATATCCATTGCAGCTTTCACATTCCACCACTTTCAGTCTATTCACGAGGCTTTAGGGGCTTTAGCAAGACAGGCTGCATTCATGTTGCTGGCACACTGGGAGGGGCCATCAGGAAAGCGCAGCCTCTGCTCTGCGCCTGTATGCTGGTATCTCCAGAGCTTGTGCCTTTCAGGGCAGACAGCAGCATTTTCCTGAAGGGCCCTGTTGGCAAAATCCATTAGGCCCTCTGCCAAGTCAGTACCACTCAGGCTAGAGACCCAGCCATTAAATCATCACAGGCTTTAAAGCACCCAAAGGAGGATTTGGAGTCTTTCTTTTTAACTGAATGTCCAGAAGCTGACTCCCAAATGCAAGCCTGTTTGGTTGTTGCATAGCCTTGCTGGCTCTCTTCCATGGCAGGAAACACTGGTGTGTTTGAAAAAGGGTAGATTACTATCCAAATAAACCTGCTTAAGGGCAAATCTGGCCCTCTGATCTATTTGCACATGGCATTCTTCCATAGGGTTGTACCATCTGGACCAAAGGGCTTGTGTCCCTTCACAAAGTACAGCTTGCTCTAGGTCACCGCTTACCTTCCCTGCACGATCCTGATAGCGCTCTGCCTGTTGGACAGCATGCAGAGCTTAGTGACCGTCTCAAAGATATGCTCGCACTGCAGGATTACATCCCCCTGGAAGCCAGAAACATGGATAAAATAAATCAATGGGCTTGGACACCAGGAGTCAGCAGGTATCACGGTTAAGAGCTTCTCGCTGCAGGTCCAGCAGTTCCACTAGAGACATTTCTAAATAGGGGGAAATGCTTTCACAATGACACAGCGATGAGGGACAGAGAAAGGCTCAGCAGATTTCTTTAGACAGGGACAAACAGTTCTGCTGAAGCCAACTTTGCTAAAACACTGCCTCTGGTTCAGGTAGGAAGCATGGCAACACGGCTGTCTCATGTGCAGACAGTGCGTGTAGCCCTGCACTCACAGGCTGCTTTATTGTAATACTTTACCTTCTTGTCCTTATTGTCCTGAGGAATGTGAATGACCAGGATCCTGTCGTTCAGATTGCTGAGGGAAATACCTGGAAAGGAACCCCAGCGTTAAAAAGAAGAAAAGCTAAGAGCCAGCTGTAGATCATGGTCATTCCCAGATGGAGATGGGTGCCCATTGGGGGTCTGGGGGAAGGGGAGATTCTCTTTATAGTAGCTCTGTCCTGTTCAGACAAGAACAAAGGCAGTAAAAGCTAACTCCTGTACACAAAATTGCAGCCTTTTTAGGCCTGCTGTGCTGCTGATCAGCCCCAGGAAACCCTTGCTAAAAGAACCACAGAGGAAACATACCATTTGCACTGTCCAAAAATTGGCATTGGTCTTCATTGCTTACATCTTTTCTATTGTTTTAGTTCTCTTCAGAATTGAAAGTTGTGTCCAGAACATCCTTCGCTACCTTGCTGGGACCTTTGCTCTCCACAAGAGTTCACAGATCCAGACAAAAATCTGTATTTTTTTTTATTTAAAGAACCTACTTTGAATGTGTAATGATTTTTCCTCACATTACAGCAGTTTCGTGAACACATGCATGAGCCGATTGCGCTTCTCTACAGGGAGCAGAAATTTCCACAAACATCACAGACTCTAATATTTGCATCCTGTTGCCCTGAGCCTGTTTTCTGCTAATTAACAGTGATCTAATTTCCCAGCTGCAAACTAGCTGGCATCAAATATGCATGATCTGTAGTGTGAAAAAGATCTATGCAGGGGATAGAGTGAGATCTGGTACTTTTGTTCCCCAAATGAGATTTAAAATCTCCTCCATCATTTCAGATTCTCGTCCGAAGTATTCTGGTCACACTGCTCTTTTCACTACCAACCAAGATAGGTATTTCTCAAGCAAGGGGGAGTAACTACACATATATAGGCACTCATGCAGTTAATTTGGCCCTGTGAGAGTCTACGAGGAAAATACCAGCGGAGCAGGGAAATTTAGCTGAAACTGGACATTTTCCCAATCGGGAGTGACGTCACCCTGCCCTTTCGCATCAGATCATGCTACATCACGCTGAAGTCAGGCTCAGTGAAGTCAGCAAGGAAAGTGGTTGAAGCCATAACCCCAGGTGGGTGAGAATATCCCAAATGCCATTAGCAATGGCTTTTAAATAATTTGTTCAGGCCCAGGAGGGCAAGATGAAGGAGACGAGGAATTAAGGAAGGGGTGAATCAGTTCAGTGCGGAAGTGAAGGACATGCTCATCACAAGGCCTTGGAAGAGGACTGGGCCCATTACCTTTGAGAGTCGCATACTCTATTCTCTGTTTGATCTTGGCCATCTCCACCACGTAAGCTGCTACTGTGGTGAAAACAAGCTGCCGCTCCCGCGGTTTAAACCCATTCCTGTCGTACTTCACCACCTGGGTCACATACTGAAACAACACACACGTTAGCAGGCCCACCCAGGGTTAGACAGATTGCAGACAATTCGGAAAATAGTCACGATCTGGGAACTACAGCCTGAGACAGGCGCCTCGGTGTTGTCACCAACCGCTGCTTAAAATGGTCTGGAAGTAGACACAGTTTTTGTTTTTGACCCAGTGGTTCTCAGCCAGGGTGTCACGGTGGGGGAAGGGGCCACAAAAACCTGCCAGATGCATGGGATGATTCTTTCTGCCCTGGGGTGCGCCGTTTCTGGAAGACGCTTTGTAAGTTTGGACTGGGAAGAGCTGCGGCGAGAACTGGTGCACTGCTACAGCCGCTCCCTGACCTGGGTCTGCAGAATGTGTGCCTGGCAGCTGTGGCAATGTCAGTGGGCCGAATAAAATATAATTGTAATGATGCAGTCATTTACTAACACCTTGGATAAGCAGTTGAGAACCATTGCTTTAACGCTGGCGTTGTGGGGAGGGGGCACCATTGTGAGATTTGAGAAACCTGGTTTGTTTTGCGTCCTTTCTACAACCCCCCAACACTATGCCGCAACGTCATGGGGAAGTGCACAATACGCTTCTGAGGCATCCCCACCAGGAGCATTTCATTGTTTTAGACAGATCTAATAAGATAGAAAATGAAGAACAGGTGTGGCAAGCAGCCTCAGTTCCTGAAGAACTCCTGCCACTACGCTCAACAGACCTGCATCTTAGTCTAAAAATGCTATTACCGCATTCAATTCGATACAACCCTTTTAAAGCTCCCAAATGGATGAGATTTGAGCAATCAGCTATCCCTCTCCCCAGCCCAAAATAAAGTCTTAAAGGATCTACTGAACAATAAAAAAAATAAATTTCCCCATGTTTCATCTGATTCTTAGGGGCATATGCATTCCAACACACAAGATAAGATGTGTATTTTAAGTTGTGTGTCTTTATATGGATCGTGCCTGTTAGGAATTTCTGGACTGCCTCTTCTGTCCTCTAGACCTGGGTCTGACACTTGAAGGTCAAAAGCTTAACTCTGGTACATGCATAATACCATGTTTCAGGCCCTGGAAGCAATCCAAGTTAGACCGAGGGCAAGATGGTGTTGCAGATAGTGTGAAACTGCTGGTTTCTTCTCCTTACCTTGACCATCTCACTCTGAATTAGCTGCAAGACTTTAGAGTTTATCTCTTTTATACCTAAGCAGAAAAACAGAAACACATCTCAGACTGAAGGGTGGGCTGTCAAACTGCCTGCACCAGGATGGAGCCAACCTCCACAGTCCTTGTTTTAAAGCCATGAAGCTTCCCACGTATCTGGGCACTAACCCAGTACCTCATTTCATGACATCCACTTAGAGCTAAGCCTGTGCCTGGAAAATATTTTTGTCCTGAGAAGTTAAAAGAAGTTATTCACCACACAGAGCAATGTTATATTCATCTCTTCTCTTCTGCCCCATCCAAATTCACAGGGTGCGTTCTCTGTGCTCTGATGTGCTGGGCTAACTTCCACCAACACACAGTCCAGCCATCCCTCTCTCTCTTCTATGCTGTACTTGGGGCTCTCAGAGAGGCCCAAAATGATCATATCCTAGGATGACTGAGTTGCAAAGCAAATTTTTTTTTATTTTTTATTTTTAAATAGTCGTTAAAAAAATTACTAGCTACCTGAGGGTCATTAGGCATTATGTCCATTATACCCATAGAGCATGGCTATGCTAACTTTAGAGATGAGCCCAGCATGGGCTGCTGCCTCAAACAGTGCCCGCTTGATGAGTGCTCACTCAGGTAAAAGATCCCCAGCATTTGCCACAAACAATCCAACTTGCTGCCCAGTTTTTCCAAACAGGCAAGGAACACAGGAACAGAGGCACTACTGTTTGTTAGCCGTGTACTCACTTAGCCGGGTCTCCACAAAAGTCTGGTTTATGCTCTGTGGGTAGCCATCCTTCTTCCCTTTGAAAATGGCACTTGTAACAACTTTTTGCTGCAACTATTTGAAAAGAAAACAAAACACAGTTTACCCGTCTGGAAGAGTTTCCCATTTGAGGCATAGATCAGAGGTGGTGAAGGAAAGGCAGCTGAAACCTGCTGCATTTCTTCTACCACATTTTTTTTCTTTGTCTGTGCTTCTAAGGAGAGGACTAGGAGTCTAACCATCTCTTAGACAGTATTTAGCTCTTTATTTATTTCACTATTTATGTGAAAGCAACAGGGAATAATTCTATGACACAGGTCTCAACTCCAGCTACATGGAAGAATTGCATTTCTAATACCCTATAGAGAAGAATATCTGAGACCTGGCTTTGAGAGGCACAAATCCCGATGACCCCCATAGATAGCATCATGGACTGAATTAGTATAAAACTAAACTTTATAAGCAATAATTTATAGTTTTTGCTTTATACAGTTAACTGACAAGAACACTTATTTGCTGGGAGCATTTACCATCATGTTAAATGCTCCCAGCAGATGGATAGATGGATAGATAGATAGATAGATAGATAGATAGATAGATATTTTTTAAACACACTCTCCACACATTCACTACCTGTGCCTTCCTCTCAGCTGGAAGTCCTTGACAATATTTCCTTACAAGGCTCCTCAGACAGATTTTCCGCAGCATCTCCGAAGTCTGCACAGAAGTGAAAAGAAGAATGGTCATTTTGCAGTATAAGCTGTGCACTAAGCCCAGGACTGAGAGGCTGCCCAGGTGGAACAGGCAGCCTCAGCCCGGATGCCAAATTGCATCTGTGTTTGGTGCAAGTTTTCCTCATCTGTGGAAGAGTGCACCATCGGGGGGGAGAGGAAAGTTGGCTGATGTCTACAATGCTTTAAAAATGTACAGCAGTGATTGAACAGTTTAAATTATTACTGAAGCTGAACCAATTCAATTTGTTGAACCCAGTTAGAGAGCTTAAAAGAGGGTTGTTCAAACTCTGCAAGAGTAAACTGGGAGGCTGCAGTATCTCCAGTGCGACAGCACCACCACAGCAAGGGTCAAAGGAACAGACGCCTTGTACGTGGTGTCTCACCAGTCAGGACTCAGACCTGGCACAACAATACGCAACAAGGACCAACACGAGGGATGCCCATTACTCGGGCTGTAAATTTAAGATGCTGCGAGGTTCATTTCTTTGAGGAAATAACCAATCTCTCTCCTGAATTTTTTATGTGAACAGTTGTCACCAGTAACAGCAAGAGCATGCTAGATTTGGTGGAGGGACAGAGATAACTTTGGACCTTCCAGATGAGGGACACCCGAGGGCCGTGAACCTCGGAAGCAGCAGCAGTTAGCCGCATCTACACAGGGGGCTGGAAGCCAGTATTTCACTGCGAGAGCTGCACAGATAAGCACAGAGCACAACATCTACAACAAACCTCACCTCTTCCATGATAGAAGGAGGCTTGAGCCACGATTGGTCCAAGACGTTTTTTGGAACGTGGTTTCTGAGTTTCATGAGGTAGGTGTACTGTGCTAGCCTTATAAAATCCACATTTTCTGAGCCAACAGAATCTTTCCGTGTGATGAAACCTTTTACATACCTACAAAAAGCAAACCTCGTCAGAACTGGGTTTTTTTAAACAACGCTCATTCAGAAGGTCACAGGGAAGGGGGGCAAGTCACCAAGACCGGACCATTGACATTCATTCAGAGAAATGTCCGCAACAAGCCCATCTCCTTACCATGGGCTCTCCCATTTAACAATGCAGCAAACCATGAAAGCTGCTCCACGCAAAACCCATGCTCTGTTTCACGCCATTAATTAATTCAATTCATTGACGTTTTGTGTTCATAGGTTTAAAAGGAGATCTTGCTTATTGCTTGTAGAACTTAGACTCCAAAGTAGTATTAGGAGTCAGGTCAGAATCCAGTTTAAAGAAACAGCGGGCCACCTTCTAATGGTTTGGTTTGAGGTTATCACCCAGAAAGCACAGATGCTCTTTCTAAATGTACAGCAGGTAAAAAAATCAAAATAAAAAAAACTCATGAGGATGAGCTCAATATTCTTGATAAGCAACAGGCTTTAAAATGGTGTTTTGTAGCCTATATGGGGGCAGACATCACCACAGCAGCTGGCATTACCCTGCCCATACCCAAGGTGCCCATTCTCACTCCCCCTTCAGCCTTCCCACAGCAAAACCTACTTTCGGAGCGTCTGAACAGCCCACGTTCTTCTCTTGGCTGCTCTGCGTGCCATAACCCCTCTCCAGCAGGCCTCAAGCTTGATGGCTGTAAGAGAGAGTCAGCCAGGTCAATAGGATTAGAGTCAGCAATGCTTATCATCCCTCTGCTGTAGGATCCTGCTAATCCACTGCTAATTTGGGAAGCAAGAGGAGTGCCCTCCGTAATATCATCTAGCTCTTATACAGCACCCCGCATTAGTAGGTCTGGAGGTTAAAGCCACAGATGCTACATGCCTCTCCTAAAGTACCGTATAGCTCCCTGGGCCCAGCAGTGCCTATATGCCAACTGCTCTATCGAGGAGAAATGAGGTAACATGGGGGTTAGCTCCTCCGAGCAATGCCAAGTCCAAATGACAATCAGGCCATTGTATCTTGAGTGCAAGCTGCTAAATGGATTTACAGATCAACTCTTATTTCACATATCACTTGGTGAGTAAAGCTGTCCTTTAACACACAGTGTTTAAAAGTGATGAAAAGCCACCAAGCTAGGAACAAAGCTGCTTTATGTGCCTAGCAAACAGAGCAAAACCTTGTCTCGGTACCTTAAAGCTGTTCCCAGTGTTGCAGTATCCTATTATGTTTTATAGTACAGCAGAGGGTGCTACCACTACATAGTTAGTACTATATCTCCATGGTCTGGGGACATACCCACAAGTGGTGGCACACAGGGTCAGGAGCTAATGGAGTAATAAAGAAACTGGCTGAAAGTCCCTAGTGCTGCTATCTCCTGCAGGGTTATTTAGCAGTTCTAGCCAAATTATACATCTTTAGAGAGGGGGAAGGATATCACAAGGGCTGCTGCTTGCTGGGGGAAGGATTCCTACCTGCCCAAAATTACAAACGCAGCCCTTGGAAATAAATCACACCCCCATTCCAAAGTCTTCACCTGCTGTCCTTTTCTTCAGGTAGACTCTCCTCCCAAGCATTGATTTGTATGTGGCCTGCAGTCTTGACACTGAAAACAGAAACAAGTTTCTTGACACTTTGGAGTTGCAACCATTTCTGAGCAACAACTTTGCAAAGAAATACCTTTTAAATTTAACTTGCCCTTTGTACATCATGTGTCAGGGTCAGCATTATAGAGGAGCATGTGGGGTGCTTATTTCTGAACAATCAAGGCATGTGGGCTAAGCAACAAGTAGGGCCTCATGGCCAAAACAGGAACACAAGAACAATCAGACTAACAAGGAGCAGCTTATCCAGCTCAGTAACCTGTCTCCAAGGGCAGTCACAAGTGGGTGGAAGCAGCTCCTTAATGGACAGTTACAGGATTACCCATCTGTGGGGGAAGATATTTCTCAACCCCAGGGAATGCGTGCTGCTGGCATAACTGGAAGCAGAAGGACATGTCTCTTAAGAGTGACTGGGGGGTGGGGGATAACTCTACAGCTGTACTAAGTGCGTTCCATAGGGCCGATAGACTTACCTTGTCCGATATGCCTAGCAATGAAAGCCTACGTGGTTTGCCCATTTTGGTTCCTCCCCAGATACCTCTAGGACAGGGGTCAGCAATGGTTTTGGGCAGAGTGCCCAAAACACCCACAACCTTGATTTCTAAGATGTTGGCATGCCAGGGGCAGACAGCAGGGAAGCTGTTATGGCAGCGCAGTCCTGGCCCCTTCCCCGAGGCATGTGCTGCCATGTGCCAAGCAAAATTCATTTGCGTTCCATGCTCTGGTAATGCTTATCCCTGGTCGAGACCTCAACAGCACCCTGCAGACTGAATCCCACCTCCTGTCACGGCATCTCTTACATAAAGCCATAGCTCAACAACCAGCAGCTATTCCTAACTTGGTAGGTTTCGTTTCTTACAGTCTCTCTCCAAATGCTCTGCTACAGGCTTAGGCACTTCTGTGCTACTGAAGTACACAGGAAGCATCTCTGCATGAGAGCAGCCGGTTCCTCTGGCCAAGCCACTCAGTAAGTGCTACCACGTGCTCTGGAACAGTTGGCTTCTGGTGCAGGCAAAGCAATTTTCATTCAGGACTTTAGGATGCAAGTGGATGACAGTTGCCACAATTATCAAAGGGATGCTGGGGGGTGGGGGGAGGAGACGCATGCATGCATATTAGAATACTGTACTCATTGCAATGCATCCTCAAGTTTAGGACACTTTTCAGAAATTGCCTGTTTAAGCAGCAGAGGCTACCTGGGACATGCATTTAGCATGACATTGGCATAGGCAACAATGACAGCTGGGACCACAGTGATCCACATTCACAGTGTGGCTAAAAAGGTGCCCAACTTCTTATTTGCATGTATAATACCCCATCTGCCCATGCAATCCTGGTAATGGCATGCCAGGTGTAACCTTGCAAGTGGATGTGGCCTAAAACCTAGCCTTCAAGCCTTTCTGAAGTCAGAGGTCTAAAAATCTTCACTCAGGTTCCTGTCTCTTGCTCCTGGACATCCCCTCCAGGAATGCTTTCTGGCATCTTTAAAATTTACTCACAAATGAAAGAGACATCGTCTTAAAAGAACAGGGAGTAATTATTCTCATACTAATTGCAGAAGTAGTAAATTGGAACTGTACCTAGCAGATATTTCTTGCTTTCAAATGCATCTTCAGTGGCAAACAGTGTCCTTGGGAAACGAATGAATATTTTGGTCCTAAAAAAAAAAAAGAGGAACACACAGAGCCTATTAATACAGAATTGCCATTCCAACCAATTTAGGGAGAGGTGCATTACAGACGAGCGATGAGGTGCGGGATAAAGACCTTCACCTTGTTTTCACCCAGGTGATGGCATTCTGCACAAGGGTGAGGAGTACATTGGAGAAGGCTGGCAGGGAATTGAACAGGAAACAAACCAAAGGCAAAAACAAGGTTGGAGAAAACAGACCTCGAGGGAACGATGGAGAATGCCCCTCCTGGGGTTTAGCCAGGCTGGCAAGATTTATTTCCTCTGCCTGAGCTCAGGATAAAAGGAAGTGAGCAAGGCCATTAAAAGACCCCAGGCCTAGAAAATTAAAAGGGATTGAGCTGGTTGCTTGGGTCAGCAAGAAGACAGAGTTCTGCAGCAGGGCTGTCTCCTCCCAGCTCAGAGAGGGGAGGTAACTAAGCTGAATTTCAGTTTGCAGGGAAGTATTAGCTTTTATCTCAAGGGAAATACAAGCATGTGAGCTCTTCCGCTCCATCTCTTTGCTCAGTGTGCTGCGTGCCTTTGGAACAAACACTCTGTTTGGAAAAAGCTGTTTAAAATCACTTTAAGCAGCAGCTATTGCAGGGTCCTGAGGGAAGAGGACTCAGATGCCGAACTCAGCCGAGCCTCTTGAGTTTGCATGCTTGACAGATAGCAGAGCTGCAGTCCGGGGACGGAGAAGAGACGGACCACAGGTTCCACCCGTGAGCGTGAAGGAGACCTGCCCTGGCCCCACAGGGGTGCAGTTGAGAAGGGCTGGAGACGGGGTCTGAAGTGCAGCTCAGCTCCACAGCTATTGGCACCGATATCAAACACTGGGACAAGAGGAAAGGGAAATGTACCTTCCTAGTTTATAGTCTTCAGGCCTGTACCCAATGTACTTGATGAGCCTCTCCACTCCTTCAGCTGCTGGCCCGTGCCACTGAGGCCAGGTTTCCGGGCACAGGGATTTGTACCTGGAAGAGACAGCAATAAGTCCATGAGAGTCTTTTTGTTTTTTTAATTTACCCACAGTTTGAGCCCAAGGAAGCCCGTGCATTGGCAGCTGCAGACAACATATAATGGTGGATGTTAAACATACTCAGGGAACAGTGGTGGCCAAGTTAACTAATGCAGTGTCTGCACAAGTTGCATTTAAAGGCAGCAAATACAAAGCAGGGGCCAGAATGTGCAGATCTGATCACCTCCAGCCTTCCAGAATTGGCTCGAGTGAGAGGTGCCAGACACTGGAGTTACTGAAATCCTTTAGATACAGAAAGTGAGGCGACCAACCCAGTGGGCAGTATCTGTGCACCTCTGTCCCCTGGAGGCACTGCACTCCACAGGATGATTTAAGAAGCCTGAGCACACTCAAAAGCTGTTGGGGTGCAGCAACATTTCAAAGGGACCTTCATTTACCTTTGCAAAAACATTTCGTACTTCCGCCGGTAAGCGAAGCCAGCTCGCCTCACCCGCAAGTGCTCCATCAGCCCCAGATACTTCACCTGGTGCCTGATCAGAAGCTCGTTAAACTTTCCTGTGGCGGAGAGAGAAACAGGCAGAACAGGAAGTCACCCAGAAGCACTTTCAATGGCGCGCCTCGCCCACTGTTCCACAAAGGCAACGTTTCATGTCACCACATTGCAGCAAACTGGGCAAGCAAAACATGATCATAGCAGAGGACCTTCCGCTGATTTATTGCCAGTTGCTTCAGTCCATCTTACAGACTTTTATGGTTCCCGCTACCCTTTGAACTGAGCACTTCACAATTTCAAGGGACTTTATGCTCACAACACCCCTCTGAGGCAGGCAACATTGAGATGCAAAGAAAAGAAAAAAAAAAAAAAAGGACTAAATATTTTCAAGATTAGCCAGGTCGCACCTTCCAAAGTGACTTTGGATCACATTTTCAAAGCATCCGAACAAGTGGCATAAGTTCACGTCGGGCAGTCTGTAGCAGAAAGGACTTGAACCTAAGGGTTCTTTAGGGCTCTAGGACGGCATCCCCAGTGACTGAACCACCACTGCCATCCAGCACTGCCTGAAATCTTAGGCTGCTGTAACCAACACTGTACCCCCTGACAGGCCTTTTTGCTGACACCGTAGATGCCCAGGTTCTTGCCAGCTGTGATCATTGCAGCTTAAATGCCATGGGAGCTACTCCTTAGATTAGAGTCTGGAGCACCAAGGAAAAGGAACATAAAATGAATGAGACGAGTAATGGATGAACAAGGGCTTGTGCAATCCAGATCTCTAGTCTGGAAAATTTAGTACAGCCACCGAGGAAGAGTTTACCAGTAAGTCTATGCTGCAGCTTGCTGCTTCCTAGATCCTGGCTGATGGTGAAGAGAAAGGCTTCAGCAGGGAGCATCAGTAAATAACGAATGGTAGATGACTCATCCGCCATGGGGCTTCTAGGATGTTTGCTTTCTTTTGACATGTTTGACCTTTCCAAAGGGCCTAAATGATCGGTATGGCATGCCTCACCTCACTGCCTGCTTTGTGCAGCAGTGGGTATACAAGTGACCTAGGTCAAACTGCCACTGACTGCGACCAAGACTAGAATTGGAAATCCTGGCCCTCTGTGTACCCCCCTCAGACTCCGTTTCCCATCCAAAGGAAGGAACAGACTCCAGGAAGCTGGACTGCAAGTCTCCTGTGCCAGCACTTCCTTTGCAGGTAGACTTTAGACCAAGACACAATGCCTTTACGTGGAGTATTTTAACAAGCAAGGAAGTAGCTAGGCCCCGGGAGCACTGCAGAGGGTAGGTTTATTTGAAGAAGTTCTGTATATGAATGTCTGAACTTTCTGCCAGTAAATGGCTTCATTTTTTCTTTTGCATCAGGAAGGTGTCTTCCAAATCATGCTTGGAAATTAGCAAGGGAAGTGCTGGTTCCATACAAGTGATGGTGGGAGAGTACCAGGCAAGTCCTGATGAATTCTAGGGGCTGTTCCTAGGAAGAAACCTCAAGGAAGACTAATGAGCAGCTTACATCAGCTGTATGAAATATCAATAGTCCAACTCTTATGTCAGCCGAGGTAAAGGTCTAGGAGATTCAGAATAGGGGCAGCCCCACTTTCACTTAGGTTTGACCTTTCATTATAAAATGCTCTAGGGCTTTCCTTGAACTGGTCTTTCATTTTATCTGGCAGCACCAGAGTGAAAGTGCAGTTGTTCAGGAGTGCTGGACCAGGTGGAAGGGAGGAGTCAAGAATTACGTTACAGCCAAAAGCCCTGCCCTCCTCCCCAATTAGCATTTACATTCAACAAAATGCATCCCTTACCGGGCTCTTTGTCCTCGTTCGGTTTAACGCATCGGACGTAAGATGGCTCTTTGGACATTAAGATTTCAATTAGGCTGGTCAGACTGTTCTTGAACTGGGTTGCTACCTGTCGAGACATTGAAGATCTATTACCTTTACAGGTAAGACAGTGCTGTTGCTGGGTCATCAATTAACTCATTACTTCACTCCCTGAACTTCAAAACACAGACATGTCTGCTTTCCTAGTAAAGTGTTTTAGAAGCCCAACTGAGCCTGCGCAGTCTGGAGCATGCGATGACCCAGGACACCCTCAGAGAGGGGGCAAATGGCCCTAAAACATGAGCAAACTGTAGAAAGAATACTCCTAGAGAGAGGCGTTACCTCCCTTGCTGCTGCACTAGATAGTTTTTCTTCTTCAGGGAAGTCAGTCATAGTGGTCCTCCCTTGAAGGCTTCAACTCAAGTGGATGACAAGGAGAGGGAAAGGAGTCAGACTCAGGGAGCCAAGCTATTTTGGAAGTCACTTTGCTCCTCCTCATGCTTTCACATGGAAGAAAAAAACAACTTACCGTCTCAGGCCGCCTCCTATTGTCCAACTCCACGGAAAGAAAGCATTCTCTAATGATGTTATTTTTAGAATTGCAGAGTACCTGAAACACAAATGGAAAGCTCTCAAACATGCATGCTCCTCTCTGCTTAGCTGCTGCTGAAATGAAGGAGTGGAGGTGACTAGACAGTCATAGTCTGGCCTTGGTTCTCCCCGTCTTGCGATTACTAGATTCTTAACGCTAAAGCCAGAAGGTTGACTATGATCACCTAGTCTGACCTCTAACTAGATCACCACTTGAATCCTATTTTTTTTATGATCTCCTGGACTTACAGGCCATAGCAGTCCTTCCAGTAGCCTAATGACAATATTCTTGCCAGAAAGAGATCCCATCTCATTTCAAAGAGCTCCAATTCAGAGTTTAAGGCAGGGGGTCCCAAACTGTGGTACACAAAATCTCTTGGGGGCATGCAGGAGAAATTATGTAATGGTGGATTTAATTTTCATTATAACAACAGGCGCAAGGGGTTAAAATATAAAACATATGCTGGTAGGGGTATGTGGGCAGCTGGTAAATCTGGAAGGGGGTACGCAATAAGAAAGAGTTTGGGGACCTCTGGTTTAAGGCCAGAAGGAATCAAGAGGTCATCTGCTACAAGCTTCTGTACAACCCAGTAAAGCATCACTGTTACCCACATCCTGAACCTAATAAACTTGTGTTTTAGCAAACTGCCTTCCAGAAAGGCATCAAGAGACTGACACCACACCCTGTAATTTGCCTTTTCAGAACAGCAATACAACATTCTGGTCTCAAGAAAAGACTATTCCTTACAGACCAACATATGCTCCCCAAATAGCATGTTACTGCAGGGGCCAGAAGAATTACCTATAAAGGCGGCACTTACTTATTCAGTATGGTTCCAGCAGGAAACAGAGAGCATAGGCAGGTTTGCCTATGGCTGAAAAACATCAAGGACCAGGGAATCCCATTTTTAACCCGCCAGTTTACTTAATCATTGTTAGTAGATCGCATTATGATAAACGTATAAAAGAGTTGTCACTGGGTACAAAAGTAAGCGTTGCAGTAGGATTCCAGATATTCTACCAAAGAATTCAATATAGCTCTTTGTCTCAAGAAACAACAACCGAAGATATAGCTCAGGCTTCAACAGGGTCTTACCTCTTTCAGGTTTCTGTACAGGAGATCATTATTCTTCTCCAGAAAGCCTGAAAGTTTGAAAAAGACATTGAGTGTTGTGTTGAAAACAATTAAAAGAGAACTCTTAGGAACTTATTGCCGAATCTGCTGCTTGGGTTGGAGGCCATCACGTGGTTTTCATAGCAACCACTCTGATACACCGGAAAAAAAATATTCCACCATATTCCTGCCTGGTCAGAACAGTTGTTGGTGGGGTTTTGCATAGATACACTTACATGTTCCATGAAGATGGCTGTATCAACCAAGAGAGATTTTCTCACTAAATGACTGTCTGGGTAAGGCACTGGTCCAACATGCGGGCGAGCAAGCATCGATCCCCACTTTGCTTATTCCATCCCAGGTTACACTGAGACATGCAGAGCAGGGACACTTCTTTCACTCCAGGCTAATTCTGTTCCCACCACACTATACAGGGTGAAAGTCTCTCCCTCCTGCAAAAGCCAACATGCTGGTCTGGAAAGTGCTATTTTAGCATGCCTCCATTTTCATTTTCCATCCAGGGCTGGAAGAAAATAAAATTTCCAAACCTCATCTGCCACTGTAACACAGACTGGCTGTCCTTTGTCCAGCTCTGCATCCCAATAGTCATTCCTACTGATCCAGAAAAGGCATCTTCCCAAATCAGCCAAGTACACAGAAGTCTGTCCGTCAAAAGACAGCTTCAGTTCTATTAGGTATTCAAAGCCAGAGACAAGTCACTCAAGCTAAACAGAGATATTTCGAAAAGTCATAACTTTTTTCTTGTAACCTTACACAGAAGTGTAGCACACAGAAGCCTTAAAGAGAAAAAATACGTTCTTTCATCTGATCCTTCAAATTAGAAGTCCCATTGCTCTCTGTAATCAGGGGCAAACACTGAAGGCCCCAGGAGCTAGCTAGGAGCTCAGATTTAATCGACAGATCCCAACACAGAATGCAACTGGGAACCAAATCAAGGGAATTCCTCTACAAGAGCCTGAAGAATCCAAAAGTTAACAAGTTAGAAGATGGGGCAAATCTCCAGTGAAAGCCATTTGTATCATGCATATTCAGAAGATGTGAGCGCCTTAAAGCAGCTCAGCAAAAGAAGCTTTGTGATTAGAGATCCAGTTTGGCTGGACTCAGACCTTTCAACCAACCCAGATCAGTTAGATCCTTGGCTGCCACATTCTGGTGTAGTCCCATTAGCTCCAGCAGCACTGCTTCTTTTACCCCATCTCACAATCTGACCCAGAGTCCTCACCTGCCAATTTCCTATCAGCAGCTAAGGATCAGGATCTTGCTGTCAAACACCTAGGCACGTGAGTTCCTTTGTGCTAGTGAGCGACCCCATTGGTTTCAATTGGACTAGTTGTGTGAGTCCAGTTACCCACCCTACCCAGTTTGTGCATGATGTGATTCCACATATTGAGTTCAGTCTCTTCCCATACCCATGCCCTGCGCATTTCCCATACTTAGAGAAACTTCTCAGCTTGAAACATAACATTTAAACTTCAATAACTTCCAGGAGAGAGCCAGAAAATAGCATCTGCTGGAACAGGGAAGTCTACAGCTGGCTTTGCTGTCTTAAAGAGGTCACACTCACCTACTGCACAGTAAGTGACCTCCCCTGCATAGTGAAGGAGACGGAAGTCCACCCAGTCAATTGATTTCCGAGTCTTTTGATCTGCAAGTTTGCGGCTGCAGAAAGAAACCAACAAGAAAAACAAGATGCCAAATATCTTCTGCAGACTATAAGGATGATTATTTAAAATTTATTAAGAAGTAGATGCAAAAAATCGAGTTAACTATCAATTAGCATTGATCCGATTCCCAGTTTGTGGCCCTCTTTCATTCAGAAGAGACTTGTATAAGAATTGTTAAAGGAGGCTTATGTAAGAATTGGTCAGGAGCCAACTGCTAATGAATTGTTTTAGTGATACGAGGTTTGTATAGTACAATGACAGTTCCAAAACTTGTGTCACCTGCCCCTTGTCAGTGGAAAAAAATATCACTTACTCAGGATGTGCCAACATCTGTTTGCAGAAAATACACTGTAAATATTTAGGCTATTACTTGATCTGCAAGATCAAAAGCAGAAATGCCAGTGCCTTATTTCACCATGAAAAAAAAGGTGCCCCAAATAGGCAAAAAACACATTAAAATTTTCATGAAAATACCACTGACTAGTAACCCCCCCCCCACCTATAACACAAAGCATGCAAAGATGACACTGCTGCTACTTTATTTAAATGTTAATATAACAAGTCTGAACCCTACTGCAAGGTAAATAGTTAAAAACGGCAAAGTATCCTCCATGCAACTGAATTGTGCTAGTGTTAAGGATTCCTTTCCCTTTAAAGCACATTCTAAAAATGCATTTTCTTCTTAAATGTAATTATACTTAATAATCTCTAGCCGAAAGACAGTAAGATAATAAGGTACACAAAAGGTGACGGACAGACTGGTTACCAACTTTCCACAAAGACTGCCCAGAGTTTCAGATATCTAGCGATAGCGTTCCAGATGCTCGAGTCTGGAGATGGATGGCTACTTACTGGGTTTTATTTAGGCATCTGCTATGAACTCCAAGGCAGAGCCTTTGGCTTAATTTTTCATTTTCAGGTGCATTTGCCCAGCACCTATCAAGCCCTGAATCCTGCAGGTGCTATTGTAATGTATTTATTAAACACAATTCGTCTCTAGTTTTGTTTATTTTTTTATATTTATATTATATTATTTTTTATATATATAAGCACAGAGAAAAGCAGATCACCTGGACTCAGGTATTAGCAAATTATTGATACACAGAAGAATTTCCCTTCTCCCCTCCGTGCCACACCCACCCGCCCACCCATTTGCTCCCATAATTATATGTTATATTTTGTGTAGCTTATTAAAGTGGCAGATTTGAAGTAGCCTAGTAGGCCTTGCTTTCCTCTGGTACTAAACAGGGCTGTTCCTCTTCAGAATCAAAACTGAACCCCGGGGAAACACGAGGGGAACGTTTCCTCTACGGTAGGTTACAGAGACTAAGTGCATACGTCAGGAAGTGGGCATGATCTCCTACTTTCTCTTCCAACTTTTCCAAGAAGCTCAAATCAGTTGCTTCACCAGGTCGTAAACATTCTTCATCCTTCAAAAGAAGAAACATTTCGGTATCTTAATCCAACCAAATGTGTCATCAGCAAGGATTAGGAACAGCATTTAATAAGCCAAGTTTTGCTAAATGCGAGCATCTTCTGTAATCTGTAAGACGACACAAGTCCCTTCAGAGAACTCCGCACCCCTCAGACTGCTCGTTTGGATTTTTTTAAAGTAATTTCTAATAACTGGACATTGAGGAGGGCTTTTTCCTGCCTCTTTTTTTGTTAATAGAGTACATTACTATTGTACTTGCACGGTGAATTTAGAAGTTAATGACCCACGTCTTGTGAATTTAAAGTTCCAATTAATATCAAATGGAAACTACAGATTTTCAGCCCTGCTAGCCTCAAACCTTGTTTCAGTGAATTAAACGAGGTGGCCAACACTAAACCCCTCATTAAAACTATTTGCCATGCTGCCTACAAAAAACTCAGCCAGTGTCCATCATGCTGACCTGTTCTGTCTCACTGTTTCTTTGCGCTCCTATATCTGTCAAGTCACCTGCTGGTTGGTTTTATATTTCAACTAAGTTTTTTGGGCAGGGAACCATCTTTTCGTTCAGTGTTTGTTTCAGCTCTTAGTACAAGAGGGTGCTGGTCCGCGGCTAGTGCCAAGGTGCTACGGGGATAGCAATGATAATCCAACACCATACATCTGCCTGCTGTAGTTACCATTACAGTCTAATGAAACGTTGTCTTACGGCATTGTCTAAATGCCACCGTAATCTCAGCAGCATCTATATCCCAGCCATGTTCACATACATATTATGTTGCACTTCTTTATGCATCTTCCCAGGTACAACTGTGTAATGTCATGACTGTTTAGTACGACGTTACATGATAATTAACATATCTCTGCAATTACAAAATTACACGCAACTTGCCAGGCACTACCATGGTAAACTGAAAATCTTAACCGTCACTGAAAGCTTATTTGGCTTCATACAAGATACCTCTATGTCCCCTTGCTAATTCCAAAACTCTTTTTAAGACAAAAATATATGGTTAGAGATGGTTTTGCATTGTCTGCAACTCCCTGCCTCTCTCTCCTTGTCTGGTCCATAATGCTATTGTTAGTCGCAAATGAAGATGGCAGGGTGAAAGGAAGACACCATTAAGCACAGAGACCCGGTAAGAGGGACACTGAAGATCCTCAAACCAGGTTTTTTTTTACTAAAAACCATAGTCAGAGTCCAGGAAAAACCTAAACCTATTGAATTCTCAGCTTCCCTCTGCCTAGCCCCTCCCCGCAAAACGCTGCACACTCTGCCAGGACGCTAGATATACAAGAGTTCTGCTTGAAAGAACATTTCATTACAACAGCAACAGTAGCACTAAGCTCCAGTAGACAGGAGCCCAGGGCTACAAGGCATGAATCATTCGACTCCTGTATCCATGCGATAAACTCCACTCCTCTATCAGCAAGTCAGCAAGACTGGCTGGTGTCAAGGTACCATACATCTTTCTTAAATTACATACCTCTTTACAGGAAGGATGTGCCTATAAATCTTACCCTCCTGCTATACTCTACACATACACACTTAAGACCTGACCATGATACAATAGCTATATGGCTATGTTTCAAGCAATTTGATCTTCTGCCAGGGTCAGTCTCCCATTAACAGTCAGGACACTTAACCCCAAAGGAGGATATGTCTGCTCTGCACTTTATAGCAGCCCCCCTTTGTGATGAGAGGCTCCAGATGGAGCTTCCAATATTGGACCCCATGTTCAGAATGGTAGCTACTGCAGCAGGGGCTTTTGGGAGTAGAGACATCAAACAGGTAAGGGAAAAGAGAGAAAAATCTCAGCACATAGCCTATGGTTCTTTTTTTTTTTTTTTTAAATGGGAAATTTTTCATGTTCCAAGTTGAATCAGCCAAATCAATTCCAGATCTGTGAGTCATTCAAGAACCAGATGTGGCCCTGCTACCAGCAAACATCCTCCCCCCCTGCCTGGGGCTTCAGATGCTTCCAAATCCTTTGGCAGGCATCCTACATGCAGGCCCAAGCCCGGAGACTTGGGGTTCAGATGCCCCCGAGTTTCATTTGCCCTCAGCCATATGGCCACAAGAGCAAGCCAGGGAGGAGGCTCCCATTTTCATAAAGTCAGCATGTAGCCGGGATCGTCCCACTGGAAGTGAAAGTGGGAAGCTAACTATGCATTACTGCCCCTGCCATGTTCGTGGTTTTCCCCTGTCCTAGGAAAACCACCTTGGTGGTCTTGGGATGCAGCATAGCTTCCTGGATAAGGCAATGGATCAGAAAATCTGAGTTTGACTCCTGGCTCCACTACTGGCCTGGTAAGTGACCTTGGACAAGTCACTTCACCCCCATTTTACAGAAGAGGAAACTATGGTACCTGGAGGTGAGGATACTCACCTCTCTCAGAAAGCCTTTTGAGATCCACTAGTGGCAAGTGCTGTATAAGGGCTGTTTGTTTTTGTTTTTTTTGGGGGGGGTGTTATTCAGAGCTGACCATTGCCTCTGTAGCCAGGTATTCTGCCTTAACTTTGCCAGCCAGGTTCTGGAGAAAGAACTTTTGCAGCCACAGAGCTTTGAAATAATTCTGGGGAAGCACTGTACAAAGCATTATTAGACTTGATGCAGCACAAACGTTTGTTCCTACCAGTATGGAGATTATTCCTTTGTGTTTCTGTTCGACCAGCTCACAGATGATCTTGTTGTTGAAATAGGGAACTGGCTCCCACTGGAATCACAAAAGGAAAACTTCCTTTAAAAGGCATTTCAAACAAGACCCCTACGCACTCAGCTGAAAGCATTTGGAGTTAGTCATATTTAACATCATATTGGAAGGGTTCATGACTCAGCCCCTGCTCTACATCTTCCTTCTTTAGGCAGCATGGACAGCTTCCCTTTTTTCAGGCCACTACACTGCAGCATGGTGTCAGTTTTGCTCTTATTTTCTCAGCTCTCTCTTTTGGATTCTCACAAGGATCCATCTCATCTCTGCAAAGGCATTTCATTGCAGATCCTTCTGAGAAATGAGCCCTGGTTTTGCCACTATTTCCTTCGAGGCACACAAACTAAACAGTTCATCAGAACAGAAAGCGTCCAGCTAGGAGGGATGAGATCAAAGTTTGGAGCTGGACTCTTCTCAGTGGTGGAAGATGACAGAACAAGGAGCAATGGGCTCAAGCTGCAGCAAGGCAAGTTGAGGTTAGGTACGTATAAGGAAAAACTCTCTCACAAGGAGGATAATAAAGCACTGGAACAGGTTACCCAGAGAGGTGGTGGACTCTACCCTCAGAGGTTTTTAGGACCTGGCTAGATGAAGTCTTGGTTGGAATGATCTAGTTGGGGCTGGTCCTGCTTTGAGCAGGGGATTGGACTAGATGTGATCTCCTGAGGTCCCTACTAACCCCCATTTTCTATGATATTATTAAAATAGGGCAAGGGAAAAACAAGGCTGAGCAGGCAATTGTGAGTCACGTTAGGTAACAGAGGCATGATATTTCCATAGGTTAGAAGCAAGGAGTACAGCGTGCAATTGCCCTCTGCTTGCCTGATTGGCCAATGGAAGGAGGGGACTCCTGGTTTAGAAGAGGCCGAGACCCGATGCAGGGCAAAAGTGTCCCAAGTGACACATCGTTCAAGTGTGACAAAATATGAACAGCATGTCGAGAAGGTCTTACTCTAAGAGAGACCAACTTTTCTGTCACAAAGTTGTGCAATTTGAAGACACCTTGATATCTCAAAACAAGCGTGATGTGCAGAGGCATAGCTCATAAGATTTGTGTCCTGGGTGCTAACCCTGGTGGCTCAGGGGGAGGTGTCAGTACTCAATGCTGCCTGCAACCGCCCCCATTCTCCGGTGCCCTCAAATCCCAATGCCACTGGGGTGCAGCAACTGAATTCAGTGGTAGCCTGCCCTTTAACTCAGGGCCTGTGGAACATTTCCCATCACTCACCACTAGTTAGTGTGCAGTAAGTTATCGCTAAGAGAAGGAAGAGCAATGAAAGTTACCTCAATGCCTTCCTGCTCGTATTCCTCCTGCTCTGCCTTCAGGGTCATCTCAATTAACAGCTGCTGGAGCTTCTCATTGCAGTAATTGATGCAGAACTGTTCAAAGCTTTTTTTTTTTTAAGTAGTAAAGTAAGTGGGAGGAATGCAAGATTTGTTTAAAAACAAGATGGTTTTAGAACTGTCCTTCTGAGGAAGAACTGATTTCTAGTTGCCACTAGATTTTTAGTGAAACTAGGTAAAAAGCAACAACAACAATAAAAATCTTTCTTTCTGGTACAAACAGTCCAGGAAATAGCTGTGGTTTTGCATTCCCACTGGGAAGCTTCCTTCTACAAACACCCCATGCCATATTTAAAAAGGGTCTCTAGTGCAGGTGTTTAATGGGTCTACATACCCATCTCTCCAGCTTCCCATCCACACCTCATCCCTAACATCCAACCGCAAGGAGAGAGTTTGGAAAAAGCCCAGTTAGCCCCAACTCCCTTCCCCTCCTCTCGTGCACACTTGTGGCTATGCTGCAGTTCTGCACTTGCAGGCTCCAGAAGGAAATGCCAGAGTATTCACTGAACAGCTGCATGCACAAGATACCTGGTCCTTTTTGCCGACTTGGCACATTCAAGCAGCAGCCAAATTGCAGTGCTACACCAGGTTCTAAAATTGCATTAAAAGGTCCTGACCCAGCCAGGGTGGCTCACCTCTCCAGTTACATTTACACACTGTGGTGCACACAGCAGAGGTCAGGCATACCTGAGACAATGAGTGAAGTGGGGATAATACAATTTAGCCCCATTTTCATGTGCACTTACCTGTTTGTACCCAATACTTCAAACCCATAGATGTCCAGCAGCCCAATCACAGTTTTCCTGCTGGGGTCCTGCCAAAACACATTAAAACACTCTGTTATCATGTTTGAGATGCTTGTAAAGAGCACAGGTTGCCAAAGCTGCTGGACAACGCACTTTTAGCATTGGATACAAAACTGAAGAGACTGCTGACTATCCAGAACATGAAACTCCAACTCCATGGTCTGGTATCCAACATCAGATAGCAGTTATGCAAACTATTTTTTGGTGAACCCAGAGTCATGTCACGCTCTGGCAACACTAACACTCAACACGTGACACATCAGTAATACCCAAGTAGGTGCGAGAATGGGAACCAACCTTGTTGGCTAAAGAGGTATTAATTTTGTTGACCAGCCAAGTAAAAGTCCGTCCATAAATTGCCTTAGCCATGGCATCCCGAGCACAGCCTGCCAGGTCTGTATTCAATGGAGTCAAGACCTAAAGAAAGGAAATATAGTAAATGTTAAGATTCATGAACCAAAAAAAGACAAAGCCATAAGGGAAATACAGAGTGCCTGAGCAAGGGACTAACATATAATACAGTGAATTAAAATAATTTAAACACTGCTGGATCAAGAGCAGGCCACCACCCTGACCACCTGCATTTCACCCTAACGTACAAGCCAGCACATTCGGTCTTCAGAGAAGAACAACTGAGCCAACCACAGCTCCACATACCATTGCTGCTACTTGGTGGGACTAATAGTTTAGGCCTTTAACTCTGAGGCTCCATGCTGTGCTCTATTATTGCCCACATCCCATTCAGCTGCATGTGGAGACTCATCCAGTCTTACAGTTACGAGACAGAGTTAAAGTCTGGGCAGCTTTGAAATAGTTGGCACACTCCATACCCTGTCCTTTGTAAAGGGAAGCTGCAGGATGGTAGCTTTATATCTCCAGTAAGAGGACAGGCTGTAGAGGAGAGGCACCAACACTGGACTATTGGTAACTAAGGATTAACCCCCTAATTTGGAAGCAAACAAGCAAAAAAAGGGTTCTTAGCATTGGCTTTGTGCAAGTGGGAAAACAGTCACACCAAGTTTAAACAAATCAGGCCAAGCTTACTAAAAACACCCATGCAAATCAAGAGCAGGGCTTGTCATCTCATGCTTTAACCCCTAGATCAGACTGACTCCCAGTGAACAGGTAAGTGTGACACTGGCCTAAATTATACATACCTCTTCTGATCTGGCTTCAATTTTCCTATTCGTAAGAGCTTCCTGTAGAAGCGATAAGTGGACACCCAGTAACTGCAGAGAGAAAGAGACTTCCAGTTAACACACAGAGTACAATCCCATATTTGTCTTTAAAGTGGAGCAAATTTTTCAGGCTCCTTGATTTAATGTCTATTACTCTGGAAAATATAAGCTGTTATACAGCAATCAACAAATGGATTTCTCTGCTTCCAGAGATAAGTGGTGAAATTAAGATTTCAGAAAAAACACAGTCAGCCACTTGAATAACTATGGTGTCACTTGTCACAATGGGATTACATTAATTATAACTGCATTCTTATTTATTTGCACAGGGCTAAGATAACTGCCTGGTTATCTCTATACTGGCAAGCACTTTCAAAAAGAGAAGTATGCTTCCCCATGAACTCGTGAATCCATTAGTTCAAATTTTCCATTTGACCTGTTTGCTGTTATGGGGCAGAGGGCATTACTAGATCTCAGGCATGTATCCTTAAGTAAAATGAAGCAGCACACACCAAGTTTCAGTGTGAGCTCTTCAGGGTCAGGCCTCCCCTTGGGAGGTGCTACCATAAAACTAAGTGCCTAGCAAAGGAAGGAAGCAACAACATTGGCGCTAGAATCAGGGGATGGATACCTTGGAGATCCATTTGATCTGGGTGCCATTGCGGATGATGCTGTGACCATTACTATCTTCTTCAAATCGAATGTTCCCCAGGTGCAGGACACTGGCAATGATCCCATATAGATTCTGATGACAAAAGAAACAGAGAGATTGAGAGAAGCCAGAGTCACAGTGGTAAGTGCCACAGCATAGTGGCAGCACAGACTCTTGGCTGGCCTAGGGGTGGATACCCTGATTCACAAAACAAGCTATTGTTGAGGGAGATTGGCAACTTTCTAGACTTGCTCCTGGATTTTATCGGGCTCCATGTCAAGTAATAGGGATCTTTAGCCCCCACAGAGTTAAGCAGCCACTCGCTTAGCCTAAAAGGAATGGGGTAGTGCCTACATCTACTTGGTGGGAATCACTATGGCCAAGCGGCGAGGTGAAGGAGGTCATCCAAATACCAATGCACATTGATGACATAGTTTCCAGCTCGGGCCCTCTGGTTCTGGGTCCATTTTTTCTATCCATAGCTCCTCCTCTTACTGAGCTTCAGGGAGTGTAGAGACAGCTTGCTACATGATGCATTTAAGTCAAAGGGAACCATTACATTTGTAAAAGCTAGAGAAGCATGTAAGCTTTGAACTAAAAGTGACCAAAGGTCATCAAAAGCCATTGCTGGTAGGGGATGGAAAGAGAAGTTGAGGAAGCAAAGTGTGTTTTAATTTGTTCTATTTCTTCAGAAAGACAAACTGATCTCTCATCACCATCCCTTCCCCCAGAAACTCCTAAGTCCATCCTAGGTAGCATGGGAGATCAGTTCAGACCAGCTTTTCCAGTTTTGAAAGAAAATCTGTGAATCACATAGATGTTTTAACTGTGTGAAGAGTAACAACAGACCCTTTATTTTTATAGTGTTTCATTAGCATCATGTGTTTCTGGTGTCCATCTCCATCTATATCATTATGGCAGTTTTCACCACTGTGGTAGCTATAAAAATCACAAACACACTTGCAAAAAAGCCTAGGGGCCAATCAAAAAACTACTCACTAGCAAGAAGGGTTGCATAATACTAGACATCATTCTTCTCGGTGGAATACTGAAACCAGCAAGATTGTACTACAGCACATACTTCAGTACCACGTCGGTACATCACCTCCTTGAAAAATAGCTAGATGGCCGTTATTTGGAAATTCTCCAGCACACGCCAGAACAGCCAGGCAGTCAGTAGCTGCCTTTTTTGGATAAGACATATGTGTCCATACCTCAAGATCTTTTTCAGTGAAGTCAATGATGGTAAAGGCTTTGCAGACTATCCTCCAGTCATTCCGATCATTAACAGAGGACACTTTGGCACATTTACCCTGCAGAGCGTGAGAGAGGTACATGAAGACGTTGCATCCATAGTAATCCTGTTGGTGTGCTGATTAGATACCACTAGAGATACCTTGGCTTGACATTCACCTGAATGTAACAGAGCTTAGTTTCCCTTATCCAAGATTTCATTTACCACAAACTAAGAGCAGGCAGATTGTTAGTGCCATGAATCAGCTGTTCTGGGAACCACCCTCCTTCACCCCTTTTAATTCACTGCACTTGGATTATTTGTCTGATTCCCCATTCTCTCATAGATTTCATAGACATTACGGCTGGAAGGGCCCTCACAAGATCATCGGGTCCAGCCCAAGGCTTCCCAGCACCCCTAGAAGAGTCTTAGTTTACTATACTTTGCAAAGCAAAACTCACTTTTTAGTCATCTACTAAGATGGTTGCTCCAGCATGGCCTATGCACCTCAGAAGTCTACTGGTCAGGTCTTTTACTGAGTTACTTAAAAGCACGAATGTGTGGAGATTGGGTACTAAAGTGCTCAGCCCACTTACAGCCAAGCTTTCCTAAGTGTTTGGTTTCCAGATATCTATTATTACAGTGATGCAGTTGCTATTATTAATGTATATTCTTTGCACATTAGTCATAAAAAAAATAAATGGTTAACAAAGCAGCAGTTTGCTCAGATAAATCTACATTTTTATCAATGGGTGCAGGAATGTATAGAACACCTGCTTTAATCTCTAGAACAAATCAGTGCCAAAAAAGAACACATACTAATAACTGTTTTAGAAACTATGGTTTCTAAGTCATTGGCTGTAGTCAAGACTTTCAGCATAATGAAATTCCTAGTGGTTGTTCTCCTCCAAGTTATAGTAAGCCCACTATATGACCTTTGCAAGCCAAGGTAATGCAGATACCTGCCACCAAACTCAGCCCATAACAGCCCAGAGGTGGTTCCATGTTGGGGATGGAGCGGTTTCCAAACCTGTATAAGATACATGTACTTCCGGGGATTACGCTCCAGTCCAAGAGACTTAAGCAGTTCTTCATCTCCACCCTCCAGCAGCTGGTAGAAGACATGGAAATTCCGCTCCCCACGGTTTTGGTGGACAACTCGGGATTTCTCGATCAAGTAACTGAGGATGTGTCCCCCTACTGCACATCCCTAGGAAAAAAGTAGTCAGGTTACACCTTCCACCCTCAGAAGGTCCAAGAGATACGGACTCAGCAGAAGCACTGTGACTCCTCTCCTCCCCCAAGTCTCACACAAGCAGTTATATCACTAAGAGTCCATCTGTCAGAGTAAGAGCATAGCCATTCTCTCCCTCATCATCTTTACTAAAAGCATCCCTTAGGAAGAAGCACATTCTGTAGCTAAGGAATTAGTTATCTTTAATTCCTTAAATACAGATAGGGATGCAGACACATCACTCATTAAAAGCAATAGCTGCAAAATAAGGGGTCAGATGAGAGTTGCTTCTGGCTGTGCAATAAAATTGCATAAACCAACTGTTCCAACACCTGTGCCAGACATGCTTGTTTTCATACTGGTCCATTATATTTGTTCTTACCTTAAAATCAAATTGGATATCCATGTACTTTCCAAATCTACTTGAGTTATCATTGCGCAGAGTTTTTGCATTTCCAAAAGCCTGGGGATAAAGAGATGAGACCAACTGAGAACTTCCAAATGAGAGCCCAGTGTCCCGGATGACACCCTCCAAAGGACAAGGACAGACATTCTAGCAACAAACAATACGTGCTGCTCCATCTTTAGTCAAACTGAAACACCGAATGGATAAAAACTATGCAGGTGCAAGTATAACAGATTACTCTGCATTTCCAATGGTATGTCTAAGCAGAATGTGGCTCTATGTCCGCAGCCTTGATGAGTTGGTGGCAGGCAATATAAGCACTTACAGCTTTAGGTGTTCCATCCAATTTCTCCTACATTTCCAACTCACAGCCAATGTGCAGCTAATTTTAGGAAACTCTGGGAAAAACACTACTCTTGTATTTATAACACTGCATCTTATGAATCTTCTTACAGGGCTCAGCTCAGTTTGGGGAGAGTTCTTGAGAGCTGCCCTTAATAGAAACATCCAAAGATACTTGGCCTTGCTGCAGATCAGGGAGCTCACAGGATGAGGGAGGGATACTCAGAGAGGTGTGTTTATTTGTGGACACAAGGCAGCCTGCATCAAATGTTCTCAGTACCCTCCCCACCACCCCTTATTTCCCTGAGACACTGTTGACAAAATTCCCTATTTACACAGCAGATCTCTCAAGGGGAAGATCTGTGGCTTTACATAAACAGAGAATTATTGTACCGTGAGAACTTTTAGCAAAAATCAGCATAATACACTCATTCTTATCCATTTTCTAAGCTTGAGAGGAAGCATTGGGAGGTTGGAGGGGGGTTGTATTTAGTTTCCTCTGCATAGGGTTAGGAGCTCATTGGTGAATTGAGTTCCTTTTCCTAATGCAAATGTCGGTAAGGGAGAGGGCATTTAGAAACATTTCAGTCTCACACAGACAGAGGGCTCTGGCGGACCTCAGCCCATGGACACCAGCCACGATAACCTTTTTCCTTGATAAAGGTTTGCCTTTACCTCCAGAACTGGATTGGAGAGCAGCAGGCGATCACGGACTATTTGCAGCTGCTCCGTTGTTGGACAAGTCACTGCAAAGTACTGCAAGATCTTCTTGGAGGCTTCTGTTTTCCCAGCTCCACTCTCCCCAGAGATGAGGATGAACTGGTTATTGCATTCAGCACACATTACCCGGTAGGCATTGTCCGCTATGGCGTATCTGAACAAAGACAATGTCAAGAATTCAGCATTAAGAAATCTTCGGAATGTGCAATGCCCATACAAAATAGGACAAAAAAAGCTTTGATCAGCACTTCATGGGACACTTAGCACTAACCCAACAGACTGGAAACAGTAGCATGTTCTAAGCCAAGTTTACTGACCTGGGTCTTCACATTAAAAACACTTAATTCACAGTTGAGAGTAAGGTAGATTTCACAGACATTCGGGCTGGAAGGGACCCCGGAGGATCATCGAGTCCAGCCCTCTGCCGAGGGGCAGGAAGTCAGCGGGGGTCATAGGATCCCAGCAAGATAAACTTCCAAATGTCTCTTGAAGGAGTTCAAAGTGGGTGCTTGAACGGTGGAGAGGGTAAAGAAGAAGAGAGGACCTTTATTAACAGAATTCATTTGGGTTGCCTGAACCCCTGTCAGATGCAGCCTACCACATTGCAGGTCCACCAAGCAAAGGAGAGGCTGTAGTTGTGAAACAGGCAAGACATCTCACTGGGGATGTGAGTTCAAGTCTTGGTCTGCAATCACATCAAAAGCCACCTCCCACCCCAAATGCCCCTGGCCATTCATAGGGTCATACAACTGGAAGGCACCATGTGGACCACCAAGTCCAGTTCCCTGCATTCACAAGGAACCATTATCCATCCTGGCCGGACAGTCAAGTGATTGGAGATGATACCAACTGCGTTACCCTCTTATGTGCTGTTGGCTATGAAGCCTGGCATGCCTTACCCATACTTTGGCAGAAATTTCATCTGAACTCAGACATGCTGGTTTAAAGTGTTCTTTCAAAGCAAAAGAAGGGGCTGGCCAAGCCTACCTGACTTCTGCCCATAAAGTTATTTTTAAGCAATTAGCAGAGTCGCCGCTGAATGAGCCACTGGGAAAAAATGCAAAGCTGTTAAGTTTCTGGCTTTGACTGTTGACTTCAGTCCACTTCCGTCTCCCTGAACTCTGAGTGGAGGGGGAACAAGTTGAGAAAAATGCATGAGCACCGAAGAGTCAATAGGCAGAGCTAAGTGCGAAGGAGCCCAAGGGGAAGAGGAAGGATAAAAAGAGGGAATACTTCAGACCAGCTGAAGGGAGACAGTGCTGGCACTGAAACTCCTGAACAAACTCCTAGACTAACCCCGTCTGACAGACCTCTCTTGTGCCTCTTAACAAATTACCTTCACAATTTTCCCCACCTGTGAAACAGCAAGAAACACTCACTTACCCTCTCAGGGAATTTGTGAAGATCAGCATTCACCGAACGTCGTCAACGTGCCAGTGATACAATTCCCCAAGGATTCTGAACACATTCCCTATTATAGCATGGACTTTAGCACATACCACCACATAGCCACTACAATTGTTCTCCGTGCTAGCAGTAACAGACTACAAAAATGACACCTTCATTTTGCTGTATAGTTGTTCCTCATACCACCAAATAGAAATCACCTTCCTCCCAAACTGACACCCAATTTGAGCACCGTGCACCTTCTGGACCCCCACCTAAAATGGTATAGTTATTTGACAAGCCATTCCCAAACGGTGTGCGTTACTTGGTAAGAATGCTAGTATGAGAAGAGGGGTTTTTAAATAGCTTTTAAACTGTTCATTACACACAATAGCAACCACTCTGTAACACTTAAGAGAAAGTCAACATGTTCAAGGAAACTGAAATCTAGAGGCCTTTAATGAGACTTACACATGTGGTGGCAGTTCAAAGAAGTTCACTCCTCGATAAAGCTTCATCTGTTTCTCTGTGTAGATATCCAGCTCTTTATAGGGATTCACCGAGACTAGGAGGGTACCAATATAGGTCTGTGAGAAGAAGGAGGAAGCACAGATGTAGGATGCAAGTGCCAGAATTAAAGCAAGCTCTCCTAAAGGAGCAAAATGTCAAAAACATCAGGCCACCACAAGAAGAAAGGTGGTGGTCGTGGTATGTTTCTGTAACAATTCCAGGGTTTCAGTATTTCCATATATCCAACCTCATACCTCCTAAATCCCAACAATATTTACACTCTGATTTTATGGTTAGTCAGTAAAGTAGTTAAATACATTTAGTCCATTATTACCCTAATAATTTTCAGTGGAAAGCTTGGGGAGATGTAGGAAGACTAGTTGGCTCTGGGAGTAGGGCCAGATACAAGTGAGTAAGTTATGATGCAAGTCACCTCGGTCCCTAGAATCGGTGCATTAATGCGCCCCATCAGCAGCATCACAAAAGCTGCAGAACCATAAAAATATGCTTACTTACATATATGAGGTCCTCTTGGTATCGCTTGCGAAGGTTGTCCATGAAAGCACTCTCACTGGTGTGGGGATCCAAGAGAACAAAGTCCTGTATCCCAACTTTGTCTCGGGCTATCAGAGCCCCTTCCATGTTCAGGGTGACGTTATCTCCCTCCTCTTCTTTCTACAATGAAAGGGGAAACGATCCAATAATATTTTCTGGATCTTCTCCTTGTTCTTAAGGGGAAACTGTTACCTTGGAGTAAATCCTGCCTTAACCTCATACACCATCCTCATAGCCCTGTGGTCCAGGTGGTAACTGAGGTCCTGGAACACCAGAGTTTGATTTTCATCACAGATTCCCCATGTAACCTTGGGTAAATCACCTATAGTCTCTCCCCACCCTCTCTCATCTCAGTTCCCCATCTGAACAACAGGGGTAATAATAGTGCCCTATCGTGGTGTGAGGATGGTCTCCAAAAGGTGGAACAACTAAATATTCAGGATCCAGGTAACAGCAGTGGAGCCAATTCAACATTAAGACTTGGTTCGTGACACTGTGGAAAGGCAGGAAGAGAAGGAGGGAGATTTCAGCATCAGAAGCTTGGAGATAATTAGCAAAGGGAAAAGGATGGAAGGTACCTGAGAATTAAAAGGATGTATGTATTTATGTCTGACCCAACAGATTTTCTCCGATAATGAAATACCTGAATAGTTGCAATAAGACATACTGTTTCACAGAGGGAAAGAGTTAGAGAAAAACAGGTGTATGGGTGTTCCAAGGGCAAATCTTCAAAGTGACATGTTCAGGCGTGCACGCCTAATGAGTGAATTTCTCTGCAACATGGAGTGCTGGTAAAAGGAATATTCATTTCTTAGTACTGCCATCTCCAGTCCCAATTAGGAATGGCCATTTCAAGTGAAAAATAGACTGCAAGACCAAGATCAGGTGGGGGGGGGGGGAGCGGAAATTCACCTGTCCAGTAATTTTCTAACCCTTAAAGCAATTGTGTAGAAACCAAAGAAAACCCAGGTTCCTAAACCTAGCTGTGCTTCTAAAGATCACTAAATTACCTTGGGGAAATTATCAACTCTGCGCCAAGTCTACTTAACCAATCCCAGCTGTGTTGGTTTTGACCCAAGTATATCAAGCTGCTCAGACTGCAACATCTGGAGCTACTTAAGAAAGGAGATTCTTTTTAAAGAAACATCCTACCTAAGATTTTCCAGGGAAACCCAAAAGTTAACTCCCATCTTGCTGCATCTTGTATTTTTGTCTTTCTAGCAAGCAAACCGAGAACAAATTTTTACGCTTGGACAGCAGATGTCTCCATACACCAAGGAGACGGGTCTGGACAGAACATAAGACTATAATGCAAGTGCAGCAATACAAAAATCTTAGATACAACACAGTTGTCTTGTTAGATATTAAAATACTCTACCGCACTTTTTAGGGTGATCTGCAGATAATAATATAGGGACTAACAATCCCCCTTCTACAAAAGGTTACTTGCAGAGGAAAAGACCACCTCACTACCCAGTTTTGACTCATTACCTTGGAAATTAAAGATCGCTTATCGGGATGGAGCTCTTAAAATTCTCAGATTTACAGGTTTCACCACTTTTGTTCCTTAAAAAGCTTTCAAGTCAACATATTACATACCAGCAAGCAAGCAACCTCCTGTAGCATTTACGTTGCTAGTGTTTCATATAAAGATTATACACTTTTAAGCATTTAATTTTACATTAATGCATAAGGCATATATCCTTGTTCTATTTCTTCTTTGCTATACTGCCCATTTTGAGCTCACCTTTCAACAAGACCAGATCTTGTGAATTAGACCAGACATAGCAATTTAGAGACTGTCAGCCAAATTTATAAGATGATGCATCAGTTAAAGAAACCTAGCATCAGTCCTGTGTGCTGCTCTCATGTTGTCCTTTCTGACATTGGTTCTTTAGATTTGGCCACTCCACTGGCTCAGAGAGATGACACGCACAAGATCTGGCATCCACATTAGAAGGATGGAGTGAGGGGCTATTAATATAGTGGTCATAATGCTATTTTATTTTTTTATATATTTAGTAGGAACTGATCAGGAGAAGTGGCCACACATCTTGAGGCTTTTATTTTTAACTTTTCACTTATTTGGATTTCAGCTCTGGGGAAGACCTGCAATAAAAGAAGAAAGCTGCATTTCTGACAGCAATTTCACATGAGGAAGAAATATCAATGTCCTGACCTCATGGTCACAACTTCTTTCATGAATGTGATGTCATGACTTGGTTGATGCCAAAGAATATGCTTCAGCTCTTGTTGAAGGCTTATTCCTTCTGTCCACAGTACAGCCAGTACTTCCATTTTGCTGGTTTCATATAATAAGCAATGATCCTGGTCACACTTTTCAGATATGAAAGGGAAGAGGGCTTTGATTATTACTGTTATGAACTAGAATGGCATCTGGACCAAATTTTAGCTTAAGCAATGGCCCTCTGCTCATCTAAAACTCACTCCAATCTCCAGTGGATGGCGTATTCTTTCTAGGTTCAACTGAATGGAATATTCCTCATTTCCTTCGAGTTGTGGCATGGCTGCTGTGCTCTGTTAAACAGCTTCTGTTCCACCCCAGAGGTGGCTGCATGTTTCATGGTAGATGGCAGGATTTTTATACTTAACATATAAAGTACTTTATCCCTGTGCATCAGGCATGCCTTACTCAAAATATATAAGCAACCTGAAAAGTCATCTTCAGAATTACTTTAAAGTTCTTGTTTGAGTCAAGAATAGAAAGTCATTTTGGAGGAAGAAAAACCCCCCACACAAAACAAGGCAAAAATCACTTCCCAGTCTGGTGGGTTTCCAATTTTGACTCAAAAACATGAACGATTAGAGATTGAAATTTCCTCTCAGCTTTCAATCTGCAAGTCTGACTGCTTTTGTTCTGAGAATTTGCCTCCGTCACCTGATTAGCAAGTTCAGTAGTTGTCACGCTGGCATTTTTTACCACTAGTCACAGAACAGTTTGAACACATTTCACTGATCTCCCCAAAGGGTTACAAATGTGCACAGATGAGAGACAATTGTGGTCTCTTTCAGTATGAATGACAATTCTGACTAGAACAAAGCTATTACCCTGAATCTCTCTGCTCTGAAACACAGGCGAAGCATTCATACCTGGGTTTTGTATCACTTGCTCACAATTAGTACATTAAAACATCCACTTTCAGCAAAAACCCGTTCGAATTTTCCTGATCTGGCACGATATGAACAACAAATGCTGTATGTTGAAAATACAAGATAAATGTACATTTATCATCAATGCTGCCCTTTTGATGAAGTTCCCTTTCCTTCTGAATGGTATTCAATACTACTGTGCCTGGGAAATATAAACCAGTAGTACAAGTGACATTTTTCCACTGCAAAACAATGAAGGCAGTCTTTTTGGAGATAACACCTAATCATGCACGATTGAATGCTGTCCTAGATTAATCTTTATATTTTTTAATATAAAGATTATATATGGCTGTATTTCAGGTACAGGCATACATTTTGCATCTAACATGCCACTGAATGCACAAGGATTAAAAAAAAAAAAAAACAAAAAACAATGAAAATTACCTTGCAGATCTGGTTTCTTCCCTGCTACTTTCTTCACCATTCAGCGAAGAAACACTTTCTAGTTTTAATTATCTGGACTTTCTTAATCTTGTTGCAATGGCAACTGCATTTGGAGAATGGCCCCACCAATCGGAACTCACGAACATGCCTGGGAGGGCACACAACTTCTGCAGTCCCTGACCCAGCTGCACAAGCGCGTATCAGAGTTAACAGAGCAGCTCTGCCTCTACTCAGGGTCACAGCTGAACAGAAGTTACTTGTCATCACCCTGGAACAGGGAGTGATTCAAGTCTCAAATCAAACACACTCATTCCGGCTGTAACACAATAGGATGTGATGAGACAAGGATTTTGACTGGAGGCGAGTGAACGTGAAGTAGTCCAGGGTTAGGGATCAGATCACACAAATCCACATTCTTTACTATGTATTACTAGTCGAGACAAGTGGGCCCGTGATGTACAAGCTTACTGCTGGAGCACTGAAAGCATGATCTGGCTTGGTCCCACTAACCATGGCATAAAACTAGGGTTGGCAATGGCAAGCCTACCCAAATATTGTCAACCGACCTGTCACTTCATTGCATATTGTTTGACTGGTCAAAGATTATAGCACTTTTACCCAAAAACCCTTGACAGAAATAGGATTTTTTTAAATTGTGTTTTTGACACATTTCTTAATGGGAAATTTATGCTTTTTCCATGCATTATTTGGACCTACTGGTAATTTTCAAAACAATTTTTGACTGATATTTGATCAGTCTATTGACCAGTCAAATACCCAGCTCTATATAAAACACAATCCTGATGGACAGGCTCTTGGGAATATTAAGATTGACCAGAACAGCTTTGACTGCTAGACAGAAGGGGTAAATATAAAAGAAGCCAGTAGGCAGCTGACACTGGTGAGGCTGGAGAAATCCAGGACTGGCATTCTTTAGGCAGAAGCATTCAACACCTTCAACCCATGTTGCTTGCATGTACAAAGCAGAATACGGCCCCCCACTACTCCCCATGATAAGCATGCTCAGCCATAGCAAGGCTGGGATCCTAGGAGGCCTGACTGCATCTTATTATTATTAATTATTATTATTATTGGACAGTCCCTACACATCCTAAAATCTTAGCTGGTCATTTTGAATCATCAGCAAAACATTTAAACTGCTCCGTCCCAGGATGCTTTGGACTGTATCCCTATTATCTGAGAGCCTATCATTAACATCTCATCCATGAAAAGATGAGCATTACATTAATTGATCATCCTCTTCTGGAGCCTCCTCAACTTTCAGCCAGGAACAGCCTGCTCTCTCCGAACAGCCCATCCATCCTTTCATGCTTGCCTGTCTCCACTCCACTGCCCTCTCCAGACTGGTTTCAGAAAAAAACCTGTCCAATTAAGCTCTTCTGTTTCTCTTACTTGGGACAGGAATCATTTAACTTGCATTCCAGGCAAAACTGTTTTGAAAATATAAGCAATAGGCATTATAAGCAAGTAATCTCTTAGATGCTTTGATGCCTGCCAAACATATGCATGATAAATATTTCATAAGAAGCCTCACGAACACTTTTTCCCTTGACTGAAACCCATGAGCCAAACCAAAGAAATGAAACCGAACGGTGAAAACCTAAACCTCACTTAGCCTAAGAACATCCAAACCCAAACTGCATCACAATATAAACCATATTCCCTCCTTCTTGGCTCCCAACCTGTCGGAAATTTTTATTTTTCACTGTTTCAGCCAGCCAGCCACCCTCCTATAACCAAGTTAAGACTTCTTTTTTTTTTAATAGGGTAAAGTTTAAGATGTGATGCACAGAGCTGCACTGCCAAGATGGATTTATTATTCTCATTGCCTACCGACACCAGAATGTAAAGAGCCAGTTTTATTTTCTCCTCAGCCCAGAACTACAAAAGAATGACTAATCTTGAAATCCCAGGAGCTGCTTTGCTGATCAAGTTTCCTTAACCTATTTCCTTTACCAATACATTAACTGGCACATGACAGTCTGCTCACTTTTAGGCAGAGATCCATCACTCATATTCAAGTTAGGCTTAACTCTGATTTACTCAGTTTGCTCAGATGATGGCAACATCTTTCCATAATTATTATCACCATTATTTTCTCCCCCCGGTCCAAACCCGAGTTCCGGGAAGGGCAAATACACCTTTCACGTAGTAAATGTAGGGTATTCGTTTGACCCTGGCTGCCTCAAATTTTTCCTCTCAACAGCTACATTATGAGAATCATAGATTTTTCTCACTCATTTTATCAGGGAATCTAGCCAGTGAACTGCATAGGAATATTTTACTCGCACCTAGCCTTTTGATGCGTTTCCACTGAGATTTTATTTTCAACATTTGAAGTTGACAAGAATCAGCGAGGGATTCAAACACTACTAAACTCAGGAGGTGTTTAGTTCTTGATCTTTTCTTCACCCACCTCATTTGGCAGAAATGTTGTGTCAAATTAACTAATGAAAATGCCAACACAAAAAGACTGTGTAAAGCTGGTCGAAGAACAAAAAAGCTTCTTGCCAATTCTTTGCCAGTCTTTTGCTATTATCACAGAGTCATAGAACGTGAGGGCTGGGAAATATTTATGTCTCCAATTTATAGGGACCTCAGGAGGTCCCATCGAGTCCAACCCCCTGCTCAAAGCAGGACCACCCCAAGTACATCATCCCAGCCAAGGCTTTGTCTACCCAGGGCTTAAAAACCTCCAAGGACGGAGACTGCACCACCTCTGAGTAACCTGTTCCAGTGCTTCACCACCCTCCTAGTGAGGAAATTCTTCCTAATATCTAATCTCAACTTCTCTTGTTGCAACTTGAGCCCATTGCTCCTTGTTCGGCCGTCTGCCCCCACTGAGAACAGGCCAGCTCCATCCTCTTTTGAACACTCCTTCAGGGAGTTGAAGGCTGCTATTAAATCCCCCCTCAATCTTCTCTTCTCTAGACTAAGCCAGCCCCATCCCTCAGCCTCTTGTAAGTCATGTGCCCCAGCCTCCGAACCATTTTTGTTGCCGTCTGCTGGACCCTCTCCAATTTGTCCACTTCCTTTCTGTAGTGGGGGCCTCAAAACTGGACACAGGACACCAGTGCTGAATAGAGGGGACTAATCACTTCACTTGATCTGCTGGTAATGCTTCTACCAAATGCAGCCCAGGATGTCGTTAGCCTTCTTGGCAAGAAGGGCACACCGCTGGCTCATATTCAGCTTATTGTCCACTGTCTCCCCCAGGTCCTTTTCTGCAGAGCTGCTGCCCAGCCAGTAGCCCCCAGCCTGTCCCACTGCATGGGATTGTTCTGTCCTAAGTGCAGCACTTCTACTTGTTGAACCTCCTCTTGTCCCAGTCCTCCAGTTAGTCTAGGTCACACTGAATCCTAGCCCTTCCCTCCAGTATATCCTATTCCCCCCAGCTTGGTATCACCTGCAAACTTGCTGTGGGTGCACTCTATGCCATCTTCCAGATCACTGATGAGGACACTGAACAAAACTGGCCCCAGGACCGACCTCTGGGGCACTTTACTTGAGACTGGCTGCCAACTAGACATCAAACCATTGATTATTACCCTCTGACCCCGATGCTCCGGCCAGCTTTTCATCCAACTTACAGCCCATTCATCCAGCTCATACTTCCTTAGCATGCCTGTGAGAATATTGTAGGAGACTGTATCAAAAGCCTTGCTAAAAAAATCAGGGTACATTACATCCACCAGTCTCCCTGTGTCCACAGAGCCGGTCATCTCATCATAGAAGGCAACCTATTGCATGTTAAAAGTGCAGGTCTGTAATATTTTCCAGCCAGTTATCAGGCAAAGACATCTGCCTTTTTTAACGGTTTGCTCTATGACAAAAAAGTAAGTTAAGAACACAGTCATTTCTGATGGCACTGTTAAATCGTTGTCTCTGGAGATCAGCTCATAGCTCCCACCTTGAATAGAGACAAGTGCAGCAGATTGCCATCCCAGATCACACGACTTTGCTGAGGCTTCCCTGGCTGCTGTACCCTCCAACAAGCTAATCTTGTCTGCAGAGGAGACGCACCACTTTCTTAACAAAGGGTCTCAAAAATGCCAGTGCTGATCTTGCTTCAGGTCTCCTTCCATAACACTCCCTTTTCATATCCTCTCTTAAGAGGCACTTCTTGCCAAAAGTCTGTCAACAACACTGCCACAGAAAGCAGCATAGAAACGAACTCTGGCACTTTGCTCTTGTGTGTATGTCAAGTCTGTTCTTCAATTTAGGCCCCTTCAGACAGGGGTCACATCCTCCCTTTTTAGGAAAGTATCTAACAAACTGCTGGCCCCATCAGGTTTGTGCTTGCAGTATCATTTGGGAGATCTTGAGATTACTGAGAATCAGCGCAGTCCTGAAACCCAAGCTTTAGTGTTTCAAATATTAAATCCTAATTTAGGGAGCAAACCCAGGCACATCAGCAGGCAGCCTAGTTCAAGTTCAAGTGTCAAGCTGCATGCTGCCCCCTCTCTCACAGTAGCTCTTGCTATCGTTTCCCCAGTAGAGGTCACCATAAAACTCATTTTCATATTAAAACCCAACATTTCCCTAAGGTTCCCTCCCCTTCTACTGCTTACGTGCAACGTGTGGGTCTCCAACAACACTGTTTTCAAACCACTGATGGCTTGCAGAACATTAGCAGATAAAGCTCCTCATTTTCCTCTGCCAAAATGAATTAAAGGGGTATAGGTTGTAGCTGTGTTGGTCTAAGGACATAGGCAGACGAGGTTCTTTGGGTAAATCTGGTCTCTTTTATCAGACCAACTCAAATAGTTGGAAAAATTCTTCTTTGCAAGCTTTCAAAGCCTGACAAAGGGCATTTATACCCCAAAGCTTGCAAAGAAGAATTTTTCCAACTATTTGAGTTGGTCTGATAAAATGAATTAAAAGCTTTTTATGAATTAATAGGATTGGACTGGAGGACAAATAATGGAAACAAGTACTGTCCTACTGCTGCTTGACCGTGTAAAGCATTGCTGGAGGGGTGTTATTCCACTGCCAACGGGAGGGGATGCGATCCATTCGGTTATGAATACAAAGAAGGTGGAGCATCAGCATTCCTCTTCAAATACAGTCCACGCTATACAACTGGTTCTGTAATGAATTTGCCACTGAACTTTGCATGGTTGCACTGAGGGTAATGGGGAGGGAGGGGGTTATATCAGGACTAGAAACTATGAAGAACATGAAAATTCCTGCTGCACGTGACACAGGGGAGCTACTTGGGGAATTTCTGCATGTAGTATCACAAGGGCATTTGTGAAACTCGGTGCTTGCCAAGGGTCTGCAGATCTTAGAATAGAAGACGAGGCAAACAGATGGTCCTAGTATATTTGGTAATAATAAATGAAGCCAGAGAGCAAAGTGAAGGAAAAGGAAAAAGAGCAGAAGGCAATAGTCCTAGACACCGCCTTCACTCCTTGACCAGGAAGAGAAGGGAGCAAGGTTTCTGAGCTCATAGAGAAGCGATGCTATCGGCAGGCAGGGTTTGGGGCAATACTTTCCCTGCAGAGAGTAACACCTGTTGAGAGTGGGAGGAGTGTGTTTTAGCAGGTTTGTTACCTTACTCCAACCCCAGGAGCTAGGAGTCGCTCTCTAGAAGATACAGTCCTTATTAGAGGATGTTCCCAACCTACAATAGGATGCTTGACAAGAAAGGTGGAGAAGTCAGCAGCCAGGACTGATGTCTCAAGGCCTGGCAGACCACCAGCAGCAGTAGTGTGTTTTCATGCAGCAGATTCACATCTGAGATGCAAACTCAGCCCCGGGTCAGGCTCAGCACAATCCCAAGCAAGGCTATCCATCTGTGGAGGGTCACTGGTGCATGAGAAGAGGCCTAGAAAGCCAATGTCTGGAAACACGAGTATGTTGAGCAGGTCTTACAGGTTTTTCCTTACTAGGTCTCAGTTTGTACAGCAAGGTATTATCAATGAGTCATTGATTGATCGGCTGATTTCTGACCACCTAGCCAATTTTGCTACGCCATCAACATCTACACTAATAGCAGATCCTTTTCCTTAAATTGTAGGCCCATCCGGCTGACCGTGGCTTCAGAAAGTTTGATCTATGCAATGCACTACTCTCCAACATTTGTTTATGCCATTTTTCAGCAAATCTTATCTCCTGGCCTGCATAAGCAAGTATAAAAGTCAAACAGATTAGCCTCAAATAAAATGTAAGTCACAGCGAGTCACGTTTACAGGTTCTCTGGCTTATTAACTGACTTGTGCTGGGAGCTATTAATTATATTTCTTGGGTACTAAGCTATTAAAAGATTACCTTATGTATAAACAACTGGATGTCAGTGATGTTAGAGGCTGAAAGTAAAGGCAGGGAGAGAGGGGAGAATATTTTTAGTGGTGCCAGTACAGGGCAAAGGAAGGAAAGGGACAAGCCCTCAATTCATTTGCTCTGTTTTTTTAATTTATTTATTATTTGAATTATATGCCCCCTCCTTCCCAGCAAAGGCTCAGGGAGGCTTACAATAAGAGAACAGAACAACTTATAAAACAGGAAGACATAAGAGAGACCACATTTTTGACCTTCAAAGTTTTGGACTGTTTTGGGTTGTTTTGGAGGAGGGGGTTAGGTAAAAATTACTTACGTTTTACTTCAGACAAAAGCAGTCTTTTATTTTTGCCTATTAAAATGATGTACACACCTCCCAACACACTCGTAAAAGCAGTGTTGTATGATCTCCTACAAACAGAGACATTTTCCCTAGGTGGGTAAGGAGCTGAGTATTCTGAGTAATGCAAATTTTTACAGGAAACTGAAACCCTATTTCAGGTTTGACAAATTTAACAACATCAAGGTCTTGGTGGTTACATAGAGATCTATCCTTTGGCTGCCCTCCTGCAAGCTGGTTGCAATACAAGACATCCAAGGCCTCTTTCTGGCTCTTGCACCATTATACCTTGACATGCCAGCAAACAGAAAGGCTAGGGCTAGAGTGCATTAGTCAAAGGCTTTTGGAGAACTGATGTAAAAGAGAAATTGCCTGAGAACAAGTGATCATATAGTAATCCTCAGCAGGGCTGCTTCTTCAGATGTTGGGATTATTACCGGTAGGTTTTGGAAATGTAAAGCATGCATCTTCCCTGCAGCAGGCAGCCTGCAGCTCTCACCAATTACCACCCTACTAGGGAGATGCATTTGGATGGTACACCTGCCCCCACAAATGCTACAAATGGCAGTGTCAGCAGAAACCAAGGACTAAATAAGCCCAGGCAGAGGCACCCTTCCTCCTCACCCCTAGCATTCAAGGTCAGGGTCGAAGCACATGAGAAGGTTGGCAGAGGGAAGCTTGTAGTGCAGCTGCAAGTATGTGTTTGAGGACAGACAGGTTTCTGCTCCCTTCCCAGACTTCAAACCCATCATCTGCCATGAGCATTACAGAACAGAGGGAGTGACTACGACTGCCTGCTTGCAGGAAGGTCCTGGAGTCATGGGTGAAAATCCCAGTAGCTGGCAAATCCAAGGAGGTTTCTGGATTTTGGCAAACAGCCTCTCTGAATACTCCACAAGACTCCATGCAGCTCATAAAAATACATCAGAAGGTTTTTTAAAAAAATGCTTGAAATAGAGCTTTGTTATCCCACTTCATACACATGATACGTCATAAATAGTGTCATACCATCAGCTTGTTCGGACAGTTGTATTTGTCCGCAAACAGATGTTTCACCTGGCTTTTCAGGGCTAAGAGCTGAGGGCTAAGGGGGGAAGGCAGCGTTTGAATCCCTCTGTCAAATACCAGCAACAATACTAGGTCAATAGAAGACTGCTTGCTGCACAGGAGCCCCTGGTAAATATTGCCGTGATCTATTCCCTCCTTTCCCAAAGGAGTGTAGAGGGCATATTCCTTTCCAGAGGTTATTACCTGGCTATCTTCACATCCCTTCAGCTTCAGCACAAATATGAAAAGATTTAAACTTGCACAGCACATGGAAAACCTCAGCTCTGTTATTCCTATTCAAGATGAATTCGAGTCTTCATCTAGGATTTCCCTTGCATACTTTCTTTTTTTTTAGTTTCCATAGAGAGGACATTTTCTGTAGGTAGCTTTCCTAATGAGCTCCTGATTGCAATGCGGCCAGCAAGGAAGACAAAGTTACGAGCAGTAACCTTCTCTCAAAATTTCAGCAAGTCTGTGGCATATGCAAGGCACCCCTTTATGTTTTTCACATGTCAGCTGCATTTCAATTTTCTTATATATTGACTATGTTCAGCCACGTTGCAAGAAGCTTTCATCTTAAGGCCTGCAACCAGTAACTAGACCATCTTTGAACTACAGTACACAGTTTTCAAGGCAACAGAATCCATAAATACAATTATATTGTGGAAAACGTTTACACATTGTAACCTAATTTCTTTTCAAAAGAATACAGAATAAGAAGGTTTTAAGGTTAATCAACAGCCTAGGGAAATGCCAACAATTCTTAAGGCCTCTTGTCTGTATCTAGGGAATAGTCTACTATAGACTTGTTAAAGGGTGACTGTCTGTCTTTCTGAATAGGAGAGAGGTCGAGGTGAACCACTTCACTTTCATAAATCAAAAGAAAGAAAAAAAGTGAGAAAATCTCCAGAGTTCAAACATTTCTTTAAAACCCAAACCTTAAATACTAAATGGGCTTCATGGCTGCCATTTTGAAAAACATTAGTTTGCCAAAGGACCCTTTTGATTTCTATTTGAAATGTAAGAGCTCACAGATAATCCATTGAGAATCAAACCTGCACAAAAGGCTTTTTGAAACAATCGTGGTGCTTGTGAAGGACAACATTTTTGTGCGCAAAATAAAACATTTTAATGCGCTACAATCCATTACACATATATTCCTACATTTCCTTTCAGTAATTATTCATTAGAAAACATTTAACGTCACTGCAGATTTCACACTGGGCAGTCTGCGCACAAAGGAGAAGAGCTGGCCCATTTATAAGGGACTGAGGCCTTCTTTTCTAATCTGAGAAACTCCAAGGAGGTGGGGCCTGATGGACACAACAGGCAGGCTAAATTGTGCGGTTAACGGTCAAAGCCCCCCTGCCTACTTTGACACTCATTTAAAGATGACAGGGAACAATAGAGATTTGTTCTTAGCAACTCTTTCTTGTTATGCGCTCTACATCAGCTAAGCTGGGCGGTTCAATACATGAAACTGGTACTGATACTCGGTTCCACCTGCCAGCTCTCGCCCTCCCTCAGGCCCTCCTCTCCTAGGCCCTCCTCTCCTAGGCCCTTTTCCTTTCCCCACTTTAACACAATGAGACAGGTAAAGAATATCATGAAAGAGAGACCCATTCAGTGCGTCAGCTTTAATAAAACAATTGCCTGTCAGGTTAATAGGAGGACTCAAATTTGGGGTTAGTGTCAATAATCCCACTCCTCAGAAACAGGTTAGGAGATCAACCACATCTTTCCTTAATGTGGGATAATGAGAGGTCAGACCATCTAACTGGTTGCAGGATGGGGTACCATCAGCACGCAAAAATGCATCAAAGTCGCATCATTTCTACCAGTTAATTTTTTTTGCATAACTTTAACACTGATGTGCATCATTTTACTACATCAACATCTGAACACAGGGCAAGTTACCCATGTACATATAGTTGCAGTCCCATCCCAACCCAACGCCCCAAAGTGAAGGAGTGACTAGCAACTAGAGAAGAGTTTATGCTTTACTTGGCTACTTATAACATGGTACATGGCTTGTAAGATTTACAGTTGGACTAACACAAGGCTTTATGTGCTGCTTTTTATAAATCATTGCTTTCTAATGCAAATACCATAATTTTCTTCAACAATGACAGGCTTAAATTTACTATTTCTGGACCAGAAACAGCTGCTTTAGCATGCACTGAATCTTCATTATTTGCAGAACATTATGTCTTGCTAAAAACCATGTAACTGCTGATCAGGTCCATAAAAAGTATTTCCGCTAACTAATAGGCATGGTACCTTCAACCAGAAAGCTAAAACTCAGGGTTGCAACTTCTGGACAGAAAGGACAGTAGATTTATGCAACTCCTAGTAAAGGAACAGGACAGTCCTTGAGCTACAATACATTAGGGAAATGTTAACTTTGAAATGTTCAAAGATAATGGAAGCTGTATTTCCCCCCTCAGACTAACAAGACATACAGCATTACTAGTAACCTTTGCTCCTTAGCAAAAATATAGTGCCAGATACCAAATTAGCTGATTAGAGAAGAATACACAGTATATCAAGGCCATTTTTTTTTCTATTTATCCCTTTAAAGGTAAAGGCTTCCTAAAAATCAGTTTCATAGTATGTTTAGCGTGATCTCGTTTGCCGGGGCCTCCACTTTCTGCACAGCCCAAATTATCCTTACAGACTAAAGTATTATTTTCCATTTATCATAGTAGCACTTAGAGAGTTGAGCCAAGATTAAGATTCATTGTGCTTGGTGCATCAGACCTGTCCTGCAAAGCTTGCAGTTTAAACAGACAGGGCACAAAAGGTAGGAGAAAGGAAGTAATTGCTTTCTTCCCATTTAACAGGTGAGGGCAAAGATATGATAACTCACCCATAACCACAGGAAATTTGAGGGCGAGCATGGGAATTGAACTTGGATTTCCAAGTCCCATTCCTCTGTTTGCACCCCAACCATCTGTATTGTAGAAAAAGACAAGTATGCCCTGACTTAGACGTTTCTCATATCCCCACCTACTATTCTTCCTCTTCACATATTTTCACATTCTTTAAAAAAAAAAAAAAAAGCTGCTGTTTGACTTGTGTCATCTACTGAGAAATGTTTGGGGGTTTTTTGCCAGTCAACAGGTGACGTCATTTCCCTCCATAACCCCAATTACAACCTATTCACTTTTACAGATTAAAACCTTTTATTATTTTAGACGAATCTTATTTTAGAAATACTAAGCAACAGAAATGCAACATTTGTATTCAGCCAGTGGTTCAGTAGTTAGTCATAGCGACTGCAACAGTTTAGTTGCAAGGTTTACTGGTTAGGAAATGATTTCAACAAGTCCTGAGTGGACAATAGTACCAAGGTAGCATAGCAAGCTCTTTCAGGGCCATTCATAAGTAGTCAAACGCTTTTGTAAGTCATAGATTCATAGAGATGTAGGGCTGGAAAGGACCTCCAGAGGTCTAGTCCAACCCCCTTCCCAAAGCAGGATCATCCCTATCCAAGAAGCATTTGCTCCTGTTTTTATTCTGCCAGGCAGCCTGGTTTCCAGGCACTCTGGCAGCATGGTGTTCAGAACCAGGCAGACTCCCAGCGTCTCTAGGGCTAGGGACAGAAATTACACAAACTGGTATAAGTGATAAGAAACTGGTTCAGATCTGTAGTACAACAGAAGTTCAGTGCACGGTGGCCAAAACTGGTTTAAAATAAACCTGGATAGATAGAGTATCAGACTCAACTGATTTAAGTTAAAACAATTTATTGAACTTCTGTCCCGAATCTAGGGGACACAAAGGTAGCAAGCCATGAAGGCCTTTGAACTTAAGTCAGAGGTGAGGAGATCGTCAGAGGAATCACAATACTTTGTTTTAAAAGACTGCTACTTTTCTTTTAACTGATGAATATCATTGTGCAGACTGCCAGCCAGACCACCTGCTCCTACACAACTGCCTGCACTGGTAGGTACAAAAATAGAAGTGTATTCATCACATGATGTAAGAGTGTGCCCCGTTCTTCTAAAGAAGCCTGGAGGAAGCCAGGCTAGGCTGTGACTAGGCTTTTTTGTGCTTTCTCTAAAATGTTGGGCAAAGCTGTTCTGGTAACAAGAAGAGAACTGGACAGGGTAGACACTAGGCCCTGTTGCTAGCATTTGTAGTTCTGCTGAAGGGGACTACTCAAGAGGAATGGAAAATATTGTTGCACCAGTTTTTGGTGGGGGGAAAAAGCAGAAGGAACATATTTTTGGAGAAATAGTTTCATTTTTTGTTAACCACTACAGTAAAAATAACAAGAATGGCTCCCTTTGTGCATGAGGGTTGCAGAAGCAGGGCATCTCTAGCCTTCTCTAGAGTACTTTTATTAGGGGCAGAGCCGTGTATACAGCTATTAAGGAGGAACATTTCTTTCCAGATTTGTCTTCTTACAAACTGTTTTTCACCACTGATGAGCACATCTGTCCTTTTCCTTTACAGACTTCACTTCCAAAACTATAATTTGCCCCTTCACTCAACTCCCTCCAAGTCATCTTAGAGGAACAAAAATCATATCCTGTCCTCTGAAAAAAACCCCAAGACATTTTTGGTCAACAGAACACCAGTCTGTGAGCTTCTGAGGTGGGAGGTAAGGGGTAAATACCTCTTATGTATGATACAACAAAAGTCACCCACAATAAGACACACATTACATCCTAAAAAGTTAGGAGCTTACCACCACCTCTTCCTCCTCCATACTTTTACTTAGGAAATAAACACCTTTAAAAAAACAAAACAAAACCCCTTCTCATTAGGCAGCAGGCTGCCCATTATGAGCACTTTATATATTGATGCTTTCCTCATGGAAGCACTGGTGTCTCACACAGGTGTTTGGTTTTATGGTTAAAAGTATTCTTAATTGCCAGAGACCATTGGAGACAAGGAAATCCTGTTGAGAATAATGAGAAATCTGGTGCACACAACACTGTCCCCATTAAAAAATTGGAGAGTGTAAATAAATAGATATAATGTGTGGCAGGAATGAGTTCATATTCAAGGTATGTTAGCTTTGGCAATTCTGCACTAAATAGACAGCTGTGATACAACATTGGCATCACCTTCCACTTAATAGCTCAATCAAAAAATAGCCTGTTAGATGAGGAGAATATATATAGTTCTATCCCCAAAAGATTACTTTATTTGTGTTATATGGGGGGGGGAAATAAAGCATTTGAGTGTGAATTCCCTATAGAAACATGCAATTACAGTCAGCTTTGGAACTATCAATGAGTTATATGTTGCACCTCCTTTTTTTTTTAAATTTCTACCTAAACTGTATGGGTGACTACTTGAGAAAATTCGATTTTGTAATGTAATTGTAGGTTGACAAATCTAAAAAAATAAAAATCAATAGGTGACCTGACCCAGATACATTTATTGCAGCACCTTTTAGGTGGTAATATGGGACTTTAAGACTTATAAGCATATCTGAGTCAGAAGCTGCTATCGCTGCCTGGTCATAAAGAACTTGGGGAATAAATCTAATTAAAATGAAATACTTTTATATTAACTGACTTGGTGTAGAGGCTACTATGGCTTTACATATTGTTTAACTTGGATAATAACCCTCAGCTCTGGATGTTACCACTCCAGGTAAAACTGACTGCAAAGGGTGTTTTCTGATTATTCCTTGAAGGGGGGAAAAAGTGGGTCAGTTCTTCTGAGTCTGTAATTCTTTCCAGCAAGGACACTTCTTTATTACAGAGAATTATTATAGGGTCAAAACTTTCTTGGAACTAGAGAAGTGAGATGTTTGACATTCACCTATCCATACTGGGTAGGTAGTGAACAAGGACAAAAAGTAAAGCATGAGTGACAGGACCAGTTCTGTCCCCTACATAAAGTGGAGATGGGAAGTTTTTTCACTTGGTAGCTTTGCACTTTGGAAACACCCCTCTGTTCAAGTTCATTGCTTAGCATGGTGCAGGGATGTCTTGTGCTAAACTCAGATGATGACAACAGTTAGTGGCACAATACATGTTTGCTGAAATCCCCTGCTTCTTGCTTCAAGCACCAGGAGGAGAGGTAAGGTATAGCCAGGTTCAGACTATCTAGGAGTTGTTGCTAGCTCTACATTGCATTTTCTTTCACTACCTCGCCACCTCCTTGTCTTTTTATAGTAATTGGCCATCTTTCCCCTTAGAGGGACCCAAATCCTAGAAGAACGCTTTTTACCTGGCCCGCCCTAATATAGAAACTAGCTCTTTGCTGAGCAAGACCCAGTGCAAGCAATGTGCTTGGACCATGTAATACACCAAATGGGGTGAGGCTGGACTTATTGTTAAATAGTAAAAATGAGAAAGAGTTCTCCTTTGCATTCCTTTGGAAAACCCATGCTGAATGCTTAATAAGGGATTGCTGTTTCCATACCCTGCCCTTTGGGCAGGGGGCTGGACTCAATGACCTCCCGAGGTCCCTTCCAGCCCTGATGTCTATGAAATATCCAAGAGACTACTGTCAAGTTCAGATATTAATAAGACATCTCAGAAACAAATAGTGGGGGATATGCCAGACTGAGCCGGAAGAAATGCAAGAGTCGTCACAATATCAGAACTCCTGAATCTGTGAAATGCAGAGTGAGTAGAAGCACAGGGTGACTTTGCATGAAGAATTACTACAAGGTGTTGTCAGGATCATGGTGCTTGTTCTACCGCATCTTTAAAGTTGACCTTCAAAGGGACAAAATTAAGTGTGTGAGATGGGAGAGATTCTTCTCTAGGCTTTTTTTTACATTTGTGCTCAGGCCTTGTTGACTCTGTTCTGCCCTGAAAGATCAGAAGGGTGAATGGAGACTTCAAAGGTTTGGTATCACTAATACCAAAGAAATTACCCTGGTTAACCTGACAAGGAAAGAGGGTTTTTCAAGGATTTCTTTTTGTTTAGTAGCTCTATTTTGACTGAGGTGTCTGACAAAACAGCTGGAAAGACCAGAATCCACATTCCTTTCTCTAATGTCAAAGTACAAAAAATAAATCTCACAATATATATCTGCTCATATATTTTGTTTTCCAGGGGAAGAATGCCTTCTACATAGAACATAAAACCAGTTCTCCCACTCTGATAACAGACCACCCCTGCAGCCCTGATTTAATAAGGTGATTTGAATATCCCATGGACTATTCATGTGCTTCAAGTTAAATATGTGCATAACTATCTTGCTGAATCTGGGTCTGAACGGGCATCAACTCCTACCTCGGCATGCATAGGCTATGCAATATAGAAACGTGATCAGAGTTGCTCTGATGGTACGTTGTTCTCATCAGCAAAGTACATAAAACATGCAGACCATGAGGGATAAATTTTCATACTTGTGACGGGTTAAAGGAAGACAACCTACTGAGTAGCTGCATTGGAAATAACACACTAAATAGCACCATTTGTGGTAAACAGTGCTCCAGCAGCATCTAACGGGACTATCAAGAATCAAACACTGAAATCATCTTGCAGCAAGTTTAACCATCAACAACACAACTGATTAGAAATTACATCCCTTAGTCTCTCTGTCAGATCAAGGGGTAACAAGACACCATTAATGCAAATACACTATTACTTCATTTAGTCTGGTGCCTGCCCCATATAGAGGAAGTAAAAGGAAAGAAACAGGAATACAGCTTACTGGAAATTAAAATATCCTGAACTCATCTTTTCCTTGGACTGTGATGACCTCCTTTCTGGACTCCCTCCATCCAATTCAGAATACAGCATCTGCCATAATGTATCATGCACTCCCTTTCTCTTTTATTTTGGAAACTATTTGCTTACTTCTCCTTGGCTTCGGCATCAAGAGCTGTCTTTTTGTCTTCCCTCTGCTAGCAGCACTTCTGTTAACATCCCTGGTGTCACTTATTTCCTCGCACTGCTTACCTCCTCCTCCTGAGTTTCTCTCCTAAATGATTAATCTTCACAACTAGCCTCCCCCTATGCTAGAAAGTGCCACCCGCTTCTCATGTGCTGACCTGACTCCCTTTCCTTTCAAATTGCTTGATGATTGCTTTCAACCCCAGTCCCTGCTTTTTGGCTTGAGTGACTTTAACAAATGTATTGGGAGTGTGGGCTCTGCTATCTCTGTCCACTGTAGATTGTAATTTTTTGGAGTTGGGAAGAGGAAACAGAAGAAACCATTTTCCATTAGAACAGGACTGAGTGTACAAATGCTCAGTAAAGAACAGATGGGAAAAAATAAGCTACTTTGGCAGCCAAAAAATAGCTTGGATGCTTATCTTGCTGGGCTGACCTGGCCCCCCGCTGACTTCCTGCACCTTGGGTAGGGGGCTGGACCTGATGATCTCATGAGGTCCCTTCCAGCCCTCAAGTCTATGAAATCTATGAAAAAAGGACTCAACATGTGGGAAGTCACCATCCCCTACCTAAAGGAGTCCGCAGTATAGTGCAGACATTAATAAATCAGCTGTGGAAAAAGTAGTCTGTAGCGTCAGGATTAGTTGGAGTTGCTTGCTGTAGGTATTGATCAGGAATTGACATGCCTTGTGGAAGAAATGAGCTTTAAGGTGGTATTTGAAAGAGGTTTTTGGGGCAAGAAGTAATCTCTTGTGACTGTGGATCCCTGTCCACACGAGCCACTCTTCAGGGCTTCCAAAATGCTTCCAAACCCGCTGCACTGAGTTCTAGTCATTACCCAGCAATCAGCTTGCACCCGTGATGCAGCAGCGCTAGTGTTGCCTGGAAGAGACTCCACTTCCTGCTGCTTCCTTCCCACCAAGTAAAGCAATTCCCTTTTAAACTTGGCTGCTACCTGTGGCAAAGAGAAAATCATCAGCCATAGCTGGCAACCTGATTCAAAGCCCCTGTTATTCTAATCCAGGTAAAAAGTGGCTGTTTTAATGCCAGGGTCACATCTACTATCACCGCTATCAGTGTTTATCTCCATGCCAGCTGCCTTAGCTGGAACGTCTTATATAAGGTTGTTTTCAGAAGGGATATTTTTTTCAATCTAGGTCCCCTTGTAATTAAATTAAACTACCACACACGGAGGAAGTGTAAGTGTTTAAGAATAGCCAGGTGTCTTACCTAAAAATACCTCTTACTGATTAGGAGTAGCATCCAAATAATTTTTAACATAAATTGTCTACGCACCATGACCTCTTGGACAGCGCCTGGTTATTTACGCCTGCGTTGCGTCAAGGACATGCTTCCTACGAATATTTATCTAAAATGACTGTGTCATAACCGAACCTGTTTTAATGTGCTCACCAAATATTTGCTGAAGCATCACACAACAAGGTTATTTACAGCTGCATCGCCATCTACTGACTAATACATCTATCACTACATCCACTAAGAATTAAAATTACCTGGGTGTCCATCCTGAATGCTGAACAAGCCAGTTGCTAACAATTATTCCAGCTAAACCATTCAAAACTGCTTTGAACTTGTTTATGGTCCCAGATGGCTTAACACTGTCAGGTAGGTATGAGAGGCTACTTCCTGGCTTGAGTAAAGCATTGTTAATAATTGATGCTGTGTCAGTGACTTTCTCCTATGGATACTCATATACACACAGTGGCTGCTTCTCAGAGATAAGAACTAGATACTGTATCTTCCTTGAGATTATGTTGCAGTCACTTTTGATCTTTGATTAGTCAGTAATAACATTACAGGCTAATTACTAACTATTGAAATGAGTAAGAGAGCTTAAGTATGACGCATTAAAATTCTCCAGCCTCACCTGTCATATTCCAGTTATAAAAGGCATGGGTGTTAGTATGCTCACCTGCTTTTTCAGAACCTTAAACCTTAGAAACTGTAGGAACTGCACTGAGCTGGAAGCTTTAAGGTTAATAATGCATATTCTCTCGGTTACAGTATCTCTTTTCCAGGGCCTAGTCTAGGTGATGCTTAAAAATTAAAAGTACGGGAAGAACTGATGCTAAGACTACCTGTTAATCTTTAATGGGCTCCCACCTCAAATAGTAAATTTTCTCTGCTTCCTTGTCTCATCATTGCCTGTGTGATCTCATCGCTCTAATACATGTGTCCATTCTTTACAACATGGGTACCCTTTTAGGGAAGCATCTTCACAATACCACACGTTTGCCAACCTCCCTCCCTGCTCCCCAAAAACCGATGGGATAAGGGATTTTAAGAACTCACACATTGTCTGTCTTCTTTCTATTCCTACTAGAATCTCGTTGTTCAAAGAGACCAGGCATAAAAAGAGGCTGCATGCATCTTCTGTATGCATCTCTGTAGGTATTTTCACGGTGGTATCTTCACACTGAGTTTACATGAGCCAACACTCAACTAAAAGCTGAGTTTCTCATTGTATTTACAAAATGCTTATAAAAGAAGTAGAGAGAGAGAAAGAGAGCTTACTATATTTTTTCAGATTTATACAGCACTTCATTAACTTTTTTAATACAACTTTATCTATTTAGAGGTTCAGCATAGTCATACGTGTGTGTTTATTTACGCATACACTTCTAGCCTGAATGTGCAATCCTATACTTCCTATATAAGCAGGAGGTGCAGGGAAGCATGCAGATCATATACAGTTATGGTTGCTAGTGTAAAAATCTAGCCTGATATAGAATATTTGCATTTGACATTATTACTAATTCCTGACTGTAACACCCATCACTGGGCATATACACCACTGGAAGTTACTCTCATGGTTGCTGAAAGAGAGAATCACAGTGGATGTCTGATTTTAGTGTAAAGCTGAGAAGGAGAGAGGGGAAGACAAGTAGATTTAACCCATAGACGTACTGTGCATGGAAATTATGGAGTGAAATCCCCCTGCCTGTTTTATGCAGGGTGTTCTGAGCCAATGCCTCACACGGTTCCACCTTTCAGATGACTATGTAAAATGCATTTCTCTAGGACCTTCCCTCAAGAACCACGAAGGACCTTACAAATACTATTGAATGAAACCTTCCATCAGCTCTGTGAAGTTACCATTGTCACCCAAAATGAACAATGGAAGGAAAACAGGATAATACGATAGTCTTGGGCAAGTCATTGAGGAAATTTGGGGAAGAGGTGGGAACAGAACCCGGACCCCCTGACTCCATGAGACTCCAGGCACATTGCCAGTTTTCTGTCTCAGTAAATTGCCCTGGATTATATTTATTTTGAGGGACTCCAATGACATTCTCCTTAAGGAAATTTGTACCCTTTTGGGATTGTTAGACTTTTGAAGCCATCCACATATACAGTACAAAGCAACCATTGTATAGAGCCCTTCTTACAAGAAGGAAAGTTGAAGAAGGACCCACAAACAGAGGGGAGGAAAAGAAATGGAAGTGTAGTTAAGGGATTGTGAAAAGTAACACTTTTGCTCAACTACTTAAATTCATTTAGCTTCCATGAGGAGGAGCATAGAAGAAATACTAAGCAACTTGCTGGGGATGGATGATCTTACTGTTACAAAAGAGGCGTGGAAATCAAGGGAGACGAGTTCCACTCCCAGCTCCAGTCTCGATTCCTTCTTTGCCGCCTTCTTTCTGCCTCAGTTTCCCTACCTCTAAAATGGAGATGACAATTACAGAGCATCAGACTGTAACTCTGTATTAACACATGCCTGTAAAATGTTTTAAAGAATTGGTCTAATAAAACATAACAGATTTACCCAAAGAACCTTGTCTGCCTATGTCCTTAGACCAACACGGCTACAACCAACACCCTTAAAGACCCTCAACCCTAATGCAAAGTATCACTAAAGTGTTGTAATGCCCTCTGCATTGATAGAAGAAAAGCAGAAAGATCAAATTTATTTCCACAGATAGAGATGTAAAAGCTGTATTAACAAGTGTTGCTTTTGAATCTCTTCATTGTTACTATTGCTGCTGCTGTTATTGCCTGTGCATGCACAATTTTTTTTCCTAGTGATTGGCCTAATTAGATAACAGATATTTTCCAGACTGGAACCAGCTTTATTCTACAGTCCCTTCATGTGAAGAGATCACCCCCAGTGATAATCCATTTCGGGAGTTCAGATACCTGCCTTCCTGTGACATGATGAATGACTTTTAAGTAACATAATATCTGGTTTCCTCCTCTTTACACACACCCATTTCATTGCCAGTGACCAGATCTGATGGGATTGTTTGCAGCCGAAATAGATTTCTTTACCACATGCTTGGGCTTCTCGTGTTCAAATTTAATTGAATTCTTGCTTGCGTTAAAATGCTCATCAATTATTCACCCCTGCTCTCATTAATTCTAAATATTACAAGCAATAAGCAGGCTTCTACAGCTCTACCCAAAACACTTTCACTTTGCATTTAATCCTTGATCTAACAGCAAGTTAGGGGGCGCGCCAGGTGGAACTAGGTGTCTATGTATTATTTAGAAAAGAAACCAGGCTGGCAGCCAAGCTATAGCATGTTGCACTACCACTTAAGGTTGAAGGTTGAAGGGTCATCAGTTTAAGTCCTGAGCCTGTTCCATGGCTAACTAGACCAGCAAAGGCTAAGAAACCTTGAAAACGGGAGGCTGTCTCTTTTCAAACTTTCTGTGCAGCAACCTTATTCTTCATTACCTCCACCATGCACTAATTCCTTACTGCTCCCAGAATAGTCGCTATGCTCCCCTTCAAAGACTTCCAGTGAGAATATTTAAATCCATGTTAAAATTGTAACACAAACCATGCTGATCAGTTTATAAATGAAGGATACCTTTCTGTCTTCCACCAGCTAAAGGGGACACTGTTTGAATCAGCGGTGGGCAGTTAGGCATAACTTGGAGTTCTTGCAGGATTCTGGATGATTATAATCCCTCATGTATCATTTTACCTCTTGTTAGTGTGTGCTTGCAGCCTATATATTACTTACAGTATAACCCCCCCCCAACTAATATAACCACATAGCCTGAAAACTGACTGACTTGGTTAAATACATTTGAAATGGATTTGTAATACATGATATCAAATGTGATGAACAGGACTAACGGGTTACAATAATTTACTGGATAATTGAAGTGAGATACATGTATGGTTTGATCATTAAAACAGCATGACAATTTTCAAAAGCATAATAAAACACCCTTCTGAAAGATCAAGGATCTTTGACATCCATACAAGTTTCAAAATAACTTAACAAAAAGAAATAGCAATTTTTAAGAGGAAAAATATCCACCGCTCCTCCTACTGACCCCCAACACATGATAGTTTCATAGTTTCATAGTAGCTAGAGTCGGAAGGGACCTAGGTAGATCATCTAGTCCGACCCCCTGCCTTGGCAGGAAAGAGCACCGGGGTCAGATGACCCCGGCAAGGTGCTCATCTAACTTCCTTTTAAAAATCCCCAGGCTAGGAGCCTGCACCACTTCCCCTGGAAGCCGGTTCCAGGCCCTAGCCGCCCTGACTGTGAAGTAGCGCCTCCTAATATCTAATCTAAACTTACCCTCCGCCAGCTTGTGACCATTATTCCTGGTCACTCCTGGCAGCGCACGGCGGAACAGGGACTCCCCCAATACCTGCTGATCCCCCCTGACCAGTTTGTAGCAGGCCACAAGGTCCCCCCCTTAACCTTCTCTTGTGGAGGCTAAACAGGTTCAGGTCCCGTAGCCTCTCCTCATAAGGCCTGCCCTGCTGACCCCTGATCATACGAGTGGCCCTCCTCTGGACTCTCTCCATATCGTCCACATCCCTCCTGAAGTGTGGCGCCCAGAACTGGACGCAGTACTCCAGCTGCGGCCTGACCAGTGCCGCATAGAGGGGGAGGATCACCTCCCTGGACCTGCTCGAGATGCATCTGTGGATGCATGACAGGGTACGGTTGGCCTTCTTGACTGCCTCCCCACACTGCCGGCCCATGTTCATCGTGGAGTCAATGACGACTCCAAGATCCTTTTCCGTCTCCGTGCTGGCAAGAGGGGAGTTCCCCAACCTGTAAGTGTGGTGCCGGTTCTTCCTCCCCATGTGCAACACCTTGCACTTATCAGTGTTAAAACCCTAGTGTACCCCCCATTACTTATATACCTGGAGCAGCCTCATTGTGACAATATCAATCCCATTGAAGCCAATGGGGGTGGATGGCTGTTAACTAGGACAGAATTTGGCTGCATATTCAATAGCAAATGTGCCTTTGTATTACACTTTACAAGCAGCTTCTCCAGCATTAATGCCTCTTTAAAAAAGGGATAGCAGTGACTTGAGAAAAAAGAATAGCAGCCCAGGCCCTCCAATTCCTTCTCCTGCTTTGATGCCCTCAGTATGAGTGTCTTGATTAGCTAAATAAAAATCCTGGCCATTTTGTTTGTAAACCACACACTCCAGTGAGGTGAAGACAGAGAACAGAATAGGGAACATGAGATAATTGGATCCTGATAAGATATTGGAAAATTGAAGTACTCTCTCATTAAAGAGCTCCACATCACACCACATCACACTACAGCTTGTTCTGAAACTAAAGCTATGATTATACAAGATCAAAAATTCAGGAGGTCAAGCCTCTTTATCTACTGGAGCTAAAAAGAAGAGGACGCATTATCTAGCCATCATAACTAAGGCCAGAACAGCAAACTTCAGAGTTACACAGTGGAACTGCCATCAATCTACGTTACTATTTGACTTTGCTCAGTGCAATGAGTCAGTAATACTCTGAGCATTTTAACCTTTAAAAGTCCAAGCAGAAGTTGTCTTTCATACTTTAAAGATCTGAGACAGGCTGCAAGTCAGTAACATCATCATTAGCATCATTTCATAGGTAAAATGCGTAAGTTGGAAATGTCTTCATTTTGATGATGGATATTATTATCTAAGCCTAAGAAATATGTAGGTACAAGGGCATGTTAGACTGGCTGAATTTAAGGAGCTTAAATTATGCTGTTCCAGACCTGCCAAAAGATACAGTGATATTTTTGTTAGGCTATGTGACTAAAGAGAGTGACAGGTGTCACCAAATGCATTTAATCAACTTGGTGCTAGGCAATGGGAAGAAGTTGCCAGTATGGTCTTCAGGCGCTCGGCCTCAGCCCTGTTTGTCATGTCAGCCAGATGCTCACTGTTACAGTACTAATTGCTCTGATTAGTAAATCAACAGTTTATCCAAAATTTTCAAAAGCTTAGCATGCAGGACTGAAAGACAATGCTTCTGTGAATGGGAAAATGTAACACAGGTGATGACCAGTTCTGACCTGCGCAGGGGCTATGTTACACAGATTCCACATATACACATAGCACTGTAATGACCAACAAAAGAATGAGCTATTACATTGTGATGGAGGTTTTTAAATATGACAGGTTTCTGCCTGCACAGTTCAGTCCACCGTAGCTTGAATACAGGAGAAGAGTGGAAGGATGTTTTGGCAGTTAGAGTATCAGATGAAGCTTGGGAGACTTGGATACAAATCCCAGTTCTGCTACAGACCTCCTGTGTTACAGTTCTCCACCTGACAAACAGGATAAATAACAGTGCTTCCCGGCTTGTCTGGATTATAGGTAAGATAAGCACACAGAAGGCTGTAAAGTTCTTCATTAAGTGGAGGCAAATAAATAACATAGATAAGTACACAGTATGCCGCTAGAGGAATACGCACTGGAATAAATCTGGTTTATTGCCATTTTACATCCAGGTCACCTTCTGTGCCTGTAAAGTTAGGAGTGTGCTGGCTAACTGTCAGGCTTCAGACAGAATACTTTCCCCTAGAAGTTCAGTCCAAAGGACAGTACAACCTGCAAGTCCTTCTTGGATATCGTTCTGTATCTTGGTCCCTTGCAGCAGGAACCTCCCTATAGGGCAAGAAAAAGAGATTTTTTTCCCCCCTGATCCAGCTACAGCTAGGAAATGTATGTTCTTCTGAAGATGTGGAATACTGACTGATAGGCTGCCATTTAAACTTCAAATCCAGATCAGTGCATAAGGGAACACAAGTTCAGACCTGAATGTCCTGATCCGATTGTGTTCTCACAGTTTGCTTCTGTTGCCAGATCCAAATGGAAAGGGGCTCACATGGAATATATCCAACATCCTGTGGAAATAGCTGTTCTGCCTGGAGTTAGTCCCAGGAGAGGAAAGCCCTTGCTGGGACATCTTGTAAGACTGAGCACTATCAAATCCAACCTGACTTCAAATCTGAACTAGTCCTGATCTGAACAGTACTATTTCATCCCCTCTTTATGGCATTCGCCTGATCCCCTAATACTGAAGCATCTGAATGCCTCACACTTTTTAAAATATTTCTGTACTGCACCCCTGTCAGAAATGAAGTGCTGGTCTCTACATTTTACAGGTCAAAAACTCTACTGCAAACCAGCTAGGTGGCTTGTCTGAGGTTTACACAGGAAGTCTGTGCTAGAGGAGGAGGTTGAACCCAAGCCTCATTTGTCTCAGGCCATGATCCGTGTGGGGCACCATGTTCCGCAGAGGCATCAGTCACAACACTTCTCTGCATTGCTATTTTTTGGAAGAATATAAATCTCCCCAAATTGGGACAGAGACTTGATTGTGGCCTCCACTCCAAGAGGAAGAATCGACCATTTTGAAGGAAGCTTTGAGTTTGTTTTAACTGCAATATATGGAATGTATATGTGATTTTGTGCCCATATAATAAATTGTTGTTTCTGGATATATTCCTGCTTTGTCCCACAGACCTTTCCCAGGGCCCAGACTTGCTTTATTTATGTGACAATTTAAGATTTGTAGAATTTATTTGGGGGGAAATATAGCTATGTGTAAAGTACAGGCTGTCTTGTTGGCATACTTGTTAGTGCATCAGTTAAAAAAAAACCTGGTTTCACAAAGAGCCTATGGGGTTGAGCTGCAGACTGCTGTTTGAGTACAAATGTGCTTATTTCCATAATGTGTTTTATTTTCCATAGTGACATACTGATGTTCCCTAAACTTGATGAATCTGTGTCATTAATGTATATTGGTTGGAAAAAATTTAAGCAATTTCACTCCGATTTTCTCTTTAAAATATAACAGCTCTCTTAGACTGACCATGCAAATGAAATCAAAATTTAAAAAAACAATTAAAATGTCAAATGGTGTCTAACACTTAGAATGAGAGTCATTCAAAACAAGAGGAGTGAAGGTACAGCAGCTTTTAGAGGCCTTAATCTGTGATGTCACCTTTGTTCCCAAAAAGCACTGCAGGGAAAAAGAGCTGGAGATTATGTCCAGTATAATAGACAACAAAGAACTCATTCAGACATTAGCCTATGCTCTGAGTGTAACGTACTTCAGAAGAAACATATTAGAGGCAGCTAAGGGAAGGCATGATTGAGATCTGCTCTGGAATGGATTCCTAGGCACAGGCCAAAGAAACCGGTGGAAAGCTTGATAGACTGTGTGAATATTACGTGCCCCTTCTCCTTTCACCGGCACAAATAAGACTACAGTTCTATCGACAGATCCTGTGCATGATTAACTATTCCTCAACTAAACAGAAACAGTTTTCAAGAAATACAAAAGTACACGTGTGGTATAACACTAAGTGCAAGCTCAGTTATGTGAAACGTTAAAAGAATTCAAATTTCTTCTTTCTTAAACCAAAAGGAATATTGCTTCTGGTTTTTAAGGTGTCCTGGCTTTACATGTTTTGTTTTGTTTTTTATGGGAAATGGTCAATTTAATTATACATCCCAAAACAAAAGCAAATCTGTCCAACTTTTCTTTTGCCCATCAAAATATTTCAATAGTGGGAGATAAAAGCAGGTCAAAGTCAATAGACTTCTACCCAAAAAAGAAAACTGCAATAGAACTTTTTTTTTCTTTGAGTATGCTGTGCTCTGAGCATCTAACTTTTTAATAAGTACAGGACCTGATTTTGCAAACTTTACTCACATAAGTATATCCTTGGCAAATGGTCCCTTTGAAGGGTTACCTGCATGTATAAAATATATGGGCATAAATAAACAGGCCAGGTTCTTTGAGTAGATGTGGTGTTTTTTATTAGACCAACTGAGTAGTTGGAATAAAGTTCTTAGCAAGTTTTTGGGCTCAGTCACCCTTCATCAGGCATGGTTATAAATAAGGATTTCTGGATTGCATCTCACAGTAAAATCCACTTTTCACCAGCTACAACAAAAAGAGGACCTGGAGGCCAGATTTTTCAAACCTTTACTTGAATGCCTAGGTCCTACTAGAGTGATAATTGGTTGCAGGGCTGGGCCCTTTATTTCCATGCATTGCTGCTTGCCTTGTACAATCCAGTATCTTGCATACCTGAACAAGCTTGATAGCGGATTGCTTACAAGATCCAGGGCAATATGCACTTGTGTACTGGAGGCTGGCTTAATTCCTTCTCTGTCACGTGGCATGTTTACAGCAAAGCAGCAGTTGTTAAACATGCATGCTGCCTTCAAATATACTGTGGCTATGCTGGGTGATAAAGTCACCTTGGATGTCAGGAGCAGGATTATTGCCCTTGCGATAAGAAGAGCCTGTCCACATTATATAGAGGGAGACAGCATCCTTTTCGAACTCTGGAGATAAATCACAGAATAGAAAATGAGGGTGGCAGGGACCTCAGGAGGTTACATCTAGTCCACCCCCCTGCTCCAAGCAGGACCAGCCCCAACTAGATCATCCCAGCCAAGGCTTTGTCTAGCCGGGTCCTAAAAACCTCCAAGGATGGAGACTCTATCAGCTCCCTACATAATCCATTCCAATGCTTTACTACCCTACTAGTGAGACAGTGTTTCCTAATCTCTAACTTCAACTACCCTTGCTGTAACTTGAGACCATTGCTCCTTGTTCTGTCGCCTGCCACCGCTGAAAACAGTCCAGCTCCATCCTCTTCGGATCCACCCTTCAGGGAGTTGAAGGCTGCTGTGAAATCCCCTCTCAGTCTTCTCTTCTCCAGACTAAATAAGCCCAGTTCCCTCACCCTTTCCTCATAAATCATGTGCCCCAGCCGTCAAACCATTTTTGTTGTCCTCTACCAGATTCTCTCCAACTTGTCCACATCCTTTCTACAGTGAGGTTCCAAAACTGGACACAGAGCTGAATAGAGGGGGAGAATCACTTCCCTCAATCTGCTGGCAATGCTCCTACCAATGCAGCCCACGATGCTGTTAGCCTTTTGACAGCAAGCTTGCTAAGAACTTTATTCCAACTACTCAGTTGGCCTAATAAAAGATATCACAACTACTCAAAGACAACAAGGGCGCACTTAATGTTTATACCGCAAGTGTACCTTTTTATTTCTTGAAAGCTGTTTCTGTTTAGTTGAGGAATACTTAATCATGCAGAGGATTGGTCAGCAGAAGTCATGAGTAGGAACTTTGGGAAACTCTTTATTCTCATCTTACCCTTCAGCCCTTTTCCCTTCCAGGACTTTCTCCCATGTGTATGCCTGAACATTGAAAATCTTTCAAATAAGGTCTCCCTCATCCAATATGCACCTGCCTTCTCTAAGTGGCAGGACTATGTAAGAGTCAGCAACATACTGGGTGCGTCTACATGTTCATTAATACGCCTTAGGTACTGTGCAAAGTGTGCATTTAGTTTAGTACTTCCTCAATAAAGTACTAGCTAAAGTTATTGCACAGTAGCACCGGCGCACAGTTATTTAGTGATGCTTACTGTGCCTAATAATGCTGAGAAGTAGGCTTTTAGCGCGGCTTATGCTGTAACACACTACTGCGTACTGTTATTAGGCTAATGTGCAGTAAGCGTCTCATGTAGATGCGCCCACTGTGTCATTCACTTGCCTCAAAAGCAAAAGTGAGCTTGGAGTGAGAAGAGGGTACATGACTGTTAAATATTGTTTGTGTTCAAATATTGTTTGTTTCCTCCAGTTTTTTGCACATTTATTAGCAATGACATTACTGCCAAGCACTGTAATCAAGGAATAGCAGTACCTGGGGGTGATGGATTGTCATGTTTTGTTGAAGATTACTGTGTAACAAGCACATTCCATCTCAATAAATCCCCTCCCTACACAAGATTTTAAAAGGAAAATAAGGGAAAGTGATAAAGCAAACGGTTCCATGTGAAGACCGATGGGAGTCTATGGTCAGAGCCAGCCAGAGACAGTAAAAAGTTTTCTCACAACAGGTGTAATTTTGAAACTCAAGTAACCTGAATGGTTAGACATATGGCTGCTTGTTCCCAGTAGCTGACAAAGGTGCATTTACGTGACGGTTGCCCGTTGTCCGTGCCAAGATTCTTCGGGTGACCCTGCTGAAGGCTGTTCCTCTGTTGGGGAAGGTCTCATGTGTATGAGGTCCAGAGGAGAAGAAACTAGGAAGGGCGTGCACAGAATTTCCATCCTGTCTGTAAGCTGACTTCTCTAAGCAGGGCTTTGGGAGGTCCTGAGCCAGTCCATTGAAATAAAAGAGTCTTTAAACAGACAAGCAAAGAAAACCCTCTTCTCCTGCCCCAGACACTGGAGTGGACCCAAGTAGCTCTGGCCCTAGCACAGCAGCACGGCCCTTTTGTGCAGCAAGTGGCTCAGCCCATCCTTTGCCTCTGCATTGCAACTGTTCCCTCATAGTTTTCTCCCCTGCTGCTCTTCTGGAGTGGGGGGGAAAGAGGGCTTATGCTCCCAGTGAGCCAGCTGCCTCCTCAAACCATCCTGTTAGACCTTCTCTCAACTTTGTCCCCTCTTCTCACATTCCTGAAGATCTTTGACCTTCACAGCTGGAAGGACCAAGAGATATATACTCTGAAGGACTGAGAAAGATTTCAGATTCTCCGTTGTGCCGTCCATTACAACAGCAATACAACTGATCTTTTTTTTTACAGGAGCTACCAACATTGAACCTCAGAGGTTTGGTGTCTTCCAGAAATGGATGTTCCAAATCCTGTGGAATGGGCTGTATCCCTCCCTTATTACTATTGTCTGTGTTTTATAAAGTAGCCTTCTTCATCGTGTGGAAAACACACTTCTATTTGACCTACTAACCTTGGGTTGTTCAGCAACCTAAAATACAGGATGCTGGATATGATAGACATGGCCAGACCATTCCCCATTGACCTTACGTTGTATCCCCAGCAGGGACCAGTAGCTGGTACTTCAGAGAAGAGAATCTGACCCCACTTACCCTGAACCTGGCCAGTTTGTGCCACACGGGCAAGATTGGCCACATGGCAAGGTAAACGAGGTAGATCTTGAGGTTTATTTATCCCTTAACTTCTCCATCTACAAATGTTATATAGACTACTAAGTCCTCTTTTAAATCAGGCTCCAGTATTCAGTGCTGAATACGATTTGGATTGATCGCAATGCTTTTTAATGCAAGGAAGATGTGACTTCCTAAAACCTCCTGTCTGGTTCCAAGAATCTGATGCACTTTGGTAGAGAGATGAACAAAACATTAAGGGAACCTTTCTTTCAACAGCATAGTTTGCCCTCAAAAATCTTTGACAATTATTCAATACTTCTGTGTGTTTTTGTTGGTAGATAAATTCCCTTTATACTTTAACCCATTCACCCTTCAGCTTCATACATTTATTAATAAAAAGGGGTTACTTTGGACTTCATGTAATCAAGGCTTGTGTGAAACTATTCTCTTGTCAGGAGGCATTAAGTTTCCAAGTTTTGAATGTTAACACATACCTTTACTTAGTGAATAGGTGTAACAGATGCTTACAAATATCAAATTACAATAGACATATTTTATCTCTGTACAGTCAAGTTTCAACTAGTGGAGAGCCCGTGGCAATCAAAACAGGCAGGAAAAATCTGATGTTTTAGACAAACTTGAAATGCAGTTTGACTCTTTCTCTTACCACTAGATGAGCTATCTGCATTAAATTGTGTTTAATTTAACTCTAGAACTATAGAGCCCAATTAAAAATAATGAGGCCTGTCTCCAACTGTCAGGCTCAGTTAGAGATAATGGGGACTGATAGCTCCTGGAATAGATTCATTTTTGTCTGATAGATGAATTGGGGCAGGGGTCTTGGCAGGGGTCATTGGAATAGACCTGGCAACAAAACATGGGTCACTCAAGCTTAAGGAGTCTTTAGGAACCTAGTTATTAAATAAGGAAGTAGGAAGTAAATCAAATCCAAAAGCACATGAATAACCCCAACAGATTCTCTTTCTATCACATATTATTATATTGCCATTCATCTAACAGTCTCCACCTTAAACCAACAAAACACTCCATCCACAAAGATGAAACCATTCAAGAGGAGGACTGAGGAAAAAATAAGTGTGCCCTACTCCATCTCATAACAGGGGAGGGGGGGATCAGTACTTTTATTAATGTTTACTAGGTATAATTTTAGCGATAACATTTGAGATCACATGGGGAAGTATTCAAAACCATAAAGGAAAATTCAGAAACCTGTTCTGGCAGCAATACAAAAAAGGTCACATTACTACTTTCTTTTGGGCCAAAAAAATTGATTTGTTTGTCTCTATTTGCTCAGCACTTTCCAAATTACAATGGAAAGAGCAAAGAAATTGAGAAACCCGACTCACTGAGAGGACTGAAGCTCCTTGTCCCTGAAGAAATATAGACTTGTGCTGATATGGCTGCCCTAAGCTTCTCAGCACTAGACAGTAGCTGTCATTTTAAATGAGTAGTTTATCCTGAACTGAGTGGGAAATGCAATGCATTGGTGACTATTTATTCGGATTGAATGACAGTTGCTGTCTGTTAGCACCGCTTTTACCCTGCCTGGAATTTTTAACCTCTCAGAGGCAAGGCTTGCCAGTGAGTCCATTGTCAACAGCAATGACTCTGAGCTTTTGCATTGGGCAATCCCAGCGCGTTGTGCCTTGGCTCTCCTTTGTTTCTCTGCAAAGACATTTTTTAATGTAATGATATCTCCCTCAATGTATAGCGATGCACGTGCGATGTGCTGCTGATAGCCTTCCATTGCATTTCCCCCCCACCTATGCCTTAGCCTACAACGTCATGAATCTATTGTCTGTGACTTCTAAGAGAAAAAAATAATCAAGCAGTTATGCTCATCTCCGAGGTGGCTGGTCGCAAGGCATTGTGTTCAAGTAGTGTGTGCAACAATGAAACTCACTTCAGTAGGTCAGCTATTTACAGGGTATTAGCATCTTTAAAATGCAAAGATCTGGAATACTTGCTTTAGCTAGATGCCAATGAACACTATGCAGGGAGTTCAAAGTGTGCATAACAAGGTTTTTTTTTCAAATGACTCTGTAAGCAATATCTCTGAGCTCAGCTATAGTTGAGCTTCCATCAGCTTCTCAAGGAAAGAACCTATTTTTCTAAGATATTATAATTTGAAAATACCTAACTGGGCCAGACTGAAATTGAACACATAAGGCCTTTGATTTTGAGGAAATTTTATTTTAATCCTTTGTGACAACAGAAAATAATGCTACTTAGCAGTTCTATAGCTCCTTTCATCACAGTATCTCAAACATCTTGACAAACACTAATGAATTAAGCCTTGAATCAGCTTTGAGAAAGATGAACGTTACTCCTGTCCTATACACGAGAAAAACCAAGACTCACAATTATCGACATCATTGTTCAGAAGAATACCCCATTAATTTCAGTGATAATCTCTACTTAAAAATTAGTGACACACTGCAGCCCAGAGAGGCTAAGGGTTATGTTTCCCAATAGTGACTGCTAATCTGAACTCTTTCCACATTTGCATGTCTGCCTTGAGGCAACTAGGGACTGATTTTCAGACGGGCGAGTAACATGCAGCTCCCATGGATGATGAATAAACAGACCCTGGGTATGTCAAACTGGTTACTCAAATGGCAAAGCATAGCAAATGAGTGGATACTTCCAAAAATGCAGTCCTTTGACTTGTTCAAGGTCTCACTTGTGGTAGAGCTAGGAGCAGAACTGTATCCTCTGACTCCTGGTAGTGCAGTTACATGGAACGAGCGACAGGGGATGTTGCAAGATCAGAACAGCCAGCACAGTGAGTGCTGGATGGAGACCAACTGCTATATTGAGGCTTGTGAAACCTATGGATTAACACTCCCATATAGCCCAGACTTCCTGATCACCCCTTCCGCTTTTCCATACTCTGTTCACCCCACTTCTCAAAACAGGCCCCGTGCAACATAATTTAAAGTAATATGAAGCCATAATCTTTGGTATTGATTTTCAGTATGCAGGGAAAATGAGGAGAAACAGGATGAGGTTTCTTTTTTAATATTATACTGTGAAAGAAAGATAACTGAACCGTAACACCTGGCCCTAGAAAATATTCCATCAATATTGCAGCACTTACTAATAAATGCTGAATTATCATTTTATACATTATTTTTTCAGCTCTTCAGCTAGGGATCACTTCCTGATCAGAACCCATATTTCACAAAGTACGGCCAAGATTCAAAATGCTGAGAAAAATTGAGAAAACCTTATAAATATAGGCTGCAATAATTCTAAACCTTATTTTCACTCCTCTTGCCATTCTTAGAAACGTTATGGCTGAAATTCCTGCAGCTTAAAAATAAAGTCTTCAATTGTGTAATCATTCCACTAGCATAGCCTGATTTGTACTCTGAAAAAGGCAAGGAACCATCTTCTACCCTTAAATACGTATGATGTATTCTATAACTGGCTTTATAACTGTATGACTCTCTTTAAGGTTATCATTCTGAAATAAACTCCTTTACTGTAAGTATTTGCATACCTGGACATCTCCACAAAAAGCAAAATATTCCACCTATTTCAAATTAAGTCTCTTTTTTGTAGTTGTCTAGAAAAAAAACATTTCAAAACCAGATCTAGTGCACTGAATATGTGAAAACGCACAAGAATTGTTTTAGCTCTTGGCGTCTTAGGAAGAAAACTCCAAAGTTTGTCTATGCAGAGCCACATAAAAGGCCACACAACAGTCAGTAAAACAACTGTGGGAAAGGAGGGATATTGAATTTATTAATTAAACATTAACATTCATGTTATGACATATTAATGAGCAATCTGCAAACAACCCTGTATAATATAGCAACCTAGCTCAGACAATGTCACACCAAGCTAGTAATAAAAGATATAGATATGTTTTCCAGCTAATGCCTGAGCCAACCTTTCTATGTGATTGGCATTACCCTCTAAATATGTAGGGCTGTGCAGGATTTACTGAGACGTTACTATTCAAGTCAATCAGAATCATGCAGCTAAAACCTTGAGCAACGCCTATGAAAATTAAGTGGTAAGGGTCTGACCAAGTGACAAAAACCAGGAAAATCAAATTTAATGCTGATGCTCTGTCTTCTCACACCATTGAGCCATTTAATTTCTCACTTCATCCTATGGCATGTTGCCATTGGGATATGCATGCCTTAATGGTGATGTATGTCCCAAAATTGAAAGTTCATACAGCTGATAGATTCTTAACTTTGTTGAAGAATGTGATTTTTAAATGAATAGCAATAGGGCATCCAAATTATCCACATAACCAGCACTCAATCAGTACCACTGCTATCGTAAACATCCACCTGCCAAAAAAACCCTTAGAAAATTAGCCTCTCAAGTTTGAATAGGAAAAAAAAACAACTTTCACTTGTCAGTCACTCAGCTGTTAACAATCTCCACTCCCAACTATGTTGCTACACTCCTGGTTGCATTTCAGTGAAGGAAAATCAAACCAAATGCCAACTGCTATTTGTCTGTTTTCATTGACACTTTTCGAATCCTTTGGAAAACATTACCTCACCTCTGGCCTGATCCTGCCTGCCTTGTGAATTCAAAGCTCCCTATGATATCAGTGGCAAGATTGGGCCCTTCGTTTTCTTTCAGTTCCCCTGTAAAATCAGGTCTTTTCTGTATCCGCTGTAGCTTGACAGGGCAATCTTTTCTAAAGGACTGAGTCTGCATAAACCTGGCTTTTATTGGCAGGTGCATTTTCTGAATCAATTTCTATTTCTTCCATAGAATGCCCTTAGTTTAGAGTGAAAGGTTAGATGTCACTTTTTCTTAAATCTCAAGACCATTGCCACTACAACAACCAAACATTTCCAACCATTTATTTTACATGGGCATTTCAAGAGTTTGGAAAATACACTGAAACACAGCAGGCAGCCTCTCAATTCCCCTGAGCCTTCTCTCCAAAAATAACTTACAGCAGGGTAAAGCAGTCACATAATACATCTTGAAGATTCTGGGATTTTTCTTTTTGCCATTGAGTGGTTCTAGTTTGGAGACACTGTGTTGGCGCACACCATACTATGGTGGCAGCTCCCATCATTCAGTGGGTCCCCGTGTGCTCTAGCAGAAACTACCAAACAAATGGTTTATTCTCTTGTGATAGTAAACCAGGAAACAAATCTATGATGACACTGTTACATGCATTTGTGAACTTAATGGCATTGTAGGTCACTGGACAAATCTTTCTAAACTGAACTGTTGACAGTTCTTTACAAGGTTCCCCAGAGGAAACTTGAGGTTAATTGACCATTCCTTCAAACCATGAAATGCTTTTGAAAATGTTAGTTTTAGGTCTAGTAGCCTCAACTCTGATGAAACAGCATGTTTGCACTACGGTGTCTTCTAATTACTGAAATTAAGAATTTTGGTCAGGAGAGGTGAAGAGATGGTTTAATTGGATTTCTGAGTGATATAAACATGAAGCAGCAGTCATCTAAAATGGGGCAGTGTTTAGGACACACGTTAGGTAGCAGAGTACCTGTTAGAGTAAGCAACCCAGGAGGACAAGCAACTACTTCTCCATGATACTAATCTGAGGAAGGCCTTAGGAAAAGAGGGGTTTTAAACGTGCAGCCTTAAGTCCTAAAGCACACATGCACATGCTCCACTGATGAGATTAGTTCCATTGGATTTCACAAAAGATAAAAATCATCACACCAGCACTTTCATCAGGAAGTCTGTATGTGTAACTTTATACTCTCGTCAACAATCTGCAAAACCAGGGCCAGAGATTCCAGCACATGTCCACTCAGAGGTTTCCATTTTAATTGTTCTCCCTGAACGTGTGGAAAGAAAAGTAGATTTGCTTTAACGAAGCTGGTACACATTTGCAAGCAGCTGTACACCACCTAGCTTTCATTGTGACTGGAAAGGAAATGGAAACCAACTATTATGAACCAGATTCTAATACAGGCATACCTTGGAGATATTGCGGGTTCGGTTCCAGACCACCGCAATAAAGTGAGTCACACGAATTTTTTGGTTTCCCAGTGCATATAAAAGTTATGTTTACACTATAATGTAGTCTATTAAGTGTGCAATAGCATTATGTCTAAAAAAACAATGTACATACCTTAATTAAAAAATACTTTATTGCTAAAAAATGCTAGCCATCATCTGAGCCTTCAGTGAGTCGTAATCTTTTTGCTGGTGGAGAGTCTTACCTCGATGTTGATGGCTGCTGACTGATCAGGGTGGTGGTTGCTGAAGTTTGAAATATTGCAAGAATTACCAAAATGTGACACAGAGACACGAAGTGAGCAAATGCTGTTGGCAAAATGGCACCAATAGACTTGCTCGACGCAGGGTTTCCACAAACCTTCAATTTGTAAAAAACGCAATATCTGCGAAGCGCAATAAAGCGAAGCGCAATAAAATGAGGCATGCCTGTATGTTGCTCACCATCAGTTAAAAATATATTGTACTGTTTGATGGGTGATTATAGGCTAACCCATTCTTTCAAATGATCTGTTATCCACCAACAACCTCTCTGAGTGGCCTAGTTATACTAATGCAGACCTTATGCCGAAATAGTTTCCTGTATACTTGGCTTCACAAATCAACAGGTTAAATTTTGAGTTTCTGAGTTTTATAGTTTAAGTGATTTTGTTAGCAGAGATACTCTATGTCATTTTATAGGCACAGAGTAGAAAAACTAAACCCGAAGGCTCTATTTATTATGAAACAGGGAATTTGTATTTTTTTTTTTACAAATAATCAGTATAGTCCTTTTAAAATATTTCTAGCTATAAACAATAAATGCAAAACTAAATAAATATCATATACAGGATAACAGTTAGGATGAGACCTTGCTGGAGACTGGTTCTAAACCCCAGATAAGAAAGCTTCGAGCGCTGCAGAAATTTTGTTCCAGTGCTCAGCTCCCACCTGCCCTAAATGTCTACCATTTAGCCCACTGCAGAAACAAGGATCCCACATTCTGATTCCATTGGAACGACGAGCCCATGAACTTGAAATTCAAATATGGCATAACATTTCAAAATGGGAAACACCAGAGAAAATATTAGTTCAAGAGGCAGAACTATTGGAACCAACATAAATTTCAGTTGCCCTCTAAATGGGAATTAACTACTGTAGCAACCTGCACTAAACTCACTTGCTATGAAGTACTTCCTATTTGGAAACCAGGGATATGCCTATCTAAAAGGACAAACATAAAATATAGACACGATTTAATTTGTTCCATGGGTTCTCTCTTTAAAGGGATCAAAGTGAGAGATGTTTCGTTCTTTGCAATTTTGTTTATTTTTGCAGGATTATGTACTTGGTGCCGCTGTGTTTAAAATCTCACCATGCAAAAGTGTTAGGATTAGAGATTGGCTAAAAAGAAGTAAAAAAATGGATGGAAGAGCCTGTCATCATCTTGAATCTGTTGCGACTTAAATCATGGCTTTTTTGTGGCCTGGGTGAGCTGTGCTGATGATCTTGCCACCAAAACCAGCCCCCTTCCTGGCAATCTCAGGAGACAGGTTAACTGAATGGGTATGGAGAATGAACCTGTTTCTCCCCACCGGAGGAGAGATCACCAAAGTTAAAGTTTACTGGCATGGTGTTGAAGCTGCTTCTCTGGTGTGCCTGTTTTGTGGATTAAGAAAGACTTCAGTCTCCGGTGCTGTTGTTGATTAAATCTTAAATAAGGGAGGGTTGGGCATGAAGACACAGAAAGAAGTCCAGTGAAATCTATCCTTAGAAGTGATTCCACAGTTGCTGACAACAAATAGGAAAATGCTTGAACAGGTACCGATTGGCCAAAGACAGTCAACACGAATTCACAAAGGAGAGGTCATGCCTAACAAATCTGATTAACTTTGTCAAGGAGTGGGGACAACTGGGCTGATGGGATGTAGTGACATATACAGTCATTTTGGACTTCCTGAAGAGATTCTGATACTGTATTACAGAGAAATAGATATTAAGTTACTTTAGCTAAGAACTTACTCCTATCAAAGCTTTTAAACTGGGGAAAGAACCAGCTCAGCAAGAAAAGGCAAAGCCTAGAGTGGTGCACTTACAAAAGAAGAAGCAGAATACTGAAGAATAAATACTAAAATAGACTACTAAATACTTCAGCCTTATCTTGTTCAGACTGAGCATGACTACAAAATGCCGCCTCTAACAGAATGGCCACATGACTCAGTACGCCTGATCCCGTGTAAGTGTCATTATGATATATTTGAACACCGGGAAAGTGGAAGTTCTTGGGCCTTCTGATCGTTCACAACAAACAGCTGGTGCCTGGGAAACATATGAAGATCATCTGGAATGTCAATACGTGGGAAAAAAACCCTGCGTGCATCTTATGTATGGGCAAAGAGCAACACCAAAGGTCACGTGAAACATTTGCTATAAGCTGTAAGCAAAGGAGAACAATTCAATCCTTACTGGAAGATTTTCACTCTGTTACAAATATTCTTTTTTTATTTTCCCTGTGTGAGCGTGTGGGACGGGGGACCCTTTACAATGTGAGTCTGAACACAGTTGAGAGCAAATAAAAATATCATAATTATCTGGGTCATACTCACTGCCTGTGGAGACTTGCTTCAAACTAACAAAAAACGGAGTCTGAAAAAGCCCATCAGCAGGACGTGGAAGACGTAAGTCAAAACCATACATCTTTCTTTGTAGTGGACTGGCTGTCAGGAAACAGCAGCTTGTCTAAAAGCAACAGTGTAACCAGGAAGGCTGATTTTGTAAAATGCCACCTAGTTTGCTGAAACCCTCTGTCCTAATCCCTATGTAGAGATGAAAATTATAAATACCAACCAACTACATGCTAATTAATAAGTTATTTTCACATAGTTGCCAAGGGCTGGCAACGTCAAATGTCATTACAATAATTCTCATTTTTGCCAAACACCCTACAAAGCAAAATAAAAACACACATAACATGTTAAATAACAGTAAGGATTTGACTTCACAAAAATAAGAGGCAATTCAGAGTGTGTACTGACATACTACTTGTAAACTCATCATTTCAAGCCTGGTATTAAACGGAGTACCTCTAACCATAGATGATGTTACCTTCCATATGGGCTGATGTTGTCTACCATATGTGCTACAATACCTAAAGACAACAGAGCGAATAAAAGTAGCTTTAGCTTCAGTCCTAAATGGTTTTGCTCTTGTGGGCTTACATTAAAACCTGAATACTTTTAAATGATTTTAGGTTTAAAATACATCAGTGTGAAAAAAAAGTTTATGGATCTAGAATTTGAAAGTTCCACTTCTATCAAGGTTACCCTGATTTTCACAAGCCACCCATGAGACATAATGCTACAACACTTAGGCGTATGTGGACAAATGATGGAGAGACTGCCAGACTTTGCTGTTTTTTAGGTTAGTTTACAATCCCTTCACATAACCAAAACCTAATCTGTACTGGAATTATGAAGGTGTTGGTTTTCCCTATGCACCAAAGACAGCTTTATAAAACTTACTGAAAATAATGAAGAAGAAACTTTAAATCTGTCGGCTGTCTGAATTAAGAGATCTTATTAAACTGTACAGCAAGTACCCCATTTCCTTAGCACGAAGGTACTTCTCCTTTTTCTGATTTTCATAATTGAAAATGAAAACCTGTGCTAATGATCTGAGTATCCCACAGTGTGCAGCATGTCTCTGAAAGCCTATGTGTACTATGGCTCTTGCACAACTCCCAGTGCAGAATTATTCACTCCATTTCCCTTGCTAAAAAAGCAGTTTACTTTATACCTATTTGTATAGGCTGGCATACCAGAAAAGACACTCTCCCATCTGATGGCCAGCCTTGTCCTGATAATTCCCTGTATCAGTACAGTCTATCTGTTCCTAAATGTGAATGTGACACTGAAATCAATGCCCAGGTCAGATGGCAGTTTTCAAAATCATGGCTATGTTAGGCAGCAGAGCCATTTTCATTGGGGGATAGAGCCATTCCTCCCATGCCAGAGTATCAAGAGTTTATGTAGAGCACAACAACTTTCTCCCTGAGTAAAAATGGCAGGTATTAGATTTAGTAAAAAGGGTCCTTGTGGTTAGAAGATGCCTGGCTTGCTTCACAAGTTACCATTTAGTTACTGCTAAGCTGGATGCAAAATAAACCAAATTAAGAAAGAATAAATATAATTATGCTTTGAAAGTGCAAATTGCATTCCAGAGGACAGAGTAATTAGGTTTCTCTTTGTTTATGGTGCTTGTTAAAGACCCTTTAAAAGCAACAGTATTTTAAAACATAGCTTATTCTGAACAAGTCAGGCACTAGGACCTCCACTGTATTTTCCTTACCTTAGTTGTAAGGAAGGTCTTTTTGTCCGTTACATCCATGCATGTAATCAGTGATTGTGCCTATTGTGAAACTCAGATTCACCATCTGTATGCTCCCAAGTGGCTAGACTAGTGCTAAAACCACATCCCTATGGGATTAATCTGCAATTTCACACTAAATGATTTTTAAGTATAATTTGTTGCAATGATACAGTTTTACAGAATCTAAAACAGCCAGTGTTTTGGCATTGAGGGCTTCTAAGGCTGCTGTACAACTAGCACCAAGTCCAACTTTACATTTGTTTCACTTCAGGCATTAATATAGAAGGGATATGAATGAACAGGTCTTGTGGAAAAGGTTTTGGGTAACAGAAATAGCTGCATTTCATTTCCAAGGGAAAAAGTGCGCACATAGATATGGAATTTACATACTGATCCTGTAAGCAGCAGAGAGAAGCAGATTCCTACATATCTAGCTTGATATCAGGACTTTCCATGATAAAGTTGCAGCTCAAAGTATAAATAGAAATGTATAGATTCTGTGTTGGAAGGAAAGGAGCAATGAATTGTAAAGGCACTGTGTAAACAAAGGAGGAGACAAGGAACCTTGTCTTTCACTAAAAGCAGAGCTGGCTTGAAGTATGCAAGGAAATTATTCCTTTTCAAAATACACTCAGTTTTAAAAGCCTCCTATTTTAAAATAAAACACATTATTACTCCCTCCACAGATTTTAAGGTATTTGGTCAAAGAAAAAAAAATACAACCAGAAAATCTGCCTAACCAAGACTAAATAGATCAAGGGTCAGGATGTTTTAACATGACATGCTCCAACAGGAAAGAGCCAGAGTACACACCAAGCAGTTTTTCAGCTATGCTGAGCTGAAGATAGCAACTCCAGACCAAACAACTTTGTGATAGAGGAAACATTTTTTATAATCTGTCTAGATGGGATACAGAGATCGATATAGTGTAGGTGAATTTCTGTATTACCAGCTTCCATCTTACTACTCCTGAATCTTCCTCAGCTATCCCTTGCTTTCCTACAATTCCTTCCTAAGGTTAACCAGTGAAAGAAGATGTAATAAATACATTTTAAAGGGAATTTCAGTTGATAGCAATGTGAATTCGGTACTGGTTAGCACAGCACCCAAACTGCATTGGGACTTTACTGACTGAGCTTCTATGTAAGACTAGGAGAAATGTGGATCCCAAACTACTAGAACTGGAGACCAAGGATGTTTACAAAGTAATTCCTTGTCTTGGCTAGCTGGGGCTTGTTCTCATAATTAATTCCCTCCAAACTCGTTACTTCAAAAGGAGGAGGTGATTTGGTCACTAACAGTTAACTGATTTTTAAAGGCTCCATGTGGGTTTAACCATATGAGTCTAATTAAGCCAGCCCAAATCTGTATGAAAGAAAGCAAGTAGGAACTGCCAATAAACTATTTTTGCCAGTATTCATTCTGAAATTAACTTCAACGAATGCCAAAAGTGCTGATCTTGTTCCTTAACTAGACAGGACTGCAGTCCAAGCTCAATCACTTAATATCACGGAAGAAACAAGCTCCCATCCAGCCTCTTTGCCCAAATCTGCAATTTTAAATCAAGCAGGCATCATACACTTCATGCCTTCATTGTCCACAGCTGTTTTCAGTGTAGCCCTTACATCTGTCAGGCAGTCCAGGGCCTCAACTGTAACATTAGTTGGGTGAGAAGACACATTCAAATGCTAAACTGCCCACAGGTGGGCTCACTAAGCTACCTAATCAACATGCAATTCACCTGTATTTAGACTTGTGGCTAGCAAGTCATCAGCTTTGATTAAAAGTAAGGAGCAAACACAAGAGCAAGACAACAGACAGATGTCTCTTGTCATGATGCTTGTTCCTGCAGAACAGCCCTATTTCTTAATATTGTTGGTATTATTATAATAGTATTTTTAAACTGAGATTCCACCACCTGTTCTGCTAAACATCCATCCTGCAAATACTTCATGCAACTTCAAGGAACTTACTCATGTGTATAGGCTTAAGCATCATTCTAGACATGCACAATTGGTGCTAAATAGTTAAATTGTCCATTCGCTTGCCTTTCTCATTAGTGTAAACTCCTCTAGCGAGGAAGGTGGGCATAAATGGTACTCTCTGCTCACTATAGGAGAGTACTCGTGACATCCATGCATTCCAAGCTGGAGTTGTACAATTCACAACGTCAGCAAGATAACCTAATCTTTCCAGTGGATGCATTATTACGAAGAAACAAGACAACTAAAACACTTTCCAGCATTTGCTCCTATAGGGAGATAGGCAGATACTGAGGTTGACAAGGAAAACACACATTTTATCCTGCACACCTGCCCCATACTTGTTGGTTATGAACCTCAAGCTGCAGGGCTTTAGTTTAAAATTGTACTTCTACATGAATAGAAATGAAGGGGGTGGTTCCTAATTCCATGCTCACTGCTTTCAATAGTAGATCATAAGTACACACAGCTGGAAGGGGCCTTCTGGCATTCAAATCATATAAGCTGATCCAGGTTGGGGTTTATGTAGTGAACCTTTGTGTGGTATATACAGGCCACATCTACACGAGATGCTGACCGTGCAGTTGTTACTGCACAGTCATTTAGTACTTGTATACCCAAGTACTAAATGACTGTGCAGTAAATGGTGTTACTGTGCAGTAGCATCCCTGTATGGCTTCGTGGTGATGCTTACCGTGTAGTAGCTTGTTACTACTGCGCAGTAGTATTGCATCCTGGTTCATGCCTTGTGACACTACTGCGCAGTAGTAACAAGCTACTACACGGTAAGCATCTTGTGTAGTAGACACAGCCACACATGCTGAAAGATGCCATGAATAATGCCAGGCACTTGCACAACAGTCATGTTTTTCAGAAATAAAAGGGGTGGCATATATTTTGATGGAAAGTTTATGGGGAGAAAAGTCCAGATTGCTCTAGTTAGTAAACTAATTCAGTGAAAACCTGAGAAGTGCAGCTGAGATATCATAGGCTTTCTGGGCTCTATTCCAGTTCTGCTACTGGCACTGTGTGTCTGTCCTTGGTTCAGTTATTTCACCTGTTTTCCTTATCTGTTAAATGGAAATGACCTTCCTCACAGCCATACTGGCAGAAAGCAGGGTAGGGAGACATACCTTATAGACTGACTAAATCAGAGCTGCATAAGCCTGCATGATCCCAAGCTCATTTCATCAGATGCTGTGAAGGATCTCAGAACAGAGATCTGAGCCACTGTACTTTCCCTTCCTGTTTTCTCCTTTATCAGAGGTTTTTGGAGCAATACCCACATCAAATGATTAAACCTAACAACAGATGTGTTAGGAAGTTGGTTAGCCATGGTAGTCCAAAGTCAGGCAGAAGGTAGGGTAGAGATGCGTGTGCATCCCTGAAGGGAAAAACCCTTTCATGGCAGCTGATGAAGCAAGCACCAGCTCATGTATGCTTATGCACCTCTGATTTTGATAATCTATGCGATGCATCTCCACTCTGCCTTCTGCCTAACTTCACGCTAACATGCCTTTCTCACTAATTGTCTCACGCATACATCATTAGGTTGAATTATGGAGGCGGCAGTGGTGGCAATCCCTCAATGCCAAAGCAATCTCTACCACAACTCATTGATGGGTCTCGAGGTGATTTAAGAGTCCAGTCCTTCAGCCACAGATCCATTCGCAGAAGTTGCAGGGCTTTCCGCAGGAGAGAGTAGGCTGCAGGCTGGGATTCTTTTCCTTTTCCTTCCTCCATTCTCTCTGTTTCGAGGGCAAGATGCTTTCCTTCAAGACATGTTGCCGCTTGGTTGAAATTGCGGTGCCATTGGAGTCGGTCAGCAGCCAGCTCCTCCCAGCTCTTGACGTTGCCATCCATTTTCTTGAAGTATGCCTTCCATGTGTCCTGGTAATGCTGAATTATGGGGTTACACGCTAAAAACTTCTTGACAGGGGGGAGAAAACAGGAAGGGAGCTCACAGTGCCTGGGAGATGAGCCTCTTCCTCTATTTATTGGTGTGCCCTGGTCTGTGGCACTGCACCCATCTGAGAGCCCTGGCCAGGGCAGTGGCTTATAAGAGTCTGGAGTGATGTTCATAAACAGCTCAGCCTTTGCTAGTAAACTCTCCTGTCCTGAACGGCAAACCCCAGAAAGCCTTGGGGGTCTCCAACCACATCCAGCCTCTTCCTCTCCACACACCCTCTAGCCCCAGCCCCTGCTTCCTTCACCCCGATCCCTCTCAGGGAGAGCTGAAACAAGTTGGCAGTCAGTTTACAGCAAACACAAGGGTGTTGTTTTTCACCCAGGGTGTCATTAACGGGTGGGACTCATTGCCACCACAGGCAGTGGAAGTGGACAGGGTAGCCAGATTCACCAAGGGACCGGATACATTCCTGCTGCGATGGAGCAGGGCAGCGAGGGGCACAGCCTCTGAATCGCGGCTTCCCAGACCTGCAGTGCTGGAGGCTGCAAGGGAAAGAGGAACGTGGGGGGGGGGGGGGGGGGGGGGGGGGGGAAGCCCGGTCAGACCCAGTTCTTTCTCCCTTCCAGCCCCACTTGCTGCCTCCAGGTGACACAGGCCTATTGGTATGCCATGCTGTGACATGGGCCAAAGCCCTCCAAGTACAGCTACAAGCTTCCCCCTGTGATGGGGGCCACTAAGGGCACATCATGGATCGCGTGGGACAACACAATCAAAGCAGGGAAGGGGGTGAGGGTCGGAGGGGCCGGCGAACACCGCCTGGCTGCTCTGCCGGCAGAGTTTCGCTGGGAAAGTGGCCCCGTGGCCCCAGCGGAGCCTCCTTCCCGCTCAGATCCACCTGGGGCTTGGCTAGGCCCAGGAGCAGGTTATTAGGTTTGTTTTTTTAATCTCGTTCAAGGCCAAACGGTTTCCAAATTCAAGAGGACAAAACCCAGTCGTCCTGTTCCAGAATTCACCTCAGCGGTGCTCGGGCCTCAGGCCGCTGCCGGGACCCTCCACCCAGCCTCCCCCAGTCCAGGCGGGCACCCCGCGCGAGCCCCAGGCCTGGAGGCCGCGGGGGTTCAGAGGCCCCAGCCCTGCCGAAAAACGGGCCAGGAGCGGGCCTGGGCCAGCCGGTGTTCACGGGGAGGCATCTCCTGTCCCTTCCCACCTCTGCCTCCTCCACCCCCTCAGGGGCCGTTCCCCGATTACCCCCGCGGGGGCTGCTCCCAAGTAGCCCACAGGGAGGCCGCTGGCGGGCCGGTTCCCGCGCAGGGCAGGGCGGCGGCGGCGGCGCGGGCCGAGCGGCGGGGAAGCGCGCGGGGCGGCACCAACCGCTCGCTCGCTCCCTCCCCTGGCGGCGGGCGGAGGGCGGGCGGGCGGCAGTGCCGCACCCCGGCCCCTCGCAGGGCGCCGCCGCCCCCGCCCAGCCGCGCCCGGCCCAGGCGGCGGCGGTGCGCATGCTCGGGGCTGGACAGCTCCTGAGAGGGAAATTTAAAATCGCTGCGGAGCCCGGAGCCGCCGCCGCGCCGCGCCGCCCCGAGCCGGACCCGGACCCTGACCCGGACCCGCCGCCAGGTTTGCCGCCCTCGTCCCGCAGCTGCTGTCGCGCCGCGGCTTCCCCACTCCCACGGCCGGCTTTTCCTGCACTTTCCCCGCTCCCGCTGCCGCGTTTAACGTCGTTTCCCCGTGCCGGGCTCAGTGCAGGTTCCCCCAGTCCCGCCGCCAGACTGAATGCAGTCTCTCCCAATCCCGCTGCTGGTTTAGTAGGGGGTTTCCTAACCCCACTGCTTTTAGAGTCACTGCCCCAATCCCGCTGCCGGGTTCCCCCCAGTCCCACTGCTGGTTGTAGTGCCGTTTCCCTAATCCCATTGCCAGATTTAGTGCCGTTTCCCTAATCCCATTGCCAGATTTAGTGCCGTTTCCCGTTGGCGGGTTTAATGCAGGTCCCCCCAGTCCCGCTGCTGCTCTGATTTTAGCTCTAAAGACCCATTGCTGCTTTCAGTTTAGTTCTCCCTGACGCTGGGTTTGATGTAGTTTCCCCAGTCCCATCCCTGGATTTAATGGAGTTTTCCTAATCCTGCTGCTGCTCTTAGTGTGCGTTTACATGGGACACTTAATGCGCAGTAGCCTAACAACCCGGCGCACTCATGTGCTGGGCAAAAACCGTGAAAATGCACTACTGTGCAGTAGTATTAGGCCGTTACATAGTAAGCGTCACTAAAAAACTGTGTCAGCACTACTGCGCAATTATGTAGTTACTGCACATTTAGTTAGTACTTCATTAAGCAAGTGGTGTACTAAATGTGTAGTAACTACTGTGCATTAATGAATGTGTAGACATGCCCTTAGTGTAATTTCTCCAGTCCCACGGCTGGTTTTAGTTTGGCTGTAGCAACCCACTGCTGCTCTGAGTTTAGTTCCCCTCAATCCCACTGCTAACCTTAGTTTATCCTGCCTAATCCCCTTGCTGGTTTTAGTTTAGTTTTCCTACTTTTTAAATGGAGTCAGGTCAGATGTACGTTCGTTTTTACTACAGTAAACAGCATCAACTGACTCCTTCCCCCCCCGGTTTAATTACTATTCAGCTCACACAGAGAGGATTTTTTTTTTTAATGCAACCTGCCCAGAATGTATTTTTGCTGTCCCTCCTGTTTGAGTTCAATAATGCATTAATCATGGTGAAGATTATATTTGTCTTTGCAGGACACTTAGGTGGTGTAAATCAATTTGATCCTCCAAATAAAATGCTACTCTTAAAAACCTGTGGGGAGGGTGGGGGGGGAGTGTATAGCTCAAATTGTGGTGTATGTTCTGGGTTTTTAAAATTTAGAATTTTGTGCTTTTTCTTTCTTACTGCTGAAATGCTGGATAGCTACTTCATACCTATATGATCCCCCCCACCTTCTTTTTGTCTTCCCTAAAGGAGATGATAGAAAGTGACATCACATCCATAATGTCAGGAATCATTAGAAATTCAGGGCATAATCATCACCCATCACCACAGGACTACAGGTGAGGAACTGATCAGTTTGTAAAGATGTACTGGACACGCATTACCCTGTTAAGCAAAGTTCTGTACGTCCCGGGTGAAATCAGACTCCATTTGAAAAGCTGTCTATTAAGTTTGTACTTTCTCTTTAACTTGGATTAGCTATTTGATAACTGGCTGCAGCATGCTATTTATTCAGAAATGCCCTGATTTAAAGTATTTTGATAGTCACTCAAAATTGATAAAAATAACTTCAAAGGCTGGTGGAAACTGTAGGTATGAACTCCGTTCATGTGTTTTACCAGATTGGAGGTTACTGTAAAATAGCAATTATTCAGAATGCTTTCAGAGAGCATTTTGGATAGAAATGAAGCAGTCAGGAAAACTACAAGTCACACTCAATTAACTTTTGGGAACAGTCTAATTAAAGCAGATACTTAGTTCCCAAAAACAGAGATGCCAAACAACTTATATGAACAGGATCAAACTTATTTTGCCAACAGCCTGTGATTAGTGGGCATCCCTTTACCCATACCCAATGTGTAGCCACTCATCTTTTTTTTAAAAGTTTTTTTTTTTTTCTTGGAAGCTGTGGGTTAGTTATACATGAATTATTGTGCATTGGGTTAAATTGGGATACATCTTATCACATGATGCAAAAGTTCCAACGAAATAACATGATAGCAGGATGTGAATGAGCTCAGCAAAGTAAAGAGGGGCTTTTCTTTTTGTTTCAAAATGAGAAAGGGGTGACAGTCGACTGCTTCCCAGCTTGTGGGTATTTTCACACATTTCCTTGGGCAAACCCAGGCAGCCGCAGGTATTCTTCTACTAGCCTCTCTCTATTCAAAATGAAAACATTGCACTGCAGTCTCTCACAGCTCAACAAGTGATCTCTTATTCTCTGGGAAGCCGGTATGGAGAAAGGTTTGTGGAACTCTGTTTTGCTGTTTATTAAAGCACTGTTTGCACTAGACACTTTGTTGGCAATGTAAATATTTGTAAAGAAATTATTCAGTTTTTAATTAAGGGTGTGGGTGACCTCTGGATGCTTAATTATAAATCTGTATTATCCTCCTGAAGATTATATCACCCAAACAAAGACCTTTTTTGTGGGAAGAATAATTCTTTAATTAATAGCAACAGAAAAGAAAAACCATTCTTTCTGATGGAAAGTAGGGTTTGTTTTACTTTTAGTAGACAATGCAAAGAGAGTCCAAGTTTATTTGCTCATCAGGTAGGGTTTAAAAGTCCTTTTAGTTTGCTGTTTTGAACTAACAGATCTCACCTCGTGAATGTTGAAAGTTTTTAACACTTTTGTGATTTTCTTTAAATGTACTTTCTAATTGAGTTACACGACCTCATTTACAAGTGGAAACTTCTGATAAAAAATGCATAAATTCTGAACTGCGCTGCAAAATGCAGAGCAGTATTTGTCCTACTTCATGAGAAAACACTTTGGATTATGTAAAAGAAAATCTTTTAGACTGAATGATTTTAAGAAAAGAATAGACCTGTCAAATTCTATCAGCTCTGTTTACTCTCCTGCTGTCACCACAGTCCAAGACGGGAACCCACAGTCCTGAGTTCTCCATGGGGGAGCATCAAGGCTCCACAAAATGGGAAATGGCCTCCAATTAGTGAGTGGGAGGCTGGGAATACTCTCTGTCTCACTTAGGATCTTTCAATTGGACAGTTGAACTTTGAGGAGACCAGACTTTGCAGTCAGCGTAAGAGAGCATTCTGTGAAAAGAGAGAGAGAGAGAGAGAGTTAGCACAAGCAGGGAATGAAAGGCAGCAAATATAAATATTTTTGCATGTGGCTTGCAGATAATACACTACCGTGTGTTTTAAAGACCAATGGATTTGAAGCATTACAGGGTGGTTCTCATTTTTGGAAAACCGCTTGGGTGGATCTTCTGGACCAAAAGTGCATGTAAAAGAAACAGCAGACAGATGGGTGCTAAGTCTTATATTATTCTGTGAAGTCCAGGAAAGGAAGCATTTAAGAGTGTTTTAGAGAATTTTTTTCATACAGTATTAGGCGTATCCTAAGTGCCCCCTTATCCATCCCCTATAGAGGTGGCTGGTCACCTAACCTGAAATGCAAAGTAATATATTTCATAACAGGATACATTTCCAACTCCTCCAAAATTAAAACACTGACACCTTATTGAAGTGCTTCTATTGATCGCAGCTTATGTTTCGGTGAATAAGAGCAGAGCATTAAAAAGACTACCTTGGAAAAGGCAAACCCCAATCCATTTGCTCGTCCTAATTCTATTTGCAGATTAAAAATGTTAAGCATGAGTATTTTGCCTTTAAATAACTGAAATGAGAGGCAGGCTGTGAGCTGGTAATGTAACAGAGTACTTGTAAATATTGCATTGTGGAGCTAAGTAAATCAAGGAGTCCGATTTAAAGGCCTCTAAAACAATGCAAGGACTCCCAGTAATTTCTCGAAGTCCTGATTCAAAATCCCGGGAAGCAAAGTGAGTGAGGTTATGAATGCCGAGGTCTTCGAATATCTGTAGAATTTTATTATGTGCATTTGGAAATACATCTTGCATAAACGGTGCATAAGCAGAATATACATTTTTTTCCCACCATTTGCACAGCTAACAAAGAGAGAATCAAATCCAGGCCAGCTTGGTAGGATTTTAATTGCATGCATCCCATTAAGGTGTTGGTAGATGCATGACTGAAATATCATTTCCCCTCCAACCACTTCTCCGCAGCCATGCACTGAGCCACACTGGTTACTGCATGGCAAGGGAGACCTATCTAGGGTGCTGCATATAGAGCACATGCCTCTGAAATAAAGTGCAAAGAACAGGATGAAAAGTAATTAATTGGACCCTACCCTATTTTTGTACAATCCAAGTTAAAACAGTCAAAGAAATAGCTTTGTGCAGTGATGTAGCATGGGACACTTAAGTCACTTCTTTTAATAAGTGTTTCCAGTTTAAGGAATGACATTACTTTTTCTTTTCAACAAATGTAAACAAAGCTGGTTAGATACATGAATGGTTTTGTGTGCAGTCAGACATGCTGTATGAAGGTTTGGGGGCTCATTATTATGTGTATCGTAATGTAACAGTAGTCCTGATACTTCCTTATACTAACTGAGTAGACTTGTACAGTATATTTAAGGCCTTGCAATGTTGTTATTGTTCAGATTGGATTAGAAATAAGTCTTTACAGCAAGAATACGTTAAACAACCACAGTGCCATGAATATTTCAGCAGAACATCTCCTTTCTGTATCTTGAAGACTAAGCTCATCCTCAGTCCTTAACAAATGCATAATAAGTCTTTATTTATTGATCCAGTCAAGATTCTAGCTAAATTACATTCCACCAGAATAAGCTTCCCCCAGTGTTCATTAAAGATATTCTTCGCTTCCTGCCAGAAACTGGTAAGGGCTGTTCTTTTTTCCAATAAGCATGGATTCAGCAAGGCCCTAAGTTTGTTAGCAGTTCCCTAAAAACTAGGGAGCCTTAGAACTATGGATGTGCTTAAATACTTTCTTGGAGTTAGAACCATAAGCCGCTGCTATATTCTACTCCAAAAGCCACTGCATTTCAGTCCTAGATAAAGATCTATTTTTACAGCTTATATACCAATTTGCTTGTAAAAGGTTTTGGGGTGAAAGATGCTTGTAAAATATAATTACTTATTCTAGGTTTTGATTTCTGGAAGTTGCAATCTCCTACCCAGTTCTGAGGAGCAATTTTATATCTGGACTGTTTATAATTGGGGAGAGTCAGAGTCTGGGAGCTTGCACTAAGAAAAACTTGCCACAGCCAAAAGGTTACAAGGACATAACTAACAGACTTGTAATTGTTGTGAAGAGAATGCCAGTGTCCATTCCCTTGACACCATGTGTGCTCGACACTGAGTGAGATAATGATGGAATATGTCAGAGGAATTTCATCACACTAGTTACTTCATTCTTTAAAAAAATGCGAGAGAACTCCTAGGAATCAGTCAAACCCAGGCCACCAAGGATTGAGTTAAGTGGATTAGCTCAACTGTTTCCTATGCAGTTCTTGAAATGTGCTAATAAGGAATTGCAGCCCTTGCTCCTCAAATTATCTGGAAATTACAAAATCATTACTTTCAGGGCTGCCATTTACAGGTCCCATGCTGCAATGCTATTTAACAGCAGACCTCATATGAGAACAAGAGGAAAAATGTCATGTCACAGGCAGACATTATTAATTCTGTATATATAGAATGGTTCTTCCAGCCTTCTTTCAATCAAGCAGAAGCATTGTGCTTACTTACAAGCCAGATGTGAAAACTGTAATAAAGTCATCCATAAAGAATAAAACGTTCAAAAAGGGGTCTGAATCAGACAAAAAAGTTTGGCTGGAAGAAACCTGAAGAGGCTGCCCCAGATAAGTAGCCAGATAAGGGCAGGTGAGGCCAACACTTAAAAATACCCTATAATGGAGATTTCCCCGTCCTCCCTAGGTCGTCTGCTCTAGTCTGAAGTTGATCACAAAGGTGGAGCCAACTTTTGCCAACTGACATTAGTTATGTTGAACTCATTTCTTTGCATTTCTCCATACACAACCTAAAATAGTAAAATGTCTTCCCACACACTAAGAGCAACCATGAAAAGCTACAGCCTTCTTTTTTTGGTTTTGGGTAAGGGCATCTACCACCAGCACCACCAAAACCCACACACACAGTCTCCATGAGAGAACATAATGTGAGAGACTCGCACTATAGACAGTAGCTATCTTGAATCTCTAAAGTGCTTTCCAGAGATGCGAAGCTTCACAGCAAATGAGCAGGCAGACACCTTAATTGGTGCTCTGTACATACAATTACAGAAGTGGAACCCTCAGATCTGGGTAAACTATCTGGAACCAAAATATTGTGGGAGATAGTAGACCTTTGGCAGAGCTGTGCACTGGTTTCAAAAAACTTGTTTGGCAGGCTGCTTTATAATGCAGTTAACTTGGCTTCATTCGAGACGCTTCAGCAGTGGACTCCATTTACATGTCCAGGAGAAAAACTACAGGGTTAACTGTTTGTCTTGGAGTTTGAAATGTAGCAAAGGTCTGGGAGGTGGCTTTAACAGTAGGAATCACTGGGCATGTCTACACGAGATGCTTATTGTGCATTAGCCAAATAACACTGTGCAGTAGCACGTTGCAGCACAAACTGTGCTAATAGCCTACTGCGCAGTGTTATTAGGCTAATGCACACAGTAAGTGTCACTAAATAACTGCGTGATGGCACTGCTGCTCAGTAACTCTAGGTACTGCACATTTAGATAGTACTTTATTAAGGAAGTACTAGACTAAATATGCGGTAACTAAGGCACATTAATGAATGTGTAGACACGCTTACTGTGTTAAATTTTGCTACTAATAATATGTCTTAACAATGGAAAAAAAATCGGGCATGTCTACAGGTATCTTTTAATGTGCATTAGCCTATTTTAATGTGTATTAATGTATCACAAAATACCTGTGCTCTTTAGCTAATGCACATTAATATAAGCTAATGTGCATATTTTTAGTACCTCACAATGGAGGTGCTGGATTTAATGCACATTACCTAAAACATATTAATGAATGTGTAGATGCACCCGTTGATTTTACAGCTATAGAGGTGGTGCCAACTTTTGATGACTAATAAGTTGAGTCACCTCAGATTTGCATTTGATCCCCTCCTGCTAGTTATAATGCCTGTCTTTGCTCTATTGAATCGACCAGGACCTAAGATAGTAAATGGGCTGGTTATATTCAAGCGGTGGTAGTTAGATGCTTAGACCCAATTTATCAAAGCACTTAAGAGATGCATTGGCTTCTAATGCAATAGCAGTCGAGAAACAAAACTGAGAAGTATGTTCTTCCCAGCTCCCTGTCGTTCAGGTTAAGAAGTTGGTCGTAGTTTCAAGATGAATGCTGTTTGCATACCTTTTCCTTAAAGAGGCTTCTGTTGTCAGATAGTCTGGTGCCAGCCCCTGAACTGACCTTCCAAATCACCTGAACCATTTTCTATTTTTCAATCAATGCATTCAAGAGGGCCAGAAGTAAGGTCACTGTTTCTTAGACAAGGAAATATTTTTCTACAGAAAACCATCCTTTTGACAGTTTATATAAATTTCAGCTGAACAAGAGCAAGAAGATGTATTCCTAGGTATGTTTAACAATGAACACAGCCCCACTGCAGTGTGGACACAGTTAGGCCAGGATTACAACTGGGGCAACACCTAAATTTTGGGGCCCAATCCCAGAGGGGTGATTCAAAATGACCCAGTTGGGACCCTAAGATCCCAAAGACTCAATGGAGAGACTTTAAAAATGACGAAGAGCAAGTCTGCATTATACACCTAGGTGCTTTATACAGAGAAAGAGGAGGAAAGAACCTCTAAAGGACAAATCAGAAAATCCAGGTTGATTTCTGGGGAGATTTTTTATGTTTTTAAACCAATGAGGATCTAATGTGAAAAGGATAAAAAGGGACCAGGACCTGGGATACTGCCCATTCTTCTTGCTCAGTGTTTCAGCTTCACCTGGAAAGACAGAAGGTAATTTGAGTCTAGCCTATTCCATAGCAGATGGGTTGGGAAGTCAGAAATCCAGGTTCATATCCCTTCAGGGTGAGGAGGACCAAGAATCCAGGTCTCCCATATTCTGGATGAATGCTCTGACCTTACTCTGTTGGGCAAAAGGTGAGTAGGACACCACCACTACCAGTTCTGAGCTGAATTTAGTGCTGCCAACCTGAAGTAACCATGGCTGGATGCAGAGCCTGCATGTTTTAAGTGAGTGATCTGAACCACGAAGGAGCTGAGCAGGAGTGAGGTACAGCAGTGGCTGCTCTGAGCAGTTTCTGAGTATCCCTGTGAGCCTGAGTGGAGAAGGTGCCCTCCTGGAGGCACATACTGGGTGCAGGCATGCATGTAGGGTGCTGGCACCAAGTCTATTAAAATTGGTCTAACTAGACTTGGACATCCAGGTCCCATCAAAGTCCTGGGGCTGTGCTGATGAAGGCAATTTGAACCTGGCCCTAGGTGTCTTCATGCAGTGAATATAGTATTTCTAGGGCAGAAAAGTGGATGCTACAGCACAATGGGTTCCCTGGAGAGGAGATTTGTTCAAATGGCTGTTTCCTTTAACCAACCAAAAACATCATCCCTGAGTCTGAAGGTTCCTTGCAGCCAGCTACCTTCATGGCTACCTCTGGAGGCATTTGATGGAGCAGATGGTGATGACTAATAATGCTTGTGCACAGCACTTTACAAGGGAGGTCATAATTGTTATTCCCATGTTATTAGGTGGGGAAACTGAGGCACAGAGCTGTAACAACCTGCCAATTCTCAACTTGATAGTGATTCCTAGTGTAGGGGTTCAGTCCCATGTTGGGAACAAAACTCTTTTCTGCAGTGAAATAAGGGTTGGGGGCAAGGTTATAAATGCATCACAACATTTAAGAAGTGGATATTGCACTATTATGTTTCTAGCCTGGCTGCAAACATCACCTTCTGTACACAGAACTGGCATGGTCAGACATAGTGGACAGAAAGTACTGGGGAACAGGCCATCTGGGACCTTTTAAATAAGTATGTATGAAGTACAGCATTACATGCACATTAAATACCAGGGGCTGTACAATTCCCATAGGAAGACATAGTCCCTGCTCTCAAATCCTTGCTATCAAATTTAAGGCAAAAATGGAAGAAGGAGAGAAGGAAAGTCAAGATGTACAAAAAAAGATGCTGTGTATACACACACACACACACACACACACACGCACAGACTCGTAGATTTTTTGTTGTTGTTGTGAGGTGGTGTTTAGCAGGTTAAAGAACGTTTGAACCTCTGAAATAAATTGCAGACTAGCCACAACTGTGCAGGACTTAGCTGAAAGCGGGTGGTTGGATTTACATATGTTTATTAGAGCCAAAACCACACTTGCACCTCATCTCCCGCAGGATGACTGGTGTGAAACATTTAAAAACAGCAACAGGACAGCAGTGCATAGCTCATAAACAGTGCTCTCCCCGTGTAAGCTTTTGGAAGAGGTTTAGTTTCCCACCACCTTGATTGCATCCCTGTGAAATACACAGTGCTGGCATGATAGGAAGTCACCGCTGCTGAACCTTACGCTTGCTTGGTAGACAGCTTGAACAATGATCCCCTTATGCTGAACATACTGGGTTGGTTCTGCTTAAATTTTTCCTTTTTTGTCCAAACGATGGCGCTGATATTTAGAATGCTAACCAGTCTACTGCTCGTTTTTAAAAGTAGTTTCAAGAGAGTAAAGCAAGCCATTTAGCAGAAGAACCATTGCTCCAACTGAAGACTTTGGAAAGTATGTGGTCAGATTCAAACTAGGTTAGGACTTGGGACTTGTGGGGGAAGCCATCACCCCTGGGGTGACCCACCTGGCTAACAAGATCTTTCTCAGTACAATCTTTACTTGGATCTTTGTGTCCTGCTTAAAACGGGGCTTAGTGGCCTGCTATAGGAACGTCAGAAGTACATCAGATCTTTTTAAAAGCCGGACTACACGCTTTTGCATGCCGCAGTGCTGCACCTGACGCGTGGGCTGTCGGGCACTTCGTGGCTCTGCAGAGGAAGACGGTGGTATGACACGACCGACGGGCCGTGTGCTGTTATGCTGGGAAGTGAGAGAATCTCGACCTCTCTGCTGTTCAGTTTTCACCCCGTTCAGCTTTCTGACAACTGCTAACTGCTCGAAGTGGGACCACTGAACACGTGCGCTGGGTGGATCCACTTAACATGAACGTAAAGCAGAGATCTGTCTGTTTTCCAACAAGATCAAGCGACAGAGGGTTCTTGCGTATAAATATGGCTCCGGCATCCTGCCCTTCCAGAGATGTTTAGCCCGTGCTGTGGAGAGGAGAGAGGGCATGTGGCGGATTCATTCCCTGACAGGAGGCGTGTGCAATGGGCTTTGACCCTCACCGCCCATCTGACCCCATTATTTGTTGAAGGAGCTGACTTGTCTGGAAGGACTGGCAGGGACCAGGGTGCCAGATGGCATGTGTGTGTGTGTGTTGTGTGTCAGCTGTCATTCAGCCAGATTAATGTGAAGTTTGTTTAAAAAAAAAGAGGAGGAGGGGGAAGGAAAAAAACAATTAAGCAAGAATCCCAAAAACAATGGGGGCCACGTGCCACCGGGCAACAGTCGTTTGCAACACAATGGGTTATCGGCTTACAACGAACGGGTCCAACTGCTGCAAGCCACATGAGCCTGCCCAGTTTTCAAATCATTTAATGCTCTTGTTTACTTACAATCCAGCCAATCTCTACGCAGGGAGAGTGGTCACCTGATGTCCTTTTTATGTATTTAAGTCCCAGGCCCCACAAAATAACTGAACAGTGGTAACCATGGCAATGCTAATTATTGCGCTATAACTACAGTAGGAGAAAGAAGCCAGGGTAGGCTGGGAGAAGGATCTGAAGATGTTTTCGGCCAGGATTTGAGCTCTAACTCCTTGTTTTCTTGGGCTTCCCCCTCCTTAACATTTTACAAACAAACAAACCAAGTTGTGCTTTAAAGGCTCTCCCCAAGAATAGGATAGGGAACTTTGCTATGTACTTCTAGGATTTGTGAATAGAAAGAGCTGAAAGCTGAATGCCCTTCCGGGCTGCCACACACTGGAGTTTTGGCTCGTTCCGTTAAGCTGGTTTAGGTTCATGTAAAACATAAAAGATACTTCAGCGGAGATGGGGTTTATTTAATGCCTCTGTGTTGTCCATGGCAATGAATGAACATTAATGCCCTGCAGCTGGCTTGCTAGAGTCTAACACATTTATTAGACAACTCTCTTAGAGTCAGAAGCAGAATACACAAATCTCAGCCCAAGCAGCGTTCTCGCAGAACAGAAATGTGCTTTCCTTGGACCGAATCCTTTCCACTCCTATCAAGGCCATTAGTGCCTGACTTCACAAGCAGTCCCTTTAACTTCTGCAGGCCTCTTTGGCATGAGTAGGGGGTTTCTGCTTGTAATTGCTTTACTCCTTGACTCTGCTTTACTCCTTGACTCTAATCGGAGTATTAGAATAATTAATTGGAATAATTAAGAACTGAATCTGGCCCTGAACGCAAATGCATTTCAGTTTTGTTTTTTCCATCGAGCGCACCACTTCAGAACGAATGCAAAGGTCACTGGGTTGTTGTTTTTTTTAAGAGCACAGAATGTACAAGTGGGGTAAAATGTGCAGAAATTGCACTTCTAAATTGAACTTTTCACCCAGAGAATTCTGGCCTGTGTTGGCCTTGGTTTCATCGGCTAAGATGCTCTGCATCTCGGGCCACACGCTTTTAACATCTCACTAGGGAGGGTTTCAAAGGCTGCCTTAAGAAGTGAAGCTGAGTCTGGGCCCATGGAATCTCATCAAGTGCCAACAGCCCCGCACGCCTGAATAGGAGCAATCTGCAAGCCACTCGAAACACCAGGTTGTGCTTTGGTGAAGAGTCCTGCTTGTTTGTTCGTGATGCTTTAGGGGCGAGCTTCAAGGAATCCTGTTTAAGGGAAGGCTAGATATTGAACTTTTATCACCACTTTAATGTGCTTTATTTTTATGCCCTCTAACAAAAAAGCATACCAAGGCTGAGAGCTAGAATTCTTTCTGGCTTTAGCTGCTTCAAGCCCAAACTATTTTAACGCAGTTTTGTTAAAAGCAGTAGTTACTCTAGTGGTGAAGGTATAAAGAGCCTGGTCCCTGAATCAGCAGGGTATGGCTATGCTTTTAAGAAGGCCACGTCGGCAGCCCCAAGGGCAGGACACCTTCTTCCCAGCCTAGGTTGGAGGCGGTCTGGACACAGCGTGCTTCTCAGGGGGGAGACCTCACTGTCCAGCATGTCCCCCCAGCCGACAGACCACAGAAGAGAGGTATGGCAGGCTTTCACAACTGGACAGTGCAGAGCCACTCCAGCAGGGACTGCTTCATGTCCTGGCCTCTCAGCAACACCACCTCTTCTCTGGACATGCCCACATCATGAAACAGTAGCTGGAAAAGCCCCCTCAGCAGGCTGTGTAAAGGCTGCTGAGGGGGTAAGCCTTGAAATTCCTCATTAGCTTGGTCAGAAGCTGGACTTCAAGGTGACTGAGACATTTTCAGGTTAAAAAAATCCTGGTTTAAAACACAGCATTTCATTCTCGTACAGCTGCATGCACAGTGTACAGTCTTGGCTTTATGTCCAGGTAGTTTCTCATTCCCATGCCCTGACATGGTGCTGCAGAGCTGTCATTGTAAACCCTGCAGCAAAATATTGAGATGGGTATTTTTTATGCTCTTGGAGCCAGTTGCAGTAGTTTGAGGCACTTGAAAAAGCTTGTTTTTACAGAATCTCGCACTTAACTGAAGCTGGGTCAGCAGGGTCTGTATGCTAATGGGCAGAAATTTTCCAAATATCTTCTATTCACTTTTTTTTTTTTAAGATTCTCAGAATGGTTAATAACGGATCTTTGGCTTCTTTTGCTTCAATGTGTTCCCTCAGTTTTAAAGCATTTTTAAAAATGCATATAAAGGCATCATTCCTCAAAGCAACACACAGAGACATGCTTATACACTAAACTTCTAATCTTGTTGAAGTCATTCATCCGATACTGAAGTTGTTTGGATCCTTAATTATTTTAAAATATTAAGACAATCTTTTGAAACACCAAGCTTTCTTTTGGAAGAGAGAAGGTTTCTAGGTTGAACTTTAACTGTTTGGCAGTTTTGATGTTCATCGCTGCACTGCAAAGCAGCCCCTGCAATGGAAACTCTCACAGTACTTCAAGCACATGGCTAATCCCAATACCATCTACCTCCTGAGCAAAGGTGCATGTCTCAATGTCCAGCTCACACCTTTGTTACCAAGTCAGATCCCTACAGAACAGTCCTTTAAACTATCCTGGTTCAAGAGAGAAACGCTTCATTATCTGTTAAATGAGATATTACAACTATTGCAGAGGAACACATATGTTAACCAATAAGGGCAGGTACTGACTGGAGATAGCCCTGGACCAGAAATGCATATCTGGAACTCAGAATCCAGACTCCCAACTTTCCAAATTCAGGCGCAATCTTCTGCTGAAACTTCTGTGAGGAAGGCCCTCCAGATGCCATTTCTATCTCAGGGACAATCTAGCAGCATCTCTGCCATTTGCTAACCTGTCCTGTTGTTTTCCGTAGGCTTGTGACTTCTGACTCCTCCCAGTTGAGCGAAGATGACCTCCCCAGTGACTTGCAGTCCTTGTCGTGGCTGACATCTGTTGACGTTCCTCGGTTACAGCAGATGGCTAGTGGAAGAATGGACTTCAGCATCAGCTCACAAAACTCCATGCTGCAACAGACAGGTCGGGTTGTCGAGCAACCGATATCACCATGAAAGGCACAAAACCTTCTGTGTCGTCTTTCCTGTTGGTAGTGTTTATAGGCATTATATTTAGCCTTCCACCAAAACTACTATGGCCTGTCTTGCTACAAAGACAGGCCCAGTATGTTTTAATAAGAAGCAGAGGGTCTTATATAGTTAGAATAAAGGGCTAAGAATCTGCATTTTAGTTTTATGCCCAGTTTAGCTGCCACCCATGTAATCTCAAGGGTAGTTTTGATTTTCAGAGCTAATCAGAACCTCTGAAAATAATTCTGTGCTTAGCTTCAGCATCACTAAAATAAGAATAACTTACCTACCCCACACCTGTTTGCTCCATTCAACTTCCTACCTAGCTGATGTTCACCAGGCTCCTCTTTTTCCTTCAATATCACTTGAGCAAATACCCCTTTTCCCCAAAGCATTCTAGCAAGACAGCTCACCACTTTCACTTTACAGAGCCCTTTGTGGCTTTATATGGCCAGCCCTTTTGGGACAGGGGTTTTATTCAGAAGAATTGACCCTTTGTAAAACACCCCATACAACGATGACACTACAAAACTTGGTAAACAGCCATCACTTTCCACCCCAGCTGTAGCTGGTCTAAGGGGCAGGCGAGGTTCCTCTTGCACTTTGAAATCAGTTTGGGGTTCCTTTGGGATGAAAGGCTTGATGAAAATAAGATCATGGTTGAAGCAGAGCTGAGATGTGTTCAAGGACAAAGACAACTGGTAAAAAAAACATATCCGCTCATTTGTTAGAGGTGGAATTGCATGCACGTGCGTGTTCATCCCATGTGCTTTTCTGCAAATAGGTCCTCTGGCAGGTGCCATGCATTCAACAGGTGGCCCTGGAGCCATGATCCATGTGCAGGCCAGCCTGCCCCAGGGGATCCTAGGACTGAATTCCATCACCTCGCATGGGACCAACGTAAGAGCAGACCCTGGTGTCTCTTTTGTCATTGTGCTGTTTGCGGAGTGCGTGACCATTGGACTGACAGTTCTGTTGGTTTTTTTTAATCCCGGCAGATGAGCCAGTACACACTGGTAGGGCAGCCCCCTCCCAGCCTGCAGACCCAGCAGCCGCTCTTCCCACCTCCCCACACTCAGCAAGTGTTTGCCATCGCTCAGAGTGCACAGCAACAGGTACCGTTACGTGCTAGGCTCCTGTTTCACAAATCAGCCATCAGGATCAGATCTGCATGGTCTTAGAAGCAGACCCGTGGGTATTCTGTATCAGTATTCACAGAGGCGCCCAAATTGCTTGTTTAATTCCTCAGGACAAACCCCTGTGCCACAGCACACACTTTGTAGAGTCAGGGTCTGAAAAGTCCAGTTCTGGAAACTGTGGACGCCCTGCTACCACCGCTAGAGGCATACAACAATGCAATAACACGTTTTCAAGAACCAGTTGTTCATTTCAGTTTGGTTACCTCCCCCTGCCCCACCGACTGGAACAAGAGAAGTAAAGCTAATTCTATTAAGCGTGATGTTTGACCCTCTTTGCTGAAGAGATGGTGTTTTTGCCTGCTCTTCCACACCCTTTCTGTCAAGACACTGGAAAAGCAGAATTATGGGATCTGTCTGTGACCTCAGGGGGGAATTCCATCACACCTAACTCCCAGTATGTCCCCAGCATGGAAACTGGCATGGTACTCCTTTCACCTCACCCTTCACTTTAGGTCAGGTTCAAGCTGCAGCTGGGAGCAGCCTGCTCTGGCACAGTCTACCCATCACTTTTACTGTGGATTGGAAGATAAGCTCCTGTCTCTCTAGAATAGCCATCTGCTTCAGGAAGCCTGTCCAGTGCCTCTTAACAGTCTAGAATGTGATTAAGGGTATTTCCTGGGAGATGACGTTTATCATCACTACGGAGCCAAAATACATCTCCTTTCTTTTGGGTGGGTGTGTTGCGGGGAGGAGGTGAGCAAGGAGAAATGACTGTTCTGAGTTCTCTCTCTCTCTTTTTTTATGCATACAGTGTAACCCAGCTGCACTATATAGTGCATCCTACGGCTCCCAACCTCAGTATACTCAGCCCCGCCTTGCTCCTCACTCTGCTCAGGAATTGCATCCCAAACATTACCCCAAGCCAATCTATTCCTACAGGTGAGTGGAGAATGGTATAGAGCCTTCCCCTTCCTAGCATGGGGTAGGAACAGATCTGACATGGCACAGCAGAGCCAACCTGCTTTTTTCATGGCTCAGAAACAGGATTGGCTTTTTGCCATCTTGGCAGAACTTCTTTCTAATAGAACAGCATCACCCATCATACAGCACCCTCTGCGGTTCTGTCCAGGGGGCAGCTGTCACGCAGCAGTGAACAGAGAAATGAATCTTACATTGGGCTAGAGGAGAAGAAGCAACATTGAGAACCTGGGTCTGCAAGGTCTCATCTCTTATGGACTCTTTAAAACTGAACATGCATAGGGTTATGGGAGATGAGAGGAAACGAAGTGCTGTGCGAAGCTCCCATTCATTTGCCCTGGCTCTTGGCCCTAAGACAAGGAGGGTATTACGAGCCCTGCATGCACAATCTGAAGAAGGAATCTGTTCTTACCTCCTTTCTCTTTCTTTCTCTCAGCTGCTTAATTGCAATGGCCTTAAAGAATAGCAAAACAGGCAGTCTTCCAGTGAGCGAGATCTACAGCTTCATGAAGGAGCACTTTCCCTACTTCAAGGTAAGGAAGCAACATGACTGGATGGGACAGAACAATCCTGGCCTCTCTCCCACTGCATTTCACCACCAATATCTCTGCCAGCTTTGGGGCAGGAACTACCCTCAGACACCTGCACGTGCCCTTACCTCCGCCTCAGCTAAATGCAACTGCAGAGCCTTATCAGCTTGGCCAGTTGCAGAGCGACATTTGACAGGAGAGCAGGCTGTGTGTGCATGTACCTTAAACTTCTGGTATAATCTGAGGAAACAGGCAGCACCTCTATGGAAGCCTGTCCCATCCCATTTCTTGGGCTGTTGTCCCAAGCAGAAGTGCGCTACAAGAAGGCAGCGGTAAGAAAGACTATCCTTGATCCACCCTTGGATTCTCCCTCATATCTTCTTTTAGGTTTATACACAGCTATTGCAGCAATGCTCACTAAGTGTGAGGTTCTGCCCTATACTCAGGTGCACAGTTCACCAAAGCTGCCTTGGGCAGATCGGGGATCAGAATAAGTTCCACAACCAGCTGAATGCCACAGAAAATGCCCTGAAGTCCCTAGGCCTGCACAGGTCCAATCCAGGCCTCACCAATGGGGTAGCCTTAAGCCGAGCACAGTCAGGAAGACACGGTGGTGGGGGAGAGGGGCTGTCCCATATGTAAGCAGAGCCTAGAATGCATAGGCACCAACACTTTGCTCTGTGCTTGGAAGCAAGTGCAGTCTAGAGTTATGTGATGCATTCAAAATACACAGCAAAGGGAGCCTGAGTGATAGCCTAAAAGCTGCCCCAGTGCAAGTTGAACAGGCTGCAATGTTCTGCAGTAAATGAAGACACTGAGCAGGTTCTGAAAATAGCATTCACCTAATATCTCCGCCCCCTGGCCCTCCTAACTGCCCTCCACCCAAAGCCCAGTAGATATTTGCAACAGTGCTGAAAATCACACGTGCTTTGGCCAAGCCAGTTCCAACCCCCTTCTGCACCACAGACAGCACCTGATGGCTGGAAAAATTCTGTGCGCCATAACCTGTCCCTGAACAAGTGTTTTGAGAAAGTGGAGAACAAAATGAGCAGTACCTCCCGCAAAGGCTGCCTGTGGGCTCTCAATCCAGCCAAGATTGACAAGATGGAAGAGGAAATGCAGAAATGGAAGAGGAAGGACTTGGCTGCCATTCACAGGAGCATGGCTAACCCAGGTAGGGCTGGAATAAGGTCCCCAGGAAGCTGGGCTCCTTGGCCAGGAAGGCATGAATTGTAAGAAGTCATTTCCACGGAGGAGGGGTGGACAGAATGGGTCTTGCATCCAAAATGTCCCATCTTCTTCCTCCTGAGCTGTGATAAGTCCCATGCCACTGCCCAGAGAACCGATAGTGCTAAGTTACATAATGCAGCTGGGCAAAGTCGTTACTGGCTTTAGGTATGAAGCCCGTCTTGCTTCTGGCTCCCTGCAGAGAAAGGCAATGAAAAAGGGCAGGTTTGACTTCTGCTCACGAAACCAAGCCCTATTTAGCGCTGGAAATCAGAGCATGCCTGGCATGCTGTCCCTGGGCCCTGCTTGTGTAATAATAATTGCATATGCTCAGTCTTTTTTTGTCTCTTGGGGGCTGGTGGTGCTCATCTCCCATGCAGAGGAACTAGACAAGCTAATCACCGACAGACCTGAGAGCTGCCGGCGGCCAAGCAAGCAGGCTGAACCTGAGGCCTCCACCCTAAGCCACGTGGCAGTGGCCCAAAGCCGCATCTCCCTCTCGCAGCTGCAGCCACCACCCATCATGACGCTGTCCCTGCAATCCATTCCACTGCATCACCAAATCCAGACCCAGGCCCGCATCGCCCCAGGCTCACCAGCACCTGCCCAGACACCACCTCTCCATGCTCTGCCCGACATGACCCGGAGCCCCCTCCCTCATCACCCACTGAGCCGCGCACCAGCCGACTTCCTCAATGTGACCACTGACATGAACGCTGAAGTGGACGCGCTCGATCCGAGCATCATGGATTTTGCGTTGCAAGGTAAGGGGGGAGCTGGATGGAAGAGGACCCCTAGAGTGCTCAGCAGTCTTCACCGGGACTTAGCCGGCTCCTGGGCACAAACCATTCCAGGCCTGGGCTCTTACCAGAGATCCCAGTCTTCACTGTGGCGCTGCATTTGGGGGCACTTCTTTTCCATGCATTCTTCAGCGTACTTTCCCAGTGCTGCAATGTCCAGAGAGGGTTGAAGCTGAGGGAGGACTGGGTTTCATGGTGCTAGCACAGACCCAAGGGTCATGGTACAGGGTAAGAGCCTGAGTAGACTGGGATCCCCCAAGTCCTCACTCTGACCACAGCAACCTTTTTGCCTCCTTTTGTTCTCTGAAAAAAGGAGAATTTCTCCACCTCAGGGGACTGCTGTGAAGATGAGCTGATTAATGCTCAAGCAGTGCTTTAGGAAAGCACGACGTCACTGCTACAGCCACGGGAGGGTGAAGAGCCCATGTTAAAGCAGGTTAGGAATATTATCTATAGACCCGTCCTTTGAACCCAGAATATGCCACGTTGTCCGAGTGCCTTCACACCAGGAAGCTTATATTGTTCATGACTGTTGAAGCTTTCCATTTTACTTACCTTTTAAGACTGTTTTCCCCCCCTGAACTCAAACCAGTCACTGGCCGATGTGCTGACACTGCTGCCTTTTGCCTCCTGCAGGTAACCTCTGGGAAGAAATGAAAGATGACAGCTTCAGCTTAGACACCATGGGCGTCTTCAGCAACTCCCCGCTTCAGCTCTCCGACTATGACCTGGGCACTGCTGGCCTCACTCCGGTGTCCAGCGGCAGCGACCGCTCCTTTTCAGACTTACAGGTGACAGGTCTGTACACTACGTACACCACGCTGGACAACGTGTCCTCGTCACAGTACATGAACACCCAAGGCAACAAACCCATCGCTCTGCTTTAAGCCTCATGCTGTTTAGCAGACCTAAGCAACTTGGAGACCCCTTGCCTTGGGGAGCCTTAGGGTACGATTAAAAAACTGTAAGGCTCGCAACATATCAGGGGTTTACCAGGACACTCGGTGCGATGCCAAAATAGACCAAGAGCAGCTGAGCTTGTGAAGACATCACCTCCCCTTTCATGTCACCAAGGTCAAGGAAGCATGGTGACCACCTTGACAGAAGATGGAGGAGCTGACAAGAAGGAGCGTGGAATGCACCTGTCGGTAAAACCTTCACTAGAATAATTTAAACACAGCTGAAAAACCACTCATGAGAATCAAGTCCTCGGCACTGACGTCAACAGCGTTTGGGCACCAGATGCCTACAACATATTGTTCAATCAGCTCCTCGTTAGATTTTAAGAACCTACCTTACAGTTGTATCTTCTTCTCAAATTGCCAAATAACCATAGCCAGCAAACACAGATTACATGCAATGGCTGGAGACACTTGCAACCCTAAACACTTTGCTGACGTAACGGTCTTAATTTATTGATATGGGATGGGGAAAGGAGGGATGTACAGAGCCGAAGTTTTTACTGTATTTACTCATATACAATACACACCATTTCTCTTGAAAATTAGCCCTCCAAAATGGGGAAAACAATATCTATGCCAGAATAGAGGCATGTGGACATGGACACGGCTGCTAGTGGGGTGGCTCTGGACCGGGCTCCTGGCTGCATGGAGGAGAGGTGGACTCCAGTCCTTAGAGCCACAGTTGCACAACTAACAGTTTAACCCTTTCACAGCTACTGCCAAATTGGGAGTAGCTTTTAGCTGAACATAGATTCTGCCCCCACTCCATATAGCCAGCGTTCAGCCACGGGGACCCTGTGCTGTGGCAGGTAGGATTCTGGAAAAGCCTTTTGTTCTTCCTTCTGCTTTCCCAGAACAAAGTGCACGTCTTGTATGAGGCAGCACAGTATACAAGCAAATGCGAAAACCAAATCCAGGACAACTGTTATGTCTTGGGTTAGTAAAAAAGCCTGACCCCATGAAGGATGTAGTATGACCAAACTATTAAATTGATCACTGGGTAGAAATTGTAGCAGTTAGCCCTTTACCCTAGGATTAAAAAAGAAATAGATTAGGTTTGTTACAATAGATCCTGCGTATCGTGCTTCTCTTGATTCTTGTGCTAGGCAGTATTATTATTTGTAAATTTATTTATTTATTGTAATGAAGAGAAAAAATGATGTAAAACGAGCACTGTTCAGTTTTTAAGAAACACTGTGATAACCCTGTTTTGCATTAACTAAATTATTCAAAGTTGCAAACGCAATGTTTTGAATCACTTTTCTTACACTTCAGTTTCTCTTTGAAAGCCTCATTTAAAACAAGCACTTTTGATACTGTGAAATATCTTTTTTTTAAAAAAGGAAAGAATAAAATCAGAGACCAAATATTTTTAACTGTACAAGGACCCGTCCGTATTTTGCCTTTTGACAACCGATTTGTATTTGGTAATGTTTTCAAATGGAATTTGAAGGAGTTCAACCATGAAGAGTGAAGGGAAGCAAATGCTAAGTTCCACTTGCATGTAGTGTCTAGCTTACTTATATCTCTGTAACTGAAAGACTATTTATTTTTTACATTTTGCTTATGACTGTGGTTCAATTGCATTTTAACACTCCTTTGTTATTTCAAAGCATTGCATCTACTTATTTTCAAAAGAAAAAATTCCCGGCGTGAAATTATGACTAGGGATGCTCTGACAAAGAAAACCTCACCACTTGTTCAAGTCTATGCGTTGAAAAGCAGCAGGAAAATCAAGTTGTACAGTGCTTGCTAAATTCTACATACCAATCGACTGAAGGTGTAGAAGGCATGAGCCTCTCCCACTGAAATGGCCAGTGGTATTTTCTTGTTGAAAGTCAACATTATGAAGATTAAATGTTCTACCGACTTATGCGTATATCTCTTTTCAAATATGCACATAAGTACTAACCTCTTTGGAAATGGCGCGATGCTCCGTGCCGACACTTATTGTTTAAAGCAGCCCCGTTTTGAAAACCAAGCAATGTGAATATGGATCATTTGATGTGACTGTATCTTTTTAAGATGTTTTAAATTTTTTTTTAATAAATAATAAATATTTCTTAGTGCGAACCTTGGGTTATTCTAGATGCGCTGTGGTGAAGTTAGTCTGGGGCCAACCTCAGAATGGCACTTGGAAGCTGTGCTTCTCTTTGGTTTTATCCCAAAACTGCCTAACAGGAATTGTGATATTGGCCAGCAGTGGCTTCCCCAAGACTGCATTTAAACCAGGTAACTGGTTTCCCTCTCAGTTCCCTGCAGATACTACACAAGAGCCTACCTAAGACACCACACAATGACAAAGCCCTGGCGATCAATCCATCGCGGTGAGACGTGACATGTTCAGGACTGGTAGTTGTGCAGCTCCCAGCACCCAAGAGTATACTTAACCTGAGTGGTTTTTTTGAATTAGTAAAAGGGTGGGTTGCTTCTCTTCTGTAGCTACATTTCAGCAAATTGTTCAGTGACCTGGCAACTGCTGTACACTAGAAAACCCAGCCAAGACTTTCCTATGATTTGCCCGCTGCTTTTATTGCAGTACAACGTTTGGGAATGGAATACTTTAATTCATGTAAAAAATAAGGCACCTGTGTTCATGGGAAGTTGACTGAGGGGGGGACATTGGAACAATCCCAAGATCACACATGAGACTTAAAAAAAAAATCAACCGCCCTTTTCATTTCCTTGCTGGAAACAGGGTTGTTAGGGCAGTCCCGTGACCTGTCCCAAGAATGGGGCCCGGACACCAAACAAAAGCAAAAAGCAGGTTGAAAACATATGGCTCTTGAAATCTTCCTGGAAGTCTTTGGTTATAGCTTTTGTAATCATTTAGGAATCATTGCCATGGCTCCCCAATGGCTTCTGAGTGGTTGAGTTTGAACATCTGCAACACCCAATTTGATACCATTCATTAAAGCTTAGGAGGTTTCCTTATCGTAATGGGTGGTCGCCAATGTGAAATGCTAGTATAAAAATATTCCCCTTTCAGGTACTTTATACATACACAGAATATTCCCAGCTCCATTCATTCTTTGCGGCTAAGTGCATCTGAACTTTTAAGGATCACAAACTGTGCTTAACAGAAAGAAATTTAAAAGATTTCCAATTTGTTTCTAAAACGAACTGGGAGCCTGGCTGGAGCAGCAGCCACGTGCTGGGGACAAGCACGCAGCCCATACCCCGGTAGATCTGGGGGGAATTCAAATTCTGCAAAAAGATGCCACTACAATGGATTATTTTTCTTAAATGATGAATACAGGGCGTGCACACACATTTGGAAAAAGTCTGTCTTAGTGGTATACAATGCAATTCCAGCACCCTTTAGGTAGGCACGCAGTCGGAGCTGGGACTTCAGCACTAGGGTTGAAGACAGTATCTGGTCCTGAAGGAGCAGCTTATCGTTGCACACTTCCTCTCCCTGACAGGCTCCTTGGTCAGGGGGAGTTGGGGTTCTCTATTGTGGAAAAGAGCTGAGCGAGCTGGGCCTGCTGAGCTTGGGTGATGTGCTGGGTCATGTGAATGATGCAGTCCATGGCGATCTCGGGGTTCACTTGCACCACACTGCAGGGCAGACCAGAGAGGGAAAAGGAGGGTGGTGTTATGGTTCAGCATATTACAAGCTAAGAGCCAAAACTGCTGGAGTCCCTGCCACATGCCATACTCCAAGCGAGGCTATCCTGGCCATTTATACCCATCAGAGGCAGGTTAATTTTGTTGCTTTTATTTACACACCTCCCATCTACTGTTGGCAGGGACAAGGGGGGCCCTCCTCCACTCACCTCTGGACATGTTTGAGGGCATAATCGCGTTTCAAGTACTTGATGTTTTCCCGAATGGCTGATCGGATGCCGTCCTCTTCCTGCAACTGCTTCTCCAGCCATTCTACCACCACCTGGTTGTTGTCCCAGAGATAGCCCTATAAGAAGTACCAGGAGTAGTTCAGCACGCTCGTGTGGGTGCACGCACGTCCAAGAGAGAAAGCCATCCTACAAAGCCATCTGACCTACTTCCCTTCTTGCTCCCTTTGCAAGTTCTCCTTGTAACCCTCTCCCTCTCTACCTGCCTCTCCCCAGCACTCCAGCTTCTTTGGTGCTAGCTAATTATTCAGGTTTTTGGGGCTAATAAATGGCAGAGACTCTGGGGTTATTCTCTCCATGCCCAGATGTGCTCGCCTGCAGTTTTTCAAGTCAATACTTAGTTTCTATTCCAACCACCTCCTCTCTTTGGCTCACTCTGGATTACTCGATCCATTCTGCTATTCCTAAATTCTTCCAGCTCAACTACTTCCACAGACCTGCTCTTCATTCCCTCTGCTCAGTAATTAAAGATGATGTGAAGTAAAACTGGAGCTAAACAGGGACTCCAGCGGCACACTGGTAGACTCTTCCCCTCGACTCCATAAAGTCCTCTCTATGCTGGCGCTCAGCCTGGGGTCAGGCAACCCATTTGCTGCCATCACAACAGCACTGGTGACAGGCAAAGGGAGTTCAGCTTGAGGAGTAAGTCTTAGCAAAGCTGTATCAACTGCATCGCATGACTCGGAATAGCTCGTCTTTCCACCTAGAATTTCATCAAGCGCTCAAGTTGATCTGGTAAGATACAGTCTTAAATTCACATTGTTTCCTTTTTGGGGGGACTCTGTCTTCATTTAAATTCCCCCTACTTCTATCTCCCTGAGCGGTGGTTCTGGCACCTTACTGGGTAAAGAAACACTTGCCAGGGTGGCCAGTTTGCACATACACTTCACATTGCGCTTGGCAACCTCTTAAAAATTTCTCTAAGCCCCAAAAACCTAAATTCTAAGACCAACACCAGCTGCCGTGTTGCTTGAAAGCAGAGGCGTGAAATCCCATCTCTCTCCAGCGCAAGACCCTGCCTCACTCTAAAGCGATTAACAATACAACATACTTCTTTTTTTTTCTTTAGGTCTGTCCTGTTTATGTTTGATCACTCGCGTCCAATTTGAGTCCCCTGATTTGAAGGGACAGAGTCCCAGATTCCATGCCCGCTCCCTTGTCCCTGCCCCTCGGTGCTCAATGGGGCAAGAATGTCCCAAGTTTCAGGACGACAGCTCCAGCCACACATTCAAGCCGAGCCAAAGTGCGAACGCGAGCGGACACTGGGGGCTGCTGCACGTGCTGAGGCAGCGGAGGACAAGCCAGCAGTGGGAGCATCTAGACCAGCCAAGACGGAGAGATACCTTTGCCGCCCCTTCCATCTCCATGAACCACCGGCGCAGCATGGACTGGATGTGGATGTGGCTGAGCTCACTGTTTGCCTCCAGGATCTCTGCTTTCACTACCTCCTCCAGCAGCAGGCGCCGCAGACGCCAGTATAAGAACAAGCGGGAATTCTTCCATTCCAGGATATCCTGGTGGGGCAGAGGGAAAGAGCTCAACATTCAGGCTCTGTGGAGGGGTGAGAGGAGGGAACAGCTGACCTTCCACTATAAAGTGTTCTCCGATTAATGGTGGAGATGCAAGATTGGAGGCGATGTCTGCTTCTCGTGGCTGTGTCCAAAGACTCCCTCCTTCCCTCCCATGACTGCCCCTACCGACTGCGGCACCCCTGCCTTTTAAACACTAAGGAAAGCCAGCATCATCTCCAGCACAGATGACCAGTTAAATTCCCTTCCACACTGCCCAGGGATATAACCCAGGCTTTGAGCCGGGTACCACAATGCAATCATCCCTGCTGGGTGTGGGGATGGTGGCTGGGTGCTGGGTGTGGGGATGGTGGCTGGGTGCAGGAACCCTGCTGGGTGTGGGGATGATGGCTGGGTGCTGGGTGCAGGGATGGTGGCTGGGTGCTGGGTGCAGGGATGGTGGCTGGGTGCTGGGTGTGGGGATGGTGGCTTCAGAGAGCAATGCTTTCAGGTCACAGCTCTCCAAGGTTCCTGCCCACCCTTGCCAGGACATGATAAGGGTTCCCTGCCGGCCTTGAGCATGGTTTCAGAAAGCCAAACACCTGGGCTTCACTAGTGACAGCAAAACAAGACCCGAGAGCAAAGCCTGGTTGCTTAACTGTGATAACGCCTCTTTCTTGCATCTTCCCCGGCGTGTCGTGAAGGTCAGCAAAGTGCACCGCCACCTGGTGGTAGATGGGCAAGAGCAGCTCCTCTCGGGCTCTCAGCTGCTTCTCCAGCTCCTTGCGCTCTGGTTCAGAGAGCGCAGGGGTCCCTGAATACTCCCAGGAAACAAAAAAGGCACTTATCAGTCAGACTCTGGGTTCAATTCGCTGCAAACTAGGGAGCAAGGTAACATCACATCTCAGGCTACGCAGGAGTGGCTTGAAAGTTCAGCACGGATATTATTTACTTATCTATTTTTTCTCGAGAGCGTTCGTCTCATGCTTTAAGCAAAGCAACATCAATCAGAGGACAAGCGAAAAGGAAGAAACTCTTTCCTTACCCAACTGTTCAACAAGTCTGCCGTAAACTGCATCAAGTCTTCTCATAGTCTTTACCAAATCTTTCCTTCGGTACTTGATTTCCACGGTTCCCTCAGCTTCTAAAATGCCTCCCCTAAGTACAAGGTGGTTTTGGAAAGGTCATGGTTAGTCTCATGGAGAGATTTTCATAGGAAGTCATGGAAAATCTTCCCAGAGTCACAATATTTTTTTGGAATAATTTGTTTCTTCTGAGGAAGAGCAGGGACATAGGAAAACTACCAGACTTTCCCTTAAAAAACCTGTGGGATTTCTGCAGAGGTTTTCTTTCAAGTCTGTTTTGCTACTTGCCTGTCAGGCCCATGATTTTTTACCCAAGATAAAAGGGGATAATAAAAATATAATAATTAAAAATCATTTAGGTTGTTCATCCTGGCAGCCTTCACAGAATATCCAGTAAGATGGTGTTAGCATCCTATAATTTTTAGCTGTCAGCTTGTGGCTTGGGCTGACTCACAACAATTAAAAGAGTAAGTCTCAGAGTGTTACAAGACCTAGCAAGTGAATCAAAGAGCTCTTCAGAGTAGGGACCATGTACTTGTTTTATTGCCAATCATAACATGCCTCCCATCTAGGCAGGTCATCTGTTACAGAGTTTTAAAACGACACCAACTAAGATTTGCTCATTTTTTTTTTTATTAATAACAATTGGTTCTTGGCCATCATTTCTAATAGCAGTTCCCACTTGGAAGTACAAAGTGGGAACTTCCGCAGTTTAGTCGAATTTAGCCTATTCCTTCCCTGTTCCCCATGGCTTGCTGGGAAGGATTTATCCAAGAAGAGCTCGTTGTTCTCAGATTGAGGCATCTGCTATGAAGGATACATGCACACTATGTGGGATGGGAGGCCACATGCTGGGTCCATCACCTCTTTCAACCCTTGCAAGGCCAGGCAAGGCAGGGCTACCAGGTTCAGCCGAAGGCTGACTCGGAACTCATAAGGAAAATGCCAGAATAGGTGACAGGAAACCAAGGGGAAAAGGAGAAGCACTGCTCACCTGCTCTCCTTGTCGACATAAAGCTCCACGTACAGAGGGTTGATAGTCGGGTCGAGCACCCCCCAAGACCCTCCTCTCAGCTCACCGTGTGGGGGGATGTAGATTAGGACAGGCTGCTTGAACTGCCTGACGCAGTCAACAATGTGAGCCCCAAACTTCAGTATTTGATCGTACATGTCTGCAAAACGAATGCGCTGCTGCAATGAGCCCTTCCTGGCAATGCATCTCCCTCTGTGAGGCTGACTGTGGCTTGGGACACACATACCCAAGAGCAGTGCCAGGTCACCATTCCTCACCCCAGATCTCGGATCTCACCTCTGGCAGGCCCCACCTTGCAGCAAACCATGGCATGTCCTTCGCAGCCAGTGGTTAAAGCTGCCAAACTTTTACCTAAAGTGACCCATGGTGCTTCCCTCCTTCAGAGGCAACGGGAGCTGCCTCTGCAGGGAAAAAATGGGTCCAAAAAGACCACCCCCAGACCAGCAATTGAAATCACTTCCCTCCACACTGCAGGGGAATTTCTTGGTGGTGCACCACACCATCAGCATCCCCTCAAGGGACATGGATCCCAGAGGGCCTGGCCATCTTGCAAATGGGCGCCGCATGGCTGATCTGCCATTTCTCCTGTCCAGAGACCTCTGACCTGAGCGGGAATCACCTTTCATGCCACCAGCGAACCCCCGCCAGTTTGCAAAGATCAGGAGAGGGAGGTGCTCTCGGTTGAAGTCTTTCATAGCCTGGGTAGTTTTGAAGGAGGAATCCGAGAACCAGACTTGCCCGGCTTGCTGGACTATCTGAAAGAGAGTGGGCAGGAGGGTGCTGGTTGCACCTCACGGCTCTGGGAATTCAGATACTAGTGAGAAGGCCGATGGCTCTGGTAACCTTGCAAGCCCTGTGCAAAGTGGCCGGATGACTCGGATTTCCTTCCCTACAGAGCACGGCCCCAGCAACAGTGCAGAGGCTCATGATGATTCCTCACATACCTTTACTTCGGAGTCCAGGTTGGCCGGGTCAGCGGGTATCGTAAGCTCTACGCTCCGGGTCTCCACAGCAATCACACCGACGGGAATCCCTCCCAGCCTGCAGAGACCAGCAGTCAGGTCAGGTGCTGGAGCAGAGAGGAGCTTTCGCTTGTGCCGGCTCAGCCCTTCCCTCCTCCCCCCGTGGTGTAGGAAAGTCACTCCACAGGTACCCTTGAACCTGCTCCCAGGAGGCCTTCAGCCGCAGGCAGGGCCCTGGCAGATCCCTGCCATCGCCAGTGCTGCCTGGCTGCACGCCAGCTGTCCTGCATGTGGGTAACTTGGCAATCGATTCCAGCTTGCCTCACACATCAACAACCCTAGAGGTTGGAGCCAGGCCGATTCCACCAGGACGTGGCTCTCAGCGAGTGCACAGGTCTAGGGAGAAGCTGTGCCGGGCTGGTACCTTGCTCTGCCAGTGACGACAGTCTGTGCCCAGGGCTTCATGATCTCCATGAATGAGCCGTGATCAAAGAAGCCGCTCTGCCAGGTCCCCTTGACCGCTGCCAAATCAGAGAATGCCAGTCAGGCCGTTCTGCCCAGCAGTTCATGGCCCTTTGTGCCAAACAGCAATAAAACCCCACAATAATGGCCGGAGGATGTTACGGCAGCACACACACAGAGGACAGGAGGGTGCTGGAGTGAGAATACCTTTACTTACTTGGATGGGGTCTTCCGGCCAGCAGCCATCTGGGGTCATAGGGCGCTTTGGTAGGGACAAAATCAATCTCTCTTTCTATGGGGTCACTTATGGCAGTAGCAGGCACTGGGCTGTGATTGTCCTATAAGAAAAAAGATTGCTAATCCTGCTTGAACTTAACGCCACGGCCTGTCCTAGTGGAGGAACTCTCCGTTCCCTCCCCACCCCGCTCCAAAGCTGCATAGGCTGTTACAGACAGATCCCTAACCCTGACCCACCTCCTGGAGAGTCACTACTTGCATTGATAATATTTAACACGACTAAAGGTAGGTGGGACCACTGCACAAGCCTACCAGTCATGGCTCTGCACGTGACCACCCCCATTTAGGCCTAGTTTATTACAGAGGCAAAAAAGCCTGCAAGGCGGCAGCTCCCCGAGGCACATCAGTACCCGTAACAGTGCTAAAGAGCTACTTGGCGTGATTTCTCAGGGCCCAGGGAGTCATACTGGAGATGATCAAGCAGAGTAGCCACTCCACTGCCATCCTGTTGTAGCTACCTACCTTTGGCATGTATGAAAGCCACTGTAAGACAGTATAGACCCCCTCGAAGTCATCCGGGACAGTGACATGGGAAACACCGTTATTATGCATGATGTGCACGCCTCCCAGCTGGTTATTGGATGTGTAGACTTCACGCCCCAGGACCTGGTTGAAATCATCCACAGACAAAGTCTATCACTTTTTCTTAAACTGTAGGTCTTTTCTCTAAAGTGCCTTACATCTGTTCAGTTAGACAAGTACATACCTCTGTGCATTGTAAACTGGCTTCCCTCCCTAACAGAAGCCAAGGGACTTCCTTGCATTTAATTTGAACCTGCTCTAAACTGACTGAAGCTAAACTGAAGAGAGGATCGTCATTTTTTAAAAAATCCACACGGTAAGTGTGTCCACCACTGCTTTTTTGGATTGGTTCAGCTACATGAGTTTAAAATCACACTTGAAGTTAAACCGGGCTGGCAAAACAGCCCACAAAATATGCAGGTCTTTGGACTAGAGTTAGGGACTGGGAACATGTTCTGCTCCCAGCCAGAACACGTCTCATGTCTCTCAACCTCTGTTGCAAAGACCCCATGGTGTGTGGGTTCACGTCGGCCCAGCTCTTTCAGAGCTGGCAGTCACTACTAGGTAATGAATTATAAGGCTCTCATTCAAAGAGCTATCTTTACATTAATTTTCCTACTGGTTTCTTCTTTGCACAAATACTATGAATAATTCACTCAGTTTAAAAATTGCCATTTCTGGACCACAGTGGAAACTGTGTGAGAGAAGTGTTACATGTCCAATTAAAAAACCTAAAAGCTCTGGAGGTGGGAAGAGGACAAACCTTTCTGGGGTCGCAAAGCAGCACGACGACTCAGCACCAGAGAAGACGGTTTCTAGGGGATAAGTCAAGTAATGGGTATAATTAGATTATTCATTACCTTATTCAAAGCTTTGGTCCCAGTGAGAATGATGTAGGAATTCTCCACCTGTATGACTCGCTGGCCCAGCCTCGTCAAATAAGCACCAATTCCTATGGCACGACAGGTCACCTAATAGACAAAGAATTGAAGAATTACTGACACAGAGTGATGCAATTGTGAACAAGAGTCAACAGCACTCTGCATTTCCCCGTCACCAAGGTGGAAAGATAATTCAGAAATTGCACTTAGTCCTTTTCATCTACATGCTCATAGTATCACAGTCTAAGTGACTGAATGACATTGTCCATTCTGATGTTGTAGCTTCCTAGCTGCCAATTTATAGCAGACTATTCTGTTTTTCTTCCACTGAATAGTGCGTGTGTTGAAGCAAACTGCTGGGCTTCTAGTTTAAAAAGCCAGTTCTAAGCAGTTTGCAACTCTGAGAACTTCTGAATATTGATGCTTAAGTCAGTTCAAGAAGACTCCACATCCTATATTTTTCTCCGTTTTCGTTGACCAAATAGGAGTCACCTTGTTGAGCTCCCAGACATGGCTTGGAAAGCGAGTACCAGAGGGGCTGTGCATCCTAGACAGGAAACAAGGTGAAAGACGCACAGGATGAAACAGTGAGTAGAAGACAGCGAAAGCCCTACCATGCTAATGGTCACAATTTCATCGTATGCACAAGAGGTCTCCCCAGCAATGGTGCCAGCAGCGCGCAGGTTCTCCACGCCCAATCCTTCCTCTTTGCCAATGATATCTGTGAGGATGTACCTGTGGGAAACCAGGAGAGACACTCTAGAGCAGGTAAGATCAAAGATGACAGTAGTTTTCCCAATTTAATGCAAGGAAGGCACTGGGCTGAGCCCTGCAGACCCGAGTTTGAATCCTGGCTCTGCCACACTGGATTCGCACTTCTCCTTTTTGTGCCTTACTTACCTCCACCCCCAAGAGGGGTGGGTTTGTGGGAGCTGAAATATGGATCCAGTCCTGTTTGGAGCCTCTTCCCTGAACTCCCAAGAGCTCTGTGGGACAGGAAACTCAGCAGCTCTCAGCCACCGAGCTGGGGCAAGCCAAAGAGAGCCGAATGCATGGGTGCTTGAGCAGGCCAAGATATGAGCCCTGTCCACTGGCTCCACACACTTGTGGAGTAGACGGTTTGGAGGGGCTACAAATGCAAGGCCTACCACCAGGCAGGTGGTGTCTCCCAAGACACAGCAGTGCTGAGGCATGTGCTGGTACCTGCTATGAGCTGTCCGCTGCACACGTATGGTTGGGTCAGACGAACGCCCAAGCCCACTGGGAGACAGTGCAGATGTACCAACAGGCACCTCCTAGCCATTACCCTAACCCCCCCACCTCTAGCTCCATTTCTGGTGGGTCAGTACACTCCTGATAACTGAGGGGCGACAGCTCTGCCTGTTGGAAACTGCAACCGGCTACAGGCAGCCGCACAACTAGGTTGGCACCCCTGTTTTTCTTCATTAAAGAACGTTATGGGTGGTGTTGGTCTACAGGATGTCCACCGGGTCCCCGTGAGCAGCAGAGCGCTTGATGGCAGGGCACTCTGAAAGGCAGTTTAAAGAGAGCTAGCAACCATGACAAGCAGCTCCTACACAAATGCAGAAATTTTGTAAGTGGTCGGTCTCTAATAAGAAATCCCGGGATGGAGAAACCAGCTAGCAGGACTGACACCCGTCCCTGCAGGGGAACATCCACTTGGAGCATTGTCCTTCCTCCTGGCGCTGACACCCACATGCCGGATTCGCAGAAAGGTCAGGCTGGGAGTGCCCTCCACAGATCATTTAGTGCAGCCCTCGATGATCTAAATGTAGCTAGACTGTTCCCATCAGGTGCCTGCCTAGACCACACTCATGAGCCACCAGTGAAACTTTGTCACGCCCGCCCAACGCTTCACAAGCCTCAGCATCTGGGAAATGTTCCTAACATACAACCCGCAGCTTCTTTCTTGCCTATTAAGCCAATTTGTTCTTGCCCTTCCCCCAGCAGACATGATCTTTAATTGCCCTGCATCTCTTCATAACCTGCTTATGTGTCGGCTGACTTCTGTTACAGAGAAACATCATCCCCACGAACCTCTGCTCCACACAAAGAGCCAGTTTTCCTTAACTCCACACCAGGATAAGACAGTGCCTTGAGTTTCTTTTTATTCACCTGGACTCGCCTCCTTCCTCCACATGCTCACAGTGCACTGAGTTCATGGAGCTGATCCTTGTGTAGTCCTGCGGAGTCAGGTACAGGTACTTGAACCCCTTCAAAGAGAGAGGGAGAGAATTAGCTCAGTCTTTCACACAGGCAACTTGCTACCCCGCAAAAACTGGAGTCTGTTATGGTACAAGTCTGGGGAGCTCGGAGCACAAGTTATGTTTTACAGATTGGTAGCTTAAAATTCTAATTAACTGTCCTAAAACTGGGCACTTACTTTGCCAACTGATGTTCAAGAAGGACACAGCATTAGTTTTACCTGTGCGTGAGCTATACATGCAAAATTTCACCACACTAGCATTTGCTACCACATTATGCAGAGGTGCTCAAGAGTGCACAGCGGTTCCCAGTCTGTGGTACGGGTACCACCAGTGGTACGCAGACAACCTGCCAGTGGTACGCATTAACAGACTTACTATAATTACTTTATATGACAAACATTTGCTGGTGGCACTTAAGGTTGTATCATTTTAAATTGGTGGTGCACAATTTGTCAGAGTTTGGGACCCGCTGAGTAGCGTATGCATCTCCACTACAACAGAGCACATGCAGATGCTCAGTGAGAGGCTCTGGGACTACGTGGGGAGCCTTTAAGCTGCAAGCACTGAAATGACTTGAGAGGTCTTGGTCCCAGGGTTCACAACATAAACTCAATGTCCCGTGACCTTTCAATGAGGTTGAAACCCCTAAATTATATTTGAGAAGTGGGGCCAGGGTTCCCTTGGCCATTCCAGCATCTGAAAATCCCACCCATTGTAATTTCTGACTGCAGTAATGTCTGAGCCCTCAGACAGAAGAAGGGCTAAAGGTCACATTTTAGAGAGGTATCCAGGCACCTAATTTCATAGTTTCGTAGTTTCTAGGGTCAGAAGGGACCTGAGTAGATCATCTAGTCCGACCCCCTGCCATGACAGGAGACAATACTGGGGGTCAAACAACCCCAGCAAGAAGTTCATCCAACCTCCTCTTAAAGCCCCCCAGGGTAGGAGCCAGCACCACTTCTCTTGGAAGTTGGTTCCAGATCCTAGTCGCCCTGACCGTGAAGTCGCCTCCTGATGTCTAGCTTAAACCTGCCCTCTGCCAGCTTGTGACCATTATTCCTGGTCACTCCTGGTGGTGCTCGGGGGAACAGGGACTCCCCCAGTGCCTGCTGATCCCCCCTGACTAGTTTATAACAGGCCACTAGATCCCCCTCAGCCTTCTCTTTTGGAGGCTGAACAGGTTCAGGTCCCGTCGCCTCTCCTCGTAGGGCCTGCCCTGCTGCCCCCCGATCATGCGAGTGGCCTCCTCTGGACCCTCTCCATGCTGTCCACGTCCCTCCTGAAGTGCGGCGCCCAGAACTGGACGCAGTACTCCAGCTGTGGCCTGACCAGTGCCGCACAGAGGGGGAGGATCACCTCTTTGGACCTGCTCAAGATGCATCTGTGGATGCATGACAAGGTAATCATTGAAATGAAATCAATGAAATCATTTCCCATGATTTCAAAGGCAGGCACATGCCTAAACCCCCTTTAAAAACCTGACTTCAAACTCAGCCTTGTTGCTTGCTTCCAAAGATGCATTTTGGTTTCTATCTTCCATTTTCCCTGCTTGGTTATAGGAGGACCAGACACCACACAGGAGCGGAGGGGTCTCTGGGCATGCAGAAGAAGAGGGGTCTTCTCACAAGCAAAGAGAGAAGTGGATACAGCCTATCTGTGTGCTTACAGTGCAATACCATGGCTATGCAGGCCCATTTAACCTCACGGGAGCTATTTCCTCATTCATTTACCCTTTTGATTCCTAAATGATGTCTATCACAGAGGTCATTTTCCCTCTGACCACAGCAGGACAAATGTACACACCTTGTTGGGGTCAGCAGGGTCCACCCAGGCCACCTGGAATATGTACTTTAGCTCCTCGGCAAGCCCCATCCGTGCCCCGCTGTTCGCCGCAATGTAGACACGGGGGATGCCCTCTGCACGGGCCAGCTCCGACGCTCTCAGGAAGAGGAGGTCCTCCTTGAGTCCGAAGGAGCCAATCTTGTGCGTGATGTCGTTGCTTATGACGATGATGTCCCGGCCGCTCGGATACTCGGGGGTTTTCAGCTTCATTTTGAAAGCCACCATCCCCACCTGCCCAAAACAACAGGCAGCTGAGGAGGGCGGCTTCTCCAGAGGGGGTGGACCATGGCAGGAGGCTCCTCTTTGGCTCTTTGAAGGTCAATTAATGGCTCTCCCTACACCCCTGACTCCTAGCTGCATTCACCGTACTTTAAAAATGCAACGCAGGCCAAGTTTTTGTTCCACTTGAGGCTTCTTGCAACTGGCAAGAACATCTGGGAATCAGGGATATTTCTGGTGTAGAAACACATTCTTAATCGGAGTCATGGCTGCCAAAGCTTCACAATGAAAGCACCCCTGACTAAGCTGGCAACCACCGTTTGTAGTTCATGTCTCCGAGACACAACATGCGGTGAACCCCACACGCAGTGTCTTGCTAGGCGAGAAGACAACCTCCAGCCCAAAGCATCAGTCAAACCACCCAACACCAAGGACTGAGCTTGAGAAATGTACTCGACGACTCCTACTCTAATGACTACATCGGGGGGAAAAACCCCTGTGTTGTCACAGTCCTGAGTTAAAAGGAAGAGAGATGTAGTTAGCTGTATTAGTCTGAAGTCAAATGGCAGGCAGGGTAGATTAGCAGCTTACAGATGAACCAAAGGAGACAGAGAGATCTCTACTTTGGTTAGTCTATAAGGTGAACATCTACTGTCTTCCACTTAAAAGGAAGAAACAGTTGCCCATTCTTCACTGGGTACCATATTTAGTTGGTTTTCTGCATGAGAGTCAATGGGTATTACAGTACTTTATACCTCTTTCTTCCACTGTTCACTGCGGCTCCACTCCACTCCCTCCTCCCTCCCCATCGCACAGTGCTTTCCTGCGCTGCCTTCAGCATCCACTTCCTTCTCTGCCTCCGTCTCCCCTTTTCTCCGCACTGTTCTCTTCAGCTCTTCCCACGCTGCTCCCTTTTCCAGTTCAGCCCCTCAACCTCTCCTGTCTTTTTTTCTCTGTCAATCTCGCTCCTACCTTATTTCCACCAGGGAGTCTGTTCATCTGTACCAGCTGCCCCTGGGAATCCAACACTAACTCGGTGTAGGTGAGGACGTCTTTGGAACAGCTCTCGGTACAGCCCCAGAGCTTGAAGAGAGCCTGTGGAGGGACCAGAGGCCATTAACACAAACAAAACCGATGGAGCCAAAAGCATGTGTTGCTGCTTGGCAAATGTGCACCTATATGGCAGCCTTGTAGTCAGTTAAGTAAAGGGACTTGAACTACTGCCAGCTTGACTTTGCTGTGTTTCTCTTCATGCTGGGACTTTCTTATTGAGCTCCTCACACCTGGTGCTGCTTCAGCAGGGCTTTCCCGATTTGTGCCTTAGAAAACATCTTGCCTATGAGAAAGCGTTCTCCAGGCCAATAAAAAGTAGCGAGGAGAGTTATTTTTTGCCCAAAACGGATAGACATAGAAGGAGAAAACAGATCATGGAAATGCATCAGACTTCTCCTTAGCATGACTGACCTGCCTGAACATTTCGGGGAAGTCGTACACGTAGGTCGTGCCCAGAGACTGTGCCTGGAATCTCTTGGACTGAAGCAGGTCCTTTGTGACGTACGGCGTGTTGATCAGCATCCCGTGCAGTGGCCCTTGCTTGTCTCCATAGGAGTGGAACATGATCTAAAGAGAAGGGTGGAGTCAGCGTCCCCCACACCCACCGACTGCTCATTAATCAGTTAAAAGGCAGGCACTCAGAAGTTGAGTATGGCTTGCTGCTTTGACATGTTAGAAGGCTTATGGTCTATGAGACTGGTAACAACAGACCCCATCTCACCATTCTCATCATAAGGACCAGACTCAGAGCGGTACAGCAGCATCCCTGGTTGGTACGGACATCCCCACCAGTACTGTAACAACCTGGTTGCATCTGCCCCCATGTCTTTGCACTTGCCTAGACATGAGGCCTAAATCCCATACAGCTAAATGCAGGCAGCATGCCCCCTTGAGCTCAAGTGCAGTAGAAGAAGCAGAGCTTTATTCCCAATGGCACCTTGTGGCTCGAAGCAGCTAGAGCGTGGCGTGGCTTACATGCACAACACTTAAAGAGTGGTTTTAATGCAGTTGAAACTTGACGTGGACAGATGCACAAGCCTGTTTAAACTGATGTAAAGCCGCTTGGAATGGTTCAAAAGCATACCTGGAAAATCAAGCACTATTTTGAACTGGATCACTGTGATCTGGTTCAGTGTTTATGTGCAGATACCAGGTACTCCGTGACATACCTCTGGTTGGTCCTCCAGGCAGCCCACACTGCACTGCTCTTCACCCCACACAAACGGCTGCAACTAAATGCTCTGGTGTGCAATCAGAACTCGACTGCTTCAACCTGCCCCGCTTTTTTTTTTCCTTTTGTTGGCACTCTTTATCAGTGTGCTCTCCTACACTGCCCAGTCAATACACACTATCTTTCTTATATGCCCCGACTTCCTGCTCAACCGTGGCCCCTCACCAACACACCCCCAGCCCCTGGGGGCCCCAAAATGTGGGTCATAGCACTGCCCTACACCCTCCCCAAGTTAGGCAAGCACACTGCAGTCAAGTGCAAGCTACTGAAGTTTATTGAACTCATAGTCAGGAGAGAAGGGAAGGCAGACACGTGAAAATATTCCCAGCTACTCCCTGGGACTCCCAAAACATGGATGCAAGCACTTTCCACCCTCTACCTGCAAGGCATGCTCAGCTGAGTGCTGCCCTTCCCACCCCTGGTACCAGAGCCACAGCACTTCATGCAACTGCAAACTGGTTGCTAATCCGTGCCATTTGGAAGGGTTCAGTTGTTACGTGTGTCTGCACCCTTAGTGACAGCTTGGCCATGGACTTGCTACCGTGGTTGCAGGAATGCCGACCCTTGGAGAGAGGCAGTCCCCAGCTCTTGAAGCCTCAGCTGAACCCAACCCCTCAGCAACTGTTCATCCCTAAATACCAGAGGGAAGCCTAGGGACTATTGGCTGGTTCACACCAAGTACTTGCTCTAGCCTCAGTTACACACATTCCCCGTGCTGGAGTCCTTCACTTCTTTGTAGAGACTAATATCCAAGTAGTAGCCAGACTCGTTGGCCAGGAAGAGGCGGATGGGAATCGCCTCGGTTGTCGGCATCAGGCGGATGTTGATCTTCACTTCGGCCTGCAGGACCCGCAGTTTCCACAAGCGGCTCCCGTAGCGCATCACCATGGAGCGGACTGACTCCTCTATCTGGGGACACATGGGCCAGAAACTCTCTGAGCTGCTGGAGTGGCGACATCTCAAATGGCTCCTATCAGACATGCCTCCCATTCTCCGGACAGCAGGACAGCAGCCCTCTGGGCAACATGTGCCCACGTGTGCCTGAGCCAAAAAGCACCCCTTGCCCTTCCTCACTTCAGTTTACACACGCACACACGCGCAACTGGCAGACAACTTAAAGTCACACCAGTAAGGGAAAATGCAAGGTGCACCATGGCTGGGTCCCACGCTGTCACCTCCCTTCTCTGAGGGCCGGCATTGCTATGAGACGGTCCCAGCAAGAGAGAACCAGACCCTGCCTCATCTGTTGGCCCTGAGTAGAAAAACCTCTTTGTGTGAGATATTTTTCCTCCCTCCCTTCTTGTTGGGAGCCTGGCGGTGCTGTTTCTTTAGCAGCTGCCAAGCCAGGGTTGCGGGAAAGAACCAGGGTGTCACCCAAATGCTGGTGGGCAGCCATTTTACCTGCCAAATACCTGCAGGTCTACTCATAAAATGCTAATTCATTTATAAACATTAGAGAGCTCAGTATCTCCCGAGTTAGCAGTGCTTACATTCCCTCCGTGCACATTGCACGGGAGGTAAAGTGCTCAGTGATGCTGCCGGGATGAGGCCAAGGTTATGAACCCTACAGCCTTGTACTAGAGCAGGGCTGGCGGAGAACATACCAGCACGGGACAGCAGCGTGTCGGGGAAGCCATGCTCCCCTCTATGACTACCCCTACAACAAGCCACCGCTGCGATCCCGTCTTCCCACAGAACCTCTGTGCAGGAAAAGCCCCCGTTCACCGGGGAGGGCTCACCTTGGAGGGGTCCATGACAACAGTTGGCACAAAGTTGAGGAAGATGTGGTTACAATCTGTGCGGACACTCGTGTTGTTGAAGGCCACCTCCAGCTCGTCCATGGCTTCCAGGAGCAACCGCTCCCCCTCGTTCTGCAGGTACTCGAACGAGGCTTCCTGCAAGGGGGCCAGAGAGAGCAGCAAACCCACCACGCTGAGGACAGGGACTTTTCCCTAATCCGATTACTCTGAGCAAAGCATTGCCTTCAGCTCCCACACGTGCAAATCATCACCCGCTCCACCAGCCCGTTGCAAAGACCTCACGGGCAAGAGAGACCAATGTAGCACCCGTTCCAAGCCACAGTGCATCGGCTGCTGTGCCCTCATTACCTTTGTGATAAGGTCTGAGTGGCGCACGATGGCTCGTATGAAGAACCGGTGGTCGGTCACTTCTGCCCCCTCTGCCACCTTGGAAGCCCCCAGGTAGAGATGCATCTTGTGGTTGGCACAAGGGATAGCGGTCAGGTCAAAGTTACGCATGCGGCTCAGCTCCAACTGGAAGGCCAGGGCCGGTTCCAAGTGCCGATAAATCCGGTCTTCTGCAAACTGGGAGAGAGAAAAGAGAACGCAACCCCATGTGACCTGGGGAGCACGCCTCTGAGTCCCGCCGTGACATGAGAGACCTCAGACAAGGAAGCCCTACCTCGTCTCTTGCTCTGAATGTAAAAAACTTCGGGAATTCTCTCTGTAAGAGAAGAGGAGGGGAAGACGATGACATATTGGTAAAACTAAGTCAGCCCTCAAACAAGAAACTGTCATTTCTTGGATGCCCTAGGGGAAAAAAAATTAAATAAGAAATAGTAAAGCCAGCAGAGAAAGCAACCTGGAATACCTGTGTTAACTCACCTCTCACAACAAAAAAATGTCTGAGTTAGTAAAGTAAATGGTCAAGCTTTCCACTCTAGGAAATCCTTACTATAACATGTAACACAATGAGTTATTGATTGATACAGAGCCTAACAAGCTGCTTAAAACAATCTCTAACTCCTTCCACCGAGCTGCTATCATATCCATCCCTAGCTTGTATCTCTGACCTCTATCAGTCATTTATTCACTCTTAATAAACCCTCGAGGGCGTGGATGTATAAGCCCAGTGCAACCAAATCGAATCAGCGACAGAAAATGTCCTCTCCTCCACTGACCTGCTGTGCGACCAAGAACGTGATTCTCCGGAGGCCACAGTCAACCAGGATGTTTTTCTATATGGAGACAGGAGATAAATACTGTGTCACTGGCAAGGCCTTCAGGACCCCAGGGAAATGTTAAATGTTTTCAGGAGGAAAGGCGGACAAGTCTCAGAGGCATTACCCCAATGCAAGACCTCTTGAGAGAGCTGCACTAAATACCCAGAGCACAGGGAAAGCACAAGACCTTGGACTGAGCAAAAGCTCTGAAGATAGGCACCAGCTTCTCATCCTCGAGGTGCTCTACCCACTGGATCGCGATGTTCAGGATGTGGATGGGCTCCTCTCGGACGTTCTGGGAACAACACACGACGCTGTCAAGCCGGATGCTTGGGAGACAATGGCAGTCCTCAGCCTGCGCCACCCCCAGGACTGCGGGAGCAGCCAGCCCGCGGTCGTACCTTGTTGTCCTCGTCGTCGTAGAGTGTAGCTTGCACCTCGCTGAACAAGGGGCTCTCGGAGGGTGGGTCGGCAAAGGAGGAAATCACTTCATCGAAGTTCCTAGTGGGACCCAAGCAGGGGGTGGAGGACAAGTCAACGACCTCAGCGAGCTGGAGAATTCCTGGTGCACAACCTGCTTTCCACAAAAGCTGAACTACTTGGGCCAGGAGCACTGGGGACTGGAAACAAGGAGAGAAGGACTGGACTGGGATTCAGGGGACCTGGTGTCCATGCCTGACTTTGCCACAGACTTTTAGTGCAGTCTTGGGCAAGTTGCTTGTTAACCTATCCTGTGCCACAGCTCCCGAGATCCCAAGGCTGTTGAGGGAATAAAGGCATTCATTGCACAATGGCCAGATGCTCAGGCTACACAGGTGCATGCGTTTACCCAGAGTGGGCAAACGTGCTCAAGTGCCTCACTTTTCCTTGTCGAATAGGATTAGCAACACGTGGACTGCTGCCTCCCTAACTTTTAGTTGTCGTGCTTGGTTCTTCTTCTCCAGCTGCTTAACACTCAACTTTGGCAGGACCACCGGCATTTCAACTGCCTGCTTGAAGATGGCTTTGCTTAGCCTGTGGTCCCAAATGTAGCTTTATTTTAAAATAGGATAGTGCTCCATGCACCCAGTGGAAGTGTCTGGATAAAAGCAAGGGGCAGTGAAGGTTTTCCCTTTTCTTCTCCTACCTGGTGAAGTCTTCAAATCTGTTGAAAGCCACCATGGCACCCATTCTCTGACACAGAGGAGAAAACCCGCTGTCCATAAAGAGCTCAGTGCTATGCCGGGCTAAGTCTGGGTTGGATATGCTGACAGGGACAGACATCCTGGACAAAAACGGAACAACACGAGAATGAGACCCAGCTCACAGAGAGGTGACAGACAACGGGGGATATAACTGAGACAGCAGATCCCCTGGAAAAAGGCCTTTTCATTCAAAACAAGATAAAAGATTATCTACATAGGACTCCTTCCCCCTCTTCTTACAGGGGCTGGTGGCCTCTATGCTGCCTCCTAAGGCACCAATGCCTGTTTTGGTTTGCTTTTTCCAGTTCAGGCCAAACAAAAAGACGCATATTTAGCTAACGCAATTCTTTGAAAAGCCCTGTGCCAATCCAATCAAGCACTCTGCAGCAGCCAGCGGCTCTCCGGGGTTTCTGAGGAGAGCTGACAGCATGCTGCTTCCAGCAAAGAGGGGATGACGGATGGTGGGGCTATATTAACTTTCTTATTTTATTAGGCTGCTGGCTGCTACTTAAGTTGATGCACTTTTAATTGCTAGCTGGGTATCTCGGCCTTTCTTAGTGTTTTTGGAAGCAAGAAGACTTGGTATTTCTTTGAAAGCACCACAGACCTGGCTGCAGACCTAGCTGGTGGACGGTTGAGCTCATGCCCATCCTGGAGGTGATGATAAAAGCCAAAAAGCTCTACTCGTGAAGAAGCTTTTTCACTGGATATGAAGGGACTGGGTGCAATGCCCAGAACAGAAAAGCTTCGACTGCCAGCACTGATGGCAGCCGTGCCTTGGAAGGAGCAGGGCCTGACCAGCAGCAAGCCCGCTGGGGGCAATAAGCCACTTGCAACTTGGCTAGACTAGTCCCTTCAGTGGAGGATAAAGGCACAGGAGCCTATTCCACCGCAGCCCGTGCTCCCCTTCAGCACACTCATCCCACCCTCTGCTGGACACTCGCTTTTCCTCCTAGAACAACACTCCCTGCTCCGCTTCCCAAGTTTCTTGGGCAGTGACAATTTCTAGGAACTGCTGGCTCCCTTTCTCCTGAGACTCATCATAACTTCCTCTTTCTTCAGTGCTCTCCATCATTTCTCGTGTAAAAACGCTACTGGTGTCAGCCTGGGCCTTCAAAAATGTCACGCAGCGCCAGTAACCTAATGAGCAACTTATTGATTCCTTCTCATCTGCCAGGGCTTGCACCAGTGAGGGGAGGACTGCATCTCAGGATCCAGTCTACTCTTACTGCCCAAAGTACTCTGGTCACTGGCACAAGCTGGCAGAGGAGGGCTACCGAAAGGACAGAATCTCTCTGAAGACCAACGATGCCACAGAGCAAGGCAGATGCCCTCTCTTCACTGGGGCGAGGTGCTAGGCCCACTTCAGTAATTCTCCCCAGCACCATGGAGAAGGCAGTTGCTTCCACCTGCCTCTGCTCAGGGTGCTTGTGCAATGAGATCCTTTTCCTTCTCTCCACGAGCTTGTCCGTTACCTCACAGTTAGTCCAAAATGCCAGCGGTTAATACAAAATGATGAGGATTCACTGGTATTAATAGAGCTCTGATCATGTTATATTAGGCAGGGAGACGAGATACGGAGAATCGGCAGGGCTGCCATGTTTTTAGGACCACGACACAGGCTCCAAAGTCAGCAGCAGAGCGAATTCATTGAGGCTAAAAACAGTCCTAGAGGTCTGCCCCGGCCTGAAGTCCATTTTGGACTGTTACAAACGTGGAACACCGTACTTCGGGCTCGATGATGGCTGACGGTGACTCTTGGTGCTATTTTAACCCGCTCGGTATTACTCTGCAAGGCAATGGGCCAAGCCAAGGGCCGGCACTCAGGACTCCCGGGCTCTAGTCATACTGGCGCTCTGCTGCTCAAGTGCTGCATCACCTTCCACCCCCTGAGTCTATCCGTCGCACAGAAAAGCTCTCTTGCCTAACCCCCAGCCAAATAACAAGAACAAAAGCCAGCACAGGACTTCAGAGTTTTTAGCCGTTATGTATCCAATGCTGAGTATTTCATGCTCTGCTGCCTCCCTTGTTCTCCAATCAAGGGCTATCAATGTACTAGCTCTTTTTCTCGAGGCACCCTAAGCTTTGCTGTAATCTTGGCTACTGCAGTGACAACTGCTCAGCCACAGGGATGAGTCAGAGACTGCCAACTTCTGTCCATCTCTAGTAGGGATGCTTGACTTTAACAACAGCCAGCAAGCTCGGGGGGAGAGAGGGAGAGGGAGAGGGAGAGGGAGAGGGAGAGAAACGGGCACGTTTGAGGAAGCATTAATAGAGCAACAAATAATCATATCTCATGCGTCAAAAAAGAAGTTCTGCACTCTACCTGCTCAAAGTAGGGATGCAGCCTCTGCAATCAGAGCATTGAACAACACCATGAGTGGGAGCAGAGAACCCAGCCAGCCCAACACCCCGCACCCCAGATGGAAGAGGGGCTTTATCCCACCGGGCAACGACTGAATCAAGTCCCACCAAGGGAGAGGTAAAGCCAGAGCGGCGGTGTTTCCTTAGGAATGGCTCGGCACCAAGCACCGGGCAACACAGAAGTCATGCCGACCTGTTCGGATGGGATGATGGCAGCATGAACTGGAACTCCACCACACAGGTGCCGTCCGACAGCTGGCGATGCTGCAGGCTGTTCAGCTCGTAGGCAATATAGCCTCGCCTCACATACACCTGGTGAAAGGAGAGGATGGGAGTTTACACTGTGAATAAGAGTGGGGTCCCCACCAACCCCTACGCCCCCCAGCCAACAAAGCAAACAGCACCACCGTCTCTCTTGATGGTGCTCCCCGTGCCTCAGGCTCTCTGGACAGCACCACTCCTAATTAAGAGGCATCCAGGCACCCCCCAACTCAACCTTTACCTCCAGTGCTGCCATGCGCACTACTTCGTTTGTGTGGTAGAAGAAGATGGGCAGCACGTCGAAGATGGTGGTTTCTGAAAGGATCAGTTTCTATCAGGACAAAACAGGACCAGGAGTGACAAAAGGAAAAAAAAAGAAGCTAAAATGAGACATGGCAAATGGCAAAGCAGAGGAGGAGAGGGAACGTGCCTCTGTGAGACATTCTGTTCTGCAAGCTTCCTTCTGCTAGACTGGCCACAAACTGTCCCAGAGGTTTGAGGGGTCTGCCCTGGCCTGAAGCCTGCTTTGGACTGGTGCAAACATGGAACACCATGTTTTGGGTTCAAAAAGGGCTGACACTGACTGCTGGTGCAGGACAAGGTCAGCTGAGGGATGGATTCATTCTGTGTAGGTGCTCAGCACCAGTTCTCTGACAGAGGGGCATGTCTTATGCAAAAAGGGCTTGGCCACACGTTCTAATTAAACCTGGATGCAAATCAGCTACAGAGTTGCTATACATTTTCAAGCACTAACTTGGTAGCTGGTTGGCTCTTCTTATAGCTGGACGGAGACATTTTTATGGGGTGATAATTACTTTGCACCTGTGGCTGGTCTAAATTTATTGCACGAATGATCAGTGAATCGCACAATATGTGCGCTGTGTGGCAGGGACCAAAGGGAGAGCTCCCACTAGCTTCCTGCACACCCCTCAGGGAGTGGTATAAGAGTGGTGAACCCGGGCTGTGGGGGTTTTCTGCAGGCAGTTAACAGCAAACAACCTTTCACGTGACCTGGATATGGGCTAAAACTGACAGGTAAAGCTAGACAATATTCACAAGCCTTGAAGGCTTTTTCATAAACAGCTTCCAAGCCAAATTCCCTCACAAGCCAAAAATCACAGCGTATCACCTCCTCACGCTGGGGGGTAAAAGTCCCTGCTTTCAACACACAATACTACGAACATCCCAACCTTGAGGTTTTCAGGGCAGAACTGGTGGCCGTACATATCGATGGCAGAGAGGAGGATGGACTCCACCTGGTTGTGTCTCAGTTCGTAGGAAGGGAGGTGAGATGCAATCAGCACCTAGGAGGGAAAAGACCGGAGGTGAACGGCTGAGATGGAGGTGAAAGGCAGGGTTGTGGGTCCAGGGTGGAACCAACCCTGCTGGACAATACCGTGTACAGCCAGCCCACATACTGACCTGTCTGGCTCTCAGAGCCACTTTGGAGTGCTCTGTTTTACTGAGCTGCGTCAGCTCGTTGAGGATGGCCACCAGCTCGTCGGTCAGGGTGGGTTCTCGGCCACAGAGCTGATCCTAGGCGAGGGAAAAACCTTCCAGCATCAGATTCATTCTCATTAACATTTACTGCTGCACATAAACCTCTTTCTGTATCCCTTCATGTGCCCTGAGTGTCTGTGGACCCATTCTCTTCACCCACAGGCAAGGAGCCTGCTCCAAACAGTCAGCACCGGGAATATGGTATGAAGATGGGGCATTTTTTTAATGACGGCTCCGGTACCAAAAACTCCAGTAAGGACTTTCAGGGGCTGTGGGCAAACAAATTCAAAGCAGGTGTCATACAGGTGGGGGAAGGGAGAGGGAGAAACCCTGTAACATTGAGATCAAAATACTGTCAAATGTCTGCAGCAGTAGTCTACTGAGCTGCACACAAGACAGAGTCAGGAATCTCCCACTTTTTAATCCCAGTCCTCACCTGCCACGTACACTTCGTTGCACTGTACTGACCACCGCGCCTTTGCATAAAACTGTAACTATAGAGGGCTTCCCTTCCCTTCTTCATTACTGCTTAGTTTCCACATGCCCAGGACTTCCCTCCCGGGTTAGCTGTAAGCACCCTAGTGTTTCAGAAGAGTCTGGATAAGAATCAGATGCCCATGCTGCCTAAGAGAGCTCCTTCTCTCTACTTACAATCAACATGGTCACAAGAAGGTTTTTCTTTGCCACCTGGGCATGTGCAAAGATGCACTTGAGCACCGGGGTCATGTCAGGCTTGTACTGCTCCCTCAGGTTGACCACGCATTTGTCGTAGTGAGCTGAGGAGGAGAGGGAACACCATATGCGGTTAGATCTGTGCCCACCAGCCCAGGGGCAAACCTGCCACCCCTCTCGTCTGACCTTGCTGGAACTGGGTTTCCACTTGCAAGTATCTCTTCAGCAAGTCCAGCACGACTGACTTCATGTAGCCCTGAATGCCACTGCGATACCTAAGGAAGAGTGGAGGAGAGGGCTGATGGCTGGAGCTGCGGCCTGGAGCCAGCGCATCATGGCACTAGCCAAGCTCCAGGGACGAGAGTGCAGAGCCAGCCCAGGGGTGGGAGCGGGCCCCTCCTCTCATGGGGAAGCTGGCAGGAAGTGAGGCTTCCTGAGTCGAGGATGAGGTCTTGCCACTGTGCACGTGGTGGGTGTCTCAAGGCATTCCCCTTGGGGCCCCGCAGCGCAGGCTAGAGTTGGTCTCCCACCACTCCAACCCTCCCACATAGGACAGGCTGTTACAGACGGCCATAGCGTCTGCCTGAAAACTTCCCACACCGCAGAGCAAGACGCAGCCCAGACAGGCAGGCATTCACCTCTGGACTAACTGCACAATGCTCTGGGTGTTCATGAAGAAGACCTCCCGATCTGCCTTCCTCTGCAGAGTGGCTGCGTGGCTGTCCAGGACGCTAGCGATCTGCACAAAACACAGGGAATGCTGGAATGAAGCAGCTAATGACTAACATGAGCCCAACAGTCTGGGACAAACCTGGGATACAAGAAGGAACCTGCCCTTTCAGAGGCAGTATCCAAGACAGAGAAGATGCTATAATACCCAGGGTCTAAGAGATGTTAATCAGCTTGAACTCCGGCTGGGTTTCCAAAGAACCCAACGCCAGACGCCCCAGGAAACCTCCAGCCCTTAAACAGAAGCTGTTTCCTTTCTACCAGTGCCTCAGCCCATGTGAGTTATCCCTATGCACGTGAGCAATTCAATTCGTGTCAATGAGACGCTCCGCTGGAGAAAAGATATACATGCCTTACCCCAGATGTCCACTTACAGTTTCCATTCTTGGGACCTCCCAACTCATAATAAATCTACACACGTTATGATATATGTAAAAACCACTAGGGAAGAACTGGAACATGAAAGACTGCAAGGCGGCTTACCTGCTGACTAGGAAACTGGCACAGCACAGAGGTGATGTTACTGGCATACTGGGCCATCACTTTTCGTACAGATTTCTCCACTGACAGAGGGATTCTCCCAGAGACGCTTGTCATGATCTCCTGCAGCTCCAGAAGGGGCAGGGATGGGTCCCGGAGGGTTTTCATCAACTTGGTCACCCATTCTTTTGCCTAAGCAGAATAAAGACCCTTGGTGCACAGGGGCACTGGATGTCTTGGCAAAAGCCAAGGGAAACAACCTTGCCTTGCAATGACAGCTATGTTTGCAGTCCTGTTTGGAAGTGATCAGGAGGGCTAGTGCAGTGAAGCCCAGGATGGTTTCTCAGTGGTCACCCACCCCCGCTGAACAGGGCTCCACACCTGGTTTTAAGTCCCCTCAGGACCAATTTTCAGAGATGCCGAGCACTGGTTGACTTCAGTGGGTGGCTCCAACTGCATGGCATCCCTGATAGACAAGGCCCATATCATCTGCTACAAAATCATCCTCTCTCTGTTCTGAGCACCGTTGCAGATTAGCAGCAGAGGCTGTTACAGGAAAGCACCTACCCTGGTGCTGAAATACGGCTCAGGCAAGCAGAACCCATTCATGATGTTGATCAGCTTATGCAGCACGTTACGAAAGACCTGGTGCAGCTTCTCCCCGGTGATTGGCAATGTCTGCTGAGCTGGGAGGCCACCTCTGTACAGCTGGGCCTGAGGTGGGGCAGAGAGAAAGGAAGGACTGGACCTCCACGCATGCAAGAAGCAGGGGAGAGAAGGGAGCCAAGGCGCCACTAAGCTAACAAGTAGAAATGCATGGTACATTCCTCCAGCTACAGCAGAGGGACAGAGAGGATGATCACTTCTGATTACACTTTTGATTAAAAATGCAGTGGAAGATGCAGTCGATCAGTCAGTCAGAAGTCTTAGGGAAACTTAGGAGTCCTTACCTGTGTCGTTTTCAGTAAAGTCTGGATGATTTACCTCCCTTCTGGCTGACGTAGCATCTATGCTTAGTGTGATGCTGACTAGCCAAGGGTGTTTACAGAAAGGCCAGACCTTCAAATTCCCATCTCCGCAAAACATTTAGGGTGTTAAAGCTTCCAGTGAACAACAACAACATGACAGTGTCAGAGGAGGGCACAGGCTGAAGAAGAGCAGGTGCACCAAGTAAATAGGTAAGTGACTTCTCCCAGCAAAGATACTCACTGGATGCACTTTGGTAGGATCATCCAACTCAAGCCTGGCTATGACACAGTCTGCCTCCAGCAACGCTCCTGGCGGCTTTATATAATGTACATGACCAGATTCTTCTACAGTCAGGGGCATGATCATTTTCATCACCTGTAGAAGGGTTGGTGGAATATTCAGAGAGTGTCATGAGTGAATGCTATCCATGCAACACCCGGAGCCTATGATGCAATCACATCTTTGCAACAGCTGCGAGATCAACCTGGCTTTATTTTTCCTGGGGGAGTGTACAGACCCAATGGATGCCTTTCGGTGCACCATGTGGACTGGGAAGCTGTTAGCCAATTACCTCAATCTCTGCAAAACTGTGCCCTATGCAGACGTGGTCTCCGTCTTTCACAAGGTACTGCAGCAGTTTTCCAGCAGAGGGTGATCTCAGCACACTCGGATCTTTCTCCTTCTCGAAGTCACACGTTTTATTACTGATGGTGACTCGGTATCTTAAGGAGGGAGGAAATTGTTACCACTTAACATGCTTGCTGCCTGCCACAGAGGCAGCAGCTTTTGTGCCAGCTCACCAGCTCAACAAGAAATCTGTGTGGGACTCAAGCTTTGACCTACCGGTCCGCTTCCTCCTTCATGTATGTAGTGTAACTGCTACCATTGTAGGACAGCAGCAGCCCGCCATCATTCAAGCTGTGCACATCAATCTCAAGGTAGGTGTCATTCATTATGATGATGTACGTTGTCGGAGACTGACGGGCAACCTATTAGAAAGATTCCCCAAGGCAGACATCAGCAGCACAAAAATGACTGCAAACTTTCTCTGCTGAGGCCTGTGGGAGTTGTCAATACCTTGGCATCTCCAGGGATCTGCCCCTTGACCTGTACCACTCGCCTGCTTTGCATTAAGCCTGTATGGATGACAGGGGAAGCAGGGCTCTTGCTCTGTACTGGCCAGAGCAGGACGTGCTGCAGTCTCTCTGGCATTCTGATACTCCAGCATACGTAGGGTGGATGCACGTACATGTGGAGCAGCTGTTATGTTCCAGTTGTCATGTGTAAGAACTGAGAACTATTCAAGTGTAGCAGAACTGCTCTACCTTTAAAACTGTTTCATCCAGCTCTTTTGCAAGGGCCCCGCGTGTACATGTGTCCATCTGCACAGTTAGCGCTAGCATTGCTAGCCTGGTTCTACATCTTTACAGCTACCAGTAGGTCTGCCTGATCTTCCACTGGTCTGGCTGGTCTTATTTTCCTGCTGTACAGTTGGGGTGAAATTATGTGTTACACTTACACCATACCAAGGGCACTAACTAAGCAAGCATCTGAATATTGTAATGCCTTACCTCGCGCTAAGTGCCTTCTGAGCGTCTCAAAGTGACACTACATCAGGCAAAGGTTATCTCTGAGCTACTCAGCTCATATTAGGGTAACTTCAGGCTGTTCCGTGGAGATAAAACGAACAATTACCAGTCCTTCAGCATCCCAGGATGCATTGCTCCCAGCCTGCTTCCCCCACACCAGAGCAGGGATAGAGCCAGGTATCCTGGATCTAAACAAAACCCTGCTCACCAGATCTCTAGTGGCAAGTCAGAGCTGTGCGGGCAAGACATGGTATTAACCCTTAACATGGCACTGCTCACCACACATTCTGACTTTACCACCACTTCACACCATGCACTTAGTGTGGGCTAAGGGTAATGTGTAACTTCACCCTCAGTGGCATATAAGAAGTGCTGTGCTGGGTCAGACCAACAGTCCACGTAGAATATGGCATCATTTATGTTCCACTTCCTGAGTGGCAGGAAAGTAAGATCAGCTGCCCTCTGAGAGCAGGAAAACTGTCTATTCTGTAAAGACAGACTCAACTAAAATGAGGTTTCTTTTTTATGTCCAAATAGAGAAGGGTAACATTTGTGCTGCAGCTTTTATTGAAAGATGCTCACTTTGGTCTTGCCCGAGAGGATCTGACTCCACACGGGTTACATGCCTACCAAAGTCTCAACACCAACACAGATGATGCGGAGACGCCGTTTATACCTTGACAGCGTACTTCACCCCTTCGGAAATGAGCTCCACATCTACAATGTTCAGCAGGGAATCTGCTGGCAGCACCTGCCCCCTGAAAGGCAAGGATAAAGTCAGGCACCACATGCTTTATAGCCTACTAGCATCAGTCCAGCTAGGAAGGTGGGCAGGTGCTGCTTTCAAATAGGCCACTGTCATTCAACGTAGAGACAAAAACAATGGATTCAGACCAGAAAGGGCTGAAGCCAGGGAGGTCTTCTAAAGACAGACCTGCAAGGGAATTAAAAATGGCATCTCGGGCTCCTGCCAGCCCCACTCTTGCTTCTTTCTGCTGTATAAAGGCATACTGCAAACGGTGGGAGAAGACTTTCATTGCATCCCATAAGTCCTGTATGGCTCAGAAAACGTGATGGGCAACAAGGCAGCAAATAACACAATATCACACAGGCATCCAAGAATGAATGTTCAGAGGATGAGCGGGGAAGGAACTTTGTGCCAGACTTGAAAACTCTTGTGGCTTTGGTTAGCACCTCTCACCCCGACGACCTGAGAATGCCTGGGAGACAGAACATGGCAAAACCCAAACCAACTCCTCCCACCAAACAACAAATGCTAAATGCAAGCCAGTGACTATCAGCTGCTCTTCATTCGTCAGTATGACAAGGGGCTGGTCTGATCAAGTCCAGTTGCCTGAACTGCAAAAAGCAAAGCAAGCGCAAAGCAGTGCAAAGCCAGGCTTTTCCTTTGTAGTGTACTCTCTGCAGGCACCATTAGGTCTCTGGAGGCCAGTCTCCTTCCTCCCACTGATCTGTCTTTGCCTCTACAAGTCCTTCAGTTGCTAATTCCCTAATCTGCTCCAGGGAAGAGAGGTGTATTCCCAAGGCAAAACTTTCTGCGTCTTGCTTTAACTCTCCTTGGGTTATTCGTTCCATAACAGCAGCTGGTCCTGCCCTCTGCTGTCAAAGGTGGAAACTTGCAATAGAAATATCATGTGTGATTAACCTCAAAGCACACAACCACCGGACAGCTTGAAAGGCCTCAAGTCACACACATAAATCTACTACTCTGTAGGCGAAGAGAAAACTGGGAAACCAAGCCATGTGTTCAATATATGGGCATATGTTGTAGCCCTTGGTCTAAGGACATAGGCCGACAAGGTTCTTTGGGTAAATCTGATATCTTTTATCAGACTGACTCAACTACTTGGAAAAATTCTTCTTTGCAAGCTTTTGGGAATAAATACCCTTTGTCAAGTTGAGGGAACATCTGCAGTTGTATATCAGCCACTGGCAGACGGGTCATATTTGACCTGGGGGAAGTGGGCAGCGGGGTCCCCCAGGGCTCAGTCCTGGGGCCTGCGCTGTTCAATTTCTTCATCAGCGATTTGGATGACGGGGTGAACTGCAACCTGTTTAAATCTGCTGATGATACCAAAATTTGGGGTGAGGTGAGCACGCTAGTAGGGAGGGAAAGACTGCAACAAGACCTGGATAGGTTACAGGAGTGGGCTGACATAAACAGGATGCGTTTCAATACTGACAAGTGCAGGGTGCTGCACTTAGGCAGTAGTAACCAGCAGCACACTTATAAAATGGGAAACTCCCTTCTTGAGAGCACGGAGGCAGAAAGGGATCTTGGGGTCATTATTGACTCCAAGATGAACGTGGGCCGACAATGCGAGGTCACGGTTGGCAGGGCTAACCGCACCTTGTCGTACATCCAGAGGTGCATCTCAGGTAGAGCCAGGGAGGTGATCCTCCCCCTCTATGCGGCACTGGCCAGGCCGCAGCTGGAGTACTGCATCCAGTTCTGGGCGCCGCACTTCAGGAGGGATGTGGACAACACTGAAAGGGTCCAGAGGAGGCCACCCGCATAATCCAGGGACAACATGGCAGACCCTACAATGAAAGGCTGCAGGACCTGAACCTGTTCAGCCTTCACAAGAGAAGGCTGAGGGGGGACCTGGTGACTGTCTGTCCGGGAGTTACCCGGACTAGGGGGCTACAGGAGGTTCCTTCAGCCCAGGCGCAGGGGGCAGAGCAATCACTCCCCCGATCCAGGCTCCCGGATCAAGCGGGAAGTTTAAAAGAGGGCCCGCGAGTCGCACGGCAGAGAGAAGCAGCGGGACCGGAAGCGGAGGGGCGGATCAGTGCCTCCCAGAGCACAAACGCCAAACCGGAGCTGCGTGGGTGGTCCCCAGCCGCCGCGGAGGAAGTGGCAAGGCAGATCCATGCTGCCCAGCACCGAGCCGGGAAGCCGGCGCTGCCAGCATGGCCTTTAGCGGTCGCAGAGGAAGCGGAGGGACGGAGGCACGCCGCCCAGCGTGAAGCCGGGGCTGTCAGCAGCAGTTCCAGCCGCCGGTAAGGGAGAGGAGGGGCAGATCCGCCCCGCCCAGCGTGGGGCCACTGAGCCGGAGCGGCCGTGGATTCCAGGAGCTGGTGAGGGCGTGGAGGGGCGTAGCCACCATGCACCACACAGAGCCGCCGAGCTCGGGCAGACAACGTGGTCTCCGACCAGAGGCAAGAGGGAGATGGAGCAGATCCACATTGCCCAACAAGGGCCCGCTGGGCCAACGTGGCCGACGGGGATTGCTGTCGCAGACGGAGACGCACGAGAGCGACTACACGCCATCCAATACGGTGCCCGCACGTTCTGGCGCGGCGAGCAAGGACGGCCGACGCGGATGCGGGGAACCGGTTGTGAGTCAGGCGTCCGGGAATCACCATATTCAGTGGGCAGAGGGTGCGGATTAAGCCGGGGACTGGCCAAGGCAGATAGACCCCAAGTGGTGGCCAGGCCATACGACGCAGGGGAGGAAACTATGGGAACCTCCCTAGACTGAGGATGAAAGCAGCAGGGGATTACCCCACAGCACCCTGGTAAAAGGGAGACTGATACTTTGTGTAAGGGAGAGCGATGAGGACGCTCAACCCGGAGGACCGGGCGAGGGTGTAGGGGAGGAGGAGCCCTCAGGAGTCCCCGCTGACCCACCAGTCTCGTTATTGGACACTTTGGCACGCGCCGCACAGGAAGATCCAACTGAACCGGAAGTTACATCAAAGTCATGGCAGGCGAGCGTGACGGGCGCAAAGACCAAGGGAGAGGAGAAAGAGACTGGTGACCTAGAGCGGGGACACGGGAACCGAGTCACCTAACGAGGGACTGGACTCGTTCACACTGTCTATAAACTCACTAGGGGGGACCAGAAGGGTTTGGGAGAGACACTGTTTCCCCTGGCACCCCCTGGCATGACAAGGAACAATGGACACAAATTATGAGAGCGGAGGTTTAGATTAGGCATCTGCAAGAACTACTTCACAGTCAGGGCGGCTAGGAGCTGGAACCAACTTCCTAGGGAAGTGGTGCTGGCTCCTACCCTGGGGATCTTTAAGAAGAGGCTTGATGACTACCTGGCTGGACTCATTTGAGTCCAGTCTTTTCTCCCGCCCAGGCGGGGGGTCAGGCTTGAAGATCTACAAGGTCCCTTCGACCCGACTTCTGTGATCCTATGACTATTCATTCCATCCAGGAAGAGCACACACCAACTGTAGATGCTTCCTTAGCCTGACGAAGAGTATTTATACCCAAAGGCTTGCAAAGAAGGATTTTTCCAACTACTTGAGTTGGTCTAATAAAACATATCAGATTTACCCAAAGAACCTTGTCTGCCTGTATTCAGTATAGGACATTCTTAATACTTTACCAAGGGTGCTAGATGTGGTGGCATTGGACATGCAGTGAGATGCACTCTCAGTTCTAAAGAGCTTGCAACCTGATCCAATGAGACAGGCAAAAGGATGGAAGAGGAACCAAAGGCAGAGGAAGCTGAAGTGCCTTAGCTCAGCGTCACAGCCAGTCAGTGGCAGAGCCAGATGAAGCACAGAAATGTCCTGAAGCCAGTACAGGATCCCTGGGAACAGCCTGTCAAACCCTGCACTTAATGCCATGCCCCCTACACATGCCTACTACTGCTGAAGTCAACAGCAGGACTCCTGCCCGTTTCAGATGCAATCTCCATAGTCCTTCAAACCTGCTGCATTTTACCTTTCGAGTGAATGCAAGAATTCGGTCATGCAGGTCCGGAACAAGGCATCGGCTATGTTCAGAGCGCCGCAGACAACACCCAGCATGGTGTCAGGCTTCTCGGCCTAGGGGGAAAAGAACAAGGCTCTCAGTACCATGGGGCAGAGGATCCAGGTGAGAAGGAAGAGGATGGCCCAGGAGGGAGAAGCTGTGCTCCACTTTCTCTACCTGCACTTTCTCAGCGATCAGGTGGTCCAGCCAGCCAGTATCAATCTCATTGTTCTGAAAGCTCTCAGTCTCCAGCAGCTTGATCAGATACTCAACTGTTGTTCTGAAATCCCCTCGGATCGACAGCTCTTTCAATGCTACAACCATGTTCCTTTAAAGGAAAGAGCTACTCTGTTCAGGCTGCTTTTCGTAAGACCTGAGCAAACTGATCCATAGCCCTACTGGGCTTGCACGATAATCACTGCTCCCCTCCCTCTCATTTTGTTTCCAGCCACAGAGACTCCCAAATCTGATTTGCCTGGTACACAGGTGTTAAGTAACTGCTTTTCAAATACGCAGACACGTGGGCCTTAGATCAGTGGTTCTCAGCCTTTTTAGACTCCAAGCACCCCATGAAAAATGCCAGCTCTTAGTTTTCACTCTTTCTTTTTTCTGCCTACCAAAACCAGCAGTTTTTCTATTGCAAAGAACTCAGAAAAGACCGAAACTATGGATTTCTGTATGAAATGTCTCAGCTTCTCTTATGACTTGTGTTTGTAAACCTCACCATACTAATACTATGCACTACCCCACAGCACTCTTGAAAGGATCTCATATACCTTGGTTGAGAATCACTGAATTAGATCGACATGTAAAACACTGTCATGGGGCAGCAGAGATTTCCAGCAAGTCGCACAGAATCTGGGTGGCTGAGGGTGCTGATTTGGTACCCTAAAAACCTACACCAAATACTTCTATCGCTGTAGAGACACATACCTTATGGTTCAGAAACATCTCAGAGTACCTGCTATTAATCTGCTCTGCACATTTAGCTTCTAGCTTTGTGTAACATCAGAGCTCTTGAAGGTCCCAGTTCAGCAAAACATTTAAGCACATATTTGAAGTTTAGCACATGTCTAGCACTAGTGAAGATCCATTCTTCAGAAGAGCCTAATTAATAAATGGTGCTTTTCAGTGATACTCAGCATTTCAGTGCATTTTAACCTCTCTCTGGAATCTCTTTTTCAGAGCCAGCTTTAGCAAACGCAGGGCCCAGTTTGAAAGCAAACTACAGTATGCACAGGAGAAAAATGGCATGCAGGGCTGGTGTGGCATACACGCAGGTGGCAGTGAATTACGTAAACTAGAGCAAAAGACATCATTTTCTGTTGCTAAATAGCGCAACATTGAGCACCTGGTTTCTTTGGCTTTGGGAGCACATACTAATGCTTTAAATATTACTGACGTGACCAGAATGAAAGGAATTCCGCGTGCTCCCTAAAACCTGGAGCCTGGGGAGAAGGGTCCCATACTAAAAAACCAGCACTACCCTTTAAAAGGAGTCTACAACTACACTCTTCAAAGCAGCTGAAGGTATTCATTTGCCCCCTGGGACCGTGTCAGGCATTTTGGAAGGAGCGTTCACTGAGAGTGGAGCCCCCAAAGAAAGTTTACGGTCAGGGGTAGTACTGACGAGATGGCTTCCTCGCGGTTCTCCCCCCAGGAGAAACAGTGCCCGAACTGGGAATCGGCAAACTCATGCAAGCCACCGGCTGCTGCCACGCTGAAATAGCCCCAGACATTCTTGCTGCTTCGGAAATTCAGCTCCTGCACCGTCCCCGAGCTTGGCTTGAAACCCTGAGTTTGGGGTAAGAATTAGAAAGCACACAAGAAAGTAAGAACCAGGGAAGGGGAATCCCAGAGAAAGTGATGGCTCTTTAATGAGGATTCCTTTAGCCCTGGGAGATTTCAACTGGAAGTCGCTCCAGTATTTAACTATTTTATCAACAAAGGACTCTTCCAAGACTAATGGCAAAGTCTTTCCACCCCAGAGAGTTGATCCCATGTGGCGGGGACTCTTTAAGAACAGGGCTCCAGCCTCTCACCTCCTCGGGGTTTTCGCTGGTGATTCTGGCAGCGATGACGTGGCCTCTCGGCGCTGGGGCATTTACCGGATTCTCAAAGCAGATGGGCGTGTCAGCCCACGGGGCCTCTCCGTACAGGACTCGAATGTCCTTTATGCGGTGCAACGGGACACCCATTGAGATCTGCACGTGTGCCAAGTAGGAATGACAAAAGAAGAAAGGGTTCAGAGCTGCTGCTTTTTTTTCCTTTTTAGGAATGAGGCACCAAAATTAGAGGGACGAGACAGTTTGACTGAACAGTAACAGGGCACTGCTCCTTTCCCTCTCTCAACTCAGCTCCAACTCAAAAGACTAGGTATCTGGTGGCTGGTCAGAGCCCTCTATGAAAGCGGTCTGTCCACTGGCATATCGTTGAGGTGCTCAGGATAGATGGGGCATTGCTGAAGAGCCTGCGTTGCCACCTGGGCTTTTCCTAACGGAGAGAAAACACCTTTCTTGCAGGCTGTCACTCTGGTCCCTTTCACAAGCTTTACACCCATGCAAGCTGCACTGCTGAAACTACTAGTTCCTCTGTTCTCTATGTAGTATGGCAGCTTTATGAGGGCGTGTGGGGAGAAAGGTCAGGCAATTGCAAGTACCTGCAGCTGAGCAGCAGGTAAGTTCACGTCTGCAACCATTTCCGTGCAGGGGTGCTCGACCTGCAGGCGGGGATTCAGCTCCAGGAAGTGGAAGCTCCCGTCCTCACTATACAGGTACTCGACCGTCCCCGTGCTCACATAACCCACCATCCTCGCGAGGCGCACGGCACACTGGGAAACAACGACACAAACCATTTTTAGTGCTGGCTCCCGGTCACTCACTCCGCTTCTACCACACACAGGCTTCTGACAGGCCTCTCCCTGCAACAGTCTTCAAGCTGGGGAGACAGAAAAAACTGAAGCAAACAGGAAAAACCGCCAATGCTTCAGTCCAAGAGGGAGGATCCATTTTGCCATTAAGAATGGAAGTGACTGGGGAGTGCAATATGCTGGGGTCTGGTTGCAACAGGTAATGCGCTGCAGAGAAGCATGGAGGGGGAACGCAGCGCAAGCCGGGAACTGGGGAACGAACAGAAGCCGCTGCCCCATTAGCCAGGTCACAGAACTAGCGCCCTCCAGCTCAGCTGGCCGCTGCTTCCTTACATGCCTAATCTGCGAAGGCAACACAGCACCATTGAAACCCTACGGCAACTGCATGGGACAGTGGGAGGTCACATAGGCACTAGCTCAGTTCATCACAGCTCCCCGCCATTAGGACTCAGTCGCAGGCTGAGCTGCTGGGGACTGTCTGTTTGGTTACTGCGTGTCAGGACCACCAGCAGCCGGCCAGGGAGGGACTGAGAGAACTGTCACCCTGGCCACAGCCTGGCCAACAGTCTCCTGTGGGCAAGGGTTTTGTTCGGCTGTCCCAGGTACCCAGCTGAGGGCGCTGCTGTCTCCAGATTTGGTCCAGCTCCTCCTCTGCATTGTGGCGACAAGGCATTCAATAAGCCTGGCTCACTCGCTGCCATACTTGTCAGCTATGGAAACGAGAAAGGGAAGGACGCTGGGTGCCAGGGGAGGGGAAAGAGCTCCCCAGTGCCCTTCGCAAGAGCTGTGGCTGGGGGTGGCCCTGAAGTGACCTTGCTACCTCATTTTCCAGGGTTGACGAACCTAGCATGGGAGGAAGTAGGTGGGGATTTTTGGCAGGGAGACTGAGCTCTCTCAGCCCCTGCAAGTGTAGATGTGCCCTGAGGCTCCAGTCTCCTGTCCCCACTTGCTCCTCAGTCTCCTGACTATTCCCTGCCTTCCACTCAACCTCTGGTCTCCTGACCCCAGTCCTCAGCCTGCTCTTGGGTGTCCTGACCCAGGACCTAACCACTGGACTGGACTGCCCAAACCCAAGTCATTAAACTGTACGTCGACAGTGTAATAGCTGAGGTCCTGACTCCTCCGTGCTACTGCAACACAGAGGCTATTTCTTTTCCATTCACCAGGAGACAAAGCAAGGGCATCATGGCCCAGGCTGAGAAGGGATACAGAAGTGCTTGCTAGAAGCTCAACAAAAGGTGAACATGAGAGCCTGCCTTCAGCTGTGAGGTGAAACCCAAGGGTCTGAACAACTCATGCAGGTGGCTTTGTCCATGTACACCTTGATCGTAAGCTCTCTGGGGCAGGGACTGGTCCCTTTGCTATTTGTTTGTACAGTGCCTTGCTTGGTGGGGTCCCGATCCCTAGGCTGCGTCTCTGTGGCCTCTGGCGTGAGCCCAGAAGCACCCCCGAAAAACAATTCTCACATGCTGGTGCCTGATCCAGGCGTGCCCACCCCCACACATTAGGAAGCACAGATGGCCACGAAGGGGACTGAGCCCCTCCGAGCGGTCGTCAGCGCACACCCAGTGCTGTTCTCAGGCTCAGGCATTGCTCCGATATGAACCTGGCAAAGCTGGAGGAACCAGCAGCTGGAGGCTTCTTGCCACCAGCATCCCCTCTCCTCTGTCCTATCCCCGGCCACCCGCCTGTGCCAGAGATGCCGAACACCCACCTGCTCCATGAAATCAAACACGGCGGGAGCAGCTATCGTGGCTGGAGCCTCTTCGATGATCTTCTGATGTCGGCGCTGGATGGAGCAGTCACGGCCGAACAAGGAAACCGCGTTCCCGTACTGATCGGCGAGGACCTGGACCTCCAGGTGTCGTGCGTGCTGTGCTAATTTCATCACGAAGATGGGGGACCCGATGGCCTCGCCCTGGACCTGGGAACGGAAGAGAAAACCTGACTCTGGAAGGAACAGACGAAATGCCCTCGCAAGTGGGATGAGGATGGGAGACGTGCAGAAACCCATCCTTGGGGTGTGGGGAGGAAATTCACCCCCAGCCCAAGGGCAGACACTAGATCCCCACCCCCAATGGTTACAAATCCCACTCAGGGTCCGGCCTCCTTTATATACTCAATGGTTTTTATTTTTTTTTTTAAATATGAAGGAAAGTAACTTATAAAGAGAGCCAGCCTGTCAAAGGGTCCCGATAAAACCAGTCAGAAGAACAACAGGGGACTGGCATTCACATTTCAGAAAGCAAGACTGGAGATGCGAGGGAAGACTCTGCTCAGGGCACCTCATGTCCCTAAGGCAGTGTTTTTTAAGGGACAGGCTTTTAAGGGACAGGCACGCACCTTAGAGCCTCTTCCTTGTCCAAGGGGAAATTAAGACAGGCAGGATACCGGAAGGGACAAGGGAAAGCTTTACTTCTTTTCCCTCAAATGGGACAAAAGGCAGGACTGTTGTTTTGGTACAAGACACAAGTACGGCAGATGAATCGGGAATCTTCCCCCGTGCCTTTGACTTGTCTGAGAGGGTGGGATCTGGGAGCAGGGGGCAGGCACCTTCCTGGAGAGCCCCTTACTTGTCTGAAGCGGCTGGCAAACTCCTCCGCAGTCTCTACTTTGCGAATCCCTTTGCCCCCGCCGCCTTCGGAAGCCTTTATCATCACGGGGAAGCCGATCCTCTTGGCCACCTGAGGGAGGGGAAGGGGATGCAGCAAGCACTTTTGGGCACAGCTCCCGAAGCACCTGGACTCACGACTGGCTGGCCCACCCTCCCCCTGGGTTGGACAGACCCCCAGAGAGCACCGCAGATGAGGTTTCATTCAGTGGCCCCCTCTGAATGGCAGCACTGGACGGAGCTGGTGGCAGGGACCCTGTCCTCTGGAAAGAACGCTATCATGCCTTACTTGCAACGCACGCCAGTCACCAGGTCCCTTAACGAGCCCAGACAGGAGAGAAACCATATGCACACTGCCTGGGGCTGGGCCAGGGCCCTTCTTTACCTCCAGGCCATCGTCCACATCCTTCACGCAGCCCTGTGCATAAATCTCCAGGGGGACACTGATGGTCCTCTGCTGCTCGTGATCCTCCTTGCTCCACTCTGCCACCAGACCTGCACGTGCAGAGCAGAGGGACTGCACCCAGATCGGCAGGAACAGGACGACCCCGCACCCTCACTGCTGCCAACAGCTGCGTTGGTGCACTGAAGCCCCTTTGCTTCCCCAGAGCCGTATGCCCACAACAGCAGCCTACTGAAAATCAGGCCAAGCCTGCTGCTATCTGCATGCATCATACAGAGGTGGGGTTCCCTTGTATTTTCCAGGCACCCCCCTTACGTGGGGGAGCTGCCCTGAGTCAGGGCAAGCACACTGAGACTGCTCCACATGGGTCCTATCCCCACTCTCCAGTGCACACAGAGACAGGCACGCACAAGCCGGGCTCTGCCGAGATGGAACAGGGCATCTCATGCTGGTACAAACCCCAAATCCTTACCCCAAGCCTTAGAAATGTTGACCTGTTAAAAGCATCAGCCCCGTTTGGATGCTAACACTTGGGCATTCGCTCCATCCCCCACAACCTGCTTGTGCTGGGACAGTGCATAACAGCATTGACCTGTGGATGGCCAAGGGGCAAAGCAAGGCAGATAGGAACAGAAGGGAACAAGGAAGCCATAGAGGTGACAGTGCTGAGAAGAGAGCAGCGCAGGGTGGGATGGAGGGAAAATAAAAGGATAAGAAGTGACTGGAGGGTAAAGTGACAGTGAAAAGGGCCAGCAGAAGAGAAGCATGAAGACAAGGAGAGTTGGAAAGGAGGGAGGGCAAAAACAGTGGGGTGTCGGGCAAGCCAGCTCATAACAGCAGGCAAGTTCTTTGCAGTACACAGGCAAATTAGGAACAGCACTGCCATAAAAGACCCGACCGCTCCAGCTGCTAAGATCCCTGCTCCTCCCTTCTCCGGTCACTCTGATGCACAAAGCAAGACAGACAAATCTGGCCTGTGCCACGTCCAAGCAAAGCACCGCTCAGGCCGAAGGTGTGCTTACCACTTCCACTCCACGGTAATGTGGGGATCTGAACTGTCTGTGCTATGATGGTGGAAGCCACTTTATCTCCCAAGGCCCACATGGCATCACTGGGAGGACCTGAGCAGCAGCAGGAAATAAGAGGGGGGTTAGTCAGGGAGGACATCCCATTACCTCTGGAAGCCATGTAGCACCACTGATCCCCTTTCTAAGGGAGGGGCTCCTTGGAAGCGCATGAAACAGGCGTCTGCAAGGCTGGGGTATGGACTGGTTTACCTGCCAGGTCCCTTCCAGGCCAATGCTCATAAATGCAAAGGCACCATTTTTACATGGGAAACCCAAAAAGAGTGGAAGCCACATAGGAAGTTTCCATAAAGCTGGCTTGAGAGCCTCTATGCTTTAAGGCTGGTGTAACCACCAATGCTACACGCCATGCACTAAGACGTGTAAAAAGTAGTGGCATCTAGAAACCAAGGATACAAGTGTTTCGGGTTGCCGATATGCAGTGACTAATTCTGAGGTATGCTCCTTACACATGCATTCGTGTTTCCCCAGGCTAGACTCACTATCTTCATGTTTCATCTGGATCAACTGCTAAAGACAAGCTGTGGTCGTTTACATCATATCTGTATTTGTACATGGCATGTTGGGCAATAGATGCGCCTTATGTTTTAGGGCCTACATAGTTAACAAGTCAGCAGCTGGTGTGCTGGCAGTAGATGGTTTGATTAGCTGGTTCCTGATAAGAAGCCTTGTTGAAAGCAGTGTAAGTCCTTGCCTGAATAACTATCCCACCCGCTGCTGTTTCACAGGCTAACCAGCCTCCGTCCCTCAGACAGGGATTAGCCTTTGCTTAAGTGAAATTTCTCTGCTTACTCTCACAGGTTCTTTCTACCTGAATCTGTGTTTACTCAAACAGATAAGACTAGAACTGGGACTTGCCCTTTCTTCCTATTTTTACTTCTCTACCTTGCTCGTTCCCAAAATAAAAAGGAAAATAAAAGTGTTTCAGTCTCCAAAGTTATCCTTCTTTCCTATGCAAGAGGAAGACAGTGTCTCAGAGAGACAGTCAGGGACAGATGCCGCCAAAAATGCCGCTGCGACAAAACCAGCTGGAACATAAAACACATCTTGTATCAGACAGCTTATTGACAGATACCACACATGAAGAGCTAGTGCAGTCTGGGGAGATATCCATGCAGGTGTAAGTAATGTACCCCCAATTTATCCCTGTATATCTATGTACCCTGCAACTACAGACAAAACCATTCACTGGATGTACGTTACAGTGGACTTCCATTTGCTTCCTTATGCAGAAGGCCAAACTGTGAAGATGTAGAGAGCCTCACCGAGGAAAGCCACCCCATTTTTCTGCAGCAGCTCTGGAAGCTTAGGATTCTCTGAAGCATGTCCCCAGCCAGCCCACACCGCCTGGGATGGAAGAAAGAGGGAGTAGGAGAGGTCAGCTGTAAAGTCATGACTTTGAGTCCCAGTATCCTGCACTGCTCTCCAAGAAAGACCAGCTCAAAGCACCATTGCATTCAGAATCACCAACTCTGCAGCTCATGCCTGCTTCTAGACACCTCTTATCCCTGTCCAAGTGCCTCCCTTGCTACTGGCTGCAGGGATCTTAAAGACCTGTGAAGCAGTTGTCCCAGAGACCACCCTGTCCCAGCAGGGAGATGACTATTTCCATGTCTCCTTATTTTCAGTTCCTTGAAGGATTGAGTCATCATTTCAAAATGGACCATCTATCTTTGTGCTGCTCCTCTGCACAGCAGCTCATGATGGCAGCAGAGCCCAAGACAAAGGGTTAGCGTGTGACTACGAAGGTCATCAGAAAAAAAGCAAGGGTGGACTGTTTATCAGTAACTGGCAGTGTCCAGCACCCTGGCACCAGGCTGACACAGACCAACCATGTGAGACTCCTGTTCCCAGGGCTCTGGGACAATGAAGGGGGAAATCCTCACTTCTCTAGCACTCTTATTGCCCAGTGGAGCTGACAGGCACGTTTCCATCAGTTCCCATGGAACTGCTCAGCCTGGTGAACCCCTGCTCTCTTCCCCCAGAACCACCTGCCTCCTAGAAGGAGACATTTTAGGCCTTCAAGAGTGGTTCCCAATCTTCACGTTCCTAATGGTTTTCACCTGCACTGGAATTCGTTTGGCGATGTCCACAATGAGCTCTACATTGGCATAGTTGTTGTTGTTGGCTCCCCCGGGGACAGGCACGTAGTGATCGGCCATTTTGATGTACTCTGGAAAAGCAAGGGATGGGGTGTCCTGGTGGCAGCAAGAAGAGCAGCGGACTCCTGTGCAGCAAGACTCTCTGCTGGCCCCTCGGCTCTTGCTATGCTGCTCACGCAGGGTACTGCAATTACAACAGGTCTGCACCCCACCCTGCAGGCTGAAAAATAACCACCAGCCCGCAACCCAAGGCGGGCTGAAAGAGGCAGTGAGTCTAGTGAGTCTGTACGGTCATCACTCAGTTCATGACTGCAGGCTCTCGAGGAGAATACTGCATTCTCTCACATACAACACCCTTTTTTCCAAAACCCAGCTGCTGGAAATTAGGGGGCTCATTATAAGTCAGGAAATGTAGTAATGTGGGAAAGCAAGAGGAGAAGCTGAACAGGGAGCAGAGCAATGAGCAGGTCTGGACCCACTAGTTGCTGCTGCTGCTGCTGAGTTACTTAGTACAAGGACAGGTCTTTCTTTCTTCATTCTGCCTTTCAAAAGCAAGGCATGTTGTATATAAGAAAATATGTCAAGTAACAACTTCCCAGGAAAGCAAGGCAGGAAGAGGGGAGAAGGGCAGTGCCTATCCCTCCCAGGAGGTATTTGTGATCATCAAAAAGGAAAAAAACCAGTGTGAACAGCTGGGAAAGTCTGATGAATCTCACACTCACCTGCATTTGCCTTAAGGTCTTCAGGTGTAACCATGACAACAAACCTAATTGCTCGCTCATTCCGAAACATTTCGTAGGCCCACCGGCGGATGGAGCGCATGCACTTGACAGCAGCAATGCCATTGTTTGCAATCAGGACCTGGAGGAAAGACACGGGAGACTGAGGTGTAAGCACTTGCATCAGAGCAGGCTCAAACTTGTAACTCCTCACCGCTGCTGAAAGCCCAGGCCAGGGAACATGCTGTCTTTGGAATCTAGCTTAATGTTCATACACGTGCATTGCAAAAAAGTCATGGGTTTCCACAACGTATTGGTTATCACCAGGCAAGATACCAAGATGACCAGCTGTAGGGGAAATAAGACACAAGTTGCTTATGGCACACACATGGAGGTGCTGTGCTTGTATCAGAGTACAAGGGGATATCAGAGTACAAGGACATGTATGATATACAGGCCAATACAGCTATTTCAAGAACTGAACTTTGCATCCAACTATGCACCCCCACCACATAAACCCCCATCTGGGGGGGGAAGTTCTCCAGCCTCTGAAGACAGCATGAGGCCAGTTGCCCTTTCTGTACGAGAGGGAGAAAACAGAAAGGAAAGAGTCTCACACTGCTGTTAGTTACTTCCTTTGTAGTCAAAGAAGCTACTCCCAATTTATCCAAGGTAGGCTGGAGTTCAGGATCTGGTTCAATATCTGTTACTCTGCTCACAAATGCCCTGAAACATAAAGGGACCCTGAGAACAAAATGCACTATGTGGGTCTGCCTCTCCTCCTCAAGCTAGACCACATCTGCAAGGGACCACTTGCTAATGCAAGGTTTCTCAGAGCTCTGTGACTTGGCACTTTGAAAACCAGCAGCAAGATCCTGGCCCCAGAGCTCTCCTCTTAGGATGGTGGAGAAAATGTTTTGGCTTATGATCCATGTAGTTGCTTCCAGCACCACAGGATGTATTGCCAGGACAGAAGGTGGTGGTCTCCCTGCTTTACCTGGGGCAGGTTAGGGCACTGTATCTTGTGCTGTACCAGTGCTGATAGTATCTTTGCTAAGAGGTTAAATAATGGATTTGTATGGGATGGTTTGGATAGGAACGATCCTGCCTCATGCAGGGAGCTGGACTAGATGACCTATGGAGGTCCCTTTCAGCCCGACTTCTCTATGACGCTCTGGGATTAGGAAAAACTAAAATAACCCCTGAACTCTGAAGAAGCTCCTTCAGGCATTGAGAGCTTAATATAGACTGGCTTCAACAAGTGGAAAGCCAGGAAGGAGCCTGAGAGATGGTGGGTGCACCACAAGAAGTCAGGGCTGTCCAAAGAAAGAAGCAGAGAGCCTTATACCATCAGCAGAGGCATGAAGGCCGGAGAGAGGAAGACAGAAAAAGGGGTTTTACACACATGTACTGGTGAAAGGAGCAAGAGAAATCCTGCCGAGGTTCTCCCAAGGTTTTGAGCTCACAGAGCTGTTCAAAGCCCTTGGCAAAGCCTTGACTTAACAAGAGAGCAACGTATGTCAAATGACCTCCGTTCAAGGTGCCTACGACATACGAAAGCAGTCCCACTGCAAACAGAGCAGGGAGCCAGCTCCTGCCCCAAGCACATGCTGGGCTGCTCTACAAGGCAGATACCTTTTCAATGACATGGTTCCCTCCAAAGCGCGTCACAAACTCAGCAGGCGAGGCGACGGTGAAGTCCCGGTGGAGATCCAGCTTCTTCTGCTCCCGGCCTTTCTTGATCAAGTGCAGTCCTGACATGCTGGGCCTGAATCAGTATAAAATAACCATGAAAGCTGAAATCAGTCAGTTCAAGACTAACCCCAGGCTAAGCAAACAGTTCAGAAGGGCAGACCCACAATGATCCAGATCTGGGATTTGGGGGAGGGACGTATTTTCCAAGAAAGCAAAAGGCTGATAAGCTTTATAATACAAACAGTTATACTTCTTGTTGCGCCTCCCAGCCAAGTCTCTCAGAGCAAACTTGAGTCCAGTAAGCAATATGATGGCCATGAGGGATGGTGGGGCTATAAAGGATTGCTTATTCCTACTGCTGAGAGGTTGACACTGCCAGGAGAGAGAACAGCACCCTGCAATGCTGCTTGGAGAGTGTGAGGGAGCGGACGCTAGGGGCGGCCGTGAGCTCCCTAGCGCCGCCTACCGTCACGTTAGGGTGACATAGCACCCTCAGAATCTCGCCCGCCACGACTTTGATGGTAAAAGATATAATGTGGAGGCTGCCAGTTTCCCTAATGGACGGTCTAGTTGTTCGTCCCTATTCCAGACGGGGTTTTAGATAAGCTTCCTGCCTTAAGGGCAATGCGTGCCTCCAAGCCTTCCCCTTAGCACGCCCCAAGCCTCGCAGCTGTTCTGGGGGACGCTTGTATGGTCCCTCGCCCCTCGGGTGCCCTTGCTCTTGGGCACCGGGCTCTTCGCCCACCTGGCGCCTCCTTGGGTCGGGGCCCCAATCTCTGGCCCGTTCCCACGCCTTGGGCCTGTCCTGCTAGCAGCCAGCTACCGGCTGGCACCTCCTGGGTCGGCTCGCCAGCGCCGCTCACTACCGGCGCCCCCTTGGGCCGGGTTCTAGCCAGCGCCTGGCTCACCGCCGGCTCTGCCTTCCGTTTGGAGCACTCTCGCCGCCCTAGCCTCGGCGCCCTGGGCCGGCACGCTCTCGCCGCCCTAGTCTCGGCGCCCTTGGGCCGTCCTGCTCTCGGCGCCCTTGGGCCGGCGCTATCGCCGTCCTGCTCTCGGCGCCCTTGGACCGGCGCTATCGCCGTCCTGCTCTCGGCGCCCTTGGACCGGCGCTATCGCCGTCCTGCTCTCGGCGCCCTTGGACCGGCGCTATCTTGCCTGGCGCGCTAGCCTTAGCTCTATCGCCGCCCTAGCCTCGGCGCCCTTGGGCCGGCGCTCTCGCCGCCCTAGTCTCGGCGCCCTCGGGTGGCTAGCTAGGCTACTCTTATCGCCTGGCCTTAGCTCTATCGCCCCTAGGCTCAATGCCCTTGGGCCGCTAGCTAGGCCTTGCCCCACTGGGGCCTTGCCCCCTCTGGGCTGACTCCACGAGCCTCGCGCACTGTCTCTGCCCCGCCTTGGGCCTCGCCCTCTCGGGGCTGACTCTGCGTCTCTTGCGCTCTGTCTCTGCCCCGCTCCAGGGGCCTTGCCCTCTCGAGGCTGACTCTGCGCCTTGCGCTCTGTCGTTGCCCCGCTCCGGGGCTAAACACCGCCCTTATGGGCCGGGGTCTGTAACCCCGCACCCCGCGCCTCGCTGGCGCAATATGGTGCCCTATCGCCCCGATAATAGTGCCCCTGGCACTATGCCCAACTGGGCACTGGGAACCCCCAAGCTGTGGGGAAGCTCCCCTTGAGGCCTCCTCGCTCCCCTACAGCCTCCCCGGTCCTCCGGATATAAACTATAACTTAACACTCAAGCCATCTGGCTATAACATAGGCAAAGGCTCCACACGCCTAATAACTCCAAGCCCCACCAGGGCTCTCAATCCTACCTCCAGTTAGGGCGATCCTGTTCCCTGCATCATTGCAGCCGGTTAGCGCGATGAAGTAGCAGCCACTAACCCCAGCCGCTCAGCTCAGCCGCAGAGCTCCTGCTCCTGCTCCTGCTCCTGCTCCTGCTCCTGCTCCTGCTCCTGCTCCTGCTCCTGCTCCTGCTCCTGCTCCTGCTCCTGCTCCTGCTCCTGCTCCTGCTCCTGCTCCTGCAGCAGCCAGAAGGGAACTGTGTCTCAGGCTCTGGCCTGAGCTGGTTATAAAGGCCTGGCCCTGCCCCCTTCTGGTCATGTGACCACCTGGTTGTCCTGGCAACCAGGCACCTGAGCTGCCTGGGTGATTGGCAGCTCTGCCAATCACCCTCACAATCACGGAGCACCTCTGTGACTCCGTGACAGAGAGTGCAGGAGAAGACTGTCTCCTCTCGAAACACTGAGGTCAGCAAGTCCAGGTTAACAGACTATAATGCTTTTCGGCTGAATTCCCTCTCCTGGTGAAAAGCGCACGGGGATCATTAATGACCAGGAACTCAGCTTTGCACCACTACTTTTAAAAGCAATGATATTAGCCAGCTTTGCTCCTAGGAAAATGTTCTCTGTCCAATTACTGAAAGATAGACAGCGTAAAGTATGGCTGACAGCATGCCTAAGTCTTCATGTCGGACCTCAGGGGCATGGGTGTCTAAAGTCACCAGCGTTTTCCGGCACGACGCACAGAGAAGGATAAGCGTGTGGGTACAAGCATGGCCAGCTCCTGACAGGGACATAACAAAAGGCAGGCCCCTGTCCCTCCTCATCACCAGTTGCAGACTGGACGATGCTGGGAATGGACCAGTGCCCCATGGAGATGAAATGCTGTGCTACGCAGCCCCACATGGGACGCCAGACGTGAGGGCGTCCGTTCAACACCCGAAATCTCCACCACTACCCAGTGTCGGAGCCAAGGCCTGCTGCACAGTAAATGAACTTCGTGTGGAGGGAGCCGCTGCTTGGCAGGAAGGGTGTCTGCTGTCAAGCTTGGGTTGATATTAACCTCCATTTTTCAAACGTTATGCTTCAAGCATCCTCAGGACCCCAGATGCCTCTATGTACCCACCTTCCTCCCCTGTCCTCAACACAGGCAGCTCTACATCAGGTTTCCGTGGCCCCAAGACAGATCCTGTATTTTATCTGTCTGGCCAGGTCCGTACAGAGGCTGCCCCAGAAGGCAGTATGACCGATGTGGCTTTACAGTACTGGGGAGAGAAAGCCCCATGTAGAGGGCACAGGACACCTCATGGGGCCTCACCTTCTCCCCTATATGAGCAGAAGGGCTTTAAGGGAATGAGGACCAGGGTCATAGCTAGTCAATCCCCAGGTCTATACCCCAGCCAACTCAACCCCCTCCTCCCCTGCCTCTGGGCAGGGATGCAGCTGCCCTCAAGGCCCCTGCAGCTAGAGAAGAAATCCCCACTCTCCCACCACCCCCAGACAAGGCTCTGACCATGCAGGATATGCACAGCATCTGGGATGAGATTCTTTCCCAGCAGAAGCCTGATCATGGCCCTTTCCCAAGCACAACAAAGGTGCCAGTTAAAAAGAAAGACCAGCTGAGCCTAGATCAGGGACGAAAGTTTCAGAGATTCACAGATTGATCTTCCAAGGTCCCTTCCAGCCTTACATCGGGTCCAGCTTACAAGTGACACCACGGGTCACACTTGTTTCACAAGCTGGAAAGGTGTCTAAAGTTAGCAGTGACCGCAACCCTTCCTGCAACACACCCGAGCGGGCTGGTTTGTGATTCACTCTCTGCCCTGTAACAGGAGTAGGCTGCCACTCATCACCGGGAGGAGCTCCCCCAGTCGTCGGGAATGGGGCTGACTTAGACAGCTGGAGCGAAGTACACAGACCGGCAGTGCAAGGAACTGGCACTGAGCCGCCCCTGCGTTGGCAAAACACTCTGCAAAACACCTCCCTAGCACAGCCTGGCAGCTGTACTTAGTGGACCCTCCCTAACGGTGGTGCTCTCCGCAGTGGGTGCTACAGGTTGGTTTGCTGCTTGGTTCACATGCTTTCTTGTGGCTCTGCGCTGCCCCGCACGGAGGAGCGAAATGATTAGTATTTATACTGCTGTGTTGCCTAGATGTTGCAGTGGAGAAAGGAGCCCTGCTCTGCTGGACATCTGGATATGCTCCAAGCATCCTCTGAGCTTAACTCGGAGTCCTCCCAGATATCCTCCTCTCCTCCTGCCCCCATGCTCTGGAGGAGAAGCCATGTACAGGGAGACTGCCCCCCATTACTCTGTGCTACTGGTTTCCTTCCTTCTCTTTCCCAAACCTTCTCTGTCTTCCTCCAAACGGCTGTTGAAAGTCACCTCTTCTTATACAGCCTCCCACCCCCTTTTGTTAGGGACCTTGGGAACAGCCTCAGCAACAGCAAGCCATCCAAGTCCCTCAACAAGTGATCCATTGAATCATTACCTACCTCCCATGGGGGAACTAGTTTTCTCAGCTTAGCATGTCTATTATATTACCCAGACAGACCCTTACAAATGTCAGTGAGCCTTGATGATCCCAGACACGGCCATGTGACGCTCAGCTACAACACAACTGTATCGTGACACCCGCAACGTGGTTGGGACCAAATCTCATATCATGCACGTTGTGTCAGATGCATCTGTGTAGGGTTTTTTCTGTGCTCGAGTTGCATTGATGTAGCATTCTCCCCCTGCCCGTCCCGAGCAATCTTGGCATTTCCACGTGTCCTTGAAAAAGATAGAGAAGTTACTCCCACAATCCTAAGGAAATCAGAACCACATCAATCCTTTGGTATCAGCATCACCAATGAAATATATTGAACCTTCAACCAAAGAAAACGCAAGGTTTAAGGTTAATCTGATCAGCAGTGTTTAATGAGGTTTTATAGCCAGTTCCTAACATGGGTCTCTTATTTTTAACAGTGCTGGTAACAGGCCAGCTGCTAGGATACAGCCAACAATATTGAAGCATAAATAATACTCCTGGACTGTTCAAAAGTATCATGCAACTTTGGATGGTATATGAAACCATCATGGAAAATTCCTCAACAGTTTTCCTGTTAGAAAAGGTATTCAGGGACAGACAATGTCAAATACAGAGCTGACCAAAGCAAACAGATATTCTGGCTCATCCTCCAAAGCTTGCATGGTGTACCAATATGGATCTGGTCCCAAACACTGGAACACGGCACATGATGTTATAGGTGCCCCTGCTGTATTAGCTCGGACTCAAACCACCGCCCTTGCCAGCAAAGGTCAGTAACCGCAGCCTCCGCCGGTTTCAATTCAGTTTACGGCTCCCTGTCCTGTTGCCATCCAGAACCTATCTGGAATAGAGCAGGGCACATTACAACACAAAAAAAGATCTCCAATACAGGTGTCCTGTCTCTGTCCACCTAATACCCTCGCCCACCACCCAGCTGGCTTACTGACACACACTATCCTCCTCCAGCTGCTCTGTCCAAGGCTAATGCACCACATGCCGGCCACCCCACCAAGCACAGCTGGCAGACAACATCTGTCCACGTTGTTCTCAGGGACCTGGAGAGGCACCGCAAGGGAGGCTGAAGATGTCAGAGATACAAGACCCTAGGGAGCATCATCTCCAGCCCGCATCCACCTTCCAGGGCAGTGCTTCTCCAACGAGGGTCTGCAGACCAGGGTAGATGGAGACTTTCAAGAGGATGTGAGAGGAACAAATGAGAAAGCAGGAGGAAAAGGGAAAGGACTTTCTCTTAGGGGGAGATTATGGTATGGCCATAGGGACACAAAGTACTACCTTATTTAAACTCTGCTCCACAGAGGCAATGAGAACAAAGCAGCGTGACAAGTTATAGAGGGGCGCCAGACCCCAAAACATTTGAGGACCACCTGTTGTAAAGCATAACTGAGGAGGAACAAGCAAAAGCCTTTCGTAACTGGGAGGAGAGAGCCAAGGGAAAGGAGAGAAGGCATTAAGCTCCATGATACAGGGGAAGACCTGAAGGCAGAGGAACTCATTACAACAGAAACCCACCTAGCAACACACCCACTCGTTATCATATACAGGACTTGTGTGGCCTTTGACTCCACATAGGAAAACACACAGCATGCAGATAATATGCCCTGCTATTTAGCAGGCCTTTTTTATCCCCAGGTTAAGAGAGACCAAGGCACTAAGATGCTACCCGACTGACCCCAGGCCAGACAGCACACCAGCAGCAGTGTCGGAGCAGCTGCCGGACCCGCGCTCCGGCTTCCAGCCCATGTCGCTTCTTAGCCTTGTGGCCTGCTGCCTTTTTCCCAGGAGTACAGACCTACTTGGTGCTCAAGTCTGCATCTGCTCAAAGCTTTAAACATGCATTGGGCTCCAATTTTGCCACACAGGGGTGGGCGCTTAGCAAAACTCAGCACACAACCATCAGACAATGCCTGTATCACAATGAAAAACAGAGGCAGCTTGGATCAGGAAATTACGCACCACAGCCGTGCCCTATTGGTCACGTCAGACCAACAGTTACTTTATTATGGCAGCCCCGGGCCCAACCTCATGTCTCTTAACTTCACTCATAAGCACGTTCCAGACTCTCGGATTTAGTCCCAGTGCGTATCAAGCCCCGCATTTCATCATTTCTGCTCAGACCACATCTTCACAAACTTCATGGGCAGGGAAGGTCTGGGACAATCGTGACTATCAAGATGAGATGTTCCTCAACTAGCGATCAGAAATCAAGTTGTGAGTTGAGCTACAAGGGGTGACTTTCAACAGGTCTCTACAGCAAACACGCCTGGGCATCTCTCCCTCCCATTTTCACAAAACCCACCATCTCTTTGAGTTCAGCGAGACATGTCAGCTGAAACCGTAGCCAGCAGGTGCCAAATCAGTGCAAAACACTTTTAACTGTACAACCCACAGAAGAGAAACCACCAGGTTTGTTTTCCAACTTCCCAGCTCAGTGAACTCCAATAAAGGGGATGTACAGAATGAGCAGCAGAAAAGCTGGGGTGGAAAAGGGTTTTTTAAAGCTATAACTGCAGGGTAACTCCAGGATTGTGGGTTTGCATATTTAAAAGAAATGACGTTTCAGTGGGAAACAGTTTACAGAGGCAGGAGGAAAAGAAGATAGGAAATGCCACACACTTCACTTTGCAGAACACAGAGTGAACCTGCAGCGACGACTCGCTGCCAGGCTCTGAAAACCTAATGGAGCGGGGAAGCGGCATGCCTCGGGAAAGCGGCTGTCTCCATGTCCCTGTGCACTGCTCCGCGTACCAAGTGTTTGTTAACCCTTGCATCTGGAGCGCATGCAGTGTGTGGGCAGCAGTGTTTACAGAGCGAAGTGACCCACTGCCACTGCCAGGCCCCAGGAACTGCTCCCTTAACCAAAGCCAGAACCCCACCCGGAGAGAGGGACCAGGAAACGCCTGCACACCTAGCACCCCCAGCCCAGGAGCCGGCAGCAGGCATCTACTTTTGGGGCACGGTGAGCAAAAGTTCCAGCTGTTCAGAAAGCGACATCCCAGACCACCCCAGCCAGAAGGTTTCCCTCGTCTCCTGCACTGACCTTATCAGACCCTGCAACCAGTCGAGGCTGCACCCATCTCATCCCTCCAGTCTGCATGGGAGCGGGGGTTCCCCGCAGAGTTCAGCCGGGCCACCGCCTCCTCTTCCTCCTCCATTCCTGTCCCTCTGTCTTCCCCGCCTCTGTTTCTTCCCCTTCCCCTTCCCCAGGCAGCCACAGTGACAACAGCAAACTCGACAGCATCACTGCGTGGCACATGCCAGAAACTTTACGGAAATGACCTTGGGCCGCATGCTCTTAAAGCTACAACCACCCAAAGCAGGTTCCCCCTTAACAGAGGGGGGAGCAGCAGGGACTGCATAATGCACATAAGGAAGTGGGGAGGGGGGCGAATACAGCTCTCCCCTCACTGCACCAGGTTGCACACTGCCGGGATGCACAAACCCACCGCCAATGGTGTTCAAGTGGCTTTGGACACTTTCCACCAATGCATGGGTTTCCCTTGTGCAGGATGCTGCATAAGCAGAGGCACCCATGACCTTGGCCTCTGAACTGCCTGCAGCCTAAGACCTGCCCCCCCAGCCAGGGGTAGATAAATTGTGTGTGTGAAAAGTCCTTGTTAATTGTACAACTGCATGCACAAATGCTGACCCCCCGCCAGACCAGGACATTTCAGCCGAGCTATGAAATCCTGAGCGAGTTCTTCCCGTGTCCTGCCCGGCATGGGACAGAAGCGGGTAAAGGGTTTGGCAGGATATGCTGGCATGCCTTCTCACATCAACTTGGCTAAGGGGAGACGCTTAATGTGCTGATACCATGGCAAGGAGCACGCACGTATCAGCAACGACCCACACACAGGGCAGAAGGCATGTGATGGATAGGGCTGGGCCAAACCCGGAGCCCTTGCTCAAAATGCCAACCCAAGGACTCTGTGGGAGCCTGTATCAGAGTGTATAGCCCACCTTTGCACAGGTCACCTTCAGCACCATGGCACAGAGCCAGTGTACCACGGCAGACCCTGCTGCCTGGCCCAGCCTTTGAAGGACAGCAGCTGGCTCAACTCCAGGGTGCCCGGTGTCGGCATTCTGGAAAAGCACATGCTGCACCGTCTCCTTCAACACGCCCCAAGGTCAGCGGCCCAGCACGCTCCGTCTTCAGTGACAGCACTGGCATAGACCCCACCCTATCCTCTGTCCCCACACCACCTCTGACATCTCACCCACATTCATCACGCCCCTACCCTAAACTCCCCCAGCCCAAAAAGAGACCTTCTACAGAGGCTCTTTTGATTTGCAATCAGACCAGATCCCAGGCAAGGCCCCTCTATCATTTTAAGGGTGGTGCCATGTGGTTTCAAACGGTGCCCGTCCACCCCGACGTCCCAGGTGTCTGGAGTGCTGTCAGCAACCTAACGTCTCACTGATTAACTGGGTTCATTTGTAAAAGCAGTGGCCCTATCTGTAGGCTTCATCAGAATTTAACATTTATTTTTTGGGTAGAAGCTGCCCAAAGAACATGCCCGTAATTCCCGCCATTATTTCGCAGCTAAACCAAAGCATGCCCGTCACAGCTGGAAGGCACCCGGCAGGCAAAAGCACACAACAACATCCCTTTGCACTGAGCATGAGCTTGTATCACCCGCTATTTTCCCAGAGTATTTCCTTGGTGTGCTGGACAGAACTTCGTACAGTCACTTCACCTTTTTGTCTGCACAGTAAACCAGTGGCACCTGCTTGGTTGACCTGAGTCTTTCACCCAGAAGCAGGAAAGAGAAGAGATACGGTTACAAATAGAAAAATGTGATCAGGAAATTGGGGAGTTGTCAGGGCAGTGTCAACCACGTTCCCGATGGCGACTTGTCCCCTGCCTGCCTCGTCACAGTCAAGGGATTGAAATGCATCTTGCAGTATTTTTTGCATTTTAATCCAGCTGTGACTTTTCTGTTTGTTACTGAAATCGGGGGTGTATTTTCAGCCCTCTAGGAGCTCAGAGCAGGGAGAAACAATGCCAGGCTGCTCTGGAGAATGTGGGACTCGCTGCTACCTGATCCAGTGCGGCCCCAAATTGCAAGAAATAGGAGGCAGGGTTGGAAGGGATCTCAGAAAGTCACCCTGCTCGAGGCAGGATCACCCCTGACTAAACCATCCCAGCCATGTGTCTGTCCAACCTGCTCTTGAAAAATTTCCAGAGCTGGAGATTTCACATCCCCTCTAAGCAGCCAGGTCCAATGCTCGACCCTGCTCAGAGTCACACAGTTCCTGCTCATCTCCAACCTCAATTTGCCCTGCTGCAGCTGGAGACTTCTAGTCCTGTCCCCTGCAGCCAAGGAGAAAGGCCCACCTCCATCCTCTCTATAGTCACTCTTCAGGTATGTGAAAACTGTTATCAAACCCCCTCCCCTCGATCTTCTCTTATAACCTTAGTTCTTTCAGCTTTTCCTCGTAAAGAGAGACACACCAAAATAGTAAGAAATCAAGCAGAGAAAGGGGTGGGAAGTCCTGCAGTCTTGAATGGTTAGCTTGGGGATGGCCCGAAACCGCAGCATAATTACGCTGATTAAGCCCTGGAAGCCATTAATCCATGCTTAATAACGCATGGGTTAATGGCTTAATCAGGGTAATTAAGCTGCAGTTTCAGGCCAACTGCCAATTTGTGCAGAGGAGCAGGACTGCAGGGGCCCCTTGGCCAACCAGAGGTGTGGAGGGGTCCCGCCATGATAAGCCTGTGAAAGTGGTGGCCGGCCCTGGCATCCCCCTGAGAAATGGGCCACCTGTGTCCTCGAGTTGGGTAGACCCCTACTTATCAGCCTTGTAGCCAGGCCTCAAATCATTTTTGTTGCTCTTGGCTGGATTCTTTCCAATCCATCCCCATCCGTCTTGAAGCGAGGAGGGGAAACTGGTCGCCGCAGCAGACAGTCCACCAGCTGTCAGACTGAATTGCAGTAGGTTTAATATACCAATAAAGATACTCGTCGCATTCTGCAGTACTGTAACAGGCAAAAAGGGCCTCTTAGGCCCATCACAGCACCATTCATTCTCACTTGTGATGCAACACTGACTGGGAATGACCAACAAGTGCACCTTCACTGAGTAGGGTCCCAGTTTCCCATGTCTGTTTTAGCAACCTGAGAGCGCGATGCAGCACAGGCTCTGCTTTTAAACCTTTGCTGAGAAGCTGGGAGAGGTTGCCAGGTGCCTGTGGACATCCTTATGGAAGCCCAGTAGCAAGGCCTTGCTGAAACACTGGCGAGTGGATCGTTGTAAAAAGGCCAAGAGATTGAAAAGAAACGAATGCCATCTAAAAAAAGTTATCAATCGGAAAAGACAAAAAAAAAGAAAAAAAGTTGGCAGTGAGATGAGCTGGGTGTGGGATTGTTTTGGCTAAAGGGTAGTGTCCTGCACGGTGCATAATCCCCCTGTCCCTCGCCACCCCGCATGGACGGCTCTGACCCAGCTGTTCTTTACCTCATGACAGTGGAGATAGATCCTGACTCCAGGAGGGAAGTGACTGAGAAAGACTCAAAAGAGGAGGAGCTGGCCCCGCTCACCATGCTGCCTCTTCTGCTCGTGACCTTGAAGGAGCCAGAGACGACCTCGTCGTCGGAGGAGTTATCCTCGAAAGATCCCAGCACGAACTTGGCCATGCCTTGTCTTTTGAGCTGGGCCTGTCTTGGCTCCATCAGCTGCTCCTGCTCATCCCTGGAGCAGGACCTCGCTGGCTTTAGCTCTTTATTTAGGGAAGGAAGAGACCCGCGGGATAAAGGTCGCGTACCACTGTTGGCTGGAACTGCTGGGCCTGGTGAACCCGAGGGTGAAGGGACACTGGGAGGCTTGTCCTGCAAAGGCCTTTCCGCGGGTTGTTTACTGGCTTCCATGACCATCTCCTCCAAACCCAGCATGGTCCCAGCAGATGGTGGCTGGGTCACTGAGCTCTCCTGCGGTTCACGCGTTGATGCTTTCGACAGCTGCTCCTTGTTTTCAGAGACTGGTTGTGGTTCTGGACTTGATTGCTCCATCTCTGACCTGATCTGCTTCGGCGGGCGAGAATCTGCCACTTTGGTCCAAATGCACCATATCAAAATCAGCAAGGACAGCAGGGACAGCAGCACCATTCAGAAACCCTGGAAGAAGAAGAGATGAGTGATGACAACTGCATTTAAGCCTACCTCGGTGTGCTAATGTGTCACAGACAAGCACATTGCTCTACCAGAGAGAAATCAGACTTCGTCCTACATGCCACCGCTGGAGCAGACAATACTGCGGGACTTCTGTGATCGGGTCTGGTGTGACAGCTGGGAGCGTGATCAGAGCAGGAAGGACAGGCCTCCACTTCCCTTTCCCCAAGGCACAGATCTCTGACTTGTGAACACGATTCTCCATCACCTGTCAGCAGCGGGTGTTTCAGAGTAACGGAGCGCAGCAATCAGCAGCAGGTCTCTCCTCTCTCACTCACACACAAAGCAAAAGTAGACCATCCCTTAGGAGATGTCCTTCAACTACAGTTCTAACACACACTGCTCAAGTCAGACAGCAGTGACCTGCTTTATATTTTGTGCAACAAACCTTGTTTTGCCTGGTCCGGTATTCAGCACTGCACCGTACTGTAGCTAAACTGGAGATGCTGTTACAGCACGAGCTATTTTTACTCCCTGAAAGCCGAACCCTGGGAAGAGCTGGCTGGTGTTACACGCCGCACTTCTCAATGGTATGCCTAACACAAGTCAACAGTGGGGCTATTTGCACAGGAACATGACATGACTGCAATTTCATGCAAGTTTGAGAACATCAGGTGCACTTTCACTTGGACATCCAAAGTCAAGCTAAGTTTATAGAGACTGAAGAGATTTCTCTCCCTCTTACGGACACTGGGTAGATCAACTTTTATTTCTGTGTCTGTCTTCCCCCCACAGGTTCCCATACAGGTAGCATGGTGCTCTGGTCTTGCTTCACTTCCCAATGGTAGGCTGCTACAAAAGACCACCAGCAAACATTTCCCGGGGCTGCATTTACAAAGAGTGCTATCCCCCTGGACAGGAAAAAAAAAGAAGACCCCAGAAAATCAGCTCTCTCACTGCCTTTGAGAGCAGTAAGCACTAGAAGGACTTAGCAAATGCCAAACCAGTACCACTACTTCAGTATCAGAAGATTTCCTGGTAGATTTCCAGCTGGCATCTTGGTATCTGATATGGGACTGGTCCAAGGTTTTGGTGTTGACTGCTGTCTACCAGTAGGTTCATCAGCCACACACTGTTTGCTTTCCCAAAGGTTAAACCTCTCCCATAGTAAAACACTGCAAATCTCTTTTTAGAGACCTGGTTGAATGCTGCATCCTCCACAATGGTTTTGGTCCCTGATCCCTCGTGCCCCCTCTACACATTACAGCTTTACACAATCAGTGGGTCAACTGTGCAATGAACTGAGACCAGCCACCTGTGCAAAGCACCGTATACACCATAAAAAGCTAGACCTCGAAAACATGTGCTAACTTCAGCGCTCCAGCTTTAATATGCACATGCACCTGCAGCAGGGAATACATTGAGGGCTATCTGCCAGCCCTCCAGCAGCCCAAGAAGAAACCCTTACCCTAAAACTGACTTGAGCCCCAGGTTCATCCGCCTGAGCCAGCAGCACAAAGTATAGGAGAGCTATCCCCGCCACCCCTGTGCGAGCACAGAGCAGGCAAGCAGGACCCCGCTGCGCTGGAGCAGAGCCCAGGGTCTCCTGGGCAGCAGCAGCCACATGGGGTGGGGGGATCACCCTGGAGGTCCCGGGGGATGACTCTAGTACAGGCTTCTAATTCTTTCAGTGGCGCTGCTGACCAGAGCGCTCCCCCAGCTGCTCAGCAGCCTTCTCCCCACCTCCGACAGCCTGCCCCATGCACGTCTAGCTGTGCAAGAAGTCTGTGTTGCACAAGAAAAGCTGTACCAAGATTGGAATAGCATCTAGACATCCCTCCAGAGCACCAGAAACACCAGGGTGTCTCTCTGCATGCCTGCGGCTTGAATCCACCTATGTGTCGACATAGATTGGCTCGTTTGGTGGATGGCCCACCTTCTTCATAAGCAGTGTCAGGGAAGCAGGGGGAGAAAATGAAAGGGAGAAGGAAACCCCAGGCTCCTTGCACTATGGCAGGCAGTTGGGAGAAATGCAGTTGTGTGAACAGGTAGCAAACAACCAGCCGAGGGGACGGCAATCCTTTAAATACACAGCAGCTCTTCAAACACTTCCTATCTCTTCTGTCAAATCCTTGGCTGGGTCACTCTGCTCTTGGTGAGCGTCCAGCTCCTGCAGCATTATTGTTTCCTATGGGAACATTTCATCAGGTAGCAGTACACAAGTGCTATAAAAAAAGAGAGCGAGACATTGTGAGCAACCAGGGCCTGACCCATCTGCAGCAGACGCAGACCCCTGCACATGCCGGGGGCTGGAGCGTCGCATCAGCCGTTCAGGCAGCACAAAGCTTCCAGCTGCTAGAAGTACTGCAGGCAAAGGAGTCAGTCTGGAGTCAAAGCTAAATTGGATGCCCCCTTCGCTACAGAAGTGTGGCTCTGAACAACCCAAGAAGGTCCAGGGATACCCCTCACCATCTTTTTACCCTTGCCACCTTCCTCACTCCCTTTTCCAGGCCTTCAAGGGTCCTTCAGCTCCTCCTGGCTCATCCTCCATACAGTGACCCTCCCTCCCAGGCTCACAAATGCCTGGCAAAGAGCACCCCAATTCTAGGGTGCTCCTGAACAGGTCTTTTTGCTGAAGTCAGGCTTCTCACTGCTCTCCCACTGACCCTACAAGAGTGATCTGCTTCCTGGTGCCAGACCCTCTGTTTGGGACACCAGTGGAGACACGCAGGGCCTGGGAACTTCCCGTCTCCATAGGAGAGCTCCCTTCAGAAGAGGCAGGGAGGATGAGGCCCTTCCAGTCCGGGCTGCCCTGCTCCACAAAGAAGAGGAAAGAAACAGAGCAGGACTCGGTCTTTCTTTACCCCGTTGCCTTTTACTTTGTACCGTTCCAGACACTGCTGTTGGGGTTTGATTTCCTTCCCTGGCCCCTCAACTACAAGACAGAAAACAGCAGCGAGGTGCTATCAGTCTCCTGCCGTTTGTCCAACAAATGACGGCGGCAAGCCTGGGGGTTTATTTTTAGAAGACAGACAGATCCTGCAGAAGTACTCTGTGCAACCATGTGCCCTGACACGGTCCCTTGCGAGGGATCAGCTGACTGGGAAGGAACACCGTGTCCCCGGGCATCTGCGGGGTGGGCCGCCCTCCGCTCTGCTATGCTGTCTGGAACAGGGCGGAAATAAGTAGCAAGGGAGGCAGCGAGATTGCAGGCCCTGATCCCCCAAGCACCAGTGCACGTGCTTAGCTTCTCTGCCAGAGCTTGCAGAAAGGGGAGGATGGCATCGCCAGAACGGCCAAAGGACTCCTGCTGCATCTGCATCAAGCGTTGCTGCCCTCGCTAGTCCCAGCAGTCCCCAAGTGCAGGGGTCCTGAGGAACATCTGCCATCATATCTCAGACCTTACAACTCAGGTGGGATTTTAGATCCCTGCTGGCTGGTCGGTCGCTCTTTCACAAGCACCCAGCTCGACTTTTACCACCAGCGGCTTCCCTGCCGGATGCCGGCCTTGCCGCTCTCATGCGGGCCTCAGTTACCCCGAGAAGGCAACGTGCTGCCCAGAACGCCGAATCCTTACAACTCTGGGGAAACCAAAGCTGGTGCAGCCGCTCGGAGGCTGTGAGGGGCATCTTACTGGGAGCCCGTGATCCAGTTTTGCAGGATCCGCGCTGGCTGCATCTTGCTCTCCAGGTTGACACTCGAGTCTTCAGTACAGCCTGTAAAGCCCTCAAGACCATGCTATCTATTGGATCTCCCTGCACAGCTGGCATCAGCAGCTTGGATAGGGCCCATTGTAAAAGAGAGGGAACATGGCCGGGTCTTGTCCGTCGAGGTGCTGGTAATCTAGATGTCTCCAAACTAGCCCCAGTTTGATGGATGTCTGGGAGCACTATACAAGCCCCCTGTTGAAAGGGGAAAAGGATGTTCTCCCCACAAACTGCAGAGGCAGAAAGAAGTTCCCGCAGAACTAGCGCCCTGAAACTCACCATGGAGAAATCAAACACACGCCTGAGTATTTACAGGATCAAGGGAGGGGAGACAAATCCAACGTACAGATCACAAACATCATAAAACGGGGGACTGCATACAACTGAGACGCATGACCCAGTCAACACTGCGGTCCTACAACTGAAAACATAGCCAGCTTCTATCTATTCAGAGCTGATTTTTAAAAAGCCATTTAGTGAGCATTTCGATCACTCCTCATTTGCTTTTTAGACAGCTTGGACGAGGTAAAAAGCAAGGAGCTGTTCTGAGAGGTTTATCATTTATACTGTGCTAAAATGACAGTAAGGAAGAACAAGTAGGTCTTGTTTGCAGTTCTCCAGCATTTCAAGCAGCCCATTACCATTGATAAACATGCTATTTCTCTATGCAGATGTGTTGCATCTCTGCATTAGAGGGGCAACAAGTTAACTGCAGATAATCCACTTACCATCTTCTTCGGGCTCTGGGATCTTCTTAAGTGCTCCTTCCTTTTATGTCCTCCATAGGTTGCTTTCAGCATTGAAAAGTTCCCAAGGACTAAATATTTAACACGCCTCGTCAGCCCCGCAGACTGGCAGCTAAGTGTTGACGACTCTGCTTATTGCACTAGGCACGGGTTACGGTGACAAACATCAACTTCAAATCAACCTGCGGTATAAAAAATACTTTATTAGCCTCCAATCTTGGCACCTCTGAATATAGCTAACACCCTTCTAGTCAGAACAAGGCAGTGCTGCATTAAAGTCGCCGAGGCAGTTCCTGACTTTCCTAATGGGAGATAACTCCAGGGGCTTTACAGTGTTTCCCGGGCCGGCTCGAATCGTAGTGCTATGCTAGCTATCCAAGCAGCTACAGGCTACGAAGGACGTGAAAACCCGCAGCCAGGCACCCAAACTGCCTTCACAGCGACAACGGTCTCAGCCAGCCCTGAGCAGCCCCTAAGCAAAGCCACACGCACGAAGAAGACGACTTACTTTGAAAGCCCACCAGTCATCAGGGTGCGCAAGGGGGTGAAGATATCAATTGCCAACTGACTCCCCTGCTTGGCTTCATGCTGCACGTGCTTTTGCTAAATTCAGGTTATCATATTTGTGGCACTTAGTGAAAATACCTTCCCGTTATTTTGCCTAGATAACCTTGGCAGCTGTAAAGGTTAACTAAGCAAGCAGATGTGGGGAATGACTCCTTTAGATCAACATTAGAGGGTTGCTGCCCTGCAGACAAAAAAGGGATTGCTCGATTTATACGGAACAAAGGTCAGCCTCTGCTCCAGGATGAACAACTGCGGGCGGCGGAGAAAGCCAGGCACACATACCTTCCACTGCAGCCCACGATAAGCCTGGATAATAACCAGAGACTGAGCTAACATGGAAAGTTTTACTTAAAAAAACCCCCACACAAAACCCCAAAAACATTTGTCTTGTGTGGGGAAGAAAACAATACTGGCAGCAATCCAATAAAGCAGCCTGGCAGCATTAAAAAGCGGGTTAAAAATAGGCCATTAAAAAAACTGAAATAAGTCAAAGACAACTATTTTTACTTCTGAAGTGTCAGACGTGCGGGTGCTGGGGTCTGCGGACTAGTGCTGCCGGGCTGAGGCGGAAATCAGATCTTACGAGCAGGGCCCGGTTTGCGTGCTGCATCTGCGCCCTGAGTGCCGCGGGGAGGGACAGCATGGAAAGGGCAGCTAAGCAACAAAATTTAGCAGAGCCACATCACATCAAGAACGAGAGTTTTTGCGGGGCTCTTCTCAGTTTTTTCTGTACCCAAGCCAGGAGCTCCCAGCTGATGCCCCCCCCTTGCTGATGTCCACGTGCAGATGACACCTCATCTAAGCCTATCGTTCTGGCAGGACGCTGGTCGGTGGCTACCCCAGAAACCCCCTTGCACAAGACCCCCCGGCACAAACTGTTGGTTGGGCTTTTGGAGATGAGAGTCTCCCTCCGGGGACGGGGCAGCTGTGCCACTCTTTAAGGGTGCCAGGCAAGGCTTCCCAGCATGGTAGCACGTGTTCTCTCTCCCGAAGAGGAGGAAGAAACCCTGGGAAGTGAGGAGCCCTTTCTAAAGCAAGGAATAAGTGCTGGCACCTACCACCCTCCAGAGGGGAAAATCCTGCGTCAGATCCTGGGCATGAATTTGCACCGGCCACCTTCACTGCAAACCAACCCCCCCGGGACAAGACTAGAGAAGGGCTGCAAGCTGTCCCAAGCCCGGGAGGAGAGGCGCGCAGGTGCCCGCCGCGGGGCACAAACCTCGAAGAAGGCGGAAGGGGGCGAGGGAGGCGTCCCAGCCCCGGAGGCAGGAAGGGCCTGCCTGGCCGCAGCCGGCTGCAAAGCTCGCCTTTGCCCGCTCCGGGTTAACGAGAGAGCTGCGGGCTGCGCGAGCCCTTCTCTCCACGCAGCCGTGCTCTGCCGCGGGCCGCCCGAGCCCTTCCCGAGGGCGGGCCTTGGCCCCCTAGCAGCAGGGGCCCGGGCCGGCGCGGCGCGCACGTGGCAGGCTCCCGCGCCGCCGTTGCCGGGGGAACGCCGGCCGGGGACCCCCTCCGCCGCGGCGCGGGCCGGGCTCCGCGCGAGCCGCGCGCTCGGCACCGAGGCCTCTCCGCCGGGGGTCCTTCCAGGGCAGGAGCCGCGAGATCCGCCCGGAGATCTCCAGGAGCGAGCTGCGGTGATTTGAACGACAGCCCCCGGCTCCGTTTTACCCGTGAGATCGAGGCACAGGTCTCCAGAACGGGTCCGTAGTGATTTAAGCCAGCGCATCGGCGCCTCCAGCCCCTTTTCAGCTACAGAAAAGAGAAGAGCAGGGATGGGGTTTTTTTGCCAACAGCACATCTCCAGCTTTGTCTTATTGTTAGAAATGGAGTATCGTTAGAAATGCACAGCTTGCGTCTTGCACCCGATAAGAAACACTGCCAAGGACTTTGTTCTTTGCCCAGCCTTGCCCCAGCTTTTCTTATACTAAATCGCAGACTCTCCCCCAGCTTCTCCCTAGCCTTTCTCATGCAGATCACAGAAGCTGGAATTCAACTGACTGTGTCCTTGAAAGGGGGCGGGGGGGGGGCTTTGAACTCTTGGTGACCTATAGTAGTCTCTGAGCATGCTTAATTAGCTGATGCATATTTACCTCTCCGCCCTGCAAACTTAAGTAGTTAATTATACTATACATGCGATGTATGTAGTGATGTAACCACATGTATGCTTGTATGAAACGGAAGTGAGCTGTAAGAGTTCCTGTTTCTGCACCCGTGCCCAGGAGGAAAAAGAGAAATACAGCCTGCAAAATTCCTCGGGGGGTTCAGAGTAATCTGAGTTTTTGACTCTGCTCTGACCCTATTTGCAAATACACCTTTTGTGCCATCTAATGAGCGTGTGTCTGTGATTTTGGTGGCCTCCAGAGAAACGAACCGCTTTACGCATCATTATGAACCGGCTTGCAAAGCTCCCTAATGGCAGGCGGCACCCTTGGAAAAGATCTAAAAGTGCCCCAGGGTGCTGCAGTGCCCGGGTGAGGACTACTGCTTTATGTCAAGATCTCTGCCACAGAAAGAATTGCTTTTTCTGTAGTCAGCCCCCACACCAAGGAAAACTTTGTCTTCTGTTCAGGAGCACTTGAGGGTCTATTGACATTTAATAAAGCAGGTTGGCTGCTCGTGGTAGGCTGGGGCGAGATCAGGGTTGCAGTTTAGATCACGGATTTGTACAGGGTGGCTTGGATAGGGATGATCCTGCCTCCGGCAGGGGTTGCAGTAGATGATCTCTGGGGTCTTTTTTCTACCTTGCCTTCTCTAGGATGAGCTGCCTATTGCCAAGGGGTGCCCCGCATCTGCTGAGGGGTGGCACCAGCCTGAAAAAGGTGGAGAGAACCACTGATTTAGGGAATACTCTAGTTCCCCTGCTTTACCTGTAGCAGGCTCAGGTGTTAGGTTTTGTTTGGCTACATTTCATAGTAGCCTCGCCAACAAAAGCCAGACTGAAAGACTGTGAGCTGGATTGATTTTTTGTCCCTAAAACACAAAAAAGCACAGCACATGTTGAAAGAAGGGATTAGTAGAAAGGCAAAATGTAACAGAAGACCCTGTACTCCATCTAAAGGAAGATGATTGTTTTCCAAGTTTTTTTTATATTTGCGGTAACAGAATGTCTTATTTTTGGTAAGAAGAACTTGACGCAGGCAAGCTGAATAAAAAATTCCAGTACAAAAGTCACAAAGACAGTAGTCATTTATTTAAAAACAAAATAAAACAACAAGCTCCCTTTGCACAGCATATACTAAGAAAAACAGAACTTTTTCATTTTTGCTAGTGTTACCTACTAAAACAAAGATTCAAAAATAGCTTCTTATAGAGGGACTAAAATGTACTAGTATGGCATCAAAAGAAGTCGTGCAGCTCCACAGAAAGGCAAAAACAACTCTTTCTTCTAATTAATGAGAGCTAACAGAGGTATTACTGACCATTCAGCAATACTGGAAACCTGAGAATCAATATTTTTACTATTGACACAAGTGAAAGTTCTGCCATTTGCTCTGCAAGAGCAGAATCGATCGCCTCAACAGATCTTCGGGAAGCGTTTGCTGCATCGGTTCATGCAGGCATTCACGTGATAAAGTAAGAGACTTCAATAATCTGCTCTGAACTAGCTGACCCACCCTCCTGCAGATTTTAGTGAAGCAAGCCTTCTCCCACATTGAAAACAACTCAAATTTTAACTGAGCAAGATCTGATGGCTCTCCATCCATACATGCAAACCCATTTCTCAAACCAGCAAGATGTTGAACGATGACTTTGAACAAATTTCCACCACCCTTTGTAACATGCTGCCGAATAGCAGGTTCCCCTAAAACCTCACACCATTTGAGTGAAAAACTGGCATTGCTGCTGGAAGAGAGGCAAACATAGGAAAGAAAGTAGAAAAGCAAAACACAGAAAAACACTTATGCTCTTTCAGGACCAGGCAGGATTTTTTTTTGACTATGCAAAAGCTAGGCTCAAATCTACATGCAGGGAGTTCTAGTTTTATTGCAGATTAAGGAGGTCTTCTCATTCCCTTCCCCCAGCTGTGGCCTAAAAGGGGTTGTAACTCTCTTACTAAATCATTCTGTAGTTCAGTCATTGTCACCAAGTGTGTACACAGGTGACGAACACACCAACTGATCTCAGAATATTCACCAGTCAAGGTTTTGTGGCAATTAAAAGGATGCAACTGTCAATTTCCCTTGGAATATTAAACAAGTGCACTCTGCATGTAACCCCCCCCCACCCCACACACACACCTATTCAAATGTTTGATTAATTTCCCTGAAGGGACAGAGATTCCTCAAGGAATTCAGACGTATACTTAAAAACATCACAGATCCTGTCAAACTTCCTGAGAAAGAATAAATGTTATCACTTTCAAGATGTTGGCATATTTCCAATCAGAAGACACAGATTATAGCAACAACAACAAAAAGGCTTTTTTCAGCTTCTCCTGCTAAAAAAGGTGCTTCTCTCCCTCCCGAAACCTAAAACATGGATTTCCAAACAGGGAAGCAAGGAAAAATATTGCTGAGATGGCTTTCACCTGCAGGAGTCAAAATGCTGATGGGTTTAAACATACAAGAATCCCAACCAGTTCATAAAAAAAAGGCCTGAATACAGCCCTATTAGGTCAATGAGCCACTATTAACACACCCTTCAGTGTTTTCCTGGTTCAAGACTGAATTCAGATTTCTGCTAAACAGCAGTCCAAAAACTGGTGCTTCACATTGAATTCAAGTTTGCTCACTCATACAGTACATAAAACTAGATATTAAAGAACTGGAACTTCTTTGCATTAGCCCCTTCCGTTTATCCAACAGAGCAGCATCCAAAAAAAGATTCTCAGGCTAGAATGACCCTAGAAAACAGATACTGATTGACATCACCAAGCCTCCCGTCCCCCAAGTTCACGCTTGCAGCTTAGAGCGCTCGCCAGTCAATAGGCTTCTTGCCAGACATCTTCAGCAATTCGTTTGTCTTGGAGAAGTGACGGCAGCCGAAGAAGCCTCTGTACACAGACAGCGGAGAGGGGTGGGCTGTCTGCAGGATGTGGTGGCGTTTCTGGAAGAGGTTGGAGATGGTACAAAACTGTTAAATCCGGCACATTCATCTTCGCAGCTTTCGGATGCAGGCTGCCTCACTGCACTGTTACCAAAGATGGACACTTTCATTTCTGCCCTAAAAACTAGGCTCTCTGTGCTCAGTAAGCAACTGCACTTCTAATGACCATCATACGGGTGAGATAAGATAGACGTCAGGATGCAGAGGCTTTTTATAGAGTAATACATTACTTTGCCTTCCTTCCAAGGCTGTCTTAGAAGAGAGAGAGGCCACAGAATTGGTCAAGCTCAGCCTGTCTCAAGATCCTAGATGCCTATGCACTTAATTTTGTAATATGCCGCAGCAGGCTCTTTTTTCCCCACCATGTAAGGGACCAAAAGTCCTACATGTAGCGTGTTCTACAGAAACACCCTTTCCCCTAATGAAAAAAGACCAGAGCATTAAGTCATACCCTGTCAATGGAGCTCCCTTTCTTCTGTGCGTAAGATCCCCACAGCATGAAGACAAGTCCATCCAAATTCTCATTCAGCCAGGACACCACTGCATCGGTGAACTGCTCCCAGCCCCTCTCCCTATGGGAAGTAGCTTGGTGTGCTCGGACCGTGAGGACAGCATTGAGCAGAAGTACCCCTACTCACAAAGGGGATAGCCGCACGTTAACACAGGCACAAAGAAAGCACAGCACAGTTTACCCAGTTTTAATCTCTCGTCCTGTTTGTCTCCTGATAAGAAAGTCACTTGAATGTTTTGGGGTTTTTTTAATGTTATTCTCAAGGGGACAGGTAAATGGCAGATACCAAGAATGGAGTTCAAACAATCCATTCGTAGAAGAAAGAAAACAACAGGCCATGGAGAAATTAGTTTAAAGAAATAGGCACCTGATGTAAAGAGCTTCTAGATAGCAAGCCTACATAAGTAAATCTGTCAAGAGATTGCTGAGTCAATACAATTAATACTACATGGAGATCACATTAAGTCCAAGGCAAAAATTACCGCCCAGAGCCATCGGTGCATTGTAACATGATGAGTCATTAAAATTAAGCTGTATGCTTTTTTAATGAATGGCTTTAGCCTTACAAAATGTATAACCCTTCAGGCATGTCAGCTCATACTCGTCATTATACGTGGAAAAAAACAATAAACACCGATTCACTGACCAATCAGAACTATTCACCCAAATAAGGAAAATTTTGCCAGGCTTGTAGGAGAATGCATCTATTTATAGTATCTTAAGAATACAAAAAATAAGAGACTTTTCAGTTTAAGAAAGGACCAACACTGTGTGTATGCTAGAGAGAGAAAATAGATGGGCAAGTTCACAGACTTATGATTGATTAAGAATGTGCTTAGGAACATGCTCAATATTTACATGCTTCAGTTCACTGCTCTTTAACCCTTTTATGAATATTAAAAGGCCATGTTCAGTTGTGCTTTTTAAACAGATCTGAGTCAAGCACTTTGGAAAACATCAGCATCTCTACTTCAACACGGCTGCAACCACCCACTCATTGAAGACAAGAGATTCCCCATCTTGCAAAAATCAGAAGGGCAAAATTGATGGACTACCTTGCTTGGCCCATCCAGTTAGGTCCCCGTGGCCGGGATGGGTGAAGTCCTCAATATCAGTTGAAAGCTCCTTGTAAATATTTTCCAAACTGCAAAAACAAAAACCATTGGAAAAAAAAAAAGTGATGATTTCCACAAGCAAAAATTCTCTGAAAGATGCTAAAACGTTAGATTGTTTTTCTACACTTCCCAACTGTAACATACTGATCTTAGCACCCCGGACGTTTCTCCCAGCTCCCATTTAGCAGAAAGTTAATAGTCCTCAGGATCTAGCCTACATTTCAGACAATCCAAAGTCCCTGATGTCGCAAACCTTTATGTAAGTACCAAACTAAGCTTGCGACTGCTCCGGCTCAAGCCAACAGAAACGTGCGCAGCACAGACTTGCAGGCCTGGCACTAAACAGATTCCATTCTGCAAGAACAGAGCTGGAGATTAAGTAAATTCAAATTCAAGCAGGTGCAATTAAAAAAAAAAGCATATACACATCAAGATGACAGCTGTACTTCCATGGGTCAAACTACAGGCTTTTTCTTCTCCAGCATCCCCATATTATAGCTGTATCTGCATGGACAAAACCCACTGTTGCCAGATTAGACTTGGGTCTTTGGAATATGCAGTCCGTTACAAAGATCCTATCACAGCAAGTCACATACTAAATTACCTCAATGGCAGTCAAAGACACAAAACCTTGACCAGTTTGCGATTATGGCTATAATAACCTAGCTCAGCAGCAAGGGTGATGTTCAGGATAGAAAAAGCATAATCCTACCTGGGTGGAGGTGGAACAGGCTTCTGAACACTAAAGCAGAGTCCATGAGCTTGGTTGGGTCCGTGGTAAGGATCTTGCCCCAAGATGACAACTTTTACCTGAACACAGACGCTAGTTAGCACTGAGAACACAGCAGCATTTCTTCAATACCCAATTTCACAACAATGTCCAAAGTGTACAGTATGTCACGACAGAATTCCTATAATCTAGAGCAAGCAGAGCTACAGATAACTAAACAAACAGGCATCTCAAATCCCCCTAACACCAGAAGTTACAGCACTGCCTGCCTAATGAATAAGTTTTGAAGTAAGTTTATTTTCGAAGCTTGAAGAAGCAGCATCACCAAAAATTTCTATGACAAACATGGAAATGAGTCAACAGTTCAGTGATCTTATAAGATTTCCACATTTTAAGGTTTGATTAACACTTTTTTCAGACAGATAAATTTATTCCAGATGATGTGCCAGCTGCTAGCTGGCAGCTCAGGCATTTAGGAAGGTACTACCCTAAAATCTTGCACCTGAACCTTCACGGTTGAATGTGTCAGGTACATGATCTTAAAAAGCAAAATACACAAAGTCTGCGACTGCTACATCTGAAAGCGCAGGGGGCAGGTCAAGAAACACAGGTGAAGAGGCCAGTGACAGCACTATCTTGCCACAAGCCACAAACCCCCATTTCAATATCTGAGGAAGGGAAACAGGCTGAATCCTACAGATGGGACAGGAGATAAAACAACGTTGGCATCATCAGGAAGTCGGATTTAAGAGAAGAGCTGCTTAACCTGTAGGCCACATCCAGCCCGTAAGGCCATGTCATTTAGGCCATGTGTTTCCCCACAGGTCTGAAAATTTGGCAATGGGGGAACAGTGGCAGCATTGACTGCAGCTCCCTTTGCCACCACATTTCCAGACCTGTGAGGAGTCTTGCAGGTTGGATGACACAGCCTTACAGGTTAGATCATGCCAGTTTAGGGCCAGATCCAGGCATGGTGTTGGGCCAACATGCAGTCAGGCCAGCAGGCCTAATAGACACACCCACGCACCAATCCCAGGTACCAAATCCAGCACAGGGGTTGGCCTCACGCCACTCGTCCAAGGCTGGATCAGAACGTGGCAGCTGGGCCTAGCACCGTGTCTGAACCTCGGACGTTTAGCCCGGCCTCCCTGCTGCACTCACATCTTTGATGTCACACATCTGCGTCCAAGTGAAGACTTGATCTGGGGGCGGGTAAACCGTGTGACGCTGCCGCTCCTCTGCCACAAATGCCATGAGCTGGAGAGAGAAAAAGGAAGTGAAGAAGTTAGAGGCGGTTCAGTGGCAGGCAACAAAGATGATAAAGGGCTATTCACAGATTGTATGGGCTGGATGGGACCTTGCAAGGTCGTCGGGTCCAGCCCCCTGCACCAGGCAGCAAAGACAACTGGGGTCAGGCTTGGAAAACAAGTCATATGAGGACAGACCGAAGGAGCTGGGCATGTTCAGCTTGCTGGAAAACGCTTAAAAAAGGACACGGTAGCAGTCTTCAAATACGTAAAGGGCTGCCACATAGAAGAGGGAAAGCACCTGTTCTCTCTTGCTGCAGAGAACAAGATAGGCACCACTCAACACTGCAGTAAAATAAGCCTATATGGGCCACCCAGAAGAACTTCTTCACTGTGAAGAGCCATGAGGCAGAGAACCAGACGCCCCAGGGAGAAACTGTGGACTCTCCGTCACTGGAGACGTTCAAGAGGAGACTGGGAGGCTGCTGATCAAAGACGATTAAGGCATAGCAATGTGACCAGGGAGCCTGGTTTGCTCCGATTTTAAAAAAAAATCTCCAATTTTTGGTTACCCCAAATCCACATTTTTCCATGATTAAAATGAAAGCCCAACGTATACACATCTATGTATTAGTAGCATTTCATTTAAATCACAGAAAACTGTGGATTTGGAGTCACGTTAACTGAAAATTGGGATTTTTTTTTAAATTAAAAAAAAAACAAAAAACCCCCAGAATCCCTGGGGTGAGGGCTGTATTTTTACTATGGGGATTTCCCTCCCTTCCTGCTACTGTCATTGGGGTTTTTCAGCCTCTCTCAGAGGCGCAGGGCAGGCCTGGCTGGGCACTGATGGGGCTGGGCCAATACTCCTGCGGGGAGGATCCCGGCTAGAGGGTCTCGCCCATGTGCTCGGGGTCAGACCGATGTGACTCCTGGGGGCTGGGAGGAGTTTCAGCCCCTGCTCAGATCGGTGCAGACTGGGGGGTCGCGAGGAGCTCAGCCCGGGGCTGGCGGCTGACCTGGGCGAAGTAGGGCCGGGCGAACTCCGCCGCCAGCGGCCGCCTCCAGCTGTCCGCGAAGCCCGGGGGCGCGGTGCGCGCCGCCAGCCGCTGCAGGGCCGCTTCCTTGTTCCTGCGGATCCGCTCCAGCTGCTCCGGGCTCAGCGATGGGCAGCGCGGCCAGGCCGCGCCCGAGTCATCCCCCGTCGACCGCAGCCGCTTGGCGGAGCAACTCTGCGGGACAACGAACAGCCGGTGAACGGCCGGGCAGCGGCGCAGGACGGCCACCAGCGCCATGCCGGGGCCCGCGCACGCACGCGGCCATTTCGCGGCAAAACACCGCTTCCACCCCCACGTGACGCCGCCGCGCCCTGCCCATTGGGCAGCCGGCCGCGAGAGCCCGTCCCCCACTCCTCAATTGGCTATGGCAGAGCCCGCGCCTCTCCCCATTGGACGCCTGGAAGGCGGGCTCCCTTCCCTCCGATTGGGAGGGCGGGAGGGAGGGACGCTCCTGATTGGCCGCATCTCCTCCCAGTGTCACCTTGCCGCGGGGCCCCGCCCTCCTCGCTCTCCTATTGGCCGGAGAGGAAGGCTGGCCCCACCCTCAAACAGGCACCGCGTGAGCGGTGGGGGGGAGGGCAGATACTACCCCCCCACACATTCCCCCCGTGATACCTGAGTGTCGCCGCCCGGCTCCGGGGAGCGGTCGCGCTTCGGCGGTGGCGTGGAGCTGAAGAACGAGTGCAGCGTCTTCTGCCCGATCATGGTGGCGGCTCTGCCCCCCTCCCGTCCCTCCCCTCAGCCCCTCACAGCGCCCGGCTCCTGCCGCCCCGGGAGATGGAATTTGGCGCCAAACGTCTGCGCATGCGCGGAGTTGCCGGGGGTGTTATCCCGGTCTATCGAGTGCGCATGCGCGAGGCAACCCCCCCGGGATAGACCTAGCATTTTGATTGACAGCTGGGGGCAGCCTCGCTCGGGGCGGGGGGTGGTGGTCAGGTGTGTGTGCAGCATGCACACGCGTGTATGGGGCGTATAGCCAAGGTGTGTGCACATAGGCAAGTGTTTGTGTGGGAGGGAAGGTGCACGGAGGACAAGTGTGCATGGGGGGTGTGGGATGGTGCTCGCGTGGCAAAATTGTGCGTGTGCAGCAGGTCCCTGATCCCCGGCTCGCTCCCAGCACGACTGGCTTGCACGGCGGAGTGGGCAGACGGGGGTGGAAGTGCTGGGAAGGGCCCCGAGGCGCTGCCCAGCCCCGGGTGAGGCTTGCTCGACGCTGCCTCTGCCCCTGGCAGCGCCTTTCGCCCCGTGCGCTCGCCCCCAGCGCCTTCGCTCCGCTCCCGGCCCGCTGCAGCCTGGATCGCGAGTGCCCGTGGCGGCGGTTCGAGGGCCTGTGCCCGTGGCGCCAGCCGGCGGCGGAGGAGCGGCAGGGCTGTTTGGCCGCCACGTGCAGGAGAGGCTCTTGGCCTGTGCCGGGTTCCTCGCCCTACCCTGCGCCAAGGGGAGCGACAAACCTCCAGCAGGGAAAACAAAAAAGCCCGTCGGAAATCCAGCAGGGTTGAGACGTCCGTCGCATCCCCCCGGGGCACTGCTAGCGAGAAAGCAGCACTCGTCAACGCTTCCCTCGGGCCTGCGGTCGCTGTTGTCACCCTCCAAGCTACAGATGTGAAACCAGCACAAAGAGGCTAAAATAGCAGCAGGGTCCGGATGTCCCGATGCCCAGACCGATGCTCTACACGCTAGGCCGTTCACGGGTTAAAAATCCGAGGATTGGAGAAGGAAAGACTGCAAATTGCAGGGCCTGCAGGTGGCCCCAGCTTGCACCTGCAAGAGGAACTGGGTAATTAGAGCTGTAATTGCTGTGCAAACGGATTGCTGCGCGCCACAATTACAGTTACTCGCTAGATGCGGCAGTGAAACCTAAATAAAGATGAGGACCCCATTGCGCTAAGCACGATGCAGACTTGCAGGGGCAGCTCCACGGCTCTGGGGAGTTCACAGCACCGACGAAGAGCAGGGGAGGGAAGCGAATTGGCCATAAAAGCAAGCTCGGGACGGAGCTGAGAACAGACCTAGCTCTCACAAGCCCCAAGCCACCTCCATGACCACTAAGCCACACTGCCTGCAGCATATGCCAAACCTTGGGGGACCTGCCCCGGGTAGTGAGACAATCGAGCCCCTGTTCTAGCAGGTGTGCTGTATGCTATGTCCTTGGACCAACACTCCTGTATGCTCCCTGCGCTTTTGGATGACTCAGGAGTGAGGGAGGCACGTGTCATTTGCGGGCGACCCAATTAGCTGGGTCAGAAAATGAGTCATCTGTTAATAAGCATTTACTAGGCAGTTTGCAGGGGGAAAACAAGGACCCGAATGAGTCATTTCTAGCCTTGCAGGATCCTTCGTGGCCCTGCGGAGAGGGCAGGGGCCATTACTGATGCTTGCAGCTGCCGTCAGCCTGATGGGAGTGTGGCTATATTTATTTCGGAGGCATTTCCAAGAAGATTCGGTAGGTGGTGGCCGTGGACTTTGCAGCCAGCCTCATCCAGCAGAAACAAGCCCATCCTCCCTAGGACGCTTGAGCATTGCAGACAGGAAGTGGTGGGAGGGAAGCAGCTGCTGCAAGTGTGGCTGTGTCAGGCTCTGGATCCTCAGAGGCCCGCTCCGGTGGAGTGTGTGATGACGGGCCTAGGTCCAGGAGCTCGGGTACTTTACTGGCTCCCTGAGTTGCGAGCCAGGATTTTTAAGCCTTTTTTTGGTTGGTTGCAACCCTGAATCCCTTCGCAGACTACTCTGCCTTTGCCCTCCCTCTCGTTTGCAGGTCGGTGCCGGTTTCTGACCATTTGGGGGGCCCAACCAGGAATGGACAAGTTCTTGGTCAAAAAGCCTTCCCTTGGCAGGAGCAAAGGAAAGCTGCTCGGGACCGCGGAGGAGACATGTGGACACCCAGACTGTGTGGGAGAAGAGAGCGGGGGAGAGAGGAAAAGGCCCCGGCCTGAAAATGCAGGCACAGATGGATCTTTGCCGCATTCCCCATGGCAGCACATCCAGGCCGAGGGGCTGAGCTGCGATTACAGGATCCTCTTTGGCCGAGCCGAGGCTGATGAGATTCTCCAGCAGCTGGAAAAGGAGGTGGAGTATTTTGAAGGTAACCAAAGTGACCAGGACCAGAGTCTCTTTTCTGTCTGTAGTTGCCACAACACCTGGTTTATCACTGACAGGGAGCGAGGAAGTCTTGAAACACTCAGGGCCCAAACCTACATGGGCTCTGGTCCCTGAATGGGTCTCTAGTGGCTTCAACAGGGCTCCATGTGGGAACAAAGATCCCTGCGGATAGATTTGTTTGCAAGGTCAGGCCCTGCACGCATAACAGCACATGTTTGCTCTGATTCAGTAAAGATGCAAGGGCTTAACTGTAGGTAGGTAGATTCCAGCAAGCCCCATCACGCCCCTAAGTGTTTGCAGGCGAAAGGGCTGGGGGTTGTGGGAAAGCTGTAATGTTACAGCTAGCCCCAGTGGGGCGGCCACTCCCCACCAACAGCAGGGAAGGAGGTGGAGAATCCCAGATCACTTTTCTTGTTCCAAGGAACCTAATTATAGATCTTGACTGTTCAAGACCTGACCGTTTCCTAAGCGAAGCTGTTCTGTTCTGGCCTTGCACTGCATCAGGGAAATCGTGCTCCATGAAGGGACCGATTGCTCCCCGCACTCAAGCCTGCTCCGAACTTCAGGACACCGCTTTTTCATTTTGTAGAAGGAAAGCCAGGCTGACTTTGACCTCTCCAAACTCTCCTTCAAACAGGTGATCTCACTAAAGTGCAGGTGTTTGGCAAGTGGCACATCATCCCACGGAAGCAGGTGACCTATGGAGACCCTGAGCTCACCTACACCTACTCAGGCGTTACCTTCTCACCCAAGCCCTGGATTCCCATTCTGCTCCAGATCAGAGACCGCGTCACCTTGGCCACTGGGCACGCTTTCAATTTCGTTCTGATTAACAGGTGCGTTTGGCTTAGAGGGAACCGAGCTTCTCTCCCTTCATATTACACCCTGAATGCCGGTTGTTTCACTGAGCGGACAACCTCCAGTGGTAATTTGCCACCTTGCTTGTTTCCACTAAATGGCATGTTATGGTCATGTAACATCCACATCAGTGCAAATGAATTGGTGGGGTACTTGAGAGCAAGACCTAAAGCTTTTTCCTTGGGTGTCCTATAAGAGGGGTGAATCCTGTTACTACTGATCCACTACATACCTGGACTCCCCCTAGACGGGCGCAGCCGGTAATAGCACAGTCACTGCAAAGTGAAAACAGCATTACTCAAACACAGCAGGCATTTGAGTAATTTTGGAGAGGACACAGATAGGTGAGGGGGATCCTGTCCCTGGCTGCTCATTTGAACATTAGCAGTCTGGGAAACACACCTTGTTTGAACCTGACAGTGCCAGGTTATGCCTTTGGCATGCAGTCACGTGGCATGTAAGCGGAATAGGTGGAAGAACTAAGTACTCTTCCCCAACAGGTACAAAGACGGGCGTGATCATATGGGGGAGCACCGTGATGACGAGCGAGAGCTGGTTCCACAGAGTCCCATTGCTTCTGTGTCCTTTGGGGCCTGCAGGGACTTCTTCTTCAGGCATGGAGCTTCCCGAGGGAAAAATGCCACGCGGCACATAGAGCCGGTGAAGCTGCAGCTCGCCCATGGCAGCTTGCTCATGATGAACTACCCCACCAACCTGTACTGGTACCACAGCCTGCCAACCCGCAAGAAAGTGCTGGCCCCAAGAATCAACCTGACCTTTCGGAAAGTGATGGCATCAGTCAAACGGTGAGGTGTTCGACAGCTGAATGCCTGCCCACTTGGCTTCGGAAATCAGGAGCTCTCTTCCCTTGCACAAGAGCTAATTAGCTTCTAATTCAGGCATGGCCTTCAATGCCGCATAGGCAGCAGGAGATGGGAACCTAGCTGAGGGGAAGGCTTTGTAACTAGAGCATATTTATGTTAGGGAAACAGGTGGAACAGCCCTCAGTTGTTTAGTATAAACCCTGTAAGCATTTGATCCAGGATGGCAAGATAATGTTCCCACAGTTAAGCACTGCATTAGCCCCCCTGGTGTACTGCTGCCATTCTTATTCAGGAAGGTTTATTGTTGAGCCCAGCTAAGAGTAGTCCCTCTCAGACGTCGTCTTGGATTGAAAAACGTCTCAAGTGTGTACACGGGTCTTCTAAACACAGCAAAGAGCCAGGAAATAAAGTAGTTCTCTGTGAGTCTGAAAGCTTATGCTTGGTCTCGCTTGTTTTTGTGTGCTCAATGAATGACTTGCATCTGTTTCAAATAAAACAAGATTCTTGTACGAGGAAAAGCTGACCTACTCTTTCGGTGACAATCCTTTTGACATAATATACATGTTATTGTTACTGTGGCCGAAGAGCAGCTTACTTGTAGGTAAGGTAGAGCACTTTTGTGGCCCTTTCACCGACGTTCTAAAAAGGCGGGAGTGTGGCACAGGGGATTCGTATGCCTAATTAAACCGAGACTTTGAATATGCCATCTTGTCATTTGTTTGTATTCCACCAATAAACAGGTGCCGAGGTGCTTGTATGCGTGTCAGTAGCGTAAGCACTTGCATTAGAAACAGAAAAGACATTGCTGATGACATTCTTGCTTGTGTTTTTTCATTTCAAGACACCACCACACATGACCAGTTCTATTTTCTATTAATTTGATTCCTTTATTGCTACTGTATAGACAGGTACAAAAATACCCTGAAGGGAAGATTCAATTTCAAAGCGCAGTGCAGTGGTTTGGATGCTAACATCATACCTCTTAATAATATGCACATTAAAACGAGAAAAGTCGAATTACAGAGCAGTCGTACCAGTCTGACCAGGGTAAGCAGAGGCCAGCTCATATTTCCGCAACTTTCCTTTTCCGGTCATAAGCGCCGACTCAACAGTTCTACTCCGAGGATCTAGAAAGCAATGTCACTGGCTGGCACCACCTGACACCCCACACCTACAACCAGAGGAAGCTCCTGTCCCTGGCACAGAGCCCTGCTGGCTTCCAAAGGCCAAAGCATGGGAGGCTAAGCCAGAAATGTGCCTGGTCTTGAGGGGTGACAAACACCCAAAACAGCCGATATGATGCTGCATGTTGTTTAACCCTTCTCAAGTTCAAACCCAAGACACCTAGTTCCTTGCGACCATAGCTAAGGATTGAATGTCTGTTCTCCCCTTGCTGCAAAGGAAGAAGCAACACTCTTAGCTTTACCCAACCCTCCTTCCTTCTGCCCTTGACAAAGCTGTCACTATCAATTCCCAGCCCAACAGCAGGGTGACACAATGAGCCCGACGATGCATGACAGCGACAAGTCTCATTCTCATCAAACAGGCACGGAGAAAAGAGGTGAATGGAAGGCAGAGCTGTGCAGGTGGAAATGGAAAACGTGACAGAAGCAGCTCTCAGCAACGTGTGGCTTTACACGGTTGCTGTGTTGCTGATCGATTCCAAGACCTGGAGTCCTCCCTGTGCGTGATACCCGACTCGCACGGCTGCATTATAAACAGAGCAGCTTGTCTGGCTGCTGTTCGACGAGCCAACTTAAACCCACTCAAGTCAGAGGAGTGAAAAACCTCTCAACAGATGCTGCTGGGTCAAGGTACTGCTGTCAGCTGGAGACACGCTGAAGTCCAGAAGTATCTTTTGCAGGGCAGCTGTAGCTGGATGCTTTCTTTGCTTGATGGGTTTTGCCTTGGCTGACAACCAGCGCTGCTCTGCAAAGCCCACTGTCTAGCATGAAGGAGTCTCACCCTCCATTCCACCTTCCTTGCTTTTGTAAGTCTTTCTCTTGAGGACGTTTTTTGGCATTTTGTATCCTTTTGGTTTAATTTTTTTACATAAATAGAAATAGGTTAAAAAAAAGTGCTACTGACAGGCCAGCACAGAAGTGGCAGGATTTTGGGCCTGATACGTTGAGATTTCTGAAGACTTCTTTATAGGTTGTAAGAGACTTTATGTTCCACTCTGCTATAACTTCAGCTAAGTGTCCTTAATGCCTTCAGATCCTACACGCTGTGGTGGCTGTTTCTGAGCCTCCTGCTGAAGAACTCCAAATGCACATGAACAACTTTGGGTAGTTGAGCAAGATGGGTCCATAATGTACAAAACTGCTGTAAAAGCCTTCCAGAGGCAGTCGCTCTTGGTTGACCATTCAGGCTGCACTTGATGCTGAAAGGGCCTAATTTGCATTTCAGACCCCATCTCACCAGTACAAAGACAGAGGAGAACTCTGAAACCCATGTACTTTACTGCGGTTTATAGAGAAACAGCCCAAAGGATTTTTTTTTTTTTGCCCCTACTGCCTATTCCTTTTTTGACGCACCAAAGAGCACAGAGAAGCCACAGACAGTTAATACAGTACTCCTCGAAAACAGCACTATCTAATGCAGTGACACCAGTCTCCTCAGACCTCGGTACTACTTTACCAGACTAGCAAGTGCAGTCATGCATACTCTACTTCACCAAGACACTCGGGTTGCTGCATATCCCAGATTCACAACTGCATCCAGTTCAAGCTCTGTGGGAGGTCAGAGGGCATACATTTGAGTGAGTGACAGGGAATGGCAGTATTTATCATTAAGGTGGGAACAGGTGACTGTAGGGGACCAATTAAAATATCCTTAACGTATTAGCACTAGAAGGCTTCAGCTAGTTGATTCTGCAAGCAATAATATCAGATTGTTTTAGTGACAGAAGAAACTGCAATAGCAATTGCTAACAGATGCTGCTCTCTCCTAACTTCACATACATTTTAAGGGAATGGAACAATAAATCAGTGTCTTCACCTAATAAACAACTCGGATTTTCCCTGAAAAATAAACTGCAGTTTACTTCGGCAGAAGTCCTTTTAGAATATACAAAGAACTGAAGAATTAGGAAAAGAACATACCACCAGGAAAGGGCTCTTTTAGATCATGCATTTTTTGTGGGCATGGATGAATTCTTTCGTTGCTTAGCCAGAGCTATTGAAAGAAACATGATTCAGTTCTTCATGTCACTTCAATAGACGCTCATTGGATTGTAACCCACGTGCAGCAGATTTGGACTGGAAATGTAACCATTTAAATAAGCTCAAGGCACTTTATTGTATTTTAAATCATTGCCTCTGATAAGAGCACTCGTATTAACTGCTCCTATGGATCACCTGCTTTGAAACCTCGGCAGTGAAATGTAATGGGGTTATACTAAGCAACTCCATATAAAAACGTATGTATAAGTCAGAATAGAAATGGGACCTTGGAGAGTCTCTGCTTGAAATCCCCTGTTTCGGACCCACGGGCAGAGAGAATGCTACCTAAACAGAATAAAGGCTTCTTTAACACAGACACACTTCTGACAGCACGACACACTAGAAGACCAACTTTGGGTAGCAGTATTCTGGTTCGTGACGCCAGCTCCCTGCAGAAGCCGGCCAGTGCCACGGGAGTGGAATGTTGGAGGGCTTGTCGTAGGGTTAGCTGCATACTGGACGGGCGGTGCAACGTACATCTGGTGAGAGCAGTTCCATCAGGTTTCAGCTGCCTCCAGCCACCCAAGTCATTCCTCAGCCCTGAGCTCTGGACATGGGTGTTGTGCTCTTGAGTGAACGCGCTCATAAAACAGCAGGTAAGCACTGGAGGAAAGGACCTCCTGCAGGCTCGCTTTGCGCACGGTGTCATCTGAAATCCACAACCACTGGTTACTAACCGAGAGAGGGCTCTTAGGAGAGGACGGAGAGCGGCGGTAGGTCACAAAGTGTCCTGAATGCATGTCTCCATGATGCACAACAACGGCCATCAGGCGGTAGAGGTATACTGCGGAACTGAACGGCAAATAAGAGAGGAAGGGGTCAGCAGCATGAGTGTCACAGACAGAACAGCAGAAAATCCCCAGGCTCTTTTTTTTAGCCACACAGCAAACAATTCATTATATGAATCACTTTGTAAGAGACAACTCTTATACCTTACTATCATGTTATCTCCTATCCCCCCAAATCTTCACTGCTTTGTTGTCAAAAATGCTTCCTTATCCTCCAGTTGAGAATGCAAAATCACTTGCTTTAAAGCTTCCATGGAAATGGTCCCTGGTATGTTCTTTACATATGTCTTAATAGTACCAAGAACTGGAAGAGTACTGGGAAAATATTTTAACAGGGAAAGTACTGGGCACGATCTTCCGAAGCATGAAGCCATGACAGCAGTAGCTGAAGTCATAGGGAGCTGCAAAATCTCAGTTCCTCCACAGCTCAGGCTTATTAAATACAAGTTCAAAACAAGTCTGTAAGACATATATAAGCATGTATGCAAAAGCCAAGAGAAAATAAAGGAGGGGGAAGGAAGTTGGCAGTGGGAGGTCAATGGCTCTATAATAAGTTGATTCCTTCATTCCTGATTTTTCGCTGTGGTAGTCACCAGAAAAACAAGCACAGCACTTGCAGTACTTGTTTCACTAGCTGAGGAGATATGTAGAGAGAACAACTGCCAAAAATCATCCACGTAGAAAAACAAAGGGATTTATGTGCCAATAAGATGGATACCTGATCTGAAAGGCATATTAAACATATGGATGATGGATCTGGAATGCATATTAAACTTTGCTGCTATAAGAGCATGATAAACATGGGACATAGGAAGCTGTAATATTCATAGGTTGAAGGTATGAGACAGCTACAAAAGTCTGACTTACCTGCAATCAGGGACAGAGGCAAGAGGGAAAGGTATGGGAGATGGCAGGAGTGAAGGAGAGCAGGCCCCATTCAGAAAGAGCGATTTTGTGCTACACGGCTGTTCCCCATCTGCCAAAGAGAGAACATAGCCAGTCTTTTAACATATCTGCCCCTACTTGTTAGTCTGATAAATACCACCATTCTCAGCAGGGCCTTCATTAGGGGGCCTGAAAGCCCTTCACCAACATTGATTAAAACTCGCACCTTCATGAGGTTGGAAGTAGACTATCCAAAGACAATGTTAACTGCTTACAGACTAGAGGAAGGTAAGCACCTACAGTAGCTGTGAAACGCTTCGCTCAGCTTGGGCTAGCAACTTTGAGTCAAGTAATTAGTTGAAGGCTTGGGACTACACACACCATAAGGATTAACCTCACAGTGTGATGCAGTCACGCTTCAAGGAGTGCAGGAACAGTTTGCTGAAGGTTGTGGAGATTTTCTCTTTTAGCAATTTTGGAGTTCCCTAGCACATGGTTCACGTGCCCAACATCTCTCCCTGGGTGTCCCCGCCTTCAAGCACCTTGTCAACAGTAACTTCTTTAAAAATTTGGATGCGGCGCTTGTCAGTATCAAAGCTATCAAGGTCTGGTTGGACCCAAGGCCATTATTCAAACACTGTATTTTGGACATTGTGAGTGGGCCCCCAAGACTCAATGGGATTTATTGCATGCCTACAGGCCTGTAAGATCAGGTTCTTTACCTCGGGCTGCTCTGTCATTGCTACCTTGTTCTGAAGCCTCCCATGAGGGCTGTAGGATCTGTCTGCACTAGCAGCTTAATTTGTTCCCTGACAGTGTTGGTTGTTACTTTTCATCAGGAAAACTTTGATAGACCCAAGTCCCATCTGCTCGAGAGTTCTGTTGTCTGCCCTGTCTATAGCCCATGAATCTTTCAAAAATTTTGGAAAGGGCAAGAACAAAGAATTTATAGTGTATAAGAACTGAACTGTAGACACAAGGAGGCAAGGGACTCTTGAGGCTGCTGAAAAGACATTCTTTAAAAAAAAAAAATCAAAGATAAAATACATTTTAGTTCATGACCCAAATGCTTCTTATTTTCAGATCAAATACCTGAGGCTCTCACAGCCAGTCCATCCTTTGTCTCAGAAGATGTCCCTGCAGAGTCCTGGTTTGGATCATGTTTACTTGACTTATGGATAGGGAGATGATATTTGTAGATGTCCATGATCAGGAACTCATTGAACTGCACATGTTCATGACGTTTCAGAGGTGTGCCTTGGTTTGACCAGCTCAGCCTTTGCAGATGGATACACAGACACTGAGGCAGCTTCAGGTTGTTTCCATAGAAATAAAAATTCAAAATCCATTTGAGAAAGGGAATAAATGACTGACTAACTTATTAACTAGAACTTGTAGGAAAGTACAAGAAAACGGATGGGGGACAAGTAACTAAAACATCTCTTCCTATCATCTCTGCATGTAAAGCCATTAGAAGAAACATCTTTGATACAAGATCTAAGGCCTGATAGTCAAAAGAGCGGTTTATAACACCAGCACCACTGCTTACTAGATAGGGCAATGGACACAATTAGTAGGCTTTTCCTACCAACATGAAAAGCCAACAAAAAAGACAACCATCTTCCTAAAAGGTTCAAGTATCAAATCCTGTGAAACTTTTCCAGAATAGACCAAATATTCTGTAGTCCATGGAAGTGAGTGCATCTATAGTTAGTGATACTCTGAGATAAAAAGAGCTACTGTTTTGTATATCCCGGTTTCACAGATGGAGTGAAATGAGCAAGCGCCATGGAAAGCAAAGTCACATACTTACAGTTATGACTACACTCTAAACAGACCATCTACTCTAGGGGAAGTGATGCATTCAGGGGTAACCCTGTCTTTGACAGTGAACTTATTATTGTACTACCATAACATGGAAGATATCTAGCCTTGGACCACACCACTGGGCTAAGAGTTGAATGAACACAGAATAAAAGTCTCTGCCCCAAACAGCAGGAAGTGGCTTTCTTCATCTATCCTGCCTGTCCACCCAAATTACCTGCAGGCAGAATGGCCTTAGGGTTTTTTAGCATTTTCTTAAGATCCCTGGGGTTGACGGACTGTTTCACAAGCAGGCTCTAAAGTAGAGATCGCGTCACTTATCACTGAAATGCAGGATCTCAAGGGATCACTGGTGAAACTACAGAGACATAATGAGCCAGCGCTGAGCCAAGCACCCACTTAAGTGCTTTACTGAATGGGGGGGACTTCTCCTGTTTTTAGAAGTTAAGCATATGCTCATGTGCTTTGCTGAAATAAGGCTTACAAATAAGGAGCTCATTTTGGAAGGCAAAAATACCCTGGAAAGTTCTTAGAGCTCACCACTGAAAACTGGGTCTCAAACTGACCAAAAAGAAAAATCACTGCTGAACAAGCTTAAAAAAGGCCAACTGTCCAGATCAACTTGTCTTACCTTGCCTAGCTTTAACTGTTTAACAAATGTTGTCTTCTGGTTTTCTATAGTTTGCCCATTCCGTATCCCTTCTGCCTGAATCTGAAATCAAAGGAACTAAGATTATAGCCATTTAATTACCTGCAGTATTGGATTACACAAACTAATGCTGGGGGAGGGGGAGGCGTGTTGCACACTGCAACAATGGTGATTCCATTTCTGGGATGGTGCTCAGTTCATTGTTTAGATCAAACCATTTCCCAGTTATTTGTAACTCTAAAATGGCAGGGATATACCGCTTCATGGAAATTACAAAGCAAAATTGATAAGAAATGTTATGAATTACAAACATATCTAGAAAAAGCTGATGAGCACAAAGGTTCTATGTTCAAGTCTAACCCTTTGCCCATTCTCTCTCTTATTTTAGACAAGTGACTTTTGTTCTCCATGTGACAATAAAGTTACAAGGTACTTGTAAAACAGTGTTTAAAAATCAGATCTAAACACCCCACACAGGATATTGTCAATATTAAAAAAAAATGCCAAGTGTGTTACAATCTACTGCTAAATTAAGCCTCATAACATATTACCCCATTTTAGAAAGGAAAAGAAAAAGAAGATTTGAGCAGTTTGCCATAAATCATGCAGCTGGTCAGGGGCAAAGGAAGAAAGACAACTTTGGAGTCCTGAATCTCAGTCACCTGCCCTAGAAACTGAGCTGTGGAGAGTACAAGTACGTACTTTAGTGCAATTATCACACACAACGTCCCTCACTGATTCAGAGGAGATGAAATGATGGAGGCAGTGGTCCAGTGTCAAAGGGCGACCCTTGATTCAAAGAAAAAAAATACTTCTGTTGACTGTATAATGTACACTGTTAAATTCTGGTAAATGATTTTGTGTCATCAGTGTCAGGGGAATGAACGCATTCAGGGGTAACCGTGGCCCACCCACAAAGCTTGAGAGCAGGAGACAGACACAAAGCTGTGGGAAAGTTGCTGAAGGGATCTTAAGGCATCTTAAATTCAGACACGGGCAGAGTCTAGAATAAAGCTTTGGCATAAGGCAGCCTACAGTACAGAAGGGATCGTGCCTCAGTAGGAGATGCTCACCCACATGGCTGCTGGAATACTCAGCGAAAGGCTGTCAAATGTGTCATACCTCACAGGACTCTGAAAAAAAGCATTTCACAGATCCTAGGGTTAAGGTCAACCTTCAGGCTATGGGAACCTGAGCTCTCTCCACTCCCATGGCTGTTGAGCTCACTAGGGACACCCTAAATGAATAACATTGAATCTGGCTTTGTGTTTCTAATTGCAACACAACTTCAAAAAAAAAATCACAGTTCTAATAAAACTGTCTTCCAGTTAGTTACTGCCAAAAGAGAGCTTGGGATTTTCTTTGTAAATATCTGAGATTTTCCCCATAGGAGCAGCAAGAATTTTATCCAAATTGCATCTGGTACCAGCTCCTCTCTACCCACCAGCATTTAGAGCCAAGGACTGCATTTAATTCACTAAATTTGACAGGTGGATTTGGCAGTAAAGGAAGGCACAATCTGTCTGCCTATACACGTGCTCACTGATGTTCTAATTAAAATGCATTGCAGCAGACTCGATTAATTAAGTCTGTGCATTCTAATTTGAATGCTGCAGTGTTGCCACAGCCTCATGGGTATTAAACCCCCCCAGTGTTTAAAAAAGGCTGCTAGGCACTTTAACTTTAGTGCCCTGTGGCCATTTTTAAATCCATGGGGACTTAATAGATGTGAAAGTGAGATGTTTTCAGTAGAACAGATGGCCAGGAACCACTCTAATTACCGCCCCCCCAGCATGTATACTGGCAGCCTCTAATTCTAAAAAAATAGTACCGGTACTACCACATCTTTAAAAATATGTTCACAGGTACCAGCCTAAGGCTAAGACTGATTTTAAGTTACAAGATAGTTACTACAGTAGGATAACATGGGGTCACTGTTTAGTTTTTTCATTAGCATTGTCACTAGGTATTTCTACATCACCAATGTTGTACTACGCCAGAGGCAGGCAACTCCCAGCATGTGTGCCAGCTGGGCAAGCAAAAGCATTTTACCTGGCACGCACGCCTCAGGGCAGACAGCGGGGAAGAGATTGGGGCTGCATTGCCACAACAAGGGATCAGGTCCCTCACAGCTCCCCCATAATTCACCTCTGGCACACCAACATCTCGTAAGTTGAGGTTGCAGGTGTTTTTACCACTCTGCCCAAAAACACTGCCGACCCCTGTACTAGACACTTGACAGTCATGTCCTCAACCCGATGAATTTAAAATCTCAAACCCTCATCCTACATGTTTCTGAAGCCTAAATTAACTATTTGAAAAAAACAACTTAGGTCAGGATGGAAATATCACAACAAAATCATGTCCTAAATGACCCAGTCTTCCCTTTGTATTTGTTTAGAACAGGATACATGCATTTGTACCTGGTGTTCACAGTGTTTGCAAACCATGTTACTGGTCAGTCTCCCATGGAAAGGATGCTGAGATTTCCAGTGACTTGCCATAGGGGGAAGTGATCCTAAAATACAAAGTTACAGTGGTCTTTAATGCTTAATACAGCCATGATCATAAGGGATCTTACATGAATTTTTTTCAGTGGTAAAAAACACCGTTTTAAAGACACTTTTTATACACTACTTTTTAAAGACAACTTTTATCCCATTGACAACTTTTTAATTAATATTATCTTTAACAATATTTACAGATGCACTGGCAGTTAAGAGAAGCACAGATCAATAATATTATTTCAGTAAGCAAAACAATTGTTGTCATACCTATAAGTAAATATGCACGATTCACATTCTTAAAGGAGAAAATGTTACCTTTTGTTCTGCAGCTAATTTGCTTTTGGGTTGTTTCTGGCTGCTACAGAGAGGAGAAAAAACTACTTTAATAAATTCCACTTCACAGAGCACAAAGTCTTGAGTCTATCCCCCTCTGTATTCCTGACGTGGTATCCTGAGATATTTAAGTTTAAAGGTGTGTGTTTTTAGAATCTTGCAATTTGGAAACTGAAAAGCAACATATTTCAAACTGATAAAAGAAATGTTTTTTTAATATAGTGTATGATTAACTTCCAGAACTATCTGCAAAATGCTACTGGGATCAAGGAATTAACAGAATTAATAAAAGCTTCATGGATAGAACATTCATAGTATTTTACAGAGGACAGAAATGTATGCGGCATGTAAACCTGTACATTCGGGAGAAGCTGACCAACGATTATTAAGGGTTAAGAAGACATCCCTTTTCAATGGGTTATTCCATAACTGTCTGTTATGTCATCTCTCTAAGACCTTTTCCAGGCATCTTGTACTGGCAACTATTACAGACAGAATGCCTAATTAAATGGATTACTGGGCTTGGATTCTTTAACGAAAGGTGCTACAGCCCCGGTGCTGTCAGATCTGAGCCCCCTCCTAGCACAGAACACCAATGTACTAGCATATTATATTGCTTCCAAACCTCCTTCTGTTCTGTTCTTTGCTATTTCTAGTTACTCATTTTTTCCCAACACAAAAGACCAGCATTTAGAGATGAAAGAATCATAGCTCTAGTACCTTTACTAGCTAACCAGGAACCTCAGACTCTAAACATGCTCTATCAGATATACCTGCAAACACCAAGTGACAAGGAAATTACATTTTTAAAAGGCTTACTTCTAGCGAATGCACATCAAACAGGTGTGTGACCCGTGGCCGGCGATCCCGCTCATCCTCCAAGGAAGACGTGAGGACATGGAACAGCTCATGAGCATCCTATCAAATGGGGGCATCAAACTTAGACAAAACCAAGCTAAAACACTGACAAACGTACTGAGAGTGTGTGAGCACATCAGAGCCCACCATTCCAAAATGAAGGGTGAAAGGGAATGTTACACAAATCTTACTATCTTAGCTGGATGCTGCGCATTTAACAACAACAACAATCATCATCATTGCCACTTATGCATGTGCTATGTTTTCCCCACAACCTTTTCTGTAAAGCGAAGACCGCAACAATGGACACCAAATTTTAAAAACGTATTTGTGGCTGTAGAAAATCACAAGTGCAGAGGAGGGTAAAACCCATAAAGACCCCAAATCCTCCTTTCCAGCGAAAGTAGTGGTAAAACTGATGGACAGTCCTTCTATTACAGCAGAACTAAACTGTGTCATTTGGTTGAAGCATAAAATAACCAAGGATATTTTATGGAAGAGGCAACTGAACTATTTACCAGCCAACTGTACAGACCGAGGAACTCAAAGCAGGCTCCAAGAGCTAGAAGCCCTATAAGCTCCCATTTAAAAACAGAGCAAGGGATTTTAATCAAGCCCCACTGATTTCAAGGGGTTAAGAATTTTACTCCTAAAATCTTCTCACTATTGGCATAGTCACACCAAATGCTGAAGCTGTGAAGTATGAGATTCTGAACTGTGTATTGATTGATTCCATGACAAATCTTTAAAGTAAACTGAAGATACCATGGAATTATCACACTGCTGCTTCTCTTCACTTACTAAAGAAAGATTTTCACCACACTGAAGAGGATTCAGATTTGACAGCCAGATCTATAAATATCAGCACTTATGTAAGTCATCTATTACTCGCTCTGAACAATAAGGTACACTTTGTAATTTATTTAAATGTTGTAATTACCTGTTCTTCAAAGGAAGAAATCTGCCACCTGTACATCCTTAACACTTCTAATAAGCAGCTTGCGTCCAAAACATCATCTTCTGTGACCTCTTGGCAGGATAAGGCTGGAGAGATCGCATTCAAAATGTTAAATGGAGCAAGTAAGCGGGGTTTGATCAAAAACCGATATTACAAGCCCCATAAAACCTGAAATGCCCTATTTTTACAGAAGGTTTCTGGTGAAAAGATAAACTGCAAGTGAATAGCTAGAGTTATTTTTGTGTGTCACTAGAGCACCAATATTAAAATAAAAAGCCACCTTATGGTTGGTAATAAATCTGCATGTGTCACTGCATTTATTACTTTAATACAAGGCAATATCCGGAGGCACCAAAAAACTTATGTGGAGTTTCCAATAGAAGAAAGGCCCACAAAAAGAGTGAGGCACAACCTATTCATCCTTACATATTTTTGAGGACTTAACGTGCCTAATAAGCCTGGCACAGAGGCTAATTGCATCCTGGGTGCAGGGCTGGACTTACAGACTTTATTTTAATCAAAATCAATTAAGTGAGTCCCAATATATTTCAATAATTGTTCTCTCTTTTTTGGGGTCAAATAATGAATCTGGAAACCGTTTGGATGTAATTCTAATAAATCAGATTTCTTTCCAACAAAATTCTAAGTGTGACGGCTGTTTTAAGACACCTTTGCAGTATTAGGGTTTGACTACCTCGCACTAGTATTCTCCTTCATTTCTAGAAAACAGGATCATATTCGGTTTCTTTTCTGTCTTGTTAACATAAACTAACCCCTGAAAGTTTAGCAGCCTAATACCTTTCAGGAGATGCAGCAAGGTAAGGGACAAATATCGGTGCTCTGATGGTTCAGTCTGGTCTGTCTTGTACTGGGATGTAAATTCCTCCAACCACTTGATGAAAGATGGACATGCTGACAAGCCCTGCAGCAAGGAGTTCATGAAACAGGTGTTTCCTAGGTTGAGAAGGCCAGGCACAAGCCCTGCAAATATGCATTAACAGCTTACAATCCATAGTCTAGAACAGTCTTATTCACACTGTTTTCTACTGGAAGAGATATGCTGCAGGATTTAAAGCACCCAGCTTTTGTCTGAGACTTTACAATAGTGGCTCTGTTTAAGGAAATGGGACGCTGTAGTACAAAGCATGCCATTTTTTTTTATTTATTTATTCATTCAATTTATATGCCACAAATGCTCAGGGCAGTTTACAGTAAGAGAGCAAAATACTATATAAAAGAAGAAAACAAAGAACAAAATGCAACAAATGCTCAGGGCAGTTTACAATAAGAGAAAAGAATAATATATAAAACAGGAGAACAAACATGAGAGAACAAAACAACAAGGAAAACAAAACAACTTAAAAGGCAACTAGATGATGAACTTAAACAGAAGCTCCCTAAGCAGTCCAGCTTTGATCTGTAGGAAACAGGTGGCTGGGAAAACATTTTAAAAACTCAACAATATTCTTCAGCAGACTGCTGAAGGCTATTTTTAAATAACCTATATGAAGCAGGACTCCAGAATTATTTGCAAAAGACCAAATTAATTAAGAACTGCACTGTCTTTTCTAGCCAACCCGTGATGGGTAGACTCTGCAATGGTGAAGCCCTTTATTTTGTAAGGAAGCCCACACAAGCCAACCTCCGTTAAACTTTTGCGGATACACGAAAGTCTAATGCCTGCTTTCAAAAATCTGATACAACCAGCCCAACAACTGATCATATCTCCACGGAAAACAAATGTTTCTTGATACAATACAAATTCATTCTGACACGGTTCTAAACATCAGAGGGGCACTGGCCAACATTTATACCTGCTCAACAAAAAGGTTTTGATCACAACAAACAACCTGGATGAGCCAGATCTTTGTCTAACAGCAGAAGTCTTGGCTCCGAGGACATTTAACCCCACCCGCACAGGAATGTTCAGAAACATTTTCTCAGCCTTTTCTAGAAAACCTAGAAGTTGACTCAGGGACCTTTCCATTCATCAGTACAGGCCATCCTAGAAATGCACAACTTTTTGCCTTCCTCTGTAGTACCAGGGGCGACCCTTTACCAAGGACCTCTCGAGCATATATTGACAACCTTTTATAGAAACAAGACTTGGCTGCTGCGGGTCCCCGGCTTTACCTGCGGCAGGTTCAGGTGCTAGGTCTATGTTAGATCAAGGGTGGGGAACAATACAGACCGCAGGCTGACTACCTGCAGGCAGGCGGCTGCGAACGCATGGGATCCGCCCCAGGGGCAGCTGTCAGATGTGGCCACTGCATGGGGCGGGGCGGGCAGGGCTGTCTGCCTACGGTTATGTGCGCTGCGGGGTGGGCCGGCAGAAGGGACCGTTCTGCCCAGCACTGATGCAGCAGCAGCAGCTGGAGACCTGGGCGGACGCCCCGATCCCCACCTGAAATCCACCGGCTTCACCCACAGCCCCTCCCGGCTGCCGGCATAAACCACGGGGGCAGCCAGGTCGGGGTGGGGATCAGGGCCCTCAACTCCGGGAGCTCGGGTGGGCGTGGAGGGGGGCTCGGCTCACCCGAACCCCTCCTCAAAACAGCCCCAACCACTGCCCACCTCCTGACTTGGGCACGGGCTGGGGTCGCTGCACCCCTGGAGCTCGCCAGGACACTGCCCACCTTTCCTGCGCTTCTTCCTGTCGCCGATGGGCCCCCAGAGAACGTAGATCCCGGCCGCCAGTGCAGCCGCGACGCCGCCGATCACGCCCCAGTTCTTCATCGCTTTGCACCTGCCGAGACACGGGCCGAGAAGGGGGGTCTGCGCCTGCCCCTGCCCTCGGGGGCGGGGGCAGAGGTCAAGGGCGGCTGCTCTGCCCCGCAATCCCAGGCTTGGGGAGACACCCCCCACTAACAGCGGGGTCCTGCCCTGCCTGAGCCCCCCCGAGCTGTCCCTGGGGGGCGTATTCCCAGCCCCTCCCCCACCTGAGGGCGACCCCGGCCCGCAGCAGCCTCCGCACCGCCCTGCCCGGCCCCGCGGCGCCCAGCGCGACCAGCATTCCCCGGCCGGGCCTAGCGAGGCGGAACCCAACTCCCCGCGGGCGCGGGGCGCGGGGCGCGGGGGGGACCACAGGCAGGGACGGACCGGAAGTGGCGCGGCCCGGGCTGGTTAGCGCACGGACCGCCCCTAGCAACGGCAGCGCGCGGTTGCTAAGGACCCCGGGGGGGGGGGGAAGTATCGCGAGAGCGTGGCACCACTGCAGCCCACGGTGTGGGGAGCGAGCGTCAGGTCTTACCCTCGCGTGGGGGAGAGGAGGTGCCATGAGGCCTGCTGTGCTTCTGGGCCTCCCCGGCCTGCAGACCTGTGCTTTTGGTGTGGCTGCCTCAGAGTGCACGGGGGTGCCGCAGGGTCTCCATGGAGCAGCTTTGATCAATGCACGGGACCCCAAAAAGCAGAGAATCGATTAAAAGGTTGCCAGCCAACATGAAAGATGGATTCTCCTTTCAAAGACTTAAAACGTGGGGAACTTTCCCCCTGGCAGGCTGCTATGGAGTCACACCCCCCCACACACCTCAACAGTTACAAACGGGGCCTGGTACAAAGCAGGCTGAAAACCGCTGGCCCCATGATCTCGGGAGAAAGAAGTTGCGCCTGCCAAGACCTGCTCTCAGTCCTGTTCAGGCTTGGCTACGCGCACTGTTTGTAGTCAGAGCTGGATGCTCGCTCCCCCCTTCCCCGCCCTCGGGTGATTCCTCGCCGGCTCCGTTCGGCAGCTTCGTGTCTCCCATTCTTTCTGCCAGCAGGGAGCCAAAGGCGGCTGACCCCGGTGGTGTGGTCGACGGCGCGGTAAAGGACAAAAAACCGTGTCTCGGATGAGGGTCCAGGTTCGTGTAGCGAGTGACTTTCATACCTGCTGCCCACTGCTTTCCTCCTGATGTAAGGGGGTGCAATGCCAGATAGTGCGTGTAGGCGGGGAACCAGGGTGAGTTTTAGCCTGTTACGACCCTGTGTGTATTGAGGGTGGTGGCAACGTGCGTACAGGCAGTCCTCAACTTACGGCGTTCCGAGTTACAACGTTTCTCACTTACAGCAGTTATAAACCAACACCCTGTTTCAACTTTCTGATGTCAGTTTCAACTTGCAGCCCTTGATCCGATGCGACGCCACGCCAGCGAACAGGTTCACTGTGTTGCTCATCTCCCTGGAGAGCGTCTGTCCAAACTTGCTTGGACGCTTTAAGAAAGTAGACGAGACTTCAGAAAAACCTGCAGCCAAGACTCCTGAGAAGACTCCAGCCAAGAACCCTTCAAAAAGTCTAGCGAAGCCACCTCAAAGAAGTCCTTCCAAATCAATATGATTGCTATTTATGATATAAATACATTAATGTAGCTATATTACTCATCTATAATTGATTGAGTACAAAATTCTGGGGTATTTTTGGTGAAAATAGGGTATTAGGCCTTCATTCAGGAACCAATCCCCCATTTATGACATTGTTTCTTATGAGAAAATTGGTTCCAAATTACAATGTTTCAACTTAGGACCTGGTTTTCAGGAATCAATTGTGTCGTAATTTCGAGGACTGCCTGTACTGTGACTTGAGCATCCCCGAGTGATGCAGGTCTATTCAGCCACAGAGAAATGAAGTGTTAAGGCAGTAGTGCATAAGGTGGATGGATGCTGCCCATACTGACATTGTGGGCAGTGAGAGATGAGTTTCCCCAGCCTAACTGAGTTTTCCTCTAAAACCCTTGTGAACCCAGAGGTGGCATTTCTACCTAGTATCATGGCAGACCACCCCAGTGATGTAAGGAGGAGAGGCAGGATCCAGCCCTGTCTCCCAGACCCTCACCAGAGCAATTTGAGGCTGAGGAGGCAGTGTCTGTGCCTGCCTCTGGACTCAGGGGCAGCCGCTCTGCCTCCACAATCCCAGGCTTGGGGCAGGGAGAGATGTCTGCATTGCTGCAGCTGGCCATGGGTCAGGTGCAGCCCTTCTGCTGGTGATGACCATTGCTTTTGGGAACTGCCTTCTGGTGAGGGTCCAGGAGATAGGCAGGACCCTGCATCCCCTGCCATGATACTAGGTAGAGCCATCACCTCTGGGCTCATGAGGGAAATTTGAGAGTAAAAATTATCTAGAGTGAAACCCACCTGTGCATTGGGGAGCTGCAAAGGGAGGGGCTGCTGCTGCCTATGGTGTCAGGGGAGTGCCAGGTAGCATGATTTGTGGCAGGGCTGAGGCCTGGCCTGGGGATGGGAGGCAATGCTGGGCCATGGCAAGGGACACCATGGTAGCACAGGGGGGTGACAGGCTGCAGGGGCTGTTACCAGAAGGTGGTTCCCAAAAGTAATGGTCCATTGCTCCTGGTCCATTACCAGCATTAATACTGCAACTGAGCCTTCTCCAGCCGGGTCAGTGATACGGACCTCAACACATTCTCCTGTGACTTAAATGGTCCTGGGAGCTGGCAAGGGAGCAAGGAATATCACATCCTGTTTGCCTTGCTCTTACGGGTTCTCCTTTCAATTCTACAGAACACAGTTACTCGTGAGAGCAAGGAGAAGTCCTATCAGGAACAGAAGAAAATACGACTAAAAGTGCAGGTCGACACATTGAGAAAGTGACTCCGCCTGCCTTGAAAAGCTGAGTTACCTGTTGATGTTAATGGAACAAATGCTAAGTATGGTAGTTACAACACATGCAGGTTAAAGTTGGTGGGAAAGGACTGCACTCAGGTTTGGGTATGTCTTTTATTCAAGTCAAAGGCATCACAAACGCCTAAGTGTGGGGCAGGGAGCTGCATTCCCCAGGCTGCCTGCAGGGCATTTGGTTATCATCCACACTCACATGGGTAAAATGGAACTCGGGGCGCAACATGCCAGCAAAAAGGGCATTGATATGGAACCACTGTCCTTGTGAAATATGTACTGGGAATTTTGAAGTCTGCACACACATTCAGTTAAGTCCACAGCTTCTGCCCAGTGCAAAACCAAAGTAAACAGGTATAGTGCTGAGGTACTGTGAGGGAAGCCAGGGAAGGCTTCTCCCAGATGCGGGGTGACAGTGTTTCTACTTAGGAACTGCCACTGCTATGCAGAGACTGTTCCCACTGAAGTTTTCTTCCTTATCTTCTGCTCACCAGAGTACCATGTCTGCTCTGGTATCTCCTGTTCTAAAACTCTGACAGAACCCTTTCCTATTCCTGTTACAATTCCAAAATTCATATATCTGGGGATACTTGGAAATCAGCAGTCCCTAAATTCCTGCCATTTATGCAGCTGACCTATAGCAACTTCATTGAATCTTAATTCCTCCGCACTGTGGATGGCAGGCAAAGAACAGATCTGAATCTCACTCTGTTTTGTAGTCATTCATTTTTTAAAAATACCCTGTTCACTGTAGAAAGTGCTTCACAGTGCTACTGTGAAAAGAGACAGCTGGACAGCACTTGCATCTAGACTGATCGGTACATGGGACTTTCAGAAAGCGCCTCAAGATGGCAGCTGCTGCTCATTATTAGTGGCCCTGGCAGGTAACAGTCACTGTCATTTTCAACTAATTACGAAATTGATTCTAATGGCTTTTGTTGGCCAAATGTCTGGCATATTGGCTTCTTTCTGGCTGAGTCCCAATTTGCCTGATGTAGCTCAGCATGCAGCAGAATGGCAGAAGAGCAGCTGTTATGAGGGGGAGAGCAGCTGGAAAGGTAGGGGGGAATAGGCTGCAGGGAGCAGGAGACAGGATAAGAAGGAAATGAGAAACAAAACCTGGGCCTGGCAGCTGTTGAATACTTTACCGAACATATAATTCTCATAAATATCTAATGCATATTAAATGCTTAGGGCAAAAGGATTGGGACAGAGGGGGAATTGTATATTGTTATTTTAAACCCTTAATTTATTGGAACAATTGAGGCTTCTGAGAGAAACTATGATAAAGTTACTGAATTGTGCAAGAAAAGTTATCTGTGCTCTGCAGTGACCTTTGAAACTAATGCTGTATTTGAAAACCACCATTTGCTGCCAAGACTTTAGGAGGAGACGCACGTAGTTGCTGTGATTTCATCTTTTCAGAGAGAATTCCATGGATAAATCTCGGGGACTAGGTCAGGCTGCTCCACTGAGACCACTCTGGTTAAAGCCTGTAATGCCTGCATTCCTTCAGCAGCTTCTGTTCAATAACTCCCCTCATTGTGCTGAATTTATCAGCAGTGTTTTACCTCGTGGAACAGAGCAGCCTTCTTGTATCTTTTAATGCATTGCGCTACAGTTGCTTTTACCATGATTTTCTGAAGAGAAAACACAAATGTTCTTGAAACGCTAGGTGAAAATTTGTTGGCTGATCAATCCTAGCTGGTGACAGCTCATGTAATATTGTTTTGGGTTAGGAATAACCACTACCCTTCATTGAAAATAATCAAGCTTCTTATGGAAACAGCTGAAACTAGCAACTTCCTACAGTCAAGGTATGTGTACATGGAAATATTTCCTTGGCTGTTTTTCTTAATGCAGCCTTGAAAGCAAAACAAAAATGACCAGAGAAACTGAGAGAACAAAGACATGAAGAACGCATCTGGTCAAGCTCTTGGCCTGTGTCTACGAAAACACTGAGGAGAAAGCTTTTGGTTGAAAGCCAGCTAGAGGGGGCTTGGAGCTGCTGGTAAAGAAATTGCCTTCTGCTTGATTCATGCTGTATACTGGGAACGAGGACTCTGTACATACTTTGAAACGAACCACAACTGCATTTGTTGTCTGATTCCATCACTTGTTCTTCTTCCTAACAGAAATGAGAGGTGCTGTTCATCACAACTGAAGTAGCTCCAAATTTGACTCCAAAAGGAAATCTAGGGATTTCAAACCACAGCAGAAGTCAGCCCAGAGGATCTGGGCAAGACAGGACATTAACAATGGTTTTCACTATTTGTAGCCCCTAGAGAGGAGAGGTTCTAGCTCAGTTGGTACAAAACCCCACTATCTGTGGGAATCTTATTTAGCTCAGGTCAACAGCTAGGAAGATGAGAAATGTGAATTTCTTACAGCCAACTTGAGTGGACCAGTTTAAATGGTGCTACAGAATTTAGCCCAAACATAGACTAACTTATTCAGATATAGTGCAAGTCTCTGATATGTAGTTTGGAACCTTCCGTTTTCTCTCCAGAAAGTAGCTAGTAGCTAGAAGGAGAGAAAAGATCCCATTTAAACCATTTGAACTGGCAGAAAACCCAAGGAGACTTGTGCTTCTGGCATACCCAGAAACCAACAAAGATTTCCAGGATATTTTAGCATTTATAAGTTCCCCACAGTCTACATTGGATTTGGATTTGAAGCCAAAGATTATCAAAAGTAGGCTGAAGACCACCTGAAACCATTTCTGTAGTCAACAGAGGAGCATTTTTTATTTTCAGAATTGGAAAAGGATTCTTCAAAGTGAACTTCTCTGGCTTTTTAGAACCCCTAACATATGGGATACAGATGCTGGTACTTACAGTTTGGGGCAGTATTAATCCAAAATCACAAAGGACTTGGGATGGTGATGACTTTTATAACAACAAATAATCTTCTCCAGTGAGGAAATATTACATTGTCCAAAAGAAACTCTTGGCAGTGGTTGAAAGAAAATTGAGCAGGGAATGGGAAACTCTAAAGCCATTTGATGGGAGTATAATTGTTCTGATTTGGTTATGCGATATACCTTGACGGAAAGACACTGCAAACATAGAAATAAGCCAGGTTGTATTGATTGTAATTTGATTAATGGTTTCTTTTCTGGATAGGTTGTTTTTAAAGCACCAGCATTTTACTTTCCTTTGGGCCAGGCAGTAGGCAAAGTTGAGATGGGGGTTGTTCTGGACTGGGCAGGGCATTCTAGGGCTATTGTTTGGTGAAGGTTTATATGTCTGAAGCAGAAAAGACCAGGAATGTGGAGAGAGAAGTGGAGGTTTCAAGTAAACACCAGATAGAGCTACACTTTTAGTTCTTGTTCAGTCTTTCAAGGGGAAAACTCAGAAATTGCCATTTTGGGTTATATAGAATCCTTGGCTTCAAGTCAAGTGGTTTTATATCAATAGGTGGCTTTCCTATAACAGAGTAGCTCTTTGGGAGAGAGGCACTCTGGTGTTCCTATAGAGTGGTGATTCTCAACCAGGGTACCGCTAGATCCTTTAAAAGGTGCTCCAAGGTGGGGGGAGATAAGCTGAGCACATAAGTGCAGGCTCAGTTTGCCCTGCCTGGCTGTTTCCCCAGCCCCTCTGCAAGGAGGCAAGCACCGTAGTGTATAAATTAGTTTTTCAAATTGAGTATCAATGCGTTCACAAAAGTTATGCAGGGGGCCTCTAGTCCAGTGAGTGCCTTGAGTCCAGACAGTTTGAGACCCACTGCTATAGAAGTTAGGAAATGTATCGCAAGACATGTTCTCCTACGTGGTGCCTGGCACCTCATCTCTGTCTGCAGTGCAAATATTTAGACATTTTCCCAGTGAGGAGAAGGCCGAGTAGAAAGGAGCTGTACTAGAGATCAGTTGTTCATGGCATGCTCCTGCTACAGCTGCAGAGAATTAAAATAGCAAATTGTAGCAGGCTCTGTTGCTCTTCCTTGTGTTACTGACTCCTTTGACAGAGGAAGGCCCACCTAGGAATGGCAGGGGGATTGGTTGGAGACTGTAGCAGCATAGCCATCAAGCCATCCACCCTGGGGGTGGGAGACTGGTCAGTACAAAGAGGACAGGCATTCAACATGTACATCTCCAGATACGCTGGGTGGGATTCCCCAAAGATCATCAGGCTTGAATGGCTCAGTAGATGTGCCTTTGCCTCATCCACCTACTTGCAGCCAGTTAACAGAAGGAAACAGAACAGTGAGTAAGGGAGGTTTAGGTTGTATTTTAGGAAGAACTTTTTAACCTGGAAGGTGTTCTGCACCCATTATCTGCAGAAGGTATGTGGAATATCCCCCACTAGAGGTGTTTAAATGCAGATTAGACAAATACTTGGCTAGCCTGATTTAGACTGGATGGCTTCCTGAGGTCTCTTATCACCCTATTTATCTATGATTCTGTTATTTGCCTGTGGTTTCCTCCTGTGTGTGCGCCAAGCAGTGTATGATATGGACAATCACACAGATTCATAGATTGTAGAGTTGGAAGGGACCCCAAAGGATCATCGTGTCCGACCCTCTGCCCCAGGCAGGAAAAGGACTGAGGTCAGATGACCTCAGCCAGGTGCTTGTCTAGCCTCCTCTTGAAGACCTCCAAGTTAGGTGATAGCACCACCTCTCTTGGCAGGCCATTCCAGCAAAATTATCCCTTTCCATAGGAAAAACCCGAAGAAGAAAATCATCAGGGAAAAACCCAATGATCTCATGAGGTCCCTTCTAGCCCCTAACATCTATGAATCTATGCCAGGGTGAGAGTACATGCTTTCAAATAATTTAATTATGTGTGAAGCACAGGAGCATACACATGCATAAGCACGTTGGCATCTCTACACCAGATCACGTAGTGGACAGTTTTTTGTCCTAACAGATTATTCCAAGAAATCTCCATATGAAGAGTCTGAGTCTGAAAGAGTGCACTGGAGTAACTTTGTTCATGGGATTTTGTGTGCCTCAGAGGTGGCAGGACCAAGCCCTGAGGCTGTCATTTCCAGAAGCACCTAGCTCCTACTGCCTTACGAGGAGGGTTACGCACTGTTGGGCATTTGAACCTTCTGGTGCCACGAGCTCTGCCCCACCGTCACTGGTGCATGACCTCCATTGTTAACGTCTGCCAGTTCCTGAAGCAGTCATGTAAAGAGACTTCCCTTCTCACATTTGTGCCACCCTCATGCTCCCTGTCTGTATCCTATCATTTTTCTGAATTAACTTTTTGAAAAACTTCCCATTTTCCCCAGGACAATAAGCTAATCAACCTCTTGGCCCACACTAGCTCCCTCCAGGACTCTCTGCTGCCCCTTTTGTGAGGAGTGGCAGCTCTGAGTCCCCTTCTATATGGAGAGCTCTTTCTGCCACTTTTAGCCTCCCTCTCTGGCAGTGTTTAATATTCCCTTAGATTACAGCTTCCAAATGAGCAGATGTTTTTGCATTAAATATTGATCTCAGGGCCTGCAACCTTGGAGGGCAAGGATCAGATAAAGCACTGAAGCAAAGCAGCAGCACTCCACCTGATAAACCAAGGGCTGGTGCAGGGGGGATGAAGCCTGTGAGTTTCTGTGGCCAGAACAGACCCCTGCCTCCCATCCCAGTCAGCAGCTCTTGCTTTTCTCTCCAGGTCTTCTCCCCCTCCTCCTCCTCCTCCTCCTCTTCTCCCCTCCCCCTTGCTGCTTTGTTTCGGTGGCGGTGGCAGCAGCAGTGGCTGGTGCTATAGCGGAGGGAGCTGTCCAGCAGCCAGCTCCTGAGATCCCAGCTGCTCTCCATTAACCACAATGTAAGAGCAATGAGAGCAGCTCTACCAAACACAGCCTGGCAATGGAGGATGATTTATTCCAGCTGAGACAGCTACCGTAAGTAGCACAGGGAAGAGGGACACAAAGGGATTTTTTTTTTTTTAGCAAACTGCAGATTGGTTGCGATTCCTACTGTTCCTTTTTTTTGTAGTGGGAAGTATTCCTTGGAAATGGCTGAGGCCCAGAAAGCAGGCCATTTTCCTTGTCTCTCTGCCCAGGTTCAGCCTCCTTGACCCTGGATCTTTTCTGCTTTATCCCTGGATCTATTGGAGGGAGGTGGTGGCTTCATAAACTCACCCGATTTGTATTTTATTGGGAACTTTGGAGGGAAGGGGGGTTAAAAACTCAAAGCTTGCACTGGGTTCTGTTGAGAGGAAACCGTAGCAATGCATTTGCAATGTGGATTGCATCTGTAAACAATATTGTGCCAGGGACGGCATCTTCCTTGCTGCCTACTTCATGCAGTGAAGTAATTGCAGATCTCAACCTTTCTGCAAAGGTATGTTTGTCACTGGTATGTGCAAACTGTGTGGTTTGAAGAAGCAGACAATGCCCAGGGAAAATGATTTTACGTGGCAAACACCTTGCCATTTGGGGATGTGAATACTAGATCTGTGCAAAGAGCTGAGAGCAATGTTATTGCTGGCTTACCTCTGGGAGTGCTTTTTCTGAACAGAAAATACTGGCATTTCCTTTAAAAATAATTACCTTTTCCTCCAGACTGTTACTATGCTGCTGAAACATAGCTGTATTTGTAAAACAGTGACTGAGGAGAACCAAAAATAATGGCCTGAACTGAATTACAAACATTGATGGGATTATATTAATGACAAAATAGATCATTCAGTAACATTTCTAATGAGTCAGGCACACAGGATTACATGAACTTTAAATAATGCTGAAAACTATATATTGGATATGTTCAGTTCCTTGGTCAACATCAAATAGATGCATGCATTCTTTAGGCTATTTTTCTATCCTTTTTTTAAAGAAGTGGCTAAAATGCCTTTGACTGAAGGTACAATTGGCTGTATTCAACACTCTGAGGTCTTGCACACAAATGCAGCTCTCTGAGGTTCCTCAGGGCTGAGAGATTCTGAAGTATGCAGCAGGAAGCACCGGTGTGTTTTTCATTCCTCAGTTTCCTAGGTTATTTAGTCAGAAGCAATGTTTTATTCTTTGTGATGATGCTTGGGGCCAGGTTCTTCGGTTTTTACTCAGCCAGAACTCCCATTGAACTCTGTGCAATTTGCAGATGACGTGCTATGTGTTTGTCCAGAATCCAGCTCAGTTGTGACCCTGGCCAGGCTTTGGGCACTACTTCCGGACGCATGTCAAATAGTAATAAACAGTAATTAACATGTGGCTGGAGGATCAGACTCTTTATTAATAGAAAGGTATTTATTATCACCTATTTTTGTGTGTGGTCTGCTATGATATAAAAATTACCCTAAATGTTGTAGGAGTGATTTTTCACTTGTAAGCTCAAAGGGTAATGGGCTACTACAAGCCAGATTCCAAGCCCATTGAAATCAATGGAAGGATGCCTGTTGACTTCAGTGGACTCTGGATTGGGTTTTAGGCGTGTTGACATTCTGGGATCTTGACTTACTGTTTGTTCGTAAAATGAAAGTACAAAAGGAAACAAGTTGATTCACTTCCCATACAATTTTTGTACATAAAGCATTCATGCTAATTGCCTTCTGGTATCAAAAAAGTCTTTTCACAGAGTAAAACTTTCAGTATTTGTTTGCTGGACATACAGACTCTATAAATTACTCAAGACCTGCATCTTCATTCTGTTGAAAAGCTGACATGTTGTAAGAATGACAAATCTCAGAGAAATGTCAAAGAAATACTAAACAGTTGTTTTTACCTCCGAGGGCCAGCAAAGGGAAGTTCAAAGCAACTCTAGTTTTATTGAGATAAAAATGATTTTAGGAGAATTTAGAATACAATTTATTAATGAAGTGGACTGGCCCAGGCTAACATTCTAAGGGATAGCCAGCACGGGTTAGTTGCGGGTAGGTCTTGTTTGACCAATCTCATTTCCTTCTATGACCAGGTGACCTATCACCTGGACACGGGAGAAGAGATTGATGTCATATATCTTGACTTCAAAAAAGCTTTTGATCTGGTATCCCATGATCACCTCTTGGCCAAACTGGCCAGTTGTGGCCTTGGCTCCACCACGACCCGCTGGCTGGGAAACTGGCTCCATGGTCGGACCCAGAGGGTTGTAATTGATGGCAGTCACTCATCATGGTGCCCTGTGACCAGTGGGGTCCCTCACGGCTCTGTCCTGGGACCCATACTGTTCAACATCTTCATTAACGATGTGGACATTGGAGTCAGGAGTGGACTGGCCAAGTTCGCCGATGACACCAAACTTTGGGGCAAAGCATCCACGCCAGAAGATAGGCGGGTGATCCAGGCTGACCTGGACAAGCTCAGCAAATGGGCAGACAAGAACCTGATGGTGTTTAACACCGAAAAATGCAAGGTTCTCCACCTTGGGAGGAAAAACCTGCAGCTTCCTTATAGGCTCGTCAGGGCTACGTTGGATAGCACTACAGAAGAAAGAGACTTGGGGGTCATCATTGACCACAAGATGAACATGAGCCTGCAATGTGATGCTGCGGCTAGTAAAGCGACCAAAACGCTGGCGTGCATCCATAGATGCTTCTCGAGCAAATCCCGGGACGTCATTCTCCCCTTGTACTCGGCCTTGGTGAGGCCGCAGCTGGAGTACTGCGTCCAGTTTTGGGCTCCACAATTCAAAAAGGATGTGGAGAAGCTTGAGAGAGTCCAGAGGAGAGCCATGCGCATGATCAGAGGTCAGGAAAACAGATCTTACGACCACAGGCTGAGAGCCACGGGACTCTTTAGCCTGGAAAAGTGTAGGCTTAGGGGTGATCTGATGGCCACCTAGAAGTTTATCAAGGGTGATCACCAGGATTTGGGGGAACGTTTGTTCACCAGAGCGCCCCAAGGGATAACGAGGTCGAACGGTCACAAACTCCTGCAAGACCGTTTCAGGCTGGACATAAGGAAGAATTTCTTTCCTGTCCGAGCCCCCAAGGTCTGGAACAGTCTGCCAGCAGAGGTGGTTCAAGCACCTACATTGAACACCTTCAAGAGTAAACTGGATGCTTATCTTGCTGGGATCCTATGACCCCAGCTGACTTCCTGCCCTTTGGGCAGGGGGCTGGACTCAATGATCTCCCGAGGTCCCTTTCAGCCCTAATGTCTATGAAATCTATGAAATCTATGAAATAAACCTGAACTGAGAAGCTTCCTTATTTTAACTGGATGCAAAAATCCTTCATACCTCCCAAATGATTAAATAAATTCTATTCCCTTGAAGTCAAAGTTGGTTTTTGCATTAATTTCAACAATCCCAGGATTTTATCCTATATAATTTCATTAAAATGTAGAAGGGTATGATTTTTTTTTTTAGAACAAAAATGGATGAAACTCTGTTCTGCCTTTGCTTACCTGCAAAGACCTGAAGTCCTGAGACCAAGTATGCTGGTTTTCCTGCAGGAGTTGATGGCAATGGGAAAGCAGTGTAAGGCATACCTTGATCAAATCCTGAGATACTCTGTGTACTTTAGGAAAAATCTCAAAAAATGTCTTAGAGGCTGTACCTCAGTTTTTCAAGGGAGCGGATGCAATGGTTGCCCCACACAGGCAGACACTGCTCTGCCAAACATCCACATGCTGCAAAGATCTTTAGTGTTGAAAGTGCACCTCCAGAGAGCAGGTGATTGGGGAAGTGCTGTCTGTGACCAGCTGGGTCAACAGTGCGGTGCGGGTCCATGGACTACCTGAATTCAATAGAGCAAAACAGGAGGCCACATCTGCTGCGCCTCTACACGGTCCCTTTTAGTGCCTGCAGCCCAGTCACGTGGACAGCCTGGGCTGAGGAGTCCAGCCATCAGCCCCTGATGTTTTTTCATGGATCAAGGTCCTTTGCTGCCACCCCAGCACTTTGCTGCGTTCTGGGTATCAATGGTGTCATCAGCTCTTGCAAGAGAAACACAGAACTCGGGTCTTGCCAAGTATGGAAAGTCTTTCAGTTCACCTTTAAAAACTGCCGCCATTGCATGTCTGATTGCAGCTGCTGCAGCTTGCAAGGATGCCTGATAATTTGGTTTTGCTGCCCCTTAAATAGATAGGATAAAGACCCTCACTGCTAGGGCAGAATTAAAATAGCCAGGGACTAAGATGATTTCTTTCCAACAACGTCTTGTCCTTACATTTTCAAGAGTTGCAAGTATACCAGGTGTCTAAGTTATAGTGATGCTACAGAGGCATAAAAGAAATGAAAGCAGCTTTAAAGATTCTGTTACCTAGGGTTAAACATTGTGCATTTTGACTTAGATCTGGCACAAATTCTCTCTACTTGTGCCCTGAATATTTTCCATGCACATGAAAGTAAAAAGATGGACAATGGATGTTGCTCTCGGCTCTAAACCAGTCAAACCAAGTATACAAGTGTGACTTTAGAAAGGGCCATTGTGAAAAAGCACTGGTGAACAGCTTTCTGACGTGTGTAGCAAATCCCAGCTGCATGAAGTTTAAAGTTGGTATTTCCTGTATAGACAAGACAGTACAGTTTCAGCTTTTTCTTCTTGGTTGACTCCTGGCATCATTTATGTTGGTCCCACTGGATATGGAAAGAAGACTAAGGTAGATGTCCTCTTCTGTGAGGGATAGCTGAACTCTTGCTGTGAGGGGAAAAATATCAATTTGATTCCTTGATCAGTAGCTGCTTGTCCAGCAGGTCAGCAATAGAGCTGGTGGATCTCAATGGCAGAGCACAGATCTGAGAGAGGTATAGAAGACATACATAATTTACTGCCTATTCCTTGATTTGCCAGGGTCTGTATTACTTGTAAGTACTTGAACCTTGATTCTGCAGTTCCTTCTACAGTGCACAGCAGGGAACGCAAGATTTTTGAACTATACAAAAGCATGAATGGGTGGCAGATGACAGGGTTTCAAGTGAGGCTATGTACTAGGTATAGGGAGTCCTTAGGATTGTAGAACGTGAGGGTTTGGAGGCACTTCTGGAGGTCACATCTAATCCAACTCTCTGCTTAAAGCAGGACCAGCCCTAACTACATCATTTCAGCCAAGGCTTTGCTTATCAGGGTCTTAAAAACCTCCAAGGATGAATATTTCACAAGCGCTCTGGGTAACCTGTTCCAAACTTCACATGGAGCTGATGGTTTCAGGGCCTCTGTGAGGGATCCTGTGAAACGTGGGCAAAGAATGAGTGTGTCCTGAGTGACCTGGGCTCAAGAGTGACCATCAGCATGGGCTCACTTCACTCCTTGTGAGGAGTAACCTGGCAGTCAGGCTGCAGCGCACTCATTAATAGCGAATTGGGTTGTTTAGCCCTCCCCTTCTGATTCATTGCTCTTAGACTTGTGCTTATTCTCTCCTTGTGCTGGGCCAGGCTCTTAATTACAAGAGGTGCTAACTGATTACTGCATTTATTACATAGGCCTTATTTTGATATACAAGGTTACGTTCCAGGAAAAGGTATTCCCTGTCTCTGGCAAATGGGTATTTTTAACTGCCCAAGAAGCCAGTTAAATTTTGCACCCAAATTCAGGATCATTCCAGGAAGACCGTAAAACAAATCTTTTTTTCTTCCCCTGCATGCTTTGAAGTTCTTGAATAAAAGCATTGCCTCCCTTTTTTTGGGTAAACAGTATGCAAATCACAAGTCTGTAAATCTTTAAATGGCATATTTATTCTCCGTGTGTTTTACTAGATACACGTATCTGCATTTTGTTGTGTGCTGTTAATATTTATAGGCCAGGAACTAAGCAAGTATGTCTGAAAATAGCTTTATCCTTGTGGGATCTATTTCTAAAATAATTTTACATAAATGCCCCAAATTTGACTGCTTTTCCTTAAGGGAAACATGAAGAAGGTAAAGTTCAAAATGGCAGGCAATTATAGCTGTTGCCCAGTGCCATTTTTCTCAGTTGTGAATTTATCTTTGCAGGGAAACATACAGAAATCATCTAAAAACCATAGGTTATAGGTTCATAGTTTTTGCTATGCATAAAAAAAAAAATAGTGAAAGAAGCTACAATGTTATTACAACAGTGAGTTCTCTCAAGGAAAGTATCTGCCTGCTATCCATTAGTATGCTGTGCCATTCACTGAAAAAATACTTGCAGTACTTTACCTCCATCCGAATGATGGTTTCAGTGTGGTTGCTGAGCCATGGTTCTTTGCTCTGTTATATAACCTATAAGTGGGGTTCCTTTTACCCTTCATTAGGTTGAGATGAGGCCAGGGACCAACAAAACACAAACCTTTCTGGACCTGTTTGTTCACTGTTTGTTTGTATGCCCAAAAGGCTCGGTCAGCCTTGATGACCGTGGTATTGCAGCCATTGCAGAAGCCGGTCCTAATGCCAAGAGTTTTCTGAAGAACTGGGTTGTAGTGTTGTTTTGCTGCTGTGCAGAAGTCAAGAGGGCCCGTGCTATGGTGCCTTCCATCCAAAAGCATTTCCTGTTTGGCGCTGCAGATGTTACCTTGTTAGCTCAGTGCAAAGCTCAGTACTCAAGTATTTGCCTTACTCAGGCAAATTCTTGGCGACACACCAGAGTAAAGAATGAGTCCAAACCTAGTGAAAACTAAGCACAGACCTCTGGATTTGTCTAGTAACAATTTTAGTGTAACTGTTTTCATATTGATTATTAGCTATGGTATCTCCATCATTTTAGATTAACAAAATGATTGGCCAAGATAAGTGTCTTGAACTCTGAGGTGGTGTGAGCCCCTTTGCTTCCATGGGAACTGAGGATTCTTCGTTAGTAGGCCACCTTCTGACGTGTGCTTCGCATTCAGCCTCTTCTTAGGATGCACAGTATCTAGCTTACCAAAATCATGTATGTATCAAAGAAGGTTGCTTCCTGTAACTCTGCAAGGAGAACAGAAAGCCACAGCATCCATGTGAATACGCATTATATTATACATATTATCCCTCGGGTTAACTACCCAGTTTTAACTAAATGGGATGGTTTGTTGGCTGTTTTCTGCCAGTAGTTTTCTTTCTGGCTTCTTGTCTGTCTGCACACACACTCAACATGGATTAAATATAGTTGCATTGTTTAATTTCATATGCATTGTCCTTGTTGTAGAAATAGCCCAAATTTTAATTTTCTACGTTGTTTTCAGAAAAATGATTTGTGTCCTAGGGGACAGCAGTAATCTTGAAATTTGGCAAGCAGCTAAACATTACATAATGAAGCAGGATTCATAAAGGAATGCAAGAAATGGACTAGTTCTTCTTTTTGCCTAGACAGTGAATGTGAGGAGTCCATGAATGTAAATATGATCCCTTCTACATGCTACTTCTATTCTTTCATTATTTCTATTCAAACAGTTGATTCATTTCAGTGTTCCTTGATCCTATGTAAATTGGAAAGGCAAAAAGATTTAAACAGTTTTGAATAGTGAACCACAGGCCCTAAATAGCTAGGATCATTTTTGGTCACTTGTTCATGTTCAGAACAAGTCAGTGGAGGGAGAAACTGAAAGCTCTTACTCTCTGATAACTGTACTGCGTGAGGTATCCAATGTGAACTAAGCTGGTAGTGCTCCTTTCAGTTGCCGATAGAGAAGTTTCTGTATTTACAATCACCGCTGGCAGCATGAGTCCCCACCTCTTGTGCTTAAGTCTCAGCAGGAAGGCTGAAGATTGACTGACAACTGAACTTCTTTGTCACTCTCTGTTTAGGGCTAAGATACCTTTATTGGGAAACCCTTATGTCACCCCTCTTAGACCTTCAGTACTTCATTCTCCATGACTGCCTACCTCGTATGTTGTGCAGGCATTACATTTTACACAATGTTAATTCTTTTTGTTAGCAATAAATGCTAAGTGTACATGCAGTGGCTCTCTTTGAGTCTATAGGCAGTAAGTATTGTTCTTTGCCATTCACAAAATTAAATTAAACAGGGTGAAAGATTTATTGGGGCTTTAGATTCAGTGTGTCACATGGGGCCTTCAAAGTCTGGAATGATGAGGTCTGGGTACTCCAAACCTCACTGCTTGCTTTATATCACCATGGTAATGAAGATCAGCTGGGACAGACTTGCTTTCAGTCAGAATATGAATGTGCAAGACCTGTTTTTTAAGGTTAGTCCCCAATAATAACATCTGCATTTCTTCTTGCAGCTGTGAAACAACACACAAGTAATGGAGGGCACAAACAACATTCTGCACAGCTCTCTGGTTGGTTCAAGCATTGCAGATGCCAGAATATAGGCAGAAAACTGAAGGCTGGCATAGCCTTGTATCACAGGGTAGCAGGGCACCTCTGCTACAGTTTTTTCCTTTTTGGTCTTCAGGGCACAGCCACTTACAATATGGCTTGACTGTCTGGGGAGCTGAGATCTATTCTGCAGTAACAAAGTCCTTTAGTTACAGCCCAACAGAAACACAAAGCAGGCTGGCCAGGCTTAGCTTCCAGTCCTCTTCCTCTCCTAGTCAGCTGCCCATGCTGCGAAAGGCTTCCCCAGCACGCAGCCACAGATTTCTGGCTTCAATCAAGCGAAAAATCCACTTCCACCAAGAAATTTAGACGGCTCCTAATTCCATCTGGACTTCTTGCCCCAGAGAGCCTATCTGCTTCCTTTCATACCCTCAACTTTTTGACTTCTTCCTGTTGAGTCTCTCTTTGGTACATTCCTAGGGTGGTCAAGTTTCGCCGCACAGGGGAGAGTTCCAGGTCAGAGGAAGATGCCATTTCGGGAGAACACGAAATTCAGATTGAAGGTGTCCAAACAGAACTAGAAGCTGTAGAGCTGGAGGATGGAGCTGCAGTGCCAAAGGAGTTTGCCAACCCAACTGACGGTAAGCAAGACTCTAGTTCTCCTTTTAAAATAAGCATGTGGCTTATTCTAGCCATGCTGCAGCCAAGACTGAGTCTGTCGCCTTGAGAGAACCTGTCAACCAAGGGAGTTAGAACAGTGGGGCTGAATGATGAATGATGTGCCTGTGACAAGTGCACTGCCTTCTCTAGGGGTCAGCTTGCTTATCTGTTTTACTGTTATCAGGACTGGACCCCAAACAATCCCAGATGGAAACACTCGTGAATTTTGGGGCAGGTCAAAAGCTGAACACAGGGTCCAAACTTTTCACGGTGTCTTTACAACACGGCAAATCGAATCAAACATTCCACACAGTTGGTATCTTCAAGTTCTGCATCTGAGCTTGAGACTTCAGTCCACTTCTAAAAGTTGGTTCCAAGACAATAAAACTGACAAACTAATTCACTCAAATGTCAAAAGCCCAAACAAAGGATCTGGATCAGTTTACAACTGACTCCTTAGAGCACTAATTTAGGAAACTTGAGGAGAGTTGGCTTGGCATGTTAATGTTCCAAGGTCTCTTCTATTTTATAGTCTGCTATGAGTAGGTGCATGTAGTTGAGTTCTTACTGGAATTGCCCTTTAGTCTTTTTTGCTTGGGGCTTTTCAGAGTTTGCTTTTGGATAACACAGTAGAAATTCAGCTGATTTAATTCCAAAAGATCTGTAAAGAGGTGGACACGATACTAGTCAGTCGAGTTAGGAACTCAGTAGCCATGGGCTCTGGATGGGAAAGACTGGAAGATTACCTGTCTGCTACCAAAAAGGAAACATTTTAACGTTTATAGCCCTACAACTTCCTGGGAACGGAGTCTTGGTCTCTCACCTTCCCTCTGTCTGGGAGCATTGGAAAAATTCCATTCAGGAATGGCGTGCCGAGTTCATGATAGCAGTTCCACATGGCTCGTCTTCAAAGCTGAGCATGAAGCCTCTGCAGTGTTCCTGTCTCTCTCTGGCCCACAGGGCAAGAAGACGGTACTGAGCCAAGGATTCCAGCCACTGTCCGCTGTGTAGCAATACAAAGGCAGGAGGTGGAAAAACAGGTTGTTCTGAAGACACACCCACTAGATACTTAGAAGTCAAGAAGACATATTTTCTTGATGTAGTTTGAAGCCAGTAGAGCACTTGGGAATGGGCCTGATATTGATTGGGTTTCTTTTTCTTTTCCAGTGGTGGTGGAAAAATTAGCAGGATGGAATTACAATAGAACAGATGCCCTTGTTTGTTTTTTTCGGGAGGGTTTGGTGCATGCATTCTTTAGCTGACCATGCATTTCGTCAGCTACACTTTTGTGCCTTGCAGTTATTGAAGTTTAACTTTCTTGAATGAGTCTCTACATCTGAGTGATTCTCTCCAGAGAGCTCAGCTTACCAATGAAAGTCTGGGCGTGTGCATAAATGTGGAGAGAATTTATGTTGGCCTGTTGGCCGCAAAAAAAGTGACTAAAACACCAATATCACAAAAGGTCTCTGCGCCATTTTTTTAAGGGGAGGGTGAGGAAGGAAGGAAAATGACTTACAGCAGTTTATTACAAGGCTAGATGGAGTTTTTAATCTGGGAAACTAGCTTACTGTGTGTATTGACCATTGGTATTGGCAAAACTTTGAGACAAGCTGCTTTAAATGACTATGAAATTAAAACAACATTTAAACCATGTTTTTCATCCTAAATTTTGCACAGACATAGTTGGCAATGGACAAGTTAATAAACATGAGATAGCAGAGATTTTTCAAAGGAGACACAAAATTCAGGTCCTGCTAATTTGTAGGATTCAAGACCCTTTGGTATTTGTAGCAAAGGTCTGGATAGCTGTTTGAATGTCCTGGCCAAATTCTCAACTCAGATATGTTTTGCCACCCTAAATTCCCTCTGTAAATGTAACTGCATAAAATATTATTGCTAACTTGCTGTCCTCTTGTGTGGTATTGTTATGTGCTAGTAAAGAGCTACTGTGCTTCACTCCAGAGATAGCTGCATTTCAGAGGCTGGTGAAGGGACCCCCATATATAGAAACTCAGATCCTCAGCTGCTGTAAGTCACTACATCCCCCCCCCTTGAAGCCCATGATCATAAAATCTGACTAACCTGCTTGAAAACTTCTAGGGATGGAGATTGCGCAATTTCTCTAGATGAACTGGTCCAATGCTTGACCACACTCATAGTCAGAAAGTTACTCCTAATCTCAAGCCTAAATTTCCCCTGCTGCAACTTGAGACCATTGCTCCTAGTTCTATCCCCTGATGTCATACTGATTTTATATTTTTAAAAATCTGTATATATGTAAGTTAATTTATTAATTTTCCTAATCATGGTGTTTGGCAAAATCTTTGAAGAAACTGGGGGTTAGTGTGTAAGAATTGAATACAAATGAATTAGAGCTGTAATGATTTAGCCTATTATTAAATTAATAAAAAATAGTTGGATTATTAGAAAGTGCCATTTTAGAGCACATCTCTTATCAGGGAAGAAATGAAGTGTTGAACCAAAAGCTCTGTTTCTTTTCCAGATACTTTTATGGTGGAAGATGCGGTGGAAGCCATTGGGTTTGGGAAATTCCAGTGGAAACTCTCTGTTATTACTGGATTAGCCTGGGCAAGTAATTGTTGTCAAGGTCAATAGCATGGACTCTGTGTCATACATTAATGTCTAAATGATGTATTCATACCCTGAAAACAAAATCCCCCAACCTTTCATGAACAGAAATACTGTTTGAAGTGTGAACTGTTGCCAGAATCAGAGCTAACCTATACTGTTAACCTATGCATAAATAGCAGGCTAAGCTCCTTTTCTTCTTCCTCTAAGATGGTTGGGAGGGTCCAGGTAGACCTGCTGCTCTAAACTCTCAGGCTGCTGCTACCACAAGTTTATCCAGTTTTTCCTTAATCTAGTCATTTTACCACATTCATCCTCTTGGGCAAGATATTCCCTTTTCCATGTGTTTTTAGCCTCAGTACATTTTTCCTGCTGTCTGAACAATCCCTGTACTCCTAGGTTTAACTGCAGTACCCAGAGCAAAATGGTCTCTTTTCTATTACTCTGTCCTCTTTTATTATTTGTTAGCCAGATCCTTTGTTTCCTAGTTATTGTCCATATATTGGGTTACAGTCTGCCCTGGTTCAGTAACTGAAGGAGAATGTGGCCCACAGATGTCTTAATTGTACATGAACCAAATTTGTGGGTGATGTATAAAGAAGGATATAAGTTATGTGGCATGAATGAATGCTTGTATTTGGGAGTCTAATGCTGATACATACCATATACTAAGTAACTAGAAAAGAAGAACTAAACAGACTCCCTGAAACTTTCACCATTACCAAACTGCATCACTCTTAAATTTGGCCTTTTGAATCCTACCTGCTTAGTGTTTTTTTCTTAGCATTAGTAAGAATTCTGCAATCTTGTAGCCTGAGTGCCTATACTGCAACACTTCCAGCGCTGTCCCTGGTATCTAGGGAATGAGTTTGGAAGTGCTTATGTCCCTACCCACTTAAGTGCTCTGAAGATATATTGCTGTTTTCCACTGCACTGTGCAAACCCGCAGTGCCTTTCAAACAGGGTTGCCTTGTTTTGCCTCCATGGTCAGAATAGCCTCATCAGGGCAAGGTTACCATCAAAGAGATAAGCGATCTTATGTTATGTCAACCTGATTTCTCAGCAGTCATTTATTTTTTTTCTTGCCCTTCTAGATGGCAGATGCTATGGAAATGATGATTCTAAGTATCCTAGCTCCTCAGCTTCATTGTGAGTGGCGATTACCAAGCTGGCAGGTTGCATTGCTCACATCGGTAGGAAAAATAGCTGACAGCTCCTGTATTCTGTAAGGTGTTTCCACTCGTTGCTGTTCAGACATGATGGTTTCTATCTCCATGTAAAATCTGCTCATGGGCTTTGCAGACTGGAAACAACTCTGATGTTGTTTTACAGGGGTATGGAAGCCTTTCTTTAAAAGCCAGAGTCTGAAGAAAATAAACATAGCCTGGATCATGGCATGTTTTGGATGTCAAGTTTCATGCAATTTGCAGCCAGTCCCGCAAACTTCCACAGGTTCATTATGAACTTGGGCTTCCAACCCTACTCACACAAAGTTTCATAACTTTGGCAACTTTTCCAGGGTGCCTTCTCTCTCTATCTCAGGAAAGTTTAAATTCCTTTGCCCATACCAGGATTGGGAGCCCTGGACTAGAGTGGGATTTTGCTGTTCAAGCAAAATGGTACCTGGCAGTGGAGCCCTCACAGATTAACCCTGCAGGAATGCAGGTGGGCTTGGGGAGGAGAAAACCGGCCTTGGAATACGACTAGGTGACTACCTTTTACTTATATATTTTGCTGCTGTATGGCATGTAAGTTAACTCCAACCCCTGCCTTTTTATCTCCAGTGGACTTTGATGACATTTTTGGGCCACAGCATGATTGCACACATTTGTAGATACACTAATATGCTTTTAAACCAAAAGGTCAGTTTAAACTGCCTGCCTCTGAAATCAAACCCAATAAAAGCCCAGTGCCTCAGCACAGTACAGTTTTAGCTCAGTATGAACAGGGGGTAGAGTAGCAATCGGTATGAGCTAGAAGCTGATACATTTGTGCCTTTCAGAAGTGAGCACCCTCTCTGATACCATGTGTTGCTTAGGTTCACATTTCTTTCTCAGGCAAAAGTCTCACTGACTTTTGACTGAGCGAAGACCTCAAGGTCTGGCCCATGGGTAAAGCTGAAATTCTGGTAATTGGCATGAATGGGGCAGGATTTCAGCCCCTATCTTTCTTTTCTGGGATGGGTACAGGTTGTTTCAACATTTTAATCTTCTTACTGACTCCTCCAGAATTGTAAAATCTAATCTGGCCTTCACACTGTTTTTGCCAGTGAAGCCAAACCTCACTCAGCTGCCTGGTGAAACTGTCAGTCAGAGGCTAGAGATGAGTTGGGGCTCATACCCAGAGGAACTGTAGCTTGCAAGGTACTGATCATGTAAAGAACTTAGGCATATGGTTGCCTTCAAACAACTGGCTTCCCTATAGAAGCTAGGGGACTTCATACCTTGCAGGCCTGATCTCTAGATGCCTAGGATCCCAGGATGCCCTTTCTGCAGATGCTGTCTTAAGGCAAGGCCTTAATGACCTTCAGTTTATTAGCAGCTTGTACTACCCAGTCACTATGTCATATTTTTTAGTTTAACGGAAATATATAGGTGGGATTTAAAAAAACAAAAGGACTTGGCACTGATCTAACTGATCGTAGTGAAGTCACTAGAAAAACTCCCCGGGCTCTCAATGGGAGGAAAATGTTGAGGTAGTGCTGAGCAATCCCATTGTGTGTATATCCTTTAATAATCTCTTCCCAGATGAGCTGTGCCCCAGGCACACAGCAATAGTCATTGGTAACAATAAGGGTTTGGATTTTCTGGTCTGACTGCAGAGTTGCACCATTTTCTTTTCTCTGCTCTTACCTGACCGTCTGTTGATTCCTCCTGTTAAGAGGAAAAATTGCTTCTGTTCCACAGGTAGTGTTTGTGGGGATGATGTCGAGCTCCACGCTCTGGGGGAACATGTCAGACCAGTACGGCAGAAAAACAGTAAGCCTCCCCCTTTTACCAAAGTATATTCTGTCATACTGTTGCTTTAGGACACTCTGCTTAAGTCCATACCACACTACCCCACTGCGGTCAACAGGGCTGCAATAAATAAGAGTGAGAAAAATAGAGAGTACTGAAGTGAATCTATCTGGCCATGTTGCAAAGTGAAGCATATTTTTCTTCCATGAGAGTCCCTATGAAATTCTGGGCACTGGTACAGCAAGGCACTTAAGCATGTGGTGACTGCCTGTGTTGCACACACACAATATGTATTTGTTTGTGCAAACCACAGGGATTGCAACTTGGTGAAGAGCACCTGCATGCCACAATCCCAAGTGCACCTCTCCAGTGCCCTTTGACAGATTTTGGCCTGGCTTCGTGAAACAATGGTTCCCAAGCTTATAGGACTGTTCTTCTTGGATTTCATAGGCTGTCTGAGCTGTGAACTCTAGGTTTCAGTCTTTATCTCATTAACTTATGTTACCGCATAATCCTTTTTCTGCTTGTTGGTTAAATACAGGGCCTGAAGATCAGTGTGTTATGGACCCTGTATTATGGGATTCTCAGTGGTTTTGCACCAGTGTACAGCTGGATCCTTGTGCTCAGGGGACTGGTGGGCTTTGGGATTGGAGGAGTGCCTCAGTCGTAAGTAAATATTCATGTTTTAAAATTTTCTTTTTCAGTTTTTTTCTGTGTTGAAAGAGATGCTGACATAGGATTCTGTCTGTTTCTCTATTAATGCCCTCTGAAGCCACGTTCATAAAAGGATATCAGTCCTGATATATTAAAATGAACAAAGGTTTTTGAAATATCATATTTCTTTGAGGAGGTAACTAAACTCCCCAGGGACTTGTACCTCCTTCTTTATGAATAAACTGTGCCCCTGAATTCAGTGTGATCAGGAGGGTTACAGGCTCCCCCTATTATTAGGCTTCCCTCTGCTAAATTAACATGCCACTGTGATTCAGTCTGTACATCTAGAGCAGGAGGCTCTGATATGGTCTGTAGGTTTAATTGGCACTTACTTTGCTGCTCTGACCTGGAGTGATAATCTCTGGAAATCTGTTGACCACACACAGGTGAAGCAGAATGGGCAGGATCCTTCTCTATCCCTCCAAGTATCTGGGACGTGGGGTGAAGGTAGAAGGCGCAAGCACTCCACCATTACAACAGCAGAAGCGGGGAATAGATAGTGTGAAACTTTCAGCAAGGCATAATATAGCCTGGGAGCAATGCATTGCCATTGCATTTCCATATTCTTGCCTAGGGAGGAGTGTGTAAGTGATGACAGTGAGTTGTGACAATACCATATCAGAATATCAAAGCTAATAATCAGAGGAAGGGCTGAGCCACAATCCCCTTGTGTTTTGTGAAACTTCAGATTTCTACCCAGTTCCAAGCCTCATCTGTGAAATGGGTACAGAGTGGCACGCTAGATCCAGAGAGTCTCAGACCTAGAATGGTTTGTCTGTTTCCATGGATTAGGCTCACCCTGGGCCGAGCAAAGAAGCGAGACGACATTCCACGTTGTGATTGAAGTCACGGGAATTGCCTGGCTGCAGGCTTTTCATTGTAAATGGAAAGGGAGGAGCAGAGCCATGCACTCTCCCCTCAGCCATTTATTCTAATGAATAATTGATGCTGTGCCCTACTGAGGTGCGATTTCAGTACAAGAGGAGCCCGACTCTGATTGATGGCTCTTGGACCTGTTTCTGAGGCAAGCCAATATCCTGTCCTGGCTTGCGGTGTTTCTAGTGCTGTTCCCACAAATCCAGATAAAAGGGCCTCAGCTCTGGTACTATTATTAATTTGCTTTCATTGCCGTCCCTGAATACTAGATGTGAAGGCAATAGGTGCCTATGCAGGGAAAGCCATCAGTCTGTTGTGTACTTATTAACTGTGAGCCAGATCTTGCCATGCAGTCCCCAAAGAGCGTTACTAGCAGGGGGCAGGAGAAAAATTGAAGCAAAGCATGAGAATTGTTAATATTTTGAACTGTAATCATTTATTGATTTTTATTTCACTGCACAGGTATGCCTAGGTTCTTGCATTTTACAGACAGGCTACCTGTTTTATCCAGGTACACAAAGAGAGCCAGTTACAGAGTTAGGAATGGTTTCTGTTTATCCTTAAAGAATGGTCCCATTGGCAAAAAGACAAATATATGTAAGACAGCAGAAAGAACCACCTTTTTATTATTCTTGAGTAGGCTATAGCCTTTTCCTTTTAGTGGTGGAATTTCTGTAGAGTCATTTAGCTATCTTTGTAATTGTATTATTTCATTTTGTAATGGACTTGGGAACAGAGTTTCTATGAGAGATGCTATTTAAAATAACATACTGTGTGATGGAAACCTATTACTGCAGAAACTCCTTCAGCTGCACTTGAGAACCTGTGACTTCCCTTGAGAATCACCCATGCAATATCGTGTGATGCTGGATAAGATTATTCATGTTGACAGCATCCTCAGATCCCAAAGCTGAAGGTGCAGAAAACTCCCATAAAAGAAAGGCAACAGCCTACATACGAAAGCAATCACTTTCTGTCCTCTGGTGCCATATATATGTGGGAATTTTCTGCATCCTATTACATGCAGCTCCATTTCCCCCTGTTTTTAATTGCTGATTTAATGTGATGCTGTTTGCAACTCTATCCCCCAGTGAGCTGAGCTCTGGGAAGCCGCTCAGAACTTACTCTGGCATTCCTGACGTCAGTGAGAGTTTTGCCACAGACTTCAAAGGCAGCGTTATTTGGCCCTTAAGGAGTATCAAAAGCAGAAACAGGACAAGTGGATGGAATGCAAATACAGCAAGAGCACAAAAGTCCTATCAGATGGTTTGACACAGATGAAAAAATATCTTTGATTGGCTAGTGTCCCTTGCGTTAATCCTCAGGAAACAGAGCAAATACTGCCCGTTGGCACAATGAGGGAACAAAGACTCCACAGAGCAAGCTAGGATATTTCTAAAATTTCTGCTTAATAAAAGATTGCAAATGATTTTATATGAGCAATAACAATTGCAGCCTTGAAGTATCCATCTCTTGGTGGATGAAAACATGGAGTGGCCCAGTGTGAAATCCTTTCAGCTAGCTGTTACACCCAGGAGAAATACCTTCCCCCAAAGTTATTCAGGTTATGCACTGAACCCTGTGGACCACACTGAAAATGGAGTTTGAATGCCCTGGTTTTTGAGCAAATTCACATCAAAGGTTGATTGTGTTCACTTTCTTGAGTATGAGGTTACGTTGCTACAGAAAGGAGCAGATCATATGTTCTGTTACAATGGTAAAATCCCTGCTGAAGTACATGGCATTGTTCTGGTGTAAGTGATAGGAGAAGCCGACCTGTGTCTATCGCACTGCTGGCTGTGTGGGTGGGGAAGGGGTTTTATGTTGTTACTATGGTGTTTGGTAGCTTTAATAGGAAATAAATTAAATGTCTCAATATGTGCTAACATGACTGTTTTCTCAATATTCCTTTGCAGGGTAACCTTGTATGCTGAATTCCTTCCCATGAAAGCCAGAGCAAAATGCATTTTATTGATAGAGGTGAGCAGTGAGGGCGTGTGTGTATAGTCCATAGAGGCAGAGGCCTAAATTTGGCTTTCAGTTACATCTGTTCAATCCCACTGATTATTTCATAGTTTCATAGTAGGTCGGGTCAGAAGGGACCTGAGCAGATCATCAAGTCTGACCCCCTACCCTGGGCAGGAAAGAGTTCTGGAGTCAAACAGCCCTGGCCAGGTGATTGTCTAGCCTCCTTTTGAAGACCTCCAGGGTATGAACGAGCACCACTTCCCTTGAAAGTTGGTTCCAGATCCTAGCCGCCCTGACTGTGAAGTAGCGCCTCCTGATGTCTAGCCTGAATCTACTGTTGGTCAGCTTATGGCCATTATTCCTCATTATTCCTCTATTTAAACATTTCACAACCAAGTAGAAAGAGTATAGGGCTGTATTCAGCTCTCTGAACTTAAACCAAAACTATACAAAAGTCAATGAGTGCAGAACTTGGCCCATTAAGAGTCAACTTGTAAAAAGAAAAATGTGCGGTTGCTTCATGGATGATTGAAGCCAGCCAAGTGTTACCGTGAAGGGGAGAGCTGTGCCGTTACTTGCTCCATACTCAACAGGCTGTCCCAGTGAAATCCTATCTCCCCTGAATTCATATCCCTTGAAAATACAAAATGAATCGTCTCAGAGAATTTCAGTCTAGAATTCATTTCAACTAATCAGAGGGCAGTAGACAAATTAGTCTAATATTTTCTCTCTTGACTTAGCTAGCCTTGGGGTCCATGTGATTCCCCCCCAGGGAGATCAGAAGTTCATTCTCAGGGTTGAATAAAGAGTTTATAGGAAACTAGTTCAAACTTCTAAGCGGAAGGAGAGAAAATGTTGGATTGGCCTTGGTGGGATCCGTGACAGTGTGCCAGCTCCAGCCTCCCTAGTAAGAGGCTCAATTCCATCTTCCAGATGCAGACCAAGCACTCACCTGTTGGCTTTTATTGTTTATCCTGTATAAGGAGAACGGGATGGAGCTCCGATTGCCCTATAAGTCATAGGAATTGCACATTTTAATGATCTTTTTCCTTAAGCTCTTTTATCCTGCCAAGGCAGGGAGAACCCAGAATCCTGGTTTAATCATCTGAATCTTAAGGAGTTTGTTCCTGATCTGATGAAATTGCATTCATTGTAAAATACTGGAGTCCAAATTCAGTTAGTGGGATCAATGAGGCTGCATCTGTAAATCAGAGCTGAATTTGGTTCATGAACTGTCAATTAACTGTGACTCTTCATTACTTTCTGCAATTCTGCTCTAACAAATGGAATCAGCTGAGTGACCTTGTTGAAGGTGAACTATAACTGTAGGAAACCTCCACTGTGAGTAACAAAGAATGTCCCTTCACATGGAAACCATTTGAGAGGGTTCAGGTGTTTTAAGCGAGGTTTTCTAGAAAATGCTGGAGCTAAGTTTTCAGAACTGAGTGTTTGCAGCAAAAAGAAAATCCCTTTCATAAACATCTGGATTTTTCTTTGCATTCATATTAATTTGTCCCAGGTATTTGTCTCACTGTCACTCCCTGCATTGCACTCTTTGGAACAGCAGGAGGAAGAATACATTCACAGAGATGCTTCTTCTCCATTTGGTTCCTATTCTGTAATCATGCAATCCCATATTGTCTCATCCCTTTTGTGACTACTTCCTTTATTGCTTTGGCAGGTCTTCTGGGCCCTTGGAACTGTCTTTGAAGTTCTCCTTGCTGTGTTTGTGATGCCCACCCTTGGTTGGCGCTGGCTGCTCATTCTTTCTGCTCTCCCACTCTTGCTGTTCGCCATCTTATGTTTTGTAGGTATTCTTTACTAGATAAATGTGCAGTACATTTAATGAGCCACTCTAAAAATGCAGTCCAAATGAATTGAATCATGACAGCGTTGAGTATCCTGATGGCACTCTGTTAGTACATCTGAAATAATGATAAAAATGCTGCTTTTTCAGCAGGGAGCTAGTAACAGCCTTCCCAATAAGGTTATGAGGTAATGCTTGTTACCAGATATATTGCTGGACAGCGATAATGGTTGGGGTTTGTGAAACCACATTCAGAATGGGACTCCTCTTCCCAGCATCCTGCTCCAGTTTCAGTTGAATTCAGTGGAATCAACATTTTACTCTTATTAATTGCTACTTTTCTGGTTCTTCTCAAGACTCAAATAATTTAACTGCAAGTCAGAAATTCTGTTTAATCTGTTGTTCATTAAAACGCGCCTTCAGCGTTCATGTGACTCCTTCATACAACATCTGTACAGCTCAAACTCTCATGAAATTCATGTAATTGGTGCTCACCTGAGCTGCTGTATGCTGTTAGGTAAATGTATATGTCAAAGCAGCATGTGGACATGTCTACACATGTATATTAATTCACTTCAGTAAACGCTGGTGATTATCTTTATCGCACCGGAGTTTATTGCTTCTGGGCATGTATTTACACATGTACCTGGGATTGCACCATGTTGAACTGGGTTGGAGCAGCCTTGGCTGGCAGAAGGCTTTGTGGGGGGCCAGCCTACCAGCCCAGGGCTGCTCCTTCCAACTCAACATGCTGCAGACAGGCTGGCTAGGGTATGAGGGTACTTCAGTGCAGAGCTAGCTGGTAGGCAGCCCCCATGCAGCACACATGTGCTGCTGCAGAGTGTTTTACACGTATTATCCTGCTGTGGAGTAAATTAGTTTACCCTAGCCTAATAGGGGTGCACATGTAGATGCCAAGAAATTTACTGTGCAGCTAATTAGTCAACTGTGCAGTGAACTTCTTATGTAGATGTGTCCTACTGAAACACAATTTTAAAAAGAGTTTTCTAAGCTGTGTTTATGTCCTGTTTGGGCATAAGTGATTGATTGTTTGGTATTTTTCCTTAGCTATTGCCATTGTTTTTCAGGAATGCCTCCAGATAACTATGAAGGTATTGAAATCTTATTTTTAAAAAGAACTTTATAAGTACACATTTTAGAATGTGTTGAGACTCCCGGTAACTTCACTAAATGTTTTGTTAATCCTGGTGTGAAAATACCAAGACACTGCAAAGACCTAGTCATCTCTTTTGAGAGTGTAAAGTAGAAAATTGGAAGAGGCCTCTTGTGAGAGAGACTTGAGATTATGGTGAAAGTAATACTTTGGAGTCTTGGAAAGCCCTTTGGAGAACCTGGTATCCATAGGTAGAAAAACAGATCTGTCAATTATTACAGGTCCATTCTGGTACTTGTGTGAGCTTGGGTCATAGAACCCATCCAGTCATTTTATTGTCTTGTCTTTGACATCCACTCTGCTCTCTAGTGGCTGCCAGAAAGTGCCAGATATGATGTCTTATCAGGAAACCAAGAAAAAGCTATTGCCACTTTAAAGCGAATAGCAACTGAAAACGGAGCTCCAATGCCTCTGGGAAAACTAATCATTTCCAGGCAGGTGAGTACAGATAAAAGGCATACTAATGTTACAAGATATAATAGCAACTGTGCTACTCTCACATATATTAATCTGCGTAATGTTTAATTTTGGCATCCCAGCTAGTAATAAACAATAATGAGGAGGGATTGCATGTGTTTAATTAATAGTGATTTAAATCAAGGGCTCATTCTCATTTCCACTAAAGACTCTGACAGTCTGAGGGAGCTGTAAAGTGGGCATTAGTGACATTTTCATTCCCTTCAAGGATTAGTGAAAGTAAGAATTGGGCTGTGACAGTACCAGCGGTCCCATATCTAGACACTGGAGAGCCATGCAGTTTTGGCTCTCAGGCTGGATCATACCTTTGCAGCTAGCCCATATGCCTGTAATGGAGGCTCAAACCCCTAAATGTTCCCACAAACTGTGGATATGATTCATAGCTGGGGCCAGTTTCACCAGATGTTGTATTGGACTTATTACCTTTTAGCCTGTATTTAGTCAGGGGGCAAAATATCCATTTTCAGCACCCAGATCAGTCTAGGAAATGGGTGTGTCTGGCTGGTACAAAACCAAAGCAGCATAAGAACTGAAAATCATAAAGCTGACTAGCATGGCATATATATGACTGAGTCCTGCCCAGACAAGGACAATGGAATTGAGCCCAAAGAGTTGTGTAGAGCTGGCCAGTAGCCTTGAGGGAATTTCAGGGCACACTGTAGATGAGCCCCAGGTTGGGTTTCCTTAGGGCTCAGAATTGGTGAGGACTGGGAGCTCTGCCCAGGCAAGCTTTGCTTTGATACCCCTTAGAAATGTTTGGGCTAGCCAGAATCCTCCTGTTGTGCCATGCAGAAACACTTTGCTTAGTTGGGAGGTTTGGTTTTCAGGGTGGGGTTGGGAAGTGGTTTTTGCTAAATCACAAGCTTGTGGGCCAGATGCTCTGCTCCTCCCAAATCCACACAGCTCCAGGGGAAGGGGGAGCTGAGCTGTCAGGGCTCAGCTTTCAGCTCCTTGATTCTCTAACTGCCCTGGCCTTGGGCCCAGCCTAAATTAGAGCCGCCTAGGGCTGTTCAAATTTACCACAGCTGGCTGTGGTGCCTAATGGATCAGACACTAGCTGTATAGTTCACTACAGTGGAGCCCTCCCTCTTCCCACCCCCAGCTCCACCTCCCTGCTAATGCATTTCTGTCCTCCCCTGTGCTGGAGCACAGTAGCTGGTGTATGAGCCAGCTCTGATGACTTTACACCCCCGCTGGCAGGGGCATTTTTACCTTGGGAGCCCTAACTAGATAGATGGTGGCTTCTTTGCACTGCTCCTAAAGCTCCGGCGGCCTCCACAGGGGCTGAGTGTCTGTAGATGTATCAGGCGGTACCTGGGAGAGTGGATGCACTGTGATTCCAAACAGTCTGGTGCTCTCTGACTTCTTATGGCGTTGCATGAACTTGAGATCCTTACCAAATCAAACAGCTTCATTTTAATTTGTTTCAAAACAGGAGGACCGAGGGAAAATGAGGGACCTTTTCACACCCCAATTTCGGCGGACAACATTGTTGCTTTGGTTTATATGGTAAGAGGAGATTTAAGTGGCACTGTGCCAGCATAGTGGATCTGTGTGTTTTTGGATGAGTGCATTTGCAACCTCACTGAAATGCAACAAACCCTCAAAAAGCTGTATTGATTTGTGATTTTTCTAAACCACCTATTCACTTCCAAGCAATGGAAGACCTCACACTGCAGATCCCATTGTGATTTATATTGATTATGATTTGTCTGACCAGTTGAGACTTCCCCTCTCATTTTCTTCTGTGCAGGTTTTCCAATGCCTTCTCTTATTATGGGTTAGTTTTATTAACTACAGAGCTCTTTCAAGCAGGAGACGTCTGCAGCAGTGAGTACCAGCCCTTCTCTTCTTTCTAAATATGCCCTTGTAAATGAGAGGGAGAATGTGTGGTTCCTTGTATTGAGTCAGCTCCTGCTGATGGCTTGAGAATGATCATGACTTCCAGCATGCAGCCAAGGAAAGCTTGTTAAAGCTTGCTTATTTTAACTGCTCATCCCTGTTCTGTGTTTGACACCTTGGGGTTCAGCAGTGGCTGGGGAAAGGCCTGCCTTGGCCTGAGTTGTGAAAACAGCAGTGCAGCCTGCAAAGCAGACTGATTAGGGACAAGTGCTTCTCCTTCCCAAGTGCCATGTGATTCTGGAAAGGTCACCTTTCCAGTGTGGCACTCTCAGGCCTAATTATGGTTGAAGTAGAGGAAATTTTACCCGCCATTTGGCTCCCAGGTGCTTGACATATAAAGAGCTGTGGGAGGGGAAGGCATCATTTAAAAATAGGGCAACTTTGTTTGTTGTGTTTCTGTTTGAGAAATGTGTCAACTGCATCAAGAAGATCCTTGAGGCCCTTTCAAAATCAGATTTCTGAATAGATTAATGCCTTCCCCAAAGAATACACTGAATTAGGGGGAGCAGCACAGAGGCTAGGAAGTTATATAAAGGCGATGAGTAAGAATACAGATGCTGGGCTGATCTGGCAGCCTGGTGGCTGTTGAAGACAGAAAACTTCAGCTAGCTCCCAAAAAGTGCATGCATCTTACAAAGATCTTTGTATGGAGAAACCAGGGGTCCAGAAATTAGACTGTGGGCTTAGGAAACAGGACTTTTGATTTCTTCCGCTAATTCCATCATCTGCTCTCCGTAAGACACCGAGCAAGTCACTTAACTATTGTGTCTCTCATTTTCCCCACTCGTAAAATTTCACTGTTAAAAATGACAAACCTGCCAAGGTAGAAGTCTGCACTGGTAGAGTGTCACCTGCTTGGGGTGCTGAGAATGATTTTATTTATTAATATGATTTGCAAACATGAATATTTCAAGGAAGCTCAAATGCAATAAGCAGAGAATGGATGAGAGTAAACCCAAAGGTCTTTAGGAAGTATATATGGAACTGTGTGAATGGCTTACATGGTCATTTTCTTCTAAAAAGCAGGATAAGTAAAGAGAGTTTGAGGATAACAGGAAGAGGGAGAAGGATTTGGGTTTCCTTGTGTTTCAAGCACTATAATAAATAATGATAATACTTTGCCTTTTCAGTAGCACCTTTTTGTCCCTGGGTCTTAAAGCTCTCTATGTTCACTAATGAGTTAGATCTGCTGTCACAGCCCTCCTGTGGCTTAGGTAAGGTATGGATATCCCTATTTAACAGAAGTGGAAACCGAGTCAGAGGAGGTCACTGAGGAGGGTCACCACAGCCCTGTGCTAATAAGAAGAACCATGACACTGACGAGTAGGTTGTCACTCTGTTGCTCATGGAGGCCAGATATGAGAACCACAGGTCCTTGGAGCTGTGTGCTCTCTGTTGTTTGCTCCAGACAGATGCAGGTAGAATACACCTGCAGTGCTGCTGAATACTCCAGCTCTGTCACCCTCACTGGTTTCAGCAGCAAGTCTACAGAAAGGCAAAAGGGTAGAGCAGGAGGAGTGAGGATGCGCACAGAAGAAAGGACTTAAAATATCACAAATGTTCCTTCTTTTCCCTCCCACAGTTTCTAGTAGAAGGAAAACAGTGAAGGCAAAATGCAGCCTGGCGTGTGAGTATCTGACAGAGGAAGACTACACAGATCTGCTCTGGACCACATTATCAGAGTTCCCAGGTAAGTGCCAGCACCTTGCCACGGGGTGTTTGTTGCCAGGCCAGTCTCTGGGATCTGCCTCATAAAGCCACAGTGGCCTGTCTGGTTATAGATCCCATTCAAGCCACATGCCAGGCATTCAGGTAACAAGTAAATAGGGTTTTATAACTCAGTGAATTTCTGTTGCAGTGGCATTTGCATGAGCTTTCATCCAAGTCTTGGCTTTCCAGAGGGATTTCTTCAAGAATTCTGGTTACAGTAAATCAGGGTTTGACTTGCATCCATTAGCCCCGTTGATGTACTGCATTGTTCTCCATCAGAGCTGTTGTTTTTAAGGCCACATTTATTTAAATAAGCAGCATGACAATGGAGCATGCACAATGGGTGGCATGTGGTAGCAACAGTTCTATTAGATGTAAAAGTACTTCCTGGAGTACTGGTCGACTTGCAATGGTATAATATGAGGCTCTGGATATTATCACCATTCTAGATTCATGTTTCAAGGGTGAATTCAACCGTGGGGCAAAAAAGAGTGCATTTCCATTGCAGCCAGTGGGATATAGGAATGGAATAAAGCAGGGTTGGTGTTTGCAGATGGCTTGCAGCTTTGTTGAGCTAGCTTTTCTAGTCATCATGCGACATCTTGCAAGTTTGTCAAACCCTGACTTTTTAAAAGCTCCTTTGGTGAAATAGGATCAGCTTATTCAAGCACAGCTGAATCAGACTTTTTCTGGCTGGCTCAGGAGATGCTGACCAATGTTGTTAGGCCTGTCTCCAGCCACAGCCAGAACCCCAAATCTTGGCCTAGCTGAGGCTTGGAATGTCAGTCTTGCCTGGGTGTGAATGCAGGTTGTACTGCTTTGCAGCATACCTCAGCAGCTAGCCAAGGGAGTCCATCTCCCCTTTAGGTTAGGGCTAGGATGCAGCTGATGATAAGCTGGAAAGAGGCCAAGAGAATAAAGGAGGAGCTGTTGGCTCAAAAAATCTCATTGCCAGCTAAATTTGGCCTTCAGTGTAATTAGGATAGTCCAGTGTTAAGACTCCAGCATCATTCTGTTCTGAGAACTGCTGTTGCACTTTAACACAGTGAGTGTCAGCAGGACTCTAGAGCTGATTCTCACAGTTCTTTTGCCTGTGAAACACACATAACATAGCTGCTCCTTTGCTCTATGGTAAAACAGCTAATACTGATGCAAAAACAGCAGAAGGGTTCCATAAATACATCTCTTCTGTATTTGAAAAGCAGCAAGATGATGTGCTGGTATCACATGAGTTTGATTAAGTACTTTTCCAGTCCATTAGTAACCAAGGAGAATGTTAAACAGCACCCAGTAGGGATAAACATTTTTAAATTAGGGAACACAGATATCTTTCACTAGAGAGTCCTAAAAAAGATGACTGAGGAGACCTCTGGCCCACTGATGCTAATTTTTAATAAATATTGGAAAGCCAGGGAAATTCCAGAAGAAACATACTAATGTTATGCAGTATTGAGAGAGGACATGTGACTGTAGGCCCCTTAGCTTGACAGCAGCCCTAGGCAAGATAATGGAATAAATGAGATGAGATTAAATTAATAAAGAATTAAAGAATAGAAATATAATTAATGCCAGTTAATTGGGTTTAACAAAAATAGGTCACATCAGACCAACCTGATTCATTCTTTGAGTCAACAAGTTTGACTAATAAAGGTAATCCTGTCAATGTAACATGCCTGGACATTTGTAAGTGTTTAATTTCATGTGAGACTCTGCGTAAAAAATCAGCACTAGGCTATAGCAGTTAAGCACACTTTAATGAAAGAGCTGGCTAATTTCCAAAATGATGGTCAATGAGAAATCATTGTCACATGGGGCGCTTCTGCAGAGATTAGTACCAGGGCCAGTGCTATACAACAATTTCATCAATGATCTGGAAGTAAATATGAAATCATTGCTAATGCAATTTGCAAATGCCACATAGGTTAGTGGACTGGTAAATACTGATTAGGTCATGGCAGCATAAAGGAGGATTGGAATCAATCAGTAAACTGGGCCCATTCTGGCAAAATGTGTTTTAATACCAGCAAGTGCAAGTTCTACATGTGAAAACAGGGAATGCAGGCCATGCCTACAGGACTGGGGGCTAGATCCCAGAAAGCAGGGGTGCTGAGAAGGATTTAAGGACCACAGTGAGCGAGCAACTAAGTAAGTGCTCTTGGAGCTATACTGTAGCAAAAAGAGCTAATTCAACCCTTGGATGCATGATGAGTAACAGATCGAATGGGAAGGAAAAGAATTAGTTTGTTTTGTAGCAAAATTAACTCACAGGAGTGGAGCAACCTATGTCTGTTCCCCTCCAGGTGTTCTGGTGACCCTATGGATTATTGATCGGATAGGCCGCAAGAAAACCATGGCTCTGTCCTTCTTTGTCTTCTCATTCTGTAGTCTTCTGTTATTTATCTGTGTTGGAAGGTAAGTAACCCAAGCGGAAAGCAAGCTCAGATCCACTGGCTCTTCTGCATGGGACAAGAGGGGGGGGGGATGGTTTTAAAAGCCAAGTTAACCTGTGAAAAGAATTCCAGGAGAGCGTTTGGCTCCTCTCCGCCCAGAAGTTAGAGGAAAAGTAAGGGAAGTATGCAGAGAGAAATCCTGCCCCCGTAATACTTTGAAGGAGGCAGTCATTTACAGCAACATGGGAACCAGCTTTGCAGAAACATTTTGCATTAATCTGATGCAGCACGGCTCAGCTGCTGATGCAGAGAGCAAAGCTGGTACCTCTGGCTTTTTGTTGTGGGTTGTATTGGCCTTCTGAGTTTGTGAGGACACACTAGGTTAGGTGCATGGCAGCAGCCCTGTCTTCCATTCTACTGCCCATGCCAGTTCACAGCAGAGCTTGGCCCATAGCAGTGAAATGGAAACTCAGTGTTGCATGGAAGGCAATGGGCGCTGATCAGCAAAGTCAAGGTCTTGCCTTGGAAACTGCTGCAATGGTGGAACCTTCCTTGGCTGTCAGCTTTCAACAGAACAGCTGTTTGGCCTGCTCAGGAACCCATCAAGGCCAGGCATTCTGCAGCACGTAGCACCCAGCAGGTTCCACTATGGCCCAGTTTCCCAAGAGCCCATCATGCATGCACTGGGCTCAGGTCTCCACAACATCTATTTCTGGTTGCAGGTCATGTGTCCTGTGGAATATTCTGGTCTTAGGTTCACTCGTGTGCCAGGCCACTCCAAGCCTGAACAGCAGTCCATAGAAATGGCACCTTAGTTGCTGCTGGACTGTTTCCTATGGGGAGAACATCTAGGACATTTTCACATGCTCTCTGGCTGAGGATAAATCTTAAATATATAAATAACTCCCCAAAAGTATCCATTTCATATGCCCCGAATCTGGTTCTGAACTCATTTATACTAACTCTGCTCCAGGGGCACTAGCTCAGGGCCACATTGGTGTGAGGTCAACCACAGAGTGCATATTGTTCTCAGCCAGGCATCTTCAGGCTGCCACAGGTTCACAGAATTTATTTCCTTGATCACAAGTTATTAATAGTGTGTTGAAATATAGGCTCTTAGAACAGTCCATGTGATTGCCGAGACCAGCATGTTGGGCGTTATCATGCTCTAAAGACCTAAAAACTATGAAAGGGTCAATAAAATCAAAAGGAATCTGTTTATCAAAATTTGGAATATTTTTTTTTAAGTTGCTCTTTGCCTCTGTGTTTAAAGGAAAACTGTTCAGAACCACTTAAACCCTGCTCTTGTTTCTCTCCTCTCAGAAATGTTCTTACTGTGCTGCTTTTCATCGCAAGGGCTTTCATTTCAGGAGGCTTCCAGGCTGCTTATGTTTACACTCCTGAGGTGAGAGTAGTCATTTATGTAACGAGAAGTTTTAATTGGGGTGAGGTCCTGGTGTGGGAAAGCTGAATGCTATCATCTCCTGAACGTGTGCAAATCCTCATTGATTTAATACGCTGCTGTTTTATCCAACAGGTTTATCCAACAGCCACTCGTGCTTTAGGCCTAGGTACGTGCAGTGGGATGGCCAGAGTGGGAGCCCTGATCACTCCATTTATTGCACAGGTAAAGTCCCCTCTTGTCCAAGCCTAGGGATGTGGTGGACAAAGCACAGCCAGAATTAGCCTATGTTGAATGCTCCTAATGCTTCAGGGAGAGATCCATGACTCAGGAGGGCAGAGACCAGCAAGCTGCTACAGAGGGAGGTTGTGAGGAAGGAACAGAAATGATTGAAGAGCTCTAAAAACTCCTTCCTGTTACAAGTGGATCAGAGCCAGGAGGTTCAGAGCTGACCCTTCCCAAAGCAGGGATAGTTCGGCCATGGGATTTTCTTTGGTGCATGTGGGAAAAGAAGCAGAAGTTTGAAGAAGGAAGGAGACGGCAAGAGTGAGAGACTGGCAAATGGGTCAGTACTTCAGGCCGAGGGACCCCATATCATCTGGTTGTTTGAGTGGTCACATAGGGAGGGCCTAACCTGGTGGTCTCCTGGCTGAGAGATGGCCAGAAACCCATGGCTTCAACAATGGCTTTGTCAGTGGCTGGGCAATCCACTTTGTGGTAATTTTCCTACCTCTGAAGTGAGGGTAATAATAGTGTCTTGCCCACGTAAGCCTTGAGCAAAGTATCCTGAATGTATGGAAGGGCTAAGCATCACCTAGACATCAAGAAAAGCACTCAATATGATGGTTTTCAAAAATAAAATTTTTTCCACAAAAGGAATTAAAATGTTATGGCTGCAGTAAAACATGTTAGTTTTAAAGTAGACCCAGGTCAGTCTTTCACATTCTTTTGCTCACTTTCCTCCTAGGTCATGCTGGAGTCTTCAGTCTATTTAACTCTGGTGGTTTATAGTGGGTGTTGCCTGCTGGCAGCTTTGGCTTCCTGTTTTTTGCCCATTGAAACCAAAGGCCGTGGCCTGCAGGAATCTAGCCACCGAGAATGGGGACAAGAGATGGTTGGGAGAGGGTTGCACAACCCCGGAGTGACCAGGTCAAATTCCAGCTCTCAAGAATGACCGCATGGAGGATGGTACATGGAAGAATTGTGTTTGAAAAAAGAAGCGAAGCGTATCAAGCTGACCGTACTGTCACTGCCAATGTCATGTGTCAAAATGCAGGAACTTTTGATTTGGACCTAAGCAAATTGTGTCTTTACTGCTCTCTGCTCACACTCATACCAATGGTCTTGTGTAATGAGAGGCGTTTGATCTGGTCGTCATTTAAAGTTTCAGGAGAAGGGATTTCTTTAAGTCTGTTTTGTCTGCATGGTCAGCTATCAAGCTTAAAATGTCCTGTGTCAAGCAAATAGCTCACTGAATGCAATTCAGTATCAGCTGTAATTTAAAAAAAATGTAATCTTGGTGCTTAAAAGCAAAAGATTCATATTTGTTCTGTACCTGGCATAGCACACGATGGGTTCCATACACTACAGAGTAAGTTTTTCAAATTAGATGCCTGCCTTGCACTTTTTTAGTTATCAGCAACAACAAAATGTTGTGATAAACAGCAAACCTACCAATGCTTTCCAGCTCTCTTGCCTGGAAGTTTGTTCTTTGGAAATTACCAGGCACTGAGGGAGGTGTTTCGGAATGTATTCCCTGAATGTTTTCATTCCTCAAGGCAGAGTTGTTCGAGTTGGGATGAGTGTTGTTTGACTTGGAGATGGGCTGTTACAGAGAAATGGCAGTCCTTGTGGTTTGGAACAGAATTTAAGTCTTCTACCATTGCCAGAAACATTGAGCACTCTATTGCATTGGTGAAGACTGCTTCAGCCTACCAGTGTCTGTATGTGTGTGTGTGTGCGTGTGCGTGTGTGCGCGCGCGTGCGTGTGTGTGTGTGTGCGTGCGTGTGTGGAGATGCACGCTGTGGTTTACTGCATGGGTCCCGATATGTTTCTGCTCAATTTGCCTAAGTAAGTTCTTGCACTGGTGTAGCCAATACCTGTGATAAAAATGTCTTAATCTGAACAGCTGTTTGTGGCAGTTGAATAGAGCTGCTTTCAAGTATCTCCCCACAGAAACATGTTTCCTGACAGCTGGGCAGAACTCTTGGATAGCTGCTATTGTCCGTGGAATGTAATGCCAGGGTACGAAGGAATGTCATTGGCACCACGTCTTAAATAAATAGAAGTCCTGGGAGGAGCTGTTACCAGTCATCGGCGGAGGATTGGCTCGGCACATGCAGATCGGGTGTGCAGACAGGATGTCGATGCAGTTCTTGCTCTTGCTGCAAGGAGTGGTAGAGTTCAGGTGAGGACAAGTTCACTTCATATATATATATAGAGAGAGAGATTTTTCTTATATATAGCCTGTTTGTAAAGAATCTGTCACTCAACAGGGCTTCAGATCTCAAGGCTTGTTGGATGTGGAGCAAAAAAACACGCACCAGAACTCAAACATTTGTCCTCCACGTGTCTCAGTATGTTTTCAGATGTCCACCCTACAGAGCACACCACTAAATACAAGAGACACACCAATGTCTCCTCTCTAGGCCATGGGAAGCAATACATTTTAAGTAATATATGTGGTTAGTTGTTCCACAGATGGGTAGTGTGTGTAGCTGATTTTGCACAGTGTATTTTAACTCTTTTCAGGATCCAGCTCTTCTCAACAGTTCTTAACACGGGCGGGAGTGGGTCATCAGGTTTACTGTCAGGTGCAAAACAAGTGTACACACACCACATTCAGTTTTCACTTAGGGAAACCTGGGGCTATAGTGTAGTGAAACACTCCAAGAATTTTCAGGCTCTTTGTGCTGTTCCATGGAAGATCCCTATAGGAAATTCCTTATAGGAACTGAGGAACTCCAAAATGCTAAGAAAGGCCAAAGAAGTTGTTGGCATTCAGTGTTGGAGAAGCATAGGATTGGCAAGGAATGCAATGGTCTGTGCGTTCGTTTCCCATTAAAATGTGATTGCAGTGAAGGACTCTAGAAATAGTGGGTATAAGCAGGTGAACTTTTCACTTTTTCAAATTTAATATGAAAATGCAACTCGGTTCACAGAGGGATTAAGCGTTACAAGTGGTTGATGGCATAGGAGAACGTTGTCTGTTCTAGGACTAACATTTGACTTTGGTTTTGGGGATCTCTTGGTACTGAATCTCAAGACGCTGAAGTTTCACTAATGTAAGCAGCTGGAACTCTTCAGTAGCTAGCAGACCTTGGTAATAGCTCCTTCTCTTCTCCTTGCTGTAGTTGCATTAATCCCCCTCACATACAACAAAATTGAAGTGGCTTAACCCTGCAGCATGGCACAGCAGCTTCTTTTCTTTGAGCACTCACTTGAACATACAAGAGACATTTGGGAGAGAAGAAGCAAGCTGTGAATGGTATAGGCACTTGGAATTAGACCTGACTTGAGGCCCAGTTATTTGGGCTGGCAATGAATTGCACTCGCTCTAGTCTGAGGCTCTTTTTGAAAGTTCAGCTTAGCGCCAGCGAATATCAGTGGAAACATGAAACCTACAGCCTTGTGGAATTGCCATGTTAACAGCCTCATTGTCGAGCCTCTCTGCCTATTGTCTTTGAGCACCTTTCCTGAAAATTTGGCTTCTGCCTTTCAGATACTCATATGCACGCCCTTCAGCCTTTGAGTCAGCATTCAGCATTTAACAGCTTAAAACTGTTGCATTGCAAAGGCCTTCAGAGGAGGCATCAGTGACTTTTATGCGGAGTGTTTATATACATATGTATATGGAATAGAGTTGTGTATATGTACATTCCCAGTGAAGTCTTTCATTTTAAAATGCATACATATGCAATGCAGTGGCTCTTAATTCTGTTGAGAGGCTGATAGCTTTTTTTAACCTGTGACATTTACAGTATTACAGAAAAATGTGAAGGCATTTTTGCTTTTCATTTTATATAAATGCAGCACTGAAAAATATATGTAGTTATAGGAATGCCAGAATCAGTCCTGCTGAACCAACTACCTAGTCTGGGTCTTCAGCTCAGTGGCCCAAGGCAAAGCTTGCTGAAGTCAGTGGAGTTATTTCATTGCCCTTAATGGGCTTTGGATCAGACTCTGAGTAGAGAAGGACAGAACTGAGCCTTTAAGAGCTGATTTTTGCCTCCTTCAAGTCAGTAGGAGTTTGCTGTTGACTTGACTGGGAGCAAAATTGGGCCCTTTAGAAGCAGAGTTGAAAGTTTCACAAGAATAGTGCGAGTCCCCAAACATTGTGACATTCTAGCTCAGGAGTGGGCAATTATTTTGGGCGGAGGGCCATTTACTGAGTTTTGTCAAGCCATTGAGGCCCACATGACAGGTAACCGGGGGTAGATAAATATTAATTTTCTAACTTCTTTTAGGGGCCCCACAGGCTGGATAGAATGGCCTGGCAGGCCACCTCCGGCCCATGCACTGCATTTTGCCCACCCCTGTTCTAGCCCGATCACTGAGAAAACTGGTGAATGTCTGGGTTGATGCACTATAGCCTATAGTCATAAATCATATTTTGCTAATGTGGCAACATCATGGATGTATATAATAAGCTTCCAAAGATTCTGTTTTACACGCCATTCTGTATTTTTCACTGATGAAAGGTGTTAATGTAGCTTGTTCATTTGAAGAAGAAAAAAAAATATAATTTTCAATGAAACTTGGGAGCAAACAGAATTGTGGAGTTCAGAAATTTGTTAACTGTCCAATAAAGTAATGTGCAGACTTGTCATGGGGAAAATTGATTCTCCCAATGTGCTTTGATGAATGATTTCGTATTCCTACCTGCTTGCCGAAAGAACACTGAATGTTTCCTTGTGTTTGAATGTACAGTTTCTAAGCTGGATACGTTTTCATGTTTAAAAAGAAATCTTTGTGTATATCGAGCTTGTTGTACAATACTCTTTTATTTTCTTTTGTTCCCATGTTAATGATGCAACATTGGATAGTTTGATTCCACACTAGATATTTTATGTTGAATAAATGAATAGTTTTTACAATAATGTTGTGTTTTGCCAATGGGAGACCTTTAAAACACATGGACTTGTTCTGAAAGGTCAGTAGTTCTGGCGAGACTGTCCCAGTGCTCTGCTCTCCTGGGCATACGCTGCTCCTAGACTTCAGGTGGGTCCAGCACTCTGAAAACGCAGGCGTCTGTTTGAATACATGTTTCTCACCTACAAGAACTAGAGCAGGTGAGCTTCCTTATCTTCCAGAGAAATAGCCCATCAGATTATTAAAACTAAAGGATGTATAAAATATTTATTTTTCACTATTTAAGATCTGGGTTTACTTTTTGCTTTTCACTTAGCTTGGACGGTAAAAATAGTCTCCGTTAATTTGGTCTCTAATAATTTTCTAGCTAGTTCCTCTGTCACCTCTTCAGTGCAGCAATGTACAGATTACAGACATTACAAGGAACCATTTAGTTGTTAAACTGTTTCCACTGATTGTTTTTTAATGGAATCACGTATTGGCTCCAGGTCTTGCATACCTTGTAAATTTGTAATTTGTAAAACAAATTTTCAGCCAGATTTGGCCTGTCGGTATCCTATTAACCATCAACAGATACTTTCATTTTGTTGCATAGTAATTCACATGCATAATTGTCTTTCATCTGGGTCGAAATGATAAATGTCTTGCAAGTACTTTGTAACATAAGGCTGCCTGTTCTCACGTCCACATGGAGCAGTTTACCTGTGTCATTTCTTGTTCAGCTGAGTCCAATCCATAGTCCAGGGGGAAGTGGGCTCTTGCCTCATGGGGCAGAAGTAACGTAATAGTCATGAAAGACTGGGTGGTGATGGTAGCATTTAGGGGAGGATTGAAGTTTTCAGGGATTTCTCTGAGCTTTCTGGAATTTCAGGCCATTTCAGAGGGTCTCTCTTCTTGTGGAGCAGCAGGACAGTCGCATTCAGACGATGGTTTTATCGCCAACGGATCTATTTCCAGCTTGGTTCTGTGACATTATGCAGTGGTGGGTGGTGAGAAATGAGGGCTGGTTTACCAGCTGCTGGAGGTGGGATCTGTGTTTATCTATAGCAGTGATCTCCAAAGTGGGGTGTGCGCATCTCAGGGGGTGCACAAGACGATCCATTGGGGTGCGGGAAGAAAATATTAGAAGTTCTATTTATATTTATTTTTTAGATAAAAAAAATAAGAAAGAAATTAAGCTTTACTAATATTTAATATACGGATTGACACTGGATCTCACTCGGTCCGTATGTCAGACGGTCACGTGTCACATACGGTACGCGAGGTATCCTGAGGGAAGAGTGGGAGTTCCACAACGCGGAGGTACAGTAGTACAGTGTGCAGTGGTCTCCAAACTTAGTACAGTGTTACACTGAGTAGTACATGTATATAATTTATAAATAAATAAATATACATATATTGGGGGTGTGCGATCAAAAATTTTTACTGATAGGGGTGCGCGATCAAAACAGTTTGGAGACCACTGATCTATAGAACTGCTGCTACTACATGAACAGAGGTAGTGGAAGCCTCCAACCCACTCTCCCTTGCCTTTGTGTCTCAGCCCTGACAATAAGGGGATCTGAGCCCCCACATTCATTCAGCCCAGTTTTGCATAAGCAAAACTGCATCATCTCACATAATGGGAACAGGTCAACTCAATCACAGGACACTCCTGACTGCCATGTGGGGTTGTGAGATGTTAATGCTCCTCTGCCTGCTAGCAGCAGCCTGTAGGCAAGTAGCTCATTTCACGTGATGCAGATTTCAGAACAGTTTGCATACGCAGACACTAGTGGGGGGCAGTTCTTCCTGGAGGTTAGTTTGGGGGGGGGCGGGGGCAGTTCTTCTTGGAGGTTAGTTAAAATCCCACTGGGCTGAAATACCAGCGAGATGTGAAAAGAAGAGCTACAGGTCTGTTTTACTTGAACCGGCATTATCAGACCTCATCCATGTCATTATTAATGAGAGGATTGTGCACCAGCACATTTGAATCTGGCCTTTAGGATTCAGGTACATTTAAAATCTGGCTTTAAGAAAATAAGAAGGATGAGATGACAAATAAAATTACACATCTAATCGGCTCTTTTGGTGTTTTCCAACAGCCCATTTACGGGCACATTTGTCCTCTCCAACAACACAGGGTAACTGGCTCTTCCCCATGTAATCGTGAGTGCAGTGACCTGGGCTTGCTGAAAGCCAGAGTGGGAATCCTTTTTTATAGGCAAAGGACAAAAAAAAAAACAAAAAACTGGTCTCATGGGTTGGTTGTGGGTTTGTTTTTTGGGTTTTTTTCTGCTACCTTTGTGTCTCAAGCATGCCAGAGTCGCACGTAATTTCTGCAGTGAAATTTTTAATGTAGACATGCATTCCTCTGTCAGGTGGACACAGAACAACTGCTGTGTGTCAGAAGCCTTATTGTTAGCTGCAAATGGAGAGTCTCCTACTCCTCCTGGAGTTGAAGACACCCTGTTTTTGAAACCTCAACACAATAGTGGATAGAAGTGCCCCAAGTGCCTCTGTGGTGTAGCACAGTAGCTTATACAAAGGTATGTGGCTTTAGATGGGCTAGCATTAGTTGCCAGACAGTGTTAATGCTTTTAGAGAGCATTAGACATCACAGTTGGGGCATCCAGACATGTGCTTTGCCAAAGGACTGTCTTCAGCTTTCTTTTAATACATCTGTTACGTCGTCTATGGAGAACAGAGGAAGGCTGAATCTCAATTTTTGGCAAGCAGCAGTGATAGAAAGGGAGTTGGCATAGTCTGAAAATTATACAGTACAGACCAGTGGTGGTGTGGTGGGGAGTGTTGAAGAGCAAGCATATACATATTGCTGTGCTGGGGTTTTTTGTCTGTGCCCTGGGTCTTCTAAGCTACTGGCTTCTCAATGGTCCCCCAAGTCGGGCCAGGATGCTGCTGTGAAATCAGAGGTGGGACTGTGGTGGTCTGGCCTGCTTCTTCTCCTGAAGAATACTTCCGAAGAGCCTTGCCGCAGCCATGGCGCAGCCCCAGTGAATGGTGAGTCCAAAACCCCCGTGGCCATAGTTGTGTATCACCTGCAAAACACGGAAACGGGATGAGGAAAAGCCACCAAGGCACAAGGGTTGTCTCCATTATGGAGGTGCTGCTCCTATAGCTGTGCTGGCAGAGCCCTTTAGTGGAGACCTGGCATCCAACAGCAGAAGGGGGTTTCCTGCCAGTAGAGTTGTACCCCCTTTTCACAGGCCATTAGCTACAGGGACCTTGTCTCTCATCCCTCCCTTAAAGACCTGATTCCCATGCCAGACTGCCCATGACTCAGACCTCTAAAACGGGGACAGCTTGTTAGTCCCTGCCGCTAGCTTACATAAGATAACGCCACTTACGGCTGCCTTCACCTTTTAATCTCCAGAGATACCTTGCAGACATCACAGCTCAGAGGCACCCCAGGGCCCTGCCACAGAGCTTCACAGCCTCACCCCTCTGCCACCCCAAACCCCACATCTGAGATGTGGAGTTCATTCCCTCATTTCGAGGTCCTTCTCTCCCTAGGTATCGAGGCAGCTTTTCACGTTGGGCAAGGAAACGGCTGGCCAGTGGCTCACAATGCAGAGCTCTGTTTTCTGCTTTATTGAAGGGACCATAGCCATGGCCGAAGACCATAGTAGCCTGATCTAAAGCCTGCCAACAGGAAGCAAGACAGATTCCTGTTGATTTCCAGAGGCTTTGGATCATGTCTTTTGCTGCGCTGCTCTTTGCCATATACAAGAGCAGCGGCAGCAGCACAGCACACAATCACGTTCCTCAAAGTACAAAATGTTATACCCTGCTTATTATTTGTTCCTGCCAAGGTAAATCACTTTGTTTCAGCAGGAGAATGACTCATGGTTGGGATCAATAGCTACACCTCTTTTCTGCCAAGGCAGCATAGAGATGATGAGATGATAAAAGAACATAGCGATCTATAAATTAATTCTCAGACAGTGTTGCTGTGTGCCCTGCTATGGGTCCTGCTTTATATGCTGGTCTCTTTCCAAGAATGCAGACTCAGAATAATCTCCAGCTAAAAACTGAATGTATTTTCATCCAATTTAATTATATTTCCTAGCCACCGTCCCTATTAGTGCTTTAATCTCTTCTGCTGGGTTTTCCACAGACACATGCATGCAATCCAATCATGGAGTCCCAGGGCAGGCCTACTGATGAAAATGAAGTCGTTAAGGATTGACGAGGATATTAATAAAAGGGGGCTGTGCAGAGGGTCCTCAGAGCAGAAGGTGCGTTTAAACGTGGGTTGCATCGGTCTCTTCAATCACCAGAGGCGAACACACAAGGCAGCTTCACGAGATGTTACCCTGTGAATTTTGAGAAACAAGCTAGACCCCCTATCTCCTCACTGGGTAGGGTGGGACTTGACTTTTCAAGGTGCAAAGTAACTAATTTTTATGATTTCAGCATCAGATTATTCGGTGAACTGGCTACTAAAAGCAAGTTGGAGAGATATTTGTTTGGGATGGTTTGGATGGGAATGCTCCCTCTTGACCTCCAGACGGCCTTTCAGCCCTAAGAGTTTTAAACTGGAAATCACTGGAAGAAATCTTGGGGACACCTGGTCATTGTAACATGTTAATATGGACAATGATCCTTGCAATAACGAGCAGTTGATTTAGGGTCAGATTTTCATCAAATGAGATACAAAGTCACAGCCAAAACCACCACAGAGCTGGGGTTCTGGTTTTGGAAAATGAAACCACAAAACCTTGACGGAACAAACTCAGCACAGAAACACGACTGCTGTCCTGTGTTGCAAGGGGGAGCTCATCTCCAGGAGAAAAACCAGCATTAGCAAAGCATTGATACTTCATCAATAGCATCAAAACATAAGGTAAAAACTAGTTTTGTCATGTATGCTCGTTCAGCTGAGTAAAGCCGCATCCTTGATACGACACAAGGACCATTATGCTGCCCACTCGGGATGTCAGTGGATCTCTGTGGACAGTGAGACACATACCTCTGATTTTGAAAGTCCATGATGAATGGTCTCCCTCTCCAGGCGAACTCTGTAGCGCACTGGTCGCAAGCCGCTCCACTCATCCACAGCCTTGGCTTTCTAAGAACAAGAACATTTCTGCAACAATGCACCATCTCTCACTGGTTTCTTTCTAGCTGCTCAGTATTGGTCATATAGCTACCTTGAATAACTAGTCAAGAGAAGGATTTTTATGATGTGGATTCTTGTTTGCTGGGACCAGAACTGAGAACCATCATCCAGTTAATTCAGGTTGTTTAGAGACCAGAGTGATTCTGATCACAAGCCACAGGAGAGCAAATTTCAGAGGCAAAAGGCTCTGATCAGTTCTGTGAGCCAGCCGGGGCTCGGAGCAGTTTTCCATGTTACTCCATTATAACATGACAGCATTGTCATAAGCCTTTGCTTGAAGCAGCCCCGCTAATGGCCAAGGTGGAGCTGGAGCACTTTACCTGTCTTCATGTTAGAACAAGCATGGTCCTTGCACTCTACACGTGCCCGGTTTGTAATGTGCTCGGGATCTTTGTGAAGGCAGATGCCGTGGACATGTGATGTACTATGATATGCCACTATACCGAGTCATGTTCTCACAGAGCTACCTTGCGTCTGGGGTGGAAATGACGGTCTGCCACTCTGCTGCTGCAGTGTTTAGCGTTGCTGTGTTACTGAGATCATCATTCATTTGACCTAGCTACTCTCAGCTAATGCATTTGCCCTCACTGGTAGGATGGAGTTCTCTCTTGTAGGTTGTGTGCACGTCACAGCAAGTCGCGGCTCTTTAGCTACAGGCATTACAGCAATGTCTGATGGTCTAACATACCTGGAGACTCGGGAGCAGCTGGCAGCACCTTTCCCAGATGGTTTTGTGATCCCGGGGGCTGTTTTCTTCGTTCCAGTTTCCCAGCTGAAATATCCCTCCCAGGGTCACCAGCTTACTCCTGCAGAGAGGACATGGGGAAAGGGTTTACCATGCCCTCTCTGGGACCCTCTCCCGACTCTTGGAGTTGCACATTAATAAGAGAATCTGTCCACAGCTCATGAGTTCTGGTCGCACACGGAAACCTGCTGCAGGTTTCAGTCTTTCTGCTTATTTTCACTGCGTGCCTGCCCCATGCTTATGTTAAGGAGGCAGACAGCAATGCCTGCATGTCTGTCCATATACAAGTCAGTACCTAAAGCCAATAAGCACCTGAACAGATCTTGATCTTGGGCAGGACAAAGAAGTGATTGCATCCCGGGTAAAACCAGGGTAATTCTCAGAGGAGCGGGGCTTGAGGGAATAGAGCAGAAAATCCATATGAGCCTTTGGAAACTCACTGGGAGTCACAGAGATGGAAGGAAATGGACTGCAGATGCCAGAGGTTGCATAATTCAGAGGGAAAGGCAGGTCAGTGGAGAAGTACTGCCCAGCAGAGGGGACTTGGAGCTCTGCAAAGACACTGACCCACTTCTTCAGCATGCTCAGGCATGGTCAAGAGCCCAAGGCAGCTAAGGGCAGGCAGGGGCTTCTTATCTCCCTAGTTCTGTCTCTCATGTATTGTTGAATTTGGGGCACACTGGTTTAGAATTTCCTCTGGCCGAGCCTGGCTCTGCTTGCTTCAACGAGCATGCGCCGTGAAGCACTACGCTGCAGCCTAGAACGCCCCCATCGCTGGGGCTCCACGTGCTGAGGTGACTGAGGCATGTGAAGAACTGGCTCTAGCTGCAAGCCCTGGACGGTAGGACCATGGACCTGTGCTGTCCACGCTGCATGCCAGAACAAGAATCTGCATCCCAAGAGGTGGCCTGGAAACCTGGAGCTGGGGGCCTGCTTCGACTCAGGGGGAGCTTAGAAATGTGTGCTTGGCACAGGGACCTGGGGAGCATCTGGAAGGGAGAGCTTGACAGTGCCCTCTGGCACTCGGGCGTGCTTGGAACTGGATGTAAAGTATCTCAGGAACCTGCAATGTGCGTTTTCCCCGGCTGCCCCCTGCCAGGCCGAGCTGTGCATGAAGCAGGGATTCTTCACATTTAAATCCTGGAATGTGCTGTTGTTTCCTTTGGGAATCTGCCTTGTAGGCCAGCTCAAATAGCTTGAGCTAAAATAAACAGGCTGAAAGGAACTGTATATGCAGCTGGGATCGGGATATGAAACCACTTGGAATCCTTTACTGGGGAGCTATAAGCGTTCAAAGTTCATATTTACGCAGGGGCTTAATGGCTAATCCTGAAATATTAGTGTGATAGGAAGTGCCAGGAATGTAACAGTCGGGTTACAGCTAAGAAAACTCCTTTGGGCCAAAACCGCACTGCATCCTTCATCTCCAGCAGAAGCGCAGACTGTGCACATAGCACAGATTTCGTGCTCTGTGCGTGCAGACGTGCTGGCCTCTTGACTAGCTTCCACACCCCCTCAGGAGCACTCTGCCTGAGGCGCGGGAAAGCACAGGGTTAAGGCAAGCAGTGAGGGGGCTGAAGCAGGAAAGCACCTGACTTCCACACCTCGGGCATGTGAAAGGTCCCTTGGTGGTAGACCTTCCCAGGAGCTGCAAGATGCAAGGAGATGGACGACTCCTTGCCTGAGCGCAGTAGGAGTTTGACGCAGGGACCCATTCCTGGATCCTGTTGGCGTGCGGGCTGCGCAAAGTGGCTGGCAGTAGTGGAGACGCAGAAGATGTAGCACGTCTGAGCAAAGGCACAACCACCGCCCCACCACCTGTTTGCACTGAGGTTAATGAAACTGCTTCAAGGGGAAGTCAACATGCTGACATGCAAAGGGGCCCATCCTGGTCCCACAGGAAGCAGTGGGATTTTGGCCATGGGCACATCTGGGCTGTGATTAGTCCCTCCACAGGACACTTGTCCCTTTGTATTAAGCAGTGATGGCCCCTGAATGAGCAGCAAGAAGAGCTTTCAGACAGTTTTCCTTGGCTCCCACGGCCACTGCGGGAGCTCAGCACCTTTCCCTGGAGTTCTGTTCAAACAAGCTGCATGGTTGGCAGGATGGGTCCCTGTTCCCAAGGATTTGCAGTGCTACTGGGATGGAAACCGGTGGGACAGGACTCCCTTGCAGCCTGACAGCTCACCCTGGACCTCCCCAGTCTTCGGGAGTTGCAGTGCAAGTGTGCAGGCACAGCGCTGACTCTGTGCAGACAAGAGGTGGGGGTCATCTTGTTCCTGTGCATGCCCTCTGCTCCCTTCTGACATGCTGAATCAGAGGAAGCTTTGCTGTTACATACCCAGGTATAATGTACGGGGAGTTATAGATCCCAGATTCAGTGTCGTGAGTTATGATGAAATGCTTCACCCAGGGGGCCAGGACCTAGGAGATCAAGAAGACAGCACCATTCAGATCCACCCAGCATGGGACGGGACAGAACAGGTCAGGACCTCTAGAGCCAGAGGAACTGGCTGAGAAACACCAACTCCAACCCAGAGGCAAGCAAAAAGCACTGTTCAGGAGCCAAGGGAAACCCATAGCAGGGGGCCTGCCAGCCACACAGTTCCTTGTGTTAGGCTTATCCTTCATGTACCCAAGATGAACGGGGTAGATAAGCAGAGGGAGAGGCAAAGGGGCTTCCCACTAATATTCCTGAGGACCTCGTGGCATTTTTATGCATATACTAATAGCTGAGCCCTCCCCACATCTTTTACAGACAAGAAGGACTGCTCCAAGTGGGCGTGGGGCCCTGCTCAGGTTGATTCTCTGGATAGCCTCACATAGTCCAGGCTAGCCCCAGAGTTAGCCACCAGCCCACACATGCTCCTACATCCCCTGCCCTCACCTTCATGATTTGGCCGCGCCCTGGCTGTAGCTCCGGGTCCGGTTGTAGTTCCCCTGCGCGTACCCCTGTGCAGTTGATTATGACGTCCGCACCCTCTGCAAGAAGCTACCAAGAGAGAGACAGAGCAATGAACTGCACATGCGTCATCCTGCTGGGGAAAAGCTCGATCCGCTAAGTGTCCCAGTTCCCGCCCTGGGTGGAGCCCGCTCGTGCCTCGTTCCGTCAGCGCTCCTATTCCAGGCCTCAAAGCCGAGCCATGCCACGGAGCAGCCCTTGTCAGGAGTGAATGTGCTAGAGGGTAAGAGGCAGAAGGGCAGAGTTGACCCCTCGAGGCCAACTCCAGTGGAAACCCCATGTTTGAAAGACTTTACCTCCTCTGAGAGAGATCCCAGAATGGGTGCCAGCCTGCTGGGCTCGGGCATCGGTGCTTCCTTGTAATACGGATGTAGGATGCAAAGAGTGAGGACTACCTGAGCAGGACAGTGCTCGAGGCTGTGACACCCCCACCCCGTGAGTCCTGCGTGCTAGTGACAGCAACCTCCCAACATGCTGTGGGAGACCCTGGCAGATGACATGCCAGCTGGAGCCTTTGCTTCAGGAAACAGCTGCAGGAATTATGAATGCTATTCAAAATCCAGTGGGGACCGTGCGCAGCCCCCCATGCAAGGGGAAGGCTGCCGAATCCTCTTCCTCCGGTTCAGCAGTCCCCGAGGCTGCTTTCCAAGGGGCCAGCCTCCCCGCCTGTCTGGGGCTGAGGTTCTGAAATGGGACTTCCCAGCTCACCTCCCCGAAGGATCTGATCTTCCTTTGAAAGAACTTGACTCCTTGCCGCTGGAGCCTACAGGAAGAAAGGTCACTCATTACCAACAAGAAACAGCAAAGGCAAAAAACAACACCCGGTCAAAGATTTCTGCCTGGCTGGTAACACTATACACAGCAGCACTGGGGGAAAGTCCAGCAGTGACCTGTGCTGGGTGGTTTTCTTTGGCAGGCGTGGTAGTGGGATATCCTCAGTTGCCCACCATCATGAGGCTGATGGGCAAAGCGAGGAGAGGAAGGTGGGTTTGTGTTCACCCTTCAATCTACAGATTCTTGTTCAGGACAGCAGAACAGGAGAAAGAAAATTAGGGGAGTGCTCACCTCTTGGTCAACCAAGGCAAATAGCTCTTGCCCTCGAGCATCAGTGCTGTATTGAACCAACCGTAGCTGCAAGCAAAGAAAAGGAAGAACAATGGATGTGCACCAGCCTTTCAGAAGCTGATGGCTCCTGTGTGAGTGTGCTAAGCTGGGTAGCGTTCATGGCTTGATTAAAGTTAGCAACCATGAAGTGCTTTCTCTGTACAGTAGCATGAGCTGGGTAAGTGATACGGGAGGACTCCATTGCCTCCATTTCCCTGTTTCTCCCAGTTTTTGTCCTGCTGCCTGGGACAGGTCCCCTACTATCACTAAAACACAAGGAACTGGAAACTGGACTTGGTGGCCCAGAAGCCCCCTTCCAGTACTACATTCATGTGTGCCTGTTCAGGCTGGAGTACCTCACAGACTCAGGTGCAAAGAAAGGCTGGTGTCTCCCTAGAAGCACTCTGTCAGTGCAGTACACCCCTATGCCCCGTGTCGTACATCCGATGCTGTATCCACCTGCAGCAGGATGGACCTTGTGTTAGGGCAATGTGAGCAGGATTCTGTGGGACCCCTGCTAGAGATCTCTGTTCAGTGGCAAAGCTCTCAAAACTTGCCGCTAATTCTAAAGTAACGCGGACGGTGAAATACCTGTAGCCAGGGAAGAGTTCAAGCTCTTTCGGTGTCAGCTTCCTAAACCCCAGGACAATGTTTTTCCAAGATGGGTCCTAGAGAGGGAGAAACTTTGCAGGCTCGTTACCATGATTTAATCATTGAAATATGTTCACAGAGTCCAAGCAGCTGAGCATGGGAAAGAGCACATGGGAGAAGAATGCTTGGGCCGCTCTGCTGCACGGGCTCGTTCCAGAGGCAGCCAGGGCCAGACCTCCAGTGGGTCTAAAATGCCTTTGCTCCACTGGATCAGTGGAGCCATGCCAGATTACATCCTCCGAGGGTCCAGCCCTCTGCCTACATTTGCATATCACTGGGAAACCCGAGCACATGATTTCCAGGGGAGCTGGTAGCAGGGTGACATTCCCACGGTTCGGCAAACATTTCTTCACATGAGAGACGTGTTAGCCCACTTCAGACACAAGCCTCAGACCCTCTGGTGCCTTCCACCCCACCGTGCAGCTGGCTTCCTACCGGGACTGGCTGTGTGAAGAGGTTGTAGCCGGACATGGGGAAGAGTCCCATCTCCTCTGCTTCCGGGGAGCGAAGGTGTCCGAGCAGGTAGTCAAACGTCTCTTTGTTCCAGAGCCTAAAATAAAGAGGGAGGAGCACGCAGGTTTGCTGAAGGCATCCGAATAACAGAACTCACCCTGCCCCTGCTCCTATGAGCCCTGGCACCCAGTAGACTCACAGGAGCTGAAAGCAACTTGCATCGGTTTAGCAGCGGGTCTCGTGCAATTGCACAGCTCCCGAGTGGTGCATGTCTCTGCTGCCATTTTAGCAAAGGACCCAGGCCAAGGGGGCGAGGAGGTGTTCTCAGCTGGGTCCTGAACAGCAACGGTGCAAGCTGGGGAGCTGAAGCCCTGGCACCCAGGCAAGGCAAGGCTGGGGAGGGTGAGTCTGAGTGCCGGGGAGTAGAGACGGTATCCCCTAAGGTTTGCTGAGGCAAAGCCCCAGGGAACTGTTTCTAACAACAAAGGCAAATCGAGCACAGTGTAGAGGCCTCCCAGCTTGCACATCGTCTCTCTGCGAGGAAGCCCCTCCGTAGAAACACTCCGGAGCTTGCACCGACAGGAGGGGCCATTTCTGTCCTCGTCCCCTCCACGCAAATTTCCCACGGGGCTGCGATGGTGGGTGACGCACCTGGGCTCACGCACACAAGGGGCTTGTACTGGTGCCATTACCCGGGGGGCTAAAACCAGAGTGAAATGAAGCCTTGGAAAGTCTCTGGAGGCTGCTCTCATCGCCTTGGGACCATCCTCGTTCCATCCCACTGAGCAAAGGGATGGCAGATGGAGGAGTGACTGCACCAAAGGCTCCTTTCCAAGCACCAGCTGGTGCTGGAGCCTATGCGCCCTGCACTGCCAAGGGGCACATGGGACTGTGGACGGTGCCGGCCCCCGCGGGAGGTAGAGCTGATGCTAGAGCGGGGTGTCACCATAGACTAATAGCTGTCCCCGCGGCCACTAAGCACAAGGATTAGTATCACCCGCGCCCTCGTGCTCCCCAGTAGAACCGTATCCCCCAGCCCAAGAGCTGCCACTTCCCCTTACGTTTCCTGAATGTTTCCCCTGTCATCCAGGTAGGGCTGCCACAGCCCGGCGGCACCGTCGCTGGTGGTGTGCGGCGTGTATTGGTCAGCGTAGACCTCGATCTCCAGGGCCGGGACGATGGCGTGATACTGGTCGTGGATGCACAAGGCCGTGGAGAGCCCGATCACCCCCGCTCCGATCACAGCCACCCGCATGGCTGCGAGTGAGACCCCTCCTGCAGGGCCTGGACCAAAGGAATCAACAACCTGGTGCTACCGAGGAGGAAATAAACTGGCTGATCCGAGGTGCCTGAATGTGCCGGGAGCCCCCCAGAGAAGGCATGGGTTTGCTGGCTACTCGGTGGGCCTCGGTCTGCAACAGCCGCAGGACTGAGTGACAGCGGGGGAAGCGGTGCAGCTGTCCTAGATCTGCTTATCTTGAACGTAAAATCCCTGCTGACCGACCTCTCAGACACCAGCGAGAAGGCAAGTGCTCAAGGGACAGTTTGAATCGTTGGGCTTTGTGTTGTGAGGAGCGTATGCTGCTTCCCTCACCGCTACGGAGGCTGCTACCCCGACGGGAGAGCGGTGACAGCCCCGGTAGTCACATACCTTCCATGCTGCTCCGCGGACTTGCAGCTGTACAGGGCTCTGCGTTCCCGAGGCGGCACAGGCCGGCAGGGACCTCGCTTGCATACCAATGCTGAGCGCTACGCCAGTGCCAGGTGCCAAGCGAGCTTGGGCCTCTGGCCACGAGCACAGGGCTCTGGGCACGCACGTGACTCCCTCCCCGCAGGGGAACAGCCCGGGCTTTCCGAGCCGGCAAGTCACGCTCGCCTCATCCCACTCCCGGGCTGCAGCTCGCCTTCCACACCCCGCGGCCCCCAGCCCCTCGGGCCGGCGCCTGACCACCGAGCTCACTTGAGTCTCCAGACTCTGCTCCCACGCGCCGGCTGCCGTGGCACCCTGGACAGCCAGGCTTCGGACTCGGGGGAATTTTTTGCGGAGCAACAGCAGCCGCAACCCTGGGCATGCCAGGCCTGTGTCCAGCACGACGGATAGCAGGGACAACAAAGGGAAGAACTGCTCTGTTGTCCTTGCCGTGCCGGCACCCCCATGCCGCGCTACCGATGCACCTGCTCCAGGCCCCGCGGGGACCCCCACGGCAGGGCTGATGCCCCCCAGCTCACACCAGCCCCATGCTGTTGCACATTGCTTGGGTTGCAGCTCTAGTGCCCCAGAAACAGCTCATGCATGACTTGGCTGGAGGGATGAGCTGCGAGGAAGCAAGCCCACTGATGTCCTGAGGAAGAGAAGCGGCAGAGCGGGGAGGTGCCTTGTCCAGGGCAGGAGGGGGGCTCTCTAGGGCACCTCTGGAAGCCAGTCCATGATGGTAACTCATTAGCCCACCTTCCCAGGGACTCTGTGAAGAACAGACCCCTTGCTCAGCCCTGCTCCCTCCTATCTGCTTTGCATCTGGGCCTGGGAGGACTTAGCCTCAGAAAAGGCCTGCTTTGCTCCTCTGGACTCAGCGGCAGAGGCTAGGATGTGACTGTCGCTGCTGATCTCCTCTTCCACCGCTCCCTTGCTGGTCAATGAATAACCCAAGACCTCACCTGCGGGGAGAGACAGGTCCCCAGGAGCTTCTGGGGTCTCCGCAGCACACGTTCTCCCTGCACGCTGTTCGCAGCGGAGGGCGCAGTGGACAGTCCGAGGTTCATTTGCCACCAGGGCAAAGATCTGAGTCTAACATTTGCTGCTTTTGCTGGCAGGGAGACAGGGTCAAAGTCTCCCTGCCAGGGTGACACTTTGGGGGGAGGAGGTGGAGTTTTCCAGCCCTTCCCACAGCAGAGCAGCCCCTTTCCGCTTGCTGAGCCGAGGAAGGCAGGATCTCCAGGGTCTACCAAAAGAGGTCGTCACTGGCACCCTGGAGGTCCTTTGTCTCATTAGAGCAGGCGTAGCACGTAAAGCAAAGGAGCCAGGACTCCCGGGTTCTCTTCCTGGCTCTGCCATGGGCTCCGAATAATTCATTTAGCCTTCATTGCCTCAGTTTCCTCATCTGTAAAATGGGTATGATTCTTTTCTGCCTGACATGTGGGCCATGGGGGGGAACTGCTGGATCCAAAGCATGCCGAGATCCTCACTCCTCTTGTCTGGATAGAGAAGAGCAGCGCATAGGACTCCAAGAACAGCCTTGGCACCATGGAGCTGGAGCAGCTCTTAGCAACCAAATGGGCTTTATCAGAGGAGAGTGGCAATTAACTGCTTCCAGAGCCACTCTCAACCATGCGAAGAAGACAGGGCCAAGGCTGTTACCAATACACCTGGGAGCAGCAGGGAGCCTTGCCTGCATGGTTGATTTAGTAACCGCTGGCTTTCCCAAGTGTATGGTGTCCCCCTTTCCCTCCTCTCCAATGAAGTTCTCTTGTGTTAAACCCTTCGAGACTCACTGCCTGCGAGGGGGGCATCCAGGCAACATAATTTCCCAGATTCAGGGGTTTCTTTGGTGGGGGAGTAACTTGAGCTGGTGGCATTTAAATATTTTCAGAAAGAAACAGACACCAGCCCTGGTAGGAGAGTCAGCCAACACTTCCCCCTGCACAGCCAGGATGGGTGTCAGTTTGGAGAGGGCATTTTCCCCCCCAATGTGGGAAAACACCAGAAGCATACCGTGGTGGTTAAGGTACGGGGGAAATGTGGGCAGCACTGGGCCGGCGTGAACACAGACTCTGCTCTCAGCAAGGAAGGAGGTTGGGTATGCTGAGTGGGAGCACGGGGGGGAATTGAAGCTCCGGGCTGGCAGGGCCTAGCTCTCAGCAGCCACTGATGCCGCGGGTGATAAGTCACTGCAAGCCACGCACAGGCCCTAGAGCAGCCTACTGATGGCTCCAGTCATTCCTCAGGCCATCAGCTGCTATCCGACCCCCTCTCTGACACACACGAGACCGTGGGGGAGGATGGGGGGCAGCATGAGATACCATGGACTCCGGTGCCCAGGCACGGAAGTACGCTCAGACAGGGCCCCTTTGCCAAGAAGGCCCAATTAGCACAGACCCTTAGGAGGGGCTGTGAGCACAGCACCATTGGCTTCGATTGTCTGGGAGGGACGTAGCGGGGAAGGTCTCAGTTAGAAAGGGCTTTACATACAATCGGTAAAGCCTCTTACACTAATTGCTCTGTTGCTCATCTGCTCTTTGCTTTTGGCGATGCTAACCCCTTGCGCTTTCCTTGCTTAGGTCATAACGCTTCGCTCTTGTCGTCGAGGATTTCAAAGCACTTTGCCAATGCGACTCCAGCCGAGCAGCAGCTCTTTTAAAACAAAAAAAAAGAATCAGGATCATCATCTCCACCTTACAGATGGGGAGGTGGGAGCTTGGGGAGCTAAAATGAGGTGCCTACGCTTCCACCTGGAGTCTGTCGCAGAGCAGGGAACAGGCCCAGCATGTCTTGACCTCATCTGGAGCATGAGTGTCAGCTTGCAAGGCTGGGCCACGCGAGAGATACCAGCTCGTATGACAGCACTTTGCTTTAAGTCAGTGGCTGCTGCTACCACCTCCCCCCTGCCTGACTCAGGAGCCTTCACCTGGCCCCGGTGGTGGAGCTGTTAAATAGTATTGAGTCACCCCCTCCATCCTTCGCGCCCAGTGCTCCCGAGGCAGCTGCGGTCCCAGCCGCAATGACACGTGAGAGCACAGCGATCTATTTAACACGTGCCCATCCTTCTGTGCATCTTTTGCATGCTCAGAGCCAACCAACACATGCCCACCTTGCGGGGCTGTCACCTGCCCAGCACTACTGCTGACTCCCTACAGCAAAGGCACCTCCCGTTGAGGACGCACCATGCTTTCCTCTTCCACAAACGGTTGGTTCCCACACCTGGCGGGGGGTAAAAGAGGCTGGGATCACTGTCTGAGCATGGTCACTGGGCTTGCTTGAACGGCTGTTTGTAAAAGCTGTTGCACTGTCAGCCCCGTTCCACCTCTACCTTTGCCTGTCCCTTCCTCAGAGGAAGGCATTTGTGGACCCTCTCTTCCATCAAATGCCAGTGCTTAATTTGTTCCTGTAACAATGGGCTAAATCCTGCTGTTCTGACTCAGGTCAAACACCTATTAAGGTCAACAGGTGTTTGCTCAGATGCGGCTTGACGTAGGGCGTGCCACGTTCGCTCTGTCTCTTGGGGCCCTCAGTGGAGCCTCGAAAGGCTCACATCAGACGCCCTCTGAAATGCACCACCCACCTCCGCGGGGCTGACCTGATCCTGCTCGAGGCGGGGACAGTCATTACCACCCCGGGACAGAAGAGAGCTGGAGTCAGAGGCCGACTGAAGTCAAAAAGGGGCAAAACCCGAGGTGCCGCCCTGCTCACCAGCCGTGAGTCCGAGAGCAGAGCTAACCTCCCTCCGTCTGAACGGAGACATGCTCCAGATCAGCGTGGCGAAAGAGGAGCCTCTCTGCCACTTTGAGGGACCTTCTGCATGGGCACGGGCAGCTCTAGGACTTTGAAAAGTGGGGTGAAGATGGCATGGTGAATCATCCCATATAGCACAACACCTATTTTTCTCCAGGTAGGAAGAAACATGAAGCTTTACTACCGTGCTAGGGGCTGGGCTGGATGATTCAATTTACTATTTGTTTTTGCTTCGATCCAACTTTATCAGAATGAGTTAAAAACAGTCTGCCGGGCTGTGAAAGAGGAGCTTCGTGAGCAGGAGCAGCGAACAGACAACAGAACAGCAGCAGAAAGGCCCTGGAAAGGGAGAGCGGTCATTCACTCCTGTGGCATGAAGAGTTTAGAAGGGACCGGGTAGATTTTCATGAGCCGTGAAGTCACTTGAGGCTCTCGCCGCTGCCAGGCAGCCGGCTTTCAGCTCGGGGGGCAGCAGGGATCAAAGGGAGGTGCATCCGCCCCTGCACACAGACGAGGCTGCCTGTGTCCTGCCTTCCCTCTGCAGTTTGGAGGACACGTGGGGGCTCCGAGACCGACGCAGGGGCTCCCGCGGGGCTGGCTCTACACGTCCTGGCCCGGCGCGACATTGCTCCTCATCTGGGGCGTCTCCCTCTCCCTGCCAGGCGAGGGGGGCCGCGGGCGGCCGGGGACGGATGCAGGGAGGGTGTGCGGGTGCACCTGCACCCCTCTCACATGCCTGCTCCACTCAGAGCATAAACCCCGCCGCCTGGCAGCGGCAGCAGCGTTTGCAGCCAGACAGCGCCGAGGGAGTCCGTTGACTCGGCGGCTCTTCCTCATCTACTTGGGAAGTCTTCACTGCACACGTGAAGGAGCCTCTCTCCACGGAGCGCGCCTTTGTTCCCCACGCGCTGTCCGCCCGGCCGCCCCGCTCCTGCCTCGCGGCCCGCAGGCGGCCTCAACTCCCTCCAGCCGCGCGTTGCGCTTCGACCTGGCGCTGGCGCCGACGCCGCGGCCGCCCCTCCGCTCCAGGGCGATGCTCGCCGCCGCGTCTTGAGGCGGCTGCGGAGCCCGAGCCCGGAGCCGTCCACGAAAGCTACAGGTCTCCGCTTCCCACGCGAGCCGCCACCTCGGGAGGCTCGCGTGCTTGAGGGCCGCTGAGCGGCCTGGAGCCGGGCGCTGGCGCCAGCAAGGCCCGGAGCTGGGCGCGAGCCGGGCTGAGGGGGCCGGCACGAGGCCTGCTCGGCCCGGCTGTGGGCGCCGCTCGCCCCGCCCCGCCGCTCGGCCCGCCCCGGCGCCGGAGGATGCGCAGCAGCCTTGGCCGCAGGCGGCCGGAGCCCGGGAGCCGCCGCCGGAGCCGGGCCGGGCCCCGCCGCCGCCGCCGCCGCCGCCATGGCTCTGGTGACCCTGCAGCGCTCGCCCACGCCCAGCGCCGCCTCCTCCGCCAGCACCAGCGAGGTGAGCCCGGCCCGGGCCGGCCCCGCGCACAGGCCCCGGCCCGGCCCCGGGCTGTGCGGGCCCGCGCGCCGGGGTCTCCCTCAGGCCCGCGCGCGCCGCCACACCGGGAAACCGGGGGTGTTTCCGTGGGCCCCTGTCTCCCGGGGGTCGGCGGGGGGGCAGGACGGGTTTTGCCTCGGCCGTGCTGGCGCGGAGGCGCGTGCCGGGCCCGTACGCGGCGGGGGCTCGGGGGTCCCGGTTGCCCGCCGGCCCCTCCTTGACACGGCTAAAACCGGGAGTCCGCGTAGCCCCGAAGTGCCAGCGGACCTCGCCGGGCCGGGCCGGGCACGGCGGCCTTTCTCCCTCCTGCGTGGCGACCGGGCTCCTCGCCGGAGCAAGTAGGGGCGGCCTTTGGGAAGAGGGACTTGCCCCCCCAAGAAGCACCGCTGACTGAAGGAGCTGCCGCAGCGGGTCCGAGTAACCGGTGACCCCGACCGGACGGCCAGCGCTATCTTTGAGACGGCCGGAAACCTCCTGCCAATTTATCTGAGACAGGCGGTTAGCGCGCTTGCAAATGGTTATCGTTATCAATGGCCCCACACCCTTCCTTGCCCGCCGGCGGCCCCGTTCGCATCCCCATGCCGAGTGGGTCTGTCCCTGGAAGATGCTCTCGGGCTCGGAGGCGCGCGGATGCCCCTCTGGCCACGTGCGGCTGGTCGAGCGGCGCTGCCAGCGACGGGGCTTTTATACGACAGCCCCGTGAATCCTCGGGGTCTCCGTCCTCGGTGGTCCGTGCCCAGGCTCCCTCCGGAGAGTGCGCGCGAGTCAGGGAGCGCAGCGTTTCGAGGGCAGTGCTTTTCATGGTGCGCTCTCCTTGGTTTCACTTTGTTTTGGTGATGGGGCAGTCGACCTGGAACCTCCTCGTTCTGACACAATAAGCCAGAAGTCATTTCAAGTCTTGCCCCCCACTGAGCAATGCCCCCCCAATGGGGGGGTTCACAAGGTCCTTAAAGGGCCTTTGGAGCTGGACTGATCTCGGTGGCAGGTGACAGAGCAGGGAGCAATGGGCTCAAGCTGCAGCAAGGGAAGTTGAGGTTGGAGAGTAGGAAACACTTGCTCACATGGAGGGTCTGGAATGGGTCACCCAGAGAGATGGTGGACTCTCCATCCTTGGAGGGTTTTAAGACCAGGCTTGAGAGAACCTGGGCTGGTCCAACTTGGAGCAGGAGTTGGACTAGATGTGATCCCCTGAGGTCCCTTCCAACCCTCATTTTTTATGATTCTATGCAAGGGTTTTTCTTGTCCCCTGTTTCTGTATGACGGACCCAAGCAAACAAGGGGAAGACCATGCTGAAAGAGCCTTTATCCAGCGTAGCTCATGGATGTCTTGAAATCTCTGGGTTGGTTCCCATGGGGTTGCCATCCCTAAGTTTGGTCCCAAATCAGGGCCCCCCGTGGCGTTGTGCGCACAAAGCCAACACGCTCGAAGTAGAGGCAGTGCATTTTTTCCCCCCCTTTCCAATCTCCATCAGCTGCGTTCATCTGAGGTGGCTTTTGGGTACCTCTGAATTGGGCCTGTTGAATACCTGGATCACGCAGGTTGTGAGAAACGGGCATAGTATCAGGCCAGTATCCCATAGCCAAGGGCAAACTAGCTGGGAGCAGCACATTGTCTTTCCAGGTACCCCCCGAGGTGTCATGTTGGCTCGCTGGAATAGGGTTGCTGATTTTGCAGGCTTTTTGAAAGCAAATTTTGTAGCATTATAAAACTCTGAGGTTGACAAAGAACACCCAGAAGCATTTCTGTACAATGCCTGCCACGAGGGGGTGCTACCTGGCTATGGTCTTTAGGTCTGACTGCACTGGAAATGTTAGTAAAAACCAACCAGACCCCACACACACTTATTTATTTATTAAGTCTAAAGGCAGTCATGCCTGTTGAATCATGTAAAAGACAACTTTGCTCCCAGCCCCAGCATTTGCATTAGGCTTTAGTATTGTTTGTAAGAGCAAGGGAGCCTTGTGACGAAGGTGACAACAGTAACAGTGCGTAGCCTTGTTCAAATAGCCCATTTATTGCAATGTCACTGGACAAGCAAAGGTAGAATTTGGACCTTGCTCTCAAAGCGCAGCCCCTGCCTGGAGTTGCTAGGTTCTGCGATCTACGGCTGGATGGTTTTGCTTGCCTCTCGTAGCCGGCACTGACGCTGAGTGACATGCCACTGCATATAACTCTGTTGATTGTGCAATACGTGGGCCCAAACTCTGCTCTCAGATATTCACTTTGCCCCTAGCCATGTCAGAGCGAGCGGTGTGTATGCATTCATGCTGTGGCCAGAGAGTGCAACACAGGTCTACCCCAGTCACTCTACCTTTCGGCATCCACGCTCTGCCACTGCGTGACACGGGATGCTGGGCAAGATGGACCTAGGGTCTGACCCAGGACATGACAGTTCTCGTATGATCTTGTCAGCTGGTTCCCTCTTGGCATCTAGGATTGGAGTCTAATGGCTTCAAAGGCCCATGGAGTGCCTTTCCAATGTCTTGCATTCAAGAGCTTGTCTCGCTTTACTCCAGCCATACATTTGGTCCAATTGAGGCTATCACCCCACAGAATCCCTGCCTTGTGCATCATGCCTAGACCATCACAGCTACAGCGTCACTCTAATGCTATTTTTGGCACCCTGGTAATTAGGCTGTCTGGGAAGTGTTAGTTTTCTGTGGGGCACTATAGAAAAAAGAGAGGGAGGGGAAGTTGTTCTGAAAAAAGCATGGGAATTTTTATCTTCAAGTGGAGGCAGCAGCCCATACATGATGTATTCTGTGTCTCTTTTCCCCTCAGCTGGAGGTTGGCAGCGATGAAGATCGCAAGTTCAATGTGAGGTAAGCAGAGCAGCTTTATTTTAAGCATCATTTCCTATGCTGCTATGAAACCGGCATTCCCTAGGCCTCCATCCCCCAGTGAGCCAGGCAGGCAGAGCCTACGTCTGATGGGGCTGGGGCAGATGTGGGATTTGGGCAAGCAGCATTCGGAGCATCATGGCCCATTGTTTTGCAGTCCGTGGATTTCTGAGCTCGGGGCTCAGAGGGTTGAAAGCACAGAAGGATTTGCAGATTTTCTTGGTAGGAATTTGTTTGCGTAAATTGTAGCTCCGCTCTGTCTTCTCTCAGTGTGTCTGCTTCTGTTGGGGCCACCCTCCTGGTGCATGAAAGGGGGTAAATATGGAAGGCAGGGCTTCCAGGGGCACCCACGTGCATCAGATTTCACCAGCTGGCATGCGTCTGATTGGGGCTGGGGGAGAAAGCTGATTTCATCTGGAAACTCGGTACCGTTTTCTTCTGGGTGGGAGTTGACCATTTGATTCTGTGTGAAGCAGAAAGCTGGGGCCTCTTCTAGGTAGGAAAGGTACAGGTGGCTGGGTTTATAACCTTGCCACTTGGCTCAAAAGGAATTTGCTTTTGATTATAAACCGTTCCAATGCCGCCGAGCAGCTGGTGACTTTCCCCACCGGCCTTCAGAGGTTCTGCCTGCATTTATGACTGACTCCTGTTTGGAAACATTGGGAGTGCAGCCTGCTCCACTTACGTGCCTATCAGATAAGGGTAGCATTCACTGAACGGCATAACATGACTCCAGTCCCAATATTTTGCCTATTGCTTACGTTGGGGCCAACTGCTTAACTTTTATGCGCCGCTGTGTGCTCTGTACTGCTGTTGTGCTGCTGTTTAACGCATACCCTGAGGGAGGCCCTGTCCATTTTGAAGCTGTCGTTGGAGGCAGAAGGTGCTTTGAGGGAGCAGGTAAGGAGTCTTCAAGAGGTGGAGAAAGCTTGATGTGGGCTCTTCCCATGGATACAGAGCGCTGTGCATGTGGGATTTGGAGACATGCTTGCTGCGGGTAAGTGGAAGCCTGTTCCCAGTCCCAGGGTTGCGTGCCAATACGTTGTGCTGCGTAGTAGTAAAAGCAGGATTCGGGGCACTGGATCTTCTCCCGGCCTAGCCACATTGCGGAAACCCTCCCATTGACTTCAGGTGGAACAGGGCCCAGGACTTCGCTTTTGTGTTTGTGGGTGAAGGTACACATTATGCTTAGACCATAGTAAGGCACTTAAAATGTGAGTCTGCACATTAAAGCTCGTTAAGCCACGCTCACTGCCCTCTTAGCATTTCAGAGTGACACCACTTTGGGTGAGGATTAGCTCTGGCCCATGCTACCCAGCTCATGTTCGGGTAACTTTAGCTTGCTCCACAGAGATAAAACAAGCCATTTGCAGTCCTCCAGCATCCCAGGATGCACTTTTCCCAGCCCTCCTCCCACCCAGGACAGATATAGAACCCCCTAGCCGCATCCCTGCTGCCCTCTAGTGGCAAGTCAGAGCGATGCAGGCAAGAAATGGTATTAACCCTCCACATGACATGCTCACAGCATGTCCCAACTTTAACACTGCTTAACACTGCATGCATTTTGCATGGTCTAAGGGGAATGTGTAACCTCACTTTGTGTTTATCCCACTGTAAGATAGAAAGGGTAATCCTTAGCCTGGCAAGAGCATCATGGAAACCAGTTCCAGTCACTGCTGCAAGCTGCAGTCAGGATTGTTTGTTGTAGGGAGCAGGTAGTAATGCCTGGAGAAGCCTGGGCAGACATGTGGCAGCAGAGTGCCAAACTGCTGGGTCGGGCTGGTTGCTTGGGTGTACATGTTTAAACGTGAATGCCCACATCAGGCACTGACACCTGCCAGTGGTCGAATAAACCAAGGGTGGCAGGGCTCACTCTGCTCTTAATGTGGGTTTGCATCATTTTTCTCACTGACTTACTGCAAGCAGCAGTTGGGCTCAGAGTCCACCCCCTTCCCAGCCCACTGGACTGCCCAAGCACGTGAATGTTTGCAGGGCTGAGACCTAAGTGTGTAGCAGCTGCCCATGGTCACCTGGATCTTTGTGCGAGCCTCTGCTTTTAGTGCCAAGCCTGGGGTGAGGGGTTCAAGGGAACTTGTCTCCCCAACGCTGTGGCTGAGTATCAGGTTTTCAACCTAGATTTCAGCCCTTGGCACAGACAGAGCTGGTCTCCCCTTCTTCCAGGGGGTGGCAGGATTGTTCAACTCTGCTGTTTCTTTGCTCTGAAAGAAACCGGAAGCTTAGGTTGTCTTTGGGTGTTGTGCCCATGCAGATCAGTGCGGCCATACCATATTTTAGTCTGATATTTCCCTGGGGGAGGCTGACAGGACAGCGGTGCCCTGGAGCATGTGGTGTTCCTGGCGGAGGTGAGGGTCCGTAGTGCGGCTCCAGCCTTTAAATGCCTCTCAGGATCCTCGTGTGTAAGGAGAGGAAGAGCTGGGGGAAGTCAGAGCCCATATCTTTGCAACACAGTCGAGATCTGCTCTTGCATGTTGGCTGCATAGGATTTTCATTTGCTTTGCAGAGCATATTTTTCATTTGCTTCAAGAGGTCCTGAGTTTTCCTCCTCCCGTGTACATGGTCCAATTCCCTACATGAGGGATAAGGGAGATGCATGACGGCATGCTCTCTGCCACTGCTGCTGGAGAGGTGGCAACGTCAGCCCCTTGCCAGTCTTAGTGAGCAGCCCTATTATCTTCCACAGTCCTGCCAGGCTCCAGCTGTTTTGAGCCACACACATCCCCACCCTGAAAACTTTCCATAGGAGATGCAGGCTAAGACAAGTCCCCAGGGAGCCTGTGTCCACGTACAGCATCCTGGCAGCAGAGCCGGGCTGGCTAATGGTTGTGAAAGCTCACATCTGTCACTAATTTAGCTTTGCTGGGTAAACCCCAGGGTGGATGTCTGGCTACAGACAGAGGGTGGCTTTCCCTAGCTTCTGGGAGCCTGGAGGAGCTTCTGCCCACAGAGTTGTGCCTACACAGGTTCCTCCAACCACATTCACTGTGTGTTGGTGGCTAACGTGGCAGTAGCCCTCATAGTATGGGCACAGCTGCAGACTGGCTCTCTTTTCAAAGATGTCCCCTTGTCTGGCTGTCTCTCATGCAGTAGTGTGTTGTGATGGCTTGCGTTTTCTTCTTAGCGCCAGTGGGAGGTTGGGGTATTCATGTTGTCCTCAGCATCGATGCAGAAAGCTGTTTTCTGCCATCAGATGTGCAAAACCAAGCCCCCAGGGTGAGCACTGAGAGCTGCAGGCCACCAAACTCTTTCTGCTCATTCCCCAGGATGCTCGTGCCTTCATTATTTTGAAGACTGTGTGTCTGTGGGACTCTTAGCCCTGCACTTACTCCTAACCACAAGAACAGTTTCCTTGAGTCAGCAGGGTGACTTAGATGCTTAGAGTTAAGCCCACGCAGAAGACTTGATGGGATCAGGGCCAGTTGGCATCAGAGGGGGGTCATGCATGACCAGCTTCTCTGAAAATCGAGTACTTACAGAGCCACCTTCTTTTTTGAGACCAGGTCCATCATGAGGCAGGGCCTGGGAGCAAAATTTGACCTGTAGCCTCCACCTGCTCTGGAGGAGGGGGAGTGATGAAATTCTCTTTCTAAGAACTGTTTGGGGATTTTTTCCCCTTGATATAATTCAGCTTTGAGTTCTTTACCCTGCAGGAATGCAACAACCGAGAAGGCTTGTCACTCTGAAAATCACAAAATGAAGCCTGCAATATAGATAATCCATCTCATTACCATCTGTCTGCTCCCTTTTTATCACCCACCACTGTAGGCTGTCTTGTACTAAATCACGGTTGTGGGGGGGAAACCATTTTGCAAATAGACGGACGCATTCTGAGCATTGGCTATTCTTCAAATGCATTTGGCGAACGCAACCAGATAATCACTGTCTTAATTACAAACATAAGTAAGTTTGTTTATCCAGTCATTCCGTAATCCTCGCAATTACAGGCTTTGCAGCCGCCATCTGAATGGGGTGAAAAAAGCCCACCCGTGGTTCTGCCTTATCGGAGCCCAGCTGCTTTGCGCAGAGGAGGTGAAGCTAGGCCGATGGTGTGTTGGGGTCTGGGGTGTGGCTCTCCCAAACCTGAGCTGGCAGCTGGAGACCTTTTTGAAAGATTTGGCAGGGTTAAATCCAGGCCTGGGTGGTGCCTTCTCTCTGCACTGAGTGGGGTTGGGTTAGGGTCATTCATGGGTAAGAGGGAACAACCCTGCTCCCAGCTGCAGGGTCTAGTTTCATGGCACCGCTGCAGTGCATCCGGGCTTTGAAGGGGCAAGGGCTGTCTCTGAAATGCCCACGCGATGCTTTAGCAGCTGTTGGGTCCCTCTCCCTCATCCCATTTTGGGGGTTCTGAGTTCACAAGTCGGGACCAAAGGGCAGGTCAGCAGCTTGCTTTTATGCAGTGCCCTTGGGAGGAGGTGAATACCGCCCTGGGGCTCAGCTTGGTCTGTCTCCAGGCCCATCAGGGCTGGATCCCCGATGCTGTCAGCTCTGCTGCAGTGGAGACATCCGATGGGAAGCCAGAGCAATAAAAATGCAAATGAGATTTGTCTGCAACATGACAAGACAAATGGTTCTGGCTGGTGCATTGGGGGGCATCTGTGGAGCTGTAAATACTGGGGAGAAATGGCTCCTCTGGGTGGGAGATGGAGCAGGAAGGAAACCTATGCTGCTGCCTTCCAAACAAGGGCATTGCACTGGCCTGAATCCTGCCCTCCTGGCACACATGAGACTGCGGGACTGAGCTGGGGAGAGCTTCTTATGAGGATATTTAAGGGCCAGATGTGAGGAAAGGCTCTCTGGCTAGGGCCTGTAGACTTAGGAGCCCTTTACGGACCTCTGCAAAGCCTGCATGCTGCGGCGTTTGGAGTGACTAACTGAGCCTGGCCCTGGGGCACGTGCTGGAGGCATGCTGCTGATGAGGATCTGGGGGGAGACACCCACTTTGGAGAGGGAAAGAGCCGGCCTCTCCCCCAACCCCCATTCTTCCACTGACTCTTCCTGTGACCTCGCTCAAGTCCCTTAGCCGCTCTAAGCCTCTGTTGCCCCATTTCTGGTCTTGGGGGCGAGAGCTTTCCTCACCTGTATACTCCCCCAGCCCCGAGCTGTGGGGTGAAGAACACCGCATGGTCAGCAAGGAGGTTTACTTCTATCCTATGCTAATGTAGCCATAAGCCACCCCATGCAGAAGCATCCTTCTCCTCCTCAGAGCCACCTGAGGTGACCCCATCTGTTCCCCTCCCTTTGCCACTCAGAGAGCCCTGGTTTTACGCTCAGCACTGTAGTGGCCTTTCGGGCTCTGCTCCTCACTGCTGTGCTCCTGTTTAATAAAGGAAAATAGTTAGCTATTTGTGGTTTGGGAAGCAGCAGCTTTGCACCCTGGGTTGTCTTGGTCCATCCTGTGCTTTGCTTTCAGAAGTCCGGCAGCTATCGGGTTGGAAGGAGGCACCGCACCGCTCAGCCCTCAGCAACAGGCATCCTTCCTGGGGTGAGCTCCTCAAAGGCATGGCTCCATCCAGGTGACATAGAAAAATTCACAGGAGGGAGACTATTCATTTAAAAACATGCCAGTGAAAAAGGTGCTTCCCCTGAGCTGCAGAGAAGAGCACCTTCGGTTACAGACAGTCAAACTTGGTGACTGGCACTGATGCCCACATAGTCAGATGGGTGACAAATTGGCTAGATGGTCGCACCCAGGGAGTGGTGGTGGGCGGGTTGTTTTCGACCTGGAGGGATGTGGGCAGTGGGGTCCCCCAGGGCTCGGTCCTGGGGCCTGTACTGTTCAACATCTTCATCAGTGATCTGGATGTGGGTGTGCAATGAATGTTGTCCAGATTCGCTGACATCACCAAGTTGTGGGGCGAGGTGGGCACGCTGGAGGGGAGGGACAGACTCCAGCCAGATCCAGACAGGTCACGGGGTGGGCGGATGAGAATAGGATGGAGTTCAATGCAGAGAAGTGCAAGGTGCTGCATCTAGGGAGAAGGAACCAGCAGGCTGGGAACACCCTTTTTGTCAACACGGTGGCAGAAAGGGATCTTGGAGTCATTGTTGACTCCAGGATGGATGTGAGCCACCAGTACAAGGACGTGGTCAGTAAGGCTAACTGCACCTTGTTGTGCATCTACAGATGCATCACGAGCAAGTCCAGGGAGGTGATCCTTCCTGTCTATGTGACACTGGTCAGGCCGCAGCTGGAGTACTACATCCAGTTCTGGGCGCCGCAGTTCAGGAGGGATGTGGCCTGCATCGAGAGGGTCCAGAGGAGGCCACTCGCATGGTCAAGGGGCAGCAGGGCAGGCCCTATGAGGAGAGGCGACGGGACCTGAACCTGTTCAGCCTCCACCAGAGAAGGCTGAGAGGATCTGGTGGCTGTTTACAAACTCACCGGGGGGACCAGCGGGAATTGGGGGAGGCTCTGTTTCCCCGGGCACCACCCGGGGTTACTACGAATAACGGCCACAGATTGTTAGGGAGAAGGTTCAGGCTGGACACCAGGAGACATTATTTTACGGTTAGGGCTGCCAGGCTCTGGAATGGGCTCCCAAGGGAGGTGGTGCTGTCTTCTACTTGGGGGTCTTCAAGAGGAGGCTGGACAGATATTTGGCTGGGGTGATATGATCCCGGCACCTGTTCCTGCCTGGGGCAGGGCGTCAGACCTGATGGTCTGTTTAGGTCCCTTCCGACCCTAAGCACTATGATACTGTGAACCATCCAGTTGCTTCTTGGCACCACTGCCACTTGGTTTTTCTTCAGCCTGGGCACCACATTACAGGGAATTAAAGCAGTTGTATTTTAACGGCTGGTCCTGAGCTGTGGTCTGGGGAAGGTGCCAGCGATGGAGGTCAAGGCAGCCGCTTGGGGAAGGTGGTGTTTCTTGAGTGAGCACACTGCTGTGTACCCATCCAGCCCCACCACTCCAGTGTTGTCTTGGAGGCCAGCAGTGTGTGCTCCGGAGGCAGAAGTTGCTGACTGCATGAACCGTTCAAAACAGGACGCTGAATCACATCCTGGCCGGGCTGTGGCATCCTGCCCTAGCAAGCTCCATACAATGCCAGCCTCTGAGTACTCGTGACTTGCTGCCCCCCTGGGTGTCCCCTTGGAAACTGGCAGGTTTTGAATGAGGCTTTTGCATCTGTGTGGCTTAGTGTGTGTGTGTGTGGGGGGGGTGAGCTTTATCGGTGCTTTGGGAGCTGGCACCTTCCTCTGCGGGCAGGGGCAGAGCGGGTGACCGGAGTGGGTGTCCACCCAGTGGGTGGGCAGGGCAAGGGGTGTCCTGGGATCCCTTGCTTTGTTCCTGAAGCCTGTCAACACAACACACGATACTGCCCTCCTTCATCAAAGACACCTGGCTCTGCTGGAGGGGAACCGGATGGCAAATGTCTTTGCAGACCCCGGGCCACCGCCCCAGGGTTTGCTTGTACAGAGCCTGGGGCATGCCTGACGATCAGTGTTTTATGGATGTGGTGAGAACCTGAGAGGCCTGAGATGCCTTCATGGATCTTGCTTTACTTCACAAGAGGAAAGGTCTTTGGGGTTTATTTCCCCACCTCGGACTGGATTCAAACATCCGTCTGCTGTATTTGAAACTGCTGGGCTCCCGCGCAGCCTTAGACACAATATGGACTGGAGACCGGCCCAGCCTCTGGCAGGGCTGCAATGCAGCAAAGGTGCAAGCTGCCCCTCCAGGCCTTGTGCAGATGTAGAGGCCTCTGGGTGCTCGAGCTCTGCTGCAGCCTATGCGTGAATCCAGCACGGCACTCGCACCCGATAAAAGTCAGCCCAGTGTGTTAAAGAGGAAGGTGCTCCCACTCCATTGCATCCATCCGCTCCATTGAGGCCCTCGGAGATCCCAGGCAGGCTTCCTAGAAAGGACCCAGGCGAGGGCAGCTGCTGTGGGATTAGCACATGGAGGCTAGCGCGGGTTGTGATGCTCCGGGAATGCAGCAAGCTCGACAACAAAGTCGCCTTCGCATCCTTTCTGGAAAGGGCCCAGCTTGTCTGTCTGCCCCTGGTCTCAGGGGTGCCCTCTGCAGATCACCTCCCCAGTTAGAGCCAGACCTGTGCATGGGCGCCAGCCCCTTTCTCACGAGAGGCGCCCTTCTCCCAAGGGTGCTGGTGCAAGTCTCAGCGGGTGTCTGACATGGGAGGTGACCCAGGGGGCCTCGCCCCCTGGGCTGGGAAGGCAGGCCCATACTGCAGGGAGCCGCCAGAGGGCACACGGGGCCTCTCAGCCTTTTTTTAGCTTTTGCTGTGGTTTTTTTTTTTTTTTTTTTTTAAATCTCTCTCTCTTTTTTTACACATCACCCATGTGTCAAGCACTCCGCGGCCTCTGCTGCCTTTTTTGGAATCGTTCTCCGAGCCGGCAGCTCGGTGCTTTCTTGCTGGGCCACCGCATGTGTCACCGGGGTTTTCCACTCTCTCTCTGCCCTGCGTCTGCGTCCTGGCTGACCTCTGCGTAGGGGGGAAGCGCTTGTTCTTTACTTGTTGTAAACCTCTTTTCACCCGCTTTTTCTTGCCCACCAGCCTGACTTCACCCACACACACACATCAGAGGCACCCGCTGTATTCTGGTGAGGGACAAGGCAGCTTGGGTGACCTAATAAGACAGTTGAAAGGATTCAGGTCATGAGTCCTGACAGCTTGCCTGAGAGCATGGCTGGAGCCGGGCTGCGTGGGCTGGCTTTGAGGGGTGAGCACATGGCACTGCCTGCTTCGGGCTAGCAATCCATGCCTTCCTGCGGCACGGACCACAAAGATGCTCTCATGGATCAGCTCCTGGCCCTGTCTCCCACGTGCGGCCACATAGCCCTGTGGCAATGGCAGCAATTGCTTGCAGGGCAAAAGCCGCTCTAGGGAAGCGCTGAGCATCTCTTCAGTCATTAGAAAACGATGCGGGCAGTCAGCGCTGTGGGACTCGCCAGCCCTCTGCCGAACAGGCGCTCGGCAGTAAAGATAGCAGCACAGAGCAAAATGTCACAGCTCTGGTCCCACGTGTTTGGCACTTGCAGGGGTGTCAGCACCCCGGTTCACAACCCAGGAGTTTGGTTTCTCAGTTGCACTCTTGCACACCTGCTCAAATGCTGGCGCATTTCAGACGGCCAGAGCCACAGCCCATACGCGTGGACAGTAAAGATCTTCTCCAGGGCTCATATTTAAAAACTGCCGAAGCAAAGGTCTCACTTGTTCACTGCGTATGAATGCAGCTGAGACTTTTAAGCCCCACGACCCTGGGCTCTTGAGGCGGCGGGTGTCACGGATGCCGTCACTCCTCCAGCAGGCATCCCAGAAATGCTGATTGCAATTAGAAACACTGGCTTCAGGCGCAGTGCCCTTGTGCCTTTTTGACCCCTGGGCTGAGCACACCGCGTCATGTTTTCTCCTGGCGCGGTCTGTCATGTCCTTTGGCTTCTCACCCACTAAAACGAATGGGATTCCTAAAATTTTCTCTCCTCTCACCGCCGTTTGGAGCTGCCTTGCCAAGTGGTTCTGTCTCTGGAGTTTCTCCCTATGGGGTTTCTGCTATTTCTTTTCTCTTTCCCTGCCTACCCTCATTCTCGTCAGTGCAGCTCTGGCCCCAGGGGCTGCCCCAGCACTGCCTGGCAACGTACCTCCTTCTTCTCTGTGCCAGCCCTGGGCTCCCCAGGAAGGATGAGGGGTACGATCAGGGCAGGGTGCCTTAGGCAGCGGGGAGCCTGATTGCTCTTTGTCCCTTTCCGCGTGTGGACTTTGGCCTGTTGTTGCACGTGGCCAGTATGGCAGCTTCTCAGACGGAGCGGAGGGCTGTGCATGGAGCCTGGGGGCTAGTTGCTTTCTGCCACACCTGTGTAGGGCACCCTCCTGGAAGCGCTGGCTGCTCCTGGCTCCACAGTGGATCTTGGAGTCTGGAGCCTAAAGCCAGGGGTGCAAGCTGCATGCTGTGCTGTAGCCGTCTCCAGGCTCCCGGGCCTGACGGCAGCCCTGTCATTAGCAGTCTGTTTATGCAGGAAGTTGGCTCCTGTGGGCTCTGCGATGGATTCCCTTTCTCTGGTTCCTCTTTGTGCAGAGGCAGCACTAGGCCCCGGTGCTGTGAATGGCCTGCAGTGTGTGCAGCGCGGCGGAGCATTCCTGCGCTCTGAAATGTAGCCCACGCCTCCCTGCCAAACAATGCTTGCTCAGAAGCTCCTTTTGTTCCTGGGGGGCTAAAAACATTTAGAGGGAAGCCTGCCAGCATGTCTTGCTTGCTAACCCCACTTCTCTCTCTTTTTTTTTTTTTTCCATTTGAAATGCACCAGGCGGTTGCTTTAGCTGCTCATGGAGATAGGGCAGGAAACTCCAGGCTGCCTCAGGTGTTGTCCATCTGCCTCTGAGAAGCAGCGTGCTCTACGGTTGCACTGATGGGGCCTGGTCAGTGTAGATAGGAACATGTTTCCAGCATCCTCTTCCTTTCGAGAGGGCTTTCTCTGAGACAGGTTTGCCTTTGCTGCTGTTAGCAGCTCACACCTCCAGGTGGTTGGGGTGGGACTGGCTTGGTAGCCCACTGAAACCATCCCAGATGCAGTCAAAGGAGCGAGAAGAGTGTCCACCCTCAGGACCTTGCAGTGAAATAGCCTCAAAAGTGTCCCCCAGTTGCGGGTGCCCGGTCTGGTTGAGATGCGGAGCACTGGCAGCTCTCACTGATGTCCACTGGGTGCCCAGGGTGTCAGAAATGAGGGCCGTGGTGGCAGATTGTCAGCACGTGTGAGGGTATTCATGTTTCCATGATGGGATCTCTCTTGTGATCAGGGCAGGGCAATGCAAGGCTGGTCCCCTGAGAGTGTTCCCAGTCTTGCTACTCTGAGAAATTCAACCAGGTTTCTGCATGGCCCTAAGGAAGCCCATGGCCTGTGGCACTTGGGTTGCACTTGGCCCCGCTTGACTGTCCAATTGCTTTGTAAAGGAGATTCTATTTCATCTCCATTTCTGTGAGGCCCGAGGCACTGCATGTAGCATGCCAAGGCTGTGGTAGGCTTGTTAAAGTGGGATAAGTGGAGGCATCACCTGGTGGGGGTTACTGGGTCCTGGTGCCTGTTTCTTAGCCTGCGAACAAGGAGCTGTACCAGCCGGTTTCCGCAGGCCCTGTCGTGTGGCTCAAAACCCCTTCCAAAGGCCCCTCTCTCTCGGGCAGGAAGTGTGCACCAATGTGTCTTATATCGAGCCAAAGCAAGCAGCCCGGGCCCGTGAGTTTTGTCCCCTTGGCCCGAGAAGCAGGAAGTGCCGTGCTGCAGCAGCTTTGTCTTCTCTGGGTTTGCTTCCTCAAACCTTCCCTTTTGCTCCATTGAACGCTTCACTGGTTCGCGAATGCAGCAAGATGGCCCTGTGACTTGCCTCGCCCCGCTCGCCTGGCTGCCACCCTCACCTTGCCCTGGGGGTGTGTGCCCAGGCCCATGGAGGTGTGGAGGAGCCCTGGCTGTAAGTCACATCCATGGAGTGTGGCAGGGGAAGCTAGTGAAAGGGCTTATTCATTGGCTATTTCCTCAGGGCCAGGAGTGGCGGTGGCTTTTGTGAGCAGGCAACAGGACTGAACAGAAAGCAGAGAGAGAGCACCATTCTCCTAAAGCTAGTGGGACAGCAGGTATGTTGACCTCTTGGAGCTTGGAAACCCAAGGGCACAGCTGCAGTGCTGGGGGCTGCAAGCACATCCTCATGTGGTGTGTAAGGACAAGGGGCGAGCTCTGCCTGGGGGTCCAGCAGTGCCTTGAATGGAGGTGAGTTGGAGCTGCCCTGGGTGGAGTGAATACACTGTGGGAAGCTTCCCTGCCGCAGGGGGAAGGAGGCACGTGCGCAGCCGGGAGACATGGGCAGCTGCTTTGATGGGGCAGATTGGGGAAGTGGAAGAGAGCTTGGCATCTGCCTCGTGCTTGCGAGGAACAAGTGGGCTTGTGCGGTGGGCAAGGGAAGCCACAGTGTGGCTGTGCTCCATGCACTCATCCAATGTGGTCAGTGCCACACAGAGGCCGTCACGGCCCAGCAGGCACCATGATGTCACGAAGGTGTTTTGTCGGGGTGAATCAGAACAGCCACTGCCCAGACCACCATCAACACTGGAGATCCTGTAATGCTTTTAACAAGGTACCCTGGTGACAGTCTTGCCTTCCTCAACTCCCACTGGGTATAGCTTTCTAACTTCGTGTCTTAAAGGGTTAGGCAGCTGCTGCCGTCTATGCTGGACACGGCTGCATTTTCCTAGTGAATGCAGTGACCTCTGCACCAACTTCCATGTATATGCATCTGCTCTGCAGTGAAAGGATGAGCCCCAGCAGTAATATGGTGTGTTGCTCTACCCTGTAACGCGCATCTTTACCAGGTGGTACAATTTCCCCGTGGAAAGAAAGCTGGAATGCCTCTGGCAGGCAGTTTCCATGCCCAGTCTGCACCGCAGTCTGAGCCAGACCCCCGCAGAGACGCTGCTGTGGATTTGGATCCGGCTGCCAGCCCAGCAGCCCATGCAGTTGGTCATATGATCCAAGAATAGGCTCTTTCAGCAGACTGAGGCTGCTCGTCCTCCTGTGTCCGTGCACACAGGGAGGGCTTCTGATTTGATCAAAAGGCATCGCAGATGATCTTTTCTTAAGCAACTGAGACCTAATTGAAGCACGTCTGCAGCCACATCCTTGGGCTGTAACTTTATCTAACTGGAGGGAGTGCTTTCCATTAGCAGTCTGGCTGTGTGGGGCAGTGGGCAGTGAGTCAGGAGAGACTGGGCCTGGCTTGTGTTATGATCTTGAGTTATACACCCAGCTCTTTTTTGGGGGCCTCGGTTTCCCTGTCTGCCACGTGGATTGATCACACTTGTGAGCCACCACAAAAGTGGTTTGATGTAGGCAGAGAAGTATTGCTCTACGTAACGGAGAGTGTGGAGGAAGAACAGATAAAACTGGAAGCCGTAAGCCCCCGAGCCTGCTCTTGGGCAAGTCTAAAATAACTCCATTGACTTAACTGGAGGGTCTCTGAATTTACAGTGTTATCACAGAATACAGCATCCATTTATTTGCTGGGGAAACCTTTGGGATGGGGGAGCTTATCGACTGTCCTAAGTTATTTGCCTGTACTCTCTCCCTCTGAGGATTTCAAAGAGGCTTCCAGGTGCTCATGAATATAGCCTTATGCTTCTGCGAGGAGGTGGATAACATTATCCCCTGTACAACAGATCCTAGTGCAGTCAAGGGACTTGGCTAGGGTCACTCGGGAGGTCAGTGGCAGAGCTGAGCAAATCTTATGTCTCTCACCAAATGCTGCTTCTGAGTGACCATGTGTGTCCTGCTGTAACTTTGGCATTGCCTTTCTTCTTGAGTCGTTCGCTTGTGTAAAGTGACCTGATTGGTAAAAAATCCAGGCTGGGGGGGCGGGTTATTTTTGTGGCATTTGCTAATTGGGAGGGTTGGGAAGGTCAAAAAACAACGACTAGAGGCATCGTGGTGGTTCTCACTCGCTGTAGCATGTGACAGTGAGTCCTGCCATTAGAAAGGTCTTGGGCAGAATTAGATGAAGACTCTCTAAGAAGCTGCCTTTAGTGATTGTGGCTAAAAGCAGCCCCTAGTTAACACACTAGATGGCCCAAAAGACTTCGTGTTCACGGGGTATCAGTTGCCAGCGAGTCACTTTGGAACAGAGCGAGCCAAAACATGGCCGCGCCACAAGGAAGTGGTTTGGATTGAAATGGAGCCCTCTTCTCAGCCCTACCTTTCCATCCTGGTATGCAGTGTTATTAAAAAACAGTCATCCATCAGCATGTCACTTTTATCTAGTCATGTTCAAATGACTATGGACTTGACTGGGAGCACAGCTGTTTTGCTTTACCCTCTCTGATGCGCGGCTGCATTGCTTTCAGAACATGCAGGGGTGGGTGGGGGGGGAGCTTGTAGGAGGGGAATGATTAGATGAGCTTCAGCTGGTTTTTTTCCCCCTGTTTGAATGGCTCTCTTTCATCAGGATGTTAGAACAAGTGCTTTTTCAAGCCAGAATATCAGTGGAAGACACAACGTTCTGTAAAAGTCATCCAGTTCCTGGGTAGCATCAACAGATGAGATTTCTCTGCTCCTCATAGAATATACAATCCACCCTTTTTTCCCCCCCTTCTTTTTTTTTTTTTAAGGCTTTAGAAGCAAAAGGATGTGAGTTGAACAGTGGGTTATGAATCTTTTTGGTTTTACTGACTTCTGCCTGTGTCTCGGGCCCGCACAATGCTTCTGCCGTTCAAAGACATCCAGGACAGCTTAGTACGTATCATTTGTTTTCCTTCTACTACCGAATGTCGTTTCTTAGGACATCGGCAGCGCAAGTCAGGGTGCAGCGGGGCAGGGTTTGCTGGGTAACGATGGGTGGTTTTTTTTAGAAAAAATGTCATTGAAATTTCTATGAAACCTCTGCGTCCCACAGTGATGAGCTCTGGAAATGCAACTTTACTGCTATCAGGAGAGAGGTGTGATTGAGAGAGGTCCAGCGTGGAAGTGGGTTGGAATATCCTGCTTTGTTGCTGTCGATTCTGTTCCATTAGCTGCATTCTGGAACGTGCACAAGGTGATAGAAAGAAAAAACATTTCTTGCAGGAAGCAAGCAGGGTATGTATTTGGGCCATCATTGGGCTGCGTCCCTGCTTTAGCTCCTAAAGTATGAGCTGCCACAAAGGGGCACTTTGATCCACCAGTGTATTAAATCCATGCGTCACCATTTTGGAAACCCACTAAAGAAAAGGATGGTGTGGGGACCACAGAGTGCATGGTGGTGGGGAGACGTGTCCCATCTGCCTAGGTGAGGGCTGCCTTTTGTGAGGTCAGTAATGCAGTTTGGGGAATGAGTGGCATTTTTTTTTATTTATTTTTTTAATATATGTCTTGATCTCGACAAGTCCTTTGACTTCCTGCCGTTGTTTTCTTCCGGTCATTTTGTGATGGTTGTCTGTTTGCTGTGACTGCAGTCTGGTCCCAAGTTGGGGGATCGTGGCAAACATTGGACGATGCAGAATTCTCCTTTCCTTTCAACTGGGAATGCTCTTCTTCAGCATAAATTGGTCATGATTAGTAAAACCAGAGGGAGATCGCAGAGGAGACAACCTGCCAAAATTTGGGTTGCTGGTGACGTAGCAAGAGAGCTTTGCCTTCAACCAGTTTATTCATTTATTTTTATTTTTTTTGCAAATTGAGATTTCTGCCAGTTTTTCATTGGTGGAAAAGAATATCTGGTGTCTGTTTCCTGTTTTCCAAAGAGAAAGTTGAAGGATCCATTTCCCAAGTTTTTCAAGATCAGGCTACTGCTAACTATTGGGGTTTTTCTTCTGCCCAAAAGGAAGGCTAGGATTGAAGTCGGGCATAGGATTATTAAGGGGGGAACCATACATCAGATATCGGCTCCCAGAGTGTCCTTGTGGTGGAGGTGTTCATGGGAGCGACCGAGTTTTCATACAACCCTTACGCTATTTTACTTTCCCGTTGGCGTGGCAGAGCCAATGCGGGTACGGGAGAAGAAGCTGGATTCATCCTTGGCAGTTAATGAGATTAACCAAATTAATGATCTGCAGCGCCCAAATGAATGATCCCGAATTAATGATCTGACCCCATCTGCAGTGTCGGGGCACAAGCAGAGCTTTCCAACCAACTTTTTATCCCTAGTGGAGTGAGCATATGTGCTTCAAGTTGCTTGGAGAGTAAATGTAACCCCGTTTCAGGCCCTTTCCTGAGTGCAGCCATGCTATAAGGATCTTACTCTTCTCATAAGCATGAGCTTTGGACACCCGCTAGAATTGGAGATAATTTTCACATTGATCCAAAGCCCAGATCTAAATGCTACTGGACTTTTCTTGGGGAAGCCTTATACTCAGTGGAAAGAGAGGGGACCCTGAAATGTCATGTCTTCCACTAGGAAGTTCTCGAACAGAACAGACTTCCTACCAAAGTAAAATGCAGGGAGAAACGAGCCAAAAAAAAAAAAAAAGGGCTTGGGAGCTTCAGCTTCCATGTGGCTGATTCTGCAGCAGGAATAACTCCCTCTGGTCACATTCACTGCATGCATCATTTGTGCTTAGTAGACAATTGCCATTAAATAAAGATGAAAAGCCTCGGTTTGGAAGTGCGGGGTGAGGGGAGGATAAATTTGGGTCTAAAATGAGGCACCTCCCTTGTCCTGGGCATCACTTGATGTCTCGGGCTCTGTAAGAAATGCAGGGTCAGCAGGAACTGTGCTAACCAAAGCGGAGCTTAGCCGATGCAGATTTGGAGCGTTGTGGGAAATGCTAACTTTAGCAGTGGACACTGACACAATGGCAAACACTCCCCAGCGCATCCTGATACCCTGTCATTAGATCGGAGCTGACTCCTGCTGTAAATACCTGTTTTGTTCAGCTTTTCCTCTGGGTCTGCTCTGGGGTCCGTGTTGCTGTCGGCCTTGTGGGAACACGCGTTGCACACAGCGGGGCCTGCCCTGCTGTCGGCAGAAGCTTTAAAGGGTGATGGGCAGAGATCTGATGGGAACCAGAGAGGCTTTCCTTTGTACGAGTTGCTTTTACCATAAGGTTTCGCAGCAGTAGCATTCATGATACACGGTTTTCCATTCAAAAGGATGCTTCTCCCTCTCTTGCCTCTGAAATGTGACTGTTCCTTGCGTTTCCTTGGCTTTACATTGCTAAGAAACCAGGAATTGCTAAAAGAAATGAAATGGGTCAGCACATAGCAAGGGAAGTGATCTCAGTGGTGTGAAGCTTCTCGGATGGCTGGGGTTGTATTTTTTTTTAGTTGAGTTCAATAACACAGTGATGGAAAGTGACTTCCATCCCTGACACTTCATACAGAGAGTGCCTGGGGCGACCAGGCGTAGTGACCGGTTGGCACATTTGCATCATTCTCCACCTTCTTCATTTATTTATTTTTTTAAGCATTCACTGCTTGCTAGGAAGCAACATCTGACTCTGAAAATTTGCAAACCCACATCCGGTTTGGGCCTTCCTACCGCAAACACCTCCAGACCCTGTAAGTGTTTGGCTGCTGATGTTCTTTGTGTTGATTTCCTGTGTCTTTTTTTTTCGTTTTGTTTTCCAGCCTAAGCGAGAGCTTTTTCATGGTGAAAGGAGCGGCGCTTTTCCTACAACAAGGGAACAGCTCACAAGGCCAGCGGAGTCTGCAGCACCCTCACAAGCATGCAGGTGGTTGATCGAGTCTCACATGCTGCAGTACTGTCTTCTGTCCCCTCCCTCGTGCCGTCCACGGTGACAGGCGAATAGCCGAGCGAGGAGGGGCATGCCCCGCTGTAGTCGCTGGAGTGGGTCTGAGTGTCAGCTGCTGAGTAAAAGCAGATTTGCAACCCACTTAGCTTGGAGTAGGTTGAACTGGAGCATGAGTGTCATGTCCTCATGTCAACTCCTGGAGTCTCTGGGAATTGTCACTCCCCGGAGTCGTAAATGGGCTGTCTGTGCACGTCCGAGCAAGCAGTACAGTAGGTCTTCAGCAGACGGGAATCTGTTGAGCGCCCGGAGCTGCTCTCTGTGCTTTCTGCTTTTGAAGAACTGCCTCTTCATTTCCATGTCTTTGATTTGTAACTACGCCCCCGTCACCTTCTTCCCTTTCCGCAGAGGGCAAAAAGGGGAAGCCCCTATGCTTCACAGCGCTTGAAAACATGCTCGATGGCAGTGGTTCAGCAAAGCATTTCAGCACGTGCTTGATTTTTAAGCATGTGTGTGGCCCAGCTGAAATAAACCCAATGCTTAAAGTAAGCAACGTGCCTTGCTGAATTGGGGCCTACCATTGAAATCATACTGAGGTTTTTGAGGATGAGGTAAGAGGTTTTGTCCCATCTGCACATCTTATTTGAAATAAAGGGGCGGTTTTGTTTAAAAAGTTACTTTCAGGCAGACCTGTGAATTATCCTGCTATTGGCTTGGGATAGAGGAGCCATATGTAAAGACTTCTAGAAACTATCATTTTATCTTTAATGTTACTAGCAGATATAGACTGCGTGTGACAGAGAGAATGCACCATGTATGTCCAATAAAACAAAAATACCCCCACAGAAATCACATCCCTGCTCCTCTTCTTTGGAGTTGTCTGCTGTAGTTTTTGTCACCTGGGAATTGGAGAGGAAAAGAAGCCAGTTTTGATCATGGCCATTTGAAATTAAAACTACTGACTAGATCGTTGTGGATGGAGAATTGGGGTGGTGTAGGGGCCAGCAGGGGGAGAGGAGGGGGAGCTCAGGGTAGAATGATGTGACCCTATGGAGAGCTCCCAGTTCATTTCTGGCTGGAAAGGGGCCTGGCCAGCAGTTACCAGAACTGCATTATCTTCTCTGTTCACTGTCTTTGCTATTTAACCAGCTCAAGCCATGGGAGGTGATTAATAAGGGCGGGGTGCAGGGCAGCAGAATGGAAGATCTGTGTGTAGAAGACGCAGCCCCCAAGTGAATCGTGGGGGTCACACAATGTTGAATGGAACCAAGGAGCTGCCTTTGCCTATGAGTGTGCTGCCCTCAGCGTGTGATGTCCATGGACTCAGAAAGCTAGCATTCACCAGTGGCTCTGACTCAGTGGTCCTTAACCTCAAGATCCTTAGGAAATGCCAGTTCTTAGCTTTCTCTTGGTTTCTGATTGCAGAAAAATGGAGTGCTTCTTCTGCTGCAGAGAGCTCAGAAAGACCACAGCAGGGCAGAATGGTTTTGACGCTATGAATTCGTGTTGGAAAACTCTGGGTTTATCATGTTTGCATGCCTAGCAGTGCTAACGTTGCGTGACACCCCATAGCACCCTGGAAAGGATCTCAAGGCACCCCAGGGTGCTGGTTGAGAATCACTGCTCCAACTAATCCAGCCAATCTCTCAGCTTCATAGGAAGGCAGCTCCTCTGTTTTGCAATTTAGCAAAGGGGAAAAATGAAATCAAAAACCCATCTCCATGGTGTTTATTCAGGGGAGACTAGGCAAATGCCTGGTTAGCCCTGAGTAAAGTGACTAACGCAAAGGAGAAGAGAACAGAGCAGCTTCAAGTGGCTGGATCACGAAGCAGGATGTAGTGCACCCAGCTCAGGAATAATTGCCGAAATCTGGAAACTGACAAAGAGCAGTTACCAAAAGAACAAAAAGGAATCCGAATCGTAGGTCATTTTCTACTTTTTGCCCAGTCTCTTGTAAGATTTAGGTCATTGTAGCCCTGTGCAAACTAGAACACACCCTGGTTTCTTGTCATCTCCAGCTTGGCCACGAAAGACGCCAGCTTGGTTGTCGTAACAACACCGTTTGTGCAGTGATCCCACTAAGATGTGCAAAAGAGCACCCCATGCTTTTATACCTTCTGCTGTTGATGGTTTTAGAGTAAGGGTTTCTTAGAGGCAGGGAATAAAAAGCCCAGGGCATACTGAGGGAAGGAGCATGTGGGAAAGGCACAGTGTGGTACTGTGTGTCTGCTGCTTAGTAAACACTCCAGAGCACAAAGAGCATATTTGAAAGCCAAGCCTGGCTTTTCTCTGTTTGTCAGCAATTTCCCATGCCCAGCAAACATCCTACAGGAGGCATTGTGCCTTGTGTGGAAAGTGAGTCGTGTGTTAGCAGGTTATTAGACAGGCTGGTTTTGCATCCACACTCACAACTTGTTACCTTTACTTCTGTAGATCCAAGTGAATGGGTGGAGGAGAAGCCTTGCATATTTAGGCTGAAGTGCTGTCAACACCTTAACTGGATCTAGTTCACTCATGGGAAACTGCTGGGTGCCCAGGCAGGGACAGCGGCCTGAATTACATGCGTGAAGTTTGCAAGTTAGAGTTATTTTTTTGGGCTCCAAATCTTTCAGCAATTTTTTTAAATTAGGGAAATTCTCCTTTCTGCCCCAAGCTCCAGGCACACTGACAGGTCTTCTGCTCACAGTCCTTCCTTCGTGTTAGGTGCATGGTGGTGTAATTATGAGAGAGACTTATCATTATAATGGGAGCCTTTGTGTGTTTGGCACCTGCTAAATGCAGAGAAACAGCCATACCTTTATCCAGGGAGTGCAATTCCATTGTCATCTCAAGGATTTTCTGAGACTACAAGGTTTCAGTGGCTTTCCAAATAGTCACTACCTAGAGAAATTAGGTTTCTGTGGAAGTCAGGAGGATGCACAGAATAGAGTGCATTAAGCAAAGAATGTCTTTTAATGGTTTCCCTTTGGTCTCTGCAGGTGACTTGCCCCAGCACCTCCAGGTGATGATCAACCTTCTTCGCTGTGAGGACAGAATCAAACTGGTGAGAGGAGCTGCCATTTGTGCCTTTCTTTCTGCCAGCAGAGTTTGAGATGGCTCCATAAAGCAATGCCATAGAAAAGCAGGGCAGGAAGGTATTCAGGAGGTCATTTAGACCAGCCGTCTGCTCCAGCCAGGATCTTCCACGTCTAAATCATCCCAGAGTTTGTCTAACCTGCTCTTAGCAACATCCAGTGATGGAGATTCTGCAGCCACTCTAGATTAATTCCATCCTTAGGCTTATAGAGATTTCCCTTATATCCAACCAAGGTCTTCCTCATTGCAGTTTAACCCTAATACTTCCAGATTGTTGAAGCCATCCTCATTGACAGGTCCAACAGGGCCGTGTTTCTTTCTTAAAGAAGGCAAAAGAACAGATATTTTAACATATAGCTGTCTTGGTGAGTTAACCAGGCAGTCACCAATTTGCAGAGCATGTAACATGTCACCTCAGGAGGGAAAGGCCCCAGGAGTGACCCCAATAAGGGTCACTGTGTCTTGTGAGGATCATAAAAAGAAGAGATGGAAGAGGTTTCCTAGCATTGCACTGTGTCCCAGTCCAGGACAACCCAAGTGCTCTTGTCAGCTTTCCGAGTTGAACTGCTGTTCAGAAAAACCCTCCACTGTACCTTCCTCTCTCACTTGAGCTTATAACAAGCTCTTGGAAATGAGGTGGGCCACTTAGACAGCTCACCCTTGCATTGCACCCTTCCTCCACTAGTCAGGTCTTGGCTAAACTGCCAGTCTGTCTGGTGAAAGGAAAGGCAGGAGCCATGTCAGCCTGCAGGTTTGACACAAGTGTCATAGGGCCTTGAAGCAGAGCTGCCGAGCAAATAACAGTCGTAGTGACTCTCCAGAGCTGTGTTGTCTTCTTTTAGGCCGTGCGCTTGGAAAGCGTGTGGACAGACCGTGTCAGGTACATGGTGGTCGTGTACAGCAGCGGGCGACAAGACACAGAGGAAAACATTTTACTGGGCGTGGACTTCTCCAGCAAGGAGAGGTACGTCTGCGAAGGTGTCTTGCGCCTGGCCATCATTTTAACAAGATGCACTGTAGGTGATACGGTCTCCCAGTCTCGGTGAAGGGCAGGAGCTGGAGCTGTCTGGAAATAGAGCTTTGGTTTGACAGAATTGTGTTTTTCCAGGAATTCCTTCCTCCTGAATCAGGATGGAAAGCTCAAAATATGGGAATCCTCCCAGAGCGGTGTCCCCTTCTGTCTGTGATGCGTATGCAGCTCCTCTAGAAAGTACTCAGTATTCTGAAAGTCTCATACGCATGTTACGAACCAGAACCACCGTCGTTATCCTGATATCAGAGAGGAGGAAGCAGAGACAGAGAAGTTACTTGCTGAAGGACATGTGGGCAGTGTGATAGACTTCCAGGTTCCCATTTTACACCTCTGCCTTGCTTCACCTGATGCTGTTTAAGAAATAGGCAAAACCTGGGTGGATTTTTAAAGTGATTTTCTTTTTTTCCTCTATTAAATTGGAATGTATTATTTCTGTGCTGTGAATGGAGATGGCATATAGTCTTAGGAGGGATTGATGCCACTATAATGTGTGGTAGGATAACATTTCCCTTGGTAGCAAGGCACGACCAGTGAGATTACGCTAAAGGTTTTTTCTCATTTGCTTTGAACTAGTCCTGCCCAAAAGGGGAGGAAAGCTCCGAATCCAAAACAAGTGTATGGAGCATTCATCTGTGTGGCGGCCAGACCAGGAGCGTTTGCTGCATCTTACCGTTTTGAAATAATGGCTTCTGGTAGTTGCTAGTTGAAAACCATCAGGGTAGATGCACCAGAGAAGCCCTGAGGTCATGGTAGGATATTTTCTATCGCCATGAACCCCGTAATACTTAGTTTTAGTGAATTAAAGAAATACTTAACGTAAAAACCAGCATCTATCAGTATTGGCAACTAGGGAGCCTGTGGTCCTTTGCTGAGGCCAGAATGACAGTCTGAGCTTGTAACCATTTTGGCTGCTAAGCATTTGTTCCTGGCCTGGTGCTGTTTCTATTTATTCCCTTTTCCATCCATTTAATACAAAACGCTTTTTTCCGAGAGAGCTCTCAAGTGCACGTTATTCACATGGGTGTTAAAATTGGCCTCTTGTTGCTTTTGATCTCTCATATCAATGAGGCTATGGCTGAAAGAAAGAAAAAAAATCAGCTTGAATTCTTTGCAAACTGGCTGCAGCAGCAAACATGCTAATTTCCTTTAAAAGTTTAATATCTGGGCAGCTTAATTATTTACTAGTTGAAAGCAACTGGCCCATATTACAGTCTAGTTTTCTTGCCAGATTTCTCCTTGCAGATTTAAAGTGGGGGTTTTTTGGGTTGAGTAAACTCGTAAAACCCTTTTTAACCCCTTCCACCAGCTCAAGTGAAAAGCAGTCCTTTCAAAGGTCTTTCACAGCCTCTTTAGGGAGGCACGTTTGGATGGTCTGTGACCTGCCAAGGTTTTTTTTGGCTGACCTTGGTGAGTTGGAGTTCTCTGTGTCCATGTTGCTGGGAACTGGTGGGCAGGAGCATCTGCTGCGTGTGTGTCCCCAGCTGCATGGGAATTATCCCAGGGGAAGGTAATGAAGATGAAGCCCCAGGTGACTCTTCCCTGGGGTACAATGGCCCCTAATGAGGAAGTTTTATTTGGGGTGTGGGGGGAAGAGGTAGAATTTGTCATTGTTTTGCTTTTCCAAAGTCGCTGTGTAGAACAGCAAACCTTCCCTGGTGACTGAGCGGGCCTTGGGCATGTCACTCCCTATGGCGTTGCAAGGAGCCAAGATGCTGCACTTGCAGTGGCTAGCCTGGGAGGGGAGATTTTTAAAGGAGGGTAAAGAAGATCCTTAATCCGCTGGCTGTTAGCTGGGGGTATGTAGTTGTTGTGGCCTGGGGTCATATTCCTGATAACCACAGCACCAGTTTCTCTCCTTTTCTCTGGTAGTAAAAGCTGCACCATTGGGATGGTCCTGCGGCTGTGGAGTGATACCAAGATCCATCTTGATGGAGATGGGTAAGGAATGAAAGCGTGCATTGCCTAGAAGGACAAATGTGGGTGTGAGGGAAAAGCAAGGCGTAGGAGCCGAGGCTAACCAGAGAGGGGGTAGGTTTGATTTATTCCTTGGTGTATCAGAGGACTGTTCTAAGAGTGTGCCTCATTTCCAAGGTTAGTACAGACTGCAATTCTTCTGCCTCCATCCATTTAATAAATCATTTGCTTTTGGTTCCTGGCGCCCTCATGCTGTTGGATTGAACGTGTTATATCTTCTTAATGGTTCTGTAAAGAAAACCGATCTGTTGTAGTTCAGTTCCATGCACGGCATGTGCAAGGCCTCCCTCTTCCTTGACATTCTCGTTTGCAGGAAGGTTAAGGCCCACATGAGAAAATCCGGCTGTGTAAATTCTGATTGTGTTAGCCCCCACAGCCAGTGGTACCTCTGCCTTCATTCGGCCTTGCAATGCAGGTGTCACTGGCTTCTTGTTAGCTGAATGCAGCTTCTGATGCAAAAAGGAGCATGGTGTGGCTGATCTCTCTTCTCTCTCCATCAGTGGATTTAGCGTGAGCACTGCCGGGAGGATGCACATCTTCAAACCAGTTTCCGTGCAGGCCATGTGGTATGTACGCTGGCTTAGTTTTACTGGTAAAAAAAAAAGGAGACTGTTAGTTTTGCTAGTGAATTTTAACACCCATTCCCCCACCCCCATATTTTACAGTTTGCATAGACGTTACCAAACACCTCTCAAGGTGCAGGGAAGGTGTCGTTCCCCACAAAGCCAAGGGTATTAGCAGGTCCCTGTACTGAAAGGTTTTTAATATGCATGCTGATTCATAACCGAACCATTTTCCCCATGGTAGATTACATGCTTCTGTTGCAAGTAGATCTGTCCTCTCCAGGCTAAGCACTGAGGGAAATTACATGAATGAAATGGATCAGGATGAAAAGCAACTTGAAGGTGGAATTTGCCAGGCTGCAAACCCCTGGCTGCCTCTTCACGTGGTTTTTTTGTAACTAGGTGAAGAAGACGTCTAGTGCTCCATGTAGCCCACCTCCTGGAGTTGCCAGCGCCCTGCGTTCCTTCAGGGTTGCTCTGGACTTCCTGCTTTCTCAGAGCTTTCCATGCGGCCCCAATGAGTTTTGATTACATTGGCTGGGCTTCCATCCTCTCACCCACCCACATGCACCGATTCCAGAGCAGCCGCAGAATCCAGGGCTCCTGGGAACGCAGATTGCTTTTCATGGCAAGGACTTTAGAATAACTGACCTACACAGATGACACGTCTAATGCATTTCAATGCGTGCCATTTGCTGGCTGTGTCAGGTTTCGAAAATCCCACATAGTGTAGTAATCAGTACAGAAAAGATGCGGATATGGAGAAAGGTATCATTTGAGGGGCTGTTTGGTACACAAACAAAACCCTGGTTATTGCTACTTTTAAACTGTGCCCCTCCTGTTGGTAAACTCAGATGTGGTTGATGCGTTCACTATAAAAATCATCTTCTGAATCGAAGGCTTCTTTTTTTAACAAAAAAGGTTGGTGCTAGAATTGACAAAAACAAATGACCCAATGTGGGATGTGCCGGGGGCCAAGATTGCTGTTAAATATGCCTTTTAGCTTCTTGGGAAAGGTGGTTTGAGATGTCCACATTTTTCTGCTTTTTTGGATCTGGGGTTTCAAGCTAGCTAACCATTAAGCTGCAGCAGGAATGAAGCAGTAGCTAGGGCTGGTGCTGGACTGCCACATGGGGTGAATTTCACCCTGTGCCCAAGCAGTTACCAAATATGTGGGTTAGTGTTTGTGACTCCTCTGTCTAAGTTTGGCAGAGGAGAAGCCTTTGCTGTCCAGAAACAAAACCAAGCACTAACAAATCGATATGAAGTCCCCAGTACAAATCTTCCAGCAATACAGAGACCTCAGGAGGGCCTTGAAGCATCCCTGATGAGTGTTTGTCTAACCTGCACTTGCCAGCATCCAGTGCCAGAGAATCCACAACCGTCCTTGTTTTCCAAACTTGCAGGTCTGCGCTGCAGATCCTCCACAAAGCCTGCGAGGTGGCCCGGAGGTACAATTACTTCCCAGGCGGTATGGCCCTGGTCTGGGCCACGTACTACGAGAGCTGCATCGGCTCCGACCAGAGCTGCATCAATGAGTGGAACGCGATGCAGGACCTGGAGTCAACGCGCCCCGATTCCCCGGCGCTGTTTGTCGACATGTCAGTCCCGATTCTTCTCTTGAGCCTCTGCTTGTTGATGTTAAAAAAACCTGTGTTTTCCCTTTCATCTTCCAGCACTTTGGTTTCCTCTCTGTTCACAAGGGCCCTTCAGAATGCTTGCCCCTTTTCCACTGGCTGTTTCAGTTCATGCCATCCTCCTGCTCCCTTCTCCATAATTGCAAGTGTCCTGTTACACAGAGAGAGCGCTGCCAAGGGCTTCTGTCCCAGCAAAGTGCCTGTCTGAATGTCTCCTTTAATTTTCCTTTCCAGGCCAACTGAGCGGGAGAGGACAGAGCGGCTCATTAAAGCCAAACTCCGAAGTATCATGATGAGCAAAGACCTGGAAAATGTGACCTCCAAGGAAGTAAGGAACCCCCCTACCCTGGGCTGTCTGGCAACAACCGGAGTGCTGTCAGAGTCTAGAGAAGGAGAGGTAGCTTTGTTGCTAGCTAGTGCAGGACCGGGATTTAGGACCCTTGGCATCTATATTCCCCACTGTTCTTATCAGATTTGTGCCCTGTTCTGGGAGTCAACCGCCCAGTGAGGTCTCAGAGTCTTTTGCAACAAGCAGTTGAAACAAGGAGTGCTGGGATGCATGTATGAGCCTTCTGAGTTGCCCTTTAGTTACTTGTTTTGATGGGTGAAGCATTTGCATGCAACCAGGTGAGCTGGATTAAAGCTCGCTCAGATGTGCAGGCACATGATGCAGTCACACCCCTTGATCTGCATTGTATATCCATGAGCTTGGCTTTTAAAGGGGAGGTGATGGGGGATAAAACTGCGTGGATGGCTCTTTTACAAATGAGAGAACTTGAAAACACCAAATTCTCTTTTCCTGTAATGCCACCACCTTTTCTTGTTTCTGATGGGTTTTGCTCTCGCTGCTTAGGGGCTAGTGCAGTGCTTGGGTGTTGAGCACATTAGGGGATGGCTAAGTGTATAAAAAGATGCAGTGTGGGTTGCATTGGGTTTTACACAAAGCTCTGAGTGAGCAAAATGTGGGGCCTAAAATACTGGAGGGTGACTGTTCAGTGAAATTATTGGTCTCGCAAAGCAATGATCTATCTCTGTGTCAGCCAGTCTCTCCCTTTCAGCCCCGTGTGTAAAATGTATCGGTGCCCCCCTTTTTCAAATACTGGTGAATGTTGAGCCCATTCAGGCCTTTGTGTAGGTGGCGTGTTCCCATAGCCTAAATGGCATACTGTTATGTTCTGCCCTGCAGATCCGGAATGAGCTGGAGAAGCATATGAATTGTAACTTGAAGGAATTCAAGGAGTTTATTGATAACGAAATGCTGCTCATCCTGGGGCAGATGGACAAGCCCTCTCTGATTTTCGACCATCTGTACCTGGTAAGCGGCAGCATTCTGAGCTGTGCATTGCAAACAGCTTGCAGGGGTGAGCGGGGGCTCAGGCAGGGTATGGTGTTATGCAAGGTGGGTTTTTTAATCAGTAGAAGACATAGGGCAGGGTACTGTCCAAGCACACAGGTTATTTACTCTCAGACCCAGTCAGTGCCACTGGTTTTTGTTTGCTGAACTGGGTGAAGCCGAAGCTGAGGCAGTGAGGAGGTCAAAGAGCCTTCCACTGGGTGTGGACTGCACAGAGAGTAAAACCTGAGCAGTGTTGTATGCTGGAAGCCTAGGGTAAGGCTGTGAAGGAGGATGCGACTCGTGTCATCTCCTACCACTAGATGGTACTGCAAGCAGAACTAGAAATTACCATCTGGAACAAAGACTTAATGAAGACAAGTGAGGTCCTGCACCCGATTCACTCCTTCCAGGACAGAGACCGAGGAAGGATTGATGTTCACAGGTCAATCTTACGTTGGCATCCTCCTAGTTTTGCCCCCTAAAGCCATGTCCCAGATTCAGTGCACAGCACCCACACCCCTGTAATTAGAACCTCCCCTTCCTCCTGGGAGTCACCTGGGTCTAGGTTGTACCACCTGGAACCTCTGGGTTTTTGGGCATCTGAAGGGTTTTCCCTGTACAGTTGCATTTGCTACTGAGTAGCCACTGACAGTCGATTTGTGGTGGACTCGATGGTAGGAACTGGGCTTAGACTAATTCCCTCAACTCTAGAGACCAAGTAGATCCAGAGATGCTCACTGCCACCCCAGACAGGCTCTGAACTGCCCCCTCGAGAGACGGGCTCAGTGCCCCACAGCCCATCTCCTTTGCCAGCTCCAGTGCCTCTCCAGTTCTCACGACTGGGAGCTTCTCAGACTAAAGTCCAACTGTATGTTCCTGTAATGTTCCCACTTGGCTCCTAACCCTACCTTGTGTGTGATCCATACCTTCTCATGGGGGAGGGTGTTAAATAACAGGGCTGCCTAAGGCTTCTCCAGTAAGGAGGGAGAAGGGTTTTCCAGCAAAGACTGAAACCCAAGGTTTGAGTTCCCATTGGGTCTGCCACGACTCCATGGGTGAGTGACTCGATCCCCTTGCACCTCAGTCCGGAAGGTCTGTATCAGGAGGGCGATGATAGTCCCTTTCTTCCAGCCTTTGCATTGCCCATTTCGATGGTAGATGCTGTCATTTGTTGTAGTTTAGATTGCTCATCCCGCCTCTGTGTGACTTGCGCCCTAGGGATCAGAATGGAACGCCTCCAACCTAGAAGAGCTGCAGGGCTCAGGGTGAGTACTGCACTGTTCCTCTCCCTTCACCCACTGGCTCTACAGGCAACCAGTGCCAGATGTTGCATGTGAGACACTTAAATCCCCATGGCACCTGCAGTTCTTCTCCTGCTCAGGTCTCTGAAGAGAGGACGTATGACCCTTATAGGGCATGGGGCACCTGAGTAGGGCACCTCATTCTGTTTGCACTAGCAGATGACCTGCTCTTGCCTCTTTCTCTGGGCCAGAAAATGGACGCAACCCTTGCCTATCTGCCTTTGTAACGTGTCTCTGGAGCAGTGGATGAAGAACACAGTATAGCAGCTATGTATTAAATAGCTGAGCTGGTTGTTGTCTCAGGTGTGAATTCCTGAATGCTGCACACAATTAAATCTTATGGGGCATGTCACAGAAAAGCCCTTCTCCAAATGGTGCAGAACTGCCCGAGAATGAGCACATTTGTGGGAAGCATCTTCCATTTCCCTGGTGCCTCCAGGCAGCTGCTGGGCCATCGCCGCAAGAGTTTTCTCCACTACGCCACTTCTTGGCTTGATTTGCTTTCATGCTTTCTAGGCCAGTGGGAATTTTGTGCGTAAATACTTGCTGCTCGCCCAGGACACGCTCGAGGTCCAGTCTGACGATTGGAGAAGCATTGCTCAACAAGAAGAATAACAATGTTTTAATTGGAGGCCTCAGGAACCAGATGTCTGAGCATTTTTGAAACAGTCAAATAAACGGCGCATTAATCCTTTGATCATCTGTGATGGTATCTTTGACATGCTGTATTTAAAAAGCCGAAGCTGGACGAATCTTTGCCCAAATGATTGGTTCTTTTGATTTGTCTGCAGGATACAACACAATAAATTCATATGGGCACTCGCTCTCCTAGGTTGAATGGTGAAAGCCTTGCTCTTGGGCCATGCAGAAGCAGAGGGCAACTAGGAAACTTTTATTTCATGTTTCTGGTTGGAAAGAAGGAAGAAAGGACAGTCATGTGGCCGCAGCATAGGACTAAGAATCAGGGTTCCTGGGTTCTCTCCCCAGCTGGGCTATTTATTGTGGGACTTTGGGCAGGTCTCTGTACTTTTTCCTCCCTCAGCTTCCCCATCCATAGAGTGGCGGCCCGTTTATTTTCTTCTTGGGGTTCGTCAGTTGTTTGCAGAGTGCTCTGAGCTCCTGAGAAATGCAGAGCCTCGGTTTTGTCTGGTTAGAGGCGAGATGTTTTTATTGGAAGGGCAGGGAGCAAGGACCTCCTGGCTCAGGTTGGTAGGCTGGTCCTGTGAGTCCTTCATGGGCATAACTCCAGCTGCTGTCTTGGAAGCTAAGGATTTGGGGACTTGGGGCCAGAGGGCGAAGGGGGCTTTGCTTCCTGTGTGTGGCGACCACCAGAGCTTTGCATCACATTTCATGTGCTTTATCAAAGACATTTCCATTCCCCACTGAGGTCTGGCGTGGTTCAACTTCATCCTTTCTCTGTTTCCCTATCCTTCCTTCCAGCATTGACTACATTTTAAACGTAACACGGGAAATCGATAACTTCTTCCCTGGGCTGTTTGCCTATCACAATATCAGAGTGTATGACGAGGAGACGACTGACCTCCTTGCCCACTGGAATGAGGCGTATCATTTTATCAACAAGGCCAAGTAAGTGGATGATCATCTCCGGGGTGAGGGTAAGGACCTGTCGGTGTCTGTGGAGAGAGTAGGCATGAGTCCTTGCATGTCTCTGTAGCCAGAAGACAACCCTCAAGGGTAGGCAGGTGGGGAAATGCAGTAGCTGGCAGGGCTCGGCTGAGCACTTGGAGGCGATTGCAGAGGTTGATGCTGACCTGAGCCCACCAGACGCCGCTGTGGTGCCTCTTACTGGTTAGCAGGAGCAAGGAATCTGTTCGGCAGGGGGCTTACCACACCTCCGCGTACCCCAGGAAACTCCTTGACCTGTTGTGCCTCTCTCTTCAGCTCAGCATCTGTGTCCCCAGCACTTTTCTGTGCTCCCAGCTCCCTGCCCCTCATTCTGGCACAATACCTTTATTCAGCATCTTTTACTACCATGTCAGTTTAAGGAGCTTTGCTTTCTACTGCCATGCCAATTAAGTTGCTCTCTCTTTGCTGCTTAATTGCCAGGGTTTTTTGTCAAGCAATGAAGAGATTTCTGAGATCCCTTCTCTTGCAAAAGGCCTTTGAGAAGGGAGTTTGCGATGCCCTGTCTGGTCCCAGGAAATGGTTAATGATTAACCTCTTTGCCACCTCCCAGAATTAGCCTGGGCGTTTTCTTTTTATTCATCAGTTTTTGGGTTTTGTTTCCAGTTTTTTTTCCTCTCTCTCTCTCTCTCTCTCTCTCTCTCTTTTTTTTTTTAAAGGAAGAAGTGGTGTTTTTATTCCCAGTAAGAAAGAGTAAGCTGGAAGGAGAGTTCTGCCGCAGAAAACGTTGAACGATGCATTAGAGTAGAACGAACAGAACAGTCTCCCCTGCAACAGCAAGCACCCAAACCCATTGGGTTCTGCCATGATACACTCTAGTTTTTCTTGCCTTGACGCATGTAGTTTATCACTGGATGGGTTTTCCTTTGTCTCCGCACCCTGCGGAGATTTTAACGATGACACCTGGTTAGCCTGCGCTTTATCATGGCTGAGCTGTTCCTTCAGTTACGACCCCATCACTGGGTTTACGGGAGTTTTACTCGGTGTTGACCTTGGCTCCATCCTTCCACTGAGACTTCATGATTAGTAAAGGGCTCAGGCAGAGTGGAGACTGTAGAGGTTTTATTCTCTCAAATTCATGGCACAGCGCTCTTGGGGGCTGTTGCTCTGCCCCTGTTACTTGTCTTCAGGCTTGACCGCAGGTTTGAGTCAAAGCCTTTGGGTTTGTGTGGTTTGCATTGATGACAGTGACAGAGGGGGCATGGAGGACAGTGACTAGGCCCTGGAGGTCCAGTGGGGTGGCCACCATCTTGCTAGCCCACCATTTTCAGAGACAAGGTCAGTCAGGCTGAGGGAACTCGGGCAGCACTGCGGTGAGGTGAGAGTGGTTGTTAGGTGCAGCCCTTCTCCAAATCCCCTCTTTCCTGGTGAGAGGTTTATCTTTTGTTTGGACCATTTTGCCCAAACCAATTCGCTCCTCCGGTGCTGTGATCGAGGGCGCAAGTCCTCATCTGCTCCCTGTTTCAGGACGTGACAGTAAAAGCTAGTAGCCAAGGACTTTGAGACACAGTCTCCCTTTCTTGTTCCCTCCCCACCAGGAAAAATCGCTCCAAGTGTCTAGTGCACTGCAAAATGGGTGTGAGTCGGTCTGCTTCTACAGTCATAGCTTATGCAATGAAGGAATTTGGCTGGTCCTTGGAAAAAGCCTACAATTATGTCAAGCAAAAACGCAGCATTGCAAGACCAAACGCGGGTTTCATGAGACAGCTGTCAGAGTACGAAGGCATTTTAGATGCAAGGTAAGATGCTGATCAGAACATCTCCCTGGGGAGCAGGTAGCAAGTTACCATTGTGTGTGGTGAGTCCCTTCACCGCTAAAATTAGAAACGGAAAAAAACAGTTTAAAATTTTTAGAGCTGGTCAGAAAATGGGAAGCAAAAAAGTCTCCAGGGAAAAACAGTTTTTGGTTTCAGGAGCTATTTTGGGCAAAAACCATTGTGGAAATGTTAATAACAAGCAGAAAGTTTCAGCAGCATCAAGGGTTTCTCCTGAGACAGCACACACATGTTAGGTTCTGTCCATGCTGGTCAGGACCTGGGTTTAATTTAGGCACAGATGTGATGATCATATACATGCTGTAGCCCAGGCTGGGGAGCAAACCACCAGGACTGGCAGCGTTCTTGGGCCAGCTAGCTGTGTTTGAAAGGTGGCAAGGAAGAGTGTGAGTGAGCGAGGTCCTTGGTTTCAAATCCCAGCTGCTGGAGGCCACTTTCAGTGGAAACTTCATCTCTGCATAACTTCCTGTTCCTTTTGGGTGGGGGCAGGGGGTGTCCGCTGTGGCTGAATTTGCCCTTTGACCTTGTGCAAGGTGAGAGTGCCTCAGCTATTGGAAGGGTCATCTGCTTCTGGTGTGAGGGGCAGCTCAGGAGGGTTTATCTACCCTGTGTATATCCCCAGTGGAGGTCTCAAGCTACCTTTAGTCTCAAGGACTCATGCTTTAGATGAAATCCTGATTTCCTTGAGCCCCTTGTGTCCCAAGTTATACTCGGGTGTCTTCATCTGGAAGCCTTTTTCCTGCTGAAGGTCTTTCCTTCCGGCTGAAGGCGCACTGTTCTCTGTTTCCTCATTGGGTTCCTGTGCCTGGTATTCCTGCAGGGGGTCATGCTAACTGCCGATGTGCTCCAGGCCTTCCCAGTCACAGCTGCTGGGCTCTGGGGCCCTTGCCTTCCTGTTACATTTCTTCCTTTGAATTAACTGAAATGTCCCACTCACCCTACAGCTGGGCCTAAGTTGCAGCTGGATTGCTGCTTCCAGCCCGCTTAGTGCTGCCACTGCCCGCTAGGATGGGGGGGATCCAGTTGCGGTTGCCCGTTTCGTCCAGAGGGGTGGGTCTTGTATGATGAGTTTTGTTGCAGTCACCCATGCCTTCTCCTTTCCCCCCCACCAGCAAACAGCGCCACAACAAGCTGTGGAAGCAGCAGGCAGAGAGCAACCTGCCGCCGAGCACAGACGGCTCCCCAGGGTCCGGTGCCTTTCTGCTTGAAAGTCTGGACATCGATCTGGAAAACCGGCTGGTTGACCTGGACGCGCCTCTGTCATCCACCTACTTGGACAACCGAGGCGGCATAGAGGCTGGGGAGCTCAGCTACTGCTTCCGGCACCTCTCTGACTCGCTGCTGGAAAACAAGCAGCCTGGTGACAGGGAGGGACTTTTCCAGGTGGAGGACCTGGAGCGGGATGCCATTTCAGAGCAGGTGGAGTCGCCCGCAGGCCAGCCTCCTCCTCTAGCACCTCCTGCGGATCCCATGAAGGCCAAGGAGAGCGTGGAACCGTTGGCTGAGCTGAGTGGGTTCTGTGAGAAGGAAGTGAAGAAGAAACTGGAGCTGGGCCCTCAGAAGGCTTGGAAAGCTCCTGGGCAAGTGGATGGCGGGGAAGGGAGCCCCCGGGAGGAAAACCCCATGGAGAGGTGGAAGAGGCGCTTGTCCGTGCACAGGGAAGAAAGCCGGCTCAACAGAGAGAACCTAAATAACAACAACAGCAAGCGGAGCTGCCCAGAGGATTTTGAGGTGCGTATGGGACCAGGATGTGGCTGATTCACATGCCCCGCTCCCCGTGCATGAGACCGCCCTGCTCATCCTTCTGGCGCTGGTCATTTGGGGTTGGAAGTAGTGGCTCCTGTCGTAGTGCTTGACCCGGGTTGAGCCTGTTCCACATAGAAGCGCTTCCCAATGCTGCTTTGCTTGTAGGAGCTGTGGAGCCGGACACCCCAGGGAACGTGGGGCCACACCGATGTGCTATAAAGCCTCTCAGAGCGACCTCCTTTGTGGCCGTCGGTTGAAACGGTGGGTTTCCCTCTGCTCCAGATGCTACTCACTGGTGGCAGTCGTGTCCCAGACTGCAGCAGGAATGGAGCCAGGATTTGTTTCCAAGTCCCTTGGGCCTCACAGCCATTCGTTTCCTCTTCTGCCACTTCCCTTTCAACCTGCCAGGCTGCCTTATTTTCCCCTCTGTCCTGTTCCAGTAGCTTAGTGAATCTGACCTCTTTCTGCCTGTTCTTTCCTTTCTTAGCACGATGCCATATTCGGGATCCTCAGCAAGGTCAAGCCTTCCTACCAGTCTTGCGCTGACTGTATGTATTCCGCAGCCCGTGCTTCCCCGGACACCTTTGGGGAGCACTGCGAGAAGCTGAACCTGGCCGCAGCCCACCGTACCTCTACCATCTGCACCCAGCCGGTGCTTCTCTCCCACCTGACTGCTCACGTGCCAGACCAAATGCCAAGCAGGCTGCGGCCTGGGGAAGCAATCAGAGCTAAACTCGACATCGTGCCTCCTTTGGTCGAGGGGATGAGTGTCACGGACATCAGTCCTTGCAAATCTGTGGCCGCTCAGCCCAGCGGGATTCCAAAAGAGGCCACCAAAACGCCTGTCAGAGCCCTGGTTGCCAGAAGGAACTCGCTTGGTGAGAAGAGCCCTCTGAACCCTGATGCCTTGAAGGAAGAGGCCCCATCCAGGAAGGATGTCAAACCAACCAAGGACCTGAAGTATTTGCTGTTCAGCAAAGAACTGGAGAAGCCCACTGCGAACAGTTACCTGATGCAGCATCAGGAGTCCCTGATCCAGCTCCAGAAGGCAGGCTTGGTTAGGAAGCATACCAAAGAGCTGGAGCGGCTGCAGGGAGCACCACTGGAAACCTCGGCCCTGGTACGAGAGAGCCCCTTGAGCAGACCTGACGTGGGTCCGCTGGAAGAAAACCAAGACTCGGCTGCCCGCCAAGGCCCAGTGCCTTTGCTTAGGCCAGCGTCTTCGCTGTGCGACGGCGCAGAGAACAACGTGCAGAAGTCAGAGGCCAAATGTTCCTTCGAGGGAACGCCACAGAAAACCTCGACCCCTCTCATGTGCCGACTGGAGCACATGAGCAGTTACACCAGGGATTTCCTGAAGACCATCTGCTACACACCCTCCTCTTCCCGGAGCTCCAACTTGACCCGCAGCTCCAGCAGTGACAGTATCCACAGCGTGCGTGGGAAACCTGGCCTGGTGAAACAGCGAGCTCAGGAGATCGAAACCAGGCTTCGGCTCGCTGGCTTGACTGTTTCCTCCCCCCTGAAAAGGTCCAATTCTCTTGCCAAGCTGGGTTGTCTGAACTTATCCTCCGAGGACTTATCGAGCGACATGGACGTGTCCACACTGACGGACTCCAAGGAGGCCATTTCGAGCGAGTCTTCCGTGCTCTGTGACTCGCAGGCCACTCTGAGATGCGTGGCCGTAGGCTCCAAACTCGTAGCAAAGTCAATTATGGGCAACTTGAAGAGCACACTTTGGATGGGCAAAAGTTGACACATTCTGTCCTCTGTCTGTCTGTCTGTCTATTTTAAATCAACATTTACAGCCTACATCCAATGCAATTTTATCTTTGGTAACAGTCATTCATTTGACAACCTCTTTCTCCTCGCAGGTGGGGGGAAGGGGACGCTGATTGATTGGAATGAACAGCACGAGGAAGAAACCATAGCGCATGGCTTGGAATGGGACTTTGTGCGTGTGGATTGCCTACTGCTCTGACCCACACTTCCCAGGACTGTTTGCCAAGTATAATAATGTTGCAGTTATATACGTGTATATAAAATGCTGAAAATTTCTGTTTGAAAGTCTCAACAAAAGAACTGATCACAGCATTTTATTTTATTTTTGTGTGCACAAAGCAAACATAGCACAAGTCTTTCGTTCCAACAGGCACTTGTGGAGAACTCCACAGATGGTGACATAAACACTACCTCTGTTCTGGTTGATATCTGGTCTTGGTTTATTGTTTTTAGAAGCCGGTTCTTTTTCTCTGCAGGATATTTAACATTTTTTTTGAAAGGCATTTGTGTGTGACATGTACTGTAAAGACCCAAATGAGCGTGGAGGGTGTAGGCTTCACTGCACTGAGTTCATCCTCATTAGGAGGTCATGCAAAGGAGCGTAAAGCTGTGTTCGTGTTGACCAAGTGATCTGCTGACCAGTCGGTCCCTGTGAATTGTCCTAGTCCCGTATTCATAATGGAGTGACATCTAGGCTTGCGTGTTTTTGAATTTCAAATGGAGAAGGTGTCTTGTTCTTCAGGTATTATTGCTGTTTGTCGTGGTTTATGACTGTCCCAGTAATAAGAATGAGCCTGGCCAGTAGGTGACCATGAAGCATTGTGAGATGTATGTGATGCTGGAGTCGGTGTTGTACTTGTGCTTTGGAGAACCTACTGCACTGAGCTGCTGCTGGCACGAGTTGCGTTAAGATGATTACTGACTTGTGTCCTGCCGTGACAGGCGGCAGCCAGGCTTACTGGTGTTCAATGCGTTTGACATATAAGGAGGTATTAGGCAAATTTTGTTTATTTTATATAATACTATATTTTTGGTAGAACAGGTCCTGCATCCTGGAGTTTGCAGCAGTACTGCAAAGCAGCAGCAGCAGGGCTAGCTCAGGAAAGTGCATGGTTGTCAACCTCCTTTCTAGGCGAAATCCAAGGGGGTTATTTATTGTGATGGTGGTGGGGCTGCATGGAAGGGAGCATGCCCTCACTCCTGTTGTGTGTCAGTGGTGCGCAGCATAGGGGCTGCCGAAGCTGAGCAGCCTCCTCCCAATAGCTCTGAAAATCTAAGTTCTGCTCTCAGATGCTGCTCCCTTGGGCTACGCTGGTCTCACGTTGTCCTTCCAACAGCAGAGGTTGGGGCAAAGGCCAGGATGGGGGAGTTTTGCTAACCTCACCTCAGTGGACTATTGCAATAACTCAGAGAGGATAAGCCAAAAGCTAGAACAGTGTCCCGAGCCTTTAACAAGCATTCATTCTTCCATGTGGTGCTGCTAGCTTCGCCTGCTGACAAAGGCATTGCGGCCTTAGTCCTGGCCCCACAAACTCATTAGCTTCAGCAGTACAGGACCAGGCCCCTGGCTGTACAGCTCCTTCCTTCACCTGCTGCTGAGGCCTGCTGTCCAGCAAGTGTAGAGACTGCCTTGAAATTCTGTTCCCGTTTGGGTCGTCTTCTAGTTCCCAGTGAAGCACTTGAATCGGAGGACTTTGGGATGCAGTCTGGCAAATTAATGTGAAAATGGTGCTGACCGCGATGAGTTAAACAAGTGAGATATGTGGAGGGACCCAACTGTGCCTGAGTTCAGTGTCCCTCAGCAAAGGGGCGATGACACGTCCATGGCTGCCATGGTGCTCCTTAGAGCACCGCCAAGAAGCAAGGTCCCATCCACCTGTTCTTGGTTTAAGCCGGAATAAGGCAAGGTGTGACCGCCGGCAGAGTTGTCGGGAGCATCATGGCAGTGGTGTAGACGCACCCTTACCATGTCACGGCCCATTGCAGATCTGGTCCAGATCAATGTTTTGGTACGCCGATCCTCTTGTGCTGCTCCGATGGCAGCGGGCTACAACAGTGTGTAGTTGCCCACGGATGCCGTGTTGAGTACAATCATCTTGCCAGCCTGCCGTGGAGAAGTCTGCTTTTAAAAGACACCGTCATGCTCTGTATTTTTGCCAAATTCAGAGAAAAGTGTTGTGAAGCACCTAAGTCCCAGGTTCCAAAATGCCTCAGTCGCTGCAGCTTCTCAGACTCGTTGCAAGTCATTTGGACATGAACTCTTGGGTGACTTGCATGCTTCTGAAAATTAGTCTAGGGTAACGTTTTAAAAAAGGCCTAAATCCTATGTCTTAGGTTAACTTTGGTGTCAAACCGACGCATCTCTCGTACTATGCAGTTTTAGTGGCTAGGTGGGTGTGAGCCAGAACTGTATTTTAAGCGTTTCTATGTGAAAGCTGTTCTTGCCGACACTGCACGCTCATCCTTAGCTCACCGCCACTTTGCCATTTCACACAGGGAGGGTTGTTTCATGTTAGCAAAGCAAAAAAAGCATCGCCAGCAAGCAGCACTCTGAGGGTCTTTTGGGGGTGTGAAACATTGGGGTTCACACTTATCCTGGTATTGGAGAAAACTCTTCTGGCTCAGAGAGTTGGACTCTTCCTTAGCTGCTCTGTGCTGTTGTTTGCTGGCTACAAGTCTTCAGCTGTGCGTTTTGCACAGGCATGTCTCTCGATGCTGTGGTTGCCATAGTTTTTTGCGCTGAGTGACTTAATTGAATTGTTGTTTCTGTGACGTGTTTCTGAAGTCAGTGCTGACCAGTTCAGTCCATTACACTGTGAATTCCCTGGCGCACATACCCGCCATCTCCCACCCCAGTGAAGACATTTCCATTTCACTTTATCTGGGCTTGAGGGTAGATCAGAAATACCAGCATGGTTATATGCCTAATGTTCAGGTACCATGGGTGCATTGCTAGGTCCCAGTGCACGTCGTAGATTTTTATCGTCTTCCTATGTTTGTTCGCGCCTAGGTGAAAAATGGACTGGGGGGGATTAGCAGGTGGCGGGCACAAAGGAGAGCTCACCAGGTACTTGACGTCTGCCAGGGTTTCTTCAAAGCCTGTTCGCCCTTGCGAAATGGCTCATACCGAAGGTATGCATGTTGTCAGTATGTCCACCAGCTCCCCCAAAGTCCAAGTATTGTGCTTGAGGCTTGAGCGCAGCACAACAGCTGGGTACAATGGGAGCCGTGAGAGCTGGTTGCACAGTTGTTCAAGTTTTGCAAATCACTGACCCATTCCTCCTTTGCTACGGGGAGGTGTTTCTTCAGGCAACTCCCTTTCCCATGTGACGCAGACAAGCCCTGTCATCTTTTGCCCAAGCCTGTGGCATTGGAGGACAGATTCTAGCCTTTTTTGCATTATGTTTAATGCGTCTCTTCCCATATCCTATTTCTCTATTTTGTTTCTGCCCTCTTCACCCAAATAACCCTCAAGGGTCCTTAAATAGTGCCATGCTTGAAGAACAAGTAGCAAGCCCCTAGGCTAGGACTGCCCTGTTTTCAGTGGGTCTGCTTGAAATGTCCCACTGTGGGGATGCGCACACCCCATCCTCCGCATTGCTAGGGCAGGGACCATCCGGTGGGGAGTAAGAGCGCGTGCAGTGTAGTGTGATACGTTTCAGCACAGTGAACGATGTCCCGCTGCAGAGTTTGTTCCCAACCATGCCGTTGGCTGACCGACCCGCTGTCACTCTTACGAGACGAGGAGCTTAGACCTGAAGCCCCAGGGATTTCTAAGACACAAGTGAATATAGTATTTCCTTCCTGTTTTCTTCTTGGGTGCCTGCCAAATTCGACTGCTACTTCTCCTTGTACTTCTCCCATTGACTGCTCTTCCCAGGTGGTGATTTGAACTCAGCCGTCTGGTCGCCCATGGCTGTGTCACCACTTCCACAACATCGCTCATCAAGCTTGAAACCCCATTGCTGCTTAGTGCAATGCTATACTGTCAGGATTAGAGAGGTAGCTAATTCATTTCTTTTTTATTTCTTTTTTTTTTTTCTTTTAAAGCCATTTTATCCATAGAGGGCCCTAGCATGCCATTCCAGAGTTCTTGCAGCCAAAAGATGCAATGCCTGCTGGCTGCATTAGACTTGTTGCATGAGAAGTTAGCTGTTTCCTTTCCCTCCCGTGTATTGTAACTGTTCGTTTCCAACTGAGTGCCTTAATAATAGTTTACATATACCATATCTTTCTGCCGAGCTGTCAAACTCTGCTGCTTCGCTGTTGTTCTGGTGCTGCGGTGTCTTCAGTGGCAGTCGGACCATGACTACTTGCACGTACCTTCCCTGTGTGACGCCTGTCATTCCTGAGCTCAGAGCCACTATCGGATTCGCCTTCCCTGTAGTGGGGCGTATGAGCAGACAGATCCCAGTCTCTGTTGCCCCATCGTTGTTTCGATGCATCTATGCATAGCTGCAGAAAGCACAGGCCGGGGTGCAGGGCTTGACGAGACATTCCAAAGACGGAAGGCCATCGTTCCTCGGGGCCGTGTTGCAAACGCCATCTCAGCCAAGGCGCGCCCCACCGTCCGATCTGAAATGTACAAGCTGGCACCTTATTTCCAGCCTATGCTTCTTTTCTTTTCTTTTTTCTTGGTCGTCGTCATTCCGTGTTTTAGAGAGCACCTCATCTTGGCCTCAAGTGTTCTTTAATTCAATGATGTCTCCATTCTTGTTCCAAATGTTGGCCTGTTCTCCTCACCCAAGGGTGGACTCAGCTCCCCGGCTAGTGCCCTCGTTAGGCAAACTCCAGACGTGAAAGGGCAGACGACTGCTGCGTCGCTGTTTCAGTGCATTGCTGTACTCTGATGATATCCACGTTCCTTTTGTTCTGGTGTATTTCTTAAGTCTGGTTTTTATATATTTAAATATGCAGTATCTTTTGTACTGTACCTTTGCAGTAGGGGATGCATAATGCACTTTTTTTTTTTACTTTGGTTTGTAAAAGTGTACTGTATATTTTATGTGCTTCTTGTGAGAAAAATAAACTTGTTTTTTTTCTTTATGAGTAAATTCGGCACCACCTTTTGAAGCCCACTTCCACAGCTCAAAGTGCACGTCTCCATGCCACAGGCATCCACGGTGTTGGCAATCGGTGTCCATCCATAGACGTCACTGCCTCTGCCTGTTCTCATTCAGGAGCGTTACTTGTGTTACGGACGAGGTGTGGGACACTGCGCATTACAGGTCGGGAGCCAGATTCTGATCTTAATGCTGCCACCTCATCAGAGCCAGCCAGAGGAGCTGGAGCGGCGTAACTGAGAACAGGATCTGATGCAGGACCAGTTGGTGTCGTAGGCCTGGATGCGTGACAAGGCAGATGGAAATGATGTGTGAAGCAGTGCAAAGGAGTGGGAGGTGGGTGTAGGGTAAAGCTGCCTCCTGCCCTCCCTCGCACACGTCATCACCCAACCGCCTCTCGCATCGACTGTTGCTCTTGTTTGCTACAGTCCCCAAGAGCTGAAGCAAAGCTCTTTTCCGCCTCTGTTGTTGCATCACTTGCACCTGTGGCAAAAGCACCGCTGAACCTGGCTCAGAAGTGTCCATGGGAATGGCACCTCAAGTCTGAACCCCATCAGATCTTGCCCAGTGTGATCCCTGACACCTTCCTACCTGAATCCTGAGTCACTTGAGCCAGTACCCACAGGCAATGAGACAGTGCCTGCAAACAAAGAGACTGGGTTAAATTGGTTCTGCAACACCAGGGGCTGGTGGGTAAAGAAAGCCTAAAGTGTTGGAACTTGAGCCACCATCTGAGGACAACCTGTCAGATGTTCAGCTTTGCAGAGCATCTTACCAAATAACGGTCCAGATACAGGGAGCGTAGTGTAGGGTCAGGCAGGTCCCATGCCCATTAAAGGCACTAGAAAGGCAAAAATCTAGAACTCTTGGTTCAGAAATGATACCTTTTATTAAACCAACTAGGAAATTGCAAAAAAAATATATTTTTCTGTAAGCTTTTGGGCTCACAAACACCCTTCATCATGCTCTGGGAAAATTAAAGATGGTAAAGAGTCTCCATAGACAGGAAGTAAACTTCATTTTTGCACAGAGGGAGCTGGCGATGGAAATCTGTCCCTCTGGGTCCATGAGAGTGTCTGTGTGAGTTGTTCTGAGTTGCTCTTTGTTGTGTAGATCACATAGGATTAAGGTGAAGGCGCTAAGCACTCTGCTGCCTGCAGAACCCAAGAGTTTATTTTGTCACGGGGTTGCATGGCCTTCTCTGCCTTTGACCCAGGCCCTTCAAATCCCAGCTGACATGGTAAGAAGAGACCTGGGCTTTAACGTCTTTTCCAGGAGACAAATCACTGGCAGTTAAGCGGACGAATTGCACGTTACGAGCTGTAGCTGGGCCGTGGAGCCTGTCGTGAGATGAGTCAACTGGGTTGCAGATCAATGTTCCATGCAATGTGGGCTCGGCCTTTCCAGTGCTTTCACCAAATTTTGCCTTTAAAGGCAAACAGTGCACGGCCGCCTCTGCTGCCTGCGAGGAGTCTCGTCGCTGCTTGGAATCGCTCTTGCTCTCTAAGCTGCTCCGGGGAAGAACATGTCAGTGTTTACGTTGGCAGTGTAACAAAGCAGGCAGAGGATGCTCTCTGGCACTGACATGCTGGGAAAGCCATTAACCCCACCAAGAAATGCTGCCTCTTAAATGACATTTTGATTTTTCTGTAGTTGATCAGGCTCCACCTTGGTAGCTTTGGAGATTGGCATTTGCCACTTCACCAATCAAGAGCAACATGGGCAGTGGCAGTGCCCATGTGGACTGCTGGTAACCGCCAAGGGAGGTCTGTTGGGGAGTGGAGAGTCTCCATAACCACTGAGGCTGCCCATGTGTTTTTGTGCCCAGATGGTTTCTCTGATGGCCCTGGAACGTATTTGAGGGCTGGCGTTAATCTGCTGGCTTTTCAAAACCTGGAGTGTAAAATGTTTAGGCTGGAAAGTCCTCGCAATGAGCTAACTCGCTCATCCAGCTCTCTTAGGCCTCGCAGGATACCCCAAGTCTCCGTGAAGATCGTGAGCTTGGTTTAAATGCAGGTATTAACACACCAAGCTTTATGTTGCAGAGAGATTTGGGGCAGGAAGGGGGGCTGGGAAGATTTTGCACCTGCTCTAAATTTACGGCCCTTGGAGACGCTGCACCCCTCTGTACTGCTTTGTGGACCTGATTACTTTGTTTTGCCAACTGGCATGATTTTGAGCTACGCTTGTGCCCTTCCTGAAAGTCATCCGTGAGGGAAGATGAGCCCATTAGGCAGGAATTCACCACCTGGGTGAGCAGCATCTGTCTGGAAATGTAGCATAGCCAAGCGCTGGAAGCCAGCGCAGGAGCTGTGGTTAGGTCTGGGAGGCCTGGGGCAGAGGCGGGACTGCCAGCGTTGCCAGTGTGTGCGAGGACTGTCGCTTTGCCCCCGTTCCCCACTGTGCTACACGCACGTCAGTCCCAACGTGGATTTTGCTCTTTTGCAGCGTCTCCAAACAGGTTACTTCAGATTTGCACCGTGGCGTTTGGTCCCCCCTGCTAGAGTTTCATTCAGAGCTCGTGGCACTCTGCTGGTTGGAAGGGCCCCGGAAACGCTTGCTTCTTTCATGGCTGGCTCCTTTTCACTTTGGGGAATTTTTTGCATGGGATCCTGAGACTTTCTGCTTTGTGCACGTCTGAATTGTGTCTGCTCCAGAGAAACACGAGGGAAAGACCAAGCCAGAGCCATTGCCATCCATGTCAGCCGGGTGGAAGCCAGACATTCACTCTTAGCAGTGGGGAGAGACGCGTCCGTGTGGAGTGACGTCTTGGCTTGAAAGTCTCCACCTGCTCTGCCCCACTTTCCTTAGGATGTCTGATTTTGGTGAACCAAATTTTTGAACCAAGAGCTCTAGGTTTTTGCATTTGAATTCGGTGAGGTTTGTGGGATTGGAAGGGACCTCCAGCTTGGTGTCTCTGTGATAGCTGAATCACCAGTCACCCTGCCATGGACCCTGCTGAAATGCATGCTAAAGGAAGCCATGTCCTCTGGACTCCCATGAGTGGGGTGTTCACAATGCCTGACCTTCCCAACTCTTGGTTTGCTCTTTAGGTTGATAATCAGCATTTCACCCTGTGCAGGTGCCAGCTTCCAACCTGTGTCCCTGGGCTGGGGCCTGGGAGCCTAGCTGAGCCCATAGATGGGCCGTAAGCACAGCTTCCCGGCCCAGAGCACCCGTGGGTGTCTCTAATGAGAGCCACGTCCACTGCCCACTGCTGTCCCTTCACCATGAGCAAGAACCTTCCCTGACGTCCCAGCGCAAGGGGATTGTCCACGTCCAGGGGTGCAGACAGACGGGGCTCTGCATTGTCTGGCTGTGCCTCGAGGCTTTTTATAGCAGACCCAAACCCAAGATATCACTAACAGGAAAGATAGCAGCCCTGGGAACTCGCACATCAGCACATGCCATCTACACTTTGCTTTCGGCAGTACAGAGCACCCATCCCAGCTCCCGCCGTCGGAGCTGGGAGGATCAGGATGTCTAAACATCAGGCCAACAAAGCAAAAAGCTTTCCCTCCACTACCTGCTTCCGAGTCTCCAGGCCCAACCCTTGTCCTCAGCAAAACCAGGGCCTGGAGGTGAAGGAGCGTTGAGTCGATGGTTGTTTATGTATTTGTTTTTACCGATGAAACCCTAATGGCCTCATGGCGTTTAAAAGGCAACTTCCCTTCCTTCCCAGTGGTCTGCCAAGATGCGCTGACTGCCCCTCCTCAGACGCCATCTGAAAGCGTGCGTCTTTAGCCACTGGCCCCTAAAAATAATTTATAAAGAGCCATCGCAAGACAGGGCGACAAGACGGAGCACAATCTACCATGAGGCTGCTGGTAAGTGTATAGATGTCCTTTTCTTTCCCCTTGTTGTGATCAAATGTTGTATCCTGTTTATGGTGTTGCTATGGCAAAAGCAGACAACATCTGGAACAACATGAGTCCTGTCTGATGCTGACGAGCGGCGTGGAGTTTATAGGCGAGGTAGTGGACTGTGTTGCTGGAATATAAAACATCTGCGGCGTCCACCGTGCCAGGCATGATGGCATGACAATAAGGACAGGGTGTTGTAGGTGCGGCACGTTGCTGCTTCTCCCCGTTCCGCGAAAAAGCCTTGGTTAGGTTGGCATGAGCCGCTTACTGCATGGCCCTGCTGGCTCTCAGCCCACAAATGCTTGTTGACTAAAGGATAACGTGGCACATTAAAGGCGGGCCATCTCTCTGACCCATTGCTTTCCCCTCCAAGGGCTGTCTTGCTGTGGGGACAGAGCTCCGTTAGCAAGTTTTTCCCCTGATGCTCAGCTTAAATTTTCCTTTGCTTAATCCAGCCCCGTTGATCCTAGTTACAAACCTGTCCTGTAGCAGGCTTGGATACGCTGACATGGGTAGAAAGGAAATATCTGCTCTATCGCTGCGTTGTCTTTGGCTGTAAGTTTGCAGGCACATGGCCAAGGCCAATGCAGGAGGCTAAAATGAAGTGCCTATAACATCCTGCCAGGCTATCCTGGGTGCTCGGACCTTCTTTTATTGCAGTGCAGCGAAAGCCCTTGGAGGCACGAGGAGAAATAAGCCGATGACGTGGCGGTTATCTCTGCAGAGGGCAAAGGGTTTTATTGGTTTTTATTACCAAGTGCCCAGAGCAAGTCAATAGAGTGAGTCAATAAATGCCCTCCATTGTGATGGGTCCTGTGTGAGCGAGTGATGGGAAGAAAGAGGGAGCAGAGGCCTCTCCAGAGCCGAAAGTGGGAGGTTATGGTTCGCACTCCTTCCAGGTACCAACCAGCAGCTGAGAGGAGGCGAGGGGGAAGCCCTCAAAACATGCCGCCAGTCTGGGTGGATACAGGTGGAGCAGAGGTAGCAGCAGGGCAGGCCTCCTTCCCAACCCGCTGGGCCCTAGCCCTGGTGTGGAAAGACCCCAACTGAGGAACCGAGCCGTAGTGGAGGGTGGGGAAGGGGGGAGCTTCAGTCCCCTTGGCCCGCTCCCTCCTTGCCCTGCTGCTGGGCGTTCCTCTGGCGGGGCAAGCTTCAGATCCACTTGCCTTCCCTGCGCACCATGCATCTGTCAGGCTGCTGCGTTGTCAGCGCCCGGTGGAAGTTGTCAGAGGGAAGCTGGGAGCTCGGGTAGCTGAGCAGAGGGCACGTGACGCCGCCGGACCCTGGGGCGGCTCGGGGCAAGCAGCGGTGGCCTGCAGCAGCGAGGCAGCCCCCTGGACCATCGCGCCACCTCTGTGATATCCAGGGCAGCCTGCTCTTCCCGGCTGCGCGCAGACTCAGGCAGGTGACTCTGCCTCGGTCCTGTGTGGGTGGCAGGCCTGGCAGCCAGAAGGGCTAGGAATGTAAATGTTTTCCTCAGTGGAAACTTCGATCCGGCCTTGGATGCACGGGCCAGAGAAGGTGTTTCCGAAGCAAATTCCATGGCTGCTTCAGACCATGTTTATGAGGACTTACAGGTGGGTCTTCTTGCATCTGAAACCCTCCGCGGCCTCCGAAGTGGCGGGGTGTCGATAATATCACGTACGGGGTATGTGGCTTGCAGACAGCAAGGGAAATGGGGGAGCAGAAGCCAAGCGTGGGAGGGTATGCACGCAGCTCTCGTTCGCTGACAGCACCTGCTCGTGGCTGCGGCATGGGGAAGCTCTGCGGATAAGCAGGGGTCTGCCAGGCAGTGAGAGGCCCGGCTGGTCTGTCCCCACCTCCTCCCTGGCTTTAGGTGTGACATATTCCCTACAAGTATTTCGCCGCTGCCCTGTGCTCTCCAGCCACGCAGCGGTAAAGTGAGTGCAGCAGCAATTTCCTTTTATGCCTAGATTTAAAGAGCAGGCACAGCTCGCCCCACAGGAGCCCTTGTCTGACTCTGCCAGGCGCTCGGTGAAGAGCTCTTCGGAGCGAACACTCGAGGGGAGATGCTCTCGGTTGCAGGAGCCTGATGCTAGGTTGTGACATCAGTTGGGGGATGACGTATGCCACCGTAAGGGGTTCAGGGCAATGTGGAGGAGACCGAATCTCTTTGACATGCTGGATGTCCAGCAGAGCAGGGACCTGCTTTGCAAACACAGCTTGGTCACTTTATTATGCTAAATTTAAATTGGATCCTGGTAATAACACTATGATCTAGCTGTGGCTAATAAATCCACGTGCAGTCTTCTGTTCATAGAGGTTTGTGTGCTTCCTAAGCAGTGGCTGTTATTCTTAGAAGACATCCCTGATGGAGAAAGGCTCAGGCCATAGAGACTGCAAGTTTGTTAGAAACGGGACGCACTTGGGAATGAGGGAAAGAAATAGCTGGAGAGGACTGTCCTGACAAGACAAGTGCCTGTGAATCTGATGACTTGATCCTGGGAAGAAGCAGTTGGGCCTTAGGGCTTGTCACCCACATCCCCACCTTCCACAAATATGCATGCCCAGATGAAAGATGGGTTGGGAGTAGGGCGGTGAGAAGCCTGGTGTTCAGTGATCACTCAGAGCCAATAGACAATCGTCTGTGACGCTCAGTGTCTCCGTTTGACTTCTCAGCATTGCTTAGCCTTTGTACAACCTAAAGGTGAGTTTTGACAGCTCACACACAAGCCTCTTAGACATACAGTCCCCTTCATCTCCCTTCCCAAGACAAATGTGGCTGTGAACATTAGCGCAGCCCAGGATTTCAAATACTTGAAACCAGTCTATTGACTAAGCAAACTAGTGACGCTCAGTTAGTCCTTGAGGTGCCGCAGCCCTGCAGGCTTTCCCTGAGACCTCTCTACCATTCTTGTCTTGCTAAGTCCTTTAGTCCCATGTTGTGGGGCTCAGGTCTCTCAGCCTCTTGTGGGTGCTTCCTGAATGAGGCCAACGTGGGCAACACAGCTGGCTGAATGCCCCTTATCTTTTCCTCTGGGATGGGGGGGGTGGGGTGGTGTTGCTTATTTCTTTGTAGTAGCATCCATCTCCCAGTCTCATGTGATCACAAGGTTGCCTCTTGGGTTCCCTGCAGCATCCTGTGCAGAAGTGGGGGCAACTCCCGGGACCCCAGCTCACCCCGAAGGAACCCGTGCCCAGGAGGTCTACTCTGCGATGCAGGATCCCTGTGCCAGCAGCGCTGGCGTCACTCTCTGTCCCTGCTCTGCAAGGGGATGGGAAGCATTGCTGTTCTTGCCCGTTTCTTCTGAATTCCAAGCGCTGTCATGGCTGGTGGCGTTTGCTGCTGTGTGTCTTTCTCCGTTCTGGGTGTATGTGCGCGATGTGGACGCTGAGCTCCCCAGGCTTTCCTGCTACAGGTGCCTCATGTTGCATTTGGGATTCTCTGTCACATGCACGGAGTCAGAATACCACTCACCTTCCACAGGCTCTGGTCTGGACTGGATTATTTCTTACGCTTAGCAGATCGTAATCAGTTATCAAGGGGTAATTCTGCATGTTTTGGACTGTGTCTCTAAGGGTTTTGTCCCAAGCCCTGGTCCCAGTCGGGACATTCCTGCTGCCTGCCTTCTTGCTAGCGATCTGCTGCCTGCAAGGTACACAATAAAGGGCTATTTGAACCCTCCCCAGTTGTCCTCCACAGTTTTAATGGGGATTTCTAGCTGCTGCATTCTTGCACTTGGGGTGTTTTCTTAGTTATTTTGCCTCCTGGTACTGAGCAGTGTTCAGTGATCACTCAGAGCCAAGGAATCGGATGGAGAAATGCTTCGTTCAGCATGTGAGTTCTGATTGGAAATGGGCAAGGTGAACTTCTGTGTAATAGAAGAGCCAGGGCAGGTCTATATGACAGGACGTGGGGCCTTGTGAAGATGCAGGAGCCAGCTCTGCACAAGTTAGCTCACCTACGAGAAGCAGGATGTGGCTGTTGCTCAAGGACAGCGTTCCCTCTCCCAGCAGCTTCCCAGGCTCTGACCCCAGCATACGGCAAGTTGCACTTGTTTTGAGCAGCCTTGAGGTAGATTTTAAGCCTCCCTCTGCTCATAACCGATGTTGTGTCTTGCTGTGAAGTGGCTGGAAAGGGCCAGTGCTGATAAATATTCCCCGGACTGGGACCGGCCAGCTCCTGGGGCTGATGATGACCAGGATAAGTTGTTCACATGTAGGCCGCTGGTTCAAATCTGCCTCTGGTCTGTGGTGTCGGGACGTTATTGCATTCAAGGGCTCTTTGGTGAAGAGGGCAGAGGGGAGGGAAATCCCTGGTTCACAGAAAGCACCAGCTGTAATTGCTCCTCTCCTTGGCAGTGGCAGCATAGAGGCCAAGGACTGAACAGGGCCAGGGAGAATGACTGTTCTGCTGCTCTTGTTTCATCGTTTCATAGTTGTTAGGGGCTGGAAGGGACCTTACACATTATCGGGTCCAGCCCCCCGGCACTTGGCGATGGCTTTGGGTCGGCTGCAAGGTCCAGCAGCAGACGGAAGGTTTCCTGAGCTACCCCCGTGGTGTGCACAGGACAGGATTTTCATCCTCCGGTTCTATCCTTCCAGTGCCATTGCCCCTTGCCCCTGTCCCTCTGCTTGTCTCAGACTGCTTGTACGCAAGGCTGACTTTCACTGGGACCTCTTCCCCATCCTTCGACGGCAGGTGTGCGGGGAGCAAAAGTTTCCCAGCGAGGAGACTTGAGCCCCGTTGCTGGCTGGAGAGCAAGCCCAGACCCCCGTGCAAACAAGGCAGCACCGAGGTGTGCGGCGTGGGGTCTGGTTTACAGTCGCTCACCGACTTAAGGGGTTGCTGCATGTCTTTATATTCCCACTTGGGCTCCTTAGAGCCATGCAAAGAGGGAAGCCTGACACCTCGTAGGCCATAAAAGGCAAAGAGCCTGGGAGAGCCTATGGGAGAGAAGCAGGTCACTGGGAGGCATTTCGCCATGAGCTGCAATGTCAGGCATTCGGGCTGTATATAAATGGATTAGGATTCTTTAAAGATCTCTCTCTCTCTCCCCTCCCTCCTACCTCATTCTCGGGAGAGTTTACAGGAGCCTGTTTGGCAGGGGGAGGAACTTTCTGCATGAAGGTTTGTCTAACGGTGCCCGGCACGTTAACGAGGGTCTCGATTAGCTTGGGGTTTCTGAATCTCTTTAGGGAATCTTGCTTTTGAGGCTGGTGTCGGGCTTGTCTGTTTATCTTGCGAATACTTTGATGCCACAGTAATTCGTCTAACAATAACATATTCCTGCAGATAATTCCAGCCAATCTCTTTCTACCCTAAATAGTCTGTGCACAGTGCCTTCCCCAGGACGCTGGGATCCAAACCAAGGCCCCGGCGCCAGCCTGCGCTGCGCACCGCTTCCAAGGAAGGAGTGGTTGGGCAGAAGGGGGATGTGGTAACTAGACTCCCGTTGAACTCCCAGCAAGTGCACGACCACTGTGGACATGCATTTCCAAGCTCTCCATGAGACCCGATGGAAGTTGAGCCTGTCCTGAGAGGAGTGACCAGAAATGACCTGACTGCAAAGAGTCAAAGGAGCAGTGGAGATCCAGGAAACCCTCTGACATTAGAGTCACGGTCACCTGGAGGAAAAGAGGAGGGGAAGCAGAAGAGGACACAGAGCCTGTGTGCGAAGGGAATGCGTTGGCTGGTGAGAAGTCGGTGGATGTCGGCTGTGTGGACAGCTGTTCAGGTAGGGTAGGTCTGGCAAGCACCCAGTGCTGCAAGCTCCTTTGTCAGGAGCTGCCACCCTGCCCTGGACTCCGGCATGCCAGGCTTTGCTGCCCATCTCCACCGCCTCCGACTCTAAGTGATGCTGATTCACATGACCTGGGAACCGAAGACTCCCAGCAGTCCGTGAAGTAAAGGGAAGGCGGTGCCGAAACCGCTTTAGACACCCAACGTGTGAGAAACCTCCATTTCGAGGCATTTGCCAGCACGCCGGGATGGAAGCCTCGACCTGGCACTGCTCTGGCTATTTGCTTGATGGCAAAAGTCAGATGAGAGAGCAAGACTCTCCGCTCCCTAGGAAAACCTCCAGGATGAAACGCGAAGATGATGCTCTTCGGAGTAAGAAGGAAGTCAGCCGGGAGGACCTGTGGTTTGAAGCGGAGCCAGGCGACCCCCTGGATGCCAGTTACGATGTGCATGTCTCTACCAAAAAGGTACAGATGAGCAAAAGTGTGCGCGAGAGCCGGTCCACGGGGGTGGTGGCAGGGAAGTCGTGCTTGGAAGAACAGACTATAACGAAAGGACGTGGGAAAAGGTTTGTGAAAGGCGAAGCCTCGATGAAGGTGTTGGAGATGCAGCTCAGCCGGCCGCACTTGGCAGCAGGGCCCGAGAGCAGGAAGGTGAACCCCGTTGTTTATAGGCTGGAGGAAAATGAATTCAGCATCTGTGGTCAAGAGGGGGAAATCTCTCCTTTTGCCCACCCTGAGCCTGCAGGAACAAGGGAAGCAACAGAAAACAGAGCCCCGCAGGTGCAGGGACGCCTCGGGAGCGAGCCGGCAGCAAGCACGAGTGGAAATATGATCAACACTTTCCAAGGAACCCTGAGGAAACAGATAAGCCGCTCAGACTCAGAAGGCAGCACGGAGAGCAGACAAGTGAACAGACTGACATTGAACTCTCCCTCCGAGGAATTTAAACCTGCTGTCCCCGCCAGATCAGACAGCTGGGGGAGAGGAGCCACAGCAATGGACTGCGTGCTGCAAAGCAAGCAGGGCACAGCGGCTCCATCTGCCTCGCACGGCCTCCAGGACAGCAGTGATCAAGGAGGAAACTTCAGGCAGACCATTAGTGCTGCCTCTCAGCCCAAAAGCTTTGCAGACTGCCGCCCAAGTGGTCAGGCTCACGCGCAGGAGCCACTGGGGAAGCCAGAGAAAGTTGAGCAGGTAGTGAAGAGCCTTGAGATAGTGGTCTCTGCTACTGCAAGCTGCACTGTGGTCACTAGAGATGCTGACATGGATCCAAGAGGCAACAGCGGCCTGGGCCTCGAGCGCAGACGAGGTTTCAGGAGTGAGGCAGGCACGATGGGGTCCAATTCGAACAGCCAGGGAAGCTGCGCGCCAGCCCCCAGCCTGCAAACCAAGGAAAGCCTGGCAGCTGTTCCTAGCAAGGCTGTCACAATGGCAGGGGTGCTGCAGGAACTACCCCGCTGCCCAGCCGAAGCCAGCAAAAACCGGGCAGAAATCACATTGCGGAGCAATGGAATAAAATTAACAGGAGAGAGGATCCCAGGCCAGGATCTCGCCCAGCAGGAGCAGAAAGTGAGGAGAAATGAAGAGGATGAAAAGGTGCTGAAAGTGGCTGACGTGAAGAAAACCTTTGAAAAGCACAAGTCGGCAGAGGGGAAAGCAGCAGCACCTCCGCCCAGTCCTGCCAGAAAAGGTGAGATATGTTAACTGCTGGGGCGGTTGGCTTGCAAGAAGTTTATCTGTGTGGTAGCATCAGATTTCACAGCGTAGTGTGAAACAACCTGCAGGTGGGAGTTCGGTGCGGAGATGAGTCTGATGCGCTGGGGTTGAGAAGCTCTTCAGAAAAGAGCTGCCTGAGAAAAATGGAGCAGCAGCTGTGGTCCATTCACAGCCAGCCGCCCTCTAGCACAGCTCCCCGGTGAGGAACCCAGTGTGGGCTGATGCAGTCACATTCCCAGTAGAAATGCAACCTGAGGTGACAGCTGTTTGGCGAAAAAAGAGCCTTCTCCGTATAAACGTTTCCTGCAATGACAACGGTAATACCAAGCTTTTATAAAGAGCGTTTTTCATCAGTCGCTGGTCATAATGCGTGCCCTTTGATACCATTCTTCTTCCACCTTCTCACGTACTCATTCTGCCTCCGGACTCTGGGGGAACAGTTTTTCTTTGATTTATTCCTGTTGGTACAAGATTGATTTCTCCCCCCACCATTCCTTTTATCCTTCTGGTGCGATTCAGCTTCATGACACTTCTGAGAGTAAGACTGTATTAACATGAAGCTAAGGGCAAATGTAGATCGTTAAAATGAAACCGGTAAAACCGTGGGTGAGACGGAGATTTGAGATCAAGCTAGAAATGAGCATGTAGATGTGTCAGTGGGATGCTGCTGGTGTTCTGCACAACAGTGGTTTTCAACCTGTTTTCACTTGCAGACCCCTAAAAATGTGGCAGGGGGTGTGGACCCCTTTGAGTTGTAAGTGTGGGTATTTGCATACTTTTGATCGATCATGGTCATCTTTTGTGGACCTTTTGTGGACCCTGGGGGTCCGTGGACCACTGCTGTCAAACTATGCTGAACAGTTCACATACCCTGGCTATTGTGTGAGCTGGTAGGTTTTTGTGCATTTTACCTGTAGGGAGAGCATAAGGGTTAAGAGACAAGAATATTTTTGTATTAGTAAATGGTGTTTAAAAGGAGGTCTGGATTTCTGCTCTGTATATGGTGTCTATGTTGCTATAGCACCTCTGCAAAGAACCAGCCCAGCTTGCCCAAATGTCAGCGATGATACAAAGTGCCTTGGCAGTGAAGAGTTACAGGAGTGTAAAGCCCCGTCGCTGCAGGTTCTCAGGAAAAGAAATAGGTGCATCACGAAATGTGTGCAGTAGAGCAAGTTATCAATAACCAGAGAGACTAGCATCGCTCATGCTGACTCCTCTCCTGGGGCTTGGGTTATAGTTCGGACCATCATCTTTTACTCACCTGGGGTTTTGTCTGACCCAAATAGCACAGCCTGGCTGGAAAACGCGCTTCCTAACTTATCAACTGATTCTGAAGCAATTGTGCCAGGCCAGAGAGGCATGCAGCATTTGGGGGAATAGAAAGGGCAGATGGATGCAATAGGTCTTCCTCCAGCTATGTCTAGAGCTATAGGACAATGGCCCCTCGTTTTGCCACCTTTGTGGTCTCATCTGTTTAAAAATCTGAAGAATTCATTAAAAAACATGCATCCATCTATCCATGTAGCCACTTGTTTTTGGAAATGTATTCTGCTTTTGAATAATTTTTTCTGACTCTCTGGTATCTCTCCCTAGCAGTACTGAACTAGACACATAAGGATGAGGTGAAAGAGGAATTCAAAATAGGTGGACTAATCAGGACTTAGATATTGAATATAGCAAATTTAATTTAAAAAAATGCTACAAGAATAACGCTGCTAGATCCACACTTTATTGTTCATTGCCAAAAGCCTCTGGTTCCCATGCAGAACCTGGCTGAATTTTTTTCCTGTTCAGCACAAGAGGAAAGTAATGCTTCAAAGATAGTCATTTAAAAAAGAAAACACCTCTTTTTTTTCTTCTTCTTCTTTTTTGTGTTCTGCTTTCTGGCCTTTCTCTTTCCCGTTAATCATCTGTTACATCTAAGAGAGGCAACAAAGAAACTCCATCTGTTGCAATCAGTTGCTTCATTTTCTTAATCTAGTGTCCCAACATTTTAATTAAGAATTAGGATTGAAATACAAGGAAGGACAAAAGTACCGAGCTGGGGACTGTGTGGGGTAAGGAAGACCACTAAAGCACTCTAGGGATGCAACTGTCTTCAATTTAAATATACCTTTCATGGGGAAGCATCTCAAAACCTTTTTCAAATTACAGATAGGGAGTGTGTGTTTCTAAAAATGTGCAAGAGCGATGTATCCATGCATTATACATGCTTGTCTGTGTACTGTAATATAAATTGTACCTCATTATAAAATGTACTTTAAAGCGATCTGGATCAATAACCTTCTGTTCACGATCCTGAATACAGTTACTAATGATTTATATTTATTTATAATACCGTGTGCTCCCTGGCCCTTGCCACATTTCTCTCTCCAAGCAACGTGCTAATTGCATAATCGCAAGCACTTAAGCCACTCTGCTCATTCCAGTAGACTCCAGCATGCCACCCTTGGGAGGAGGTTAGTTGGGCTACTTTTCCACTTCCCAGATGGGAAACTGAGTCTCAGAGGTGAAGTGACTTGCCCCAGATCAACCCGGAGGTCAGTGGCAGAGATGAGAATAGCCCCTTCTCCCCACTCCCTGAACTGCTGACATCTTGCCCGTGTGCCTTAACCCTCACGTTTGTCCTGCCTCCCTGACATGAAAGACATCATCTCTCTCCTGTGCTTTCCAGGGCACTATTTTTTTTTTTACCAAATGTATCTGAGATTGCTCCAGTTATCTCCATTTCATTATTCTATAGCTCCCCTTTCTGGCCAAGAATTGAATGAATCCTGAGGCCAAACCATATAGGTTTCTCTCTCTCTCTCTCTCTCTCTCTGAACAAATGCTTTGCTAGATCTGGGGAACAGATCACCACAGGGCAACATTTCCTTGAGAAGGCTTTTTAAAATGTGTAATGGTTTTACCACATTCAAGAGCTATGGTGTGTTGACTCTCAGCAGAATTTTTAGCTTGGCAGCTGCTGAGCATATGACAAGCACTGAAATGCCCCCCCTGAAAATAGACTGGGTAATGTCTTTAATGAAGCTGCCCCCGCCTTTGATATGTGTGTAATGCAGGGACAGGCAATTATTTTGGGCAGAGGGCCGCTTACTGAGCCATTAAGGCAGGCAGGAGCAGATCAATATTAATTTTCTAAATTTTTTAGGGGCCCCGCGAGCTGGATACATTGGCCCGATGGGCCACATCCAGCCCGCAGGCCATATTTTGCCCACCCCCAGTCTAATGTATACTGAAGACTGCAGCGTAAAGAGTGGTGCTATTACAAACACAAAGAAATGGGTCTTGTTTTTTAAATTGTAGCCAATTTAGGTCTCTGCATTAGTGATTTGAAAAAGAAGCCTTCATTAAAAACAAAACCCAACAAAAACCTAAGAAAAAATGTAAGCCTCTAAATCAGAGGGAGATGTCATCTTTACGAGCAACTTAAATGAGTCCTGGATTCGGCCTGCGTATTGATGTCTTGTTGTGAGGAATAAAAAGATACGATGGCCTGAGCTAAGGACTGAGCAACGTGTTGTTGAGCATTGCTGTCATTGCAGAGTTGGGGCTGGGAAGGCTGCATGCGTGTATTTAACTAGCTTTAAGAAGCAAATGAATAAATAAATACCCACCACAACTGTCCTGGAAAATCATATAGCCTGATACTTCCATAATCAGGAAGTGCTAAAGCTAAACGATCACGTCTGGCATATTTTGTGCGACTTGGGAGTTAAGCTGCGATATGACAGGACTGCCAATGGCTGAGCTCCTTTAACCCCACTCAAAGCCAGTTTTCTTCATTCAGAATATATTTAGCAGGGAGGAAACTCGGCCCGGGAGTTTAGAGCATATATCCACAAGTGTGAGCCAGATTCAGCCTTGAGGTTGCCTCTCTGGCTCTGAACAACCGGGTTGAGACTTGTTGTCCGTCCAAGAGCAGATGCAGAAACCAATCCATCCCTCCCGCCAACCCCAAATGCACAACGGCACGGTCAGATGCACTGAAGAAACCTCTCCTCCAACTGAACGGAGCTGCCTCGGGCATTACATCTGTGCTGTCAAAAGTTACTTCTCTTGAACACTTGTTCCCTGCAAAGTATACCCTGAGAAAGATGGGAGCTAGCCAAGGCCCTCAAGCAACCATTCTGTCCCGTATTATTTTTCCTTGTAACATGTTTTTTCCACTTATACGTGTTGTCCTTAAAACACCCATAAACATACCACTGTGGGTACGGAGTGGATATAAGGGCTTGAGCAGGAAGAGAAAACTTGGAGCATGGCTTGCGGTTCTGCTCCACTGCAGCTTCGGAGGAGCTGGGTGCGGGACCCTCAAATCACAACCCGCATACCCTCTTTTGTCAGAATAATGTGACTTATTTTGCAAGGGAGTTGCTTGTAAAGAGCACGGTGTGCACAGAGTAGCATGATGTTGCACTGTTGGGATAGATGCAGGTTAAATTTAGCAGCTGACATGAGCTGCAGAGGTGTGGTCATTGTGGTTCAATTTGCTCTGCTCCGTTTCTATAAAGATAAGATAGGAAGAGAGTCAGCGTTGTGTCATACCTCCGTCTGGAGTCGAATTTGTAGCAACCAGGCAGAGTTTAATTTCTAGCAACCATAGTGCTGGTGAGCTCTTTGGGACTAGGACAGCCTTAGTGGAAGTCCTCCCAGCTGCATGAATTTGCTAGTATAATGTAAACCTTGGAGGGAGAAAATAGGCTTTGATGTGTGAGCTGAACACTTTTTTTATATATATATATTTAGTGTTGAGGCTAATGCTGGGGGAGCAGCAGCCCACTAGCTAGAGCAGTGTAGTCCTGCCAGAATAATTAAACTAAGTGCCCTTCACTTCTTGCAGCATGCTACCTTGTATGGTGAGCCGGTCAGACTTTAAATGGCTCGTTGGTATGGGTCAGAGTTTGAAGGCACTTTTGCAGCTCTGCCTTTTGGGTGCTTTTTCTGGAAGCGACAGTGAGGATTTGACAGGGGTTGCCATTCCTCCCCCTCGTGCCTAAGAGCTGGTTTCGGCACGCTCCCGAGGCACGCAGGATGCCTCTGGCCAAGGAGGCACGACAGATCTGCCCCATCGTAGTCAGGCAAGATATCAGGGCAACTTTTGAAAGAATAAGGGTGGACAAATTTAATCCAGGCATATATATCCTCCCTATCTTCAAGGTATGTCCCAGTATGACATTCCTGCTCCCTTCCCGTCATCGGGCGAGTTGTGTGCCGTTGTTGCCGCTGTTCTCCCCCGGCGGTGGGTGAAGCCGCTTTGCTGCGATTCGTATTGTGTTTTAAGTTTGCACGATGCCTTAGGGTGAAAGGATCTAGACATGCAAGTTCCCATTGTTTTAGTTTAATACTAAGAGAGTTTGAGGCCTGTGAATTATTACTCTGTATAAAACGCACACGGCTGTAAAGCGCCACGGAGGCTGATAGCGAAGGGACTGGCCGCCAGGTTTTTAGCCTCGGCTCCACCACTGACTCACCGTGTGACCTTTGGCAAGTCACGTACGTGTGCAGAATATATGAATCGCCGTTCGGCTCTGCTAACCTGAAACGATTCGTTGCCATTGAAGTCCGACGATGCCAAACGACTTGGGGGTTTTCTGATTTTCGTTTTTCTTTTTTTGATTCCTTTTGTTTTGCTGCTGAAGGTGGTTTTTCCTTCTTTGCTTTTTTGCCAGAGCAGGAGGGCAGAGGGGAAGATTAGCTGGAAGGAAGATGTTAATCCTGAAGTGCCGAGAGGTTAATCTTTGGGCGTCTCTCTTTCTTACCAAGGTGGCAATGTTTGCACCGAGGGAGAGCTTTCTGCTTCGCGGGGCCGTGGTTAAAACGCTGTCAAAGTTTCAGTCTGTTTGTCTGCCTGGTGCCGCCTGCCGCGCCTGCTGCGAGGCCTGTCCCCATGGCTCGGGTCGGCGTGCCTGACCCGCACCTGTTGGTCACCAGGACTTCAAATTTACACCCGAATCCCCTCAGGCGCCTGCAATACGGCACGTGACACCAGCAACTTTTATTTTACAGCCTCCCAATCCCCAGCCAACCGCGCCACGGCTGCGTTTTCCAGCGACTTTTAGAGGGAGCCGCGTGCCTGCAGCTCCTCGGAGAAACCCCGCGTCTCACATTTGCCAAAGCTCATCCCGAGCTGCCCAAACGAGCCACCTCGTCCGGCAGTGCCCGCCGGCGCCGCGCTGTACCTGGCGTAAAGGCGCTGTGGGGCTCGGAGGTGGAAGGGCGCGGTGGGGGGACGCGGAAGGCAGGGGCCGTGTAGCACGATGGGGCCAGCCAGGCCGGGGTGCCCCTCGTGCGACAGTCGTGCGTGGCACGGCTCGCACCAGGGTGTGGGGTGCCCTGGGCCAGGTGCTGCCACCAGGAGCCCTCACCGGGCACTGAGGGGGCGGGGGCGGGGCCTCGACTGTTCAGCCCCGCCCCCAGATAGCGGCAGGGGGAGGTGCCGCTGGCCCCGTCCCCGCGCTCCTATTGGCCGCGCGAGCTGTCGCTCGGTTTTGCTTCTCCCCCTCCCCTACGAGGGAGGCGGGGCGAGCGGCGCGGAAGGGGGCGGGGCCGGGCTGGCGCTGGCCCTTCCCCCCCCTTCCCGTGCGCGGCCGCCAGTCCGAGGCGGGCGCGGCGCCGGGCGGAGCGCGAGCGGGAGCGGAGCGGCGGCACCGGGCGGTGAGCGGGCACGCGTGCGCGGGCTGGGTGCAGCGGGGAAGGGCGCAGGGTGAGGTGGGTGTAGCCTGGCTGCAGGAAGGGGGGAGGGTGCTGGGTGGGGTGGGTGCAGCAGGGCGGAGGGTGCTGGGTGGGGTGGGTGCAGCAGGCCGGAGGGTGCTGGGGTGCAGTGGGGGAAGGGTGCTGGGTGGGGTGGGTGCAGCAGGGTGGTGGGTGCAGCAGGGCAGAGGGTGCAGGGTGGGGTGGGTGCAGCAGGGCGGAGGGTGCTGGGGTGCAGTGGGGGAAGGGTGGTGGGTGCAGCAGGGAGGGCGGAGGGTGCTGGGGTCCAGCGGGGAGATGCTGGGCGGGGTGAGCGCGGCAGGGCAGGGGCAGGCGCTGGGTGGGTGCATCCGGGCACACGTGCTGGCAGGCCGGGCCGGGTGGGGTGAGGCGGCCGCGCCGCGGAGGCTGGCGCCAGGCATGGAGCAGGGGGCCGCAGTTCTCTGCTGCCCCGGGGGAACAAAGGGAGGCTGGGGGAGGCCGAGCGCTGATAACCGGTGCCGCGCTGCTTATTAGCTGGTGGTCTGGGCTGAGCCCGTCCTGGGTGCGGGGGTGCTGTCCCAGCCCCGCGAAACAGGGGCGACCCTGCCAGGCTGGGGTGCGCAGGCACCCGGCTGGCGGAGACGGGCGCAGCAGAGTCCTCCTCCCTAGCGGAGAGATGCTGTGAAAAATGGCGCAAAAACAATGCATGACGGAGGCTTCCTGAGGATGGGGAGGGCTTGGCAGGTTGGTCTCTGGCCCTGTCACGGAGGAGGCTGGAGGAAAGAGCGGTCCACGAGCCCGAATTCCCATCCCTTCTCCCCGGCAACGAGTCCAGCCGTTTCCCCTTCTTCCCCCCCAACCCTCATCTGTCACATGTGATTTCTGGGTGGCAGTCGGCTGGGTATCCCGAGGCAGATTGCATGCCCAAGGTCCGATCTCTCTGTATTATGCGAGAAGCAAACCGAGGCTTTTGTTCTTCCGTTTTTGGACTCTACGTGCAGCAGAATTAGTCAGCTCCACATCATGTGCGTGTCACCCTGCAGCAGGCTGCTCCCCTCCTGCCGCTCCATCTAGAGCAGAGGGAGGGAGATGACTAAGTGCAGAACGTTTCCTTTAGGCTTCGGTTGCATTGTGTCAGGCAAGCCGGTGTCACGCTGTATTACAGGATACTTTAAATCCACTTGAAAGCCGAAGAAAGCATGTGAAATGCGCACTTCGGAGTCGGTTCCTGCATAAAGAGCTGCTTTCTTTCATCCTTGGAAAGTTCAAATGAAAGGGAGGCAACATTATTTTTTTTTTTTGCCCCCCCCCCCCCTTGGAAAAAGAGATGAAAAAATGACGGAGGACACTGTTATAAAACTGAAGCTTGATAGAGAAGTTTCCAATCAATTCAACTCCCAAAACAAACAAGTGATTCACGCTGCGTGGCCTCAACCCAGAAAATGTAGCATTGTGGCAGGGCACGAGGAGCTGATAGACTTGATGCTGCCTGGAAACAGAAGTGAAACTGTGCGCTGTTTTATTTTTCTAGATAAGCGATCGGCATTGGCGATACAGGTTTTTTTTTTCTCTTGGTTTGAATAATATAAAGTCTCCGAGAAGGCTGACGTGACTGTCACGAGTGCATATATGGCCTCGTTCATGCAGCAGCAAGTGGTGCGTACAAGTGTTCCCCGTGTCCGGGCCTGACCACGTTAGCAAAATGAAGGAACGTCTTTACTAATATTGGGCCTTGCTTAACTGTGGGGTGGGATGCGTCTGATGTGTTTGACGTTAACCTCTATTTCCGTGCTCATTGGGCGGGGGGGAATGGGCCTAGGAGCTGTGTTATATGCATTGGAGGTTGGGGGAGAGCTGCACGAACTGACACAGCGCATGCCCTGATGAGCGTGTGTCTGCATGTAACAGGGATGGAGAAAACAGCAGAGGCCTTGCAGGGCGCAAGAGGTGTGTTTTTCAACTGGAAGCATTTAAATCATTTTCGCACGCCCAGGAAGGCAGGTTGCCATGCACCAGCTGATATATTTTTGTCTATAGCCGTGTTTGCCAAAGGTTGCATACACAGAGGCACAAGATCAAATGGGGTTGTGGCAGTGCAGAAGCGCTGTTTGTTTTCGTGGCGTTTTGAGTATTTCCAGGAGCTGCTGTAAGACTCGGCACCCTCAGAGCCCTCTGGGACCATGTGCTTTGTGTTTGTTTTTAACATCGCTTTTCAGAACGGTCAATTTTGTAATGGTCAATTTTGTAATGGTCATTTGCAGCCTGGCGCACAGATTGCTTTAATCAGCATTTGTGCCTTCCTCTTTTTTTTTATGTCCCGGGCTGGCATTACTGTCTTCTAGCGAGCTGCCTTTTCAAACATCATTGGATTTTTCAAGTTAAATCTTCGTGCTTATTGCATCTGTCACTTCTGGGATTCCTTCCAAATGCAAGGCAGAGATTCAGTGTAATGGCAATGAAATAGAGTGTTTGGAAGGGGAAAATATCAGCTTTCCTTCGCGATACCGCCGAGAAGAGCACAAAGGAAATAACACTTAATAATCGTGTATTACATATGTGTTAAAGTTAATGTAAAGATTTTCACGGCTACTTCATAAACTGGCTCGGTGAAGCAGGGCAGCGTGTTGTGATTGCAGGAGTGAGGAGGAGGCTGGCTTTTATTTTGCTGCCACCTCGGTGGCATAAAGCGAGTTTGGGTGCCGGCTTCCTCTGTCGAAGACATGAGCAAAACACTTCCTGGCCTTCGGTTTCTGCTTGATGAGGTCATCAGTGCACCACTCCCAGGGTGTTCACGCACCCGCACAAACAGTCTGCTGACTTCTTGAAAATAAAGATGTGGCATAATCTAAACATTAAAACCAACCTTAAGGATCTGTTGGAGCAGCAAGTCACTTGAGGATTAGAAATGCCCTAATTGTAAACCTTTGAAGTGTGTATAAATGAGATTTTTATTTATTTATTTATTTTTGATCTACCATGTTCTCACATGCTACCCCTGGAAAAAAAAATAATGACACCCCTCTAGCCAATTTGCATTGTGGCTCCTGGCTCTTGAGTCAGTCTGATTAGAAGCTGCTTAAATCCACATCATAGAGTTGGTGGCGTTAGGCTGGTGCAATACAGACAGGCATTTCTATGATTTCTCGGACTGAGGAACTTCCTTTAACGACAGGGGAGGGTAGGCAGAGTCCTTGGGAATCATCCTGGGTAACAGGACTCGGGTAACAGGCTGGGTTGAAAGGACGTCACCTGGGTTGCTTGGTTTTGAGAAGTGGCTATTGGGGTGTGTTAAATGCACCATTGTCGTGAAGGATCAGCTAGCAGTTTCCTTCCCTTGCTTTGGATGGGTTTCATTCATCTCATGCCCTTGTGGGCAAACTTTTAATGCAACAATTTGGATTGAAAAAAACAGTCGTGATTGTTGAGTTTGCGCATTGATCCGCTCGAAGAAGCGGGGTTAATGGCTGGGAAGGGTGTTAGATTGCACCACAATTATCCACCCCGCAGGTGCGGCAGTGGCAGGTCAAAGGTGCCATGCTGGCATGTCCCCTGGCCCTTTGGAGAGGGCTGCGTCCCCGCTCTTGAAGAACGCACCGAGAACGGGGCGCGCTCGGCTGGGAGAGGTCTGTAGCTGTCCTGTCGTACGGGCGCTGGGACCGTTCAGCTCATCCCATAGGGGCCAATGAGCAGATGTCAGACAGCCGGGTTTTCTGATCTCTCTTGCTCTGGGTCGCCAGTCAATCCTGACCCGAAGCGAGAAGCTCTGCCGAGCCGCGGTTCCTCTTCAGAGCACCACCGCTTCTGTTTTGCGGTAGATCAAGGTGTTGCTTTTAACTGCAAAAATACACGTATGGTTTGCAAGTGATGCGGACGGCTCAACGCGCACGTAGAGGCGATGCGCGCTTGTGAGAAGAGAAAGCCGCACGGCCGCCTGGGCCCGCCTGCTGAAATGACTAACCTTCCTTTTGCCGCTTTCCCCGTGCGAGGTGTCTGCTCGGCTCTGGGTTGCTTCTGAGCTCAGGTAGCCATTTCTGATGAGAGCAGCCAGCAGGCACTTTAGAGACGGGAGCCGTTTCTTGGGTGGGACGTTTTCACAGGTTTGTAGGCCCTCGCGAGTGAGAACAGCTGTTCTTGAGACGCCTGCAGTGCTCGAGAGCCTCGGGTGATGCCTGTTGCTGAAGGGCCGTGTGGTCGAAAAGGAGCCTGCAAACACGCAGCTTTTGCTCCCTTCCCTCCTCATCTTTTATTATTTGCAAAGAAGACCTGGGAATTTTGCAGTGCCTTCCCGTTAACCTTAAATGTCCCTCCTGGGTTTTTTTTCTGGAGGGCATTCTGTATGTGACCAAACATACATATGGTGAGTTCTCCTACCTGAGCTGAGATATAGCTTAATATAAACACCATTTATCCAAAATGCTAATCAGTCATTGCCATTAAAGGTTGGAGGGCCTCTCAACCTATAGCAATAGCAATAAATCCCTTTTTCCTCTCGGTTAACCCGATACTTCTCAACTGCTGGGGTGTCACTACTCCCTCAGTCATCCTTGCTATCTTCTAGGGTATCCCAACCCGAATTTCTAACATTAAAAGCAAAAGGAACCCAATTTTTTAAAAAAAAAATTTGCTTATAAAAATAGACCATGTAGGCTTTTTGGCAATCTTTTTATGGCATCAAAAGCAAGAAAGCCCAAGTGTGTTAGTAAGATTCAGATGTCCCTTTAAAAAAGAAAAAAGAAAGCGTCACTAAGGAGATAAGAATTGCTCTACAGTTTTTTCAGTTCGTCGTGCTCCAAGATGGAGCATGATGGGGGAAGGAAAAGGAAGGGGGGAAAATCCCATTTGTTGCACTTGTTGGATTGTTCCGAAATGGAAATGGAAATGCAGCCCAAGAACATCAAATCTGGCTTGTCTCGACCAAGCCAGACCCTACATTAGAGATATGCATGTTATCTTTGTAATGGGTTGATGGAGGCGAGGCGGCCTGGGGGAGAGACGCAAGCTGGTCAGAGCAAAATTACAGCAATTCAGTTTGATCCAGACCTGGGGCTGTCTGAATCCAGTATAATGAGCTGTTTTTCTTGCTTTCGCCTTTGATAATTCAATTAAAAAAGCAATGGAAATGAAATTAAAAGGATGGCAAGACCCATCTTAAGTGGCTGAAAACCAGGGGAGTGTGATATAACCAGGTGCGTGGAGGATGGGTTAGCAGCCCTCCTTTGGGGTCATGTTAGAGCCTAAAACAGCGGTACCTTGAACATCGGGCTCCTTGAAGGTGGTCTCCATGTCCCACCCGTGCATCTGGCCATCTGAAAATTGATGCAGATTCCCCTCCAAACAGCTCCTGGCTCTTCCCTAGTGTTTTACATTATTCCACCAACTGCACAAGGAGTTTTTAATCCAGAGTTAATGCAGTCATTTTACCCCACCACTGCTTTTCAGATACTCTTGACCAAGCTCATTGTGAAAGCTGCCATGCTTATTTCCCCTTTTTAGTCTAAGAATCGCTCCGTTGTGCAATCAGTAGGGCAATAAGCCTGTTGAAATTCGACTTCAAGTCACTTGTGATCTAAGTATTTATAGAAGCAGCCGCTTCTACCTTTCCCACCCTTTAACCCCCGTCCCGTTTCTGCGACCCCTTCCATAGAGCTGCGTGCTTGTATTCCCCCTCGGCACGTTGGGACGTACAAAGGTGGGAGCTTGAAATGCCGTGGTTCAGAGCTGGTCGAAAGCTTGACATCTTAAAACATTGCCAACTTGGGACTCGGACGTGGGGCAGACACAACCCCAGCGCTGATAAACTACACAGATTAGAGCGGCTGTAATTGATACTGCCGGAGATTAGCAGGCGATAGCCGGTTCAAAGCACAGAGAGCGTCCTGTCCCTGGGGAGCCGAGGCAGACTGGCAGTCTGTGCAGACGATGACACGGGGAACTTGTCATCAACAAAGAAATTGGGCATGGAGTCCGCAGTCAAATAATGGAGATTTCCTCCAGAAACCATCCAGCTTCGTCTCCCTTTGTTTTAAATGCCCCAAACCCAGCCTGTTTCAATTTGGCATCACGTGTATTGCATCAGTTGAGTCAGTCCTCGGTGCTTGAGATGGCATTTTTGGCTTGCGCTCACATGCCGCTGCTGCCTGTTACATGCATAGCTGCATCTTGCTGCGTGCCAGCAAAGCAGAGGGATCCTCTGCTTCCAGCTTGGAAACCTGAAGGGCTGAGACTAGAAAGTGGGAGTCCTGCTTGTCAGGTCCTAGCTCCGAGCAGGAGTTTCCACTCCCTTATCAAGCAATCTTGTTCTTCTTGTTCCAATCACCATGGCATCGGGACACATCCTCCTGTGTATTAAGAGTTAATAACGTAATAGGCAGGCATTTAAGATGCTCCGGAAGGTCATGTATTTCCCCGCGATATGCAGCCATGCAAATAGATCAACTCTCTGGCATCAAAAGAGAACAGCCCTGGGTTTGCAAGCCAAGATGCAACAGTGGTTTTCTGACTAGAGAGGATTTTTGGTTTTAGACTGGGTGGATTTGCTTAGTGAGGGGTGGGGGTGGGCATGGACCCAGAGCCGGCTCAGGTTAGCTTTAATGGCTAGAGGTATTTTTAGATGTATTCTATAGCATTAGTAAAGCCTGAATGCAGGCACCTTGCCCACTGCTTTAAGCTTTGCTAACCTGCAGTGCCCTGGACTTCCCCGGGCCCAGCTCTTTGCTGAGTGCACCTTCAGGAAGGCACAGTGACGGTCCATTATACTGCCCTCCGTTACGGCCTACAGTGCCATGCTTGGAAGGATGGGTAGCCTAGCCTGGCTTTATTTGGCCTTTTGTTTATCAGTATACAGAAAGCGTGCATGGGAGCACGCACAGTACACCTTGGTCTGCATGGTTGCTTTGGGCCAGGGTCTATCTCTCTATTCTGTCTGCACAGTACCATGCACATCGATGCCTTGGACCTGTACTAGGGTCACTCAATGCTACAGCCGTGCATGTAATAGCTGCGATGCTGTGTTCGGGAGCTGGACTGATCCAGGAAGCCGAACAGAACGATAATGGGTTCAGAGACCGGGGTCTTTCACACCAGCCAGGATGACCAGCAGAAAGCAGGCCTTGAGGATGATCATTGGGTCTCAGCCGGGAGGGAAGCACGTTTCAAATCTGAGGGTCTCTCACTGAAAACAGCTGGCCACCCATCCCTTCCCCGGTAAGTCCGTACCCAGCGCAGGGTACTCACTGCTGCAAACCACGATCGGGATGATGGCAGACTTGGTGACCACCGAGCCTGCTGTATGCACTTTCGAATGCCCTCTTTGCGTTGCTTGAGAGAATAGCTTGTTGTTGGGTTGTAGGTTGGTGGTTCATAAATGCTCCTTGCTAAATGCACATAGCCGCAGGTCTGTTGAGTGCCCGGGATGTTTTCTGTGCCCCCCGCGCTTTGGATCGTGAGGCTGGCGTCTCGGGTTAATAGGGCAGTAGCAGGAGTACTTGTTCGGGGTCCTATTCTTTGGGTGCTCAGTGCAGGGACTTGAGCGAGGAAAGGCTGAAGCCTGGGAACATCTGAAAGGCAGAGGGGCATGTTTTGAACTTGAAAGCTTTTGTTAAACAGATGTCGGAGGAGCTCTAATTGGTACCACAAGACGGGCTTGAAATCAAGTCAGCGGATGGAAGTATCTGCAGTTTAGTTTTAGCTTTTCTCCACCCCCGTCTTCTCCTCGCTTCAAATTGCACATTACGGTAACAGGACAGAACGAGGGATGTTCCTCTGAATTACAGGCTGCCTGGCCAGGAGAGCTGGCAGGACAGCAAGTGGAAATCTGGCAGGTTGCGCGCCAGCTCCAGCTGTGAGAGCTGAGGTTCGTTTTGCAGCCGCCTTATCCAGTGGTACAGTTTAAAAATACTGAGTCACTTGCTTATGCAATGTTTGCACAGTTGAATCTTGAGCCTTCTTCCTGCTGTCCAGGGCTATTCGGAGCAAAGTGATCATCTTGAATGGGGCAGCGACTCCTTGATTCGTTTTCTTCCTTCCAAATGCAGTTAGCTTCTGCTTCGCCTCCTGTTTGGGCCGCAGCAGTTGGGAGGGGAGGGGAGGGAGCCGGAGGAACTAAGCTCCTCAAAACAGTTTCCAATTTACCGAGTATTGGGGTTAAGGATCAGTACTCGGCATGTTAGGAGCCCGCTTGACCGCTTCTAGGAACATTTTCTGCTGTTATAATGGGCCAGATTCATTCCCACTGCCTTGCCAGCTGGTGAAACGGCGTCTTCTGGAGGGCACGGGGGAGGGTATCTTACTCGCAGTTTCTGGACCAGAAGCAGATCTTGGAGAATGTGCCAAAATGAGTTTTTTGGTTTATCTGCACCTCTAGCTGTGTCTGAGACGTCGGCGCTCCTCAGCAGAGTTTGGGAGCAGTATGCTGCAAAGGTAGCCCTCCATCTCCTTCTCACCCCTTACCCACTGCTGGCTGTTGCCTTCTCTTTACCTCTTGTCCAGACGGTTTGGACGAGATGCTGATTTCTGTCTGTCCTGTCCTCACCCTCCAAGCCAGGCCTCTCTCTTTCAGGTGTCCTGCAGGGCTGGATGCTGCGCTTGGGGCTTTGCACGAGACAGGCAGGTAGAGCCGAGTGCTTGCTCTCGGGCAGAGCTGCCTGGGAGGTTTTGCGTCCTCTTGGTCAGCCTGATTCCCTCTTTGCATCTCCAGGTCGCTCCTGGATCTGTTAGCTTCGTACCTCTGTCCCTACACACTTGGGCTAATAGTGGAGTCACCTCTTGACAGCCTGATGGTGACATTTTAGTGCACCAGTAAGACTGATCCCTGTGGGATCTTTGTGGTCAGCTGGACTCCTTCTGTGGAAATCGGTGTGTTGTTCTGAAGATGCCAAGGCCTTGCATCTTGGGAAGAAGACAGAGCAATGCATCAAGTCCTCCATTGCTTTCTGCTCGCAGCTGGCGCTGGAATAATTTGAGTGCGTGCTTCTGGGTGCAGAGGACCACTTGCAAAAGCACCCTGAAGCTGATGGGTTTATACCGGGGCGGGCAATTATTTCGGGCAGAGGGCCACTTACTGAGTTTTGGCGAGCCATCAAGGGCCGCATAACAGGCAGCCAGGGACAGATCAGTATTAATTTTCTAAATTTTTTAGGGGCCTGGCAGGCCGGATAGGCTGGGCTGGTGGCCTGCATCCGGCCTGTGGGCCGCATTTTGCCCACCCCTGGTTTATACTCGCCCCCTCACGCAGGTGCTGTTAATTTGCCTCTTCATTAAGCATGTGCAGGATGAGGAGTGCTGCATGTGGCAGTTTCTCTAGGGATGTTGTGGGATCCCAAGGTGAGCACTGAGCACCTCCTAACAGGGCTTTTTTTTTCCGGGTAGGACAAGTAGTGCGTGCTGTGTTCATTTAAAAAAAGTGAGATGTTTGCTTGTAATGTTTCCATGAGCAAGGAAAGCTAGCAAGTAGAGTAGCAGAAGGATACTTCCTTGTTAGCTTGGGTGCACTGATTTAAAAAAAAAAAAAAAAAAAAAGAGGTCAGCTGCAGGGAGAAAGCGTGTTTTCTGCATACCTCTCTTAAGTGCAGCCCTGGGGCAGGATTGCAGAACCGTAGTGCACACCTGTCCAGTGCTTTCCTGACCTCAAAAGATGGGGTCAAACTCCAGCCCGGACCTCCGTGGCTTGCCCCTGCGTTGGCAGGCGCTGCTGTGGCTGCGAACGTGATGATTCGCTCCCTTGGAGCGCAGGTGGCATCTCCCGTGGCTCTCAGGCAAAGGCTCACCGAAGCTCAGACGGACGGCGGGCTGGAGGAATTTTGCTCTGTTACTCAGGAATGGGAGAGGTATGCAATGCAGAGAGGGAATCGCTTGGTTCCTTTACCCCATTGAAAAAAGACCAAGGTAGAGAGCTGTTAAGTCCCATGCAGGGGAACAGGTGGAAAACTCGGGCAGCGATTCTCACCCAGGGTGCCCGAGATCCTTGGAAGGGTGTCATGCAATATTCAATCTGTTAAGCTTTCCAGCACCTCTGAGCGTCTCGCTCTTGTGAATCATGGGTAGGTTTCCATAGTGTCAAAAACCTTCTGACCCATCCAGCTCTTTCCGAGTCCTTGCATCAGAAGAATTGCTGCATTATTTTTCTGTAGTCCAAAGCGAGTGAAAGCTAAGAGCTGGCGTTTTCAAGGAGTGTCTTGAGCTTACAAAGGTTGAGAGCCACTGTTTTATGGGTTTGCTTTCTTCACGAATGCTTGACACCATTGGATTAAAAATCCCGGTAAAAAATGCAGGTTTTCCTTCCTTCTGTAATACAAGCACCCAATATTCAATGGAAAAAACCAGCCTTAAAAAATTCTACTTTTGCTTTCCAGTTAATTTGCTGTTTACATCAGGGATGGTGGCGGGAGGTTGATTTTTTTTGTCTGTTTGGTCATTTCAGTGTCAGGGTCTCCTGGGTCAAATGATGAGTCAACAGCAGGGTAATGTTGTATTTAAACAGGCTTTGCTGCAAAATGGGAGAAATGGGCAAAAACCAGATGAGAAAAAAAGATAGGATTTTGGGGAATTGGCAGTTTGACATGAGTTTAAGAAAGGCCTGGGATAAAGCAGAGACATGCGTTCTCCCACTCCTCCCCCCTTCTCCCATCGGGGAGCTGGTGTCCTCTGGTGTGGGTGTAAGCTCCTAAATCACTTCCAGGTGCCAAGCCCCCAGGGCTCACCAAAAGCCTCCGGGAACGTCTCCGAGCTCGAAGGGAGGCGCACCCCCAATGGCAGGGGGGCCCATCCCCAGGGAGGGCTATGCTGCCATTGCTCGGGGCTGCAGGGGGTCAGGGAGGCCGAGGCGGAGATGGGACTGGGACGAGCGACCCGGATCGAGGACAAGAAGTCCGTTTTTAAATACATGGGGACAAAAAGAAGGTACCGGGTAACGTGGGGCCCCTGCAGGACATGCTAGGAAATGTGGTCGTCACACCAGACGACAAAGCTAACCGATTTAATGATTTCTTTGCCTCCGTTTTCCTCAGCAGGGACCAGATTAGCCCCCCCACACCTCCCTCAGGCCCCGGGGAGGCGCACCCAGGCCCAGGGTCAGGGAGGACCTAGTCAGGGAACGCCTGGCGGGACCGGATGTGTTCAAGTCAGCGGGTCCGGATGATCTCCACCCCCGAGTGCTGAGGGAATTGGCCGAGGTCGTTGCGGGACCCCCGGCACGGCTGTACGACCACCCGTGGTGCTCTGGTGTGGGGCCGGAGGACTGGAAGAGGGCCAACATGGTTCCCATCTTCAAAAAGGGGAGGAAGGAGGACCCGGGGAACTATAGGCCAGTCAGTCTTACCTCGATCCTGGGGAAGCTTTTTGAGAGAATTATCCTAGCGCATGTCCATGAGGGGCCGGGGGGGAGATCATGCTTAGGGGCAACCGACACGGGATCATGAGCGGCAGGTCCTGTCAGACCAACCTGGTGCCTCCTACGACCAGGTCACCAAATCCCTAGACGCAGGGGCAGCAGTGGACATCGTCTTCCTGGACTTTCGGGAGGCCTTCGACACTGTCTCTCCCCACGTTCTCATTAAGAAACTGGGGGCTGTGGTGTTGACCCCCCCCCACAGTCAGACGTGTTGCCAACCGGCCGGAGGGCCGCACCCGGAGAGCGGTGGTGGACGGGTCACATTTGACCCGGAGGGATGTGGGCAGTGGGGTCCCCAGGGCTCGGTCCTCGGGCCCGCACTGTTCAACATCTTCATCGGCGACTTGGACAAAGGGGTGAAGAGCACCTGCTCAAATTTGCTGATGACACTAAGATGTGGGGGGACGTGGGAACGGTAGAGGGAGGAATAGGCTGCAATCGGACCTAGACAGGTCACGGGGTGGGCGGACGAGAACAGGATGGGATTCAACACCGACAAGTGCAAGGCGCTGCACCTGGGGAGGAAGAACCGGCACCATAGCTACAGGCTGGGGAGCTCCCTTCTCGTCAGGGCAGAGGCAGAAAAGGATTTTGGAGTCATCACTGATGGCAAGATGACCATGGGCCGGCAGCGTGGGGACGCGGTCAGGAAGGCCAACCGCACCTTGTCCTGCATCCACAGATGCATCTCGAGCAGGTCCGGGGAGGTGACCCTCCCCCTCTGTGCGGTACTGGTCAGGCCCCAGCTGGAGTCCTGCGTCCAGGTCTGGGCGCCGCACTTCAGGAGGGATGTGGACAGCATGGAGAGGGTCCAGAGGAGGCCACTCGCATGGTCAGGGGCAGCAGGGCAGGCCCTATGAGGAGAGGCGACGGGACCTGAACCTGTTCAGCCTCCACAAGAGAAGGCTGAGGGGGAACTAGCGGCCTGTTACAAGCTAGTCAGGGGGGACCAGCAGGCACTGGGGGAGTCCCTGTTCCCCCGAGCACTGCCAGGAGCGACCAGGAATAATGGTCACAAGCTGGCAGAGGGGAGATTCAGACTACACATCAGGAGGCAACTTCACGGTCAGGGCGGCTAGGGTCTGGGACCAACTTCCAAGAGAAGTGGTGCAGGCTCCTGCCCTGGGGGCTTTAAGAGGAGGCTGGACGAACACCTTGCGGGGGTCGTTTGACCTCCGTGCTCTTCCCTGCCATGGCAGGGGTCGGATTCGATCTGCTCAAGTCCCTTCCGACCCGACCAACTATGAAACTATGAAAGAACTGGCCTTTTCAGAATTGATTAAAAAAGCTAGGAACATTGTTATCGATCTTATTTCTGTGCGTCTGCGTGTTAGCACTTGCATTTTGATCCAGATATGACCTGACAGCATCCCTTCACATTTGAGGCTGCATACCCAAACAGAAGCTATTTCTTTCTCATTACCGACAAAATCGCCAAACACTTTGCTGGGGGAGGGATTATGTGTGGTGGTGTAATCTCCCACTGAGCTGCAATGAGGAAATGGGTACATGCTTCCGGTTGCATATTTTGGCCATTTTGAATGCAAGGTTAAGGATTTTGCAGAATGATCGCAGGTCTTTACTCTTTGCCTTCCAGCTCCAGGCTCTGTCTGTATCCTCCAGCCCGCCGTATTTAATGGCTTTCTGTGCATTCATCGCTATGGTAGTAGGCAAATGACATGGATTGAATGCGGCCGGACAATGCTGTCTTTTCTGGTTAATGATCTTAAATAGCCCTCGGTAGACACGGCCTGCCGAGGGCCAGCATTATGTCAGCAAGGTGTAGGTAGGCTCTGTAGTGCTGCTAACCACAGGCTCTCCCAAGGAAATTAATTGCACAGCCAGAAACCCTCCAGTGGAAATGCCCAGCATGCGGTAGCAAAGGCCTGTTTGCAGCAGCGCTCGAGATCTCTGCTTCAGTGCAGCATACCTCGAGCGGTCTCTAAGGAAACCACCCAGGCCCTGCTACCATACGTATGAGAGTTAAGTAATACTGTACGGCACTTTCTTCATCCGCAGCTCCCCAGATGCCTACGGGAGCAGGGAGCAGAGTGGTACTAAGCAGATTAAAACCCACGCTGGGTGGATGGGTGGGATTCCTCTATCCTGGAGCGCGCCTGCCTTGCTAACCCAGCTGTGGGTATCTCATGGAAAAAGTGCGGTCTTTGAAACGCAGGATTGGGTGTTGGGGTGTTTCCCCCGTCATTCCTGCTTCTGCTTTTCCTGCGCAAGCTTGGACGGATCGCAGAACCGTCAGCCTGTGCCCCGTCTGCGAGACGGGAACGGCCGAGTCCAGTGAGGTTTATCTGCTTGCGAAGCACTTTGCACTGCTTCAGCTCCTTCCAGCCAAGGAGCTGGGAGCGTGCGCTGTGGATGTACTGGGTGCTGCGCAGCTAAACGGCTTAGGAAGGGGTGTCCCAAAGCAGGCCCACCCTGCGTTTGCTGCTGGAAGGCAGTGCTGGCTATCTTTTCCCCCCCTGCCCATGTTCAAGGGGAAAGCTTATATTGAAGAAACACTGGGCAGCTCAAGCCTTGATAAAACCCACTGCCACTTAAAGGATGCAGCGGTGGGAAGGTGCATCCCTCTCCCGGATCCTGAATGAGGGTGCAGTGCTGCTCCATTTCTCTGACTGGCTTTCAGCACAGGGATCGATAGTCCTTGTTAAGGGTCTAACGTTCCCCATCTATCTTCCGATGCAGGCCTCATCTTGCTTTGAGAGTGACGACTGGCCTTAGCCTCCTGCAGGCAGCGAGCTGGCTGCTTTGGGATGGATTGTGCAATGTCTGCTCAACTACAGGAGGTCTGTCCCTGCCTCCACCAGTTATGCCAGCCTCTTCTGCCACTCTGCGCCTCCCCAAACTGACCCACAAAGCTGTTGGCATCCTTTACACCCCTCTTAAAGCCCACTGGTGGAAGTCCTCCCTGCTAAATAGCTGGGCAGAAGGGTGACTGGGCATCACATTAAAGTCAGTGTTTCTGTGATTTAAAAACTCCAGTGCGTGTGTATGGATGTATGCACACAGACACAGATGTGTGCACATGTCTATATTGTGCCGCACACCAAAGAAGACTTAATGTGGTTGCAATGTCAAGCCCCAAAGCTGGAAACGTGCCAGCATTAAGGTTGGTGCAGCAACCTTTTGTCAGCCCCCTGGCATGATACAACCATGCTTTTTCATCCCCCAAACTCCCGTCTTGCTCAGGCTGGATTGCACTGGCTATAATCCCTGGGTGCAGTTCTTGTGTCTGATTGTACAGGAGGAGGTCAGCCTAGATGATTGCGGCAGTTTTTCTTGCCTTAAACCCTAAACAGTTCCCTTATCCTCAGTGCTCAGCATGTGGCTCTAGGCTGTGTTTGCTGCTTGCTCGTGCAACTCCACACTGAAGACCGCATTATTCACTTTCTCGTGAGTTTTGCTACAGTGCTGGTTGCTCGTAGGATCCGAGAGCATCCCATATATCGATGGATTCATCTGCCTGGCATCCCTTTCCAACAAAGGTGTTAGTGCTTGTGTTTTGCACTAAAGCACAGCGTGCTTAATTTTTGGTGCGTGCTTGGTCTTAGGACTTTGCAAGAACTTTGCTAGGCTTTCCCTGAGCTCGGCTGCAGCTCAGCACGTTTGCTTGTTAGACCTCAGAAAAAAGAGGAACACCCCGAGAGCAGCCTGCTTGCGCAAAGCCTGAGTGAAGGGACTTGGCATCGAGGCTGGAACCTACAGTCCCTTGCTAACTGAGCTGCGGGAGGAACTGACGGCAGTAGTAGGTTGTCAGCCTTAGCACGGACTGATTTGTTGTCAGTGGGTATCGCTGGTATTTGTCGGCAGTAGAGAACCGATGAGAGTCAAGGAGCTTGAACTCCATTTCTGTCTCTAGAAGGCTACAGCCTTCTCTCCATGTTTCTCCCCTCCACCCCCAAATTTTACCCTTTCTGCCCCCTCCCCTTCAAGTTATTGCTGACCCCAGACCCATCTCTTCCCCGCTCCTCATCCCAGCACATCAGGCAGACTCTCAACCCGGTCTCCATCCTGCTGCTTCTGTGCCCAGCCATTCCCAGTCTCCTTCTGTCCCCTGCCCGCTCCCCTCGCTATCCCAACTCCTTGTCCGACCTAATGTGTCCCAGCGGCCCCCGGTTGCCCCTTGTCTACGTTTCCCATTTCCAGTCTAACCCCCCACTCCTCGGGTCCAGCTCAGCATCCTCATCTGTCCTTTGCACCCTGATTCTTCATCAGCTCTGCTTCCTGTCCCCCGCTGGTCCTCAAGCCCTTGTTTTCCACGCTTGATGGAGACACCTGGCATGGAAAACTTCATCCCAAACCACTGAGAGTCGCCCAGGTATAAGCAGGACCACAGGATCTTACTGCTTGAAGCGTTGGGTAGCCTCAATAGCAGATAGTGCTTGACACTATAGCCGATGGTCTCTCTGCTTCCTAATTTTCATACGTTTCTTGTCATCTTTTGTGGTAAGGAAGGACTGGGTCTAACTCTGCAAAGATCCGGCGCTGGAGGTTTTGTCCATAAAACATTTCACTGAAGGAGGGGAGGAAAAACCCCAAACCTCACCTTCTCTCCTTTGCATCGGTGGTGCCAGCCTTATGCAGGAGATCCTGCAACACTGCTCTTCTCTCCCGTTGGCTTTTGAATGGCATTTTCTTCTTTGGTTTTTTTTTTTCTTTCCCGGCCTCTGGCTTGCCTCAGTGTTTTAAATCGGCCATTTGTTTGGTGCGCCTTTCTCTCCAAAGGGCCCGTGTCCACATGGGCTGAGCAGGATTTTGCCGTTAGTGAGGGTTTTCCTGTCCGTGTTCCCTCACAGGATGTGTTTCCTTTTGCAGAAAGCCGGCTGAAAACCCTCCAAGCCGCAGGCATACATCTGTTGGGCTCTTTAGACAGATAAGTCCTTCATAAACAGGAAAAGGGGCAACCCCGGGGACACACCGATGGCAAACGGGCTTCGTTTTGGAGCCGAGGGGTCTACGTGACCCCTGGACACGGCCGTGAGAGCTGCTTTGGGGGCCTTAGCTTTAAAAAGCTGAAGGCTGCCCATCCTGGCGTGCATTGTAAGATGCTCTATATTATAAAGCGGTACTTTTTTGCATTGAATTTTCAAGCAAAATTAACCTGCCCCCCCCAAGCCCCGCAGCTGGGAATGATGGTGTTTAACCCTCTTTAATTGTACTTTCTCGAGGCAGATATCCCCTGGTGAAGGAGCACACCTCGATCTCCCCTTGCTGCTCCTTTGATCGCAGGCACAGCGCTGCTAACGAGTCCCCTCCGGCGAAGACCTCCGTGGCTCTTGGGCAGCACGTTACAGCATCTTTCCTCCAGCGAGAGCGTTGCCCGACTGTTGGAGCCGCTTCTGGCCCAGCGGAGAAACAAAGGGCGTCTTCACGATACTCTCTTTCTCGCTCTCACCCGTTAAGGAATTCACCAAATTAGTCATTCACCAGGGGTCCCCTGTCATTAGCTTGAATTAGCCAGGTCCCGCTCCACTTTGCATATATGATAAAGGGCTGAATCGGGCTATTCAGGCACCAGCCCTGGAGGTGCGAAGAAAGATCCCTTTGGCCAGGGAGTGTAACTTGAGGCTTTTTCTTTTGCCGGTCGTCCTCTCTTTCTGCAACCGAAATCACCCTGGTAAGAGAACCAGGGGCGCCCGGACTGCAGCTGTCATTTTTCTTGTTCGATCGCAGGGGGAAGGGGAGCTTTGCTGCTGTTGGGTATGGAGAAACGAATTGTCTGCTCAGTCTTCCTGGGCTTGCAGCAGGGTGGAGACCTCTTTTTGGGATCAAGCTTAACCCTCTCTCTTTTTTTTTTTTAATTTTTCACCTGTTCATTTTCTCTGGTGCACCCAAGGATCCACAGCAGCTGCTTTTCCCTGCCTTGGGCCTGCACGCTTTCTCCTCCTCTTTGGAAAGCAGCCAGATCAAAATGGCTGTGAACCAAAGCCAAGAATCACTCCCTTTGCTATGGAAATGAGGGCTCCACGAGACTGTTCGGTGTGCGTTCATCATAGACGGTTCCTGTTGAGAAGGATGCATTTTGGGTGAAGTGGGGGGAGGGAAGGGAAGGGGAGGTGGGCACTGTGGCAAAGGTGTGCGTTTGAGCCGAGCGCGCCTGAACGAAGACATTGGATTCAGCAGCCTGGAGTCCTTTTGCACTGGTGAAACGATGGGTAATTTTTTTAAAACCCCTTTGTCTTGATGAAAAGGAGGGAAATTGGGTGGCATCCTTTCACCATGGGGAGAAGGGAGTTTCTTAGCGGGTGGGAGAAGGGCAGGGGGGTATCAGGCCAGCGTGCTGGAGAACGGATGCTCAGGTGGAGAAAAGTGGGGTTGCTGCCTGAGCTGTAATGATAACGTCTCTGTTCCCAGGCTCCGAGCGGACACATTGCAGAACTGCGCACACAGCATGTGGAGCTGGGGCTGTCCAGGGTTGGGACTGCCTGAGCACAGGCTAAAAACTGGCTTTACCTTGGCTAAAGCCTTTGATTGAAGCTTTGGCAAGCAGCGAGGTTGACGAGGGCAGAGAGCAGGGCAATTGTGGGCTTGCAAAGTCCTTGTGAAAATGTATCGCCTTGCACCACCGATCCGCTTGCCCGTCTCGCCCTGTACGGGAACCACTTCTGACTCACTCCTGCAGAGATCCTGGGAGGTGTGTCGCCAGGTAGGCTGGAGCAGTGCCAAGCATGAGTGCTTGCTGTTCTGCCTGGATATTGCAACACGCGGTGCCTTCTGAGCACACCCCTCCCCGACTTCGCCCAGCTTGTGGATTTGCTTCGTTCTTAGGCATGTTGTTTGTTAGTGGCCTGGCTAGCTGGGAAACGATTTGGCAGCGGAGAGGAGGAGGCTTCGTCAGCCTCAGAGCAGCTGGTTAGAAAGAATCCAAGGAGCAGGATACGGCTCTGTACTACAGCATTGCCAGGTCGTCATCTTTACGTTGCATTTTAACTGAAGCTCAAGCCTCTAGGTGCCCTTGCTCAGGGTGTGTTTTCTGTCCTTTGCTTATGGGACGGAGAGGCTAAGTAACTTGCTAGAGGTTACTCTGTCGGTTGGTAGCAACGGTGGGATTGCAACTGGGGTCTCCCGAAGCAGCCCCATGCACAAAGCATTCAGCACGTGCCTCTGAATCGCGGCAGTTGAATTTTGCAGGGCGTTTCTCCCAAGGGTAAGAGCAACGTCCTGGTGCACTTCCACCTTGAGTCATTACCGTATTTACCCGAATCTAAGATGACTTCAAATTTAAGATGACCCCTGCCCATCCCCCCCATAATTATGTTCTAGACCTGCAAAATTGTTATAATGTTTCATGTCTCAAATCTAATTATTGCAGGGTCATCTTAAATAAGTAGTTGAGTAGTTGTGGTATTTCACCCAAGAGGCTAGTCTGGAAGCCTACCAGGTGGAAGCGACTGTATACGTGGATATGAGATTATATATTTATAAAAATAAAACTCGAACTGCTTCATTGGGGCTGCTCCGCAGAGTTTAGTGTGACCACTTACATTGCTGCAATAAACTGTGAGCATGATAAATTATCAGTGTTTGTGGGTGACTTGAGGCTTTCCTGCTAATATGCTAATCTGGGCAGAAGAGAAGTTGCTGCTACCGGCCTTGTGATGGTGTAATGTCAAACTTGTGTCGGGTTTTTATTTTGCAATAGCTTCCTCTTTGCTCTAAATTATGTGCAGTAACAAATGGTTTGTGCATTCATTTTCAGCTGGAGTAATTCCAGTTAGTAATTTTCAGTTTGTAAATCCCAAGAAGAAACGCCCAAGGATGCTAATTCTTAGCTTTTTCTCATAGCACTTTTCAGCCCTCGGTTTCCAGTTGCCTGCAAAATTTACAGCTGTTTTCTTTTAAGCTACAGGAGTTCTTAATAAAGCGCCATTTGTGGCACTTCTGTAGCTTAAAAGCAGCTAACTCATTTGGAGAAATGTAGCAGGTCCCTGCCAGAAACGGTCCGTCTCTAATCCTCTGTGTGCATAGGTAAGGCCCTTTGTATTGCCTTAAATAATCACTTGGGATTTCTGGCTGAGTAGCAGAGACTTGAGAATAGGCAAACTGCAGCGGAGGCGGTAGGTGGGTTGTGCTCTCGGACAGAGAAAAGACCCTGGGAAGCCGAGCTGTCAGTGTGCCAGGTCATCCCTCGTGTCCTTTCGGGGAGAGGGAAAGCCAAACTATTTGGGCAGCTACACGATGATCTTGGTGGAAGCTGAAATCACAGTAATGAGAATTTTTTTTAAAAGCAACTGTCTAGACCGGATGGCTGAAAAGACTTGGACTGAAATAGAGAGCCGTTTACCTCCAGGTCACTGGCATGAACTTGGTTCGGGTCATCAGTGGCTGAAAGTCATTACCATCCGACAGCTGCTTGGCCTGCATGAAAGCAGTTGGTGGTCTCTGCTCTGCTCCGAGATGGACAGATGTCCACCTTGCAGACATCGCCAGCCTCATTGGCACATTTCTTATCAGGCTTTGCATAGAAACCCGGGAGTGACTGGGCCCCTCAGATACAGCAGCTTGGGGGAAACCGGGGCTGCTGCCTTCCTGTCTTCAGGCTGTGCTGTCCAGGGCTCTGCCCTGCAGCTTTTATACCAACATTACAGGCTCCTTCGAACATCGCGTTATGGTCTGTATCCTCTGCAGATTTTAAAACTGGGGGCAAGCTGGCCCTGGGTCTGCTGTGCTCGTAATCTTTAGTGCTTCGGCATTCAACAGAAACGCTACGGGTGTTGGAATTGTGCAGGAAAGAAATACACTGTCGAGAATATTTCCTGTTTTCCATGGAAATTGGAGGCGTCTCATTATGTAATTGACTGACTAGTAAAGCTGCAAGACACTTAGCAGACTTTTTTTTTCTTCCTTTTTTCCAATGGTGTATCTACTGCATGATTGCTTGGCCAGTTCTGTTGGGAGCTTTCTTCCAGAAGCATGACTCGTTAACTATTTAGTGCGCAGACGTGACAAAGTAGGTCCTTTTTAAACCTACCTGGAGGTGCGTTTGCACGCAGGTGCGCGACAGTGAGTCTTGCATCTTTTCTGATTGCAGAGAGGTTGTATGCACACGTACGTTGGCACCTGCCAGACCTCTCTGGGGTGTGCAGAGCTTTTCAGACCTTCACTTCCCTTTCAAAAGGTCAGAGCCCAGGTGAATTTCCCTGTCCTTTTTGCTGAGTTAGGAACTTATGGGCTGGCAAGCTTATGGCCGGACCCTTAATTTCTGTTGTTGCAGAGGTGGGGCACTTCAGAAGCTATGTGGAGGCCCTGCCTTCCCTATGAAGGCACAAACTGTGATAGAGAGAATATACAGTGGGGGAAATCCTTTGCTGTTTTCAGATGAAGGGTCCAGAAGTTGCAAATGCGGAAAAATAAGACAGTCTCCCTTTTCCCTTGAGAGCTGACTGTTCTTGGAAACTTTGCCTTCCCAGCAGGGGGTGGGGAGCTGGATTTTTCCGTGGCGGTCGACTTCCCTCTGAAGTCGACTGACACGGGACCCAGGTCCTGCTGAAAAAGTATTTTCTCAAGAGGAGGAGCAATGCAGATGCACTCAGAGACAGCTTGAGCCAGTAGCTTGTTTCCATTACTCCTCCCTGCTTAGGAAGCTAATTTTATTATTTTTAATGAGATTTTGGAGGCCGACTAAAGAACGGGAAGCTAGCTAGCATGCAGAACCACTTCACAGGAATACCACTTTCTCAGAGCTCGCAGTTGAGCAACAGCTCCTGGACCCTGTCTGACTTGAAAGCCGAATATGTTCAATCTGAAAACCAGGCAGTTTCCCCCATTTCTTTACCCTCCGCAAGCCATTTTCAAACATGGGCATTTTTTCCTTGGAAGGGCATGCTGAGCTGGGTGCTGCTCTTGTGGTACTAAAATGGACACGATGACAATGGGTGGAGTGGGGGAGAAGGTAGTCTGCGGAAAATGAGTCTTGCGGTTTTTGGTGTGGACCGTGGCATGTCTTGAAAGCATCTGGTAGTGCTGGACACGACTGCGTGGATTTGAAGCCTTATATAGAGTTTTAAATCCATCTGCAGTTAGCGTGGTTTGAAGTATAAGTGGGTAGAGCATGAACATATGTAAGGAGAGGAGGGATAAGCGAGAGCCGCTGCATCTCCTGCAGCGCGTGGGGCTTGGCTGGTGTTCTTGGGTGGGAGCAAGGATAGCCAGAGGGATGGCTTGTAGAAGGAAAAGACTGGTCCATGTGCACTCCGCAGGCCTAGTCCTTCTGACCTTCTTGCTCTTTCCCCTGCAGACACCATGAGGCGAGTGGTACGACAGAGCAAATTTCGGCACGTGTTTGGCCAAGCCGTGAAAAATGACCAGTGTTACGACGACATCCGGGTTTCCCGCGTCACCTGGGATAGCTCTTTCTGCGCGGTCAACCCCAAGTTCGTGGCGCTCATCGTCGAAGCCAGCGGCGGCGGAGCCTTCCTGGTGCTGCCCCTGCACAAGGTAAGTGGAGCAGGAAGGGGCCGGCTGGGGTCGTCTCAGCCTCGTTTATGGATGGGACAGGGCTAGAGGAACCCCTGCTGCTTCACAGCTGGGTTGTGAGTGGCAAATGCTAGGTGGAGTCGAGCATGCCTCTGGAATCGCTCCAGTGCTGCCTTTAAATAGAATGCAGTACGAGAACGGCTCGTTTCGCTAATTTGGACCAGCTCTGCATGGAAAAAGCTCCTAATTAGAATGATGTGCTCCCTGTTCGCAAGAGCAGCGGTTCGTCTTTTTGCACTGGCAGGCTTGAGCTTTCCAAGCCATCCCCTGGTACCCTGCCGGCCCCGAGTGCTTTGTCCCATTCAGACTGCCTGCGTCTGACTAGCTCCCGGGGGGGGTGGCAAGGACAAGAATCGATGCCGAGGGAGCGGAGGCTGTAGGATTGCCGGAGGCCCCGTCACCACTGCCGGCAGGAGAGTTTCAGCCTCCAGTCTGGCCCTTGAGGTGAGATGGTTTAGTTGGAGATGGTCTGTGGGTCCCGTCTCACCGGTGCAGGTACAGTACCAAAATAATGTGTGTGAGCAGACGGGTCCTGCAGCCCTTTTGCAACTCTCCTGCTTTTCCCTCAGAGCGTGTGAGAGTGCCTGTGCAGGCTCTCTTGCTGCCCCGCAACGAGGGTCTGTCTGTCCTCCATGCCAGGCATGCGGTTAGGTGAGGCTGTCCCTACCCATCTGATGGGGAGGCATGCTTTGATATCCTTGGCCAGGCACGAGGCAGCGCTATCGTAATAACTGCCTGTCTAGGCAGTCCACTCATTCCTGTCTTAGGCCTTGCATTCGTCTTATTTATGTAACCCCATAAAGTCGTACAGCCTCTTTCTATAGAAAGGCTTAGTCTGCATCCAGAGGAAATGCAGGCACAAGAACGCAAAGGGAGATCGTAGCTGGGAGGCATCATAACAATCTTTGCAATTATGGCATGGAAACATATGACACTTGTCTCAGAGGCAGTAAATTGAAGTTCGTTCCCCAGGCATCTCTTTAAAGGCTCACAAAATATCTCTGGGTTTTTTTTTTATTTTTTTCTCTTGCCTGAGAGGTGGGGGGGGGGGGGGGGGAAGCATTCAGCTCTTTCCTTTTGATGTCTTGACTTTTTATCACAGCCAGTTGATAAGTCTCACAATACCAATTACAGCTCTTTGAAAGGAGTTTAGACAACTCGATCCGTTTGTGTGATATCTGTTTAAAGAAAAAGTGGTGGGGAGGTTGGGAAAAAAAGCCCTGAATACATAGCTTGGCTCCAGTGACTCTCGTTTCTCTTAGAAAGAGACTCTACTATTTTGGAAGAAGGCTAAGATTATAATCTCACAGGAGAATATGTTGTTCCAGGATGACTGAGCATCTGAGGGCCCGGAACAGAATGAGAATATCCTGGTCTCCAAGAGGGCGTATGGGAGGGAGAGTGGAGAGGTTAGCAGGGGGTTATCTCTCTAAAATTATACCTCTAGCTCCAGGCAGATATTTGAAAGAGCAATAGAGGTGGCTGCAGCCGATCCAAGTCCTGCGGTCCGTCTGGCTACTGCCGCTTGTCAGAACCTAATGGCTGATGCAAGGATTTCCGTGCTTACAGAGGGACTGGCCATGTCAGCAGTTAGTGGTTGGCTTATACCACAAAGCAAGAGAGTTTTTTAGTCTTTCTGAAAACAAAGCGGTGTAGGGTGTGCGTGTGTGTGTACAGTCCTTGGGCAATCCTGTGCTGCAAGGGCAGCAGTGCCTGGAAGCGGAGACTTCCATCTGCGAGCTGTATGTCATGTAGGACTTGCCACATTTGCCTTTCCAGTATTATAAAAAAAGTAATAATTAGGGTTTGAAGGGGTCTCAGGAAGTCCCTTCTAGTCCAGTTTCACAGGCCGTTCTGCAGTTTCTGTACTATGAACGCTGTAACACCTGGGTGCTTCTGTACCTCTGCTGCAACCTTCGTTGGTTTTTTGGGGGGGGTTGCATTTATGTCTCTATCATGACCCTCCTTTTGCTTCCTCTGATCTAATGGCTCCACCGTCTTCAGCCTCTTCTCTCGCGTCAGTCCTGGCTTCTCATAGTTTTCTTTGCCCGTTTCTGGGACTCCACCTCTTTGGCACATCTCTGGGGGAGGGTCACCGGAGTCGCACGGGTTGTCCAGGCGGAGGGTCCATCGTTGGTACCCAGGGCTGGAACTGATATCTTGGGTCGTGAAATCCCATCCCCCGTTATCCCGGGCAGCACGTGGTAGAATCCCTCTCATAAAAAAAAATCAAGCTGTGTCTTGAAACTTGTTGGGTTTATTGCCTCTGCTGTGACTGGCAGGATGTCCCAGAACTTCTCCCCTCCTGGGTAGAAGCCCTCTTACGGTCTCCATGCTAAATTTATTCCTGGCCAGTTTCTGCCCAAACGTTTGTTCATGTGCCAGGGCCGCCCTTTGCCTCAGATAGCCTGTCTCCTCATGTACTTCGAGAGCAATCCTATCCCCTCCAGCCTTTGTTCTGCTGCTCTAAACAAGCTGTGTCCTCTCAGGAAGTTGGCACTCCGCTCTCCAGGTCGTCCTCGTAGCCCTTTCTCTGCTCCTGTCCCGGCTTGAATTCGCTTTTCCTGTGCCGGGTGCTCCGGGGGAGCTCTCACCGGCGCCTTGGGCGGTTGCATCCGCGCTCGCCTGTCTGCTAGAAACACCTCCCTGGTGCATCCTTTTCCCTGGCATTAATAGCTTTGTCCATTCATTGCTTGTCCACTAATGCACCCAGGTGTGTCTTCGGTCTCCGTCATTCCCTCCTGGAGCTGGATGGTTGAAGCTCTCCCCAGTGACCTTCCTGCAGCCTGGCACGTCAGATGACTACGTACGCAGCCCTATTTGCCCTTTTAGCCAGCTCCATCCCTTTGCTGGTTCCATGCATTTGCCTCGCGACCTCTCTAATATCCGCTCTTTTCTTCTTTCCACATCCTAATGTCTCATTTTCCTGAGTGCCGCGGCCTGCTGAGCAGGGGGCTTCATGAAGCTGTTCACAGCAGCCTTGCAGTCATATCCTAGCTGTCCTGTTCGCTTCCAAGCTGGATAAATTTAAATGTCGCTGTTCTAACAAGTCAGACTGGGAAGCAGCCCTTGGTGCAATTCCAGGGAGCCGGGGACAGCCGAGAGCACCCCTGTCTCAATGTCATTGCACCGTAACAGTTCAGATTCAGCACTTAGCACGCAGGCCGCTGTGCAGTTCTTTTCATGTTGCTTGACTCTCAGACAGGGTTAGGTTGTATAATTTGGAAAGGAAACAGAGCTGAGTTCCCTACATTTGTGTTTCCCTTTGCATTTCCTGAGTTTAGTTAGGGAGGTCGTGTCTCCCCCCACCCCCCATGGTGGGGTCAGTATTTGGCTCTACTTGAGTGGTTACCTGCAGCTGAATGTGGACATTAGCACAATGGTCAGGGTGGAGGGCGAAAGCATGTTTGGAGCTGAGGCCTGGGTGGTTGGCTGGGAGGGCAGGACCTTGCTTTATCAAGGCATCTTTCTAGCAGTGGCATAGAGGAAGGGAAGGGGTTTGGGTCTCCTCCTCCGTCCCGCAGCATTTCTGTAGGTTGCTCTCGCCTGACGGGCTGCATGAAAGAGCTGAGCTGCTGCAAGCAGGCGCTGTTTTTCTCTGATTCAGAAGTGAGCAGGTTTCCGGCCCCTCCTCTCCCTCTGGGGCTCTGAATAGTTTGGAGCAAAGCTGCCTCCACACCTCCCTGTGTGTGGAAGGTAGCTTGGGAGGCCGACGCCAGGCTGACTCACCCAGGCCAGGCTGGGAGAGCTCGACTCTGGCAGCACCACGTGGAAGGCACCGCTGCCCCTGCATGCGTCGTTTCGGTTTACACTAGCTTCTCCAGGATCTGGATTGTGCTGGCTACCACCAGCACAGGGCTCTCGCTGCCTGGCTTTAATCCTTGCTTTTCCAGGCAGGGGCCAAGGACTGAGGTCTCTGTGCACAAGCACACCAACTAGCACACCTGAGCAAGTGGAGGAAGAGTGTCACTAGGGAAGAGGCTGGGCTGGAGAGGGATGTGGCTGAGGAAGAGCTTCACCCACACACTCGCAGCCGGACGCGTGCAGCTATGTTTGAGCAAGGTGTTTTAGAGATGTTTCTGCTATTCTTTGCCTTTTAAGGGTTGTGCCAAGCTACCTAGGTGGAATATTCTCCCAATTTGGTCCCGTGGATGTGTTTCTCTCTCTGACTTCTGACAAAATCACCTTTGCAAGCCCATTTCAAATTTTTTGAGTCTTCTGACTTCTGCTCTGGGGATGGGGAGCAGAGAAGTCTGCAAAACGCCTCTCTGCCAGCCTTTTGGGTTTGGGTAGAGCTCATTCAGGGCATTCAGGGCCACAGCTAGATGCCAGCACCTCATCCGAAGAGCCAGTCTCATGCGCTGGGGGATGCGTGGGAGCATGAATCGTCCCTGGTGAAAGAGCAGGTGCTGATTTGGTTTTGGCTATCGGGGGTGGGAAGGATGGAAGATCTAAGCAGCCCCACGTGTAGCTTTTCTGCTCATGACTAGACGCAAGGATTTTGCCCTTAGAAACTAGTTCTCTGTTCCTTTAGCTGCCCCTGCTGGCAGACGGCTGCGGGATGGGCTCTCGCGTCCTCGTGAGGTTGGACCCATGTCTCTGGCACCCGTGCCTCCGTCTGCAGCAGGTGGGACCTCACCTGAAAAGGCTCAGAGTGGGACGATAACGATTCACCTGCTCCAGGAGCCTTAGGTCAAATCCTTGTGGGGTCAGCTCTGTCTGCTGGCTTTCTGGGCTGAACGCGGATTTGAACTGCTCCGGTTCGGTCGGAAAGGGCCCTGATGCTCTTTGCAAGAGATGGGGCTCGCTCCAGCAGGCACGGGCTTTGCCCTGGCCCTTGTGTGCCAGCCGCGGCTTCCTTGCCGGCGTCTGCGGCCAGGTAGGAAGCCGCACACTTTGGGTCTGCAATGCAGGTCCTTTGCATCCCCTCCCCTCACTCGGGGGTATGAGCCCTGTCCTTTGCACAGGTGTAACATGGACGGAGGGGGGAGGAAAGCGAGCGGCAGGTGCTGAGTGACAGCTTCCTTGCAACGGCAGCGGGGCAGCCTCCGTGCCACGGGAAGCGCCGGCGTACGGCTTTTCCCATATTCCCAAATAAAATGAGTCACTAGGGGTATGGAGCCGGGGCCGGGAGACCCCCGCAGCTTCCCTGGGTGGGGTGGGGCTGGGGCTCTGCCTCGGCAGATGGATGCCAGGGCCGGGTCCCGGAGCTGGCGAGCCGTGCGCTTCGTGCAGCGCCCTGCCTCCGCCGCTGATGCGTCTAAGGGCAGCTGGCACGGCAGGGCTCCGACAGTGGTTTTTACCTTATATGGGCATTCCAGCTCTTTGGGCTGTCAGATGTCCCGAATCGTTTCCACCCTCGCCTTTGATTGGCTGGCCCCGGGAGCGCGGTGGGAGAGGGTGCAGGCGGGGAGCAGCCCCCCTGAGTTAGCTCTTGTCTGAGCTGCCGGGGTGCTCCCCGGGCTGCTGCCAGCCTGGCGGGGGGCGGGGGTTTGTCCCCAGCCCGCCTGAGAGCCCGATGGTGGGGAAGGGGCGAGGGAGGGATGGAGCCGAGGGCTGGGGCTGCAGAGAGAGAAAGCTGCTCGGGATTGCAGCCTCCCCGTCCTCCCTTCCTTTGCGCTTGAATTACGCCCAGCTGGCTGAAACCCCAGGGGTGCCCGGAGTAGGGGCTGGGCTGCCGGTGTCACCCCGTCCCCGGGGCCCCGAGGGGAGGGGTGACGGGGTTCCCGTCGGTGACAGCTGAGCGAAACCCCCAGTTTCCGTCTTTATTTAAACCAGCTGGCGGGAGGCGCAGCGGCTTGCCTGCCAGCCCCGGGGGGGTGGAGACCGTCCTGAGGGCCCCCTCCGGCTGCCGAGCGGGTGGAGGTGCGCGGAAACCAGAGGCCTCGCAGTCTGGCCGCGCTCACGCGGTCCTCCAAGCAAAGCAGATCCCGGCGCAGGGCTGGGAGTGGGAGCCGCGCCGGCGATGCTTGCCGTGCTGGCTGGCCCTCGAAACGCTTTGTCTGGGTTTCCTGTCCTCCCGCGCACGCGCGGAGTGCTCTGGCCGGGTTTCGCCGGTCCCAGCTCTGCAGAGAGCGTGGGGCAGCCTTCTCCATCCCCCCTTAGATGGGGAGCCTTGCCCCTTGCCTCGGTCTTCAGAGGAGAGCGCTCCCCCTGCCCTGAACCGCCCGCAGCTCCCTGCAGACGAGGCTGAGGCCCGGGTTTGTATGGCTGATGGCAGGGAAGCCACGGAGCCGGCTCTTCTTCCTCTCCCTGCAATCCTCCTTAGGTGCTGCTTTCCCCAGAGCGCGCCAGCGTGGGGGATGCTGCTGCTGGCTGTCCCCACTGTCCTCGTCCCAAGAGCAAAGCGCAGCCAGAGGTGATCACCCTTCAAACACGAAACCTCCTCGCTGTGCAATACTTTGATTTGATTCTCTTACCCTGGGCATCACCTTGGGTGTGCGGGAGCAGACCCTCCCGTGCAGCTGAACTTCCCTGATCTTTATTGCACGACACCTACTCGGAGCATCGTTCAGAGCGCTCTCCCTTGCCGTGGGCCCAGCGCTGCCGGGGTGAGATGCAGGGCTGTGCCCGCTGCCCTGCTTCCTCGCAGCCTTCCCCAGGTCCCGCGCGGCTGGCGCAGGCCGGCGGGTTCTTCCAAGCAGCGTGTGCTGGTCACCCAGTGCCACGGGGATCGGCTGGACCTTGGACTCGGGACCCTTTTTGCGTCTCCAGCCCGAGTGCCTCGCCTGGCTCCCGAATGGATGCAGTGGAAGCTGAACAAGAGTGAGATTTGCCTGCTTCTGTCTCTGGGGAGGAAAAGGATGATCTGGGAAATGGCCATCTGATCTTGACAGACGGCCCCTGCTCTACAGCGGGGTGGAAACCTCCTGCGTTTCCTGCTGTAGTGTGGGCCGTGATGTGCGCAGCTCTGGGCTTGGCACGCCGTCTTGGGATGTTTTCAGTCCGTGCATCTAACAAAGGGATCGGACAGACATCGCCTCTTCCCAGCTCTCCCAAACCTTTACAAAGGGGAGTGGTCGCAAAAGGGTCTCTTCCCTTCCCTTCAGCTGATCTCTCCTAAGAAGGGAGGCTGCAGTCACCCTAAGTAAAGTCTTTGAGAGAGGCGTCTGCTGGCGGTTCCTTGTGCACGTGACCGAGGGCTCGCTTTTATTAGCATTGTCCTTTACGTGCTTGGCTGCTCGGGCTGGCTTTAAACGTGTGGCATTTCCCTGGAAACCCCGAGCAGGCGAGGGCCGCCGGAGGCAGCGAACGTGTGGTAGGTGAACGCGCACCCAAGCAAAAACAGCTCCTCTTCCTGAGCAATATGTCATCCTGCCCGTGGCATGTCGCTCCATCTCGCCGTTCACCCGTGACATCTGTAAGTCATTTGCAATCTCGGCCCTTCGTAATCAGCTGTCCCAGAGCCTAATCCCTTCAGGGAAGATGGAGAAGGGCCTGTCGATCGGAACGACGCACGTGTGAAATAAAACCAGCGCTTACTGCTGTGACGGAGTCGTTGAGTCCTTCTGTCTCCCAGCCATTGAAACGGCGCTGATGGAGAGGTCGGAAGGAAAATGATTTATGACTTATTGAAGTTGGGTTACTATTCGAGGGATCTTGGTACTTCCACTCTAAACCCTGCCTCTGGAAACATCTCTTTGAGGTTGAAACTTGGCACGTGAGGCTGAAGCCCAGGAGAGAAGTTCTTCCCCAAGTTGTTGGGGTTTTTTTGCAAAGCTCTTGTCCAGCTGCATGTGTGTCCTTTGCATTTTAGTGGGAAGAGACCATAATTAAGGCAGTGCTTTTCATTCACATTTTGAAGAAGCTTAGGAGACTTGTAAAAACTCTCCCTTATTTGCATGTAGATGCTTTGTATAGAAGCGGTGACTAGAGCAAATCAGTGGAATAAAGCCTGGCAAATAAATGGAAAACCTGGCTTCTTGTGGTTTGGCGACAAATTGGCACGAGGGGAAACTGGCCTGGCTAGCTCGGGGAATGATTCCCAGCGGACTGGATTGCTTTCTGTCTGCCCTGCCTTCAGAGGGTATGCATGTATTTATGACCATGCTGCTGCACTTGAAGCTGGGATCCTAGTCTACAACCTTGGGCATGTAACATTTACCTCCAAGCTGTAAAACCCAGATGCAAAATTGTGTTTTACAGAAGCAGCTTGAATTCAGCACGCTTCTGTGATCTGCCCAGATTTACCTTTGCTCTTTCATCCTTCCGCTTCCCTTCCTGCATTTTTAACAGCCCCAAACTGGTTCGACCTGACTTGAAGCAACAAGTAGAATTGCATATGACTGCTTTTGGAGCCTGTGATCTTGGCTTGAGGGTCACCTGGGGAGGGATTTGCTTGGACAGTGCGGGAGTCCTTCCTTGGCTCACTTCCCCACATATGACAATACCGTGTTGCCTGAGCTCAGTGGTCTAGGTCCAGCTGCAGAACAGTTCTCACTTCCCACCTACCTTGTCCCCCCGCCTTAACTCTCCAGCAGTGATAACTTTATAATGATGATCAGTAGCGGCTTCATCCAGAGGTCTCAGACTTCACAAATGTTCACCCTTGGGTCATGGGTGCTATACCGATGTCCTTGGATTAGATGCTAAGGCGGCGGGGGTGTCGTCAGGGACATGTGGGGTTGGAGAGCCCACATCTCGAGCCCCCGGCTGCGAGCCCTGCACAAAACACTTGGCTCTCATTTCTTCCCAAGCTCCATTGAGACCATTTTTGGTGGGAGAGACAAGGGTCCAGCTTAAAAACCAGCTGAGATGGCCATTTTCAGTTTTAGCAAGGGGTGCAGGGGTTTTCTCCAGAATGCCGCCGGAGCAGCAGTCGATTGTCTGCCGGGAGCTGAACGCCCAATTCACTGGAATGGGAGTTAGCAGTTTGTTTTGTCTAAATAGTCGGTGTGTGAAAGTAGCTGATTGTTACAGCTAATTTTGTGGAGGATTCTGGGGATTAACATGCATTTTCCAGTGCAAAACATCCCTGGAAACTACTGCGGTGATAGAGTCCATTGTCGTCAGCCCTTCTCTCTCCCCCTTCTCGGGTCAGCTGTGAGCACATGGCACGAACAATGAAGTCATCCAGCTGCTGCATTTCTCATCTCCCAGCGGGCATGGGATAAACCTCTTCTCTGAGCTATGCCAGGCTGAGGACTCCTGAAATGCTCTGAAGCATCCCGAGGGGTAGTGCCGACTTCCAGGGCAGCACCGACACGGCGGCGAAGCACTGCCTCGCTTGCAAATCACGCGTTGGTTTTGTGCACAGTTCCCGCTTTTTTTTTCTCGCTGCCGTGAAACACCGTGTGCACCGACAGGCTGCAGAAATAATGCACGATGCATCCAGCTGGCACATGGTAGTGCCTGTAGATTTCTAGGGGACGCTAGGGATATCGATAGAGCGGAAATAGGACTCGAGCATTTAGATACAAGTCTCTTTTTGTTCTCGCTGCAGTACATGACAATAGACATTTGGGGAGTAACAGCCCTCGTAAACTGGAGGATTAGCTATGGATGCCTTGGTTGGCTCACTGGGTGACTAATAGCCATTTGTCATGGTCGTGAATGAGCAGCGCAATTTCATTACATCCTCCCCATATTTTTTATCCTCGCAGCCTCGTGTGTGACCATCTGGTGTAGCCAGAAGCGGGCGTTCTGCAGCCGCCACGGGCTTCCTCGTTGCAGCCGGAGTCTGCGGGCCTGGGTTTATTGCAGGGAGCGTGGGGATCAAGTCCAACCGCCTCTCTTGGGGGGGCGGGAAAAAAAGAAGCAGTAGTGCACGGCTAAAGGAGAAATCAGATGGGGCAATTTGCATTTGAAATCCCTGTCTCTGTGCTCTAGCTTCCTTCCCTGAGCCCCTTCCTCGGGTTCGCATCGCAGAATTGCTGTGGCTCGTGCACTCTGATGCCGCTTCTCTATATTCAGCCATGATTTTACTGATCACAGCGCAAAGTTGGAGGAAGCAGCTGTTGTCCCCTCGCTCTTTAACCGTAATCCGCGAGCGGTCTCCTACGACAAGTGGCAGAGGCACAATGATGAAAGACATTGAATTGATCTCCTAACAGCCTCCGTTTTGGGAACTATTTTTCTCTGTTATTTATCCACCCTGCGAGACTTAAGGAAAGGCGTTTCCCTCCCATCAGCCAATAGCTTTTGCTTTAGGATGTGTGAAGCAGCAAAATGCCCTTATTTGGTAAAGTCAACTTGCTACCTGCTGTAGGACTTGAATATTGAGCATGTTGCTAACCTAAGCTGCTGCAGCCTGCTAAAAGCCTCCATCTTCTGATTTACCCTTTTGGGTTAACTTTCCTTGTACGCTCACCGTGGACGAATATCCAGCAGAATACCACAAATTGTTACCACGAACTATATTGCTGGCCCTAAATGGTAATGGATTAGGAAAAGGATTTAGTTTCTTGTAGCAGGAGTGAACTAATTTTAAGTGGCATATCAACACTTGAGACTTACTGCAAATCCTTAACTAATTAAAAGATTACATTTAAAAAAAAAAAAAAAAAAAAAAAAGGGCAAAAAAACTCAAAACTGCCGGGATTATGGCAGGCTGCAAACACGCTGATTTGGCATCTAAGATGCAAACTTTGCAGCAGGCTTGACTCGGACGTTGCTGCCAGACTTTATTTTTAATAGTGTTAGAAACTTTGAATGTGGTATTTTCAGTGGCTGTTCTCATGCCATGCTCCAAAATGACTGTTTCTAGCATCTTCACTTCTGCAATAATGACACGTTCTGTATTTAATTGATGTGTTCAACACTTTTTCATAGTGCTTTTCATGCATGCTGATTCCCCCTCTCAACTAATGGTAATTTCCCTATGGTGTCATTGGGAAGAGTACTTGGTTTTCTCCAAATAGTGAGTCAACTGCAGGGCTGGGATTAAAGCGCAAGGGCTCCTTGTTCCCTGCCGGTGTTCGTTCTGCTTGATGCTGTCCCGTGTGGTCTTCCCATTTCTCCTTGGGTGGGAAGGAGATCCGCTCTTGTGCTCCAGACCAGTATGTCCACAAAAGCCCATCTCTTTTAACGATGATGCCCTCTTTGATAAACTGGTGGAGAAACCCCCCCGGCTCCACTTCAACTCACCTCTGCCCCAGCAGGCATTAGACTGTGTCCAAGGGCAAATCTCACTGCTGGTTTTAGGACTGTCTCTGGGAAGAGTGCTAAGAGTCGACCATTATAGTCTACTACTGTGGTCTCGTTATAGACGTGGTACAGAGACAGCCGGGGCTCACATAGCCCGCAGAGAGCAGAGCAGATGTGTGAAGTCGTTAAGTGGAGTTAAAACTGAGCCAGGCCCCTGTGTGAAGAGTGCTTTGGCAGGGGTGAAGCCCAAGTCTTTCCCCACTTGGACCCATACTTGACCCAAAACCGCTGGGAAGCACGCTGCAGGTGCGAATATGGCAATCCACACATTTTCTTTGAGGACGTTCCTATCTGGCCGCGAGGCTTCGTGATGCTCCTGCCCAGCTCACCTCCGTGCAGCGCGCAGTGGCTGGAGAGGGGATGCCCTGGGCTTGACTCGGGAGCGGGTAATGGGTTTTATTGTCCTGCAGCCACGCTGCTGGCTCTGTTGGGAGAGCAATACGGTCGGATCAAAAATGTTTTTGAAAAGGGAACAGAAATGTTTTTGAAAAGGGAACCACTCAATCGAATGTGTGTGTGGAAACAGTGCTCTGCACAGCTCTTCCTCTTTGCCGAGGGCTTAGGAAAAACCCCGTGATTTCCGATGTACTGTGAAAACAGAGTGTTTTTTGTTTGACCGCAGCTCATCAGCTTCACCGAAGTGATCAGGCCTCTTTTAGCTGCTTTTGGAGAGCGGCACAGCCGTTCGTACCATCAGCCCGCACGTGCCTCTACATGGGCCTGCGTGGTTATTTTTACCGGTCCTGTTTTGTCAGGACTCTGCAAGATTAGTCTTTTGGACAAACGATAGCTTCGCTATGCTTTGGGGTGCCAGGGGCCACTGCTTTCAATGTAAAGATTGGATGGCTGCGTGGCCAGCCATGGGAGCGCGTGTCCCCTTGCGCTGGCAGATGTGCGAAGTCGTGCTTTCGAGAGCATGGCTTTTAGCCAGAATCCTTAGTAATAAGAAATTAAATTGCGTGCCGGTGCTGCTATGCAGGCGCGCGGCCTGAGAGCGCGGTCACTGGCCGGTGCCGTGCAAACACTGGATACCCGCATGTGTGCAAACATCCCGCATGCCGCTCGCCCTTTATCGCTCCCTGTCCCTTCACCTTCATAAAATGATATATCTGAGACCTCTCTCTTTCTCAGTTTGGGGCCAGCACACCCTGACTTAACACATCTGTATCCAAGCCTGATGTTGTCTCTGTTCTCCCATTAAAAGGGCTTTGTTTCCATGTTTGCCATCCTGACATCTTCCATGTGACAAATCTGCATGATTATAAATCATGCTCCTATACTGTTCACCTGGAACGTGCTCCGGTGTACTTCAGATGTAAATGCAAAGTTGATCAGAAAGTCAGCAGAAGTGTTCGACTTGAGAGGAAGAAACCATGAAGTGCAGCAGCACTCTGGAAAAACCTTGCCCCAAACCATTCCCCTGTATCTCCAAGGCAACAGCTACTCTCTTTACATGAGAAGAAGGATTTGTGCTCTGGTTTTTCCTTCTGCCCCCTGCAAAGGTACCATAGATGATACTGCGCAAGATGGACTATTAACCCGAGTCCCAGTTTTCCACCCTCAGTCATTTCCGTGTTCACAAGTTCATTGAAGACGGTTTGCAAATTATTGCCGAGGTGGTCATTTTGGCAGTGGTAGAGTTGGGAATCAGGAGCATCTGCTGTATTTTGGGCTCCCAAGCTGTTTTGCCAAGTGGTAGCCAAGAAGAAAAGAAGGTGTCGGGAGTCGCTATGCTTGGGTTTGCTTGGCTGACCATAAGGACTTGTGTAAAATGAGTGTGTTTGAATCCTAAGTCACTATGCACAGGGCTGCTTTCAGACCACAGCACCGGATTGCACTAACGGTGCTTCAAGACGGTTATAAAAGCCCAGCTCCAATTTAGGCCATCAGAAACTTTCCAGGCAGTCTCTTTTTACCAGGGATCCTGGTTTTCTCTGCTTTAAAATATCCCCAATTTTGAGTTAAAAAAGTAACCCCAAAATCCACATTTCCATGATTAAAATGAAACATTGCTATATACATATGACATATATACATGACACCCCCCCCTCCCCCCCCCACACATATATAGTGATGTTTCATTTTAATCATGGAAGCGTGGATTTTGGTTAAAAAAGTAATCCCAAAACTGGGGCTTTTTTTAAATCGGAGAAAACCAGGATCCCTGCTTATTACCCTAGGATGAGTTTGCTGTCACAATCACTCAGCTGGTTGAAGTCATGGTATTCTGGTGTCTTGATTAGGCAGGTGGGAAAAGTTTGCAATTTAATGCCTTAGTTCAAACTGGGTTTACCCGGCCCCACTAAGAGAAGACTGTTAAAAGACCCAGAACTGCTTGGTCAAACAGGCACCAACATAATCTGCAGCTAATCCTTGTCATATCCTCTTAGGCTCAGAAAATAACTTTATGCCTTCCTTAAGAATGGTTATACGTATTCATTTACCTGTTTCAGTCTCATTCCTAACTACCCGTTCCTTTTGATTTAGCTCTTTATTTGGATTTGATTTGTCATGCAACTGGGAAAATGCAGCCCAGTGTTGAGAGAGACTAGACTGTGAGTAATTCATTTTTTAAGTTGATCAGTTCAATGTTTTAACCTGTTGCTATCTTTAACATTAGAGCATGCAAAACGACTTAAGTAGGCTTTAACTCTGAGCAACTTCAGGGCGTCTGGTTTGTGTCAAGTCTTTAATTTTAAAGAGTTTCAGAGGCAACTGGAGGGGACGTTGAAGCAACACAGTATTGTCTGTGAAGCCTAAATTTAGCCGTTTAGGAAATGGTTGCTGCTTGGTTTCGTAACGACATCAGCTCTTACTCCTTTACAACATCTCGGGGGGGGTTGTTTTTTCACTTGGCAGCTAGGTTGTAAGGTTGATAGTCCTCAGAAGCTAATTTCCAGCCCCGTTCTATGTAGGAAGCTTTGAGTTGCAATAGTTGGCTTCATGGTAATTAGGAGCAGACCTAAAGGTCAAGGAACGTTACCACCAAACTGCACAATTGAAACTCGGGCTGCTGCATCTGTGTCATCAGATCAATTCAGTTCAGATCCGGCCGTGAGACTTTCTTACCATTCTTCGTGCAGACATTTTCGCTTTAAAAAAAAAAAAAAAAAAAGAAGAATGGGGTCAGTTTAAAATCCTTCAGGTTTTAAAAAGAAAGAGTTGAAGGCGGTTTATGGTACTTTACCTTCACAAAACTCCCATGCATTTTGCCAGCACTCAAATATTTATATCCCTTGTTTCCGTGGGATAGACTTGAAAAGAGAGAATGGTGGGATGACTTGCAATCAAGGAAATCCATTTTTTTTCTTTCCTTTTCTTAATTTTTCACTTGCAGCAAGCTCCAGTGTTCCTTGTGCCGTTAGTATGTGAAAGCAGTCGGTCGACAGAGCGGTGGTTACAGCTGACAGTCACTTTACTGTTGAACCAGGAAGCAATTTGAATAATTGAACGAACTGTAAATTACTCAAATTCAGTCTCCTCGAATTCAGAAAAAAACCTCTGCAGGAGTTAGTTTTCTTTGAAGATTTATACTTATGACGGGCTTGATTTAGGCAAATGCTCTAGAAGTTTGCTACATCCATGGCAAACATGATTTGCATGTATTGTAGGTAGGCATGGAGGCTGTCTGTATAGTGGATCTTACCGCTGTCTTGGTCTTACCCTGGTACCCGGTAAAGCAGCATCACGGTCAGCGAGTCGGCTCACTGCAGAGGATGGCGGCTAGGCATTAGGGAGAGGATTAATGGGATTTGCAATCGTACTTCTTCCAGTAGAGGGGCAGGTGTATCATAGTGGGCTGGTGGGTCTGGAAGTCTGCATGTTTGTGGTCTGCTGCTTCTCTTCTGGGAAAAGAAGGCCTTGCTCTGCCTAGTTGCCTATCCAGCCTTTTCTACAAACAAGCTCAGTTCCCTTAAAATAAAAACACCCATCCAACCTGGGGGAGTCAGTGACCCAAACACTGGTCCATTTTGCCTGGAGTCATTGTTGGCCTCCACCAAAACCTTAGGGTGGCAAGATAGGAGCCATGCTACCCTCCTTGCTTTGCAGGGGATGTTGCTAAGGAAATGTTGCTGCTTGGCCTTCTCAAGCACGAGTGTGGCCTTGTTTGTCCGGAGCATCTCCCAGTAAGACCAGTCAGTGGGAGCTGGGTGGCTATATACTGGTGAAAACACAAATCTCCGTTGTTTCCTGCATGCGTGAGCACGCACATTTCAAATTCTGAGGTTCTCAGCGTTTAAGTGGGCCTGGGATCGTGCCAGATTAGTTTCCATTGTTCACATGTGAGATATGTAAAAGCAAGGCCTTAATGTACTGCAGGGTTTGGGAGGAAATGATGGAGAGCTGAGGACATGCTCTCCCTGATGCTGTGAAATGCCCTGCCGGGTGCATTGCCTGGGTTTGGTTTGCATATCACAGCTCTCTCTCTCTTTTTTCCCTTTTTAGACAGGTAGAATTGACAAGTCTTACCCAACGGTGTGCGGTCACACGGGACCGGTGCTGGACATAGACTGGTGTCCTCACAACGATCAAGTCATTGCCAGCGGCTCCGAGGACTGCACGGTCATGGTAAGTTTAGGCCATTGTATTGCAAAGCCCAAGATCTGGCCAGTTTTGGAAATTTCCCTTGTTTCTGTACTCTTCAAACAAAGGCTTTTGGAGAGAGGGTGAGTGAGTTTTTATGGTACTGATGTTTCATTGTTCTCCGGTACAGCTCCATTACTGAGGCTTATTTCAGCATAAAAGGTTGAGTGTACAGGTGACTTTCTGCTTTGGAAAACAGGTATATGCTTCCTGTGAAAATGTTCTATTTTTACGACCTGCTGGAAGGTCCTACCCAGCCATCAGGTGAAGGCTTTGGCTCCCAGGACTTTTGACAGCTGTGGGCATCCCGTATATATGAAGACAGTAGATAAAAGTCTGGTCCATGATTAAGCAATGAGAAAAACGTTTGGCGATGGCAGAATCCTGGAGGAAAGAAAGGTGTTTGACAGCCTCATCACAGCTGCATGATGGTGAGGTGAAGTCCCAAGAGAAAATTTCCTCTCTGGGTGTGGGTACGGATGCTTTGCTAGGCTAAAAAGAGAAGTCTGGGGCAAGAAGCACCAGGTCAAATAGCCTAGACTGAGCTTAGCAGTACTGCGTGATAGTTATGTATGATGTTCACCAAGTTGTTAGCTAGGAAGAAACCTGTATAAAGTCTAAGTTCTGCCTGGAAACACAGTGGGGCAATGGGATTTTGTAGTCTCACACGCATCCGTTTAACTTCTTGCACTGCTCAAGAAGCTTAACCCTTTACAAGGACCTTATCTCTTCTTACTGTCCTGCTGGGGGGTCTGATTTGGTGTAATTACCTGGCCTTTCCACACCCTTTATAACCACGGGAGTATCTGTTGCATTGCGTTTCTGGAAGGCTTCTCTCCCCTCCTGACCTCGGGAGCTGGTTGACGTCTCTGAGGGGTGAGGAGAAGGAAGAGAGCCAGATTAAGGGCTCCTACCCTATAGCTTCAACAGCGGAGGTGTGGGACCAGTGGAGTAAGGAAGGACAAGGCCACTTGGTTTTATTACTGCGGCAGCCCTGGTTTTAGGGGTGGTAGAGTTTTGTTTCCTACATCAACAGGATGTGTGCACATGTCAAAACCTAGAGAGAATCCAAATTTTGCAGCTGCCAGCCTTGATCCTGAATTCCTCCTGATGTTGATAACAGCGCGCTGAACAACATGTGGCCCTCAGCAGTGACAGGCGTCCAATTCAGGGCATGCTAACGCTGCAGAACAATTTTAAGTACATCCCCCCCGTGCTGGTGTCACTTTGAAGAGTCTTCAGCTTCGTTTAGAAACTTCATGTTGAAACCTCATTACGGGGAAAGTCAAGTGAATCCTAGAGCTTCCCTTCTTTTCATCCTACAAACACTGACGGTGATGGGGGCTTTCTTCCCCAGGGGCTTTGTTCAGGGACTGTACTGCCTGTGAGCTGTCTTGGAAGCCAGAGGCCATTAGCAGAATGTATCCTGTTCCCATTTAAAAAAGAGCAAACAAACTTGGGTTTGTGATGGTCCCCACGGAAGTGGACCAGTGTTATAGATTTCGTAGACATTTGGGCTAGAAGGGACCTCGGAAGATCATCGAGTCCAGCCCCCCGCCCCGGGGGCTGGAAGTCAACTGGGGCCAAAGGATCCCAGTTATAAGAGAGAGATCCAGTGTTCTGCAGGACACTGCAATTGAGAGTGCATGTGGAGTGGGGCAGACGTGCTTGGGAACATGGACATCAGCAGAATGAGCAGAGCCAAAGCCGTTGCTGCTTTACAAGAGCAGAAGGAAGTCTCTAATTCAAGATGCTGCAGGAAACAGATTGGAAGGATCCAGAGGGATCCAGGAAGATCAACTGCATGCGGTGGCGGCTTGCCCGTGTGAGACCTGCTAACAGGAGATGGTTGGCCTTCAAGCAAGTAAGGAAGTAGGGTAGTTTACACAGGGCCTTCAAGACTGACACCTGAATGGACAGGTGTATCTACTGTAGACTAAGTACCGTCATTGCAAATTGTAAATGGGTGTTGGTTCACACAGTTTCAGATGCAACTTACTTCTAATACTGTGTAGGGAGATGTCAGGGTGAATTGTATCTGGTGTGGAGGTGTCTCAAAGAGAAGTGATGGAGAACCCCAAACCTCTTTTGACATTTTCAGCTAGGCAAGGTAGAGCTACAGTGAAGGGAACAAGCACGCGCTGGGTAGGATGATGCACTGTCCTAATGGATCTGTCTGTCGCTGACCGCTGTCTTGTCTGGGCCTTAGCAACTTAGCATCGTGCTTTCTCCATTTGTCTTTGTTAAAGGTTGCAAACCTCCAGCTTCCTGAGCCCGTTCCAAATGAGCGTTCAGGTATTATTTAAAAAAAAAAAAAAAGTGTAGTTGTTCATCAGCTCTGCACTCTTTGTGAGTAGCTGAGATGAAACAAGAAAACCATACCTGCTGCGATCAGGAGAATCACAGATTCGGCTCAAGAGCATCCGCTTTGCTTCTGAAAAATGTCATTTTTAATTATGGCCCATGAATTGGGGCTAAAAATGGTAGTCCAGTAAGGTACCCCAAGTCCCCGATGGATCTCCCACTGATGTTGGAGGCTGTTTTCAGGACATTCAAAGGGGGCAGAGGGGGTAGAAGCAAAGTACATTTCATTATCATTGAGCTTCAAAATGTTCTGGCCCAGATGGACAGTCCTGTTCCTTCTCTTTTTGTCATCGCTTTTGCTGTTTCTGTCTCTGTTCTCCCATTTTTTCTCTAGCAGTAACTACCAAGTATTACACTTCCTGGGGTCCCAGTGATAAAAATGGTCTTAATTAGGTAGTTAATGGCCTGTGAAGTGTTTTTAGACCTTTGTTAACAGCCTGTTGAGATTAACGGGGCTGAGGGTGCCTCCTTGAGCTATGTTTCAGGTTTTCTATGAGGTCAGTTGCAGTGTTTTATAGGGTAGATAAACTTTGCAACTGGGAGGGCTAGAAGCTTGTTCAAATAAAAGCTTAGATGCCGTTGACTCAGCAATTGCCCTGTGGGTGCTGGATAAACCTTGCTCAAGTCTGGTAGCAGCTCTGTAGTTTAGGCAGGCCACAGGGAGTCCTGCACTGGAGCCTGTGTTCGTTTAGCAGGTGATTTGCTTTATAATGCTTTAGGCCTTTGCCAAGCCCTTGTTGATCTTCAGTGGAAAAGGGATTGGAGGGTGAAGTTCAAGTGAAATGCATGAAGTGCGAGCTCAGGTATAAGCACGAGCATGTTCACATTTTTGAACATCTTTAGTCCAACTTGATCCCTGCAGCACCGCCTCCGTGACAGCAGCTCTGCCAGCCTGAGCGAACACACAACCTGAGTCTGTGCTTTGGGTCGAAAGAAGGAGAAAAGCAACAGCAAAATCTCACGGCCGTCTCTGTTCTGCAGAAGCAGGGTCTTTAGGAGATTGGAGTAACCTGCTTCTTTTGTCTTTGCATGGAAAAAGCAGTGGCATTGGCACAGACCAGTTTGCTTCCCTGACATTGGAAAGCTGAGCTACTAGATGTCTTCCAAATCAGCCACGCAGCCAGTGACAGGCTTGTCCGGATTGGACTGGCATCATTTAATCATGTGTAGTTCTGTGACTCTTCCAGAACTTAGCTGCAGGCTCCTCGGTGCGTGGGTCATGGGCTCCGACTGAGCGCATGTGTGCAGTCTGACTGAGGCCCTACGCCTTAATGATAGGAATGTAAAGGACTATCCTTTCCTACCTAATTTCTCTGCTTTTTCACTGAAAAATGGGATGAGCAATCCTTGCGCCATCTCCATTGCTTTCGGCAAGGCCCCTTTTAGGATGCAGATTCATTGCGCCGCCTCTTTTGGATATTCCCTCTGAAGAATGATTTTCCTGTGCCAATAAATAAGGAACTAGTTAAATGTTCATGTTGTAGCCCCTTTTGAACAACTGCACTTCACTGCAGGGGGGGTTGTACTTTTTTTTTTTTTTTTAATTCAGCTGGAAATGGCTCTGAAAACAGGAATTCATGTCAGCACAAATGAGCAATGCTTTTACATAAAAGTGAGTGGCTGGTTTGTCAGCATGAAAATCAGCCCATGGAAGAGGACTTGATCGGGCAAAGAATTTAATAAACTCTTCATGTGCTGAATATTTCAAAACCTGACCTAGAGCCCTTGTAATGACCGGAAGCATCGGACTGTCAATGGGTTTGGTTCTGTTACTGCTTTTATGGCCCTTACTGCTGTATCTGGACGCCTGAGATGCCCAAGAAAAGACTTGTTCGGATGCCCAAGGAGGCACGTGGCACGACAAAGGGCCTCTTGCGAGAGCGTGAGAGATTCTCCTCCTCCTCCAGATGTGGAAACGGAGGTGCCGAAAGGCAAAGTCATCTCCCCAAGGCGACGCAGTCATGGGTGGAGCTGGGACCTAGAACCTCAGGTCTTCAGAGACACTTCTTGGCTTCAGCCGCTGCGTATAAAGCCTCTTCCTAGGCTGTCAGCTAAAACTGTACATGATTATGAACATATCGCCTCTAGTCCTGACTCACCAAGCTCCTCTCTGTGCTGTGTGGAGGGTACGAGCAGAGCCAGCTATCAACGTTCGGTAAGGGCGCAAAGGAAGTGGTGCTGCAAAATGGCAGAAGCATCCTTCCCCTAGGCGCTGAGCTGCAGCATGCCAGCTCATCACGGTTTCACTTCCTTTTACTGCAGGTGGTTTCAGAGGCTCTGACTCAGAAAATGGAGGCGGTAGAAATTGTTCCTGAGGTCAAAGAAATGGATCTTGCAAGGTCTCCTTTGCATCTGTTATTCTGGGTGATCAGCTAACTGGGCCCTGCATCCAGCGTGGAAGCTCCCTGGCTTCCCCCGTCTCTGACTTCATCCCATACTGATGAGATGCTGCACCCTGAAGAGGAACCCTGACCTTTTACTCTCCCTGGTTTTGCAGTACCAAGCAGGATTACAAGGCGGATCGTGTCTGTAATCTGCAGAGGATTACACTGATCTGCAGCTGCTGTGAAATGCAAGTGGCTTTTCCCCTTCCCAAGTTCCCCTTGTCTCAGCATTTGCCTGCCTATAGGTTTTTATTATTTATTTCCCTGGTATTTATGAGTGCAGGACCCCAGTGCATAGCTCCTTCTTGAGCTCCTGAGTGGTGGCAAATTATTTCTTTGCTGGAAGCCCTGCCTCACGGGTTTTTTTTCCCTCACCAAGTGACTGGAGGGGATGTAGAGTAGGGGTATCGGATGGTGCCAGAGCTCCAGTAGAGAGACATGGTCATGGCTAGAGAGCGTCTCTCGTCTTTCAGGTTCGAGTCTGGCCTAAGTCAATACAAAGGGGAAATTGTTTCTAGCTGATAGCTCTTCCACCGCTCCTGAATGGAGTAAGTTTGACCTTGATGACGGATATCTGCCTGAAGGATAGGCAGCTAGCTCGCTTGGCAGTATCCCCAGAATGACCAGAGCTGTGTTAGACCGTGAGACTGACCTGCTGTCTGTTCCCGGGTGGTGCATGAAGCATTTGGGGATTGTTGGTAGGAAAGGACTTGCACAACATGACTGTAATCTGTGCAGATATATTGATTTTTGTATAGAAAAAACCAACCCCGCACTTAACGGTGAGATGCTAGAAGCAGCACCCCTGTTAAAACTGTCACTGGTTTTCTTCTGGTTCCCAAAGCTGACGGTGCAGAGCTGTCTCTCGACTGTAGCATGGCCAGGTGACTGGGCAGGCGAGGGCGATGGGCAGTGCTGGGGGGGTGCTCCTCTGTCTTACTGCGCAGTGCTTTCCCTCTTGCTGCCTTTGCAGTCAGGAGGAAGCAATCGGGAGGCCTGGCATCCTCGGAGGGGGCGAAGGGGGTGGCGTACAGCCCCCTTGCTCTGTGAGGGGGAGAGATGGGGATTAGCACTGAAATCCGGGCTGCCCTCGCAGCGCGCCTGCGCATGCCCACTTCATTTTCCAAAATCCACTTGAATTACAACTCGTACCAGCTGACAGAGGACCTGGCTCTGACGGTTCACTGTTGAGTATTATGGGAAGGATCTGATTCTTTCTGGGGGGAAAAAAATAAAACAAAAACCCAAACAATAGAAGGTGGAAACAATTTGCCGTTCTGCTGCCATCTATCGGTGTGTAGCTACCATCGCTTGGTGTTTTGTGTCTTTACTATATATAGGTCAGGTTGGATTCAGGAGCGGATGGCCAGCAGTGAGTCACTGTCCTGATTTGACATGAAGGACTCGAAGGAGCCTGATCTTTGGTGTTTGGGCTTTCCCTCCTTTGAATGGGACCTTCTCGCTGTGGGAAGAGACCTCTTGCCCTACACGGATCCCACGAGGGGCTGGAAGGGAAGAAAGCCAGCAGTGCTGTCTGCATAGATGATGCCGGCGCACCTTTCTAAGCTTCAGTGTCAGCAACCCTTGCTTCCCGGATGAATCCACAGCAGAAACCAGACTTCTAATTTGATGCTGAAACCAACGGGCAAAGCTGTTTAATCCACTCACAGCTGCTGTTGTTAAAAGTGGAAACCCAAACTCTGAAATGGCTGCTTGATCCTTCCCAGAGAGGACAGCTGCTGTTCAGAAATGCACCAGCTGGCTCAGAGGCACTTTTGAGATGCAAGACAATTTCTTTGAATCCCATGATCCAGGACAGTGCCTTTATTTAAAGGGAAGTGGTTGTCTCTTTGGGCAGGAGAAGGATGGAGATGTGAACTCTTAGCATGCCCATCCGCAGAGAGATGTACCAGGGGCTAGTGAATGGTTTCCCCCATCTCTGCTTTCTGGCCCAGTTCACAGGGGCCGGGTATTACCGATACCTCAAAGACAGAAGGAGTATGTGTCCTAGAGGTGATGACTGTCCTGTAACTCTTTTCCCCTCCCTCTTTGGCAGGTGTGGCAGATTCCAGAGAACGGCCTCACTCTCTCCTTGACGGAGCCCGTGGTGGTGTTAGAAGGCCATTCGAAAAGAGTTGGCATCGTGGCCTGGCATCCGACCGCACGCAACGTGCTGCTCAGTGCAGGTAGGAGGTGTCAGGGTGGTGAACGAGAGATTCTCCCGCACTTCCTTCCATGCCAGGTCGCTCTGAGCAGCGTTTCTGAGCCCCTGGCACCTGTTCCCTGGCACGGGGCGAGTCAGAGCAATGCCCGTGCAAGGAGTTTTGGCTCTGAGGCACAGCCCGGACTTGGAGCGATGCTGCATTTCCTCTGTGCATCAGGGTGTTGCCGACCGGCTGCTTTCTGCAGTGAGTGCTTTGCACCCCTGGGCAGTTATGTGAAGGAAGCTTAAAGCACTGCAGATTTTATTAATCGACCAGTACAAAGGCTGTTCCAGGTTCAGCTACTCAAGTTCCCCCAACATGCATGCATGCTTGCTTTTAACAACAGCTTAATGCATTTCTCCTTCCCGTTTTGGATTCTTACGGAAAGACGTTTCATGGTAACTAGTGATTATAGAGTAGGGCAGCGCTCTGTCATTGGTACTGCAGAGAGATCATAAGCATGTGCCTCAGAGACCCCCTCCCTCTCTCCAGTCCCCTTGTTGCCAGCCTCCTCGTTAGCAAAAGCACTAGAAAGTTCCTAAAAGCAATTTCAGTCTTGACATGGGGTCACTGTGTGAACGGTGGTGCTGGAAACCCTGTAGCGAGGTGGGTCTGCGGCAAGAGTTTATCTAGCGCAGCTGTTCGGGAGAGCAGCGACTGCATGCTGGTGGGCACATCTGTTTCCAGGGTGGTCTTGCATCAAACTCTGGCTCTGAATGTGCCGCTGACCTGGTTTCACTCCCAGGTGGTCAGTGCTTGAGGTCCTGCCTCCAGGAGAGAACAACGCCGATTTAATTGAATCTGTGTAGCCCCTTGGGAAAGCTTTTCCTGTTTTGATTTGAAATGGTCTTACTGAATGGGTGCAACTTCTTTAAAGCAATCCTGCTGAGAGTCTCCATAAGAGACTGGATGAACAGTCTTGTGAATAATGTCTCCATAGCTCCTGGATTTGCTTTCCCCAAACTTGGTGTTTAGTATTTACTACCTTTTATTATCTCTGTCTATAAGGCGAGGTTCAGCTGCAGGTGTTTCTGGATGGGAGAATATGGTGGGGGGGCTGGGGGGCGTGTTTTGCTGTCCAGGTTGTCCCTGGATGGCCCGTGGCAATGATTTCTTAACATGACCTGAGTCTGTACAAAGCTTTGGCTAGACTTAGGTCAGGACTTCTGTAATGGAAACGAACAGTTTTGACTGATTTTTTTTTTTTTTTTCCCTGGGTCCCCTGTGTGCTATCTCTGCAGAGGCAGACCTAACCAGAGTTTGTACTGAGAGTATTGGTAGGCCTTTGGGGCCCGGGGCTGGCTGGGTTTGACCCATATGATTGCTTGCATCGTGGGGTCTCACTGAGGCCGCTTGTGTCTGATGGAGCTCTGTATCCCACAGCATCCTTGTAGTACAAAAGGTCGCCTTGCTTTTAGCTTTGGAAAGGTCCAGGTAGACTGGAGGGGATCGGGGAGAGGGATTGAGGGCCGTGGGTTTACAGGTCAAAAGCCGAGAGCACTGGCCAGACCGATTTGGAATATTTCTTCAGGGCAGGAACAGGTGTAACATTTGAAACACTCCAGAGGGCACGTGCGTCCATCTGTCTGTCTGTCTCCCCATTTGGGGTGCTGTAGAAATGGCAAAAGCACTGCAAAAACAGCCCCGAAGGGCATGGGGGTTGTAGGTCTGCCCATAGCTGAAACTTTTGCTGACAACACCAAGTTGTAGGGCGAGGTGGGCACGCTGGAGGGGAGGGACAGACTCCAGCTGGATCCAGACAGGTCACAGGGGTGGGTGGATGAGAACAGGATGGGTTTCAACACCGACAAGTGAAAGTTGCTGTTCCTGGGGAGGAAGAGCCGGCACCATACCTACAGGTGGGGGAACTCCCCTCTTGTCAGCACGGAGGCGGAAAAGGATCTTGGAGTCATCACTGATGCCAAGATGAACACGGGCCGGCAGTGTGGGGACGCGGTCAGGAAGGCCACCCGCACCTTGTCCTGCATCCACAGATGCAGGGAGTCGATCCTCCCCCTCTATGCGGCACTGGTCAGGCCGCAGCTGGAGGACTGCGTCCAGGTCTGGGCGCCACACTTCAGGAGGGATGTGGACTGCATGGAGAGGGCCCAGAGGAGGCCACTCGCATGGTTGGGGGCAGCAGGGCAGGCCCTACGAGGAGAGGCGATGGGACCTGAACCTGTTCAGCCTTCACAAGAGAAGGCTGAGGGGGATCTGGTGGCCGTCTATAATCTCACTGGGGGGACCAGCAGAAAATAGGTGAGGCTCCGTTCCTCCAGGCACCACCTGGGATACAAGGAATAACGGCCACAAATTGATTGAGAGCAGGTTCAGGCTGGACACCAGGAGACATTACTTTACAGTGAGGGCTGCCAGGCTCTGGAATGGGCTGCCAAGGGAGGTGGTGCTCTCTTCTACCTTGGGGGTCTTCAAGAGGAGGCTGGACAGATATCTGGCTGGGGTGATATGATCCCGGCACCTGTTCCTGCCTGGGGCAGGGGGTTGGACTTGATGATCTGTTCAGGTCCCTTCTGACCCTAGAAACTATGAAACTATTACATTTTTGTGGCACTTCAAAGTACATCTGCTCCTTGAAATACCTTGCATATCGGGCGTGTCCCCATTCTTGGTGCATTGGGTGAAATGCAGCTGAGGACAGGGCACGTTGCACTCATGCACCTTCCTCAGCACCCTTGAACCTCCCTGGTTTTCACCTTGTGCTTCACTTGTGCCCAAGACCTCTCCTCCTCTTATGTGGCCTTCTCATGCTTCTTGACAGTCCTTGCATGCACCTCCATGACCACGCCGTGCTGCCCCACATGCCTCTCCCCGGCGCTCCTGTGCAGCTGTGTCCTCACCCTGCTCCATGGCCCTCGCCCTTCCACAACCTCCTTCCTCTTCTTCACTTCCTTATCCTGCTGGCTGGCCGGCAAAACCAGTGCCTGCTCCATTAGCCCACTTCCCCTCCGTGGCTGGGTGCACCTGTATTGTGGGCCAGCACACAGCTGGGTGTTGGTGTGCCTGCCTGGGGCCTCTCTGCTGCAGCTCCTCTGTGCATGCACCTCAGGTGTTGCTACAGCACGGTGGTCTCAACACTACGCCCTGGGCCACTGTCAGCTTGCAGGCATTGTATCGGTGATATCTTTATCGAGGTAGAAATGCTCCCACGCTTTGCAAAATCTCACTCCACGGCTGAGGTGTGAGCAGTTGGGTGCTGGTTGCCCAAGTCCCCTAGTCTTGTCAGTCACCTTTGTGGTCATCTCTTCTTCCTCTTCCTGCTCATCATTTCTCAGGGTGTTCAGCACCAAAAAGAAATCTAAAATGCTACAGAAGGTCTAAAATGCCCAAACCCAAGTGCCTGTAGAAGAAACGTGTCAAATCAGCCCATTTTTACTGCAGAATTTCCACCGCTCTGTTCCCGGAGGGCTGACTGAGTCGGTCTTGCACTGGAAAGCACTGCCGCACCGAACCTGTGCTGGCTGAACTGGCGGACACCTCTACCACCGAGTGTCTGGGCTCAACCTTGAGCCTCTCTGGACAGACTGGGGGTTTTGAAGCTTTTGCTGATCTGATTCTCATTGCTTACCTGGCATTTAGCATGGGGGTTGAATGAGCACTAAATACTCCTCGTGGCCTCCCGGGTGAGCTGGTGTCACCCGTACAGACATGAGCGAGGGCCTAAGACCCCAGAGGCTGTAGGGAGCAGATCCCAGATCTCTGTTAGCGCGTGGCCACGTGCCTGCTACGAGAGCCAGTCGAGGAAGTCTTTGGCTCCTTGCACATGCCTTTCATATCCGTGCATGGTGCCTGTGGATCCTGGCCTGTTCATCGATGTGCTCGGGTGGGACAGCTCGCACAGAAAGGACTGCATGCATCCTCCCCTTTTCTCCCAGCTGGTCGCCCTCGCTGGTGGAGCGCTCGGCTTCCCCTGCCCTCAGTCGGTCTGTAACTGGTCCTGGCAGCCAGCAGATGCGGTGGGTATCAGTCCCAGCATTTGCTCCACACACTGCTCTGTTTGCTTGCCTTGGGCTCAGTCCCTGTTTACTCAGGCTTCTCGGCAGAGACTAAAACTCAAGGCAGGCTGTAGGGCCAAGGGGGTACGCTTGGAGGAGCTGGGGGCCCTGGAGCCAAGACCTCCCCAGGCTCCCTCCTCTCCCCCAGCCGATCTGCAGCAACTCTCGTTCCAGTCAAAGGGTCCCCTTTGTCTCTCCCATCCCAGTTCCCTCTTCAGCATGTGATCAGACCAGGAATCGCCAGCACTTTGGGCACAAGAGCGATTTTCAAAGAGGCAGGGGCCCCGAGGCTTTTCCCCAGAAGCCTTTCAACATCCGAGGACCCAGAGTCATTCATATGCTGCATCCTAGGCCAGGCATCGAGGGTTTCAGGCTGAGCGTTTCCAGCTGGGAGCGTGGCACTGCGGGGACCCGTGGGGGTTCGGGGAGGAGACTGAGTTTCCTCTCTCCTAGATGAGCGTTGGTGCCTCCCCTTGCCATGCGGGGGTGCGGTCGCGGTGCATTGCCACACTGAATTGCAGGACCCAGCCGGGACTCAGCAGCTCACAAGTCAGTCTTTAGGGCAGAAGATGGATGCAGGAGGGGGCAGGGGAGGGCGGCAGGCAGACAAGGGGCTGAGATGCCGGCAGTGTGACTGGGTGCAGGAGAAAACCTGGCCATCACTTCCTTCCCATGTGGAGGGACCCGATACCCACGTGTGCAGGGTGCTTTGAAGGCGACGCACGCTGCATGTGTGCAGAGCGTTCTCGCCAGGATGGAAAAGGCCGTTTGCTCGGCGAAAGCCTCTGCTCTCACAACCAGGGGCCAAATGGAAGCTGGAAGTAGGGTAGGGATAGCAATCGAGGGCTGTCAAGCTGTAGAGCTCTTGGCAGAGATGTGGGAGGACATGAGGGAAGCCTTTGGGGTGGCTGTGTTTCTGGACAGACCCCAGCCAAAGATCAGGTGCAGCACATGGTTTGGGGGTAATGCGAGCTCAGTGATGTAGCAGGCAGCTGAAATGCTCGGAAGCGGTACTTTGCCTTCTGCAGCAAAGAGGAAGGCTTCTGCCCCTGGTTGTCAAGGGTATTCTTGGCCAAGCTAGATCCATAAAAGCCCCACTGAGCTGAGCACAACATGGACCAAAGCAATTTCCATAGGCTGTTCCCCCAGCTGGTCTGCACCATCGTCACTGAAGCAAATAGAAATGTTCTGCAACAGCCGGCACTGGCCTTTCTGCAGCCTGCCACTCAGCTATTCAGATAGTCTTCATGTCCTGCTTGCTAATTTATATCAATTTTTTATCCCCCTAATCCGCTGATAATCCTCATTAAAGGTTTTGTGTGAATTCTCCTGGAGCTGCTTACACGTTTCAATCCATCCCCTCTTATTCTTGAATCGCGGGAGCTGGGAAGAGACAGCACGAGGCTGCCTGAAGGCGCCACTCTGCACCGTGGGGCCGTCTCTTCCGAGTCTCGTGTGGCATTGACCACGTGCCGTGATGTTCCCATCAAACACGCACCCTCATCTCAAATGCACGTGCAGACGGCAACTGTTCTGGTTTGGATGTTTTCAGCTAGATGCCTTCTTAGAAGGAGCGCAGTCCTTTTCTGGTCATGACAGGGCTGTGCTAGGGAAACACCGGCTGCACATCTTAAAGCCATGTGAAGTGATGAGTCTCTTTGTTCTGGGGAGCCTTTGCAGCGAAGCAGGCTGAAGATTGAGTTGCTGCTTCCTCCAGAGAAGGGAGACAGCTGGAAATAGCTTTTAAAACGCATTAAAGACGGGCCTGTATGCTTCGTGTGCCAATATTCGGGCACTTCATATATGGCTGCTTTCCTCCTCCAGGTTGCGATAACGTAGTCATCATCTGGAACGTGGGGACAGGCGAACCCCTCATCAACCTGGACGACATGCACTCGGACATGATTTACAACGTAAGCTGGAATCGCAACGGCAGCCTGATCTGCACGGCTTCCAAGGACAAAAAAGTCCGGGTCATCGACCCCCGGAAACAAGAAATCGTTGCTGTGAGTATGTGCAGCGTTGTAAAATCAATGCAGTTTCCCAGCCGCGGGTGCTTTGCAACAGCATCTAGAGAGGAGACTGTGGTGGGGGGGGGGGAGTGCGTGGCTGAGATTTTTGCTTAAACCTGGAAAAATTACAGGAAGGGGAGAGGTCCTGTAGGATTTTGTCTCCCTTGATTAAGGTTCATGCTGGAGTTACCTATATTTGAGGTCCGGTTTTTAAAATGGCACCAGTATAATTTCACACCTAATTTCATGCACCATTGTGGTACCAGAGTTGAGGCTGCCAATGGTAAGTTAGTGGCCTGCCTGTTTTATTGGCATGGGCTATGGCATGGCTCAAATATCAATTTTGTTTTGATCGTGCTTTTAACAGTGTGTGATGCTGCCCACTAGGGAAAGTGGAGCTGAGCAGCTGCCGCTTCTCTTGTACGTTGGTCATTAATGCCTCCCCTTGAGCATTGAGCTCTGGTGTGTGGGTCACTTTTCTCTGGCTGCATAGGGGAGTGGTGCACATCAAGAGGGGGCACACGTGCAGCTGTCCTGGGGTGGTCAGTACTGCATCTCAGCACTAGGTGCCGGGTGAGCAGATACCTGCCCATGACGTGGACAGATGAAACTCAAAGCAGTATAAATTTACACAGGTAGCTTTTACCCCAGATTCAAGGGGAAGTTTGATTTTTTTTTTTTTTTAATTTTTAATTTATTTTTATTGTTTTTGCCTCATCTGTTCGCTGCTTATTTTGTGCTGGTATAACACTGACTACCTTGGGATACATGTTTGATCTCTTTGAGCCGTGGGATTCCAGGCAACTCAAAATCAAATTTGAGTTCATCTCTGACATGTTGGGATTTCTGTTTGATGCTGAAGGTGCTTTTTCTCCCCACACTTGCATTGCAGGAGAAAGATAAGGCCCACGAGGGAGCGCGACCCATGAGAGCCATTTTCCTCTCCGACGGCAACATCTTCACCACCGGCTTCAGCCGCATGAGCGAGCGGCAGCTTGCCCTGTGGAATCCAGTACGTGCCCTGCTCAACTGCTCTTCCTTTTGGTGAATCGTAGCCCTGTGTCAGGTTGAGTTCCTGGCCACAGTGGGCCTCCCAGCACTTGCAACATTTCAGTTTGGATAGCAGGGTTGTAGCCCCCCTTCCTCCAGGTGTCTAATCCAGCATCTCCTTATTACACCAACGGAGATCACTGGGATGGTTGGGTGTCACATTTTGTCTCTCACTAAGATGACCTCTCCTGTGCTTGGAGGAGGACTCTGGTGTCCTTCCAAGGACGTAGCTCAATACTGGAAGTGGCATTTATCACTGAACAGATCGGGTGATTCGTAAAAGAGCAATGGTCTTTGGAGAAGGCCACTTTGTCCCCAAATACTTTGTGTACCAGCCTGGGATGGTGCCCCGCTGACAGTTGAGCAGTAGGTCCTTATCTGTGCAGCTGACTTCAGAATGTGACTGGCTCAGATCTCTTTTGGGGCTTTAACATCTGAAAATCAACCGGCCTGTAATTGTTTAGCGCAAGCTGCTGTTACATGTGGCCCTTTGAAGAAGCATCATCCCTCTGTGACTAATTGCAAAGAATGTAGGCGGTGCATCGACAAGGGGGTGTTTTTGTTTTCTAATCGTATGGTTCAAATTCTCATTTGCAGAAAAATATGGAAGAGCCCATCGCCCTTCACGAAATGGACACCAGCAACGGGGTGCTGCTGCCCTTCTACGACCCAGACACCAATATCATTTACTTGTGTGGCAAGGTAAAGAACAGCGGCCAAAGGCACTGAAGTTGTAGCACCGCCCCAGCTGCAGCCCTAGTGCTTGTGTGGGGCCAGGAAAGCAGTATTTAGTGCGGCTCATTCACGCAGCATCATTTGTTCCGTAGGAAACTTGTCTACAACATTTCCTTCAAAACCAAAGATGGAAAAAATGTGTGTGGGCAGATGAACAGTTACAATCCTTTAATAGAGACTGTCACTGTTGAGCATGCATCTGATGATCTGATGCAGTTGCTTTGTCCATCCATTTCTAACCCACAGAATTTGAAGCTATATCGTGGTAGCTTAACCATGTTTCATTTCAGGGGTTAGCTGCCTCAGTTTACCTTTATCTTGCCATGGGGTAGGAGCTGAGAGATGAAAGTGTTACCATAGTTTCTCCCTCGCACCCTTTGAAGTGCTGTAATCTGTTTCATCTCTCCACTTCTTGAGAAACAAAGGCTAACACCTCACGAATTTTTCAAGGCTGCAGGAGAGTTTAGGCCTTTGGGACCTTGTGTCTGGATTGAACGCGAGTGTCCTCACTCTGTTAAGCATTTATCAAGATCCCAACCAGCCAGACTACAGGAAAGCCTCTGTTCTGACCTTGATCTGGGGAAAGGTTTATTTAGGCAAGTAGAGCTGTGCTTAAGAACATGAGTCGGACGTTTTTCCTTTTGCCCAGGCCTGCCTCTCTTCTTGATGTTGGTCTGTAATGACCCCTCTCTTAATGTTAAACAAAGATGCACGTAGAGGGTGCCCTCACGCGCTTTGCAAATGACTGAACATGTGGCAAGGCCAGTTTCAATGCTTGGGAGCCAGTCACTGGGAAATGAGACTTGTCTTCGTTAAAGTTGGCTCCTTCAGAGCTGTAAGTGCTGCAGGCTTCCTATGAGCCGGCAGTGTGCCCTTGTTGCAAGGGAGGCTAACAGCATACTGGGCTGCATTGGTAGGAGTGTTGCCAACAGATCAAGGGAAGTGATTATTTCCCTGTATTCTGCATTGGTGAGGCCACATCTAGAGTCCTGTGTCTAGTTTTGGTGCCTCCACTACAGAAGGGATGTGGACAAATTGGAGAAAGTCCAGTGGAGGGCTGGAAAAATGGTTCAGGACCTGGGGCACACAACTTGTGAAGAGAGGTGGAGGGAACTGGGCTTATTTAGTCTGGAGAAGTGAAAACTGAATGGCCTTCAACTGAAGGGTGGATCCAAAGAGGACAGAGCTGGACTGTTCTCAGTGGTGGCAGATGACAGAACAAGATCCAATGGTCTCAAGTTACTGCAAGGGAAGTTGAGGTTAGATGTTATGGAAAACTTTATCACAAGGAGATTAGTACAACACTGGAACAGGTTAGCCAGACTCTCCATCCTCGGAGGTTGTTAAGACCTGGCTGGACAAAGCCCTGGCTGGGATGATCTAGTTGGGGATGGTTCTGCTTTGAGCAGGCAGCTGGACTGTATCAGTGTGTCCCAACCTTTTCCAGCCCAAGGCACATTTACATTAATACAAATTCTCCATTTGCCATCCCTGTACTTATGAGCTCCTTGTAGCTTGTTGCCACAGCAAAAATCCACAGCACAGCAGTTCAGAGGCTTGCAAACTGAGCATCCCCCACAACCCACACATATGCAGTAGATGAATTCCCTTCTGATCGGCTGCTTCTCTCTTCTCCACAGCCGACACACGCGCGAGTCTTCTTCGAATATCTCATTGGCACGGCTTATTCACCAGTGCTAGGCAGCCGGAGAACTTTCTTCTCGTTAGTCCAAACTTCTCGTGGCACGCCAGTTGAAAAGCACTGGACTAGATGTGACCTCCTGAGGTCCCTTCCAACCCCCATTTTCTCTGGTTTCTAAGTAGCCAAAGATGAGCAAAATTAAAGATTAGGATCCATGCTAGCAGAGGGAGTATTTTTGTACTATCTAAGGACACTCCTTTCCCAGTGCTGCAGTGACTCTGGAGTCCTAGATCCCTCTGGAGCCAACAAGGAATAATGGTTTCCAGCCTCCTGTCCGATACCTCCCGGGCACCGCATAGTATTAGCCTTTCCTTCCACCCATACTCAGATGTTTCCTGTCCTTGTCAACTGCACATGCCGGCCATCAGCTGATTGGGCTTTTGTTTGTCAGTGAAATCCTTGTTGCAACAAGAAAGCCTCCATAATTGTGCTGTCAGATAACACTCAGCACTTCCCTTTTCAAAGTGCCATGCAAACAGCTGACCCTTCCCATGCCTTTCTAGGAAAAGTGGCAGCATTTCCCCCCGCCCCAGTTTGCTTGTGAGGAAACTGAGGCAGGGAGTTATCTCATCAATCCCTGCCGTAGCTGGTGTAGAAGCTGGAAATGAGCCGCGGAGGTCCCTGGTCTCCAAGGGGGTGCTGATATCGCTGTTCAGTGCCAAGGGCCAGAGAGATGCTGTTCAGATAACCATTACATGGGAGGTCTGCTTTACGATAATGGGGTAATGGGTCTTTGCCTGGTGGTGACGGTTCTGAGCAGGCCGGGACGAGGCCTGTTAGCCCGATGATCGATAGAAGCTTCAGCTGGAGGAAATTAGCTATAAAACGTGCATTACTCATGGGACAGTTGTTCCTGGTGTGTCTCTCCTTTCACGCAGGGCTGCTTGAAGGCCAGGTTATCGGGCTCTGGGATAATATTCCCTTGCAGTACAAGCTCCCCTGGCTGTTGCATTTGAACCCCTTCAGTGCTGCCTTCCCAGTCTGCATGCTTCTCCAGTATTGCCTCACTCATGGTAGCTTTGAATTCCTGATGTTTTGCAGCCTGCTCTGCATTGCCACAGGAAGTATAGGAGGAGCCAGGGAGTTGATGAGTTGCCTGGACATTTCCTCTTCAGAGCTAGAGATCAACCAAAGGAGACTGCAGCCTAGCTTTATGGTGCCCTGTAGGGGACAGGAGCTACTCCTGTGTTCTTAGCCCCCTCTTGCTTAGCGGGGAGCAGAGGCCTTCTAATTTTCCTTCTCTGATTTCTTGCAGGGTGACAGCAGCATTCGCTACTTCGAGATTACAGATGAATCCCCGTACGTCCACTACCTCAACACCTTCAGCAGCAAGGAGCCGCAGCGAGGGATGGGGTTCATGCCAAAGAGGGGCCTTGATGTGAACAAGTGTGAGATCGCCAGGTAAGAGGCACCTGTGGAAGGAGCAGGCAGCAGCAAGGCAGCCCGTGGTGTCTGCTTAAAAATCCTGCGTTCAGCTCCAGTGTGAGACACTGTGCAGTGCTGTGAAGTAACCTCACTCAAGCTAAAGACCCACTTGGCACCCAAAGTGGCACTAAAAGATCCTTTCAGCCTAGATAGCAAGAGATGGATTCAGAGAGCCCGTGTTAGGGAGGCAGGAGACAGCTTCACGTCCTGCCACTGTTTTGTCAGTAGCCTTCGCTCCTAGTGACACACGATACCATGGATACCTGCCCTGGGGATAATACAGTCTGAACTGAACTGGAAGTGGGTCAGCGTTCAAATTAGGACCGTAACAAATTGATGAGCAGCTTCTGACAGAGCAAACTGGCTACAGTCCACCTCGATTAAAAACCCAGGGTCAGTCTCAGGTCAAGTCTAAACCTCCTTTATCTCTACAAACTTTCATGTGAAAGCGGTCTCTTCAGCTGTCTAATAAAAATCTTCTCGTGCACACAAGGCAGCTGTCTGAGCTTAGGAGAGAAATGGGTTCTGGGTCCTGAATAGTACAGCAGTGCTGGGTGAGCTAGGAAATGCTGACATAGCTTACAAAGATCACTGCCAAGTGAACAAACCGTGACGAGGAGGAGAGACCATCTTAGTGGCTTAATGGATGATGGTCTCTAATAAAGACAGAGGGGGAAGGTAGACATGCATCAGGGCCCCCCTGTGTCACGCCAGTGCCGGCACGGGTGTGACCCAGCCCTGAAGGTGACTAGAAAGACGGAGCCCAGCCGTGGTGCTCCACACCGGCTTGGCTGCAACTAACTCTTTTTCCTTATTCCAAAGGTTCTTCAAGCTCCACGAGCGGAAGTGCGAGCCCATCATCATGACGGTCCCTCGAAAGGTGAGTCCCGCCAGCAGCCAGGCAAGGGAAGCCGCCTCGCGCCTTCCAGCCAAAAGCATCTGATCATTTGTGTTGTCTTCTGGCTTTCAGTCGGACCTCTTCCAAGATGACCTGTATCCTGACACGGCTGGCCCGGAAGCGGCTCTGGAAGCAGAGGAGTGGTTTGAGGGGAAGAACGCCGATCCGATCCTCATTTCCTTGAAACATGGGTACATTCCTGGCAAAAACAGGGACCTCAAGGTGGTCAAGAAAAACATACTGGACAACAAACCTGCCGCCAACAAGAAGAGCGACCTCATCACCGCCCCAAAGAAAGCAGTAGACACCTCAAACATTGTGAGTAAAAGCCATGGGCCACCTGTTTTTGGTGTCTGAGATGCAGCTGGAGCCCCCAAGCCTCTGCAGCAGTAGAAATAGCGTTGCCTACTGCAGGGATGGGCACGGGGCGTAGGAGACGTGTCGGGGCTGCTGGAGGTGTTGGTCTTCTGCATGAGAGGTACCTCCAAGATCAGCTGTAGCTGGGGAGGGTCCCTGTGCACCTTTGACACAGGAGGGCCAGGCCTGGCATCTGGCCCATCCTCTGTTCTGAGGTATTTACATTCCCTCGGAGCAGCTTTGGCAGAGGGATTTTGCATTGGTTGGTAGGTTGGGTCTTCTGGACCTGGCATGGCCTCGAAGATCTTGCTCTGTGTTCCTCAGAGCAGAGTGGTGGACCCTGACAAAGCTTGTTTCATGAGCTATTCAAAGAGAGCCACTTGATCAAGTGAAGAGCCATGGACCTTCACTGATGAGGCCATCCTTTGTCTAAAGCCAGACACAGAAAATCAGGCAAAACAACCCCTGACAAAGCGGGTCTCCTGAGGAGAGTGCCCCATGGTCTGGGAGCTGGGCCTGACACACCAGAGCAGCAGCTGGTTGTGAGAGTCCTTTCAGAGCATTTGTGAGGAGACCAAAACGGTGCTTATTCATGAGCAGAGCTCTAATGAAAAAGCGCAAACCTCAACCCTTCCCGTCCTTTCCCAAGAGGGCACTAATTCCACCGAAAGTATGGGTCTTCCTGCGTCAAGACCCATGCCATTGGCATGTTGCCTCATGTTCGAACCCTGCCTTTTAGCCCGCGAGCACCACGCTCCGTAACGCAGCAGCCCTGCATCGGCAAGACCCTTTGCGTGCTTTGGAAACCCCGAATGCGAGCGTGCCGAGCCCCTCCCCGCGGCGTTAACCGGCGCTTTTCTTTGTTCCAGCAAAACGATGCCAAATTGGACGAGATTTTGAAAGAGCTCAAATCTATAAAAGACACAATCTCCAATCAAGACGAGCGCATTTCCAAGCTAGAACAGCAGATGGCGAAGATTGCAAACTGAGCGCCGCGGGAGAGAGCAAAGGGAGCAGAACTCAAGCTGTTAGCTGGGTGCAGGGCTGCGGGGGGGCTGGGGGAGGCACTGCCATTCAAGAAGACATTCCATTTCCGAGGTTCGTCGAGCGGCACCGGGCGGCATTGCGATACGAACTTTACCATCCTCCGAAATTAAGATCAATGAAAGCCGACGATTAAAAGCCAAGCTTTTTAGCGAGAGGTTTCTTTTTTTTTTTTTTTTCCTCCTGATATTTTAATGATTTTATGTGACTTTTTTTTTTTGTCAGACTTAAAAGATCAAGTGCTACTTTTACAATCTTGCTGCAGGTGTTCTGAATTCTTGAGGACAAACGATTCCAACTTTCCACCGAGTGCCCAAATAGCTTGTTTTAAAAATAGAATTAGGGACCAATGCCATATTGTTCTTAATGAGTTTTTTAAGTTGCCAAAAAAAACTCCAAACAAACCCCCTCAAAATAACTTTTTACATTTTTCCTGTATGCCATTTTTGCAGTATTTGTGGGTTGGTTTTATTTTTCCTTTAATTGGAAGGGGCAGCACTGTGTGTGCGTGAGACTCTGTGTGTGTGTGTGTGTGTGTGTGTGTGTGTGTGTTTATACTGTTTCAGAGGACAAAATTGAAGCTATTTTGTACAAGCGTTCATTTTTTTTTTTCCTTTTGAACAATCAGATCCGTTTCATTTGCAGTGTAGACGAAGCTGTTGTAAAGACCCTGCATAAACTCATCTGAGCTGACTTGACTGCCTTTATTTTTATTTTTTTAACGTGTCCCCAACCACTGCTGCCTGCTTGTTTCAGAGTGAAGTAGTTTCAAGTCACTACAAAGCTCGTTCCCTATTTCTGCGTGCTAGTGGGATGATCTCATGTCCTGGAGTCATGTCGCTGTTCTGCCGTTACCCCGTGCTTTGGATTATTTTGACCTTGTCACAAGGGCATGTTGTGTTGTTAGCTGTTTCTTTTCTTTTCTTTTCTTTTTTTTTTTGAAGGCCTAAATGCATTTACACAAAAGATGTTTGTGTTATTTATCACCTGAACATTAGGTTTAGGATGTGCAATGAAATATCTTAAGCCAAATGCCCTGAAGGGTCATCTTGCAAGCTGATGGGATGGTAGCCTGTAGCCAAGTTGTCTATGCTGGCTGTTCCAGTGAATATTGTTTATCTGTACTAGAGCAGCAAAGGCTCCCCAGTAACTCCTTGGCTAAGAAGCGTTTAAATTTGTGAGCTGACAGTACTTCTGCCCCTGTTTTGATGCTGGTGTAAGAGCTTTTAGTCCTGAGGTTGCTTCCAAAGCAGCATTAAAAGCAGCTTGGGTGATTATAGTGTGACAGATCTCAATCCTCCCACCTCCTCAACCTCTCCAGCCCCTTTTTCTCCCTCTGCCACTCCTGCCTTGCAACCCCACCAGCTACAGTAAAATCTTATCCCAGGGAACTGAAGGTTTCCCATGATGTAAGTGGCCTTTGTCTCTAGCCCTTTGCGGTCAAAGTTTATTTTTGGCTCCCAACTCATTTCTTGCCTTTGAGATCCTCCAGTGAAAGGTTATGTACAAGTCAGCCTCCCCAGTACGGTTTCCTGGATGCAGGACTGTGCAAGAGGCTCCGCTGTACAACACAGAGGGGTGTTTGACACCAGGTAACAAACAGTGGGACCCCTGCTTCGTATTCCAGCTGGACCAGGTTCAACACCTGTTGGGCTGAAGCACGTCAGATGTCTGGTGGTCCAGCATGGTTTGTGCGATGGGCGGCGAACTCCGCGGAGCCTACCCGTCGTCGTGACGGGCCGTTCCAGCAGCGCTTGGGAGGGTGGGAGGTGGAATGACACACATTTTGATTCCCCTTGGCAAACGTGAAGCCGGCCTGTGCGACAGAGGAAAGCCCGTAGCAGAAAGTCAGCTGATGAGTCTCAAATGCCCTTTCCGCCTTCAGGTTCGACCCTTGGGTCACCTCGCTGCAGCTTTATCCATGCACATTTGCATACACTTGCAGGGTGTGCACGCGCACACGCATGCCAACATGCCCAGCTGACCCTTCGGGAGTCTCCTCCACAAGACAGCCTTTGAATGCGGTGGGTCTGCATTCCTTCCCAGAGCGCGCTCTGGTCATCTTCTCCCTAGGTTAGCTAGACTTTCTCAAGTTCTCCGTTTTCTTGTATCTGCATGTTCAAAACTTAACGATTAAGGATTCTCTGTTCTGGAAGGCTGTGAGTGTTTGTGACAATGTGAAGTCGTACCATTTTGGGACAGTCAAGTGATGTTGTTAGCTGGTGAAGCACAAGCCATTTGATGTGAAAGGACAGAGAACGTGTACAGTTCCACAGGATGGAAAGTGTCATTAAGGTAGTGATGGGTATATCCTTTTTCTTTAAGAAAGCAGTGAGCAGAGCAGCAGGGCAAACATCCTTCACCTGCGCATTGAAGAAAACTTGCTGGAGTTTGACTAAAGGTTGGATTCGCAATCCGAGCATTCAGCACACTCTGAGCATTTGGGTGGTTTTTCACTGCAGCAGACTGGGCGGGGGGGCGTTCGTGAAACAGCTGAGCACGACTCTTCTCCCGGGTAGCAATCTCCATGTCAATCTGTACGTCTGATTTCAGGGTTGTGTGCTAGGGACGTGTTGTTCTTTTAATCGATGGGAATGAAGTTTCTGAAATGCCAGGTTTTGCTGCCCAAGCAGCGTTGATGTAAGGTTGGCGGTTTTAGGGAGAGGGGGCGGGGAAAGGTCCTCCTTGATTTTTTTTTTTTTTTTTTAAGTTACTAGCTTGTATTTTATTTAAATGAACTGATGATGCCTAGCCAGGCTCAGCCAGAGTCAGTGCCTGAAGCTTTTTTTTTTTTTTTTTTTTTAAACCGTGATATCCCGGAAGAGAACCAGCGAAGTATTGAGAGATGTGCTCTTATAGAGCGAGCAGAGTATTCTGTCCAAATATTTGCTTCCATTTTCAAAGATAAAAAAAATCATTGATTACAAAATGTCCGGTGTTGGTCGTTCTTTTTCCTTTTTCCTTTTCCTCGGCTTATAGCTCCGGGCCTGTCGTGGGGTGAGGGCTGGCAAGATGAGCCAGACGGATCACAGTTGCCCGTTTCCAATTTGCTGGAAGTGGGTTGTTAGCAAGCCTCGAGGAAAGCCAGGGGATACCATATCCAAGATGCACAAGGGAAACGGTGACATCTTCAAAAGCCTGCAGAAGTCCCATCTGTGGTGACTGCCAGCAGGTGCCAAATTTTTCAAGGTATTTAGGAGCTGAGAGACCCAAGTGCTTAGTGGGCTCTCCCAAAGCTCCTATCTGCATAGACAAGCACCTACCTGCTTTCGGAATTTGGTTTATTTAGTCTGTGTGTGGTCAGACACGTTGGAGAACTACCCACAGCCTATGATCCAAGAGCATCACATCCCCTCTCCAGTTTGTCACGGCCAGAAACGAGCTGAGGCCTCACGAATTTGGGGTGAGAGGGTTTCCCCAATTCCAAGAAGGTGCAAGTGCTAACATCTTGAATGCATTTGCTGATCCAGCTTAGCATAATTGCCTCCCCTGTGGAAACGAGTTCTTCCCTCGTGGGGGTGGCTGGATCTCGATGGCTTTGAGGTTGGAGGGTGTAGGGGGAAGTAACAGCCTGAGCCGGCTTATCTCCAGCACACTTGTACGAATCCAGATGGGTGGCATCTGAGCACGGAGCCTTTCCCAATGGCTGCTGGGGAGTGAACTAGGTCCGCCTTTCCCGTCACTAGCAAAAACCAGCTGTGCGCACAGCAAAAGCAGCCTGGGCCCTACAGATGCCCCACAGGCAGTGGCTCTCCCAGTCAGGGGGCAAACGCAATAGCAGACCCCTCTTGGGCACCTTACTCTGAAATGACCCCCGCTACCTTGGCTGGAGGAAAAGGATCATTTTCTAACCTCATCCACAGCCCCGTTCCAGCAAGCATCTTGCTCTTTGCAAGAAGAAAGATGGAGGGGGCTGACAGGGCACGACTTCCCCTGGATCTGTTCTTCCCTTGCTGTCTGTGTTTCCAGGTGGGTGATATTCAGCAGGGTGCGATACACTGGCTGCCTTGAACAGGTCCTAGCTTGGGCTTAGGAACCGAAGCACTAGCAGTGAAGAACTGGCTTTACAAGGCCTCCCTTTGTTCCCCTGCCAGCATGGGGGCAGCTGGCTTGCAACAGCAAAGCTCAGTGCCCAAGTTGGATGACGGGGTCAGGCTGTCTGCAGCGTTTGCTGCGTTGTGCGCTGTATGCACGGTCTATGGTGAAAAGCAGCCTCACAAGGTGCTGGGTGTGCAGCTTCAGCACCCAACTGATGCACCAACTTCTTGCACACCTGCCCCCAGGGGAGGCAGCTCGCTGGCACTGGCAGCACCTCTTAAATGGAAGCCCTGCCCCCTGCCAGCATAGGGCGACGTGCTATCGTGGCTTTGGTGAGGAGCTTAGCAAGTTCCAGTGAAAGGAGAACAGGGCCAACCCACGCAGGTTTGCTTTGAGCCAGGATGCTCTGTGCTGCAAACGACCTGTTTCTCAATCAAAATCCGTTCTCTGTGTACCATAATGAGAGGAGAAACCTTTTTGCTGTACCAGAGGCAGGACCGGGAAGTAAAATCGTGTGTCAGCAAACCCCCTAGTCTGCTTTCCTCTCACCAGCCCGTCTCTGGCTTGCTGTGTGGGCTTTCCAGCATGAGGGCAACTCTGTGTGTCTCCTCTACGTGTACCAGTTGGATATCACGGTTGCAATCAAAGCCAGTCTCTGATAACCCCCCTGGCATTTGCTGCGTCCTCCAAGAACTTTTTACTGTGGTTGCATCAAGCCATTTCACAACGGTCTTTCCTGGCACTTCCTCCCCACAGTGAACCAATTGTGTGTGGCAACGTGGGCGCCTGCTGACTCTCGTGTCCCGGGCAAGGCCCGTGCATGCATCCCTGGGTGGCAGAAAGAGGGGGCATGTCGGATGCTCGGTTGCACCAGAGGTTTGTTCTCTGCTGGTGCAGACGCTGCAGGGGACGCGTCTCCTCTTCCGCTGGGGCAGCTGCCCCCCCAGGACCTGGGAGCCAGGACTCCTGGGGTCTCTTTTAGAGACTGGGAGCACTAGAGAGTATATCTGGGCACTGGTGGTCCCTGTCTTCAGGCGGGAGGTGTTCAGAGGGGAACGCTTTGGGGCCAGCCTAGCTGGGGGACGAGGGTAAAGCAGATGGTATTGAGAAACCTCTCAGGTGCTGGGGTGGCGCGCCTTGCTGGCACGCTCCAGGCTAAACCCAGTGCCAGGCTGGGGGATGCATTCATCAAATTGGCAAGGACTGTTTGGTCATTTTTGTCTTCCTCTGTGGTCTCCTTCCTAGGATCATTGGGGGACGTTCTCTGCACAAATTTCCTGCTGGGGCAAGAGCCTGGAGGCGCGATTCATCCCCGCGGCATCTTCTTTTCTTCTTGTGTTTGAGGCAATGGATCTTGTGCTGAGGTTTCTCCCATTTGCTTGGGGTGTCGGGGGGCTGTTTTGCGGCTCGTGGCACGCAGGGATGGGCCCGAGCCCATGTAACCCCCATTACACGGTTGCCTCGATGGTGGGGTCTGGACTCTGCGGCCCCTTCAGGCCGTGCACAGGTCCGATGATTCGAAGCAGAGGTCAACCGAGTATAAAAAAAGTCCTCATCTAGGTCGGGAATGGGTGTGTGCACTAGCCTGTGCCCCAGAGGACTTGGTAAAGTCAGCGCGGGTAACTTTTCCCTGGCTGCTTTAGTGTCATGTCGGAAATAATGACAAGCCGGGGCTGTTCGCCCAGGTGGGGCACTCGGATGAGGTCGAGCAAACCGCAGTGACCCTCTCTGGGCTTTTTCTCACCATCTTGCTGCTTGCTTCTGCATTTGCTGCAGTTGTCCAGCTGGTTTCATCAGAGCATCGCGAGCTGGTGCTTATCTCTCCATCACACCCTCTGCTGATGCCATGCTGGCAACACCCAGCAGCACCTGATCCTCCCAGATAGCGAGAGAAAAGCTGCAATAGCCACACTCTGGTCTTGCCTCTGACTGTGCCCGAGGCTGGATTTCCATTTTTTTAGGGGGAAATAGTAAGGAACCAAGGCCGTGATGCCTTCCAAAGAGCTTGTCTCAGACTCCGCGGGTGGAAGACGGGCACTAAATCACCAGGGCGGCGGGGAGTCACGTTAGTCGTTCCAGAGAGAGGTGCCCGCTGCCCTGGAAAGCGCTCCAGAGCCGGGGATCGCCTTCATTGCTGGCTTGATCAGGATGTCCCAGCTCCCGTGTTTTGTGCAATCGCCGGCTGCGAGGGGACGAGCGAGTGACAGGCAAGGATCTTGGCTGGCACAAGCCCAGAGCCCGTGGGGCTGGGTCCCATCCCGGGGTACTGAGCGGCTTGCAGGAAGCAGAGGTGCTGGGAGGGGCGCGTGCCGCACCCCCGGTCTGGGAGGTAGCACGGGCCGCCAGCCGGGTCGTAGTGCCCCGGCAGGCTGCCCCCTCGCTCCAGAAGCGGTGTAGCCTCTTCTGCGCGGGCAGGCTAATTGGCCCCATTGCTCTGCAGGGCTAATTAGTCTGACTTGTCTGCAGAGGCGGGGCTGGGCTGGGCTCCACCGCCCCAGCAGAGCCCCTGCGCTCCCAAGTCGGCCCCATGCCTAGCCGGTCGCCTCTCGGGGCCTGGCCCTGGGCCGTAACAGGGCAGGCCACGTGTGCGGAGGCCCTGGCATGGCCTGAGGCTGGGGCGAGGCGCGCCTGCAGCTCTTATCTTGATGGTGACTTTGCAGATTTCCGGGCTGAGATGCATGAGGCCAGGGAGGAGGGATGGATGGGGACACCGCCTTGGCCCTAAATAGCCCCTGCTTTTTTCAGATCGCTGCGGAGATTCGGCTATAGTGAGATGGAGGGTATGCGTCTCCTGCAGCCACGGGGCAGGCGAACCCCGGTTAGCTCTCGACTAACCCACTTGCATCCCAGTAGCTGTGGCCAGGCCACTCCTGGTACCCACACGACCTCGGGGACAGCCGGAGCGTGCAGCGCAGCGTAGACGTACCCTAGAAAAGTCGTCTCCCCCTCGTGGCACGTGCCGATTTTTCTCCTCCTCCTTCCTCCAGCGGAGACCTGCAGGGAGGGGGCCCCGGACCCCCAGACCTTGCGTGCGGGGTGGCCCAGGAGCTGTAGCTCACGGCCTGTGAAGGTTGGCTGCTGTGTTGCCCCTAGGTGTGCGCTGGCTCAAGCTCCCGGCCTTCGGGTCTCCCTCAGGTCTGTCCTGGCCGTGGAGAGGTACAATCCCGTCTCCTCGCCATCTCGATGCTCGCTCGGGCTCAGCAGGGCCAGTATGAAAGGCAGGACCCTGTGCTAAGGCGTGTGTTTGGGGCCAGCCGAGGTTCGCTCCAGCCGGCGAGCCCCGAGCCGTCCGCCGGTGTTGAGACCCTCCCTGGGGGGTGTTCGGTGGCCCTCGTGCCTCGCTCAAAGCCACCCTTGAGAAAGGCAGGGTGTTTGCCAACGTATCGTTGGATTCGCGGTCTCTCTCTCCTGCTCGGCTTTGCAAAGCTGGGGGCCCTGGGCTCGCTTCAGACCTCCGCGGCTTTTCACTGCCGTGTGCCACCACCGAACCAGTCCCAGTCTTCAGTGACCCTCCGCCCAGTCCGGGAGATGCTGAAAATACCAGTCAATGGCGAGGCACGGAGGGCGCGCACTGTGTGCGCTCGACCTGGCACTAAGGGCTGTGAGCGCCTCGAGCGCGCTAAGGGGGAGTGAGGGGCTGTTGTGGGCACTGGAGCTGCCTGCCCGCCGGCTCCTTGTTCTCCGAGCCCGCTCAGGAGCAATCTCTGGGGTGCCCCCTTCGCTTCGCTCTGCAGCCGGGGGGACTCCTGTCGCAACGTTTCCCGTCGCTCTGCCCCATGCCCCCGCGGCGCTCGCCTGGTGGTGACGCGCTCTCCAAGGGAGCAGCATCACGTGGACCCTCCAGACCACAACTTCTCTTCCGCCTTCGCCTCTTGCAGCGACAGGAGATTTCCTGCCTGTGTTGCAGGTAGCACAGAGCCAGCCGGGACCGCGCGGGGCACTTCTCGTTCCAGCCCGAGCTGACGCGGTGCTAAGGGATATCTTCCTCCCCTTCGAAGCCAACAGAACTGGACGCCTGCGAGTGAAGACCGGCCTCAGCTGTGCAGAGAGCCTCGGGAGACCTCCCAAGCCCAGGGTAAGCCATTCGGGAGCCGGGGAGGCAGGTCTCGGGGAGGGCATGAGGTCAGGCCTGCCCAGGAGACGCTTCCCGAGTCCGCACGATCGTGTCCATTGAGGGCCCCGTCCCCTGGGGGGCCGTGCAAGCGAGTGCGTGGGGTCCAACCCCGTGGGGTCCAAACTCAGACTGATTCTGGACCTGCCGGGATGATCTCTGCGCACGCTGGATCGCTGGGACTCTGGATCCTTGTCTGACTCCCGGCGGCGAGGCATTTAGCCCTAGCACCGCTTTTACGTGTAGCTCTCGGGGAGCGGTATCGGAGGTGGGTACGTGCCGTCGTCCTAGCTTTTGGAGCTGGGGAAATGCCTTACCTGGGCCCGGTATCTTTATGCAGAAACCGGAGCAGGCGGCTGGCAGAACCGGGCTAGACCCCAGGTCTCCGGACCCCGAGTGCCCTAGCCACGGGGGAAGCCGGCTTTTCCGCCGGGGAGCTCCACGCACGTGGAGAGCTTTGGCGCGGGTGTCCGTCCCCGCAGAGGGATGGTGGGACACGATGCCCGAGGGCCGTGCGCCCGGCCCGGGCTCCTGCGCAGCACGGGAGCTTTCTATATCTCGCTCTAGAAGCAGCAGAGGAGCCACCCGGTCCTCGCTACGAGGCCGGAAGGATTCATCACCACTGAATTTTTTTGGCCAAGGACACGCGTGGCGTCCTCGTGATTTAAAGCCATTTGCTTTCTTCACCTTGTCCCACCCCACCCCGGTCTTTTGTTCCCCGCTTCCTGCAGCCCGATCCTCTCTCTGGTGGAGTCCCTCCTCCAAACACAGGCAGCTAAGGCTGGGCCGTCAGCCTCGTGTAGCTCGAGCCCCATGAGAAGCGGGCTCGAGATGCCCGTGGGGACGCGGGCCCCTTTGCCTTGGAGAGCAGGGCTCCTACTGTAGCCTGATTTGGAAAGGAGAGGGGGTGGGCTTGGTCGCCGCGAGGTGGGGGTAGCACGCCCCGGTTGCAGCGAGCGCTGGAAGGATGCTGCGAGATCGTGGGACGCGCTGCCAGGAGACCCCACGGGTCCCCCTCGATTCGGTTTGGTTCAATGTCTGCCGCAGAAATCCAGCGGCAGGGATGGAGGAGCCACACAGTCGGTCTGTTTTGCAGCAGCTTTCCAGGTTGTGTGCGCCAGGACGCTCGCCCGGGGCACAGGACCCGCGAGTCCCCGCTCTGCAGGGCGTGATGGTCTCCCTCCTCTCTTCCCCTTCCTGTCTCAACAAATACGTTTCGCTGCGACTGCCGCGGTTCTGTCGTCTCGGGCAGGAAGAGATCCCTGGGCAAACGTCCCGAGTCGCTTATCGTGTTCTCCAAAAATAATTTTGGGGAGCAAGAGTGAGTGATTGAAATCAAAGCTATTGAAACAGCTAGGTTGCATCATGGTATATAAACCACCCGGCTGGACATCCTGATGCAGTTGTAATCTGTGTTTTGCATCTGCAAGTCTTTTCCTAAAGAAAGATTGAACCGCATCGTTTTGGTGCTTCTTTTGGGTAACGAAGGGGATGCGCAATATCTGTGTGTTTGTTTGCACAATTGCACTGTTTGACACACTTTTTTTTAAGACTTAAGGTTTGCTTAGTTTTCAGTTTTAAAAGTGGTATCTCATTTATGGGATAATTTCCGTTTTTTCCCCTCTTTTGATTGTACCCAGGTGTATTCAGATGGAGCCTAGAAGTCGACTTAAAAAACAGAAGAACAAATGCTTTAACTTGCTTTTGTTAGGTAAGTGAGACTGTGTTTTAATTGTTGCATACATACAGCGGGCAAAGAAAATAATTTTGCAAAACATGTACCTCATTTAAAACCAAGTAATTTATCCCATGAAGGAAGTGTTATCAGTAGGGAGAGACTGGAACGTCATGTTTTGGGTCATCGTGTCCTTCAAGATTTTCAAACTAGTAGAGATCACCCGTTCACGCTTCACTTTTATTTACAACTTGGAAACGGAAAACGAGCTTTCTTGCTTTTTTGACCTCCCCTCGGTTTCCCGGTGCTGAACGGGCCACGCATCGAACTGAACTAGATGAAAAAACATACTCTTCCTGCACCTGCAGACTAGGTCGGGCCTCTCAGAAATGCAATTAAGCACTTCGACAACCTCTGGTTCCAGATGAGCCAGCGACCGCTGCTCCTTCAGCGTTCGGGCTTTCTTGCAACTTCAGTAGCCGATGTGCACTGCTTTGAATACTATTTTTTTAAAAATGAATGATTATGGGCCTTACCACTGGTGGCCATCATTTCAAAATTAATTTTAAATAAGTTAGTTTTAGAAAGCAAAACGTTTTTAAACAATACTTCGTTTCCTTTTAAGCTAATTCTTCGCCATCCAGGTGCACGTCCCTCCTCTCCCTGCATTCGACCGTCTGTCCTAACAAGGAGCCCGCGGCGTGCTTGGCTTAACCTGAATGCTTGAGAGAGCAGAGAAGGCAATGGGGGCTCGTAGTAGAGATGAGATCTTGTATTGGACCAACAAGATTTTTGCAAAAAAAAAAATGTCTTTTATTGCAAGCTGGATCCCCGAGAGAGAGGAGGACATAGCCGCAGGGTCTCCGTTGGGGCTGGCCCGGGCGAGCTGTGACTGGGGGCTCCTGGGTGTCTCCATCCCGGCGGTGATTCGATCTCTCCTCTAGCACCAGCACCCACGGGGAGCCTCAGACCCGGCGTGGCCTTTGTGCGGGGTCTTTCTAAGCTGGGGTGCCACGTGCATCCTTGAGGAAAGGGGCAAAATCACTGTTCCTCTGGGCTCCAGGTCGTAGGTGCTGAGTTTCGCCCCCCCACGACTTTGCTCAGCGCCTGCCTGCCTGTGCACCGCCTCGGCCTTGGGCGGGACCCGGGGCTGAGCGGCCCCAGCCTTTGTGGTTTGCTTCATCCTGCACACGCTCGGGGTGGAGCTCCGGGTCTTGCTCAACCCTTCGAGCAAAGGCACCCGGCGGCTCTGACACCCCCACCCGTCGCGGCACGGGGCGAGACGGCGCGGGGCAGGGTTTGCTGTGCCCCGCGCGCACAGGGTGGGCGCGGTCCGGGGTGGTGCGGACGGGGCAGCTCTCCAGGCCCACTTCCACCACTTCCACCCCCCCAACTTTGGGCCCGAAGGATTTCAGGCTGAGCGAGGCACTGCCGTCCCCGACCCAAGCCTTCGTTCAGGCGTGGTCCCCGGGGGCGTCCACGGCCCGCGCCAGACGCTTCGATCAGCATCTCTGGCATCCCCGCAGCTCTTTCGGTCGACGGTCCTGACCAAACAGGGGACGGTTTTCTTCCTCCTAGGCTACCGGGGACGTCAATCTGGTCTCTCTGTTTTCTCCTTCTAGGGTACGTGGCTCTCGTGGGCGTCTCTGTCCTGCTGGGGCTGTCCAGCCTGGAGGCAGGTAACTCTCGGGCGGCAGACCGTCTGAGCGACGACCGCGAGGGCTGGTTTCCTGCCGGGGGGCGCTCCCCGCCGGCCAGGCAAGGCCACTGGGTTTGGAGAGCGGCGGGGGAGCGTGGCGGCCACCTCCCGTCGTTGCTGCGCAGGAAGAGGCAAGCCGGCGAGGAGCCGTCCAGCCCGACTGCCAAGGCCACCGCCTCCGCCACGCCCCTCGCTGTGGCTTTTTCCACAACAGTGGGGAGCTCCTCTCCCGAAGCAGACAGCCCGGCTCCCCAGCTGCTAAACTGTCCCCACTGCGACAAAGCCACCGAGGCGTCCTCTGTTACTGGGCCCCAAATCGTCTCCGTGGGAGGCCCCGACGCGGCACGCACCAGGCCCTCGACGGCGGCCCCCACGCTCCAGACCTCCACCCACGGCCCTGGGGAAGCGGAGACCACGCTTTCCGCCAGCCCGGCGAGCGGCTCTGCTGCCGTGCTGGGGGCAAGCAAGGGGCAGAAGGAAACCTCGTCTGCTTTGCCACTTGCCCTGCAGACAAGCACCCCGACCGTCGCCATGGAGGCTCCCGTGGACGACGCGGACGCGACTGAGCCGTCGGACCTCGTGGCGGAGGCCACGCTTTCTGCCAGCACGGCGAGCGAGGGGAACGGCTCTGCTGCCGTGCTGGGGGGAAAGAAGAGCAAGAAGGAGACCTCCACTTTGCTGCCCGGCGCTCGGGCAAGCGTCTCCACGGAGGCTCCCATGCACGACACGGACACGACTGAGCCGTTGGACCTCGTGGCGGAGGCCACGCTTTCTGCCAGCACGGCGAGCGAGGGGAACGGCTCTGCTGCCGTGCTGGGGGGAAAGAAGAGCAAGAAGGAGACCTCCACTTTGCCGCCCGGCGCTCGGGCAAGCGTCTCCACGGAGGCTCCCGTGGACGACACGGACACGACTGAGCCGTCGGACCTCGTGGCGGAGGGGGAGCCCGGCTCTTCCCACCCCACCTTCAGGGCAGGGGGCTTCGGCACGACACAGGCTGCCGTGGAGATGTCACACAGCCCGACGGAGGAGCTGATGGAGAAATGCCTGCTGGGCATCCTCATCCTAGCCTTCGTCGCCGCCACCTTCATCGTCTGCGCGGTCGTCCTGGCCACCATGCTGTGGCGCCAGAAGCACGCCTACCAGAGGCTGCGGCACAGCAACACGGAGATGGTGTGCATCTCGTCCCTGCTGCCCGACGGCGAGCAGGGGGCCAACGGAGGGAGACCCGTCCCCGCGCGGAGGATGAGGAGGTTCCCAGACAACTGCTCGGAGGCGGAGGGAGACAACCTGACGCTGAGCAGCTTCTTGCCGGACCATTAGGGACGCGGCCGCCGGCTCGAGGAGTCCCGGATACTCCGAGTCCCTGGCAATGCTCTCTTTGAAGCAGTGTCCTGGCTGGCCGCTCGCTCGCCAGCCCCCGTGCCGTACGGCTGTCCCGTGCATCTGTGAGTGCGGAGGGCACCGTCTCTAGCCAGGATAGGACCCAGTCTGGCGAAGAACCGAGCGTGCTCTGCTTGGCAGCCTGCAAGATCGAAGCCTTCAGCAATAAGCATGTGCTAGGGACCAACGGTGTTTGGGGACAGGGGGTCGCCCTCTGGCCTTGGCCTAATGCCGGGCTGGGGGGTCCAGAGCCTCTTGCCCTGCGGGTGCCTCTTTGCAAAGAGGTGACCCTGCGCCGGTCTCCACTAGCACGGCCCGTCGCACGCGTCTCCACCAGCCGGCGATCTGGCTCGGACTCTGGGCACTGCTTTAATTTACACTAGTGGACAGAGGAGAGGGGACTGTTTTTGCTCCTTTCCTGAAATGAATGCCATTAAACTCCACTCTCTCAAGCCGTGTGTGTTTGCAGCCACGTCTCTTCCGCGAGGCCGGGGCGGGTAGTCGCGCATCCAGGCGAAGTGCAGCCGGGGGCCGGGAGGGAGCTGCACGGAGCCGGCTCGCATCTTCATTTTGAAATTTCAGTTCTCCATCCTGCTCTTGCCACAGAGCGGGAGCGGAAGAGAGCCCGGGGCTGCGAGGAAGCCTTGGGATGGAGCAGCAGAAATGAAAGCAGAGCTGCTCTGCAGGATGGGGCTGGGAGCCTGCGCGTGTCCCGGGGGGGTTGAGGCTGCTTGCCCCTCCGCAGGGATGCTGGCTGGCTGGCTGACACCAGGCCTCCTTGAAGACCGGGCACTGGGCCTCGGGGACCTCTGTCCCAGCCCACGGGAGATGGTCCTCAGTGGCCCCAGCTCTCTTCCCTCCTCCGGCAGACACGCCAGGCGTAGCTCCCTCCTGGCAGCCTCGCACAGATAGTTGCACCGGCAATTATTGCACCGGGCTCTGCAATCCCGGTGCCGCTTTGCAGCCGGGCGCCCAGGGCAATGACTGGCAGGCCGGGGCCTGGACCTTTCCCTGGCATCTTGCCCCCTGCAAGTGCCATTTCTCTGGCCCCCACTTCCCACCACACAGCTCCTGGTTCCCATTTGTGGGACGTGTCCCCGCTCTAGGCTCCCGGCTCGGCTAGCACCGACGGGCCCGGGGGCCGCCCCTCCACGCGGCACCCTCCGCCGTGGCGCGCCCTTGCTCTGCAGCCTGCGGCATGATGCTTCCTCCGAGATAAGGGCTTTGCACTCGAGCCGGCGGTGTTTCTTCCACCCACTCCCCGTTCTCCTCGTGCAGACTCGGCAGCCGTTGGCCTCCCAGCTCGCTGGGGCGCTGACTCACTGCGCCCCGGTGCAGTAACAGCAAAGGAAATGGCTCTTCTGCGCACGGGTGTGGTAGCTGGCGTGGGCCTGATCCTGCTGGCCTGGCCCACGCTGAAGTGCCAGCTGCTGTAGCTGAGCCTCGTGCGGCCTTCTCTGCGGTTCACCCATCCGGAGCGGCCTGTTGCACCTAACCACACCGTCGCCAGCTTCGTCTGCAAAGGGCCCGCTTCTGCTGCAGCCGAGGCGCCCCCGGGTTGCGAGGGGGGAGCCGGTTCTGTCCTCTCCGAAGCACCTTGAAGGACAGGCTGGCGAGGGGGGCGTTGACCTGCGGCTCCGCAGCGCCAGGGCTGATGCCGGCTCTGCCACTGATTCTCTCTGAGACCTTGGCCAAGTCACTTAATTTCCCCCTCATCCCCTCCAGGTAGAACTGGGAGATGACGGTGCTGGGGTACCAGCTGCCGGGTGATGATGCCCCTTGGCCCCTCCAAAAGGCAAATCGAGGAGTTCCCCCCCCTCTAGTCCCAAGCTTTTAGTCCCACCTCACTCAGTGGTGGTCCAGGCCCGTGCCAGGACGGAGCCGGCCCGGAGAGCTTGTGGCACACAACCCGCCGTGGCCGCGAGGGGGCGTGCACCACCAAGGCACGGCCCCACAAATCATCCCTCCTCGGTGGCCGTGTCCCGGGGACCCAGCGCAGCACCCCTTGCAGAGGGATGCAGGCCCGGGGATGCTGGCACGCAGATGGGGCGGTTCTCCGGGGGACGGAGCCGCGTCCCGGGAGCAGGCCGGCGCTCGGTTCCTTGTCGAGACGGACAGCCCCGAGCCTGGGCTGCGACTCACCCAGCCCGCAAGCTTGCGCCAGACCTCCTTCCCCCTCGCGGCACGGCTGCGCGCCCTTCGGGACTGCGCGTGGGCACGGCCTTTCTGCCCCAGGGCCCCTTCCTCGGAGCCAGAAGCCAGGCTCTCCCGCTGTCGGCAGCCGTCTGCCGACCGGTCTGCACGCCCGCTAACGAACGGCACTTCCCTGGGCACCCCTGAGCTTGCAGAAAGCATAACCGCTGGCGGGCACAACCCCCAGCTTTCTCAGGGTACAGGGAGCACGTGTAGCTAGGCAAGGTTATGAGCCAGTCCAGATGTGCCCGCTGCAAAATGTTTAACCTGTGCTCGCATCAAGCTCCTGCCACCAGGCCAAGCCGGCAGAAGACCCCTTATATGTATAGAGAGAGTCTTCTGCGGTGCCGGAGAAACCAGCAGGAGGATGTCGAAACAAGGGCCCCTATTGACTTCATGAAAAAATGAATTTGTGCAGGGTCGCGTGATTTCTTAAAGCACTGACATATCTCACACAAGGCCAGCACTGTGCACTGTGTCTAACGACTTGCCCCCGAGTCCCTAACGCATCCACACGCCACAAAGCATCTCGCGAACGCGTGTCTGTTGTGCCGAGCAGGGGGGCGACTAGCGGATGTGAGTAGGTGTGCTCTTGCACCATCTGTTTTTTAAAATAGATCATCTACTATGGTTTTGTACCGACTCCTGGGCTGAGCTGCAGGTGAGTCTACAGAACAGGCTACTGATTTCCGTAACAGAGCAGCTCTGCACGACGGCGCTCCCTAGGCTATACTGCCCATACGGGAATGGCAGCATTATTAATACCTACGTTTCCTACCTATGCGTTTTTAAAGAGCTTTGAAACTCCCCGCAGTGGTGTGGCAGGGATTAAGGCGTTCCCTGGGCTGCGCATGGGTAGTCCCATCCAAAAAATACCTCCTCGTGTCAAGTCAACCTGGCTTTCCTCCCCCGGGCTCCGCATCGACATCGGCGCTGTCCTCCCACCTGTCTTCCCGGCTGCTTAGCTGGGCTCCCCGGGCTCGGTTTTTGCAAGGCAAAGGCTGGCTTTGCTTCCTTGCTTAGCTAAACAGTAAATATTTCTGCAACGTGGTGCAGTGCTTTGGTTCTGCGTTCCTGGTGGGATCTCACCCCACGGGGAGCGTCGGGGCTGCTTTAACTTTGGCCTGCTTGGGCAGAAAGTAGCTTATGGCTTCAAGCTTTGGGTGCTTGAAGGAGGGGGGTGTGAATGCAAACCCTTTGGCTTTCTGTGCATAAGGCCTGCTCCTCCTCCCTGCGATTTCAGTGGGAACATAATGAAGTACCAGGGCTTAGTGGTAGTAGGTCCTTCCCAAACTTCCCCTGCATCGCTCTCAGCATGACCCAAAGCCCTTCTCCACACTGGACCAGCACCGTGCCGGCTGACTGCAGGGGTCTTCTGCTGCACACCCGCAAGCCAGTGGCAAGGGGATAGTTGGGGTGGTACGAAAGGACTCGAGACAGAAAAGTGCCAAGAGAAATGGTCCTGGCAGTGAGACTGACTGCACAAAGGAAAGACCACAGGAGATGGGAACAGTCCTAAATCTGGTCCAGAAGGGATTCTTCCATATCCACTCCCCCACGACCACTCACCCTGCGACCACTGCTTGTGAGCAGCGATGGGAGGATCTGAGAGACTCAGATGTGGTTTCCTTTCCTTTAGCCCAGTGCTTCTCAACCTTTTAAGTAGCAAGTACCCCCTAACTTCTGAAAAATGTATTAAGTACCCCAATACTCAATTTTCCAGGGGATTTTCTATTTACAGACTAGTGTGTGCCGTATGTTGGAAGGAGGGCTGTGTCTATAAGGCCGTGATATGACAGATGTCCGATCCGGGGTGGGCAGGGGTGCCACCTTTTACACCGGGGGGCACAACTCAAGTAAGTATCTGGGCTTGAGGTGATGTTGCCCAAAGCTAGGAGAGCTGAACTCAGTCAGTGCCATGCAAAGTGTGGCATGCCAAATTATTACTGGGGAATGTAAAGTGCCACGCAAGGCGCAGCGCACCAACATTTTTGCCATAGTTTTGAGAGGAAAAGAGGGTGAGAGAGGGAGAGTGATGGGGTACCTGCATACCCCCTGCCTGCGTCTCGTGTACCCCCAGGGGTATGCCTACCACAGGCTGAGAAACTATGCGTTAGCCAGCCTGGAGGGGGAAAAATAACACGTTGCCTTTCCCACAGTCCCAGCAGTGCCACATCTCCGGCTTTCTGATGGTTGAGAAACTCCAGGCAGTGGGTGGGGTGTTAAAAAAATATTCCCCAGTAAGGCTAATGAGGAGAGCGGAGAGCTCTGGATGCCTGATACATGAATGCCAATAATATAAGTCACACATAAGTCTGTTTGCAGCATGTCCTTGGTCAGCTATTATCCGGGCAGAGTTTATGCTTGGATATGGAAGAAGCCACATCTTGGTTGCATTTCCCAGACTAGGCCAGGTCACTGGCTGCCTTGGACAAATACCAAGTTTACTGTGGGTCAGTTTTATGCAGGGAGAGGAAGCTTGCCTATGTTGGTAAGTTGAACAATATTACTTATTTGTAGTATGTTATTCAGGCATGACTCCTCCTTTTGTATAGAGCTTCAGGGGGTGGCACAGGGTGAACAAAAGAGGCCAAGTGGGAACTCCAGCCGTGTGGAACCTGTTTGTGTCTCTCACCGTGGTTGTCTCCTGCAGTAGACCCGTGGTGTTTAAGATGGACTTGGAGTCCATGTAGACAATGAAAAGCACAAAGTGCAGAAACAAGGCGTGGAAGCTCCACTGTGAATTGCCCCTCTAGTAATAAAAAACCAAAAACAAACCCACCATGCCATCAGGTTCCTTCACAGATTCTCTCTTTTTTTATAGATGTTTTTGCCGCTTCTGAGTCCTCTGGTCAAAGACGGCAGAGGTGACTTTTTTTGGCGGGGGGGTTGGTGACGGGATGCAGTTTGGAGCTTCTCGTAACCTTTGGGCATTTGTACACGCCACGAGATTTCCTGTTTATGCTGCCACAACTGTGTTTGTGTTTGCACGATCGGGATTTCCCACTGCCTTAAAAATCTTTTTGGTGTGTTAAACGAATAGTCTCCAATTTAAATTGGTAAACTGGTTTAAAACAGTAAACCAGTGCCACCTCAGGGTTGTGGAGGCCAGTGTGAAATGAAAAGTTAGGGAGAGATGTCTTCTCATTTCCTAATGGCATGTGTCTCCAAAACCACCCCAATCAGCATGAGCTATCACTTTGAGGGAGCTCTAAGCAGCACAGCCAGAGATTGACTTTTCCTTCCGCCTTTAGCAAGCGGGGCCTGCAGTGCAGCTTGGGCCCGAAATGAATGGTGGTGGGACAGTGTGTGCATTGCCAGCGCTGGCTCTGTACTGAGGCTGTTCAAAGAAACCTTTGGCACATCTTCATCAGCTTCCACCTTCCATCTCCTCCCAGCTCTTCTTCAGGATGGGGAGGGCAGATCCTGACTTGTTTTCCAAAGCCTCTGGCAGATCCAGGGACAGAGTCCAGGTCTCCTGGTTCCATATTCTGTATGAAAGCAGCCTTCCGTGTTTTATCGTCATCCAGCAGGACCTTCAACCTCTGGCACCTTTTGCTGGGAGAAAAATTCACCTAGATAAACTCAGATCCTGGAGATGGGGCCCAATCAGCGGATAATTGTTAGCTGCGCTGTGACGTAAGTCATTCTGCTCCTGCAGATAAGGTCTTCGTCTCAAGATGCACCTCGTGTACAGTCTTATGCTCCTTGGATTATTTTCATTCCTGAGATTTAAGCAACATGTCTCCATTTTAGTGTTAACTAATCAGGGCTTGTGCTTTGTTTTCCAGGTCGTGGAAAAGAATACGGAAGCTTTTGATCCAAAGGGCTCACTAGGGAAGAAGCCCCTGTCCCCAGGACGAGTGTTTGTAATGATACTTGCCTCCGAGTCTCGGGCCACCCGGCTCTGAGCGCCCGGCAGAGAGACCGCTCGAGGGTTAGTCAAGAATGAAGAGGGGAGACATTTGGATTTCATGTGCATAGCTGAAATTGCCGTGTGTGTGTGTGTGGGGGGGGATGTCTGTGCCTGTGATACAAATCGGAGATGTCTGTCTGTGGAACAGCTGCAGCCCTGAGCAAAAATAGGAAGGAGATTTAGGAATATTTTTGGCTTCCAGCCGGGAACCCCAAACTGGGTATATCCTTCTTCCTGGCTCTGTTTTGCACCCACTACCCAAATAGATAGATATAGGTGTCTGCGTCCCAGTGCACAGCACACGCATGCTCTCAATGTCCCAATGAGTAAACCCTGGTATGTAGAAAAAAAAAAGAGGGATCTTCAGAAAACCTGGCCCTGGAGTCCTGGACTTCCAGCTGGAGGGCTGGAAGTGCCACGTGGGGGGCTGCTCGGTGACGGATGGAGCGGCTGAGTGTACATGTTTCTGGTTGTCCAGGTCTGCTGTCAGCAAGACGCCACGGCAGTCCCTGCAGGGGGAGGGGATGGAGAAGGAGAAGAGCTACAGCAAGGCTAACCGAGTGTGGTCTTATCCTCTTACTGGTATGTCAGTCGGGGCCTATGGGCCTGTAGCCCCTGGGAGCACACGGAGGTGGAGCCGGTGGGAGGCACTGACATACCTTTGAGGACGTGGGCCTTACTCCTGCTGCTCAAGTACTGGGAGCTTTTGCTTTTGGGAAACTGTACGTTGCAGCACTGAACTGGGAGCCCTGGGGGGCATTCCTGTCTCTGCTGCCTCCATTTTCCCTTCTGTAAAATGGGGGGGGGGGAGTGTTGAAGTGCAAACTGGACAAATGCTTGGGATGGGTGAGATGGAGACACCTCCTACATTGAGCAGGGGGTTGGACAAGCCCTTATTTTCCTGTGTTTCAACAGCAATAAGGCTTGCTCTTTTGCAGAGTGCTGTGAGATCTCCGAAGGAAAGGCTCTGTCCGGGAGCCGGCGTTATTTTGGTGCAGAAGTTCCCAAGGTCGAACCCCTCTGAAAGTCCCTGGCGCTTGTGTGTGCGTGTCATCATGGCTCCTTTCACACACGCAGGCCAAACTTGTGCTGGAGATGATGACTTTTGTGGCCTGAGCGTCCACGGACGTCGCTGGGAGTTTTGCGGGCGGAAGGAAAGCCCAGCTGGGCCTTGAGGCATAATCAGTTGTGGGTTTCCATTAAGGGAGAGAGCTGCCAAAGGGTGTGGGTCCATGCGGGGAGAGAATGGAAACTCAGCTCCCAATCACACCTTGGTGTCAATACAGGAGCGGTGCCGGGGGGGTGTTTGCTGGGCCAGGAAGGAGCCGTCTGTGAAATACGGTGGGTGTTCAGGGCTTGAATCCATGGCGGTGCCTCAACCTCACCTGGTAACAACACAGCGGTTGTCTGCACCTTTCCAGGTGTCCTCACCCCGCCGGGCAGTAAACGCCTTCTCTTTGCGGGAAAGGTTCCTGGTCTGTTATGAGCGGGTCCATGTTCTCCCACTTAATCTTGGGCACTTTTTCGCTGGACAGCATCTTTATCTTTCCTTGCTCCAGGTGTGGTCCAAAGAACTTAACCCTTGGGGCAGCTACTCAGCGTAAAGGATTCGGCACAGGCAAAAGACCCTGCATCCCAGAAACATCCAATGGTGAAGCAGTCTGCAAGGATGCTCACGCATGTTACGAGAGGTGCCAGGACTACGAAGTGTGTCGTGCGTTCGAACATGCGGCAATGCAGTTCTCCTCTTGGCTCTGGGCCTGGCAGAGGGATCACCGTGTCTGCAAGGAGGGGTGGGCATTGGAGTTGTGGGAGAAGAGACCCTGGACCTCGACACGTAAGTTGTGTGTCCATTTAGACTGAGTTTGGGAGCTTAAATCCCGCTGCATTTTTTGTTGATTTATTCCAAGGCACAAACCGAACCAGCTGCAGCTGTTTAGCTGGAGCCAAAGCCCTGTTAACTTTACCACGTAATTTTTTTAAAATGCAGTGAAATTTTATATGTCATGCTTTGCCTTTAAGATGCTGGCTGCCAAGAAGATAAATCTGTCTGCTTTACAAGCTGCATCTCTGAGGCCTGTGGCCTCATAGGAAACCATCAGATACATGAGGTAGAGAGATCCATTAGCAAGTTTGCTACAGTTTTATTTAAATCCACGTCATCTGGAAAGCCCATATACATTAAAAACAGGGACCGAACAGCAGTTGGGCAAGCAAAGTAGTATGTGATGGTTTTATTTCTCAGAGGGACACACAGCAGACCCGAGGGCTACTGTTCGTATAGCTTATAGAAGTGATGTGAGTTTTTCTCCAAGTGCTGTTCTGTTCTGAGAGATATCTTATAATAGTACTATACATTAAATAAGTATAATACAAAACCAAGCATGAGGCTTTGTGCTTAGGTTTAATGCACCAGAAAGACTTCTAAAGTGTCTGGAAATCCTGCTCGTGCAAACAGTCATGCAGTTGCAGCACAACAAAGGGCAAAAAACGTGGCGTGTACAAAGGCCCTTGGACTCCAGACCTCAGTGGTCCTTGGTTTACCTGTGGACAGGTGGGAGGTTGAGGGTTGATGGTTTTTAGCTAGTGCCCCATCTAGCAAAACTCAGTTGTTGTAACTGCCTATTGCTAGCGGGTCTGTTGGAGAGGAAATTCTTCATTTGGTATATGAGGCAAAGGTTTCCTTGGGTGACCTCTTTTACTGGACCAACCGCAGAGCTGGGATAGAGTTGGACAAACTGTTGAATGCAAGGCATTCTTCTTCAGGTCTCTAGTCTTATACAGATGCTTTGCAGATCAGAGCACCTGAGACCCCATCCCGCTGCTGGGAACTCGGCTGCATTTGGCTTTGCTCGGATGCGCGGAGCTGAGCCGCCGTGGAGGCAGACAGCAGAGGGTGGCGCTCGTCGAGACCGCAGCAGGCTCTTGAGAGCAACATGAGCTATCAGAGACCACAGCCGTCTCTGGAGTGTTTGGGCTGTGGGTAACCTTAGGGCAGGGCTGTCTGCTTTTGGGGCTGCAAGTCCTTTAATTGTGGTGAGGGCCGGGCTCCCGTCAAGGGTCCAGCCCATTGAACAAAAGAGAAGAGGAAAAATCAGTATCCTTTTTTTTTTAAGGGAGATATTTGCAGTACCCAGTGCCTGTGGCCTGTCCATTAGGATCTAGCAGGGCCACTTCTGATGTTTTCAGACTAGAGGACAGAGGCATTAGAAAAGGTTGCTGGCAAGGCAGCCTTGTGAGTCGAACATCACATTTGAGGATCTGGGTGTTTACATTCATGCTGCGCTTCAAATATTTTCCATCTGAGGCTAATAAACCTCGCTCTCCTCTTGCTTTATCCTGGTTGAATGTAAATGTTTACAAATGAGTCAGCAGCTGGTTAGCCTGTGGCCAGAGGAAATGAGAACTTTTCTCTCGTTAGTTGAAGCCCCGGGTCAGGAGGAATCTGCAGACTGAGATTTTTTTTCTCCCCATTGCAAGAATTGGTTCCTGTGCCACACTCGGACTTCGCAAACTGGAATAAAACCAGAGCAGGGCCAGGTGCTGGTCTCGGGGACTTGCTCTCCTGGTCGGTTGTGAATCCTTCTATGTTTATTCCTGGGACAAGCTGGGGTCTAACTTCTTTGGACGCCCTTTTGAGCTCTTCCACCTCTGCCTGTTGTGGTACAGCCAGCTTTCTCGGTAGCTAGGGTGGGAGGCTATATGTCTTTGCTACTATTCAAGGCAATAGGAAAGACCTTTTGAGATGTCTATCCTGTCTCAGGTGGCATTTTTGGACAGTGGCTAGAAACTCTGCTACTGCCATGCAGAGTCGAGACCTTTTCTCCTCTTGCAGCTTGACTGGCAGAGGTTTGTGATTTGGGAAAGACAGGCTGTGAGTTGCAGTCCTGTACCAGCCTGTGCTATAGATGCCAGCTCTGGTGTCCCTGTCTTGGGTGGAGACATGGATTCCTTGAAAGCTTGAAGGAAAAGATCATTTTATTCGCGGTTTCTTAGTTGGTCTAATAAAAGGCATCATCTCCAAACCAAGAGTGCTAGAGTTTTGCATTACCATTGCTGGGCCACTCCAAAGCCAGCCACTGCCTCTTAAAAGCCATTTGGGCTGAAAGCCTAGGTTGTTTCATGAGGTTTCTACCATGTGGGGCAGAGATTTCACAAGAGCGGTTCTGGTTCTGGGCCATCCATGGCTGCTGAATCTGGATCTTTCATTCTTGATATGGGCCCTCATCTCAGCTCAGCTATCTCCTAAAAAAACTCCTCTATGTCCCATCACCACCTCAGTTACAAGTGAGCTTGCCTCCACCTTTGCAGAATTTCTTGGCTCTTTTAAAACCCCTGTTCCTCATCTGCACTAGACTTTTAAATGTGGCCTGTTCTGCCCACATGAAACACTCGTGGCTTTGTAATGAAAGCCCTGAGAGCTGTCGTTATTTTGTATGACAGGCATCCACCTTGGTGCATGCGCTTCTGGATGATGGTTTGTCCTAAAGTGTTTCCAGCGGAGACGCACATCAGAGGGAGGCCAGTTGCTGGAGATCCAGGAATGTGTCTTAGGGTTTCTTGTTTTAGAATCAGTTTAAATGGCATGTACTATAATTTGCTAAGCCCTGAAGTCCTGAAACTTAACACAAGTCAACAAGAGCCCTGTTTCCAAAGATAGCTGAGAAATTTGTGCCTAGTCTTTTATTGAAGCTGCAGTGTCTGAAGGTTTGTGTTTTTCTTTTTATTTAAGTCCCCAATGATGCATGGGGGAGAGGAATGTTTCCAAAGAATATTTGCTCTTTTGTAAAAGGTTCCTTGGGTATTTTCATGTTGTGCAATTTCCATTTCAAATGGCAAAACTTGATATCTTTCATGTTTCCGGACTATAGGTTGTGCCGTGATGGCCTAAGGACGTATAGGCAGACATTTGAAATGGAAATTACACAACATGAAAATACAAAGAACCATGTCTGCCCATGTCCTTAGACCAACATGGCTCCAGCCTCTGTTGTAAAAGGGATTGTTAAATAGCCTCTGTTGGTACAGGCCGGATGGACTCTTTTGTTGGCTCGCCTGCCACGTCCTCACTTCTGCTGAGTAGTGCGTTGGAGGCTAATTGGGAGGCCCTTGGGCTGTATGGAGGGTGTCCCAGTGCTCTGTGTTCAGAGGTTGCTGGAGTGTGATGGGAAAAGGTCTTCCAAGCGACTTTTTGCTGTGCTTGACTATCCCCCTGCCTAGTCCTGCCTGGCCACATCATTTGGTGTCATCAGGCCACTTGTATTTTATGACCTTTTCTGCTGAGAGACCCTTAATGCCCCTTGTTGGCATGTTGTAGCCCTTTGCACAGACCGCCCCTTCCCTTGGGAATGGCCCTGACCTAGACCACCCTCTCCCCAGCCTGGGGCTTCACTTAGCTCTTAGCCGGATCCAACCTTCATCTTGGGGGCATTTATTTGCTGTTGTTGATTTCTATGGCTGTGGCTACTGGTATTTGGGGTTTCCTATATCCAGTGCAGTGAGTCCTTCTCTGGGGATGCTTTAAATTCTCAGCCGGTGTATTGTGAATTCAAAGGCATAATTATATTTGCCTTGACAAATGTGAGCACCATCTAAACAGCCCCTTAAATGATACAATGGAAGAGCGGTGTTGAGGTGATGCTGCGGAGATCCCGGGGAGAAGCGAGAGGCTGATGTCTGTTATTGGGCCAGCTGCATGGGTGGTACAGACGGAGGCAGGTCATGCAAGGGAGCTCCCATGACCTCGCAGCACCTGAGGGCTCTCAGATCTACCAGTTGGAGGGTGGGCAGCACGTGAACATCAGTATAACTTTCACATCTTTTCTCTCCAGCAGAAGTACGTAGGGGACTAGAAGGGTTTCACTCCATCTCCCCCTGCCCTTTTCAAAACCGTAGGTGGGTTCCTGTCCATTGGTTGGAGGGACCGAAGCTCAGGCTGGAGCCCATCTCCTGGACTTCCCCTCTGCAGGGACGTATCCCTGCCCCATGCCTTGTCTTCAGGGCTGGGCTGCGTGTCTCCATCACATCCCTAGACCCCCCACAAGATTATAAGCACCTCTTGCAAAACACAGCTGGAGCGCCAGTCCAGAAACACTGGGCTCTGTTTCACTTTCTGCCCCCCTGGCCTGTTCACATCCTCCTGCTCCAGGCCAGGGACTTTCCCCACTTCCTGTGGGCATCTTGATCTGCCTCTGAAGGTCGGGATAGTCCCTGCCCCAACAGGAGCGGGCCAGGCGTCGCTCGGCCACAAGCACCCTCTCCCTTACGGGTCACTCTGACAGCCAGTCGCTGCCCTCTCGGTCCGAGTTCAGCCATGTTAATGCTTCAGGGTTGGTTTCACTGCATCTAAAAGCAAAGGGCCAAATCCTGAGCTGCTTATTCAGGCCTAATTCCTTCTGGATGCTTAGCCCCCGCCGGCGGACCCATGCTAACGCAGCTGGCTTTCCCAGCTGGGCCCCGTCTCCTTGATTTCCTGCTGATAAGGGTGTGCTTCCTGGCAGGCGTGCTCCTGCACATGGATCCCTTATGCGGTGAGCGGAGGGGGACTCGTTTTAAAGTGTCTGATCCTGCATCAAGGGAGCTGCCCGAGCCCCCGGAGCAGGGCAGGGGAGCCCGAGCTGGTGTTTAGGGAGTCGCGATGGGCTGGCCCTGTGAGAAACTAGAAGAGAAACAGTCTTAAAAATCACGGGGCCAGACGTCTGCTGGTGTAATCTGGCATGGCTTTGGAGGGGCTGGACTGGTTTGTGCCCATGGGGGATCCCAGTGGTGCTATTTTACCAGTATTTTTTTCCTTGGCACTTTCAGCATCTCTGTTTCCTGCACAGACTCTTCATCGCTTTCTCCCCCTCTTCCCACTCACCCTTAAGGGACACTCGACGCTCGCTGCTCGGAGTTGCCTTCCTCCACCCCCACCACGTGAAGAGCTGCTCCTGGCCTTGCCATCCTGTTCTTATATATGGTGATGCTTGTTGGATGGCTGTTAAACGTTCATCCTGTCATGCTCGGAGCCTCTCCAGACCCCGCTCCTTCCCACCGCGCCGCCAAAGCCGAGAGCTTGGTCCGTCCGTCTGTTGCCCTCTTGAATTAATCACGAAGAGCCGTCATCCTGGCCTTCATCATCGGAGCAGACTTGGGGAGAGAGCTGGGGTCTCGGCTCCGTCGGTGGGATCTGCTGCAGAGTGGCACGTGGGAGCTCGGGCTGGTTTTTCTGGTGGGAACTGAGCACTGTGCATGTGTCCAAGTAAACTGGGATTGTTTCCACGTGCGGGGGAGAGGAGAAGGCTGATCAACAAGATTAAAGGCCCCTCAGCCTCATGCCTAGTGGCAGGAAATCAGATATCCCTCCCTACTTCCATTCTCCCCTTCAGTTTTCTGGGGGTGGAGTGAAATCCTCATGTACAACAATCCCCTCTGTGCAAAAATGAAGTTTATTTTCTACCCAAGGGGACTTTTTACCATCTTGGACCATGTGTACTTTTCCCAGAGCCTGACAAAGGGACTTTGATCCCGAAAGCTTGCAGAAAAGGACGATATATGGCGCTTTCCCAGCGGGGTTAATAAAAGGTGTCGTTTTGGAACCAAGAGTTCTAGGTTTTTGTGCGTTTTCTTGTCTCAGACCAACACGGCTACCACTACACTCATGTCAAGACCAGCCTTTTAGTTGGGAGCAGCATTTCTCGGCACGCCTTGTCTCCGCGTGTTGACCGGCGATGTCTGCTACAGCCGGTCAGTTCATCCCCTGCGCTGGCGAAAGAGCCGTGTCCACCCTTGCGGGGTATCGTGGCAGGCGGACTGCGGCAGACCAGCACCAACTCTTTCAGGTGGGAGGCAGCCCTCCCTCCACCCCATATGCAGGGGGTGTAGGGGCAGAGGCATTTCCATTTCTACTAGACTACGGCAAAGAAGGTAAAGCAGGCCAGGGGCGGCTATGGGAAGGAAGGAAAAATCATGCTGATCGAGCTTGTCTTGTAAACAGCTGGATGACAACAGTAAGCATCTTCCAGGACGGCTCCAGTACAGCCCCGAATGCTTTGCACGCATGCTCTTTTGTCCAAGGATCTCTCTGAGCGTTTCCCAGATTGTAGCCAATGAGTCTTACAACTCTCCCGGGAGAATTAGCCCAGGGCCTGAAAAAAATGTCCTCTGCTCACCTCTATTTTGCAAGGTATTTCCTGCCTTGCTAAGGGAGCTCTGCTGAATTCCTATCAGCAAGATAGTCCCCTGTGCAGGAGCAGAATTGCTCAAATCGGAGGGCAGTCCTTGACTGTAATCTTATGCCCATTTTACTGGGAGGAGTATTGAGACTCCGGGGTCTCCCAGTAACACCTGTCCGGGGGCCGTGGTGATATAACTCAGGTGTTCCTGGTACTGAAATGCAAGCTTTCGCCCTCCAGAGAACGCGGCTCTTTCGGCTGCTGTTAAAGAAAGCATCGTGCGAGGTAGGTTTCATTGCTCTTGACGGTCCCAGGGTTTTCTCCCTCTCACAGAAACCTCCTGTCGCTTCCTGGCACTGCGACAACCTCTGAGACGTGCAAAACTCCAGCGATGCAAAGTCGGGTTTTACAACCGATGGCATCTTCAGCCTCCTGCCCTGAGAACTGTCCTGCCGGGCCTGTTGCCTCTGACTTGCACTTCAGAGGAGGCAGGGCCAAGGAAAAAGCAGGAGTAGAGATGTCCTTTTCTGCGCATCTCCAAGGAGTAAACTTTCCGCTACCCTCCGGATGAGGTTGAAAGCCTGGACTCGCCCTTTTTTGCCATGTTGAATTCTTCTCTGGTTGCTGCTGTCTCGAGCTTGTGGCAGAAGAAAGTAGTATTGAAATCTGAATCTGAAATAGTCCTGCTGGACTGGTTGGTCCTCCTGCCCGGCCAAGCTGCGTGTTTTAGCACTGCCTGGGCTATGTTATGCTAATAACTAGAACCTTTTGGCCCGGCAGCCTCTGTAGGAAGGCCAAGGATGGAGCTGTAGCAAACTGCACGTGCAGCCTTGGAAACACTGAGTCTTTCCACAAATGCAGGGATTTTGTGCCTTGTGCTATGCAGCAAAAGCACCGTACCCTTGGAGCCTACCAGCTCTTTCCAGGTTGGGGCAGGGGGACACGTAAAATGCGGTTGCGTTGCTGCGAAGTGCAAAGCTTGTGATTTCCGTAGCAATGCAGGGTGGTGTAGTGCCATTGATCCACAGCTGGAGGATGAGCCTGGGTTTCTGTTATGTGGGTTTAATCCTGCGCGGGGGGAGAGGGAAGGGAACTTGGGACATTTCAGAAGCGGCCAGTGCAAGAAAGCAGCTGTGAAAGGGAACGGAGGGGATGGATTGGAAATGAAGAGAGGAGGGGAGCAAATTTACCCCGCGTCCAGGCTGTACGTGTATGCACACGCAGGGCAGCAGCCCAGCCAGGCACTGCTGCTACCGGCTGCACGCAGCTCTGCAGCAAGCGGCCTTGCTGGATATCTGCTGGCACAGCAAAGCTGCTTCCAGAGAAGCAAATTACAAGAGGAGCGGGGCTGCCGTTTGTCAAATTGCATACTGGAGCCGTGTGTGGCTTTCCGAGCGCCCCGCCGAGCCCAGGGACCTGAGGCGCCCGCGTTTCATCTGGGCTAAATTACAAAGCAGCCCCAGAGCAGTCAGGCCCTGCCCAGAGTCAGAAAGCTGAGCCATCCCATGCCGCAAGCTAAAACGGCATCATAATGCCTGGTCTGGACTGCGTCTGTCCACCCAGTGGCTCGTGACGGCTTGCCTGGTTCCCGGCCCTGGTTTGTGTCCTGCGAGCAACCCGCAAGAGGTGAATTGTACGCACCGTGTACAAGCACCCCCTGAGACTGTCCCCGTTGCTTCAAGGACGCCTATGCCATTCGGCGTCGCTTGGGCAAGCAAGCTTGGCCGCCAGAAAGCCAGGGCCGGGTGATTCAGTCCCTACCCCGCATGAGAGAAGCAAGGAGGAGTTGTGTCTGGCCCAGGAACAGCTGTGCAAGTGGGACGGAGGCAGCCGCGAAACCTTTAGACATCTTGCTGACAGTAGCAGGCAGAGCCAGACGTTTCCTGTTGCTGCCGGGCTTCCCGGCATTCCTTGGTTTTGCGGTTTGACTGGTTGGTGCCTGGCATCAAATTGCCAGCCTGGCTTCGAGGCCAGTGAGGAGGCTGGGTTGCAAATGTTGCCAGGAGGGATATGGCCCCTTCAGCACCCTTTGCCTTGCAGCTGCTGGCTGCGAACAGTCAAAGCTTTTTTTTTTAGATATTCATCTGACTGGGAGCAGGAGGCCAAAAAAGCATTTTTCTAAGTGAATTTAGTGCTAGGGAAAGGTGGGCTGGAGCTTGGACTCCTGAGTATGGACTGAGGCCCAAAAAACTCTCTCTCCCCTGCCTCATAACATGCCTTTGCTTCCGGTAGTGGAGAGGCCACCTTGGGGCCGTTGTCCCTGTGCCCCTTTAAGCCCCTCTGCCTCTGAGCATGAGCCAAGATGTGCTAATAGGGAGGGATCCCATCTGCACCATTCGCGTCCAGATGCCACGGCTGATCCTGAGCCCTCTGCAGTTTGTGGGGCTCAGCTTGCGGGGGGCGTTAAAATTCAGGTCCTCCTTTTCCGGCAAAAGCAAATGACTTTGGTTTATTTTGCTTTCCTCTGTTCATGTTTTCGGGGCTGGAACAGCTCTTGCTTGCCTGCACTCCCCCCTTGCTGTTGAAGGTCTGGGTCCCTGTGGAAGGGCAATGAAAAGCTAGCAAAAGTCTGGTGTATTTTAGTGGCCCATGACACGAGCCCTGGACACCTGGGCTAGTCCTTAGCAGCCTTTGCTATGATGGCATGAGGCATGGCGTGAGGTCTGCCAGCCTTGTCCTGGAGCTGCCAAGCTCTAGCATGGGAATGCCACCGTGGAGAGTGAAGATGGCTGTAAGTGAGCCGTGGGAGCAGACTGAGGCCAGGCGATGATGTCCCTTTCCCTTACGGCGACAGAGGTGAGTGACATTGTCTTGGGAGGGCTGGCCGTTGCAATTCCAGGTGCAGCTGATCTTTGGCTCCCTCGGTTGTGCTCTGGCTCCCGCACCTGTCCAGTACCACGAGCCGTGTACGCTCTGCCCTTGCTGCTGTGCGCTGGCAGCTCACTCGTAGGTTCAGCTGCCCCGGACGCACGATATGATGATCCAGCTGGCTGCTTGGGTAGATGAGTTTATAGCTAATTTACAGCCCACCCATTAAAAAACACACAGTGGTCTGCTAGCCAGGGATGATGACTGAGTGGCTGAAATTGTATACAGCTTATTAACCTTCATTGCCTGCACAGTGTGCTTCATGGTAGTTTTGATACTGTCCAATGGTTTTGCTGCCCCCCCATCCAGAGGCAAAGACTTTTAAAGTGTTGGGAAATCCTGCTTGTGCAAACAGACATGAAGTTGCAGCGCATGAAAGGGTGAAAACCGTGGCATGTCCATGCACCCATTGTATAAAACAGACAGAACTGCAGGCAATGGGATATTTGCAGCCTGGTGGTATTGTTCTTACTCAACTCCATCTCCAGATGGATGGAGGGACCCCGAGGGAAGGTGTCCTCCATTGGGACCTGTTGCTAAGCCACCTGAAAAGACTGACTGGTCCAGGCCTTTTTTCATTTCTGTCATGGTTTGGAGGTGGTTTCAGGGTGGAGAGGGGAGCCAAACCTGGGCTGAAGCTGCAGAGACGGGTATCCTTGCTAGAGGGAGACTCCCTACCCAGCTCCAGAGCTGTGATTGCTTCAGCAAGCAGGACAGGGATTAAAACCCTTGGAGCAGGATGCCCTGCAGTGGTGAGAGATGGCCTTTAATGGTCTCCATTAAGCCTGGATGGCAAGCGGAGCTGATACAGCGGAGAAGGGTGGTAGCTTTTGCTACCATGTATTTCCCTCGCAAGTTCCTCAAGACCGAGGGAGAAGGGTAAAGGGGGTGAGGCCACTGCCTAGACACTCTCAGGGTGGGGTCTTTCCTCCTAGGGGGTATTGGCTGATTAATTGCTGGCCTTTCCAAGCTGATTTTATGTGCCCCTTTCCCCTGCCTGTTCCAATCCCCTGGGCTCAATGCCTGCATGTCGGGAAGCATTGCCCACTATAGTACCCAGAGTTAGAAAGTAGTCATCTAGCCTTCTGGGTAGGCACTGAAACCATAGTTATTTAGGTTTTCCCTAGATAATTAAACCCAGGCTTTCCTGCTTTTAAAAACACTTGGCAGAAGGGCTGCATATGCCCCTCCAATTATGGGAGCTGCAACTTAACTTGTAACACATGCGGCTTCAACACGAAGCATTGAAGCGGTTGCGATGCTGTGTCGTTCCTGCAGCACATGTGGCTTGGGTAATGAAAGCTTCGAATTTGGCTACTGCAACTCGCTTTTTGGGCAGAAATATCCCAGTTCCTCCATGCAGAGGTGATCGGCCCGTGACTGCAAGCCATGGTGCCTATATGTTTGGTTCCAGCTCTGCAACAGTTTCCCATCTTGTCACTGATATGCCACGGTTTGGCCTTAGATCTGCCAGGACGATCCCCTGCGTCCCGCCTCTGAATGCTGAAACTTGGCTTTGCGTTCCCAGCCTCGGAGCAGTAGGCAGGAAAGCAAAGGCTTTTCATTCAGGGGATGAAAGGGGGAAGAGAGGCAAATGATGGATGTGCCAAGGGAAAGGGAAAATTCCCCTTGCTGGCTAATGCTTGGCTCCAGCGTCCCCTTCTACAGAGGCCTGCCCTCTTGCTTGCTTTACAAGCTTCGAGTGACAGCCCTTCCTAAACAGCCTTTGGATCAGGTGGTCAAACATGGAAGGAAGAAGCCGGGGCCTGGTCCCGGTTCCCCTTCTTCCTCGTCAACATCAGAACCCAGGAAGCGGAAAAACCAAATTAAGATTCATGCCGTGGGGCCTGTCCATATGAAACCTGCTCCTCTTTCACAGAGGAAGGAAAAACGAGCTCCATCTCCTACGAGAGCAAGGGAGAGGCGTGCTTTGTACGTGTGGCACCCCGAGCAAACCTCACCGCATTCGCGCATGTGGGTAGCTTGACTCTGAAAGCACCCTGGTGTGGGAGGGAGACCAGTTACGAGGGCAGGTCACCAGGTGAATCTTGCAGCTTAACTGGCTATGCCAGAGCACAGATCAGTTCAGAGGATCATAGAAAAGCAGGGCAGGAAAGGACCTCGGGAGGTCGCATCAAATCCAAGCCCCTGCTCAAGGCAGGCGTTGAGTTGACTGGTGAATACGGCTCAGTCATGAGCCTTTGAAAATTTGGCTGGGGGAACGTTTCTTCTTCTTCCACGATTGTCGTCTTCCACCATCGTCTTATCTGGGGATGGCTGATGAGGCCGATCCAGGATCGACAGACTCGGCTGCAACTCGAGCACGTGTTTCCGTGCGGGGTGGGTAGCTCCAGATTCATGGTGTGGCACTTCTGCCGCGTCTACTTTTCCCTCTCCTGTTGCCATCATGATGTTTTGAAGCGCTGAGATCCTTGCCGCCGTCTAATCTGGGGCAGTCCTAGGCGATAGTCTCCCACGAGCTGATGTCCATGTTGCATTTTTTTTCACGTTGGCCTTGAGGACGTCCTTGAAGCGCTTTCTCTGCCCCCCTCTTGAGCGTATGCCTTGAGCTGGAGTGTAGTATGCTGCTCAAGTTAATCAACACGAAGACATTGAAGCGGTTGCGATGCTGTGTCGTTCCTGCAGCACATGTGGCTTGGGTAATGAAAGCTTCGAATTTGGCTACTGCAACTCGCTTTTTGGGGCAGAAATATCCCAGTTCCTCCATGCAGAGGTGATCGGCCCGTGACTGCAAGCCCATGGTGCCTATATGTTTGGTTCCAGCTCTGCAACAGTTTCCCATCTTGTCACTGGATATGCCACGGTTTGGCCTTAGATCTGCCAGGACGATCCCCTGCGTCCCGCCTCTGAATGCTGAAACTTGGCTTTGCGTTCCCAGCCTCGGAGCAGTAGGCAGGAAAGCAAAGGCTTTTCATTCAGGGGATGAAAGGGGGAAGAGAGGCAAATGATGGATGTGCCAAGGGAAAGGGAAAATTCCCCTTGCTGGCTAATGCTTGGCTCCAGCGTCCCCTTCTACAGAGGCCTGCCCTCTTGCTTGCTTTACAAGCTTCGAGTGACAGCCCTTCCTAAACAGCCTTTGGATATGTAGTTCAAAACACCAGAGCTGGCCATTTCATTTAGTGCCTGGCTAATTTGATCAAAGCCCCGGGAACCCAAGAGGTTTTGCAATTGTCTCACCTGTTCCTTGCAAGTTAAGCAAACGTCACAACTTCCCAACCCTTTGCTCTGAGCCTTTTTTTTAGGCAGCGAGTGTTGGGTAAGTCCTAATTTTACCCTGGCGTAATGCTAGGGTTTATGCTGGGAGAAAGGGGCTGTGGAATTAACCCGCAAGGAGAGCAGAATGGGGCAGAGAATATGAAGACCCCGAGTCGTTAGCATTTTGCAACGAGAAGTTGTGATCAGATTTTGCCCGAATTAAGGTCCCCGGGTGCAGTTGCTGCCCAGTCTGCAGTGCTGCGGGAGGTCTTGACAGAACAAGGAGCAACGCTCTCCAGGTGCAGCAAGGGAAGTTGAGGCTGGATATTAGGAAGGATTTTCTCACTAGGAGGGTAGGGGGAGCACTGGAACAGGTGAGCCAGAGAGGTGGTGGACTCCCCACCCATGGAGGGTTTCAAAACCTGGCAAGACAAAGCTTTGGCTGGGATGATCTAGTTGGGGATGACCCTATTTTGAGCAGAGGGATGGATGAGATGCGACCTCCTGGGGTCCCTTCCAGCCCTCATTTTCTACGGTTCTGCCTTTGCCAGGACGCCGTTTGGCTTCCCCTGCTGCATGCAGTGAAATTTGTGCCCTCCGTGGGCCATAAACCGTCTCGGAGACTAGCGGAGAAGAAGACACTGCCGCATTTCATACACTTCCTCTGCCTCCCCTGACCCTGCAGACAGGCCGGCAGCGACGAGCCCAGGCAGCGATCCGCTCGTGTGCTGGGGCCGCGGGCTTCAAGAGTGCGACTGGGCAGGCGCTCGGCACAGTTTCGCGGCGTCCTGCTGATCTGCCTATACCTGGTGCTGCGGAGCCGCCCGCCGCAGGCACGATGTGAGGTTTACAGAGGGACCTGGATGGAGAGAGGGAGATCAGCAGACCCAATGGCGCCTCGATGGTGCCTAGCATCCCTCTCGGCACTAACGGGGATGCCCACTGAGTCCTCTAAGTGAGAACAGTAATTAATTTTTATCCCAGTTTCATCAACCGGGAAGCGGAGGGGAAAAGCAATGCAGTCGGGAGCGGGGCCCGGGTGTCCGGCCCGACACGGAGACCGCCCTTTCCGTCCTTCGTGCTCCCAGCCGCGGCGCGCGGCGCTCGGACACCGCGGGGCAGAGTCGCTGTCGTCCCGGATCGCAGGGCTGGGATGGCAGCTGGCGTTTTCCATGGCCACGGTGGCATTCCCGGGCGCGTGGCTGCGGGTTGCTGTGGCAGGCAGCACAGCCCCTGGCGCTTAGCGGGGAGACGGGCCACCTGCGGAGATGGCCTCGCTCCAGGCTACTTCAATTCTGGGGTTTCCTAGTCCTGGGTTTCTTTAAGAAACTTGACGGGTCCTCCTCGCCCAGAGCAGCGTCTCGGGACACGTCGTAGGCCAGACTGACCCGCGCCACGGGGTTGGTTTTTATGGGCTAATCCTTGGGGGCCAGACTTGGGAGACTGGAGGCTCCCCAGTTAAAACACCTCCAAGGGATAGATCGGGGCCTTTCAGGAGTGGTAGCTGTGAGTCGTGCTGCCCATGAAGGATGGACCAAAATCGTCCCAATGCCGCCTAGATGCGCCTAACGCTCTTGCAAAGCTCTGGCATCTTCGCTGTACTCTTTTTGGCTGCTGCCACGAAGCCAAGCCGGCCCGTTTCCCCCCTTGTGTCCCACGGGGCTCGAGGAGCAAATTCCTAACAATAAATTTTTGGAAGCAGAGGCCTTGTGATTTTTGGTGTCCTGCCAAGCCCGCTCAGAAACCCCTCCGCGGCAACCTTCCTCCTCTCCAGCTTGCTTTCGCATTTCTTTCTTCCTCCTGCTGTACGGTGCCATGCCGCACCTAGAGGGACGTTCTCACAAGCCATGGCAAATGTTTGCTGGACACGCTAACGGGATGGCCCCACGATTGACGAATTATTGCTGAAAACAATGGCTTGGATGCTGTTTGGCAATGTGGGTGAAATCCGAGACCCGACGGTTTTCCTTTGCCTTCCCCCGGGATCCCGAGACGGAGCTGCACGAATTCCAAGCGAGCGGGGGAACGGCGGGAAGGTCGAGGGTGAAAGTGCTCGTGTTTCCATCCCCGGTTGCCCTCGCCGTGCCATGTGCGTCACGTCGCGAGGCGTTCTCACAGCCCGGCCGCCCTCGAGAAAGCACCGGGACTCGGTTTCTTGGGGGGGAAGCGGAAACGAGGGGGAATCGAGCCAGTGTTATGCACGCAGGGTTGGTGAAGGTTTCTGTGTTTTATCAACAGTGTTTTAGGGGCTTTGTTGCAAAAGCACTGGGAAAAAGCTCAAAACGAAAATGCTAAGTGGATGAGGTCACCCTGGGAGGGAGAGAACATGTCTCAAGGAGTTGCACTTATTGCCTGGGACAGAGGAGAAAAATGTGGCGTGTTGTTATATTACTGCCTTGTTTATAGCAAAGACATGTGGCGTTGTTGGGAAGGAAATTCCCCCCGCGTTAAAACCCAAAGCAAGCAGTCCACGCTGGAATTGTCCCTTTGATGCTGGGTTTAAGGCGACTCGGGCTAAGCGACATACATAGGCCATGCGGTCTTCATATGCTCATGGGCTCATTAGTATTTTGGCCTTTCTGAACATGCGTTTCTGCGCTGAGTGACTTATGTCCGAAGGACTCCCGAGGACAAAACAGCCTGTTAAAACCTAATGGGCAGTTTCCCCTAATAAGCTCATGTATCAAAGCAAGAAAAGCCCGATTTATAGTGGATCAAGGGCTTTCTTCATCTGCAAACATGTCACTTTGCCAGGGGCCAAACCAACACGCGTGTGGGGCAAGTGCATGAGCTTGCAACCCTCATAGCGGCCTGTTGGGTCGTTAGTCCAAGAAGCCCAGCAATGACCTTGGTAGCAATGAGCTTGAATGAGCTCGCCCCGGAGGAGGCCATGGGTGGGCTCAGTAAGTGGAAACGGAGCAGAATATGGGACCCTGCCACTGACTGGGTGGGAAGAGGACAAGCCCCACAAGTCCCCATTTCGGCACCCCCCCCTTTCCAGTCTGTGCCTTTAGCTGGAGCAGGGAGCGGTGAGTAATGTGCGTTCCTCGGGGGCTTTGGGGAAACATCCTCTGGGAATAAAGGTGTTGGGAGCCTTGTTGCGCTGGGATCAGAGGGAGTTCTCCTAGGAGCGGGGATGGAAGAAGTCAAGGCCCCTTTCCCTTTTTAGTGCACGTCCCATTGAGTTGGGCTGATCGTTGGTGCTGGTTGCAAGCCGGGTGCTTGAGGAGGCTCCCCCCTTGCCATGAGACCGATGGCCTGGCCCAGCTGACACCTCTGGAGACCCTCCCAGAAACCTCGACCACCTGCCGACGCACCCCCCCGGCACGGTAAAACATGGGCAAAACACGCCCCTGCTCCATGGACTTGGCCCCTTCCAGCCTCAGCGAAGCAACCATGTCTCTGCATCTCTCAGGCCGCCCTGAGAGTCAGTCTCCTCCAACCCAACTCTGCTGAGGGCACTTCGGGAGCAACGAGGGTCAAGGCCTGGGCTCGTGTGCCGCCTTGCGGCTCTCGTGACGTTTCCCAGCTCGCTCCGGAGGCGCTTTGTGCTGTGCCCTGTTAGGGGCAGCCAGCAAGCCCCGCGGTGCTGAAATCGTACACGACGCAAGCTGGTTGTTGGACGTGGCACAGGGCTCAGCAGGGCAAATGCCGACCGTCCTTCTTGGCAGCTCAGGTCAGAGTCGGCCTCGCTCGGGCGTCCTCAAGCCAGGTGCCTGGCTCCGCTTTGCTCTCTGCAGCTGCAGCAGCCGAAAGGACCCCGCATGGACCCGGGCTCGGCTCCGGAGCTGCCTACGCCAGCTAACTTCCACGGACTTCCCCGAGCGCCGTGGGAGGGCCGGGACCTCTCAGCACCTACCCTGTCATCGCCTGGGCTGGGGGGACAACCGCGTAGGGTCGGCCTGCTTACCAGAGGGCCAGCAAAGGGTGGGAAACCCTTGGGCTGCGAGGGGGTGGGATGGAAGGAGCTGCCTGAGAGATGCGGAGACATGGTTGCTTCACTGAGGCTGGAAGGGGCCAAGTCCATGGAGCAGGGGCGTGTTTTGCCCACGTTTTACCGTGCCGGGGGGGGTGCGTCGGCAGGTGGTCGAGGTTTCTGGGAGGGTCTCCAGAGGTGTCAGCTGGGCCAGGCCATCGGTCTCAGCCCCGCAGGGAGCGGAGGGTGCAATGGCCTTGACCTCCTGGAGGCTTGGCGGGGGAGTCTCCCCCCCACAGGTACCTCCCCCGTTTTGCCCTTCTGCATAGGCGTAGGGCACCCACGATGGTGACGCTGGGCCCCGGGGTGGGAGACAACGTGCTCAGCCTCCCTCGGAGGCTCTGCGTCCTCCTGCTGCTGCTCTGCCAGGCCACGCTGAGAGCCAGGAGCGCGGAGCCCCCGGTTTTATTTTATCCCATCGCTGCAGGTAGCAGAGCCTTGTAACCAGCCCCCACCGCCACTCCCGGGGGCTCTCAGAGCCGCTCGATAAGTGGTGCCTTTAAGAGGCATTTGAGTCCTGTGATATTGTTGTGGTTAATGAAGGGGAACTAAGGGAGAGATATATTTGCTGGAAGGAATTAAAGACAAAAAAGTTTCCCCCCATTGCTTTTGTCTGTGGCTGCCGCTTTGATGGGCTTTTGCCTTTGACAGATCTGCAATAAAGCAAAGCTCCTTGCGGGTCCCCCCACAACGGCTCCCGCCCTCCCCTTCTGCAGATGTCGGACTGAAAGCCCGAGCTTGGAGGGAGCTGCTTGCAGGAAGGGGGGGCACTGGGGGTCTCCCGGCCCCCACTCCCCTCCCTCCGCCGGTCCCACATGAAACCAGCCCTAATGAAAACAAGTCGGTCAGCAGCAATCATAGCCAGTGAGCTCAAGGCTGCGGAGCGGGAGGCGGAGGAGGAGGCTGGGCTCGCCCAGACACAGTCCCAAGGAGACAGAAGAAGCTGGGCAAGGACCAAGGAGCACAGGACACGCTAACTTTTAAACTCCCCCCCCGCCCCCCATCACTTCTTACGGTCCTGCACGCCCTGCGCCCGGGTCCCTCCGACGGGAGGGTGCTGGGAGACGCGCACGTCTGCCTAGCCCCCAGCTGGTAAGTCCATGCCTCCCCCCAGCCCAGGAATGAATGCTTCATGTCTTTTATATTTCTTTGAAATCAGAATTGCAGTTCAGCTCCCCTCCCTTCCTTCCCCAAATACCTCCTGGCTTCTTTTTAAAACTCCTTGCTGCTCCTTTACCTCCAGCACGGCCCCCTTCTTTGTGTCCCTCTGGATTTCATTTATTGGGACCCCCCCACCCCCCCCCCCGACACGCATGTCTCTTCCCCCCAGGGCTTTGCCTCCAGGCGAGCGTTTGAGCACTGTGCAGCGTGCTCCTACAGTAGCGCGCGGGTAGCGTGGCCGACTTCTCTTTGGGGTCAGGTCCCTTGCACCCACAGAAAGATTTTGGCTTGAGGAATAACGGCGAGAGCCAAAAAGGGACGGATCCCGGCAGTGGAGGTCTCAGCCCGTAGGAGGAGAAGTTCAGGGGCGTCCTGTTGGGATGAACTGATTGCACTTCTCCAGGGCAAGGGCTGTGTGGGGGGGTGCAAGGGAGAGGGAGCTAAGGATGCTTTTGCGTGATGTGCTAGGGGAGGTGTTTTGGGGTATGGGGAGGTTTGCGGGGGAGGTGTTCATGGTTGTCCTGAGTGATTAGAGAGAAATGGTGGTACCTTGTGCTGGTACTGGAGGAGGAAAGCTGCGGGGAAATGCCCCCGGGTCTGGGGAGTGCAGCCTGCCTGCCCTGGGCCCCCTGCGGTGGCTGGAGAGTGGCACAGGTGCGGAGGGGCACGATGGAAGGGGCAACAGGGTGCTTTGGGCGCAGGCCGGTTTCTGCACGGGAGGAAAAGGGGGAATATTGACAGCTTCCCCATGTCCTCCTGCTGTGCCGTGTTAACCGGTTGGACTCTGACGCTGGTTTAAAGGCGGTGGGAGGAGACGAGGGGCATTCTCTTTGCACGGTGCTTCAGTGGCTGCAACAGACCACAGCTGCCTTTGTAGCTCGAGTTTGCCTTCAAGCCTGGCTGCCCAGAAGGGCTGACACCCCACTGTCCTTGTGCACTCGTCTGGCCATGGCACCAGGCTTCCAGGGGCTTCAGCAGAGAGGGGCTCTTGGCCTCCAAGCGCCTGGTGAGGCTGGCAGGAGCTTTGCCTGAACGAGGTCTTGCAGAAATCTGCCCTAGGATTTACAGAGCAGAATATCCCTGGCCCGTGGAAATGGGGCCAACGAGGGAGAAAAGCGGCGGATGCGAGGCCCTCCAGAGTCCGAGGGATGTCTGGTTTTATCGTTCCAACACGGGCTGGCTGCTCGGTCTTTAACGAGGTACATTTTGCCCAGCCTCTTACAATGCTGCATTATTTATGATCTCCCCCATCCCCTCCAGTCTCCTGCTTCTCCCACGTCCTATGCACTCCAGGGGTGCATGGATCCCTTGTAAAGCAGGGGTGGAGGAAGTGGAGAGAGAAGAGGATGGGATGGGTTGACCAAGCCCCACCAGCTTTGAGTTGCAAAAGAAAGGGTTTGCAAAATAAATCATTGCAATCTAAGTAATATGGAGTCATGAGCCCATGAGAGCAGTGAGTTACTCTGGGAGCTGACACAAACTCTGAGCCCCACACTGAAACCCTGGCTCTTAGCCTCTGGGCATGCCTGGAAAATTTGGACCTCAATCCAAACTGTGCAGCTTGAGCTTTACATCAAATACCTAGGAGGGTAACCGCGCCAGCCTGCCCTGCCTTCCCTGTCTTCTCCCTGCAAAGCCTCTTTGTCAAGAAGTGAACTCCCCGCACGGGGGAGGCTGGAGACTTTTTTTTTTTCCTGTGTTATAATGGAAACCAGATTTCCAGTGGCGACAGAGTTAGGAAAATGATGGCTTTACTTCTGGGTAGCTTCATTTGTTTTAATTGTAATTTCCTCCTTTAAAATCAGCAAAATTTGGTTAAAATGACTCTCTGGGGAGAGGGAAAGGAGATGCGACTGAAATGCAGCTGCAGCTGGGTTATGAGGGCCTCTCATAGGCCAGGGGAGGAATGCAAAGCTGAGGGTGCGTTTGCCACCCAGATGTGCATCTGGATAAGCCCCAAGGGGTGAGCTTTCCCTGTGTCACATCCTGCTCAGGGTCTTGGTAGGGAAGGAACTAGCCCACAGCAAGTGACATGGCACCTTCCAACGTCATCTGTCATGCCCTTCTCTTTGTGAATCCCTCCCCCAGCCCCCACATCTGACATGTGAGGAGGTGCTGATCTTTCCATTTTGGAGCTCAGGGGCTGGCCTATGCAGAGAAGGAGACCAGCAACTTCTGCGGACAGGTCTGTGGCTCAAGGATTGGACTCTTAAGTCACCCCAAAGTTCATCAGTGAGCCACATCATAGAGAAGCAGGGCTGGAAGGGCCCTCCAGAGTCAAACTAAACTACATCCAAGAAGTTTTAGTTTAATGCAAGAAAGACTTTTGAAGTGTTGAGAAATCCCACCTGTGCAAACAGACACACAATTGCAGTTTGTGAAAGGGCAAAAATCGTGGTGTGTACATCTAGTCCAGCCCCCTGCCTATGGCAGGATTAGCCCTATCCAAACCATCCCATACAACCATAATCTAAACTATGGTAGAAATCAGCCTCAAACTGAGGGATTGATGATGATGGCATAGAGATGGAGCAGCTTGCTCAGGGTCACGTGAAGCATCTGAGTCAGGACAGGGGAATATCACCCAGACCAAGCCCTCTAACCCTTAGACCCTCCTTAATCTAGGCCAGAAAGGTGACCTCAGGGGCTGAGTTGCTTTCTTCTCCTCACATCCCCCACCCTCAGGGTCACTGACACCTGAGGAAAGGCACTGGAGAAATCGCTCAAGGAGAGTAGGGATGACTGGACCATGGGGTGCTGGGCTGACTGGGAAAAGACTCACACTTGAAGGTGCCTTGGGCACCCTTCAGATGAGAGGAGAAGGGAGATCAAGGCTGAAGTGTCCTCACCCTGTGAGAAACCACCCTCTTCACTGTGGTTTCCCTAAAGGCAGCTTGAGATGTCCACGCCAGTCCAACCCATGCCCCTCTTATCTCTAGTGTCCTGGAGCCCGTGCTGCCGGGCATGTGAGAACATACATGTGGTGCCCTGGGTCTTTTTCCTGCTGAAGATTAAAGCCTGTTGCCTGGGGTACATGAAGACTGCAAAAAACAAAAAAAGGAGCCAAGGTGCAGTCTGCCGCGCTGGATATTTCCATGCATACTTGCTGGGCACGTGAGGAGGGAACAGGGAACCAGCAAATGGTAATGATACAATGCAACAGCACCAGGCTGCAAAACACAGACACAAGCTTGTTGCCCTTCCTCTCTTCCCCACGCAACTTTTCCCAATGGCCAGCAGACAGTCATGACACCTGGTATCCAGCCAGGCCAGAACTGAATCATTCCTCCTTATGAATACCCTGAGCCCATCCAGCCCATCCTGCTGGTATAGTGCAGACATCCTACAGTGCAGTGAGTCAGCCATAAAGCACAGAACAGATTTGATCATTGCTTTACTCTACCCCGGCACCCAATGGGGGCCATAAACTGTACCGGGAGCAGCCAAAAGTTGTCTAGAATGGCATTTGGTTTGGGGTTCACACCTTTTCCCTGTAGGTACCAGGTGGTCTGGTAGCTCCCCTTGTTGAACCACCCAGGGCCAAGACAGCAGGCCATAGGCAGCTCGTCCCATGGCCGCGGCTGGGCCTACGTACGTAAGCAGTCATGATGACAAGTTGTTTTCAGTGCTGCCTGCCCCCAGATGTCTTGTTCATTGTGAAGGTCATGGGAGCTAAGAGGTTGTCTTTCCCTGTGTCCCAGTGGGTGCCAGTCTGAGCCCTCTGAAGTGCTGGTCACTGTGAAGCTCTGGGTCACTGCATTGGTGGCGATGGGTCTGCAGATCTCTCTCCATCGCTCTCAGGCACCAGTGTGGGTGACCGCAGTGTCCTGGAGCGCTGGACAGCCTAACAGGGTCCGAAGGTCCTGCTGTTGTGCCCTGCAAATCCTGCAAGTTGAGAAGCGGCCAAGGCACAGGTGGGAGTAGCGAGAGGAACCTGTGTGCATCCTCATGTTGAATCAGCTTACTCATTGCCAGTGTCTGCAGCCCGGCATAGCTGCAGTCTGAGCTACTCTGGTGTGCAGACCGGTAAAACGACACCCCAGACTTACATTGCCATCTAACAGGGAATCCCAAACTGTTGTACCAGGAGCAGATTTTCAGCTGGGAGGCGACTCCTATTTTCCTTTCGTTCCTCCACTCTCCAGTTATACTCTCGGTTGTTCTGTTTCTTGTGGCCTGGGGTTTTGGCCCAGGAGGTGTACCCATCCGTGACTCCTCTTATATCACCAAGTTGCCTGAAGCTGATGGCATCTGTTTGTCCATCTTGCATCTTGCAACGAAGAGCCTTCACGTGCCGCTTAATATGATGGCTGTGTTTTCGCATCGTGTTTCCTTTTGTTGCTCTTCTCTCTCTTCCTGAGCCTGGTGTGAGTCGCACTGCAAAACCTGGACAGCCCCAGGCTCTCATTGCAGGCACGATGCCCCTCCAGCAGCTTCTTAGCAAGTCCTTCAAAAGATGAAGCTTCTTTGCACTCGCATCCCTGCTTCTGGCAGACATGGAGCCGAAGCGTGTTCTTCATCCCAGACCTCTGCGGGAGGCTGTGAATGATGGAATAGGCTCACTTCATTTGCTCAGTGGTCTCAGTTCAGGGAACCATTCCTATTATTGAGATCAGCACACTTGCTTCAAGGTAGGCAGGCCCGGTAGGTGTGGGCAGGCAGCATGTGGGCAGTTTTGAAGCAAGACCAAGGAGAGAGGTCTCCAAGTAACACAAACCGCTGTGACAATTGGCATTAATGACACTCACGGGAGAAGCCAGGACTCGACCAAGCCATTAAGGCAGTTGCTGCAGATAATATAAATGCGGGCAGGAAGGGGCCGGTCTGGAGCTGATCAGAAGCAATAGCATCCGGAGGGGAGCCGGGTGAAATCGTTAGGGGCATCGGCTCTAAACAAGGCTTAAAGGAGAGAAAGTTTAAACCGTCGGTGTGGTTAGGCACGTGGCTCTAAGTGCTAGCAAATGATGTGATGCGTCCCCAGAGCTGGCAGCTTGCCCTTCTGGAGTTCAGTCTGTGTCAAAGTTTCCATCGTAAACCTCAATTTTCAGGAATTTATTAATCAGCCAAACTAATTTTACTCGTGCCAGAATCTCAGTGCTCGGCACGTCCAACCCAGCACTGCAGTGTGAAAAAAAGAAAGAAAAAGCCCTTCATCTGTTTTCCATCTATTTTTAAAGTCTGTCAGTACAACACAAATGGAAATATGCACTTTACGGCACTGCTTTATGATCATAAAACCTCAAGCAAAGTCCGGGTTTGTTTTGCACGGTGTCGAAGGAGCGAAACGCAGCAAATCATTCGGTGCCTAAAAGAGTCTGACCACCGCGGCGCGTTCGGAAAGCTCACGTCCAAAGTGGCATCCTTCCAGTTTTTAAACGGAGTGGTCGGGTCACTGCTGTGCCTGTTTGGACTACGTGACACGGGCCTCCTTCCTCTCAGAGGCCCGCCAGCAAACCTGCATGAATAACCTTGATTCTGCCTGACGTCCTGTCTGCATTTCACTACCCCTAACTTATCTCTCCCACTGTGTTTACTGGACCACTAGTGTTTTTACTGTTTCAAAATGTCTCTTTAGTGGAAACAGCTGATGAATTTCTTTGGAGAAATCGGTTCTGAATCCCCATAACCCATGCAATAGTTAATAGACTGTAATAGGCCTCATATTCATTAGCTGAATAATAGTCTGCATATTCATTGACTGAAAATGGTCTGGCCTTCCTTTGTGAGATTCCTTTCTGCTTTTGCTACCCTGAGTCGCACTGAACAGCCCTTTGGTCTGGGAGCTGTGGGCTTTCTTATGTGGTAGGGCGGGTTACTGCTGGAAAGTAAATGGCAGGGGAATTGGACGCTATGATGGCATTCATCCATGCTCCAAGTCTGTGGGGAGTGCAAGCACCAAGTGAACCCTATTTTTCTGGTTTTCAGTGGGACATAGAGTTTGTGCAGGGCTGTAGCAGATAGCTTAAGATGCATTTCATTGCAAATATCCCAAGTGAGCAGCTGACTCGGGGTTGAGGAGCAGCAGAGGACGTAGGCTACAGGGCCAGAGCAGTAAGTTGAACACCATGTATTAGCCCAGGGGGCCTGAAGGTCTCTTGACACTCTTGAGCAGGGTTTGCCAGTGAGGGAATATACCTAGAAGAGGGAATTACTTGTCTGTGCATGTGCATGTGCATGTGTGTGCGCTATAGTTTGCCAGTGCCCACTGCTGTTGTAAGACACAGGGGCCATTGGTGCTTGAAGTGATTCCCTGCCAAGTCAGGTTTCCAGCAGAAATGGCTTTCCAGCTGCTACAACATGTGACATGGTCGCGAGGGACAGCTGCACAACATTACCCTGCAAGTCGTAAAGCCGTTCCCATCGCTGGCGGATCCCTTGTTAAATACCCAGACAGTAATTCACTAAGTAAAAGAAGCTCGGAGTGCAAACTCTTTGCTCCCAGCCTTGTCAAGGCAGCCTGACACGATGCGTCCGGTACGGCTGCCGCCCGCCATTGCTCAAGCTGTTCGACCTCCCTGGCGGCTGGGGGCTTGGTCTTCTAGCAGAGGTCCGTGTGGTTACGGGACCTAAGGGACAGTGTTGGAGAGCCTGGGAAAATCTCCATCCGAAGTGCCCCACAGGCTTCCTGGTGTCCCTAGGGCATGCAGTGGGGAAAGGTGACACTTGCTGGGGAAATGCAGAGTAACAGGGCGTGCGGTCTGAAAGGCCAGCGTGCGCTCCTCTTTGCAAGCCCAGGGAGAGACGGAGGCATCCCGCCAAGTTTCCATGCGTTAGAGAAGGAAGCGAGATGGGGGTGAAAAATGCTTGGGTTTGCAGCCTGTGGATGTGGCTGTGTGGGTCCATCTGTGTGTGTGGTCTTGACATTCCTCGTCCCTCGGGTTTCTCACCGGCGCCTGGGACACGGCCACCCTCCTGCTGAGGACACGCAAGTTTTGGCAAGAGGGAGTCATTCAGGAGACTGCGCCCACCCTGCTGCTCCCCTGCGGTGGCCGGCAGGCGGCTGCAGAATCGGTTCTCGCGGGCGGCAGGTGTCCTGCGCCCGACGCGCTGCTGAGTTTCTATTATGCTGGTTGTTTGCTCCCAGCACACGAGACTTCCCAGGGGCTGGGCGAGTGGTGGGGAACAGCTATTCAGCATGAATACGTAGAGGTTTGATATGCAGCTAGCCATGCTGGGACCTAGGGCCAGAGGAAGACCTCTGGGACCTTCAGCAGTGGCCTCCAAAAGATGGGCAGGCGGGAGCTGCGGGCTGGGGAAGGAAAGCTGAAAGAGCTGGCATCTGACCAGGTAGGAGGAAAGTTGGGTCCAGAGGGCGCAGCTGCTGCCCAGACATTTTCCACGAACTCTGGCAGACGTGTGAAGCACTTACCACTCGTGAGCTCCTTTACCCAGCCACTTCCGCTGAGAGCACCCGAGACCAACTTCAGGGCGAGGGTCACACCCACGGAGCCCGGCATGGGGCGTGAGCCCTGTGCCTCTCTACAAGCAAGCAGCCACGTCATGGGGTCGGTCGCACAGGACTCGTTTCTGTGCCCCTTTGGTTTTTTGGAGGGTTTGGGTGTGGTTTTTCTTCAAAAAATCACCACAGGAAGTCTCTGAAATTAGGCTAGAGCCACAGTTTCTTTTTGGGAGGCCCGCTTAGCATTGTAACGGGTGAGTATAGCCTAAACAAAATTTCCTGTTTACGTGGAGACACCTGCGTTTGTGTTTGCATGACCTGGGATTTCTCGCTGCTTTAAAGTCCATTTAGTGCCTTAAAGTAACACTACTCAGAGATGTTTTAATTTGCATCGCTTTCCTGTTGCACCACTCCAACTGTGGATTTTGTTCATGCAAAGTGATAAAGGTCAACAGTTATTGACCTTTATCACTAAGCCCCCAAACTGCTAGAAACACTGGTTTACACACAGCTTAGGCAGGCGAGCCTGAGCACCTATAAGACAGGCCTCTTAAACAGATTTGGGGTCATTTTCGGCTCTTATTCAGGGTGTCAGTGCGAGCTGGGGTGAGACCTGCTATAACAGACAGCCTTCCCTGACCTGACCCTCCACCCTCGAGGAAACGGGTGGCTAAGTCACCCATGAGGACAAACTTTGGCCTCCATGTGTGCCTCATCCTTTCCACAGCCAGCTCCCATCTGCACCCAAGCCTTGTCCCGGGCAGGACACTAACTTGTCTTGTTTCCTTTCCAGAGTCCCAGGCACACCCTGTAAGGAGATGATCAACCCAGTGACCCTCTGCGGGCTCCTGCTCCTACTGGCGCCCCTTTGCGCCACGCGGTCGACGCACTTGCAGACGACAGTGATGAATGACAACGGAGGGAGCGGGGACAGCGAGGAGGCCTTTGCCATGTCCTCCTCGTCCAGTGTGACTTCAGGCATGAGCCCCACGGCCAACGGGATCACGGTGACCTCCGTCAATGGCACCTTGCAGTCGAATGACATCGTCAAGGGGATCATGGACTTTGTGAAAGAAAACATGCTGCTGCTTATCGTGGTGGGGTCCTTGGTTTTCGTGCTGCTCTTCATTTTATGTGCAGCTGCCATAGTCAGGCAGAAACACAAGGCCTCGGCGTACTACCCCTCTTCTTTTCCAAAGAAGAAGTACGTGGATCAGAACGACAAAGCGGGCGGCGCCAAAGCCTTCAGCGAAGTCCCCGAGAAGGCCTCCGATGCCCAGTCCGAGGAGCCGGTGGATTCCTCCAAGCAGCTGCAGGCTGACATTTTAGCGGCTGCCCAGAACCTCAAGTCCCCAGCCAAAGCCTCTCTGGCCAACGGAGACGGGATGAAAATGGAGGACAAGCCGCCCGAAGACAAGGAGGAAGGAGCCAAAGTGGAGGACGGCACAGAGGATGCCGAGTGCATTTCCAAAGAACCGGAGGCCGCTCTGGAGAAAACCGAAAGTGGGAAGGAGACGCCAGGCCCCAGCTGCCCGGCAGAAACCAAGGCCAGGGAAGAAGAGCCGCCATCTGCTGAGGAAGGCCAGCCTGCTCAGGAGCCTGCCACGTCCTCGCCCGAGGAGCCCAGAGATGACTGCCCTGGGGCGGCTGCCGAGTCCGTGGCGCAGACCGCTGAGCGGGAGCAGCAAGACCCGGCAGCCCCCGACACCTGCGCCTCGGGTGTCTAATGGACGAACTTGAGCCCTAGGGCAGCAGACCTTTGTTCCTGAGACTCGCTGCAGGAATGAACGGGCGCTGTTTGATAGCGTTGAATCGGAGATCTCTTTCACGGACGACAGACTGTTGTTTTGTATTAAGCAGGCAAAATAGGTGGGGCTCTTGGGCCACGGGGTGTTCTGCCCAACGGTAATATCAAAACCTAGTAGATTTAGTACACTGTGTCTTACCTTGACAGGCTCTTCAACTCCTGCGTAAAAACTTACTAGCGCACACTTACAGCAAGTCCCTTGGCGGTGGTGGGGGAAGGGGTTTGACTGAACTCTGGGGTCCAAACTCCTTATTTCAAATGCAGAATGGAATATTTCTAATAGTGGCCTTCAGCGATGTTTAGCAAGACCTGCCATTTGCATGTTACGTCCTAGTGTGTGCTTGCATTGCAGCTGGAGGGTGTCCTTGCCCATCTAGCCAAGAAAGCCCAACGCTACAAGCTGTGCAAGCATTGGAGAATTTGAAACTCTGTGGTGGAATTTTGCAGCCTTTATTTATTAGGCTTAATTATATTTCCCAAAGACACCCCCACTCCTCCAAAATGTCCTGCCCAGGCATATGCATTGAAGGTCTGGGGGGCCCTCATGCATACACCATGATCCAGGAGGATCAATGGTTGCCACCATTTCCCAAAGAATATCCAGGCATTTTCTGGGATGATTGGGTCTGTTTAAAGTAAGATGTGACTCGCACTCTTGCAAGCATTTAAGTTGTTGTTATTAGATGGAGGACTTCTGACTGGGAAAGAGCTCCTCTGTGCATAGTGGTGCTTGGTGGGTATTTGCAACACAACTTTCCAGGCAAACCTGGAAAGCAAGGGATGTTTTATTATATGCTGGGCAGCTGGACCATGTAATGCCATCAGATGGTGAAGAGTCTTGTTTTAAAACATAACCTCAGACTTTTTGTCTGTCATTGTAAAGGCTTGATCAGTATTTATGACCTTCTTTGATTTTTTTTTTTCATACATTCTGGTCATCAAAGCACTATAAGAGGGAACATGCAACTCCTTGCAGATATATACAATTGACACTTTTGTTATAACCATTTTCTTTGGCCTCTATACTTTGTTGCAGTGTATAGTAATGATAATTATAGATTAGAAAGAGCGTTTTGCATTATATCCACTGTTTACCTGTTCCATGAAGATGACTCGCAGAAATATATTTTACTCAGGGTCTCTGTCGATAAAGTAAAGCTAAAGAAACCCCCCTTGCCTAGAGGTACTAGCTCAAGAAGGGAGGAAGGAAAGGGATTCAATGGAGAGGGGAAAAAAGAGTTATCCTTCGCGTTTTTATGCCAAAATTCCAGTGATGTCTTAAGACAAACAAAACGCCCCTAAAATTGCAGTGTTATTTTCTTCTTATCCCTCAGTTATAAATAAAGATTTTTTTCTATGCAAATATAGTTTGTTATGTCTCTTTATGCAAAGATAATCTGTTATGTCTTTCCCTATACAACAAGGGAACCTCACTGATTTTTGACATTCCCAATTTGGCTTTGGGTGTGCTTTGAGCCCCCAGCTGGGACTGGGGGCCCATCGGGGCAGAACCGTAACATCAACCCCATACAAGGCAGTCTCAATAGTATTGATTTCACTTAGCCAGGCGGACAAAGAGGTGACCTCTCATTGGTATAACACTGCCCAGCACTGGCCTGTGACATGCTTCATGAGATAGGGTATGGGAATAGAAGGTTAATTTCCAACCTGGCAAGAAAAGTGACTGGCTGCACCAGATCATTTCCCATAAAGGTTATGTGATATAGGATTTGAAATCAAATGAGCCCCTCTTCTCTTTCATAGCAGGATCTTGGGAGCTGCTGTGAAACCCACTGAATACTGGAGTTGTAGTTTCTGACTCAAAAAATGTCCTGGTTGCAAGCAAGACTGTTGCTTCTTATAAGATGCCTGATGTGATTTTCAGACCACGGTGATTTGAGGTGACTTATGCAGGCTCGCTCCTTTTGTTGCCTGAGGCCCCAGAGACAGATCAGGAATTCAGAAGCTATGATTTACTGGGCTTTGGCCTCTAGTATGTACCTCTATACCGGGGTGGGCAGTTATTTCAGGTGGAGGGCCACTTACTGAGTTTTGGCAAGCCATCGGGGGCCACATGACAGGCAGCCAGGGGCAGATAAATATTAATTTTCTAAATATTTTAGGGGCCCTGTGGGCCAGATAGAATGGCCTGGTGGGCTGCATCTGGCCCACGGGCTGCATTTTCCCCACCCCTGCTTTATACCCACTGCCATCATCTAATGCAGCAGCGAGCAATTATTTTGGGTGGAGGGCCACTTACAACAGCTTACGCTTTCCTCTCTGGCACAGGGAAGCAGGAACAGCCCCACGGTCCCAGGCCAGAAGTGTCTGCTAGGCACGGGCTTCTCATTGGGATCAGGGGTGGGGCTGGGCGGGCCTTGCTGCTGGGTCCTACTGCCCCTGTCTCCTGTCATCTTTGACAGGCAGCCAGGAATAACTAAATATTCATTTTCTAATTTTTTTAGGTGCCCCACGGGCCGAATAAAATGGCCTGGAAGGCTGGATCTGGCCCCAGGCTGTATTTTGCCCACCTCTGATCAAGTGCCATGACCAGGTGAGACAAACAGTAGTCAGAAGTAATGAGATGCTTGTGTCCTATGACTATTAAAAGTCCCATGATAATGAAAAGCTGAGAAGCTGAAGGCATTAACAACTTCCTGGGGCTCCTCCAGCTACTTACGCTGTTTGTCTGAATCACGATCAGGTGCCGAAGTGCTTCACATCCTGTGGAAAGGGTAACATTTCTATTTAGCACAGGGAAGAGTGGTGTCTGGTGGGGAAAACAAGTTGCCTTGCTTCCCTTTTTTTGCAAAAATGCCTTGTGATCAAAAGTGAAAATGTCACCACAACTCAGATTATCCTGCTGGGGAGATGTTGTTATCCAAGGGCTCCTGCTCACCTGTCACGCACTTGAACCCCTAAATATAATATGCAGGTAATGCTCATTAAATGATCCTAAAGGCTCTGAAATGCCAGTGGTGCTATAGGCTTGTTCATGCTTTAAACCAGGGATTTGAAAAGTAAAAGGCAAACATCAAAGAGGGTTTTTTTGTTTTGTTTTAAATGATTAACGGAACTGAAAAGCAGAATCTAAGCTGCTAACAGCTGGCATATCAATACACCATTCTTTTCTCAGATAATCTCCATAAAATACAGTCGTAGCTTAAAGACCTTGAGAGAAAGAGACGTTGATTTAAATACATGCTAGTTTGGCTGTTATAAATGGAGGGCCCTATCCTGACCCATAATTTTGCACCCCAATTTGAGTGGTGGAGGTGAGGATGGATCCTCTTTTCTCTTGCAAAAGAGGAAGCAGCAGGGGCCTTGGAGAACAAGCACAGCCCTGCTGTTGTTCTTTCTCCTCTCTTGCCAGGTATTGCAGGGTCTGGGAGCGAACCCATTTCTCTTGGGCCTGCGGCCAGTCATTTATCTAGGAAACTATCTTGTATCGGTTTCTCTGTCTCTTGCCTCCTTGTTTTGTGAAAGGAGCTGAAAGCATCCCTTTGCAATTCGGGAAGGATTGGAAAGATCTCTCGTGGCGATCAGGGAAACTGTTCTTCTAAAAATAGCAGTTTCTCCTTGTCGTCTTGCTGCAAAACTGCGGCCCTTCCCTTTGTGACAGAAGCAGATTCTCACCTGATCTCCATACACTAGAAATAAAGCTCCTCTGAGATCATTTCTTGCTGGGGAGCAGGGGGAAGAGGGGTGCAAGGAAGTGATAAGCTCTAACATCAAACCCCTGTTCCTGGGCACACAGCAAGAGGCCACGTGCAAAGGCACTTTAAATCCTGTGAGCGTGCAACAGCGTTTTGCTCTGTCCAAGTCCATCTCGTGATGCCGTGAAACTATGATAATTAAGAGACGCATCCTACATCACGTTCTAGGAGGCTTCTTTAAAAAAACACAAACAAAAAACCAAGCCTGGGAAAGTAGATAAAGAGGATGAATAACGTATTTGAAACGTATGGCTTCCCTTCTGGTTTAAAGATGCCTATGAAAAATGCATTCCTTTTTGTCAGGCTGCAGTTCAACTTTAAATCACCTCCGTGCCGTCAACGGCAGGGTTTAGTTTTCAGATATGTTTCCACTTTGTTTCGACACAGCCCCAAGACATTTTCCCTGCGAGGGCAATAATTAAGGCAAGGCGCCTGGAAGCAACGATTCCTGTAGAAACGCTGTAACGAGCGTCTTGGGGCTGCACGATGTTTAGCTTCAAATGCTGATCGCTCCAGCAGTTACAACGAGACCCCGTCCCCTCCTGGGTACCTGTTGAAGCAAAACCCATCATCTGATCACTTATAAACCACATATATTTTTTTTTCTGCGTGAAGAACAGCTAAGTTGTTCTTTAAAACAATCCAAAATCACCCCAAAAGGAGAGCAGTTCTTGATGAATCAGGCTGGCTGGTGTGATGCTGAATTCGGGAGGGTGGGTAGGATGAGTTTGATCTTCACCAAGGTAACATGGGGTGGAGATGGCCGTTGTCGGTCTCGTGCCCTTCACAGTCCCGCTGTGGTGGGACTCACAGCCTGCCGGGGACTTGCAGATGTCCCCAGCGGGCAGCGGGCCAAGGGGCTGATGTCTCTGCTCTCCCAGCCACAGCCACCAGCCTCCTCCAAGCCCCCCGGATGCCCCACTCTACTACCTGGGGCTGTGCGGTGTGCCTGGGGGGGCTCTGCCCTTTCTCATGCGAGTGAGGCTTGCAAGGTGCAGTCTCGAGCAAGGTCAGCTTGTGTCAGTAAGTGGGAGGGGGATCGGGAAGGGACAAGGGGAGGGGGATCAGACAAAGAACGGGTGCGCGCGTGGCAGAGCACCTCTCCCTGGAGTTTTCTGAGCTTTGCCACCAGGTCTCTCTCTAGTGTACTCAGTCTTCCCATGCCACAGCCCAAAATCCTGATGAGGATTCATGTTTCTGAAAGGCCTGAAGGGGCCTGCTCTGCTCGGGGGAGAAGTTTGGTGCATCTTTATCCTCCTCGTCCCTTCTTACAAGAGCTACGTGACTCCTCCTGGCTGGTCGAGGGCATTTCCTCTGCGTCTTTCCCACCGCACCTGAACTCTTTGGGGCAATACATGTCCATTGTTGGCGCCTGTTGGGATCAAGCCCACCCTGCCATCCGTTAGGAGGCAAACGCAAGGAGGCAGGTTGTGCAGACACGAAGCACCAAGCGCTCGGCCCCCAATGAAAATCCAGAGCAAGCTGCTCTCTTGCAGTCGTTCAGAAGTGCGCAGGAAGGATCAGGCTTCTTTTTAAAGGTGGTGCATTTTAATGGTGAAGCGCAGAGGGAGTGTTGTACCCACACATTGCAAGAGGAGGGGGCAAGAAAGAAATGGGGGTCTTGTGCATCACAGACAACGGGCAGAGGCTTTTCACCGCAGCTTGGGCTTGCCCACCCAGCTCCAGAAACAGCCACCGTTTTGTAGCAGTGGAGGAAGTGGGGTCTGGGCATTGGACTCGGGACCTCCTGAGGTCCCTTCTGGCCTAGGAAGGGCTTCTCTAGGATGCTCCATCAGACCAGCGCTTAATGCTTCAGAAACTCCCATGGTTCGTGGAGTCCTGAAGCACGGCCTGGGGGGTCCCGCTCACCTCGCCCGTGCCTCCAAGTAGCACAGGCTGCAGGAGTGCAGCTTGCTAAGGAGATTCATTGGGCGGCTGAGTCCTTTGCACCTCGTGCCTGTGCAACCTGCCTAGTAACCGTCAACCCACCCATCGACCCACGGTATCTGCCCGGCAGCCCTCTGCTTTCTAAATAGCAGCAAAAGATTTCAGTGGGATTTTCTGCCTAAACCACAGAACGTCTCAGTGCCGTGTCTGGAAAAAGCTGCCTTAAATGCATTTCTCCCCTGGGATTAAAACAGGAAATAGCTGGCATAGCTTTGGCCATAGGGAAGAGCCGAATGAGCAGAGCTGAAGGGCCTCAGTGCTGGCGTCCCATGTGTTTAGGCAGATACGCTCGGTTCTCCGCAGGCTAAGCGTGCCGGGGGCCAAGTGGAGGCGAGCAACCTGGGAGCCCCTGCGCACCGCGAGTAGTGAGTGCAGCCAGACGGGGTCCATGCTAGGGAGAAGGATCTGAAGGTGGATTCCTGCACGCCCTCCCCCTTTCCTACTATTGCCGCAGCAGCCGTCCAATTAAAGGGCGAGTCGACACAGCTGCGGTGAGCGGTACGAGCCCATCAGCGCTGCCTCTGGGGTGCAGATGCAGATGCAGATGCAAGGCCGCGTCCTGCTCTCTCTTTCAGTTCTGCGAATCCCCTGGCTGTGTGGGTGGTACACGAGAGGCATTACTGAGAACAGAAACTGGCTCTAGGCATGAGCGGCCTGTGCTCTTGAACGGCCGCGTTGCCACCAGCTCCACCTGCGGGTCTGCTGCGGCCGCCCCTGGGAAGATGGACCATAGTCTCATGCATTGCAAGGTTGGTGCCACCCCAAGGGCAGGTGGCAATGTCCTGGCAAGTTCCTTCGTCTCTGTTTCCAAATAACCGCAAGTGGTTCCCGGGGAGGGCTGAATTAGGAGCTCAGGCTGATGGGCTAAGGTGGATTCCCAGTTTCGGAAGTCTGGTGGCAATAAAAGGAAGTGGGAAATGTTTAGGGTTTTTGAGGGGTCAGCTGAAGGTTTGGCTAGCAGAGGGATGATGGTGATGACAATGAGAAGGGACAAATTGGGGTCAGTGCCATGGAGGTGAACTCAGCTAGGTTATGGGCTCATCCTCGGAGGGAAGGAGATGGGGCGCTTTGTCGCCTGGGATATTTCTGCTGGCCAACCTTTCTCCAAGTAGTCTACTTGGGCATCTCCGATGGCTGCGGCTGTCGGCTGTGGAGGGCAAATGAACGCCAGTCAAGTTTGCAAAGACATGCTCCGTCCCTTTGCTCCACCACTGCTGCGCAAACTGGGAATCGGCTCCAGTCCGAGCCTCTGCAGGGCAAGCGCTAACGGAAAGGCGGAAAAGCAGCAGGGAAGAGGCAATGCTTGAAATAAGGGAGAAATAATGGGGAGCTTCTCAAAAGGGACGTCACCAGGATTTGAGCTGAATGCTAGAAACAGGGCAGAAGGGGCGGATGGGGCGAAGCTCGCTCTCACTCGGGGCATCCAGGGTTGGGATAAACCAGAGTATGGGAACCTCATCAGCCTCGCACCGAAGTGGCCTCGCAGGAGCCTCCAGGGTGGGGCAGAGGGTGCAGGGAGAGTGTACGGTGCGTGTCGGCTTTTGTGTGCCACATACACACGTGTGCCCCTGCGTGGGGGGCACGTGACTTGCGTAGACGAGCTTGCAGGGGCCCAGACCCAGCGCTTTCTATTTTTCCTCCCCAGTTGGTTGAAATACCACATCGTGAGCTCTCCCCGCACGGTGAGCTGGCAGAGGGCTTCAGCAAGGCAGATCCCCGGTGTGAAACACGCGCGCTCTCTCACCCGGGCTTAAACGGAGAACATCTGGAGCGAACGGTGAGCGTGGCTCCGTGACCGAGGCAGCGGGATCGAAGGGTGAGCAATCAAGATGCTCTCAATACACCTCCCCTGCGTCGTGCCGAAGCGAAGGGAACGGGACCGCTTATGTAAACGCCACCCCCGGCCCGCTTTCCTCCGTATCTTCTCTCCATTTCAGGACTTCTTGCTGTGTCCCTCTTCAGATTCCCGTCCTGCCGTAGGCCTCTATTATCATCGCACGCAGATTTCCCCGCAGAGCGTGGACCCTTGCACTAACCCCTTTGCACCTGGTTACTTCCCCACCGGTGATGGTGGAGCAGGAGCTGGATCTCAGGGGATGCTGGTGAAGGGCTGGGGCTAGACCTGAGGTCTCCTTGGCTTCAACTCCCACAGGGGTTGTTGACCAGTAGTCACGGGGGGATTTAGGGTTGCAACCCTCCCAAGGGGATGACAGTTTAGGGCTTAATGATCTAGAACTGCAGAGGTGTTTGTGCTGTGACTTTAAGAGGAGGGAGGGGAAAGGGGATTTTTAAACCAGGTAAAACAAATCCTAGCATCCCACAGGTAACACCTGAGAGAGGGGGAGGGCACCACTGCATCAGACGGCTCGATGTGGTAGGCGAAAGCGGCTGAGAAGCCCAAGAAAACCAGATAAAGGCAGCAGCTCTCCCCAAATGCAGAGCCAGTACCCTAAAGACGTGGGGCAGTACTTAGTGCCTGGATTACCTGCAGCGGAAGTTAAAGCTCTGATGGATCTGGCACATAAACAAGATTTGGCAAGAGGCTATGGACCGGCGGTGTTGTTTTCTGGGTAAGTTTTATGTGCGCTGGAACGGGCTGAACTGTCTTTGCGCCGTGTTTATTGATGCGTTCCCCCACCTCGAAACGGGAGCCGGGAGGGTTTTGGTAAAACAAACCTGCTCCAGGCCTGCGTGCTTTGGAGAGGCAGTGGGCAATGAGCAACAAGGCGGCCGAGGGGACCTTTCTGTCAGGGCTACGTTGTTGGAAGCTTATGAAGCTTTCAGAGGCTCCCTTGGGGTCCCTCAAGGCTCTGTCCCAGGACCCATGCTATCTAACATCTTCGCTGATGGTGTAGACCACTGGTGTCAGGAGCGGACTGGTCAAGTTTGCCGACGACAGCAAACTTTGGGGCAAAGCATCCACGCCAGAGGACAGGCGGGTGATCCAGGCTGACCTGGACAAGCTCAGCAAATGGGCAGACGAGAACCTGATGGTGTTTAACTCTGAAAAATGCAAGGTTCTCCACCTTGGGAGGAAAACCTGCAGCACCCTTATAGGCTCGGCAGTGCTACGCTGGCTAGCACTACAGAAGAAAAAGACTTGGGGGTCATCATTGACCACAAGATGAACATGAGCCTGCAATGCAATGCTGCGGCTAGTAAAGCGACCAAAACGCTGGCGTGCATCCATAGATGCTTCTCGAGCAAATCCCGGGACGTCATTCTCCCCTTGTACTCGGCCTTGGTGAGGCCGCAGCTGGAGTACTGCGTCCAGGTTTGGGCTCCACAATTCAAAAAGGATGTGGAGAAGCTTGAGAGAGTCCAGAGAAGAGCCACGCGCATGATCAGAGGTCAGGAAAACAGACCTTACGACCACAGGCTGAGAGCCATGGGACTCTTTAGCCTGGAAAAGCGCAGGCTCGGGGGTGATCTGATGGCCACCTATAAGTTTATCAGGGGTGACCACCAGGATCTGGGGGAACGTCTGTTCACCAGAGCACCCCGAGGGATGACGAGGTCGAACGGTCACAAACTCCTGCAAGACCATTTCAGCCTGGACATAAGGAAGAATTTCTTTCCTGTCCGAGCCCCCGAGGTCTGGAACAGCCTGCCAGCCGAGGTGGTTCAAGCACCTACACTGAACACCTTCAAGAGACATTTGGATATTTATCTTGCTGGGATCCTGTGACCCCAGCTGACTTCCTGCCCTTCGGGCGGGGGGCTGGACTCCATGATCTCCCGAGGCCCCTTCCAGCCCTGATGTCTATGAAATCTATGAATCCATGAAGCAGAAACCAAGCAGGAAACTGCATGGCAAGTTGGAAAGGTCTGAAAAAAACACACAGGTCAGAAACTTCATGGTTAAGAAAATCTTATTTGTTCCGCTCGATGTGTGCTGGAGCTACTTCTCGGACAGGCGTTGTAGAAACAGGTGGTGCATGTGCGGTGGTGGGGTGGGGTGGGGGGTTGGTGTGTAACAACCAGCAGTGACAAACAGGGCTTTCCCTAGGAGAAATTGTGGCTGGGACTTGGTTTCAGAAACCTTCTCTTGATGACAAAAAAGGAAAGAAAACTAACATGTCCCCTTGCTTATGGAGGGGAACAGGACTCTGCGCCCCGGGCTGAGCTGATGTCAGAGTGCGACTCTCGCTCTGAGTTTGCTCTCAGGGGCCTCCAGAATGGACAGTGCAAAGGGATGTCCTTGGCACAGCTGGATAATGGCTTTCAATGTCTGCCAGAGCTTGAGGAAAAAGGCAGGGTAGGTGCTGCTCTTTCTGGAGCTGCCTTTCCTCCTAGCCGGTGGATTGTTTCACCAGTCTCCTGAAGGGTACAGGGCTGCAATTGCTATTCCCAGAGGACCTCATCTGCTTCCTGGACTTGAAGCGTGTGCTTGCTTTGGGTTTATAACATTTTCTTTGCAAGTAAGAAAGCTCAAAAGCTTTAAGAGACCCCACCCACACCCTGAGGTTTGTCTGATCCCAGCAAATTGAGCTTTAAGAAAACCACATTATCATGGGGCTTGAGGTAACATGCTGCGAGTTGACAGTCCCGGGTCTGCTGGTGATGGGAACGGCTTTACGACTTGCAGGGTTATGGTGTGCAGCTGTCGCTGGACATGGTGACACTGTGCAGCTGGATGGTCCTGTCTGTGAGAAGCTGGACCCAGCAGCGAATTGCTTCTGGCCCGGCAGGACCACTGCGTGTCTCAGCATCAGCTGGCTCTGAAGAAACAGAAGAGCCATGGTCACTTCGAGGGGGCCACTAGGACTGGCTTTGACAGACCCTGGTTGAGCCTGAGTTGCTGGGAGTAGCGGCGATGCCCAGCCGTGCGTAGGGGAGAGGGGGAGATGGCACCTGGGCTGCTGGGTTTAGCCCTAGCTGGCAGGTTCCTGACCCTGATCCCTGCCCTGACCACGGAGGTTGGAGGCGAGGACTCTGCTAGCGGAGCAGTGGTGGGTTTAGCTGCCTCGCAGCCTGGGGCAGTGGGAAACACACCGTGGGTGCTGGGGCTCAGGCTAGGCACTGTCTCCAAAGGCCCTTATCCTGACTCGGGTCTGTGGTGGATTTGCTGAGCTCATTTCCTTAGACTCCTGGGTGGTGGAAAGGGACCTCAAATCCACCCTGGCACAGACCCTGGCTTTGCTGTTGTAGGGACTTGCTGCCCATCGGGAGCAGGGTATTTGCAAAGCCTGGTGGGGAGCAGCTACCTACCTGGGGGAGATGCTTTGCTCCTGGATGGCCACTCCAACCCCCAAGGAATCTGGATAGCCCAGGGCAGAAACCAACCTGCCACCGGAGGGGAAGGCACCTGGGAGCCCAGCAAGCCCTAGCTCCTGAGCTCCCTGCAAGGGATCTCGGAGCCACTGGCCCCTTGGTTTGCCAAGCTGGGCATTGGGTGAGCTGCTGGAGTCTAGAGGTGAGGGCCCAGTAGTTTGCTTGTGAACTCAGACTGGCAGTCCCCTTGGCCGGCTGCTGGGAAGGGCCAGATCCCTGGAAGCTCGAGTCTCCAAGCTCTTGGCTAGGGAGGCAGCTGGGGGTCCCTGCTGACTGGTACAGTCCCAGCAGCCTGGGCTTTGACAGGATGCCAGAAAGCCACCGAGCCACTGGCCTCTGAGTTTAAGCTTCAGGCTAGACTTCTACCTCATTGTATCTCTTTACAACGATCCTGTCTTACCGTGCCTAAGACAGACCATGCTCTTATACAAGCAGCTCTTCAGCACTTTGTTTGATCCTGGTTCAAAGCCTGGCCCCTAGGCTGTATTTTCCACAAGCAGTCCCTTTTCTGGAGACAATTAACTTTATTATGGTTTTTTTTTCCTATTGCACAAGCACTCTGCTTGTCTTATAGTTATCTCCAAACATCCATGTGCAGTGAGGGGTACTGCTATTTTAGTTTCATTGTTGTCAGGGGCTGGAAGGGACTTACAGATCATCAGTCCAGACCCCCTGCAGTCTTCCTCGTAGGACTCATTTGCTGCCACGGGTACAAAAAAGTGAACAGGGAAAAGAACGGGACATTAATATTTTTGCTTCAATTTTGACTCTTCTGATCGCTGGACTGTGAGCAACTTGGGCCAGGAAGTTTATCTGTGTTTGCAGAGTGCTTGGTGGAGCAGGATCCTGTCTCATAACTTGAGCTCCTTGGTAACTTAAGTAGTTTAGTGTTTCTGTGTCCAGCTGTCTACATCTGTTAAAGCAGGAAGGGCAATTTAAAGCTAAGCTTCTGGAGGCCTCTGTGTATGAGCAGCATCTGGTTATAGCATTTGTACAGCCAAGCTTTTACAGTGCATTTTTGCTCATTATGGTCATGTCCAGATGAGCATGGGCATTTGTTTCCCCAGGGACAAGCAGCAGCACACCTTGTGCCACTGCTGTTTGTCCCTAGGAACGCCCCTGCCATGTGTCCTCTGGCATGTGGCACATTACCTAAGTGGGGTAGGGGAGGCTGAGGCCAGCAACTGTGCTGGCCCCGGCACCCTTACCTGGGGGTCCTTGGGGAGCTGCAGTTGTGGTGATCCTGTTGCTCAGAGCTCAGCTGGAGCCACTCATTTTGGGCAGCACGCACTGCCTGGCTTTCTTTTCCTGCAGTTTATTTTGATCCCAGGATCAAAAAAACCTCTGGCACTGCTACTCTGCAGCATACAGAACACCTGAATGTGCAGTGTGTGGTGCCACAGACATACCACAGAGCTGCACTCACTTGGACACACCCTATATTAGCATCCAAATAGCAAATGTAAGGATAAGCACATTGCTATTTGAGGAGAAAAGCAGTAAAAAAAAAAATCCTTCCAGATAGTTTTGTGTGGATTTATTATAAAACCTTGTATGTTTTCAACTCGGTGTTACAGTCTGCAAGAATGTTAAGTGTAGGGAACAAGAATAATGCTTGGTTTACATCCTATATTTAGATAAGGAATGTTTGGGGATTATTGGTTCTGGCCTGAACAGAAACATTGCAACTCAATTAGACTCGGTGAATAACAGGGTCCACCACAGGCTTGCCCTGCACCTTGTTTTAGCAGAACTCCATTTCCCCGCATCTGATAACCTGCCTGTTTCAGCCAAAAGTTAACACTCGAATTGGCAAGCCGATAACAGCTAGTCTTTCCCTATTTAGCTGTTTTTCACTGACCTCTAGCGGTCGTTATTGTGGTTACAAGCTAGTTTAGGGTTCTCAAACTTCACAAAAAGGATGAGAGCTGTGCTCTAATAGCTTCTTTAACATGTCTCCCATCCATATAGTTGGGCTAATAAGAGAAACTGGCAAGCCTCTAAACCAGTGATTCTCAACCTGCAGAGTGCCACACAGTGTCAGCACTGTTACGTGGGCAAACATGTTTTATAAGATAAACCTAGAGATTTCAAAAAGAAATTCATTGCTAAAGACATCCTGACCTGTTGTGGTCTTTCTGAGTTCTTTGCCAGAGAAAAATTGCTGTAGTGTTTTTTTGTAGCCAAAAAACAAGTGGAAAAAAGAGGTGGCGTTTTCAGATGGATGCTTAGTTTAAAAAGGTTGCAAACCACTGCTCTAGACATATCCCGAAGTGCCAGGAAACGAGACAAAATGGGGGTGAGGCATGTGCTTGTAGGGAGGACAAAAGACATGAAATGAAAGATTTCCAAACCAGTTGTACTAGGCAGATGAACTGCCACAGGTTGTTTAATATATTGCATATGTTGTACACAAAATAAAACTGATCTGCATTTTTTTTGCATAAACATTAAGACAAGGCAACACACTTTCAAATAATCCTCTTCTATAACATTCTCAGAAAAAACTATACATTTACTGAATGAAATGCAGCCCTTCCAAATACTAGGATTTTCACTGCTGGAAATGACTTGCGACTTGAGTAAGTGCTTCCCCTCCTCACCCAGACACTTCCAGGAGAAACTGACAGGACAGTAACTGGTGCAGAAATAAGCTCAAGGATACCAATGATTTGTGCACTACAAAGGTGGTTTAATACAGGTGAACAGTGAAACGTTGTGCGTATATTGGGTGTACCTGATGGCTTCAGATCAGTAGTGCACTGGCTCCCTTCTCTAAACACCTAAACTAATTGCACTGCAATATTAATGAGAATAAGCTTTCATCAGAGTTCTAGGTACTGGCTTTCTTCTCAGGCTCTTCCTTGTTAGGATCTTGTTTTAACTTGTAATCGGCCAGGGCTGCCCTGATGGCATCTTCAGCCAGCACTGAAAGAGAAAGATGAAGAGTTCTCAAGCTTTTTTTGTAAACAAGGCTTATGCACCCAAGCACACCTGCTTCTGATTTTCTTTTGCAGGTCACCCAAAACTGATCAGAATAACAGCATATTTGACACACAGATGCATTTTAAAGCACCTCAGCAACTGGTCTCAATTCAAAGGATCTTGAGAAGCACAACACAGCAGAAGGAAATGTCTTCCTGATCTATGGCAGGCAACTGGGTTTGGCTGTTGCGTCTTAAAACTTAAGTGTGTACTGACAACTTACTAGAGCAGTGCAGTTTAACTGGAGGAAGGCAGAGCTCTTTAGCAATATCTGTATTTCTTATCTCCAAGGCTTCATCCACCTGAAAGAGAAACGGAAGATTACATTCTGGCTGTGACACTTGTTCCTAACCTCCTGATGTCACGTACAGATATTTGTTAAAGGGATGCTCTTTGACTGAACCGTCAGGATTGGGTACCAAGGAACATGGGGAGAAGAAGCCTTTTGTTATGAACTCCTTGTTGATGATCATGTTAACTGGAGTTCATATTGTCGCACTGAGCCACTTGGCATCTCCTTCTGAAACCTAGCAGCACAATAGGGCTCTAGGCAAAAAGGTCTTCATGTGAACGCTGGGTGGCAACTGAAGGCACGGCAGCATTACAACCAAATTAGTGATGTCCACACGAGGGTTCGTAGCCTCACTTTGTGCCAAAACGTAGAGAAACTGGACTGGATGAGTGGGGCTGGCACCGTAATAGGGTCGTAGGACCAAAAAGACTGGGGACCACTGGGTTGGATATTACTATAGAAAACCTGTACAGTCAGACCTACAACTGTAGGTCAGAATGCATTTTTTTTTCTGCAACAATATATCCTGATCTAAATACATCTCAACCTCCTATATCAGAGTGCATATATGAACAGTGTAAGTTGTGATCCTGGGGATGGCGGGATGGGAGAGGAAGGCTACAGGAGCGACTACGAGTTCTCCTTGTTCACGTAGCGCTTTAAGGTGTCGGCTGAAGACGACACTTTTTTTCCCCTGCTGCATCAGCCATGGCCACATCTGCAAAACCATCGAGCTCTGCATTTCCAGACAGAGAAACAGACGCCTACGAATAACTGCCCGCAAGGATGGGATATTCTTAGTCCACCCTCCACCCCTCTGAGTTTTCTCAGGGCACGACGGGGGTCTTACCGTCTTCCCTTTCACCCACTCGGTGGCCAGGGAGCTCGAGGCAATCGCCGATCCGCAGCCAAAGGTTTTGAATCGTGCATCCACGATTTTCCCGCTGTTGTCCACTTCCACCTGCAAGAGTGGCGACGAGGCCGGGTTTAAAGATGCAGCCTGGCACTGGGCGCAGCCGCCCGCACGAGGCTCGAGACGGGTAACTCCGCCAGCACGTGGCCTCCTAACCCGCTACGCTCCAGGCCTGGCGCCCGCTCGCCAGCTTCCCCGGGCCCGGGACTTCTACACGCTCGTCCCCGCGCAAAGGAACAAGGAAGACTCGGGGGCCGCAGCACCCTGTGGAGAAGGGCGAGGATTTCTGCTCCCAGCCGCACCCCCCAGCCGCTCCCTGCCCGATCCAGGGGCGCTGTTTTCCGCCCCGCGCACCTGCAACTTCATGACGTCGCCGCAGGCGGGCGCGCCCACCAGGCCCGTGCCCACGTTCTTGTTGCGCTTGTCGAGCGAGCCCACGTTGCGCGGGTTCTCGTAGTGATCCACCACCTTGCGGTGGTAGCCGCGGGACAGCTGCGCCAGACGCCCGCCCGCCCGCAGCGCCGCCATCTTGCTGCCACTCCCCCTCCGTCACGTGACCCTGAAAGAAGTGGCGCCGGCGTCTCACGCTACGTCCCCGCGCCGGCTAGCCCCGCCCCCGCTACGTCCCCGCGCCGGCTAGCCCCGCCCCCTCCTCGTGCGTCATGGCGTTGCCACGTGCCCCTGGTTAACCCTTTGCTGGGCGGTGGGAAACGAGGGTTGAGCCCGGTAGCTGATGATGGGGGGGGCTGTTGACCCCTGACCTCTACCCTGAGGAAAGGGAACTGGGCGTGGCCCCCAGCCCGGGGGCAGGGTTGTATCCTGGCTCCGACCCCCTGCGCAGGGTTTTTGGTGTTTCCCATGTGCAAGGGGCATGGGGGGGCTGGGAGGGAAGCTGCATTTGGCCCCCTGCGCTGCAGGTGGCTTTATGCAGATGTGGCTGAAGTTGGTTCCTTTTGCCCCAGGCCCTAGTCCCGGTTCTTGCTGCCTTTTTCCCAAGCTAATCTTTATTCAGTTGAAGGTGGCTGGCAATCAACTGCTAGAGGGGCAGGAGGTCATCAGAAATGTATGTTTGCTAAGAGAAACTATCAGGGCTCATGGGCAGTAGTGGCGATGCCCAGCTGTGCGTAGGAGAGGGTGAGATGGCAGCTGGGCTGCTGGGCCAACTAGATTTTTGCAAAAAAATTCTTTCACTGCAAGCTTCCGGGCACCAACATCCTTCATCAGGCATGGGAGAAAAGATAGTTTGCCAATGCAACTGGCAGGTCATAGCACTGAGCAAGTCCATTGCTCTGGGTAAAGAGTGGAGATTAGGCTGGGATCCCTGGACAAAAGCTGCATGGGGGACACCCAAAATGCACACCTCTGCCACGGGGAAGAAGACCAGGCGCTGCCTGACCCAAAGTACAGGTCGACGCACCAGCCTGCCAAACACCAGTCCCCCCAGGCCTTGCACTAAGGTCGTGGCCATGAGTTTGGGCAGGGATTTTGGGGCAAAATCCTTTTTGGGTCGCTCCCAAATCTTCGCCACGGGGGTGGGGGGAGACTCTCCAGGAGAAACTGGGCGCTACCCCACTTCAAGCATGGGTTGGGCCCATTTTGACAGCCATTACGAGCAGCTCTGCAGCGTCTCCAGGGTCGGGGATGGGGGAAGTGTCCTGATGTGTCATTCCCCAACAAGGTGCTGCAGCAGTGGAGGACCGGAGGGTGCACATACAGTGCGGATCCTTGCAAGGAATTGCCTCTGCCCCGAAAAGCGAGCGGGTCGCGCTGAAGCAACCGGAAGCCCACTACAGCACCAGCCCAGCTGCCTGCATTGCACAACCTGCCACACTCAACATGGCAGGTAAGCCCCGCCCCTCCCTTCCCCAGCTCCAGCCAATCCCGGCGCTGACCTTCTCGAAGGCCCCAGCGCCCTCAGGGGCTAGAGGTGCTTAACAAGTTGCCTGCTAGAATGAAGCGCAAGAGGAGGCCGCCGGTCCCTTTCGGGAGGCTCTTGTTTTTACAGGAGGACGTAGACGACTCTCGCAGCGGCGGATCCTCCCCGTCCCCGCGGTCGCCTGCAGCAGCGGGGAGCCTGGAGCTGTCAGGCGCGCCTAGGGCAGCCCAACGCGGGGCAGGCGGCAGGCGGCGGCACAAGATGGCGGCGGCAGCTGAGGAGCCCGCGGCGGCCGCGGCCGAGGAACAGCAGGAGCGGCGGGCCGGCTCTGAGGAGGAGGAGGAGGAGGATGAAGATGAGGAAGCCGGCGGCGGCGGCGACTCAGAGTCGTCGGGGGATGGCGAGGACGAGGAGAAGGAGAACGAGGCCGAGATCCAGCGGCTGGAGGAGCAGGTGGGGCCGGGTCGGGCCGGGGGGCGGCGGGTGTCCCCTCCCCCCCACGGCACGCGGTCTCCATGGCAACGCGCCGTAACGGTCGCCCAGGGCCTCGCGTGGTGGTGGCGGGGACGCACGGGGCATTTCCACGCGGTAACCCTCCCACCCCACACCTGGGGAGACACGGTCGAGGGGGGCGTTCACGATCGCTGGAGGGTGGTAGTCAGTCGAGTTCGTTTTGTTCGGGCGAGGGGACCCAAAGCAATGGCGGCCCCAGAGCCAGATCGGGGCCGCGAGGAGCCCCCAGGGGGAACGGTGCCGCGGGCCGCGTCTTCGGTCCTCCCGGCTTAGGTGTTGCCACTGGTGGCTTTGACGTCGCCTTTAATCCTCCTGGTTTGGGTGTCACTGTGTCCAATGAACTGTAAAAACGTCGTCTTTTTAGCTCTCCTGGTTTGGGTGTTGCTGTCGGTGGCTTCGCTAAACCGTAAATTGTCTTTGATCCTCTGGGTTTAGGTGTTGCTGTTGGTGGCTTCAACAGACTGTAAACTCTTTAATCCTCCTGGTTTAGTTGTTGCCGTTGGTGGCTTCGACGTCATCTTTCATCTTCCTGGTTTAGGTGTTGGTGGCTTCAGTGAGCTGTAAAACGTCGTCTTTGGCCCTTCTGGTTTAGGCGTCGTTGTTGGTGACTTCGCCAGACTGTAAAACGCACCCCAGCGTTAAGCTCCAAACACAGGCATTTTTCTGAGCTTGGCAGATGCAGTAAATAAAGAACATTTATGATCTGACGGATCAGAAATGATCTCTTTTTGGTAAAATTGCTCATTTTGGCTGTATTTTGTAGGAGGAATTGAAGCCCTCTAGTGTTTCTAGCTTACAGGTTTTCAGCTTTGTAGGTAGAGGTTGTTAAAAACGGGCAGACACGGCCTCACGTTTACAGTTGAAACGACAGCCACGGTCGGTGCTCCCGGCAGTTCGAGGAGGCTCGTGAGCACCCGGTGAACCAGAGATATCTGATTCATAAGCAGAACTGCTCAATCGGAGACCCCGGTTGAAACCATGGCAGGTTAAGTGTAGAAGTGTTGTGAATAAGTCATTGGGTTTATGTCCTCGAAGCACCTTGTATTGCTTCACGACAGGAAAAGTACAGTAGTTGTCTGACACAAAGAGCCTGGGCCCGCCAACATGTTTGTAATCTAGCCATTTGTCTCCCAGTTTTATGCTCCAGCTTGTAAAGCTTCCTATCTGACACCTTTTTCATTTCCTTTTAAAAAGCTTTCGATCAATGCATTCGACTACAATTGTCACCTGGACCTGATAAAGCTTCTCCGTCAGGAGGGAGAGCTGGTCAAGCTTCGAAGAGCTCGCCAGAAGATGAGTGAACTCTTCCCACTCACTGAAGGTACGGGAGTTCTTGTAGCAAATGCCGTCCCCTCTGTCTTGATATGAACCCTCATCCCTCTTCAGAAAATAAACTGTGAGTGTTGAGTAAAATATTGGGGTTAAATTTCATGAAGAGTTCACAAGACCAAATTAGGTAGACACATTTGACTGCTCTTATGAGAATATTTTGAGCAGTAAAATTGAGGGCTGGGCATGCAGTGGCTAAAACCTTAAAATTTGTCTTTTTCTTTCTGAATTTACTGGTTTAAGTCGCAGACAGCCGAAAGACTGACTTTTTTGTTGTATTTTTGGTACTCACAGCAGCTGTGTGTTTCCCTGCTTTGCCTTGCCAGCTTTGTAGTAATAGGGGGACCCCTTTTTAGGGACAAATGCAATCATTCTGGCCAGGTACCTGTTGGAGTACACAGTGGGGTACCAGTTGTACCAGTTGTGGGATGGTTTCAGTTCAGGGCACAGGGAATTATGGTTCACAGCACAAGGGACCAGCTGTTCTCCTCCTTTTAAATACAAATTTGCCCATAGGTATGGTGTCCAAATGGGTAAAAGCTGGCCAAAGATTAGTGCAATTCACTGTAGGTAACTGTCAGGTTCCTAGGCCTGTTTTCTTTTAAAAGTAATTCTCTGCTTAGATTCTTTTTTCACTGACATTGTAATGATCCTACTTGTTTCCCAGGCTCTGGAATGTTCTTGGTTGATGGGGTCTAAAATGCCTGCTCTTTTACAGAAATCTGGCTGGATTGGTTAAAGGATGAGATCAGAATGGCTTCAGAAAACGCCGATCGAGAGAAGGTGTATGATTTGTTCGAGCGGGCTGTAAAAGACTATATCTGTAAGTTGCAGATGCATCCTAAAAGTACATTACATTAGCGTGAAATATTCCTCCTCAGTTTTTTTTTCCTGGAAAGAAGAGAATAGCTGCTTGGAAAACCTATGTAAGAGCAGTGAATTGCACTCAGGCTCATAAGATTGTAGACTTGGCAACATCTCTTTGAAGCGGTTTGCTGCTCTCACAGGCAGGAAACAGTTAACACTGTGTTCTGGCTTTGCATCAGGCTGTTTCTGTGAAGAACTCCCTGCACCTACAGAATCCCGTATCCCATAATGAATTCTCCTTTTCTTGTTTGGGGCAAATCAGTGATTTTAAAAGGCTTATTTTTACCACCTTGTTCTTGTCTGTAGACTTGGTTTCATTAGTTACTGCTGCCTTCAGTGTGTACCTTTGTGTTCTTTCACTATAAAAGCTCTTTCAGAGTAGGGTATTGGTAGTATCACAAAGACCCTGCCCTTAAATGCTCTTCTAAGTGCCCATCCCCACTCATGCTTTGCAGCAGTGGACAGTGAGAATTCTCATTAAGAGACAGGCAGGTGTTTGGTCCTTATCTACACCTCTTTGCCAGATGGTGGCTGCTGCTACATACCTAATTAGAGCACTAACTTACTCTTTCCCTTCATCGCGGTGGAGGGTTGAATGTGCACCATCTGTGAAGTGGAGTGGCAGGTTTGGAGGCATCAGTCACAGCCCTGTAGTTAGGGTTTTCTTCAGATCTGCACTTAGACCCATTCCATAAATCGCACATCCAGGGAGTTAAATCCTAATTTGTCATAACTGGATTGTTTCCAGCAAGGCAGATGGAGTTGCCTGCCCAGCTCTCCTGACCTTTTGGTCCGTCAAAGAACATCAACTAACTTTCTTTTAATGCTAGTTTTTTGATTGCTGTCAGACTTCACTTACATTACACACCCCAATTACAAAATCCTATGCAGAGGGTAACAGAGGAGGAAAAAAGCCATGTCAGTCATGGGAAACATGGAAGTGACAGTTAACATGGCTTACCTTTAGGGTTGCCAGTTGATAATTGGGAAGAAGGTAAAGAGATGAACTATAGTGGGGAAGTATTAGAGAATGAGAAGAGGAACTGGTGAGTGGATAGCAGGTAATGTTTTGAATGACGGTTAGAGTGTTAGTGAATGGGTCTGTATCATTGTTGCAGGAGGTGGCCAGTGGTGTCCCACAGGGTTCAGTTCTTGGCTCCGTGCTATTCAACATCTTTATCAGTGACTTAAATGAGGATGTGGAAAGCACGCTGGCCAAGTTTGCGAATGATACTAAGTGATGGGGAAAAGTGGTCACACTAGGGGATAGGATGCAGATCCAAGCAGACCTGAACAAGCTGGAAAGGTGGGCGGAGTGGAACTGGATGCAGTTCAGTAAGGATAAATGCAGAGTGCTTCATCTGGGGAGAAGTAACCAGCAACATGAATATAGGTTAGGAGGAGATGTCCTGGCCAGCATGATGGCTGAGAGGGACCTCTGGGTTATAGCTGATCACAGGATGAATGTGAGCTGCCAGTGCAATGCTGTAGTCAACGTTGCTGATAGCATACTGGGATGCATTAGCTGATGCATCGTGAGCAGGGCTAAGGAAGTGATACTTTCTCTCTACTCGGCTGAGACCCCAGCTGGAGTTCTGTGTTCAGTTCTGGGTGCCACACTTCAAAAAAGATTTGGAGAATCTTGAAAGGGTCCAGAGAAGGACCACAAAAATGATTAAGGGCCTGGAGGATAAACCTTATGGGGAAAGACTAAAGGATCTGGGACTGTTCAGCCTGGGGAAAACAAGACTATGGGGGGACTTGGTGGCTGTCTATAAGTATGAAAGGGGTGAATATCAGGAGCTGGGAGGAAAAACTGTTCACCAAGATTCCCAGGGGAAGACAAGGAACAATGGCCTTAAACTGTTAGAGGATGGTTTCAGGTTGGAAGCAAGGAAGAACTTCTTTATGGTAAGGGTGACCAGAATCTAGAATACACTTCCCAAGGAGGTGGTGCAGTCCCCAACCTTGGAAGTCTTCAAGAGGAGAAGGGACAGACACCTTGCTGAGATAGTTTGATCTCAGCAGTATTCCTGCCCAGAGCAGGGGAGTTGGACTTGAAGATCTTTCAAGGTCCCTTCCAGCCCCTGATTTCTATGACTTGCTTCTAAGGGCCTGTGCAGTCTAGCATCATTCGCCTTAATTCTTATGCAGTGCCCAGAAGCAAGATATAAGTGACATCTGTTGGCAGAGAAATTGCAGCTGTTGGTAGTGGGTCAAGAATGTGGCATAAATAATAATAATTTAGCTTCTCTCTCCCTCCATGGGATTGTACTAAGATATGTTGTCAGTGTGCACTGAACACTGCATATATACTGTAAATATTGGGTGATACAGAAATGGGCATGGGAAGAAGGCTCTTTCCCTCCTGCCCCTTCTTTTAACATTCCTGATGGCTTTTGTTTAGGTCCTGAGATCTGGCTCGAGTATGCTCAGTATTCCATTGGGGGCATTGGGCAGGAAGGAGGGATCGAGAGGGTCCGCTCGGTATTTGAAAGAGCACTGACTGCTGTTGGCTTGCATGTCACAAAGGGAGCAGCCATATGGGAGGCTTACCGGGAGTTTGAGAATGCCATCTTAGAAACAGCACAGGTAAGGTTTGGTTTTCTCCACTGTCTTACACATGAACAAATGGTGGTGCTGTAGGTCTCATGGAGGGTGGGGGCACAGCTTTTCAGTAATCAGTACATCACTGGTAAAGAAGAGCTTGTCTCCACATTTAGAGCCATTCCCAATTAACTCCAGGCATGGACACTTTTATTCAGGACTAAGCAGCCCCACACTGAGTTCATACAGAATTTTTATTCCCGAGTTAGACAATCTCAGTTCTAGCAATTAATTTCCTTCCTCATTTTGTGTTGGCTTAGCAGTGGGGTAGAAATGGCCTGAAATGCATGCCTTGAAGTACTATGTTTTTAAACGTTAGTGGTTTTTCCCCTTAATATTAAGTTGAATGATTCAGTGCTTCTGAATTTCTGCCTTAGCTCGGAAATGATTCATTCTTCTCTACTCTCCGTGAACTTTGACTTTTCAGTGGGTATTTCCAGAGCACATTCTCTGAAATGTGCAAGCATGAAGGCTAAAAACAACTGTCCCACAGCTGATCGGTAATATCCCTACCCTTGTATGTTTACAAAAGAAGATGTTGAAAGGGAATTGCTTGCTAAATGCTTATATCTTCTTGAAATGGAGTAATTGGGGAACAGGTGTTAAAGAAGTGAGACTATGGTCAGAATTGTCAGGGGGACTGGAAATGTTAAGAGGCCTTGTTTGGTATGTGATCTTCAGGGTTTATTCAGCCGGGTTAGGAACTGGCTGTTGCTGCCATTGAATTGGTGAATTGCTGTGATCATGTCTCTGTTTCTTAAAGTCGTGTAGCAGGTCTTGGTAGAATGGCTGTCATCATTTGAAATGTGACTTACAAATTAAGAAACTGGGGGACTGTGGTGTCGACACCCACACAGTCAGATGTGTCACCAGCTGGCTGGAGGGCTGCACCCAGGGAGTGGTGGCGGACAGGTCATTTTTGACCTGGAGGGATGTGGCCAGTAGGGTCCCCCAGGGCTCGGTCCTCGGGCCCGCACTGTTCAACGTCTTCATCAGCGACTTGGACAAGGGGGTAAAAATCACCCTGTTCAAATTTGCTGATGACACTAAGATGTGGGGGGATGTGGGCACATTAGAAGGAAGGAATAGGCTACAGTTGGACCTAGACAGGTTGCAGGGGTGGGCAGATGAGAACAGGATGGGATTCAACACTTGACAAGTGCAAGGTGCTGCACCTGGGGAGGAAGAACCAGCACCATACCTACAGGCTGGGGAACTCCCTTCTAGTCAGTGCAGAGGCAGAAAAGGATCTTGGAGTTGTGATTGATGCCAAGATGAACATGGGCCGGCAGTGTGGGGACGCGGTCAGGAAGGCCAACCGCACCTTGTCCACAGATGCATCTCGAGCAGGTCCAAGGAGGTGATCCTCCCCCTCTATGTGGCCCTGGTCAGGCCGCAGCTGGAGTACTGCGTCCAGTTCTGGGCGCCGCACTTCAGGAGGGATGTGGACACCATGGAAAGGGTCCAGAGGAGGCCACTCGCATGATCAGGGGACAGCAGGTCAGGCCCTATGAAGAGAGGCTACGGGACCTGAATCTATTCAGCCTCCATGAGAGAAGGCTGAGGGGGGTTCTAGTGGCCTGTTACAAACTAGTCAGGGGGGATCAGTAGGCATTGGGGGGTCCCTGTTCCCCCGAGCACTACCAGGAGTGACTAGAAATAATGGTCACAAGCTGGCAGAGGGGAGATTCAGACTAGACATCAGGAGGTGCTATTTCACTGTCAGGATGGCTAGGATCTGGAACCAGCTTCCAAGCAAAGTGGTGCTGGCTCCTACCCTGGGGGTCTGAGACAAGGCTTGACAATCACCTTGCTGGGGTCGTTTGACCCCAGTACTCTTCCCTGCCATGGCAGGGAGTCGGACTTGATGATCTGCTCAGGTCCCTTCCAACCCGAACAACTATGAAACTATGAAATAATCCCTAAGTTCTTGAGGAGCAAAGCTTCTTGTCTTTGGCCCTCCTTGCTGAGCAGCTTGTCTTGTGAGCTTATAATACTCAAACACGGCACCCGTTTGGTCTGTCTGCCTTTTAAAGCAAGTGTTGTCATTTGGCTGTCAGGTTCAAGTGCACATGGGGTTATTGTGGTAGGTCGTGGCTCGGAGGGAGTTGAGTAATGCCTGGGATTTTTTGTTTGCAGCCAGCACCTGGCAGCATTCCAACCCCTGAGCAGCAGCAGACTCTGCGTGAACAGCTTGAGAAGATCCACACGCTGTTCAAGCGCCAGCTGGGAATCCCACTGCTAGGTAAGAGCACGCAGGCTTGGATAAGGCCACAGCCCTCCTGATGGTTGGGCAGTGACCCTGCCACTGACTTCTCTTGTGTTGCTGTGCTGTGTTGTCGTAAGGGTCCTGTAATGTCTCAGGGCTTCTTAAAAAACTTCCTTGGGCCCTTTTTTAGGGAACACTGTGCCTGTGAATTACAACCATGTTTTTTCAGCACGCATGGAAATAAAAACTGCCAAACCCCCCTTTTTCTGTACATGCTGTGGAATAACAAGGGTTGCACAATTAATTTAGTAGCCAATTACCAAACAAGGCAGGCACAGAAATCCTGTGGTGCCTGGCATTTGTGTTAGATCTTGGATTGATGGCTGGTAACAATCTTGGCTTCTGACATTTTATTTAATTACCAAGAGAGGTGGTGATTGTCAGGCTTTCACTTCCTGCCCTCCTTACTCCCTTTCCTGAATGTCTGCTTTGTAGTCCTAAGCAAGCACACACACGCACAGAATTCTCTTACTCTAATTTGCACATAGAAACAATTTGGCTTGTTCTCTCTCTCCCTGAAAGCCTTGAGGAAATCCTGCTGTTTGAGTTTTTAAAGCAATTTAGGAACATAAGCATTGCTATCCTGATTCAGACAAAAGAACCAGCTAACCCCTTATCCCATCTCCAACACTGGCAAGTAGTGGATGTTTTAGAAGAAGACTCAGAAACTGAGCATACGTAGAATGATCCATCTCCCAGTCAACACAAGTTGGTTACATCCCTGTCTGTCATGTTTAATAGTTCCTGATGGACATGCCCTTCACAGTTCTTTCTAACCACCGCCCCTTTTTTTTAAAAGTCCAGTTATACAAGTGGCCTCTACAGCTTCCTTCTGTCATGAGTTTGAATTGGAATGTATTGTACACAGTGGGATGATGTAGGTGGGGACAGTCCTGCTTTGCACAGGGGGTTGGACTAGATGACCTCCTGATCTCCCTTCCAACGCCAATTTTCTACGATCCTATGACAATAACTGTTTCCAAGTCCTTCAGCCCTGTGGGTTTATAGTGGCTCAGCTAAGTTGCATCTCAATCTTGGCATAATTACATGAGAGCATCAAAACATGGGAAGTTGAATTCAGACTTACTTCAAGTGTCAGTCATCAAAATTCCTTGCGTGTATGTTACTAGATATGGAAACCACCTATGCCGAATATGAAGAATGGTCAGAAGATCCAATACCCGAAGCAGTAGTAAAGAACTACAAGAAAGCCCTGCAGCAGTTGGAAAAGTGTAGACCATATGAAGAGGCCTTGGTAACTATTTTAAGCCTGCATTGTTCTGAGGCTAAGAATTACTACTACTTCCTGGTTTTTCCAAACAAACACTGAAGGGAAATAATGACATAACAATATTCCAAAAGCCCTTCTTGGGAGTAAGCGATGTGAAAGAAACTTCCTGGCTACTACTCTTGTTTAAGGTGTGATTGCAAGTATTTTGCAGCTTAAAATAGATTGTCTAACCAGTAAAACCTGCATCAAGGATACATTTACGGTACAAATAAAGTTACAGGAATTCTGCTTGGTTTTCAGCCCCTCCGGGTATACTAGTCTAGTTGGGGTAGACAGGTGGCTCTGAGGAGTCCCAGAGGTCTGTGCAAATTGAAGGGTCGAATCCAGTTCCTCTACACACAACTTTCCTGGACCCACTGAATCCAGCTCGGGGCCTGTTTGGATTTGGGGTCGATATCTCACTGAGGAGATCAACAGCAAATAGGTAGAGCCCTTTTCTCCCCAGCACCACCTGGGTTGACAAGGAACAATGGTAATAAGCTGATGGAGAATAGGTTTTGGTTAGAGATCAGAAGGCAAAATTTTACAGTTGGGGTGGCCAAAATCTGGAACCAGCTTCCCAGGAAAGTGGTCTTTGCCTCTACCTTGGACAAATTCAAGAGGAGGTTGGGTGATCACCTGTCTGGGGTCTTGTGAACCCAGCATTCACTCCTGCCTGTGGCAGGGGGTCAGGCTAGATGATCTGTTCGGGTCCCTCCTGACCCTAGCTACTATGAAACTATACTTTGTTCCATGCATAGCCTAAATCACTATCCTTTCTGTATTCCTGTCTGCTTTCTAGCTCGTGGCGGAGACCCCAAAGCTGGCTGAATATCAAGCCTACATTGACTTTGAAATGAAAGTGGGTGATCCGGCTCGTATTCAGCTGATCTATGAGCGTGCACTGGCTGAGAATTGCCTCGTGCCAGACCTGTGGGCTCGTTATAATCAGTATTTGGTAAGGAAAGCACAAATACGCTGTGTTTTTCTGCTTTATAGCTTTAATGTAGGGTCCATAAACCCAGCCACAGATCTTGCCTCTTCCTCTGTTTCCATACTTGGATAAGTTGGTTAACCAGCTGCTTGTATCTATGAAGTTTCTATCACTATCCTCACTTTCCATTTTCCATATGATAGTGTATTGGCTGGTCAAACATGTGATCCAGTTTGATAGAGTAAAACCATTACTGCCTCCTGGCCCTGTCCAAAGCTTTCTACTGCTGCTTACGTAACAGAATCCCTTCAAGGGTCTGTACCCTGACCTAGAATGTCCTGCAGGAACCTTTCCTACTTCCCACAGCTCTGTCTTTCCAGCAGTATCTAGTCACTGCAGAGGTAACCCAGGACTGAGTCTCTGGCTTTCCAGTGCCAGCCACAGTGCAGGTTACCGTGTCTTTGCTGATACTGCACTTGGCCATCCCAGAAAAATACTGTTCTTTCTGCCTCTGTAAGTAAAGTTACTGGCCTGAGGAAAAGCAGCATCTGGGTTCTGACCTCTCTCTTGGCATGAGCCATCTAGCCTGGGTTGAAAACACTAGTAAACTTGGGAGCAAGTAGGTGCCCAGGATACTTCTGCAGGGAAGACCTCCCTAGAATGAGCTGCTTATTTTTCCTTTGGCTGCCTGTAAGGTGGTAGAGTAAGTTTAGCTTTTGGGGGAGGTACACCAAGTCCCTTCAAAGGGCTGTCCTACCCTGAGACAATAGAGCTTTTTCTCCTCTGTGCGCTTTATCATGAGAGATTAAACCTTGATCTCATTATAGCTGATTACATAAGAGAATTGACTAGTAGGAGGTTATTTGGTAGTATTGATGTGACCTGTCCTGCCAAAGCGCTTATCCTTTCTTCATCTAAGTTGGTCAGTCAACCTCCAGGGCTTCATATTTTTTGCCATTCTAAACAATTCTCTCTTTTTTTATATCCAATCAAAATGTTCTGCTTCTGAAGGCATCGCATTTTTGTAATCTTGCATTTGTCTGGGATGCTGTCCAGTGAGTAGGAGCAACGTGCTATTATAAAGCCTTGGATTAATTCTGTGATTGTTTTAGGATCGGCAGTTGAAAGTGAAAGAGCTGGTGCTCTCAGCACATGATCGGGCTGTTAGGAACTGTCCCTGGACTGTTGGGCTGTGGATCCGGTACCTCTTAGCTATGGAACGGCACAGAGTTGGTCACAGGACTATTTCTGGTAAAGAAATACTGTTATAAATTGGCCCCCGTTTCCTGAATGCAGAACTAGCTTTCAGTATGTTGGACTAGGATATCGTGTGTGTGGAGAATGGTGACATGTACAGTATTTTACAAGGAATCAAAACCATTTTCATCTCTTAAAGTAGGATTCATGGAACATAGCTAGCTAATCACTTTTTAGTAGAGTCTGTTCTCTGGAATAACTTCTTAAACATAGAAATTACCATTTCTGTTGCAGTGTGCAATTATGGCTGTAATAAAACCTGCTTATCTTCATCTCCCTCTTTTTGTCTCTGTAGTTATTGGTAAATAACTGGAACCTACTTCCAAGAGAAGTGGTGCTGGCTCCTACCCTTGCGGTCTTTAAGAGGAGGCTAGATGTACACCTTGCTGGGGTCGTTTGACCCCAGTACTCCTTCCTGCCATGGCAGGGGGTTGGTCTAGATGATCTACTCAGTTCCCTTCCGACCCTAGAAACTATGAAACCAAATAAAAACAGACATATATTGCTTCATTTTGTTTTTTCCTTAGATATCTTTGAAAAGGCTTTGAATGCTGGTTTTATACAGGCTATGGATTATGTGGAAATATGGCAGGCATATCTAGATTACCTAAGAAGAAGGGTGGATTTCACACAAGGTAATTCTATATAAATAAATCAGAATGCCAATCTGGGGAGCTTCTAGAAATAGTAATATTCTCTGTACTCTTCTTAAAGAGCTTCTAATGATTCTTGCCTTTGAGGTGTTGCCAAAATTTACTTCCTCCCCAGTTTTTTTAATAAGCATAAAGCATAATTTTTGCAGGTTGCTGCAAGGCAAAGATAAATTACTGTGCCCCAAAACGTCCTTTTTTTAGGTTTCATGTGGCCTTTGGCATACTGAGTGTAAAAGCACAATGGTACTTGCAGCAGTAAAAAATGCTTTTATAGAAATAAACTTTTGGTGACATTGGATTTCTCTGTGTAGGCATTAGTGAAGAAACTCCAGTAGATTAAAGGTGTCTGTTTTAAGGTCCAGTTATGTTTCTTTATATTTTTCTAAAGACTCGAGTAAAGAATTAGAAGAGCTGAGGTCTGCTTTTGCACGTGCTATGGAATATTTAAAGCAGGAAGTGGAAGAGCGTAAGTGAAAACATTTGAAATATTTCTTTCTTTCTGTTATGTTATGGCTTGTTTCCTATTCTGAATGATTTTTTGGAGGCTGTGTCGTATGGACTTTTTCATGTTCTAGATCTCTAATCTGGCCCATAATCATATGAACTGTAAAATGCAAATGTGTTACAATAGCTTGTTTATGAATCCATCTGTTTAAAAATGTCTTAAATGAATCTTTACTTTTTATCTGAAGGTTTTAGTGAAAGTGGGGATCCATCCTGCACTATAATGCAAAACTGGGCAAGAGTTGAGGTAATCTTTTCCATCAGTTTATTGTACTTAAATTTATTTGGTTACTGGGATGTTTTGGGTCTTTTTTTTCCACGTTGTTCTTAGATATGTACATGCTCTCTTTACCATTGCATGCACATGTCACAGTGATCTAAATAGATGAGACTTTCACCTTTTTACCATCATGACTCTTCCAAACTGATGAACCCCTCTGATGGTGTCCTCTCCTGTTTTCAAATTAAGGAATTAAAGAGACATGTTTTCAAGTTTTAGTCTATTCTTTAAAGGAATTTTTAATTATGAGGAATAACAGTGAAATGAAAAAGAGAAAATCAGAACTACCTATAGCCTCTTTATTTACCTGAAAACCAAAGGCCCTGGTCAAGATAAGAACAGCTCTGTGTACAAAGGTTATCTGTGACTGTTAATGACACACGAGATGTGCAGTTAAAAAGCTGGAGAAATGCACCATTATAGTGTTGTTCATTTTAAGACATAATATATTTTTAACACTCCTTTTTCTTCTTTCTTCAGGCTCGCCTCTGTAACAATATGCAGAAAGCCAGAGAGCTCTGGGACAGTATTATGACTAAAGGGAATGCCAAATACGCCAATATGTGGCTAGAGTATTATAACCTAGAGCGGTAAGAGCTCAGGGTAACACATACCTTAATTAGTCTCTCAGCTGCCAGTTTCCTCATAATATGCTTAAGGCTGTATTTCCCAACCAGCGCGCCTCAGCGCAAAAGTGTGCCATCAGAAATGAACATATGTGCTGTGGAATTTTGCCATGGCAATGAGTTACACTAGGTATGAGGATGGGGAATGCCTTAACAGGTGTGCCACGGAACATTTTTGTTCATGCAAGTGTGCCTTGGGCTGGAAAAGGTTGGGAAGCACTGGCTTAAGGTCAATGCGCATGATTAATATGTAGAAAATGCCTTTAGAGACTGTCTTAGTGACGCTATGGTGTCTTCCCCAAGGTGGTACAAAGATGGATTTACCTGGGGAAATAGGATATAATCATGCCCCATCTGTTTTATGATTGTTATGGGGAGAATTTGCTCTTTACTGTCTTAACTATCCCTTCTGTAGGGCACATGGAGATACCCAGCACTGCCGGAAGGCCTTGCATCGGGCTGTACAGTGCACAAGTGACTACCCTGAGCATGTCTGTGATGTGCTGCTCACTCTTGAGAGGATAGAAGGCAAGTTCACCTTTAAATAGCACCTCTTACTTGGTTTGCTGAGTCATGATAAGGCACGGTGGAACACATGTAGTGCACACTGAGGTAATGAAGCCTTGGCTTGTTCCATTATATAGTGTGCTTGTTTGAACCTTTAAACTTCGGAAATGAGACCTCCACTTTGAGTGACCTTCTTTACAGGAAAAATGCATTAGTGCAAGCCCACTGTGATCAGTGAGATTCTTTTCTTTGAGGTCAGAAGGGATTGTATCGCATGCAATGGATTTCCATTGTGTTTGCTTTTTGAGCTGACCCTCTTAAAGGTCATTAGTTCCATGTGTGTTTCCATTACATTGTGTCTCATGGCAGGTAGTACCGAGGGATGTGTAGAGATGTCTCGTTCCTGATTTTAGCAGGTGCATGTGTTAAATTGTGGCAGGTTTAAAAAAATAATCAAATTTTGATATTCTCTAGGCACTTTAGAAGACTGGGATGCAGCTGTTCAGAAGACTGAAAACAGACTAGCTCGGGTTAATGAACAAAGAGCAAAGGTCAGCATTTTTAAAATACGGTTTAATGAAACAATAAGAATTATTCTAAGGTCAGTTTTACATGGTGTTTAGGTTTCCCTTATCAGCTTCCCCAGATGATCTTGGGTTGTAGTAGAGACTAATACTCCCCAAAATACACTTCAGTTTATTTATATGGCCAGTTTCTTCTACATTTGGACTGTTAGCTAATCTTGTAACTTTTATAAATGTCAACTTGGCATTTAAATCTGTAAGAAAAAGCAGTTGAGATGGATGTAAAGTGCCTGTCCTGCTAGTTCTGTGACTTTAGAGCTGGGTGGAAGAAGCTGACTGCCATAGATACTCGTGCTGTGCTTCTAGAAAGTGTCAGAGAAGCTTCCTGCAGGCTGTGGTGACTCACAAAACTCCTAAATGCTTCCAGGCTGCCGAGAAGGAGGCTGCTCTTGCCAAACTGGAAGAGGAAAAAGCTGAACAGCGGAAGCAGGCTCGGGCTGAAAAGAAGGCTTCCAAAAAGGCTAAAAAAACTAAGTCTGGAGAGAAGCGCAAAGCTGAGGATGATGATGATGGGGAGTGGGGCCAGGAGGAAGGTGAGACCACAGCAGGTGCCTTTTCACACTTTAGATAGTAGGATGGTTTGTGGTTTCCTTGCGGTCAGGGTTGAGGAAGTGTGCTACCACTGGGGTCTGTTTATAAGAGACTTTTTTATAATAGGTGAACATTAATTATCCAAGCCCATATTTTCCTACCTGTTTAGATATGTTCTCCAAGCTAGTCACACCTGAGATGCTGCCTTAAGTACTCAAAGTGGAAACCAAACTTCTCTTGGGACTCTTTCCCCTAATTTCTTTGTGGAGGGGGGAATTCCTCTTATTCAGGATGGCTTCAGACGGCTGCTTTATCTCTCAATGAATGAGACCTGCTTGGCATTGGGCAAGGGAAAGCCACGTGCATATGCAGAATTATAATTTTATTGAGACAGGAAGTGAGGAAAATTAACTGCTGACCTTATGTCCCTTAAATGTCTTTTTTTGGTTTGATCCTGTAGTCTATAACTATACAGCTTCAACAGGATGACAAGGGATAGACTTCTCTTGTTTGTAGGACCTGATCTTGCATGTACAGCTCCTGCTTCCTTAGATCAGGCTGTTAAAGGGAGGTATATAAGTTGTGGGTAGGGGGAGGTCCAGAAATGATTAAACTTTCTAGAAAAACTTCTGTTTCATTAAACAGTTGAGCAGCCCAGCAAGAGACACAAGGGAGATGGTGAAGCTATGCTTGCTGACGAAGAGGGAGAAGATATGGAGGTAGAAACTGGGCTGTTTGGAAGAAGCGCACCTACCAGGGCAGATCCTCTATTTAAACAGAAGGAAAAGGCAGCCACCAGCCGAAAAGAAGCCCCCAAAGTTCTCCACGACAGTGACAAAGACAACGTCACGGTTTTTGTCAGCAACCTGTCCTACAGTATGACCGAGCCAGAAGTGAAACTGAAGGAGCTCTTTGAGAGCTGCGGGGAGATGGCAGAAGTCCGTCCCGTGTTCAGTAACAAGGGGCTTTTCCGGGGCTACTGCTATGTGGAATTCAAGGAAGAAAAATCTGCTCTGAAGGCCCTTGAAATGGATCGCCGAGTGGTGGAGGGGAGGCCGATGTTTGTCTCTCCCTGCATTGACAAGAACAAGAATCCAGACTTTAAGGTATGACACTTTAGTATCTGAATAAGGAACAGCAGAGATGGGATTGACTAGTACAATTAGCAGCATGTCTAGTCTCTTCTAGAATTTCTCCGAGCATTAACTTCCTTGAGCCACTGGTCCAGAAGTTACACAGACAAACGCTGGATGTGTTGAAAGTACCTTGGTGATGCCGTCAGTAACACAGTAGATGGCCAGTCAAAGCCATCTTGTGACATTGTGGATCTTGGTGGTGTCAACCACCTCGCATCGCCATGGAAGAGTGTAGGACCCCACTCCCATGTAGCGGGGACAGTGGTGACTCCAGATCTTAGTCCAGTTACGAGGCATCTAAGGGAGATCCTGTTCCACTATGCTGGAGTGCCTAAAAAACTATGGACGCTAAAGCCTGGTGATTCCTCTTCAGTTTCTCATGACTTGGTCTTAATGCAGCATTGAAAGTGCATCACAAAAGTAGAGGGGTAAAAGTTGTGTAGCCATGTTCATCTAAAAAGCAAAAGCAGTCAGTGTGGTAGAGGCGATATCTTTTTATTAGACCAGCTAGATAGTTGCAAAAAAAAATATTTGAAAGCTTTCAGGCTCATACACCCTTCCTCAGGCAAAGGAGAATGCAAAGATTGTAAAATTTCTACCAGATAGGAATTAAACTTCATATTGCACAGGAGAGCTGGAGGGTGGTGCGAGTTCTCCTGCCTGGAAGAGTCCATTTTATGCAAATTAGTCTTGGATAAAAGTCAGAGCTGTCTGTTTATCTCAAAGGTGTCTGATGGCAAGCAGGATGTTGAATTATGCTTCTTTCTTGTTAAGATGTTTTATCTTTCATAGGAGTACTGGTGATGAAAAGGTTCTCCTGGGCAAGGAAGTTCTGTTGTGTTCCGGCTGCCCTGCAGCTATGCAAATTTGGCTCAAAACAAAAGGCCAAAATGCAGGGGTGTTAGTATCCAGGTCTCAGGGTGTTGAATTTTGCTTCCGTCTTGTACAATGATGAATTTTTCATTTCAAAACAGCTGATTATGAAGTTTTCCATAAACTTGATCTAAAAAGCAAAAGCAGTCAGCATGGTAGAGGCAATATCTTTTATTAGACCAACTAGATAGTTGTAAAAAAAAAAAAATTATTTATTTGCAGTCACAAAAGTAGAAGCATTTATGGGACTTGAGCAGGATGGAGTAGGATCACATTTAGACACTGGGTACCACTTAGATGCTTGATGGGAGGAATAGGATCTTGGTGTGTCACTGGACCTCATAGTTTTCAGCTTTTAATGGAGCATCGGACATGATTTTCTATAGAAAGACACCTTAGTTGTAGCAGGGAGAGAAGGGATCCCCTGTACTGGATGCAGTCACTGTCATGTTCTGGGGACTGTGGGTTCAGCAGTTTGCTTTCTGTCACCAGCTCTGTCTGGGAAATGCATACCTATTCGTTGTGTGGCTGTGGGACCCAGCAGCTCCAACCAGGACTGGGGGCCACTTTTTTTCAACTCAAGCTTGGAAGAAAGTTTCCAGACACATAATCTCAATTTTTAATGGCTTGTGAGGTTGGCTTGAGTAGGACACGAGTTCTGAGTGTCTCATGCCCCTTTTTCTCTAACCTAGGTGTTCAGATACAGCACCGCTCTGGAGAAGCATAAATTGTTCATCTCTGGCTTGCCTTTCTCCTGCACTAAAGAGGAGCTGGAAGAGATGTGTAAACCCCACGGAAATGTGAAGGACATTAGGCTGGTCACTAATCGAGCTGGAAAACCCAAGGTAAGTGTCCAGTAATGCACCATCACCATGAGTCTGAATTTTACAAGACCCTACAAAGGGGCAACTCTTCATTTAAGTGCAAAAGGTTTGGTTTGTGCTTTTAAAATTAAATCATACGAGGTCTCCTTACTAAGACTCTTTTTGTAATTCGGTGGCCTTGATGGTTTGCTAATTCTTAAAGTACATGGTCAGTAGACCTGTGTGAAGCAGCTAGTATTCGCTTCAGATTTGGCTGATTTAGGGGAGAGTGATTTGAATCACTGTTCTGATTTGATTCAGCTGAATCTGAATCAGCCAGGCCCATTCACCACCCGCTCTCCTAGCCCGGCAATGGCTGCCCCAGCTCCTGGCTCTTTGAAAAAAATAAAGCCCTGGCTCAGCAGGTGCGGGGCTCTGCACGAGCCCTGCAGCCCTCCGCCCTCCCTCGCTCCCCCAGCCCCCTCATGGGTGCCCTGCCCAGGCCAGCTCTAGCCCTTTAAGGAAAAAAAAAAACAAATGAAAAACCTCCGGGACTGGTGGCTTTTAATCAGTTCAGACCTTTAAATTGGTCCCGATTTGGTTCAGATTTGGAGATTCAGCCACTGAATCGGGGCAAATCTCCTCTGAATCGAATCATCACCCGAAGCTTCGCACAGCCCTAATGGTCAATATTTGTGAGTGAATTAGCAAAGCTTTGCCCTGCAAACCGACAGGGAGCTTTGAATTCTAGAGCGCCCCATCAGTTTTGACATGAAGGATGGGACTTCATCTCAGCCATGTCTCAGGTCTACAGCTTTTATATGGCTCTCATCCCAGTTGACTGAGTTCTGTGTAAGTGTTGTGCAGCCGATACATGCTGAAATCAACTGAGGGCATCTCTGGGCTTGTCTTTGTTTTAGGGTCTAGCTTATGTGGAATTTGAAAATGAAGCCCAGGCCTCACAAGCTGTCTTGAAAATGGATGGCTTGACCATTAAAGACCACGTCATCAAGGTGGCAATCAGCAACCCGCCTCGCCGGAGACTGCCTGAGAAATCTGAGGCAGAGAGAGCCTCGCAACTGGCGGTACCACGGCAGGTCTATGGAGCGTAAGTATTCCTGGGGGTACACAGAAGGCATTGGGGTTCCTAGCAAGGGCAGTTGGGCTGTTTGTTAAGGACATGCCTGCTTGGAAGGTGTTGCACAAAGAGCTTCGTTAGTGATGGAGTGCCTGGCTCTGTGTTGATGATGGAGTGTAGGTACAAACTCCTCTAGGTTGCCAGTTCAAAACCAGTAGCAATTTAATTACTGGTTGTTGGCCGTTTTGTGCTCTGAGGTGGACGTCAGAGAGCCTGAAGTGCTCTGAGTTACCTTTTATAGTGCACCTCTGGCAAATTGGCTAGGGTTTGGAATAGGTAGGAAGACCCAGATCGCTTTCCTCTCTACAGAAACTTCCACTGATTAGGGTTGAGGAGGGCACTGGCAGGCAGAGGTGCTGCTGCTGCTTTGTAGTAGTGACAGAATAGGAGACTTTGGTCTCTGTTTTGAAGTGGGCAGGCTGCTATCTGTGAACCTGCATTAAATAATTTGCTTCAAAAGGCAACAAAAATGTGTGCGCACTGCTTGGGACTGAAACGAGAGAGAAAAGAAGTGTATGTAGGTGAACAAAGCTGTTTCTCCTCCTCAGACTGTGTGCACAGAGCTCACCCCCATGAAGGCTGTGCCATTTTAAACATGCCCTTTTTTCCCCCCATAGAAGGGGTAAGGGAAGAACCCAGCTCTCCATGATGCCGCGTGCGCTGCAGCGCCAGAGCAACCCTCCGCCCAAGGCAGAGAATGGGATGGTCCAGAATTCACCAGCAACTTCATCCGTGTCCCCTGAGGAGCCGAAAAGCATGTCCAACGCGGACTTTGCCAGGATGCTGCTGAAAAAGTGAGCAGAGGTCTGCAGTCAGCAAGTCTGGTAAAATGTGAAATGCCTTTTTGGAAGCCATGTTGTGTCCTTACTTACACTAACAAGAGAAACAGCCAGTTGCAATCCCATGTAAATACTACTTTGGACTGGTCATTCACCAAGATTTGACACAAGGGTGGTACAATTCCAGTCTTTTTTTCTTTTTTCCCCTGATTCTGAAAGCAAAGAGTTTTTTGTGTGTTCTGGTAAAATGGCTTTAAATGATCCCTCATATTGAGGGTAACTGGGGCAGGGGGGAATACTCACGTTACAGGCTGGGTATGCTCGCAAGTTTTATGGTGCGTGTTTTTTACTTTTTTTAAGAATGAGCTGTTAAGCAAAAGCTTTGATGCTTTGACTGCAGAGCTCCACTGGGCACGTGTTCAGTTTGTGATGGCAGGTGGCCTCCCTAGCATCTAGTGCTTTTTCCCCCCCACCCCTGCCACACATCAACTTATTTCAGAAGTCCTGACCCATCCATCTCTTTCCATGTAAAAAAAAAAAGCTGAAAATGGCAGAATGCTAGGAATTTCACCACAATGGCCTATTTTAGTACCGAGGTGGGAGTTATATATATATATATAACGTGTTCAGTTTTATGTTCTGCTCAAGCTGGTCTGTTTTTATATTGTGTATTTGTAAATGACATTCAGACCCTTATTTTTAAGTGTCATAAACATGACTAGAGCTGGTAACTGTTTCATGTCCAAGCTGTATATTCTGCTGCCGTGGATCATATTATGTTTTGTTTACTGAAGAACTTCCCCCGTCGCCAGTTGGTTTCTGTATGGTTTCAACTCCTCAGATTCTGTTTTGTATACAATGTGAAGTGCAAGCTCAAGTTTCTTCTTGGTTTATTAAACTAAAGTTCTCAAATGTTTTCTATAAATACTGTCGCTTCTGTTTCAACCCCGGGTGGCTGATTTGCACTTTTGGTATAACAGCTGCATGCATTGCCTCAAGTGCGAAGGCTCCACACCGCCCCCCTCCTGTGTCTAAATAGCTCGATCTGACTGTATGTATCCTTCCCATCTTCAGCGATCAGTTTGGTGAGGCAGTTTAATGAGAGCAAGTCATCCTCATGTACTGTGGTATGCTACCTTTGATAACTACTTTATCTATGAGTGGGGTCAAGGGGAAAGCATCAAGGTCACTCCTATGCTCCCAGCACTGTGGTGAATAAATAGCATTTTTTTGTATTCTTCAGTTTGCTTATTGAATTATTTTGGAAGAAAAATGAGTTGCATCCACAAGCCTCAGAGCATCTCCAGTAGAGATGTCAAGGACAGGCAGCCCCCGCTTAGCACGCTTAACTGGTTCCTGAAAAACCGAGCACTAAGCAGAATAGTGCTAAGTGGAATAGCATTAAGCAAAACCTGCTGCCAGCTCTATGATGCCTGTGAGTGTTATAATATAATGAAACTCACTGAGTGCTAAGTGGAATCGGGTATCCATGTAAAACAAGCATTAGAGCGAAATAGCCCTAAGCAAAACAGTGTTAAGCAGGGTTTAGCTTGCAGGCCTATCCAAGGTGCATTCAGTGCTCCAGAAGCAGCCAAGTTGCCACTGCTTGGAAGCATAAAGAAATGGGTGCATAAGAAAATAGGATCTAAAAGCAGTTAAACAGAGTTGGAGTACAACTGAAGTGAGAGCTCAGTTTAAGAAACTGGCAGGGCTCACAGCTGTAACTATACCTTTGAATTCCGCACCTGCCTGAGCAGAGAGATGCTCTGCCGCTGCCAGTGGCTGGAACGTGCTTGCAATCGGGTAGACTCTTCTCTAGAGCACAACATTTGAAACTCAGTTGCTCTTCTAAGACTGTAATTGTGCTTTCAAGCATGTGCTGATGTGAAAAAGCAGCATGCATCTGAGGCTGGATCCCAAAAAGCAGCTTTACATAACAAAATATTTTATTTGATCATTACTAAAAATAACATTTTGACAAATAACTAAAGTGCAGAATTTCTTGTCTCTGTTTCGCGCTACAAAAATAATCATGCTTTTTCTTTTAAAAACTTGCATTGTTCGCTGCCCCTGTCAACCTTAGTAAGTATGTTAAATAATAATACACAAACATGGACCAGCTCAAATTAACATAGGCAACTTCAGATCTTGACACGGTCTCTGCTTTCATTTGGTCATAAAGCTTGCTCCCAAGTGCAATATTTATTAAATTTCAGCCCCAAGTGAGAGATTTTGTCGGGGTGGGGAAAACTCAGAAGTGCCACAGGGCAGTTATGCTCCTGGAGACTTTAGGAGCAGACAGGTGAGCATGAAGCCCCTGCCAGTCAGTGATGTGTAAAACAGTAATAGTATTCTCAGGCTTGGGGAAGCTGCTGTATATCATCCAAGCTGGAGTGTGCATATCTCTTACAGATCTTACTTGCAAGCTAGTCAGTTTAATGGTGCTGGCATAGGGGGCAGGAAGGCTATAAAGAGCTACTGTAGCACAAAAACAGGCTTCACGTGCTTTAAAGGCATGAAATCTTTTCATTAGATTTTGCCACTTTAAGCATTTACATAATTTTAATGAGACTAGTCAAAAGTTACTGGGGACTAAGTGCCAGGATGCTATGTTATGCAAGTCTTTTGAGTACTCTGCTCAGAGCATCCTATCAGGGCCCAGTCTGTTCCTGCTTTCAGCCACCTTTACTGCAGCACCAGAAACAAAATCTAGACATTGAAAAGAGCTTGCACCCATGTGGTTATGATAACGCACCAGTCTGGTGGTGGAGAATGAGCCTCAGGACACCTGCTACAGAGACATCATCTCTCTCTCCCCCTACAGCAAGGGCGGAGTTGGAACTGAATCTTGAGGAGAACCACCCTTTCCTCCTGTGACTGCAGAGGCAAGCTGCTTTCAGGCATGGGGCGTGCGTGTTTGTACAGAGAGGTGCCCTTCCTTTCCTGGTAATTCTGTGCTGAAGGGAGTGTGCTTTGCTACTGCTGCAGGTGGTACAATGTGGTCCTTTGGCACAAGGTAGCGCAAAAGCAGCTTGCCAGTCCGGTTAACTCCAAATTCGACAGTGGTTCTATTTAAACTCAGCTAAAACACCTCTTTCCAGGCACTGTATGAAACTTGCCCAACCAAAAAAAACTGAAACTACATAAAGTGCTGCTAAATATAAAAACAGAAGTTACCCTCGCTAATTTTAACTGCTCCCTCTAGCACTGGCTGGTTAACTAAGACAGCAGAAAGGCATCTGGGAGGGGGGTGGGAAGACTGTACACCTCAACTGCAGAGGCAGTCAGACATTCTGCTGAGGAGATAAGGCTACTGCTACAACTGTGACACAAGGGCTATTCGTTGGACAGGAGGAATAACATTAGCCAACACACAGAAATGATTCTGCTTTTTAAACAGGCTCAGTCCTTACTCTCTTGACATCTGTGGGGGAAAGTTGGGCCTGTCAAAAGTTCATAACTGAAAATATTGTCATCTAGGCAATTAGTGGCCTTGTGTTAATTGAAGCCTTGGGAAGCTGAACGCGGTGAGGTTTTGGAAAGCAATGTCACTAAGTTGACTACAACTCACTGAATAGCGCCGGCACATTGGCTTTGTTTTGGCCTGTTCTCTCCTTCTCCTTCTAGGAGCACAAGCTGGTCCTAGCACACATTCAAACGCAACAATTCACATTTGAGCTTGGCATCAGGTACAATAAATATGTTAGTTTTACATAGGGATTAATTTACTAGAATTTAAATAAATGAAGTGCTAGAAGAGGTGACTGCTGTGGAGCCATTTCTTGACGGGAACAGTAAAGTGACTTTTGAATATTTCAGTCATTCTCTGTTTTTGGCCCTTGTCAGATGGGCTCTGTAACACTCAGGTTTTGACTGGAATAGTTTGTTTGTAGCCAGCAGTGCTGCCGTCTGCTTCAGGTAAACCCACTGAATATTCTGTGGTGGCAATAAGCAGCATGTCTAAAGTGGTCTCAGTACATTTGGCAATGAAGCGGATGAAAGGTCTCACATCTCCTTCATTGGCTACTTCTAAGGCATGATAATACTCGGCCCTTTGCTCCTTGCGGATTGTGATGGGAGGATAACCCGCCTGCATGAGTATGAGGTTCATGAGTAGGCGTGAGGTCCTACCATTGCCATCCACAAACGGGTGAATATAAACCAGTTTGTAGTGGGCTAAGGCTGCAAACTCAACAGGGTGTAAGCTCATGGCATCTTCAGAGTTGATCCACTGGACAAACTCCTGAATCTGCTTTTCAACGTCTTGAGGGTGGGGTGGGATATGGTGGCCTACAAACACCTGGCTAGTCCTAAATCTCCCCGCTTCCACAGGGTCCACGTATCCCAGCACTCGCCGATGAATCTCCAGGATGTCACTGATGGTGACAGAGCCTATCCTGGACACCAGTGTGGCATTGACATACTTCATGGCTGCGTGCATGCCGATCACTTCGTTCTGCTCCACGAGGCTCTTCCCAGGAACGGCGTATCTGGTCTCGATGATGTGCCGTATCTCGGAGAGCGTTAATGTATTGCCTTCGATGGCGACCGTGTGATAAATGTGGTGGTAGTAGGACTCTTCCATCACACGGCGCAGGGCTGAGTTGCCTTTGGGGATAGCCATCACTTTTTTGACCTTGCTGTCAATAATACTAAAATAACGCTGATCTATCTCTTCCACCAGAGGCAGTGTCCGGTCCCGATTGATCAGAGCCTTCTCATTACAGGGGGAAATGGTCAGCGCTTTGGAGTACAAGTAGTCTGCTTGAAGGATGTCTTTCTCCTCTTCTGCAAAGATACCAAACTCGGTCAGGGCGTCCACGTAATCTGGATCCATCTTAAGGGCATAGGCAAAGAGCTTGTGGGCTTTCTCGCGCTTCCCTTGCCGTTTCATCTCAAGGGCTTGATTCAGCGCAGCTCTAGCCTCTAGCTTCACTTCTGAAATGGAACAACACCAGGGCTTAGACAGAGTGAAGGTTGCTAAAGTAAGTGCTTAGGGAGAGCATCCCTCTTCCTTTCATCAATGCTGACATGATATAAAACAGCCACAAAGGAGTGCTGCAAAAGGCTCATGTTCTAATTTTTCTTTAGGGCTGCAAAATACCAGAAGTTTAAGCTCAGGCCCCACTACAAACTTTTGTAGAAGAGGAGAAAAGACCCTTGTGTGCTATGCCAACAAAACAGTGCTTTTACTACTATGCTTTGGTATGGATGTGGGAGGGGTTTAAATCAGCAATACTGGAAAAAGCCATTTCTACTGATACAAATAGGGTCTTGCCTTTAGTCGAGAGAGAGATGGATGTTTCAGGAGGCAAGGTGCATGGACAGCAGCCCTCCCAAGTGACCCACGGGGGCCATGGGGCTGCTGGTATGATCAGAGGACCAGTTCTCATCTAGTTTTCAGTAATGGCCAAATGTGGTATAGCGGAAGATACACAAGTTCAGCTCTGCAGCAGAGGGAGGCTGCTAGAGAATCCCTTCCTTATTTGCTTCCAGCAGCTGTGATGCAGTGCAGGAACCCTGACAGCTTCTCCAAATGTCTTTCAGCACCACTGAATTCAGCTGCCTGACAAAAAGTGTGCACCAGAAAATGAAAGCAGCAGGTGCCGAGCCCACGCAGGTTTCAGACCCCCTGAGCCCATGCACCAGCACAGCTTGGGTGTAAATAACCTGCCTGTAATGCAACTTCACCGACCACAGGTGCAGGACAGACCCCTGGAAGGCCAAGCCGTGCTAATAAAACACTAATGCACGGAGCCTGTATGGCTCAAAACATTACTTGCGTGAGCCCCTGTGTAAGCCTAAGGGGACGTCTCCGCCTGTGTTAGGGTTCAGTGCTTTGAGCCCTTGATGACGGATGTGTCTCTGCGATGAGGATGGCATTGCCCCCCAGCCCTCCTGACCACGGTCCTGCCAGTGGAGAAGCCCCTTTCTTACCGGGAGAAACTTTGGGTTTCAGCACCAGCAGCTTCAATGCACCCGAGGTGACGCTGAGCCCGGTCGTCTGCCCCGCATACTTGGTGATCCCCACATAGCCGGCCCCCAGCTTGCTTTTCAGCAGGGACAGTCCTTTGAGCACGGCCTGGCACTGCTCCTCCACCGCCGCCAGCGGCAACAGCAGCACCAGCAGGGAGCCCAGCAGGACCGCCATCGCGGCCACCCACCGGGCCCGGCCCCCCGGAGGCACCCACTTCAGCTCCGGCTCTGCTGCCATCGTCATCCGGTCTCGGGGATGGGCGCCACCAGCATGACACAGGCCCGACCTGGGGGCAGAGGCAGCGTGAGGCTGGGGCAGGTTGGCCGAGCTACCCCGGTGCTGCGCTACTTCCCCCACTGGGGTGGGCAGCCCCCCCCTCCCTCCCAGAGGTGCCCCCTCCCTTCCCCCACTCTCTCAGAAGTGCCCCCTCCCCTCGATCTCCTCCCCCCACCCAGAGATGTCCCCGTCCCCTCCCCCACTTTCTCCGAAGTACCCCCAGAGGTGTCCCCTCCCCTCCCCCGCCCCACTCAGGGCCCGGCCTCACCCACGAGCCGTCCCCCGCGCGCCCCGGCCGGCGGCCACATCCTCGTCCCGCCCGCGCCCCGCCCTGTCCCGCCCCCATTGGCAGCCCCACCGCCCGTGCCCCTGCTCCCATTGGTCGCCCCGCGTGTCCGTCCGCTCTCCTTAGCCCCGCCTCCTTCTCCCATCTCCCGCTTCCGCTTCCGGCGGCGCGGCTACGTCTGTGGCGCTCGTGGAGGCCCGCGATTCGAGGGCGCTGGCGCTCGTCTCTGGGCAGCGGCCAATCAGGGGGAGGCTTGCTGTGGGCGGGGCTTATGCATACGGCGGGGTTGTAGCGCGGGAGCGGGAAGCAAAGCGGAGCGAGGCGAGGGCTCTTTAAGGGCACGTAGGCACCTCAGAGAGAAGCCGAAGACGAGCAAGAAGTAGCAAGGTTTAGCAACCCTGAGCTGCGCGGGCAAGGCGGCAGGGCCTGAGTTTTAGTGCAAAAACAGGAGCTGACAAGGGGGCTCCGACGGGCGGAGGATTTCAGGGAATATATTATCCCTTGTATCTTCCTAACATACGGGTTTGGGGGCTCGGCACTCTTCGCCCCAGGTTTTGTTGGGGTGTTTTGTTTTTTTTTTTTGTTTAAATCAGCAAGCTGAAATGTTGCCGTTACCTTGCTGCCAGGAGTCTGCGGTGCAGTTGTTGGCCGTTATAGGGATTAGCACAAGCAGATCCACTCGATTAGACCTGCAGCCCTAAGAGCAGAAAGGCGCCGCTGGAGCTTTGAGACCGCTTTGCATCCCCCTGAGCCCGAGGCAGCCCCTACAGCAGGAGCTTGCTGTGTCGCCTATTTGTTTTGAACCTGCCAATGTCTGTTATGACAAAGTGGGAGAATAATTTGTGGAGCGATGAAATGGCTTCTGAAGGATTGACAAATGCAGCTTTTCATTAAGAATGCAGTACAAACATATGCTTGCCTTTACCCTAATGGCATTGTGCCTAATTACAGAATAGTTATAGGGAGTAGATTCCATCGGCATCTGGCTATGTATCCAATATGGTAGGAAGCATGTTTATAATCTGCTGTGGCACTGGATCCTATCCAGTCAAACTGCAGTGGTAGGAATGCCTGGGGTCTAGTCCTGGCAACCTGCTTCATTGCAATGGTTTCCAATTTTATAAGATGAGAGGGACAACCCTTGTCTATCTACAGGAGTGCTGTGGGGGGAAATAGGTTACTAATTGCATTTTAACCAGCAGTGCTTCTTAATTGCAAATCCTCGCAATGGTAGTAAGCAGGTGCCTTGTCAAGGGGGAAGCAAGAGTGAGCGCTAGGAGCCCAGGCCGCGATGAAGAGGGTTAGCCAGGCAGGGCCAGCGATGCTTTTGATCCGAGGGCTGTGATGCGCATGCCCATGTTCCAGTTCATGTGCAGTGCTGCCACATGGTGATCTGTGTGTTGGTACATTTAGGAAGCCTAGCGGTTGCTTTCCTAGCAGTGCCATCCTTTGGACTCCCAACCTCCAGAATGCGCAAAGTATCTGACACAGGTGCAGAAGTTGAGAACAGTTTGTATGGCCATGGTTCCCAAAATGAGCACACTAGAAGTCACTCTGTGGGCCACTTGCGTCATTACAGAAGCATGGGGTCAAAGCACTGAGGCCTTATCCCATCAGCTGAATTACAAACACATTTTCATTGCTAGTAGTTGTATTATGTTATAATCTGTGAGAATTTTATGTAGTGGAATAGTCCACTGCCTTATTCTGGCCCGTGCTACCATATACTGCTCTTTGTGCAAAGAAGGGAATCCCTTTTCCAGCCACTAGATGACAGTCGTTCATTTTGCTTCTTTCTACAAGCTACTTGCAGTCTTCTGGCCTTAATTGCAGAAATGCAGATCAGATGCTCTGAGCATGGAAAGCATTATAAGGCTGAGAGAAGCTCCAGTCCACCTTAGGGGTGTGGTTAGCATTGGGTAAAAATTGTCTGGATGCCGTTATGCTGTGAGGATATTTGGAAATCTGCTCCTGAAGAGATCTGTTTCCCATTTGGGGAAAGCATACCGTTAGGTTAAAGTTTGAATAGTTTGTAACTTCACTTTTGTGTCACTAGCTAGGCCAGGAACTAAAGGGTTCTCTCTGTTGGCTCTCCTGGGTAGTATCGTTTCATTGCAAGGTGTTAATAGGCAATTACATCTTTGCAAAACTGGAAGAAATTATTCCCTCCTGAATCTGTCAGGCTTGCAAATGGTATTGCAGGGAAACTGCAGCGCCTCCAAAGTAAAGCTGCCGTCTTTGGAGAGCCATTGCACATTGTTGGGGAGTGTGAAGGGCCTTTAAACTGGTAGATGAAGGCATTTCAAGAATGACAGGAATGTGTCGACATGGCTTAAGGAAAGGTGCATTTTTCTAGGCAAGAATCCTACTGTCAGAAGAAGCCATGCACTGTAAAGTAAGAGATCTAAAGCATGTGATTTTGAACAATTAACAGATGGGCTAATAAAAGAGCAAAAATGATCAGGGCTGTAGCTGTTAACAGCTACAAAGCAAGGTTATAGTGAGAAACAGTTTTGATATCCCAGAGGTTGGTGGCTTCATGCAGGGCAAGGAAATAGTACCTTCCCAAATGCAAGCATTAGCAAGTGGTGAAAGAAAGGAAATGCCTTTTATGCATTTTTAATCAAAGACAGGGTGCACCCGGTAGTAAAAGGCAAAGGCCAGGTTTGCAATGAGTGGAGCGCAAACAACACAATCAAAAAGCTGCTGCATCTTTCATGCCGGTGCCAGCAATTTATTTATTTTTTGCGGAAGTATCAGTTCTTTCCATCCAAATCAAAAAGAAATATTAAAGAAAAGCACTGCCACAAATAGATGGCAGGAGAACAAAGCTCTGATGAGGGTGCAGAAACAGAGGCCTTTGTTAGCACTCTTAATAAGCAAACAAAGCAAGATTCTGTGACAGATTGGGTTGTGGGACTGGGAATAAAAAAAGAGCGAGAGATCTAAAGCAGTCTGGAAGCCGAATGCTGTGGATTCACGGCAAGCAGGCACAGAACCGCTAGTGATGTTCAATTTCAACATCTGGAAACTAGGCCTGTTTCATATAGCGGGTCCCAAATGAGTGCATGTGGCAAAGCCAAGCTTGGAACAACTGAGCAGAATGTGAAAGAACGGGACAAGAAGTCCCCTGTGAGGAGGACGAAAAGCTCTGTCTTCTTCCACTCGCTGTCAGCACAATTTGCCAGTCAGCTGCAAGCTGCTTTTGATTTGTGGAGCCCTCCAAAGGCAGCAAAGACCCAGAGGGGCGGGACAAATTGGAAGGTAAAATCCACTAACCTTCAAAACTTAAGTATTCACATTGCATTTCAACTTCTTTGATCCAACTGCCACTGATCCAAGTTATGGAAGAGATACCACTGCCATTACCTGGTGAAATTGTCTGGAAGCAGGGCCACTTGTTTGCGAGAGCATGCATCTGTGCTCAAGAGCCATCTGCTTTCCCCAGGAAGAAAATAGTTTCATTTTCAAAAATCAATGGGCACAGAAACCTCGCCAATGATGCATGACTTTAAGGGTGAAAGGCAGTCATTGCTCAGGAATCTTACCCCCCCACTCCCATGTCTCTAAAATTGTGCATGGGACCCAAGATGACCAATGGGTTTGCTACAGAATTTCACCAGGGAGCCTGGAAACTTAAAGAACCCAGTTTATAACCCCTGGTTTCTAGTTCTGTGTCCCCCCGAGCTTGCCATCGTTTTCATGCAGTTCAGAAAACTTGGTAATCAGGGATTCTGCATCTCACAAAGCCTAAGAGGAATGAACGCCAGACTAAGCATCTCTTTCTGCAAGCATTTGTCTCCGCTCTGCCCTTGAAGCTAATGCAGAGTTGCTGACTCTATAATAAGTAGACGTTTTGGACTTGCTGCCACTTACACTTGACTAATGTGACTCTATGCCTGGTAATTCGGAAATATATTAAACCCATGAGCTGCTGTTAGTGCTTATGATTTGCGTGTCAGGGAAGGCAGGGAAATTGCCACCCACCCCCTCCTCCGAGAGGGCGTTGAGCCTGCGAACATTCACGGATCCCATTCATTTCACTGATGATCACCAATTCCCCAGGGCTGGATTACACTGCTTCTTCCTCACTGCTCCCTTTCTGGTAGTTTTGCCCCAGTGGGGAGGGTGTGATGATCAGTGCATTGACGATCACAAGGATATGGGGTCAAGACTGCTCTCAGCCCATGTTTATCATGCCAGCTGCCCTGGATAACACGGACCACCAAACCCACTGTGTCTTGGACACCCTGTAAGAGCAATGATGGAGAATTGAAGGAGAGTTGGCAGATAGCAAAGGGCCATCAGAGGGCACAAAGTAGGATATTCCTCCATGGGAGACGAGGAGGAGGCTCAACTCTCCCCCCGGCCAGTGCTACAGCAGCTGCTGAGTCTTGCCCTGCAGAGCTGTCCTGGACAGGCAAAACCAACCAGTTACAGACCCTGCCACCGTCTGCTGCAAGGAGCTTTTAGCCTGCCTGCCATACGATGTCTCCCAGATACGGGACGGCTCCTCCACATCCCTGTTGACAGGGCATTGGTTGTGGCTGTTTTAGCTCCGAGCTCAGGACTCATTGCATGAAAGGATTTGCAAGCAATTTAAGGCAAAGCCAGCCCTAGCCTTCAAACACTGTCTAGGGCCTGGACCAGAAGGGGTAAAAACAGGCAACAGGATAGTGGTAGAGCACGAGCCTGTGGTAGAACAGCACCTTTCTGCATCCGGATCTCAGCTCGCCTCCTCCTCGAGGTGATGGCAGCTGTTGGAGCTCACAGGCATTGTCACACGAGGAGAGCGACGTGGTGATGGGCTGCGTCCCTCGCTGCTGCAGCAATGGAGCTGAATCTGCTGGCGCCAGTGCTGAATTTGGTTTTTTATGCAGACGGAGCGGGACAAACACGCAGTTGCATAGCCTGGCTCAGCGCTCACACCCTGGGGATGTGTGCGCCACTCCCTGGGTTTTTGGGTGCAGATCTCCCAGTCGACCTTAGCAGGCGAGCACAGTCGGTTGCCCCAGGGGCCTTGGGCCTTCCCTAGAAGACAAGGAGAAATCCCTTCTTGCAGATGGAGGAGCTGGCTTTCTTCTCAGCCTCCTACCCACACCCAGGGGGATCTTCCCAGGACACCTAGGCCATGCGCTCCTGCTTAGCCTTGGGCCTGGAAAGGCCACGGGCATCTGAAACCCAGTTCTCAGGAGGCTGGCTCTGACTTGGCAGCACCCATCCGTCTCTCCCTTTCCCGTCAGGGAAGAGTTTTACGTCATTCTGAAATCTTTCTGTTTTGTCCCTCATTTCTGCTGCTCACCAGAGCCTGGAAGTCCTTATCACGGCAGCTTGGGGGCCCCGGGGTCGCTGATCGAGAAAGGGAGTTTGCAGTGACGAAAACCTCGAGTCTTGCCAACCGCAGACGGCTGCACAACGAGGGGGTGTCTACAGGTGCCAGCTCATCTGAAAAGCGTTTTTTTTTTTTTTTTTTTGCACCAAAAAATAGAAGGTGCTGTGGAAGGTACGGTGCTCAGTCGCCATGGCAACCGCAAGGCATGGGAGCGAGTGAGGGATGCTGTGGAGGAGAGACAGTGGGAGGCCCCTCACCTTTGTGCTGCCTCTGTTATTGGGAACCAGCCCGACAGGCATCCCGCAGGCAGCGCGAGGGGGACAAGGGCAGAGGGGTGGTGTGCTGGGGCCTTCAAGCCCTGAGATCAAAGGCGTGGGATGTTGCTTGCAGCCCCCCTGTATTTTTGGAAGGTGATAGAAGGCCTGTGATTGACAGGCCGGGGACTTGGGATCCCGTCTCTGAGGAGAAGGAGCATGCACAGAGCTGACGCTGGCTTCCTCGTGCTGTCTGCTTCACTCCTCTCGGCCTTGTTCAGAGGGAAACCCCAAAGGCTAGGCTGGCCACCCCACACGCTGCCGGTCTGTGCCAGCGTGGACCTGAGACCGCTCCGTTTTGCCGTAAGGCCCTGGTGGCCTCTTGACTGCTACCACGTGGCAAGAGGCTGTTGCCAGCAGCTGCTTCTCTGTGTCCCACATCGTGCAGGGTTTGGGGAAGACTTGGATGCCGTATGGGGCACTTTCAGGCTTTATCGGTCCAACTGGACATGAGCAAGGATTCCCACTGAGCTCCCAACAGCTTGTCCCAGCACTGGGGGGAGATCCTTTGGGAGCAGTCGCTGCTTTGGGACCAGCAGCACATTGTAGGCATGGACTCCCTCAGCCTGCATCTGCCCAGTTAGGCATTTAGCTTGAGTGTGGTGGTACCGGTGTCCTGAGCGTATGGCCACTCTTCCCCTCGTGCACTGGGGAGCGGGTGGAGAATGGCGTGAACTAGGCTTTTTCTAGCCTTGCTGTGCCAGTATTGACCAGGGGCTGTGCCGGTGCAGCTTCATGCCCATCAAGCTGCTGCCAGTTGCTCATGACTCCCTTCGCAGCCCTTTGGCTCAGCAGCTCTAGGAGCCTCAGGGAGGATGATTTGTGAGAAGAGCTGGGAGTTATTGAATCCCTTCATTTTTGTTGAAGTCCTGAAGTTTTGGAGTCCCTGCCTTCTTGGTTGGACCCCCTCAGGCTGCCTGCCAGAGCCTTTGTTACTACTGGCCTATCCCAAGCGCTGATGGGTAGCGAGACCTTTCTATAAATGTGGCCTTAAAAGCCCTTTGAGCTCCCAAATCCCTGGGGAAGTGACACATGGCTCTGGAACATAAAACCCAATAAAGGCCCACTCAATGGGAGGTCAGTGGAGGAAGCATTGATAAAGAGGGGCTCTGGGGTTGGGGAAGAAGAGGAACATGTGTGGCCCATGCATGTGTCCTAAGTCGTGGCCTCTGGGACACTGCACTGCAAGAAATCAAGGGGGCAATGCTCCTGTGTTTCCTTAAACTCAGTTGGCTGCTCCTCTGCCAAGACCCCAAGCCACCAGTGAGGTCAGGGGGAGTCTTGGGAAAGCTGGACCTGGGTCAGTAAAGGGGCTTGGACTGTCTCCAGATGGAAAGGATATTCCAGGCTGGCGTTTTGGGGGCGGCACCAGACCCATTACTCTGAGCCCTCTGGTTTCGTTCTACTCTTCTGTCAGGTGCTTGGAGGTGAGAGAGATCCTGGAGGCTGGAATAGTCCCTTGGTTTCTATCGTCGCCGCTGGAGCGCTTTTCAAATCCATTCACACGATTCCCTGTGAATTTGTAAAGCACCTCAGCAGCTGGCATCATTTAACCGTGGATCTGACTTCAGCTGCCACAGGCGGCCATCTCCCTATTTCTTCAGCAGCCCTCCCTGGAAATAAATAAGTCCATAAATAAAATTAATGATTTTAGAAATTCACCTTCCCGTTCTTGGGCCAAAACAAATCTTGAGTGCTGACTTGAAATCCCCTGTTGGTTTATATGGGCGGAGTATGGACGTAACTCAACAGTTTTACATGGCTCTTTTCTTTATTAGTTTTCCTGCCTGTTGCTAAGTAAAATGCCTCCTCTGAAATTCGTCCAAATTAAAATTCAGACCCACCCCTGGCAGTGCAGAGACAGGCCTCTCTGTTTATGTCGCCAGTTGCTAACTCCGTCTTTATCAGGTTCCTCCAGCACTCTGCAAAAATTGGAGTAGTTAAACATTTCACTTTACACGACTGGATTTAATTACTTGGGGAATGGCATGTTAAATCTCCTGTGTGGGGCTTTATGGCTTTCTGTAGAAAAGGGGCAGAATGGCTGAGCTGGAACAGGGGCTGGTTGTAAATGTCCAGCTGCGTGGGTAGGTAGGACAAGGGACCACAAGCAGATTTCACAAGCACTAGCCATGGTGCATGTGCCCATGCCCTTGTGCCTTGGGAATGCCACCATGCCTGCATCGCTGCCCTTCAGTTCACTGTAAGCACAACGTGATGGCCAAGGTCTGGTTCCTGCTTGCCTTATGTGCTGGGTTTGAGTACGGTGTCCCAGCACTTCTTATCCGTGATGTTGCATTCAAACCAAGCGTGCAATGCAAGCCCCACAAAGGGCTTGCAGATGGTTACACCACAGAGATAGAAGGGTCTAGGTGGCAGGCAAAGGTGATGGGCATATGCCTGCTTTCATAGTTTCATAGTTGGTAGGGTTGGAAGGGACCTGAGCAGATCATCAAGTCCGATCCCCTGCCATGGCTTTGATGCCTTAGCTCCAGGAAAGCCGCTCTGCTGTTCTTTTTACCTGTCTCTGCCTAACAAACTTGTGATGTGCCTATTCTTACACATGCTAACCCACCCCACTCTGTATGCAGTTCTTGATCTGCACGTCTCTTGGGTTGCGAAGTGGTTGTCAGCCTGTGACAGGCTGAGTGCTCCTGCTTTTATGCTCCTTCCCCTATCCTGCCTCTCTCTGATGGGTGAAAAACACAGTCTGCGTCTGCACTGTTCCTGGCTAATGATCAGCTAATAACAGGTGAATCTTAAACATGCTCCTCTCTCTGCTAACTGCTTAGTCTGACATACAGCTGGTTAGATGGACAGCTGTTTTGCTGCATGGACAATGAAAAATGCAGTCCTCAAACAGAGCTTCTGTGTTTTCAAAGCTCTGTGCACTGGAAATATCAGGAGAGGTGAAGGTCTAGTCCACTGGGACGCAGCAAAGGTTTGCAAGCAGGAATTGGGAGATTTGTCACTCTGCTTTTATTTCAATGAAATTGGGCTGTGCTGAATGTTTTAATAATCACTCCATATTGCTGCATAGTTCAGGGCAGCTCTCAGGGTGAGGCTATCAAGTAGCCTTAAGGGCACCATGTAAATATCTCCTTCCCATCAACAGTAGCAAAAACCAAAATGCACCCCCTTGCCCATACTTTTCAGTCAACAAGGAGATTCATTACCATGCCACTCTGCACCATGCATTTGTGGCCTCCTAGCTATGACCTTCATACAAGTGCCTAGGAGAGAAGAGAGCAGGCAGGGAAGAGGATTGAGGATGCCCTGGTGATTGGAGCAGCAGATCAATAGGATGTTGGCTACCAGGGTTCCCCTGCGTTCCCTGTGGCAGGTTGAGGTGTTATGTCTTGTGTCATGTCAAGGTTGACAGTAGTTTTACTCAGTGGTTAGATTATGGATTTCTGTGGGTGGTTTGGATAGGGATGATCCTGCCTCAGGCAGGGGTTGGACTGGATGGGGGCTGGACCTCTGAAGGTCCCTTCCAGCCTGATTTTTCTCTGATCTGTGGTCCAGGAAGAGCCACAGTGACCACCTGGCTTATACTTTGTCCCAAGAAGTTGCATCTTCTCTGTCGTCCACTCAGCCTAGCTGACAAATTGGTAATGGTGGGACCACATGCAAGACCAACATCTGTAGCTATATTGTGATTCCTTAAATGTTGGGAGTAAGTAATGGGCTGGTCCTTTGCAGCACTCTGCTGAAAGGTTCTTGCTCACATTTAGGTTTATGCATCTGCAGGTGGGCACAGGAACGAGCTAGAAATGCTCTTCCAGCTCGTAGAAAATAAAAACACCAAATAAATGGGCATGCCTAGAACCTACTCTTTGCTGCATTTTTGCTCTTCTTTAGTTATTTCATTTAGTCTCTAGTGATTACAGAGCTGACAGCTGGTGAAGATTTGCATATGGCATGAAATTAAGCTAGTTCATTTTAATGTCTAATCTGCACAAAGCTCAGATTTGGTTGCTTGAAGCCTCACTTTGCCTTACTGTTGCACATCTGTTTCTCGTATTAGCCTTTGATATCTAAAAGTTTATTTTCCCCATATTTCACTGGGGCAAGCAATTTGCACAGGAGATCTTTGCAATGCCTCTTGAGTGGTTTAATGCCAGCACTGGGATTCTCTGGGGTTGCAGGCAGAGCAGAGACTAGATGGTGATGGATGTTTCTCAACTCTTCCATCTCCCTTTATGCTGGGCTCTTCTGAGCAGTGCTCTGCCATGGAAATATCTCTAGTCCTTGTTATGATGATGTGCTCGGCAGTGGTGCGCACTTGGGATTACACGACGCCCATAGTAAACAGGCTCCTTCCGGAGAGCTTCTCTTTGATCACCTTCCCTCAAACGAGTAAAAGTTCCTTCTAGGCTTTCATTTGTCCTCAAAGAAGAAATCCTGTTTAAAAAGTTGGTTATGTTGTTTTCCTATAGCTCCTCCTCTATCTCTTCCCATTCTTTGCTCATGAATGGTGCCTGAGCCATCTTTGGGTGTGGTAAGCAATAAGGGAAAGCTCCCTTGCTTCATCCATGTCTGCATAGGGGAACAGAAATTCCCACGTGTGCACCATTCTCAAGTGCCTGGGCTTCAACAGCTTCTGGCATTTTTACTGCCATCTCACTTCAACCACAGGACATTATTATTAATTCAGGGAAGGAAGTAATAAGATAGGATATGAAGAGGCAAAAAAAAAAAAAAGAAAAGAGGCACAAAGAGTTAAAGATGTGACCTTAAAATAGACAAGGACATAAGGAAGAAAAGATTCTCTACAGAAACTCAACGGAGCAAGACACCAATTGCCTCAGGTCCATGAATGAATTTCCTTGCTTTGGGGAAAAGAAGTCATATATTGCAAACGAATGGGGAATTGATTAACCAAATCTGGGGTGTTTGAAAAGGAGTTTTGAATTAAAAGAAACCCAGGGAGGACATAAGAGCCTGTAAACCAAACTGGGAAGTGATTGGTCATGTAGAGAAGGAAAAAGAGCTGGATGAAGTGCCAGCTGATGCACTGATGTCTTGCTGGGGTTGGGAATAGAAAGCATCAAGTATCCTGCAGGTGGATTCAGTGATAGTCTAAAGACAGAGAAAATGTGGAATGAATGCTGTAAAAGCATTGTCTTGCCTATTTAAATATAAAGGAGCTATTACATAGTGTTGACACAAGCTGTTGATGCAGATTATAGGCCGTCAAAATAGCGAGAATGCTGTGGTTTTAGTTTTAAGCGCGTTAATAAACTTGAGTGAATGGTGTAAGCTTGTGTCATTTGTACACTGCGATGTAGTAACTGCATGCTAATGCTAAGACCTTGACCGCATTCATGGTCAGGAGCCTCTCTTGCTGTTGACCATGAATAAAGGTAATAAAGGACTCAAAGTGCACAAGGACTGAAAGTGCTGATGAACTTCTGAACCCTCGTTAGTAAAATGTGCCAGGAAGGAGAAAGCGCCAAGGTCTGGGCCAGGGAGCTCTCCCAAACTTATGCCGCAGTTAATGCCGAGATAAAGAAAACTGCCTTATTAAATTTCCTTTTGAGTGTTAACGCTTGTATAAGTAACACCTTTATAGACCACTAAGATTCTGGTTTGGACCGGTTGGAGGCCAACTCCTAGAACAAAGGGTTGTTCAGCACTTCATCTGGTAAAACCTTCCCTATTGAAAGTCAGGTCCTCCAGATACCCAATCTGGATGCAAGAGTCCATTGCCTTATGATCTAAGAGGGAAGTAGGAAGAAGGATGGTGCAGTGGGACCCCAAGTTGGCCAAGGCTGTGATGATGCAAACTCCTCTTGAGCTCAGATACCCAATTAAAAGGATGGCCAGGTTTCAGAGATGAAAAGTACCAACTTGAATAATTAGAAATCATAGCAAATGATCATAGAAAATGCTATGGTATGACAGGGGAAGACAGAGCACAAGAAAGCTTTGGAGTCCTAAAGCCTGCTCAGCCACACTGTCAATCTAGAGCATGCTGCTCTCTGCAGAGAGGTCAGGCTTGCTTTATTTGCAGCTCAGTATGGGGAAAGGAAACTGTGGTTGGCCGCAAAATGATGGGGTTTTTGAGAGCGTCTGGAATACACGGAGATTGTTTTTGCCTTTAAGTCTCCTGTTGTCTTTTCATTTAGCCAGGGGAACATTTTGAGAGAAGACCTTGATCAACAATAAGGCAGGGGTGGTAAATACATTGAGTTTTTTCCTCTAACAAGGTGAAGGAAGATTTGCAGTGGTGCCAGGCAATTCAGGAGGAAGTGTCAGTGTGGTATTTGCCCAGAGCAAAACCATGGGACACGGATGTGTTGCATCCATGGGTGTTCGTTCATAATCTACAAAGGGCACAGGATCGGGGCCTGAGAGGCCTCTGTCTCCAAGATGATGAGTTTCGTCACCTATGTGGAGTGGTGGGCGAGGGCTCTGCTTCCAGGTGTGCCTCTTGGCACTCCCCAGGGAACTGTCCATAGGGACAGAGAGTTTCGCGCTTGCTCTGTGTTGGGTAGGATGAAACAGTCTGTGGGTCTCAGTCCTGCCTGATGTTTCTGTTGGTTAGTTGGAGGAAAATGGCCAGGCAAAATAAAGAGCGTTGAGATCCTGGAGTGAAATCCTGACATCATCACTCACAGCTACACAAACAATATGGAGGAGGGGGCAGGCTTACTTTAGCCATGGTTTGAGCACGTTGGCTAACAGCTTCCTTGTGGTGATGCCAGGGCTAGAGACGTTGATGTGGAGAGCCCTCTCAGCATAGTAATGTATCTTGGCCACCTCTGGCTTGTTCATTGCTGGGTCAACTGAAGGCAGCCCATAGCATGATGTTTCTACTCCCATCTCTGGAGTTGTCCTCTGGCAGCCTCTGCTAGCATGAGCTTGTTAACACAGCACTCCCTTCCCTTATTGTGCAGCCCAGCTGGAAAACCAGAGATGAATACACTGAATTCCCCGCTTGTGTGTAGAGGCAGCCTCTGCCAGCCAAGGATTATATTCATTTGGGGAGGTGAACGGGGCAAAGAGAACTCTGCCCCCAACCACCAAATTCATAGCTGTTGTAGGCACGCTGGTCTCATATACGTCCCTGGCGCCAATTGTGTTGACTTTCCCAGGCCTTCTAGTGCTAGACAAGAGCCAAACTTTCATGCTAGACACGTAGCACTGTGCAGGAGGTGTTCCTGTGACCAATAAAAGCATCAGGCAGTGTGGCATGTGTGCCAGCAAGGCTGGGCTGGCATTAGCAGTGACAGGTGTGTTTGGGTTGGGAATCTCCTGAGAAAGGTAGGTCCTGGGCACCAAAGCCAATGGTGCCTGTTCCAGTGTGCACAGGCTGTTTTAGTCCCTGCCTGTGTCTCGATCACGCTCCTGTGCTCCCCGCTGGTGAAGCCGTTCACGCGGCTGTGCTGTAAATAAACCTCTCTGCTCAGCGGCGCCTTCTTCTAAGAAATCAATTCAATTAAATTTAATTGAACCAAGGCGCAATATGGGAACGGAAGGCAAAGGCCTGAGCAGCGCGCTGTAAATCCTGGTGTCTGGAGAGTCGTAAGTCACCCAGCATCCCCCTCCTGCCTTTCTGCCAGGAGGTTGAGCAGTTGAAATCAGAACGTGCTTGTCTCCTGCCCCTTTCTGCTTTGCTTCTTCCTATTCTCCCTGCTCTCTCACAGAGAAGACATGTCCGCTCTGTGACTTCTGAGGGACCTCATAGTTGTCTCTGGGCTTCCTGCCGCAGTGCCATGAAGCTCCATGGTGCCAGAGAACATTGACTTCCCCCTTGCTCCAAAAGCAAAGACCCTTAGTGTTTGCCTTTGGTGCTGTCTTGTCTGGCACAGACAGCTGAGCCAATGTAGAGGAGTCTGGGAACTCGCTCAGTCACTCAAGGGACCTGGGACCTTGCTTTTTGCTCTCCTCGCAGGATGGTTCAAGTCTCAGCATAACTGCCATGTGCCTTAGCCTGTGCCCCCTCTGCCTCCCTCTGTAACAGCTCTGGGGGCCACAGAGTGAGAATGGAGCAGATGTATCTGGGGAGTGTCCAGGAGTGGGTATTTTCCAAATACCAGCTAAAGTTGGTGATGAGCAGGGGAAGGCAGGAGGAAGGCCTCTCTGGGGCAGTTTGAGTGAGGTTATTGAGTGGCAGAACCAGAGCAGTCATCAGCACTGACAGCAGAGGACATGTGAGGGGGAAGTGAAAGGGCCAGGTAGTAGGGTATAAATTGACCAATAAGGTCTGTAGATTTTGTTGTCATTGGCAACTCATTGCAACAAGCCGCAATAGTGTGTTTGAAGCGGAGGTGGTCTACCTGTGTTAGAAAAGTCACGTTGCCAATCTGGTAAGTTGTGTGTGTAGCCACCGTATTGAAATCAAGCCAGTTGTGGGATGTCATGGTTTGGTCAATATTTCAGCCCCACCAGGGTTAGAAAATTAATTCTAATGACAAAACCAACACTGTATGAACCAAGGAGGATAATCATAACATTTCTGTCATGGTAGGTATCTTGGATTTCAAGATGGCTGACACATTAGCATGTATGTATTGACTCAACGTAATTAAAAACCTTGTAAACAGTACTCTAGTGCTAAAACCTCCCAAATTTTATCACTACAAATTTCACAGCAGGCCTGCAGTACTGAAAATATTATAACTTAGGCTAGCCTACTTGTAGTTATCTTGAATAAGGCAATACCATTTTTTATTTCAGAATGTGGGTAAATCAGGTATTAATAATGCATAGCTCAGTGGCAATGAAACATGCAAACATATGTCCAGCTCGAGGTGTTAGGAAAATGTAATAGTCTAATCCAATGGTAATATAACGGTAATACAACAATATATAAAACATTAATATGATGGGAAATTGCAGATTTTGAGATCTCTTCATCACTCGAATCAGTTTCTGAATCCCTGTAGGTATTATATGGATTGGAGCATGCAGTTAGTTGCAAGTATGTGTTTTCTATTGTTATTTAAACTCGTAGACCAGGCTGAGGTTATAGGGGAGAAGGAGGCCTCATTGGGGCACACTACAGAGTGGAGAGCCCAGCGCTGGAGAGGGTGCAGAGACAGGCATGGGGAGAGCCCAGCACCAGAGGGCGTGACGGCAGGAGGCCAAGTCAGATGGAGGCCTTATAAAAAGGGACAACATTTAATTGCCATCTGTGAGGCATGGGACACAGTAAAGGAAAGATTGTGGAGCCATGCATAAGGCTTGTGGGTATTGTAAGGCACCTTCTGAGTGTGGGACCTAATAAGGGGTCCAACAACCCACAGGGTTTAGAGGAGTCTGTCAGGACTGTGACCGAGCAGCAACTTGAGGGCAGCCTCTCCTGATTCATCATTTATACCAGCAAGACATGGCAGGCGAGATTAGTAGGCGTCCATAGGGTAGAGCCAGCGTGGTCATGGTGCCCTAGGGATGTCACGGCTTTCCCTGGGGTGGCTGTAATGTGACCTGTTGCAGCACAAGAAAGAGAAAAAAATGTTACATGTACAAACACCCTAGAAGGCCAATTGCTTGAACAGAGCCTAGGTCTTGTCTGTGCACACATAGAAATAGTGGGACTCTAGGAGCTGGGGCTTTCAGCCAAACGCTATGAAATGCATGAAGAAATTGCAGAAATTGGAAGCACTTCTAGAGACGTAGACAGGGTTAGGGGCGTAAACAGTCCTCTCACGTGAAATCATCATGAGATTATCTTCAGATTCACTGCCGGGACCTGAAGACCTCTGACTCTCCTCTGCATCAGGAGAGGCTACAGCAGGGTCTCCCAGTTTGGTCTGTCCTGCTGCATTGGGAAGCTGGGCATCCCCTTGGATAATTTGCATCTCTCAAACAACATGTGAGAGGAAGCCAGGGAATTAACCTTTAAAATCTCTCTTCCCTGCTCTTCCAAAAGATGATGTTCAGGAACCTACAACATGGCTATGTTATGTAGCGTTTCTGTTCTTGTTTCTATTTCTGGAGGGAGATTATAAAATTGGGAAGGTAATATATGAGGAGTGACCAATTTTGGTAGGATCCAAGGCTTAATCCCTTTATCATTTTCTTGGGGTCCTGGAATGGAAGGAAAATATTCCTCATAGGTGGAAGAAATTCCTCTTCACCAGAAACATGTACTCTCTTTCCTGCCCAGAGAAAATATTGATGGTTGCTTCTGTGAAAACCCCAGGGAAAACTAATACAACCTGGCCAATACAGAGCCTTAGCAAGAGTCTCTTCTGTACCTGAATATGTGGCCAAAAAACCCCCAAACCTGAATATGCAGGTGGTGTTTTCTTTGATCCTCCCAGTCTCGGGCTATGGGCTGAGGAGGGAGAGGAGGATCCAGGTAGTGAACCAAAGACTGTGGCACTGGTGTCATCGGGAAGGCTTTGGCTTCCATGACCACAGTCTGCTCTTTGGTGAGAGAGGCAGAGAGCTGCTGGGAAGGGATGGCCTCCACCTCTCTGTGCTGGGGAGGAGGCTTTTCTCAGTCAGACTGGCTGACCTGCTATACTGGGCTTTAAACTAAGCCAGCCAGGGGATGAGGGGACTACTGCCACTGGTGGCCACGCTGAGCAATCCTTGCAAAGCCAGCGGGCCAAAGCACTTAAGGGAGCTCACCCCTGCCCCAGCCCTGGATCAATCTGTGGGCAAGGCAAGGGCCCCCAAGGGGACACTTGTCTGCCTGTACACGAATGCCAGGAGCTTTGGGAATAAGCAGGAAGAACTTGTCCTCCCTGCTTAATGCAAATAATTACAACATCATAGAGATAACGGAGACCTGGTGGGACTCCACCCATGACTGGACCATGGGTATAGACGGATATACCCTGTACAGGAGAGATCGAGTAGACAAAAGGGGCGGGGGTGTAGCTCTCTATGTCAAGGAGGGCTATGTGTCCCTGCAAGCTGATACTGGTGACCAAGATGGACGGCTGGAAACCCTCTGGGTTAAAATCCGTGGGGAACACGGCACAGGGGACACGATAGTGGGAGCCTACTATAGACTTCCCACCCGAAGTCAAGAGCTTGACCAGGAGTTTGCCAGGGAATTGGCTGAGGCTGCACGTTCCCGGTCCATGGTTGTAATGGGAGACTTCAACTACTCAGACATCTCGTGGGAAGAGCGCTTGGCTAAATCTGAGCAAAGGGCAGGAAGTCAGCTGGGGTCATAGGATCCCAAAGCTGGGGTCATAGGATCCCAGCTCAGCTCAGCTCTTGCCAGCTCTATGAAGCTCCTTCCTTGTTGTCCCTCGCTGGTCTCTCCTGAGTCAGCCCACGCTGCCCCTTTTATCCCCCTCCAGGTGACCCAAGGGGCCAATCAGGGGACACGGCGGGGGGGGTGAGTCTCTGGGGCCTGACTGGTGTGGAAAGGGAATCCCAAGTCCTCCAATCATCTTTTGCCCTTTCAAAACCCCTGGGCTAAGTCACTGCCAGCCTGCCCGTCACAGTCACATGTCTATTCTTATCCGCTATTTAAGCTATGACTTGTCCTAAACCAGACTGGACTGGCATGAAACCATCAAATGCCCTCCAAGTGATCTTTCACCTTCTTCTTTTGACCTGTCTCGCTTATGCTTCCAATACCATTCTCACCTCTGCCATTCTCTCACGTGATCATGTCCTTTACCTCTTCTTCACTCACCCATAATTTGGTCAAGGAGATGCTACACTGTAATGCCATTAAGCAGCTAAGAGTCTATAAGGGGGAGGCCACGGATGGGAAGGTCAGGACCCACAGATCCAGTGGGGTGGTAGAGGAAGATGGGATGGAGAGAGGAAGGAGGGCCAGGACCAGATGGGAGCAGAAAAGAAGTGCAATGGGGAGAAGTGCCAGCAGAGAAGGCTGAGGAGGCTTGGATGGGGTTGTTGGCACTGGACTGGGCAACTGAGAGGGGCGAGGGCTTATCCCTGTATGGATACACTGGTGTCACTGCAGCTCTGATGTGTGGGTGGAGCTCATGCCTCACCTGGCACTCTGGCAGGGGCGCTGGCCCACGTGGACATGGTGGTGGTGGTTCATCCGGTTGGAGTTACATGGTACAGCTTCTCCCCCATGTCCATCTTCTGGTGTTTGGCTGGGAGGGAGCTCTGACAGAAGCAATGCCTTGGCATGGTTTCTCAGGCCTCTCCCCCCAAGGCTGGAGTCCTCCCTGCACTCCTGGTCCTCGCAGCTGTGCCCTTGCTTATTAAAAAAAAAATCCTAAATGTTGATACTGCCCCTTTAAAGTCCCCAATTAAATCCTTTCATTATTTTGAATGTTGAGTGCAGCCAGCATCCTTGTACTAACCATTCTGTCACCAAAACCCCGAGCTTATTTACTTCAATGCCAGTTAATACATTAAAGAAAAGAAAGTGATCTAGGTGCAGTTTGTGGTCTGCTGTATGTGCCAGGAGAGGCACTCAAAATAAGCAAGCTCCTTCTACAGCAGGGAGGATGCTCCCCCCTCCCCGCACTGCGAGCGGTCTCAAGACAAGCAAACCAAACCTCATTTGGCTTTCATAGATTCATAGATGCTAGGGTCGGAAGGGACCTCAATAGATCATCGAGTCCGACCCCCTGCATAAGCAGGAAAGAGTGCCGGGCCTACATTACCCCAGCTAGATACACATCCAACCTTCTCTTGAATACCCCCAGGGTAGGGGAGAGCACCACCTCCCTTGGGAGCCCGTTCCAGACCTTGGCCACTCGAACTGTGAAGAAGTTCCTCCTAATATCTAATCTAAATCTGCTCTCCTCCAGCTTGTGGCCATTATTTCTTGTAACCCCCGGGGGCGCCTTGGTGAATAAATACTCACCAATTCCCTTCTGTGCCCCCCTGACGAACTTATAGGCAGCCACCAGGTCGCCTCTCAACCTTCTCTTGCGGAGGCTGAAAAGGTCCAGTTTCTCTAATCTCTCCTCGTAGGGCTTGGCCTGCAGGCCCTTAACCATACGAGTGGCCCTTCTCTGGACCCTCTCCAGGTTATCCGCATCCTTCGTGAAGTGCGGCGCCCAGAATTGCACGCAGTACTCCAGCTGCGGTCTGACCAGCGCCCGATAGAGGGGAAGTATCACCTCCTTGGACCTATTTGTCATGCATCTGCTGATGCACGATAAAGTGCCATTGGCTTTTCTGATGGTTTCGTCACACTGCCGACTCATGTTCATCTTGGAGTCTACTAGGACTCCAAGATCCCTTTCCACTTCCGTGCCACCCAGCAGGTCATTTCCTAGGCTGTAGGTGTGCTGGACATTTTTCCTCCCTAGATGCAGCACTTTGCATTTCTCCTTGTTGAACTGCATTCTGTTGTTTTCTGCCCACTTGTCTAACCTGTCCAGGTCTGCTTGCAGCTGCTCCCTGCCCTCCGGCGTGTCCACTTCGCCCCATAGCTTAGTGTCATCTGCAAACTTGGACAGAGTACATTTCACCCCCTCGTCCAAGTCGCTGATGAAGACATTAAAGAGTATCGGTCCAAGCACCGAGCCCTGCGGGACCCCACTGCCCACACTCTTCCAGGTCGAAACCGACCCATCCACCACAACTCTCTGGGTGCGACCCTCCAGCCAATTCTCCACCCACCGGACTGTGCAGTCATCCAAGTCACAGCCCCTTAACTTGTTCACCAGTATGGGGTGGGATACCGTGTCAAAGGCCTTCCTGAAGTCCAAGTATACGACATCCACCCCTCCTCCTGCGTCGAGGCGTTTTGTGACCTGGTCATAAAAAGAGACTAGATTGGTCAGGCACGATCTACCTGCCACGAACCCGTGCTGGTTTCCCCTCAGCATAATTTGTCCTGCCGGGCTCTCACAAATGTGAGCCTTGATGATTTTCTCAAAGATTTTGCCAAGGATGGAGGTGAGACTGACTGGCCTATAGTTACCCGGGTCCTCCTTCCTCCCCTTCTTGAAAATGGGAACCACATTGGCCCTTTTCCAGTCCTCCGGGACTTGACCCGTGCGCCACGAGCGTTCAAATATTCCCGCCAGTGGCTCTGCAATGATGTCGGCCAGTGCCTTCAGTACCCTCGGATGGAGCTCATCCGGGCCTGCCGACTTAAAGGCATCCAGTTCCTCCAAGTGACCCTGCACCACCTCAGGGTCCACGCATGGAAGTCTGGTGCCTTGCTGCTGCCTCCCTACACTCCCAGGGAGAGACTTGTCGTGCCTCTCGCTTAGGAGCACTGAGGCGAAGAACTCGTTGAGGAGTTCAGCCTTGTCCCCTCTGTCCGTCACCAATTGTTTCTGCCCATTTAGCAGGGGTCCTATTCCTCCCTGGGCCTTCCTTTTACTCCCTATATATCTAAAAAACAATTTTAGCTAAGAGGCAGGGGGGCAAGGATGGAGCTCTTCCCAGAATGAAAATCCCCAAAGAGGGAGAGGATTTGCATGTGTGATCTGTGGGCATAGAAGTGGTAGCAAAGGCTTCTGCATTTCTGAACCCCCAGCAGCAAATAATTATTTCCTATGACTTTGCTGAGCAGATCCATAATTCCTGAGTGATGGGGGGGCCACGCTCTGAAAGCGATAACTGGGGTGATGAAGGGTGCGATGACCTGGTGGCACAGCCCACTTCCACTGCCTGACAAACAGTAAATCAGAGCAGCAAGGAGGCGCCTCCCAGGCTGCTGGTTGCAATTGTTGATTGCTTCTATCTGGGCTTTTGTTGTGACTCAAGGCCTGCCTTTCCCCGCTGCTTTGGAAGGGGTTTGTCCCTGGGACATGGGATTTGTGTCGCAGCATCCAGCCATTCCCACCTGAGCCTGGGAACAGCATGGTTTTCCAATGTGCAACCCATGGCCTGCTGCAGTGGAGAGCAACGAAATGCAGCATATAGATGTCTTGGGAAGGCAACTGCATTGGGAGAGGCTAGATACAAGAGACGGAGGTGCCTGAGCTGGAGAGGTCTGCTTCATAGTTTCCTCTGGCCTGAGCTGGAGAGTTTCCTCTGGGCTCTGGAATGTGCTTGGATCTAGGCTGCAGTTTGGAGGGCATCAGCCTGGTGCTTGGGAAGGAGAGGTGATTATCTCCCCTTAATTTCTTATCCTAGCACGTCAGTTCTCATACCTGGCTGCCCTTGAAGAGCAGCCTCTCCTTGACTTCAGAGGAAGCTGAATCGAGCCCATAATTTTTCCCTTCCTACGTCTCAGGCTTTGCCCCCCTAAGTGACACTGCAGAGTCCCCTCCCTTCGATTTCCTTGTCACCTTGGGGGTGTTTTCTGCTCTGCGCTGCCGGCTTGTTGCTTTCCTCCCTTTAGATTTCCTTCCCTTTGCAATTTTTCCTTGGGTTTTTATTTGTTTGGCATGGTAGCAACAGAATAGACCTTCTGGGGCACTTAACCCTTCCTTGGGGCCTGCGCGAGAGAGGTCCCCAAAGCACTCAACCAGCAGAGCTTTTAACTTTCTCGAGAAATGAGGCTTCCCTTAAGATGCTGTTTCCACTATGCTTCTTTCGTAGCAGGAAACGTTTCCTAGCATTCAACCTAAATTTCTCCTTATTAAACTTGGCCCCTTTGCTACCACTTCTATGCCCACAGATCACACATGCAAATCCTCTCCCTCTTTGGGGATTTTCATTCTGGGAAGAGCTCCATCCTTGCCCCCCTGCCTCTTAGCCAAATTAGCTGGACTCAGTTCTTGGCCATGTTAAAGCCTTCCTAGAAAGTAGGGCCTGAGCTGCACACAGAATTTCAGGCTGTATCACACCATGGTTGGAGGATGAGATGGGGAATTTCCCTGCAGATGGAGGACAGTCATGACCAAGGTCTTAGAAGATGGTGCATTATAATTTACTCTCTGTGCAAGTCTGTGACTGCTTTATATTATACTTGTAGGAAAATATGGCCAATACCTGGACCAGGGAGAAGGACCCCAACACGCATGAATCTTCCATTGGTGCATTGGCTGCAATGCCACTGCAGGGATAGAGGAAAAGGACTGTGGTTGTAGTCTGCATGCATACTGGTGCCTCTTACCACACCCACTGAAGCTATTGGTGCAGAGTATACTGGTTTAGATGAGATGGACACAAATGGACCAAGACCAGGGGAGCAGGACGATTTAAAGTTAACTTTGCATCTATCTTCCTGAGCTGGGCAACAGGCTACATGGCCACAGCCACAGTTGTGGGCCTTTGTGTGCATAATACCACCACCGGAGACATTGGCATTAGTGTAACATCTAACTGGAACCCAGCCATTTCCCTACTTCTCGTGTAACCAGTTTCAACCCAGTAAGCTCAACACCCACTGTGGCTACTCTGAAATCCCTCCGACAGCAAGGCTAAATATAGCTCCACTCTTAAATAATTTATGGAAGGAGCAAGCAATTTCTTGTTGCAGGATTTTTTTATTAGGTGTGTAGAGTTTTATGTACTGTAAAATTTGATGTATTATTGTAAATTACATTTTGGCTGGGATTTGTAGGAAGGCTGCTGTTAAATATAAATAAAAGGCAATTGTTCTTTTTCAAGCATGGCTTTAATTTCTCTCTAATTCCACGGTAGAGAAATGCAAGCCCCCCGATTCTTAGAATCAAAAGAAGAGGCTATTTATCCTGCTGTTCTCAGTGATAATGGTATATGATTATGGACAGATTTAGTGGGTTGAGTGATACAATGGATTATGAATAAGGAGCGCTGCTTCCCTGGCCTGGGTAATTACATATCGTCACTTAATTTCTTCATTGTCCCAGTTCCTCATGCTCTTCTTGACTTCCTGCTAGGTAGCGCTGTGGTGTGCTGTTAAAAGTTCTGGTTTCACCACCGCCATTGCCTATTCCAAACAAAGGGCTATACAACGATTAGGGTTTCTGCTCCCAGGGGCTTGAAGAGGATGTTGTGAGAGAGAAGAACAGACACCAGATGACCCAAGCATTTCTCTGATGGCTGCTGAGCTAGGGATTTTGTTGCATACGTGCATCGCCCAAGTGCAGGGGGGCTGGCCCTCATGATCTGTAAGGTCCCTTCCAGCCCCAAGTAACCATGAACTGTGAAGCATATATTTTCTCTGCTGATAAAACAAGTGTCCTGACTCTTACTCTGTGCATGTGTCTGCGTGTGAGAGGATTTCTCATCTGGTGCAGAATGTGTCAGGTGACTTCATCCACAATGCAGATGAAAATCTCATGCAAGAGATAGAAGGGTCCTTTGTGGAGTCTGCTGAAAGTGTCTGATGCTGCGGTGCTGGTCACACTGGGACCCGAAGTCTGAATTACATGCTGCTGCAGAAGGTCCTCTAGCATCAGCAGCATGTGTGTAGAGCAGAAGGGAGTGGGCAGAGCTCACAGTGGCAATCCCGAGGGCTGTGGAGAGCAGACAGAAATTTAGGGCAAAGACTTGTTTGCAGTAAACTTGGAGCTTCTTTGACATCTCAGCAAATCCACGGCTCTGAAATCTTACTTCTACAGCAAGTCCATGGGGTGTACCAACACAATATTAATGATATAGGAGGCTCTTGATTATTCTTTTTAAAGCACTGACTTTTACAGTAGGCTTTCTTTAACCCTCCCAGGGCAAACACAATCACCAGCATCCTGTGCTGGACCCTGGCTGCAATCTTGCTGCACGCAAGTTGACTACAGTGCAACAGGTTTTCAGATCAAGGCTGGAAGTATAGTACCAGGTGCATGCCTGTGGCTGCACCCCACCATGTCACTTGGCTATCCTAGCTGGAAGGCTCAGTGTGCATTCATTTATATACACACTGTACACAGCTATGAATTTCAAAGGGCTCTCCAAGGCAATAGCTTTAAAGAGCTGAATGGAAGGAATAGCCCAGTGCGGGTAGTGGTTTCATGTGGTAATATTATTTTTGACTCTTAACAACCTGTTAATCTAGATGGACCCAAGTAACTCACACAAATCCTTCTATTCCCTTTCAAGTCCAATGAAAGCCAAATGATTTGCCACTCTTCAGGCAAATGACAACTTCTTTCTAATCCTCCCCCCAAGTTCCCCTCCTGGGTGAAGAATTGTCGTGATGAAAAGGTGGAGATGAAAGCCAGTTGCCTAGAGATATGCGTGGATGTTGGCGCTGGAGAATTGTATCGGCCAAGCTGCTCTCTCACCCCCTGGGTCTTTGTCTACAGGATTTCTCTCCCTGCTTTCATGGGTGGTGGGGATGATGACAGTAGTTCACAGGTGGGTGCTTAGGGAGGGTCAGTGCTTTACTGATTCAGAGCCTTGATGTCTGGCGGGTAGGCCTGCATTTGGAGCAGTTTTGCTGGTGTTGGCTGCTGGGAGACGTGTTACTTTTCCGCGGTCTTGCCAGCCCTTCTTTACAGCACATCCTTACCTTTCACTTAGAGGTAGGAATTGAATTGAGTGGACCTCATGGCTTGTGCTATAGGTGGGGTGAATCTGGGCCCTGCTGGGCTTGCAGCCTGGCTGTGGATAGATACGGTTGGAAAGACCAGTTGTGCACGGTCTTTGTGGCGGGTCAGCTAATGTTCCCTGCGTTTGAGATCTTGGCGTTGAATGACCAATAGCAGTTTAACGAGCTTACTTGGAAGAGGGTCCAGCATGGAGTGGCTAATGGAAGACTGGACAGTCACTTTGGTCTTTGCCTTGACTCCTCGTCTGCCTTAGGGCAGTGTTTCTCAACCAGTGGGACGTGAAGGTTGTGTAGGTGGGACTTTTAATGTCCTTTAAAATTTCCATTAGCGATTAATATACTAAAATGCATGTAAACGTAAAAATACATTTCTTGGAAAAAGTTGGCTTTTGTTTTTATCATGGTGGGACCAGGGTTTTTTTTGTCAAAATGGTTGGTTGGGATGTAAGGTGCAAAAAGTTGAGAACCGCTGCCTTAGGGCAAATGGCTCCCTGGGCAAATATGTATTTTGGCGTCCTTTCCTTCAGTTTAAGTATGTAGTAGTTATTAGCAGAAGTTTCAGAAATAAAGCTGTAATCTCAAAAGTTTTTTATAATTCCCCCCCAAAAAAATTCAAAACAGAAAATGACAAAACAAAATTCAATTAAATTCAATTCTTTAGGCTACTAATAAATGCAATAAGTCATAAAAAATTAAATTATAGCCATGTGACAAACTAAACATTAAATTAAACACTAAATTATTAAATAACAAATAAGCTTTGTTCACCAAGATTTCAGGACTTGGAAGTCAACTCTGCATGCTTTTGCAGCTGCAAACTCTGACGCTGCTTGTGACGGGTCTATGTTATGAGCCACGGCATTCTTGATCGACACGATGGCCAGCGAAGGCAGCCTGTTGTCTCCTATAGTCAATTGCTTGTTTCAATGTTCATCGTTTTCCTGATTAATTAAATGGCAGCTTTGTACGGGCAGCGAGTGAGTTATCCGATGGTACCTGTCTTAACATGATCAACATGCTAACGCGATTAGGTTCCTGTGGTTTTGATCCAATTAAACAGGAGATCAACTTAGGCAGCGATTAAATTAAGCAGGAGACTCAGTATTCCCAAATCCCAGCAAAGATCTGTCCTCTGCTGACAATTGCAATATCTGGAATGACAGGCCAGCTGGGTCTGGGGACTCAGTGGGTGCTAAGGGGCAGCATTTGTTCAGGATGCATAAAATCTGGGAATTACTAGGTAATGAGTTTATAAATGTGGTTTGCCTGTATTAGTTACAGCGTGGCTTCTCTGCTTTGTGCAGCCGCTGTAGAGAAGGCTGTGCCACTAGGTAGCTCAGGTGTTGCTAGCAGTGAAACCATGGGAGCACAGAACTGAGTATGGGTTAAGCACCCAACTTCTTACCCACCTTCTCAAGGAGGTTTTGCAGCTCTCTGCCACTACAGCTACTTTGGGGGACGTAATGATGGAGCATTTCCCACCTGCATCGCTTCTCCCAGGTGTCCAGCAAGATGGATCGTGCTCAAGTTTACAAGAACACCAGAAGTAGCAGAACCACAGGCAACTGGTCTGGAAGGGACCTTGCGAGGTCATCTCATCCTATCCTGCACCAAGGCAGCTCAGCTACATCTAGATCAATCCCGACAGACCCCCCACGATGGAGAGTCCAGTCTCTACTTAGGTGATCTACACCAGTGTTTAACTATCCTCATGGCTAGAGAGCTCTTCCTAATGTCTAACCTCAGTCTTCCTTTTTGCAATTTCAGTATTTGCCTAACGGGGAAGTCTCATGAATAGGCATGCGAATATAAATCTGCATGTGTACTCAGGCAGCCATCTTGAAAATGTTTGAGGTTTTTGGACTGGGATGAAGAAGGAAGGAGCTGTTGAAAGAGGATGAGATGAAGCAAACAGCAAAGCGAAGGTGGTGGAGGACTGTGTGGGCATACAGGGCTGAGTGTCTGCCAGACTGGCATTTCCTGGCCCAGGGCACATGGCTAGTGCCGGAGATAAATGAAGAAATAAATTGGATGAAACACCCCACAAACACCCCAGATGCTGTGTGACTGAGCTGCTAGGATGCTAGGAGCATGAATTCTGCTCTCTCTCCCTCATCCAGGAGGTCCCTTGAGTCTTTTTACCGCTGAGAGCCATGTGTGAAGAAGGGAAAAGGTCTAAAGCGTCCTGACATTTCTAGACCCGCCTGTCTGGAGGAGCGTGCAGTGTTTCGAAGGACCACAGGAGGTCACTGCTGCTTGCAGAAACCAGCCGCTGGGCTCCAGAGCGGATTTAAAGCTGGGTCCGGCACCGGTGCCAAGCCTGTTCCAAGTTCACTCATCCTGGAGACAGAAGGCCTTGTTAACCCAGGATATGATTAGCCAGGATTCAGTCGCTACTAGGAAGCGAGTCCAGAGGTTATGTTGGAAAGGGGGATGCGATATTTTCGCATACGTAATAATTGCTCTTCAGCCGGTTGAAAAAGCTGAGGATCTGAGGGCCCCATGTTCATTTTAGCATGGGTATACTGGTCACTGCAGGGATCTTGGTTTTCTCTGATTTAAAAAAAAAAATCGAAATTTTTCTGATTTTAAACCCCCCCAAATTCACCTTTTACTGGGATTAAAATAAAACACCACTATTATAGATAGATATATCTATATAGACGTTAGATCTATCTAGATAGATAGATATCAATATTGATATAGCTATATAATTATATATTATATATAACATATAATAGTGGCATTTTGTTTTAATCACAGAAAAATGTGGACTGGAGCAGGGGCGGGTTAATCAGAAACTTTTGGACATTATTTTATCAGAGAAAACCGGGATCCCTGATGGTCAGAAACAAAACTAATGTGCAGTTGGCAACCAATCAGAGTGACTGCAGAGATTTGCATACTCTCACCAACACGCATTCACTGCTCTGGCTCTTTAAATGTCCATCTCCCTTGCAAGAAAGGAGAATCTGGAACTTGTGTCTAGCGGAGGTAATTGGGATTGGATCGACTGATTCCCCCCATTGCGATTGGCTGAATAAGGAGCAATATGGCACCATTCCCTTCCACCATATGCAAATCAAGCCATGGGACAGCTGTTGAAAATTCGCTGGCAAGAGCTGCAGATCCAGCCTGTGGCTGGCCCGGGCTTGTTTGAGCATGGACGGGACAGTGCATACAGATGGCACTGGCACGGCTTTTCCTAATGGGAGACGGCTGCAGGGAAGAGAAGCCTATTTTCTAACAGGTTTACAGACAGGGAGGAAAGGAAGTCTGTGTCCCAATTTCAGGCTTTATTACAGCTTTATTTCTATGTTAAATCAAGAGAAACTTCTGAACAAAGCCACATGTTCTGTAACTTGAATAATCATTTCCAAGTCAGTTCTTGGACTAATTAGCTTTTAAGTATTGCTGGAATTTGTCTCCCTTTTGGGCTGCGCATGGAATCATTAGACGGTAGGTGGAAGGAGAAATGCATTCTGCAGGCAGCGGCAAACCACCTAAATGCCGGCAACAGAAAATGTGAACCGTGCCTCTCCCCCAGCCTCTCATAACCGCCTCATCTCAGCTGATCACCGAGCAGCGAGGGAGCTGTGGAGTGCAGGTAGCTGAGATCAAAGCGTTTGGAAGGACTGTTCGGTGCTGCATCAAGGCTGCTCTGTTTGTGTGGCATATTTCTGACGAAGGAATAACTAGCGTGGGAGGAGCTGGTGACCAAGGGGATGTTTTGACAGCAGCTGTGCATTGAGGCCAGGTCTTCTCAGTGATGGCGTCAAAGCGTCCATGCACAAAAGGATCTATGGTGCCTTTTCACAGGTCCTAATGTTGGCCAACACCTTTCACTAGCCTCGACTCCCTAGTGAAGAGGCATGCGATGGGTGCGAATTAGGGAGGATTCTTCCCTGACTCTGCTGCTGGCCCTGGTTTTAGGCCTTACTCTGTCTGGACTGTCATGGGATGGCTGCTCTTTTCCTCTAGCAGTTGTCTCTCCCAACTCTGTGCCTTGGGCTAGGTTGATCTTGCTGGTCTTCTCCTTTCCAGTGCTGGCGGTAACGAGACAGGATTGTAACAGCTCTGGGTAGCTGTTGAGGACTCTTTATTGCTGGAGCTCCCCGTACTTTCTAAAGGACGGTGAACGTGATTCCTGTGTTACTGGCGGGTCTTTGCCCACAGATGCAGAACGAAGTGGCTGCCAGAGGTGGGAATAAGACCTAGGACTCCTGAGCTCTGGACTGTAGGACCTCAGAGAAAATGTGGGAGCTGTTGGCTTTCACGTTGGGCTAGATTCAAATCAAGCTTAGAGGCGCCTTCACTTAGATGCCGTTACTCCCACAATGGAAGCATCTTGCTCTAGGAGTTGATCCAGGTCTGCAAGAAGAGGCACTTTGCTAGCTGACATGGATAGCTTCTGAGGCTGAGGTGCCCTGGTCAGGCCTAAGTGATTTTGCTGAACTAGGACTGAGCTGGAATTGCTTTTGTGACTTCTCCAGCACTCACAATCTGCCTAAGCCTCCTTCTTACCAAATCAGCTGGCATCCGGCCCTAAAAGGTCTTTGTGACATCCTCCTGCCTGTATGGACAATATGTTGTGCGCTGTTTTAACCGTGGCGTATTGAATCCTCCTGCCAGAGGTGTCTCTCCCTGCTGCCTGTGTCCTGTCCTGAGCACTGTTTCCAGAAGGGACAGGAGGGAGAGAATCTCTCCCTGTTTCCCCCCATTTCAAGGACCTGCTGCTATTTGCAGGGTATTTGCAGGCAGCTGGGAGTCTCCACCATCAATATTGTTCTAATGCAAAAGGATTTGACAGCCGTGTTCACAGCAGGCATTAGGGAAATGTCCCCCTGCTGATTAGATTACCTGCTTCTCCCCATGGAGCTGGGGAAAATAGAGCAAAATCCTCCTGGCTGCTATCCTTCCAGTCTTTCTCTGCATCGCATAAGTCACTGCCGGAGCTGAATATGAGTTTTCAGCATGGCTGCTGTTAAAATGTGCTAGCCGGGGAGAATCTCATTAGAGTATGGGACTGTGCCTGGAGATGGAGAACGGAGAAATGCAATTTACCACTGTAGCTTCATGTTGTAATGACTGTCCAGTTTGGAAAGGGGCATTCATATGTGCACAGATGGCACAGGGGTCCCTCAAATATGCCCCTGTGTGAGGGATCAAACATGGGCCTGCCTCAGTCTAGTCATGAGCACCCTCCAGCCTGGCAGAAGACCTGTTGTGGCCAAGAGCCTGGGCTTGACAGACAGAGGCGTTAGCTTCCCCAGCATCCTGGGATAACTGTGCACGTGGTATACGGTGGCACCTGGGGCACGACTGGGCATACGGGGTGCCCTCTCCTGCACTGTGGCATGACTAGCTGTGTCACAGGCAGTGTGCGCCTGCTGTCCTCCCTGGCACCATGCCACGTTGGGATTCCCGCGTGTGATGGGTTGCTATTCCCCCTTCTTCGGGGTGGTACCGAGAATGCCATCCCCATTTCAAATCCAGTCGTAGCTCTGGGGGCCTTAGGACCTCTCTTCCCTCTAGCACCAAAGACCAAGGGGAAGCAAGCCGTGACAGAGTCCAGGTGATGTGGGGGTTTAGGGTGCAGGGCGCCTGGGTTCTGTTTCCAGTTCTGCTAGGGTCATCGCCTACGACCTTTAACTTCTCCAGGGTTGGGTGCTCCCCGTCTGTGCACAGACTCATCTCACAGGAGTGTTACGGGGCTCACTTACTGCTGGTGCAGAGCCGGGTGATCTCTTTCAGATGAGAGGAGTGACAGAAATGTAAAGCAAGGTTAGGACTGGATTACGTGGCGGCCCAGGAGGCTTTGCTTTCCCCTTAGTTCTTGTTAAAGTGATAGGTCAGGAGTCAAACGCCAGAGAGGCTGGGCTGAAATCACAGCCGTTCAGCTCCAGGTGATATTAGTGAGTCTCTGTGCCACGATGCTTTCTTGTAGCAAAAGCTGAAAGCACCAGCTTTCTGCCTCGAGACTTCCAGCACAGCCCTGCAGCTGGTGCTTATAGCTCCTCAGGGCTTCTGTAAAAGCCAGGATGGATTTCATTGATTAAAGAGCTCCTTGGCCTGCGGGGCTCTTGAACACTTGCAGTTATTTTGTGCTCCTGCAAAGTGCTTGGTCACTGGTGCTAGCCTGGATTTCAGCCTGCTCCTATTTAGCAAAATCCCCCAAGGGTTTCTACACAGCCAAGGGGATTACGGGGAGCAGATGCCTGATGAAGCTAACATGCGGTGATGCATGATGTTCTGCTCTTGGGGCCAGATTCTCTTCCGTGGAGCCAGGGCCCCTGGTGCAAATCCCAGCTCTGCCACTGACTTGCTGTGAGAACTTGGGCAAGTCACTTCATCATCTCTTTGTGCCTCCTGTTGGCTGCCTGATTAGACCAGCGCTGGACCCTCTCCTTAGCCCCAGGCCCAGTGAATATGACTGAAATAACCCCTCCATCTGCCCCAGTTGTGTTACGGACACCAGCATTTCCTGGCATTTGCAAATTCTTGCTGGGTGCCTCTACACTTAAATTCCCTTTTGTGCACAGGAGAAGGGGAGAAGGTGGCACTGAATGCAGATTCCCATACCTGAATGACACAGCCTGTATTTCCTCACTCACCTCAGCTCCCTGTCACTGCATGAGGGAAACGGCAGGAAATACCTGGCTGTGTCGGGCTGGTTGCCCATCAAAGTGCAAGGTAATTAGCCTCCCCCAGACTGCTGACTGCAGCACTGCATGGCAGCTGGAAGCTGGCTGCAGTGAATAGGACAGTGCCAGGGCAGCCGGGCAGGTTTCCAGTGATAGCAGCTGGGAGCCTGGTGCTGCTGGCCAAAGGTGGGAAACCAGCATGTCTTCTCCTGCTCCAGGTCCATCACTCAAAGGATACAATTCAGCTTCCTGGTGTCCCCAGAGCTCCAGCTGGCTAGCCAGTGTCCCGGGGTACTTGCTGTGGAAGCTAGAGCAAGTCTGAGTCAGGTATGGCTTGGGGGGATGTTACTGGCAGGTACTTTCCTTCCTCCTCCTCCTCCCCAGAGGTCTTGTATCCTCAGATCAGATCACCTCTATGGTTCTTGTACTGCAAGAAACCATGGGAAGGGGCCAAGTGGGGCAGTGCTTATCCGGCCACGGGCCCACCTCCCCTTGAAAGCTTTAAGCACAGGGCTATCTTGCCCTCCTCAGGCTGTGTCTACACAAGACGTTGACTGCGCAGTTGTTACTAACTGACTATAACCAAGTACTAAATGTCTGTGCAGTAGCATCCTATCACAGTTGCATGGTGATGCTTACTGATCAGTAGCTCGTTACTACTCTCATCACAGTTCGTGCCCCCTGATGCTACTGTGCAGCAGTAACGAGCCATTGCACAGTAAGCGTCATGTGTATACGTGGCCACAACGAAGAAAGGGGACAATCTGATACATTTACAACCAGCCCAATTTTCCAGCTCTGCTGCCCCTTTCCCCTCCCACCCAACCACGTGTGAGGTTTAGAAAGGTTCCCTTTGACTTTTCTTTTTAGGCCCCATCTCTCCTGAGTAGTCCCACTAGGATTCAGGGCTCTCAGCTTGGACAGATGCTGGAAGGGAATGTGCTAGCTCTGCCCAAAGCCCAGGCAGTCCGGTATCCTGTTTCCAACACTGACAAGTAGCAGAAGCTTTAGAGCTGTGGTTCCCAACCTTTTTAGGCTGGAGGCACCCATCAATAGAGTCAAGGCACTGCTCTTTAAGCTCAAGGCATCTAAAAAATACAGGTTTTTAGCTTTCACTTTTTGACCAAAGAAAAGTAATGAGGAATTCTCCTGTTGCAAAGACCTGAGGTCGCAGCCAGGCAGAATGTTGTAAATGCTGTGGAGTCCTATTTGAACCCTCCAGGTTTATCTTATAAATCATGCTTGTATGTCAAGCAGTACTAATGTGGTGCAGCACCCTCGAAAGGATCTCTAGGCACCCCAGGGTGCCATGGCACTGCTTTAGAGGAAAAGTATTAGAAACAAGGCATGGGCAGAGTGACTGCTTCCCCGTCGGACCCTCCCTATCACCAGGAAAAGGTAACAGCACTCACGGTTGTGTTGGATAGCCCCTCGTGCACTTTTCTATCCCTCTTGGGACTTGGCTGAGCTATTCACCTCCCCTGGCATCCTGTGGCAATGAGTTCCAAACATAGGTAAAAAGAAAAAAAATCCCTTTGGTTTATTTTAAACCTGCTGCTTGATGATTTCATTGGGGCCCTCCCTGGGTCTTGTGTTAGAAGAGACAGGAAGGAACAGATCCCTGCTCCACATTTTCCACATCCTTCAGGATTTTTATAGACCGCTCTACTCTCCTCCTCCACCCTCTGTCGTTTCTTTTCCAAGCTGTTGCTGCTCTGCTGGTTTCCCTTGCGCTGTGGGGTATTCTGCAAAGGGCATGAGAGCTCCTGGTTGGGTTTGTTTTCCCCTCACTTGTGCATTTGGCCGAGCTGCAGAGCCATCCAGCTCCGCACCCATGGAAATGTCCCCTCGCCCTTCCCCACAGCCGGCAGGGTATCGTTTTGGCTGCAGTGCCGAGGCAGCGCAGATGCCAGGCTCGGCGCTCTGGCTGCTCTAGTGGTGAGGGACTCCATACGTCTGTGCCGGAGCGGTTGGGTCGGCGTGGGAGGAGCGCGAGGGACAAACGGGGCCTTGGTGACATTTGGCATCACTGGCATTGACTCCTCTGGCAGTGCCGCAGGACGCCCGGCTGAATGTCATGAAGCAAGAGTCAAAATGACCCTCCCATGGGCCCTGTAAAGGATAAAACATCTCAAGGGCTTTGGATCCTGAAGTGCCTGCTGCTTTCATCTCAAGCAATGCGACTGTGTTCCCCTGGGTGGGTTGGGCGGTGACCCGGCCCCTGCCTCAGCCAAAATCCAAAGCTCAGTGCTCACAAGCATGCAGGCTGCGGAGCTGGTAGCATCGCTGGGACGGTCTGCAGCAGAATCCCGTGAGTTGTGTTTCACCGGCTTCCTCGGCCAGGAGGAGCGGGGCGATGCTGTGTGTGCTAGCTACGGTCCAGCTTTTTTAAGGAGATGAGCCAAGAGGCTTGTCACAGTGCAGATCTCTCTGACAGAAGCGATTTGTTATATAGCAGAGCTCCTACCTGCAGGTGATATAGAACCATAGGAGCAAACAGGAGGTTGCACGGCACCAAGACACTACAGGCTGAGTGCGCTAAACAATGCGCAAGTCGTGACCCTAAGTCCCCTAGGTCTGACTAAACATCCTTTGATGAGATCAGTTTTATGACAGCCACCTGGATCAGAGGTAGAGGCTGGTGCCCACATGCAGCAACCAGAACCAGAGCTGCTCGGGGACATTTTCAAGGGAACTTCTTTTGTCCAGAAAATTGATTGAAATGAAAACTGCTCATGAGACGAGATTTCCCTTTCCCAAATATCAAAAGAAAAAAACCATGATGATCAAAATGTCCCTTTTTTGTTATTTTTAAAATGCAAAACGTCCTTGTTTGGGCCTGAAATGACTTTGTGAATTTGAGAATTGGGTTGACGGTCATTTTGAAAGTTGAGAGAGAATGGAGACGTTGTGTTTGACCAGACCCAGGTTTTGTGTTTCAGATCTTCGGTTCATGAGCATTTTCAAGGTGTCAACTTTTTTTTTCTCTCTCCTGATTTCAGGTGGGCAAAAATGTCGAAGCCTTGAAAATTGTCAGGGGACAGGGAAAACCATTTTCTATTCCCTCCTTGCCATGCCCCCAGTAACAGGACGGAGGTATGGGAAACTCCATACAGCTTTGCCTCCTTTCCCACGGAACCCAGTGGTATCCTTTAAAAGCCCAATAAAGCCTTAATATATCCAGCTAGGGCATGTGTAGACAACACGGGTGTTAATGTAGACCACCCAAACTAGAAAGCTATTATATATTACACGTTAATTATGCACATTTCACATTAATTACACATATATTATATAGTACACTTTAATTACACATATATAGCACACTTTAATTACACGTTTCACATGAATTACACATATCTAGCACACATTACACATATATATTACACATATATTACACATTACACATGAATTGCACATACATTATATGTTACATATTACACATATATTATATATTGCACATTAATCACACAAATATTATGCATTAAAACCAATGTTCAGCCTGCTGATTCAGGACAGGCCACATAACTTTGCCGTCAGACTCCATCTTTTTGGAGTTTTCCATCAACTTGAGCTGCTTGTATAATATTGGTTCCAGCTTGGGTAGCCGGTCCAAGCAGAAATGACAAAGTTTCCAGCAACTCCAGCTATCAGGCTGGGATCTGTTGGTATTTTATGGGTCTAGTACATCTGGTGCAGAAGTTGTCCCCTTGATGAGTCTGACTTTAGATTCCTATAAAAACCACATCAGATCAAGGGTTCTGGTAAAATTAATTTTCTAGCAGTTATTAAAGGCTGAAGCGAAGTGCTAACAGATTGGCTGGAGGGTGAACTGGTAAATATAAAACCCAGCATTTGAGATGAAATGAAATGGGTTTTGGGTGTCTGAAAACCATCTTTGCGAAGAGCCTGACACTGTTTGTTTCTTTTATTTTTTGAAAAAAACCTCTGATTTTGTTTTCTGCCTAAGTAATGTCAAGGAAACGTCTTGAATAGCTTTCTAATTCCTGAGGGTCCCAGAGGCATAACTTTTGGAAGGAATTACATTAACGCTTATGAAAAATAAATTACAGTCTGAGTGCTCGTTAGATAATTTTGAACGAATGTATTGATCTGTGGCAGGACTGTCAGAAAATAGAAGGGGTTGGGGGGGAAATCACGGGCAGTGGCATTTCATCTGCAAACACACAATGTTATTTTCCCCAAAACCCCCCAAGGAAATGAAGAGGTGCTTTCCTCGGGGCTCGTCTCAGCGCTAAGTGGGCAGGCCGGGCAGGATGAAGGAGGGAGGAGGATGAAGGCAGGGAAGTGCTGGGGCTTCGTGCCTCAAAGCTGAGGCATGCGGGCCCCTCTCCTCCCGCACCTACAGAGGCTCTCCCAAATTCCCGTGGCGGACAAGACGGGCAAAGGCCTGAGGGGTGTTTAAGCCTGAGCGCCGGCCGATTCCAGTCCTTCGACCTGATTTCGCAGGCCTCTGAGTCTTTTTTGAGGGGCTTGCGTGGTCCTTTTGGTGGCAATATTTTCCTCATACGCCACCGTCACGGCCAGCGGAGCCAGTCCCCCAGGCTGCCCCCGGGCCCTCCGTGCTGCTGCCTGCGCAGCGGCGCCCACGGGATCGGTGCTGCGGGCCGCATAACGAGTCCTGCTAATTAGCATACCCACAGCACCTTGTGGCGTGCCCAGCTCCCCCTTCTGAGGCAGTGTGGGATGCTTGAGGGCAGTGGCACAGACAGGACGCCATGTCAGCAGGCTGAGAGAGAGCCTCCATTTTGAATGGCGCCGTTACCAGACGGTCTCCTCCATTTTGAATGGCGCCGTTACCAGACGGTCTCCTCCATTTTGAATGGCACCGTTACCAGACGGTCTCCTCCATTTTGAATGGTGCCATTTTGGACAGCGCTGTTACCAAGCTGTCTTTTCCTTTTGGGAGCTGTGTTTTATTTGTGCCCTTCAAATCCTCCCAGACGGCGGTCGATTCCAGCACTTTGCTCTTGGTAGAGCGGCCGTGGACTCACCCCTGGCCTGCCAGAGTCTCCGTCAGCTCCTCCGCCAGGCTTGCCTGCTTCCATTAGTTACCTGTGCACAGTCCCCAGGTCCTCGATGCGTGTGAATTCGTGCACTCGTGCTCAGGAACAGCAGGGCGAGCGACCTCAGGTTGCCCACCCCTGCAGTCACGGGGACCCAGGTGCCCCAGAGAAGATGCATCCCTCCTAAATGGCCCTAGGCTCTGGGGGAAATTCCTTCTGGTCACCCGAGAGGGTCATTAGCGCTCTCCATGGGAGTCGCGGCCATGTCTGGCTCTGCTGCAGGCGTGTGACCGTAGGTGAGTCTCTTAGGGCCAGAGTGTGATCCCTTTACCCACAGGAGCGATGCTGAGTGGCAGCAGTTGGCCCTCTGCCTCTCAGTACACAATCCCGCTCCCTTTCTTTCTCCGTGACCTGTCGCATCTGCTTAGACAGGCTTCCTGGCGCAGAGACCCGCTTGGCGTGTCATGCATTTGGAGCCACGATCTCCGTTTGGGAGGCTGGGGTACCGCTGCACGGCGGTGGATAAATAACACGGACACGACGCCAGCGCCGTGAGGGAACTGCCGCTGTCTGTTGGCGCTTCCACTGCCCGTCTCTACACGCAGCACCTTTCGGAGGGCTCGAACATCGGCATATTCGCCCCCTCCTCCCTTGTAACCTTGCACTTTGTGCACCCCTGGCCCCATTTGGGGTTCGAAGTAGAGCAGCTGAAGCAAGGCTCCCTCGACTAAAAACTTGCCGCGCATTAACTTTTGAATGGCGCGCACCGGAGAGCAGCCGGGCGCGGAGCATGGCGGAGGGACACTTACCGGAGGTAAGCTCTTCCCTCCTCACGCGGGGCAGGCACCGGCTCCTCCCCGAGGCGCCCCGTGCCTCCTTGCCCCCCAAGGTGAGGCAGTGCCATAACCGCGAGGGCATTTGCAATTGGGCATTTGCTTGCTGATGGACAGAAGAGCGCTGCAGCAGACGCCCGCGGCGGCATCGCTGCGTATTTGACAAAGCCCAAATAAACAGCAGGCCTGCGCAGCAGCACGAGCCCGTGGGAATGGTCTCTGACAGAGGCAGAGGGAAGAGTCACAATCTCGCAATCTCCCATCTGGAGACAGCTGGTAGAAGCCATCGGAAACTTGCCTTTCCCACCACCCTCAGCTTCTCTCCCCATTTCCACTTCTGTGTTTTGGCCGTGAGGTTTAACCGACACCGGGGTTGTGAATTAAGCAGCAGGCGGCCGAGGCCCGGGTGCTGTATCTTCTTTTGCTGTAATGCTGCATTATCCTGTGGGGCGGACCGAGGCGGCGCGCGCTGAAAGGGGTAGGTGGGACCAATGCGGGAACGGACCGAAGTGGCGTGCTCACGCATCGCTACACCTTAGCGGGACCATCTCATGCACACAAGCCTTCTCTCGTGGTCCTCTAGCTGCTGAAGTACCCTGAGAGAAGGCTTGTGTGCATGAGGTTTTCCAGGCAAATATTGCAGGTGTTGGAGGAGCGCGTGGTGGCATGTCTCCTTGCATTGCATGGGAACTGCAAAGCTCTCCACGCATCACCCCGTTCTCCTTCACCCAGCCCCTTCTGGTGGCAGCCTCGAGAGGAAAGGAGACCCAGGGTGAAAGCAGCTTGTTGAAGAGCCCGCTCCAGTGCGCCAAGCAAATAACACTGCTAAATCCCCTGCTTTGCAGTGCGGCTGACCCTCCTGTAATCTGTATAAACACCACGTTTCTCCCTTAGGCCCTTGGAGCCTGGCTATAACTAATGCACTCAATTGCAAGATTGATCTTGCCTTAAGAGCGTGGTCAGCAGAAGCCAGCTCCTCGCGGAGCAGTGGGCATACGCTTGCTAGCAAACAGAAGCTATTAATTGATACACAGGAGTTTACAAATACAAAGTGTATTTTGGCCTGCGCTGAGTCATTAATCCTGCGTAGTTTTTATAGCAATAGCACTTTAATCACTTCTGCTTGGCTTTGGGTTTTTTCCCACCCCTCCCCCCATAAGGAAACACTTTTTACACTGGTGTTAGGATCATTTTTATGAACAGGTGCCAAATGTGAATGCTTTCCAAATGAAAACCTGTTGGGCATGTCTCTGCCTGTGCCCAGGCTGGAGTATGTCTAAAACAAGCTGTGCCACGCACATGTGGAGTTTCCTGTCGAACCTGGTAGTTACACCACTTGTATTTGAGGTGGTTTGAAATTCTTCTGTGGCATCGTGTACAAGCACCCCGTAGTGTGCGTTTGTGGCTGTCTGAGCCTGGGTGTAATCCAGCGCTTTACCTGGTCTCAGCTTTCACATATTTGCTTGCAAGCTGCCTGTTGCATTTTGCAGAAGAGCCACTGAGCAGCAGGAAGAGAAAAGGCAAAAGCGAATAACAGCTGGTTTTAAGAGAAGAGAGGACTTCCACTGAATCGAACGGAAACAGGTCAGAGCTCACTTCTGCTCTCTCCCAGTTTGGGATTATCGGTGTGAGGCTTGCTCCCTGAGGTCCTGCATTTGGTAAGGTCTGTGCAGCACTGCTGAGGCACGGAAGAGCGGAGCCCAAACCTGTACTCCTTTGAGAAAACTTCCACTGGGAGCTGGCCTGAGTAAGGAGAACCAGGTTCAGGTCAGAGCAAGCTCCCATTGCTGATCCCAGCAAGTACACGGTCCTCTTGTAGCCACCGCAGAAGCAACAGCTTTCTCTAAACAAATATTTCATTCTAATAAGCCTAGGAGGCTTTGGCAGAGATCAGCAGTCAGAGAGATACGATATTATTATGTATGAATTAATTATTATTGTTAGGACAGTCTCCTGCGGTTTGTGCAGTGTTTACTCACTCTGTTGCCTGCTAACTTCAGTAGGCATTTGCTTGATAAAATCTGAATTGAAAAGTATAGGTGAGCAAAAAGCTCCTGGCAAGCCCTGTAGGTGAATTGTGTCTGAGCAGCTGCAGCTTTTCTCAGATTTGCTCCATTTGAGGAATATACTCAGTCAATAATTTCCTGGCATGCAGCTAGGTTGTGACCTCGGCTTGTACCTGGTGGCCTTGCTTCGTCGTGTCTCTCTCCTGTTTCAGCAGATGTAATGCCAAGCTCCCCGAGCAGAACAAGATGTGAAGCAGCATGAAGGAGCCTGCTGTCACCCCTGATCATTGGGATCTGGGGCTCTCTCTTATTATGTGTGTACAGCCACTTGTACGCTTAATCTTGCAATGGAATCACAGAGCTGGAGGAGACCTCCAGGGTCACCTAGTCAGTGCGGGGTTCGGTCATCCTAAACCAGCCCAAACTGATGCCCATCGAACCTCTTCTTGGAAACCTCCAGCGAAGGAGATTCCATCTCTTCCCTGGGCAGCTTGTTTCATTGTCCTATTGCTATGACAGTTAGGAAGCTTTTCCTGAGATTTCATCTAGATCTGCACTGCTGGGTGAGCATTGCAAACTGGACCTAGCAGCCTGGAGAATTCAGCCCCCAGAATCAGCTTGCCAGCCAAGACTGAAAATAGCCAAGACTGAAAATTCAGGGTTCTCTTTTTGTGAATAGTCACTAACAAATGCTTAAAATTTGCTAGGTTTTTGGTTGAAGCCGTGTTGGTCTAAGGACATAGGCAGGCAAGGTTCTTTGAGTAGACGAGATGTCTTTTATTAGACCAGCTGAGAGTAATTGGGAAAAAAGTGCTTAGCAAGCTTTCAGGCTCAATTGCCCTTCTTCAGGCATAGGAAGTCTCTGCTGTTCTGAGGCTCCAAGGAATGAGAGACGCTAAAAGTGTGACAGGATGTTAGTGAGACTGTAAATAGGTAGAAATATAGGAAAAGAAAAGGTAGAGCAATAACATTTGCTATTGCTCTGAACATTCCTGCCAAACAAGAGGCATAGCAAAGTCTCCATGGCAAATGCATGTCATGGCACATGGGATCACCGACCTTATTAAAAAACTAGGCGCTTGCTAAAGAAAACACATACGGGCACATGCAAAGTAGGTTTCCACACAGCTTGAGTTCCAGCTTTGTTTCCCAGGGACGCACACCCTGGAGCTTGTGTTCGGCATCTGGAGGTATCTAGACCTACTGGCTGCATAGTAGGCTACAGGTAAGCAAAGCCATTGCAGGAGAGGTTCGTGAATGTAGTGAGGAATAGGATGAGATGAGATATGTATCTGGCTCACTGAAAGAAGTCGCCATTTGGCCTGCTCCAACGAAAAGTTTTGCAGTGCTAATTCATTGCCTTGGGTTGGTGGCTGGGGAAGTAAGTTTTTGCTGTGAAAGGCCAAGACTTGAAAAACTTGTGCAGTGGAACGCAAAGCTTGTGTTTCCTTTCAGGGCTGAAAGCAAACACATCCGAGGAGCTTGACAGTCCATTAAAAACAAAGATAACGGAGCCTCTTGGTGTCTCTCTCTTGGCAGCAGCCTGGCTTCCCGTATTTACCTGATAACATGATGGCGAGCGCAGCAGGTACAAATGCCTTGAAATAAATAAGGGAGCTCTCTGCCCCGGCTCTGGGTTAATCTGGCTTGGGGAAAATGGTGAAGAGCACAATCTGGTAAATCATGCTTTTTTTAATGTAATGTACAATTTACAGTACAGGGGCTTTATAAATAAAGAGCAGCCAGTAATAAGATATTTATCACTAAGTGCATCACACAGTGGTTTATTTTCCATAAATTCTGCCAAGGGTGAGCAATTTCCAACCACAGCTGCAGTCCCCTGTTGTTATCGATGCCTGTGTTAATTAGATTTAGGTTTGTGTGTGCGGCTGCGGGAGAGAGAGGCTCTTTCTTGCGTGGCAATCAATACCTTCATCCCGTATCTCAGGGTGCAGACGCCTGTCTGTCCACAGGGGTGGCATGTTTTTCCTAGTGCCTGCTCAATCAATTAAGTTTAGTTCAGCTGCAGATTTGTCACTGTGGGCAGCGTCAGACTTTGAAACCCTGCTGAGATCTTCCGCAGTGGGGACTTCTCTCTAAAAGGGTCCTGGCATTGTCTAGTATTTTAGCTTCTCCTCAGACACAGCCTGGTGTGGAGAGACTGTGACAAAGCCATATCCGATGTACCTGGATAATATGAGCTGATGGGCAAGAACCTAAAAATATTGAAATGTAACCTAGTTATTGAGAAAGACTTTGTATGAGCTCTGTATAAAGTTATAATGTAGATAATGCATCATCATGCTTGAATTCAATAGGGGTGGCAGGAGGAATAAATGGGGAATCAACACCATGATTTCCCAGATGAGCCCATTGCGATGCATGCTTGAAATGCCACAGTTCGGTGTCAGAGATGCTATCTCTAACGTAGGTATCTAGGTATCTCTGATGCCCAATGAAGGGTGTTTGTGCCTAAAAGCTTGCAATTAAAGATTTTTTTTCCCCAAAAATCCTGTTGGTCTAATAAAAGATACCACCTCTACCACAAGCCCCGATTGCCATCTCCAGTGCAGGAATTTTCTAATCAAAGGCCTCAATCAGTTGATAAGTGTCTTGAATCCAGTGACAGATCATGGAGGGGGGGAGAGAGAGGAGAGTAGTCGCTGACTAGAATTAGACGTGGAAAACATCTTTCCTAAGAAGACTTTCGATGAAGGAGAGTAGCTGTGACAAGAACGTGGTATGGGAGATGCCATTCTTGACTGCTGTGAATCCAGCCTTTCGGTGCGGGCTCTGAGGGATATGTGCATGACAGGTGAGATGGTTGGTTGTCATTTTGGACCCCTGCATGGCTGTAATCCTGCATCCTACTTGTTGGACTCATCCCGAAAGGCTGTTGTTAGGATCCCTGAAAGATTGGAGCAATATCAATCACTTGGTTTTGGTCAGTCCTTCATGCCAAAGGTCATGAGAGTGTCCTTCATCCTTCTCGGTGGCCATGTGTCTTTTTCAGAGTGATGCCCCATGATACTCGATAGCATTTGCGAGGCAGGCAGCAGCCCTGATCTTTTAAAGCAGCACAACTTTATAGACCTCCTTTCCAGAATATAAATTAGGCCCATAAAGCAGTAGCTTTGCTGAAATGTGCAATGTAGTCTAAAGAGTGTTTAATAGTGTGATGCAGTAGTCGGCAACACATCTGCATGCAAAGGGACAAAGGTTACCAAAGTAATTACCTACCAGCACTTAAGGAGATTAGGATGTACAAGGAGAGAGGGGCAGGAGCAGGTTGCATAGATGGTTTCCTGAACTCAGTTGCATCTGATGTGAAGCTATGACAAAAATTGGTTCTCCCTTTTGCTGGAGCTGAAGCTGACAAATTCCATTGTGACAGACCGGCTCCGAAAACCCCATTTGTACCACGACCTTTAGCATCTCTAGCTGCTATTAGCAGAGCAGACTGGATGGGCTGAGGGCATGGAGAAGCGAGAGATGAAACCTTTTCAGGAACAGGGCAGCCCTACCCTTTTACAAATTCCTGAAAAAGAAAACCGGGCTCACAAGATTAAATGATCCTTTTCCTTCCCTCCCCCCTGGGTTCAGGTATTATATTCCTTCTCATGAAGCAGTTTTCATAAGAAAGGTGACAAAGCTCTGCTGTTTTGAAAGGATTGATTTCCTATGAATGACTCAGCTTTACAAACCTGGGTGTCAGCATTGTAGCGTTAATTCCGGGTCACCAGCTCCCTTATCCTGGACGTCCTGATTGACTTCATCCTCCCAGACTAGCAGGAGCCATGTCCTATTATACCGTGCTGTGCATCTTAGCCATTATCCCCAAATTTCCCATAAGAGCCCATATAGCACTGTGTGTAGCATGAAGGGTCTCCACACTGACAATTGACATGCAGATGAAGGTTATTCACTGAACGAGTATGTCCTCAATTCATATAACCCATTTATCAAAGAAAATTAACTCACTGACCTACTCTGCTTTGGGAAGCTCCGAAGTTTTAAAAATTGGGCCTCAAATTCCCCCCTTGAAGAAAGGTCACAACTTTGGTTAGCAAGAGACAGCTGGCACCCTGGGTGCTAAGAATTCACTCTTCTCCTAGACAACAGAAATAAATTGTGGTGAAGGAAAAGGGTAGAGAAATATTTCCATGCCAAGCCACGTGCTATAAATCCAGGAGGCCAGCAAAAAGAGCAGTGTGTTAGTCTTCAGGTGCAGTGGCAGGGGCATTATTTTGGGAGCTGTCCTGCCAGACCATCATGCTGAGGAAGAAATGCAAGGAGAATCCCAAAGCAAATGCCTGGATCTGGACGGACTGTGAATTGGAAATAGGCATTGCATCAGAGAGTGGGATAAATACCTGCAGACACAATCAAAAGACTAGGGAGGGGAGATGCAAGGATTTTTGTGGGTGATATCTTTTATTGGCCCAGCTGCATCACTGGGAAGGGCAGAGACAAGTTTTCCGGTACAACATACCTTTCCACAACACAGCTAATTTTTTGCCCCAACTCCTGATGACTTCAGCTAGGACTGAGCTGCCGGTCCTCTATGCATTTGAAAGCCTTTCTCTAAAGCCAGGCAAAATCTTTTGGTCAGTAAATTTCCTGATAAAATCCAGCGTGTTGTCAACAATCTAGGCAACACTAACAAAATGTGCCTAATTCTTCTGCGCGGAGATTCTAAGCAAGACATTTTTGACAGAAATAAAATGTGCCAGGTTTTCCACAGTGATACTTAAGAATTGAAATATTTTGGCACTTCTGCAAATGTTTTTTTAATATTTTGACTGTTCATCCTGTGTTGAGTGGAAGAGCCAACACTGAAAACGAGAGAGAGAAAGGGAAAAAAACCAACGGTGAAATTTACAGTGGGATGGAAGTTCAGGTTTGGCATGGGAGAACGCAGAGTGAATTTTAAATAATGAAATCAACAGAGAAATTCTCAGCTTGCTCATGACCGTGAAGAGAAAGAAAAAAGCCAAGTTTAGGGAATAAACAAGGCATGAAGAGTTGCTTGCACAACTCTGCCTTTTGTTTTTTAAGGAAAGGAGTCTTTGAAAATGCTCCAGAATATTGTCTCTCTGGCTTTTTTGACTGCCCTGTCTCGCTCCGTGTTATACTTGGGGACTCAGCTCTTTGGGCAGGGGTCCGCTTATTGTTCTGTGCTTGTACAGCGCCTGACACGCCGAGTCCTGGCCTATCACTCAGGCTCCTAGTCTCTGTGGTAATGCCAATAAAAATGATAGCCCTCTGTCGCAGAGCACTTAGGTGCCCTGTGCCTGAAAATAGAAACGGCTCAAGAGAGACCCCTAGCGGTGAGAAGGGGGAGGTGCAGCTGCCAGTCACCAGGGCAGCACAGGTGCTGGTTGCTGGGGCAACCAGTGAAACCTGCTGACAGGAAGGGGCAGGGCTTAGCTCTTCTTAAGCCCAGGCAGGAAGCCAGGAGGGCAGTTCCCCTCTGGCAGCCAAGGAAGGGGGAGTTTGGCCAGTGCAGAGAGAGGGGTGAAGATTGACTGCATGAGCATCCTCTGGTTCGCTGCCATGGCCTGGAGTATTTTTCCCGGTAGGGATCGAATGTTGTTTTGACCGGATGGTTTAGTTTTACGTTATAGCCCAGGGGCTTTGTGCTTTGAGTTTACTGTTTGACCAGAGGACCAGGTGAGACTATTAGGGGTTGGAGGAGGCCTCATAGGGACTCACTGGTAGCTTGGGGGTCCTGGTGCCAGAGAGGGTGCAGTATCTTGGGGGTGCATTGGCCCCAGCCCCAGAGTGAAGGGGGCAGCGAGGAGCCCTAGCAAGGTAAAGGAGAGGGCCGAATTACAGCAAGGCCTCAGTCAAGATCCTGGCGGTACCATCTGCGAGGCTTGGGCTGCGGTGTAGGGGAGGAAAGGAGCCGCAGATAGTGCCCCCTGGCACCGGGGCGTATAAAGCAGGCAGCCTCCTGCTAATTACATCATTCAATCAATTAAGATCAAGGCATGGCAGGCGAGTAAGAAGGCGGCTGGCCCATAACAGGAGGGCAGAGTCACCACTAGAACAACTCCAGCAGCGATACTCCTGTCACACTCTCCTATTTTCCTTTAGGCTGAAAGGGGTCAGTGCAGGGCCAGTGTGGCACTGGGATCCTCGTGTCTGTCTGGCATAGACATCTCACCAGCCATAATAAATTCATCTTTATAACATACTAGTGAGGCATAGAGGGACTATTTTGCCCCTTTATTGACTGGTGTGGGGTGGGAATAGAAGCACAGACAAGTGAAGTGATGAGGAATCATAGAAAATGGGGGTTGGAAGGGACCTCAGGAGGTCACATCTAGTCCATCCCCCTGCTCAAAGCAGGACCAGCCCCAAGTACATCATCCCAGCCAAGGCTTTGTCAAGCCAGGTATTAAACACCTCCAAGGATGGAGACTCCAGCACCTCTCTGGGTAGCCCGTTCCAGTGTTTTACACACCGAGTCCACAGAGCTGGGTCTGTAGGACAGGATGCTGCCTCTCATTCATGCCTGCATCTGGTGTCAAATGGACTACGTAACTCCTGCAGACTCTACCACCCAGAGGTCCTCAGATTCTTGAGCACGCGGGCAAACACCACTTGCTATTGTGCATATGCTTTATGAGATTGGCAAGGATCTATGACAGTGAAGGGGTTTGTACCTCCTCCATAATGAACGGTTGCTGTGGGAGCTGGATTCACCGTACACCATCACAGTGAAGAGTCTAGGCCCAGGACTCAAGGGCAGGTGACATGAGAGCTTCATTGCTGAATCGAAGAGCTTTGCTAAGCTTTTCCAGTGGTCCTTATTCTTGTCAAGACTATGTCTGTTGTGAGATCCCTGGGAAACCAGGTGTAGATTTCTATCATTAAAGTCTTAACGCCACTTGAAAACTACTCCAGTTTGACATCTCCACACCCAACAAGACAACTCAGTTTGAACCACGTGTAAGTCAGAAAGAAAGAGTCCATGAAGGATCCCAGTGGGTTGAAAAATGTTTCACCTGCCCCAGAACAATAAGGCACCAGATTTCAACAAGAAAGCACAGGGAATGCTATGAAAACAAACAGAAGAGAGTGTTGAGTAAGTGTGAAAACGCTTGCAACCAAAAATGAAATAGCAGTTTCATCTGTATATTGTAGGATCTTTGGTGTAATTAGCCTCTGTGTGCATGCATCCCTCGAATCTTGATTGATGTTTCTCACACAGATCAGTACCTTTTCCCATGAAAATAAACTCATTTCTGAGAACAGGATAGGCCATTATCAGCATTGTTTCAGTGTTGAAAATTTGCAGTTTTTGTATTTAAAAAAATGCCATTTTTGTTGGAAAAGTGAAATTGGGGTGAGGGGCACCTATAGCCCAGGAATGACAGTCCAATGATTTCAGTAGGGAAATCTGGTAGAATGACTTCACCAGTTTAGCACAAGTCTAGCATGATGAGTGGGAAGAGGATATTGCTGCCTGGGTGTTTCTGTGATGGGTGATTTGGGAACCGGTTGAAGTCCATGGAGATGGCCTGGACTGTCAGTGAAGTGGATGGCTATATCCAGGTGGGCTGGTACAGCGACAGGATAGGGGCAACACAGAGTTAATGAGGACATCTGCAGAGAAACCAAATTGGCTGGATGGCCATGAAGCTTTGAGAAGAGAGGGAGAGATGGAGCAGCTCTTGAGAAGGTCCTGTCTGGACAGAGGTGAAGTCCATGAGCAGTTGTGGCATAGTGGAGAATCCTGTTCTGCTACTGATGTGCTTGTATGTATTTTAGGAGGCAAAAGAAGACTTTAGTCTCTGGGGGCTGACACTTTGGCCCTTCTTTCCCACATTAAATCCCCCCATATATTGCTAAAATTAAAGAGATACGACCCGTGAGTTTCCAGACAAGGATGGCATATACTTAATTAGCGTGTGGTTGCTTGGGGAATGACCTGCTTCCAAATACCTAGTGGCCTTTCTTCAAACCGCCTCAGTCCTGGACAGCCTTGGGTTGTGTTGCCTTTGTACTACGTGCCAGCACAGAGGCAGCTGCTTTTAATGGAAAAGAAGATACTTTGGACATGATTGTCTACCACTTTATGATGTTAGCTAGGTCAGGGCAAAGTGATGGCTACCTGGGCCGACAACATTGTCATGACTGTATAAGTGGATGCTCAGATTTGACACCATTTGATGACCCTTTGGCACTGGTATAAATAAGCACAAGAAGTGGGGATGCAGGCAAAAAAAACCCCTAGGCTCTACATGCTTGCAAAATGCATGCGTTTCAGCAGGAGAAATTCCACTTTTAGATTACAGAATTTGTCAAAGTTTAATAAAACAAGAGCCTTGAGGCTTCAATTAATTAACAAATTAGCTCATCAACACTGTCCCTAATTTATCTAATATAAATCTGTCCTATTAATTAAACACAAGCGCAGGTTTTAATTTGCCTTGCAAAACCACACGTTTAATTGACAAATGACTAATTTAAATAGTTATTTTCAAAAGTTTCCCAAACAAGTGGAATCCAGAGAATTGTTAGATATGAATATTAGATTAATCTAATTGCAGGGCACTAATATGAGAAAATCGAGCTGCCATTTCTGGGTCCTCATTTGTCTGTGTGCCCATCACCCTTTTTGCAATGGGATCAGAGAACAGAGAGCGGGCCTTTGTGTTTGTAATAAAGCTGATATATACGGCAAGTATTTTGGAAACATATTTTCTATGCCAGTTGACAGTCTTCTGCCAGCCCAGCTGCTGTTATGGAGTAATTTATTCCTCCGAATCTGCCCAAGTTTTATTCCAAGTCCTTTGTGTGGATTTTAATTTTTTTTCCAACTTAGAAGTAGTGCCCGCATTCACCTACCAGCAGTGGCATGCGTTTGAGTTGCCCTGTGGTGATTCACCTTATGTTTTGTCTCTTCATCTTGGCCCTCCATGGCAAACAGGAGCTTATGCAGTTGCAAGGTGCTCAGTTAGTCCATTCAAGGTGTCTTGGGGTGCAGGCTTGTTGAAGATGTTCAGTCTTTCTGTCCCTAAGCATTCCAAAACTCACATCCCAGGCTTCAAAAAACAGTCAGATCAGGTTTTAAATGAGGAGAAAAGCACCTGAGATTACAAAACTCACCATATCATTGTGGGATTTGATGTTGTTTTTCGGCACTTGGTTTTGTTTTGTTGCATGTGGCTCTCACGTGCAACAAGAGAGGGGGGTGTTGTAGGTGCCCATGTTTATGACCTGTATGATGCTCTGGTTTGCGTTGGCCAGGGCATACAAGATTAACCCTTCGTCTCTGTTTGCTTTGCTCTTCTCATTCCTGTAGGGACTGGTTAGACGCTACCTTCCTACAAGGGTCCCCTTGCGGTTTCGTTTGGTCCAGTGCTTCCTTGGAGGCTGCGTGGGCACAAACTTTTCCTAGTCAGCCCACCCGTGGGCTCATGCTTCTCACCCAGGAGGGAGCCTATTATTCAGCACCTATATAATGCTAATTATATAATCCTATACACCCCACGGCGTGAGTCTGTGGGTTTTGGGTCTGATCCCGAGACACCAAGGTACTTCATACTCTGCTGTTATTCAGGGTGGAGGGAGCTCCTGTGACTCTGAGTCACTTGACAGCTGCAAACTCCCACCAACATCTCCGAGGCACAAAGGGCTGGCACAACGGGAGATGTGCATGAGTACGGACAGAGTAGTGGCTTTCGGATTAGCCAGGGGGTGAAACCATTGCAGTCACTGCCTGCCTTGCAGCTCAGAGGGGAGAATTCTCCTCTCTTGCCAACTGATCTTCCTTTTTGAAGGCCGACAGCACTAGTCCCTGCCAGTGGACCCCCTGTTTAATTGACCTATATACTAGCATCATAATTGGGTCTGATTGCATACAACTGTTCGTTCCTCTTCCCCTAAATACCATTAGCTCGGTGTTTTCTATGGCTCACAAATTAACTGGCAGAAATTCTTCACCAACTGCTCCAGGGTGATCCCCCGGGTTCGCTGAGAATTTAATAACTGTAAACATTCAAAAGCTGATGGGCTGGAATGACAGCTGACGCCCTGGAAAGCAAACAGACTTGGTCCTGTCTTGTTCATGCTCGGAGCGAGGCAGGGCATGAGATGAATGGAGTAGGGTCTTGGGCGACTGAATGAAAGGTTTGCCTGATGTTCCAGGTCAGGGGATGGGGAAAAATGCTTCTTTAAAGGTGGCTTTTCATAGAGAGGTCAGGCTGGAAGGGACCTCCGGAGGTCACATCAAGTCCAGCCCCCTGCCTGAGGCAGGGTCATCCCCATCCAAACCATCCTCTACAAATCCATAGTCTAAACTCTTTTTAAAAGTATGGTCAACCCGGACACAACACAAGTCATCACACCCTAACCTGCCACAGGGAAAGCAGGCAACATCCTGCTTCTGTAAATGGTTATTAATATATACGCAAGAGATCCCAGGTAGAGAGGGTCATGCCCCCTGCTACTGAGGAAGGCAGAAATCCCTGCAGTCCGTGTTATCTGGCCCTGGGGAAAAATTCTTTCCTGACCCCAAATATAGCCTGTCATGATAAGAGTTGAACCAGCCGTGGCTGTGTAAGGTACCTGGGAGCCAGTGGTGGGTTTTTTTAGACTAGCATTTTTTTACCTGGTGTTGGGAACTCCTGGGTTCTTTTTGCTCAGCTCTGCCAGGGGTTTGCCATGTGATGTCAGGCAAGCTTCTTGTCTTGCTTTCTCTGCGGACCTGCTTATTTCTCTGTACAGCGAAGATCCCATTTGCCTACATTGGGGGTGCGATAAGGCTTAATTCCTTTTTACAAAGCACCTGGAGACTCTAGAGACATGCACATCTAGTCCCATCTCCAAGACCTAGAGTAAACTTGGGCTTTGGGTGGTGGGTGGATCGCTTGCTCTCTCTGTTACTGTGACAGGCATTCCTCACGTCTCCAGCATCTTTCCTCCATGGGGCTTGTTAGTGCAATTAATCTTTGTGATGCTTCATTAGATTCAGGTGTCTCTAAGACCTGTTCTACTTTTGGGGAAATTGAATCACTCAGGGAGCATGTGCCTCACTCAAGGCCACGCAGTGACTGGCAGAGCGGAGACTACTGCTTTGCCCCCATAAAATACGAAGGGTCAGATGAGGAAAGCTCCTGGCTCCCTTCTGGCTTGCTACTCCATGAACTCAGGTGTTGTGAATCCACAGCGAGATGCTGATTTGCCCTGTGACTTTGTGTTAGGCCTGACCTTTGCTGTTACCTGGCACAGTAGGGTGGGAGTGGCACAAAGCTATTGGCATGGCAGCTTGCAGCTGGAAGGCTGCAATGAAGTAGACTTCCCGGGTCTCTGCAGGCGGGTTGGGGAGTGCCAGTAGCCTTTGCAGGGAGCAAGAGGGGTACATGCCTTGCACACCCCAGTGGAATGCCATCTACTGAAGTGACTGAAGAACGAAGCCTTGGGTGTGTGCTGCACACACTGCTTGGCTCACACTTGCTAGGGGCTGCTGCAGGCTCGCTTGGGCTGTGGGTGTTGGTAGAGCTCACTAAAGCTTGCAGGAGACAGGGGCTTGTCTCTAGCCCAGTGGATTCTATTGCTAGGCCTCCCTTGCCTGTCTGCGTGGAGCTCACGGTGGTATAACTAGTTCCTTTGTCTGTCTCTTGCTTTCGCTGAACACGGAGAAACATGGGGTGTGCTCTCTGCCCTAGCTTTGGGTGCCTTTATTCGGGGCACCTCTTAGTAAGAACTCAGCAAAGGACCGACCGGAGATGGGCCCAGTTTGCTGCATTTGGATATGAAACTGGATCCTAACTGCCCTGGAGTTCTTGTGGCAGTGGGGATGGGAGGATGGGCTGGCGGTGGTGAGGCGGTTCAGATGTCCTGGTTTACTGCATCAGAGAAATGGGCCCGAGTTGCAAAGCCTGGGCCAGTAAGTGAATACAGAACTGAATGCCCCTATGGTTTGAAGGGCTTGGGTCTGGCTGCAGGGTGACCCCAAAACACCCCATGCCCAGCAGAGGAGGGAGAATGAGTTTCATGGTGATGCTGATTTCATGAGGGGCAGGTCTTTTGAGTCCTTTTACTGGTTTCTGACATGCACAGTCACTTGGCCATGCCTTTAATCCCCAGTGCCTCAGTTCCCTCATCTGTACATGACTGGTAGCTATGTTGGAGGGCAGCACTAGGGTTTCACTGCAGAATGGCCTTCAAAGCCAAGCGCAGTGACTGCTGCCACTGGAAGTCTTCAACTCAAAGCTGGATGCCTTCCTGGAACATGGACTATAATCAATGCAGGGTAACCAGCTCAGAGTCTGTGTCCTGTGGTATACAGACCAGACTGGGTGATTTCCTGGGCCCTTATGGCTTCAAGCTCCGTGCATATTTCCTTCCTCTCTGAAAAGTTTGAATCCAAGTCTGGAAATGATTAAAAAAGGCTTCTGAAAGGGTCCTGGATGAAGGTCAGACCTAATAGGGGTTGGGGATAACATGACCAGACAGACGACTCTTCCTGTGACAGCTGGAAAGCACTCAGGGAATAAGATGAACTTGGAGAGAGATGGATTATAGTTCACTCTCAGGTAATATTGTGCTGTCATTTCTCCTTCCTGGCAGCTTCCAAAGCCCTGTGATGGTTTGTGCATATGACAAGTGATCAAGGCGCTTCGCGCAGCCCCTTGCTACCCCCATGCCCAGTGGCCACAGCTTCTCCCTTCTGCTGAAGAACTAAAAAAGGCCACTTGACCTTCAAAAGGTCTCTGCATAGGATGCGTTGGTTCTTGCCTGACCTGCTTCAAAATAAGGACGGTGGAAGTAAGGCCTGGACTCCAAGAGGGTTAAGGGCTGGGTATTTTCAAGGGATTTAGGGAGTGTTGGTTGTAGCCGTGTTGGTCTAAGGACATAGGCAGGCAAGGTTCTTTGGGTAGATATATCTTTTAGTAGACCAACTAAACAGTTGGAAAAATTGTTCTTTGCAAGCTTTCAGGCACACACACCCTTCTTCAGGCATAGGGAGAGTCTGCTGGTGTCTTGTGTTTGGAGAGCCCCAAGGCAGCTCTCAGCACCTTGAGGAGACTGGATGCTTGCAAACTTGGAAGTGGAAGAGGGTGCCAACCTCTCTGGGACCCAAAAAAGGCTGAGGTGCCTTTTTGTTCTCCTTCTGTATCACTGTTTTCACTCCCACTGGCCCACTGCTTTGTCTTCCCTCCGATATTGGAGGTGCACCATGTACTTCCTGCAAAGCCCCACTGAAATGCCTGATTTAAGCACACACTGGAGGACTGTCCTGGCTTAGTGCTTGGCGGGGTCTGGAGCACTGGGCATCTGGAAGGAAAGATGAGCACAAGCATGCAGCATGGCTGCAAAACTGGGGAGCCCCTTTGTGGCTCGGTTCCCACATCTCTGAGGTGTGCGAGGGGCCTGGCCAGTGTCTGGATGCTCTGAAGTGTGGGGGCCAGAGATGCTTGGAGAAAAGGTGTCTTGGGAAAGGCACAGTCTTGTCATTGAGACGGTGCATGCAGGGGTTCCCCAAGCTCCCACTTGATCTGTGTCAGCCACCTGCAGCCGAGTTGCAGCCCAGGCTCCTTTTCAGAAGGAAAAGCAACATGCTGAAAGCTTGGAGAGGCCACGAGCCACCCACTTTCAGGTAAGTCATCTGCCCCTGCTGCGCTCATCAGCTGAAACCAGCGGCTCCCATGTTGGAGTCGGCGATGCTAATATTGTCTTACTCCCAGAATATTATACCATCTCCGGCCTTTACTGCCTCCTGGGGGTGATTATCTCATCCTAATCACTTGTCTTAAAGCTATTAGCACATTTCTTTCAGTTTTATACATAAATAAATTAAGGAAATTACTTTGATCACCGGAAGCTGCCATTTTGCCTGTGAGTTTTTAATTCTGCTGCTCCCGAGGGATTAATCTGTGCTGTGGAGTGCTGAACCTGCCATCAGAGCCTCGTGGAGGCACCGGCGCTGCTGTGGCTCTGCATTCCCGGCTCCTGCGCTCAGCCCACTGGCTGCTTTCTCTTCAGCCCAGGGTCAGTGGGGTGGGAGGGCAGATGGGGCCAGTCTGGCATGGACTGGAATACAAATGAGACCCTTGCAGGTTCTGCAGTGATTCATTTCAGGGTGAAATCTGCACCCCTCCATGCAGGAAGCTAGCATGGTACTTTCTCTACCACTCCAGTCCCACATGAGTGCTATTTAGGCAGGGCTAATGGATGCACAGCCTCTGAGCTAGCCCTTTGCACTGGGCTAGAGCTTTGCACAGAGCATATCAATGACTGATGTCATTCCGCCAGGCTGTGAAAGCTGTGGGGCTGTCGGCCTGTCTGTCCTGCCTGGGTGCTATAGCACAGCAGGGCCCTGATTCTGATAGGCTCTCTAGATGCATTGCTAGGCACAGGCTGCTGCAGGGAGTGAAAATCAGGCCCCCACCACTGCCAGCTGGTATGTGCTCAGCCAGCCTGCATGCTGAACTGAATCCAAGTGCTTTGCATTGCAAAATGCGGGCCCGGGGACAAACCAGGAGCATGAGTCCAAAGGCAGAGGTGCTGCAGGATCTGTTTCTGCTGCAGTCAGGGGTGTGACTGCAGCTCCCGTAGACATCCCCAGGCTAGCCTGAAGCCAGCTTGCCTGGCCTCTGCAGACTCAGAGCTCAAGCGGGCACGTGGGTCAATACTCCTGGTGGAGCTCGGTACAGTCGGTCCATTTAAAGGTAGTTCAGGGAGCTGCCATCACACAGCAGCAGAGACTCCCGTGAGACACCCTGCTTGCTGGTGCTGTGTGTCTTCCCACCCCCCACAGCTACCTGGAGTCAGCGTCCTGGGCAGGGGAGCCGAGAGCAGAGTGAGCCCCCTGGGGACAACACTGACCTGATGGCATTTGGACTGGAGGTCTCCCCACGGACAGGCAGAGGTGCGCCGAAGGGATTGGCTGTGCAGCCGCTGGCCCTTTGGTGGTTGAGCAGAGTGCTTCATTCTCCAGGCCTGTCCATCCAGACTCTTCCCTGAGGATAAAAAAGAAAGCACTGGACTGTCTATTGAAATAACCGCAGGAACCAGGGCATTGGTCTGCTAGTAGAAAGCAAAGCAATATGCTTCAGACTCTGGACCTCCATGGACCCCTCTGGACCTCCATGGAGAACTACAAGACGTTCTCTGCCCCACCAAGTTACCATTCAGCACCCCTCTCTCCCCAAGAAGAGGGTGATGTTGAGGGGTGACTTGTTCTGCAGCCTCTTCAAAGGCTCAGGTTGGGTTCAGGGCCAGACAGGCCAAAATACCCGTTGTATCCATCCAAATTTTCTCACCTCTCTCCTAGGAAATGAAAAGTGATTGGCTCTCTGGGACACGGTTAATTGTAAATGCGAGTCACCGGTGCACTGAAATAACAGAACAGATGCATCAAGCTGCAAACTGATCTATTTTTGTTTAAGTAAAAACATAAGGGTAATTAGTTCAGCTTTTAAAAAAAAAAAGGCTCGGAACGAGTAATACAAATAATTGGTGGTGATGCTAATGTTGGATGGGTCTCCAGTTTCTTTATGGTATGACTGGGATAAAGCAGAACATCTGATATTTTTCCCCTAAGCTTGGCCAATGTTTTTTTTTTCTAAAAGTAAAGAGAAGTCTTAACAAGCGAGCAGGTGAATTATGTGAAGTTCTGTCTGAGTTTTCAATTTAGCTCTATTGATTTATAAGGTCTTTTCAATTACTGAATTCTTCTTGGTGGCAGTGAGCAGAGTATCTATACGTGAGCTTCATACGCTATTGATCCCAGGTGCTTAGGAAGGGGCATTTTGTGTCTCTCGTTTAGATTGATGAAGACACAAATAATGAGGATTTCCTATGCAACATTTATTAAATGAAAATCTAGAATTCATTAACACGAGAACTTGTCTGGTATAAAAAAGGACTGTAGGAAAATAAGAAACTACAGTAGTTATCATGAACATAATATATGAAGCAATTTGAATTCAGGAGAAGGCAATTTGGAATCTTATTAAATTTTCTCTTTTTTATTGTGCAGGCATGGTTGGGTGATTTCTGGGGGAGCTGTAGATAAAAAAACCCCGCAGAAAAAAGAGCAATCAGATTTGTGAACACTCATTATTTAAGTTAAACTGTCCCCTTTTGTTTGGCAAGTCTCAGACGGCAGCGGTTTCCTGGAACAAGTATCAGATGCTCCAGAAGAAGAATGAGGGATAGATGTGTTTCCAGAAGCTGAATCAAATCATTTTCCAATCGGGCAATTGGTGACTATCCAGAAGTCCAAAGGTTTAGCTGGAAGGAGCCACCAGAAGTTCAGTTGCTTGAGCCAGCAAGACCACATAAGAGAGACAAGGCAGTGTTTGGCTCTTCTCCTCCTTTGCCTGTGTTACTAATAACCCACTGATCATTCAAGTTATAAATGGGCGTTTTCCCCATTTTTTTCTGTTACCAATTCTTGCAGTCCCAACAGCAAGACTCTTCTCCAGTCCATTGTTGTTTTATTTCCAGAGTCTCCATGCTGCAGTGTTTTGCCTGTTAAATTCTCTGTTGATTTTTTTTTTTTTTTTAAATAGAAGCTATTATAGTTTCATAGTTGGTAGGGATGGAAGCGACCTGAACAGATCATCGAGTCTGACCCCCTGCCATGGCAGGGAAGAGCACGGGGGTCAAACGGCCCCAGCAAGGTGTCTGCCCAGCCTCCTCTTAAAGCCCCCAGGGTAGGAGCCAGCACCACTTCCCTTGGAAGTTGGTCCCAGACCCTAGTCGCCCTGACCCTGAAGTCACCTCCTGATAGCTAGTCTGAATCTCCCCTCTGCCAGCTTGTGGCCGTTATTCCTGGTCGCTCCTGGCGGTGCTCGGGGGAACAGGGACTCCCCCAGTGCCTGCTGGTCCCCCCTGACTAGTTTGTAACAGGCCACTAGATCCCCCTCAGCCTTCTCTTTTGGAGGCTGAACAGGTTCAGGTCCCGTCGCCTCTCCTCGTAGGGCCTGCCCTGCTGCCCCCTGACCATGCGAGTGGCCTCCTCTGGACCCTCTCCATGCTGTCCACATCCCCCCTGCAGTGCGGCGCCCAGACCTGGACGCAGTCCTCCAGCTGCGGCCTGACCAGTGCCGCACAGAGGGGAGGATCACCTCCCTGGGCCTGCTCGAGATGCATCTGTGGATGCAGGACAAGGTGCGGTTGGCCTTCCTGACCGCGTCCTCACACTGCCGGCCCATGTGCATCTTGGCATCAGTGACGACTCCAAGATCCTTTTCTGCCTCTGCCCTGACGAGAAGGGAGCTCCCCAGCCTGTAGGTATGGTGCTGGTTCTTCCTCCCCATGTGCAGCACCTTGCACTTGTCGGTGTTGAATCCCATCCTGTTCTCGTCTGCCCACCCTTGTAACCTGTCTAGGTCCGATTGCAGACTTTTCCTCCCTTCTAGCGTGCCCACATCCCCCCACATCTTGGTGTCATCAGCAAATTTGAACAGGTGCTTTTTACCCCCTCGTCCAAGTCGCTGATGAAGATGTTGAACAGCGCGGGCCTGAGGACCGAGCCCTGGGGGACCCCACTGCCCACCTCCCTCCGGGTCGAACATGTCCCATCCACCACCGCTCTCTGAGCGCGGCCCTCCGGCCGGTTGGCGACACATCTGACCGTGTGGGTGTCCACACCACAGCCCCCAGTTTCTTAATGAGAACGGGGTGAGAGCCAGTGTCGAAGGCCTCCTGGAAGTCCAGGAAGACGATGTCCACTGCTCCCCCTGCGTCTAATGATTTGGTGACCTGGTCGTAGGAGGCACCAGGTTGGTCTGACAGGACCTGCCGCTCATGATCCCGTGTTGGTTGCCCCTAAGCATGATCTCCCCCCCGGCCCCTCATGGACATGTGCCAGGATAATTCTCTCAAAAATCTTGCCCAGGATTGAGGTAAGACTGACTGGCCTATAGTTCCCCAGGTCCTCCTTCCTCCCCTTTTTGAAGATGGGAACCACAAGTCCTTTTTAAAAAAGGACTTCTTGTTGTCCTTGTTCTGGGTCGCTAGTCCCAGTTCCTTCTCCGCCTTGGCCTTCCTGACCGCCCCCCTGCATCCCCGAGCAACTGAGGTATAGTCCTCCCTGGGGATGGCCCCTCCCTGCCATTGGGTGTGTGCCTCCTTTTTAGTTAGGAGACATTCCCAGACGCTTTTAGTGAGCCATGGGGGCTTTTGTGCCCTCTTGCCCCCTTTGATCCGTGTTGGGATTACCTCCCTTTGGGCTTGGACAATCATCTCTTTAAGTGAGATTATGGGAACATGTCCACCATGCCCAGGCATGACAGAAGCTTGAATCTCTGCATGCCGAACCTATAATTCTAACTAGTCTGTTAATCCCCAGGGCTGGATCCTGTGAAAGGATCTGTGTGGTTTCAGGGGGGTAGAAATACAGATCTGACTTTCATCAGAAAAGGCAAAATATAGATTTTGCATTCTTCCGGCTGTTTATCTGAACCCAAATTTAAAACAAGTGAACATATTCCCCCAGCTCTAAAAGTATTTTCATAGACAATTAAAAAGGTCCATTTCTACTTGGTCCCATCTAAGCAGGTTAGTCAGTCATTTAATCCCTTCGTCTTTTCCGTATGTTATAAAATGCATAAGAGCAGTGTTTCTCCACCTTTTTAGGCTTGAGGGACACATTGGAAAATGCCAACTCCTAGTTTTTACTTGTTTTTTGACTTCAGAAAAATAATAGAGCAATTATTCTGTTGCAAAGAACTCAGAAAGACCACAACAGTTAGAATGGTTTTAACACAATGGATGCCTATTTGAAAAGTCTGGACTTACCTTGTGAATCATGTTTGCACACCTAACACTGCTAACACTGCATAGCATCCTACAGCAGCCTTGAAAAGATCTCAAGACACCCCAAGGTGCTGTGATACCCTGATTATCACTATAGTGTATTCTTCAGTTCATTTGGTGTATTGAGATATCCAAGATGCAGTTTTCTAGCAGAGAATTTTGTTTTTACAGTCTCTCCCCCATTCAGTTTTGTTTTAAATTCCCTTATGGGATTTCTTATTCAAGGCTGGTTGCTCAGTATGAAGGTTACAGTCAAGAAAAATAGGACACTTACACAGCAAAATATTCAATACTTTGGATCAGAGAGTGCTTTTTGTTCGGTTCTGCTAAGACAATGGGCAAAACAGAAAGTTTCATCTTCAAGTTCTTGTATATGTCACACTGGAAGCCATGCTGATTGATTACTGCCCCACGTATGCACACTGAGAGGTATAAAAGGCTCGATGCAATATCCAGCCATGTCAAATGAAGTTTTTGCATTGATGTCAATAGAATTTGGATCAAGTCCACACATAGCTAGTTCAACCAAAAATACTCCTCCTACTTGCATGGCATTAGGAGATTTGCTTCAAAACTAAATACAAGCCACCTGGGGCAAGATGATTAACCCCCAATTAAAGCGATTGCTGTTCTAAATAGCAGACTCAAGGAGCTGATGGAACACCAGGGACTGGAATAGTCTTAGCTCCAGCCCACCCGCTGGCGAATACAATTCACTGCCGGCTCTACAAAAATGGAACTGCAAGAGCAGACTAAAAGTTACTTCTGAAAAGCACAAAGTTTGGGGAGAGGATTTCTGATGCAGTGCGGAACTGCTCTGCATTCAAAGCCAATTGATTGCACAGTTTTCTGAGCCATTATTCCCTCCCACTCTTTCTTCCTTCACAATGGATATCACAGCGTTTTTCGACGCCTGCAATTTTGAGTGTTCTCTCGTCGAAATAATCAAATGGCTAAGAGGGCTGATTTTTGCAGGGAAGATCTGTCATTAAATAACAAGGGAACAATGGTATTTCCTCCCTCCGCAAGTGGGCCATGTTATGTAATTCTCCTAGTTATAATCCATCACCTATGGTTTGCAAGACTGCAGAGAAATCTTGTGGCAGCCCAGTGATGTCTCCACCAGGTCACGGTGTCCTTATAGCTAGGTGCTTTCAACTCACGGGATCTCCAGGTGCTTCTAAGTCATTGTGTCCTTGGCTCACGGTACTTTCAGGTCGTCATACTGCCTTTATGATGCCTTCAGCTCTTCCTTTGACCGAGTATGTTTATGCAGCAAATGAAAGGGGAATTGTGGCCTTCTCTGTACCAACCTCAGTCTACCAGTGGCAAAGATGTGGCATGGGCCTTAGTATGGGCTATGAACTTGAGTGTGTTGGTACTTGGGCTTGTACAGCCTGTGCTTAAGCTCTCAGCATGGTGGTTACCCACATTATTGGATTAAAGCTAGCAAGGTATCCTGTCTGCACTACATTGGCATTAGACATGCCCCTGGTGACATCAAACCTCTGGGTGAAATTTTTCTGAATCCATTAAGGATGCTAGCCTGGCCATCAGCAAGCCCCTTCCATCAAAATCAGTTGTGCCCCTGCAGCCGAAGTATACGCTTCCAATGGCAAAGGGGCGGTGCATCTCATACTAGCTTTCCATGTCTCCAAAAAATCCAGTAATAATGACAATGATAACTCCAAGCGTGAGCACATAAATCTCAGCCGTATACCAAAGTACAATGCGGCTGCAGCCTGATCATTTTACATTCTGTTGCTAGCAACTGTGTTGCAGTATTAATAATCTTTTGGTGTAAAATTACTGCATTTTAAAATTTCATTATGTCTTTATGTCATGGGACATAAAGCAGAGGAAAACCTAATTAAATTACCTAAAAATATAGCTGTTACTTCTCTGCAGTGGAGATGGGGAAGGCACAATAAAGATGTGGGCCGTGAGATACAAGGCCAGACTGCAAGGAAAACAAAACAAAAAAAAAAGCAATTTTAGTTGAGAACACAGTTTCAAGGTGCCGTGTGTGTAGCAAAATCACTTGATGTCACCTGGAAGGAGAGTTTTTGATGGAATTCAACTCTTTAAATTCACAGCAAGATCTAAACCTGAGACCTTCAGTGCTACAAATGTGACCCTTTCCGGCTGTAGCTAACAAGTTCCCTCTGTGATGCCTGGAGCAGATGCCCAACCTTCTCATGTGGACCCCACGAGGGATGGATGTGTGAAGATGCTCACTCCCTAAGGAGCACAACACTGGCACAAATGTCATCAGCTACGATTGCCTTGAAGTCAGTGGTCTTATGTCAGTGGTTGTCCCCAGCTTTATGCTGCTGTGACCACCAGACCAGCTGAATCCCATTTCCGGTATGAGTTGGGGACATGCCACAGTGGAGCAGGGGCTGAGGGGATGGGGCAGAGCTGAGTTCAGGGCACTTGGTCTCCCACTAGTGTGAACTCCGTCGCGTGCTTATTCCAGGGACAGTCAGAGCAGACCCCAGATGTTCTGGCTGACTGTCAGGGAGCAGGGAGCTGCCTCTGCAAGCCATCTTGGCCCTCTCCGTTGAGCTTAGCTTAGCTTGGATATCATGGAGAGTGTGGCTCATTCTGTCCCCTGCTCCATCACCACTCGCTGCCCTTGGCCTCTGGCAAGTCACTTAACAACCCTGTGCCTTATTCCTTCCATCCAGAAAATGTGGATCATAGAGGGGATCTGGAGTGGGACCATGGTCTGGACCCTCCCATATGTTGTGGGGCTAGAGCTGATAGCAGCCTCCAGGCTTCACATAATAGAGTGAGCCCAGGACCTTGACTTTTGGGAAAGCTTGTGCCACATGCGATCCTCCTGGCTGGGCTGTCACTTACCTACCTGCTTGGGATGTCCCGAGGCATAAGGAGCTGATGGCTGTGATGTATGTTGAGATCCTTCAGCAAAAGGCCTTAGAAACACAGAGTGCCTCTAGGGAACAGTAGTTCGGCTCTGGGAAGTGACACAACTGTTGCTCATCAAGTCCTTGTTGTCACCCTGACATGCTTTTTGGGGGGCTTTGTGCTGCATCTCCTCACAAGGCAAGGGTGCCTTTCTGCTAAAAATTGGCAACTCCTTCAGATTGCATTTTAAAGCTCATGCGACCCACCAGTCCTGTCCTGTCATGCCTTGCTGGCCAGTCCAGCTGTTAATAAGGAGAGTCCTTGGGAGACATCATCACGCTGGTGATAAGCAGAACCTATTAGACCTGGCCTTGAAGGAAAGGCCACCCCCTTCCTCGAGTCACTCTTTGTAAGCTTGGCACAAGCGGGAAGGCGGTGATGAACAAGACTTCTCCCTTCATCTCTCCACCTGGTGACCCAAGCCCCAGCTGGCATGTATTTAAAGGTCTGAATGTGCTGATGGTCCTCACTCATTTTTCATACCACTCTCTTGACCCATTTCCAGCTCTTCTACAGCTCTTTCTTCCGGGCTCACAAGCTGCTGCACCTGGCTGGTTGTTTTATGGTTCTTGTGGTGTGTAGCTCTCCCCAGAGTCATGGGGGTGAGAGTGGGAGGTTAGTTAAGTGACTAGCACCTGTCTCATGAAGTGTTTTTGGTACTAGGAAGAGACACCTTGAGCTGGACTCTGTTCATGATTAGCCAGCAGAACATCCAGCCCTATGGTGCAATGCCTGCCTAAGAAGTCAGCCTGCCCCCTTGTTGCTCTAGGAGAAATAAGTGGATTTACCTAAGTGGATTTGCCTAAGTGGATTTGCCAAAAGCACTTTCTGAAGTCCCCAGGATGTTCTCCTTGGAGATTTTCCATCCAAGCCCCAGGCCGGTTGAGCATCTGGGCTCAAAACCTAAGGCTGTGGATAACAAGTTAGATGAACTTGGGAACATTAGCAAGACAGTCCGGTCTGGGAAGCTGTCTACCAATCTTCTGGGATACAACCAGGCACTTGTAGGAAATTGGAAAATGAGGCTGTCTAATGATTTAGAAAAAGTTCAGAGGGTTAGACTGTGTCGAGTAATAGGAGAGAACAAGCCCGGTGACTGCTTTAATTGGGGATATCTCATTACAACCCAGCCAGCACACAGCACACTGATGAGGGCTGCTGTTCCCAATGGCCCTCTGGGAAATCATTAATTAGAGGTGCCCCGGTAACAGCTGTGCTGGAGACACCGCCTGTGTCGAACGCACTGAAAACCGTACAGACCCCAATAAAATGAATTTAAGCAGTGTCATGCAGCACTTCAGAGCTGGCGCATGCATATCCATGTACTACAGGAGCCAGTGTCCCCAGCACCATCTGTGCTGGCTTACATAGCGTGCTACTGTAGCAGGGAAACACCAGAGTACCAAGATGCACTGAGTCTTGTTCTGTGAGACAGTGGGATGGACTCTCTTGTGCTGAGGGCCCAAGTCCTGAGTGGGCAAGTGGAGCTGCCATCCCCACTTCTTCAAGGAGGTGGCAGCGCTTTTGCAATGCTAGCCAATTAAATTGCTATGGTGAGGGCACTCTGGCATGGCGGTTATATCATGAAGATTGGCTTGTGGGGGTGCTGCTTAATTCCCCTCCTTCTTCCACCTTGTTAAGATATCAAGCACAGAAGGAGGAGCCATACTACCAAGCCGTTGAGTGCGGTGTTTTTTTTAAATTGAATAGTAGATTCATTTTCCATGGAAGGACTGGATCCTCTCATTGCTGTAAATGACAATTCAATGCTCTGACAGGTTTCTTCCATCTCCTGCTCCTCCAAGCATCTCCGGTTGCATCTTCTTGACTTACCAACCTTCTTCTCCAGTTGCATTTTGCATTGGGTGCTCCTTTCCCTTCACTGGGAAGGCCTTTCTTTGCCATCTCTCTTTGTGTCTCTTGTTAGAACAGTTTATCCACGAAAGGCTTGGTGATCAGTGCTGAACGTTGGTATCAGGCATGGTGGGTGACTTGCCAGAGCTATGTTCAAACTCACATCCACTTCTACATTCAGAGGCCCTGATGTTAGTCATTGCCTTGAAAATGGAGCTTCGTGGTAGGAATGGCAAGCAGGCCTTCCCTTCAAGGCCAGAATGGCTACTCCACATAGATCTAGCCAGCTGGGCTTTTACTGTCCTGCACTTGCTAGTAGTGGATCCAGTGGGAAGGGGGTTAAACCAGGAGTTTTTAGGACTTGTGCTGGATATTGATGCTCCTAGATACTGATTTCACTCCAGTCCTATTGCTTTCCTCCAGCTCATCCTTCTAAGTCTGAGACTTTTATGGGTTTGCTGCCAGCTTCTCTGTTGCCTAAAGCACTGGTGTTTAACTCCACTCGGGCAGATGCAGCCTGATGGAAGCAATTGCTTCATGCACCCCCATCTCGTTCCAGCGCGTGCCCATGTCTGCTGTGAGATTGTGCACGTAGGGATATCCACAAACTCTTCTTTGCACGGAAGCTGCCCTACCTCATCAGACTACTGGTCTGCTTCCTCCACCCTCCTACCTACATCAGGGATCAATGCTTCAGAGATAGGCAAACCGCCCCCCGCAATCCATAATTCACCCAATCCATTAGCCTGGGTGCGTCATGTGTGATGGGGTCAATTCCTTCCTGACCCTGCAGCGAGCTCATATCCTGAAGCTTCAACCTCAGTTACCCTTGTCACTCTCTCAGTGCATATAGACAAACATTATGAGGTCATAAAATTCCCCAGACCTCTCTAATATACAGCCACAGCAATGACCTTCTGCAGCAACACCCTCCATATGGCGCAGTGCTGATTGTCTGCTGTGCCTTTATTTTTATTATTACAGTACTTCTGATTGCAGCGTGCCTCCGTGCAGATTAAATTGAGGAGCGCTTGTGACAGCCTGTTTAATCCCAACGCTTTCCAAATCAGGACTCAGCCCATCCTTTCCCCCCCGTGCATTAAACAAGCCAAGATTTCGCAGCCCCTTGTCCCAGGCGAGTCTGGTCACTTCTCTCACTTTCTCTCACCCTCATTTGGACTTTCCCAGTGCCTTGTTTGGGATGGAGAGACCAAAATGTTGGTGGTATAGTTGGGAAGGGCTAGGGTATATGTGCAAAGCCAGATTGGTGAGGTGAGGTGATCTCTTACATAACATGGGGAGAGATATCTGGCGCGGTGTTGGCCATACAATGCCCAGAAGAGAGAGAACCCTTGTGAGAGGGCATTTTTGTCCCAAAACTTATCTAACACCTCTCCACACCATACAGTTGGGTCTTTAGATATGACAAGCCTTGGGTCTTACAAGAGCTACCCTGGGGGTTTTTAGCACCTCTTGTGTAGCACGGAGTGAGGTGGACCATCCTTCCTGGACGCATCCCAAATGCACGGATGCTCAGAGAATTGGTGGGGGGGGAAGCTAGGCAGAGAGAGCAACTCTTGTTCTGTGCCAGGCAGGCAAGGCCGTCGAAATCCAAACCTTTCCAATACATAATGTGTGCGGCTTGCTGTGCAAAACCCGCTGCGCTGTTGCTGAGGCAACGGTCCATGCCTCGGCCCCGCTGTCAAGGATATTTCCAGCCCCTCTCCTTTATTCCTTTCTGCTCTTTTGTCTCCTTATTGGCTTGAATAGAGTGAGGTTTATCTGCTTTCTTACAGATGCAGCAGGAAAGTTTTTGTTCGAACCTTGGGACAAGTTCTGTCTCTGCACGGCAAATCATTCAGGCCTTTGAAGTCGACTGCATGTTCGGTGGAGCCATGATTGAGTTAATGGAGCTTTGTAGCTAGAGATGAGTCAGGAGGTGGAGGAGGCAGATGGGGAAAGGCTTCTGGTTTAGGACTGGGTATATGTAGTTCAGACAGATCTCCACACCTACACATCAGGTTTCTCCAGCGTAGCTGCAGAAAGGTGGGTGCTTTCGATGCGGGGGAACCTCAGCAGTGTTTCCACCTGTGGTTAGCGGCAGTCACGGGATCTTTTTCCCATTATGGGGCTGGCTGGAGTCATCCCGAGAGATCTGGTCCAGGCTGGTGCACTACGGTGGGGTAGGGCTAGCTTCAAGGACCAGAGTCTTCCAGGAGCACAACCTGCTTTGCAGCAGGGACCTTCCTACACTGAATTGCCCAGTCAGGAGCCTGATGAACCAGAGGCAGATTTGGTTAGGACCTCCCAGTTTTGCCCCTTCCTATGTCTTGCTGAGGCTTTTTGCATGAACTGTTTTTCCTGCACTCCAAAGCCCACACTGGCTCCTAGGTCTACATTTTACTTCTTCCTCCAAGCTCTTCACAGGCACAACCAAACTACTAAGCCCAAATACATCAACATTTCCAGCTGGGATCCAGGCCTGTCAAGCATGCCCTTCTGCAGCTCAGTATAATGTGCTATTGTTTCTCTCTTCCTTTTTTTCTTTGTCATGCAGTCACTGGCCAGGCTTGCTCCCTCAGCACACAATAAAAAAAGCATTCACTGGCACGGACGGTAAGACAGGAGATAATCTGACCCAGGGGTTCCAAAGCTGCAGGTGTATTTAAATTACATGCAAAGATTTACCTTAAAAACCTCACATAATATGCATCTGTAGAAGCCAATAAACAAAGAAGTCCCAATCTGATGGCTTTCAGGGCACTTTGCTGAGCTCATCTTTCCCCCAGGGCATGTGGAAATGGTGAGCAAGAGGCATCATTAAACCTCATAGCACAGGACATTCGTTAACTGCAAGACCGTTTCAGGCTGGACGTAAGGAAGAATGTCTTTACTGTCCGAGCCCCCAAGGTCCGGAACAGTCTGCCAGCAGAGGTGGTTCAAGCACCTACATTGAACACCTTCAAGAGTAAATTGGATGCTTATCTTGCTGGGATCCTGTGACCCCAGCTGACTTCCTGCCCTTTGGGCGGGGGGCTGGACTCGATGATCTCCTGAGGTCCCTTCCAGCCCTGATGTCTATGAAATCTATGAAATTATCTACATATGGATGGGGAAACTGAGGCATGGAGTGGTCGCATGGTTTGACTCACATCATAGAGGAATCCTTGGCACAGCCGCTCAGGAGTGCCTGATCAAACCCATGGTTTCCTTTCCACCCTCACTTTTTTAATACTGAGATGCAATCAGGGGCTTAAGAAGCTGTAAGTCTGTATCTGATGTGCAAAATAAGTCCCCAATCTCAAATGTCAGAGTCCTGCCTGCCTATCTTCTATCTTAAGCAAAGGCTGCTCACTGCTCAAATGTGCTGTTCATGCATCTTAGTTAAAACTACCTAAAATGATACATAATTTATTGCCCCAAAGCATCTGGAACATTTAACTTCATTGGCGACAGAAAGCTTACACTCATCTCCACCTTAAAAGCATGTATCACTACATACCACTTGGAGCAAGAGAGAACAAGGATCAAAGAAGAAAATATGGAGTGAAATAATGATTATGTTAGCAGACAGTAGAACAACTAAATGGAAAGAGACTTGTCATCATGCAAATAAAACTTAAATGGCTCCTTGCTTTGTAGAAAAGAAGAGTTTTCAATAGCCCGGAGGAGATGTTTAAAATGCATTCAATACAGCAGGCAATAACATTGGGCCCGTTCTTCAGATAAACAACCTATTTTGGTGCATTGCAACATGATAGAGACTGAAACAGCTCTGAAAGCAATTACACCTCGGAGACTGTAGGCAAAGTGGAGAAGTGTTTTGCAATCATCGTGCTGAGTGAAATGTAAATGGAGCGGCCTGTCGCAGCCGCTGCACGTTAGGTGACGCCACAAATGCTTGGCAACCCCATCGCAAAGGGCAGATGAGGTGAAAAGGTCCCCTTTACGTACAATAGTGAGGTGTGCAATTTGGGCTGAGCTTGCCTTCCATCTTTTTGGATGCTGGTGACTGCGTGAAACCCAGGAAAATATCACCTCGGAGGTTTCCAACGTTTTTCACAGAAGTTTAGGGCTGGAAGGGACCTTGTGAGATCATCGCATCCAGCCCCCAGCTTTTGATCTGGTTGCTACAGACTTGTTAAATGCAAACAAAATGGGACCACTGTGTCATGAGCAGCATCGTTTGAAACTAAACTAACCAAAAACCTCACAGGAAACGATCACGGGGTAACCCACATAAATATCAAAGGGCTGACCCATTAACTACTAAGGCCTACACGGCCTAGGCAAAAATTAAACCCTAAACCCAAGTGTGAAGACCTGTTTAATAAAAAAAAAAAGATGGACTAAATATGGTTATAGACAAAACGGACACCAACAGCCATGGTAGTCTCTTACCATCATATATACATTTCACCATCATATATGTTATTTCTTGACTATACTCCATGCCCACATCCCCGTCACTTACAAATGATGCATCCCCATTACAGATGTTGCCAGATAACATCATCCTGCCTAAAGTCCTGTGGACCATTGTGGGTTGTTCTGTGTCAGCCTTGTGTTTTATTGGAGGAGCACGTTGTCGTTCAATGTCTGGCCCGAGGACTTTTAGAAGGAACCAGAACTGCTCCGCACAGCTGAATGAAGCTCCTGGACAAAAGACCCCTTTAGCGGTGTGTCCTACACAGGTTTGTAAGAGGGTATACCTTGCCCTGTACTTCCATACCATAGCTACCCATGCCATGAGTAGCTGCACAGAGGAAGAGTCGCTTCCAAGGACCCACTTCTTTGGCACCTCTGTACCTGCTGGCAGGAGATGGTGGCAATGAGATGGCCAGTGGCTGATGGGTGCAAACTGCATCAGATATAGAATCATAGACAATGAGGGTGGCAGGGACCTCAGGAGGTCACATCCGGTCCAACCACCTGCTCAAAACAGGACCAGCCCCAACTACATCATCCCAGCCTTGGCTTTGTTTAGATGGATCTTAAAAACCTCCAAGGATGGAGAGTCCATCACCTCTCTGGGTAACCTGTTACAGTGGTTTACTATGCTCCTAGTGAGAAAGTTCTCCCTAACATCCAACCTCAACTTCCCTTGCTGCAACTGGAGCCCATTGCTCCTTGTTCTGTTGTCTGCCCCCACTGAGGACAATCCCGCTCCATCCTCTTTGGATCCCTGCTTCAGGGCATGATGCTCTGGGAAGCAGGAGATAAACTGTGGCTCTGCTTTCTGAGGTGCTCCAGTGCCTTGCCTCATACAGGCATCTCAAGGCAAAGCCATGACTTGTGCAAAATAAGCTGCTTTCCTAATTTGCTTCTGGACTATTAGTACTGCAAGCAGAAGTACCTTATTTGAAGTGCAGAGACAAAATGCCTGGCTTTGATCTAGGAGTCTCAGAATATCACTAAGATCATACCTGACAAATAAAATCCCAGGAAATGCCACTGGAGATCCAACCACATTTTAGACTTGACACACGATGCTAGGATGTTGTCCCTGGAGATTTGCCCAAAGCGGGGGGCAGCTCTACGGTGTTGTGTGGCCCAACTGAAATTAGACAGGTCTGGCACTGGCCATGACTTCATTTCAATGCCAAAGCTTCCAATTTTGACATGAATCACTAGGCTGGGATAGTAATAAAGAAATAACATTTTGAAAGCTGGTGGCAGGAAAAAGAAAAGCTGCTACTTTGCAGAAAGAGTGATGAGGAAGAAAGCTAACTATAAAAAGCAGTTGACCTAAGAAATCTGCAGTCCTCATATTCCCTTGGGGTTATTAACTGGACCCTTTGACTTCCACCCTATCAGAGCCCTTATGGATCCTGTTGAAATTTCAGTGCTTTCAAAAGAGCACTCCATTTACAAATATCTCATATAGATGGCAACTCAGTTTAACTTAATGCAGCCTTTGAGTATGCTGCTTGAACTGAAGGCACATTAAAACACAGGATAGTGTTTTAGCTACTTTGTCCATGAAATTGCCTGGACAGAAGAAAGGAAAAAATTTGCTGACGCCTGATTTTTGTTAAGGTCCATAATTAATAATAAACACATCTGCTAGGAAAGAAAGGGAAAGCACTGCTCTCTTGCAAAGCGGGGGGGAGGGACATATTTTATTCCGTCCGATGCTATTTAAAGAAAGGCACCAACTTGGAAATATTTAGGTTCATGTGAGTCCAGCAAAGTTGGGACTAAAGGTGACATTCTCCATGTGAGCTCGTAGCACAGCATTACAACTTACATGGCATTGCTTAATCTCTTATGAAGCCACTAGAGCAACGAGGACTGTACTGCTGTAATCTGCCTTTCACCAAAGAGTGAGCTGTCTGCTGATGTTCCCCAGAAAAGCAGGAACAAACCCTTTGTTCCCACAACATCCTGCTTCACTCTGTGTCCCTCTGTGTCCTCAAGGAAGGTTGTATGTCTGCCTTGGGTCCCCCTTTCAGAAATGGGGCTTTATTCCCAGGGAGGTATGTCAAGTGCCCCTTAGAGTCATTAGGAGCCTATTAGTACCCCAAAGCATTGCCTACATTAGCAAAGGATTTAAGGAGAGGAAGGAAGGGCTTTGAAATCCAGCAATGCTGGGACCTCTAGAAATGGTGTCACATGTTCACTTACAACACCTGCAAATCATTGGATGACGTGATGTGCTAACGTTGGTACTTGTTGAAGATTGGCATTCATTTGTTACAACCTGACTCTCCAAAAGCCTAGATTTGAAAGCTCACAAAGCACTTGAGCTGCTGCTCCATGGCAGTGGAGCGAGGAGTTTGCGCCCAGCGCCACAGTTGTTCACAGCCTTCATGAAAGGTTGGAAAGAAGGCTGAAGGAACCAGGGTTAGTGAGTCTGGAGAAGAGAAGGCTGAGAGGAGATATGAGCACAGCCTTCCAGGGTGTGATTATAGAGAGGGTGGAGATAGATTATTCTCTAGCCACAGAGGACAGAGCTGGGAGCAACCGTCTCAAGCTGCAGCAGGGGAAACTGAGGTCAGAGATGAGGAGGACCTGTCTGACCTGGAGGGGGTCAAGCATGGGAACAGGTGGCCTAGAGAAAGGCTGGAAGGGACCTTGGAAGATCATCGGGTGCATCCCTCTTCACCAGGCAGGAAAAAGATGACCTTGTGAGGTCCCTTCTGGCCCTACTTTCCCATGATTTTGCGTTATTTCTGCCCCGCGGGGGTTAGCCATTGCTCTCCCCAGCTTCTCTGTCCCCCTGCTTGCTCTGCTCGTTGGGTTGAGGGCAAGCCCTCTTCCAGCCCCCAGGTCTGCTGAGCACCAGCATCTGCTCAGTCTGTTGACAGGAGCAATGATGAAGAGCCAGTTTACGCTCCTCGGGACTGCAAAGAGTCACAGCCTGGGTGCCCCCCAGGAAGCATTGTGATTTACTGACTGCTCAGCAGCCTGTGGGATAACATCCCCCTCTCCCCGGAACAAGCAGATCTTCCCTATCACGCTTCCCCAAGGTGGCTCCTCTCTTTTGAAGGCCTGTTTTCCTTCTAGCTCCAGGGAGTTATTGATGGGGTAGTGTGAGCACCTAGCTACCTCAGCTCTGGGCAGCAACCTGGGGCTCATTCACCCAGCTTCTCAGGTAGGATTTCAGCCCATGCTGAGCCACTGGTGGCCATGACTTGTCTCCTACCAGGTAGCAGTTCACGGTGCTACAGTCACTCCTGCGACTGTTGCACACACAGGCGTTCTGCTCAGTTTGCAATTGCGCTCCAGGGCTGCAGCCAAGACCGTCGTGCTGAAGTCTTAGCCTCGAAGGCATCCACAAGCCACCGATGCTGGAGAAAAGCAAGCTCTCTGTGTCTGAGAGGAAGTGTAGCAAGGTCAGGCTTGATTTTTGCCAAACCCAAATCAGCTTGTGGCTAGGATCTGAGACGGAGCTCATCCAAATCCTAGCAGTTCTGGGAATCCAAAGAAATGATTTCCTCTCAAGCAGAAAGTCAACATTTCCCTTGTGCTTTGGCCAGAAAAGCGGAAAGAAGAAAACCAAAACTGGAAAAGGCACTAGAAGCCCAGGGCTTTGATTTTCAGGGACGTTTTTTTTTCCTGTGTGAGAAAACCCGTCAACCTCTTTTGCGCCGGGTCAATTTGGGAAGTCAATTACATTATAGAAATACTGTCACCAGGTAATAGAAATCACCGCCATCGAAATGTGAGAGCAGCCTCATCAGGAGCCTTAAAAATGTTGACAGTTGAAAGAGATGGAGAATTTCAATGAGAGCTTGGCACATTCCTCCTTGTCATTAGTCAGCTCACAATATTGATCCTGTTAGCAATTTGGGGGTTGTCAGGGTGAGACCTACGTGTGATTATTCCCAGGCTTATGAATAGGAATTTTCCCTCGCTTTGACAGAATTAGGTTTACTGTTGTAGGGAAAAGTGCGGTCGCATCTTGTTCCCTTGCCGGTGATGGCATGCGCGCTGTTTGAATGCTTCCCTTGGGAATGGGGACAGTGTTTTTAATTCTGAAACCCCCTGGCTCCCATGATGTTTTCCCTTCCAGTGCTTTGTTCTGTGCTGGAAATATAGACTCTTCCAACTGGGAGACATGGTTTCTCCTCGCCAATACTGTTCTCTGCACAATCCCATCCACAACTAATGTCTTCTCTTTTTCATGTCCACTAATAGTGAGTGGTTCATTGGGTGCCCAGCAGTACCCCACTCCCATCACCGGACTCCATCCTGGGCCAAGGTTTCGTAGCCTCTTGCTCATTCATATTCTGGAAGTCAGGACTGGTGCAAATAAGGGCTCAGGCATTTCTGTTGGTTTGGAGGAACAACCTTCCAGCCAGAGCCGATTAGCATCAAGAGACCTCCAGAAATGGTCCAGTTAGAATAATTCAGGAAGGCAGAAGGAAAAGATGTATTTTCCTGAATGTTTTTCCCCTTACATAACATAACCAAGATTACCCAGATGCCTCCTGTGCCTGAAAACATAAAATCAAACCCAGAGCAAAGCCAGGATCTGCTCCATGCCCCAATCTGAAAATAGCCAGCTTCAGCCATAATGGACCCAACTCCTCTCCTCTTTTACACACAAGCACTGGGGTTTCCTTGCTCTCAGCAAGCCTTGTCTAAGCTTCATGCATGCCTGGAAAGTCAACCGACTCGCAGCCCCCAGGAATTGGTTCCTCTTGTGATGTTCTGGTGCAAGCAGACGTTATGGGTCGTCCTTGGTGCCTACCCCACAAAGCAGAGCTCAGCTGTTCAGCTCACGTCTTGAGTTATTGCTCATGCTTTTTGCTCTGGGTGTTCCCCAGCTCAAGCCTCACAGCTGTGTCTCGGGATTCACGGCGTTTAAGGTCAGAAGTTCTTAGCTTGGTCACTTGTTTTTGACTAAAGCATGCCTTATATATAGGTAAGGCACCTTCCAGAGAGGCATCCTGCCCTGTTCTGAAAAAAAAACAATGGATGAAGAATCCACTGTATCTCTGAGAAGCTTGTGCCAGGGGTTAATTGCCCTCGATATTACAGTAAAATGTGCCTTATTCCTAACTGGAGTATTTCTGAGTTTAGCTTCCAGCCATTTATACCTTCCTCTGCTCAAATAAAAAGCCCTTTAGTACCTGGAATTTTCTCCCTGTGAAATTATTTATCCCCTGTCATCAAGCTACCTCTCAATCTTCTTTCCAATAAGCTAAAGAGATTGAGCTCTTTAAGTTTCTCATTGTGAGGCATTTTCTCCAGCCCCTGAATCATTTCACGGAGTTTTTTTCCCCTGAACTCTTTAATTTTTCAATGTCCTTTTAAGCATGCAAACACCACCCTGGATGCTGTATTCCAGCAATGGCCCGATCACATTGTTCATAGTGTTAAAAACTCACCTTCTTGCTCCTATTAAGGAGTGCCATGTTTATCTGGTGATCTCAGGCTGGGACTCTGAAACAGGCCTGAAGGCATTAGGTGCCCAGAGCCTGTTTATCGCTCTCAAGTAGGAGTTGCATGCTATATCTTTGCAGTCCTCGGCTCCAGCGATCCATTGTGATACCCTACAGAACTGGAAAGTCACAGATATCTCTGCATAGCTCTAACAGGCTCGCTCTGTTGTTATTAGCAGGTTCATGCTACTCCCGGTGGGTTAACCAAATGCCTATTTTATCCCATTTAAGTCCTCAAGGATTTAAGCAGCTACACTTTATCCACAGCTCCCAGCAAGAAGCCACTGTCTGGTGAGCACGCTGGATGTTTGCGTTTCCCCGGAAGAACGACGTTGCCCTTGTGATGCGGAGCACACGCGACAGGGAGCTCAGCGACAGGTCAGAAGATCCAAGCACTCGACAGCTTTCGATGTATTGGGGACACCCTTTTCACAAGTGCTGGGGATTCCTGGCTGCGTATTTCTGCACAGTTGCAAAGTAGCATGAAGCTGGGACCTCCCCCCGACCCCAGCATCCTCTCTCCATTTAGATGAATCGAGCATGACTTTCCATTACACCTTAGCGCTTGTGTGCGTTAAATAGCACATGGCGGCACTGTGATGCTCTTGCCAAATTCCAGCTGCGTCATGGCATTTTGCATAGCTGCAGGATATTGCTTTTGTTGCCTTGTATCCTGGCATGTTCTCCTCTGCTGGACAACTAATGTGCTTCCGCCTAGAGGGGGCTGCATTTCAGTTGCAAATGATCTGCTCATTAGCTGCATATCAGGTTTGTCCTGTGCATTGGTCAAGTCCTTCCTCAGATCCTTCAAACTGTCTTGAGTCTGCACTCTTGGTCGTGCCAGCACAGGGGCCTGCCTGAGCACAGGGAGCTGGACCCAATGATCTGTAAGGTCCCAGCCCCTAACATCCATGAAACTACAAAACTATGAGATTCTTGTGCATCTTGGGATTGCACAGTTCAGTCCATGGCAGCCTGCAGCTCCAGAGTGGGGAAACTAGAAAAATATCATTTACAAATAATGATGCAGGAAAAAAATCATGCTAATAAATAGGTCTGAGTCAAAGAGCCCATGTCCAATTTCTACCCCACCAGTGAGAGCGGACAGAGGTGGAAGTCAAGCTAGGGAGCAGGTTAATGAGTTGGAGGGTGGCCGTAGCAGTGTGATCCTCTCTATCAGGAGGAGCCAGTGCCTGAACTCTTTTACTCTGGTGTCAATCCAGAGTAACTCCTTTCAAATCATCCTGACTTAACAGGAGTCTGTCCAGACTTCCCCTGGTGTCAGATCAGATCAGACGCTAGCCTGCAGCAGGCATCTTTTGACTTCCTGAAGGAAAGGAGCAGTTGAGGTTGAACGGCACCTAGAAGGTGGTGGGCGAACTGTCACAGGCCCTGAGCCCCGCAGAGAAGTTTAGCGGTTGCAGAGCCCCGGCGTGCTTGCTCCTGAATGCAGCGCTCGTTACCGTCATCGTTAATATTCTGCAGTGCCGAGGCCTTGTCACGCTCATCTCGCTCTGAATGCCAATGCCACGGAAGAGGCAGCCCTAGAAATGGGGCAACGCTCCCAAGAACAGCACGACTTTTAACTAGCTTCACTAACTAGACAGAGCTCAAGGCGGTTTCTGACTTCATGCTCAAGATGCTAAAAAAAAAGGTGGCTGTGAAGAGGCTGTCACTGCTGAGCGCCGTACTGCAGCACTGATTGCTCTCAGCGGCACAAAGCCTGGTGCTCAGGAACTAACTACCGGTCATTTCCAAATCATCTGTTTGTGCAGACAAACCTGTTTCAACCCACATGAGCTTTATTCCCTTCGGTGACTCCACCAAATTTCATCCCCATTGGAATATACCATTTAAAGTCTTTTCAGATGGAAAAAACCAGATGGAATAGGTACAGTAACTGCCCCAGAAAATCAGCCAGTAAAGAGTCTACCCTCCACTTCTGTGCTTCTCTTTATGTTGACCTGCCTTTGATCCCCATGTGAGGCCCTCTGTTCTCAAGGGAGAAGCATTTCTATTTTGTTAGCAATTTTACCCAAAAAAGGGGAAGAGGAAGAAAAAAGAAAGCTGTAATTCATAAGGACAGGAGGAGACACAGAAGAATTTCTGCTAAGGAAGCAAATCAGTCACTCCAGAGAGTAAGGTTCCCTATACATGGCTTTGTTGCCTTGCCATCTTTATATGATTTGCTTTTAGCAGCTGTTTGTGCTTAGAGGTAACATTCATGGCCAATTAACAGCAACTCTGGAAAGGAAAGTCTTCCAAAGATCATTATAACAACTGGATTTCCAGTTGGAGAGAACAAGCGCTGTGGAGTTGTGCTATCGCCCAGAGTATGTGCCGCATGGCTGGCTGTACAGTAACCGTGGGCATTTGCTACTGGTGCTTTCTGAGATGCCCCAACCACTGTTCTTCCCCCTGCATGCTGAAAGCGTCCAGATGAGATGCATTCATCATCGTGTCTGCGTAATGCCGTTGAGAAACAATGGCTCTATTATCTAAATCTTCACTCCTAAGCTATAAACTTAATAGACATTTCTGCCTAGACTTTTCTTAACCGCTTGCATTATAGCTCCGAGAATGAGTTCCAAGTTAATGTTCTTGGGGACTGGAGAAAACGTCTCCTGTGGATCCGGCTTTGGCTTCCAAGTTTCCTTTCCTTTTTATTCCCATCTATCCACTCAGCAGCAGTGATGGGGCTGGATAAGGTCTTGACCCTTGTTTCCGTTTCTGTGGTCTAGTATTCAGCCATGACTCCGTGGCTTGGATTGACAGTGGTGGGATTCTGGGGTGGTCTCTTATCCAAGCACCAGCCAGGCCCAGGACGGTGAGTATTCAAAATCAGATGGAAGCAAGCGTGTTCAGTCTGGCCGGCCGGGTTGTTGTTTTACAGCTTTGCCTTATATAGGATACAACGATTTCAAATTTGTTTTCTGGACAGACTCAAGCTGAAGGGATTTGGCAGCATTTTGACAAGGGGAATCATGGCCTGTGGCCATTCACTTAGCTTCCCTGCATTTCTGGCTGAGAGCTGTGTGGAGAGCCTTGCTTTGGGAATCTCCTGGTGATAGGGGTGATGGAAAAGCAAAGAGTTACCATTGCTCTGGTGCTTTGCTGGTTGTTTGTCCTGCATGCTAAAGAGGAAGCATGTTTGTGCAGGACTGCCAGCTTTACCCTGTGACATTTGTCGGTGCTAAAACGGAAGCAAAAATTACAGCGATCCAGTCAGAGACTTCCAGTGGGGAAGCGTGGCGTCCCTTCAGCCTGGTTTTTGAACTCGCCAAGTGGAGACTCAGTTTAGACATGCTACCGCCAAGACTGCGTGTGCAGATCAGTGAGTTGTCTGTGCAAGGGGATGCTTAATTACAAATTCAATATTGCTAACCCTCATGATTTTTGGCATTGTTCTTAAAGTCTATGCTTCAGGAATGTGGAAAACTTAGCTCTTTCTTTTCTCTCTCTATATAAATATAAATATAGACAAAAGAAAGAGCTAAGTTTTTCACATTCCTGACGTGTAGACTTTACGAACACTGCCAAAAATCATGAGAGGTGGCAACACTGAAAATGTGAATGCACCAGTGACACGTTAGGGCATGAGATTTAGTGTGCAAATGCAGCATCCACTTCTGCATCTTTTCCTGTACATTTGCTGGCCTCCAATTTGGCCTCATCACCCATTTTCCCACAAGCAGAAAGCTTGTTTGGAGCAAAGGTGCATGTCCCCTGTAGGTGTGCATAGTAATTTGCAGAGGGAGAGAGAGAGAGAGAGAAGCCAGGGGCCTTGTCCTGAAGGACTGGATCTCTGCAACGAGAAGAGGTGGGGAATTATAAGTTGAATGCGGGGAGGATCAGTGGCTTGTCTGACATCGCAAGGGGAGTTAGTGGTGATGCCTGGACTGAAACAGTGCTTGAGTCAGCTCATGCCTAAGAACATAGGACCGGACCAGGGTTTTCCCCCATACCACTAATCATCCCCATTGCCCTTCTCTAGCTCTCAATGATGCTATTGCCAACACTGATGTTGGCTGAGATTCTGCCCTTTCTGTTCACCATCTGTACAATGGGGCTAAGAGCCCTTCCAACCAAAGGGAGGTGTTGTGGGGAGAAAGAGGCTTAAATGCCACAATAATGGGTTCATCTTAGTACTGCCCATAGATAAATATACTAGTGTCCTATGTAGCTTATTGGTATGAAATAGTCTTACAGGTTACATTCCCCATAAACCATGCTTTTAAGCAGTTGTGAGCCTGGGCAGTAAAATTATAAATATACCAGGTTTCCATTTTCCTCCCCAGCTGGTAATGGATGCAGTAAATGTAACTTACGTATTATTCACCGGCGTGGTTTAATGCATATTATTTAAAGGGCTCGTTAGACTCTTTTTTGGGGGGAAAAAAAGCAAAATGGAAATAAGTTAAATAGACCACTGTACACCGTGGGTATTCCAATAGCTATCATCAGCACTGTTTGGTGCACTATGTATTATTTATGAGGTTTCATTAATATGTAAATGTTCACCCATTGATTGGCTCTCCTGGAGCAGTTCCAAGTCTCTTATAAATTATATAAGTGCCTGGCTGAGTGGCCTGACTACTTAGTGGCACCGTGACTGCAGAACGATCTCTAGGCTGGGAAGAGATCAGTAAACTGGAATGAGCTGTTTCCTCCTTGCCCATCCTCAGCATCCATTCTGGAGCAGGAGGAGGGGAGTAAGAGGTTGGGACAGAGAGAAATCTCCACTTCTAAATGTCCCCTTGTCACTTCTCTGATGGTTTGCTGGTATGGTGCTCAGCCCCGAATGGAAAGGGACCTGAAGGCTGCAAGAAGCCCAGTGATTTTGCACTTCACCTGCCAAGTCTTGGTAGACAGACCCATGGGGAAGAGGCTTTCCTGAAGCATGAAGAGTTCATTAAATCACACAAAATACCGGCACAAACACCTCTGGTTGGAAGCGATTTGATTTCCCCCTCGCTGCACAGCACGGCTTGTCAAAACGGGCTGTTTTACACCGGCTCCCACCAACACGCATCAGGGAATGATGCGTCCTCCCTGCCACCCAGGATAAAAGATGCAAGTCAGATGTGTTTGTACCCTAATTAGGAGTGAGAAAGTCTCTCGGTGAAAGCCTGCTCCTCTGATTCCCTACCACCAGTTTCTCGATGAGTCTCTGAGAAGAAAGCCTTGCAGAGAGCTGCAGTTACAAATTTCACATGGGTCTAATGAGGAGTGGGGAGAAAAAATCCCCAGCAACCCAGCTATAGAAATTGTTTCCTTGCTAATTTTCTACCCAGCTAGGAAAGTGTGACAGAGATGTACTGTATGCATAACTGTAATTCATCTAGGCCAGTACTGCTGGCCAGGAGGCTTTCAGGGTCTAGAGGACATGTTGCTCCAGGAAATTAAAGCAAGATAATTGCAGAACACCTCTAGCAGGGCATGTAATTAAAGTGAAAATTTAACAAAAGTTTCCAGCATGGAGCTGCCCGAATAAATGAGAGGGGTTCTGTCTTGCTCTGCCATTGGGTCAGCAGGAGTGGAATTAGTTCCAGCTTTAAAAAAAAGAGGAGAAAAAAAATCCCTTCTGTTAACACTATAGAAAAGAATCAAATTAAATTTAAAATGCTAGCCCCGCTGCTGCAGCTCAGGCTGCTGGCAAAGCCTCCCTTCAGGATTTTAGGATCTGAAGGATTTAAGCCTTCAGGATGTGGAGGCTTAAAAATAGAGTGGGGGCATTTTGGCAGGAAGGTGAGGCGAGTTTGGGTGGTTCTCAGCTCAGTTCCCACGGACAGGGGTGTGGGTCTCATGGGGCCCTGTTTCATAATGGAGATGCCGCAGAAAAGGCACAGCTGGACGGGTGTGGAGGGAGAATGACCCCTCTTCCTTAGTTGGCTTGGCCATGATTCACCGTTCCCAAGTTGTATTGAACTGGCAAGGGCAGGGGCAGCCTTTTCCTGCTGCCCGTTTCTTATGGGAGTTGTGGAGTTTTCTTCCTTCTGGTTTTTTTGCGATCCCAGAACGGGACGGCCCCTCCCCTTCCAGCCCAGGTTTCATAGTTGTTTGAGGCTGGAAGGGACCTTACAGATCATCGGGTCCAGCCCCCCTGCACTTGGGTTCTGGGAGGCTGCAGGCTCTCATCCACTGAGCAGTGGATGAAGGGTCAGAAAGACAGGCTCTGGCTCCATGCTTTATTAGCAATTTCCTCTGGAGCCCTCAAGGTACCTATTTCTCAGTTTTCTCATGTAAGTTATCACTAATGAAAGCTCCCTCGTCCTTAGCTAGACCTCTCTGGCCTGAGTGACCCTGCTCTCGTTACATCTTCAGCTACTTCCAAGAACTGAATAGTTGTTCAGTTACAGCAGAACCCAAAGGCCCCAGCTGAGATCAGGGTCCCGTTGTGCTAGGTGCTGTACGTGCAGCTAATGCGAGACTTTCCCAGGCCTAAAAAGACCAGGGAATTATCATTGAATCTCTTAAACCAATGGAAATTTGAGATAGTAGTGAAACGACACACTCAAAGTAGCACCAAAGATGGAGTTTCTCTGGATTGTTTCTGTTCCAGTTGCTGCATGACTGTTTGTTGGCTCTCAGATGCTCTCACCCTCAGTTCTGGGAGCAAGGAAAACACAGCAGGCATCTCTGTGTGTGACCACTCTTGCTCTGATGAGAGTTTTTGCTGCCCACATCAAGAGGGAGCAGGCCCAGGGCAGGCCTACCAAGGAGGTGGCAACCCAAGCAGGTAGATGAGAACGTGGGTCTCTAAATGCCTGGTTCCTGTGCAAGTCCCGCACTTCCTTCTGCCTCCCACTGTACCAGTGGGCTTCTCAGTCATGTCCTTGACCTGCAAGAGGACGAGCTCAGAAACAGGTGCTCTCATTAAGTGCATTTCAGATGCAATTCTCACCTTGCCGAGGGTGAGAAGTTCCCTTCCCTGGGTCACTTCTTTGGCTGCAGGGGAGAATCAAGTAGGTGTAGTTTCCTCTTCACAGGCAAAATGAGTCTCTCTCTATCCAAGAGCCTGCAGAGAAACCAGTGCTGGTGCTACAAGCCATGTGGCAGGACAGGAGAGGGAGCTTGGGGACTAGGTTAACCAGAGAGGTGGTGCAGTCTCCATCCTTGGAGGTTTTCAAAACCCGGCCAGACAAAGCCCTGGCTGGGATGAGGTAGCTGGGGCTGGTCCTGCTTGGAGCAGGAGGTTGGACTAGACGCGACCTCCTGAGGTCCCTTCCAGCCCTCATTTTCGATGATCCTATGATACACACTAAGGTGGGAAGGGAGCGGTGAAAGGTGTCCCCGGTAGCTGGGATTGGTGGTGGATGAGACGGAGCACAGCTCAGGGCTCAACGCTGTGTGTTACTGCTTGTATTTCAGCAGCATGTAAAACCTCAGTTGGGAGCAGGACCCCTTTGTTTTAGGCCCTGAACCTTCAGGTGGGGAAAGACCATCTCCGCCCAAAGGGCTTGAGAGTAGAAGTACCCAGGACAAGGGCTTAGTTGGAGACGGGGGAGGCAGGCAGAGGAAAACACGTATCCAAGCTCACTGGGAGTCCTCCCCAGCGAGGAGAGGGGAATGAGGCACACCTTGTCTTAAAAGTCTTTTGCCAGGATGGACTAAGGAAGCAAAAAGGTCAGGTTTCCTGCTGGCTGTGGAGAAGCTGACGATGATTCAACACCAGGCCTCTTTAATTGCAGTTGTAATGAGGAACAGTCCATGGTTATTTCCATCTCATCACCCTTGCTGAAGCAGAGCTGCTCTTTGCTGCAAGGGAGCTCTCTCGACTTCACGGGAGTAAAATTTGCTCCCCCGCCGTCCGAGAGAGCAGGGATAGGGCTAAGATGGATGCGGTCTCCCTTGGTGTTGTGTCTGCAGAATTGGGCCTTCTCTTGGCCCGGTTCTTTGCAGCTCAGGCCTTTGCCCAAACAGTACTCCCCTTATGAAGATGCACTGCATGGCTTCCGATCTGGGAAGAAGGCTCAATATAATTTGACAGTCAATCTAGCTTTAAACAAAAAGCTTATGGCCTGTAGGAAAGAGAAAGAGGTATTAAAAGGAAAGCACAATGCGAAAATTCAGCTTAATAAATCTTTCACTGTTGTTGCAAATAAATTATTTGACAAAGGACAGAAAAGTAATAAAATGCCGACACTATCTGAGGGTATTACAGTTAATTTATAATAATCTCATCTAGCGATAATATAATTGTTTAAGAATAATCACTTCAGACGAATGATGTGTTTCGTTCTGAGCTGAGAGAATCATGCTGTGCATTTACAAGTCGGCTTAAATTAAGATGGAGCTTTTCTCTACCCTTTCTCGTCTTTCCCCTGACAAATCCTCGCAATAAACATGTGTTTTGCAGAGTCGCTGTCTTCTAATAAGGCCTTTCAGTAGGATCTGCATGCCTTGTGATTTTTTTTTTCCTTTCAAGGCAAACTGAAGTTCTTCACATCTCAGCTGAAGTTTGGGTTTGGTTTGAATTATGGGTGGGGAAAAAAGCAACTGAGGGCAAAACCTGACTGTTTTCTTTAAGAAAAAGGGAAAGATGGACTGGGTCCAGTCACTCTGAAGCCTAATGATGAGCATGATGGCTCTAGCACGAGCATGGCGAGATGGTCTCTGGTCCAGCTGGGACATCCGTAAGTCCATCAGCTGCCATCTGTACTTCAAATGCAGGCTCTTTGGAGCAAGGACTTTTTTTTTGTTACAGGCATGTACAATGATTGTCCCAACAGGGCTCCATTGTGGGGTCCCAGGTACAACTGTGGACCCTGTCTTTGAAGGGGCCTGCAGGCGGTGCAGTCATGCTACTGCTGCTAAAAACAACTTGGAAGCTCCATTTGGGTTTCCAGTCATGCCACATTTTTCCCCCTTTGAAGTTCCCATTTGATTTTTATTTATACTGTAACCTCAAAAGCAAACCATGCCTTCAGCTAAAAAAGGAGCTAGTAGGATGTGAGTTTATTACTTTAGTAACTTGCATAAGAGGAAGGATGGCCTCGGCAGCAAAGTATTGACTATGGGCTCCTAAGTTCTGGGTCCAGTTCCTGTTTTGGCCATAGCCTGTTTACATGACTTGGCCAAGACTCCTAGCCTCAGCTGCAAATCTTTAGCGCTCTATTAGAGTTCCTAGAAATAACGGTATCTGCTTCTTTAGCCTCTTTGTTGGGTGTGCTGCATGCTCTCAGCTCCAGCTAAAACCCTGGTGATCTGAGCTTCAGAATCAGGTCCGAAGTGGTCCCTTAGATGTTTTGTGGCTGGAGACATGCCCGTGTTTTATGCTTCCAGATTCACCAAGTCATGGTTTCATTGCCACCCGCGCAATGGGGGGAGTTTGAAATGTCTGGCTCCTCGCGTTCCCAAAATATTTACGTTCACCTGTTTAGCCACACGCCAGCTCCCTTCCCAGCCCTTCTCATTGCTTTCCTTAATTAGCGAAAGCTCAAAAGAGCCTCGTAGAGCAAACAGGTTGATGTTTTGATTTATGAAACATTTACATTTCAAATATCACAGCCATCGTGCTCTCACAGCCCTGCCATGCTGAGGGTGGAGAGGGTCTTTTGGACTCTTCTGGCTTTTGTATGGATGCAAACCATCCAGACAAAGGGTAAACCGGGGGGGCTTAACTAGGGATTTTTAGCTCCTCTTTGGGTCTGATGTCCTGAGGTTGGCGCTCCAAGCTTCTGCTTTCAGCAGGGCTACTGGTAAATCCCTGGTTTCACTGAAGACTGTAGTCTCAGGTCTTGCCATAGCCAAAATTGTGTTCAGACTTAAACGAAGGTCATGGGAGTGTTTCCTCAAGTGTCTGATCCTACAAACCCTTAATTACAGGGTCCACATGGGAGCCTCCCTTTCACAGCAATGGAGTTGCTCCCCTAAGGATGTCTCTCCCAAATAGGTCATTCATGGTCGCTGCCCAGGTAAAGCCGTGGGCATTCAGCCTCTCGTGTCCACTGTAAGTAGATGTACTGCACAAGGGCCAGAGGGTTCACACCATTAAATGGAAGCAAAGCAGATTTAGACTGAACATTAAGAAAAGCTTTGTGACTGTCGGAGCAGGAGGACAGCAGAGCGAGCTGTGCAGGGGAGTGGTGGACTCTCCTTCACCAGAGGTCCTTAAGAGGGGGGTGGATAGGTTAGCGTGACTGCATCTCGCCTCCCTTCAGGGGCTGGCTTGGTTGACTCCCAAGGTCTATTCCAAGTCTATGGTTGCATGGCCAAGGTTAGGAGAGAAAGATGCTGTATGAACAAAAAGGAAGAGGCAACCCCTGTTCCAGCAGGCTTACAGAATAACGCTGAGTGCAAGAAAGGAAGGGGTATTCACCCCATTTCATGGATGGGACCCGAATCACATGGAACAAGTTACTCATGTTTGGTGACATGGGGAAAGTGGCGGCCACAGAAGGAATCAGGTGATGGTCTTTTTCCCACTCCTCTGATTTAGAGTCAGTTTTCACTAAACAAAGAAGATGGAAAGAAGCAAAGAAGAGAAGGCAATGATCTTAGCGGAAGCTGATTTAATACCCATTCGACAAGAGGATGGCAGCATTCACAGAGCTTAATGTAGCTGAGAAAACCCCACAGCTGTGCTGAGCAGTCACAGCTCAGGCCCAGGGCCCTGGTTCAGCAACGTTTGGAAGCACATACTCTGAGCAGATGCAGCTTCCCTTGCAACACAAATGCTGGGTGCATTAGAGGGGGAGGAGGTCGGGAGATGAATGTTTCTTCATCTTCTGGTAACGGTTCCAGATGCCATCATGAAGGGAGAGAGTGAATCCTCCTGCTACCATGTGCTAGGAATAATTAGTTATAACCCTTGAGGCTCTATTTTCTTGCCTGTATTTAACCCTAGTTTGCATGTGATTTGCTTGGTTGAGAGGAGGGAAAAATGGGGGTGGGCAGATAGCGTTGAAACAGAAAGCTCACAGCATGAAGTTGGCCTGGCATTTGAAAGAGAGGGACGGTCGGACACCAACCACAGACCGTCTCTTTGCCAGGGGTGCCGGGTACAAAGAACAGCAGAGTGCCCCAAGGGTGCTGGCCTCCGTGGCCTGCCTGTGGGCAGATGGCATGGGCCCAGGTTAATTTTCAGGTGTGTCCTCCAAAAAAGCCTTGTCCTTTGATGAGAAGAGACCGCTCTGGAATCGTTTTGAGGGCTCGCTCCCATGCTTCGCAGCTGTCTTCCGTCTGTGCCATTTCTCGCCCTCATCATTTTTCAGACTGATGCCTGCAAATGAAAACCCTGAGCCCTATTTTTCCAGGATGCACATTCCTTAAATCCATACTGTATTTAATATTAAAAAGATAAAGGAAGGGTTTGAAGCCTGGGAAACTTTTAAAGCCTGCTCTCATTTCAGTTCCTTTATTTTTCCCTTTGTGATAATGGTGGTGAATGTGATGCTGATAAAAACCGACTAAATCTCCCTCTTCAAAATAGCTCCCCATTAAAATATGGGTAATACTTAGATTCAGCTCCTTTTTATATCGTCCACAGAAGCCAAGCCGTTTTCTTTGACTAGAGATGTATCAGCGGCTGGGTGAGCTATCCATCTTGATGAGCAGCCTAGGTTCAATTAGAAGATGTGTAAGGACATAGCCTTTGCAACCAAATCAGCTGGTGTTAGCTGTGAATGGGGCTTTATTGGATAGTAAAGTACTCGTCATATTTTACTCTTAAGAGTCCTGTCACTCCAGTGAGCACTTTTATGAATACATCTGTTATTTAGTAGGACTAAGGATAGTGGAGTCTGGTCTGGAACTACAGAACAAGGCTTCCATCTTTTTCCATCTTCCTCTACACTTGATACTCTGGCAGTAGGCGGTGGACTACACTGAAACACTTCGGAGCGCCAATACAGGAACCAAATTAGCGAGCAGACTGACCCGCTCTCCCAGCAAAGCACCTGTGTGAATCCTCTGTGCCTAATTCACTGCGGTTTCCCTGTGAATGACAGTGCCACACAGGGAAATGCAGTGGGGTAGGGGGTCAGAAAGGCAGTGACTTCATTTTGGGATCAGAAGTAATGGCATGTGATTGGCCAAGACAGCAGCTTCTTCCTGTGGCATTATGAGCTGAGCCATTGGGGTCTCCCTTGACATTGGCTTCACAGAAGGACTTTGTACTTACCGGAATTAATGGGCATCCTAATTACGTGCCCTAACTGGTACCTTTTTGGCTGAACCCATGCAGCCAATCAGACCTGGTGTTTGAGTCCATGATGTGTGGTTTGATGCATGGCAGTCCACAAAATCATCAGATTTCCCCCATATTCCACGCACTGCCCTACCCCGCTGCTTTGCTGTGCTGGTGCCTTGCAAGCCCTTAAATTTTGGCATCTCTCCTTGTCCCATAATTAAAGTGCCTCTTCTTGCCCACTCCAGCTTTTCCAGGGGGACTCTCTCAGCCTCCTTCTCATTAGCAACACTCGCGCATCTGCTTGGTGTGATGTAGCGTGCTCATCCATCAAGAGGGCAAGTTATTGTTTTAATGAGGTGCTGGAGTCATGCATCATCCTGAGCTGAGCCCGCTGCTGCTGCTGCTGCATCGCTCCAAAGAAGGCAGCACCCAGCAAAGAAAAGGGTCTCGGGGAGCAGATTTGAGACCAATTACAGAATTAAACTTAGATAATACACAGCCGCTTGGAAGTTGCTTCCTTGGTGCCAGGGACAAATGTCAGCAATAAATCAGCCACAGAGACTACATCAGTTGCTTTGTCTCCTGCACGTTGCCTGACGTCTTCCCAGGTGCTTTGCTGACTGTACTGGGTTTTACAATACAGGCTCCGGGCACTTCACTGCAGCTCATTGCCTTTGGATCCAGTTCATGACTGAGCCACAGCACGTACCCATGAAATGGAAGCAGCGGGGACTCAGAGGAAGGAGGGGAGTCTAGTACGGTCATCCAAATAGCTTGATGGTGTAGCACAGGTGCTGGGTACCAGTAGTGAAATGCTTGTGGGTATCTTGTGGCCTTGCAAATGAACTAGTAATGTTTGGTTAGGAGGGAGAGTATAATGCCATGAGGGACTGCAAATGCCAGCCATCCCAAGAGCTTTAGAATATCATGAGACAGGATGTGCCTGGAAAAGGACTAGGTTTCCAGACAGACCTGGATCTTCAGGAAAGGAAATTGAGAGGCTGGAAGCCAAGAGATGGACAACGCAGCTTCAGCATGAGGCACCAAACTCCCATCGCACGCTGCTTGCCTGATGCATCCCCTCTTGCTCATGCAGTAGGAATGGGCAGTAGGCTAGCACAGAGCATCTGGTTGGCTTGGGTACCTCTCCAAACCTGAGAGCTGGCTGCCTTGAGCAGGAACATTTCTGGCTGGAAGCACCTCAAGGACAGCTTTTCTCCTGGTAGCTTGGTTTCTTCCATCCTACCTGTGGACTGAAGGGGAAGGATCCACACACACGGGGAGCAGCAGTGAAAAATGCCAACCCTTCTGGATCTCAGGAGCTTGTGAGCCTGGTGTTACGGTTACCTAACATCCTTGTGTTTGTGCTGCAGGTCACGATCACCTCTTTCCTTGCAGTCTCTTTTCTTTAAGGGAACTGGAGGACTACGACATCACTTTCTTTTGCTGGAGCTTCTTCTGCGAAGCTGACCAAGCTGCTTGGTCTCAGTGCCGTGCGTCCGTGCCACAAAACGTCAAGAACTGAACTCAGAGATGAATCTTCCTGTGTAGAAGCAGACGTTTGCAGCTCATATGCAAAAGTCTAGTGGGAGTTACAAGGACTTAATCTAGTGGGGTTGTGTAGACATGTAATTAGATTCTTCAAAAATTGCTCTCAAACCCACCAACACGCCATGGAGTCCTATCTCCTTTCTGTAGGCTTTTGTGCCACCCTTTACAGGATCCCCCCATTTTCTGCTATAGAAAAAGTGTTTACAAGTAATTTGTCTTTGTCAAATGAAGATTGCGGCTTTCTTACCTAGCAGATCCATTGTGATTGCAAGTCTCATATCAGGTAAACATTAATCGCTGCAAGCTTTTTTCCCTTTTTTTTTCTTGCTTAAAAAAGGAACAAAAAGTGATGCTACTGAATTACTTTTCTATTGTCTCTTGATGGTGAACCATAAATCATGCTGTAGAGTTTATAGAGACTTTATATATCTTGGGCTGGGCAAAATCAAAATTTTCTGAAGAATAATGACACGCTAATAATAGCCTGTCTTAGAGATAAAATTAGCAGAGGTTTTTGTTTGCTTCTGTTAATAACAAAGCTGAGGTCTCTTGCCTTCATGCTGGTTTGCCTGTGTGGAGAGAATTTCCTAATGAGGCTACAATAAACTAGCGTTTTGTGCCTCTGCAGCTGGTGTCATCTGTGGATCTCAAAGCGTAGCAATGATGATCTTGTGAGGTCCCTTCCAGCCCCTAGCATCTATGAATCTATGCATCTATGAACCCCATTATGGAGCACAGAATAGTGTCCTCATTTAGAAGGAGGAGAAATAAAGTGAAGTGAAGTGACTTGGCCATCCTGTATTACACCATGAATCTATGGAAGAGCCAGGTACGGTCTACAGGGATCCTGATTTTCAATCCCATGCTTTAGCCATAAAGCCATTCTCCCACATGGAGGACTCTGCTTCTCTATACAATCCCAGAAGTCGCTACAGAAACATCTGGTTAATGTGGGGAGGAGCTCTATTTCCTCTCATACCTGGCATCATCTAGGTAGAGGTTTGGCTACAAGCTTACGAGCATAGGATCTGCATCTCACCAGAACACCAGGAGTGTCCTGGGGTAACACGAGCAAATCTGTGTAACACTGGGAACCAAAGTCTTGTTCTACCTACCAGGCATCTACATGTAACTCAGGCACCTAAATGGGAACCTACTCCACCCTACCCAACCCCCTGAAAAACCATGAATGCATCTGGTTTTGTCACAACCCTTTATCTTAGCCTTAACACTTAGTCGCACCAAATGGGGAGGAGAAGGAAGAAGGCCCAGCCATGTTTTACATCAATGGCTTTTCAGAGTTTCCAGCAATGAAATGATATCACCTTTAGTTGACTAATAGATCAATTGAGTCTGACCCTTATATTCATCCCCCACCCCTGGGAAATTTATCTCAGCAACTGAGGAGGCAGTCGGGTGGATTTGCTCCTCCATTTGCACTCAGTAGAGATGTCTCCCCTCTCCCCCGTTATTTTTGAGGCATGGGGTATAAAAACCCTGCTACCTTCCTTTCTGGCTTGAGTAGCACCGAACTCAACCTTCTCTCAGCATCTCTCAAGTATTTGAAAAGTTTTGGCCCAGTATTTCTCATGCATGTTTGTTAGGTCTCTACCTGGCATCTCAAAGACCATGGAACTGAAATATTTCAAGAGAGACAACCCTCTCAAATTAGCTGTGAGGATCAAGAGAGACTGAAAGCCACACTTTCTGTCTTTAGGTCCAATTGGACTAGATATCCAGCTCCCGATGGAGATATAGAAGAGACTTCAGGGAATTGCAAACTCTTGAAAGCATGTAACCAGTGCAACAGGGGTGTCCATGTATTTAAAGGCAAAAAAGACAGAACAGGCTAGTTTAAACTTGGAGCATCTGTAAATCCTGTGTGTGTGTGTGTGTGTGTGTGTGTGTGTGTGTGTGTGTGTGTGTGTGTGTGTGTGTGTGTGTGTGTGTGTGTGTGTGTATCTGTAAATCCTATACAGTTCAACAAGTGGGGCCAACATATAAATATTTAATCTGATCTGCCCTTCTGCTGTGAATCACTGGGGCATCGAGACAGGAACTCAGTTCCTGCTACATATTTAACTGGAGTCCCGGCAGTGAGAACAGGTGTGATTCATAGGGAATAAGTTGGGGGTGCGGGAGGTTAAGTTTGTTAGCAGCTGGCTTTGAATGCTTGAGATCTACCTACCTTACTCTCACATGTGCCCAAGATTGAATGATCTCCTCTATATCTGGAAGATGCTTAACAGGTACTAGATCATTTGGGGGAAGGGGTGCACACACTACTTCCATCCAGACCTTCTCCCCTGCACCGAGTTTCCTACCCATCATGACAACAAACTTGGCAATGTCCCGATCCTGGGAACCAGGTCAGATGTCCTAAGCTCCGTTCACTGAGGCCTTGCAATGGCAATGGAGTTGTTTTGGGCCGGAGTGGAATCAGTGGCCTCACGTCCCAGCAGGCAGTCCCCATCTCCGGGAGCAGAGCCTTGAAGACAGCAAGGACCCGGAGCAGCTCTGGAAGCCAGGGAGCGCGCACAAGAAACACTTGTGCCAAATGGTCTGCAAAGGCCCATGAAATAATTGCCTGATGGATGGAGCTAAATTCATGTGAGCTGTAAGGATGAGTCATTTAAATCTTGTTATTCAGTTTGCTCCTAGCTGCAACTTCCTCCCCCATCTCACTCCATGCCTTCGCTGAATAGATCTCCATCATGCTCTGGCACTATCAGCATCCTGCTTGCCCTCTCTCGAGGTGAGGAGGCTCTTTCCTTTCTTCCCATCGCAGCCTTGCCCTCACTGTTTCCCCAGTGTAGGCTGGTCCTCCTCTTCCTTGCAATGTCAGCCCCAGAACCCACTTCCCTCTTGCATCCATCTGCCGTGGCCTCTCCCTCTCCATAGCCCATCCAGGCCCCATCAGCCTTTGTACCTGCTCCAACCACATCCAATTTTCTACTCCAGTGGTTTTCAACCTTTTTGCATTTGCGGACCTCTAAAAATTTTTGACTGGAGATGTAGACCTCTTTGAATTGTAAGTGATGTGATTCAACAAGGACAAGTGCAGAGTGCTGCTCCTTGGGAGAGGGAACCAGCATTATGGTTATAGGCTAGGGGCTGCCCCTCTCAGCAGCACAGAGGCAGAGAGGGATCTTGGAGTCAGGATTGACTCCAGGACGAATATGAGTCTCCAACGCGACGAAGCAACAGGCAGAGCCGACCGCACCCTGTCCTGCATCAACAGGGGCATCACTAACAGGTCCAGAGCGGTCTTGCTCCCCCTCTGTGTGGTGCTGGTCAGGCCGCAGCTGGAGTCCTGTGTCCAGTCCTGGGTGCCGCACTTTGGGAGGGACGTGGAGAACCTGGAGAGGGTCCAGAGGAGGCCACTCGCAGGGCTGGGGGCCTCCGTGGCCAGCCCTATGAGGGACCTGAATCTCTTCAGTCTCTGCAAGAGGAGATGGAGGGGGGATCTTGTGGCTGCCTACAGCCTTATCAGGGGCCAGCAGCAGGGACTCGGGGAAAGTCTGTTCCCCAGGGCCCCCCTTGGAGTCACCAGGAACAGTGGCCACAAGCTGCGGGAGGAGAGGTTTAGGTTGGATATTAGGAAGAACTGCTTCACTGTAAGGGTGGCCAGAGCCTGGGATGGGCTTCCCAGAGAGGTGGTGCTCTCACCTTCCCTGGAGATCTTCATAAGGAGACTGGACAGGCACCTGGCTGGGGTCTTATGACCCCTCCACCCCCAGTGCTCCCTCCTGCCCCTGGCAGGGGGTCGGACTCGATGATCTGTCCAGGTCCCTCCCGACTCAGTGATTCTCTGATTCTATGTGTGGGTATTCACATACTTTTGATCAATCATAGTCATCCTTCAGAGACCCCTTAGACATAGTCTGTGGATCCACCGGGGTCTGTGGACCACAGGTTAAAAAACAGTGCTCTGCTCCAAGCCCTCCTTATCCGCACCCCCTTCTCCACCCAGGATCACATCTAATTTAGGCTTAATTCTCTACTGCCTTGTTACCTGTGTTTATGACTAAGTCCCTGCCACTCTGCACTGCTGCTTCTTGCTCCCACCCTGTATCTTGGGTGCAAATGCGATGCCGGTTGTGTGTTGACAGGGAATGGAGCCTTTTCTCTACCCTGACAAGGTCTGGCCCAGCCAGTGATGCCGGCTGTGACACTCCATTAATCAGCCACTCCAGCATCCACCTTGGGTTTTTTTATCGATGCGGCAAAGAACACTTTGCCAGAGTGAGGTTGCTACCTCCTGCTCATTCAGCTCTCCCTAGGTGCCCTGCACCTATGAGATGTGAGTCAAAATTGACATTTCTTTCTCTGACTTATAATAGAAAGCAACACGCCAGCCCCTGCACAGAACTAACCAGCCACCTGTCAGTCACTGCTCCAAGCGCTTGGCTTGCATGAGGTTTCCTCTTCCTTGCACTTCCTTTTATTATCTCTTGACACGGTGGGCTCTTCAGGGCAAGGATTGCATGTTCTGACATGTCTGCACTTCCCCCACAACCCTTTGGGACCGCTGTAATAGAGCTGATGGTGGTAATAATAACTGTTCTTGAGCGTGTGCTGTTAGATGTAGGCAACCTTAGTAAGCACAGGGAAAAGGCTGAGGTCGAGATTAACCCCTGGAATTGGGTATATGAGTATATGGCAATGCTATTATGCTAGTCAAATGGCGATTTTTGTTCCATGTACATGGGAAAATCGTCACGTGTACAAGCGCCCTAGGTGCCCAGTTCAAGAGCCCTGATTTTCAGAGTGCTAAGTACCTGGCCTCTCAAATTCAGCCCCTCCTGTAAGTTCCTCAGGTCAAGGATCCCAAATCACAGCAGCTCTTGCAATGCCCTCTTGTTGCTCCACATCGATGGCAGCACCGTCACGTGCCTCTCCGTTTCTGTGCCGTGCAGGGGAGAGGCCTTGTGACGGCAGAATCGCAAGGAGCCACGTCTGCTTTGTATTCTCTCTGGGATCATCTGCTGTTACTCACAATGCACCTTAACATGTTTTGTGTATATTTATGTAGCTGTGATACAATTTATTTGGAAGCAATGCTGAGTAAACAAGGGAGAGGCATCCGTCCTTTCCGGGGAAGTGATGGCTGGGAAGAAATCAGAGCTGCCTTGAACAAAAGATTCAGAGCAAAACACTCTAGATAGTCTTACAACATGGTTTCCAATCTCCATGCAGGCAAAGAGCATTATCTTCCACCAGCTTGCCCATCTACGTGGACACATTCCCCGTTTGCCTAATTCAGTGGATGTTGTTATTCATTATGTACCTTCATTAGTTTTAAAACTGGGGCCTCCTTGTACTAGGTGCGCTGCACACACAGTCTAAGAAGGTGCCCCTTGCACCAGAGAGCACCCAGCATCAGTAAGTGAGACAGGCAAGGAAGGGGAGAGAGAGAGAAAGTATTATCCTCCTTTTATCAGTGAGGAGCTGAGGTGTAGAGCAAGTCTGTGGCACAGCAGGGAACTGAACCCAGGTCTTTTAAGTCCTACCTCAGTCCCTCAAAAGCCAAAGTTGTTAGATGGGGGGGAGAGGGGTTGCCTGTTTTTGCTCTAAAAATTTTTGGGCTCCTGCTTCTCCGTGGGCTGCTCCAGTTGGGCTGAGGAAGTGGCACGGGTAACATGACGTTCCAGCTGAAGGATTTCTTTCCACCTCCAATTGTTTTTATCATCTGGCTGGAAGGTAAATCAGCCTCTTGCTTCTAATACTTCGGCGCTGCAGCCCGGCACTTGGCAGTTTAAAATCCAGAGCACAGTTTGTCGATAACATTTTCTAATCTCCTCCGCTTATTGCGGATGCCGCCACCTGCATAATATCCAGCGCGAGTGGGGCATCTGGGAACCAAATGCAAATGATTTTTTCTATAATTAAAAATCCATTATTCATTATTTGCCATGGTGCTGTGAGCATGTGCGTGCAATAGTGATGAAACCCCGTGGCTTACAATTACTCTGGCCTTTGTTTTCCCATTCCCCAAATTGCAGAGCGGTTCCAGGCAAAGCAATGTTGGCAGCGTTTGCTGTGGGCTCCACTGGAGTTACACTCGCAATGGTCCATTATCCTGGAATAGGAGCTCCTGTTCCTCATTATTTTGCCCAGCTTTATAGACTCAATAGGATTGCCCTGTTCTGAGCAATTTCAGATGGGTCCTTTCTGGGAGATGGGGTCTAAGCAATTTGGGTCATTAAAATAGCTCAGACTTTCATGCCAATCTGGAACAGGACTGAAATCGGCAGCGGTGGCATCTTGTGCTTTGGTGCGTTTCACACGGCACAGTCCTCTGAACGCTCTCACTTCCACGGGGTCTCAGTTGCAGAACCGGTGCTCAGTGCAGGCAGGTGTTTGCTGTGAAGGGGGGTCACCTCCTAGCTCCACCAGGACAGCGGTCCAAGGCTGCGCAACCCAGGGTGCCTTGAGATCCTTCTGGGGTGCCACACACTGTTAGGTATGCAAGCATGATCCACAGAATAAACTCAGGGGTTTCAGACAGCGGATCCCCAGTGTCAAAACCATTCTGCCCTGCCGTGGTCTTTCTGAGCAATTTGCAGCAATGTATTTGCACTGTTGTTTTTCCATTGTCAAAAAACAAGGGAAGCTAAAAGCTGGTGTTTTCTGAGGGGGTCTTAGGTCTATTGAGGGGTGCCTCAAATCTAAAAAGGCTGAGAACCTCTGCCCTAGGATGTGCCTGTTCTTGCAACGTTGCCAGCCGCTTTGGGAATGAAATGCCAAATCCAAGTACAACTGAAATGGGAGTTTTAAGTTGGTAAAATGTAGTTTCTCAATCCTGGAATCTGGTGAAGAATTTGCATACAAGGCCATGGGGTTGCTAATGGGGACACGAATAATGTAGCTGATGAGGGTATTTCTGTGTTGTCCAACACTGTTGTCTTGGGGAGCAGTTTTGCTTCTCCCCTCATTGACAGCCGCGATTCTGCTGCTGGGGAGTGATTGCCTCTGCACTGACGTTGCAGTTGCACACAGAAGTGAGGGTGAACCTTGGGGAACGACCAGGTCAGTCTGTCCATCTGCAGCCATACTGAGAAGGCAGCAGGCAAGCGTCTATTCAGCTATAATCACATAGAAACAAAGGGCAAGAGCTCCAAGCTGCAATATCAGAACAGGACGCAGCTCCAGCCAGACCATCAGCACGTGTCTGTGCCAGGATCTGCTGGGTTCCTGAGTGAACAACTCACTCGCTGGCTCATGGTGCACACATGGCATGGGAGAGGGCTAAGCGAGGATCACCTGCCTCTCCCGAAACCACCGTGCTCGGAGGAGGAGCCCCACTTTCTCAGTGCACGGAGACGAGGGTCAGAGACCCGAGCAGCCAGTGATGGGGCAGCCAGCAGAGGGCGATAAGAGCTGATCTTTAGGGCTGTGCAAAGCTTCGACTTAATATTCGATTTGACAAGTATTCGACCTATTCGACCTTGAAAAGTGGAAGTCGAGTCGAATTGCAGCTGGTCGAATAGCTGTCGAATCGAATACTGGAAGTTGAATATTGACAGCGCAAGTTGAATATTAACAGCGCAGGTCAAATACTCGATAAGGGTCGAATATTCGTCTTGCCTATACTGGCTTCCCGGGGGGGCAGGAAAAGGAAAGTAGGGGGAGGAGCGCTTTCATGACTGACGTGTGGCCGGCCAGTGACCTGTCAGCATTCTCTGAGTCCCGTCCAATCCCAGTGCTCTGGGCGGGGCCAGAGAAAATGCAGAAAAGGCAGCAGGTTTTCCGCTCCCCGCTTTCTGCCTCGGGGCCCGTTTCTGCGCTGCTGGCGCTCTCCAGCACCGCTGCGTCAGACCACGCCGGCTGGAAGCCCTGATCTTCAGCAGATTCCCCGCTTGCAACACTAGCGACAGGGATTTCTGAGAACTTGGTGCTTTTATTTTATAACTACTTTTCATATTAGTTTATGCTTATATTGGATGGGGTTAGTAGTAGCCTAGGATCTATTCTGTATACAGGAATTTAGTTTATATATATATATATATTTATACATCATTCATTCTTTCCACCACACCAACACTTCTCAACACACGAACACATTGACACAACACCCAGAAATCGAACCCGCGGCGCGCGGCACGCTTACAGGTCCCAGTTTACATACGGAGGAGCACGTTATGAAGCGGGGTGGAGCGGCAGGTGGCCGCACTGGCCAGCCTGCACGAAGGGGAGCAAGGGGGGTTGCAAGCAGGAGAGCCGCAGTTTCTCCCCCCTCCAAACTCGGACGCAGCCCCTTTCCTCCCGCGACAAGGGATGAGGCTGCTACGAGCCGTAAAGAGAGGGGGGCAGCCGTGCCGCCAGAGCCACTGCCCGTGCCCGAGACTCTCTCGTGTCCGGACGCGGCGGCCACAACCTCTCCCGCCGTAACCGCAGCCAGCACAGCAGCGCTCCCCCCGTGGCACTGCCGATGCCGAGCCTTCCCGCGCCAGAAGAGGAGCTGGTGCTGGACCTGGATCTCCGTGCCCTGGCGAGGGCAGGAGGGGGAATCAGTCGAGTTTGTGCTCGACACCCCTCAGGTTTTTCCTTCTTAGCCACGAGGTCTTTCCCCGCAGGCACTTCAGAGGTGCCTCTGTACAGGTGAAGGCAAGCGGCTCGGCTGCGTCCGCTCGTGCTCTTGCTGCGCCTCTGACTGCTGGAGAGGGGAGAGTTCAGCAGCATCCCCAGGTGCACCCGCACGCCGGAGGGAAAGGCCAGGTACGGGCACGGTCTGGGATCATTATGAGCTGGCAGATGATCCCGCGCTTGCTATCTGCGTGCGCTGCCGAGCCAAAATCAGCCGGGGCAAGGGAAGAAAGCGCACGACCACCTCGGGGATGCTGAATCATGTCCGCAGGTACCACCCCTTTGCGGCCCCGCTCGCTCCACACCCCCGTGCCCCCACAGCAGAGGCAGGGCACCCTGCAACATGGGGCCAATATGGCCAAGGCACTCTGTGATGCCAGCTTCGCTGGTATTTGCTGTGTGGCACACAATTTACATCTGCTTGTGAGGGGTGCCTTGGAGGGGGACAGGGCTGCCATCCATGAGCTGGCCTTGCTTGGGGAGATTGGGATCAGCGGCCCCCTGACCAAGGCTGGGTGGGATGCCATCTCCCAGATCTTGCTGGTCCTCAAGCCCTTCCTCGAGGCCACTGGGACCCTCAGTGCTGCTGATGCCTTCCTCAGCCGGGTGGTCCCCAGAGTGAAGGAGCTCCGCAGGCAAACGGGGAGCTTCCTGGGGGCCGATGTGCCTGGGCGGGGCAGGCCGCTGTCCCCAGATGTGCAGGCACCGGTGAGGCGGCTGAAGGAGGCCTTAGGAAAAGGCTTGAGCCCTTGGGGTCCAGCACAGTGCATATGCTGGCCGCCGTCTGTGACCCAAGGGTGAAGGGCACCGTACGTGGCAGCGAGACACTGAGTCGCTGGCAGGAGGTGCTTATGAAGAAAGCGATGGAGGCGCAGCGGCGGAGGCGGGGGAAGTGGGACAGGGGGATCCACTGCCCGAGCCCAGCCCCCATCCCCGAGCCGGTCTTCCCCTCCGCCACAGGCGCTGCCAATACGGGCTAAGGCCATGGCAAACATGAGGGGGTCCAGGCCCACCAGACCCCAGGACCAGGCAGACAGCCCTCCCACCGCAGTGTCTGCCCATCTTGCCGAGCCTGTGGAGCCCCTGGCCTGCGACCCCTTGGCCTGCTGGGCACCCCGCAGCCCGATGCGGCCGGATCTGGCCACAGTTGCCCGGGAATACCGGCCCTGTCCCCCGACCGGCGTGCCAAGCGAGAGGGGGCTCAGCGTGACACCCACCGCGCCTGCTTGGGCCCTGGTTTGGGGGAGCAGCTGGTGTTCTTGCAGGTGAACCTCCTGCTGCCGGGGTCCCCACGCGGCAGGTGCGGATGGAGCAAAGGCCACCTTCCTCGCTCCATCTGGATCACGAGTTTTGTCTGTTGGCGGCCTAAGGCGCGGTTTCCCCCAAACCCCTGAAGCTATCACCGTGAAAGCTGGCAGGCTTGGCGGGCTCCTCAGGAGCTGCCGTTCCTGCAAGTTTGAGCTCCCTGTGGCTTTGCACATAGAAGTCACAGGCGGTTTGCTCTCAAGAATTTGGAGCGCAGTTTTTCTGCACCCCCTGAGCCTATCATGTTGCAACTTGGCACGCTTTGTGGGCTCCTCAGGAGCTACCATTCCTGCACGTTTCATTAAGATCAGACAAGAAATGCCAAAGTTATAGCCTGCTTCGACCTTCCCCATTATAGCCTACGGGGAAGTCGAAGCAGCTCGGATATTCAGCTGAGCTTCAACTTCAAGTCCAAGCGGAGCTGCTCCGACCCGGAGCGGACGGCAAATCGAAGCAGGACCCGGTTTAATATTTGACATGGCTGTCGAATCGACTATTTTGTGCTCTGCACAGCCCTAGTGATCTTATGGATTTCACATCCGTGCAAGGGTGCACGTGGGGGAATACGGACGTCCAGTGCAGCTGCATGGCTGTCCAGGTGTTAGGGCTATTTGCTTCCCTGCTGTCATGTTTAAGCCCTTCACCATGGCATGCAAAGGTCTCTCTGCCCTCAGGACTGCCCTGTTACTCTGAACAAACATCTGCTTTCAAATCCTAATGTGCTAGTGAAATGATTGTTGTCCGGGACAATCCCAGACCACAGTCAGGCTCCCTGCCTGAGCTGTGGCACAGGAATGGAATAACTCCAGGAGCTGGTAAATAGAAAATCTCCTGTCTTTGCTGCAGACCAGGTGTCGGAGAGAGACAGAGCACGCCCTCTGCAAGTGAAGCACAGGACGACATTTTGGGCTGGGGTCATCACAATGAGTCATCTCTGAAGTGAAGCATCCAGGGATGCCCCTCTCTGCCAAACCAGGACCCCATGCAGTTCTCCACCTCTGTCGACAGAGCAAATGCATCTCTACCCCTGCCTGTTCCTATGACTCACAATCCTAAGATGTGGGTTACTAGAGTACTTTGCCAACTAGCCAGAAACTCTTCTGAATCCAAACTTTTCAGCCTAGTTCTTCTCCCCATCTCCATGCACCACAGCACAGACAGCCCGACATGGTTTTCCAGACCCACTGAGGCTCAGCACGGAGCAGGGCAGGGGCAAGTCGGTCGTGCCTGGTTTCACTGCATTGATCACGGCACTTTGATCGTGTCTCCTTCTGGAGGTTGGCACTAGCTTATGTACAACCACCTTGTTCCTATCTTGGTCCTAGAGACACCTCCTCTGGTTGGGAATGACACATCCATTTGATTGTAAATCTGCATCTCTTTTTCTGAAATGCACATTTTCTCCAAGGGCAGCTCCATTGTTCGGATGTCTTTGCCCTCGCTCGCAAACATCCTGCGTCCATTGCTAAGAATAGAAACCTCATCATGCAGCTCAAAGTGATGCTGGCTGAACAGGGGACCCTTAAGGGGAAGGCCTCAGCTGCTGGCAGGGACCCTTTTGCCCTTGGTGGAGTGGTGACAGTTTCCAGCAGCTGCGGATGTGTCTCTCTGATGTTCATGAAAGCCCCGAGCTGGATTTTCACATGCTCGGCACCCACGATCAGGGTCAGAGATCGTGCAAGCGAGATAAATGCTGGAAACCCTTTGGAATGAAGGTACTTCGAGTCGTTCCCCTGCTGATCTGCTGTCTGACAGCGATTAAAAGCTGTTTTGGGAGCAAACTCATGGCTTGGGCTTGTGTGCTCCAATGTGTGGACGGGGGTTGTCCTGGCCCCATTGCAGAGCGGAGATGCAGCACCTCCTTATTTCTCTGGGGTGTTGCACTGAAGATCAGACCCTTTAGCAAAGGCAGCCAGAGAAGCACCTTGGATGTTTTATGTTTAGATCTCTGCTGGCTCTGCGCAAACCTGCCGTCACTTGTTCAGTCGTGGGTCTCGGGCCTGAAATGCTCCTGCTGTTCCTTCCCGTGCTGCACCCAGTGTCCATTGGCCGGGCTTTTCACAGAAGGGCTGCCTGAGAAGTTAGCCTTTTCCACAGGACTCTTGCAGAGCTAATGCTGATCAGCTTGGCCGAGGCGTACCCTAGAGGGTTAACCGGCCCCGGTTGTTTGAGCCATCGAGAGCAGGAGTCTGCAGCCCAGACAAATCATTGCGCTCCATAAATCTGGAAGGTATCCAGGTCCTAGCCGTAAAAGCAATCTGGAAGAGCATTTCTGAGTCTTCCAAGAGGTTTCCACTAGGGCGAGGTGGTCCCTGCCGGGGCTTCCCTCCCCTAATGTCTTGACCGGAAAGAGATGAGGGGGATTTTCTTTCTGATCCCGGGGCATTGTTAAGATCTCCCCTGCCTGTTGGTCTTTCTAGCCAAGAGACTCGGAGTCGGACCTTGCCGTGATCCATACCAGGACAAAGGATAGGTATGGGTTTCAGCACAGAGAAAGAAATGGAAACGCATATCACTACGGAGCTCCAGGGAGTGTCCAACATATGTCTCTCCTGGCCCAAAAGCCCAAGCAATATCCTGAGAGTCCTCTGTCATGTACTGAAGAGACTGCTGAGTCTTAACCTCTTCACCTACCTCGGTGCTTGGTCTTAGCTGATAATATAAGACAGAGAGAATGAAAGCACGCCCCCGTTACGTGCCGTAACTAATCCTGACCTCGGAGAATGCCCCCAAATTTAAATTAAAATCCTCAGTTTTGCTTTTCCTGGCCCCTCTCTGTCAACTGGGAGAAAACCTGCCACAAATGTCCTATCAAAATATATTTTGGAAGGAAATCGCTTCTTTGACAGAAAGGCCATTTTAATGAAAATTTCCAGGCCATTGATGCTTTTTAGGTTTGCATTTAAAAAAAGCGGATTTTTGTTTTCTTTCTGCAAAGCCTTAGAAGTGTTGAAGAAAAATGATGCTGAGAACAGCATTAAAAACACGTTGTCTCTGTTGAAGGTGTTAGGAAAAAAAATCATTTCCTGACCAGCGGTAAAGTCCAGTGCCTTGGAGGCATGCACAAATATACATGTGCTGCTTCTCCTTTCCAGGTGATTTAAGGCCAGTGGCTGGGCCAGAAGGGAAACTAGCCAGTTGTTTTGTTGTTCAGAAAGTAACCTAAGTGCCCACATGGAGAAGAATAAATAGGCTCATTAAAAATAATTCCCTTTTAATCAACTGAAGTGTCATTAGCAATACAGGTGATTATTGTTATTTTTTAATTATGTGGTTTCCAGAAGAAGGGAAATCCCTTTTTAAATCTCATTCGAGTTATTGCAAAAAATATATATTTCAAAGATCAATGCCATAATGTGTCTGAGATTTACTGTTGCCATCAATAAAGGCTGGAGGATAGTTCCTTCAAAAGTCCCCCTAGGGTTAGATTAGGCTGTCTGGAAAGGAACTTAATTGATTCTTTAGGTTAAAGCCTTTTCATCTGCAGAGACAAGCTGAAGCATTAATTCTGTCTAATGTGACACGGAACATTTGCATACACAGATTTCGCTCCCTGTGTTCCCTTTTGGGGTTTGATTTGTTTTCTTTCCAAGGCAAATTCGGGACCTGGCTTCCATCAGCAAACTGAGTTCATTCTTTCCTAGATGATGCGGGGGCTTGTTTCATGGCTTTCAGATAGCCAGAAGGTTGGGGAGGACTTAGGCGGTCTGGGGGCTGCCCCGAGGGATGGATGGCTTTCAGGAGGGAGCTGATTTTCCTATCAACACACAGCAGAAACCTAGCAGCAATGGCTTGGTCCCTCTCCCCAGCCCAAGGGCCGAGTCCTTGGGAACGGAGCATTTTGCTTCACTAAGAGCATCTTCCTCTCTGGTCAAGGACCATGTCCCAAGCCCCTGGCTGTTGTCATGGCTGTCGGTGAAGCCTCAAACACAGAGATAGGACCGAGAGGTCTCAGGCTCCAGCACTGGCCTCGGATGGTGGCTTGTACCAGAAAGGCCACAGGTCCCTGCTGGCTGCTACAGGGCGGCATCATGGCAGGTGTCTGCACATGAGGATGGGTCACACCCTACCCTGCTCAGGGTTGCTGTGACACAGGACCTTTGTGACCCCCCGTGTAGGGTCTGCAAGGCCCTTGGGTGCACTACAGCAGCGAAGAAGGATGAGGTCCCTTTTCCCTCCAGCTTCAGAAATGGACCCAGTGAAGCTTATCATAAACTTCATGACACCCTGGGAGGCAGCGGGGAGGAAACTGAGGCACTGAGAAGAATAGGCCCGCACAAGGCTGCCCAGTGGTGCAAGGGCCCAGTTCAGCCCACCCCAAACACTTGCCCTGGGCAGTTTCACCTAAAAGACCCTTGCAGTGAGCCCCGAGTAGCTCCAGGGCCCCGTTCCTGTCCAGATGAGGCCGTTCAGCATTTCAAGTGGTAGGAGACGCCTGTTTGGCCTGCGAGACCATCCTCCGTGGGAATAAACTGCGAGTGCCAGAAAACATAAATTCCTGAGTCTGGGCTCGAAAGGTTGCAGTGGGTGTTGAATTATTCAGGCTGCTGTGGCGTTCGCTGTTAGTTTTCTATTTCTCTTGCCTTGATGACTGCCTGGGCAGATTGATAGATGAAGCTGGTACAACCCTCGGAGTCTGGCACGAAAATGCTTCATCACAACTCGCTGACACCGAAGCTGACGTCAGCCAGGGGCCTCACCTGTTTCTTAGGCATTAACGATGCCCACGCTCAAAGCTACGCACTGGGCACGGTCCGGTTTTGTTGCACTTGTAAACACGGGACCTAGGAGCAGTGTGAGCTGAGCGAGGCGGGCAGTGTCTGGGCTTGCAAACTTCCTCCAGATCTTCGAACCTTTTCATTACAGTAGATGCAAAGTGCTGCTTGACCTAGTGAGGCCTGAGAGTGGGACTGTAGCTGGCACCCGGACTGGAGGAGCCAACATCTCGGTTGACTCTATTTTCTTTTGCTGAGGGGCCTTTTTCTATTCTGTGCTCTCACCACCCTACAACCTTGGGGTAGTGCCTCTCTGCAGGGGCTAAAACAGGGAGTGAACACCCCGTGGCAGTGCCTTTCTGCACAACATGGTCTGCAGGGTGATTGTCTGAGTGTCACCATCCAGCATTGAAAAATCAAGGGGCGTTTGACTGATACCAAGTCAGAGCCTCTGGGTCCCAGGGACCCGGTGAGGGAAGAGGATATCCTGGAGCTGCCTTCCCCACCCTGGAGAGCAAGCAGCAGGTTTGGACTAGGTCAGTCTTTAGTTCTGACCCAGTTTCTGGGGGCAAGCCATGTCATTGCTCCGTGCCTCAGTTTCCCCTCTAATATGAAGATGATTGTATGTGTCATCAGTAGTCCCGAACCTGGGAAAGCCCATGGGAGTCTTCCCCTCGCCTGCCTTGGTGCTTGGCGTCTACCCTGAGAATGGGAGCCCTTTGGGGCAGGGCTGTCTGTGGGTCTGGTCAGTGCAAGGCCCCGGAGGCCCCGGGTTTCAGAAGAGGCAGCTGGAGGGTGCTGTCTGTGTTGGTCACCAGCCCCACACCTCCAGGGGCAGGACTGGTGTGCCCAAGCATACGATGACCACCTGCTTTGCTCATGGCCACTGCCCAGGGCTCGCGAAGGGCCAGCATTAGCCCGTGTCCTCTCAGAGAGCCAAAAAGCCATGGTGACCAGGGTCCAACCTGAGGTTTTAGGCACCCCATGGTGGAATCAGAGCCACCTGCATCCTGCCTTTTGCTGGCTTTAAAATAAACACCGCTAGCGTGCTAATGCTTTACTGAAGTGATAGGCTATTGCCATGACAACCATGCCTCAAAATAGGTGCATGGGAAACTCACTTCCCTGCTCTGATGGGTGTCCTTCAAATGCTTGCTAGGCCACGCAATGGGTGTCTTTGTCTGACTGAAGAGCGCCGATCGGTATTTGTGCTGGCTCTGGGGTGGGAATCCCTCTGTCCCCAAGCCTGCGAGGGGCAACAGCTGGTATCAATCAAAACAGCTGATATCACCCAAATCTGGTTTTTCATGGCAAGGACTAGTGGCCATTGCACCGGGAGCCACCACATTTATTTTACACTAGTCAGAAATAACACACACAACACAAGCCGGTCGATGGTGATAACTGATAGTCACTTTTGACCCAGGCTGCTTTGACCTAGCATCCTCAGGGTGAAAGGCTCCATATACAACGTAAGATCTATAGGTTTTTCTCAGAAAGTGGGTAACAGCATCACCCCGCTGCATCTATTGTAGCCTGCTGTTACCTCAAAGCTATAGCAGAGACTTAAGGAAATGGCACCTGGCATTTTATGGACATCATGGAAACTCCTGTCACACCTCTGCAATGAGGACTACACTAGGAGAGACAGCTGGTTTAAGATTCAGATTTCATAGTTTCATAGTTGGTCGGGTTGGAAGGGACATGAGGAGATCATCTAGTCCGACCCCCTGCCGTGGCAGGAGAGAGTACTGGGGTCAAACGACCCCAGCAAGGTGTTCATCTAGCCTCCTCTTAAACACCCCCAGGGTAGGGGCCAGCACCACTTCTCTTGGAAGTCGGTCCCAGACCCTAGCCGCCCTGACCGTGAAGTAGCACTTCCTGATATCTACCCTAAACCTGCCCTCTGCCAGCTTGTGACCGTTATTCCTGGTCACTCCTGGCAGTGCTCGGGGGAACAGGGACTCCCCCAGTGCCTGCTGGTCCCCCCTGACTAGTTTATAACAGGCCACTAGATCCCCCTCAGCCTTCTCTCATGGAGGCTGAACAGGTTCAGGTCCCTTAGCCTCTCCTCGTAGGGCCTGCCCTGCTGCCCCCCGATCATGCGAGTGGCCTCCTCTGGACCCCCTCCATGCTGTCCACGTCCCTCCTGAAGTGCGGCGCCCAGACCTGGACGCAGTCCTCCAGCTGCGGCCTGACCAGTGCCGCACAGAGGGGGAGGATCACCTCCCTGGCCCTGCTCGAGATGCATCTGTGGATTCAGGACAAGGTGTGGTCGACCTTCCTGACCGCGTCCCCACACTGCCGGCCCATGTTCATCTTGGCATCAATCACGACTCCAAGATCCTTTTCTGCCCAGCCTGTAGGTATGGTGCTGGTTCTTCCTCCCCAGGTGCAGCACCTTGCACTTGTCAGTGTTGAATCCCATCCTGTTCTCGTCCGCCCACCCCTGTAACCTGTCTAGGTCCAATTGCAGCTTATTCCTCCTTTCTACCATGCCCACGTCCCCCCACATCTTAGTGTCATCAGCAAATTTGAACAGGTGCTTTTTACCCCCTCGTCCAAGTCACTGATGAAGATGTTGAACAGTGCGGGCCCGAGGCCCGAGCCCTGGGGGACCCCACTGCCCACGTCCCTCCGGGTCGAATGTGACCCGTCCACCACCGCTCTCTGGGTGCGGCCCTCCGGCCGGTTGGCGACACGTCTGACTGTGGGTGTCAACACCACAGCCCCCAGTTTCCTAATGAGGACAGGGTGAGAGACAGTGTCGAAGGCCTTCTGAAAGTCCAGGAAGACGATGTCCACTGCTCCCCCTGCGTCTAAGGATTGGGTGACTTGGTCGTAGAAGGCCACCAGGTTGGTCTGACAGATTGATGCACCATCTTCTGGGTTAATATTTCTGGCCTTGGACCAGAGGAAATCTTCCACGTGAGTGGCTATGTTGCTCCCACATCACTCCCAAAACTGTTCTTCATTAGCTCTGTGGGGGCTGAAGCACCCGGGAGTGCTGGGAAAATGCCCAACAAAAGACATTCCCAGCTCTGGGAGAAGGAAGGTGGTGACGGCTGAGCTGAATTGAACCCACGAGCTGTGTAAATTAATGAGAACATTTCATCTGCTGCTGCAGGTCCCTTTTATTCTGCAAGGTGCTGTCGCTTGCAGCGGTCTTAAGATCTGCGTGGCAAAGCTCTCCACATGCCAGTGAAAGTACCTGCACCATCCCGAGGCATCACTGCAATGTGTGGTTTTATCTGGGCAGCACTTCCTGGGGCAGGGGAGTCTTGGGGAAAAGGCAAGAGAGCATGAAGGTGTGCGGGGCTGTGATGAGCCCAGTTTCTGCTCCAGGTTGGTCCCATCCGATAAGACTGGGGGAAATGTTTACACGGCTGCAAACACAGGGTTGGTGGTTTTTCCAGAAAGAAAACCCTGATTTATAACTGGGGTTGAGGCAAAGGACAAACCCAGACAGACGTCCCATCACACTGGAGCTCCCTAATTATGGGCAAGAGGCAGGTTGCTCCCCACACTGAGCCCCTCAGCCCTAGATCCGAAGCCGTTGCTCTGTGCTGTCTCCCAGCCTCTGCTGCACTGTGGGGCTTGCTAGCCAGATGTGCTCTCTAGTGATGAGGATGCTGATGGTACTTGGAGACCACTCGCAGCTGACAGGTGGGTGTGGGGGCAGGTCCCGCCGGCTTCTCAGCGCAATCCTTCTCTCTCTCGCCGTGAATGAGGAATAGGACGTTTCGCCAGATGTTGATGAAGTCACTCCCCCCGAGCAGTGCCACTGCTGTCCAGCTGGCTGTGGAGCCACATGGGCACTCAGCCAGGAATGCCAGACCTGTGACTCCGCAAACATGGGGCCGCTTCTTTTAGCGATCAAGGCCCATTATGACAAGCCCGTGAGTTACCTTCTCAAGCTGTTGGGGGTTGGGGGGGTCAAGCGTATAGCAGCTTGCATAAGACTGGCCTTCTAGCTCCACGTACCCAGGCCTGTGCTGTTTGGGTGGAAAAAAATGCCACTGAGTTGCTGAAGAAGCTGGTTTTTTAACCTACACATGCCCATATTGCGCTGTATGCCATGCTGTGGGTCTGAGAGGCCAGAGGAAAAGGCAGCACACAGCTAGATCTTTGCTCATTGCCCAGGGGGAAAGGGGGCTGAGAAAAGACAGGCAGAGCACTGAGGTAGGCTGCCTGGAGGCTGTATGGCTGTCATTGTACGTAGCATCCCACGAGCTAGAGCATCAAGAGCTTGCTTTCCCATGCCTTCTGGGAGGCGATGCTGGCTTTGCTGCCTACATCTCCTGCACAGGCCAAACAAATCCCCATACGTAAATCTGACGTGCTAGCAAGGGCTCGGTGGCATGGTACCATTCCCCTTTCTCCAGAGGCTGCAAAGATTCAGTCTAGCATTCCTAAAATTAAAACATGCTGAAGTGTGATGCAGCCAGGGCGACGTGCTAGAGCCCATGCCAGGGCAGACAGCTCTTGAGCTTGTTCAGGAGTTGCCTCAGCATCTCTCGTGCTGCTGGCCACAAGACAATACGTGCACCAGGAGGCTGGGAGGGTGGCATGCTGTGGTCTGCCTCTCCCCAGCTCTGCTTTCTTCCTGCAGGAAGCGTGCCTGAAAGGCCTTATGCTTGAATCACACTTCAGATGCCTTCAGAGCTGGTGCAATATTTGCTGGGTTCATTTCTGCCCATTTCCTTGGGAGCAGCCCTGTCAGTGGCCTCCCTGCTCTGTCAGGATCTGGTCACCAGTCCACAGGTAACAATTAACCCGTAGTTAATTTGTGCACCGTGAACGTGATTTTCTTTCTTTCCCCAGCTACACAGAGTAAGAATGCCGAGAGAGAAGCAATATTCTCTTGCATGGCTACCTGATACCCTATTATGGGCGCTGATTTTTCTGGAACGATGAATTTGGTGCTGTTGGACAGACAGGAGGCAGGAGAGACTTTTCTGTTAACTGAGGATCTAGGTTTGTGGGCTGCCCGTTGCAGAGGTAGGAACTCCACATAGGGGAGAAGCTGTGGGCTGAGCCTTATGGTGTTCAATTGTTCCTTTTTAGACGAAAAAAGACACTCCAAGAAGTGGCAAGGGAGGTGAGTCTGGATTCTGTGGAAGGTAGTAACCATGTTAGAGAGAGCAGGAAGGTACTTAATTGTACGTCCCCATCCCTCCACTTTTCTTCATGTTCGTACATGGGTGGAATCAGAGGTGCTGAAATACCCATGCAGGCCCAAGTGGCAGAGAAAGGCTTTAATGGGCAATCTCGAGAATTTACGTGAGATGGCTTCCAGGCCTTCCCTGCTATTTGCCCATAGGTAGCCATGGAGGTAGAGCTTTGAGCCCAGTGCCTCAGTTTCCTCCTTTAGGAGATGACAAAAGGATGCATCCCTGTAACAGGGAACCCTAGCCCTGTTACCAGAAGGCAGGTCAGTCCCTCTAATACCAGAATTTTCTGGGCACAGCATGCTGGCAAGGTGGGGGTTAAAAGCTGAGCCTGGCCAGGTAGCCAGGTGACCGGAAGCGGGCAGGCCAGAGCTATAAAAACCCTGGGCTGGGCAGCAGTAGGGGCCAGCAGCCAAGGGGGAAGGAGTGTGCACAAGAGCTCCACAGGTGAGTTGTTCAGGTGCTGCGGGAGGGGAACTACTGAGGGTTCTTGGAGAAGTGGCGGCAGCCCCAGAAGAAGGACCACAGCAGATGGTGGGGAGCAAAAGCACAAACCCCTGAAAAAATGTAAGCTGGCATGTTGCCTCTTTAAATTATTTTTTTCTGTGGCAGTTATAGCCCATGGACATACTGTTTATAATTTTTGATTGATTAACACCGGCGGTTTGTGGATGAGGCTGTAGGGGTGGAGGAAACTTCATTAGCACCTTAGGTGCAGTCATAAAAGGCCAAAGTGGCCTGGTGCAACTTGGGTGCAGCTGTGTGCTTTTGGGCTGGGATAGTAGAGGTTCGGGGCCACTGCCCAGCTTTGAACTTGAAGCTGGCTATGGGGCCAGTGGACGGGCCTCTGGGCCAGAGAGGCTGGGCTCCAGATTGCGGGCAAAAATGAGGGCCATGAGCCCCGAGGCCAAGAAGGTAGAGCCTTAGAGTCAAGCCCTACCTGGTGGGTTTACATGGGGAGGCCTAGCTAGAGAAAGACAGGGGTCAAGGCCCGTGGTGGCTGAGAACCCCAACATACAAAAATACAATAGGCAGTCTCCCGCTTACAATAACATCTGTATAATATTTCCTTCAAGACGTGGCAGACGAATAGAAAGCAGAACATAAGAAACATTAAGGGGACTTCAAGGGCCCCCCTCATAGGTCACGGATAACAGGCAAAAAGATGGCACTGGGGAGGGCGACCTGGTACAATCCCCCATTTGCAAACAGCAAAAAGACCTGCTGATGCAGAGTGATTTCTGGCCTAGAAAACTTGCTGGCCACAAAACCCCTAATTTGATAGCTTCAGGAAACTCTTGGCCTTTAGGCAGTGAGCAAACCTTGCCCCCATGAGGCTTTACCCAGTGCTAAATGCTGTTTGTTAGAGTGCCCCAATCCTGTGAGGTGCAAGAGCAAATGATGGGCCTCTACCAAAGACAAGAAGCCTTCAGGTTTCATAGATCCTATTGCCATACTCTGCCCAGCTCAAGGAAGGCCTTGCTAATGCTCTTAATTTAGTTTAACCTAACACCTACATTTAAAAACATAGAGCTCCATATATTTTTTGTCATCCCACCACACATACACACAAAGTAATCCATCTGGCAGGGCTGCTGCTCTCTAAAAACCTTGGCAAATATGTGCTTTGCAAGGGCCACCTGACAGATTTGTCAGAGGAAGAACCGGGGTGTTAGGACCTCACAAACGCTGCTAATAAAACCAATTTCCTCTTTATAGAATAGACAAAGGATCTGGATTCTCCCCCCTGGAATTAATTTCTGGGCCATCGCTTTCCATTACAAGCCTCATTTAAAATGTCACTGGGGTCGGAGGGGGAGAGACAACTGGGGTGACGGGATGTTCTGCACAGAAGGGTGTTTTATAGGTCAGGCGATGCTTATTAACTGTGCCGCCTGAAATTCAATCCCATTTCTCATCATCAGCATCATCTATTAACGAGGAGCATCAGGACATCATAGCTGCACTCATGCAAGGAAATGGTAATTGCCAGATCCTGTAAGCTGAACCACCCAAATTAGTTCTGCCCTCTATGCAGGGCAAGAGTGGAAATAAAAGCTAGGGTCTCGGAGCAAGTGGAACATCCTGTATATCCCATCACATGTGCTAGTATCCATGTCGGAGGCTTATTAGGCCCCTTGGTTCTGCTCAGGCTGGAAAGTAGTTCCCTTGGGAAACGAAGGAAGGACATGCAACTCTGTGGCTCCCTGTTGCAAATCCTGGCTGTTCTCCCTGTTCCCCAGGGGGCATGGGGCAAATGAAGTCTTACCCCACTGTTGTTCACCCCCAGACTTGGCTCTCTCAAGGGATTAGGAGTGTAGAAATTAAGCCTTACACCTGCAAATTCTCCCTTCCTATGGCTGTGGATAAATCTGCCCTGGTAGACAGTGGGAAGTGCTGGATTTGGAATGGGTTAAGGGGGTGCACACTGGCAGCTAGTGATAGTCTCACTCCTTCCCTAACAGCTCAGGCCTTGGGGTATTCGAGTGTGTGCTTTTTACAGCCTCGTACCAGCTCCTTCTGCATAAGGAAGACCAATTTTATCAGAGGGTTTGGGGTAGCTGCAAGGTTGAAGAGAAGGAGACGCTGAAGAGGAACCTGCATCCCACGTGCTGTCTGGACCTGGGCTACTGCACCCCGGTGCTCATGACAGCCCCCAGGTTCTCCCTCGGGCATCACAGTTCGGTGCTTGCATCAAATCAGTTCTTAAAAGACTGGCCGAGGCCCCCTCCTCATGCATTCGGGATGGGAAGCCTTCAAGGGTTGACACAAGGTTTAAAATGTATTAGACCAGCAGCAGACATTGCATGGAGTTGGCCAGAAAAGACAAGTGCTTCCCTTTGTAGCAGGTCATGCCCCTCCATTCACATCCCTCTTGCATGGGCCACTGCTGTCATCTGGAGTTTGTCTGATGAAGACCTATGTAAACTCTGGGCCAGGGCCTCAGCATCTGGAATAACTGATCCTAAGGAACACTGTTTCTCATGGAAATGAGAGTGACAACCCAAAGGGTTGCTGGTTCCCATGTGTCGAGGCTCATAAACCATGTTACCGGGCAAACACCTGTGGCGATAGAAGACACTCACCATTGTGCCAACACAGCGTTGGCCTAGGTCATCCCTCCTTCCCTTCCCATGGGATTTCCCATTGGAAAGCTCTAGGGCATAGCAATAGGACAATGATTATGGGACTAGCCATGCCTTTTCCCTCCTGAACAGGGGAAACTAAGGCACGTACTAATTCAGCCCAGTTCCCAGGGGTTTGGGTCCTAGCCGTTGGCAGAGCTGGGGCAGGCTTGTGTCCATTGGGTCAGGAGAAGAGCGCTGATGTTCAGCACTACTAAGCTGTTGAGTTGATGCCCATGACCACAATAGAAGGGCTCCTCTTGGCACTACAAGGCATGGGCCATAGTGTTGAGTCTCTTTCAGGCAAAAGAAAGGGACGATAGAGGTCTTGTGCTGCTCCAAAAAAGACGTTATGGCCAGTGGACCAGAGCCAGGTCCAACGCCTGTTTTGATTCCCTGTTGAACAGAATGGAATTGGTGATTGAACTTCTTGCCTGAAAAACAATTTCAAAGTCTAATTGCTGATTGCTGAATGAGGGAAAAGGAATTGCTCTGCATCGCCTCTTGCTAGCTGAAGCTCCTACCACAATGACTGCATTGCTTGGAAACCAAATGAAGGCAGGCCTCCCGTAGGTCTCAAGACAGAGGAAGAGTGGGCGTGGAGGTAATTTTCAGCTATGTGCATGTAGTTGCGTGTGTGTGTTTTTCTATGGGGGTGTACAAGAGGAAGGCAAGAGAGAGAGAAGGGGAGAGAATAAGCACTCTTCAGCTTTGGCACCTGGAAAATTGTCTGTATGAAAGATGCATAACCTATTGATTCTTATGTGGCCTCTCAAGTGCAGTGTAAAAGATAAGCACGTATTAAGCTTCAGCAATTCTGTAGCCAACACAAGCCATTAATGGGAGATGAAGGTCATAATTCACACGCATGCAAGTTGTGGTAAAATAGTAGATTTGGACTTTAGCTGCTTGTAAGGCTGGATATTTGCAGGGAGGAAAGAAAATTGTTCCTTAACCTGAACCATCTTGCATCCATTTTTTTTTTTTCAGACTGTAATAATCCAGAAACCAAATGTCACCATAGAGATGCATTTAGGACACAGTTGCCTGCCTTAGAAGAACTGCCTTATCCCAGATCCGCTATGTCCAATTGTAGCTGGAATAGGAATCGGATCCTAGGTCTGATTGTAGCTGGAATAGGCTGAAATCAGACCTGGACAGATTACAGGGGTGGGCAGATGAGAACAGGATGGGATTCAACACCGACAAGTGCAAGGTGCTGCACCCAGGGAGGAAGAACCAGCACCATACCTACAGGCTGGGGAGCTCCCTTCTCGGCAGGGCAGAGGCAGAAAAGGATCTTGGAGTCGTCATTGATGCCAAGATGAACACGGGCCGGCAGTGTGGGGACGCGGTCAGGAAGGCCGACCGCACCTTGTCCTGCATCCACAGATGCACCTCGAGCAGGTCCGGGGAGGTGACCCTCCCCCTCTGTGCGGCACTGGTCAGGCCACAGCTGGGGTACTGTGTCCAGGTCTGGGCGCCGCACTGCAGGGGGGATGTGGACAGCATGGAGAGGGTCCAGAGGAGGCCACTCGCATGGTCGGGGGCAGCAGGGCAGGCCCTACGAGGAGAGGCGACGGGACCTGAACCTGTTCAGCCTCCACAAGAGAAGGCCGAGGGGGTCTAGTGGCCTGTTACAAACTAGTCGGGGGGGACCAGCAGGCACTGGGGGAGTCCCTGTTCCCCCGAGCACCGCCAGGAGTGACCAGGAATAACGGTCACAAGCTGGCAGAGGGCAGGTTTAGGTTAGATATCAGGAGGCGACTTCACGGTCAGGGCGGCTAGGGTCTGGGACCAGCTTCCAAGAGAAGTGGTGCAGGCTCCTACCCTGGGGGGCTTTAAGAGGATGCTGGATGAACACCTCGCTGGGGTCGTTTGGCCCTGGTACTCTTTCCTGCCATGGCAGGGGGTCGGACTAGATAATCTGCTCAGGTCCCTTCTGACCCAACCAACTATGGAACTATGTAAATCTAATCTCCTGTATGGCTATGCTGCTTTCTGGATCTGATTAATGACAAAATAGCTGATTCTGGCTTGGTCGATCTTTTTAGAAATGTCTCTTCTGAATTCTTCCTGCTGCAATGAAAGGAGGAAGGACCTGATGTCTAAGGGCTGTGGCCCTGTTTAGCAAAATGCCACGTGGCTTTTTTGAAAGCTGTTATACCATGTGTTGTTGGGTTTCTTTTGTGTGCACGAGGGAGGCTTGGCTTCCATCGTGGGTACTTTGCACAGGCGGCTCTTTGGGGGTTTTGTCAGTTGAGCAGATAGACGTTGTGTGGGTGGCCCTCAAGGCTACACTCAAGCCTGTACCACTGAAAGGGTAGGCCGGCAGTCCAGAGCGAACTGCAGAATTTCTTTACTCGGGAAGGGATTTGCTGAGCAATTCAGTTTGAAATGGAATTTGTCTGATTTTCTCCTTCTGCTTTTAGCAAGGGTCAGAAGCTGGTAGGCAAGAGGGCAAGGCCATTTTGCAGTGTAATAGCAATGCCTTTTTTGAGCCTATACATTTATCTTAGTCCTCTACTTCTACATTGCAACCCCTGGCAAGTTTTAGTATGTACTGTCTATTTGCACACACACACACATGCTGCCTTTCCCCCAGTACTCTTGCAACAGGAGATGCACACGATTGGAGTCCATTTTAGAAAATCAGGGCCTTCATTTTTCTGTATCTCAGTTAACCCATCCATGAAATGGGTCTTTCTATGTTTTCCTACTGGCGGTGTCATTTAGGGGAGAAATACGTTGAAGAAAGATCCTTGAAAGAAGACACGTTAGGATTTTATGCTTCCTTACCCCATTATAGGATGGATTGTCAATAAATTAATAGAGGAGAAGACCAAAGAAGGGCTTGGCATGCCACACAGTTATACAATTTACATTGAGCTCTGCCAGCCATGAAAACTGCCTGAGGAAAAACTGTTTATGATAATAAATTCTTGTAACAAAGGACATGGCAATACATTAAATCCCTGAATATTTATGGGATGTTGTAGGAAGGGTTTTCTCCAGATTTATGGTGATGTCCCAAGGTGAAAAAGTAATTTTATATTCACCATTAATCTCATGCAACAAAACACATGAAGGGGACCCTGTTGGGAATTCAGATTAATTGGTTGTGGCATTAAAAACTAGTACGTAACTCATTAGAAAGAAGCTGAAGTCTGTTGTGCTGAGCGTTTGTATTCTGTGATAGGCCAATGATGGGGAGAGCACTGATTGCTGGCTGAAACCCGAACACTTAGCAGAGCAGAGACTATTCAGAAGACAGAAACTGCCCAGATAAAAGACCTGGAAAGAACAGGAGGAAAGGTTAAAAGGGCCATGTCTGTTGTTGGGGAAAAAGAAGTCTGAAGGTTATGCTAGTGCCGCGCTCGGTGAATGGTTCTGCAGAAAAGAGAGGAAGAGCTGCTTTTCTTTTATCTCTGGACCCAGAGCAAGGTGGTGTCACTGCTTCTGAATGCAACAGCCAAAACCTGAGGTTAAATATTAGGAAGGGCCTTCAAACAAGCTCTCACTGCTTGATCTTCAAACATCCCTCTCTGTCTCTGCCCCCATCTTTCAGATTCACCTCTTCTAGAAATCTTTTCCCTGCCTTGTTCTCCTCCATACCTCAGTGGCTGAAAAATGACTTTTTCATCCCAATGAAAAGGTTTGCAGAAAACAGCCCATGTAGCTGTGAGTTTTACTTCCCCTCCTCTATTAAAAATAAGCTGGATATCTAGATCTATATATCCATATCTCTCTAGATATAGCTATATCAATCTCTGTAGCTATATCCAGCTTGCAAAGCAAAGGTAAATGGAGCATGATGGGTAAAACCACAGCTAGCATGAGTACAACTTGACATAAATATAGTGGAGCCCAAAACAGGACATAGCAGCATAGAAACAGAAAATTACTAGATAAAATGCTAAGGGGAAGAGCCTAGCTAAAAAAATATATACAGTTGCTATGCAGAAATAGTGCAGCAGGCTAAATTAGACATGTGGAGAAGGTATAAGATTCAAACTTCCGGCATAAGATGAATTCAGCTTATCAGATGTGACCACAAAAATACTTCTTCATGTAAGCGGAGGTGACAAACCGCAAAAAACAAAAAACCCTTTGTAAAGGCAGAAATAACGTGGGCTTAGTGGTCAGCTTCTGACAGGTTTCAATGGGGTTAAGGATGTGCCCTTGGTGCTGACTTTGTAAATATGTCTGGGAGGTGAAATACCCTTTTTCAAGCGAAGCTGGCTGGTGTGATGCACCTGCTGGCACCCTGGGAAAGGAAGCAAATTGTTGATCGAGCCCCTGGTTGCAGTGCAGAGTGGAGGGGGTCTGGTTATCCTCTGCTTCTGGGCTTTGTGGGTCGCTAGATGGGGACAAGAAGCAGTGTTTTCCTCCCTTCTGTTGTGTAAGTCAAGGGTTTTTATCACCTTCCTCCGCAGCACTGGGGATTAGCCGTAGCCAGAGCTGGGGTTTGACTTGGATGCCCCAGTGCTTCTGCTGGATTTAAAAACCCAGAGGTTCCTGGCTAGAAGGTCTTGTTCGTCCGCTCAGGGTCAGACCAATCACCCCATCTGGGGTCAGGTAGGAATTTTACCTTGTGGTCAGATCGACATGGGCTGCTGGGGGTTTTGCCTCCCTCTGTAGCAGGGAGCTTGGCCCTCTTCCTTAGGTCTTTTGAGAATAGATTTGCTAACAACTTCCTGGTCTTGCAGCAGCAGGACAGTGCCCTCATCCCTCTGCCTTGCCTTTGGCAGGTTCGAGTGCAGCATTTGGCCTGGTAGTTGTGTGTGAAGGTTTGTAAAAAAGAGGTTAGACAAGCACTTACCTAGGATGGCTACAGGGATGGTCCTGCCTTGAGCAGGGGGTTGCCCTAGGTGACCTCCCCCTTCCAGCCATGCTTCTGATCTGTGGTGTTTTGACTGTTCCTCGAAGGGTCCTCAGGTCCAACACTATACTTGTTGAAAACATTTTGCAAAAATTGACCTTTTGGGGCCATTCCCCTTCAGGTTTTTGATGTACAGCAGAGGAGTAGGGTGGGAATAAATGGTAAAAGAAAACTTTCCTCAATTGCCTGCACAAATTCTCCCTCATTTTAACCTGCTGGAAGCCCCCAGCCTTGAAAACTAACACACAAGCTGCCTTTTTTGTCACGCCAAGAATGCCGTTTATGTGCCTTAATAATATGCCTTTGCAAATACTTGTGGCGTTTGTTTTGCAGGTGTCATTATCCCTAATTGGGTTTGGCACAAATGTTTGGAAATTCAATCCGTGGTGTCAGTAAGCGACTCTTTGAACAGAGGTAAAATTCTGACTCGGGAGAACGGCTGGAACGGTGCCAGACAAGAGATGTAGGATTGAATAAGGAACAACAAATGCTGAAACTGGGGGCGGGGGACAATTTGCAGGTGTTCAAAATGTAGCTGTTGTTCAGACAAGAGTAGTTTGCTGTGAACATTTGGTTTAGGAGGGTGAACAGTTGGATACTTGGAGTCCCTATAAAGAGCTCTCTGAGTCACAACCATAAGTGGGTAATAAAGTCCTTTGGAGAATATAAATACAGCTTAACTCTTTGTCTTGATCTCCGGCATCAGAGGCTGTTCCTGCAGTACACAGGGCTTGGTGAACTGCTGTATCTCACAACATTTGGGAGAGCTGGCGAGAGTGCAAATGGCCTTGGGTCAGGGGAGTCGGTGCCCAGGGGCTTGTCTGTCTGGTTAAAGCATTTAAAGATGAACGGTGGTACCAAACTGTCGCTTGGGAGGGAGAAGAATAGTAGGCAACTGCCAATCCTCTGGATGACGGTGTTTGCATAAGAGGTCTAGCCGGGTGCCTGATGAATCCACTTGTACCGAGTCTGCCGACCATGACACCCAGGCCTTCGATATGTACGCCAAGGCAGGAGCATGGAGGAGTGAAGGCTGCCCAAGACCTTCCTTCTGCACTTTAGACCATCAGGACAGAATCCAAAGGCCAGACCAAGCCCAGATGTTTGGTGCCTTGATGGTTGTAGCTTGTGCCAGAGCAAGACATAAGAACTGCTGTTGACTGCCTAGTGCCTCATCTAGAGTGCATTTCTTTCAGGGTGATGTCCCTTCACCTTTCTCCAGCCAAGGAGTACCCACCAGGCAGTGGGGGCTAGGGTTTTGACTTGCACACTTAAAGCTTAGCTCATAAAGTGCCCAACAGCAAATGGGGTTGCTTTGTTGGCAGCGAATGTTGCTATCCCCATCCTCTGCGATAACCATAATGCTATTAGTGATCCCATCAGTCATGACCAAGCTTACTGGACAGGTTGATATAGGATTGTAGAGGTAGGAGCTGCTGCATGAAGTCATTCACCAACTGTGCAGGCTATAAAACTCCCAGCACAGGGTGCGTTAGAGATTAATGGATGTCCTAGCCCCTTGCACTGCAGTGACTTTCATCCTAACACTATTGCTACAGAAATTGAAGTAAAGTTTTGTTCTGCATTCAGATCTTCATGGGGAGAGCAATTCATAAGGAGGAGATGGACTAACTGGTGCTGATCAACTACAGTGCGCTCATCCAGGCTCATATAAAGACTTATCTGTGATGAATATATCTTATAAGTGGGTTATAGACATTGGTAGGATGTGTTTGCAATGCATCAGTAGAAAGTGTTCTATGTGATCATAATGTTGGGAATATAAGCAACCTATTGCCAGGTTTTTACCTATTAATCAGCTCTCTGTAGGTTGTCATATCATTGTCTTCATAGTTGGTAGGGTCGGAAGGGACCTGAGCAGATCATCAAGTCTGACCCCCTGCCCCTGTCTTGGATCCTCAATGTAAAGTGTGATGCAGCAAGGCAACGATGACAGTCCTATAAGCCCCACTAGCTGGGATTCCCATTGGTGGCCCAGGGAACTATATCAGGTGTCTGAGCACAGAGCCGATCCCTTCTTGAAAAACCGTTGTCTCCCTATCCTGCTGTTTCCCACCTTCCCCCTTTAGACCAACATCATGCAGACCCAACTTCTCACTCCGTGACTGATCACTTGGAGCCCAAATCCTCTTCTCCCCCGTTTCACCAGCTTTGCAAATGTCCACGATAACGGTTGGACTAAATCAGCTCCCTGCAGCCTTCTCAGTCATTCTCTATTTCACGCAGGAGCCTCTCTCTCATTAAGCTGTTCCCAGCCACCAGCCTTAAGGCAGTGACTTGCATGCCAGGCACTTAATAATGCCTTTTCTACAAATGAAAAAGAAAATCGATTTTTCACAGCGAGAGTCCTTCTGCAGGTCCAGCGATCCACATTCAGCAGGGAGCCCTCCTTCTTTTCTGCCTCTTTCTGCGGAAGAGCATCTTGCACTGGGCACGTGCCTGCCTCTCTCAGAGGGGACTTGAGATTTCATCTGCATTTCACAGGCTTTGAATAGAGGCCTGCTGGAAAGGAGGGCTGTGGTTTCATCATATGCATTTTGCCCCCTGCAATAGTTTCTTGTAGTTCAAGGGCTGGAGGAGAAGCTCTGGTTTATGCAACTTCTGACTCTGTACAGTGTGGCAAGCGCTCAGGAGGCAGGGGGGACTGCAGGAAGACGGTAACCGCTGTTACACGCTGAAGTGCTTTTGGGTCACAATTTGAGAGATGCTTGCTGCCATTGAGAATTCATCTCGTGCTCACTGCTGTTTTGCATTGAGCCAGTTCTCCTAATGCGTTCCCTAGTGACGGGCCAAAGTGGTTCGAAATTCCCTGGCTGTTTCTAGATGTAGTGTCAGGGGCTCCCAGAAAATAACTGCATTGCATAGTCACGTAGCACTTTTTCATTGCTATTTCTAGAAACCACATACCACTAGCGCAGCATTACACAGTATCATGAGTCAGGAGAAGTGCTACAAACAGGAGGTGTTGGTATTGCTCTGCTCAGCCCTAGTTAGGCTAGCATGTGTGTATTTAAAGCAGGATGTAGAGGAGCTGGAGAGGATCCAAGCGGTGGAGATGCTAAAAGGGCTTAGGAAGCAAATTGTCTCAGGATAGGCTTGAAGGACTTGGGTATGTTTAGGCTGGATTAAAGCAATTTTCAAATACTTGAAAGGCTGAAGGAGCTGGAAAAGCATTGCTCTCCCTTGCCACAGAGGCAGGGTGTGCAACAGTGGGCCTAGATTGTGACAAAGCATATTTAGATGACATCTAAGGAAAGTCTTCCTAACTGGGAGAGCATTACAACAATAGAGTGAGCTGTCCAGGGCAGTGGTGGGATCTCTGTCCCTGGAGACTTCCAAGCAGAGGGTAGACAGGCATCAGTCAGGGATGGGTGAGGAAGACCTCATCCTGCTCTATGTAGAGTTGGCCTTAGATGCCTCTTGTAGCCCCTAGGCAGACCAGGCTCTTTGGGTAATGTGGTATCTTTTATTAAACCAACTAAATACTTGGAAAAATTGTTTTTTGCAAGCTTTTGGGCACAAACATGCTTCTTCAGGCATAGGAAGAGTCTGCTGGTGTCTGTGTGCTCTTCTGGGTGGCATAGACGCTTAAGCCAATATGCAAAATGCAGGTCTGTGAAAATGCAAATGCATGGCAAGGAAGATCAGAGGGAATCTTGTAGCCCCTGTGCCTCCATCTTCATATACAGTTGCAAATACAAACTGTCATTACCCACAGAGAAACGAGCCAGGACACTGGAGTTAGCAGACCTACAAAAAAGGGCTGAGGGAGTGGGGAATTTTAATTATACTAAATGAACAGGGGTGCACCTTAATTGATTTTTGGCATCACAGAGCAGCACTCTGCCAAATGCAACTGAGCCCAAACCAACTCATGTTTTAATCGGAGGTCGCCCATCCAGGTCCCGGTCCTCACTAGGTGGTGGGACCTCAGACCATAGACCTCCCCTGGACTTCGTATCAGGGCCTGGTTTCTCTCAGCAATGAGGGCTGAACTTAGTCAAATGAAAGAGGGATATATTCCAGGCTGGTAGCGGGAGAAGTGAGCCATTACCTAGATTTATAATCTATCCTGTGCTTGAACTTTAAAAGCGTGTCTTGTGCTCACTCTTACCTTTACCGCAGCAGGCGTCCGCATATATTTCTATTTGGAAGTGCATTAAAAATTGCAAGCTGGATAGCCTCGTCTCCTAAAAGGGAATCATTTATTCTGAAGCCTCTCCTGGAGATTTTGATTTATAGGTGATGGATCAGCTGTGTCCTTAATACAGCTTATGGTTGTGCCATTAAATTTCCAGAGATTAAAAACACGATGGAGAATATAAATTGCACACTGGCTTGAATTAGTTGTCCCATGGTGCCCATGCTAACTGCTGCTCCTCAGGCATGTTCACAATGCACCACCTGGTGACTACAATTGCTTTCTCCTTGAAATGAGACTAGAATTTTCCAGTGATGGGAAGTTTGTCTGCGAAGCTTTAATGGGTTGAAAAGGGGTGGAAAGGGCTGGAGGCCTATAAAATGGAATAAAACTGCCCTGTAGAAGAAGCAATGTCCTTCAAAGAGACATAAAAAAAAGAACTTCATTTCTACAGCCATCTGCAAGGCTTTGCCTTGGACAGGGTCAGTTAGGGGAAGAACATGTCTTCTTGCCACCCTTGTGCACATAACTGTCTTCAGGGAGATAATGAGGCATCCCTGCTGGTGAGTTACCTTGAAAAATTGGGAGGCAGCCCCTTGATGGGGCTCAGTGGACTTCATCTGAACCACATTAAGTTCCATCAGATGAGTATTTGACCCAGTTACTCTTGCAACTGCCCCCAAGTGCGAGATCTGGACGTGCTGAGTGTCAAATGTTGTATATCTACCGATTTCTTGTATATATAAAGACCTAGCAGAGCCGGGCAACCAACGTTAGAGCAAATGCGCTGTGACCGTTTGCTCGTTTAATTTGTGAATCATGTGCCAAGCACACGGGCAGCAATAGCGGATATCTTCAGGCTCCCCAAGCGTTAGTGGAACGGTGCAGGCAAATAGTTTTCAGCCTCTGGCGAGTTGAGGGTGGTGCTCCCCGATATTATCTGAGCTTGCTGATTGAATGACTGAAATAGGATGAGGATCAACAAATAGGAGCCCACAAACACCAAATACCTCATGCCCACACTAAGCTGGTGAAGCTCTGTGGATTTGGCAGCATGGCTGGGGTCATTCGAAGTGTTGCAAGGGGCCCTGGGACACAAAGCCGTGAACACAGCCTGCATCAGAGCTGGATGATGAGATTAATGAACAAATCTGTGAAGCTCCTATTTCATTGTGTGACAAGCTGTAATCTAGCTAATGAGTATTTTCTCCCAAAACACCTGGGGCTACTCCTGCCTCTCCAGATACAGGCACTGTGCTGCTCTGTCCTTGGGACCTGTCACACCAGGATTACTCTGCAGCAGGGGCCCCAGCTTTGATGACATCTCTCTCAAGTCAACAAAGCCCTTTAGCATATGTTTAATTCAAAATCATCCCACTGAAACCCAGCCTTAAAGCAAAGCCTTCTCTTAAGGGGGTTTAGCTGGTTTGAAGCCACAAGAGGAGTGAAAGCGAGACGCCTGAAAATACCTTTAAAAATTTGGCCCTGAGAAACTAGCTCCTTTGTGGAAAGCGCAGCTGTGTTATGCCAAAGCCACTCCACCCTCCTGCTAAGAGAAACCAGGACGGCCCCTCTGAAAGCAAGGACACCCTCCCATGCACATGTGAAACTCTGAGAGGTCGCAAAGCCTCGTTATTCAGGGATCAGCCCTAACCTAAACTGAGAGGGAGATAGCAGCTTCCTGCAGCATCTGCCCTGCACAACAATTATAAATTAGCTTTTGTGCGTGTGTCTTGTGTGTCCAGCCCCTGGGCCTAAGTCTTGCGTGTAATCTGTTGTTAAAAAAAAAAAAAAAAAAGAAGGAAGGAAGAGGTGAATTTAAAGATGCACTAAATAGCTTTTCTCCTTGGAGGATGGAGCGGGTAAAGCAAGGCCCCTTGATAATTTAAATGCAGTTGGGTGAGTAATTTAGCCTTTTGTTCCATTAGCAATTAATCTAACCAGAAGGAAACAGTGGGCCTAATTAACCTGGGAGACCTCAATAAGGAAGGGTGCAGTCTCTTTCTAGTGTTGATGGTCCGTGCCCTGCAGTGACGACGGGTCTGCTCAGCCCTCGATATCAGGTTGGGAGGTTACCCTTGACTCGAGCTGGCTCATGCAGTCTTGCGGTTGTCTAACCCCCAGCTTACCAGGCTGATACCTGGAGTGAGTGCCTCTCCATTGGGAGGGAGCGTGGATACACCCATACTGTCCCCTGGGCCGTGTTAGTGAGGTGGTCAGCACGATTCCCTAATCTGTATCCTTAGGCAGGAAGAGGTCAATCTAGGCAACCGTACCCCTAGAAAACAGACCTAATGCCAAGCTGGGCAGAGGATCCTCGAGCATCCCTGGAAGGGTGATATTTTCTTACTCCCAGCCCCTGCTTCATCACTGCCCTCCTCGGTCAATGGAGAGAAGACTACATGTTTCCCGATTCTGGCCACATGCCCTCTGCCTGCCAGGCAGCGGTGAGGGCCGCAGCTCCATGCCACCACCACCCCACTGTTGTCAGGTGGGCAGGGGGCACATTTCCATGGTGGCCTGGGGCTCCTGAGGGAAGGGCAGCAGGGCAGGCAGCCCTGAGCCTGCAGAGAGCATCCTGCATCCCCGCCCCATGCACAAAGTTGGGGGGGCACATGCTCCCATGATACGTCCCTGGGGGGTGCACAAATCTGGGCGATGTGCAGTGGCAGGGAGGGTCACCCCTCCATGCCCCTTGGGCAAGGCACCCGTGGGTCTGGCACTCCCTGCCCCAGCCCCAAGGCCCCATGCACTGCCCTGGCTGGGCAGCACCCCCAGCCCCAGTCCCTGCCCTCTCCCCTTGCCATGGGGACCTCGATCTGGCCCCCTGTGCCCCCTCTGCTCCTCATAGACTTACCCACAGGGAGCTGCTCTCCAGACTGCCCAGCTCTTTCCTGGCCAAGTGCATGTGTGCAGGCATGCACGTGCACGTGGCTCCCTTTGCATCCCACCCCTGGCAGCCCCTTGCAGGCTGCAGCTCTGCCAGCCTGCAAGGGGACACCTGGATCCCTTCACAGTGCTGTGAATCTGGGATGAATGCAGCCCAGGACCAGGACTTGATGATCCCATTCCAGGGCTGTCCTGCTCTGTTAGGGACGGGTGGTCTTTACAGACCTAAGCCAGCTCCCACTAAAGCACATGGAAAGGCCACTTGGGGGCTTTGGAGGAAGAAACTGGTCCCCAGGGCTTTGGGATCAGTTCTCAGCTCTGCCACAGCCTCTCTGAGTGGCCTGCAAGTAGTCACTTCATCTCCCTGTGCCTCAGTTTCTCTTTCTATGCAATGGGGATAAAAGCACTTGCATGTAGCCATGCTGACAGTAGCCTCCACCTCATACCCACGTGCACAGCCATGCAAGAGTCTGAGTGATGGGAATAGATGGGTTTTGCTGGGATTGCCTTGGGAGAAGCATGTGTGAGAGCAGAAATCAGCAGAGGAAGAGATGCAGAGAAAAAGCCCAGGGGTATCAGGACGTGGCTAGAACAAGCTACTGGGAAGCAGATGTGAGGAAAGCCTTGAGGTCCTGGTGGGTCTACGGACGTGACACTGCAGGTGACGAACGTCCCACTGCCTGAATCCTCCTGCATTCAGGGAAATGGGTCTGCACACATGCTTTGTCCATGGGCAGGAAACACCACGTCTACTGCTGATTTCTCCTACCTGGAGCCATCTGCGGGACCCTGAGTTCATGACCAGCAGCTCAGGGCAAAGGGCAACAATGCATGAATGTCTGTGAGTGGCCCCGTCGACAGGCAGAAACAAGATTGGCAAGGAGTGAAATGCCGAGAGCCCTGACCCTGTAATGGCTTGAAGCGGGACAGGGCTCAGTCTCCAGGCCTGAGAGGGTGTGTTCTTATGTGCGGTGTTGCCACCAGCCCCAGGAACACCCCCTGAGGCCCGGGGCAAGGTGCCGAGTAGCAGACGTGAGACGACGCCTGCGCAACAAACTCAAGCATCTCGATTTGTCGTGATGACTCCCCACGAACAGGGATCCCGGACACGCTGACAGCTGCAACCGGGATTGAGACTGAGCCGAGAAGGCGCGAGGGCTGAACCGGCCTGATGTGGGCAAGTGCCAAAGGAGCACGAGTTTTCATTAAGCCACAGACGATCGACAGTTCAACACACGCCTGCGTGGGAAGCTGAAAGCTTCAGGGAGCCGGGCTAGCGCGATTCTGCAGGCGCAGAGAACAGACACCGAGACGCTGAATAATGACGGGGGGAAAGGCCAGCCGTGCCTTTATCAAAGGATGCATAAGGCTGGTCCCACCAGGGTGACAAAAACGGAGAGATGTGTATCAGTCACTTGAAATAGCTCCATCCCACATGCTGTTCAAAGAAAAGCAGGGGGCACTAGTTAGATCTAGAGCATCCACAGAGCCTCAAAATAAAAATAGGTCAGTAACTAGTAAGAAATTAGCTTACACATACACACATACACACGTGTGTGTATATGTATATATATATCGATCTATCTATATCTATCTATATAGATATTTTATATATATATATAGAGAGAGAGAGAGATATTCCCAGCCTGAAACTGCAGGAAAGCAGAGTGCAGCCTGAGAGGGTATGCCAGGAAAACGGTACAAGGCTTTTTGTAATTGTTCCAAGCTCCAGGATTAGGACCCGAGGAAGGTTAAACTTAAAAGAAATCCAAACATTAGCTATGGAAACTTCCAGTGAAGGCATGCAGATGGCCTTCATTTTGTCCTACAATAGTTATTTTGCAATAAATAGGTCATTATGAGTGATGCCTGTGAGTACCGGTAGCCGTGGGTTAAATTAAGCCTGTTTTCAAAGACACAGCGGTTCCTGTGTTGTACTACGGGGATCTCCCCTGCTTCCGGGCTTTGCTGACTGCTGCATGGGGCTGGGAGGGAATCCTTTCTGCTACATGTCTGGGGGTTTTCAGCCTCCTAGATGTTAGCTGCAGCCAAGGCTGGGGATTTCGGCTGGAGTCTCCTGCTGGGATTTAAAGCGTGAGGTTGCTGGCTAGAAAGTCTTGCCCCTCCACTCCAGGCCAGGCCAGTCACCAGATTTGGGGTCAGGAAGGAATTTTATCCTGTGATCAGATTGGCACAGATGGGGAGAGAGGTGTGTTGAGAAACTCATAAAAGACGCTTGTGGCTCTCTAAGACCCTCCTTGATATACATGGGTCTCTCCCAGCAAAGCCACAGAGAGAGCCCCCTCAACAGCTGCTGGCTGCATGTTGCAGAGATGACCTAAGATTTCAGCTGGGATAGGCGTGAAGCAACAGTCTCCCCCCACCCCGTCATAAATCCCAGGCAAGGTGATGTCCTGTCACTGATCTGCCAGAGGGATTTGAAGATGAGAAACAAGTTACTTGATAATGCAGAAAGGGATGACCTGCTCGGAGGTTTAAAAGTAAAATAAAATAAACTATCTGTGTGCAGCCATCCCTCATTCTTCCCTGCATTCAAGTGGCACTTGACAGCTACCTCGCAAATCAGAAAAGGACTCATAAATTCCCCGGTGGGGGAGTGTAGCTCACTCGAGCTCCAAGCAATTGACTCTTCTGAGGAGCAGGGCTTTCATTTAGCATTCATTAGAGAATCTCCTCCCCACCAGGACGTGGTGAGGGAAGAGTCCTTTTAGCTTCATGCTGGCATGGGGACCCAAAGGCACCGACTAGCATTCATGGAGGACAAAAGCATTAGTGGGTCCTAAAGAGAGACTTCCAAATACAGCTCTAGGGAGTAGTACCCTGGGCTGGAGGGTGGCAAGACAGGGCTCAAAGTACTGCTGTGTGTTGCTTTTTAGTTTAATGAGTGGGATAATACAAGCAACTGGACCCAGTAGAGCAGTCCTGCTTTTCCTTTTCGGTCTCCCGTGGTCTTCTTTCTCCGACAATCCACTCATGCTCTGCCCCATCGCCACTGGCTACCCCGCGTTGGCAGCAGGGCATTACTGGAGAAAGCAGTATCGTGCCGTGGCATCAGATAGCCTCGGCAATCTACTACAGAGCTCTGCGCCGTGTCCACGACAGCGGGTCTTCGACCTCAGGGCGCGTACCAGAAAGAGTCAGAGCAAGCCAGCCAGCATTTTAGTTCTTGCTACAAGCGGCTCTGTCTTTAGCCCAGGCATTGCCCTCGTTCTGTGTGCATAAGACAATTGCTTCATTTCTTCCTAGGCTCCTAGTGTCTAACTCACTGCCTTGGCAAGGCCTTTGGGAATGCATTGAATGCAAAAGGTGCTATATAACCCAATCCTGATATATTAGCGTTAAAGTTCCCTCTTTTGCATTGCATTATAAGCCCAGCTTGGGCCCAAGAAGTGTTTACCTTGTATTTATGGCTGTGTTTCTCCTATTTAATGGCAGCATTCTCTGCCAGTGTAAAACTTGACTACAGATGCAAATTTGGCTGCGGCCTGAATTAACTGCACGCCATAAAAGCTAGAATTCAGTCAAGGTAAAGGTGCCTATTGTTAACAGAAGAGGAAATTGTCTCCTCTGGGATGGGGGAGAGAAGACTGTTTGCAGTTCGTGCCTTTCATGGCTACGCCAGGTGTCTTTCAAGCTACTGCTGAATCTCAGCCTGGTCTGCAGAATACTAATAGCGCTTTGCACAGACAGGAGATTTTGCATTTATAAACATGAGCTGATGCTAATCCTCCAGGTGGTGAATGTGACCTGTCTCAGTGATCTGCGCGATCGTACCATCATCGTCAGGTCCAGACACATGGGGACGATATGGCCAGACTCGCATTTGAACAAACATACCCTTTAGAAATTACATTGATCATTTTTGCCACTTCTTTTTTTTTTTTTTTAAGTGCAGGTTGGTTGCCTGAACGTAAGATCTTTGCTTCTCTTAAGTGGTCACTTATTTCTGCTACTTAGACCCGTCGCACCATTGCCATCATCACAGTTGGGCTTGTTTGTCACAGGGAATACAGCGCCTGTCTGGTGTCGCAACAGAACGGGTCCCCACCAGGATGCATGTCTGATGCCACCAGCTACACTTCTGGCAGCTGGCTGAGGACATCCTGCAGCTACGGACACTTGAACTTCAGGCGGGCAGGTCTTCAGTGACGACCCCGTTTGCAGCTGTATCTTGTCCAGGTGTTGTTCAGACCCCCTGTGCTGGAGCGCTCATCCACTGGACCCCAAAATTAAAGCCGTGGCGTAGCGCCATGTCATCAGAGTTTGCTCTGTCTGTCTCCCTAATAATAAGTAGCTGCAGTGATTTGGGAGGGGTAGGTCTCTGTAAAGCCTTTATTGGTGAACCGCCCTAGATGGGTCTTCCTTCACCTGTCACCTTGGATTCCTCTATACAGCCAGTACCAGTTGCAAAGGGAGCTTTCCATTCTTATAGGGCGCAAGCACGTGGATCAATGATACAAAATTAAGCTCTCCAGTTGTTCCTCGTAGAGTCGCCTGCACTTCTGTGACAGCTGCAGCCGGGGCCGGCCCAGGTTTTTGACAGAGGATGGATGGTTCTGGAGCTGCTCTGCGCCGGGATGGATTGTCAGGTGACTGGAGATCAGCTGCTAATCACGTGTATAATCAGTGCCTGAGGAAGAGTGAGATGGAGTCAGGTCTAATTAAAACTAAGCTGCCCCGCATCTCAGAGAGGCAAGGAACTGGAGAGCACGTGGCAGTCCTGCAGACGGTCACATAGGCTGGTGGGAGCGACGGATGGGTTGAACTGTTGCTTTCGGGTGTCTGGGGAGGCCTGTTGTTATCCCTTCCCTAAGCAACAGAAGACTTCATGGCCTCGCGGCCCCGTTCATGGCAGAAGAAAGCAGAGACATCGAGTCAGCAGGATGAGCCAGCTGTTCGTGCAATGTGTGCAAGTCCTGGTTCGTCACACAGGGTAGTAACAAGCCAGGGCAAGGCCTGTTTTAGGTACCTGAAGTCAGCCATTGACCCCGGAAGGGACTAGCTCCCCTTTCTCAGAAAAGTTTGCTTAAGCCACAGGCCTCATTTGCACAGGAAACATTAACTGGGTTGTGCAAATGCTTGTACTGTGGTGTGGGAGTGGCTGCTTTTCTTTTAGCCTCTTGTGTCTCAAGTGACTTAAGCTAACCTGAAAATAGGCCGCTGTTACTGGAATCAGAGCATACAGATGGAGTGTGACCACCTCCATTTAAATTCCAGCTTACAGTGGCATGGCTCGCTTTCACGGCCCAGCCCATGCTCTCCTCTGTCTGCCTGGTCTCTAATTGTTTGCAGCTGGGAAACTCCTAGCTTGAGGCTGCCCACAAAGACCTGGGAGGATGCACAGGGGCATCTGCCTGCTGTTTGTGCAGCTGCCGTGGAACAAAAGGGAACCTCATCAGTCTAGAGAAATGCTTCGTCCCCCAGGATGCCTCGGATGCGTCTCTTGGGTGCAGGCGCTATACAGCTGCTGTTAGTCTTTCTGCGTGGGAGTTTTCCCCGGGGTCCAGTAAAGCAACAGGCACTTTTCACCATCCGACCACGCTCCAGACTGCTCGATTCACACTTTCCATAACTCGTACAAGCATGCTTCCCTTGGGGATGGCTGCACCATCAGCCCCTCTCGGAGATGTCCCCCGCTTCAGGAGTGTGCAGAGATGTATCATGTCCCTGTTCATCATTTCTTGGCCAAAGTTTCTTTTAATCTTCCCTCGCATTTTCCTCTGGCCGTGGGAAGGACACACTTAATACTCACTTCCCACAGCATCCTCTGGCTCAGCTCAGACGGCTTGGGATTGCTCATGGCATTGAGATGAAAACTGCCCATTGCCTCGTGTTTAATGGGCCTCCTGCCTCTTTCTTGGGAGATCATGATAGCGCATCGTTCGTGCAATTCCCTCTCAGGATAATGTGGCATCTCTCAGGGCATCCTTCGTGGGTTAGGTCAGCCACCCATGAGGCCCTGCCAGGGGTGTTTGGGTGAGCGGGGACTGGAGGTCTGCTGCCAGCTCCAGTATCTGTCCATCTCACAGAGGTGCTGTGAGAGGTGTATGCAGCCTGTGGATGGACCGTGCTGCAGACGTGCTGAGCTCCATCATCAGCGATGGCTTAATGGGTCCCCTAGAAACGGTGGGGCTGAGATGCTGGGCGTAGTGCCGCTCCAAGGCAGGGGCTCACAGCTGCAGCCCCTCGGGGAGGGCAGCACAGGTAGAAAGATGGGCCAATGGGACTGAATCGACCACACCGCTGTGCTCCGCTGCTTTGTAGCAATGGCTTCACAGCAACCATCCGACTCATTTGTATTCCCCTAACTCTCTCCTGAGATGTCCCACTTTCCTGTTTGCCTGGTTTTTTTTTTTTACTGCAGCCATAAATTGGGATGAAGGCTTCAAGGATTTTTCTACAGTAACCTCTAAAATCCTCTCCTCGGTCAGTGAACGGCCTGCCTTAATAGACACTCTTGCTCTGGGTTCATTAGCCCTCGATTTCCTCTTAGCTCTCTGGCGGAGATTAAGTGCAGTATCAGGTTTAATATGTGGGGACTGTTTATTGTCACTGCCATGGGTTAGACTTGATAATTTAATGGGGCTTTCTGCTACTCTCCTGTTTTATCTGTATCAATTTGTAAAACTGACCACCTCCCAATATCTTCAGGTGTCACCAGCAAGCATCAAAGAAATTTGGCATAGTCCCCACGTGAAGGGTCTCCTATTTGGCATCCAAGTTGCAGCTGCAATCCTCTTCCACCCAGTTCAGATCCCTGAAAAACCACTCACACATTCAGCTTAGCCTTCCTTGTAGCCTTAAGAATAGATCACAAACTAGTGAGTCATCTTTGCACGAGTGTTTGTTATCAGGGGTTCAGATAAGGGGGAATATTAGACGCCTAAAAGGTAGAATAGAAACTGGCTCCAACGTTGCACATACTATTGTGTAAGCAAGTGTCCATGCTACCATCCCGCTTACGTGGAATAAGAGGTGCTCTAGAGTTAAATGCATTGTTCAAGAGTGACTACGGGACAGCGGTTGATGCTTTCAAGTGTGAACACCACATCCCCAGGCTCAGCTTTGGGTCATGGCATCTGCCCGTGAGATGAGGGGGTGGTTACGAATGGAAGCCTGATGTGCCAATAGTGCAACATGTCCTGTGGGTGCCTCCACAGATGTGTGCATGTGACTGCGAGTTGCCAAGTCTCATTTCTATAATGCAGTGGTCTTTGTCCTGACTGAAATTTCCCTTCTGTTCCAAGCAGTGGCTTTCCTTGCAGAAAAGCGGCATGGTAGGAGGCCAAAGCATGGTTGTGCAGTGTCTGGACCATGCTAAGTCCCTACGAATGTGTATGTCAGGGTCATATATTGGTGCATACTGCATCCCTCCCCCCATTTAGCATGCAGAGTGCAGGCATGTCATGCATCAACACGGCACTCCCAGTGCAGCTTGGAGGCAGGGACCAGGTTTGTGAATAAAAAACTCTTTATTAAAAAAAAGAGAATCTCTTGATTAATGTGAGCTTTCTGTGATCCCAGGTGCAGCTAACTTTCTCGGTGTCCATTGCTTACTGAGATGGAGCAGCAAGTGAAGGGACAATGACTGTTAATTTTAAAGCAGATCACTTGAGATTCATAGAAAACGTTGCTAGTCTCATTCAGCATCATCAGAGCTAGTGAATCCACCCAAGTGATGCTTTCCTCCGTATGGAACTCAGTGCAAAATTAAGCAAACGTGCTGGTGTGTCTGTAGACCCACCCGCAAGCGCAGGCAGTTCAGAAGAACCGGAAAGCTACAGCCTGTAGCTACACATGTGAGAAGCTGGATAAGTGGGCACAACCTTGGTACAGAGACAGCAATGATGGATGAGCAAACCGAGCTGGGTCGGGGAAAGACCCACACCATGCTTCTCCCGGCTCAAAACTGTAAGGGAGCAGGTTGCAGAGTTCGGAACAAGTTCCGGGCCTAAACCTTCGGCAGCAATTGGTGATTTGGGGGTGCCTCAAGTTTTCTGGTGTTTAACTGGAGGCATGTCAAAGAGGCCTGATATTTGGAAGGTTACTGATGTCTACAGTCAACGGCATTCGAGAGAATAATATAGCCAGGCTCATTTCTGATTGCCTTGCCTTTCTAGCCTGAATGACCAGGTGGGTTGGGTTGAGAAGGGGCTCTGTGGTCCCTTAATAATCCCATTAGCTATCATGCCTGCTGTGTGCCCACTAGGCAAACGAGGTGTCTAACTCCTTGCCTAATAACCCCAGGCAAAGACAGGCAGGTCATCTGAAGGGCCTCAGCCTCTTTCTCGTGATCATGTCTCTTCTGAGCCCATTGTATTTTGCTGCTGCTTCAGTTTGCAGTGTGTTTTGCAAGCCCCCAAATGCAGCTGACTCAGCACAGGCTGTCTGTCCAAGTACTTTGTTAGCAACTTCAAAATCAGAAGTAAGACAAAGCATCAAATAGTATTCTCCCCTCATCCAACCCTTATTGCCAACACGTCTGGATCTCAATTAAATTAGGTCCTTTATATTATTCCCCCTCCCCAGCCGCTTCTGCAAGAAAGATGATAGACATGAATTTTAAAAACACACCTGTCATTTACGCACAGCCACAGCTCATCAGCATTTTAATATGCTTTTTAATTAGGCCTTTGTGCCCCCCTCTCAAACGTTGTGAGGTGTCTGTGGGCTTCTAGCATCATTAATTAATCAAGTTTCAGCATTAGCTCCACCAGCAGAAGCCAAAATAGGTCCCAGGTCCTTAGAAATCTGTTCTGGGGGCAGTTTGTTTCACTTTGGAGCTTTATTCACCCAGCGGAAAGAAAAAATCCAGTATTTATTAGGCAATAAGATCAAGGGCTTGTTGAGAAAGTGGTAGGCGTGAAACAAGAACTGACCTGAAACCTTCATAAAAGCCTCAGCCTGAACTTGGGGATTAAGTTTGAAAACCTATTTCCATTTTTATTCTTTTGGACGCAGTGAAATTGTATCTTAAGAGACCACAGAAGGTGTTTCTCAAAGCTGGTTTCCTATTAGAAGTCTGTAATTGATAGCTTAGGGCTTAGAGCCGCTTCATGATAAAAAACACAACAAGACTTCAGGCAGGTTTCACCATTTCTGGGTTTGTCTTCACTGAACACTTGATTTGGGTGAACCACACTCCATCCAGATACCCGGACGGCGCATCTACATGAGATGTAGTAGCCTAATAACACTGTGCAGTAGTGTGCCAGGCAAAACCTGTGCTGATATGCCACGGCGCGGTAGTATTAGGCTGAAAACGTCTAAAAAACCCCTCATGCACTGGTGCTACTGTGCAGTAGCACGAGTTATTGTGCATTGATTTAGTACTTAGTTCTTCCTAGTATACTAAACTTAATGCGCAGTAACTCTGGTGCATCAATGAACGTGTAGACGCACCCAGATAGAATTACTTCCATTGTGAATAGGCACCTTACCAAACAATGCTCAACAATTCTCCCCACATTGTTGCTAGGACTTCTAGAGGTGATTTCCCATGGCTCTTTGTGCAGAAGTAGCTGGACTGCTCCCCAATTCCATCACAGAGAGCCGTCTGCGCGCGCAGAGAGAACGGTGGGATGGTACCAGAGGGCTCTTCAAGATGCCTTCTGCGAGGCTCTGCTGCAGTACTTTCTTTGTAGAGAAATCTCTAAACCCGAAGACAATTCACTGGTTGAACAGTTAGGATTTAAAAACTAGACTGTGTGAAGTTCTTGGAAATGTCTTGAAGGCAACAGCTCTGCAGCAAGCACGAGGTCGATAGGAGGGCCAGCTGGGTCTTGTCTATCTCTGTTGTTTTTTTTCTGTGAAGAGTGATGCTGTATCAGCTCTTTATTTCCCCCTTCTGAAGAAATCCTTGGGGATGGGAAGATGCTTGAGCATTCAGAGAGGAATCAGGCAGGCTTCAGAAAAATGCACTGATAAAGGTTAGAAGAGTCAAGGGCTTATAAGGATGAAGGCTCTTTGAAAGGTTTCCAAGGAGAGGAGGATATACATTAAAGAAGTGTATTACAAAGTGTAAAACAAATGAAGAAATAAGAGGATAAGGGACCGTTTTGTATAGTCTAGCTGCAGTGTTTATTAAATGCCAGAAAGCAGATTGTGATGTTCAGAGTGGGGAGAAATGCATCCCATCTGGTTCCAGCTCAGCGACAGGCAGGCTTGCTCTCAGTATTGAATGGGTCTAGCCAAATTCTATATAGTTAGGGAGATATATATATATATATGAGAGAGAGATCTGCATTGCTCTATGGTAGCATCCAGCACGTGTGTTGCACACTTACATATCTCTATGTATAGCTCTATACATCTCTATATATATCTATACACATCCTTGACTGTCTTCAACTTTTCTCAGGCTCCTACACAATGGCGCGTCTGTATGTGCAGGAAAGGGAGGATCTGTAGCTACCCCATATCAGGACACAAACCAAAAATCTAGGTTTCTGAAGTCTTCACAGCTTTAGCACCAAATTTCTTGGTAGCCCATTTGGAAGATGATCAGGTCAAGATATGTCATGGTTAGGACTTGAAAGGTTGGTACTAGAGTCGAGTAAGAGGGCAATGAGGGGTATATGGAGAGCAGCAGAGTTTCATAGCTGGCTGGGTCAGAAGGGACCTAAGCAGATCATCTAGTCTGACCCCCTGCCATGGGCAGGAAAGGATGCTGGGGTCAAATGAACCCGGCTCGGTGGCTGCCTAGCCTCCTTTTGAAGACCCCCAGGGTAGGGGGGAGCACCACTTCCCTTGGAAGTTGGTTCCAGCTTCTAGCTGCCCTGACTGAAGTAGTGCCTCCTGATATCTAGCCTCCAGTGGTCTCTGGAGATGAGGCAGCCCTACAGTGGTGTGAAATAATATAGTCAGGCCTTCCTGAAGGCATGGATCAGCCTTACTTTTAATCATTTATAAGGGCAGGATGGGTTGATGAGGGCAGCATTCTGGAGCCAGGAGAGGGTGCACAGGAAGGGATCTATGTTGTCGGGCCACCTGGAACTGGTTGAGGGATGAACTAGAGAAGAGGCGAGCTTGTGTGCAAGGGACTGTTTTGTAAGAGACACCAAGCCCCTTTATAAGGAGCTGGCATGTGCTAGCCCAGGAGAGCTGGGACTTTGGAGGAGGTTTCATAGTTTCATAGTTGGTCGGATCGGAAGGGACCTGAGCAGATCATCAAGTCTGACCCCCTGCCATGGTGTGGGGTTGAGATGAAAGTGGCTCTCCTGCTCGTACCTGGAGCCAGACAAATGCCAGAGCTGTGCAGTGCATGGAGCTGCCCACTCAGCTAGTCTGTAAAACCCCAAGAAGGAATATGTTCCAGCTCCCACACCAACGTGTACTAGGTTGGGCGCACACATTGCAATCAAAGCTCGTCTGGTTGTAGCATTTGCTCCTTGTTTGAGCAGTGCTGCATGTGTGACCTCGGCTAGCTCACTTTTAGCCCCCTTTCAGCCTCCATCTCCTACCCTGCAATCTGGAGATGAGAGCCACACCTCCAGATTTGGTTGGGAAAACAATTCTCTCCAACTGAACAGAAATTAGCCCAAACCTGAAAAATGTCTATTTGGAAATGTCATTGGCTCCTTCTGGTAGTGGCATGGGTGGGTCTTGCAGTTGTTCTACTAAATGGTAATTTTGCAAAGTCCCATGATGCACTGAGATGTCTGCTGAACGCTTGGGAATCCTCTGATGAAACTTACTCCTTGGGGAGATCAATGTGTCCCCTAGGAGACTCCTCACTTTCCGCAGCAGCAGAAAAGAAGCAATGCCCTTTCCCTGCTTCTGCTTTTATCATGCAACAAGCATCACTGTCCTCATACCAGACTTTCCCTTCCTGCTTTGTCCTTCTGGGCAGGCTTAAGTTCCTGCTCTCTGTGCTGATGCCAGCTCAAGTGACGCCAGCACCTGAAGCAGCTGAATCTATCCAAGCTCTGCTGCCCAGTCCCTTATCCAAACCTGCAGACACAAGCATATTAAGCTAGCTAGAGTCGCCCACTGTATTATAGCAACTGGGACTGAAGCTTGTTTTTGGCAATGTCATCACTAGAAGCCCAGACATGCGTCTACATGGAGCCCTCCTCCGTTTCCGTGTTTGGTTTCTATTTATAATGCCTGGATTGCATAAGTTCCTTATGGTTATGGTTTTTCCATAATTGTGTCAAAAATCAGTAAAACATGTGAAGCAAACAGTTTCTTTGACATCCGCTACATGGATTTTTTTCCCCTTTTGCAATGGTTTTCCATTTTCCTTTGGGTCTTAATATGCTAATGCAATATGTAATATATTGGTGCAATAGGGTCACAGAACTAAGAAAATGGTTCGTGCTTTCAGTGGACGACCCTGGCATTAGATACAGGTTTGGCAGTATGGAGGGATAGACAGGGGAAGAAATTCTTCCCCGTGTATCAACTGTGAACAGAGGCTGTTAGGATTTATTGGGACCGGGGTAGAAACTGGTGCACAAAGTCTTCTCTTCTTTAATCAACTTGGACAAGAAAAGACTCTTCAGTAGACTCTGGATCTGGGGTGCAGTGTGCACATAGGCTGGAAACTGTTGTATTCATAGCCTGGGAAACTCTTGCTAATTTATTGTGTTTAACTCTGCTCAGGCCTGATCACAAGGGTTATTATCTTGGGACAGCCGCTTCTATTGACTGCAGCTGTTTCACTTTATAAAGGGGCTTAATTGCGTCTTCCATTGAGCCTGAAAAAGAGTATTTGGCATAATTGACTTTATCAAAGTTTGTAATAGTCCTTGGATCCAAGTCCTCCCCTTGATGGCAGCTATTAGCATAACAAAGGTTGTTTTTTCTCAGCAGTCATTGGGCAAAGTCCCTAATAAATGAGTAGTTTTATAAACAAAAGGCCTGAAACTCACTGGTGTAAATCAGGAAGAACTCCATCAAAGTAAGTGGGCCTATTTCAGCATAAAACAAGCATAGCTGGAGAATCAGCCCTTATAACTCTGGAGTGGAAGTGTCTCCAGGAACAGGCGGCTCTGATGGTACCTTGCTGCCAGGCAACAGTGAAGCTGGTAATAGCCTGATTAGCAAATGGCTATCCTGGGACAGATGTGGACAGATGGAACCTAAATCAGCATAACTTACACCGGTAGCATTTTACACCTGATTCTTGCATTGTCTGCCTCCAGCGTGTATTTTTACACAAGTGTAACAACAATTCTGCCCATGGAAACATTGTTCTGTTCACGCCCTAATGCAGCTTGCAGAATTCTTGCAGCAAGCTGCTCATGAATAAGCCAGAGACCCAGAACTAGGTATTAAAATTATGCAGTGAAGAAAGTAGAACTCCTCAGCTGCTCACAAGCAATCTGCAAACAGATAAAGAGGCTCCGTAAATTATTCACTATGAATTAGCTGTTCCGCTCTGATCGCAAACCAACTTCACTGAAACGAGAGAGGAGAGCCTATCTATTAACTCATCTTCTTGGTCTCTTGGGGGCACAGACGGGGCGGTTCTGCTCCATTGATTTTGTCCAGTTTGGTTTTAAATATCCCATGTGAAGAGATTTCAGTTCTTTCCCTAGGGAGGGGAAAATATCATGATCTAATAAATCACACCAGAATGCCGTTTCAGCTGCTACTCACCCTGTGTTTTCCTTTTTCAAATGTCATTACAATAAGGCGGGGGGGCAATTATTGGTTGCTGAACAATGTGTCCTTTCACCCCTGTTCTTTAGCATGACGGAGAGCAGATTCATGTGGTGCAGTCTCCTGTCACAGCCACTCTGCCCACCGCACAGTTGACACTCGCCGTATTTTGAGTATATTCCTGTTGTCAAATGGGTATCTTTGAATGCGACTCTCAGCCAAGCTGGATGCTGTGGCTTTTTTTTGTAAGTCTGAATAAATGGCTGCAAGTTGTGCAATGCAGAGAGCCCACTGCAGGGTATAGTAAATGCTTCATTATTGGATTAGTTCAATGTTTTCAATACTAATCTAGCGTTAACATTAATTGATGTTAAGTGGCCATTAGTTCAGCATTCCACATGTTCCAAAAGCCATTCCAGCCTACCAGCAGGGCGTGGAGTTCACCAGCATGGAGAATGGGAAAAGCAAACAATCTGCTTCTTTCTCATGCCAATAAAGAGTTTGGAAAGAAAATGTAGGACAATTCTCCTGCAGAAACAGATCATTATCACCATGCTTCCCTGTCAGCTGGAGCTGGCCAAACAACTTGGACTCTGGGGAGCAGACAGAGAGAGGCATGCGAGTGATCCAGGGAGGAAACAATGAACCATGATGCTTAGAGATCATGGCAGCCTGTTTGTGATGGATGGATTTTCTGGACTAGGAAGGCTGTTGGCAATGATTCCAGTAAAGGACCCAACCTATACACTAGCTGCTATGATTCTCTAAGAGCACCTCCCCATGGAGTAAAGCAGTATACATCAATAACGCCCATGGAGTAAGGTACTATACATCAATAACGCCCATGGAGTAAGGTACATCAATAATCCCCATGGAGTAAGGTACTATACATCAGTAGACTGAATATCAGTAGTGTTTGTTAGACCTGTACGAATAGGCAGCTATTCGATTTGGCTTCAGATCCGGTCACTTCAGATGCCAGGGGTCCGATCCAGAACGCCGAATCAGTTTCGCGCTTCGAATCGGCCAAAGTGGCTGCAAAGCTTTGGAACCGCTTCCGAGATCCAGCCATAGGGTACAATGGGGAATCAATGAAACATCTATAACTTTGCTGGTTTTTGTCTGCTTTGGATGAAACTTGCAGGGATGGTAGCCTTTGCTGAGAGCATGAAGTCTGCCAAGTTTCAAGAAGATCAGTGCAGGGGTTTGGGGGGAAATGTACCCCAAATTCTTGAAAGCAAAACTCATGTCACATGTTTCACAGGGGGTGAAAACTGCAGGGGTGGTGGCCCCTGCTGAGGCCACGAAGCCTGCCAAGTTTCAAGGAGATAGGTCTGGGGCTTGCACCTCGAGCTGCTGACAAGCGAAACCCGTGACATGGGTGCTTGTGCAACTCACTGTCTCTGTCTTGGGACAGTTGATTGTCTGTATTGATTATTTCCGCTCGCTAGTCTGTGGTTTTGTAGGTGTTAATCTTTGCTAATTAACTCATTATCTAGAAGCTACTAGTAGCTAGCTACTGTGTATTGAGCTGGTCCCTGAGTGAATCATGATTGGTTGGTAACTGGTAACACAGTAGCTTAGCAGCCAGGTCTGCAGTAGTTCCCCCCCTGCCCCCACCCAGCACCCATGCCCCAACACAGACACAGTTGCACAAGCACCCATGTCATGAGTGTTGCCTGTCAGCAGCTAGAGGTGCTGGGCCCCAGAACCCCCTTGCACCTGTCTCCTTGAAAGCTGGCAGGCTTCATGGCCTCAGCAGGGGCCACCACCCCTGCAAGTTTCATCCAAAGCAAACAAAAAACAACAAAGTTATAGATATTTCATTGATTCCCCATTATACCCTATGGCCAGATCTCTGAACCTTCGGAGCCGCTCCAGCAGATTCGAAGCCGGAAACCAATCCAGAGCTCCGGATCAGATCCCTGGCATCTGAAGCAGCCGGATCTGAAGCCGAAATGAATAGCTACCTATTTGCACAGGCCTAACCAACACTAGTGATGTTCAGTCTACTGATGCCATGGGGATTATTGATGTATAGTGCCCCCCCACCCCAGTTGTAACAAAAAAGAGCAAAGTCATAGATATTTCATTGATTATGCCCTATGGCCGGATCTCCAAAGCTTTTCCAAAGTGCTTTGGAAGCTCCAAACTGCTTCAGAAAACCTAAAAGAAGCCAGTGCTTTGATCCAGACATGCTGCTTCGGTGTCCAAAGCCTTCAAATCTTCTCCAGATCCAAAGCACAGTCCAAAGCCTTGCACAGCCCTAGTGTTTGTACCCAAAAGCTTTCAAAGAACAATTTTTTAAAATATTTAGCCGGTCTAATAAAAGATATCGCATCTACCCCAAGAACCTTGTCTGCAGTATACATCAATGCACTGAGAGGTGCAGAGTTACAGCTCCAAATATCAATGTGCAGAAGGAAGGAGTACTGTAAGAGTGAAGTTGTAGGCATGATGGTCCAGCAATTATGCAAGAGGCAAGGATTTCTTAAGGTGATATCTTTTATAGGACCAACTACGTAGGTACGATAAGTACATAGTCGGTCCAATAAAAGTTATCACCTTAAGAAATCCCTGCCTCCAAGAAGAAAGGAGGTATGTAATGCACCAGCAGCGAACACGGCATCATTTGTTGCAAATGTCATTTTAGTCCTACAATATTTTTCCTTCTGTTTATTATATAAAGTGTTGTTGGAAAAGTGCTGAGAAGGGCTATTCCTTGAGAATAAAGCTGTACATGTAGCTTAATAGGAAAAGCATTGATTTATGCTAAAATACTTATGTTGGTATGAGGGCTTTTCTTAGAAATGGATCAATGTGCTGTTAAAATGAACAGTGACTGGTCTGTTATCCAGGCACCTGGAACCACAAGGTATATGGGTAGGGAGGCCCATTAAGAACTAAAAGGAAACCATATGGATAGAAAACCCCCATATAGAAGGGATTTCCCTGTGTCTTTGGCCGTAGTGAAGTCTGCCCTAACAGAGATGAGGTATCCTATGGTTTGCAACCATATTTCCAAATAGTGAATATTTTATGTCAGATTGCACCAAAATTTCAGATATTCTCTAAAAAATACCCAAGATAGTCAAAAGTGCTTGCTGACCCTACACCCCACCTCACTTACAAACTTCTGTGCTAGCAAGGCCATTAGAATGGGTTTTTAGAGCTGAACTAGACCCACTGGCAAACTCATTGTTGAGGTATTTCCTGAAAGTGCTTATAACTCCTTGGTTACAAGAATATTTTTGTCTGAGATGGGAAATCCAATGGTGAAGTGCTCCCCACCCTATATCTGGTTCCTGGACTGTACTGCAGAGCAAGGGTGGAAATATTTTGGTGGCAGCACCTTGTTAAAATGTTGGCAACCTGTCATGGGTCTGGGATATGTCCCAAGACCTTGGGTTATTTTTGAAAAATCTTCTAGTACTATTTTCTCATTAGGTCCCAGGAATTCAAGAAGATTTCTATCATGTTCATCATACTACCCTTTCCAGCCAGCACCTGGAAGTGCTAAGCAGCCTGGAAAATGGAGACCAGAAAGAAAAAGTGAACTGAAAAATGAAGAAAGATCCAGGCTCTTGGTGTTGCCCTAGTTTTAGCTGGAGGTTCTGGTTGGGTGTAGTTTATCCTGATTTTCCTCTTCCTTTCTTTGTACGTAGGCGAGGAAAAGGCGTTAATGAATCGTGGTAAAAGTTTCATCAGTGAAGGAAAAACTCCTCCTGTGTTTTCTTCCACATTAAGAGCATGACATCTGCTTAGCAATGACTCAGACCATTTTTCATCCAAGAAAAAGTACCCACACACACCCAATCAAGCCAGAAAGTGCTTCTCCCAGCGAGGTGGAGAAAGAAAGGGTGAAAAATAATAAAACAAGGAGAAAAAATAGCTGACAGGAGCTAGAATGTCTAATCAGGAGTGAGGGGCTCCTTAAGTCTCACAAAACCCCTTCAAAATAAGTGAAACACAGCACAAAATCCCCACACATTGAGAATAAGGGGACTTAAAGATGTTTCATCAGTAGCATTTACGATCATTTCAGTTTCTGGAGGCTGTGAGATAATTGCATTCAATGAGTTAAATGGATACATCTTACAAGCTCACAATACATACAGCTAGAGGGGGGAAAAGTCATTTTCATTAAAGGTTACAACAGGGAAGTAGCTTAATTGGAAAGCTTGGAGGCTTTGCTAATGGTTTAACTAAAATGGAGGAGGCCTTGGGGAAAGAATACACAGGCCTGGACAAATAAAGACCATTGATCATTCATGGAAAGGTAAAGAATAGGCGGGGGCTGGAGCTGTAGGAACTGTCTCATCCCACGGGGCCATCTTGGAGGGTAGAGACTGGCCTCCGCTCCACTGGGATCTCCTGATGTTGGAAACTGGGACCACTGCTCATGTAGGTCTTGATCCTGTGTAGTGCTACATCCTGGCCCCTGCACAGCTCTGAAATGTTTGCTTAACTTTAAGCACATGAGTAGCTTCATTGAGATCAATGGGATAAGGATCATCTTTCCGAGCTCAAGACAGCCTTTTTGAGTTCGCTACCCACTTGCAAATGCCTTAGTTCTACTCTTGGCCTTGTTCGTTAGCCATTGCGCAGGAAACTCGGAAGCCCCAGGCGGTTTAGTTTGTCGATGAGTGGAATGGATGTCAAACAAGAGGTGCTTTCCCTCCTTCATCCCCTTTAAAAGACCGTGCTAGACAAGTCTTTCCACATTACTTAAGGTGAGGCATCCTGCTGTTCTAATGCAATGTGATTGAAGCACCAGACCTTTAAATGTCAGACAGAGACGATATGACATGGCTTAAAAAAAACGCCGTTTGCTTTAGAGAAATCAGGCTCTTCCCGAATGAGAAATTCTTGCTTTGCTGCACTCATCTGAGTGTGTCAAATGGAGGAAATGCCAGGGAAGCCAAAAAGTGGATGGTAAGTAAGTAACCCCTCATCTGTATTCAGGGGTGGTCTTGGCTGCATTGCAAGGCACATTTGAGAGTTAAGTTTTGAGCAGAAAAAAATACAGAAACCAAAACGAACGCAGCAGGCTTGCATCCCTGAGGAATGCCTCATCCCCCTTGGCTGGAGGCTGCCTTTCTCAAACTGCCCTGGTACATTACTGCGTGGGTCTGGTGTATGATGAGAGAGATTCTCTGCGGTGCTGGAAGCTAACAGGGTTACTCAGCAGGAAGAGCTCAGTAATCAGCAAAGATTTCTCACTGGGTCCAACTCTATCTGCATAAATCAGGCACAAGCTGCAGTCTACATTTTCCTGCCAAACTTCCCACTAGCTTGGGAGGTTTGCCCAAGTCCGAGATCTTGGGGGTGGATTTCTCACGGCTGCTTTTTCCCTTTCATCTCTCCAATTTCTTTCTCATAGCAGTGGAGCACTGACACACTCAAGGGGATCTGATCCTAACAATTGCACCTCCTGCTATGCTACACAACTAATTGTTGGCCCTAGCTGGGACTTACTACATGTTCAATTTAAGGTGTCATATAAACCAGCCATAAAAATGTTCTACATATAATATTCTACATATGATGTAGAACATTTTTATGGCTGGTTTGCATTTTATGGTACCTTAAAAAGGATGCATGTGTAGCACCTTTGCCATGTATGCCACAATTAACATGTTAATCATGGCATACATGTAATATATAGAGGGTGCCTACAGTAGCCATGTATTCATATACCATTCAGGCAGAAAGGACCCCTGTGATACTATGATGATGCTCTTGCATGGTATTTTCCTACCAACCTCCATCCTTACATTTCCTAATCTTTGGCATACAATTGACTATCAATCTGAGGACTGCATGTATTAAATGGAGTATGTACTTTGGGATGGACCCAGCTGTATGTCAGCAAGTGCTTTGTTAGGTGTTGGTGCTTGCAAGATTAACTTGTTGCTATGCACATGGGTAAGACTGGGTGAGGGGAAAATGTTGATTCTTCTAAGCTTTTCCCACAAACTTACCTTGGCCTCACAGTAAAACATGGGATACCACCAGCTGTAAACTGGGCAGATTTTCACAGTATGATCATGTTTCTCCTTGGAGGTACACAGAGCTCCCTGGCTTCGTCTCCTCTTGGAACAGGGGAGCTGAATCTGCCTGGGGGCTCTAGCACATTGGAAACCCATTGTGTTGTGGTGTCTTCCAAATGCCACACATGAGCCATTGTGAGGATCTCAGGTTCCCCTTCTCTTCTTTTATACATGGAATGCAAGCATTAGCAATGTTGCTGTTTCCATTATCGCCACTGAGTACACCTCCTGGTTTATCTCCCAGCTCAGACTCCAGAGGGAAGTTATTCCATGTTCCCTGCAAAGTCATCTTTGCACAGGTTACTCTTGCTTCACACTTTTGACATTTTCCTTGCGGCCAAAGGAGCTGATGCCTGAGCTTTTTTTTTAAAGAGAAGTGGAAGGCGAGATTTTTGGAGAGCAAGACAATAGGGTTCCTAAGGTTCAGGTATGGTATATGGACAAGGGCTGGTGAGGTACAAGACTACGCCGTACAGCAAATTTGAAAATAAAGACTCAATAGAAATGCTTCAAAATTATTTAATTCACTGAGCAGGTTTCATTTCACTGATTAATTGAACCTTATCACGGAGTTTGTAAGAACAGTTCATAAAAAGATACTCATTTGCTAATTCGAAGTGTGCTGAAAGCTCCCTTCACTTAGAGCTAGATTGTAAGAGTTTGACATTTGTATGCCCGTCTGCTCTATGTTAGGCTTTTTATTGAACCTTGACAGGAATTAATGCCTAATGGTGTGCCATCTGACAGGGAAGACTAGGGCTCCATTTGGAGTGCTGACAATATTATCAGCTAAAATTCACATTTTCAAAAATACCCACTGTTTTGGACTTCTGAGAGCCTGCTTTCATAGATGCTGAAAGCCCCCTGCCCCACCCCCCGCCCACAGCTGAGGACCTCAGGCTTGAGCAGGACATTCAAAAATCAAGACACCCATGTCTGATGGTTTCCCATAATTCTTTATGCCCCATCCTTCTCTTTCTCTTAATCTGTTCAGACTCGCACAGCGAGTGCACAACTTGAACATTTCACTTTGGGCATGCGTGGTGAGGGTCCAGCATACCCAATGCTGGTAGGGTTGCCAACTTGGCTGGAATTTATTCCTGGAGGTTTCATCACATGACAGTGCCAATGTGCCCACGACACACAATGTGAACATGCCCATGTGCTTGCTTATATCAGTTATGGATTATGGTGCATAGACTTTATATCAGGAAGCCAAATTTACATCACTACTACATTTTAAAAACCCCTTGGACTACAGGCAACCCCCGCTTAGCGCTCTTAATTGGTTCCTGGAAAAACAAGCATTAAGTGAAATGAGTGTTAAACAAAACCGAAAGTATTTGACGACCCAAGATGGCGACCGCGATTGCTTTTAATGTTGCAAGATGGCAACTGCAAGCTTTATAACAAAACTTGCTGAGTGCTACATGAAATCAGTTATCAATTTAAAATGAGTGTTATAGCGAAATAGTGCCAAGCGAAACAGCGTTAAGCAGAGGTTGCCTGTACTGTATAAATCAGATTCAACATTTCATATTTATTTTAATGAATGCCCTATCATTTATCTCCCAGGAGACCCTGAGCAGTCTCCTGGAGATTTATAATGAACACATAGATTTGGGTGAGTTATCAGCCAGAGTAAATTTAAGTTGTTTGAACTTTCTCTCTGTAAGAGTGGTTAAGCTTTAGGGCAGATAACCTAGAGAGGCTGCTGAATCTCCTTCCTTGGGCATTTTTAAGAGCAGGTTAGCTGGACACTTTGCTGGAATGGTTTAGACAGGGACTATCCCGCCTTGAGTGGAGGTTGGACTAGATAACCTCTTGAGGTCTCTCCCAGCCCTGCTTCTCTAGGATGCTATCAAGGACTGCTACCTTCTGTGCTCTGCAATGGATACCTCTTTCTGTAGCTCATCCAGTTTGACCTTCAAAACCCTTCTATTACTAAACTCCCAAGAATACACTTTGAGTTACAGTTGTTTATGAGCAAGGCAATTGAGACTGAAGGCACGTTGCACAAAGAGGAGGCTTTCCCTCTAAGTCACATTTCCGGAGACAGAAGGGATTATCGGGGGCTGTTGTTTTATAACAGTTTTTAATCTCGGAGACATCCAAACATCTTGTTCAAATGAAAAGCATGTCGGCGGTTAGTGCTGCTCAGATGGTGTGGTAGCAGCCCAGGCAGGAAACAATGAAGACAAATGTAAAGTTGCTGGCCATTAATCATGATCCTTTGATATGTGAAAGCACCTCAGTCCTTAGACTGAATATGGTAACAGAGCAATTGCTTTGGGGGGAAAAAGCCATCTCCAGCACTTGGAAGTGTAACACAGGCAAGAGGAACAAAAATAGGACTTACCAGACTGGTTCGGTGCCTAAACCAGCTGGGGCATGGTTGTATTATAAAGTTAACCACTGAAGGACATTAAGAGTGTGCATAGAGAGCAGCTGGATTGGGGTCAAACTGAATTTGCCAAAATGCAGGCAGCTCAAATCATGAGCCCTTGGGCTATTTTCTGAAGGGTCACATGTGATTTGAGTAGCTCAGGCTCTGTCTGACCTTAGCCTGCCTCTGAACTGACTGGAGACCCCCAGAAAGCTCCCCATGTCCTTTGCCGACAGACCTCCCTCCCTGCTTTTCCAGCTGCAGCCATTACCCATTCTCCTTGGGCCCTGGCTTTGGCTGCAGAAGTGCAAGTCTGGGGTCTGATTGTCCTGTATGTCGGGGTGTGATTGTCCTGTATGCCAGGGTCCTTTTACACTGTTTTTGCAACATAAAAGGGCCCCAAAGTGGGTGTAGGTGGATTTTTTGCTACTGTGGGGTTCAAAGGCGCTTTCATGTACATTTGTATTTGTAGCAATGCAGAAATCCCACAGCTCATGTGTGGTTTGGTCTGGGATACACAGCCCCAAGGAGGGAAACAGCCATTTCTGGGGGACGTTCCTCAGGGCAAGTCAAGTAGTCTCAGCCCCTCCCTTTGTGTCAGTCTGCACCTCACTGCAATAAGCTTTAAGCTTGTTTGGCCCCAGATGAAGCTGTGCAAGAGTATTACCAAGCATCCTCCGAGTAAAGAATTCAGACCACATCGACAGCTTCTCGTGCGTGGCTCCAGGGAGCGTTTTCGGTGAGTCCATTTTTGTGCTCAGAAACGTTCATCCGCAGGGGAAGTGCCAGGGACACTTGTGCATAAATACACATGACCAGTACAAGTAGGCATAAGCATTAACCCATGTGCGACTGCAAATGCTTGGAGAAGGCTCTGTGGACGTAGGAGTCAAACCCAGCACCCAGCGACAGCTGGACCAGCGGCACTGGTGACAAGTACTCCAGAAACCTGTAAGTTGAATTTTTGACTCTTGTTGTTTTTAATGCCCAATGTCGCAGCATGCCAAGGCTCCAGTCGATGTGCTGTATTGTGCCTGGCTCTGTATATAATTCTTCCACCTAATGAAAAGAGTCGCTCTCCAACCTGTGTCATCAAATTCGCCCAAAATGATCTCTAAATTTTTAGTAATGAAAACTTCTGTAACCTCCTCAGCTGGTTGCTAAGATAACAACTGATGCACCAGTACAGCTTCTTGCAATGTCCTAGGCATGTTTGGAGGCCTCCCATTCAAGTAACAACCAGTGTTGGCTTTCTTCAGCCAGCAGGACGGAATAAATCACAGCCCAATAGTAGTCATTACCACGGGTCTGTTCTTTCCAGTGAAAGCCAGAGTGCCCGCGCATAGCACAGGTCACTGGCAAATGTTGTGGCGGCAGAGGTTTCTCTCATGTCAGCCACTCTTTGTCTCCGCTCTCTTGGTAAATGTGATGGGCAGGGAGGATTGCAAGGGCTCTGACTTTCAGTGCAAATGTCACGCTTAAGGTCTAGGTCAGTGCTGTCCACATGGTACCACTGCCCTGATAGTCCCCCGTGCTTATGCCCTTAGCCTGTGCCCACCCGAATAAATGAAAGGGCTTTCTCTGAATCTCAGGCTCCTGGCTTGTGCCCTTACATCTCTACTGAGAGGCAAAAGCATGGGGCTTCTCTTTAACTCACTGCAAGAGGTTGGGCTACAGGATCTCTTGAGGCTCCCTCCACCCAACATTTCTATGGCTTCAGTCACAATGACATGGAAACCAACTGGCCCTGTGAAAAAATCCCGTGCCATCTCCAGTCACTGAGCCCACACTCAGCCTGGGACTCACTGGGTGAATGTGGGGGCTCTTTCTTTCTTCTGAGTAAGCAGTGACACTGGTGTCCACCTCTCTTCTCTCCTCCTCTCTGCTTTCAGAGATTTATTGATGGCCAGACAGTAACAGGAGGAATCTAAAAGCAGGCTCGCTGCGTGCAAAGCTGTTGCCTTTTCTTTTCATTCCTTTTGGCATTTGCTGTTCTGAGGCTGAATAGAACGTGCATCTCCCAGTAGTTTTTTAATCTTTCCAGGCTCAGTACTTTCACATCACTCCCGACAACATGCAGCAAAGGCTTTATTAGTCAGAACAACCTGCTTGCCTTCTGAACTTCTCATTGCAGACAGAGCCTTTGCCTGGCTCTCCTCCAGAACTGGCTCTCCTGCCAGATGCATTTCCTTGCTGACAGAAACAGAACTTAGGAAAACACCGTACAGTTGGCACCAAGAGTTACCGTCGGATCCAAGAGGGAGTCTGCAGTAGCGGTATTTGATCTGAAGCACATTGAAGGAGATAAAGTTTTCTTGCCTTTCTTTTTTCCCTGTTAATTTGCCATGTCTTCATTATATTCACAGGGTCCTATGAGTACTTGTCATCTCAGAAGTTTGACCCATGCTCCCCTGGCTAAGTACAGGCAGCCGAGGCTGAATCGATTCAGTTTTTGCAGGTTAGTCTTAAACTGGAGAGATTAAACTGAGAAACAACTGGATGCACATTTACCTTTGATTTAGGAATTGCAGCCACATGCCAGCAGTGGCTTAGACCAGGCTCTCTGGCACTTCCTTTTCCTGCTGCCCCTGAGGTCTCTGGGATTTGCAGTTCAGCATCACAGCAGCAGGACTCTGCAGGGTTGCTCATCACTTCCTCTTCCTGCTTCCAGGTGCCTTTGGGATTTATAGTCCACAGTTTCAGGGAGCAGTAACTTTCAGTACGTTTAGCAGGGCAGCTCTATACTGGGGGAAGGGAGGGCTTAACCCCCCTCCCTGGCCCCACACACCAAGCAGGGTTTGCCTGAGTGGGGCAGTCCCTGCCTCTTCTCCCCCTCCCCGCAATCCCAACACTTCCCTGCTGGAGCAGACAGCACAGCACAGCCCAGGGATGCAAAGCATGCTGGGATGCAGGGGGACGCTGCTTTAACTTGAACCAGGAAGGCGTCTGGGACAGAAGTTTCATAAACAAGTTTGACACAAACCAGTGAAGTCTGATACTACGTTCAGCCAGGTTTATCTTAAGCCAGTTTTAGCCATTTTGAAATGGGTTTATGTACATGGAGCTTTTGTTCTGTTACAGGTTTAAACCTGTTTCTGATGACTTAAACCAGTTTATGAGTAACTTCTGTCCCTAGCCCCCGTTACAACTCTTGGCCACCTTTCACAGTGAGGCAGGTGGATGTCTCCCCCCTCCCAGTTCACTCCCAGAAACAAACCTCCAACGAGCTTTGTGTGCAGCTGATGGATAAACCCAGCTTTTTCTGAGAAGAAAGATCCTTGCCAGCATTTTGACTGAGGGTACGACATGGGGAAAGGCTCAAATGAGGCCATCCTTGAGACTATTTTCTGTTTGGTTTCTTTCTGTTTGAATGTGGAACCTCCTTTAAAGCTAAGAACAATTGGTTTTGCTTAGGAGCTGTTTAATTTATGGACTCTCTTGCTAAGGTAAAAGTTTCTGCCCATCTTGTGTGCTGCCAACATTGGCCAAATGGAGATGAATGCACTGTGGCGGTACTCCGATTACAAAAGCTACCAGCACCACCGCTTCAGGATTAAAGTAGTTGTCCAGTGGTATCAAGAAGAAGTTTGTTCTTAGGGTAAAATACTGCACACTGAAGTGCATCATGCTCTTCTAGGGGATAGCATGTCCCCTGGGAATATCCAGTATGGGCAGGGTGTGGTGTCTGAATACTTAAAACATCTCACTGTGGCTCCAGAGATATGACTTTGTACATTGCCTCGGACTTGTATCAAAGGCGGTCCCCTCATCAGCCCAGCTGTAAATGGCTTCTTGGTCATTTGGGTTGGAGAATTAACAGTGGCTAGTGCATGATGCTAGCCTTACGTGCTGTTGGCTATAGGGGCTGGTGTGTCTTATCTAAACTAGCCCCAGGGGTCAGAAGGTTCAGATGAGCCCTTGACTTTGTCCCCGGAGACAAGAAATTACTGGAGAGGGACACATTGGTCTGTCCTGCTGTGGCAATTTCTGCCTCTACATCTGATTGTTTTGCAAGGCCATAGGATGTTAACCTCTTTCCCGAAGCTAAAATGGATGTTTGTCTCTCAAATATTTTGAGTTTCCAGTGTAGCAAGCATATACCTAAAAGTGTCGGGAGCAAAGTAATTCGCAAGGGGTAGGTTTATGGAATTGAAATGCTGGAGGCACTTGGTTTAGAAAGGATCTGGGAGGTGAGAGATGCAGATATTTGGTTTTCTTAATACTCTGATTTAGGCTGAGCCTTGTTTATTAAAACTTCATGACTGTGAGGCTCCTGGGGGAGGAACCACAGGCAGGATCCTCTGTCCCAGCATTCGTCACTGCCACCGGGCTCATGCGTCCCACATGTTAGGGAACCCGGCAGCTGGCTCTTGTGGGGTGGGGGCAACGTCTGCGGTGCTTATTCAGTGGGAATTCACAGATAGAGTCCAAATGAAGTTAGGACCCCAAGGTTTTGCTGCATTTAAACCCAAGATAGAAGACTCCCCCTCTGTCAGTCAACCGTTCCCACACCCAGTTTGGGGAAGAATCGTTCCCCTTCATTCCCAGATTCTGGGCTTTGATGCCCAGGCTCTCCGACGATCCCAGGGCTCAGAAGGGAACCCACTCCACAGGCCCCACTTACATCCAACCCCCATTCCTCCATCCGTTTCTGAGCCCCAGGCACATGGGGTACCCCAGGGAGGCTGGCGTTGTGGTTCCACACTGAGGTCTGCTCTCGAGGGGGGGCTGGTTTGACTTCCCGTTTCAGATGCTTCTCGCTCCGACTGTCCCCTCGAGGCTCTTACGGAAGCCAGGATGGTGTGGGAGTGCAGACAGGATGTTGGGTGAGAGGCAGAGACTTAATGTGCTCTGCTCTTTCTTCTCCTCCAGCTTCTTGTTGCCTTTCCTGTCGTTCTGCTTTGCAATAGCTGTGTCTTCCCTTAGTTCCTTAGCCCCGACCTCTGTCACTTCTCATGCCCCCATGCAGCGCCCCGCTGCCCAGATGTGGAGACTGGAAGTTCGCGCCGATGGGTATTCATCACCTTCGACGCCTCACTGGTAGCTTCTTAATAATGATCTGGTGGCTCTTGTAGGGGATGCCTGGCCAGAAAGGGATAATGAATAGCAGTGGGTGGCATCTGGAAGCTGGTGACATGGAAGTGCTTTGTGTAGAGAACAGGGCCGTTGCGCTGGGCATCTCCACCTTGTGTGCTCTTCCCCCTGCAACAACTAGCATCTATGTCATCAGGACAGCAATGTGACATCATCCAGATTCTCATATGCTCAAAGGCCCTTTTTACATCATTTTGGCAAGGACAAGATGCTTTCCTAGTGCTTTAAGGCCCCATTAAATTACCAGAGTGGCATAAAAAAGCAGTCTTTAAATAAAAATCTGCCCCATGGTCTTTAATTACTGCAATCAGGTGGTTTCTTCTACCACCATTGACATGCAGATGTGTTTTCTTGCAGAGGTCTTTGCCTGGCATGTGAAGAACGACAAAGGGGACCCAACAAGTTATATTACAATGAACGAGGGTCTTCGCAGGGCTCCTAGCAGCATAACTCTGTGGTTTAACTGTGCTGGGGCCATTCCTTAAACACACTGGTGTCATTATATTGGTATAACTGGAAACATGTGCCTAGGTAGACAAGCCCTAAGTTTTTAGGTGGTGTTGATTAAGGCTTGCTATACACAGAGGTCATTCAGCGTGGCTGGTTTGAGCTGGGTCTAGCTGGCAATACAGACATATCTGTGCAGTGGGTAGCACCATGAGACTCTACCCCATGCTGGGTCCTGGGGCACTTCCACCCTGCCATTGCTAATGTCATGACGATCATACAAGTCATCAGGCAGAACTGATCTTCTGGCCAGCGGGAGAGGAAAGTTTCGAAGCCAACTTGAAGGGAGGGGAATGATTCAGTATCTCCGGGGGAGACGGCTGGAGGATGAGACTACCAGAGAGAGGTAGCAGCCCTGTCCTCTTGGATCAGAGGTGAGAGAAATAATCCAGACTAAGTGTGGTGGCTGCAAATATTCACCCTGAAATTTGCTTCTGTTCTGGCATTCATGTCCAGGAACCACATCACTAGGACATGCAGGGGCAGCAGGAGAGAGATGCTGTGCTAGGGAAGCCTTTGAACCTTATTAGGGACCGTGCGAGTCGCATGTTTGGCGGAGACTTTAGGAATCTGCCTGTTACTCTCTAGGATTGGGTCACCCGCAGGCCCACTGCCAATTTTCCTACATCACCGCTACACCCTCTTCCAGCTGTTGCTTTCAGGAAGGAAATCTGCCAAGAATCTCTCATCCCATGGTGTTTTTATGGCTCTCCCTCCACCCCCTGTCTCTTAAAAAACATAGTAACAGCACTTTGTGTGTGTGTGTCTCCATGTATGCAAGAGGGTCAGAGAACAAGTTTCCTCCTGGAAGAGGTGCCTGGTGGAACATCTGACAAGGTTTATGCCGACCTCTGTGCCCGGATGCATGATCCTCTCAGTTGATGCCTTGAACATCTCTGGAGCCTCCTGTGGGGGCAATTGGTGTTTCCAGGGGCTTCGGTGGAGCGGGTGCAACCTTGTCTCCAGGCTCAGGTAGGTCCATGGAGAGGAAAGAGCAAACCCAGGACAAACTTCAGCAATCAGAAGGTATTTCTCTCCACTGAAAGATTTTGAAGCTGGGTGAAATGGGGGAACAAGGGCTCTGCCTCCCTGAATTTCTCTGCAAGCCCTGTACCCTGCCTTAAATATGCTGGGATTTTAAAATAACAAACGCTTAACGAGTTCTCTCTCCCCCCACCCTTAATTTAAAAATAAATCACTGCCAGCATCTGACTGCTGCTCTGCTCTGACCCTGCAACCGATGATGAAACTTGCTGACAGGGACCCGGCTATGTCCCCAGAGGGACCTCATTGAACTGGGGCGCCTGTAGTTTAACTACTGAAATTTAACACAAATAGATGCATAATGGGATGACTGCACCTCCCTTGAGGTGCTGATGGGGTCTGAATGAGCTGGAAAAGGTTTAAGGACCATTTGGTGATAGCAGGATGCTGTGGGCTGTCCAGCGTGCTGCAGAAGCCCGAGTGGCAAATGGGGCGTTCGGCTGTGTTGAAAATGGGAAAGAGAAAGTTGAAGAGGAAATGACCATAGGATGGGACATCTGGACTGGGCCAGGCTCAGGAAAGATTGAGGGGTCACTAGAAGTCCAGACTTAGAAGGGAGGTATTGCAGGTTACCCTAGAGAAGACGGTAGAAGGGGCCTTGACAAAGCTGCTCCCAGTAACAGATAACAGAGAACATAATGAAGCCCAGGTCTGGGCAACTTTCGAGCAAACACACACTTCCTCAGGCTCAGGGAAAATTAAAGATGGTAAAAAGTCCCTAAAAGTAGAAAATACATTTCATTTTTGCACAGAGGAAGCTGAAGGTGGAAGTCTGTTCTTCTGGGTCCATGGGAGTGTTATTGTGGGTTGCTCTTTGATGTGCAGATACGGCATTTTTTTGTGATTTCCCAGCTGGTCTCATAAAAGGGGTCGTCTCTGAGCCAAGAGCTCTAGAGTTTTGCGTTTATTTTTATCGCAGACCAACACAGCTCCCAAATACATCCCCGAAACAGGTCTGGCCAAGGCATTGTGTGTTTCCCTCTAATGCCTGAGCAGAATTTGCCCAGTGAAACTGGAGGCAGGACTTTAAAGGTGCATCTGTCCAGTCAATCTGTGGAACTCATGGCTGCTGGAGGACTAAGCTTGTTAATGGAGCCACATTACAACTACAGCTCAGTCTAATGTGTCTGGTTGGTTAAGAGCGCCAGACAGGTATGATCTGTGTCCATTCCCCGCCCCCCATGTCAGGTCATCTAGGCATCTTCCACAAAAGTCCCCCAGCCACAGGATATCTCTGGGTTCAAAAGATTAGTTACCTTTGTGGAGGGCAGGGGCTATTAAACACGACAGGCAGGGATGTTACCTCTGGCTTCGGGACATCCTTATCCCTGTGACTGCTACTAACTGGGATGGCATGATAGGGCCCGGATCACTCTACCTGTTTCTTCTACCCTCCCTACAAGGCTGGAGGCAGGATATTGGGCTAGATGCTGTATTGTCATGTGCTGAACGTCCCTCAGGGAAACTACACTGATGCTCCCGCAGGCGCTCGTACAATCCAGTGCATGTTTGAGGCAGGTTGTATCATGGGGTAGGGGCAAAGGAAGAGCAGGAAAAGGAGGACGGGAGTGGTGGGGTGTGGAAAGAGGACAGGGGCTTCATCTTACAAGGAACCAGTGGATGCTACAACCTTCCCCCAGCAGTCTCTCAGGATCTTTCCCCCCTAATTTGCACCCTCACTCATAAACCCTAACCGTATCTGATCCCCCCACCCTAGTAGCTCCTACTGATAGGGAAATGGAGCGTCCTCTGCTGTGGACTTATTTTGGCGGGCACCTGAATCTAGAGCTGGACAAGTCTACCTGGAGCAACCTGCCAATGGAAAGAACTTGTCCCTATCCCTCAGTGCTGTGCCCAGTTCACTTTTTAAATGCCTTCCTATTTGGGATCGGTTGTGTCTCGCCCCAGAACGCTTCCCCTGGAGTGGTCACTCTGTCTGTCGCAAGCCAAGCGTGTTGATAAGTTCTTGATTTCTGCACCTCAGCATTTCTGGAAAAAAGAATCTGCTGGAGATTCTGTTCTCCTTTTCCTAGGGCAATCCCCGCCTCACTGCTGGTCCAGTCAGCAAGTTTCCTCCTGATTCACCCCGGAGGTGCTTTTGCAATAGGTCATTGTGCAAAAATAAACAAGATTGACGTTAGTGCCACCGATTCCTGTTTTTCGAGCTGTGGTCTTGCTCTGATTAGCCGGGATACAGGCACAGCGTTGGAAGTCGGGGCTTTCTGTGTGTAAGGCGCACAGCCACGGAGCTGTTGCTGCTTGTGGGGCTTCTCACAGAAGGCTGAAGGCTTCTACCACTGCTCCCAGTAGGCTGCCTACACTGGTTCTCCTAATGGGGCAAATATCACCCACGATGGCAGGTGTGAGGAAGTCCCAAATGCAGCCTGATGCCCTTCAGTCTTCAGTAATTTCCCTTGAGTCACATCCTGTGGTGCAGGGGGCAGCTTTGCAAGACGGAGGGTCCATGTCAGGCATTTCCTCCTCTTTGACTTTGCTTTCAGATATATTCCCTTCCGCACTCAGGCTCCAAATTCAGGTTCCACATCCGGCTCCTCCTCCTCCTTGTCCTTGCTCGGGATCCTTTGCTCTGTTTACAAGGGGTTACACGAACAGCGCTCTGCTGGGTCTATGCCTCATTCCCACTTCCTACAGCATCCTCCATTTCCTTGGCGGTCTCCTAGACCTCGGTGTGTTTAGCCGATGGGATCCAAGCAGCTGAGATGCTAAACAGTTGCAGACCTCAACTATAATCAGACTGAGCACAAATATGTAAATGTTAGGAAGCTGGGGCTCTCACGGCACCGGCAATGTACAGATAGATGCCCAATGCCCACTGTAGTGCCAAGATCAGAGTAGCATCCCTGTGAGTCCTCAAGGGGCAAAATCCAGCCTGTAGGAGAACACAGAATAGCCACAATACGTGGACCTGACTTCTGTGCCGTTTTGAACATTTAAGTGGGATTAGCCTAAAATCACCATTTTTAAGGCTCATTAAGGGCACGTGTCCACACGTGCATGCCTTTAATGCACCTTAAAAATGGCATTTTTAGGTGAATCCCACCTAAATTTATACCTACTTAAAGCAAGTACCAAATTTAGGCCTGATTAGCTAAGTCGCATTAGCCCACATGTAGACTCTTGATGCCCATTAATGCAGCATGTGTCAATGGACCCACATCGCATTCATGCACGTTAGCGCGGCTACATGTGGGCTAATGCAACTTTGCTATGCAAGCCTGAATTTAATGCCCCTTAAAAAAAGGCGTGTTAAATTTAGGTGCATGTAAATACATGTGTATATGCACCCTGTGCTAACTTGCAAGCAAACGTAGAAGGGCTGTTGGGGGTGTTTTTTGAGCTCTCCCAGGTCACAAAAGAGCAGGAATTTGTTATAGAGCTGTCAGAGAAGGAAGTGAAGTGCAGGAAGAATGGGTGGCTAATTGGACATGCGGTTAATTGGAGTTGGATTATTCTGTTGTACCATCCTAGCATGGCACCCTTATTGCACAGCATCACTGAAACCCCAGGGTCTTTGGAAGTGTATCTTTGCATTTTGCAGTGATTTCACCTAGGAGATATCCTACCCCTTTGAGGGGACACTGTTCTCCGAGTATGCACCAAGATCCTGGACAGCAGGACAAACTGTTTGAGAAAGGTGGCCAAGGCCTGTTGGGTGACAGCGCGTGAGTTTTATATTGGCTATTCACCCTTGGGCCAAGTCAAGAGCGCACATGTTTCTGCGCCAACACCTTTCCCTTGGCCGTTTCTCATCCATTGAATTATTTCCCCTTTGTTCAGGGTGTTTTTAAATTACAATATAGTTTTAGTGGCAGGCCAAGCTATCCTGCTCCCTCTCTCCTGATTGCAATTTTTCCCTTGGCTCTCTTGACTCATTAGCAGCGCACACAGCGGGCTGACATGCTGATTTATGCTCAAGAGGAAGCCAAGGCTATCTAGAGAATTTCTCTTTCTTCATTGGAAGGAAATGTTGGACGTCCCAGAACGTCTGGCAGGGCTTTCATTGCTAATGCAGGTCTGGGCAGAGACTGCAGCCAGAGAACGGTCCGCGGATGCTTTCCCCGTGACTGCCGTATTTCACTGCGTTTCTCTGTGGTGCAATTTTGCAAACGCAGGTTGTGTCATTCCAACCTGCCCAAGGGCAGGACGAGGACATTGTCAGCCAGAGCCCTCCTGAATAGACAATAACACCTCTCTCTTGGACAGCTGTACTGGAGAGCTTTCCCCAGCAGCATCACTGTCAAGGAACTGCTTGTTCATGCGTGACGGTCGTAGTACCAGACTAATGCAATTTAGACATCTCCAGCTAGGACTGTTGAATACCTAGAGGTATCTGTCCCCAGAGAATCCTCTCCAGGCTTTATGCTAAGCTGCATAAAGGCAAGATTGGGACTTGGGTCAATGCTGCATGGCTACTCAGGCAGTAGGAGGCATGATGGACAAAGTTCATGGTGTCTGCGCTTCATGGCTATCCCCGTTCAATGCCTTAAAGCCTTCCTAGCTAGCGTGAAACACAGCCCTTAGTACTACTGCTGTATTTTTTAATGAGTAAGCAATAGAAGAAATGGTAACAGTTCAAGGCAACATCTCATTATCGCAGAATCATAGAAAATGAGGGTGGCAGGGACCTCGGGAGGTCACATCTAGTCCATCCCCCTGCTCGATGCAGGACCAGCTGCAGCTAGATCATCCCAGCCAAGGCTTTGTCTACCTGGGTCTTAAAAACCTCCAAGGATGGAGAGTCCACCACCCCTCTGGGTAGCCTGATTCAGTGCTTTACTACCCTCCTAGTGAGAGAGTTTTTCCTAATATCTAACCTAAACTTCCCTGGCTGCAACTTGAGCCCATTGCTCCTTGTCCTGTCACCTGCCATCACTGAGAAGGGCCCAGCTCCATCCTCTTTTGAACCCCGCTCCAAGGAGCTGAAGGCTGTTATTCAATCCCCCTCAGTCTCCTCTTCTCTAAACTAAATAAGCCCAGTTCCCTCAGCCGCGCCTCACCAGTCATGTCCCCCAACCATTTCTGTTGCCCTCCGTTGGACTCGCTCCAATGTGTCCACATCCTTTGGGGGGGGGGGGCACAGCTGGACACCAGACTCCAGATGTGGCCTTCCCAGTGCAGAATAGAGGGAAAGAATCACTGCCCTTGATCCTACCAATGCAGCCCAGGATGCCCCTAGCCTTCGCAACGAGGGCACGTTGCTGGCTCATATTTAACTTATTGCCCACTGTAACCCCCAGGTCCTTTTTCATTGGCCTGTGGAACCACCGTCCTCAGGATACCACCTTGAAAAAGACCTTAAATGAATACTTTAAAAAAGGATTAGGGGTTTAGTAATAAACAATAGCGCCTATAATATAGCCCAGCTATTACACTGAAGCTTAGTGTAAAAGCTGAGCTAGCTGGTGGAGCATCCAAGGAGACAAATATAAGGGATATTCCTCCTCCAGCTTCAGGGAAGAGGCTGAACTTCTGGAGTCAGGAGGGAGATGATAGGCCACCCTATTTTCTCTGAACCAGACACTAAGGGGAAGTCAAAGGCAGGGAAAGGCAGGTTGTAACAGCCCCCCAGAGCCTTTGATGCTTTCATCTGCCTTGTTTAAATGAGGTGCAAGTCCTGCCAAGAAAGTAATTACCTTGCCTGTTTCCAGGCCTGCTTTGGTTTGCATTTTCAGCTGTCACCTGCAAATTGTGCCCAGGCAGCATTATTCCTCCATTTCCTTAATCACACTTTAAGATCTTACCCATGCGCCCGCTGGCACTTCATTCCTGGGACGGAAATAGGCCTGGGATGATTTACAGGTGCCCCCGACGGGCTGCGAGAAGTGGCTTGGTGCTGAATGCTAATTGTGAAAGGTGGATGTTATTGTTGAAGGGGCTTCGGACAAAGGTTCATCGCCGCGCTGCCTTAGAAGAAGCCCAGTTACCACTGAAAGGGGAAGAGATGTCTTCTTCCTTGCATTTGCCTGCAAAGATGGACAGACCAAGGGTCACTCCCACAAGCAAATCCTGCTCACGGGACCTCACAAAATGATTCCTGAGGCTCTCTCCTTCATACAGTCCCTGACGCGCTCGCCATGTGCTCAATAGAAAACACGCGTTTTTAAATCCACCTGGGAACCAAGTTCTTGGTCACGGAGAAGGTCGCGTCAGAACAGGGGCTGCCAGTCAGGAGTCCTGGGTGCTTTTCCCGACTGCTACCTACTCTCTGAGTGGCCTCTGGTGTGTCCCTCAGCTCCCCTGTGTCTCAGTTGACCCATCCGTCAAACAGATCTCATCCTGACCTGCCTCCCAGCAATTGGGGAGGCCTAATTAATGTTTATAAGGCTCTTTAAGTTGCTCTTCCTACCTCTTCCCTTCTCCTTCCCCCCCACCCCCTTTTTTTTTTCTCTTTCTCAATGTGCTTTTATGTCTTCTCATATTTTGTCTATTTTTGAGAAAGCCGAGGGAGCCACTGGGACGGTCTTGATAGGGGCTCAGTGATCATCTCCCTTTCGCCCCCTTGCATGTCCTTTGTACGTTCAGGCTGGTTCCTACATTTTTCTGTAGGAGTATCGTGCTTCATTAGCAAAGCATTAGCCCCAGGGCTGAAATCTTGGTCCTGAAATCCATGGCTGCATTTTTCCTTTGCATTACACATGCTCTGTGTTTTGGGTAAGAATGAGAGATTTAAAGGACTGGCTAAAAGAGGAGGCAGAGGGGAGTTGATTCTTGCTGCCGGAGGGAGATTCTTCCCTACAGAAACCCTTCCCAGCACTACGCTCTACAGTAGGGGGCTGTTTATCCCTCTGTATTGTGCTTTGCTTGAGTTAAAAATCCCATTTGGGATGGGCCATGGGTGAGAGACAATAGAGACATTCAGTGATTAGACGTGATCCTTTTGGATCAGCTCTGCCGTGAAGGGTTTAGACACAGCTGTTTCTCCCAGCCGCTCTCCCCGCTTCCTGTTTGAAAAAGAAAATCCCTTTGCCTTGGCTTGGTTACAGGTGCGGTCCCCAGGAAGGCGGTCAGGTTTATTACATGTGCATTCGTTTCCTCCAGCGAGGGTGGAGGCCTGTGGTTCTTAAGGCTGAGACCACACATTGCAGCCCTCGCACGGCATATACGCAGCGGCTTTCACGCGTGCACAGATGGTACGTGTCCGTGCATCGCATGCATCCGGTGTGATTTGCTGCCTCGGTGCTGCTTAGCTGATGTACCTTGACATCTTTGTACCAGTTTGCTATGGGGGCTGCGCAGGCCAACAAAGGACGATTGGACCGGGTGCTTTTTGCTGCCCAGAGGCTGGAATTGAATTCCCCTGCTGAGCCCCATCTCTGCTGACCGGGGGCACTATATCTGGGATGTCTCCTCGCGCCACCCACTTGAAAGAGAAAAGAAGGATGGCCCGTTGCAACCTAGCAGGTGACAAATAATTGCCTTATAATGTTGTGTTGGCCTCATCTGCAGACAGGTGCTCCCGCTTTCCAGCTAAGGACCCTGGTCGGTGGGCAGAAGCTCAGACTTTTAGCTCCCAAGTTCAATCCCAACTGGGGGCATCTGCACCAAACGCAGCAGCCCTGATGGGCGGCTTCTTTGCTCCTTGCAAAATGTCAGCTGTGCTAATGAGCGGATGCAGCTGGGGAGAGCGCTCCCTGCCTTCTCCCACTCGTGTCCTCAAGGTACATATTTGTGGGTGATGTCAGAAAGGGAGACAATAAGCTCTCTTCCCCCGCAGCAGAGCCAGTGAAATAAAAGCCAGATGGAGAGAGGAGGCCAAACCGCTGGGAGCCTGAGGAGGTCAGCAGATGCAGACAGACGGCAGATGGGGTCTGTCAATGGAGCCCTTTGCGCGGTTTCGGCTGGTTTTTTGGAGCTGCTCCTCTGGAAGCAGACGCAGGGCGCCAAGGAGATGCAAAGCAGCTTGCGGAGATGTTGCAGATGCACCTTGGCTCGCTGGGTGCTCGGTCCCGGGGAGAAGCGAGGGAGCCCCTGCCCCACTTGGGCTGTTCGCATGGGATGTCTCAGGGTATTAACGGCCGCTCCCGCGCCTCTTGGCATCTCCAGGCCTTGCGGCGGCCCTGGCTGTGTCTGAAGCAAAGGGGAACTGGGGTTGTCCAGGCACCCAGCAGCCTCCTTCCAGCTGTGCCAAGAGAGGGCTTTTTTTCCTTTGGAGAAGGAAGTGGCCTGCATTGCTCTGGGCTCCGGACGGGAGGGGCGGGCAGGGAGCGCTCGGGCTGTGTGGCTTGTGCCTGTGTCAGAGAGGAGACGTCTGTCTGTCCACACTGCCTGCTTCTGCAAGCCTCCAGCCGCTTGGGCGAGCCTGGGCTGAGGATGGTCTGTGCAGCGGGGCTGCCACCCGCCCTCCTGAGCATCATCTCATGCAAGCTCTGGGCGGTGGTTGTGGAGCCGAGAGGGACAGGAAAGGGGTATAGGCAGGGGTCAAGTTATGTGGGGAGCTCTACTGCCCTGCCAGCGACCTCACACCCCTCAGTGTCCTTGTCCTTATGGCTCGCTGCTGATATAGGATGCTATTCAGATGGGAAACAGAGGCGCGGAGACTAAGTGACTTGCATGAGGTCCCCTGGGGAGTCTGTGGCAGAGCAGTCTCCTAAGTCCCAGCCTTGTTCTGAGGATCCCTGTGGTTTCCTTGAGGAGGTGTCTTGTGTGCCCTGGAAATGTCATCGTCCTGTCTCAGTTTTTGGGTGGGAGGCACCAGTTCCCTTGTGAATTCGGCTGGAATAAAAAGCAGTAGCGAAGACATCCTTCATGGCCCATTCGCACAACCTGGCTTCGACATAGCTGGGTCCCCAGCACTCATGAAATGTTGCCTGTACCCATGGGCTACGGGGAGGTCACTGAATATCAAGCAATAGCAAAGACCATGTTTTAGGTAGGGGAGAGGCAAACCACGTTGTCCAGTTGTCCATGATCAAGGTTATCTCGTTTGGCAACAGCATGCTCGCTCCTGCCCCTGATTTTCACACGAGCCCCACTTCCTTGCGCCTGGGGCCGGCTTGCTTTCCAGGAGGCGATTACATCAGGCCTCAAGGGGCGGTGGGTTTGGTTCCTTCCTTCCCTCTCCCTTTTTTCTGGTTCAAAAATGGAGCGCTCAGCATGGGGGGGTAGACAAGAAACAATCGCTGCGTGTGCAGCTATTGCAAAACCGTGTGCGGAGCTCATGTGCCAGGGATGTCAGCCTAATTTTAAAGAAGTGGGACGGGACAGTCATAAGCCAGGCTCAGTCTGCTCGAGGCATGTGATCTTGAAACTCCCAGGCTCGCTAATTGCTCAGCCTCCGACCAGGTAAATATATATCCCCATTATTAAATCTGGATTCCTTTCTGATGATCCCTGGGAGGGCTTCTCTGTGATGCTAGGATCTTTGGCGCGGGCAGTGTTCAGCTCCTAAATCCTTTCCAGGGGAGGTTTCATTCCCCCTTTTCAGAGGAGAAATCCCTGAGTTTGAATTTCACCTGGGTGCCAGCAGCTTCCCAGCTTGTCTTCCCCCCACCATCATTAAACAAGCAAAAAAGCCTGGTTTTGCAATTAGCTCTGCAGGAATGGGATATATATCTGCAAGGGCTAGGAAGTTGCAAAGCCACGGCAGACTTGAGACCCACAGTAGACTCTGCTCTTTTCTGCTGTGCTTGGAAGGGAGATTTTTTTTCCCTTTAGGTTTGTTGCAGAAACAATTTCTTTCTGGACAGCCCAATTCCCCCAACTCAGGTCCTTCTAAGCAGGTTTTTTCATGTTGCTCCAGCATCGGGGCTGCCTTGTTAATGACTGTGCAATTATCTGATGCTGATGCGTGTGGTCATTTCCACATCGAAGCATCTCCGAGGCAAGCTCTGCGCGGGGACCGAGACATAAGGCTGCTTTTACAGCCGTGTTGTTGCACGACGAGTTGCTGCATGTATCTGCCTGGGGGAAAGGGTTGCTTCACCTGAGGTTCCTTAGGGACTATCTAAAGTAGGACAAAAAAGGGCAATTCTGTGATCTGCAGCCCCTTTGTAGCCTACATGAAAAGAAGTGAGTGGCAGGGAGGAGGGTGTGAGGATCTCTGCCTATCGGAAAGAGTGGCAGGTGAGGGGGATTTGAAGTGTTAGCCCTCTTAACAGCCCTGAATATAACCCCGCTGCCTCTTTACTGGGAATGGGCTGGCTAAAAAGACAGCAGAGAGAAATTTCTGCCCAGGCCTGGTGTCAAAACTCAGCCCAGGAAAGTGCTAAGTTTGGCCAGGGTCCGCTTGCACGTGCATCTGTGATGCTGGGTGTCTGGTGGGGGGAGCCAGGCAGGACCAGACACCGAATGCTGCTGTCCCAACCACTGTACTTTCTCTCCTTTTCCTCCTTGTTGACGTGAGAAGTGATTTGCATGGTTGGAGGAAGGAAGTGAGACAACTGTCGATGGAGACTCGTGAGCTCACCTAGAGCTGAGCAGTGGCATTTTGCTGAAGGCCTTGCTTGGGAACCGCATGGGCACCAGACAGGGACCAGCTTCCTTGGGTCAGCCCAGCCTGGGTGTGCATGCGTAGACCTCCATCTCCTTCCCCCCTTTGGGGCAGGGGTAGGGGCAATTCTGGCATTGCCTTGCAGGGGGTGGGAAGCTCCTGACATCCTCTTCCCACGTCCCAGGGCTAAGGGCAATCTGCGCCAGGCCCAGTTAGCTCTTCACTCCTTTCCTCTGCAAACTTTTGGTCCCGTCTCAGCTCTTCTGAGTAAGCAACCGAGCCAGGCCCTGAGGATTTGCCCACTGACTTTGGGGGTGGTTAGCAGGTGGGAAGGGGCTGGGGAGGTTCTGCAGCTCCAGAGCCTCAAAGAGAGGGGCTGGCCTGGCCGCGATCCTGGTCACGTCCCTACTGCAGAGGAAACACCAGCGTCGCGCCTGTGCGTGAGTCTCCCAGCCTTCCCGGCGTGCCGAGAGGAGGGGCTGACCTCGGCAGGATGCTGGGCGAACAGAGGAGCTTTTCTTTGCCGTCGCTTGGCAGCACGAGGCTGCCCTGAGCAGTGCAAGCGGCTGCCTGCAGCTGTGAGCATGCCGGGCTCCAGCTCTCATGGGAAGAAATCCAGGGTGATTTTCCACCTTGAGTCCCTGGCAGCCGTGGCAGGGGCAGGGGATCTCTCTCCGCCTTTGCCCCTGCCGGGCACGGCTGCATCTGCTGCAGTCAGCCCCTCCACAGCCAAAAAGACCAGTGAGGGGAAAAGACCATTTCCTTTTTTCCCCTCCAGCCCAGAAAGCCTGCTGTGGGCCTCTCCACTTCTGGGCTCCGCTTGCCTCAGGAGGTGGGGGCTGCCGCAAGGTTGATGTGCACACGGGGGAGCAAATATAAGAGACCCTTCCCTTGCCCCCACTTGTGCACTTAAAAACATCCTACTGACTCGGTGGGCTGATTTCTGCACGAGATCTAGATCAGCCTAGCAAAACACATAAAGGTAACCGCCTCGATTCAGCTGCCTCCTAAAGGTACAGTTCCCCACATCTCATCGGCGCTTCATCAGCTGCACTTGGCCAGGGTGGCTGACCCGTGCTTTGTTCACGACATGAGTTTTGCCATTGGGGAGCAGGATCCAGCCCTCGACCTCTGCCATCTCCTCGGCACCAACAGGACAACTCGGGTGCTTTAAGTGAGGCGTGAGCCTAAAGGACCCTGCTGAATCGGAGCCCGCAAAAGCGAAGGAGATTCTTTTTCTAGCACTCCCAGCATTTGGATCTCACCTTGGCGTGTGTGGGCAGAGGCTGCCTGGGCTTTCATTTTCGCAGACAGATTGCCTTTGTCTGATACCTTTCTGGTTTTTATTAATAAAGCACGGTAAGCGCGCAGTGCTGCCGACCGCAAAATAAGCATCAACCACAGAGGATGCAGAGTCGGGTGAAGCGAGCGGGGCCTGGCACGGCAGGCAGAAGACAAGGTTGCACCTCAGCCTTGTACCAGGAGATTGGAGCGACCCGGCCAGTTCTGTCCATGGTGGTTCAAATATGGTGACCCCCATGGGTCAGCTCGTGGTGAGGGCTGGAGAGAGTTACCTTTTCTTTTTGCTATAAATCAGCATCCATCAAGGCTTCAGCCCTCCTCCTAAGCTGGAGAAACTGGCCACTGGATGGTGCACGATTATGTGGGCTATGCTGACCACAGACTCCCTTCCTCTTTCTACGTAGCGGGGAGGCCCTGCAATATCCTGAGTCCTTCCAGCAGGATTAGGCCAGATACAGTAAAGTCAGCTGAATGCCCCGTCCTCAGTTTTGCATTGCTACAACCTATTGTCAAAAGTGCCACCTGCCTTTGACAGCTGCACTGCACTACCTCTCTGCAGCCGACAGAGTGGGTATAAAAGTAGAACCTGGGAAGTGCACCGGTTGCAGAAAAAAGGGAGTTTTATTGGCCTTTTTATTGGCTGCAGAATGCCAGGAGAGCCTAAAATTAATAGCAACCAATATAAAAAAAAGAATAGAAGATAAAAGGAACTTTTATTATCTCAGAGGCAGTTCTCATCCAGGGCAGCACAGTGCAGAAGCATAAACTGCTTTTTTAAAAACATACTTCTCCAGAGCCCAAGAATCCCCCCCCCCCTTTTTTAAATAGGTCTATTTATTAAACAGTTACATTTACTGAGCCAAAAGCTCACTATCTTAACCTCCCCTGTCATCAGCAGACCAACCCCAGCATTATTCACTCAGTTGGTTTCAGTGGGAATTTTGTCCAAGCAAAGGCTTCGTCTGCTTTGAGGCATCTCAGGATCTGGCTCACATGAACTACGCCCCTGGATCATGCGGTGTGAGCGATGGGTGGATGTCAGTGGGGCTCGACTTGGGGTAGATGAAGGCAAGCCCTCAAAGAAATTTGAGGCAGGGTCAGGTTTGTGCACCGGGCTTGAGTTGATCTGTTGATGAGAAGGAGCTGAAGGACCTGCCCGTTCTTGCCTGGAAAGTTCAGGGCAAGTCCTAGTGGTTTTTCTCTCACCTTCATTGCCTGGTTTAAATCTAGCTCCAGTGGCAGCCATCTAGCTTGGGGGGCCTGTTTGTGCCAGGCCTGGGAGCCACTGCTGTGAACTTTGCCTACTTCTGAGACTCCCCCTGCATCAGGACATGCCAGCCAGCTGTGAGCGGGTCCTGAACTGCCCTGTTTGAGTCCAGATCGGAGCCTTTCCAAAGGCAGAGAGATGCCCAGAGCCAGCGGCTTGGTTCTGGCCCAGCACCGGGCAGAGCATTTGTTTTTGCTCCTCCATCTGTCTCGGCGGTGCGTAATCAAAACCTGCATAACTGTAACTCCCGTCACCATATTATTTTCAGCCCTGTTGAAAAATCCATTCTTGGGAGAGCCAAGAGGGTCACCTCCTTCACAGCACGCACCCCACTTGGGGTGGAGGGGCGTTCTCCAGCCACGGAGAAGGTATGCTACAGAGAAGCATCCCAGTGCCTGAGCCGCTGTTATGCAGTCACGTCGGTGGCTGCCTCCAAGCACCGGCTCCCTGTTATTTATGGCGCGCTATTGATTGGCGTGATCACCAGCTTGCGTTCCCCGGTGCTCTGCGGCAGCATGGTGCCTCTGGCTGCACATTTCCATTGCCCTCCTTCCTCCAGCCGGCGCTACCTGGAGCAATTGCTTCACTATTATATTTCCCTTCCATTCGCACCATCTACCCCATCCATCCTCCTCGGCACTGCTGCATGGCAAGCAAATATCGTCAGCCATCGGGGTCTTGAGCCCCCACGGCTGAGAGGAGAGCTCTGCTCTGCTCTCTGGACAGAAAGGAGCAATGCAGGGGCGCTTTTCCAGGGCTTGTGCTTTTTGGCTCATTCCTTTGCTTTAGAATAAGTCCACTGATGCTAACAGCGGGGCTCTGGGTGGTTATAGTGCACAGAGAGGTCACTGGCACAGGAGACCAGGGTTTGAATTGCTTCCAAGAAATAGCTCATGGGTGCTGGAGCCATTCCTCCAGCATGCGGCCTGGCCCTTACGCTGGCACCAGAATCATGATGCTAAAGTTGCCTCTGAGTCTAAAAGCAATCAGGACTTATGGTAGAAGCGTTATCTTCCTAGTTTCATAGTTGGTCGGGTTGGAAGGGACCTGAGCAGATCATCAAGTCCGACCCCTGCCATGGCAGGGAAGAGCACGGGGGTCAAACGGCCCCAGCGAGGTGTCTGTCCAGCCTCCTCTTAAAGCCCCCCAGGGTAGGCACCAGCACCACTTCTCTTGGAAGTTGGTCCCAGACCCTAGCCGCCCTGATCGTGAAGTAGCATCTCCTGATGTCTAGTCTGAGTCTCCCCTCTGCCAGCTTGTGGCCGTTATTCCTGGTCACTCCCGGCGGTGCTCGGGGAACAGGGACTCCCCAGTGCCTGCTGGTCCCCCCTGACTAGTTTGTAACAGGCCACTAGATCCCCCTCAGCCTTCTCTTGTGGAGGCTGAACAGGTTCAGGTCCCGTCGCCTCTCCTCATAGGGCCTGCCCTGCTGCCCCCGGATCATGCGAGTGGCCTCCTCTGGACCCTCCCCATGCTGTCCACATCCCTCCTGCAGTGCGGCGCCCAGACCTGGACGCAGTACCCCAGCTGCGGCCTGACCAGTGCCGCACAGAGGGGAGGGTCACCTCCCTGGACCTGCTCGAGATGCATCTGTGGATGCAGGACAAGGTGCGGGTGGCCTTCCTGACCGCGTCCCCACACTGCCGGCCCGTGTTCATCTTGGCATCAATGACTCCTCTGCCCTGACGAGAAGGGAGCTCCCCAGCCTGTAGGTATGGTGCTGGCTCTGCCTCCCCAGGTGCAGCACCTTGCACTTGTCGGTGTTGAATCCCATCCTGTTCTCGTCCGCCCACCCCTGTAACCTGTCTAGGTCCAATTGCAGCCTATTCCTCCCTCTACCGTGCCCACGTCCCCCCACATCTTAGTGTCATCAGCAAATTTCAACAGGTGCTTTTTACCCCCTCGTCCGAGTCGCTGATGAAGATGTTGAACAGTGCGGGCCCGAGGACCGAGCCCTGGGGGACCCCACTGCCCACATCCCTCCAGGTCGAGCATGACCCGTCCCCCACCGCTCTCTGAGTGCGGCCCTCCGGCCGGTTGGCAACACGTCTGACTGTGGGGGGGTCAACACCACAGCCCCCAGTTTCTTAATGAGAACAGGATGAGAGACAGTGTCGAAGGCCTCCTGGAAGTCCAGGAAGACGATGTCCACTGCTCCCCCTGCGTCTAGGGATTTGGTGACCTGGTCGTAGGAGGCACCAGGTTGGTCTGACAACCAGTTGGTCTTTTATTAGACCAACTAGATTTTTTCAGAAAAAGGTGTTTAATTGCAAGCTTTCAGGCACAAACACCCATCATCTGGCATAGGAGAGAAGATTGTAAAAGTTCTCCTGGGTAGAAATGCAAGTTCGTATTTCATAGGAAGGTTTTCACCTCTGCCCCTTCCCCTTTGGGAAGGCGCGTTAGGCACCGAATCCACTGCCCACCCAGAGGCACCGCAGTGCAAGGCAAGAGCTCAGCTTGCCTGGGCTTTGACCCGCACGTGAGCCAGAACAACAGGGTCTTTTTCCTCGCCGATGAAAAGCTCTGTGGACCGCTCGCCCCATCTGCGCGCCCGCGCCCTGCTCCGCGTGCATGCAAGGGAGTTCAGAACAACCTCCAGCCTCAACGTCTCTGCAGCTGGCGGCGAGGGCATGGCCGGTGGCTGCTGACCGCCGGGGTGGGTGGAGGCTCTTCCGGGGCTGGAAGCCTCTGCAGGAATAAACTGAGCCCGGTGCGGTGCCAGGCCCTGTGCTGCCTGCCTGGATAAACAGAGTGAGTCACGCTGCTGGGTTTTGCTCTCAAATCCTTGACACCACAAGGGCCTTTTTTTTTTCTGTGGCCTCCCCTGTTTATTTCGTTATGTTCACATGGATTTGGGATTAAGTGCGTTGGCACTGAAGCGGGGACGCGGAGACGGGCCAATGACGGCTGGCATGCGGAGGCCAGCAGGTCGTGGGGTGGGTCTCCAGCTGCTGTGGGTCTTGCTGAGGAGCCAGGCTGGGAGAAGAGGGCAGTGCCTGTGTCCACCCCTCCCTTCAGTTCTCCGTCTTGCAGGGTGAGGCGATGCAGCAGCAGGGTAGGAGTCCGGAGAGGGTCCCCAGTGCTCTGGGGAGCCTGTGAGACAGTCGAGGGAGGAAAAGGTCTTGAACTCCTACAGCGTGGCCGTGAGAGAGGAGATGCTGGCTGCATTCCCCTTGCAGCAGCAAGGAGGCCGAGCAGCACCTGACCAGCCAGAAAACAGGTATGGCTTCAGCACAAGGTAGCACCCTCCTTCTGCTGGAAGAGCCGCTTTTGGGCTCTGCAGGTGCGGGAGCCCCTTTTGGGGGTGTTGTAGGACAGTCCAGGCATGCTGGGGGCAAAGCACTTAAGCATCTTGCTACAGCTCCAGAAGCAGGCATGACCGGGTATCAGGGCATTCAGGCTGGGGCAAAGTGGGCAGGAGGAGAGCTGGCCACGTGGCTCCCCAGCATGCCGTTGGCTATGCAAGCCAGCCCGCCTACACCATGCCAGCCTGCGAGGTTGCCAAGTCAGGTGGCTGGGGCTTGGGCTCTCCTGTTTGATCCTGGTGCTGCTGCGGTGCCTCAGTTTTCCTCTCTGTAAAATGGGGTTAATGGGACTGCCACTCCTCCACCCTCCCTCTACTTTGGGATCCTGGACTCTGTTTAGTTGCTGCTCACTTGCCTGGCTCTAATCTACATTACCTCAAAGGCATCCCCGTGCGTCTCTCTCCGCAAGCGGGTAACAGGCCCTGAGGGAAGCAGCCCTCTGCACTTGGGACGGTCTGAAGTTTCATAGTTTCATGGTTGTTTGGGGCTGGAAGGGACCTTACAGATCATCGGGTCCAGCCCCCCTGCACTTGGGCAGGAAAGACTGCTGGGGTCATATGAACCCAAGTGAAGAGCGACAGGAGGAAGACAACTGGGTCTCCACCCATGCTGCCCCTTCAAGCCCTGAACGTGCCCACCGCCCTCAGCCCCACATCTCTTTTCTCTTCCAAAGTGGCAAGCTACTCTACTACTCAGCCATGCAATACCCTGCACGTTGGCTCCATTACTTCCAACACCCCCAAGACCCCCGGATGACCGCAGTGGTCCCAAGCCTGTCGCCCTAAGCTTCCGCCTGCGAGACAGGGACCCCACCGCGGGATCGGGGCCTGAGGCGGGCGGGTGGTGAAATGGAGCAGGGCCCAGCTGGACCTCAAACACCGTGAGCGCTGTCAGCTTTTGGGGACCGGCCTTGAACCCGTGCCCCCGTATCACTGAGCGCAGGCCTGTCAAACCCCACGTGTGAAATGCCATCAGAGCTGCCCGAACAGCCGTGCGCGCCAGCCAGATGCTCTTCCGCGTGCAGGTGATTCCCTGAGTCGTTCAGGGAAGGCAGGCCAGCCTGCCCGATCACATTTGCCTCTCCTCCCAGCGTGCCAGGGAGCTCAGCGGGCCCCGGCGTCTCCGGGCGGGGGGCGAGAGCTGCTCGTGCCCGTCCTGGGGGTGGTCTTCCAGGCGTGCTGATTCACAGATTGCCCCCTCTTACCTTTCCCTCCCTCCCCTGCCGGAGCTGCCTCCGCGCTCCTCTGGCCAGCCTCGAGATCAGAGCCGGCGTCTTCCACGGGGGAATTTCTGCTCTGTTCATTAAATCATTCGCTACAGCGTGCTCAGTCTAATAATCCTCACGCAGGAGGAGAAGGGAAGGGTTAGAACAAGGGGCTGTCAGCCTTGTTTGCATGCTCATTATGAGTAATTAATACTAATACGTGACTTGGCATCAGACTGCAACATACCGAGCCTTTTCTGGCAGCGCCGTATAACAATCGCGATGCCTCATCGTGCAGTCGTCTGATGGGATTTTAGGCACCAGGCCTCCATCTGATCTCTAGATGCAGTCGCAGCCTGGCCCCGGCATCCTTTAGGGACTACCCAGAGCGCCCCAGCGGAGGAGGGCTGAGCATGGGGATGCAGCTGGCTGATGAAATCGGGAGCTGTGGGTTTTGCGTGTGACCACCTCAGATGTTTCCTGATGGGGAGAAAGCCGCTGTCATTTCCCGACGCGGTCGCCCCGTGTTGCAGCGGTTTGGGAGACAGGAGCGTTTGCTCAGGCATGGCCCACGTGAGGAGCCAGCTGGGCCCACACGGCAGGCACAGGTTTGTTAGCAAAGTATTTCCCTTCTCTGTCCCTGCCGAGCTGCCTTATCCCACTGGATGGGCTGGCAAGGGAGCGTCCAGCCCTGCGTCTGTCTGCTTGCCGGTGGGGGACAGACATCGAAGCCTGGTGGAGCTGCAGTGCCTCAGTTTCCCGCTCGGGCACCGAACCCAGCCTTGGTACCTCCATGTTGAATGCCAGGTCCAAACACTGGGGACATTGGTCTTATTGCTAGATAAAGAGGGAGCTTGTAGTGCCTTAATGTCCTTGTCCCCGCTTTATTATTGCTGGGGACCTGAGGCACAGCAGGCGAAGGCCCAGGGAGCGTGTGGCAGAGCCAGGATCTCCTCAGCTCCTGTCCACTTGACACCAAGACGGCTGCATTTCCCTCCGGCCCACCCGGTCTGTGCACAGAACCAGGCGTCTGCTTTAGGTATTAACACTTCATAGATTTCCTAGACACCGGGGCTGGAGGGGACCCCAGAGGATCGTGGAGTCCAGCCCCCGCCCAGGGGCAGGACGCCAGCAGGGACCACAGGATCCCGGCCAGAGCAACATCCCCGCCGCGCTGCGCGTCCCCAAACGTGCTGCGCACCCCCAGCGTGTCAAAGGACACCCAGCGAGCCTGCTTCACCTCGGCTGCTGCGGGGGCGTGCTCGCACCTTGCTGCCGAGGAGGGGGCGCAGCTGGATGGAGGCTTTTGACTCTGGTTTGACTTGCGTGTGACAGTTTGGCAGGGACACCATGGCGGGCAGGCAGGAAGTAACAGGAGACAGTTTGCTCTCCCCTTCTCGAGCGAAGAAGAATCGCTCAGTGGTCCGAGCTTGGATTTTGCTTTTGCACCCAGACCAGGCGAACGGCAGAAGTGCAAATGAGTGGCAACGGGCGTTAGCATGTGCAACCACATGTTAGCATGTGCTCGCATAGCAAACAGGATACAAGCCCACCCGTGTCGCTGCTGCCCGTTTTGCCCCAGCCAAATGAAGCATGGGTTGATTAGCACATGCAACCCTTACATCTTCCATTTTGCTGCACAGACATCCCATCTCTCTCTCTCTTCAGCTTCTTTTCCTCGGTGTCAATGATCAAGGGCTGTGTAGAGCCCAGGGACTGCGATAACCGATGCTCCTCAAGACGAGGGACGCTCGAGTGGTATCTCTCCGCGCTGTATAGCAGATCTGGTCGGACATCCTTCTCCTTCCTATATGACTCCAGCCCTCCTCCCCCCAGAGGCAAGATGCCGAGTACACAAATCAGCCTGGTGTAGACACGGCGCAGCCTTATCTCTCCACCGGAAAGTAATGATTTTGGAAAACAAACAGAGGGGAGTGGATAATGTAGCTGGCAAGATAAAGAGACGTTCCCAGAGCGCTGCCACATTGCTGGTCCCCGATGCGGGGAAGGGACGTGGCTGCAGGTGCCACAGCACTGTGATGTGATTCTGCTCTTTCCCAGCCTCTCCCAAACCTACTTACTGGTTGCCCAGGTGGAGGGGCCGGTCTGGGTAAAACAGCTCGTGTGCCTAAAACAAATTTCTGGACTTGGAAACCATCAGGGGAGCCTTAGTGCTTGCTATATTTTTCCTTAGCAATGGACCAGGGGGTAACGTCTCCCTCCCTGCTGTCTCCGCACCGTGCGGGGTCCGGCTGATGTGGCGCTGCCCTTGGGGGCTGGGCTTTCATCTCTATCATGGCCTGGATAAGAGCCACAGGCTTGCACTTCTCCCCTCTTGCTCTGCCCTCTGCATTGCTGGACGCCGGGTGGGTGTGAAGGCGAGTCCCTTGCTGGCTGTAATGGTTGAGAGGGGGCCCCAGCCCAGCAGGGCAGAGGGTTTGGTAGAGCACCCAGCACCTCTGTGGCTTGTCCAGGTGCCCCCTCCCCTCACTGAAGCCTGTTCAGGCAGCTCCCCATCCCCAGTGGCTTGTGGCCTGTCTGCCTTGCTTCGTTTCCTCTCCCGGGGAGGGCCAGCTGGTTTCAGCCCCCAGCTTAATTCCCAAGGAAGCTTCCTGGTTGCAGCCAGACGCTACTCATCGTTCCCCTCTGCAAGCAAAGCTGTCGGGAGACAGCGAGGTTAAGAGGAAGGTGAAAGCAGGCGTGGAAGCAGAGCTCAAAGGGGGGCTGCTGAGGAGCTGCTCTCCATGCCAGGACAGAGGCGGGTTAACTCTGGGCAGGAGCAGGAACATGGCAGGCAGCCCCTTCCACGGCACGGGGCCGTCCCCAAGGGGATTCGTGGCTTCCCTTCCAGCAGCCCCTATAACCAGGCTTCAATAACTCTGAGGTTATTTCCCAGTTGAAGCGTTGAAGCCTGTCCAGACAGCCCAGGGCTCCTTTTGCGGCGGAGGAAGCCGTCCCTGGGGGCAGATAGTACATGGGGAGAAGGGGAGGGGAGGGGAGAGAGCGGCGGTGCTCAGTGGAGTCCAGGATGTCTGGCTGCCTTTGCTCTCCTGTGATTTATCACACCACGACTGCCCAGGGAATGCGAGCGCCTGTCTATATATTGCACATATATATAGCTCAAAATGAGATTTGAGCAGGGAGTCCTTGGAGGACACACGCGCGCGCAGAGGCAATATACCGGGCTGCAATTCACCGCGAGCTGGAAAAGGCGGCTGGAGGCAAATAATGGGAAAGCACCTCCAGAGGTGCCTGTTGGGGCAGCGTTTAATGGGACTCGTGGAGGCTCGCCCTTCATCGTCTCTCCCTCTGACCTCTTCAGAGGGGTTTGATTGCCGTGGTTTGGCCCCCTGTTTCTTCAGCAGTCCCCGGGGGGAAGCCTTGCTCTCGTATTTATTCTAGCCCAGGGATTTCAGGGGAAGCCTTGGGAGACTTTGCCATACACCAGTAACGCACTGCCCATGTCAGCTCTCATCCTTGAGAGAAGTGCCGTACCTAGACTCCTGGCAGCCCCGGGCAGACTTTTAGTATCGGGTCCCCTTTTGTCAGGGATAATGTTTTTTTTGTTGCAAAAGTCTTCATCGCATCTGTGGTATCGATGTCTTTAAATAGTTCATGCTTAACTGATAACATCTCCAATCCCGTACATGCACACAATTGAAACATTTTTGCAGTTGTAATTTTTTTTTTCATTTTTGGGCCCCCTTTCTGTCCAGGCCCTGGGCAGCCACCCGGTTCACCTATGCCTGTGTCCAGGTCTGCTTGAGATCCCTGGGGAGCTGGCATTGAAAACCGGTGGCTTCATATCCTTTGCACTCGAATTGCTCCTTGCATTTCAGGGTCTGGTCCTGCTTTCCCAGGGAGTCCTCCCAACCCCCTTCCCCTCCGCCAGGCAGGTCAGTGCCTTTGTTTCACGGCTAAGGCAATCCAGGGTGAATCCTAAAGTCACCTGCTGACAGCCAGGAAGGGGTGCCAGCTCTTGCCGTTTCATTCCCTTCTCCCCTCTCCGCGGGTTTCCATGGCATACCTTTGGGCTGGGATACAGAAGGAAGTCTTCAAGTTACCCTCGGTGTTTCTCTGCTACTATCTGCTGTACCTGGGACCGATAAGCCTGGTGCCTCTGACCCTTCCTCCCTGGGGCCTTTCTGCAGGTGGCCTGGAAATGTAATTTGGCCCACAAGCCCACAGCCCTCCCTCCCCCTCCACTAACCTAGCGTTTCCCCTTGCTGCATGCACGGGGGTGTCTGGGGGCTTCTGCTGTAGAAGGAAATCACTGCCAAGGCATCCTGCCAAGAACCCGCTCGGCCCTTCCAGGGCCTGGGCCACGCCACGGCGCAGCCGGTCTCTGTGCAGAAGCTGTTGTTGCTATGGTGACTAACATTTAAAATAACCGCAAACATGGGCAGGGAGTTAAAAATAAAGGCAGGACATGGGTTTTGGGTTTTTTTCCCAAGAGTCAAAAACTCTTCTTTGGAAATTCATGCAGTGGCGTTGCTTGGGAGGGGTCCTGGGCACAGGGGTGGTTGCCTCGTCTGACCACGGTGCCATGGTATCAATTAGCAGACGTCCCATAGTTTTCCCATCCACAACCAGCCCTGCTGCAGCCTGGACTGTGTGCAGCTAAAGGATGCGGGTGTCCCGCAGGCTATGGATGAGGTGTCTCACGGATGCAGCCTCCTGTTCTTACGCAGGCGAGTTTTTGCTGACATGGAGGGGAGCTTGATTGCTCTCAGGGTCTGGACCCTGAGCAGGAATTTCAGGGTTTACTCCTGAAGCAATTAGGATTTGTCAATGCATTAGCTAGAAGGGTCAGCCAAAAACATACCCACCTATGTCCCAAAACCAAGCGGACCTGCCCCACATCCTGCCTGGGTGTCTCTTCCTCTGCAGCCAGCGGGAGTTTGGGCTGTGTTTGTTTGGGACACACGTGCCCAGCATTTTCCCCCAGGGTATTTTCTCTCTCCTGTGTCCATGTTCCACTCAAAAGGGAAGAGAAGTGCTGGGATAAATCAGGAAGTCCCCTTCTGGAGGGATTTCTGGCTGGGGTTAGAAGTGGAGAGTGCTCAGGATCTCATAGGACTGGCAGCGAGGATCCCAATCCAGGCCCTGAACTAAGAAAGCCCATAAGCACATCCTTAACTGTCAGCCTCCATTTGAATCCCATTGCCTTCAAAGTAAGCACGGACCGATGCGCTGCTCTGAATCAAGGCCATGGGTTCTACGAACTCTGGGAGCTGGGACAGAAGTTCAGTAAACCGATTTAACTTAAATCAGTTTGATCTGATACTACATCCATCCAGATTTATCTTAAACAGGTTTCAGCCATTTTGAAAGCGATTTATGCGCACTGAACTTCCGTTGTGTTACAGATTTGAACCAGTTTCTGATCACTTGTACCAGTTTATGTGTCATTTCTGTCCCTAGCCCAGAGGTTGGGGGGGTAGTTTGGCTAATCTTCAGTCAACCCTTACAAACATGCCTTCTTGTATGGAGCTACAGTGCAGTCGGGTTCCCTTACAAGAGGTTACAATGGTAATCTCCTTAATCTGCTTTCCCTGTGCTTCTGAACAATGACCATCTTTATCTGGCTTTTCTCTTGCTAATGGAAACATAACTTGTGCCTTTAATAAGCTGCATTACCCAGGCTAAAAATAAAAGGAATTATGGCGGAGGATGAGATTATTGCTGGAAACAGTGCCTTGTATTTGATCATATAAATGATTAACTGAGGCATTGACAATGAAGTCTGAGAGCCAGTGGGGGTGAGAGACAGAGCAATAACCATGCACGCGGCTGAGAGGAAAGCTATTTTCGGACGTAGACTGCCCCACCAACTTTGCCTCTGCTGTATTTTATTAATGCCGACGGAAGCACAGGAGGTCAGCGGGGCTCGGGAGACTCACCAAATGTTCCTCCAACATCTGTTTCTGATTTCCATTTGTCACAGACCTGGCCTGTCCCTTAGCCCACTCCAGCTCTGCCAGCAAAAAGTTTGCAAACATGTTCAAGCCGGCTGGTCTCTCAGCCCGACGTGGGCAGATTTTTCTGGCCCCTGCGAGGGAGGCAGGGGCCACCGTGGTCCAGGCTGGGGAGGGGGCAGACGGTGGAGCTGAGACAGGAGGGTAAGCCTTGGAAGCTCCAAGCAAAGGGGCTTGAAAATGGCTGTGACGGGTAATTAGGGAAATGGCTTACAGGGGCATAAGGGCAGCGGGAGGTGGTTAGCAGACAGCACTGTATTCAGCAAGGCAGGCTTCCAAGAAACCAAGATTGGTAAATACTCTACCTTAAAAGTGCAAGAGCCCAAATGCAGGAGTCCCAGCCAGTTTGCACAGGAAGCACAGGCTTTTCAAGTGCATTTTTAGTTCAGAGACATCTATGCTGAGCTCAGAGCTCTCGGTTTGACTAGCCGCTGGTCACAGATCCACTGGTGTCTGGAGGGGCCAAGGCACGACTCATCCCAGGTCAGTGGGCTCTATTTCACTAGATGGCAGAGGGGCAGGGAATGTCTCCCAAAATAGCAATAAATCCACAGCACTTACACGGCTGTAGTTTCACCAGAGTTTTCCTGGGGTAATCCTACACCAGATTCGAGTTAGTGCATGGTGTATCTGCTCCTATGCCTTCCCTTGCATCGGTGCTTTCTTGCCAGCAGGTCCTTGGTATTGTAGTGCTTGCCTTTAGGATGTCCTTGGACAGTTTGCTTGGGCTGCTGCACTTTCTCTGCCCGTGCAGAAGAGAGACATCCCTGCATCGTCCATTCAAGCCAACAGGCTGGCGCATTGTAGCATGGCCTTCATTCACTCCTGTTGCCTTCATTATTAGTGCTGTTTGCTAGACAGCCATCATGCAGCAAAGCAGCTCAACAGCAGTGCTGGGGTGGGGTCCTGGACTGGTGGCTCTGGAGTCAGTGGTTCAAGCTCCTTCCAGGACTGTGGGCTGGTAGAGAAATGCCATTTCTGTAGGGCTTGCGTGGCAGGGGGGGGAGAAGCAACCCACAGGATTCTGCTTGGGCAATTCCACCGACTCAGACGACGGCACTGTTATTTAAACTGCTCTTGTTTTCTGTGTCTTGCTGGCACTGAAGACTTTGCCTCTGCCACTCTACCCACTGTGCCCTTTTGCTTCCATCCATGCCTAGCACAGCTTTATCTAAGCTGCACTACCAGAAACAGGGAGCTCTCCTAGCTGGGGTGCAGACGAAGGGCGGCGTGTTCGTAGCCAAGCCAGACTCTCCTCTGCTTATATGGCTGGCAGTCTGAAGGTGCCCCATTGGCATCCGTGTAGTTCAGCAATGCAAACAAGAATGGAAATGAGAATGTGACCCCTTCCCCATCACTCCCATGACCCCCTGGCATCTCTCTGTGCTTATTCCTATCTGTATGTGCACACAAGAGCTAGACACAGGTCCTAAAGCCTCTGCCCACAGTAGTCACCTGCAAGTAACTGGACCCACCAACCTACCCCAAAGCCAAGCTCCCAGCTGTGGCCTTCTCCCTACCCGCTATATGGTATTTCCAGTTGCCTTTGTGTAAAACAAGTGGAGACCCCCCAGGACTAATCTGAACAGCAGGGAATGACTTCCCCAAGTCCAGTTGCTAATTCAAAAGTGGGCTCAGGTCACAGTTCCCAGGTCTTCTGGAGCAGCATTTCCACATCCTGTGATGCCACCACCGGCAGATACGAGCACATCAGCCGGGTCAACTGGAAACGACAAGGTTGATTAAAAAATACATGGTCTGAGTGGGAAGGCAAAAGACCTGCCGTCTAACCGAGTGGAGGTGGGTGTAGAGCATTTCATCAACTTGTCTGCGCCTTCACAGCAGTGACCTGGCCATGACATCTGGTCTGAACCACAAGTCCAGCCCAAATCAGCACAACACACAGACCATCCCCAGTCCTTGCCTGTTTACAATGAAAAAACCAATTGCAATGCCCCAAAGAGCTTCACCACTCAGCTTCTGAGGGTGGGAACGGGGGGGCAGACCTCAGCTAGATTTAGATACAGAAACAGGGACATTGAGAGATATAAACTAAACTAGATGCTCAGTCTCTGCCAGGGGGCACATCGCTTGAGTGTCCGTAGATCTGTGTGCATGGATATCCAGAGAGCCATGCAGTTACACCTCTGAGCAGTCCTGTGCAAATGTCTCCTCTCCATCGGGATCTTAGCATTTTTAGCATCACCTTTGCAAGCATCTGGGTAACCTAAACCTCTTTAGTCCTGTCTGTACGTTCCTCTCTTTCTGGGGCAGTCTGATAGCCATCATATGGCTTTTCCTCAGCTGAAGACTGAAACTTGCCATTTACCACCCTATTACAATCATTAAACGGCTCTGGGCTGCCTCCTGCTGCAAGGTGCAGCCTCTAAAGCAGAGCAGAGAGGTGTAGTACACTGTGTCCAGCAAGGAGGAATTTCCCCGTGAGCATCACTCTGAACACCATGGGTTAAACAATGAGAAAAACATATTTTCCAGCTAATCTGAGGGTCCAGTCCAGTTTCTTGTGACCTGTCCTACACCCATTTCTATCCAGTCCTTGCTCAGAGATAGTATTTTTGGTGATCTCTCACCAGATGCGCGATTTAAGATGGTACAAGGTATGTCACTGTTGTTGGGATAGTATACTCAGGTGGAAAATACGGTGCTGGCTATTAGACACGTACCCTGAGGGTGTCTTCTCAAGGAGTATTTGCACGTGGTGTAGCTAAATGCGACCGGTTATTGATAAGCACCCAAATGCAAAGAAAGGGATATATGTGCAGTTGCCAGGGTGGAGTTTGTCATGTTGAAACAGGGCATTAGGTCTAGCATTGAAATATCGTAGTTAGCAGCATCCTGGGATGGACTTGGAGAACAAGTTGGACCAAGCACTAGAAAATGTCCTGTAAGGACAGGGCTCACGCTGGCTACAAGAAACAGATTGGCTGCCTTGCTAAGTAAGGCACGTACAGAATTGGCCAGACATTTTCAAATTTCAAAATTTTATTTTTAATATTACCAGGAAATATTCACCCCAACTTTGTGCAAGTCCCTGTTCCCCTCCACTATTGCTTTCTACCAATATGAGTCAGCTGAATGCATTTGCATTTAAAATTTAATACTGGATTGCAACTATTTTCCATTTGGGGTAACGGAGGGCATTTCCAATAAAACGTAGTGATGACCCCTTCCCCACCATCCTGACTAATTTCCATCTCTTAAGGTGTCTAAGCGTACCATTTGGTTGCAATATGAAACATGTCAAGCTAGATAAAAAAACCGCAGCAAAATGCTGATGTTAGTCTGATTATTTCTGACACTTTTTTTTGCATTTCCTGCTGATTTCACAAGAATAACACATCTGACTTCACCTAATCCTGTGATACATCTAAAGAACACATAAAAATATATGTGCCAAAACTCCTACTCTGTATGCCTTTGGGATGCATTAGGATCTACTAATTGCAACATCTGAGTTAACAATGGATATTTTCAGTTTTGTGGCTGAACCAAAAAATAAAATAAAAAAGGACCATTTTGAGTTGACCTAAAGTAAAAGCTTTTTGATGGTCTTTGAAAAGAAAAGAAAAAGATTTCAACCCAAACATTTTGTGTGACCTAAACTGAAACATTTGAAAGCCTTTTTTGGCAGTTTTTAAAATGAAATCTTAGTTTGGGAATGGAAAATTGAGAAAGTTCATTTAGAAGAAGTTCAGATAAATAGTTTAGCTATGTCTTATTGCTCTTTGCCAGATTTGACCTGAATTCACATATGGTTCCAGCTCTGCTGAAATTGAACTTTTTGGCAAATATTTGTCCTTTTTCTTGGGATTAGCACCTTCACTTCAGACAAATGCCAAATCTCTTCTGCATTCAAGTTCCCGAGTTCCCTAGTCTGGCTGATCTGCTGACTCATTCCTTTAGCTGATCAGTTTATTCTTTCAAAATTGAGAACCGTAGCTCTGCACCACCTCTTGTTTTTCTTTCCATTTCATTGCAACCGATTCAGTTGCTCAGTTCATTTTCTTTTCCTACCACTTCCAACCATTCCCTTGAATTTGGAGTGGAGTTTCAATGAGTCAGGCCTGTCTCGTGAGTTAGTTATAATTAACAACTAACGTGATCTGGCTGCGCTGTCAACGGACATGAACTTTCAATTCAGATTCCACCCCCTCCCATCAAGAAGAAAATGAAATAATAGAAAATGAAAGCCAACCTGTTATTTGCACTTCATAGAATTCATAGACTTCGGGGCTGGAAGGGACCCCGGAGGATCATCGAGTCCAGCCCCCTGCCCAGGGGCAGGAAGTCAGCTGGGGTCATAGGATCCCAGCAAGATAATCCTCCTTTCCTTGTGGAAGTAGAGGCGCCTTTTGCTCTACCCTTAGTCCCCACCTCCTTGCCATCAGCCTCATCTCAACCCAGCAAGACACCTTAAGGAGCAGAGCGCCAATGGTCCTGGGATTTCCAAAGCCATGGGTCCATGGCTGGAAATGTTTGCAAAGCCTTGGCCACCTGGGAAGCTAATCTCTCTCCATGGTGCGTGCAAAACTGTTTTGTTCATTTGGCTGGAGGAAAGAGAGTAACCACAGATGTCAAGAGAGTACCCCAGACACATCTATAAACAAGCCAAAAAACGGCAACAGTTGGTGGGGAATCCCTGCATCTTTCCCTGCCGCACCTTCTGAATGAGCTGTTCTCCCTGGACGTCTCCCCCTTTTCTGTGTTTGTTCTGGCTGGTTTGCTCTGCAGACAAATCAAACCTGGCTGGGAAGATGAAGCATGCGGCTGAAGCCGTTGTTCTGCGTAGGAAATCGCAGCGAGGGAAGTTGGCGGGGTCTCTGCTGCGCTCACCCCTCCCCTGTGCTAGTGCATACAACCTCCCAGGTATCAGCTTATCGCTAGGTCTGACTTGAAGCATTGGTAGAGGGGGTAGTCTAAAAAGAGCCTATGCAAGGACAACCCGTGCAAAGGACGGAGGTGTTGTATGGATCCAACACAGCTGTTTGCACCGGTGTCAATGCACCTCCCAGCGCTACCCAGGTTTCAATCACCCCACAACGAGGCCAGACCGCGTGTGCCCATGCACAGATGGGCCCGTGTTACCCATTTTCATCCCAATGTGCCGACCTGTTTCAGTCACTGCCCATGCTACAAGTGAAAGAGGAAGCAAACAAGCAGACAGTTCAAACAAACAATCCATGAAACGCAGCTTTGAAATGTCAGTCTGAATGTCACTGCAGGAACCGGGCCCACAATAAACAAGAGGGATGGGTTTAAATACAAAATGTATGTGTGGGCTGAAGGGAAATGGAAATATCATTAAAAATCCCATTTCACCAATAGTTTCTTCCATCTTTCCACAGACTTATCCTTCCCTCCATAGTGCAGGATATGGGCATAATCAAATCCAGGAGCACCTCCCTTACTGTGAACCTCTCATTTGTGTTCAAAGATGTCCTCCACCAAGGGGAAACAGCAAAGACGCTGTTGTAGCAACCTCGGGTGTCTGTAATCCCAAATCTCGCCATGCCGGCAGAAAGCACTGGGAGGGTGTAGTCTGATGAGCTAACCTCCCAGGGACTCAGATTCAGCACGCCAAAGTCCTCTGATGTTCTGACACTAATTGAATCCATTCAAATTTTGGAAGTCTCTGAACTTCCGCTGGAAAACTTGTATGCACAGGGTTTCTGCTACCAGTCATCCCAGGAATTCATCCAGAACAGCATCTAATGTAGTACATAACCTTGAGTGCATGCATTCCTGCTCCGCAAGTGAAAATCAAGCATCTGTGTTTGGGAGAGACCCGTGGGAACAGGAGGGAATTCAGCTGAGCAGCTCAGCACCATCCTGGGGTTTGGGTCTCTCGCCGTTCTTCGAAGAGAGCTGAGTCTGTGGGCTTCAGACCTTGGCTTTAGTCATTTCATCCACCCTGTTTTGTTTTCTGGACCCTGGTAAAATTCCTAGTGCTGCAGATGCTATGGCTTAGCCTGGCAACGAGGCCACAACAAGGCCACAACCTGCTCATAGAGCACTGCAGTATTTTTGTGCATCTGTGTGGATGGCACCGTTCAGGGTCCCTCTTTGTGTAAAGGAGGCTGAACCAAGGGGAAGTGGTTCCCTGCTCTCCCTCTGCAGTCTCCCTCCATAAAACTGGGCCCAGTGAAAGTGAAGCACAGCCTGCCATCCAGACCATCTGTGGCTTTGCCTTTTGAAAGGTAACAATATGAAAATCGCTGGTCCATAAAGGGAACAGTTAAAATGGCTCATTAAACAGCAACATTAATAGTCAGCTGTATAACAACCAGTTCTGCTGATATTGTTACTTCTGCTGGATCATCAACTTTAATTCATCCTCCCGACAATAAAGGTCTCACCGGGGCCAGGTCTCCTTTCAACTCAAGCTAATTTACAGGTCTTGCCCTAAACCCTCGTTTATTCAGGTCACTTTTTTGTGGCTGCCCTGCCAGGGATTGGCTGTGCCCTGGAGGACAAGACAAGGGAGTACCTGATTTCCAGCAAAAGGTCCATGTCCAGCATCCTAGCACAATATTGAGTTGCTGTGTGGACTGCATTTCTGGAAGGCACACGAGGGTACCTCCGACTGGAAGCCAATGGGGCTTGAGCCCATGCTTACAATTTGTATGGACTTAAGTACAAGCTTGGCTACATTGCAGCTGGGGTGGGTGACTGGAGATGGCTAAACATACTCTCCCAAGCTTGAGTCCCAGTTTCAGTGAAGACAATGATGGCATGGACTCCAGCACAGACCAGGGCATCTTCCCTTCCTAGATTCAAGGCAACAAAGTTGTGTTGCCCCAAGTTGCAGTCACAACTTCTCACCAGCTGGCATCCTACCTGCTGAACTGGGATGGTGAGCACTGGGTTTGAGCAGAAACTCTCCAGAGAGCTCAAGTGCTCAGGAACAAGCCTGATTTCTACCTGCAGATCCTCAACATGCCCCAACTCTAATGGGTTGTTTCAAAATCCAAATCCAGGGCTGACCAGCATTTCACGGCATGAACTCATCTTTAATCAGTGCCAGAACCCATTCTGAGCTAACAACGCTAAACTCAAAAAACCCATCTTCTCTCTCGCACTCTCCACACACTTCTGGGTGTTGTTATGTCCAGTGACACTGCTACGGGTCTTTTCACCAAGTAGAGAGACTAAGACATGGTTGTTTTTAACTAGAAGCAAGTTTACTAAACCCTAACAGTTGCAACTTTAACTCAAAAAGCCAAAATAACCGCAGCAGTTACAATTCTATTTCTGTAGTTACTTAAAAACGATGCAGCACGCAAGATATAACGAACATGACGTCACTGGTTGACTGGGCCGGGAGGACTCGTTGGGGCTTCCCGCTCCTACATCAGTTCTGCTCAGGGTAGACTTTTGGTCAGAGGATCAACGCCGAGGATTTTCTGAGTGGGACTTGCAAAGACCCAAAGCTGGCTTTTCAAATTTATACCTATCTTGTTTACATCGCTCCACTTCTTATCTTAACATACACCCTTTTCTACAGTCGTTCATTTGCGTCACACATTTCTATAGCAACCTTATATTTTACTTAACAGCTATTTCTTGTATGGCTTGTTTTGCCTTAGAGGGTCTCTGTCTGCCAAGAACACATATTGTTTTTCTCCTTTTAACCAATTTCTCGGTATTCCTAATTCATCTTGACTTAGCAAAACCTGCATTTCACGTAAACAACCCCCATGGCTGGGCAAGAGCCAAGCTACTTCTGTCAAGATGCCTGTACTTATGTCAAAGGCCTTTATTCTAGGCTAATAGTCTTCATGCCTCTCAGCCGGCCTAGAAGAATGAATGGCAAAGCAACCTTCCTCATTAGGTTTCTGTACTGGGAGGTGGACTGCCCCGGTGCAGGGAGCTAACCAGAAGTTAGGATCCAGCTTTGGGCACGTTTACCTCCTTAACGTTCAAGGATGCTTGAATGTGTGATTTGGAGTGATGTGTCTCCACTTTATGGGGGTGGCCAATGTTATTAAAACGCTGGACCCCAGAGATGGCCATGGCCAGCCAACACATCCATCTCACTGGCTGATATGCTTTCGAATGGGATGGAGGGTTTGCATCTTCCCAGCTTCACCTGTCCTTGTTTCCAGTGTAGGCATTCACACTAGTAAGGCTCAACAGGCAGTAGGCCAGGCCTGTGTGCAAAAGGGACTCCAAGTGCCAGTGCAAGGGACACAGTAGCAGACAGGCCTGATGGTTGAAGCCTTCTGTTTCCAGGGCACTAAACCTTTCATCTGAGGAAGACTGCTGCGGTGGGAGCTCCCTCTCAACCTTCAATTTGGCCAGCTTCAGTGTGGGTGGGCAGTCATTTTCCTATCTAAAAATAACCATTATTTCTAACCCAGGCCAGCTCCAAGCTGGACCTCTTCTCATCTGAGGCAACCAGCTGCATCAAACTTTGCCAGATTATGTATGATCATTTCCTAATGTGAAGTAACAGCCATTAGAAATGCCAAGACAAGAGCTTGTTTCCCTTACAAGCTGCCCTTTGACTCCTAATGTGATTTTAATCATGGACTCCCTGGTGCATTATCAGCTACGCTACCCAAACATCTGAACCATCCCAGTGAGATGACTTCACCAGAGCTGAGCTAATGTTCATCAGAGAATTCAAAGCAGTAAAGAGAAGTGACTTTTGCTTCACAGCAGAATGTGGGGCTTTAACTGGGTTGGGGAAAATCAGTGCAAGTCAGTTATTTGAAATGCCCGTTCAAGGAAAGTGTCTGCCCAACGCTCGTAAATTTGATTCCTTTAACAGATTTGGTGTCAGGCATGAAAGATGTCATCATGCAGGCCAGTGCCACAGGAAATCATAAAAGGAACACCAAAAGTGCACCAGGAATTCCCTACCACTCTCAACACGCCTGAGATGAGCAGTATCGATTAAGTCAATACCCACCAGGTGCAAAAGTCCATTCTCACTCTTCTTGACCTCGATGCTGCTTTTGTGTCACCTTCAGTCTTCTTGAAATCTTGCCCAGCCTTGGCTCTCATGCATGACTCTGTCCCATCCCAGCTCCACGTGCACCATATGCATGAAACTTCCCCCTTGAATCAGTCCATGGGGCAGACGCCATCTTCTCCATCCACATCTCTTGTTAGGGCCCACTTCTGCCTTGACGTCTGGAAGGAATCAGCCAACCAGCGATGGCCAGGTCAAACGGCAGTCATGAAGACCTTATCTTTCAAGGTCTTGTTTATGTGTATGCAAGTACATAGGAATCTGCAAAAATTGTGGCGTATTCATTTCTCCCTTCTTATTATATTTGTTCATCTTCTTAGATGGTCAGATATGTAGGGTTTGCATTGTGTCTACCTAGGGGCTGGCTTAATGCCTAATTCACTGGAGCCCTATCTTGTTTGGGGCCCTGGGTGCCACTGTAATAACAACATTAGTAGCAATAGGCTAAAAGAGAGCAAGAGGGTCCCTTGCAAGAGGCTCTGAAGAATATGAGTAGATGCCTAGAAATGAAAAACAAAAGAGTGGAAAAAGCACAGAAGAAAATATACTTCCAAAGAAGATGATACTAGGTGGAGGAGAAGGAGGAGGCTAGATGGGAGAGGAAGGTGATTTGGAGGGTTGAAAGAGTGAAAGCCTTTAAAGGAAATATGGGGATGGAATACAGGAACGGGACAGCATATTATATCTTCTTCTGGATACTTCTACATTTCAGACATCCCCAGCTGCACACTCACCTTGCAATCACATCTTGATGGTGCTGATAGATGAAGGGCTGTGAAGGCTTCAGAAAGTCTGGATATGCACTGAGTCATTACTGCACTCGAGCTCAGCTGATAGATACGCATCACTAACAGAAGATTAAACTGGCTGCTGCATTTTTGCTCAGCGCACAGAGCAGTCGGTAGCGAGCAGTCATGTGCAAAGAACGTAATGCAGATAAGCATCGCATCTGCACGACTTGTCAGAAGGGTGTCAGGGACAGCCCACTCCCAGCACCAAGCATCGGCACCTGCTGCGTTGGATGTTTAATCCTTCCAGCTACAAGGTTGTCATTCACACCTGCATTCCCCCTTTGTGCGAGCAAGGCCACAGAGATGAGGGACAGGAAAAGTGCCCCAAAGAGACAGTCGAGTGAAAGGTGCACATCACGGAGCGGTGCTTAGCAGTGCAGTATTTGAAGAAACATAGAAAAGACTCTCCCTACTCGCCCCCTCCCCCGCCCCCCACTGGAGACCTAAAATCCAGGTCTCCTGTTTCCTTTGCTGGGATGTCTCACCTCAATCTGCTTTAAGGGGTGAGGTGGGAAGTGAAGACATTCCCAGAGGGGGATGAAAACCCCCTCCATTCACAATAACAGCAAAGGCTCATTGGAAACATGACAAAAAATGCTATGGTCTTAAGGCATCTTTGCAATAAGTGGAAATTTATTAGGTGCCGCCTCCAAAAACATCTGGAGGGTATAAAAATAACTCACAATTTATGCCAACGGCCAAATCACTCCCAAAATATAGTTCCCATTCTTACTGGACAACGGTGACTGAGACCTAAGTGGACCTGAAAGATTAGGGCCAAAATATCTGCAGGAGTAAGTCCATTATCCTTGGTTTTGAGTTGCACCTTCTAGGAATTTAGTTTCCTGATGTATACAGGGGTTGTAACACTCTGTGTTGGTGCAGGTCTGCTCCTTCTTCTGTCCTATCCTATGCCTCACTGCTGGCGGTCCAAGAATATCAGTGGCACAGAATCTGAGGTCTTTATTCAGTGAATGAGTTAAAACCCATTAAGGACTTCGAGATGTGGCCTCTAAGTTTCAGATTGCAAATGTTTCCAGAGGTATTGAATCAAGGGCCACTGGAGTGGGACGAGGCTATGTTTTGGGAGCATCGTTGTTCTGGGCTAATCATTTCAAAGAGCCAGATCCCATTGTAGAAAGCAACAGATTTTATGGGATTAGGATCCAAGTACCCAAGAACTGGCCTCCAGCCCTCGTCTGGGAGCTGCTTTTACTTGTGCCCACCGGCTGGGCTGTGGAGCCATGTCCCAAGCAGACCCTCCTGCCACGCCTGCAGCCACGCTAGCTGAAAGCAGTGCTGGTGCTGAGAGTCGAGTGGCATGGAGGATATTTTCCTCTGACTCCAGATGCATTTTTGCATGGCAGGAACTACATTTAAAAGGCTTGGTTCATCCATGTGTCCCTTTCCCTCAAAGGGCAGTCAGCTTTTGTGCGAGAGCTCTGACCTCGGAAGATGCCGAGGTCCCTTTCAGACCCTGTGCCGCACAATGCACGGCCTGTGCAAAGTGGGGGAAGGTTCAGGTCTGACTTTGGGAAGCTCTGGGAAAGGCTTCCTGAGCTGCATGTGATGGGCCCACAGCTCCTTCCAGTTGTAAACCCGTGTCGCTGGATGCCATCAGAGCTGACGTGGGCAAGCACAGGAAATCCTGCGTTGCAGGAAGCACATCCCCTTCCCCAGTGAAATGCTTCAAGCATGTTCTCAAGTTCTCTCCTTGCCTGGGTCCGATCCAAGTTTTAGCCCCTGGTCAGATGCTCCTGTTAAAGATCCCATTTCAAGCGCGGCCTTCCTATGGCTGGTCCAAGCCAGGACTTGGTTACAGCCAACGGCAGTGTGAGCTGTCATATGAAAGATTTAAAATGTGAGAGGCACTTATTTAATCAGAGGAATAACCACAACATTTTCACACATATTTATTGATGCTTTTAGTTATTTATCCTAACGCAACTATTGGCCTGATGAGGGTTTTGGGACTGGTGTTTTTTTAAGTTGTTCTACTGGCTCCAAAATGGTTTCCTTTTTTAAGCTAGCTTATTACATGCAGGGGACGTTTCCTGATTTGAGCATTGCTCTGAAGCTACAGGACGGTGACTGAGCACACATCACCAAAAGCTGCACCGGGTATCCCTGTAGATAGGGTGTGTAGGATGCCCTTAAAAAGTTAAGCCAGGTTTGCCTTTCATAGGTATCTGAGACACCTGTAATCTCCTGTTCTATTGAAAGGAAAACAATAGAAACTATTGTTGTTGGGAAAAAAAATCTGTCCCTCTGAGGGCCGATGGAGTTTTTTGCGAATTGTTGTTGTCTTAATATTAAAGAGCAACCTCAGTGGACTTCAATTCATTTGTTGTGCGAGCTGAATGATGTCAGCAGATTAAAACCAGTAGTGAATTAGACACATGGCATTAGTTTTTCTCGGAAGATAACATTGTCCTTTCCAGCTGAAGCTCTGTTGGATTTCCTAATACAGGGTAGCGTGTTAAAGCATCCATCCAACAGAAAGGACCTTGGCTCGACAAGTCAGGCACTATGTAAGAAATCTGGGCTTTGAGACAATTCCAGCTGTACTTTACCAAGATTAACTGAAGCTTAAAAATCTACTTCCTCCTGAAACGCCTTCTTCCATTGGAGGCCTGTCCTTTGTATGATCCAAGTGGTAGCGTTACATCGCTACGCATGCATGTGCTTCCCAAAGTAGACCGCATCCACAGGAAAGGGCTGCCTTTGTTTGCCTGGCGTTGGATAATAAATCCATCAGATCTTTCCTGTCTTGCAGGCATTTCCAGCTGCTCAGGGAGTGGATGAAGCCCCTGCTACAGGCACATTAAGAGCGGAGCTGAAAAAATACTGGAGTGAAAAGGTGAGATTTAATAACATTTTTTACAGGGCCAAATTTTACTCTTAATTATATTTGTACAACCCCCTTGATGCCAACTGAGTTGCATATTAAACTTTGGGCAGAATTTGGAACAGAAATGTGCAATTTAATAAAGGCAGCTGAGACGAGGACTAGTATTTTGCCCTTGTAGGTTCTCAAAGCAGTTAATGAGCAGGCATTAAGTCAGCCCCAGATGCTTCTGTGGGTGGTAGATGGAGAGGATTATACCTGTTTTGTGAAGAGATGGTTCAGGACAAAACCCAAATCAAATGAAATGGTTCTGAATCATGCCCTGTGGCTAAGACGGCTAAATTTCACTTTCAGTCATATTAGAACAATCCTAAATAAACCCTACTGGAGCAAAATCAGAGGAGCCCCCTATTTGTATTGACCAGCATCCATGCCTAGCCAGAACTCAGTGCACGGATATAACCCAGCAATAATGTCAGCTAAACATTTTCAGAGCGTTATTTTGGAGTTTGGAGCAGAGGCTCATGTCAACTCCTTATTTTTCCCTATCTCCCCACCCCTCTGTCCTAGTTTTCATTAATGTCACTTGTCCTCTGACCAGCCACTCTGTTCCAAGACCTATAGCATTTGTCTCGCCAGAGCTGGGTAAGCTGCCGGAAATCCAAAGGCAGGTCTTCCCCTGGAAACGTATGAAATGTATGATGTGCCCAGCTTTAACCACAGCTGCTCTTTGCAATGTTGAATTTAGACCCTGCTTTCTGACACTGTGCTATCAGTGTCTGTATCCCTATGCCCCGATGCTGCTCTTGTTGAGAGCTGCCCACTTTTGTGCACCCCCTACCCAACGTGAAATTTGGCGTTGAGTGAGCTCTCGTCCTGACAAACTGAAATCTCTGGGGCACCTCCCAGATTCCTTTGATTCGCCCTCCCGTGTCAGACAGTTAGTGGAAGCATGCACTGTAAAAGACCCCAGCACTGAACTTGCTTTAATTGGTTTACAGATAATGGAGGTCTACAACTACTCCGAAGATGACTATGACTACGGAAATGTTTCTGATATCGATTACAGCTCGTATAGCTTCGGGTCTAGCTCATCGCACAACACAGTGGAAATTATTAGGATCCTTTCGGTTGTAATCTATAGTGTCACCTGCCTGCTGGGGATCGTGGGGAATGGTCTGGTCATTGCAATCATAATTTTCAAGATGAAGAAGTCTGTCAATGCCATTTGGTTTCTCAACCTGGCAGCTGCTGACTTTCTCTTCAGCGTCTTCCTGCCCTTAAATATTGCCTACACAGCTATGAATTACAACTGGATATTTGGCACAGCCATGTGCAAGCTGAACTCCTACCTCTTGAACCTCAACATGTACACCAGCGTGTTTTTGCTAACCACGATCAGCATCGACCGCTACCTGTTAGTGTTTTTCCCCATCTGGTCCCAAAACCATCGAACCGCCAAGCTGGCATGTCTGGTTTGCTTCGTCACCTGGACAATCGGCTTCATGATGAGTTCCCCGTCTCTGATTTTCCGGGACATTGAGCATGACGGCCAAAACGTGGTTTGCTTTAGCAACTTCTCTTTGTCCAGTAATAAGTCTTATCACTCTCTGGGTGTGATGAGGCACAAGATGGTGACTGTCACTAAGTTTCTGACAGGCTTCATCATTCCCATCACCATCATCACACTCTGTTATATCCGCATTGTCTGCAAGCTGAAAACCAGCCGCCTCTCCAAATCCAAAAAGCCCTTCAAGATCATTGTCACCATCATTGTGACTTTCTTCCTCTGCTGGAGCCCCTACCATATCCTGCACTTCCTGGAAATGCATCCCCACGAAATCCCCTACTCAGTATTAGCAGTTGGCATACCCATCACCACGGCACTTGCTACTTTCAACAGTTGCATGAATCCTGTCCTTTATGTCTTCATGGGCCAGGACTTTAAAAAATTCAAGATAAGTGTCTTCTCCAGGCTGGTGAATGCCATAAGTGAAGACACTGCTCACTCCAGTCTTGTACACAGGAGCTTCTCTAAGACGGTTTCGATGACCGAGAAGGAGACTATACTGCTCTAATCCCTACCTCAGATGCTTTTGGCACCCAAAACACAGACTCTTTTCAGTACTTCCTATGGGGAAGAGGCAACTGCACTGAGATCTAGGAGTGTGTCCTGAGCTCTGGTTTCAGAAGATGTTTCAGGGGACCTTAAGAAAGTGCCTGTATTTTCTTGATGCAGTCTGTATATTAACCCAATTTTGTGGCCTTACTGCATCTGATAAAGTGCCATCAATTTTCAGAAGAGATCCTCTAGTTTGGAGAGCCAGCAAATCAATGCTCTTGGTCATGAAACATTGGGCAAACCACTGGGTATTTTATATGCAGACTCAGTGCTTATGATGGAAGGTCTTCATGTGCCTTTTCCTCCTCCTTCCACACTTTCTTTCTTACGCCTCCCAAACTGCTTGAGAGAAGGAGATCATTGCTTTAAGTCAGACCGAGTCCAAACCTTGGATAAGGATTTGGCATCTGGACCTGTGTGGTCAAGACACCTTTCCACCTTGCATATTGCTGACTGCTGGACTAGTTCATTCAGTCGGCCTCTTACTGGACAGAGAGAAGTTGCCAAATCAAAGCCATAAAAACGGTCTATCCTTGCACTTTACTCTGTGCTCCTGGTGATTGTACACATGCACACACAGTTGTGAATATGTATAAATCTCCCTTTGTGCCAACAACTGCACAGTTTATAAATCGCAGCCCCAGTTGAGACAATACCATCTTAAATGACTAGATGACCAGGTCATGCCAAAGTTTATGGAGTCCAAGCAAACCACAGAGACTCATGACCAAGAGAGAGAAACGTGCAGAGCAGAGAAGCCAGGATTGCTTCTTAAAATATATGTTGGGGAGAAGACTGTGACTTTTAATGCTTTACTTTGAGAGCGTCTTTTGAATGCCCATCACACCCGGTGGGCTGAAAGGCTGATTATCCTATAATTGTAATACATACTGCTTATCCTGGGGGGGAAATCATGTTAGACATTGTATATAGTGATGCATATAGCCACTTAACCAGTCTCTTGAAGGCACATAATATATTGGTAGCAGCACAACAGGGTTTTCGGTTGTCTGCAAACACTCTCTACTCCCCGAGTATACCCGAAATCAGAGCAGATAAAGAAAAAAGAACAAAAGCTGGATGGCCACGGCATCCATTCTTATGACACCTCGCATGTGTTTCAGGTACACGGCGGCCTGATTTCTCCTCCAATGGAAGCCAGCACAGCACATGGCAACCCTAGTCAGGAATAAAGTATCTAATTAAAATGAGCCCAAATGAAAGTCCCATTAGGGGCGACACTACATGGTCATGTTAGAAACGGCATATGGTTTTATTGAAATGCCTCTAAAAGCCTAAAACATTTAATGCCGAATTAATCCCCTTCCTGCAGTCTTTTGAATTCGCTATTAATTCTGAGGAACAGAAAACAAAATCTCCCGAAGGTGCCTGGGCCATTGTACAATGTGAAACAAATTTGCCTCTTGACCCCTGTAGCAATTGGCTTAAGCTCAGAGGCAAGGGATTAGTTTTCGAAGTGGGGGTGGACAGCCCTGATCAGAAGGGTTTAGCTGCAATGGGTGAGCATCTCGGATCGAGCGACGGAAGTGAGGAGACAGAAATATGCGCCGGATCCCAGATGTCATTGCATTTTTTTTAATTGAAATGATAGCTTATTGGCACCAGCAGGCAGCATAAAGGCTCTTAGGAAGGAGAAATCTCTTGACCGGACAAATCAGCTGCCTGAGAGCCGTGTCCTTGATGTGTTTTAATCTATAAATAGGATGAGCAGGAAGAGCTGCGTCTCATAAGTTTTAAAAGTGCAAACAAAGATCTTCCTGTCCTCGTAAGACAGGAGGTTCAGGAAGGACAGACCCGTTGGGTGGCGGTCTGCTGTGGGCCAACATGCAGCCCGTGCAAATGGAGGCTGGGAGGGCCATTGGGAGCTGAGAGCTGCTTTCTCCCACCCCTTCCACACCCACGACTCTTCCCTTCCTCCTTCGATAAGTCTGTTGGGATGGGATGGGGCATGGCTGATGTGATGCTACCTGAGAGTGATGTCTCACCGGGGACTCCCTCCCAGGCCTTTTGGACCAAGCATCCAGAACGGGCCCAGTCCTCGTGTCGGCGTATGAGGCCGGCTTTGCTAAACCACAGAGCAGCGGTGGCTGAGCAGGGGTGCTGGACCATCCAGCATAGGCATGTCGGGATGGTCTAAGAGCACTGGGATCAGTGCACACTACATTGCTCATGCCTGCTTCTCTGTGCTGCGTCCTGCATCCTCCGCCAACAGCAGCCTGAGCACAGGGAAACCGGATACCTACCACAGATGCTCCTCTAGGACTAAGGCATTGCGGTCAGGCACCTGCCCAGTACACTGGAGAGCACAGGGAAGAAGCTCCTTACATCTCAGTGACCGTCCCCCTGGGCTCTGGTGCCCGCGTCCATGAGCATTCAATGCTGCAGGGCCCAGCAGGAAAGCAGAATATCCTCTGGCACCTCCCTCATGAGGCCTGCCTTTCAGTCACCCCGTGGCTTGACGACACCGCCTGCTTTTTCACTTCTGTGATTTCCCAACAGCAAGGCTCCTAAGACAGGTGTCCGGCTCCCCTTGATTTTCAGAGCACGACGTTCCCGTCAGCCCTATTGAATGCCCCAGCTGTAACCTCAGAGAGAAAATGCAGGGAGGAATAGAGATGACTTTGTACAAGGCGTTTAGCATAAGACAACGCGCCTAAAATTTATACCAGCATTGAAACACACTGCCTTTGTATGTCTTCTCATTAACAATGATTAATTCCAGATATGGCTCCAGTCTTTCTTGCATGCAGTTATATGTGTCAGAGGAAAATTATTTTCAGTAGTAGGATGAAGATACGTATCCCGGGAGTACAGCAATAGGCAGAGGATGGTAGAATATGAGTAGACCTATGGGGTGTGGAAGAGAAACCAGAGCTGCATGAGATGGAGCAACAGAGGCGGGGGACATTCAGTACTTCCCAAGCACATGGATCTCATAGGGGAACGTGGATCCACAAGATCTGTAGACATAAGCATACCGTAAGGGGATTTTGATCCAGGCCCAGCCACATTTTGAACCAAATGCCAGAAAGGTGCTGAGTTCATTCAGAGATTCACAGAAACTCAGGGCGGGGAGAGACCTTGAGAGGTCGTCTAGTCCAACCCCGCTCACTAAGACAGGGTCCGTACCCCTAGATCCTCCCTGAAGGGTGTTTCTCTGACCCGTCTGGATAATGTCCAGTGAAGCAGAATCCAGACCTTCCCTGGCACCCCCGTTGCCCAGGGGGCTGTGCTTTTCTTTCCCTAATCTGTGACCTACGCCTTCTTCACTGCAAATCAAAGCTGATTTCTCCAGGACCTGGTGAGAAACAGTTCAGGGTCACCCTGAGATCCAGGCTGGGAGGGATTCTTTGTATTCCTGAGTTTATCAGCCAGGCTTACCTGCCTCAGGTGCCCAATGCTTTTTCCAAGCCAGTTGACAGGGGTCCCCACCGGGGGAGATGGGGGACTGGGAAGGCCAGGGTTGGGTTGTCCTCTGAAGAGAGGGGGGGGAAAATAATGCAGCCAAGGCTGGCATTATCCTTCATGAGGGCAGAGTGGCAGGGGATTGGGGAACAAGGGGGTTACAGACAGCCCTGTTCCCCTCGCGCGGCAGAGCAGAAGTGGCAGGCCTGCTGGTTCCTTAGCAGCAGCGCAGGAAATCTGAGTTCATTGGAAAGAAAACTTGAAACGACTGCCATCCACCCCCTCCAAAAGGACATCTGAGCAGCAGGGGCGGCCCGCAAGCTCCAGGCAGCACCGAAGGTTACCCGGGCTTGTTCTGCGGTGGGCGGAAGAGCAAGCAAACTGTGTCGTCCCTGCTGTTTTTCTGATGTGAACTACCTTCAATTGAGGGCCAAGATGAGAATACTAAATGTTTTGCTGCAAGCGAGGCTGAAAAACAGACCTCTGGAGGTGAGCTGAGGACATTTATCCACTTATCCTCTCTCATTTGGGTCTGCATTGTGCTACGATGGCTGGATCTCAGTTGAGGTGGCAGGCAAGAGTTATCTCCAGGCGCCTAGGAGTGCATGGTGGTAATTGCCAATCTTCCCCCCGTCTGCCAGATGCCAAGGAGGAAAGTGCACACCGGGGGGATTACAGTCCTCCGGGGAATCGTTACGGGAAATATTCAGGTCGCAAGAGGACTGGTGGAGCATGTGCTGCACAGAGAGACCCGGGGAGAGACAGCAGCATCCTCGAAACATCTGGCTTGTGCATCGTGGCCCAAATGGCATCTTTCCAGGAAAGCTCCAACTCTCTCCCTCCCCATCACATCCGCACTTCTCTAGGCAGCACACTGCGTGCCTGGCTCAGATGTTCCCGGCGTGCCCCGCCTGTGTCGTATGTGTACAAGGCTTCCAGCCAAAAGGAACATGGGCTGTGGGACTTCGGACCGCCGGTGCCGAGAAACACAAGCCTCCACTCCTGACCCTGGGATTTAAGGAGAGAGCTCTTTCACCACGCAGAGTACTAGTGGCTGATGGCCTCTTTGTGCCTACGCATGCACTCGCAGGAGGCCAGCATGACCCCAAGCCCTTGAGCAGGTCTCCTCTCTTCCAACAGACACACGTGTGCACGTACCCCCTCTCTCTCCTGAATCTGCGGCTGGCCCCTGCCAGCCCCACGGGGTCCAAAGCCATGAATCAGGCCTCCAAAATCAGACAATTAAAACCATGAGATGACTTTAAAAATATATCTGTAATCAGGGGTTCTTTGCCTTCAGGTTCCTGAGCCTTTGCATCATCCTTCCTTTCCCCCTCCTGCCCCATTGACACATGGGCCAGAAATTTACTGCATTTTACTCATTTTTTATTTTTAATAAAAGCCAAGCATCTCACTTCTTCAAATGCCCCCTAGAGTCGGGGCTGTAATACCAGATATTACAAGATGTGTGATGCAGGCGTGACTGCTGGCAACACTAGGCTGAATGTGGGCCCAGAAAGTGATGTCTGTATAACATGGTTCTGCCTGATGAGGCGATAGCATGCACTTCCTTAATCAAGCAAACAAGATCCTCAGAGACACACACACTCCAACAGGCAGCATCCTGATTATTTTGGGGTTCATTATCAGGGCTGGCGGTCAGTTAACAGCCATTGCAAAAGGTTTGGTCCCGTCTCAAAAAAAAAAAATCCTCCGGCATATCATAGAAAGTGGTATCTAGCCTGTTGACTCGAATGGAATAGCGAATGGTATCCCTCCTACACAATTAGCAGCACGCTTGCAAAAACCAATAGAAAGTGATCGTCCCTGCTTCAATTATATGGGTGAAAAATCCACTAGACTCGGAGGTAAAGCTCAAATTGACTTCAGTGAGGCCAGGCTGCTACCCTACATGTTTTCTATAGCACCCTCTTGCTTTGATCCCAATTTGGTTTTCCTGCAAAAAAAGAAAAATACTGGAGCTAAGCAAAAGCGCGCCGAAGATAAATGACGTGGGAGATGCCTCTCTTCCTCGTCGCCCATCATGTAACTTTCCCTCCACTTGTGTTGCCTTTCGGCGAGGCCACATCGCCCATTCATAAATCTTCTCTGGAAAGGATGGGCTGAGCTGCTCTTTCTATCCAATTTCACGCACAGTTAATTTGGGAGATAATTCATGGTTTTGACTCCTCGGCTGCCACCGCTGAGTGGACACCACCGCCATGCTTATTTATATGTTGATTTCTTTGCGGTGTACACCGCTACTAAAATCTTCAGCAAAGTGCAGGAGGCGACCCAAAATCTCCAGAGGGTTGTATTATAAACAATCAAATCAAGGCACCAAATGTCCTAGGGTGACTGTCCAGTGGGATTCAGATCATCTGAGGCCAGCTACCACAATCCTGTCAGAAGAGAAGGGTCCCAGGATAGGAAGCAGAACAAAAAAATACTCTCTCTGGAGAGGCATCCTGAGCCTCATTTTTTCCTGCTAGAGACTTTGATCAGGTGGTTCCCATACAAAGGAGATAAATGCATGTCAAACCCTGTTTGTTACCACCCTGTGCAATTCTATATCATTTTGCATAAGAGGATGAGTTTTGCTCCTTGGGGACAAGGGATCTTGGACTTAAATCCTGGGCTCGCTGGTCCCTAAGGCTTGGGATCCAGCTGTATTGTTTGCAGGATTCAGATGGGCTTAAGGCAGGAAGTACAGGCTGAGTATCTCTGACCCGGGACTGATTAAGGGCATCGGGATTTGGCTCATTGTTGTCGTTAATTAATTAAGACTCACCACCCCGCCAGGTAGGTAGGCAAGTGCTCTTGTTATACAGATAGAGACACAGGGGTGGCCGTGCTTCAGGTCTGCTGGCCAGCCAGGGGCTGAGCTGGGTGCGGTACCCAGGAGTCCTGGCCCGACCGTACGCCTCGGCGCTTTACTCATGAGAGCGAGCCATGCGCAGAGGCTGCCGGCTTCAGAGCCATTGCGATTCTTGCAGCCTCTGCGGTGATGAATGTCAGCGATGTAGCAAGGTATTAACTGGGGGACTCTAATGATTTAAAGAGAGGAATACATCACCGCTTATAAGCACACCGCACCGCATCTGTTTACTAACACTAACATTAGAGAGAGGGCCCCTTAGGAAAAATAAACAGCAAAGATTTAATTTCTTCTGGAAGATTAGAACGGCTATTGACCAGCCTAGCAGAAGCAGCGACACTGGCAACACTCATTTCCCATCTTTACAAATTAATTAGCGCGCATCGCACAGGCAGGGCTGTTCCCTTTATGAGTGATCACTGCAAGGGGCTGCTGGAGGGGGGAAGGAGGAAGGTTTAATTAATAGATGCCGAGAGACAGCTGTGCTCGGTAGTGCAAGCCCCGGCTCCTAGCTCTGGAGCAGAAGGTGGCTTCTCCACCACCTCCGTCCTACAAGGGGGAAACAAGAAGGGAAGGTGGAAACCTCTTAGTACCATCCCCACCGGATAGATCCGTCTGCAAGCCTCCTGAAAGGCTGCAGGAGGGTCCAGTCCTCCGAGAGCCTATCCTTCCTCTGCTGGAAAGGCACCGTCCAGGTGATACAAGGGCCTTTTGAATATGGCTGTTACTCATCACTGGGAAGGCTTCAAGACTTGACCTCTCCAGAGAGCAGCATGCCATCCTCCCAGGGTAAGGAGAAGGTGCTGAGTCTCACATAACCAGCTGCCTTGCCTCAGTTGGGAGTCTGTGCACAGATAGCAGACAGTACCGATGTATTTATTTTAAAAAGAAACAGAAGAAGAAGCAAGTCAATAGGCAGCTCCCAGTAAAAAGACACTAAGCTATTTACAGGTTTCTGTCAGCAAAAGATCAAGCCAGACACAGATATAAACTGATTCACAAAGCCCAAGTAATTGAGCTACAGTGTCGAGCTGTAGCAACTCCTCAGATAATACCAAACACTGAGAAGTGAGCTGGATTTCAAATAGATTATCAGACAGTTCCCCCCATGATGGTATTGCCTCGTTTCAAATCTATCAAGGGTTTTATCTGCATAATCTTGTTAGTGTCAACTTGATGGGGACACAGGATATCATCTGAACCCACTAAAGCTGTCAGTTAGATCATTTTTCATTAAAAAAAAAATATTCAAAAATGCCTTCTGCTTTTACCAGCCTCATAAAAGGCTGGTGGGAAGAGTGCTAGTGAGGTCTCGCTGCAAAAAAAAGGTGCCCGCTTTGCATCCAGGGAAAGGGCAGGAATTCAGTCCAAGTAGAAAAAAAAGCACCTGGTGTTATTTTTTTAGATAGACGAGTTAACTCTGTGTCCCCAACCTGGGGTCTCTCGCTATTGCAGTGTACATCTGGCTAAAAATGCTGGGCCGCTGGCCTCCCCAGGGCTTTGCACGGGATTGGCTATCTCGTCTTTGTTTGCTTGTGTTTTCCGGTGAAGACACGGTGCGGAGGGCAGTGGCTGAACCTGTGTCTTTATCTCATTTGCTGTGACTAATAGCCACTGGGAAGCCGACTAGGTGTAAATTATTTAGAGATGCAGAGCGTGGAGCAAGGAAGAAGCAAAATGTGAGAGAAAGGTCAAGCAGAAAACGGCAGAGCATGGAAATTGCAGGTCCTGGCAAAGCCGCGAGCTTTCCTGGCTGAATTTAAAGCCCGGTTGTTGTTTATCTGAGCGGGATGCCAAAAAGCCAGCCACCGTAGGAGCCCGCCGAACAAGTAAAATGTAACGAGCTAAGCACCGAGATCGCCAAAGCCAGCGGGGCTATAAAAGCCAGCCAACCCGTTAGGAAAAGCAAGGCCCTGTGCTCCGATTGAATCCATGCCAGCAGGCCCCTGCGTCTCTCCAGGTAGCTCTGGGATGGGAAGACAGAGCCAACTCCCAGCCCCATCGATGCCCTTCCTGAAGGGTTGCTCGGTCGCCTGTGGGTGTCCTGCTTTCTCCAGGCCCGGACCAAGCTCCTTCAGGAAGTGGTCATTGCTGCGAGCATTTCCTTATTCCAGGATTGCCTTGACATAACAGTGGTTGGTAATTGGCTGCGTTGCAATGTCCTGTAATGAGTGTTTCACAGTGGTAACGACGCCCCGGGGCTGCGTGGCAGGCATGCATTGGAGAAAGAAAACCAGAATAAAAAGGAAGGACTTTTTTTCCTTCGGCCTGCAGAAAGGACGAGCAGCCCATGAGATGGGTGGGCCCAGCTCGTCCGCTGCGCACAACCCCAACAAGAAGGGGAGTTTGTGATTCCTTCACCGGTTCATCCCTCGTCTGTTGGGAGGGAAGACCCTGATCTCCCTATGTCTGTTAGGGCAGCACACAGAGAGACCCACGGAGATCTTCAGGAATAGCTACGAGGCTGGGAGCTCACACCGGACTTAAATCCACATTGATTTTCAACTCTAGACCAGTTCGGAGGTCCCAGCCCTGCAGGCAAGACCCGTCGACGGCCTTCCTGACCTCAGTCGGGGTCAGGATCAATAAGGATCTGACTTGGGCTGCAGCCTCTGGCTGACGTGTCTCGGGGGACAGGGCAGAGGCACACTATGAAGGTTGCCCCTGGGAAGGAAAACAAGCTCCATCTTATTTCCCGGGGTTGTACTGGGGCAGGGGGAGCCAGGATCGGGAACACACAGCAAACCCGCTTTGATCCTTGAATGCGGCGTGGCGTTTGGGGCGGGGGGGAATAAGACGGTTCCCACTGTTGACTGCAGGCGTTATTCCACATCAAGAGATCTTGGGTGGTAACAGGGAGAGAGGCTCAAAATAACAATATTTAGCACTTGGCGCTTTTCATCTGCAGAGAGCTCGACACGTTTTAACTAATTAATCGGAGTGTCAGGAAAAGCATGAAAGCTTCCCCGGCGCATTTCGTACGGGGCGGGTGCACTAACGATCCTATTCTGCCAGGCTTTATCTGGGTGGATGTCAGGAAGAGCTGCTCCGACTCTTACCGGAAGAGGAGGTTACAAGCTGAACCTTTTCCCACCAGAGCTGGGGTTGAAAACCCCTTTGGCCTAAGCAGGAAAATCTGAAATACATCGTTAGGTTAGCGACAGTATTTTTGTTTTCAGTTGTCAACCTGTTGCATGAGTTCAGTAATGAAAAGGGCATTCGAAGGTCAAATCTGAGCCGTAATTTCACCCGTAGGAAAAACCAAATGGAAATGTTTCTACTGAAGTAGTGATTGCATGGGTGTAGATCCCCCCCCCGCAGCAAAAAGCTGCTTAGTGGTGGTATTAGGAACCCAAATGGTTCAGCACAGGACTCCCTGGAGATGACGGTCACTGGAAAGAGAAATGCAGCATGGTTGAGACACTGAGATGGGATTCCCAGGTCTGCCACAGGCCCCCCTGTATGGCCTTGGGCATGTCACTTAGGCTTGGGCCTGGCAGAAGCCTGGGGCACCTGTAGTTGCAGTTCTGTGCATGTGCCCTGAGGGACCAGGGGTGTAGCTCTTGCCTAAAGCCCAGAGGGATCCCGAGGAGAGGGTCAAACCCACTTCCCCACCCCTAGAAGGATGCCCAGGGTGATCGACTACTGTGGGTCAGGCCCTTTCATCAGGGAAGCTGAGTGCAACGCTTGACCCCAGTCCCCACGAGGCCAGAGGCAGGGGCAGGTTTAGGGGGCATCCAGCCCTTAGCACGTGTTGAACGAATTGCCGCGTGGCAGGACACACCCGCAGCCGAGCTCTGGAGCGAGCGGCGGCAACTCCCAAGCCCTCCGCCGGGCTTGTGAACGCAACGCCCGTGGCGCTGGGGGGAATCCCTGGGCGGGAGATGGGGAGAGCCGCCTGGCTGGGATGGATGCCGAAGAGAGGGAAAGGCTGAGCCCCGGGAGCAGAGCCATCCCCGAGGGCTTTGCATCAGAGCACGCAGCAGGAGAGAAGGCGAGCGCTCCACGTGACTCTGGCCTCCGAAAGCTAGGAGACAACGGTCCTCATCAAGACCCGTATTAAGGACATGTTGCATATGCCCTGGGTCTATTTGCTTTTCGTCATTCCCTGCTGTTTGCAGCCCCTCTCAGGAGCTTTCCACCTCCCTTGCACACGCGGTTGGCAACGTCCCTTCCTGGTTCTGTCCTTTCCCCTGGTGCACACACAGACTTTTTTTTCCCTCTGCCTCCTTGCAGCCACGTGAAAGCCGGTGCTGGGCTGGTTGAAAGCCCACGAGGATAAGAGCAGTCACCACAGCGTCCGTGCAATCTTGCCGTGGTTGCACCCACAAACGTGTAAACTAAGAACCAAAGATGATGCTGGAGGGATGGGGCAGGGACAGGTTTGGGGTACCTCTCAGCCCCTTTTTTGGGGTCAGAAGGTAGCTGGCCTAGAATGGATGTAATCTGCCTCTCTGAGATGCTGCCTGGTGCTGGCATGAAGCAATATGCAATCTTTTCTGAGACAAAAATAGTGATTTTTTTTTTTTAAGTTCTTTCAAGACATCAGAGCAACTTTTTCTAGGACGGCTCCCCCCAAACTGGGATGCTCCGTAGCTTTAACCTAACAGCATTCAGACTGAATGAGCAAACCCATCAATATCTGATCAGCCTTAAATACCTGCCGAGGTAGCCCTACCTTTATAACAGCTGAGCGCTGTGCTTATTTGCTATTTGTTCTTGCAGCGCTGCCTGTGCAGATCCAGCAGCACAGACAATTGCTCCCATCTCCCCTGCTGCATGCGGCGGTGAACGTTACGTGGCATCCCAATGACACGGAGTCAAAACCGGGCCTCACTCCAAATCTGAGCTCAACCCAAACACTCAGTTCCTTCTCCAGCTTCGTGTTCCCGGGGCAGGGGAGGTAGGAGACCCTTGGCCGCGTTACGTTTAGGCCTTTAAAAAGGGGGTGAAGGGAAGCAGAATGGTAATGCCAGTAAAATGTATTCATACTGAACCGGCGTGCATCATGAATATTCTAGCAGAAAGGACCATAAAGCAAATTAATAGGAGATGGGCTACTGCCACCTCTCGGGCATTTCCTTCAACAACACAGATTGGCGAAAAGCGATTTATTGAACGGGGAGGGGGAGATTTTCCAAAAAAGAAGGGCTTCTAAATAAGGCTGGCTGCCAGCAGCCCTTTGGGTTTGCATGTAGCCTGGCTTTCAACACCAAGTTGCACGTATTGGCCTTTCCACGCCTGTCTGAGCGAGTCCAGAACGCAGGCACTTGCCTTAGCCCCAGTACCAGCATCTTCCAGGAGCTGCGTACCCTGCCGGCTGCCCCCACTGGGCATAGCCAGACTCCCTCCAGAAACAGTTTACCCCTTCAGATCATGTTCATTTTCCAGTGGGGATCTAGAAACACATCCTTTTTCTCCAGGAGAAGGATGCTGGCTGGCAGGAGACTGCTAGTGGGTTGTTTCTGTAACTGCTGCTGCCTTCGGTATCCCTGTTTGGGGGGATAAAAACAGAAGACGTCAGTTGTCAGGAGCTGCTATTGCAGAAACCGGGACTGAGCTTTCTCTAAAGAGCCCCACATTCACTAATGCCCACCCCCGCAAGAAGAGCTGGTAGAGCATTTAAAGGGAATTAAAAGTTGAAGAGCTCCCTGCTGCCTGGGCTCATCAGCTCACTGATTCAGGCTGCAGACTGGCGCCTGTTCACGCACGACCATGGGACAGGGGTGCACAGCGCAGATGCTACTGAGGGCCGCTTGCAAGTCCCATTTCCCAGTGGGTGGGATGCCACTCGGAAGTTGGTGCATGGCTGAGGTCACTGATTTTACCCCGGCCAGCGCCCTTGCAGCAGGTGCCTGGGCCTGCTGCAGTGAAGATCCAGGCTGCTTTGTAAAAAGCCACAGCTTTGCATTATCTTTGATTGGCAGATCACTAGCTCATAGCAGGCCCACGTCATAACACGGGCTAGATATCGCTGGCATATGCTAGCTTTTGTTTTTTTTCTGGTTGCAGGGTTTCCCTGGTACCTCCAGGTGGGGATGGGACTCTGAAGGGAGCTGCAGGTTAATTAGTGCTGACTGATGGCCCAGGAGTGACTCATTAAAGGCCACCTAGCCTATAAAGGAAGGGGGAAGACACGCTGAGAGCTCTAAGGGAAGGGGGCTGGGAGGAGGGCTCCTCCTATATGAGCTCGTGTTATATTAGTTATTGCCCTTTTGGCAGGAAGGGTAGTCTGGCATTGCAGCTCGCTGAATAACAGCCTACAGGGCATTAGCTAATGTATGAACAAGAGTGGGTCACCGCATATTAATATTAGCCTGGGGCTTGAAAAAGGGAATGGAGGCAAAGTGGTGAGACAGCTTTCAGAGAGCTTTCCTTGCTAGGAAGCGTGTTGTGTCAGCTCGGAGAAAAGGGGGATTTCCAACCGGTGGGACTGCATCGCTGGAACCATTCACTGGCACCCCGGCTTCATTCACAGAGCACAGACAAATGGCTATAGCCCTGTCTGGCCCAGACAGGCTAAAAGCAGCACAAAATGGCATCGGCCAGCACTCCAGAGCACCTCTTCTTGGCCTCGAAGGAAGTCTGGTGGATGTAGATAGATAGCCCTGCTAAGTGGAGATGCTGCCCCAAGCACCCTGTGCTCAGAGGCAGAGCCTGCTCTTTAAGCCTCTTGTATGGCCTGGGCTGCTGGGAAGGTCTTGAGCAAAATTGCTCAGTTAAGGAAACAGCAGGCTGTTAACATTAATAACTGATCATGGAAATCTGTTAGGGTAATTTATACACTTTCTTCTGTCTCATAAAACCTCTGTTAGCTAAAGGCCCCTGAGGAATGAGCTGCTCCGAAGCTCTACAAAGCTGCGCTGACATTTTTTTTTCCCAGCCACTGGTTGCACTTTGCTTTGAAACGCGCTCCCCTTGTTTTTCCAAGGCAGGGGGAAAATGTGTGCATTTGGCAGCTGGAGGAAGTCTTTGTTTGCCCACTTTCTACTGTACATAATATTTAATTAAGTGCTCAAAGGTACGGTCCTGGAGTCCTATTAGCTCAACATGAATAGAGGTCGAAAGCTTCTCTAAATCATGTATAAAGAACAGAAGGTTTTTATAGCCCCGTTCTTCAGCCCAGCACTGTAAATGTCAATCATGGATGTGCATGGCACCTCACAATTTATGGCCGCTCCGTAAAGCCAGAAGAGAGAGGCACAATTAGCTGGCGCACAAGTCATGCGCACACGCACACATATGGTGCGTCTCCGTACCGCAACGTGTGGCAGAGCGCCGAGGCGGGGAGGAGGAAACGAGTCCCACCCGGTCCCCCGGGGTCCTGCCGGTGGTTTGCCAGTGGAAAAAGTTGCATAGGCACAACGTTCATGGGCAGCCCTATTTGAGCAAGCGGAGGACACTTGCATCCATCTTTGAAGCTAAGTCCATGCCCCAGTTTCCTGCAGGGATTTCAATGCTCAGAGAGCCAGGGCCGAGAAGCCAAGTTTGGGTTCACATCCTTAAGATGGACATAGTGTTGAGCTGCAGGGGTGAGGGGTGGCCCACCCCTAGTTGCAATGACTAAAAGGCGGTTGAGTGGGTTCCCCAAGCAGCTCACAGCAATCCTCACCATGCACCTCTAGCTCAGGTGGGGCTCCTCTTAGCTAATGGGGTTGCCAATTTGACAGCCGCTCCGCACGCTTCCTTGTGGCTTTAGTTCTTATAAATTAGCATCAGGTGTAGGTGTTTTCCATAGCCCCAGGGACTATCAAAGGCATCCCCTGTGCCTCCTACCTCTGGGCTGCTTTCTCTCCCCTCCTTCAGTGCCTTCGGGTGTAAGATCAACCCCCTTCAAGGCAGTTACAAAGCCCCCATTGCCACCAGGCCTGGGCTGGAGCATCTGAAATGATGGGGCAGCTGCCAGGGTGGTGAAATCTTCTCTGCGACGCCTGCCGCCAGCCGGCCTTCACAGCCCTTCTTTTGTCCGCACTGAATCCATGTCCAAGTAGACGTGGGGCGTCTCGCCTGGATTCACCCCAGAAGCAATTCCACCCTGACTGACCTCTCTTGCAGGTAGATGCAGGCTCTGTACGCTTCAACCCCTTAACAAAGCTCCCGGGTGGCGGGGAGCTGCACAGTTGCCCTGCCCCCCAGTGCAAACCCCCTGCTGCTTCCCTCTGAAATGCAGCTGCCTGGAGATGCGACCTTTTCTGCAGGAGAAGTTAAAAGCGGGGAGAATCCTTACTAATTTTCATGGGTGGATTTTTCAGCCCCATCTATTATTACTGCAAACAGCTTTCCAGAAATTATGACTTGGTACGTAACCCTGGGTTAAATCATCATTATAATGACAGCTTTGGAAACCTAATATTTGATTTTGTCTTTGTAGCTGTTTGCCTAGTTAATATCAAATCTGTTTTACATACAAATATGTCGTGTCTGTGCCACAGCTCCATGCAGGGAGGGAAGAAATCTCTGAGGTTTCCACTAAGCTCTGGCTTCATCAAGCCCAAATGGGTGTTTCTGAAATACAAGAGGGTGATTAAAAATAAAGGCCTGGATCCTAGTGGGTCTAAACTGGCCATATGGCCTGGATTAGCCTTAAGATCTAGTTCTAGGTTTGCATCTCTTCCTCCCCCCTGCTTCTTTCTGTAAATTGCTTTGTATGTCTAATTGCTGCATTCACCTCACCAATGAACCAGGCTGTGCTTCTAGCGAAAATCCCCTTCTCTTGATTCATGTGAAGTTGTCAGCTTTTGTCCAATATCAAGGCAGGATTTGACTGAATAAGGATTCTTTAGACTTCTCTATTTATTTATTCTCTGTCAGGTTCCCTGAATAGTGTCATCGCCGGGAGCAGAGCTGGGATCACGTTTCTGAAAAATGCCTATGAATATTTATTTGAATGTTTAACCGCGTTTGCTTTGACCGTGCTAAATCCCCTTCTCCAGATGGGCTAGAAGAGAGCCGGCTAGTCCTGAATGCTTAAGAAGGGCCCAGCCTCGATCTAATTGAAATCCCAGCGAAGTTCAGAGGAGCCTCTCACTTTTCTCCCTGCATTTTGGGACAGCCGGCGAAGCCGTACAGCGAGCTGAGTGTTTGGAGCAGGTTTCAAAAAACAAACAAACAACAAAAAACCTCGTTTGAATTTTTTAATGCAGATATTGCTCATCCAATCGGGGAGCAGAAAGAGGCCACGTGACAGATGTACCGGATCCAACCAATCTGCATGCCAGACATCAAGCACTCGCAGGGTATTCTAATGAGGGCAGCGGTGGGAGGAATTTATTCTGCAAGTAATTTTAAACTGTTCTCCTGCACATCACAGGGCATTACAAGTCCCGTCCATAAGAAGCCCGCCCTCTTGAAAAGGCTTTAGGAAGACACCCCAGAAGGGCGCTGAGTCTTGGCTTGAAGGCACCCAAGAGGCGGGAAACCCACAACCTCCCTGGGGAGTTCGAGGATGTTGGGGACCACTCTCCTGGTTTAAAAGTGCGTCCCTTGTTTCCAGCTGGAACGAGCCTGGCTGCAACTTCCAGCCTCTAATCCCTGTTACACCGTTCTCAGCTAGACCAAGGAGCCCTGAAGTACTCGGTATTTCTCCCGGTGGAGGTACAAATGCATTACAGTGAAGTCACCTCTCGTTCCCCTGTCTTCAACCAACATGAGGAGCTTTAGCTCCTTTAAGAATCTCAGGCATTTTTTCCCTCTGGACCTCAAAAGATTTCCATAGCTTTTCTCTTTCTGGCATCCTCTCCAATTATGCGACACTTTTTCAATGTGGACACCAGGCCTGGGCTCAGTGCTCCAGCAGTGGTCTCACAAGGGCGTACGTGGTGGCCACATCACCTCTCTGCTCTTCTCTACTCCCCTATTCATAAGCTTGAATTGATGCCCTTCCTGCTGTGGCATCACCCCAGGAGTTCATGCTGAGTTGCTTGTCCAGAATGCTACACAGCCGATGCTTCGGAGGGTGCCCCACAGTCCTTGTCCCAGGATGGCCAACCTGGCCCTTAGCTGTATTAAAATGCCCCCTGCTTGCCTGGGCCCAGCTGCCAAGCAGTCCGTCTCACACTTTTGTATGACTGCCCTATCCTCGCTGTTGCCTTAACCACTCCACCAGCCTCTGTCACCTGCAACGTTTGATCAACCATGGCTTTATGCCTATTTCCAGACCACCTCTGACAATGTTGAATAGCATCAGTCCTAATACTGGCTTCTGTGGAACCGCACTAGAAACATCCCCATTTGCTACTGATCCTTCATTAATGTTTGCATTTGCGGATCAATTAGTTGTCCAGTTTATAATCTGCATGCTTTTTAAATATTTTCTAGCACTCCAGACTTTTTGTGACTACTACAATGTCATATTCCAATAAAATATATTGCCTTACAAAAGTGTGCGTACGCTATATTCACCTTTATCAATCAAACTTGAAATCTGTTTAGTGTTCCCAGCCAAATGCAGTTAATTATATTCCTAATCTTTCTTTATTGTGATGACTGTCTTTTCTGCACCCAATAATAATTACTAAGCATTCCTTTGTGCCTAACATACTTTAAGACCACCTTCTTAGTGTCTTTATCCCTACCAGTCTTCATATCTTTAGCTTCCCTTATTATTCTTATAGACTTAACAGCATCCAATTTATCTTGATGACCATACATTTTCTCCTTTCCCCACATCTTTCTCCCCATTACTTTTTATTTCTAATTCATTTGAAAGAACCAGGATGTGCTTGTAGCCAAAATTCTCTTTATTTGTGTGGAATTGTCACTTCTGGCTATCTAATAACAGCTTCTTAAAAGCCTCCCAATTTCCATTTTTTGGTCTAAATATTTCTTCCCAATCACTTTTTGCTTATAATTTCATTTGACTTTGGGAACTACGTCCCTTTTAGAAGCATCTGGCGTATCTAATACCAGTTGGGACTGTCCTCTGTTTGCATACATTGACTGTAATTCGTTGGGCACAGTCTTCTAGACCAGTGGAGACCAATTTTTTGGCCCTGTGGGCCAGAGGAGTGATAAGGAACTGGTCCATGGGCTGGATCAGCCCCACGCATAATGATGGAGCCCTGCCAGGCCTCAGCTGGCCCCTGGATGCCCAGATCGGATCCTGAGTATTGGGATTGTGTCCTGGCACCCTGTGCCACCTCCATGCACCAAGATGAGATCCCACACATGAAGACTAAGCCCAGGACCCTGTACTGCTCCTGCCCAGCCCTGTATATTGGGATCAGTCCCGTGCTGCCCTGTGCACAGGATCTAGTGTACCAGGTCACTTATGCCGGGGATGGGATCTGGTCTGTGGGCCTGGGGGTTGAGCACCCGTGGTGTAGGAAGGCAACGACCAACTTTCAGTCCGGTGAGCGGTTCATCACCACCGTTCAAAATGCCAGTAGTTATCTCGTATTTGACAAAATGCCCTTTGCCTGAAGAAAGCTATCATCTACAGTACTATTTTTTAAACCCTGTAAGGATGCTTTGCTACCAGTGACAGCAGCCCTCCCAAATCAAGGTCTCTCGTAGCACGCATTTTCCTCTCCATGCATGAGAGAAGAGTTTAGGAATAATTCACCCCGTTCTCTCCGCTCATGCTGCGGTCAGTGGTGGACCTTCTCCCCGCATCTGGGTCCAGCTAAGTTGATCCATGCTTGATCAGGAACCTGTGGTTCTCCACTGTCAGCGTTGAACATGAACGTCCATTCCTCCAACCTTACCAGGGCTTGGGCAGAGGCTGATGTGCTCTGGGGAGTAGCAGTAGCTGAGTCTCGTTTGCTTTTGAGGGACTCTCCCAGGCCCATCTGAAGCGGTGACGAGGAGAAACGCACAAAAAAATCCCAAGGATAGGTCATTTTCAGCAGCTCAATGACCAAAAAAGCAAGCTGGACTCTGATAAAGTCTCCAAAGACCGTTCTTTTCAAAGAGCTTTTCTCTGCATGCTGCCTAATAATTATGCAATAATAATTGGTTGTCCCAGAGCTCCCCCCCCTTCCCTCTTTTCTTCAATAAGATTTAAATTGCAAGACTTTTATAAAGCGACGCTGATATGGAAACGCTTTTATTCTGGTCCCTGGAGGATGCGGGTCAGATGCAGCCTTTGGTCACACTGATGGAGCGTGCAGATGCTAACTGCGGCTCAGGCTTTCCAAGAAACCCATCTGCGGCCAGGGTTGGCTTTCACTCCTTATGGATGGCGACATGTCCATCTTGTATGGGCTACTGCAGAACCAGCCATCCTAGTAAAATAGGATGGGTGCAAAGGCTTGAGAGGGGTGGGGAGCGGAGCATTTTCAGATCTGTTTTGTCTGCGAGATGCTAGGTGGAAAAAGCCACACTGCACTGAGAGCCAGTCCGATATCAGCCTTTGGCCAAGGCTATTAGATCGCAGTTTTCCTGAGCATCCAGTGGCTGCTCAGCCAAGGGAAGATTGAGAGAGCCAGGCAGAGAGATTTCCCACCAAATGCCAAGCACAAATCCCCTGGTGAGGATGAGCTTCAAAGTAAAATATGCCTGCGTACAAGCTCGGTGGCCTCGAGATGGCCCTGGGGACGCTGTTCTCTAGTCTGAAGGCATTAATGGAGCTGCTGGTGGGGGTGGGAAGAAAGAGATGCAGCAAATAAAATGATAAGAGTCGCTGATAAGCTGAGGAAGTCAGTGCGTGCAATGGAGAAGAAAGCGCTTTTGTTCCTCCCTAGTTTGGCCCTGCAGGGAAGGTCCAGTAGCCCCTTTAAAATGACAGATGTAGCCTTACTCCGGCTCACTCATCTGCTGAACTGAGCGAGACTCTCGCAGGGACCCTGCAAACGAGGGCTGCTCACGGGGCAGCTCCATCTCTTTTGCCCTGCCCAGCAGCCTGGAAAACTCCTGGGAACGAACAGACGATGGGAATGCTTCATTCTGGGCGCCCTGTCATGACTTGAAACCTCCTCTGAATGTACTTCAGCCTCCTGGGTGCCTCTCTGAGCAATGCAAACTCCGAGGTAAAGAGGCGCCCTCCCCCCAGAAGTATTTTTTGTGTCTTGAAAATCAAATGGGGCCTAATGGAGCCTCATTCTGATGCTCAGGGAGCTTTAAATGTTGCTCTGAGAGCAGTGGTGCCCATACCAGCACGCTATATCTGTGATCGGCCTGCCCCCGAGACCCCCCATTCCTAATGGCCGAGGATCGCTGTGGCAGAGAGCGCTTGTATCCAGGCCAGATATCGCTGTGGGTGCTATTTTCCTCCGCGTCCCATGGGTTGCTACCATTCTTCTCCTTTTCCTCATTCATTAATCCACGAACTGAATGGCCTACAATATCTCCCTCTGTCTTCATGTCAGCGTGACGTGTTCTCTGTCAGATAAGATCTGGCAACTGTTCTGTTATGCTTATTTGAAAAAGAATTATTAATGACAGCGCCGAGATTGGTATCTGGTTCGGCACAATTTACATCTTGCTCCCGCTCTCGCAATATCAGCGCCGATGACATTCCCCCCCCGTGCCAGGCTCTCCGTCGCGGGGGGAGCTTCCTTCGCTGTCTTGTCTCCACCGCACAAAAGTGATTTGGTAGCTTTCAAATGACATTTCCATCCCTGCGCGGCGCTGCCTCTCGTGCCCGCGCTTGAACGATGGTCTGTCTGAGCTCGTCTTCCCGGAGTTCAAAGGTGGCGGCGATCTGACTCCCCTCCCGGGGTTGTCTACCCAAATCACTCGTCCAGCCTGCGTCCACCGCGACGGCGCCTCAGTGCCCATTTAGGCAACAGCCCCCAGGCCTTCCCTCCCACCGTTTAGGGCTCTACAGAGGGATTCAGGAGCCCGAGGTTCAGTCCCCAGCTTGAGCACATCAGTCCCTCTGTGCCCTCAATTTCCTACCTACTCAGTGGAGCGATAATCCTGCCTCTCTCCTTGTGTGTGCCTTTTCTATGGAGGCGCTGGGCTCTCTAGAACAGGGCTCGCCTTTCACACCGTGCGCTACAATGCCCCGAATAATAGGGCCCTGGCAGTCCTGCTGTAACGAAAAGTAATAAGCAGGAGCATCTGTCCAGCTACCGCGCACTCATCCAGAGCGCCCGTCTCACCTCTGCTTCCTGCTGCTGTACCTGAGCAGGGATGGGAGATGCTGCAGGGACAGCACCGTGTCTCCGGCCCATGGTGTAGCTGCTCTGGGCTGAGACCAGCCGCCTCGAAGGCAGAGGTGGGATCTGTGCATCCTCTGGGCAGACCCTGATGCCTCCGTTCGTCTCCCCGTGCAGGTCAGGAGTGACCGTGTGCCATTCGTCCACCTCTTATTACCCAGACCTGGAGTAGAGAATAAGGGGGGCATGTGGAAACGGTGTCCCTTGTAGGCCTTGTTCTCCTTTCTTGTGACAGTCTCCTGCTCCCCTCTCCTGCATCCAGTGCTCGTGAAGTCCCAGGTCAGCCAGTGAATTGAGGCCGATGGATTTATGCATCCAACCGGCCTCTTCCCTGAAACTCTGGTCACCGAGTCCTGCTCAGAAGTAGCAGCCTGGATCTGGACCGTGAGAGCTAGGAATCATTCAGCTTCTCTTTCACCGAGCCTCCTCACCCGTGGAGCAGCCTGGCCAGCGTTGGCTGATGTGATGAGCCCAAAGATAGAGGCGGGGAACATGCCTGCGACTCCTGCTTCTGTCAACAAGCCATGAATAGGGAAGCTGGCTGACGTGACAGCCGCTTTCAGTCCCGGAGTGTCTGGTCCTGTTGCCATAATAAGGATCAAAGGCATTAATACAAAGGGAGGACGTTTCCCACAGCGTGGTGGTGTCGAGGCTTTGTCACCATCCCGGTCTGTGTCCTGGGGGGTGGTGGATGGGTTCACTGGGACAGCTCGATGTCCTGCCGTTCTCCAGCCCCTTTTCACTTAGGGGTCTTGAAGCCCTTTGACTTGCTGCTCTCTCCCTGGGCTTGCCCTTGGATAGCTTAAGCAGAGAGCAATGAAGTGACTTGCTCGTCAGGTCTGTGGCAGCAGTAGGGAGAGCGCCTAGGAGGTCTGAGTCCCAGTCCCCTGCTCCAAGTACCCAAATGTCACTTCCTTGCAACCCATTAGGGACAGAGGAGCGTATTTCAGGCAGGAAATGCTAAAAGCTATGGGCAAACGCGCTGGCTTGGAAGGGGTGTTACCCAAAGCTGGGAGCCAACTCCCTGCAGGTCCCGTGCTGTCTGGCCAACATTTCAGAAACTTGCTTTGACCTCCGTGGCGGCAAGGGGGAAGCAGAAGCACTATACAGATATCCTAGGGGCAGCTGTGCTCTCTGCCCATCCTAGCAGCCCAGGCAGGACAGGAAGGGCTCGTTCTCACACCACTGCAGGCTCAAATGACGGTGCATATAAACTCCCAGCAGCTCCTCCAAACCCAGTGGCACCTTCATCCCCAAGGAAGCTGGAAAAGGCCCTGAACACATGACCGATTGGCTGGGAAGCAGTTAAACATCCCCCCCAGCAATGCAGAGTCAGGCCCAACACAGTATTTCTTAGTGCTCTTGAATGCAGCATTGGCCCAGTTGTCTTCTCTGCCATGTTTAGCTGGTGACCAATTGCCCTTTAGACTAGGGAACGACGGCTGCCGTTCTGCGTTACGGTCTGGCAGTTGTGTTCTTCACTGTAGCCTCCTTTCTCTCTCTGGTGGCGTGCCTGGGTATGGCCAGGGAACAGCAAGCCCCACATGCAATGCTGCCGCTTCTCCAAACAGCCGGTGCTCCATTTCCGTTAAGTGGGGGTCCCAGCCTACGGATTAGGCAGAGTCCAGTTGCTCCGACCAAGCCGTAGCCCCAGTCACAACGGACTTCTGCCTCCATCCTGATGCTCTGGCCTTCCCTCCCCAGCGCCCATCTGCTCTAAGCTGCACAGCCCTTTCATTTTCTGGGCCTGACAAGGAACACACGCAGCTAATTAAGTTTCCACTATCCCAACAGTGGCCAAGATTTATTTTTCGGAAGCTCATTACATCAAATGACAGTCAATCAAAGCAGAGACTTGGCTGCAGATCACTTGCTCAAATCGTGCCCCCCCAGCAGAGCCCTGCTCCCGTTCTGTACAAAGGGAGGGCTGCCAGGCAGGTTATCTGGAAGCAAAGGGCTGATTTCCTCTGTGGAGCAGACTCCGTGATGCCGTTGTGCTTTGCTTTTCAAAGGCTGCTTCCTGCAGAAGAATGAGGCTGGGTGCAATTATCTCAGTCTGTGAATGGCTCTTTTTATATAATCCGGTGCACTGATTGCTTTCACAGGTGACGTCTCAGACCTGCAGACTTGTCTGTCAGCATCCTGTATTGGCTGAGCTAATTCCCGAATACTTGATCCTCCTTCCCCTTGTACTTCCCTTCTCTGTTATCCTCTTGTCTTCTCCTGTACCTCTCCATTTCTTTGCCAAGCTTAGCATCCTCTGCTTATTTCTTTAGCTGACACAAAAGCAGCTGGGGCTAGACATCCCTAGGTCCTTCTGAAATACCACTCAAATGGCTCAGTTTTTGCAGGCTCCCCTGAGCAGCAGCTGTTGGAGCAGGAGGCAGCATGGAAGCAAGTCTTGGTTGGCTGGACAAGTCCCATAATTTGCGGGTGTCTTCTTGTGCTGGTGAATGATGAGATCAGTTTGGTCCCAGGGGCTTCACCTGAGATGGAAATGATGCATTTGTAATTGTTTCATGCATTACGGCAGAAGGAAAGGCTGTGGTTCAGGAGCAGAGAAAACACTGCAATAACTCATCAGTTCCCCCAGGAAGGACCAAATCTGCCATAATGATTGCACTGCACCTGCCAGTTTAAAATCATATAGCGCTCCCTTTCCGGGGTATCTGTTCATCACCTAACCCACCCCACTTCAGCTTAGAGCAGGTCTGGTTTAGAGTACCCAGTTCCCGTCTTCTGTAACTCTGGGCGATAAGAGAAGAACACTTGGGTGTACGAGGAGAGAGTAGTCAGATCACAATAAGTGCTTCATTAAGAGGGACAAAAAGACCACGCTCTGCGGGGATTTCTAGTCAAGCTGCTCCTGAATTCCCCTTGTTGGCTCGATTTTTGGTTCTTCCTACAGCAGCGGTTCCCAAACTCTGCCAGGTTGCGCACCACCAATTTAAAACGATACAACTTTAAGTACCACCAGCAAATTTTTGTTGTATAAAGTAATCATAGTATATCTGTTAACGCGTACCACTGACAGGTTGTCTATGTACCACTGGTGGTACCCATGCCACAGATTGGCAATGCCGTAGGACAGCGGTTCCCATGGTATCTGGCCCACCTGCAGACCAGTTAGCTATGAGGATGAGAGGGAACTACTCCTGATGTGTCTACATGTGCATTTGTGCCGGCTTAAATTTACTGCACAGTAATTACTGCACAGTGAGCAGGAATAGGCCAGCATCTACATGTGTAGGCATTTAAAGCGCATTAACGCTGTGTGTGGACTGACTTGGGAGTAAAGTTAGTCCCAAGTCGGTCCACACACAGTGTTACTGCGCAGTAAGGCATCTACATGTGCATCACTGTGCAGTAACTAATCGAGTGTAAATCTGATGATGCAAGTATCAAATTTACACTCAAGTTACTGTAAGCTGCCATATTTACTGCACAGCATCGGTGTGGGCTTGTAGATGTGCACCTGTACTACATAATAATTTCAGCTACTGCACAGTAAATGTGCACATGTAGACATGCCCCCGGTGTCTGAAGTGAACTGGTTGGGCCTTCTTGAGTGGTGGTGGTGTTTGGAAAATGGGGAAGGGTGAGGGGAAGCCCCCTTTACTTCTTTGTGTTAAAATATCCCCCAAAAAGCAGGAGGAGCGGATTTAGAGTATGCAAATAGGCAGATGAGAACCTCATGGTGTTTAACACCGAAAAATGCAAGGTTCTCCACCTTGGGAGGAAAAACCTGCAGCACCCTTATAGGCTCGGCAGTGCTACGTTGGTTAGCACTACAGAAGAAAGAGACTTGGGGGTCATCATTGACCACAAGATGAACATGAGCCTGCAATGCGATGCTGCGGCTAGTAAAGCGACAAAAACGCTGGCGTGCATCCATAGATGCTTCTCGAGCAAATCCCGGGACGTCATTCTCCCCTTGTACTTGGCCTTGGTGAGGCCGCAGCTGGAGTACTGCATCCAGTTTTGGGCTCCACAATTCAAAAAGGATGTGGAGAAGCTGGAGAGAGTCCAGAGGAGAGCCACGCGCATGATCAGAGGTCAGGAAAACAGACCTTACACTGACAGGCTGAGAGCCACGGGACTCTTTAGCCTGGAAAAGCGCAGGCTCAGGGGTGATCTGATGGCCACCTATAAGTTTATCGGGGTGACCACCAGGATCTGGGGGAACGTTTGTTCACCAGAGCGCCCCAAGGGATGACGAGGTCGAACAGTCACAAACTCCTGCAAGACCGTTTCAGGCTGGACATAAGGAAGAATTTCTTTCCTGTCCGAGCCCCCAAGGTCTGGAACAGTCTGCCAGCGGAGGTGGTTCAAGCACCTACATTGAACACCTTCAAGAGTAAATTGGATGCTTATCTTGCTGGGATCCTATGACCCCAGCTGACTTCCTGCCCTTTGGGCAGGGGGCTGGACTCGATGATCTCCCGAGGTCCCTTCCAGCCCTGATGTCTATGAAATCTATGAATTCCCCTAGCTGATTTCTATTCAATTAGAATCCAGAGGAAACCCATAACCGATTCCTACTGAAGTGTGTTTGTGCCTGGGAAATGAATAGACAGCTCAGGATAGACAAAGAATACTTTAATGGTTTGTATACACACACACACACACACACAAACTATCAGTAATAAAACTCCAGTAAGTAGAAAAGCTTGTTATTCATCAGCTCCTTTTCTGTGTGGCCGTGAAGGGCGCCATGTCCCCACCTGCGCGTCGCGTGGATGGCTCTCCCAAGTTTGTCCCCCCTGATTTCGACCTGTGTCACTCCCCAGCCAAACACACCTTCCTTGCCTTTTAAACATCCAGCATTTTACTCAACTTCCAGAAGAAATATAAAAAAATCAAGTCCACTTCTTAGTCTGTTGCAAAGAGGGTGGTGAAAATTGGGTTGTTATCCTTAACATGGTGTAGTCAACATAGGAACGGTGATGGGTGCTGAAGCAACACTTCTCCAAGTTTGGGGGTGGGTTCCCCAGAAGTCCTGACCCACTGCTGAAGAATTCCAGCTCCTCGTGGTCTCGCTAGTTATCCCCGTCTTCTTATTGTACTTTGGATGGTAACATTAAAGATTTTTTTTTCTCTTTCCCCTCCTTGAAGCATTTGTCAGTTTGATCGAGCTCTGGAAGTTTGCCACCGAGAAGGAAACGCTGACCCCGACTTGCAATATGGGACTTCAAATGAGCTACTTTGGTCAGGAGGTTCAATAGATTAAAGCATTAATCCTTCCAGCCACCCTACTGACCCCAAATCAGCTGATTTCATTTATCTTATAATCACTGATGGACTCAAAATTTAAGTTGCAAGGTGGCCTCTTCTAAGAATTAATCCTGTCTGTTGAATAAATCATGTCAAGCGGGTTAATGAAACTGTAGCAAAACCTGAAAGCAAAATGCAAAAAGTCCTAATCAGCATTCAGACAAATGTCTCTGTTCCAATAATGTTGCTTTACAGAAGAGATTTAGTGCACTGGGGTCAAAAACCCTGATATTTATCTTCACCTGACCTGAAAAGAGCTGAGCAGACTGCAATGCTCCCAGTCTGGGGCTGAAACCTCAATCCTCACTCCCACAAAACTTCCTGCGGGAATCCAGGCTACTCAGTCAGCACCCCCGGGATTTGCTGGCCATCTGGCAGGATTGAGCCCCTGGCACCACCTATGTGAAGGTGCGTGTCTTATGAAGAGGTGAAGTCCATGGCAACGAAGCCTTGAAAGACCAGAAATTTGTCTGAAGGCAGAGAGCCAGAGCAAGGAGTGAGTCTTCCCCTTCGTTCGGCACCTGGAGTCTGGCCTGTGTCCAGATTTAGGCCCCGCGCTTCAAGAAGGATGTGGACAGGTTGGAAAGAGTCCGGTGCAGAGCAGCAAAAAATGATTTGAGGCCTGGGAGGGAAAACTTAGGAGGAAAAGGCTGAAAGAACTAGGGTATTTAGTCTGGAGAAGAGAAGCCCGAGGAAGGGGTTTGATAACCATCTTCTGATAGCTGAAGGGTGAGTCCAGAGAGGGTGGCGATGGCCTTTTGTCTGTGGTGGCGGGGGACAGGTCTGGGAGCAACGGCCTCAAGCTGCAGCAGGGGAAACCGAGGCTGGAGACGTGGAGGACCTGGCTGAGTGGGGTCAAACATTGGAAGAGGCTGCCCAGAGAAGCGGGGGAGTCTCCATCCCTGGCAGTTTTTAGCAGCAGGTTGGACAGACCCTTTGCTGGGACGGCCAGACACTTGGCTGGGACGATCCTGCCTTGGGCAGGGGCTGGGCTAGACAGCCTTGGGAGGTCCCTTCCAGCCCTGCTTTCCCACGATCCTAAGACCCATGCTTCACTCAGTCCAGCTCGGCCCTTGGCCTTTCCTTGCCCACAAGGCGCAATTCTCTGCCGCCGGCTCTTTTATCTGGTATTTATCAGGCCAAATTCTGGCATCCTTACTCAGGCAAAAGTCTGGGTGAAACTGGTGAGGGGGTAGCGGAGACCTGAATCCGATAAGCGCTTTGCCGTTGACATTTTTTGAACTGCAGAAATGACAGGGCCTGGAGGAAAAGACAAGCTTGCCGTTCTCTGAAAAGGGCGCTCTGTGCTGCGCGTTTCCAAGGGCAGTGCCCTGACCACCTGCCGCTGGAAGCAGCAGGTCAGTGCTGGGCTGGGGATGAAGACCGGGTCTGCCAGGCCCCTCATAGCATGCACGCAGGAAACGAGGCTGCTAATTGCAAGCAACGATCCTGGCTGTGCCGTGCTACCTTTCCGCCCTGCGCTCCCGAATCCGGCGCGAGCGCTAGGCGACTTCCCCGCCGTGCGCCTCTGGCACGTGCTGGTCGGAAACCCGGTGTCCCGGTTTGGGGCTGGAAACGGGAGAGGTTACTGCATCCGCTTCTGTTCGGCTGATGGGCTGTGGCGACAGGCAGGGGCTGGCACCGACACACCTCTTCCCGCAAAATCCATCCCCAGGCGGCGCGCGGCAACGAAGCACTGCCAGCTGCACGTACCAGGGCATTGTTTCAAAAGCGTCCTGGGGAGAAGGCACCGCACGCTGAATCGCTTACATGGCTTCCTGCGGCCGTGGCCTGTTCGAGCCCTGATTAGCTTCTGAGATACGCTGAGATCACAGCCCGGCGTGGATCGGCTGCAGACGGGACCTTCGTGTGACTGTCTCATCCACAACGCAATTAAAGTGATGCATGTCCAGCCTCCTGGCGGGCAGCAGGCCTGCCTGGGGTGTCCTCTGGCTGGTTCAGTGCTTTAGCAATGCCAATCATCCCCATTTAATTTTTTTTTTTCGCTGCAGCCAGAAAGTGCTTGTTTCCCTCCCTGTAATTACCAGTCGTACTCTGAGCCCTGACAGTTCTGGGGGCCAGTTTCCTTTTTCAGGCATGCACAGGGCAAATTACCCAGGAATATACAAAAATCTTGTCGGTGTAACGCGTTGCGATCCTTAATGACTGCTCTTTTCAATTAGCTGTCAGGGGCTTGAAATAAAGCTGTGTTTTATCCCTCCCATAAATCAGCCCCGTTTTATTTGGGACTGGATTTAAGAAAGGGAAGAAATATTTTGATCATTTTCTCCTTCCTCAGCGCCGCACCGGAGAGAGCCATGTTTAAATTATCTCCCTTGCATTCAGGCAGATTGTCGACCGTAAATTTTACGGAAAATAGTAAAAGCGATAAATAAACATGTTTCTTTTGTAGCGGATGAATATTATTGCCATTCAGATTTATAACTCTCATCTCCCATACATTTTATTGCTTTTATGAAAGTGCTGTTGTAGGCCTCTGTAATACATTGTTAGGAGTGGGGGTTTGGTTTTTTTTGAGTCTTTCTCATTTAAATAGCAACATGAACTGCATATGCACGTTTAACTAAGGGAAAAGATGATCCCTGGTGGGGTTTTTCCCCCGCCTCCACTTTCGCCTCGTAATTCGGGGACGTGGGTTTCCTCCTTCCTTTCGCTCTTGGTGGCGTCCTGTTGGCCCGGGCTCTGCTGCTTGCCCTAGGATGGGCGCCGCAGCACACGCTCCTTCTCGGTGCCGAAGGGGGTAAAACTAGGCCCACAGGCCGCCGTGGCCTGCTTGCTGGCTGGCTGCCGACGAGGGGAGGGGGGCAGCGGTGGTCCTCACCAGGCACGGCCCAGACGCGGCCCCGGGGCGACATGCCGTTGAGGCCACTGCGGTTGCACCCGGCTGGCAGGACGTGCTCCGTGGAGGCGGTGAATGCCCAGTGTTTATTTGGGACTGGATTTAAGAAAAGGAAGAAATGTTTTTTGATCGTTTTCTCCTTCCTCACCGCTGCACCCCATGTTTAAATGATCGCCCGACGTGGTTGGGCGCCTCGTGCCTCACGCCAAGGACTCCGGCAGGCCCTGTACCCGCTCCGGGTGGGGCGCGGGGACGAGACAGGGCCCCTGGCGCTGCCGGCAGGACACTGCCCGCGGGGAGCTGCGCTGCGCCCAGGTCACCTGGCCTCCAAAAGAAGAGACGATTGCACGGGGGGCACCTGAAGTGCGCAGGAGGTCTGGCAGCCTGGCCCGCGCGGGGGGAGGCAGGGCGCCCTTCCCTCCAGGCGGGGCGGGGGGCATGTCCATCGCCCTGATAAAGTGGCAGGGGATCTCCGGGCTCGCTTTCTTCTCTCTGCAGCGATGAACCCAAGTGCGAAAATCGCACAGAACTGGGGGGAGATGGTGTGAGCGTAGACACCGTTGCCAGGGCAACCGCTTCGGGAGCCGCTCTCGCCCGCGTCGTGGCGAGCGCGCTGCCAGCCGCTGAGCTGGGGGGGTCCGCAGGCCTGTTTCCCAAGCCTCGGCAGCGGGGGAGGGAAGCGCGTACGGCTTCGCGGCGGGGCAGGCGTGCAGGGCCCTGCGCTGTGCAGAGGCGGGGGGCGCGGGGCCGGGGGTGCTGCCTCCTGCCGGCCCCGCTAGCGCTCTTGCCACCCCCGGCCCCCTTTCGCAGAGCCGTGGCCAGGGTCGCGTCCTGCCCCGGCGCCAGAGCGTGGCAGCGTACGGTCTGGCTCGGAGTCGGGGGGAGCCGCGTGCCCCTTCGTCGTGGCCTCTGGCCTCCCTTATAGCCACGCCCGAGCCGCGCACCAGTTTTTGTTGGACCCCCGGTCTTGCACCGATTCCTAGTCGCTCGGCCCCCGGCCCCTCTTCTCTGGGTCTCTACCCCGACCCTCTTTGCAGGGCGGCCTCCTGCACCATCCTGGACCCCAGACCACAGCAGGATTTGCCTCGGAGCTCAGCCCCTGACAGCTCCACTGCAGCCACAACCCGGCCTCGGGTCTTTAATAGTCCCCGCAGCCCACCCCAGCCGGCTGGGGCCTTAGTCCAGGCTCTCCCTGGACTCCTGTGTTGCCTGGCTTGCTTTTCCCCAGCTCCGGCCCTGCTTACGGTTTCTACCCGTCTCGATGCCTGGAGCTCTTCCCTCTCGCACGGCTCGAGTCCGACCGGCGGCTCCGGGGTGGGGCTGATATCTGCCTGGGCCCCACGTTTTCCAGCCCTGTGCTTCCCCGGGGATAGCCCCTCTGCTCCACGAAGTCTGCTCCGAAATGGATTAAGCCCAGCCCTTGGCCCCTGAAGCCCCTCTCTGGGCTCCTTTCTGCAGCCTGCGCTTGCTCGGTTGTCTCCAGCAGAACACGACTATCCCCTGCTGCTTTCCCCTCTTAAAGGACCTTGGCCCCTGTTACACCGGCTATCAGCATCTCCACCCTGTGTGCACGGGGGATCTTGCTTTACAAGGTGCCAGCTGCAAGCACGCCGGCTTTCTCTCGCGGTGAATGCTGCTCTGAAGAGGTTAAACTTCTGTAAGTCCTCGTGTCTTGCAGCGTGCATCAATCCCAGGAGAGATCTTTAGAAAGCTAGCTGGTGTTGTTTTAGGGGGAAAATAAACCTGCAGTCATTTGACTGCGAGTGGTTTGTCTGGGATTGGAGTACTTTTATACCCAGCCCATGAATAAACCGGAGATAACGCCAGGAAAGTACTTCCCTCACCCCAGCCCAGCTGCACGTACACGTGGCTGGCTCCTGCAGGGCCGGCGCTGCAGCCGTGCCGTACACACTCGCTGAATGAGTAGGTGTTTTCGAGCAAGAGAGAGGTCTTACCCTTTGCAGCTCAACATGCGCCTGAGGGACCAGGCTAAGGAGGAAAGCGTGGACCTTCAGACAGACCATGGTGGGACCGAGCCCTGAGGGCTGAGGGCTCGACTGAGCGAGGAGTCCTGCCAGACCATGCGGAGCAGAAGGCTGGTGGAGGATGGAGATGGGTCTCCCTCGCTCGCTCTGCAGGGAGGAAGACGCTCCGGCTGCTTTGTGTCGCTGGAGGCTACCTGAGAGTCAAGCTCTCGTCAGCAAGGAGCTCTGCAGAGACCCGAGCTGGCTCCATTTACAGTTCGCAGAGCCCAGTAATAGCTCCCAGGCCCTGCTCCCCAAGGAGGGAGCAAAGGAATGGCCACAAGGAGGAAAAATATTGGGGAAGAAAAATGAATAGCTTCAGCTTAATGTATTTTTTCTAATGCTCACCCCCCTCAGTGCTCCTGTTGCTTTCAGTGAGGGCAGCTCAGGAAATGAGGGTGGAAGGGACCCCGGGAGGTCACATCCAGTCCAGCCCCCTGCTCCAAGCAGGACCAGCCCCACCTACATCATCCCAGCCGACGCTTTGTCTACCAGGTCGTGAAAACCTCCAAGGATGGAGCTCCCACCACCTCTCTGGAGAAGCTCTCCCAATGCTTTACTACCCTCCGAGCGAGCAAGTTCTTCCTAATGTCCATCCTAAACTTCCCTGGCTGCAACTGGAGACCAACCATTGCCCCTTCTTCCGCCAAGCAGGTCCAAGCAGAAGTGTTTTCAAGCGCTGTAAGCATCTTAGCCCTCAACACACACACGTGGTGCTTGGCTACACAGTCTAGACACAAAGGCAGAGCGGGACCCCAACACATGCCAGTCGCTTGTGTGGAAATTTGGATGTAAAAAAAATAAAAAGAAAAGAAAAGGAACCGGGTGTCTTTAATTCAGCCTGGGGCTTGTTCGCTAATGAGAGGGACAACTGCTGGCAGATCCCAGTGGCGAGAGCGTCATTAAATGTGGAGAAATTTTTAAAAAGAAACTGTCTTTTTAAGGTTTGGGGGTTGTCTGGGTTTTTTTAAACTACCCCGTGGAAATGACATGAGTCGGACCCTCTGCTTGGCGCTGTAGTTCTAGCAGCAAAATCAATCGCGTCTCATCACACTGATGCTGCATACAAAAACCTTTAAAAATAATGAAAAATGGAACAGATGGAGCAAGATGAATAGCAGCACCTGCTGACTTACTCATTTGGGCCTTGGAAATGTCTCCCCGGAGGCCGACAGGCAACGGCACCAGATGAAGGGTCGCTCCAATTGAGTTTATTGCTCACGGCCGTATGAAAGGGGCTGTGGGATGAGGGCCCTGCGTGACAATTTTACACTAATGGCTTGGGCCTCGGCTGCATGGGGGAGCGTATCCGTGTCCGTGAAGTGCCCAGACAGGTCATCGGGACTTATGGTAGAGATGATATCTTCTATTAAACCGACAAGATTTTTGCAAAACATGGTCTTTAATTGCAAGCTTTCGGGCGCAAACACCCTTTGTCAGGCACTGGAGAAGAGATTGCACACAGTCTCCTGGGTAGAAATGAAAGTTCATATTTCATAGGATTTCACGGAGGACTCAATAGCTGGAAAACTCCTCTGGGCAGGCAGTTCCTCACTGGTATGAAGACAGGTCATGACATCTCCAGGGCAAGGCAAGGGGAGTTAGAGAGTCGAAGCCTCTGGGAACTGCCTTTCCCTTCACTCAGGGCTTAGCCACCGGCCCTCTGAAAAACCTCACTCCCAAATACCTTCCTGCCCTTTGAAAAGCCATTTTTCTTGTGGGACCTTTTTTTCCCCCGTCTTTTCCAGCTAGCTTGGACTTAAGAGTGGACTTACAAATTCTTGTATCCCACGTTAACAGGCGGTGGCTGCCTCTTGGGGGTACGACGTTGTGCCGTGCGGCGGCTTGTGCAGCGTGAAGTGCGCGGGGAGAGGAAACCCCGCACCGGCGGACCGCCTTGCTGCCTTCGCCGCTCCGACCCTCCCTCTCGGGACCCCCGTCTCCTCCGCCCGCCCCGCTCGTCCCACCTACCTTCAAGAAAGAGCCTGCATGTGCAGCTGGCCTCGAAGCCAACTCGCCGTCTCTCCTCTGCCCCTCGATAACTTAATAGTAGATGATGTCACCGTATAAATCCGCTGAATATACATTTCATGATCTTAACGAAATGACTCGAAGCGTTGGCCAAATATGCTCCCAGCGTGACTTTATTTTTTTGGAAACCCGCACAAAGAACGTGTGGAAAGCAAGCCGACGATTTGCAGACAGTGCTGGAGCGGCGGCTTCTCTTCTGAAAGCCTGAACTTGCTGCCGGTGGCCTCCGGTGCGTCTTAAACAGCCCCACTGGCCAGGGCCCAGCGGTCTGCTGCTGTGGAGCAGCGTGGGGAGCCGGCGGGCGCCTCGGGGTCGCCGTGGGGCGGGCGATTGGCAGGCTTTGTGATGCAGTTGCTGGAAAGCATCCATGTCTCAGCAAAATGAGGAGGAAGCGCGTGTCGGGCTGGCACAAGGAGATGGGTCGACAGCCCTGGAGGGGTACGATCCCCCTGCCCAGAGCAAGTGCGGTATGGACAGCTCTGCCCTCCAGCACCCTCCCTCCCTTCAACCTCTTCTTGGGGGGCAACTTTGGCCTGTTCTCCCCACGGCCTGTTTCGTTGCTGGACTTCTCCGCTAGGGCTGGGAGCAACAGGCCCTCCGCCCCGATTGGGGCGGGAGGAGGTTTAGCCCATTGCGCAGCAGGGCCCGCTGTTATTTGGAACAAGCACGCAGCCTCTGCCTTGCAAACGTGGTGACCAGGAGGATAATTTGCAGTGGGGAAAGGGTCTCTTACCTGTTACCTTGTCTTTCTCCAGTGCACAGGGACATGTGAGATCAGGAGCCCAGAGATCCCAGGGCAAGAGAGAGAGTAGTGCACCAAAAGCAGACCGGGGGGACAAGCTGTGCCCTAGACCTGCCTGGGGATCATGCATGTCAGCATCAGGACGCCACCAAGGGTGAAAGAAAGGAGGAAACCCACTATATTGCAAATGACATTTTGGGGGAGGATACTGAAAAGCCAGCCTGCGGCATGTCCGGCAGTGCTCTGGATAACAAGAGAGGGGATGTGCAGATGCTTCTGCCCTACTGGAGCCGCAAGTCTTAAAGCACCAGTGGGGCTCACAACAGCCCACGGAAGAGGGTCTAGGGCACAGAAATATGAGAGAGGGGACACAACGAGCCAGCAGGAGGAGGCCTGGTTAGAGGAGTGACTGACTAGAGCGGGGGGAGATTGGTGCTAGGGTAACACGAGCAAAGTTTGTATGACTGATTTGAACCACGGCAGCACCGAGAAGTCCAGCACATGGGTAACGAAGCCTGTGCCTCGACAAGCTGCCAATCTAGAATCGGGGTGAGGAGAGAAACCGAGGCACAGAGAGCGAGTTGCCAAGGGTCCCCCAGCACGTAAGTGGTGAAGCTGGGAACGGCACACAGGTCTCCAGGGCCCCTGAGCAGCTCTGCCTCCGCCAGCTCATGCCCCGTCTCTGGAGCAGTCTGCATTGTGTGTGCACGCAAACGGGAACAGTGACAGTCAAGCCAGCCTCTACAGCGATCTCCAATCCCTGCAAACAGATCGCGACTGACTACCCCGAGCGTCGTTGCTGGACTGGCCGCAGGGGGGGTCTGGACCAATGACACGTCTCAAAGCCAAGTGTTGCCCAAAACCAGGCATTTCTATTTCTTCCCGGATCGAACCTGGAATCAATTGGAAAACAAAAGGACGTGGCTGCATCTTTGCAAGGAGGCTGCTGTGGCTGCCGGAGAGCTGTAATGCCTGGGTGGGATTCACTGTTGTGCAAAGAGGGGGAAGGTGAAGGCACCCGAGACGGGGCTATTCTTTGCAAAGCTGTCTGGGGGTCCTTCCAGAGACCGAGGAGCTGCATGTAGGGGATGGAGCTCGCCCTGGGGTCTGCATGATGGACTTTTAAGAGGGGAGGGAATTATTTCTTTGCATCGGAGGTATGGCAAGGAGCTATACTGCAAGGCAGTGAAGATGCCCCATATCAGGGTTTGAGCATGATTAGCTGTGATCTGTGGGGGCTACCTGCCCCATGGCTTCTTAGATGTCTTCCCTCTACTTGTTCCCCCTCCCCGCAGGCCTCTCTTCCGGCTGGCTTTGGTCATTTGCCAGCGGCCTTGCTGCGGCTGTGCAGGGGGACGCAGTGCCCTGCCTTCCTCTGTCCTCTCCTGCGGCACAGAGACCTCTTGCAAGTGGGGCGGCCAAAGCACCTCCCTTTGCCCTCCAAGGTGTCGCACAGGCCGGCCTGCATGTTTCCTAGTGACAGGATGGTCCGGTGGAAAAAAACAGCTGTTGGCACAATGCGATGGGACAAAAGAGCCCAGAAAAGGCTTGTTTTCTTCTAATACTGAACAAGGAGCTGTATCCACCACCCACCATTAGACAAAGAAACAGCAGGGCATCCAGAGCTGCCTGAGATTAGAGCTACCCAAGGGATTTGTTTGGAACAGGCCACTTCTTTTCTTTCTGTCCCACACCTTCAGACAGAACTTTTACTCCGAAAAAATCATGGAGTGGTTTCACAGCCCTTCTTTTTGTCCTCTAGTTTGGCTCCTTATTGACGTTGCAGCCCAGGTGACTTGGGTCTATACGCCCCTTCTCCAGCTGAAGGGGATTGTTAGCTGGGAGGTGTGCTGTGGGGTGGGAACTGCCGACTGCTGTTTCCCTCCGTCCCTACAGAACCAGGCCAGGACAGTCAGGGGACTTCACTATATACACATTTATTTACATTGGCGTAGCACAAGGGAAAGGAACATGGATATACACATATGGTCAATATATATACATATATATGGTTATAAGATATCTAAGCCAGTAACATAAACAATACCCTCCAGGTAAATGACATAAAACCTTACACCAGTGCTCCCATATACAGGTAAGTATCTGATCTGAAACAGATAAACTCAGTCCCGAGGGCAAACCCCAATGCCGTTGGGCTTTTCCCAAGCCCTACACAGAAGCTGGTAACTTTAGGGGGGCCCTCTCAGTGGGACCTCCCCTTTCAGGAGCCCTTAACTAAGAATCCTCTTTTCCCTGCAACTCACAGCTCCCAGGCCTGGAGGGTGGTTCTCTCGCCTGCAGTGGGCTTTGGGGGGGGTCGCTGTCCCCTGGAACAGGGCTCTGCTGCGCAGGGCCTCTGGCTCGGCCCTGTCTGCTGGCTCAGTAGCCTGATCACAGTCTGGCTCTCTGGACTCAACCTCTTGCTATGGGTCAGAGGCCTGGACTGCCTTGTGCAGCACCCGGCTTGGTCCACTCCTGTATCCTCCGTGCAGCGTCTCCTGCACCGAGCTCCCAGCCTCGTTCCGAGAGTTGAAGACCTGAGCCGCCCAAGCGCTCCAAAGGCCCTACCCCGTGCACCAGCCTGTGTGCTGTATCTCTGGCCGCACGCCAGAGGTTGCAGACCTGAGCCGCTCACGCAGCTCCCAGGGTCTGGATGCTGTGTGCACCGAGAACCTAGCTGCTGGAGCCGTCTGCCATCCCCCACTGATAGAAGTCTTCAGGAGCACTTCCGGGCTACTGCTTCGCCCAGCTGAGCAGCTCTCCTCAGCTCTTGTAAGCCCCACTCTTCTCTCTTTTCTCTCCCAGATGTGTTCCCCTCATGCTGGGTGTGCAGCTCCTTTTATACGCTCCAGAGCTCCCTCCCAAAGTCTTCCTGACCTGAGAGCTGCAGTCTTCAATCAGGTCCATGAATCGCAAGACCCCATGTAAACCCTGCATTCTCATTCACAGAAATGAGATTTGTCCTTTCCACCCATCTATTCCCGAAAAGGAGGCAGCTCAGACGGATCAATTAACTAATCTGCTGTGAGACGGGGCTGGGAGCAGCTGTGTGAGCATTCAGAAAAAGCCAAGGGAAGGATACTCTCCCAGGAAAAATCATCGCCCAGACTTCTTCACGAGCCCCAGACTCCAAAGGGGTCACAACTCAGCCCCCAGCTCTACCACGGGAGCTGTATGGAAGTGGCTCCAGACCCGACTGCTGCAGTGATGTCATTTCTTCTTGCAAAGCCCCACACGGCGTCATCTCCTCCGTAGGGGTGTTGTGGCACGTTAGTCTGTGTTGGCATAAGAACAATGGCTGTCCAGGAGAAGCTGCTGCTCGCCCCTCCGGTTGAAATGCTGTTTCATCCTCTCTCCAGATCCTAATATTTCCGATGCTCTGCTCCCTTGGCAGAGAAGTTGGATAGTGTTGGCTTCGATGCAGCAGCATCAGCACAGTCTTAAACTGGCAGCTTTCGCTCTAGCCCAGCCAGGGTTTCCTTGACAGTGAAGGTTTCTATTACTTTATTTTTCTTCCAGAACTCAGGGGAGGATATGATTGAAATCAGCCATCAAGTTAGTTATTCCTCTGCCTTTGTGATTAGACAGTACACATCAAAGTTCCTTGTATTTCTATCTTAATTGCTATCCTAATAGCATTGGGCTGCATTGCTGGTATTCCACGAGCAAATCGTTCTCCGTTTGCCCTTCCCCATCACTGCAGAATAGTGTAGACAGATCCAACCCAGGGCCTGATCCCAGCCCCCGAGATGGGTCTAAAATGCTGCCAGGGTAGGAGGGAAGCTGGTTCAACCTGGTTCCTGAAATGCCATAAAAGCAGCTCATTGGTGTGTGCAGTATATCAGCTATAAGCAGCACAGAAATCCTGGCTCCGGCTTGGAGAGAGCTGGGCCTCGCTCATCAGCATTCAGTACCACAGCCAGTGCGTGGAGAGGGAAGTAAAGAAACATAAAGAGAAGAGATAAAAGGGAGATAGAGGGAGAAGAAAAACCCTCCGTCTTTGTGCTGTGCGTGGCATCCCCTCCAGGACTGCTTTTCCTCCTCAGCAAAGTACAGCTCCTGCCACCCGTTCAGCCAGGACACGACTTATCCCAGAGCTTGGGCTCTGATACAGAAGGACTGGTTTGGGGGATTGGCCTCTCCTCCTCCTCTCAAAGGACACTTGCCTTTTAACTTCATCCAGGGAGCCCGTGGCCTGAAAGCCGGCATGTTACTGCTGCATTACACACAGGAGAGCCGCTGACGAGCCACTGCTGGACTCAGTGTGTCCCTGGCTAAGTGCCTGGGCCAGTTTCAGGGTGAAAGGGCATGTTCCAGGCAGACCAGGCTAAATCTGCGGCAGTGGTTAGTGGTGTTAAAGTCAGGCTGTGCGGTGAGCAGTGTCACGTTAAGGGTTAATACCATTCTTTGCCTGCACCACTCTGACTTGCCACTAGAGGGCAGGTGAGCAGGGACATGGCTAGGAGCCAGGACTATCCCTGTTTTGGGTGGGGGGCTGGGAGTGGTACATGCTGGGATGCAGGAGGACTGCAAATTGCTTGTTTCCATGGAGCAGACTGAAGTTACCCTAACACGAGCTCAGGAGCACGGCCCAGAGTTAACCCTCTCTGAAGTGGCCCAGCTCGGAGATACTTGGAGGGCACTCCGCATGACTTAGTGAGCTTTAACATGTGGCCGGTCCCATTTTAAGTACTCTTAGTATGGTCTAAGCATAACTTCACCCTCACAAAGAGAACTGGGACTGGATCGGGAGCCAAGCTGGACAAACTGCTGCCACTTTAGGGAGTTACTTTATGTTTGCCACTTCATTTTCTCAGGGGGCAAAAAAATTGCAGCCAAAGCATGTTCTATTTTGCCTAGCCCTGGACCAGCTTACTGGCCTGTGTTCAGGCTGTTACGCTGTGTTAGCATTTCCAAGAGGCTTCCTCAGCTCCCAACAGAGAAAGGGTTAAGTGAGTGCTGGTTGCTCCCTGGTGATGGGTTCCTCTGTGCATCCTCTTTATTGCAAGGGCTTTGAACCTTGCCAATGCGGCCCATCTCATTCGGCTGTCTTCCACCGATACGACTCGCCCGCCCCTGTGCTCCGCACCTCTCGGCAAAGGTGCAAAGGTTACTAGTACAGGAAAGCAACAGCTCCTCCCACTAACATGACAGCCCTTATTTCTACATACCTGGGGCTTCACTGCTCCTCCGGAGAAGATCTCTGATGGAGGCTCTCTTGCAAGACACAACCAAAGAGGTACATGATACTGATTCAGCAGAGGTGGCCCGGTGGGCTGTTGCTGGGGATTTGTGAGCCCCACTGGTGCTTGGAGACTTGCAACGACAGTAGGGCAGAAGTAGCTTGCACATCCCCTCCCTTGCTATCCAGAGCACTGCCGGACATGACACAGGCTGGCTTTTCAGTATCCTTCCCCAAAATGACCCTACACCCCTCTGTCCCGGCCTGTAATCACGCCTTGCCACGAGCCTAAGAGTTCCCCTGAGACAAATGACATAAGGCAGAAAAAGTAAAGCACCCTCAATAAAATCCTGCTCCCCAAATGGCAGTCGGAGAAAGCCAGCTGTGAGACTGTCAGGTATTTGTCTGCCCAAGCGAGAAGGGCCGCTGGTCACCTTGGGGCCTTTGCAATATAAGGAACGAGGCCTATTTCTATCGACAGAAGTTCTGTCTCCCTACGTATCTTTAAAGAAACCAAGACAGAAGGATGTATTTGATATGAATGTATCATCTGAGCCAGAGATGGGTTTTCAGGCAGGGACGTTAGCCAACCTTCCCTCGGGCATGTAGCATTCACCCGTGCAAACCAGGACCTGGCCTTTCTCTGTCCCTTCCCCGAGGGCTGCGCAATTCGAGTCCAGCAGTTACCGGAAGAGTTCTTGCTCAGAGGAGATTTCTTATCAACATAAATGCATCCCTATTAAAGATGTCAGAGCAATTCATAGGTGCTGGGTGGGTCTCGCGCCTTATACAACAGGCAGCATGAGTGATGAGTCCACATCAAAATGGGAGGAGGGAAATTTCTAAAGGGCTCCTTTGATATCTGGACAACGCAGGCAGAGTCCCTCACGCGTCTGCATTTCTCCATCCCCACCACAAAGCAAATGTTTTATTAATCCAGGCTCCTGAGGTGCTGGGGGAATTGCCGGTCTGTCAAGGAAGAAGCTGAAGGGGCAATCAAGAGCTCCCAGTTCGTGTGACAACCCCTCCTGGAAATGCAACGAGTCTGCGACTTTGGAGGCTCTGCGTGTTCAGGGCAGGGCTGGAGGAATGTGCGAGCCTCCCCGTGCAAACAGAAACCTGCCTGCACTGGGGAGTCACAGGCGCGCAAAGCGGCACTTCGGATCAGTTGGGAGAAACAAAATAATCTGCCTGTGTGTAACTATTGTTCTACCTTCCTGCAGAACCAGCCTGGCTTTTTTCATCTTTAATCCTTTGCATTTCTTTTTGAGTTTCTCTAGCTCTTACTTTTTAATATTCCTGCAATACAGAGGGGGGTTTTTTTTTGTCTTTTGCTCTGCCTAGATGAAGCATTGCAGAGTCGTGTCCTTTTGCTGGCTGCTGAAAAAGCTCGCTAGCCTCAAAGGATTCTCAGATGTTTGCAGAAGCGCCACTTGTTTGCCTTAAAAGAAAAACAGCTGCATATTTAAGAGCGGATCCAGCATCCTTGAGAAATCAGATGGAGCTCTGAGTGACAGAGCACGCGAGAGCCTTGCTTTGCTTCCTGGTTGGTCCGACAGAGGATAACAGCCTACTACTGAAACCGCTGCATTAGCTGAATCGTTGCGGTGCGGGCTGCACAGCTGAAGATATCAATCATGCTGTGTGCTTACGAATAGGGCCATAATGGTCATGACATCGCTAGCTATTTTGTGTCCTGAGGCGCAGGAGAAAGAGGGTCGCTATGCACGTCCTGAGACAGAGGTTGCCAGTGGCTGGTGGGTGGGAATTACCATCACTTTTTACCCAGCCAAGGAGAAGCAAGTCCAGCGACCCTAGCAAAGTCCAGGGGTCTGTTGAGGCTTCACTGATGGGGATTTCAGAGCGGTGCTGGACTCTCCATCCTCGGAGGTTTTTAAGACCTGACTAGACAAAGCCCTGGCTGGGATGATGCAGTTGGGGCTGGTCCTGCTTGGAGCAGGGGGCTGGACTAGACGTGACCTCCCGAGGTCCCTGCCACCTGAGTGATGCTATGCACCTATGACTCCCACTCAAGGAGTCCAGTGGAGCTCAAAGTATGCACGTGATGTCTGCACCCGTTACCCCGACCAGCCTCATTCTGGGCATTCATGTGAGTGGAGCCTGTTTTGGGGATGAACTTGGAGGTGTAGCTCCCCTTTTTTTGGCGAGCCAGATCTGACGTAGCATGCAGGTTTCTATCTCTTGGCCCATGGAAAGAAAACCCCCGCTGCCTGCTAAGAAGGTTACGCCAAAGGATGAATTGAAAAATGCCAACGCTGTGTTTCCTGAGAGCCGCGCTAAAGAGCGCGGCTGTGGAAAAGCGTTGTCTGTGCGTGCAACCGCATGTTCGACACACCGTTACGGGAGGTAATGACTTAAAATTGTTCAGTTTCACTACAACAAGCAATTGCGGTGGAATAAATGAATTAAGCACCAGCGATCCGGAAAGCCCCAGAAGAGAAAATGAGGTGACATTTGCCAGCCTTCGAAGGGCTTCCTCTGGCTTTTGTGCAAGCTTTAGAAATTAGTCTTTCTCTGCCATTGGTAAACATATCTGGTCTGTTTGGGGAGCGCCTTTCATCTGCTGGCGGGTTGGGCGTGTGGTGGCACCCATGTCTGGCTGGGTACCCGTAAAAAAAAAATCATAATGCAGAAAATAGTGCTTCACTCCAAAGTTCAGGACAGACACAAAACTTTTCAGAGCAGTGGGCCAAAATAAGGCAGCTCAGGCTGAGGAGGGCTGGTACTTCTGATGTGGCTGCCACTGTGACTTCTCCCAATGGCCAACATGGATGCCACGGACCTACCATGGAAATGTTGCCCGATTGCCCTGCAGCTAAAAGGCTTTGCAAGCTGGATCCAGCCCATGGGTTGCAAGTTGTACCTGTTCTAGGCCACAGGACGGGGGTGGGGAAAGTCTTCAGCTCCAATCATGCAGAAGTTAAACTCCCTTCCAATAGCTTATGCCCAGGCTGCAACCCCTATGTATATGTATTTTCACAGGATAACTAACCCAATGCCATGCAATGTAAATTAGAAGCAAAACACACCAGAAAACCCCTACCAATAGTAGCTAGTCCAACATGTCCTAAATGAAGTCCTCATGTCAGGGTCATGTTTTGAGACCATGAGATATCAAGATAAACTCCTGTTATTTTGGAGTGGGTTGCTTCACTCTTCATTTCGCGCAATATAAATGCTTGTCTACTTCCGAACAGATGAGTCGCACCAGCGGCAAACAGCACTTGATGTGCCAGACTTCTTTGCAGTGATCTATTGTGCTCCATCAAAAGGAAATAAAATGAACTTTCTTTTGGGGATGCATAACTTGCACGATACTCATCTTGAGGACAGTTGAGAGCAGTAAGATGCAGGAATACCTCCAAAGCACTGCAAGCGGGATATATGTTTGCAGGCAACTTGCTCAGAAGAGCTAGGGTGGTTCAAAGATCAAGATCGTCCAATTCAGGACGTATGGGAGGTTTTTCTTCAGTCCTCTGGGAATATTGCATGCGTAAAAGGACCTCAGGTATAAGGACCTGACTTTGGAGTAGAACTGTAATAATAACTACACGTTTGATTAGTCTTCAAATAGGAGAGGAAGCTTGGCCTTGTGCTTAGAGCACATTACCGGGCTCTGGCCCGGAGACTTCATCACCAAGAGACCAGGTTGTGCCCGGATGTCGTCGGTCTTGTAGGAGCACAAGGTGCTCCAAACGCACATCCGCTCAATGATGCAAGGTGAAGGATGGTCAGCAGCTCTCCCCATGGAGATGCAGCAAGAAAACCTCGCTGAAGAAAGCAGCATAGTGCTGCAACGCCGGACACACAACGGTTACCGAAGCGCTGGAAATGCCGTAGAGCGAGCGACAGCGTGTGCTGCCTTTGTACCCCTGCAGCAGGCCCAGAACCACCAGTCCCAGACTATTTCTAATTATGGGGGGATTATAAGGTTTAGATTGAAAATTTAGTGAGGAGCACACTTGATGTGTGCATTATTGACTTGTAATTCCTTTATCTCTGAGATTAATGGCCTTTCTCCATTTTAATTATTTCCAAGGGGACTTACTGAAATTTTATCCCTTTCCAGATGATACTTTTCAGAATAAGCCACATGCCGTTTATAGTTTTTGTGACAACTGCATGGCTAAAAATAATGATTAAAAAGATCTAGGAGGGAGAAGGTGATAGGCAAAAAAAAAGGATGAATTCCACCAAGCCTATCCCTTTCCATGGCAGAAAAAATTGTAATAGTGAACGGAAATATAATGTTGCTAGCAAATCAGTCGCCTTTAAGCTTACAGGAGTGCAGTGGAATAAACCTTTTGTGAAGGATACACCCAAGATGATAAAAATATCGTGAAGCAGCTACTTCGGGTTCGTGAAGCGTTGCTGTTATCTGCAGCGTGTAGCTGGGAATCCTATTCATCACGTACTTTTTATGGAAAGGATTTGTCCTGGGAAGAGGCTGGCCCCAAGAAGACTCCTTGCCAGCTCCTAAGGAAAAGCAGGAGGTGGCAAGCCAGCTTTGAAGGACTGCTGTGAACGGACGTAGCTCTCCGGAGTCTCATCCCATGGCCGTAGGACCCCAGGGGTAAGAAAGATGGGTTTGAGGAGCTCAGGAGAGAGGCATCAAGAGCAGTAGGGATGGGATTTACCACTCAAACGTCACTGAAAAATGGGGACACTGGAAGGCCCCCCAGTCTCGGCCCTCTCCCCTCCCAGACCCCAACTCCATCCCGCGGCACACAGGTTGGCAAGGGCTTTGCCTCCCAACAGAGCCCCGGTGTCCTTCGGACCGTGCCGTGGCAAAGCCCCATCCACGCGGTGGGGAGGGCGGCCACCGCCCCGTGATCCCTGTGCCAGCGCGGCACACGCGCACATCGCTGGTGCGGGCAGACACGGGCCCTGGTGACCAAACGGGGCCCGGCGCTGACCTGCGAGTCACAGCAGGGCCTTTTTGAAGCATGAACCTGTATTTACTTTCCGGCTGCTCTGTAATTAGATGATTGGCCGGGTAATTGGCTTAGCTCTGCTCGAGGCACTGCGGCGTCTGATTCTGGAGGGGAGCGGCTGGCTTGTGCAGGCGGCGCCGGTGGGAGCCTTGCTCTGGGGCTTTGTCTGTTTGGGTCTGGGGGGTTTCTGTGTTCCCAAGAGCAGCTGCAGAAAGGGTCTGATTACAGGGCGGCTCTGTACCGGGGGCCCCGTACAGTCCCCTTGCGGTGGGGGGCCGAGGCTTTGAATGGCTGGCGTGTGTAGGTTGGACAGACCGGCCCTTTGTGACCAACCTCGTGTTATGCAGCCCTTCCCTGGAGGTCCTGATCTGACTTCAAAGCCTGTGCCCTTTAGGCTTCCTTGTCCTCGGCACGCAGTGAGCACATCGCTATGCCCAGTGGAAAAGCCAGCTTGTGCTGGCAGGAAAACAAAGGGCAGTTTCTCTTAATCAGCTTTATCCACTAATGAGACCCTCCGTAAGGATTAGATGCTCATTTTGCTCATGTGTTGAACCTTGGCTGACGCCCTGCAATCGTCGCCCGAATTCGGGTTTTGTCGCCAACCTGCGCTCAGGAGCGCAAGGGGCCAAAGCAGTGCAGGGAAGAGACTGGTCTCGGGATGCGCCAAGCCTCCTGGAGAACGGAGAGGGTTGAGGATCTCTCCAAGACGCCGATCCTGGTGAACATCCTGGCACAGCTGATTGACTGGAAAGCGGAGATGTTCATCGCAAGTCTTGGGTGCAGCTCCAAGCACATGGGATTCTCCAGGGCTGCTGATGCCCGGTTGTCGGCCGTAAAGAAGCAGTCGTTGTCATTTGGATGTGCCGAGTGCTCCTGTTCCCCGGGAATGGACAGTGGCTGGACGGGGGGAGAAGGACGGTGCTCACTGTATATGCTGGATGATCTCACAGGTGTCCCCTTTCCCGGTTGCTACAAAGCCTTTTCTATCATTAATGGTGTCAGTGCAATCTCTCTAGTGCCAAGCTCTCTGGCATCAGCTGGAAGAAGCCAGAAGGTAACCAAGCCACCATGCCATCCCTAGTCTGCAGAGCTTATCCCTGGCTCCTTCCTCCAGCCCTTCTTGCTTTTTCCTTTCCACTGTCTCTGCATCCCTTCCTGTTTGCTTTTATGGCACCTGCGATTAGAGAGCTGGCTCTTCACTTCAGAGACCGCAGCCAGCCTTTTGCTTTGCAAAGTACTATTTTGGGCATCGCATAGGTAACATAATGTGAGCGCCGCACAGTATCTGGTTCGGAGATGTCCTTCGCCAGCATGAATGTGTGCCATCCCCCATAACACACGCAAGCACATGGCAGAATATCAACAAAACTCTCATTTAATAGATGGCATTAACCTGAGGATTGTTTTGACAGAGGTAAGCAGCCTGGGAACTGCCACAAATTAAAGAAAGGGAAATCAGATCACTTCATCTAGCAGGACAGAGTTCATCTGGTCTCCTAGGGAAAAAAAAAACCCTCAAATGATTTGCTAAAGAAAGAATTAAAAACATGTCACTACTCGTTACAAAATACATTGAGAGATGACCTGGCCTGCATCCTAAGGCTTCCCTTAGCACCTAGAAGCCTAAACCCCAAAGAAAGCAGAAATTGGAAAGTAAAGGAAAATGTACCACGTGGTCCTGCTGTTGCTGTGATGATTTTTCCCCATTTGGCTAAGTCATTTCCTTTTACATGTTTAAAAAAATATATTTCTTTAAATTTTCCTTTTCTCAATGTAGTTTTCTTTGCTTTCCGTGAAGATATATATATATTTAGAGAGAGAGATGTGTTTGTGTGTATGTATGTGTTTTGTGTGTGTGTATACACATACATACATATACACGCACACATACATACATATGTGTATATATACATATATATGTGCATGTATGTATGTATGTGTGTGTGTATGTATCTCTGTGCACAGGTTTCTATCAAGAGTTAAAAGCCAATTGTCAAATAACTAATAACTAGCTATAGAAAAAGGCTGTGTACAGTATTATGGCTTTTGCATCTACATCCAAAGGGGACTAGCAAACTACGTAGGAAGGGTGGGAACGTTGAGGGCAGCAAAGCATTTGGACATGAACTGTAAGCTCAGCTCGGGGTCTGGACTTTGCTGTGGAGCCACATGCAGCTCTTCGGAAAGGCGTCTTTGCAAAACGGTGCCTGACCTAAATGCACAGAGGTCCTTTGGTTTTTGTTGCTGCCTTCTGGCAACCCGAATTCTGGGGTGACGGGGGGGATCGGTAACGGGGGTGGTGCTCCCTTCGGATGTACGCGTGCATGCGTCTGAGCGAGCGGCGCCGTGTAGGCAGGACTTGGGAAATGCTTCTGAGTGGTGTCCAGCTCCAGCCTCTGGCTCCTGGCTGTGGCCGTCTAAGCATGCTTGGCCTCAAAACTCCTCGATCCCTCTGTGTGTCCCCTGAATATGGGCCTTGGTGGCAGCTGACAGAGAAATGTCCTCGTGGAAAAACAGACCCCCCTCCCCATCAGAGGGTTTCTGAGGTTGATTTCATGAGTCTCCCTGGCAAATCAGGCTCTGTCGGGGTGGGGGACGTGCTACACTAGCCTGTCTTCCCTCAAAACCTTCTTGGTGCCTCCCTGTAGACCAAGGGCTTATTAAGGGCCATGATGGTGCAGCGTGCTCTTCAACTGGGAGATTTCCCATTATAATCGGCTCAGGGCTCCATCCTTTCTGCTGTTACTGCAATGGGGTGCTTGATCCAGCCTGACATCGAGCTGCAGCAGGTCGAGCCCAGATCTACCTGCACCAGACAAGCGGATCTGCACTTTCCCTCTCCACTGAACTTTGGATCCAGATCCACTTCTAGGCTTTGCAAACCCTAACGTCCAGCTAGCTCCAGGCTGAGAGACGAGCTGCCCGGGGGTCTTAGGAGCTGGTCTTAGGAGCACACTGGTGTTAGGAGCAATGAGTCGAGCTCCTCCAAAGGTGGGTGCAGCGATGATGGGCTTCCCCTGGTGTTTGTGGCTCACAAGCTTAGGAGACCAGCAGCTGAGCAGGTTGCCCGCCCTTTGGTTCATTTGCCCCTTTTATTCATTTCCATGCCAATTGACAGGGGGGAAAAAGCCTGTCAAATGGGCTAATGTGCCTGACACCCTGGTGTTTGTGTGGCCTCTGCACTTCATATAGAAGTAGGGGACTTCCACAGGTCATCATATCCAACCCCTGCCTGACGCAGGGCCATCCCTATCATGAGACCATGAGACAAGGCAGCCGGAGGCAGTGGGGAGGGAAAGTGGACCCGTTGCGCGATGACCTTGTGCTTATGAAGCAGCAAGTATCACTATCCAGGACTCGTGACGGGCCTGTTTGCGCCCGGGCAAGGGTCCTGCCCCTGGCTGGCCTTGCTCTCCTGATGGAGGCAACGTTGAAGAAGGACATTGCAGGGGAGCACGCGGCTGCGGGCAGGAGGAGGAAGAAGGACTTGAACTGGGAGCCCTGCACCCCAGCTGCAGGCCTCGACGGCTAGGCTGTAGAGGCAGCCTTGGCCCCTCGCGCTCTCTCTTTGGCCTAAGGAATACTTAATTATTTTGTCAAATGGGGGGACATTTCCTGTGGGAGACACGGAGGCCTCCTTCTGCCGTAACTCCGTGGTCAGGTCACTCGGCCTGTGAAAAACCCAAGTACGAGTTGGGGCAGCCAAGTCTATGCCAAGGTGCCCTGCTGAAGTGAGCCCTGAGAGCTGAATGAGGCCCAGCAAACACAGAATAAGCTTCACTCTTAACATCAGCTACAAATATGGCCCCACCACCACCACCCAGGACCCTAAGAAGGTTATAAATAAATAATTACATTATTGGGAAGGGATGCCCCAGCTGCAATGACCTTTGAAACACCACGTCCCCATCCAGCCCCGTGTCGTCCTTCCTTCCCCACCCTCCCACAGCGAATCGCGGGCTGTTCCTCCCGTCTGCCGTTTCTAGGCCTTGTTCCATCCTTGGTAGAGTCTGGTGTAAAACAGAAAAAAGACAGCACACCCCACTCTGCGAGAAAGAGACGACACCGATGGTGAAGGTTTTCATGTCGCAAGCGTGGGCTCGCAATGCCGCGGGTCCCAAAGAGCTTAGTCACGTGGACGTGTTTGCCAAGGCGTCTTCTCAGCAATGACTCGTGACCGCTCTGGTCTCATGCATGGACTTGATTAACAGCTAATAGCAGCAGATGGATAATCAAAAGAAAGCCACCCACTGGGTGGAGGTAGGTACTGGCTGGGAAAACCAAGCCTTTCTGGTTCGGGGACGAGTCCTTTCCCCAGCTGCAATTGTCATCATCTTGGATAATAATCATCTGGGACTCCTGAGAGGTTTCTGACTTTCAGAGCCGTGTCCACAGTTTTGATGTACTTGCTGATCATTTTCCTCATCTCGGGGGTGTAGGGGTCGTACTCCAACTTCCTCAGCCCGGAGCGCTTAAAGTTCCCGTCCTTCTGACTCTCGACGCACAAGAGCCGGTCCTCAAAGACCATGATGCCCAAGAGGCTGACCATCCTCTTCAGCTGGACGAAGAGATCCCGCTTCAGGTCCTCAAAGTGTACCACCAGGACGTTTTTGCCGTACTTCAGCCAGTCCAGGGTGTGCGTGGCCCACCAGGGAGCGTAGTTCTTGACAAACTCGGGCCATTCTGCAAAAGAAGGGAAATCCATTAAAAGAACCGGTTGCGCCACTCGACGCAACGCAGATGGCCCCATGACCACCTCCCAGTTGGCAAACATTTACCCTCTGGAAACAGAAAACAGGAGGATAAATTCTGCTCAGTTTTACATCAGCCACTCGAGCGAAGACAGATTTTGTTCGAAGTGCCGTGACGGGGCAACCAGGAATGGTGCAACGTGACGGGAGGATGATGGACGGGCCTCGCCACAGATCAAGGCCACGAGAGATTTGGAGGAGAAGAGGGGAGGCACCGGGGGATGCAGCCAGGAAGTTCGGAAGTTGGAGGGAGACGGGGACACAACTATATGGGAAGCTGAGCGATCATTTTTAGATGCGTCTGCTGTGGATCATGGGGTGCACTGAAGCTTAGCTGAACGAGAGCATCCTTCCACCCTGACCCATGCAGAAGAAGGGATGCTCAGGCTCAGCGCTTTAATGACCAATGTTATCCACTGCTGGGAACCACCAACGCTCAGAAAATTTAGCTGCTCGTCGTTGCTACTTCCCTTCAAGCCATAAAGCAAGACTAGATATCAGGAGGCGACTTCACGGCCAGGGCGGCTAGGGTCTGGAACCAGCTTCCAAGGGAAGTGGTGCAGGCTCCTACCCTGGGGGGCTTTAAGAGGAGGCTGGATGAACACCTCGCTGGGGTCATTTGACCCCCGTGCTCTTTCCTGCCATGACAGGGGTCGGATTCGATGATCTGCTCAGGTCCCTTCCCACCCTAGAAACTATGAAACTATGAAACTAAGACCACGAGGAAAGCCCATGGCATGGTGCGCCTACCTGGAAGTCAGTCATCTAGCTCATGCCCGCTCTGTTTGATGGCAGCACTTGGTATAATTCAGAACTGCTCCTACGCTGAACAAAACAGCTGACGTGTACTAGAGCTGAGGACATTTGCGGCCATTTCTCACTCATTTTAGTAGGAGCTGGCTAGCTTTCATTAGATTCGTAGAAGTTAGGGGCTGGAAGGGACCTCAGAGGTCATCCGCTCCAGCCCCCACCCTCAGGGAAGCGCAGATGACCCCAGCGAGCCTTTATCTATAGGAAAATCCCTTGGACCCAACGCCGCTATAAACTGCAGTGAGATCTTTTAGCAAAAGGCAGGGCAGGGGCATAGGACGATGCCAGTGAAGTTTTACGCCTACAAGTGGAGCAGTATTATCGATGGGGGCTGTGGCACGCTCGTGGCCGTGTCTCCGGCAGCTCTGAACTGCAGGGTAGGTACTTCTGTCTCGTTTCCAAACTGAACTCTCGTCTGATAGGGCTGACCTGACCTCACTCGTCTCACCCTTTAGGAGCCTTCCTGTTGTCAGAGTTCGGGCCCTTTCTACGACGCATCTGCTGAGTCGAAGTCCTTTCTGACAGCCTGCAAAACTCATGCTAAACGCAGCGCAGGTGATATCTGTCACGTCACCTCGCCAACCTTCCCAGATCAATCTGTCTCAAATTCTCCCAAAGCTGGATTTAATCCTGCAACTTCTTTCATATCCAGTACCTTTCTAGCTCGCGGCTTCCCCAACTGTGCCTCTGTAGTCAATTGGTTTGACTGTAGACAGAGCTGATACGATTTCCATGACAACCACGTCAAGTGAGCTGGAAATATCAACTACGGACTTAATGTAGCACTTCTCGTCTCTCCGCTTCCACTTTCTGCCGCAGCCTCTGTAAGTTTTCCCCCCTCCCGGTGCATTTAAAACCAGCGCCGTCTCCGAGATCCTGCATGCTGAACAGATCCGTGGTTTTGCCCACGGGGGTACGATTGCCACCTGTCTTTTGCTGAACTGAACTGAATGCAAACAGGCCATCCCATCGCTCTGCTGAGTCTTGAAGGTCGCTGCTTGGTATCAAGGGTTTGCACAACTGAAAATAGAAGTGGGGCAGGGAATTTGTGTGTCTATCTGGATGCACGTGCGTGTGAGCAAAGGCGTTTGAACCACTGAACCATTTGAACCATGAAATGTGTGTGTCTGTCTGAAGGCACATGCATGTGAGCAAAGGCGTTTGAACCAGGCTATTTGAACCATTGAACCATGAAATGTGTGTGTCTGTCTGGATGCACATGTGTGTGAGCAAAGGCATTTGAACCACTGAACCATTTGAACCATGAAATGTGTGTATCTATCTGGATACACGTGCGTGTGAGCAAAGGCATTTGAACCATGAAATGTGTGCGTCTATCTGGATGCACGTGCATGTGAGCAAAAGCACTGGGACCAAAGGTGGTTTCTCTGCTGCTCCAAACCAGGAGTTCAGCAACTATCTCAGTCTTCATCCCAAAAGGAACAATAATGGGTTTGTTGATACCTGCCCAAAGCTGGCAATTTAGTAGTCTCCTTGGTGGGATCTGCTTGACATCAGATCCTCTAGGCTTCTCAGATCCTCTCAATCATCCCCAAGGTTTCTACCTAATTGATCCTCTCATAAAAATCAGGTGATGAAAATGAAAAGGATAATGAAACCTCAATAATAAGCTATGATTCTGCTGGAGGTGCAATATATATGTATCTTATGATGCATAAAAAAGCTTTGGGTACCTGCTCCTTCTTCTACTCCTCCTTGAGGAACCAATGCCTGATTAATAGCTTAACTGTACTTAATTCCCCAAAGAATCATTAAACACAGTATCTGTTTCATTAAACAGATACAGGACAATTCACCTCGTGTAATCATATCACATAAAACTTTGCTTTGGAACCACTCCAGGGATATCATAAAATTAATGTCATGGAACAAAATACTGATTTTACAGAGCCTTCAGCCCAGGCTTGTGAAAAGCACAGCTGCAACCAGGAAAAAAAAGAAGATCAGCAGCTGTATTCAAGAGCAGCAGCAACCAAGAGGGTGAAAGCAAAGCCGGCGTCTCCTCACATGTGGCAGCTCTGATAATTGTGCCTTAAGAAATAACCGCTACATTCGCTCAGCACGGAGCTGATGTGCCTCTATTTTTGGAAGGAGAAATTAGCATCTTGGTCACAGCAATGACCTCCTTGCGGTGCGCTGGGGTAGACGCTCCTCTCGCGTACACGGGCGCAGCTGCGGTACCCGCACGTCTGCCACGGCCCTGGTTCTGGGCAGGAATCAGCTTCTGACCCATTTGTTTCTTGAATTAACTGCTGTCCCGACCGGCAATAGGATCAAAAGCCCACTGGGGCAAGTCTATGCAGCTTTGGCAAACAATAGATCTATTTAAAATGCAGCGTTTGGAGGGACTGCAACTAGTTGCAAAACTGGCCTGATTTTAGTGAATAATTTCAATTAAAAAAAGCCAGGAGGAAAATTATTTCAACATCCAGAAAGTCAATTTTTCCCCTTTTTTTTTTTAAATTAAACTTTAAATATTTTCAAACAGTGCTTTTTTGTTTAAAAATGCAGCTTGAGTCAATAAAAAGAACAAAAAGTTTAAAAGGGTTACAAACAATGTTTTGTGTTGGGGTAAAATGAGAGATTTACGGGTTCATCAGTGGCAGGTCCTGTCAGACCAACCTGGTGGCCTTTTATGATCAGATCACCGGATCCTTAGTCGCAGGGGCAGCAGTGGACATCGTCTTCCTGGGCTTCCGGGAGGCCTTCGACACTGTCTCTCCCCCCGTTCTCGTTAGGAAACTGGGGGCTGTGGTGTCGCCCCCACAGTCAGACGTGTTGCCAGCCGGCCGGAGAGCGGTGGTGGATGGGACACGTTCGACCAGGAGGGATGCGGGCAGTGGGGTCCCCCAGGGCTCGGTCCTCGGGCCCGCACTGTTCAACATCTTCATCAGCGACTTGGACGAGGGGGTAAAAAGCACCTGCTCAAATTTGCTGATGACACCAAGATGTGGGGGGACGTGGGCACGGTAGAGGGAGGAATAGGCTGCAATCGGACCTAGACAGGTCACAGGGGTGGGCAGACGAGAACAGGATGGGATTCAACACTGACAAGTGCAAGGTGCTGCACGTGGGGAGGAAGAACCAGCACCATACCTACAGGCTGGGGAGCTCCCTTCTCGTCAGGGCAGAGGCAGAAAAGGATCTTGGAGTCATCATTGATGCCAAGGTGAACATGGGCCGGCAGTGTGGGGACGCGGTCAGGAAGGCCAACCGCACCTTGTCCTGCATCCATCCTCAGATGCATCTCGAGCAGGTCCAGGGAGGTGATCCTCCCCTCTGTGCGGCACTGGTCAGGCCGCAGCTGGAGGACTGCGTCCAGGTCTGGGCGCCGCACTGCAGGAGGGGTGTCGACAGCATGGAGAGGGTCCGGAGAGGGCCACTTGCATGGTCGGGGGCAGCAGGGCAGGCCCTACGAGGAGAGGCGACGGGACCTGAACCTGTTCAGCCTCCACAAGAGAAGGCTGAGGGGGATCTAGTGGCCTGTTACAAACTAGTCGGGGGGATCAGCAGGCACTGGGGGAGTCCCTGTTCCCCCGAGCACCGCCGGGAGTGACCAGGAATAACGGTCACAAGCTGGCAGAGGGCAGGTTTAGGTTAGACATCAGGAGGCGACTTCACGGTCAGGGCGGCTAGGGTCTGGGACCAGCTTCCAAGAGAAGTGGTGCAGGCTCCTACCCCGGCGGCTTTAAGAGGAGGCTGGATGAACACCTTGCTGGGGTCGTTTGACCCCCGTGCTCCTTCCTGCCATGGCAGGGGGTCGGATTCGATCTGCTCAGGTCCCTTCCGACCCTTGAAACTATGAAACTATTTTTTTTGGTTGACCTGAAACGAAACATTTGGGGACGGGGAGGTTCATTTTATTGAAACGTTCAAACAATTTCTGGCTTGGGTTGAACCCAGAGCAGTAGGTTTCCTCATTTTCTGGTTCCACCAGGAAGCGGAGAGACGCGCCCTCTGTCCCGCTCGCCGGAGGTCGGATCCCGCTCCTGGCTGAGCTGAAGTCGGTCAACGCTGGCAGCACTCGGGCTAAACGCAGCTGTGGGGGCGATGCCAGCTCTTGCCTTGCTGGCAGTGAAATTGCAGGCGCCATATTCAGCCTGGGATGTAAAGACGCCGGTCCTACCACCACAGTGGCTCTTGACTTCGCGCATCTCTCTGAGGGCTTGTCTGCAATGCTGGGGCGAACGCCAGCAATGGGGCAATCGAGCTGCGGCAGGTGGCATGCATCAGTACGCCGGGCCAAAGTGGCACCGGGCATGCGCTCAGTGCCACCCGAATGTAGCTGCAAATGTGGGACGTGCTTCCTAATGGTTCACATACTCTGCCGGATGAGGGCCTTTAGGTAAATGGGATATCTTTTATTAGACCAACTAAATAGTTAGAAAAAGGGTTCTTTGCAAGCACTCAGGTACAAACACCCTTCTTCGGGCAGAGGGAGAGCGCTATGCTTGAGCAGGGAAGTGAACTTGTGTCTCTCCCCCACCGAGGCAGGATGCCCCGAGGCCTGTGGAGAGGCGTGCTGACACGGGTGACGTGTGCATGGCTGTGCACAGGCAGTTCTGGGTACACAGAGGAGAAAGGGAGAGGAGTGCAGTCCCCAGGGTGGGTGGCCATGCTGACCTGCGCTCACTTCGCCGAAAACCAGTGCAGCGTCCTGGCAGAAAGCATGCATCAAGGAGACTTTTTCATTGCCACCCAGGGAGGTGCTTCCCCCATTTCATTATTTCGGCGATGGGAAACAGCCTGGTGTTTGCAATCCTCCGGCCCCGCTCCGTGCTCAGACCGAGGATGCTTGGTTGAATTCGCGCAGGCCGGCAGCAGAGGGTTAAATCGATGCCTGGGCAGAGGGCAAGGAGGGCGGGCGCCTTGCTGAACGCTTGATGGATCTCCCCGCTCCCTCGATGCTGCTGGAGATTAAAGTCATGTCTGATGTACAGTGGGGTGTCTTTTAACCGATTCCCAAGAGGGAGACCAATCGCTTGGTCAGGCAAGACAAACAACCCGCGCGCCGCGTGTGGCAGAACTGACAGTCTTTGCAGCGGGAAGGCCAGGGATTAAGCTAGCAAAGAAATTTAATCATCTCTTTCCTGCCTTTCAGGGCTGTTCCCTCTTCATTAGGCCCGGAGGTCACTGCTGTGGGAAGAATAAGCAATATTACATCTCTGCGGCCGCCGGTGCGGTTCCTGGATGAGGCACTGCTCGTGCCCTTGCCGCCATCGAGGGCTGTCGGAGGAGCAAATGCACTCAACCTCACCCTGGTGCTTTGAATTAATAGCCCCATTGCACCCCAGGGGCAAGGCCTGCTTGGGTGTGGTGGAAATGGCTTGCAAAAACCGGAGGAGGCTGGGAAAACAGCCTCACTACTGCTGCTTGAGTAATGCAGCTTCTCCTTTTGCAAAGGATTATTGCCAAGAGGCCTCTGGCCTGGGGTCTAATCCCAAGTGCTGTGGGAGCCAGGGTTATTACCACGGGAGGCATTATTTATGGAAACCTCAATCTACTAGGCAGGAGACGAAAGGGTAGGTTTTCCACCAGCCTCAGTCCATCGCTGGCAGGGAGCCTGGGTTTGAACTGGACTGCAAAGAGCTGGTTCGAAAAGCACCAGGCTCCAAACATATCCTGAGCTTGTTGCCGGCTGGTTTTTATACTCGGCTTTCGGGGAGCCAGGCAGCATATTTCTCTCCAGCTTTTCCCCTCCAGCCCTTTGGAGAACAAAAAATCATGCATAGTAAAAAAGACAAATCAGCGCCGGATTCCCGAGCCCAGGTCTCTTCCTCTCTGCCTTCCAGCAAAGCCGCCGCGAGCAGAGATTAATCGAATGCACATGAATGCCAATTGCAATGAAAGCCGCCTTTCTTCACGGCACTGTTTCACAGCTATTGACAGACCCATAACTCTGCAATATTAGGTCCTGTATATCTAAGCCGGCTAGGGCACAAAGATATATTTCCCCATTTCTGCTGGAGTCGCTTGTACTCTGCTGCTTGCCATCAGCAACGCTGCCTGCTTTGCTAGCCCGGCCTGGAAAGGGGAGATGCTTTGGGACCGTTCTGCTGGTCGCAGGCATTGCACGGAGCAGAATGAATGATTTAAACTAAAAAGCAATCGAAGCTGCTGCTTCTGTTGGGGGTTGGGATATACGGGTGTGACTCCTGGTGAATTTTTGTGGAGGAGACGGTTTGCTCTGCAGGTTAGTCGTGCGGTTGGATGCAAAGAGTCAGCATGAGTAAAGCCGCCCCCACAGCAGGGTGCAGAGGAGGCCGATATGCAATTGAGCTCCCCATCCCACCCCCAGGGTAAGAGGTGAATTGCCCTCGCTTCGCCCCGTGTTGATTATTTGCATTTGCCGCTTGGGCTTCTTTTGTCCCACCGACCGGATGATTCCTGTAGCTAGGCAACAGAGTGCTAATTGCAAATCTGGCACCAGCAGCATATGCCAGTGTAAAATGGACTTTTCCGCAGCACTCACACTGGCAGGGCTCAGGTGCTGGACTACTGAAAGTGAACTTGAAAAGTCCTGCGATGACACGGATGAATAGGTGTTGGGGCCACGAAAGACCATTATGCTCTGACCTTCTGCGTAACGCCGGCCGGAAAATTTTCCCCTGTAAATTCTTCATCAAGATCCCCTGTCTGGGTTTGATCTGTGGCGCAGTTTTTTAGACAGATGCCAGTTCTGATTTACGCGCTCCAAGTGATGGAGAGCCCATATCCCTCAGCCAGTCGTTCCAATAGTTAATTGCTCTCACAGGTAAACGGGGCTGCCTTCGAGAAGGGGGTGACATATTCTGGCTCCCACGCGAATCAGAAACAAGCTTTTGGAGTTAACGAGAAATTTATGGTAAGTTTTTTGGGGCTGTTTGCTCTGTTTGGGGAGCTAGGTGTTCTTGTGCCTTTATAGTTTTGTAGTTTCATAGTTGGTCGGGTCGGAAGGGACCCGAGCAGATCATCAAGTCCGACCCCTGCCATGGCAGGGAAGAGCACGGGGGTCAAACGGCCCCAGCGAGGTGTCTGTCCAGCCTCCTCTTAAAGCCCCCCAGGGTAGGCACCAGCACCACTTCTCTTGGAAGCTGGTCCCAGACCCTAGCCGCCCTGACCGTGAAGTCGCCTCCTGATATCTAACCTAAACCTACCCTCTGCCAGCTTGTGACCGTTATTCCTGGTCACTCCTGGGGGGAACAGGGACTACCCCAATAACTGCTGACCCCCCCTGACTAGTTTGTAACAGGCCACTAGATCCCCCCTCGGCCTTCTCTTGTGGAGGCTGAACAGGTTCAGGTCCCGTCGCCTCTCCTCATAGGGCCTGCCCTGCTGCCCCTGACCATGCGAGTGGCCTCCTCTGGACCCTCTCCATGCCGTCCACGTCCCTCCTGCAGTGCGGCGCCCAGACCTGGACGCAGTCCTCCAGCTGCAGCCTGACCAGTGCCGCACAGAGGGGGAGGATCGCCTCCCCGGACCTGCTCGAGATGCATCTGTGGATGCAGGACAAGGTGCGGTCGACCTTCCTGACCGCGTCCCCACGCTGCCGGCCCATGTTCATCTTGGCGTCAATGACGACTCCAAGATCCTTTTCTGCCTCTGCCCTGACGAGAAGGGAGCTCCCCAGCCTGTAGGTATGGTGCTGGCTCTGCCTCCCCAGGTACAGCACCTTGCACTTGTTGGTGTTGAATCCCATCCTGTTCTCGTCCGCCCACCCCGTGACCTGTCTAGGTCTGATTGCAGCCTGTTCCTCCCTTCTAGCGTGCCCACGTCTCCCCACATCTTAGTGTCATCAGCAAATATGAACAGGTGCTCTTCACCCCCTCGTCCAAGTCGCTGATGAAGATGTTGAACAGTGCAGGCCCGAGGACCGAGCCCTGCGGGACCCCACTGCCCACCTCCCTCCGGGTCGAACACGACCCGTCCCCCACCGCTCTCTGGGGGGGCTGATCCAGTCCCTGCTCAGTAAAATGGAGGCAAAGAAGTCATTAAATAGCTTAGCTTTGCTATCTGGTGTGACGACCAAATTTCCTAGCATGTCTTGCAGGGGCCACATGTTACCTGGAACCTTCTTTTTGCCCCTATGGGTTTAAAAAAGGACTTCTTGTTGTCCTGGATCCGGGTCGCTCGTCCCAGTCCCATCTCCGCCTCGGCCTCCCTGACCCCCCCTGCATTATATGAGCTTCTCTGAGGTTTCCTTTCTCTACTGTCTCTCTTGAAAGTAATTATTCCTACAATTAGTGAACCATCCCAAGCCCTCTTCCTAGTTGGTGCATGTGTGTGTGCGCGCGCACGTACACACACACACACACACACACACACAAATGTCTGGCTGCTGACTGTCCCTGAATGGCATTTTATTCAGGGCAAGCTTTCAAGCGTAGGTTCAATGGGTACAGATAGGAAAGCACTCATTCAGCTTTGGAAAAAAAAATCCTAATGCAATTTAGCTAGACAAGAGCATAAGTGACCGTTTTTGTGCCGATCAGGTAAGGGGTTGTCTTGCATTTCTCTGTGCTGGATAAACACAAGCAGAGCTTTGCACACACAGCTCCCAGGTTTCGATCCCTAAATATCAACAGCAGAAACAGCCGACTGTCTTTGTTACCCGACCTTGATCAAAGAGCTATCGGGTATCACTTGGTCTTTGGTAACGAGATGGGGTTGGTTTGTTTCTGACGTGGGTGTAAATCTAGGTGAGTACCGAAGAAGCTGAATTGGGCAGTGGAAAGTAAAATCCAGCCTGTTACCTCCTGCCGTGATCCGAAGGAAGACTGCAGGGACAGCCTGGGATAGCCTGGGATAGACCTGCAGCCTGGGGGAAACGCGCTGGTGAACACAAACTCCAACACCGCTGCGCCGGGTCGCCGAGGCTTGCGAGCACCTCTGATCCTTGCTCTCACAAGAGGGTGGAGAGCGGGTGCAGATAGGCTCTCCCATCGTGCATCGCGCCGTCCCCGCAGAGAGATCGAAGGGCGTCGTGTTTTATGGCTGTGGGTCGTTAACAGCAAGTCCCTGCTCCCTGGCCTGCCTGGGGTGGGGAGCTGCACCTCAGACGAGTGCCAGGAAAGTCCCGCTGGCAGGGGGCATCCCTGCCACGTTCTCAGGACTGTATTGACAACGGCACCATGCCACCCACAAATCGGCAAGGATCGAAACTGGGGGCTGGATCGTGGCAGTCAAAAAGCCAAGAGAATGAGCGAGCATCTGAGCACATGGCAATAATGCAATCCAGGCACATAACAGCCACGACAGCAACAACACCACCAACAAAGATCCCCTTAAATAAACTCTGAATTAAGGGTAGCAGATGTTCAATCAAGCTAAATATTTTAACTCTTTCCCATGAAGTCAGCTCCACAACAGCAATTTGTAAATTGCTATAATTAACCACCATCCACAATATGTTTCCGTGCGGGGGAAAGGTACTTTCTCCCCAGCACCCGCAGCAAACAAAGAGGCAGCTGACTTGTCCGGAGGGGCCCGGGTTTGCCCTGGAGGCGATGCTGAGGGGCACCGGCCAGCGAGAGGGGAAGGGCGATCGAGCTGCAAGGGGGTTTATGGCCAGGTACTCCCCAGCCTTATCCGGAAACAATGCGAGGGTCCCGAGGGGATTTCTGCTGTGCCGTGGGGTCAGTCCCCTTTTTGAGAGCGGCTCTGGCCTCCAAGGGGGCAACTCTCTCCCTGGAGGTTTTCCTTACTGCTCCACTAAGTGGGAATTAGAGAATCGGACCGACTTTGGCAGGGTGCACAGAGGCCCCTACGGGCAGCTCAGATCCGCGGGATGGTGGGACCGCGGGCCAGAGGGCGTGTGGGAAGCACGGAGGGTGCTTTTGCCTGGATTGATTGTCCAGGGTGGTTGAGGACAACAGGGGCAAAGGCTGCAGGGTCGCTTTCGTCCTCAAAGGCTATTTCAGCTCTGCCCGGGAGAGGCTGGATTTGCATCCCAACGGGAGGGATGGTGATCGGCCAGGTGGCGAGCAAAGGAAAAGGGGGGAGCAGCCAGCTTCGGCCATCGCGCAGCCAGCCGGGCCTCCCAGAGCTGGGCAGAGCGTTTTCCTCTGGAGTACTTGCTGCAAAGCAGAGGCTGAGTTCCCCTTCTCCACCCATTTCCGGTTGGGCGTGGGGTCTGGGGGGAGCTCCCCTCGGCGCACAGAGCGAGCGGGAGGCCTCCGCTTTAGCCATAAACACTGTGCTAGCGCATCCAGGCTCGGCGTCCAGCCCTGCCACACACTGCCATGGGCAGCCCCGGCTGGGAAAGGGGGAAAACAGCTGTTCCTTTCTTTGCACTGAAACAGAAAATACAGGGCTGGAAGTGGCCTTAGGGGCCCATCTGGTCCTGCCCTAATCCTTTCTGGACAGACATTCATCTACCTTCCTCTTGAAGACCTCCAGTGCTAAGGGTCTCCTCACTCCCTGGAGGACCAGCGCTGAACTACCCTCCCAGGCAGAAAGTGCTTTTGAAGTTTTGGTTGGACATTAGGAAGGATTTTCTCACCAGGAGGGTAGTAAAACACTGGAACAGGTCACCCAAAGAGGTGGTGCAATCTCCGTCCTTGGAGGTTTTCAAGACCCAGGTAGACAAAGCCTTGGCTGGGATGATCTTGTTGGGGCTGGCCGGCCTTAAGCAGGGGGTTGGACTAGATGTGACCTCCTGAGGTCCCTGCCACCCTCCGTTTCTGTGATTGTACGATATTCAACCCAAATCTCCCATTTTGCAGCTGATACCTGTTCTTTCTTGCCCTGTCCCCACCGGACGTGGAGGACGGCCATTACCCTTCCCAAAACAACCCGTGGAAAGGTGCCCTGTGCGTGTTCCCAACCGCGTCCCTGCATGGCTACTGCGTGCCAGCATCCCTCCCTCCTGCCATGGGCTACCGAGGGAGGCAGCTTACCTTTGCCTTTCCAGTGGGCATGCGAAGCAAAGCCTATGTGCCCGCCGTACTTGCGATTGAACTCCGCCATCAGGGCCTTGTAAGGGTTGCGGATGAGCAGGATGGCCGAGTCAAAGGACTCGATTTCCTTCTGGCCGCTCTCGTGGGTTTTGATGCAGATGGTCCTTCCGCTCCGCCAGTGATCTCTCTCGCCTTTGAACCCTTTCCAAGCCAAACAAACAAGAGAGACAAGCCCGGGAGCATAAGTACACGCGAAGACCCGAGGAGAGGGAAAGAAGAGAACAACGAGGCGGTGGAGGAGGAGCGGCGTGGGGGCAAATATCAGGCTGCAAAATATTTTGGGAGGAAAACAGCTGGCACGTTAAAATCCACTGGCACGCTCTTTCCAGATGGCAAGAACGTGTACGCTCGCATCTGGAGATGAGCAAGCCCATCGCATTCACGTCCTGCACAGCACAGCATGGGGATGCAACGCCACACGAGGACCAAGTGCTCTGCTTGCGGACACCTCGGCTCCAGGCCGGTGGCAGCCAGCAGAGCGTGTGGCCGCGTGCACAGGTACTCAACCTTTGGCTTCCCCCAGCATGCTATCAAACCTCCACAGCCCGCCTGTGCCGCCACGACTGCTTTTCTGCAGACCCAGCAGATGAAAAGCTGTATTAAATTGATAGCTATACAGTTAAACACACACCTATGGTGCATGATATAAGAAGAGGAGGGTACTGCCGGTACAAAAAATGACGAAATAAATTGCAACTCTTATCAGCGACATAAAATAAATTACCATGATGTTTCACCTGTACGGATAGAATATCACTGTAGAAATCTTTCTTTCTGAAGTTTCCATTTTCCCAATTTTATATATATTTAGTGATTACTTTTGCTTTACTTTGTGTGAGTAGCGGGCTGCCTGAGGCAACAGGCGGCACAAGGCCCATCCTCTCTGCATGCAATGCCGCTGGGCCAGACGGCCAGCAGCCGCTGGATGTGGACAGTGGTGGCCTTAGGGTTGTTGGGGCCCTGGGCAAGCGTCCTTTGGGGCCCCTTACGGGCTTAATCTTGATGACCTATGTATCGTGGATCTTTGTAATATTTTGGGGGGGAATTAGATAACTAATCAAGTGTTAAAATGCAAAGGAGACCCACTTCCTTGCAAAAATTTCCCCCTCCCAAAAATGGTTGCAAAAGTTTGGGGGCCCCTAAAGTGTGGGGCCCCAGGTGGTCACTGGTGCTACCTGGCAGGGCAGACCGGGCATGGGGCTCAGTGGCTCTGGCAGACCGGAGGTGCTAGGATGCTGTGTGGGCGCTGGTACAGTACAGCCTGGATTTTCATACCGGGATGGTCTGCCGCCCCCTTCATCCTCAGCTGGTTGCCGAATTAAAGACGAGCTGCTCAGCTGTCTGCTGTGGGGGGCCCTTCAGAGGTCACCGCTTCTCCCTGCACCTGGGCTTCCCCGGTGATCCTACGCCACTGTCCGCCGTGGCCATGCATGCCTCTGCTACTTTGCAAACCCTCATCATTGCAGGACTGTGACCCCGTGAAGAAACTCTCTTCTGCTGCATCACCTCACCGCACGCCATCGCTTTGCCTGGGCACCGCCGTCCACCAGCTGTAAGACTCCTTACATGGCATTTGCTCCAAACCCTCTTCTCTTGATGACCCAAGCTATGCTCACCCCACGCAAACCTGCCTGGACACCCCATCCCTTTCATTCGAGATGCCAGTCGTGGCAATGACCGACCGGCCGCTCTGCGTGAGAAAGAGATGCAGCACGTCTCAGTAAAAAAGGGGGAAATTTGGTGGCAGCAGATGATTCAAGCTAGCAGGAGAGATAAGATGGAAGTGGATGTCTGACATCAATTAGAGATGCATAATTTGCTCTCCTCGGTTACGCTGCACAATCTAGGTACATCGTGGCTAATCTACTAGTTGCCTGGATACATCCTTGGCCTTCTCCGATGAGCAGAAAGCCCAGAATAAACATGCAATAGTGTTTGATATTTAGCCAGCAGAACAAAATGTTTCAGATCATTAGTTCGTAGATTCTGGTGGCGTGTGATTTTTTTTTTTCTTTTTTCTTTTTTTAAACACGGCAGGATGAAGAAGTTTAAATACATTCCTCTAATGAACGAACGGACTCGAGAAGCGCTGCAGGCAGTGGGCAGAGGTGGTGAGAGGTGGGGACCCAGCAGGTACAGCTAAGTGCAGAGTTGCTGCCTGGGAAACTGTGCCGTGTTCATCTCTGCGTTGAATGAGCCTGGCCGGCATCTCGGAGCTGCTCCGTGATCCCTGTACCGAGTTTGCTCCTGTGCACTGCCCCCACTTTCCCACTCCCACCCCAGTCATTGCAGGCCGCGTAGCTGACTCAGCACGGCGCTGTAAGCTGGCAGGGGCAGGGAGTGCCTTTCTGCTCTGAGTTTGTACAGCACCTTGCACCAAAGGATACTACTGCAATACACGATGGGAAGAGTCCTTTTTGTGTCTGGCACTCATTAGCACGTGGGAATTGCCACGGCAGATAACGGTGGTGGCTCTTGGCCCGTACCTCCTCTCCAGCAGCAGCTGGCACTGAGCCCGCTATCGCATGCCTGCAAGGTAAACGTCCCACCCCTGACACCAGAGGGCACGTGCAGGTGTGCTAATTACCCGGCGAGAAGGCCAAGTGACACTCAGCAGCACTCATTAGCCCACACAACCATGGCTTCGGTGCTTCCGGCTGAGCAGGCAGCATGGCCTGCTTGAAGACACCACTGCTGGGCATGGCAGACCTGGCCTTGGGGATAGCAGGATGAGACGAACGGGTCTTGTTGTCTGGCTCGGGGGTTTGCATGCTGAGCTAGCGATGGGAGCGTTGTGAGTACCCTTGTTGCCAAGAAAGATAACGGCATCCCGGGCTGCGCTGGCAGGTGTGTCGCCGGTGGGTCAAGGGAAGTGATTCTTCCCCTCTATTCTGCACTGGAGAGGCCGCCTCTGGAGCGCTTTGTCCGGTGTTGGGCCCCTGCTATAGAAAGGATGTGGACACATTGGAGAGAGTGCAGCAGACGGCAACAAAAATAGTTGGGGGGCTGGGGGACATGACTGATAAGGAGGGGCTGGGGGCTGGGGCTTATTTAATCTAGGGAAGAAGAGACTGAGAGGAGAGACTTAATAGCAACCTTCCCCTCCCTGCAGGTGGGCTGCAAAGAGGATGGAGCTGGGCTGGTCTCAGTGGGGGCAGACGACAGGACAAGGAGCAATGGGCGCAGGTTGCAGCAAGGGCAGTTTAGATTAGATAATAGGAAGAAGTTTCTCACCAGGAGGGTAGTAAAACACTAAACAAGTTGCCCAGAGAGGTGGTGGGATCTCCATCCTTGGAGGTTTTCAAGGGCTGGCTAGGCAAAACTATGGCTGGGATGATGTAGTTGGGGCTGGTCCTGTTTTGAGCAGGGGGTTGGACTAGATGTGACCCTGAATTTTTGATGATCGCGTGATATGCGCAGCAAGACCTGAGTTAGGCATTGATGAATTAACTTATCACTGTGGAGTTCCCCCCTGTATTAGAGCTGGCTTTATGACCGTTTCCTTCTCTTTTCAAAAGTCTCTTGTTAAGACATACTGTAGTATTTAATCCTGGAGGCCGCTGCTAGTCAAGTAAACCGCGAAGTCCTCCTTACGTCCTACCGCAATGATCTTCACCGGGTAATACCGGCGCATCTGGAAACTCCTCTTCTGTGAGGACAGCTCCCCATGGTCCCAGCTTGCCTCCGAAGACGCCACTTCTCCCCCTCCGCCCACCCCTGCGCTGAGCCCGGCTGTGGCTCTTTGTAATTCCAGCCAAGTCGTATTGCCGGCATTTCCACCACGGGGGGAGCATGGCTGCTGGTCCTCTGGGGACCTCACAGGGCAAGGAGGGGGCAAAGAGGAAAATATTTACTCTGTAAATAATTTCTCCATGTCACAGAGGAACAAAAGATGGATATCCACTGAAATCATTCAGCCCAAGGAGAAACATGCTCAGCGAATCAAGCAGCAGCAGCAAGCGGACTTTACACGTCTCCTCAGGAGCTGACAGTCTGCCGGTATTATTCTGCTAAGCCACCGTGCCTGCCCTAAGCAACAACACTTGCTCTGAAAAAGTCTAATTTGTAAGAGAGAGATTGGCCTCTTAGAGCACAAGGCCAAGAGGATTTGCTGCATTTAGAAAGCAGATATATTCTTATTTGGAGGAGCATGTATTCTGCTAGACAGGCCTGTTTTGTGGCGGTAGAAGAGTGAGCTGGCTGGCATAAAAAATGCAAATAGATCTGCATCCTTGCTCAAATCTCAGTCTTGACTATAACTGTTCCCCCATCTGAATAATAATAATAATAATAATAATAATAATAATAATAATAATAATAAAAAAATGGGTAGATAGATAACTTGTCCTCTGATTCCTTTCCCTTTTTGTGCATTTGCAAGACTAGAATGAACAGAGCTGGCCACGTTCAAATAAAATTCGATATGCCCCCTTTTCCATCTGCCATTCATCCATCATCAGTCCTCTCTTGAATGCAAACCCCCTGTATTGCCACAGCACCTGGGAGCCCGAGTCACGGGTGGTGGGGTTTTTAGCTGCATTTTAGCAGCTCATTGCGTTCACTCCCTTAAAACATTCGGCTTCAAGCGTGTCCTCAGATTCTGCTAAGCATCTGAAACATCTTAAAATGAGGATCCTTTTCCCTGTGCCAGGCTAGGCACCCCGAAGAGTGCCAGATGCATACAGCTGTTTTGGGCTGGGGAGATGATCAGCAGTGCAATGCTCCTGATATTTTTTCAAGAGGCTTGAAAGCACAGCAACAGGGGGACGGCCTAGCTCCTGTTTAATTCCTGCAGGGCTAGCCGGACGGCAGTTTTATTGGGCACGCTCTCTCTTATTTTGTCACTAGGCATCTGTGCTATTTTAGGTTCTCAGTTTGTGCCTCCTGGAGCCTCGCTGTCAAATCCATGCAAGTCAACCCTTTGCATTCCCTTTATCTGACAGTTAATGCAGGATGACGGCGCTTTCTAGGCATGGGCAGCCCGCGTGCGGCTTGGCTTTGCTGTATCATTAAGCTAACTCTCTGCAGTTTAGCTCAGTGCCTGGGAGATTATCTCTGATTGATTGATGCAACGGTGCTTTCTTTGTGAGGCTGGGTCTGGTTACTGAAGGTGTCTGGTCTTCTCTCGGAGGACGGATATTGTTAACTGCACTGGCTTACTCGCCTCCAAAAGTTATTAAATCAAAAGGCCTCTAATGAGATGAGAATTTAAAGGGTAACCAACCCAAATCAACATGCGAGCAGGGACACGTTAAACGACAGATATCCTCAACAGCATGATAAGACTGGACGCAACAAGGGGGCAAAATATCCAGTTAAGGGAATTTCAGTTGGTCTGATAAAAGACGTCAGGTTCACCCAAACAGACCCTCTTGCCAGGACTCTCCATTGTTAAGACCCAGGTTTGACTGCAACCAAAATCCAGCGGCTCTGAGCAAGGCTTAAAAAACTCATCTGAAATACAGACGCGCGTGGAAATCTTGGGAAGGATGCAGAGATTGTTAAAATATGATAAATATTGAGCAATTTGCACCCCGATCTCTGGTAGGAAGTCTCAATCACTTCCACGGGTCAGAAACAACAGGCATAAGGCAGTTTTCCCATAAACTTTCCAAAAATGACGGGCGTAACATCAGTTTTCCCGTAAACTTCCCATGCAGAAGAGAATGTGCTAAGAAATGAGTCTGCCTAAGCAAGAGGCAGTGCGAACGACTCGCCATCTGCCCTCTGAGTTTCCCTTCTTCCTGGGAGAAAATAGCTCACGCCCGACATGGTATACGTCCCCTGGCATGCTGGCACAACAGCAGTACCCGGCATATTAAAAGTCAAACACCCACTGGAGCCTAGTGGGTCACGCCACAATGGTTTTTAGAGCCCCTGGCACCCAAGAGAGATGTGGCCGGCATCCCCGGAGTGGCCTGTTCTCAGCCAGTTGACTGACCCTAGCACGAGGGTCAAAATCGTGCCTCTGGAGTTGCAGCAAGATGCCAGAACTCGGTCCTCGCACTCAAACCAGGCAACAAGCTAGGACTGCCCCCATGCCCGATTCATCCCGCTCGGCTGCCCCGCGGGAACGTCCTCCTCACGCTCTAGAGCAACTGCACTGGGTTAAACTCTCACCCTGTGGGTTTTCATCACTGGGTGTTTGTGCCCGAACGCTTGCAAAGAACAATTTTTCCAACTATTTGGTTGGTCTAATAAAAGATATCCCATTTACCCAAACAGCCTTGTCTGCCCGTGTCCTGAGACCAGCATGGCTACAACCTACACCCCCATCAGCGGGAAGGGAACTTGGCCCATCCACCCCCTTTGCTCTTTTGCTCTTTACTGTATTTTCCCTTCCCTTGTCACAGTGGGCTATTTCTAAATTTCGGTTGCCTCCCCTCCTTTTTTTCTGCAGCCCTTGAAAGTGTCACTTCTGCTTACGGTGGCCTCTCCAGAGATGGCCAAAGATCCTGTCCGTGACTTATCCCTTCTCACCTTTGTTGTAGAGTGATCCATCAAAGTAATAGCTCCCAGTGTAGAAGCCGGTCGCCAGCTCGATGAGGTGGCGCGCCCAAGTATTGCCTGCTCCAGGGAAGCTTGCCAAGGCTATGAATTGTTTGGCTCGAGTGGGTAAAAACCTTCTATCCATACAGCGGTTGTCTGAAAAAGGTTAAAAATAGAAGATGCATCAGGGGGCCGTGCATAAGATCTCTAAGTTGAGAAGAGGTAACAGGGCTTTCCGAGCCTGACATGGTGCAGAAAGAGATATTAAAACATGCTCATTCAGTGCATTTGATCCACAACATCCACTGTGGGGTCTGAGAGCAATGGAGTCCTTCCAACCCCTTTCATGGCAGGATTTGCAAACCCAGTAGCTCTAGGAGGGAGCGGGGCTGGGTATCTTGTTCCTTATGAATGGGGCAGGATGACATGGTTGCCTATGACAGCAGGGGTCTAGGCATGATGGCCTTGTCTCTTCCTCCTGTCCTGTTCCCTATGTCTCTGCTCCTAAACCCTGCTGGGACTGCAGAACTATCCTCTGGCTGCTTCGGATTGGTTTCACTGTACAAATATAAAAGGAAACGATGGTTTCCCGGAGGATCTCGCATGCAGACTTCAAAGCCCTGCTACAAACATCAGCCGGCATCAAGACACGCGGACTCCAGCCCGCTCCCCAGCAGCGCTGAGTCGGGACTCGTCCTTGGCACAGAAATCTCTGCACCGAAGCCAGACACATGCCTTGTCCCTGCTGGGTGCCCGGCACTGCGCGACCTTACAGTGAAGGGGATCTGCGCGGATACGTGACAGTCCAAGAGAAACAGGGGCCGTATACCTAATCCGAGTGTACTCTTCCTATGTGTGTGTTCATCTGCCTGGGCACATGCAGTTTGCACGTGCATTTGCACAGCAGCATCTGACAACAACCGTGTTCATGCTGACTCTGGCGATCTGGCCCTTTTCCTTGGTTGTTCTCTTGGGGGATTTCATTTTGCAGCCTTGAAGACAGGCTGGCTGAGCTAAAGCAGCACAGTTGGCAGAAACAATAGATTCCCACCCTGTATCATCCTTCAGCGATGAAAGGCACCCGCTTCTCATTCCCACACTGCAACAGGGAGTCCACGGGGCTGCTTGCCTGGCAGAGCCATCTGAATTGAGCATGCAGGTCCAGTTTGGCTGTCCACAAAGAAGGAGGTGGATGCCATATTCCAACAGACAGGGAGCAACCCAGGAGATTATATCACCGTCTACCATGGCGCGGTAGACGGCCTCTTATTCTCCTTCTATCTTCATTTTTCCTCGATGATAAAGAGGCAAGCCAAGGGATGGTTAGGTTTACTAGAAAGAAACCGGGTCAGTTCCTCGAGGTTTCGTGCCGTCTCCTGGGGAAGATGCTGCGGCAATGGAGAATGAGATGGCTGTAGTATGGAAAAGTCTTGTTCCAAACCCTGTTTCAAGACTGGAGAAAGACTGAAATATGCTGGCAAAGCGGGGAAAAGAGCTGCATGTGTCCTCTTACCACGATGCTCTAACTGGATACGGCTGCACCGGTTCAGTTCAGGCTTTCTAGGAGCAGAAGAAAAATGAAGGTCGGCTCAGACTGGTGAAAGGATTGCAGCACGCTCAGGAAATGAATGCAGCAGTAGGTTTGTGTGTGTGGCTTTCCATCTGGCCAGATCCAGCTGCGCTTAGCTGTGAGTTCACAGCACAAGGCGGCATGGCTAGATATCAGATGCTTAGTGCTGTTGGATTAGACATGGATTACAGATTTTGCATTGATTCGTCATTACGCCCTGTGGCCGAATCTCTCTGAATCGACTTTAAATCTTTTCCGAATCGATTCGGAAAAGCAATTCAAATCTCCGAATCAAATCGGCCGAATCTGAATCGAATAGTTGCCTATTCATGCAGGCCTACCGCTTGGGTGTTCCCAGACTATCCATGGCTACTCCAATAACCAAATGAACACTTCTTCCAATAAGTAGATTGCAAAAGGCAGCATTGATGAGCTGCAAGAATCGTCTCCAGGGTGCCGCTGCTTCATTCAGGCGGACGATGGAGTAGACTTCGAAGTGATGGCTGTGATGAGATTCTGTCTTCCCACCTGTTGGGCTTTCAGTCGCTGAAGTGGGTGATTCCCACTTCCCAGCTTCTGCCGAATGCAAAGCTCTAATTGACTTGTCATTTTCCAGCCTCAGAAAACGGGGCATTTGTATTATTGCAGAATCACACTTATACGGTTCCTAGGTAGGGTGGGTACCTACACTTACCCTTCTCTCCTGTCCTAATTATTGCAATAATAAAAAAAAAAAAAATGCATGTTTAGCACAGCCTCAGAGAAGAGCAGAACAGAATAGCTTAAAATAAAATACTATGAAATGACACGGTTTGAATGCTGAAGCCAATTAATGTGGGCTGTCTGGCCCTCTCTCCCGCCAATATCCAAATGCGCTTCCTTGCAAGAATGTTAATGCCAGCGCTATGAGAGTTTTGCAGATTAGTGGACAATAGGATGAGGAGCGTATGATGTATCCACCGCGGTGCAAACTGCGAAATGTAGTAAACAATTCATGCTGGCAAAGTACATTGAGCTGCTTGGATAGAGACGTGCAAAAGGTTAACGCAGGCATCTTCACTCTATTTTGTTTTCTAGCATCATTTAAACCTGCTTGAGATCTCCCTCTAGGAGCTTTTGTTGAAGACAGTGGGGCTGGGGGCAAAAAGTAACCATGTTACTGCAAAGAGACAGCAGGTAGTAATGCCCTGGAAATTCAGACTTTCCTTTGGGCCGTCATGAGAGCGATAAAAAGGCAGGGCTTTGAAGTGGCATTTGAGACTTCCTTTCGGCTTACTCAGCTCGTTCTTGGAACAATCCTGACTGGGCTCGTCTACACATTCATTAATGCACCTTAGGTACCGTGCATTTAGTTTAGTGCTTGCTTAATAAAGTACTAACTAAATACACAGCAGCTAGAGTTACTGCACAGTAGCACCGGCACATGCTTACTTGTGCATTAGCCTAATAACACTACGCAGTAGGTTATTAGCACAGTTTTTAACTGCTGCGCAGTGTGATTAAGCTAACGCACAGTGTAGATGTGCCCACGGAGGTGGTTGGAAAGGAGGTCAGGATGAGAGTCACCTTGGAGAATGAGTCTGGGAGTTTCACATTTCCTTTTAACTTCCTGTCCTGGCCTTTTCCTTTCTTACCCTTTGACCACAGTCTTCCAGTCCCAGGTAATGACCGTAGGCATCTCCTTTCAGCTGTGCTGCTGTCCCTGAGTTTGCAAGAACCCCCTGTCTGGACATATTGCCACCCCCTTGCCGGAAGAGCGCTGCATTCTTGCTGTTTTCCAGCAAACAACTTCATGCCTGTATCCACCATTGGGATAGGATCACCCAGCAGAGATAGGTAGGTAGCTTGAAGTGACCTCTTTCTATGATGGTTTCAATCCTACCTCCTCTTTGAAACCGATTCTCAAGCGTCGATGTGTTCAAGCATGCCGTTGGGAGGCCTTACACTTCCTAGCTCAGGCTGCTTTTGGAGAGGGTACCAACGTTTCGCCCTTTTCCAGTGATTTCACCACCCTGTATTGGTTACTGCCCCCTGACAACACCCGGTGAGGCCAAGGGGCACGAAGCATTTGGGTGGCTTGTACAGCGAGCCAGCAGCTGCACTTAGGTGGGAGCTAACTGCCGGTCTCCAGCTTTTCTTACTAGCTATGCACCTCCCAAGAGGAGAAAAATACAGTTACCCCGAGCTGGAAGAAGCAGAACTTTATAGCTTTCCATGGTGCTTTGCCAGTGACAAATGAAAAGCATGGTCACAGGCCAAAGCTATAGGCGCTCCAAAGGGGTGGGTAGGACGTAAAGGGACGGGGATCCAAAGCAAAGGCAGGGGGTGAGGAGTGCTACATAGGAAGGGAGTGAGGAGCCTAATGTTTTGGGACACAGCATGCTCCTGCAGAGAGATGGGCTTGGTTATATCCTTGCTTTCACGCGTCTGAGTACACCTTGACAGACGGCGGTGCCCTTCCGACAGGCCAGCGGGGAAGAGCGGGTGAAAAAGCCCTGTGAAGGCAGACCAGGGACACCGCTTTCCCTCCACGAGCAGTGGCTCTGGCCTGCAACTTGATGGTGACAAAAAAGAAAAAGAAGGAAGAAAGAGAGAAAGAAAGAAAGAAAGAAAGAAATCTGCTGAAGGCAGATGGCAAACTGTTATTTCCTGTGCCTGATTTAAGCAGTAATTACAGCTGTTTGTTCAGAGGAGGATTTATTTCCTGGGAAATTAAAATAAATGGTAATTTTTAATGAAAGCCGAATGGATGGTTGGAAACCGATGTTATTTTATCCGGGACAAACTGAGGTTTGGGTCATCATGCGTGCCGGGGTGAATTTAAACACTGGCAGCAAAGCTGAACGTGCACCCAGGGGTATGAGGTGCGTCTCCTTCCCCGCCGACAGCTGGCCCGGAGGGCAGGTCTGCGCAGAAAGTGCACCGGGGAAGAGGAACGAGGTCGCGCCGTGCTGCTCAGCAAAGACCCCAGAGCACTTGCAATGGAGCTGGGATCACAACTCAAGATTTCATCAAGGGAAAGATTTCCCGGCGGAGGTGCTGGGGGGGAACGGCCTCCCCGACGGGCGTGCAGCAAGCAGGCTGGGTAGCTCACAAGAGGTAAGAAATAACCTTACAGGACGATTTGCCGCGTGACAGGTCTAGTTGAGCGGGCTCGTGCCCACCCCACGCAGGTGCGAGGTTGCACCAGGCATTGCTCCTTCTGCAGGAGGAGGGCCGCGGCCGGCGCGTCCTGGGAACCTCCCAGAGCAAACCAGCCCCGCGAGCGGGATGCCGGGTACCTTGCACTTGTGTCTGGTAGACGATGAAGTACTCGGCCGTCCCACAGCTCTCAAAATCCTCGCCGGTGCATTTCTGGGCGCACAGCTGCTCGTCCTCACGCTCGTGCAGGGTGAAGAGCGTGGTGGGGAAGCCGCAGTGGCAGGAGGTCCCCGCGAGGGCCGACAGCGGGTATTCCTGCGGGGAGCAAGAGATGGAGCATTTGAGCCCGAGTGAGATGTGCACCCCTGCAACCTGGGCCCGCGGCCCCAAGCTATGAGGGAAGGCCCAATCTCGCTAGCCCTTCCCACTTAACCCTAGGGTGACAGCTGACCCTAGGGGTCTAGTTCCCTTTAATTCTCCTGCCTCTAATGGTTCCCAAAGGAGCCGCTGTGGCGGCTCGAGCCCTTTGGGGGACTTTGACCTGGGTTTCTCAGCTCAGCTGCAACTGGCTCTTCCAACCCTACCGCCCAAGGCACGCAGCAGGCATCTCTGGGCACCCAACAGCTGCAGCACGTGAACGTGGAGCTGGGCTGATCTCAGTGGGGGCAGACGACAGGACAAGGAGCAATGGGCTCAAGTTGCAGCCAGGGAGGTTGAGGTTGGATATTAGGAAAAAGTTTCTCACGAGGAGGGTGGTGAAGCACTGGGATAAGCTACCCAGAGGTGCTGTGGAGTCTCCATCCTTGGAGGTTTTTAAGCCGTGGCTAAACAAAGCTTTGTCTGGGATGACGTAGTTAGGGATGGTCCTGCTTGGAGCGTGTAGTTAGATGGGACCTCCTGAAGTCCCTCCCAAAACTCACTTTCTATGACTCTTTGAGCCATGGGAGCAGCCTGGCTGGTGCACAGACAGGGCAGCTGTCCCTTCCCTCTCCACCCTGGCTGTGTTGTGTCCCCAGTCCTGTGTGTGGGTGGGAAATCTCTGGCCCTCATCACTGTACGGTCCAGGCACGTCCCCGTCTGATCTGCACGTCTCCTCCCGCGGCTGCCCGAGCTGTGCGTCCCCGCTCACGGGCCGGTACCACGGAGAGGACGCTTGCTACCGAGAGCAGCAAAAGCAGGATGTCCTGCCTCTGTTCCCTACCCCTTGCAAGTCGGTCCTCCCCGCCTGTCCCAGCTGGACCCCCCCGGCTGCCTGCCAGGGCCATGCTTTGAAGAGCCCCCTTTTTTCCTTCTAACTGCGGGGAGGGAAGGCGAGTACACATCCGCTGCTCCTTTGCATTAAAAAGACACAAAATCTCCCCCCGTAAGCTACTCCCGCGCCTCTTCTTTGGCTCCGTGCAAGCTAAGGAAGGTGTGCGGCGCTCCGTCCACACGGCCCATCCCGCGGGCAGAGTCGCGTCGCCGTCACCACCCCGGACCGAGCCCAGCCGCGAGGCTCTGCGCCGCCTCGCTGGCCAGCAGGAAGGGAAAAAAGAAAAAGAAACCTCCCAGATTTCTATCATTTCCCGCATCCCCTCGCTCAGCCGTGGTCCTGCATTGCAAAAACGCCGGCGTGGAAATTGCTGAGCCATTTGCTAGCGCGGGGTGTAATATATCTGGAGCTATGATGCTCCTCTTAAAATCATGGCCTGCTACAGCTCTGGTAATTTGTGAGTTTGTCACCCGGAGTAAGGTTACTAAAAGCCCATAGACTGCATCTTCGGTGACCTCATTTGGATTTTAAAGTACAGAGTTATGAGGGAACATTCAGGGAGTGACAGGCAATTTAACAGCCGGGGCTGCGGCAACGCTGGGTTAATCAAGGGGCTCCACACACAGGCTTTTATTTACATCTCCCCGAGCCCAGCTCTCCAGGGAGCGGCGAGGAAGCAGGGCCGAGGCGCGGCGCTGCGGCTCGTATTTAACCGATGTGACAGAGAGCAGGCAACCTAATGGCTTTCGGCGGGGCTGTCGAGGGAGCCCGCAGCGCCGTACAGCCGGGGAAAGCACCTCTGTTTCTGATGTGTGGTTTGGGGGGGGGAAATCTTCCAGTGCATTTGAGCTGCCGGACGCAGGAAGCCCAAGCAGGCTCCAAATCCCTTCCCTTCCTTTCTGCCAGCATCTGTTCGAGCGGCCTGCAACACGGGGCGGACGTCGTGCAGCACCGGAGCCGTGCCGGCACCCGGGCATAGTGCTGTGCCTGCCGGGGTATAGCTCGGGGGAAGTCTCCCGGTGCGGGTGCACGGTGCCGTCTGGACTGCTCTGCAGGGGCTCTCGTGTTTGCACGTCTCGCCTGGGGGATCTCTGGACGTGCTCTGTGACCTTACAGCAGGGAGACCTCCAGGGTCACTGGATGCAGGGCCGCAGGCTGTGGCTGCGATTTAAGCCTGAGCTTCCTGAAACGGGCCTCTCCAAGACTAGGGGGTTTCCTGGGTGTGAAGCAACCCAGTAAAATGCCAGCGCCTCATTTCAAATTCCCCCAGAGGCAGGTGCTCCTCTGGAGCTCCTTGTCTGAGAGCACCCTACTCTTTCGGGTCGCGCCCGAAGCTCTCTGCGTCCCTGCTAATTGCAGACCTGGACGCTGTTTGCAAGATCACTACTGTAGGGGCACCTGAATTAGTTTCCAAAATGGCCTTTGGCTTTTCTGTGATTCATATCTGCAGCCGTCCGCGCCATCGCAGAAATGAGCCATCGTCGTGCTCCAGGGCGTGAGCTGCCAGTGCAGCTGCGGTGAAGAGGGAATCTGCCCTTCCCCTTCCCGCCATCGCACAATTTACGGCTCCCTCCCATGCATTTCGCATCATATTGCATCAAACACAGGCAAAACCCAGCTAGGGCTCTCAGGTCACAAGTTGAGGGAAGTTACTACAGCATCGTGAAAGTCCGGGGCCGGTGGCAGATCTTGCCGCTAGCGGGCCCAAAGGTCCTGCTCTGCCACTGCTCAACAAGACCCTTGGCGAGTGTGCAGTCTGGGCCGGAGAGATGCCCTCCCCACCCCCGCCCAAAAGCCAAATCCTTAGCTGGGGCCACGGGGTGTAGACCCATCTAGCTTCAGTGTTACCCCACGGGAAGAGGAAGGTGGAAGAGAAGGTGTAACCCATGCATGCTCCACCAAGTCATGAAGGTAGGACCTCAGAAACCTGATGGAAAGGGACTCTAAGAAGCTGATGGTGTTGAAGCAGCCGGCCAAGTGGGGCAATGCCTTGTCAGCTCAGCGGGGACCCGTCTTCGCCGGGGCAGGAGCTGCTCACGGTATGTTTTCAAGATGCTGGGCAACAGAAAACATGAGCTTTCCTTCAGCCTCACTCCTGTGTTGGGACATGACCAAGTCTTCCTCGAGGATGAGCTGATAACTTAAATCCTTCTCCCCACCTTCCTGTCTCTGGGTCTTGCATATGAAGTAGAAAAGAGACCCAGTCTTTCCTTTCTTCTAGGGCCCCGCTGGCTCTTACCCTTCACGGGACTCTGTAGGGACACTCTCCTCCTCATTTCTCCGACCCCACTTTTTCCACCATCTCAGTCCCCCTCCCACGCCTACCACGGCCTCTCCACCGAGACCTTTTTCTTTGATCCTTCCATTCGGACGCACCGGCAAGGGAGGTGGCAGGGAGCACCTACTCCTACACCCTGTTGAGTGTTAGGAGCACAGGATGGAGCTGACACCGCCCCAGATGCTCAGCTAACGTCCACCAGCATCACTCCATCGGCTTGAATGAACTGGTGATCATTTGTACCAGCTGAGACCTTGACCTCCTCGTTTTCATGTGGGAAGCAATCGCTGTTGTTTCATAGAGTTCACAGACATTAGGGCTGGAAGGGACCTCACAAGATCATCGGGTCCAGCCTCCGCCCAGGGGGCAGGCAGTCAACTGGGGTCAGATGAGCATCCAGGCATTTCTTGAACATATCCAGAGCAGGTACTCGCAGCGGTGCAGTCAAAGCTGGCCACCACCGGTGCAGAATTACAAAAACCTTCCTCTGAATCTGTGAAAGGCTTGTCAGGCTGCTCCAGGTAAAGCTTCGGTCAGGGGATAACACCCAGGCAGCTCATAGAGGAAGTGAAAGGGGAGAAGTTGTAGCATTGCTACCTTACTGATGGGTAAGCGTTCTTTTTTATGGTGCAAAGGTAGGCTGTGAATGGTGCTGGTTGTAGTTCGGCTACATGTTGTTATAGGTAACCGGATTAAAATCAATCTGCTGTGATTTCTATTATTATTATTAATATTATTAATATTATTATTATTATTATATTATTATTATTATTCAGAGGCCAAGGCTGAGCCATGAGAAGACCCTAAATCAGGTCCTCTCTGGTTCACCCCAGTTGTGACTGGGCTCTAAGGGGTTACCCCTGCTAGCTGGAGGTCGTGTGTCAGCTCAGAGGCCCGTCCACGTCAGGGGATACCCGGGTGGGCTTTACACTTACCTTTCCAGTGCAGAAGTCCACGCACTTGTCGACCGACATGTTGAGCATCACCTGGCTCACAGGCAAAGCTATGGAGGTGTTGTCCGGCCTGCGGAAGCATCCGCGGAAGATCGCGCTGCCGTCTGGAACGGAAAGGGCGTCACTGAGCAGAGGCGAGGCGAGGCGAGGCGAGGCTGCAGCTCGCGGGGGACCGTGGCGCGGCGCTAGCGCTATGCGGATGGATGCGAGGGCTCTCTGTCACCCCCCCAACCTGCTTGCCACCCTTCTGGCTTTGCAGCTTCAAAGTGCCCCGTCTTCCCCCCGCAGCCCGCCGGAGGGTGGCAGACAGCTGTCATTCACTCCAAGCCCACGCATGCCCCAGCACCTAGTTTTAGGGCCGCTGGTCAGCTATGACGGAGCACAAAGCCACCTCGGGCGGAACTGATGCCTAGGGGACTCTCCATCACTGGCGGTGGCCGGGAAGGGCTGGACCGCCACCGGCCAGGGATGATGTAGGCACAGCTGTGCCTATGTCCTGCTACAGGGGTTTCCCAGGCTTCTGGGCTGTGCTGGCTGTCCCCTCCCCTGCTTTCTGCTGCACGTGCCAGGGGGGCTGCACCTTCCTCAAAGGCACTGGGTGTTGGCTGCGGCAATTTTGACTGCCAGTGCTCCTGCTGGGAGTAAAACCAGGAGGGTCCTGGCTAGAGGGTCTCGCCCCTCCATTCAGGGTCAGACCTGTGCCATATTTAGGGTCAGGGAGGAATTTTACCCCATGGTCAGATTGGTATAAACCGGGGGGGGTTGCCTTACTCCCTAGTGCGGGGCACGGACCTCTTCCTGGGGTCTCCCAAGGGTACACCGGCAACCTTTTACAGAAGCAGGACGTGGCCGCTGCGGTTCCCCTGCTCCATCTGTGGCAGGGTCGGGTGTGCGTCAGGGTTGCTCGCGGGATTACGGTGAGGTTAGAGCATGGGTTTGCACAGGATGGTTTGGGCAGGGCTGATCCTGCCTCAGAACGAGACGCCACCTCTGCAGCCAGCCCCACTTCTCCATGACGCGCGGCTCTGAGCGACGGAGGGACCGGCACCGACTGCACGACCTCGGCCCACAGCACCAAGCCACGCGCTACGTGGTCTCGCCGCTGCAGGGATTAAAAAAGCGCCCTTCCCTAGTTTTCAGACAACGATCCTTCTTTCCAGACAACTCTAACTTAAAAAAGCCTCTGGCCAAGCCAGGGATCCAATCTGAACCAGAGGCAATTAATTTTACTCTGAGAAAGGACCTGGAACGTCACCGAGAGAAACAGTCTTTGCTGACTTGAGCAAAAAAACCCCCCAGCGGAAGCACAGCAGCCACACGTCGGCCCTGACAGGTTATCCGGCAATGGCACAGTGACGCGCGCTCGCGCCGACAGCCTCCCTGAAGAGCCCGATCGCTGACGAATGCCTCATCCTCGCTCCTTCCAGGCACGCATTTCTTCTTCTCTCGTTAGACGGGGGAGCAAGGAGCCTCCTGATTATGTCCTGGCGTTTCCAGATGTTGGTTCCCTCCACTCGGTCGTGCTCCTGGCTGGTTTTTTCCTCCCCTTCGTCCTAGTTCAAACATTGCAAAAGCCGTTCTGGAGGAGGAAGGTGCAATTCCCCGGGCACCAAGCTGGTCCATGCTTTGGCCGTGTCTATAGCACACTTGGCTCACAACTGATCCCTATCCCTTGCCCGGGGCGGGTGAAGATCCATGCCTTTTTATTTTTAAGTCCTTCACAGCCCCTTCATCAGGTTGATTTTCTCCCCTCTTCTCTCTCTGAGCAGTGTTTGTACTCCCCAGCATTCGCTGCGCCTGCTTTTAACCCTCTGCTGCTTATTCCTTTAAAATGTTTGTGGTTTTCTATCGGCACAATGATGCCAGTGGCTTGCTGGGGCTTATCAACACTGTTTCCTGCAAGCATAGGTGAATTTTGCCAGCTCTGAAAAGAGGCGAATCCACCCTTAGCCCTGGAAATCGGTTTCCAAGTGATGAGGAATTAGAAAAGCACAGGGCTGCCTGGCAGCAGGAATGTCTGTGCTGTTTTGTGTGCGCTGAAATATGCTTTTAAAAACACTCTGGAACGGGGCCGCGGTCTCACAACTGGATTAGCAATTGAAGCGGCGATCTTCACCTGGGAAAATGCACATTAGGCCGCGGACGGTGTACCTTGGCCCTCTCACTTCTCACTGTTTCCTGTCTGGTTTGAATGCCAGCATTATGCCACTCTAATCCAATCAGCGAATCCATTTGTTCTGACCTTTGGAGAGAATAGCGGGGCCTTTTAACTGAAGTTTGAGCAGCAGCTCCTGGAAAAGTGAATTTCACAGTGCCCTGCGTTAAATGTCAGGATTGTGGCGGCGAGAGACGTACCATCTGTTTGAGCAGGCTTGGTTCAGAGAAGAGCAAACTTCTGCAGAGGTCAGCAGCGAGGGAGCCGGCACAGACCGAGGGGCAGATCGCGGGAGAGCGTCTTGCGTTCGGGAGAAGGCCCCATCGTAGCGTCCCGGATAACGCGGGTTACGGACGTCCGCACGCCTGCAGAGCAGCTGCCCGGCTTCAGACCGATGGGACTTCGGGTTGAGATGAAGACAAAGCAAAGGGAACGAACGCAAGTAAGTCAGACTAAAAAGGTGTCCCTGAAACAGGTGACGACGGGTCCGGAAACAAACTGGCTGCTGGTTTAGAGGTGTAACCGTGCAGGACCCGGGTGGGCAAGGAGCCGAGACACCCTGCAGCATAAGGCAGCGTTACAGCGGTAACTGCCCGTGCCCGCACTCCCGCCGCGCGGCGGGCAGAAGTTGATGGCAACCCGCTGCAGGACCGTACCTGCCGCCGAGCCCGCTAGTGTCCCAGTGCGTGCCGGCAGCACGCTCTGGGAGCTCTCCGTTTTCCCCGTCCTTCTCCCAGAGCAGTTTTGGGGAGGCATTTGCATTTTTCTAATGCGATTTCTTGCACGCTCTCCCATGGGACAGGCTGGCGACCGGGAAAAAAACCGAATACCCAGCCAGGTATCTTAGCGACTTCCAAGGATCACTGTAAATGTTCCTCTGCCTGACTGCAGAGCTTCACTCTCCCTTTGACATTTAAGTACCTGCTAATGAGCCCCACCAGTCTTTGGGTTTGAAAGATGAGGGAAGGCGGAATCCAATGAATACAGAATTACAGGCGAGATTCACAAAAGCCTTTGCAAAGCCAGGAGAAGATCAAAACCCTATTTCTGACTCATTAGAGAGGGACTCGGCATTCACGGATGCCTCTTCCTTTCTCCCTGGCTCTTTTTTCCCCTTTGTCGGGGTGTGCTACACTTAATCCAACTGTCCAAAGCACTTAATAAGGAGACACCTCCTCCATTCACAGTGTAGGCTCCACCTGCCAAGCGGGTGACTGTTCCCGTGAAGGGGCTTTCCAGCCACCGAAGGGACCCACCAACGTCACCTCGCCATAGGGACGGGGGAACAAGCTAGTTCCCGGGACACCGGCTGAAGGCACGAGCAGGTTTCTGGGCAAGGCCTGGTAGTTTCATAGACACCAGGGCTGGAAGGGACCTCGGGAGATCATCGAGTCCAGCCCCCTGCCCAAAGGGCAGGAAGTCAGCTGGGGTCATAGGATCCCAGCAAGATAAGCATCCAATTTACTCTCGAAGGTGTTCAGTGTAGGTGCTTGAACCACCTCCGCTGGCAGACTGCTCCAGACCTTGGGGGCTCGGACAGTAAAGAAACTCTTCCTTATGTCCAGCCTGAAACGGTCTTGCAGGAGTTTGTGACCGTTCGACCTCGTCATCCCTTGGGGCGCTCTGGTGAACAGACGTTCCCCCAGATCCTGGTGGTCACCCCTGAGAAACTTATAGGTGGCCATCAGATCACCCCTGAGCCTGCGCTTTTCCAGGCTAAAGAGTCCCATGGCTCTCAGCCTGTCATCGTAAGATCTGTTTTCCTGACCTCTGATCATGCGCGTGGCTCTCCTCTGGACTCTCTCAAGCTTCTCCACATCCTTTTTGAATTGTGGAGCCCAAAACTGGACGCAGTACTCCAGCTGCGGCCTCACCAAGGCCGAGTACAAGGGGAGAATGACGTCCCGGGATTTGCTCGAGAAGCATCTATGGATGCACGCCAGCGTTTTGGTCGCTTTACTAGCCGCAGCATCGCATTGGAGGCTCATGTTCATCTTGTGGTCAATGATGACCCCCAAGTCCCTTTCATCTGTAGTGCTATCCAACGTTGCAGCAAGAAGCAGGAGTCCTGGGTGTCTAGCGCAGTCTCTGCCCCGATTTACTGTGAGGCTTTGGTTGAGTCCCTTAAATCTCCCCGGGCCTGTCCCTGGTATGAACGGGGCGCAGAGCCACGGTCCCTGTTAGGGACAGCAGTGGAGCGTCACTGGGACGGTATCCCTTTAGCCGCCTTCCAGCACCAAACGAGGACTATCAAACCCAAGTGAGTAGGTGACACAAAGCAACGCTAACATCTCCCAGGTCCCCAGTCCTGGCGCCTGAGTTTATTTTCTACCGCCCCCGGGGACCTGCGACAGAAGTTCAATAAACCGATTTAACCTCAATCAGTTCAGTCCGCTGCATCCATCCGGGTTTATCTTAAAGTGGTTTTGGCCACTTCGAAAGCGGTTTATATGCACCGAACGTCTGCTGTGTTACAGATTTGAACCAGTTTCTGATGAATTATACTGGTTCATGTGTCATTTCTGTCCCTACCGAAAGACAGTTATGGAGAAGGTGGCTGTTGATTTGCAGGTGGCTACAGGCACACCAGAACCGGGGGATTCACAATTAATGCTCGCCCCCGGTTGTTATTTTGCTACTGAGATGTTCGGTGCTTTGTACCCTCAAAGGTCCCCCTCTTGTTCGGCAGGCAACAAAGGAGAGAGCCCCTCTTCCAGAGAGCTGATAACCTCAGGGCTACGTTCCCGGAGCGGCACGGTTGGCAGCATCGCCTCAGGAGCCTGTTGCTCCTGTTCTGGCTTTGACGCTTGCTGGAGAAGCCGGGCAGATTGCAGGATTGTTAACCCAGGCCTGTGCTGGGCCAGCTGCACTGATCGCCAGGCCCAGGTTGGCTTGCATTTGCTTATCACGGCTGCAGAGACAGGACCCCAGGGCCGGGGAGCAATCGGAGACGCTGGACCTCTATCCTGCACGTCCCCAGCAAAGCATAAATGGGCTGGAAGATGGAGAGTCTTGGGGGCCGGATGGGGAACAGGCCACCTGCACCATCGCTAGACAAGGGATAATTCGGGCCAAGTATTGCCCGTCAGAGAACACGGGTCCGCTTGTCCCCGGTGCTCAGCGAGGCACGCCAGGGAGGACACAGCAAGGGAGTCAGTGATGCTGGCATAGCTGGAGGGGCTCCGACTTTCCCCACGTGAGCTGCGCCGCAGACCCGGCGTGGTGGACTCGGCTGCCCTCTCCGCTGCCAGCCTCCTCCCTCCCACGGCGATAACAGGACATTTGACAGCGCTCCTAAATCGGCAACACGTCCCTGTGGAATCACACCCCCGTCTTTGCTGATTAACAAGGATTTCTGCTTTTTTTTTTTTCCCCTCCCAACGTCTCGACTGTCCTCTGGAGGAAGTTTATCAGATTAAAGGGAGTCGGTGGTGGAGGCGACCAGCATTTTGCCTGCCTCTGGAACAATGCAGGCCAACCTCATTAGGCAAATTACTGATGCATGGCCACTCCGTTAATGCTTCATTTCCAAGTGGGGTAGCTCTCCGGCATGGCTGATGGCTGATAAAAAGGTCTCTCCTGGACGGCCAAGAAGGCTTTGCCAGGTAAAGACTCCTATTCTAAAGGGAGGTGAGGAAGAGCCAAGGAAAATCATTTACTTTCGCCTCCTTTGCCCCGTGCCCGTGTGCCTCACACAGGACAGGGCCGCGGGGCCGGTCGTGTGAGAAATGATTCCTTACAATGACTCCTCCAAACGCCATAACGCGATCCCCAGCATGTCAGGCACGGGGTGGGACATGCGCTTTATCCCAAAGAGTGTGCACTCTACACAGACAAGGTGGGCAACCCAGGCACTCGGAGGTGAGAAGACATGGCCAAGGCCATGCAGGGCATCAGTGGCAGAGGCAGGAATGAACCCTTCCTTTCCAAATCCCAGCTTAGCCCTTTCCTCTCTGCATGATGCTCACCTTGCACTTTGTAAGCGCCTAAGGAAGCCCTGAGGGACCCACCCTCCAGAGGGTAATTTCTTTTAAGTGCATTTCAGCGTACTTTCTATTTGGGAGAAACGGAGGCACAGAACAGAGCCCCGCGTTCCCTGAGGGGTTTGCTTTCCTGGCAGCACTGCATTTCCTTCCTCGTCCCTTGACGAGCCACAGACGCAGGAGCGCACCTCGGGCAGTCACAAGCGCCCTTCTTCCTTCCTTCCCTCGCCTCTGCCCCCACGACACCCCCACGGCCGTGCGAGCCTGGGGAGGACTAGCTTTTCTTCTGCCTTCCACCGTCCAGCGGCCGTGGAGCCCGACTTGCTAACCGCATCTGAATGAGTCATTTTTAGCTGCAGCAAAACAGCCCTAAAAGCAATTTGTTGAGAACGAGCTCCGTCCCTGCCGCGAGCGCTCTCTGGCCCCTGCATTTGGCTGGTTGTTTATGCTGCCATTTTAGAGCAAAAAGCCCAGGAGCAAACTCTTGTTCCTTGTTTTTATCCTTCCTGGTGACCTGCCTGATGCAGGGGGGCAAAAGCCATTTGGGGCAAGGGCCGCCCTCCCCACCAGACTGGGCCTTGTCCATCGACCGCAGGCCGGTTGCTTGAGCAGACCTTGTCAGGACAGAAGACGACAAGCCAGGAGAAGTCGGCAGTGGTTCCCAGCCGGTGTTAGAAATGCTGCAGTCATAGATTTCATAGACATTAGGGCCGGGAGGGACCTCGGGAGCTCCTCGAGTCCAGCCTCCCGCCCAAAGGGGAAGAAAGCCAGCTAGGGTCAAAGCCAGCTGAGTTGGGAGCCACACTGAAATGCCATCACACTTCACTGCAGCAGTAAAGGGGTTAAACTTGTCCTCCCAGGCTGGCAAGCTGGGAGGGAGCTTAATTTCTAATTAAGCTGCTTAATTCATCGGTCTCTGCAAAGTTGGTTGAGGCCAGTCATTGTAGGACACTGGCCGAGACCGCTGCAGGAGACACCGTCTACCTGTGCCATGTCTGGGCAGTGCCTGGCACCACGGGCATCTTGAGCCTTGGCTGGAGTCTTTTTGGCCCGATTCAGTGCAATCAATAGAGTAACTGTAATGCCTCGAGCTATTGTGAATAATTACCAGCAGCATAAACATGCAATCTATTGCTATTATTAGCTGTCACTGAAGCAGGCTGGGTTTCAGGCTCGAGCCATTTGAGATCCATAAACCCAAATCTGTCTCACATGCCGGCCAAGTCCTGTCCAGCCCGCATTGCCACGATTAAGCCTATGTCCTTAATCAGAGAAATTCAAATGAATTAGCATATTTACAGCGCAATCGCTTATTATGTGAGGAGGCTCTTTAAGGATGTGAGGACGCTGGTCTGCTTGGCAGGAACGAGCTAATTAGCAAGACACATCCCATAATCTTTGCTGGCTTGATTGTGGACGTACCGAAAACAGGCAATCCTATTCAGACAGTTCATTTCTCAGCCCGTCTCGAATACCGCAAAGGGTCTGCATGGAGCCTGGCAGCTCCGCGGCGACACACCTTCCCCGCTACGCTGATAAAGTATGTCCAGAGGGGAGCGTCAGCTCACCAAGAGTATCCGCTTTTTCCCTGCTTGGGTTTTGGCAGACACGATGGCCAGCTCTCCAGTGCTTCAATGCTACCAAGTGCCCGAGAGCTCTGCCACATCCTTAAGGTTTCAACACAGAGGCCGGCTCAGCATCAAGGCGCTTTTCGTGAAGAGCGTTTTGCAGCAGCCGACGAAAGGCAAGGGTCAACTCAAGTTTCCTGCAGACTTTATGCCCGTTGCAGTCCACCCTCATCATCAAAAGCAAAAGCCTGGGGCACTTTATAACGCTCACCATGTCTTCCAGATGTTTTCTGGGCCATCAGCATCTGAAAACAGGCTATGCGTCCAGCCGCGTGGCTGACATACTGGCCTGGGGGCCCGGGGAGATTTGGGTACTATCCCCAACCCTGACTCTGTCTCAAGCTACTGGACTGTCTGCATAGGACTGCCTATTTTCAGTACTTGCACAATCACGCCAGCAAAGATTTGGGTATTATTCCTGACTCTGTCTCAAGCTACTCAATGAGAGAGCTGCTTCAGCTTCCTCAGGCACAGCTGCCGTTTGGAAAAAATCAGCTTTCTTCTCAAGCCCCCTGATGAGAGTGCCATTATTCAGCTGATGTCCCGTCCCATAACATCCCCGACAGCTATTGCTACCCGGAAAAGCAGCGATGAAGAGAAAAGTGAAGGTAGGCTGAGCTTTTAGTGATGTTTAGCGCCTAGGAATTGGGAGAAGCAGGCAGGCCCATGGGACCACCTTGCTTTCTAACAAGGACCATCATCAAGAGCTCGGCAGCCCCCAGACCACTAATCCCTAAGGGAGGGTTTCCTTCGGCCAAGTGCCCTGGCTTCCTGTTGGTGTCTAGCCTGGCAGCTGGAGAGAAATTGGAGAAAAACCCGGGAAGCAACACTGGAAAGGAGGAAAGCTGGCAAGCACTGGGTTGGCTTAGTCCAAAGAAGAAAAGACCAGAGAGAGTTATGATCAAAGGCTTCAAAGGTTACCGGAGAAAGGAAGGTTATGGACTGCTCTCCACTTGTCCACTGGGGGTAGGACAAGTGACAGCGAAGGAGACCAAGGTTGGACAGTAGAAACTTTTCTACTTGTAGGGACAGTTAAGCCCTGGAACAGGTCTCCTCGGGAGGACGGAGGTTTCAAAGAGGTGATTAGACGCCTGGTTCAAGTCCAGGTGGGGCAGGCGGTGCTACTTTTCTAGCTCTTTCGCAGCCCTAATTTGCTACGCTGCTAGAACGGTTCAGTGCACGTGGCTGACGTCTCGCCCCAGCTCCGCCACCCACTTTCTGGATAGCCTTGGGTAAATCCTTCATCTCCTGCTGTTTCCCTTCCTGCCCTCTCTGTCCTAAGATGGCATTCAAGCTCGCCCACCCTACGTCTGACATGCCCGCCGGTTCAGTGACCAAGCTCCTTATGCTCCTACCGCCATCCCGTGGGACTGGACGCTAACCCAAGCCTTTGCCCTCCAGGAGCTCAAACCCCAGCGCGTTCCTGTGCTCCCGCGTCCATTTTACCCCCAGACTCTGCTCTCTCCTTGCAAGGTTCATTGAAAGGAAAAAAACCATCCGGGGACATCATCACAGAAAGCGCACTACCCCCAGAGTCCTCTCTGTTGTTTGCTACTAAATTATGCTCTTGGAGTCTGTCACTCCTGATTAAGATGATTATGGCAAGACCCCAATTAGAGCCATTTTCGGATGATGCCGCGCATTTAACCGTCACCGCTCTTGGCCAGTGGGTTAGGAAAAAAAATGCTTCGATTGTGGGTAATCATAATGCAAGTTTAATAGGAGCTGAACGAGTACCTTTAAGAGAAACAGAGGGCATGTTGTAGGATGTGAGTGCACTCGAATCCCAGCCGTTTCTTACTGGATTGGGCATGGGTATGTCCAGTCGGCTACACAGGGGATGCAGAAAAGTATTGGTGCCTGAAAAGCAACACTGAAGAGATGGAGACGTTTTTTCCTGTAAAACAGCACCGTTTTCCTCATCTTCCTGCTGCCCGATGATCATTAAGTGCAGCTCATCTGAGAGAATAAGGCTGTCTGAGGGACGGCATCAGGCTGAAAGGGAAGGAAGAGAAGGGGGGGCAGCTCCAAGCGCAATGAATCCAGTATTGAATTTTTCCCTTTCGTGTCTTGTCACGGAGAGCCAAGTCGGCACGATCTCTTCCAGCCCTCTTCTGAATAACTCCCCGCGTGCGTCCCCGCGGCCCCCGCCAGCGCAACTCAAGCGATTCCAGTTCGTCATAATAACTGCCCCCGGCGTCGCAACGGGTGTTCACCGAGACATTATAGATCAGGCATCCAGGGCTCCTCCCAGAAGGCAGCCAAACCCGGCCCTGGTTTTTTCCCCTTCTTCCTGAGCTGAGGTCGCCCAGACCTGGTCCGGAGAAAGCCAGCGAAGGCAACGCGGCGTGGCAGCCGACAGAAAGTCCCCCTCTGCCTGGGGGAGGTGACACGACGGCGGGTGGCGGGGTGGTTCGCCGTGACACGAGCTGCACGGAGCGTGCGCGGGGTGATGGGGTCAGGGGAAGGGAGCCGCAGGGGAGTTGCCACGTTCCCTAATGCCAGAAACGGAGTCCAGCTGCTGCCAGGAGAGGCCAGGGGCATCCTGCCAAGGGTGCAAGCCGCCTCCTGGAGAAACCACAGCTGCAACACGGGGCACAATCCCGCTGCTTCACCCCTGGTAGACGTGAGACCACTTTTGTGTGAGACCCTCTCCCGTGACCCCCCAAGGTCTTGATCTCACCGGGCACCTGTTGTGACTGCTGGCGGGGGGGATCTCACAGCTTGGGAAGTGGGGAGGGCTTGGAGATGCCTCTGAATGTTATTGAAAGGCACCGAAAGTTGCCTCAAGCCCCCCTTCCCACGTGCACCCGACTCTTATTCTCCCCTTGCAGCCCCTTTGAACCACCAGCTTCACAGAGCACGGGAAGGGAGGGGAGGGCTGCTTCCAGCTGTCCTGGCCGCGAAGGTTGAAACGCAAACAGTCGCCCATCGCAGGAACCCAACGAGGTGGGGTCCACCCCCCAAAAAGGCCAAGAGGGCACGTGCCCCTGGGAAACGCGGAAGGGGGCACGGACCCTCTCTGTGCCCGCGTTGCACCTCCCCGCCCATTCCTGCCAGCCACCTGCGGGCCAGACCGCAACACGGCGATCGCTTACATCTCCGGGCGGACTCCTGGGCCAGCTCCAGCCGGTAGATGGAGAGCCGGTTCACGCCTCCGCAGACGTTGCTCTTCTCCCCCTTGCACTCCATGCTGCACTCCGCCTCGCTCACGTTCAGAGCCTGGATTTTGTGACCGCAGTAGCATTCGGCCCCGAACTCCAGCCCCGCATACAGGTAGCCCCTGGAGAGAGAGAGCAGAGTCAGAGCCAGAGCAGCGCCCGGCACCGAGGACAGCAAGACAGCAGGGGTGGGAGGAACGAGGGCGGATCTGCCGGGGGATCGCGGCATCCGGGGTGGAAAGCAGTTATGTTTGCTAGAGGGGGCGACTGGTAATCCGACAAGGCTGCTGGAAATGTTGGCTGCAATCACAATACCTGGTCTCGGGGAAATGCACAGGGCTCCCTAGCGCGGGGCACTTGTGATCTAGGGCTAAGTTTCCTCCACCAGGCAGATCCTGTGCATTTCTAGTACGTACACCGTGGGGGAAATGCATCTCGGCTCCCCACGGTGGATCCCAACTCTGATAGCAAGCCCCGGCTGTCGCCAGTGTCCCAGGAAGTACTGTGCCCCCCCAGTGCAGCTAGCACCGCTCAGGATTTGGCCTTCACCAAGCAGGCTTCCCGCTGCCATCCGTGCAGCCCCGTCGGCATGTGCGGATCAGAGGCTCTTGCAGGAGGTCCGGCGTGCAGCAATTGTGCCTGCGAGAGGGGAGCATCCTGTGCAAACCTGGTGCATCTTCCCCTTTTGGGCCCTTCCTTATTCAGTGCATTCAGAGCACTGCCAGTAGAGAAGCACGCCTTTCACGGGAGCATTTCTGACCCAAGTCACATTAGGATACATTTGCTTTCAGATCCGGAGGAGATGCTTTTCAAATCGGCAATGCAAAACCCATGTAATGACTTAAGACATCTGTATCCAGGTCATAAGGCCTGGCCCTAACCTCATTGATTTCCACGGGCTTTTGATCAGGCTCTTGTAGAAAACGTCATGACGATGCCCAAAAAGTAATCAATAATACCTTGCACACCTGTTAACTCCTGCATCCGAGAAGCACCAGAGGCGCTCTTTAAGTGGATTGAGCCCCACAGTGGTGCAGCAGCTGGAGATGGGCAGGATATACTCCAAAAAGGAGTAGCTGTGAAAATGGAGCTCCTGCAGAGTAAACCAGGCATGAGATTGAGAAGGGGGCCTGTGGAAACGTATTGCTTGGCTTGCCTGGGCTCTGCTGGCCTTAGCATGTGCTATAGCAACCTGTGCATCCATGTGCCAGCCTAAATTCCTCCGTGCGCTGGTGGTAGCAGGGCACCAGTTTTCCCAGAGCCTGTAGGAGAGTCCTAGTCGCCAGGGGAGTCTCGCTGTGGTTCAAGTTCTCTGAACAAAGCAAACGTGATCTTTTCTTTCGGTGTGTGGTCATTGTTGATGATTTACTAGACACTAGCTGGAAGCAGCATCACTTTAAAAGAAAAAGGGCTTAGTGCATCGTATAGATCATAAAGCAAGAGACAGCAGCATTACTTAAAGGCAAAGGGCATTATGTGTGTTGCAGGAGAAATAATAAGTGATGGAGACTTCGCGGGGCTTCAAAAGAGGAAAGCTCCTGTACTTGATACAGATTTGATATGAAAGGAGAAGATTGCAAGGGGACGTGGCACGCAGGAGCGAGCTTGCACAGTGGAAGCAGAGATGAAAACCACTGCGCTTCGGAGAAGGGGTCAGAGCTTGTCACATAGCATCTACCAGCAAACGCAGCTCCGGCGACACAACTTTCCAACGAGGATGCCTCACGTGTAGCCGTCCCACTGCGGATGGGTGAAGTCTGAGGCTCCCCCACGATTATTTACTGAATAACCACAGCACGCTCAGCCCAGCAGCAGGGAAGATTTGTTGGCCTGGTGGGTTTGCAGTCGAAACCATCTCCCGAGCCATCGCTGGCCATACCTAAGGGGCCAATCAGTTGTGTTGGGTGCATGGCTTCGCGCTTACCTGCAGGCCTGTGCCGGCTGCTGTCAGCTGCACACACCTGGCTGCAGCCTCACCATGCGCACCTCCTTTACCTGGTCTAACAGCTGCAGGTTCATAAATCTTCACCGTTCATCCTGCGAACCTCACGGGGAGCTATACTTCTTCAGGACTGCAAGGGCTGACAGCGGGGCGCTCTCGGGTATTAGGATGCTGGAAGTTGACATAGAAGCCCTGCAAATTTTAGCTCACGTTTGCAGCTGCCAAGTACAGGTATAGCCTGGAGCATGCCTCCTTTGGCACTAGCACAAGGCAGACAAGAGAAGGCGGCAAGACAGCTCCAACATAGTGTGGCTCCCTGGATGAGAGCTCAGGCCTGCCTCGGTTTTGCACTGGGAGCCAGAGCAGAGAAGGCCCCTGGGTGCATCGGTGGCAGCACTAATGGGACAGCTCAAGGATGTCACAAAACTCTGGAGGACCTCCGTCCTCTGACTTGGCCTCCTGATGGGACAGGCATCGGGGCAGTAATGGCTGGTGATAAGGAAAGTTGCAGGGAGGGATTATCCTGCAATAGGCAGCCGCTGTCCGATGCGTTTCAGAGGCGGGTAGGGCATTCGCTACGGACGGGCTAGTGCTCAGGAAGGTTGGAAAGAAGCAAAAGCTTCTAATTTTCTGAGAGGGATCAGGCCACTGGAGTATAATGCCCTTGGGTATGCTTGGTTTCTAAAGGTATTTGGGCACTGAAGGATGCAGAGAGGGATCCGGTGGGATGCATGGAGAGAACTAGGTAGGTCCTTAGGTGTTTTTGAAAATCTCCCAGGCCCGGGGCCCAATTGGCAACCCTGCCCCATTCGTCCACACCACGCCAGACACCGCTCAGCCCTTTAATGGACTGGCAGGGATACAACAGCATTGCTGACCCCGGAGCAAGTGACCACCGTGCTGGCTTTTGTCTTCAGCCTGAAACTTGGCCTTGGCACCCTGACTGCTCAGGGACTGTGGCTTTGGGCCTGTCTTTTGCCTGCCACTCCACTTTGACACCTTTGCACTTCTGTGCCTCAGTTTCCCCTCTAAATGGTGGGGGGAGCTGAAAAGCTAAGAGCTTTTCTTTGCAGGGATGTTTGGGAGGGTGACTTGCTGCCCTGCGCTGCGGACCCAGCTGGGGGTGGTAGCAAGAGCTAAGAAGACGCCTGCAGTAGAAGGGTTTACATGTGGAATAAAGAAAATCAGACATTAATTTCCATGAAGGTCAGTCTGTTCCCTCCACCACCTCCCAGGCAGAAAAGCAAGTGCCCTGCCCAGAGAAGGAGCTGGCTAGAGGGATTCGGGGGTGAAAGGTCATTCATTACCGTTGTTTAAAAGCAACACAGAGCAGCCTGGAAAGATGCACGATCCCTCGTGTGTCACACTGCAACCGCGCTTTTTCATTTGGCATGTCATGCATTTGCGAGCTTTACTTTTGCAAGCCCTGACCCCGGCCAAATCTTTATTCCCACAGCCACACGGGACCAAAGAGGGATGCAGTTGCTTGCAGCCTGCCTGACATCAGAAGAGGGTTTTCCTGGTGAGTTTAAAAAAACCAAAGAAAGCCAAATCAAAACCCAGGATCTTTGGCAATGTCAGTTAAGGCGCTTTAAAAAAAACGAGAGAAGGAAGCAGAAGAAAAATGGTCAAGGCGCTGGAGCGCTTAAGCTGCCAAGAGAGAAATACTGTTGGTGGGCTGAAATTAATGAAGACGCCGTGTTCATTTACCACCGTACCGTTCAGCGCAGTTGTCCTGGCAACGAAACACTGTCATCTTCTTGTAGTCGAAGAAGGACACGCCACGCAGGGCGCGCTGGTGAGTGTTGTCCACGTAGCAGCCAATGTATTTTGCTGAAGGAAAGACAGAGAAGACAAATTCAGCTTCCTCACGTGTACGGGGCTCACCTCCTCGCTCTCTCCCCTCCTCCCCTGCTACACTTTATACTGCATCTCTTCAGTGACTTACTTCAACTGGCCTAGAAATTTAAATCGAGGAAACAGCGGGGTGGGAGGGACCCATGCAGATGCAAGGAATGAATGCAAAAGCAAATAAAGGGGTGTATTTGGGAGCCGTGTTGGTCTGAGTCAAAAAGAAATGCAAAACTCTAAAACTCTTGATTCAGAGATGATACCTTTTATTAGACCATCTAAGAAATACAGCATATTCTGGAGGATGAAGGGAAGCAATGTATGGAGCTGAGACGTTTCACCAGCAAGAGCTCTTGGGGCCAAGATAGCTTAGGATCAAGCCATGAGAGCCTAACAGTGAGATTTTCAGAGGCCTTGAAGGCCAAGTGCTGTGAATTCCTCCACTTGTTTAGATCCAGGCAGGGTAAGTCTGGAAAGGCATCGTCCACAGTGACATAGCCGGGCTTTGCAGCCACTGTTCAGGCCACACCAGCTCCTACCAGCATTGCATTGGAAGGGGAAGAAATGCTGGGGGTGGGAATTTGGCGGCTTCTGCTGGGAAAAGCAAGAGCTGCAGCATAATTTGCAATGGGCAGGAGCTCTGGATTCATGGCCTGGCCTGCAGCGCGCAGCCTCGGGGCTACTCTAAATGACCCCTCGCCACCGTGGCCCCAAAGGTGCGTGGCAGTGGGCGAGGACAGGAGCAGCAGACACTGCCGGACAGAGGGAAGGGGATGGGGAGCTGTCTCATAGGTGGTAGAAAAGCCCCTCCACTAAAGGGCAGGTGCAACTGGAGAGCATCAAGGACCCAGACGCGGTCCGGGCTCAGCACACAGCTGGGCATGCAGCCAGCCCCTCAATCCCAGGGTGCAACCAGGCCCAGGGTTATACAACCGGGGGGTCTGCCAGCCCAGGCTGCACCCCGCGATGCTTGGAGAGCTGGGGGGGATATGCAGTCTGTCCTCGCGTCTCCCTGTTCTACCCACTGCAATCCTGCAGCTATAGGATGAGACGCTGTCTCCGAGCCACTCCAGGTCCATTGGGCCCTGCTGCTTGCCGAGAAGGGTTTCGTACAAGCTAAGGGCATGGATTTTGCCTAACTGTTCTCCTGAAGCAGCTTTATCCTCGTGTCTAGCCAGTTGTGGTTTTGTTGCTACTGATCACTTAAAGGGGGGGGGGGGAAAAACCCATCACTTCAGGCGTAACAAGAGATCCTTGCATTTGCCACATAAATAGTTGTTCCAAGGCTAAATCATTAAACCCACAAGCTATATACTACATAATTAGCAAAGTCCTCTCAAGGACTTGCCTTACATTTAAAAAAAGACTGCAGCCAAGGCTGGGAAGATGGCTCAATACATTACAGTTAGCACCAGTCAGTTGATTCTTCGCATCATAGATCATGGTGGAGTCCGCGGCACGTCCAGAGAGAGCAGCGATAACAGAGGGGTGTTTGGGAAATTGGCTCTAGCAGGCACGTAAGCGCGAGTCCCTGGGGAAACGGAGGCTAGCCGCTGACCGGGAGCATGTTGCATCAGTGCCGTTGAACTGGAGATGAGAAGTTTCACCAGCCAGGGCTCTTTGGGCCAAGATGGCTTGGGATCAAGCCATGGGAGCCCAACAAGGAGAAGAGAGCCCCGTGCTGAGCTCTGTCTTTACAACCCATACGAGGGATCGTGACTTTTGGCCTCTGTCAGGACTGGTCGAAAACAGTGTTGGTTTTGAATGCCATATTACACAACCGAACCCTTGCTGTCTGCTCTCTTTGATTTTAGATTTACATGCAGAAATTAAGTGAATTCCCTGATGGGAAAGCAGCAGTTCTTAAAACTCCAGGAAAGAAATTAGATCGGGGGTTTTTTGCATCAGTTTTGCACAGACCTGGCTTCTTTTTTTTGTTCTCTATTGCTGAAACGTCAATTCTAAAATTAGTGTTCGGTGGTGGGAATTCGGAGGAGGAGAAAAGAAGAAATGGGAAAGGACAAGACAACGAATGCTGCAAGCGCCAAAGAGCGGACAGGCCAGGAACCGTGGTGCCAAACCAACCCCCGCCGCATCTACTGACGTGAGTGGATCCCCAGATTTATATCCACTCCGGATCAGCCCCATGAGCACAAACCGCTTTGCACCCCAATAGCCGAGGCGCTGATTCCCCAAAGAAATTGAGGTGCCTCTTTTCCTTTGGTTTTAATTGATTCAAATGGATCCAGAAGTCCAGCATAGCTCCTCTACTGAGTGCTTCCTAGCTTGGCACCTGCCCTGGTACAACCAGAGGGCCAAGATTTCACCAGCTGAGTTCATTTCCCCCGGGCTCTGCTCTCTACCATCAGGCCCTTGTGCCACGCGCTCCCGCGTCTCCGGCTACGGCCAGTTTCTCACGTACCTGGTGAGCTCCTTGGTGGGGATCCTCCTTTGATCCCTGCAGGTGCATAGCTTCTCTGCTGAAGCGTGCCCATCTCTCAGCATGCACAAGCACAAACCCTACTGACCAACCCTGAATTTGCCAGTCCTTTTTAAAGACTTGGCAATCCTGCTCCTCTCCCCTGGCTCACGCAGCGACGAATCCTGCACGCTGCACGGAGCCGACGCTCGAGAGCGGGCAGGGTCATCTCACTGCTAAGAGCATCGTGTGGCCACTGGGGCTAAAGCAGTAATCGCAGGGGAAGGGGTCTCAGCGCCGGGGCTCGGGGCTCCTTTAAGCCCTGGCATGCAGCACGGCGGTGCAGCGATCTGGGCATTGCATCTGCCCTTACAAGACCGCTTCGGCAGACCCGCTGGCCACCCCATACTTCACAAAGTTTTGGGAACTGAAGCTAGGCTTTCAAACGGGGCAGGTGGCCAGCACTTATTTATGCCCGGGTCCTCTGAAGTGGGGCATCTGACTCCCTTGGATACCTCGAGGAGTCTCCGTCCTGCCAGTGCTTCCTGGAAGGCTGCATCTGTTCCTGGCGGCAGCAGGCAGGACGCGGCGCTCGGACCCACGTCTGGGCACTGTACGAACAGCAGAACGTGTCCAGAAGAGTTTAGCCTCGAAGCCAGCCGGGAACGAGGAGGGGAGCCGGGCGCAGAGAAAGAGAAGCGTTTGCTGCAGCAGGTCGCGGGACCGAATGCAGGTCTCCCGACTCGCAGCGCAGCGCTAACCATTGCACTGCGCCGTTCCCCTGTGTTAGACATGCCAGTCATTCCTGACAGTAAAGCATTTGCTCCCCGGGAAGCATGCCAGCATGCAGCTAGACTTCTCCCCGTGCAGTGTCGGGGCCTTACATCGGTGCCGCCCATCATCCGGCTCCTGACAGATGCCAATCATTTCATGCAGGGGCCAGGCGATTTGCAAGGGAGCCGTGAAGTCGGCAAGGCTCTGCCGGTTGTGAGGCCGATGTGCGGCTCAGGTGGAGGTGGCACAGCCGCGAGAGGCATTAAACCTTGGGTAACATCTGTGAGCTTGACTGCTTTACGACACCGCACCTGGCTTGCCACGGCGTGCTTTTTTTAAATAGGGCCGTTCAACCCAACATCCCCATTTGTTTGCTTGCTTTATAACTACGTGTTCAGAGTGTAATGTGCCCTCGACATCACCTTGCAGAAAGCTGCAAGCCATTTAGAAATGGTACTTAAAGCAGAAAGGCAATCAATATGGATGGGAAACGAGGTATAGCTTTGTGCTAAGGGCAGTACTTTCTATTTTCCCTACAAAGGGAATTAAGCTGACATCCTTCCCGGGCTGGCCCTGATGCTTCCCTTTGTGCCCGGATACTTGGGGCATTTCACGAGAGTGGTGTGTGCCAGTGTCAATTAGCCCGGGCGCACCGATGAGCAGTTATCTGTCAATTATCTGGAGCGGACAGATGAGAAGTTATCCTCGACTATCTACGTACAGTCGGCGCCTCGCTGTTAGTAACAGCCCGGTGGCCTTGAGCCAAGTGGCTGGACAGGAGCTGATAAAACTTTCAGCCCTATGGCTCTCCAGGGTGAGTCCACACCAGCTTGGGTGGCATGACCGCAGGGTAGAGGTCTGCCACATCTGTCCACTTGTGTTTTAACACCATACATGTACGGTGGCGTGTGGTCAGGCCTTCGGCTGAGATCTGGTATGAAGTCCCTCGGACTCAGGAGTTGAAGATACTGCCTCGGCACAATATCCGGTATGCCGAGGGAACGACAGTGCCCGCAGTCGTGTTCAGCAGTGAACACGCTGGAGGCAAATGCCTCCCGAGGCTCCAGCAGCCGTGCATCCTTAGACGTGACATCGTAGCTGCATGCAATGACCAGAAACGTTAACGAAGGACTGAAAGTTCCCCGGAGCAGTGTTAAGACCAGCCGCACTCCCCAAGTCCTTGCATCGACTTCCTCCGTGGAGTCTAACAGACGGCGGCCCCCTGACCGCTCGCTAGTTCATTTTCTCTGCCGCTGAAGACAGAGGAGCTACTCTGATTTCATCCGCCGGACCGCGCAATTCTGATACCAAGAAGTTGGGAGAAACCAGGAGAGCAGGGGTTAAACACAAAAAGGCCCGAGGGAGCTAATTTAGCAGGGGCAGGCGAGCGGGGGGCTTGGGTCTGGTGGGCACTGCAGGTTTGCTGGCACGGTGCTGGCTGGGAATGGGAGAGGATCCCGCCGCCTCTGAATGAGGGAAGATGCAGTCCCGATAGCCCCAGCACCCCTGCTAGTCTGGGTCTCTGGCTTTGCGTGGGTTTCCTCAGGCCATTTCCTCTCGCTACACACATCGCTCCCCCAAAAGGCAGGGGAGAGGGTCCTGGCTCCGTCACAACGTGACGTTTGCCTCCTGGGACGCTGCCTTCCACGCAGAAAGCCCGGCGCTACGGCCGGCACGGCTGGAGCTGTTGAAAGCTGCGGGGAGAAAGCCTGGCAGGGAGCCGCTGTAGATGCGATAGCGTCAGTCGTCGATGAAGTCTGACCCTGCTGTGGGCAACGCTGTGAAAGCTCTGGCCTTTCTCCAAGTGCCGAATGGGAGGAATGCTAATTTTTGGCTCTATCTTTATTTTATTGATGTATTTAACCAAACCTTTGCCCTCCAAAGAATGGTCAATCGATATATTGCATGAAAATGTATTAATTACATCAGGGTTTGGTTCGATAATTGATGGACTGGCATTTCTTCAAGGAAGTGGGCAGAGAGACTGTTACTTTAAAGTAAACACTGTAATGGCCAGATGTAAATGCATTTTCTTTTTCTGCTTTATCACTCATGCAAAGTGCTGATGCTTTATTTCTGAAAAGGTTACCTAGGGCAGTGGGGCTCAACCTCCAGCCCACCGGCTGCATCTGGCCTGCAAAGCTGTGTCCTCTGGCCCATGCATCTCACCACGGGCCTGGAAATTTGGCAGTGGGAGAGCAGCGGTCTGGGGCAAGCGGCAGTGTTAACTGCCCCCATTCTTGGAGCCATGTCAATCAACGCTGCCGTTGCACCCCTGATGCCAAATTTCCAGACCTGTGGGGAGCCCCGCTTGCTGGATGACACGACCCCGCGCCCCGCGCCCCGCACCCCGCGCCCCGGGTGTGGGGTCAAGCTGCAGCTGGATCTGGCACGCGGGGCCAAGCCAGTGTGCAAGATAATACTGGATCAGGCCCATGGCCCAATACACCCACAGGGACCATGGTCTGTGGACCAGCCCCGCACCACGCTTCCAGCCCACGGGGCCAGATAGATTGAGCATCACTAACTAAGGGCATACGGGCTGCCCCGATGCTAGAAGTAAACCCCAGGAAGGGTCGATGTCTCCTGCTCCTTAGCTGTAGCTCAGCATTTGGGTGTTTAAAGCTGCACTCTGTTCACATTCAGAAACCTGTTTAAAGGAGGGAGGTTGTCCCATTGTTTTTATATTTAAAACCAGGCAGGAAAGACCCACGCAGCTCGTGGGTGGTCCAGACCGCTCCTGTTCACTACTGTAGTATTTTGTTCTACGTTCACCAGCCAAAATCTGCTTACACTTAACATTAACTCCATCTAAGCATATCAGCTCATTCAGAGTGGGGAAAAAAAAAACCCAGCAGGGAAAGTCTAATGGTCCCAAACCAAACATTACATTTCCAAGACCTTCAGAAGGAAAGAAATCCAAACATGCCGAGGTAAGAAAGGTTATGGATAAAGCAGCCAGACAACCTAGATGAGGCCACACAGAAAGAAATCTCATGTGCTCTTAAAAGCCAGTGTCACATTATCCAGAGCCAGGGATGCTACGATGCCTTGTGCCAAAGCATGGCAGAATTAAGGTCGTTGGGGAACACTGAGAAATAGTCACTGTGGAAGGTGTCAGTGAAAAAGAAATAATGATGACTAAATAATTTGTATAAAATGAGACATTTAACACATCTAGTCTTTCTTGGTGATTTACAACAAGAGGAAGAGCTCGGATTTGCTTCTGTGGGCACTTTAAAGTCGTGCACTCTGAGCCGGTGCTGTTCGGGAAGCACTCTTCAAACGGGCGAGTTTGGCTAGATACACTTGGTCTGATTAGTCATGCGTTGGTCGTGTCCCCGAGTTGCGACTGGGCAGGAAAGGCACGTGTCCCTGTTCCTGGACTGGATGAGCTTGCAAATGGGTCTGTGCTAACACACGGGGAAAAAAATGATTTCCTGGAACAGTCAGGCATGCAGACTTGACATTTATTTTCCATAAACTGTCTTAGCAGCGAAACTCAAATGCTAATGGGAAGAATACACAGAAGAGTGCAAACAAGGCTCGAGTGAATTCATTTAAACAAGCCCCTGGGTAGTTGTGGGAAATAGTCTGCGGTCTTCAGGCAGCTCTAACTCTAAATGAGAGTATTGTTAAGGACTGGAGAGTTTTGCCACAGCTGATGCTCAGGGGTGGCCGTCGCCGTGGCCAATCAAAGATGCACCGTGCTGAATAACTAAGTGAGGTGCTTTTTCTTGAGGGCGCTAACAGGTGTAGCCAATGCATTTCCCTCTGCCTTCACCTCCTCTTTTCAAATCAGATCCAAAATGCATGCTCTGCTGAAAAGATCCTTTGCAAATGTGAGTCACGTGAGCTGTTTGTTCCGTGAACTGAGCCTACAGTCATTTCTTATGCCAATTAAAAAAAAGGAAGGGGAAAAAAATTAATTTTCCAAGAACTGGGTGGGTAGCCAGCTATTTGGTAATCTATTAGTGTAATGTCTATTAATCTCTTCTGACAGGGATGTGCCGTTTACTGATTAGGAGAAGAATGGCCCCCGGCACGCGACTCCAGAAGTGTCTCTGATTAGCTCTGCAATGTGCAGAAGCCAAATGGGTCCTTTCAAATGTTTTCTTCCTAAATCTGCGCTCGATCAGCTCCCGTTTCTGAGTGCGGGCCTCCAAACAGTGCTGAGAAACCCTTTTCCAGCACAGGGTCATCCTCAGCCCGGGCCTGCAGCAACCCGGCTAAACCCCAGCGACCCGGTCTTTGGACGAAGGGCTCCGGGCGTGACTTCTACTGGATACAACTAATTCCCTTTCTTCTCTGCTTGCCAGTGAAGACAGGGAAGAGCGTCTTTGCAGACGGGATCACGAACCCCATGAGGAGGGCTTTGAACTAGGTTTGCCAGGGGACGCAGACCCAAGCCCCGAGGTATATAGAGAAGTGGGGGACTTGGAGGAAGGGCAAGCAGGAGGGGGCAACAGGGGAGGGTCTCTCATACTTTCTGAGAAATCAGGGCGATCAGCTAGTTAGCTCAAGTGCCCGTACAAATGCACAGAGCCTGGGAAACCGGCAGGAAGACCGGGAAGTCCTTGCAGCCGGTACCAAGCGGGGTGCCCCAAGGTTGGTCCTGGGGTCAGTTTTGTTCAATGTCTGCATTGCCGACCTGGACGATGGGATGCAGTGCACCCTCACCAAGTCTGCAGAGGACCCAGAGATGGGGGGAACAGTAGATACACTGGGGCGTAAGGCTGCGTCTGCCGCCTCAAAGAGTCCAGCGACCCCCTTCAAATAACGGGAAAACGCAACGTGACCATGGGCTCTCCCTGGATGACCGCTGACATGAAAATCAGAGAACATGAGGGTGGGAGGGAGCTCAGGGGGTCACATTCAGTCCACCCCCTGCTCACAGCAGGACCAGCCCCAACTACATCATCCCAGCCAAGACTTCGTCTACCTGGGTCTTAAAAACCTCCAAGGTTACAGATTCCCTGGAGGCTTTTAAGACCCAAGTCAGACCTGACCGCCTGCTCCCCAATGCAAAGAGATTTGGAGGATGAGGAGAAGGAAGGAGGAAGATTGAGGGAAATGTGGTCTGATAACTTTAACCACCAAACAGTCATAGCTCATTGCTTCCAATTATATCCGGCATAACTCGGCATTTCCACAAAGCTGAACAGGTTTCAGAAGGTCAACTAATTTTGTTCACGATAAATCTAACGGATATGGGATTACTCCACTAATTTTCACAGGGCCAGGGACTGATGTGCATTATATTCAGCACACTGCTCTTGACATATGTGTCCAGCAACTTATTAGGAAAGAGATATGAGGATAATGAGTTAACACAGTGGGGAGGGTAAAGGGAGGCACGGTGAAGACTGTGACCCAGTTAGACTAACAGATAAGAGTTAAATAAATATATAGCTACTGGGTTTAGCAATAAATAACACACTTGGACCAATTCGGGCCTGCTGTGACTTCACAGATGCCCCTGGACCAGGGCTGATTTGAATCACGTATAGCTCCAAGCAGCCGCTATGTATTCAGCCCTGTTCTCGTGACCTCTATATTATCTAATACCTGCTTTCACCCGTAAGCAGCATTAGCATTGTAAATATGCCAGTGATATTAATAATGAATGCTTTAATGTTTACAGAGTGCCTTTTATCCCCGTGAATTCCAGCACGTTTTCCAGGTTCGTACGACAAAACCATCCAAGTCCCTTTGGCCGCTGTTAAAATGCAGTCACCGCAGCAGAGAAGTAGGGCAGCTGGCCGTGCAGGGGACTCTCAGGGCCACTCCTTTTGCAGGTTGACCAGACACTTGCGCTAGCTTTGCCCATGTTTTAGCATCCCATATCTTGTGGGCAGACAGGCCCTCGTGTCGGGACCCTACAGGCGTTTGGTGAGCCAAGGAAAATGAGCTGCGCTGCTTGAAACCCCGTCCTCTGCTCCTGGCCTATGGCTCTCGGAGCATCCTTCTGCTGTTTCCAGCCACCCGGGAGAAAGGCATTTTGCATGGCCTTAAAAGCCTCAGACTCAGGGATGCACGGCCTGCAGCTAAGAGTAGCCGCGGTGCAGCCGGCTTTTAAAAGCAACCAAGAAGTTTTAAGATCTCGGTGGGTAAATTCCCTGACAGGATAGTTAAAGGATAGCACAGGAGGAGAAATGGGAGAGGAGATCACAAGGGCTGCCGCAGCGGTGTGGTCCCTTCTGCAGTAGAGGCACGGATAAAATGCATGCATTGTGGTTTGCTAGCCCAGAATAATTACTCGGTGCCCATGAGACGGCTTCAAAAGTAGCCCCTTTTTCGCCTCTTCATGCATGTGTCCGTTGGCCAAATACTTCAAGGCTGCAGATCCTGAATGAGGCCCCTGGAGACCCAACCCACGGAGGCTCAGGGTCAGGGCCCCACTGTTTTCTGTGGAAGTTGTGGCATTGCAGCACCTCTGGAAACCGGATCATTTCTTTAAGAGCCTAATATTAACTCAGCTGTGGCAATGGGGCAGGATTTCCTGATCAGACGTCAGGTGCCCGGGAAGTGCCAAGTGTTGGTGCCGAGGCAATGTGCAAGACAGAGCAATAGCCCACGGCCTGCAGCGGGTCAGGGGCTGGTGCGGGTCTTGCTGGCTCTGCACTCGCTGCCTGCTCCTTCCCGTTCCCTGTGAGCTCACGTGACATTGTCATTTTGCTTGCTGAAAGCAGATGTAAAGAATTGCTCGGGCTCCGGGAGGGGGGTCAGAATATCTGATCGTGATTTTCGAGGCAGCCGATCAAAAGCCTCGTGCATTTGGCATGGGGCAACTTCTCCAGCATTCACACATGGGTCGGTGTATTTAATGCCGTAAGGAGTCCCTCGCTCCGGCTCTGGGTTAACCAAAAGCCCCCAGCGACAGGCCTGGCATTCATCTTGGCTCTACCGAAGAGTCACATAGGAGCCCGCCCCTGAGCTTTCAATGGGAAACGGAGAGGAAATATATGACTAGCCCCCAAATTTAGGGTGGGGCTCACTTGCACCAGAATGCAAATCCTCTGACCCCAAAGGATGGGGACCAGGGGCAGATTTGGCTGGATGGCTATTCAGGAAACGTCTTCTTTCTTTGTGCCGCGGGCATTCGGGATTTGTCAAGGGTCAAATCCGTGCCTTTGGGGAAATCCAGCAAAAGCAGCCCCCGGACGTTGAGACTGGAGTGATGCCCAGGGCTCTCCTGTCCTCAGGGGTGGATTTTGTTCTTGCTGGGTTACCTGAAGCACGCCGAGTGCCCCAAGAGATGTGGGGGGGAAAGAGGCAGCGCTTGCAAGAGAGCATGTGCCATGACACGGGGAACGTGAAACCTGCTGATTAACTATGGGAACACGACCGACCTGCTCTAGTTCTCCGGGGTTTCTGTAGCTAGTTACTGACTGCTAAGCCATCGCGCTGTCAGGCAGAGATATTCGGCGTCGGTGGGGGCAGCGGCACCCCTCGGCAAGCTGGGCCAGTGCTCAATCGCTATTTCCATATGTATTCACATACCATGTGCCTGCCCCCCCCGCAAACTGTTCAGCGCTTCCTTGTTTAAGATGCCCCCCACTCCCAAATTACAGAGGCTGATTTTCATGGGGAGAAAAGGTACGTGTGGTACGTGGATGAATAAGTTATGTGTTAAAAGCCTACTACTCCTAATCGGTCATGGACAGCTTCGGCCAGCACAAGCGGCAAAGGCTTGGGCTGCAGTGATGAAGATGCCCTAGTTTGATGCTTCCCTTTCTGCGACCCATCCCAGAGGCTGGTATATCACCAGGTCACTCTCTCAAAGAAGGAGCAGAAAGGTCTAGGGTAAAAACAGACTATAAGCACCGGGCCAAATTGTTTCCTAAGTTCGCCCCTTTCTGCACCGCAGAGAGGTGGTGAGCAGAGCAGCCCCCATCCGGGCAGCATCTCAGCCTGGTCTTTTTGCTCCCAAGCATCTCATACAGGGCTCATGCGCTCCTGCTAATTACAGCCGGGAGGTGCTTGCGCCTGGTACAAACGGCGAGCTTCGCGCAGTCGGAGCGATCGTCCCAAATCTTCCGGCACCATTACGGGGAAAAGAAAAGCGTTCACAATGGAGCGGCTAATGAATCGAGTTACAAACACGGTATCTGAGCTGTGGCAATGCTTTGCTGCCACACAATGACCGGTTCAGCTGCGCCACCGAACGCACAGCCCTCCTGTCCCCAGGACACGACTCCAGCGCCAGCCAAAAAATGGGCTGGACTTCTGGAACTTGAAAATCCCTCCGCACGTTATTCAGGCCAGCTTCTCGCTGGGAACAAAAAATGCATAAAAAATTGAATGGAAGTAGCGCCCGTATTTGCTCTGAGCATAAAGTAGCCCCTTCCGCCAGCGTCTCCGAGGCCCGCGTGACTCGCTCCTCGGCGGCTAGCACGACGCGCTCGTGGCGATGCAGCCTCCCGGAGCCAATCCCCCGTCTCTGTCATTAGGCATTAGAAGCCATTTTATCAGAGGTTAATTGCTGTGGACACGTTACATATGGCCAGGAACAGGAAGACGGCATGTTGCTTTACAGTGACTGACAGTTTTTTATCACGAACCATCTGGTTGAGATTCTCTAAATGTCAACTCAAATTAGTCTAATGAACGCAACTGCATAGATTTCACTGATTCCTCTCTTCTGAGCCGGAGAACGCGATGGGGCACCAGGAGAAGAGGGGGGCTATTTATTTACTTGGGCATCCTGTCTTCTCTCTGCTCGCATGTGGGGTGGAAGTCACTTAAAGGCTCCACAGGGATTATTGGTCCATACGTCGAACGGGCCGATAGCGCACGGAGTCGGTGCACGCGTCCAACCCAGGTTTCTACCGACGCACAAAAGCTGCTCAGTCCCTACAGAGGGTTGATCTGAAATGTCTGCAGACTACGTGTACCACTGGATAGCAAGACAACCATTTGGGTGTGTGTCATAGGCCCTATATTGCTGATGGCCAACAGCGATGCAACGTCAGCCAAGGAGGCACAGGCCTATGCATTTGGAAAGCAAGGGCTGCACAGCCGATCTGTCGGGCTAGGCTTAGTAACAGCTGCAAAATCCTTAGGTTGCCACAGTTTTGCTGCACGCCTCGTAAGACGGAAAGGGATTAAAAAAGGATACTGTGCTATCCGAAAGCTTGCTGGAAACATCAGCCTGCCTCCAAGTGGGAAAGAGATCAACTCGAACCAAAAGACTCTGCCTACCATAAGATGGGAGGCAGCCCTGGGCTCTCACTCAGCAAACAGCACTGGGCGACGTCTGCTGACCTAATGGCAGCTTAGATGACCAAATGGAAATAAAATTGCACCCTTAATGCTGAAGCCAGCTGCGCGCTTGCAAAAATACCTAGATGAGCTGACGGAGGAACATTGCATTTGGTTGTGACAGCGGGGAAAGTAAAGAATAGCATCATTTTCTAGCGCGCAGGGGGTCCTTAGGACCATTCACTGTCACTTTACAGACGTTATGGCTTTCCCAAGGAGATCGGCCACTCTTTAATTGTGCAACAAAACTACCCACCCTGTTTCAAAAATAGCAGAGGTGATCACATGGCATCTCCTGTTGCTTCATGTCCGTCTCAGCCTTCCCTAAGGTGGGGAAGAAAGTCATCACAAAGCGAAAGGGCTTGACTCTGCTCCGGGATACAGGGTTAGTAGCTGCCACTGCTGGGGGTGTTTTTTGATTCGTTTTGTGTTCCCGTAATGGATAAAGCTACTGCTATTTCCCTAAATACCAAGGCAATCCATTATGTGGCTGTCACAGGTGCACTGTACTGTAGCAATATGCTATATTGCTTCTTCTCACCAGCCCACTTTATTAATGACAGCAAATTGTAACAGCATTCACACTCAACCGAAGACGCGAGTTAGTACTTCACAGGGGACAGAAGCAGCAGATTGAGAGCTCAAGGTGAAGTGTATGGGCCTTGAAAATGTACCATTTGTACCTGGAAATATAGATCACAGGTCATTGCGGGTCATTATAGGGTACCTTCCTGGCAACAGATTAGGTGCTGTGCTCTGATTTTTTTCCCCCGCAGTGCCACATTTGCAGGGGATTTTCATAGATAGTTTCAGAGATGTTAGGGGCTGGAAGGGACCTTACAGATCATCAGCACTTGGGCAAGAAAGACTTCTTGGGTCAGATGACCCCAGCAAGGTGGGTGTCAAGACACTATTGGAAGAGAAAGCTAATGTTTTGCTAAAGCTAAAATGTTGTTCCAGCCAGGAAGTATTTGTTTCTGAGTTGGCCACTAATTTTGGGCACCCAACTGGAGGTAGGTTGGTCCAGGTTTCATGAGGTAGCCACCACCCAGAGGTCTCCTTGGGTGGATGGAAAAAGTCCAGTTAGCCAAATGTAGAGCAGACTTTTGAGATCCACCTCCCCCCCATAAGAGCACCTTTGTGAGCATTTGTGGTTGTCTGCATGTAGTTACCTTAAAGGTAGAGAAGTGACATTTTAAAAAAATCAATGCAAACTACTTAAGTAGCTTAGCCTTGTTCGTTAATAATATTCTAGCAAGTCTGTGCTACGTTTTACATGATTTGCCCTGCAGAGCGAGGAATAGTTGATATTTCATGACATTATAGGTTGTATCAGAGACCTTACTGCAAATATAATTGCCTGCACTTCAGCTTCCCATTACTCGAGGAGGAATTTGTATCCGGGATGGCCAAGTTAAATAGGTGAAGTATAATAGGAGTATTAACGGTAATAAATATTGATAAGGTGTCTTCATGATCAAAGGGATATAAATGTCTTTCTCAGGCTCATTGGGCTAGCAGTCTTGGAAATGTTTCATCCTTAAGCGATCACATAGCTGTAAGTACAGCAAAGGAGCAAATAGGAACCGGGCCAGAAGATCCATTCTCATTATAGCTTGTACCAATGGCACGAATCATTTCAGAAACTCCTCGTGGAGCCGCGCGCATCTTTAGAGGGAGGGAATCCAGGAGATCATGACATGGAGTTGTGTTTGGTTCGGAAACGAATATTCAAGTCGTGGCCCTGGCCGCCTGCTCTGTGCAGAAAGCCTGTGAATGCTGCCCAGTGTCAAACAGAGCTCCGGCATGCCTCTTCTTGGCAGAGAAATGGATGATGGTGCTGCCTTTCTGTGACACGCTCGGGCACTAATGGAAATAATGATCGGGAAGACACAAAAGCTGCCTCTGCCGCCCTGCTCGGTAAAGAAACAGAAGCTCTGATAACTCAGCATCCCTCGTAAAATAACTGTCCTGTCAGGTGCTGTAAATTAGGTTCTCAGAGATGATAAGCACATCAGAAGCGGTGCAATAAGTCACCGTCGCAAAGGCACTGTCAGCGGTGTGTGAAATCAGGAGTGGGCAAATGGAGACTGCATGTTTCAGAGGGACTGGAGGAGGTTTTTCTGATGTCCCCCGTCATACGCAAAGACCGCTCTGGGATACCTGGATCACAGGGACACACAAAGACTGGGACTGCTGGTATTGGCACTAGTTTTTTGGCAGGCTGAGTAAAAGCATTGATCCACTGCAGTGCTTCCCTATCCGCTGGAGTACACGGGCAGCATCAAACACAGAAACCCACGTGAATCTGTGGCTTTCAGTCTTTTTTCATCCTTTCAATTAGGCATCCCGGGTGAGCATTATAAATGAATAGAGGCCGCGCAGTCCTAGGAGGGGAGCAGAGGTTATTTGCAGAGCGACAGTCCTAGCACAGGCTCTAGTTAGAGCACAGGGGCCAAATCCATGCTAAGTTCCCCTTACACCAATGTGCACCAGAGGAAGCCCACCGAGCACAACGGAGACGTGACATAACGCAAGCCAGATCTGGGTCTGTGCAGCCGTGCTGGTGAACAAGACCCTTTCCTTGCGAGAGACCCCTGAGCATGTTCACGTACGCGACCCCCCAGGGCAGACTAGACCTTGAGCCTCTGCCAGCTCTTCTCCTGGCAAAGTTTGCTCTGCTATTGTTACCCCGGTTAAAGTTCCCCAGAGGAGACGTGGATTTTTGTAAGCGCTGCTTGCAAACAGCCTAAAGGTAGAAGGATTGTTTGAGTCCAAGGGCCGGGAGTCGTTAGGAGATGGAAATGAGCAATGGAAAATTCAGGCTGAATATCTAGGAGAAAAAATCCCTCCTGGTGAGATCTGTCGGATGCTGAAATTTGTTTCCCAGCCAAAGTAGGGCAACTGGAATCGATAAAGCCAAGGGAAACATGCTCCAAGCAGGAGAAGCAACAAATCAGGGTTAAATTCGGGGCTCATTGATAGCAAAACTCTCACTGACAGCGGTCGGGAAACCCAAAGCTTTGCTACGGGTCGGTGCCTTTGCCCTGCAGTGAGGGCACGCTGCTCATCACGCTTTCCCCCCGACCCCACAAGAACTTACCTCTGTCCTCTTCCTTCTCTCGCACGTTTCTGCCTTTGAGAGCCCTGCTCCAGGTCCCACCATAATCCCCCACCTTGCTCCTCTCAGAGGTATCTTTGGACGTGCTCTTGAACCAGGGCCCGAATCTCCTGGCCGGGTTCAGAGACTCGGGCGCCTCCTTGAATCCCCGGCTGAGCTGAAGCACCCCGAGGTCCTGGAGTTCAGTCCTTTCGCTGGTGCCTTCTATAGGGTTGGGCTCATTCTCGGAGACGGTCGGCTCCCCCGTAAACCCAGAGTGCAGGAACACCAGGCTCCCTGCCGTCAGGTAGAGAGCAATCAAGGTGAAGAAGCGAACGGGTTTCCGACGAAAATAACGCTGGAACTTTACCAATAGTTTGGCCATATCGCCTTCATTCCTTGCTTGGATGTTGGGTGGGAAGTTGCAAAGCAAAGGCAGTGATTGTGATATTGCGACTGTAGCTGCAATGTCCGAGACCAGGCTGGGAATGACGGCTATACGGCAAGTGGAGAAGGAAGGACAATGGCTTTCTGTCAAACCCTCTATGGTGCTGTTGCAACGGATGGAGTATCCTTCCCGGATTTACTTTGGGTAGGAGGCTGTAGCTGCGAAGGTAAAATGAGGCGGGCGGTCTCGAACTCCTACAAAAATATCTCCGAACTCTCTCAAGTCCCAGGTGGCTGGGGAAGGAGTTGAAAGTATATTTTTCAGTTCCTGTTTTTGTGCTCAGAAAAAGAGGTATTTCTCAAAATGTATCACGGTTGCTTCTGCTTGGCTCCACTTATTCGTCTCCTGCTAAAGTTTCTAAGGGGTGCCCTGGAGACTCCATTGATGGAGGGATCATGTTAAGAAAATCGAGTGTTTGAAGGCGATTTGAAAGCTGATCAGCTGACCCAGCTCCCCTCGCTGGCTTTCTCAGCTTTCAGCTCCTTGGCGCAGGTTCTTGCAAGCATTTCTCTAATGGAAATGGCACTGTCTCCTTTTCAGCCAAAGAACGAAAGGTCCCTGGATGCTTGTCCAGGTATGAAATGCTGACTGGACCCCTTTGTTCAGTGTATATCCATTCATTGCAGTCTCAGGATAAGAGACCTCTACCTGCAAGTCAAAGGGAAAAGAAATCATTAGAAAAAGTGTGCTGTCGAGCGTTAAGACGGGAACAGGCTGTAGGGTCAGAAACCCTGCACACCCTCCCCCCGCCCTTGAAGAAAGTTGGGTCACAGCTGAGATACAACACCAGTTCTGTTCTTTACTTTGTAAGCTGAGTACGTTGGTACAGCAGCCAAGGACACTCTCCTGTGGAAATCTGGGGCTGCCTAGGGATCTGTTGGTATGATGTGCACCCTAGGGTCATTTGAAATGTCCTGGGGTAGAACTCGGAGCCTCCTATTCTCTTGAAGTAAAAGCACACGTCTCACCTCCTACTGACTCTCCACTGGCCTGGCCCATGGTCCAGCATGGAGGAACCCCCTTAAACTGTGCTTGTTATGATGGTAGGTCATTATGAAAAAACAGTGGCCTCATCCTATTCATATCTTTAGGACCCTGCATCAGAGGGATGAACTAGCTGGTTCACTTAAAAGCAGAAGTGACCCAAACCTTTGCCTAGAATGGACCCTGAACTTGGTTGGGGTTTGTTAAGGTTCCAATAATTTTCCACTCATTGTTTCTTCACCATGAGGGTCCCTGCACAACTGGTTTCAGAGGGCACTTGTACATATGACAATGTCATGATGTGCACGTGATGAAAATTTCCCTTTGTGTGGCTTAGTGGCATCACATATGACACGTACCTGAGCTTTGTGGGTTTTAAATGAGTTTGCATCGTTGCAAATTAAACTAAACTATCCCAATGTAGTTTAGTTTGCAATGTTGCAATTTGGAACGTTGCAGCCATCAGTCAGCTCGTCCCCTGGCCACGGGAGAGGTGAGCAGGCTACATAGAAAAAAGGGATCAGGTCCCTCAATCCATTTCCCTTCAGCAGGCTCCTGTAGCCAGCAAGACACCTGGGGCCACCTGAGAATGGGCTGGCTTGCCCCTGGGGCAGCAGAGGAAGGTGGTAGGAGGATGACTGGGTTTGCTGGCAGCCAGAGGCTGCCAGAGGTGGCAGGGATAGTGCATGGGGTGCTGAAAGCCTGGGTGGGCTCAAGGAAGGATTGGATAGGGTGCCTCCAAGCTGGGGCAACACTGAGACAGCTAACAGCCCACCCAAGCTTCCAGCACCCCATGCATTTTCCCCCTCCCTTCTCCAGCCACCAGCAAACCCAGCTGTCCTCCTGCTGCCTTCCCGTGCTACCCCAGGGGCAAGCCAGCCCATTCCTGGGTGGCTCTAGGTATCCTGCCAGCTGCAGGAGCCTGCTGAAGGCAGAAGCAGCAAGAGGCCCGATTCTTTTTTCCACAGAGCCTGCCTGCCTCCCCCATGGCTGGAGGGCAAGCTGACAGACTAATGGTACAGCTTAATAGCCCCCCAGCTGCAGGAGAGGTGGGAAGACTGCCAAAAAAAAAGGATCAGGCCCCTCATCACTTCTGCCTTCAGCAGCACTTGCAGCCTCCAGAACCATCATATATACAGTGACAGTGGTTGAAATGGTGAGGTTTCAGTTAAAAACTCGTCGTTTCAATTTAGGGGGCTTAGAATGCTGCAACCCAAAGGACTAAACCTCTGTCACATGTACAAGCACCCAGCGAGAGCTAAAGATGGTGAATACCAGAGTCACAGCTATTTCTCATGGACTACTTAACCCAGTTCAGCCTGGCCCAGATGGCTGCCTGAAGCACTTTTTAAATATGGGTCTTTCCCTTTTAAACTTACTCTGCCTGAGTTTAAATGAGAAGTAAATGATGCAAATTCCTCCCCTACACAGTGATTCAGCACCTACAATCTTCTATGTCTTCCAGCCAATCTGAGAGAGCCCAAATAAAGTGAGGTCAGTCACCGGCATTGTTTCCAATTAATGTTTTTCCAATGAACATACACTCCTTAGTTGTGTTCACTTAAGAAAGGCATAGATTTTACATTCAGGGTTTCCTCCCACAGCCAAAAGTAATATGCAGCAGAGGCTTTAGACTGCCGCAATCCCTATTATCTGAAATCTCAGTGTTGGACCTGGGTGCAGCCTTGCTTTTCCCATCTGAGAAACAGTCACAAAAAAAAAAATCTTTCCCATTCCAAAGGTCAAAACCTCAATTTTATACGAGTCGACAATCCAACCCAAGCATCAATGCGGGTCAATTGAAATGCTTCATTTTGATTTTCACCTTCGTATGTTTTAAACATTTTTGCTCTCACTAGCTCAAACCTTGACACAACGAGTTACATTTAGATCAAAAGGTGGGATATTTCCTTTTGAGGCTATCTAAATAGGGACATCTCAACAATTTAAAAACTCTTCTCCCCCAGCCCAAAAAAACTCCAAGACATGTCGGTACCAATCTTTTCTGTCAAACAATTTGAGTTTCTTGCAAAAACAATTCTAGAAGATCTTTTGCTCCATATGCCTCTATGGGAGCATCTACACATGCACATTTACTGCTCAGTAACCTAAGTTGCTACGCAATAATTGAAAATTACTGCACAGTACAGGGGCATGTCTACACATGCACGCCTGAACTGCACAATAGCTATGGTGATTTATGCCAATTTGGGCCTGATTAGTTACTGCACAGTAATGCGTGTGTAGATGCGTTACTGCACAGTAACACTGTGTGTGTGGACTGACTTGAAACTAACTTTACTCCCAAGTCAGTCCAAACACAGCATTGCTTCACTTTAATGCCTGTATGTATACATGCCAGCCCTAATCCACTTACTGCACAGTAATTCACTGCACAGTAAATTTAATGTGCAGTAAATGCATGTGTAGATGCGTTCTATTATTATGAACCTCACAAACTCTTGTAAGGTCAAAGGAAAGCTCAGAAGGCTGGCTATGTCTATCAGCCCATTGAGCTCGCTTGGTTAAAGCACACCTGTCTCCTAGAGTCAACACCACACAAGAAAATGTGGCTGCATCGCATCCAGATGCCTTCATAGCTGGGTTGGCTGGGGGCACCCTTTGGCACAAGTCCTCATGGTTTCTAGAGTAGTGGCAGGATGCCTTAACATCCCCGCCACGGGTAATTATGGATGGGGAAATGGAGGTGTGCAGGTGAAATGACTCACCCTAGGTGATTTGGCTGGGGTGATATGACCGCAGCACCCATTCCTGCCCGGGGTAGGGGGTCAGACCTGATGATCCTTCCGACCCTAAGCACTATGAAACTATGAAATTATGAAGATCACGCAGAGTCTGGGCCACAGGTGGAAAGAGAGATGCAATCCCCTGGCTTCTGCTTCTGTGCTTTAGCCACAAAACCAGGCTTCCTCCCAGGACCGGCCAAACCAGCTGAAAATAAAACCATTGTTGTGTTCCTCCCCGGGGAACGGCTCTTGCTCTGTATCTCCCTGGCAAGGCTTGTTCTGGGGCATAAAGGCAGCTGTTTGAATTCCTGCGGGATACCATGTCCAGCTGCCGATCCTACCAGCTTGCTCCTACAAAGAGGGCTGAGTTTGCAAACTCTCTTGGCTCCCCCAGTAGCACCAAGCACAGGTGGAAGCTGTACTGTGCATCAGGGATACCCCCGCAGTGACACAGCCCACAGGACTGAACCACCCACCTGCTTCAGCCCAGAAGCTGATCTCCATTTTCCAGGCAATTTTTTTTCAGAAAAAAGTGCCCCTTCTTTAAAGGGAGTTTGGCCCTTGAGTCCTGTTGATTTCAATGGGACTTGGGTATCTAATTTTTGGAAAATCAGCCAGGAGCAATTAACTGTCTGAACTATGCATGAATGAGCTGATGGGCAAGTCTCTATTCCCACCTGCTGACCTGCCAACAACCCAAAGACGTGCCTCATCAGTAGGATGCCTAGGGAGCAAGGGGCGGGGCTGTGAGATGTGCTGTGCTGCCCAGAGTACCAGCGCAGAAGGGCAACTGCCATGTAATCTTGGAAGGGCCAAGCCGGGCTTCATGACCGGCAGTGGAGTTTGCAAAGGTGAAGGTTTTATGTCATTTTAGGGCCGTTTCATTTCTAGGAAAGTTCAACTGAAGTTTCCTAGCAGGGGGAGAACAGCCCTTGAGCACAGGCATGACAGTATATACAGACGCACAGACACAACCGGACAAACAGGCACACATGCAACCCCAAGGCTTGCAGCCTATTGCACCTTTGTCTCATCCTCCATCCCCCTCCACTCCTTCATCCCACACTCCCTCTGTACCAGCTATTCCTCCTGCTGCTTTAGCAATCAGTTCTCTGCTGTTTTTCCCATTTCCTCTCTCGTTTTCCCCCCGCTCTCTCTGAAGACGGATGCCAATGCGGGGAAAGCCATGAGGTTGGGACGCGTCTGAAATGAAGCAAAGCAAGCCCTCCCTTCCTCCACTGCAGGTGGGAAATGAGGTCTGTGCAGAGACCTCAGACTGCCCCTCCTCACCTCCCTGTCACACTTCCCTCCGGGCCCCAGCAAATTCCTGGAAAGCAGATTTACATCTAGGTCATCAAAGGGGCATCAGTGATGCTCCTGCATGGACCAAAGGCACAGTCCTGTGTTTGGCTGCTAATCCGGATTCATATTTAATGAGCTAGGAACTCTTTGGTTGCACAGCGGCTCCGGGGGAAATGTCACAGTTAATCATAGCGTTGTCCTAACAGGAGAAATCTAATAAAGACACAGCCTGCAGTGGTCCTTTGGATTTGATTTTCTGTTCATTGCCTCTTTCAGGCTGGGAAGCGATGGCATCCTAAAGGTTCAATTCCTACAGCATAACTGTTTGTCCTTCAGCTCCCAAGTCCTCCACTGCTGCAAAGGCCCAAAGCACTGGCTGTTCCCGGGCTGAACGCCTGTTGTGCGGCTGGCTGTGAATGCAGGGGACTGGATTCAAAGACCCCACGGACCCCCCCCTCCCTATGTGCCATATACTTGGTATGGCGGCAAGGGGACCTCAGGAGTTCTCCGTGTCCTCCAGGCAGTGCATTGCTGCTTTAAAGGGGCTTTAGGAATAGGACCAAGCTAGGAAAATCACACTTGTGACTCCCAGAGGTCAAATCCTCCCACCAGTCCCTCACCCAAGTCAGAGGGCCAAAAATGACCGTGCACGATAAGTACGTGCGTGTCCAACTGCCCAAGTGCATGCACAACCCCCCGGGGAGACTTGGACTTCAAAGATGTTGGTGCTGCCTCAGCTAAGGTAGAAGCTGATCGGGTTGTAAGGCCAACCCTAAAGCTAGCTCCTCGGCTGCAACTGCGCCCGGCCACAAAGCTGACCATAAAGGAGACGCGCGCTTGCCCTTCTGTGGCTGGGGGCAGCTCGAGCCCTTGTGGTCTCCCAGGTGGGCCCGAGGAACGCTAGGTGATGGAGACACACATGCATGCCCCTTGGCCGTCATATTCCAGCTCTGTGGTTGTCCGTGTCGGGCGCTCCCGTGCATACAAATAGCCGGTGCAGATACACCGGCCAGGGGACGAGCCACAGCATCGGTCAGACACCGATTTCCAGCGCGGAGTCTCCCCGCGGCGCACGGGACACGGCTCTTCAGTCTGACTCATTAGTGCATTGGCGCCTCTGGATGAGACATAGCGGATGGCTTTAATTGTCGCTACACAGTCTGGAGGACCCCCCTTCCCCTGCCTACTAATCAGCTGCACATTCCCGTGTGCTTAAATTCGTGGCTGCTCACTGCAGCCTCCCAGCTGACTCGACGAGGAAGACCAAGGGCCATTTTGGGGCATAACCAAGCCTCCCTCTTCTCTCCCCGAGTTTGCAGCCAGGGCTGGGAATCGATCAGTGGCACCTTGCAGGGCCATCTCCTCCCAGCAGTACAGCTCTCGGCGTACCCACCCAGCAAGAGCCGAGCCGTCTCCATCGGCTGGCGGATGGGCTGGAACATGCTGCGCCTGTCCGTGAGCGGTCGCGCGGTGGCGGTGGCCCTTACCTCTGTCTTTCACACCAGTTTGCAGCATATCCAAGAGCTTTGGGCTGCGGCTGGGGAGATAGGGCTCAGGACAGAGCAAGAGCCCATTAAAAATGCTTGACGGTTGCAGATCGCTACTGTAGATGCCTGGGACCCTCAGCCACTCCCTCGCCTTTCAAATACAGACTGAGGCAGCGCTGTGGAGATGCATGAAGGACCCCCCCAACGGGGGCTTCATTGCTCACGGGCACTGGGTTTTGTCTAGAGCGGAGCGACACTCCTGTCAACCCTGCCACCCGCACCTGGGGTTGCAAGGAGACTGTGGCAAAGGTGGGCAGACAAGACAAGCAGAGAAATGCCGGAGGACGGTACCTCCCAGCGCACACTGTGTACGACCGGTAGTATTAATATTTTAGCGCTACTCCGTTTACCAAACAATGTGGATACCGAGTCTCGTTGGCGTTCATGAGAGATGAGTTTGCACCCGGCTTTGGACGCGGGTGGAAGGCCGCCAGTTGACCACGTCAGCCCCGTTGGCCTGCCTCATCCACGCCAGGCTGATGAGCCGGTCAGGCTCAGACAGACATCTGACTGCCTTCATTTAAAAAGGGGAAAAAAAGCTACTCATCTTCCATTCCCTCGCCCCTGCTGACCCACTGGGTAACGCTCCCCTCCCGCTCCATTCATTCAACCACTGAGCAGCACTTCCCGAGCAAGATTTGTACGACGAGATGCAAGCTGTAGCGCTCAGCTTCGCTCACAATGATAGTCGCTATGAATATCATTTCTCTAAGGAGTCTGCTTTGCAGCTGCATAAGCTATTCATAGCACCGGGGGCTAGAAATCAACCTCGGCCCATCAGCTGCTTGGGTACCCATCGTATTTCTGCGTGGAGGAATGAAAGCCCATTGCAAACCTAATCCGCCAGTGCAACGGGGACCCAAACCGGAGCGGGGCCAGGAAGGGAAAATGGGGGGACAGAGTAGTGACTAGCCAAATGCACTTTCCTCAAGGCCTAAATTTCACGCCCCTGCCCTCACCCCCTCGTGGCTCAGCTGGCAGCAAGTTCACCCCTGCAACAAGAGCGATGACCTTCGGGGCCTGGAGCTCTGTACCCATCTGGACTTAGATTTGTCCCTTTCCTCCTGCAGCAGAAAGGGTTACTATACAGCACCATAGCTCCACACTGGAAACCAGGGGACAGCCTCGCTGCTGGGGTACCCCATGAGGGTCTGGAGTTGCTCATCATGGCCTCACCCTACGTGGCGTCATTTGGAGGGGCTATTTTTACTGCCCAGCCACGAGTGCATTCTCGTTTGCATTAAGTACCTTCAAAGGGCAGCTGCAAGTTGCACGAGGACTATGCGGTGGCGGCCGTACAAGAGGTTTAATCTCTATGAAGCCACATCTCTTAGCGCACCTTCCACGCCAGCTTGCTGACAGAGCGCCCGGCGCCTCTCTGCATACCTACTGGCTCATTTTCCATAGCTACGTAATTTTTACTCAATATCGGCTCTCGAGGAGCGCAGAATGTACCGTCTGCCGTTCTCTCGCGGCTTTTCTTTCTAATTTATCTCCCGTCTCCTTCCCAAACCTGACTAGACGAGCTGAGCTATTTCTTTCTGTCTCTCTTGTTGGGTTTTTTTAACACACTGAAAGCGTTTTCTGGATTCTTTACTTCTCAAATGTCTCTCCTAGTCCATTGGGACTCTTTCTATCCTCAGATTTGAAAAGCAGTGAAGATTACTGCTGTTCCCAGGAGCTCAGAAATGTGCTAGATTTCCTCAAGAAGAGATCAATGAAAAGTCAGTCCTCTCCTCTCTTTTGTGACTTGGCGACCTGCAAGCATTAGAAGTTTTGATGGCCTTTCGGTTCCCGGCGATGGCTTAGCTTTTACAATCGACTCCATTTCCATCCGGTACCAAGCCTGAAGAAGCAGACTCCCAGGGAGGGAGAGTTGCTAATGGCAGATGGAGATTTCCTCTCCAGGCTACCAGCTTTGAATCCAGCCCTTGGAAGCAAGACTCATAGAGTAAGTGCCACCTCTCCGGTGCCCCCTGTGAAATGGGTTGATGCCTTGAGCCCGGTTGCTGATGCAAAGTGGATTGGTTCGAGCTGACCTTGCACCGAGTTGACTTGGCATCTTGGCTGTGTTTAGTAGTTCCCTCAGAGAGATCTGCAGCTACGTGGAGACCACCTCTAATTAGTGCAGCTCTTGCTGTTTCCTAAGCCTCGCAGAATCACAGACAACGAGGGTGGGACGGGACCTCAGGAGGTCACGTCTAGCCCAACTCCCTACTCAAAGCAGGACCAGCCCCAACTACAAGGCTTTGTCTAGCCAGGTCTTGAACTCCTCCAAGGATGGAGATGTCACCACCTCTCTGGGGAGCTCCAGTGCTTCACCACCCCCCTCAAGAGAAAGTTTTTCCTAATATCCAACCTAAACTTCTCTTGCTGCAAGTTGAGCCCATTGCTCCTTGCTCTGTCATCTGCCCCCACTGAGACCAGTCCAGCTCCATCCTCTTTTGAACCCTTCTTCAGGGAGTTGAAGGCTGCTATTCAACGCCCCCCCCCCTCCGTCTTCTCTTTGTCACACTAAATAAACCCAGTTCCTAAGCCTCTCCTCATCAGTCATGCCCTCCAGCTCTCAAACCATTCTCACTGCCCACCCCTGGACTCTCTCCAACCTGTTCACATCCCTTCTGTAGTGGGGGCCCACAACTGGACACAGGACTCCAGATGCAGCCTCTGAAATAGGTACCATAGCAGTGCACGCCCATAGTGGCAGCTTATGCCCAAGACAAGCGGATGGTGCATCTCAGCCTGCACATGGGCGGGACAGCGATTTGGGGGACTCAATGATCAAGGTCAAAAGACTATCCTCGCGACCCATGAGGTGAGGGTGATTAAGGCCAGTTGAGGCTGCACTGATTAGGGCAGTGCTTGATACAAGTCTCTGGTACACAGGAAAGTTAGGGCTGGAAAGGACCTCCTGAGGTCTTCTGCTCTGCTCAAGGAAGGACCAAGCCCTGGCTCACCCATCTCAGCTGAGTGAGCTGTAGTAGGACTGACTGTCTCTGCCCCCTGCCCCATGCATCCCGAGCGGGGCGGAGCGTCACCCAAGGACCCCGCGAGGATGCTCCTGTCCTTCCTGCTGCCTGGACGATGAGACGCTCCTCGGTGCCCGGGAGGGGAGCCGCTTTGGCGCTCCTTTCCATAACTCGTCATTCAGCTGCACCTCTGAGAACCACGCTGACCTACTGAGGAGCAAGGGGCAAGTTCGTATCACCCTTCGCATGACCAAATCCTGGCCTCGCACAGTCTGAGGGCACTGACTTCAGCGGAGAGGCTCCAGAGTGACTCCGGAGTAAGCCAGCAGGAGCAAGTACTGGCCTGAGCAAGCGAGAGGAATACCCCATTTATCACTCCCAGCAGCCTGCCCGGGAAGAAACCACCCTTTAGTATCGCACACGCCTGTTTCCACCTTGCCCCACAAGTACCTCCCTGGAGTCACCTCCCTGCCACCCCGAGAGGAGGCCCAAGCCCAGGGTCTATGCAAGACGGCCTGTACTGAGAGGCATGCTCCTTGCATTAGCAAGACATGATTCCCCCAGCCTTGATGCTAGCGTGTTCCCGGAATAGGGAGTATCTAGCATTAGCGTCAAGGCGCTGAAGGGTGGTTCGGCATTTTGCATTCGACTCAGACCAGAAATGCTCTATCCTAGCTTCTGGCCAGAAAGGGGCACTGTGCTGGAGATGATGTGGGGCTCCAGGGCTTGGAGCCACCGGAGTTGTCAGACGAGGCTACTGACGCTGCAAGGAACCAGCGACCCTGTTATCCCGTGGACGTGCGCGACCATTATGCACGGCACGAATGCACGCCCGCAGACACGGTGCTTGGTTGCTCGCCTTCCTGCCTGTTAGGAAGGCTGTGATTTCCCACCACAGCTAGCCCCGGATGCCTGGAAATTGCAGATTTAAGTTTGGCGTGTCTGCTTTCAGAACAGGAATACAGCTCTGTCAGCTTTAACACTTCCAAAAGCTGTTTATGCAACTGTGAATCATTTTCCTCTTGAATGTGTACAAACAGAGCGAGGGGGGTCGGGTTTGAGGAATGCAGCAGGAAGCCTTTTGATCATTGCCTGAATTCAGCGCTTCCCTTTTTGAGGGCGTTGCTCCCCTGCCCCTCCTTTTAAAAGTGAATGTCCTTGCTGTAGGCACGGGCCAGACCGATGACCTGAGAGCATGAGCTTGGGTCAGTAGGCAAAGACCAGTGGGCGACAATGCACGACTTGGAGCACTGCACTGGGCCGAACTGAAAGCAGCTGAGACCGTGCCGTCTGCTTCTTCCTCGTCTCTCCTGATAAATGGAGCATTTACAGCACAAACTCCTTAACCGGCCAGGTCTTCACTAAGCAAGGGCAGCATCACTGCAGGGTCTGGTATCAGAGTGAGGTCACTTGTGTGAACTGAGGGACAGGAACATCCCATAGGCTCAGTTCCCATTGACTTTCAATGGGCCTCAGCTCCTAAATCACTTGGCACCTACTTTTGAACACTAAAGCAACATAGATGACTTAAAATGAGCAAACTGATGTAGATATGCTCCAGACCTCACTAACGATCCCGCAGCCACCTCCTTCCTTTAACTAATGCTCTCCAGGGGTCTGGCCCTCACCCCACAGTGGTGAAAATCAGAAGTTGCTCTACTGATCTCCACGACGTTGTACCCTTGTCCCACCTGAGACCAGGCCCTGTTAACCCATCACTCTACTCCCTGGGCAGTCCCGTGACCCCCCTCCTCCGCTCCCAAGCCTTTCTGGGACCCTAGTTTGCCACCTGTCATCTACCCATCAATTTTTTTATTTTAAGAAAGGAGCAGAAAATAAATGAGGCGACGAAGCGCCCTTATTTTAATGGCCTCTAACACTCCGCCATCTGTCTTGGGTTGATTAAATGAAAAATAGTGGTGCAACATACGGCGTGAATTATAAATAAATATTTTAATTCTGTTTCCCAGAGTAATTATTTAAGAAAAGAAAAGAAAAAAGAAAAGAAAACCTCATGCTCTGCAGTGCGACTATGGTGGCAACCAGCGCCAAGCCTGCAACGGAGCCAGGAGAATTAGGCTGGTGCGAGCTCGCTGCTCGGCAAGCTTCCTCGGGGGTGTCTCCTACTCGCCGTTCCCTCTGCCCAGGGGCTGCGAGGGGTGGCCTCAGATGTGATGCCCCTGAGTCTCATGGAGAGGAGCATGCCTCAGAGAGAGGCCTTGAAGGGTCTTCTCCCTTGAGGGCCCTACCTCAGGCTCGCAGGAGGGTCGACCTGGATAAGAGCTGCGCAAATGGGACAGGGGCTTATCTCCTCTCTGCCAGCGCCTGTCCTAGCAGCCCAGCCAAGGTGAACTGGACAATAGTTTCCTCCCCACTTCTTCAGCCTCGCAATGTACTACACGGCATCAGCAAGCAGCTCTGCTCCCTGCAAGGGCCTCCCGCCCTGCCAGACAAGCTGGCTCCCTCCCAGACCGGTGCTGCCAGCTGCCCCCGCATTTTAACAGTATAATCCCCTCTCATTTCCCCCACTGCACACGCACTATAACTGCTGTGAGAGAGGGGATGCTTACGACCCCACGCAACGTGTGTTGGGGGGAAGAGCGAGCGAGGGCCAAGTGCCAGCAATGTCCCCCTGGGGAAAACGCAGAGCCCTGCCCACCCCATCATCTTATTTAGCCACGCCAGTGCTTACAAGATCAAAGGACAGGCTGGCAGATGTGAGATGGGCCCAGACCCTCCGGACTCATCCCACAAAAGAGAGACGGAGGGAGGAATGAGAGCCAGCCAGGCTGGATAAGGGCCCCTCGTCTGAGTGTCAGAGGAGAAGGAAGCGTTGCTTTCCCACCACGCCGACTTTAGCGCCAAATTGGTCCTGAATGCAGACGGGAAAGCTGCTGATGGTTAAAACAGCTGGGGGTTTTCCTGGCAGCATCAGGACTTGTCATGTGTGCGTGTGTGTGCATGCACACACTTACGGCTGTGCACCACTCAGCTTTCCCGGCTGGAATCAGACCTGCATTGCTGCGTGCCATAAGCCCAATACTGCCAAAGTCTATAGTGAATCTCCATTCAGCTGAAAAGGCAGGTGGGAGGGGGCTGCGATGTTCTTTTGGACCAGTATCCCGTGACTTTTATCCCCACTGCTTGCAGAAAACGCCAGTGACCTCAGCCACGGCCCAGCCTTGACGCCTGGATTTTCTCCTGGCTTCCCTTATTTCTGCTGGGCTCTGACAGGGAGGCAGAGAGTAGAAAGAGGGGGCTTAAATTACCATCATTAAGCCATCTGGAGCTCATCCTTCTCCATCACGAACTGCTGAGTCTCAGGTCAATTACTGCACATTTGCATATATTCCATTAATACTTCTGCTAATTGTCTTGAGGAGATAATGTGCCCGTCTTATTGTTCCCTCGCTGGCGCGTGTTTACAAACAGGATGGAAGGGAGGCAGAGCTGAATAGCGCCGTTCCCCTCCCGATCCTGCGGCTTTGGAGCAAGATATAACTCAGTAATGATCTCAGCCACTCTCTTCTTTTCTGCTCTCTGCTCTCCCCCCTGCCCCAGCCAGTGGCCCCCCACCCCAAACTAGCCCCAGCGCTTCCAATTACATTTCGACGAGCTGGGAAGCTCTGCTTTATGTGGTTGCCAGGGGGAACGGTGACATCTTTCAACTTTGATTTCTGCTGCTCACGGGTGAAAAACGGACCTAAATGGAAAGCAAGCTGGATCAGGCCCGTGCGCGGGAAGTCACCCCCAGGATAGCGAGACAGCACGTCAAGGGGCTGCAGGAGATCCTTTCCGGTCTTGGTGCGGGGTGTTGGGGGTGGCAGCTTTAGGGGTACACCTTCCCAGGCACAGAACGAAGGCAGGGCACTGTATAGCAGATTTCATAGACGCTAGGCCTGGAAGGGACTGTGACGATCAGCCAGGGGTAGGAAGCAGGACGGGCTTGCTACAGATGAGATGCAGCGTGAGACAGAGCTCTTGCAAGCTCCCTGACCAGCCCTCTATCCTTTGAGGCTCTGTCATCAGTTGTAGGATGATACTTTTCTTGCACTGTGGTGTTGCCATCCATGTCCCGGTGCCTTGCAAGAAAAAAATAGGAATGACCTATTGGGACCCTGCCAGGTCCTAGGGAGAGGTCAAGGCCAGGGAACAAGAAAGAGATGGGTCCCGCGATGTAGCCCTGGATTCAGGTGTCCAGGACCTAGCATCAGGCAGATGAGAATAATCACAGGCTTAGGGCCAGGACATGTTGGGCAGACTCCTGCTGCTTGTCTGAAAGCCCCTCCAGTGGCTGAGTGGCTTTCTGCATGGCATGGACTAACGAGGATCAAGGATAGTAGCCAGTCAGCCACAGGCATGTACAGAGGAGTACTACCAGGGGGGCATAGTGCTGATCAGAGGAGGCCACCAAGATGCTGAGGTCTCCACAGGAATTGTCTATAAGGGCATAGCTTTGCTTAAGTTTCAGTCCTGACTATGTCCACTGAAGTCGGTGACTATTAGGGGCGCCTGTACACATCATGGGTTTTAATCCTCGTTAAATTAAATAGGTTTATAACATTTAAACTTGCTTATTTTGGCGCGTCACATCTGTGTTTACATGCACTAGGTTTTCAAATGAATTAAGCCATGTCCCTGGCTGGCACCACAGGAGAGCAGGACAGTCCAGTACTGCTGCCCCTGGCCCAGGCCCCCCTACACACCCCATGCCTGTGCCCTGCAGATTCTGGTTGCTAATGTAACACTTGCTAGTACGATGGTTTGTGAGATCATAGAAGGAAGGATGGTAGATTGACAGTCTTGGTGGGGAAATGCCCCCAAAACACAGGAATTGAGGGTTAGGGTAGATGACCCTTGAAGTCCCTCATGGTTTTAGCAGGATCAGCCCATTCTTCCCCAAATGTTGCCCTGTTTAGTTATGAAACCTGCCCCTCTAGCCAGCTCTTGAGCTGCCGCATAAATATCCCTGCCACAAAGACGCTTTGCCCTTCTCTTGCCTGCGGTGCAATTCCTGCAGACTCGCAATAAACAGGCCTAGCCCAGGAAGAGAAAAACAGCACCCTCGGGTATCACGGAAACTTCACAAAGAATCTCAGTGCGAGTGGGTTAATCACTGCGAAAGGAAGCAATCCTAGGTGGGAATTGCCTGTAGCATCATAAACCTCATTAAAGGAGCTCCGTGACGGTAACTTGAAGGCAGGATTAGAAAAAAAATCTAAGAAGGAGCAGATCAAAGTGAACTGGAGAAAGGATAACTGTTCTCCTCCTGGAGCAGCCCTCTGAACCCAGCCCGGTAGAGGTCCAGGGCAGTCAGCTAAAACACTGCACCTTGTCTGAGAGGTGGGCACACACGTATGGACTCGGGACACGCGCTATTCTGACCCCCGGCTTCCACCTTCTAACAGTTTGATGCTGCTCTTCCTTGTTAGCTGGCTTCATCAAAGCTGGGAGGACTAACTCAGCTGCCAGCTCTTCGGGTTGCTGCCTCCCACCTGCACGGTGGCGTTTTGTTTGGGGCGGGGGGTGTTGGGTGATGCGTCTACCTCCTCGAATGCAGCCCCGCAGCTGACAGTGCTTAGCAAGCTCAACTAAGCATGGCTTGACTTACTCCCTTGTTCTCCGTCCTTGTCAGGTTGATGCAGGGAGCCTGCCCTGCCAGTGCCCAGATTGTTCAACAGATGGACAGTTCGTGGCATTTCCCAGGGGCAGCCGGCCTGGCCTGCTCCCTGGATCCTAAATATTTAGTTTCTCCTCCTGGGTAGGAAGCCCAAGTGCTTTTAGACATTCCCGTCATGTCCGATTCCCCTAAAATCCCCCTGAATATGTAAATCTCCTCCTTTAAAAGACAAATCTATACATATGCTTACTTCTGTTTCCTCATGGAGTTGCCTTCTTGCTGGAAACTGCAGCAGTCTCTGCTAGATGAGAGGTGTGCATGCGGGGACACACTGTCAAAACACTGTCAACGTGACAAGCTTAGGGAACTTGCAAAGATAACTAAAGGCAAACAGCTTTCCCAGTAGTGAAAAGCAGCCCTTTGTGTTTGCTGTAAGTGGTCTCCATCGGACAGCTATCGAGCGATGTGTGAGATGCCACAGGAGGCTGGGAATTGATGTGCAAAAAGCTTTACCTTCCTCAAACAGCGCAAGCCGCTTCGGCATTCATTGCTGCCCGGGGCCCTTGTTAACTGCAAGCAGAGTTCACGAATGCTAGCCAAATCTGCGTTTCAGCTGGAGGATGGATGTGACATCCTTTTACCCGCCAAAATAATGAAGCTAAAAGAGAAATTAGCGTTTCGGTGCAGTCGGGCAATGTCATAAAAGTCAGATTTCAAGAGCCGCTGCTTTCATCAGTTGTTCTCTGCTGCCTCATACAAATGCCCTTATTAAGAGCACGGAGTCGCATGGGTTGGAGGCGACGTCTATCATCTCCCTGCATTTGGCTGGGAATGAGAATTGATTTTTAGCATTCCTAAAAAATCCTGTTTATTGCCTGGTCTGGAGTACCCCCGTGGGGCCATGACATACGGGCCCATCAGCCAAACTGTTCTTAGAGTCTGCTCTCAGGAACCAGCCCCACCTACTTCCAGGGGGAAAAGCTGAGCAAAATTGAGTCCACTGATGGTTTTTATCCTTCCTCCGCCTCACTTTTCCCTTGTTCACTTCACCAGGGGCTAATACGACTAATTGATCCGTTGTGCAGAGCCAGCCAGCTTTGCAGACGAAGATCCCGGCTGCCTTTTTCTCGGCTGTTCTCCATCTTGGGCAGTCTTCAACATCAGTACAACCTGGGTTGGAAACATAGGCTAATCAGAAAGGTAGCCTTTTTCATCCGGTTGGCAGCGGGGTAGATGCCTAAGCAAAGTGCCGGACAAGGGGGATCCAGCTCTCCAATGTAAATCAGGAATAACTCCATTGAGGTCCATGGGCTGGATGACCCACTGCCTGGCATCCTGTCTTTTCACTTATGTTCACGGGTAGAAAGGATCGGCATTCAGAAGTGGGTGGCATTCGGGACCCTGTTTAACCTACTCCATTACGGCGTAAAGGACGGAAAGCAGGCGAGACCTGCTTAACCTCGTCCTGGCGCCCTTGCCTTGCTTTCTCACGCCTCCTGCCCCCATGCACGGACTGGAATATTTTGAGCGGCGAGAACGTCTCGCTAACGGCCTGTGACTAGGATGAATGAAGCATCGATAAATTATACATTTGAGTCTTGTCTCCAAATTGCTCTGCAATTATTGAGCAACAAGGTTCAGTTGCCTTCAAGCACCACCTCGCATGTGACCACGGCAAAACACACTGAAGTGCTCACGTGATTTCCCTGAGATCAGCCGAACAATCAGACCATTAAAAAACAGCAAATTAGCGAACACAAGAGTTCCATTAGGGGAAGGCAGGCAATTGAACTATCCGGTTGCATCACATCATTAACATTTCTTATCAGGAGCCTAAGGATGGAGAGGGAGAGAAAAGGCCTTTAAAAGAGAGCAGGACACAATGCAAGCTAGAGTGTAAAATATGGGGACAGGCTATCAGCTCGGGAGATCTTGGTTCTCCCATTATACGACCTCAGAGAAGGCATTATCTCGCTGTACTTCGGTTTCCTCGGTTGTGGAACAGGAATTATTGTAATGCAGTAGCTGGAGAGAGCAGCGCGCAGGTGCATATATGTATTACCGGCCGCGCTCAGCATGGAGGTGCGCTACCCAAAAATGTTTCATCGGCTCGAGAGCTAAGAGCTAAGTGGGAACAGAGTCCTGGATAGCCACGGATGTGTCTCTTAAACACCCTTTGTGGGGGGTGTTGTGAGAAAAAGAAAATTCTCTGAGCATTTCCTGCTGCTGTGGACGATGGCGAGCTCTGGCCCCGCTTTTGGCGGCGCAGGTTTGAAAGAAGGCATCCTTTTGTTTCTACAAATGAAAGCGCGCTTTTTGCACTGGTTGCACCCACCGTCGTCGGATCGTGTTCAGCCACACTCAGCTGAACCCGAAGCCCGGGTGGGTCTTCAAGCCTGTGTGTACACCGGCAGCTTCATAGCGTGCATTTGGAGCTGGTCTGAACACTGACACAACCGCTAAACTCACGTGTCCCCCTTTCTGCTGATTCTCCTCTAGTGCCTCAGCAAGCTCCATCCTCGGAGGTATTGAGGACCCGGGTGGACAAAGCCGTGGCTGGGACGATGTAGTTGGGGCTGGTCCTGCTTGGAGTAGGGGGGTGGACTAGATGTGACCTCCCGAGGTCCCTTCCAGCCCCAACTTTCTATGATTCAACCCTGTATCTCCTAAGGTATCACACACACATGCGCATATGGCCTTAGGAACATATTCTGCATCCTTTTTGCTCCCTCAAATCCACCAAACAGTACGGTCCCCACAGACAACTACTACAACAAAGTTCTCCTCTGGAGGAGGCATTTCTGCAATTCCCATGTAACCCAGGCCTCTGACTAGCCAGTCCCTATACTAAGCTTTTTCCTCTCTTTCCTCAAAAAAGGACGAGGGTTGCCTCAGGGAGCACGATGAATAAATAATAAGAAAAAGGTGAATCAGCTGCACTGAAAAGCTTTGCAAACCACTTCTCTCAGACTCAGTGGAGCCTGTGCACTAAATTCGCTCCCCCCCTTTCAGAAAGTACAAGCCTGGGTATCTAACTAAGCATTGGGTCTATGCTGAGGAAACCCCCAAATACCATCACTCCCCTCCAAACCCCAGATTCGTTCCCCTGAATGAATCCCTGTCTTCAGCCCTTGCAGTGAACACATTCCCCCACCCTGCTCCTTTCTTTCTTTCAAACAGAGCCAGACAATAAGATGCACGGGACTTGATTTAAATAGCAATGCAGCTAGGAGAAAAAGTGAGCAAAGCCCAGACATTAAAAATTAAGGTTTCCATTCTGTCCTTCGCTCAAGCACAGCCATGCAAGTTAAGGAACATTTGATGCTTGTTCCCTCAAGCTTTGACTACACAGCCATTGCGAATGCCATGGGCGCCGAGCAGAACGGCCCATGCAGTCAGCTGCTTTTAAATGTAAGTTGAAGTTGTATTTATTCAGCTGTGCAAGGACTTCATTTTGCTGCTGAATTTGTTTATGCAGCTTCTTCTGCTGGAAGCAGTCAGGGGTGAACGGACGGGGGGAAAGGCATGTGGAGGGTTGTGTATATTTTCAGCGATTGATTTACTGAATACCATCATCAGGCAGTGGGGTGTTGCGCTACCCAGGCATTCAGAGCCGCGCTTCCTGGACCCAACTGAGCTCTCACTTAGGGATGGATCCGGCATTCGCTCCGGGACAAATCAAACCAGTGCACTGAGCAGACATAAATCTAGTTTCCCCAAGGTCGCTGCCTGCCGTAAGTGCTATCGCAGCACCTTCTGCTCAGCGGCAAGGAAGTGAGTAGTAGCCTCTTTACCTTGAACAAGCTACCCCAGGATGAAACGGGCTAGACCTGTGGACACGTAATACATACGCTAGCGGGGGAAGTTATTACAGTTCTCGTCAGGGATAATCATACCCCAGAATCGGCTGATTTGCTCCACATCAGGGTGAAGTTGCACGTTACGCTTAGACTGCACTAAATCTGCAATGGTAAGTGGCGTCAAGGTTACAACATGCGGTGAGCAGCGTCACGCCAAGAGTTAATGCCGTTTTGTGCCGGCACGGCTCTGATCTGCCACTCGAGGCCTGGTGAGCAGCGGAGTAGCTAGGAGCCAGGATACCGGGGCTCTATCCCTGCTCCGATTGGTGGGGGAGTGGTGCATCCTGGGGTGCTGGAGGATTGCAAAATGCTCATTTTGTCTTCACGGAGCAGACTGAAGTTATCCTAACATAAGCTGGGCAGCGCAGCCCAAAGGTAACCCTCCCCTGAAGTGACATAACTTTGAGCTACTCAGTGGGCACTCGGCATAAGCTAATGGGCTTTAGTGTACAGATGCACATGTGCTGAGTGCCCTTAGTACGGTCTAAGTGTAGCATGTAACGTCACCCGACGACTGTTTATCATTTGTCAGATCCACCTTCTACTCCAGAGTAAACTGTCTTTGCTCACTCGGAAAGTCTCGTGTGTCCACGCTTTGTCTAAATCAGGACGGGCAATTATTTTGGGTGGAGGGCCGCTTACTGAGTTTTGACAAGCCATCAAGGGCCGCATGACAGGCAGCCGGGGCAGATCAATATTAATTTTCTAAATTTTTTAGGGGCCCCGCAGGCCGCATTTTGCCCACCCCTGATCTGCAACCACACATTTGGGTGGTAAGGCAGATGTACCCTTAACTGTGGACCTGTTGTGTAAGACTCTGGGCTTAAATGCCATGCTTCTCGGTTTATACAAGGAAAATCATGCTCCAGGATTGTTTCTCTGCCTGAAGAGGATGTTTTGCTTTATTCTTCACACAACAAACTCCCTCTCCTCTAAGATTTCATCTCTGCAGGCTCTCGCCCCATGCTGGGTTTACATAAAAACACATTTAAAAACGGTTTTGTTTTTCCATTTGGTTCCACATAGTTTCTATTAAACTTTGGCTGAATCAATTATAGAAAAAAAGATTTCTGGGGGATGAATAAACTCTTATTTCAAAGAGATGAGACTTGCATGGACTGGGTTTACTACCTGTAAGATTTTTTCATCTGATCATCCCCTTTCTGATGGTCCGATCACCATCTATCTGTGCGTATTAACCTCGCAGCTTCAAAATTAAAAACTGCAAATACGGAGCACGCTGAGCACCAGTACAAGGTTCACGGTCTATTTAAAAGGGCTTCGGCTCTGTTTGGATCTGCTACAGCCCTTTAGGCCAATCTGGAAAAGAGCAGGCTTAGTGGCTTAGAGTGAAATTCCTCATGCCATAGACACACAAAGAGGTTGTCAAAGGAGGACTGAAGGAGATTTAAATGGATTTGTTTGACAGCAGCACTAAAAAGAGTTGCTTGCTAGGCAGAGGCCAACCGTGAGCCGTATGGACAAGTGAAGAGCATAGTGTTTAATTGGGACTCTGTTTTTTTAATCTGAAATTCCTCAGGAGCAGCTGAATATCCAGGTTTCTCGTAGCTTCAGTGGAAGCGCGCAAGAGCACAGAGCGCTTGTTCCCAGGGTGCCACCACGCAGTGACCTTATCTCTCTCCTCAGCTACTGTCCAAGGCTACGTGTGTCTGCACTTACCAAGCAACAACACAGCAAAACAAACCCAGAGCTCACTCTCCACCTGATCTCCGCTGCAACGTTTTGCTGGCATAGCTGTGTTGCGCAGAGGATGGGAGAAAAGACTGCGCTCCAGCCCTGATGTCGGTAAGCCAGCAAAACTAGTCCGGCGTCTACGGGTGCTTGTACCCGGTGCCAACGGGAGACCGCTTCTGCCACTTCGGCGTCTCTCTTTCCCCCCCAAAATCCTGATAGTGGCTAGGAATTACGTAGGATCATAAGATCATAGGAAAGTAGCAGGAGAAGGCGATATCCCTTTAAATAGTCCGTGAACCTTCTCGTGGTGCTCGCTGCATCCCGTATTTAAAAACCAGCGGGGACGGCGCTGTTTACATGCAAGCAGACCGCGCGCATATTGTCTATTCAGCCATCGTGGTGAACTGGACGCCCGCTCGTGCTGATGTGGCTCCTTCGTGCTGTTATTGTTCCGAAAGAGTCAAACAAGACACATTTATACCCTGGGTGCCAGCCAGTCAGATACCACCTGCCTGCTCCTAAAAGAACAAGCTCATGGAACGATACTGTCGGCTCTTATGAATAAACCGCTTTCTCATTAGGTGGCATTGCGGGTTTCTCTTGTGTTTCTTTCCCATCAGTGAGTAATGGTCACAATTCAACTCTCTGGATGGCTGGCCAAGAATCCAATTGGTGTAATTTTAAATTCAATATAGTACGTTGGCTCCAAGTGCTGGGAACTCCCACGGCTCCCCTTCGCAATGCCCAGTGCACTCCTACCTAACAAGAGAACCACAAAATCCCTTTCCATTACCTGGGGGCAGAAAGAGGCCAAAGCCGCTACCGACGCTGTTGATAGGTAAACAGCCCTTAAAAGCGTCTTTTTATTCAAGTGCAACCATATTTCATGCTGCCTGCTTCTCAGTCTTTCTTTTACAGAAAGCATTTTTGCAAAGCCCTCCCAATGCCGAGAGCAGCGCACAACAGACTCCAAACCCAACAAAGACGCCGAGTAGTGATGGACCCGTCACAGCCATACTTTGCAGCGAGCCAAGGCATGGCCCATTACCACCAAGTCGGACCCTAAAATGCAAATATATTTATTTGGGGGACAGAGCGTTATCTTCCATCAGTTCAGCAGGGAAATTACAAAAGCCAACGGCAAAGCTAGTAGTGACTAAGCAGGGAAAGGCCCAACATCTTTTTCCTAGAATCAGAGAATCCCAAACTGAGGCTCAAGCATAAGTCTTGTTGTATTTGTAATCCTCCCTTCTTCTATTTTAAGGAGGGGCGGGACAGGATTGAGATTTAAGGCAAAACCCATCTGGTTCATCTTCTAAATGCATGCCATGTGATGAGTTACTGCTGCTAAGTGAGACCCGGCATTTGCCGGCCACAGTGCGAAGCTCAAAGCCAGCGCGTCTAGATTTACTGTAAATCTAAGTCTGGACATGGGTGAGGTTGTCCAAAGCGACTTCGGGAGCGTTGGGCTGCCTCCGAGAGACACATCAGAGAGCCTGAAATTCCAGCGGGAGGTTACTCACCACTTGGACCGCAAGTCGGGCACTGAAATGGGATACACCCAAAAATCACTAGTTACTGTTAAAAACATTTAAGCCATCTCAGCCACCTCCTCAGCTGGTATAACTGGTGCAATGGCATTGACTTCCATGGAGCCGCAGGAATTTGTACCAACTGGAGATTCAGCCCTCGATCCATGCATGGAGGCTTGTCTTTTGCCCAATAAATAATCCAGGAGGAATCATCTTGGTGTGGGCGCGTAGCCCTTTTCAAAACATTTTACAAGCGATCTCTCTTAGTGCAGGGAGTCGGGGCTGGGTGGGAGTTACAGAGGAGTGAGGGGAGACGTTTATAACACGAAAGCCCATTGATCTCATACGTCACCCCCAACAGACACCACAAACTCCTCGCATCCAGCCCCGGGACACCCCCGAGTGAAACGTTCCCCTTGAAATTGTAGACGCTGTTCCAACAAAACTCGCTTCATCCAGATTTGGAAAAAAAGCTTTGTTTTGCTTGGCTCACGTCGCACAGGCTGTTGGCACCACTTGTTGCCTGACGAAGAACTATTTCTACGATGCCGGGGCCGCGGCCGGTTTGCGTGCAGTCGATGCTGGCGCAGCAGGGCCGGGTTCACCCCGAAGTTCACCACTCCTGACGGTCTCTGGTTTCAAATCTCTGCATGCATCCCCTAAATGGGGCCTACACTTTCCTGCACCATCCCTCTCTCGCTCGCTCGCATTACTAGAGGTGGGTCTCGCTCTCCCTCGTTACTAGAGGTGGGCCACAGCCCTAGGTTTCAGGTCTAGATCTGGACCAAAACTGTCTTAATATTTAGATCTGATGAGATGATTTATTTCAGCATCAAGAGGGATCAGGTATGGCTCCTGCATGGTGATCCCCAGTCACGCTGTAGTCCACCTGAAATGCCCTGCCCTTGGTATAAACCACCCCCAATGGCTCAGCATCAAGCCTGTTGGCTTCTGTTTATTTGCCCGTTCAAGCTCTCTAGCAAGCCAAAAATGTGGCCAATTTTCATGCACAAATAGAAGTGCCAGCAAGCACTGTGCAGAGAGCAAAGTTCATCCCTTGCTGAATAACCCTGAGTTTTTCCGTCTCCCCGCTTCCTCCCCCCGGCGATACAAATGAGCATGGCTTTCAGAGGGAGAGGATGTGAATCTCTTTAATAAGCATGACCTCTTATTTTGACTTGCTCCTAAATGAACAGAGCTGCTTGAAATACTTTCAACAGAACTTTTTTTTTTTTCCTGTCGAAAACGTGGGTTTTTGTCAAAAGAAATAATCAATGTGTTTTCACACAACATTTCAGTTGCAATTAAAACCGTCATCAGAGAGGCTTCTGGAGTCTCTTGCGGCTTTTTGCAAGAGCGTGTTGAAAGGTCTTGTCTTTGTTTCACCTCAGAACAAAAGCAAATTTTACAACTTTGGTGGGTTATTTTTTTTCTGAAAGAGAATATCTTTCTAGTCAGCCTCATATAGGAGCATAATTTCCTAGACCGAAATATTATGGCAGCTTCAAGAGGGTGTAAGGATCTACCCTCAAGTGTATCACTCAAGTGCTTTATTTGAGAAGTAATTACTGCCGTTCAGACGGGTACTTCTGTCTCTGGATCTCACCAGTTGCCCTGGCACCTCTTCTGGAGGAGTGGCTATGCATCCGAGCGGGAGGGTGCTGACTCCTTAGAAATTTTGGCTGGGGCTCTCAGCTGCATTCAGCTCGGGGCCCTCTTTTCCTGATTGTCCCGGGGGGGAGAGCTCTCCTTCTGGAACCGGGTACCCCCCGGAGCTCAGCAGGATCTTCTGAGACCTCACGTCTCCATCCTGCTAAAGAGCTGGATCAAACTCTCCAGCATGAACCGCCCCACACCCAGGGAGCTCCGAATCCAGGCTGGGCACTGCCACGTGCCCCCGTCGCTGATGGAAATACCTGCAAGAGGGGAAGGGGACTACGGATGCATGCGGTCCCCATTAGGCTCCTGCCTGAAGTTGTGATCCCAAAGCCCCCTGACCGCTGCAGAGCAAGCCCGAGGAGCCGGATGCTGCTGGCAGACACGTGCCCCAGGTTTCCAGCACCTCCAAGCCCGTGTGAGAGGCGGCACAACGTAGGGGCTGGGGAAACACGACGGCAGAAGGCACGCGATCCGCATTGCCTACGGATAGCAGATTGTATCTCACCAGGTCCCTCCTGGGAGCCGCTACTGCAGACAGCGCAAGTGTTTCAGGGTTAGGCGCTCGGAGGGATGGGTAGGAGCATAAAATCACTAGATATGCAACTCAACAGGGGATGTTCCTGGGAAAGAAAGTCAATGCAGAGAGCAGGCCAGCTCAGTGGAGGGCTGCCAGTTGATACCAACTGAGCTGCTGGCCCCGTAAGCAGGGGCAGTGCTGGGCAGGGTCATGTGGGCGAGAGGATCCTGAGAGTCCTGATATCCGCAAACAGAAATAAAGCCGCGCTTCGCTTCCCCAGGGCCATGCGCCTGGCTGCACGGCAGCCCGGGGCTTGCACCATTTCTGGTGCTTCTCTGAGCGCCAGGGAAGAGCCGGGAACAGAATATTGCTATTCAGCCACTCGGATGAAAACCAGTCCCACCCCGCTGTGTCCTGGGCTCCCGAGTCCCTGGGTGGCACTCAGGCCCCTTCTCTGGTCCAAGCACAAAAAGATTTGCAATGGGGAAAACCCTTTTATTTGGGATTTTTTGGCCTGCTTGGTTAAACCCAAAGTCGGATTTGCCCATCTGCTGGTAGACTTCTGCGGGGTTTCCAAATGCGCTTTCAGTGTTGGTACATCTCCTTCCTTGCTGCGAGGCAACAGAAGGTTTTAGACGTAAATTAGGGGGCGGACGCCACTGCCAGCAGGGGAGGAAGGGAATTTTTAATAGCGTTTTATCAGGTTTCTGGTGGACCCGTGGACTCGAGCCGAAGGGCCTTGCTGTCCTGGCTCTCCGCACGTGGTCGGGAGCAGCTGTAGCTACCTGTGAGACCCGTAGGAAAGCAAGACACCCCTAACCACTAGGAAATGGGGGCTTGGCTCTTCCAGGTGAACATCCTGTGCAATCCTGCACAAAGCTGGCAGGACAGTCCTTTAACCAGAGTCTATCAAGAATAAAGGGTGCTGCACAGAGGCAGGGGAGGGGTGCCGGTTCATTCTGCAAAGTGTCCGTTCCTCTATTCCTCCTGCTTTTAGGAAGCCCAGAAACAACCTCTGGATGCTTGAGCCAGACCCTCAGCTGCTGCAAATCGAGATCTCCCCGTTGATGCCAGGGGTGCTGCGTCAAGATGCACCAGCTGGGGATTCAGCCTCTGAGCTCTGCATCGAGCAACCTGCAATGATTTTCCACCGCCCATCCATATTGATTAGCTCCATAGATGGATACCTCCCTGAAACATGCCTACTCTGCTGTACATAACAGCCCGTGTCAGCATAAGTCATCTGACAGCTGCCCAGACAATGTTTTAGTGCACAGTTGAAATCACATCAACATGATCTGTAGCGAATTGCAGGAGAGTTATTTTATTTAACAGCGCTGATGTCTTAAGTTTTAAATTTAACTGACATTTGCAGTGCGGCTACAGGGGATTAAAAATGCAAGAAAGCGCTCGCAAGTCCTGAACCCAGGGTCTCTTGGTGCCCGCCTGAATCACGGTATTTGGGTTCTGGAAGAATGGGCTATTCATTTCTTTGGAACATTTCAAATCAAAACCCCAGCGCCAGCGACGTTGCCAAAATAATAAGCCTGACAATGCTGCAGTGATAAGGAGATGCTGCTCAACAGTGGCGATGGCCTGAGTGTTCCCCATAAGCCTCTGAAAGCAGCCACCCAGACGAGAGGATTTCCTGTTTGCGAGGCCGAGAAAGCACATTTTATTGCCACTGCCAAGGAAAAGCCTGCAAGTCTGGCGACACAGAGCACAGCGCCAAGATACTGAATTCTTCAATTTGCTGTAATGCTGGGAGGGGTTTTTTTGGTTAGGGGAAAAAAGCTCGGAAAACCGATCGGGACTAGAATGAGGCCTGTGAGGGCGTGGGGTACTGAAGTAGCACAAAAGCATTTCGCAGCACGGATCTCAGCTAGTGAGAAATTCAGAAGAGTCTAAATAAGGCTTATTCCTGGCACGCGAGGCTTGGAAGCAGCACGACTGAACAGCTAGCATTTGCACTGCAGTCATGCAGGCTAGGAACCAGGACCTTCTGGTGCCGGGTGCTGCATACACCCAGAACAGAAGACGGTCCCTGGGGCAAAAAGCCAGAGACTCAATAGTATCACTGCTTTTTCCTGCCCAAGAGCCCCAGATGCATAAGCCGCTGCCTCTCCTCTGGCTGCTGCATGCCCCAAGGTCTGTCTGCAGTGTTTTCTCAAAGGAGAGTGGAGCAGCCACGGTACAGACCTTGGGTGCTAACACTGCTGCTATCTTCCAGGGCGTCCCCTGCCCTGCTGGAGGCCATTGAGAAAGGCGAGACCCTTGTAAATGAGCACCTGCCAATCAGCGGGAAAGAAGGATCTTCTCCCTTGCTCTGCAGCTCATGGGGCACGTCTACACGTTCGTTAATGCACTTTAGGTAATGCACATTAAATCTAGTACCGCCAGGCGTTTGTACACATGCGCGCGCCACAGCAGCGGGTGCTTTGAAAAGCGCCTGGCGCTGCGACACTTGCAATCGTATAAATGTGCGTCAGAGCCGAGAAAACGGCGGCAGCGCGCTTTTGAACTAAAATGCCTCGGAAGTGCTTCAGTTCAACAGCGCGCCGCCGCCATTTTCTGTGTGCTGACGCACATTTCATCGCTTCCACAACTGCACGCGGTGCAGCGCAGTTTGCCTCAGCCCACGCACGGAGCAAGCTCGATTAATCGAGTCTGCTCCAAAGCAGCAGATCTCCAGCGTGTCACAGGGGAAAAAAGCTATGGGTAGAAATGCCCCATGGTACTAGAAAAATGTGCATTAGCCTATTTTAATGTGCATGAGAGACAGAGAGAGCGAGCAGCTTTGTTTCTGATGCTTTAATGCACATTAAAATAGGCTAATGAGCATTACAGTACATGTAGACACACCTATGTTCTCCCACATGCAAGCTTTGCACTCTTGATTATTTCTGGCCTATGATATGGATGGGGAAAACATGCCCGGATTGATATACATGCAGGTCAAACGTGGCTTTTGGAAAGGAAAATACAGTTGAGAATGGGCTGTCTGGTCCGTACAAGATTTCTCAGAGGGGCTGGCGTGTGCATCCTGCAGTGGGTGTCTTCATTTGCCCTCTTGCATTGGCAGAATATCTGCTACGATGGAAGGAATGCAACGGGATTTGCTTGTCGGCTCTTATTTCCTCCCTGTGCCCGCAGCGGTAACCCAACACTGCATCGGCACCTCCAGTTTGGTAGTCAGCAAAGAAGCAAAGTGCAGCGTCTGATCCGTACAAACAAGCAAAGCACCTGATCCGGGGAGCGCAGCGGCTGTCAGGAGGTGACCCGTTTGCTTTGAACTTCCTGAGGCTAGCCTCTCCGCGGCATCAGCTTAATCCTCGTTCCTGCAGAACTCGCTGCTTTAGTCTGCCATCGCTTTAAGCTAAATGTAATACTTCCTTCAAAGGAAGGACTGCCCCGAATGAGCCACCAAGCAAATCCAAGTAGTGCCACCGGGGTAATTTGTGAGTGGGTTGCTCGAAAGGTTCAAGGTTTGTTTGGGAGAGAGACTCCAAGGCTCAGACACTTATTTTTTCCTGCTCTAGTGTAGGCTGGAAACATGGGGTTTTAGCTCTGCCGTCAGCTGTGGCACTGAAATGCCATATGCGCATGTGAAATGCCACAAGCCGCCGTCTGATGAAACAGGTTCATTTTAATCTGGCCAGCAGTATCGGCTTTGGGCAGCGATCCAGGGCCCCTTCTTGAACACCATGCTAGAAATGACTTCCATGTGCTAAGGACTGGGGACCTCCAGCTGTTCCTCATTTGCTCGTGCAAGAAGCAGCAACAGAGGTTTTGCTGGCCGTGACCAGGAGCGTCAGTCAGAACGAGGACAAAAAAAATCTGTTTCCAGGTAACTTTCTTGGGTGCGCAAGAAACAGAGCTGAACAAGAGGTGCGTACACACTGCTGTGTACCCCCGTAAGCACACCCTTCACTGACCGCAGCTGGCAAGACTCGACTGGCTCCTTCGACTGTATTCTCGTTTGCTCCCCAACAGTTTTGGCCTCCACGCAATTCACTCGGATGCAACCTGGGCTATTTTTTTGGTGCTGGGACATCACCTGCAATTATACCAAAGCCTTTTCCATCCTGTCCTGTGACGAACGTGCCTTGCGCACGCCAAAGTGGCTCCTAAAGGCAAATGTTTGAAGCTATGAATCATTTAAAAAGTTGAGGCCGCCATGCTAACGGCACTGTAAGAAAATAGCCGCGTATTGCAGAGTTTTGTGCAGAAACAGGAGACAGCGTATTTCGATTGATGATTTCAAACAGGTCGACACTGAAGTCATTATAATACCAAAAACCAGGATGCATTTTTTTTTTGTATTCATGCCAGGGTAACAGGTAACTCAGTAGACAGCTCATTGTGAAAAAGCAATATTTTACTGTATTATTATTTTAATTACCCAGTAACAACCACAAGCTTGTGTGTTATCTGACTCTTTCCCTTAGTGTTATCTTATCTTGCAGTACTTTGGTTTCCTTTAACAGGGGCTGAAAGTGTTTCTGGAACGAGCAAAGACGGCCTATCATTTTATAAGATGGGCTAATTGCCTGAAACACACAATCTTCCATTGTGCGGCAATGCGCGATGCAGGAGATCGATGTTTGTTTGCGGGGATGTCAATGAGTAACCAGGACGCTAAGATAATATAAGCATGACACAGTGTGATTTGCAAAGATGACGAGTCCCAGTGTAGGAGCTGAAAAGAGCCTTCCCGCTCTCCCCGGCGAGCAGCAGCATGGATTGTCACAATAGCAGAACGCGTCCAGATTCTCACCCACCCCAAAAACACGCTTGTGCCATCTGACGTGCCACGGGCTTGCTGGCTCTTGTCCACACGCACACTCTGTCTAGCCGCCTCTGCTTCGCACACCCGCCTGTTTCCAGAATTGAGGGGTGCAAAGTGGAGCCGCGCTTTTGCTGCTGTCTCCGGGTGATGGCGTCTTCTTCCCCGCTGCGGGGTGGGGGCCGCATTAGCCTGGGCAGCTCGAACCAGGAGACAGTGGGAATCAGATGGAAATGATCTCGCCGCCTGCATTGTTAAAGGATCCATCGTGGTGCTAGCTGCTCCGCGGCCCCGTTCTGATTTGAATGCATGCAGCTGGATTTAAATTGGCTGAGAGTTAAAGAACAAAAATAAAAATAGCGTTTCCCAGTGGAGTGCCCCCGGTGTTCATTCTTTTTGGAAATGCTTTCCCTTAGACAAATTAAAAACTCCCCTAGTGAAATCCTGGTCTCATTCAAATGAATGGGAGCATTGCTACCAACTTGAGTAGGGTCACAATCGCACCCGATACATGCTCTGAAATGCTAAAATAGCCTGTGGGACCTTCCTCTCTGATGTGGAACAGGCTCCTTTTGCTGCTTAAGCCCTCCACAAAGGTTATTGAACTTCATTTAAGCTATACTGTATCGGCTTCACATTATGAGTTTTATGCTGTATTATGCTCCATATATTTTATGTCTGGTCTGCAAAAAAAAAAAAAGAAAATCCCAGTTCTATTTCCAATAGGACTTGGCCAGAGGAGATGAGCCCTGGAAGGAGCAGGTGTTTTCCAGCTGGGGTGGCGCTTCGCTGAGGTTTGGCATGGAGGTCATCATGCTGGGTCTGAGCAGCCACCGGGCTACTTGCACTGCACTTGGGTAGGGGCTGCGAAGCATGATCGTGGGAGTAACTACAGACGCGAATGCACAGATGCCCCATGGTAACGGAGGCGGGTGGGTTTAAAGCAATAATACAATTGGGCCTAGATCAGATTCTTCCCATTTCTCCCAACCAGCAGGCTCCTCTACCTGCCGTGAGCGGCTCTGCTGGACTGACAAGCAGCAGGCAAGCTCTCAGCCTTTCTTCTCAGCCAAATGTCTGAACTCAGGAAAGCCACAGAGCCTATCCAGGGACCTGCTTTGCCTCTTCACCCATGAACGGTGAAGTTCTCAACTGACCCCCCACCCCGGCGGGACCTGTGGCATGGAGCAGCAACACTAATGGAGGCCTGCCCCAGACCGCATCCCAACCCCTGCAGAGGCCAGCTATACCCTCGGCTCGCTTTTGAAGGGAGGATGCATCAGGAGTCAGGACTGAGCAGGGCTCAGGGTTAAACAGGCCACTTGCTCAGCAAGGCACCCGCAGGGCACATCTACACGTGGGCTTTAATGCATTCTTTAAACGATTACGAATGCGGTATTTTAATGTATGCATTATTTTAGCCGCTTTTAATGCACATCAAATCGTCACCAAAAAACGTGCTCACTAGCTAATGCGCATTAAAATTGGCCAGTGTGCATTTTTCTAGTACCTCGCAATGGAGGTACTAGGTTTATCGCACATTACCTCAAGTGCATTAACTGAATGTGTAGACGCGCGCCCCAAAGCCACACCAGTCACTATTCGTGCAGCTGGCTCTGACGGCCCGAACGCAAGAGGTATAAGGACCAGCCTGTCTCCAGACTATCAGAGCCAGGCAGACAGAAAAGGCCACGGCAGGATGCGTCTAAGGCCCACAGCCTACCTGCAGGCCAGGCAGGGCCAGGCTATGGGCTGGCTGAGACAGGAGACAGCTGGGGCTGCAGCTCCCCGCTGAGCATGGGAGACCCAGAGCTCAGCCGTGAGACAGGCTGCACACGCCGCGTGCACGTGTCTGGATGCAGGAGGGTAGGCCGCAGGGCCCCATCTGGCTCACGGCAGGGAGAGACAGCTCTTCTGTCCTCAAAGCAGGTCAAACCCTGCGAAACTGCTCTGCTAGCGCTGACGTTTGCTAGGCGGGTGCGCGAGTGGCCAGCTGCGTGCTCCCATCTCTCATCCAGGCCAGGGCCCTCTGCCTCGTGGGGTCAGCCCTTGGAAGGAGACTCCACCCTGGGGTAACCCGAAAGCGCCGGCAGATACGCCACGGCCAAAGACTCCCCAGGTCTCCGCATCCTCGGAGAATGATCTGACATTGAAAGCACCAGGCAGAGGAAACCGGTGCCTTTGCACTTCATCTCTCTATTTTCCCTTGCCCTTTGCCATTGTCAGGCTTTTATCACAGGAGTGCCAGGAGCTGGTTCTCCCTGGACGCCTGACAGTGGCGGTTTTCGGGCTTATCACCAGCACGCAGAAGGTAGGATGGGACGGGATCGTGCAATCCCATTAACGACCTGGTCCGGCTCAGGCGAGTTCATTGCCGAGCTGGCTCTGTCTGGAGATGAGCTACAAGAGCAGAAGGAGCCGGCAGCCCCGTTCCAGGATCCAGTATCTCCCCACCTCACGGCCCAGACGGATCCTCCTGCTAGACACGTCGGAGCAGTTGAAAGACAGTAATGAAATTACAGTGACTGTGATGCAGAGACGGATCAGCAAGGCAGGCAGCTCGCTAGAAGGGAAGTGACATTATCATTACCGAAAACTCCCCGGGACATATTTTGCCCAGGAAGCGACGGCGGCTCTGCTAGGGTATACTTGACTATGCTCAGTTCCAATTTCAGATGACTGAGTAGCTACTAAAAGATACTTCTGTCCTTGTCAGTTCATCATGGCCAGGTTTCTCGAGGAAGAAACGATTGCTCTGTCGAGATCGCGCTCTCCAGGAGCGGTGCCAAACAAGCCCAGCTGGGAGGCCAGGGTGGTGTATTTGATTGCTATAGGATGAAACCCAAGTGCAGCAAATCAAAGAGAGACCTTCAGCCCCGGCTTCCCGTTCTCGTCATCGGCAGGGCTGATTAAAGCTCAGCCTTCAGCTGCAAGCACGCTGGGCACCTCCAGCCACTCTGCATTTTGAGGGGATGGTGTCTTAGCACTTCCCATCGGGAGTCACAACAGGCCCGCTGGGCGGACCGCGCGTTCAAGGCCAGCTGGTGATAAAGCAGGGGGTTTGGGTGCTTGACAGCGGCACGAAACCAGCAAAACGTAGGTCCTTTCTCAGATTCTTCTCCTCGCTTCCTAACTACAGATGACAAGGAATAAGCACAGAGGCGTCGCAGGAGAACATCATGCAGCCTGCAACCTATGATAGCCTCACACGTGTGTAAGGCCTGCCGTTTCAAAACACCCCAAAGCTCATCCCCCCCCCCACCCGACACAATCGTGCTCTAATGAAATATGGCAGCTATTATCACCGCACGCAGCAATTGAGACCAGGGAGGTAATGAAAACTCTTATCGGCGGCATGGACAATTTCAGACAGCACAAAATCCAATACACAGTTTAGTCTGTGACCAAAATATTGAAGCAAACACTTCCTTGGGAAAGTGCTGTGAGATCTCTAATGACCATAACCAGTCAGCTGGGCAGGATTCAGGTTTTCCATTTCACAGAGGCATGGAGAGTTTGAAATTATCTTCTGTCGGGAAATGGAATGGAAACCAAGTGCTTTTCAGAGGAACGGTTTTCAAATGATAGCCATTCGAGATCCACTCATTTGCAAACAAACAGACACCATTTAAAATCTCACACTAAATTATTCCCCTCCCCTCAGAGACCTCCATAAGCTGCTGAGCGGTTAGGCTGCAGTGATCCTTGTGGCTATAACCGTGCCTGCAAACATCATGGACCCACTCTCCTGCTGCATTCGTTATTGAATGAACGCGCTGGTCCGCGCCGGGGGGACCTGCCTAGTCTCAACTGAGCCTACTGATGACTTAGGATGCCAAGCCTAGATGAGCAATGCTTTCCTACCTTGTGACCCACCTCTGAGGCACTGGTTCTTTGTGCCTTGGGGCTCCCCGAAAGCATAGAGATGCCACTGAGAAGCCCAGGGGTAATGCTCACAGCCATTTAAATCCTGCAGTTGACTCCAGGCATTTGCCACATCCTACTGGTTGCAGTGCTGAAGTGGCCCAGTTAAGCCCAGTGCCTAAGTCACGGCCCAGCTGTTTGCCCCTCATTAAGACTTGCAACCCTGCTGTTGACACCATGGCCCAGCTGTTTGCCCCTCATTAAGACTTGCAACCTTGCTGTTGACACCATGGCCCAGCTGTTTGCCCCTCTTTAAGACTTGCAACCTTGTTACTTAATGAGGTGCCCTCAGCAGAAGGATGCTGGCTGCCCAGCACAGACAAGGGTGGAAGTGGCTTCTCCAATTAATGATGACATCCACAATTAATGAAGCAACAAGCCTCAGTGAGCGGTGAGGTCTGTGTGATGGCCACAGCAGCTGGCAGGACAGAGCTTGGAGGGGATTAGCTGTCCACACATTGGGCCATTTCTGCCTCGATGTGGCTTAGCCCGTGCACACAAGGGGCTGCCCGCCCGCTGCAACCACGGGACTGCCAGGGTACAATCCTAGCACAGTAAATCCTGATTGAGAATTTGGAGGGGTATCACCGTCCTACACGGTAGAGGGCAAGTCCCTTTCGGTGACCATTCAACTGCTCCTTTTTTTGACTCTACGTGAAGGTCAAACAAGTTTGGGCTGCAATTAATCCCCCGAAGTCTTTCAGTCTAAAGGCGACAAAACTAATCTCACCGATAAACCCACTCTTGCTTTCTTCAGTTCTCAGACGGTCTTTCTTCCCCAGACGTGGGTAATCTAGGATTACATAGAGCACCGCGCAAGCCAAAAACAGCCCAACAAAAACATTTCAAGCAGCATCTATGCTTTTCAACATATTTAAAATTTAATTAATCAAAAGGATGACTTCTTGTAGGCTTTGTTTGAAGAGCATCTTGGATAGGACTCTGAAGTAAGAGTTACAACAATATGACAAATTGCTGTAGGTTTAGGAACAATCACAGAGTGCATGAAGCCAGGGTCTAATAAATGCAGGGTAGTTTTGTTCTTGTAAGCAGATGAAACAGGAGGCTTGATGATGAGTGGGTGGGAAGGGAAAAGCCGTCCCTCGCAATGACATGCTGATAAGTGGTCTAATCTCTTTCTTCTTTTTTCTTTAATGAATGCACCATTTAAAATGTATGAACTGAATGTAAGGAAACAAAGTGCTGCGCATAAAAAATCACCATTAAGTTGACTGGAACAAAGCAGGGGCAGCCGGGGGCCTGCCGGTCACCATCGTGCTTCACATCATGGTTTGAATTTAGAGCTGTCTGCAAAAACCCAGGGCCCTGCCCTAGAGCAGAAGGGTTCCCTGTTCGCCGTCTGGGTCTCGGGAGGGCTGTTTTGATCCCCTCTGCGGCAGAGGGACAGCGCACATGCAACGTCCTCTCTGGATAAACACAGCTGGCTCTGGAGCATTTAAAATCCAGTGGCAGCTAAATCTCTTCTTTGACACCATTGCAAAAAATACCCATCCAAGCATTAACCCAGCCTGGCTCTCCTTCGCCTCAGGAGGTTGGCAGGATAAGACCACAGTGCCTGCAGCCCCACGCTCTGGAGCAACCCATGCGCTGCTACCTCCAGACGCCCAAAGCTCCCCAGTGCCCCACCGTCACCTCCTGCAGCGCGCAGTCCTGTGCGAGAGGCCAGGCATCCCCGTCGGCGTCCACCGGCGCCAACGGCTCTGGGTGGGGGAGAGGGGAAGCAGACCTCGCTAACACAGCAATGCCTCGTGGCAGTCCCGATTTCCAAGTCAAATTAATTCTGACTCTCAATTTCCTGATAGAGAGATCAAATCTCGGGATTTTTTTTCTTCTGGTGCATGTAGAGAGCGCCTAGCTGGTGCGTCTGTGGAGGGGAAGGGGCCGGGGGGGGACTGAGGCCCCCGTGGTGAGGGAGGGAGTGGGGCAGATGCTGGGGTGAATGGGCCCTGGGAGCACGTGGTCCCCGGATTTGCGCACGGGGCAGAGGCGAGCTGCCCGCTGCGAGCTGGGGCTCCGCACCCTGCTGCCTTTGCCCTGGGAACTGCATGCACACGCTTCAAAAATAGCATCTCATGATTTACATACCAAATCTCTTGATTTTTAAGTGTCTCTCATGATTTTCAGGGTGGGGCCGGCAATGCTGCATCCATTGCCCATCATCCCAGGTTTGCCAGTATGTGCAACAAAGCCGTGCAGGCATGACAGGCACCCGGCTCCAAAGTGGGCACTATTGCACCTGCCAAGCAGCCTTCGTCTGACACGTCCGGCTGGACTTGCAAGGGGCTTCTCGAGGAAGGGCCCTGCTGCCCCTGGGGAACGGGGAACGCTTCCCCTGAGGCTCTCCAGATAAAGAGGTTCAAATTCACCCCTGCAGGGTTTAGCTGAGCCTTGCCTCTGTGTCCAAGGCACTTTTGACCACAGCTGTAAATCCCTCGTGGATCCCTGGGAAATGCTAGCAGCGCGCGACACGGAGGGGTACTGAATAGCGAGCACTCGTTCCTCCCCCCGATCTGTTTACTGAAGCAAAGTAAGCTCGTTCCTGTACATCGCCGTTCTGTCCCGGCGTTTCCCAGCACCTCGGGCGCTCTGTTTTCACGTGCTCTTAGGAAACGTCTGCCTCAGCTTTTAGCATGAGTTTATTTTGGCGGCGAGTTTATTCTGAAACGCCCGTGGACCTGAGGTTGCTTGCAAAGGCCGGCTGACGGCACGGGAGGCGAGAGAGCAGCGAAGCATGCCGTGCCTTGGAGGATCTTTGCTCCTAATGATGCTGCAGCCCATCCCGAAATTAAGTCACTGAAGAGCTTTCCCCAATTACAGCCGTGCGGCATTAGCAGGAAGCCAGGCACTGCTCACAACAGTCGCTCGCTTCCTCAAACGGATCCGTACAGAAATGCTGGGCTGCAAGGTCTGGCCGGGACTGGCTGGCTCTTGTTGGCAATCCTGCCCACGCATGTCTGAAGAACCGCCGAGACACGGAGCTGCCCATGTCGAGCACCATGACAGGGATATCCCCAAACCTGAGGCCCTCGGTGATGTTCAGATTTGCACTCAGCTTCATGCCTCCGTCTCCCCCACCGGCGAGCCTGGCAAAGCACCGTCCTCCTCCCAGGGTAGCGATGTGGCTGGCATCACACCCAGACCCCAGCATAAATGGCAAGCGAGGTCGACCGGCTGCACTAATGCAAAGCAAGACTTAAACGCCTGCTGCCGGATCTGTAGCACGGCAGCATAACACCCCTGCCACAATCGCTTCGAGGCTTTGGGGTCAGGCACGCCTAAGTCCCCCCCACACACAGGTAAACTCCAGGGAGGTTTGGACCCCGATCGGGATCCCACGCGAGATGCTCGCGCCCATCCCCAGTTTTCAGCCCTGCCAGAGCCACGCCGGGAGTCCAGACAAATGACACAGGGTTTATACATGCGGTGGCCAGGGCACGGGTCGCAGCCTCCTGCTTGGGGCTGCAGGACCGCAGAGCACGGGGACCACGCGGGGAGTCTCTGTGCGGGGCCCGTGCGTCCTGTCTGATGTGGGGCGCTCCCTCCCGCCGGGCATCCGCATCAGCCTCCGCAGGGCTACTCTCTTCTCCTCTGACTCCACCTCGGACTGAAACCCCGGGGCCGGCGACACCGAGCCAGCAGCAAGGGGTCCCCTCTTTGCACGCAGAAGCCCCCCGGACAAAGGAAGAGCTGCCTCCCAGCACAGGCCAGCTAGTTCATCTGAACTAAGTGGAAGATAATTAAGCAGGGATTCACCTGGGGGGGACCCTCATCACCTGAGGAGGCTGGTTCGAGTGTGGCCTAAGGAAAGGGACTGGAGGTTATAAAGAAATCTCTCCTCCCACTGCCATCCCAGCCAGAGAGCAGATACGCTGTGCGGGGGGGGCAAGCTGGGCCGGAGAGCAGAGAGAAACGGGCTGGGCACGAACGCGAGGGAGGTGCCATCCTCCGGCAGGCGTTTTCGGGGGCCGTGACCTGGGACACTGCAAACTGAAGCAAGGAACCAGGCAGATGCTTCTTGCTTTCCCTGACTCTGCCTGCATTTCTTTGCGCTCGCTAAAGTGAGTTTCTGGCACCCTGGCAAAGCCTGCCTGTCTTGTTTGCTGCAACTGCTGCATGCCCCTGCTCAGCTTCTGCACCAAGGCTGGCGCTGTGGGAAACGCCGTGCCGGAGGTACCGGGCGGCTCGGCTCCGGTCCTGGGCTACAGGGCTGAGTCCACGAGGGTGCAGCAGACGGGGAGTCCAAGTAGCTGAAGCCAGAGGCTGGGCTGGCACCCGCTGGGGCTCGGGGCAGCCGAAACACAGGCCTGGCACGCAGGGACCGGAGAAGCGCAGCCAGCTAGGGAGCCCCCCTGCACCCGGGGCCTGGCAGCCAGGGAAGGGCCAGGGGCAGCTCCTCGGCCCCCTTGCACCAGCGTGCCGCTCCCTTCTGCCTGATCAGCATGTGGCCCCGCGCGGGCCGGCGGGGGAACGGGTAAGGAAGACAGCTCTGGGTTCCTGTGCGGCAGCGCCTGATTCGGGCTGAGTGGATACGACAGCTCTCCCTGATCGTGGCCCCGCAACGGGCAGCCGACCTGCTCTGAGCCATCGCAGCTTGCAGGCGGCCAGCCGAGGGGGCCCCCGCTCCGGAGCTGCATCCCACCGAAAGCATTGCCTGCGCAAGGACCGAGCTGGTGGGCTGGGAGGGGGCTGCCCTGCGCCCCCTACCCCCGGCTGGCACCAAACCACCGCTCTGGCTAAGGGGCCCTTTCACCCGTGCGGGGGACTTCCCCAGGGGGACGATGCCGCATTTGCAGGCAGCGAACAACAAGCTCTCACTTCTCGCCTTTCTCTGATGCTCCCCGAGTGCCCGTGGACGTGGGGCACGGGTGCAGAGAAGCCTCCCCCACAGCCTGGGCCAAAAACTTAGCAGAGCATTTCCTTTCCCAGCACAGCCCATGCCCCCTCCCGAGTACAAAATTGCATTTACAGTAAATAACAACAGCCACTAATGAGAGCACAGGATGAAGCGCGACGGGTATTTAATGCCATCATCCCTCCCTCTGTAATTCAGCTGGCAAAGCTTTTGTTTTTTTCCCCGAACGAACCCCCCGAAGGAGCCGCTATTAAAAAGGCTGCTTCAGCCAAACTCCGCGGGAACTCAGCGGCCGCGATGTACTGCATTTGCAACCTGAGCAAAGAGGCCCATCGGGACCCAGGTAGCACCTTCCTCGGGTCTCCTGAACATCACCCAGCCAGCAACCCAGCCGAGGGAGAGGCCGCGGCTGTCTGGGAGCCGGCGGTGCAACCAGGAGCAATCGGCAGGGCGCCGGGCGCTGCCGGAGCATCCCCCCGGCTCCCAGGAGCCAGAGCTAGCTCTTCAAACAGCCCTGCTCGGTGCCCGTCTTCACCTCCTGCCTGCCCTCCAGTCCCCTCCCAGAAGTTTGCCCCATCCCGATCCGGCAGCCGCAGGCACGCACGCTGAATTTGCAGTGAGACTATATTAAATCAAGCCCTTGTTGGAAGAAGCGCAGACTTACGACTTTTTTTCCCCCTAAACCACAGGCTCAAGGTAACCTTCGCGTTATTATTTAGCCGGCTCGCTCCCTCTCGTGCCATCTCTGGCTCTCTCCCCCTTAAAGCCAGATATTAAAATATTCGAATAAGTTGTTCAGCCCGGCTGCAAAATGAATCAGGAAAGTTCATCGGCAAGGATTACGCTCCCTTTCCAATTTTCCAGGCTGCGCCTTGCCTTTGCACGGTCTCGGGAGCGAGACACCCCCCGCCCCGGGCCGGCGCCGAGACCCCCGGCTGGTGGCCGCCCCCCCGCAGCCTCCCGGGCGCCAGGCAGCGCTGCCATGCCCTGCTCCAACTTGGCAGAAAAGGAGAGGCAAGCCCGCCCGTGCTGCGGGGCCGCCGCCCGGAGCCCCCCCCGGCAGCCGGAGCGAAAGTTTGCGGGGCGCGGCGGGCCGGACTCACCGCTGCCTGCCGCCGGGCCGCGGAGGCTCCGGCCCCCAGCGGCGTCCGTGGCGCCCCGGCTCCGCGCTCACCTGCGGGCCGCCCGGCGCGGCGCGGCGCGGCCCGGCCCGACCCGGCCCGCCGCGGCTCCCCCGCGCGGCCCGGGGCGGAGCTGCGGCCGCTGCCGGCGCGGGTCCTGCTGCGGCTCGCGCGGCCGCGAGGCTCGTCGCCGCCGCCGCGCGCCATCCGCGGGCCTGCAGCGCTGCCTGCTGCTTAACTCCTTCGCTGCCACCCGCCTTCTGCGGCGTTTTGGGCCCCCCCCCCGTGCCGCTCCCTCCCCCCGCCGCCGCGGCTCGCTTGCTTTTTTCCCTTTTTTCGCCAGGCAGGTCGTAGAGCGAAGGGCGCCGTTCAGCTCCGTCCCTGCGGGGGTTGAAGACCAGGCCAGGCGAAGCCGCGGCTGGGGGATGTGGTCGGGGCTTGGAGCAGGGGGTGGGCCAGGTGGGACCTCCCGAGCCCCCTCCAGCCCTCCTTTCTGTGATTCTGCGGCGCCAGTGCACCCTCAGCAAACTACGTTACTCTTGAAGGGGGCTAAAGGGCTAAGAGCCGGTGCAATGGCTGCTAATTAAGCTCGCGCTGTATTATTCCTAGCATTTGGGCACCGCTGATGGGCCAACACCCCCCCCCCAAACACTGTACCAACACAGAGCAAAGAGCCCCTGCCCCAGAACGCTTGCAAACCGAGTCACGATGTTATCCCAGCGTAACATGCAACACGAAGCACAGTTATATTGCGTCCCCCTCCCCGTACTCTCTCTCTCTCCCATGAAACAGCTGCCTCTGTCTGTCTTTCTCTTGGGGCCCTCGTATTTAATCTAGTTGTGATTATTTCTTTTTTCTTTTCTTTTTTGCAGGAGAAAAAGTTTTGTCGTGCATGTTCAGCCAGCGTGGAGGTTTGCCAGGAGGTAAAGAATACACTGGGGGGGTGTTTGTGCCCAGAGGAGCAAAAAATAAAAATAAAAAAAATGATGAACTCTGAAACTTGAGCCACTGTGCAAGCTGAGAAAATATTTGGTTAAAATGAGGCTTCCCTCCCCTCCCTCCGCCCCCTTATTAGCACATTTTACAAAAGGGCACTTTGGTTTCTTTTTCATTTTAGTTTATTTTAAGAGGTTTTTGACAGCTGAGGCTGTGCTATGGAAGTACCTCTGCCTGAAGACTGCTCTGCCTTGAGTATACAGAGTAAACGCATCCCTGGCATGATACCCGAGAAGAAGTCGGACACAGGTGGTCATTTGAAATGACCACGCGCCACCGGGCAGTGGCAGGACACTTTCTCTATGCTCCTTTCCCACCGTTTAAAAAGCAAAGGCAAACATTACAAAAATGCCCCGCCGAACTCGGCCGGCCTCTCCCCTGCGTGCTCCCATCGCCCGGGGGACTGCAGCTCTGCACACCGAGAAGTGCCGCTTTTTGACCGCTCAGGTGCCGGGATGCCACGATGAGAGACTGTCCGAAAGACACGTGGAGTAACGAATAAATGAACTTTGAAGACAATGATCCTGCTTTAAAGATCTAGCTAAGATGGAAAAATGCAAGGGAAAGCCCCCTTTTGTGAGCTGTCTTATTTCTAGAAGCTACTGAGTCAGCCGAATAGCCATTTGCACTGCATTAGTACAAAGAAAAATCCCAATTTTTCAAAGCTTTGTACCTATTTGTCTGCGGGAGCAAATACTAATCTCCTTCTGTGTTACTTTGCTAAACATACATGTCTGGCATCTAGCATCATGCAGCACTAATCAACTCCAGAGCATTTAAGCACTATTCAGTGCCGATAAAACTGAAATGCATTACCTCTGAGTACCACCCGATGTCCAAACGACCATCTAAAATCAATTGTGAGTGCAGCGTGCTCTTGAATGTATTTGAAGGTACCCAACAGGAAGCCAGGGAGAGAGGCATCTCTCAGGCCATTCAAGTCTGAACCCACCCCTGTCTGCACTCGGGTTACTTTGCCACAGATCACTGGCAGACAAAAAACTGGGAAGGAAGCAGAGAGCGAGGGGAAAAAAGCCCCCTTGTCTGTTAAAAGATGTGTTTTGTGAGTATTCAGCCCCGGTACATACTTGCATACGTGTTCCAGCCCAGGAGTTATTTTGCACGGCGTATTAGTGTTTCATTTTATTCGTATTTAATCTGAACGCCCTCCCAGTCAGCCGTGCTTGGACCTCACTGGATGCGATAGAAAAGCCAGCATGTGCCCACCACACTTGCGTTCCTACAAGCAAAGTCGCTGTGGGGTGGTATAAAGTTTTTACTTCGCGGCAGCTGCAAAATAGTTACCTGCTTTGCAATTTAGATTTGTTCTTAAATACACCGTTTCTAATCAAAGCTGTAATTTAACTCAATAGGACTCCTAGCTTGAGTAAGAACTACTCACGTGAGTCTCCGGATGGGTTTGCCTTTCTTTCCGCTGCCGTTTTCCAGCTTTCTTTCCTGGCGTAGTTTTACTGGGCGTATAACTGTATCCGATCCCCTTCACATCTAACCAAAAGCAACAATCCCCCCTTGCTTGCGACCTTAATTTCTCCTACAGCCTCTCAGATGTGGGGAGTCATATTTTAGGGAGGTTTTGAAGTGCATTAGACCAACAGCAGGGGGGAAAAAATGCAGTGGCTTAACTTACCGCTGATAACTAAAGAGGTCTTTGTGCCATTTTTATCTTGCCAGCGCTAAAAGCTTTTCCACAGTTTGGCTGGACAAACAGCCAGGTAGTGTTTCGTCTTGCTCCCTAGCCCGGGAGTTCTTGCAGCGTTCAGACAGCTATTTCCTCTCGGGACAATGCCGTGCTTTTCGTCCTTGTGGATTTTGGCTCTCTTGAACATGTTTCCCCACCAAACGAGGGCTGAACATCTAAGTCGTGTCATGGAGCTCAGTCCTCTTCCAAGGCTTGCCCAGCAGCCCCCATGACGGGCTCCTGGCGCCACTGAAACCAGTGGCCAGCTCCCAAACCCCTGTGTCGATCGACCGTAATATTTAACCTGCAAAACCAGTGCATCGACAGGCAGCTCTTGCCAAAGCGGTTAGGAGCTGAAGGATAAGCAACGGCCCTCCTAGACAGAAGCACACTTGCCTGGGAACCTGGCACTGGTTTTACAAAGCCTGTTGCGGTCTCTTGGGTTAAAAGCAAATATTTAGGACTTGGCTAAGGACCAGCTGGGAGTGATACGGCTCCAGATCCTGCCCCTAGAAATGTATCTCTTGCAAACGCCCTGTTTCATGCTCCCTACTCTCCTGGTTATGTCCAGGGCTTGTTGGAGAGGGGGACCCCCCACCCGAGGGGGCCGTCAGAGCAGGGAAAAGCCTCTTGATGACTTGAGGCAGACAAGGTTCTTTGGGCAAATCCAGTATCTTTTACTAGACCAACATCAGTAGTTGGCACAATTCTTCTTTGCAAGCTTTCGGGTCCAAACACCCTTCGTTGGGCTGGGGAAGCATCTTGCCCCAACTCCCCCATGAGGCCTCCAGCCCTCCCAGTGCAGCATGTGGCTGGGACGACTCGCGGGGAACTTCAGAGGGTGCAAAGCCTCAACAGAGACCCGGGACCTGCTTTTCTACCACCCGTGACTTTGCATCAGCAGGTGCCTCTCCTCACAGCGCCGCGGCGGCTGAGGGAGTCGTTCTTCATAGATTCGTAGACATTCGGGCTGGAAGGGACCTTGGCAGATCATCGAGTCCAGCCCCCTGCCCCAAGTCAGCTAGGGAAAGGTATGAAACAAGGATCTTGGACCGGAAGCATTTCCCCCTCGAGCGGCTCGGAGCGAGCAATTTCCAGTGAGAGACTTTGCTGAGTGGATTTAGCACTTTTTAGGTACACGGGTGGCCTCTCCTCCCAGAGTACCTGAGCCCTTCACAGGTTGCAGGGCACATTTCTTCTCACAACAAGACTGTGGGAAACTGAGGCAATGGGCACATCTGATCTGCACGGGAGCCATCGCAGCAATAAGGGAGCTCAGGACAGGCTGCAAACCCCAGGGATGCCCAAGCAGTGGAGGAAATGAGCTTGGCTGCACCGACGCAGCTGCTTAAAACTAACTTAGGTGAGCCTGTCCGGTTCCCACTGGGGCAACGTGCCCACTTGTGCCCCCGGTCACACGGGACACCTGGACACGGCAGGGAGCCGAACGGCAATGGTCTACCTCCTGGTGCCTCGTTGGGGATTTTCCTGCGCTCCCTTCCCTCCCACGCGAATTTGCTTTCCAAATTTCCTCCCTGCCATCCTGGGCAAACAGATCAGCTGTCTGGGATCTGCAGTTGCCAGTCAAGCTCTTGTAATAGGATGCACAGATCACACAGTGGGTTTCTGCTCGCTGCCGGGGCGCTCGGCATTTCCAGTCAGGCCCGTGTCCTGCACGTATTTCACCATGTCCTGTGCAAGTCCCCTCCTGGTACCGATTATTCTCCACAGCAAATGCACTGATAGGCGTGTTAGTGGAGCAACACGAGGCCAGTCACAGACCGCAGGCAAGGGGAGCATGCGAGCACACGCTTCTGGGGCTTTGCTGCGTCCAGCCAGTAAACACCTGGCCAGATGTCTCATCCCTCTGCCATGGATTAGCGAGTCTTAGCCCTTTCAATTTCCAAGCAGGAGCGCTGAAAGCCAGCAAAAGCACTTGTATCTGCGGAAAGAAATTGTTTCTGGGTTAATCCAGTGGTCTTAGCCGAGCGTTCATCATAGTTACAGAACGTATACATCTAATACCGCTCCCTCATTTAAAAACTATTTAAAAAAAAAAGAGCGGGGGCAGGTTGGGGGAGTCTTTCAAGATAAAAATAACAGCTTGAACAACCTCCCATGCCTGTGTTTGCAATGACTTGGTGATGGCTGGATTAGACACGCCGGCACAGTTCACCAAATGTTTCCCTACAGGTTTAACCTGCAGGCCCTGCAAAGGCCCCCGTGATGTCTGCCGGGCTTGTTTGTGCGCGCTTGAATCATTTGTTGAATCGGAGCCGAAATGTGTCCCCCCACGTTCCCGGCAGTTCGGGGACACCAGTCGCAAGACCGGGGTGTCACCGGTGCACCCTGCTATGGGATGACTCTCTGGCCTGTAGTTTGATGAGGTCCAGCATCCTCCAGGCAAAGTGGGAGCCAACTCCTGGCTCTTCCTTCCCACCTCCTTCATAAAGTTGTGTCCGGGAAGAGAAACAGATTGAAAGCTGCCGCTGCCCTCCACAAGCACACGGGTTGTAACCTGTCACTGGGGCTGTGAGAAGAGAAAGAAACCTTCCAGCCTCCACTACATAGGGTCTGTCCCTGAAAAGATGCAGCCCAAGGCGTTCTCTTTGTCCTTCCCATGCCAGACAGTCAACGTCTGCGTGTCTCTCCTTCGAACACAGCTGGCTAGTTCCCATTTCTGCTTCGAATCAGGCTTGCCATCTCTCAGCACAAGGGCAGGTTCAAAGATTTCCAATTAAAAAAAAGAAAAGAAAAGAAAAACTCAAGCAGTTTCTCTGACTTTTTAACAAAGGCACGAAACAAATTCCATTTGTGTTGAATTTGAAACAAAACCCAACTCTCTGGCCCAAAACTACTTACTCAGGTCTGTTTAAACAAACCTATCAAGGAAAAAGAAAAAACCCGAGCAATTAATCTGCGTCAGTGTATGGAGGTGACTTTCATTGCATAAGTGTGCTTTGTGGAGCAACCTTTAAGTGTGCAGACTGGTGTCCTCGGATAAGAGCCATTCTTCGTGCACATACTTAGGCTCCTAAAGCTTTGAAACCTCTGCTTCGGTTCAGCGTAAGGTAGAAGAGAAGAGAGCCTGAAGAGCCCAGGTCTCATCTAGTGGCAGGATTAATTTATGGGCACTTTCAAAAACTTCTAATTACCAAGGCTGTCTCTGGAGGACCCATCAGTCAGGGGGAAAAATAGGATGCGGTGCAGTATAATAATGAAAAGCCTGCATAAAATCTCATTTTGAGGATTATGAAGTGCCGGTACATAAAAAGCTGTAAACAGGATGTCTGAGAAGATCTTAAGCAAAAAGGTCATAATCTACAATTTAAATGGGTCGCTTGGTGCTTTCTTGTTCCATACCACTAATGAGCTGGGATGTGTAAAAATAAGTTTGCTTTGGAAAGAAGCGTTGGGGCCTTTTGTGAGTCTCAATGCCAGTTTCTTAGAAGCGGTTTTTTACCCTGGGGTGCACGCGTATAGTTTAAAGTGTTTTTCCTCCACCGGTTCCTCAATGACCTGATTGTCGCAAGGAAGGGAAGACTGGGTTTATAGAAGAAAAGCACTCAAAGGAAGAGGGAAGCACAGCGTGGGGGGTGGAAATCTGAGAGCACATCAGCCCCACCTGACTGCCAGGACTCTGGCATTGGTTTGCAAAGCCGGGCGTTTTGAATGGCTCCATGCATTTGGCTTAGGCTGCTGTTTGCAGCTACAGCCCATGCCGTCGTGCTGGATGGACTGCATCTCTTCTGGGGAGCTAAACAGCCGTGGGCCGAGCTGGGGTCAGATGGGCGACCGCGGCAGTAGCTACAGGCCGAGTTTCCCTGGCTGAGCGCGTGGTGAAAGCTCGAGCGCGTGGCGATCTGCAGAAAGCGTCTTGATGCCCATCCTGCTGGGGCATCTGCCCAAATAGGAGGCAATATTCTTCCTCCCCGATCTGCTGAGGCTGAGTACCCCAAAGACTGAGAGGTGACAGATGCTGCAGTGAGGGCAGCTATGTTGTGTGAGTCCTTTTATGTCATGGTGACATTGCTTATTAAACCATTTGAGCCCAAATTCTGACCTGCCTTCCCAGAGGCTGAAAAAAACTCCCCTCTGCAATACATGAAGGGACGGCTTTGCTTGAAACCGAACCCAAGCGCAATTCATCCGACAGCCCAAGAAATGTAGAGGAGGCAAAATTTCTCACGTACGGAGGCATCACGCCATGCCTGCTAGCGTCCGGGCTGATTTCAGGGGAGAGCGGCTCAGTCCCAAGAGCGGAGGCGCACCGCTTAGCCTGCATTTACTGCACCTGGGTTGCAAAGCTTTTCGTATACAAAACAGATGCACTGTTTTTTTCCCTTTAAATGTCTTTAACGTGGATCCGTGCATCAAACGTTGGAGGAGTTTCTTGGGCTATGCCATTTCTGGAGCTTTTAAAGTACCGAGTAGCAATCTCTAGCAAAAAAGCTTTTCAGCTATACATCCTGGTAGCTGTGTTCAGCAAAAAAAAAAAAAATCAAAATCAAAATGCTGTGTTTGCAGCAGTAGAGTTTGCAAGAGAGTAGAGCTCCAATCAATGGTTGGATTTCAGTGGAAGTTAAGGCACCTAAATACACTGGAGGGTGGAGACTTGGGAGCAGCAGATTAAAAGTCAATTTTTGACAACTCTTCCAGCTGTAGGCATTGGGCTTTACCTTGGCCAAGAGGATTTGTAAAGGCCAGGAAAAAAAAATCCAAGTGGAAATAATGAACACTGCAAGCTAATGAGCTTTTGTTGGCAATGCAGGTGTCAGTTTTAAATTTACATGTTGCATTGTTCCAGCTTTGGCAAGAGGGAGCTCAGGGAGCCGAAATGTGAACAGCTTGGTTTTGCTACAGCGTGTTTTGTTGGCTTGCGAGGGCAGACTTGGAGTTTTCCAGGCTTAAAAAGGGAAGGAAGAGGGGGCGTATGTTCAGCGTGTCATCTGAATGTCCCTCCCATCTGGGATGTCCTGCCGCTCTTCAAAAGGCTTGCCTTTCCTGCAAAGCTAACTCAAGCCATCGCTCCAACATGGCCCCTAACTTGAGTCTTCTCCGCACATAAAACCCCACAAAATGGGGGGCCCCTAACACCACTTGGCTGGTCTCTCTCTGAACTCAAGCCAAAACCTGCCTCTGGTCAACCCCCCCCCATGAATGGCCCTTTGAATGGGGGGTCTAACACATCACTCCTGTGCATGTGCTTCAGAAAGTACTGTGCCTTTGCCATGTCGACCTTACAGACCGACATATCAGGGGGGACCTTTAGTGAAGAAATACTTCGGCATTAGGCAGAAGTCCCATCGCCCCGGACTGCCGCTCGTCAGAGACCGCAAGCGGACCCCGGCTGTCTCGGAGCAGCGTGCCAGTTCCTGCTCAGGCTCCAAGCCAAGAGATTTACAGAAAGAAATGCTGATGATTCAGCAGACGACTCACTCCACCAAATCATGTGGGGGCTGGAAACATAGTCCTGCCAATGCATCCACTGCATCTTGGCCTCTTGCTGTCCAAACAAATCCGGTGGCATTTTTGGCAAGTGTAGGAGCAATGCCACCATGACTTCGCCAGCATCCAGTGCTGATAACTACATTTTGCCTACAATTTACAGCATTCACCTTTTTGAAACCCTTCTACAGACTCACCGTTCGCTTGAGCTGCTGCCGTCTAGCTCAGAGGAGGCAGCACATCAATAAGAGGTCAAGTGATTGCTCCGTAAGCCCGTAGAGAGAGCGCCCTTGACACCAACTTGCAGGAAGAGAGAGGCTAGATGTCGGGTGCTTATTGCTCATTATTGTTTTTCCTGTGGTTTTATTTTGCTGGAAAAAAAACAGGCATCCTTTGTAAGCTTTTGCACCCCAGAAGAGTTGCTAGAGAGTCTACCTGTTCATCTGCTGTTTGGGCTCCCTCTTATTGCACTGCAGTACCGCAAAGCTATTCTGCTCTTTTTTTTCTTTCTAATGTGAACAGTGAAGCAGAGAAAGGAAAAATCAAGACGGAAAGCTGCATCTAGCAGGCGGCGTGATACAAATTGCCTTTAAAAAAGCCTGGAGTTGACACAAATGCAGGGTTTCAATTCGAGTCCTGAGCCCCTGTTCCCACAGTAGGGACATATGGGATGGTCCAAGGCTTCCTACATACGCATGCTCTGAAATCTCCACCGATGGGGGGTGCTTTCCAACTCACAGCCCCAGCCGCGTGGTGCTTGGTTAGGGTGGCATTAGGGGTTCGGGCTATGATGCACTTAGCAATATTGGCGGACAAAATTGTTCCTCTTTGCCCCTTTTTGTTTCAAAGTGAGCATGGTAAAAGGGGCATGGTCTCCAGGTTGTAGCCCTATCGGTCTAGTGGCAAAAGCAATCGGGACTCGTGGTAGAGGTGATCTCTTTTATTAGACCAGCTAGACATTTGCAAAAAGCCAGTTCTTTACTTGCAAGCCTTCGGGCTCTAGCACCCTTCTTCAGGCATTGGAGAAAAGGTTGTGAAAGGGACATGCCACTCAATTCCCCGTGCGCACGCTCACCTTTTGTTGCAACAACTCGATTTATCTTTAAAAGCTCACTCCTTTAGGAACTTCAGAAGCGGCCTGTAGGTCAACTGATGTTCTGCTTTGGGTCTTGGAAACTAGCATTTGCTAGTCAGTGAGGGGATGATGGTGGGTGAGAGGAAGCAGTAGAGAAGGGGGTAAAGGGCGCCTATATCCACCCATTGATACAAGGGTTTCATTCAGCGTTGGTCACCCCCATTCACAGCCTGGGGGGCCTCTTGCTTAGAAGCCAGCCGGCCTTTAGGATGACAGTCGGGGCGCATGGCAGGGGCTCCCATCACTGGCGGCCCCCTGAGGGCAGGCAAAACCTCAGCTGGTCCCCTAAAGCCATCAGAAAGGACCGTCACCTGGGATGTTGCACCTGCTAGGCTGAAGCAGGATCCTCGGCACAAGCATCTCATCACTAGTAACCCCATCCCCCCTCGCCCCTGCCTGTCACCCAAGGGAGAACGGCAGGTCTGTCACGGAGCAGCCCGTGCAAAGGAGCCCAGCAAGAGGCAGGCGCCTCCATGCAGTTCATCTGCATCATTTGCACATGGTAATCGGCTCACCTGTTCATCACCTGGTGCTGCTGGCCCCAGGGTGCAGGCGAGATCCTCTCCTGCAGACCGCATCTCAAATGAACAGTTCCCTGAGGACTTTTACCTCGCTTGCCCTAATTTTCCTTAATTAACTCATTAAAACGCCTGAACCGGTGATGTAACCCTCCTGGGGAAAGAGCTTTGTTGTCAGTGTTTCCAGGAGAGTGGTGTTGCTCCAGCTCCTCGTCCTGCTTTCATGATGCTGCTGGCGAATGTCACAACAGGCAGCAATTTCCCAGTGGTCTATACCCTTGCAATGACCAGGAAAAGGCATGCTTCACTGTCAGAGCCAGAAATCCCCGCTTCATGGGCCTGGTGTTCGGTTGGCTTTGTTGAGTGGCAGAAACAGGGCTGGTTCCCTCTCCCTCCAGGAGAACAACCTCACCGACGCAGCTGGGAGCGGGTCCCATTAAACTCCACCGAGCCTTCAACAGCTCTCCAGGAGCCAGCAGCGCCCGCCGGATGCACGTAGTCGGGAAACAGAAGAGCTGCGCGTCTCGCATGGAACGGCGTCCCTTAGAAACATCCCAGCGCGAGGATTCAAGAGGCGAGGATTGTTCTGGGCGATACCTTTTATTGGACCAGCTTCATGGTTAGGAGAGACTCATTGGCTAGGTCCAGGCGTTCAAAAAGCCTGCGGTGGAATCAATCTAAGTTACGCGGTTTTCTGTACGCAGCGCTGTTCCGATCAGTCGCGAACAGAGCACACGTTCGCACTTTGGGAAGGGGCAAATCTTGGACTGGGCTCTGCCATTTTTTAACCAGTCGGTGCATGCCGGACTCCTGTTCCGCGGTGGGGATAAACCAGTTTCCAATCCCTTAATAGTGCTAAAAGTGTAATGCTCGTACCTGGCCTTAGACAAGCTTTTGAAGACATGGCATCCTTCTTCAGGTCTCATCAGGATGCCTGGGAGTGCTCCAGATGTTCTGAGTTTCACCCCCCGACCCCCGAGGCGCTGCGTACGCCAAGCACGCTGAACTTCTCAAGGAACGTCATTACGTTTTCTTAGGGTTTGGGGTTTTTGTAACTCAACATTGGTTGCTCTTCAGAGATTCCCTTTGGAAGTTGTACTTGCAGCAGTACTGCATGTGGACGCACCGAATAGGTTGAATATAATTAATTCCCGATGTTCCCACAGCTATCGGAGTCAGCCAGTGCTTGGCACCCGGCCATTAAACATGTCAAGGAAAGGTGGGGAGAGGGAACGGGGTATGTCTGCCAACAGGCATTTGGACTTTCCATGGCCAATGCCCAGTGGGTGCTGCTGGGCTATTTGCCTTGGAAGAAGAGACAAGAGTTGGAGGAGAAAGCTCAGCTCCAGGAATAACTGAATTAATACTGTGCTAAATGCCATCCGCACACTGTCAAACCCACATCTGTCAGGGGTGGGAGGCATCGGCTGAGAGCCTCTTGTCAAAAGGCCTTTTTGCATTTGAATGGACAGCTGAATGCCAGTGTGTTGCGCATAGTGAATGAAGAATGAATCATCCGATTCGTGCACACCCTTCTGCCATTTATTTGCTTCTGTCCAATAAATCCCCTCTCTTATAAAGTTTGACTCTTTTTGGACTTCTGATTTACCTGGAAAAGAACGTCTTCATTCAATTGTCAACCCTTATTTCTATGCCGGAGGCCTGCTCGGCTTTGGAAATGCACCTTGTTGCTTCAAATGTGTCGTAGATCCTGCATGGGGGCATACCAGGGTAGCAGGTATTTCATAGACATTCAGGCTGCAAGGGACCCCATAAGCTCATCGGGTCCAGCCAGCTGCCCAAGGGGCAGGAAGTCGGGGGGGGGGGGCAAGGGATCCCAGCAAGATAAACATCCAAATGTTTCCCAGTTCCAAAGCCCAGGTACATTGTCTCGCAGGCCATGCAATAGGAATATTTACTGCAGACTTCTTAGCTACATGGTCTGCCTGTCTAGATGTGTCCTGCTGGATTTCTAGACACCCTCGGAGGCTGTCTGGAGTCTACCGAGACCTTGTGATCACCGAGGGCAAACTCCCATTGCTGTGCGATGACAACTTTGCATAGCAGCAGTGCTGAGCGTACCGCTAGGTTAGAAAGAGACTGAATATTTCTTGGACTTTTGCACATCAAACCAGGTGGGGTCAGCACCTGCTGACTTAAGCAGTACCTGATGAAGTGGATCCTAGATAAAACTTGGTGCCCTTTTCTTCTTTTACTCCAAAGTAGCAGCTTTCCCTTTTTCTCGTACTCAGTTAAATCCTCTTTGACTGTTTCTAGCTGAGTAAAACCTGAGCAGCAGTAAGTAGCCAGGAGCTCATTTTATACCAAGTTAATGATTCATGGCCTAAACTCCTGCAGCTGGGGATGGTATTTTGGTTCTGTTTGTAGTATATGAGTAGACTGAAGAAAGAGGGGCAAGTTTGATGTAACAAAGGGCTCAAGACCACAGGCTGGAGTCAGGCTGTTAACATACAAACACACTGGATGCATCTACATGTGCACGTTTAGCTTTACTGCACAGTATATTTACTGCACAGTAAATTTACTAACCTGCAGGTTAGTAAATTTACTGCACAATAGACTGATTTATTGCACAGTCGGCACCTGCACGTGTAAATGGTGATTTAAGCATCTTGTGTAGACATGGCCACTGAGCCATAGCATGTAACCCTGGCCTCTCGGAAATTATGTAAGGATTTCTGTCCAGCCTGCCCACCACCACCTTCATGGCTAAGGAAGCCTTTAGTCCAGTGGGGCCTTGCCCTCTCACTGCAGAGCGGCACGCTGCTTCAGGACAAAGAGTAATAATAATTGTAGCCAATTATGAAGGAACTACGTGTTGGCTCCCATGGCTTTACACCTGCTTGTCCCATAGAGCAATATATGGCATGGACTTTGCAGGAGGCCAATCCAACCTACATTGATGCAAGAAGTACTGAAGAATCCTGGAAACACTTTGGATGCGACAGACGTCAATCCAAAACGCATCAAACAGTTACTGAGTGCTCCCACCTCTAGAGCATTCAACGACCCTGCTCCCACCAAGACATCCCCTTATTCAGTCTTCTCTGTGATCCCTGTGACCTGATCCACGTGTGGCGACCATCACGATCATGCAGTCCCATCAAAGTGAACAAGGCCGTGGTTAGCAGCAAGGGCTGATATGGGCCCTGCCAGGGTGTTGTAGGAGTGCCTTTTCTTATTATTGGCATGCAGTGCATTACTGGCATCTTCTTATTGAGGATGGAGTGCATCTGACGGAAGCAAAGCAGGGAATATTGTAGTATTCCTTCCAAAACGTCGGGGTTGATAAATGGCACATGAGCAAAGAGAGATTAAAAAAGAGGCCTGCTTGGTTGAAGCGTCGGAGAAGCTTTGTTGGGAGAAGGCTGACTTAGACTAATGCTGGCCCTTAGAACGATTGTGGCTTCCTCCTACATCCTGATATTGTTTTTGTGATTATTTGGAGTGGGGGAGTTAGAAAGAAAAAGCCAACCCTGTGGATTAAGGCTGGAAGCAAGAGGATTAAAAGATTAGAAGGGGGAGAAAAAAAAGTGCGGAGAATGCAGATCGAGTGGATATTTCCCTCCTTAGTGCATCCTTTTTTTAAAAAAAAAGATTGTGATAAGCACGGTAAAAAATTCATGAGGTTTCTGTTTCTCTGCTTATTTATTTGTTCCTCAGGATAAACTCCTGCAATGCAACATCTCATTTTTCAACAGGTCCAGGGGGAAGCAGGTATAATTCATATAGTTCGTACTAATAAATTAGAACATGTCAACACATTTCTGTCCACGAAACAACCTTGTCATGATTGGAGGCCTTGTTCATTTGAAAGGAAAAGCCGCTAGAAGTCTTGACTTCCACCAGGAGACTCGTAGACCTTGCCTGAAGTGCAAAATTGGCTTCCATAACATGTGGGGCTTAGGAAAGAAGAAAAGGAGGTTACAATCTTGGCTGCTGGAGAGCAGCTTAGCTCAATGAACCTTCGCCCTTTCTCACCTAATGAGACTCTTCCTCCTCCATTTACTCAAAGGAAAACAGTCAGGATCAAAAGGTGAGACCTTTCCCTTTAATGAGTAGGGTCTTTTCAGTGAATAGACGGCAATAAAAGGTGGATTTGGTTTTCAATAGGGGGCGGGAGAAGGAAACCCTAGAAGCAGAGTGGTGAATTCAGTTGTTTTCAAGTATATCAGATTTAGCCCAAGAATCTTGTCTGCCTTATTTTCGAGTCTGGTTCCACTCTGGAAAGGGATTTTGTAACACTGGCTTTACGCCTCTTCTCCTTTGTTGCCTCCAGGTCAAGTAAGTGCAATTTGCCCATTGAAAGATGTTTCTGTTCCCACCCCCAGCCCTACAGACATATAGCAACACCTGAGGTGCAAACCAGGGGGGTCTTGTTACATCCCCATGAATGATGCTTTTGCAAACCAAAATGTACCGTTAGCCTGACCCATCCAACCTTGTTCCCTTCCAGTATGACCTCAAGGTGGCTTGTGCCTGGACCTTGATTAGCCATGCTGTTGGAGACACAAGCCAAGGACTGCACTCCTGATCTTCCCAAACCTGCGTTGGCTCCACAGGGCAAACGGGAACGTGAAACAGCCGGGGTGTGCATTTGTCACCCATGCTGGCAACGAGGATGCTGACTGCACTGGCAACAGGGCTGAGGAGTGGGAAGAAACCATTATTTACACTCGCTAGGAAAGCACCACCATTTCTCACGCCTGCACACATTTTTTTACAGGCCGAAAGCATGTGTGTGAATATACGGGAGGGAAGCAAAGGGATACTGGGGGCATTTTAACTCCGGCACCATGCTTCCCACACGGCCACAATGCTTGGTATCATTATTCTTATTTTATAAAAGGAAAAACGAGGCACAGAAGAAGGCTATGACCTGTCTGAAGTACATCGGTATCACAGTCACCCAGAGCTTCTGACTCCCAGTCTCATGACCCAGACACACCATGCGTTTTCCCCAGTGCAAACAGTCTTTACTCCAGGGTACAAACCAGGGGTGACTGGTGCCTCCTGAGTCTGGGGGGGCACAATTCGTGGGTGGGCCCAAGGGCAGGGCAAAAGCCCCATATCCACTCCTATATACTTCTGTGCCATGGCTGAGTGCCCCCCTTTCCCCACCCCCCCACAACACGCCACCAACCCACATGGCAAAAACTGCCCCACCCTGAGCAGTGCCGAGCTGGGGGCCAATCTCAAGATGGGGGGGCACATGCCCCCCCACCGGCCGCCTGTGGTACAAACAGAGCAGGCACATGGTGGTTAACCCATATCAGTGTAACTTAGTAGAAGCTGGTGTACAGTTATGTCAGAAATAAAAATACAGACGCTTAAGCACCATGCATCTGCAGTTATCTTGGGACACCCACTTGCTGAGGGAAAACAGGCTTTGACCCATTCCCCGTCCATCCAGCGCTGAGGCCCTGTAATATTATTTACTGTGGCAGCTGTCCCAGGATAAAAGATTGTCTGTCCGCTCCAGATCCCAGAGTAATCTATATCAGTACAAACCAAAGCAAATTATATCTGTTTAAATACGCCATGTTTCCAGGCCCTTAATGTCTTATCACAAAGGCCATGTGGCCTTCTTACAGTATAGTCTATTTTACAAAAGAAACAAACTCTTAGTAACACAACACCCTGCTGCAGGCCCCAGTTATTAAGTCCTGCAGAACAATAATCAGGTTAATGGATTAGCCAAGCCAAAAGGGCTGAGGGCCTGCTGCCTGTTTGTGCCATCTCTCTCTCTCCCGATGCTGGCGAGCATCTCAGTTCCAAATACCAGACATTTCTGAGTTCAGGAATATGCTAACTGAATACAAGCTGTCTCAAAAGTTATATAAATCACTGGCTATGTTGTGGGGGACACACAAAGCAATTTTCAATAAAGCCTTGGTTTGAGGCTACAGCTGTGGATCATTTATCAGACTGCCATTGAGTCCCTCAAGGACCAAAGGATGCCTGCCTGGCTTGAGCCCGGCTGGGCACGGCGCTCCTCGTTTGGAAATGGAATGAAATAGCCCGTGGCTTTCGGCTGTCACACAATAAATACGTGCGCGGTTGGGTGTGCTGCTGTTCCTCTCCCTGGTGGGACATGAAGGCTTTAACAGCACTCGGAGAAGCTCGTCTCTGTGTGCAGCATCCACGATTTGCCAGAAGGGCCTTCCACAAACATTCAAAGAGCCCCTGATGGGACCCCCCCACGCAAGGGCCGTGCCTTCAAGCCCAAGACATGCTGCTTCCCTGTTGCCTACAAGCAGCTGACCAACTGTTAATGCTCCCGCTGAAGGGACACGGAAAAGAACGGACTCTTCCTCATGGAAGTTTAGAAACCACATGTAATATATCCAAAGTGAGAGGTTTCCATCAGCTCTTTCGTTTTTACACCGCTTGTCGGGAGAGGAAACCATGAACATCATGGAGCTAATAAAACCGGCGCCTGTATTCATCCTGACAGCATGGGTTTTGTGTTGCATCCCAACTGCCCTCCCTTCTCTTTGGGCCTTCACATGCTACTGCAACCCCAATAACAAGCATGAGTAAGAATAAAACTAGAGCGAAGCGATCTGGGTTGCTGTCTGTAGCAAACACCGCAGTGTCTGCAGTCGTCTGTGCTAACAAGAAGAATGGTTTCCTTCATGGACTTGGATGAAGCCTTGGGACGTGAATCACTTAGAACACCATATGGGGTGTATTGGGTGAGGCTTGGACAGGATGACCTCCTGGGTTATTTCCTTTTCTAATTTTTTATGGTTCTTCAGCCTTATTGAGGAGAATGTGGGTGTCAATGTTTTGTTGCAGCTGCAACAAAACTTAAAATATTTCAAAGCATTGGGTGGTAATAAGATGTACATCACATCAGGAATCCCAGCTAACTCATCATTTCTGATTTATCTTCGGTTATACGTAGCAGATTGCTGTGGTTGACTACGTGGCCGGTGTTAGATCATAGCCGTCACGGGGATGGCGCTGTGGTGTGCTGTTTCAAATGGCCACCACGAGTTTTGTGTACGTGTCTGTTTTACCAAAAACCAACACGAGTACCCAAATCCTTACGCCTCTGGTGCATCTCGAACCATGCCTAAGGTCTGGAATTGTTCCTATGGGCGCCAGCTGGTGAGCTCTGGCCAAGTGTTTCTGCCGGTCATCCTTATAAACCAGTGGTTTTCAGTCTATGGTCCACAGATCCCTGGGGATCCACAAACTACATCTAAGGGGTCCATGAAAGATGACTGTGATCCATTGAACGTATGTGAGTAAATACCCACCCTTATAATTCAAAGGGGTCCACACCTCCCTTCGACCTTCCTAAAGGGATCTGCAAACGTAAAAAGGAAATGAAAAACCATCTTTGTTTCTTAGCGGCTTTGAAGTTGCCTTAGTGGGATCAATTTATTTGTGGCAGGTTGGAAATGTGATAGCCACGGCGTGTGAGCAGACTGATCTGTACTGCAAAAGTAATCGTCTTCGCCAGCTGCGTTGGAGACAAGCCGTCGGGTCCCTTTCGGCGTGCTCTCCTCCTCCACGGGCAGGTCCCTGATAAGCAAGCAAGGCACCTGGTGCATCCCTGCTTCCTGAAGGTCGGGTATCCACATGATACAGCTGAACTGGTGGCATGAGCGCGCCCTTGTCAAGAGCAGCAGAATAAGAATTGCTGATGCATGGCGGTTTGGGTTCGAGTCTCCCCGTAGATGGGTCTCCGCTGTGGTTTTTACCCAGGAGAATCTGCGGGGCACCCAAATGCCCGTTGTCTATCATTGGGCATTGGGCACTGAGCAGCTTTGAAAACCTCCCTCGAGATTAAATGAAGCCAGGCAGTTTGGAGCAGAAACTGGCTCTCATAGGAAAAGTCTCACCCTCCCAACCCTGCTGAGGCAGCGAGAGGTCAAGCAGCACCCAGCGCCCTGGGGAGAAGGCTGCCCGCTCTACCCTCATGCTGCCAGCCAAGATTTAACCACGCTGACAGGCCAGCTTGCTCTAGCAGCGATATTAAATTATGATAATATGAGACATGAGATTGTGACCCTGCCTGGCTCTTGCCAACCGCTTGCATTTCAGGCAAGACTCCAGGGAGCGTGTTTTGCGGTGCCTTTGGCAACTGTTCATGCTGGGATTCAAGAACGAGAGCGCGCGAGAGAAAGTGTTTTATAGGAGGACCGGTCTCTCGGTATTGCAGATGTGGAGTTTGATCTGCCTCGGGTATGATTAGTGCTGAGGAGGAAGAAGGTAGAGAGGTAGCCCTGACACTTCTGTCCTCATGGGCAATACCGGGTGAGGAAGTCCCATCCTTTCCTGGTCTACTGCAAGACCTCTTGGCCGAGTTCACTACTTCATCCCCTGCAGTGGATTAACCTATGGTATTGTGAGATGTCAGGGTCCCAGAGTGACCTTCGTGAAGCCAAGGCACCAGTCACATCCAAAGGAAACCCTGCTTTGAATGGTCCAGCCACATCACAAGCCTGCTCGTGGCTGCTGGAGAGGTGGTTTCTCATTCAAACTGGGCTGGAAAGAGGGGAGGAAACCATGCTATGTCTTGTAACTCAAGACCTTGAGTCAGACAGCCCCAGCCAGGTGTTTGTCCAGTCTCCTCTTAAAGACCCCCAAGGTAGGGGAGGCACCACCTCCTTGGAAGCCCGCTCCAGACTCTGGTAACCCTTCCCGTAAAGAAGTTCATCCTAATGTCTAGTCTACAGTTTGCCCCTATGGGAATGGGTATTTCACGCAGGATCCAAGCCCGGCCTGCAGAGATGAAAGGTAACAGTCATTGAAGAGGAGGAAAACTTCTTTATCAAAGGCTCATAGCAACATTTCCATGCCAGGATGCTCGCCTACATGTCTCAGCAATAGGCTTGCATGCAGATGCCTAAGGGCAGGATTTGGTCCCCTCACCCATATCTCTTTGAGAGTGTCCCCTTTAATGCTTTGCTCCATCTGGCTTGGATGACTGGGAGCCAATGAGAGAGCTGCTCTTTGGGATAGCAGCATGAAAAAAAAAAAAGATTTAATTTGTAAACAGTGAAACCCGGTTGGATTATCATTGTCGGATGGGTAGCAAGGCAGACAAAGGCCTCTGACTTCCACAGGCTATGACATTGTCTGTTGACCTGTACAATGGCGCACATGAGGAGACTCTTCTGCAAGATGGCTGCCACCAGCTGGAGGCACAGAACTGCCAACCCTTGCTGAAAGCTAATTACCAGCTTTGTTTCTCCATATCCATCAAACGGTTTCTTCGGGGTGAGGATTTCTTCCTGCCCAGTGCATTTTTAGGCTTTGGGACAGAACTATTCCAGGAAGCAAGTCTTCATGTCAAGCTGCCGTGGGTGAGGCCGAGAGCAAGAGGTGTCCACAGAGGCATACCAGAAACCTGAAAAATGACATCTGGAAATGAGCTCAGCTCTGTAATCTCTCAAGCAAAGGGTAGGACAACAACAGAACGGCAGAAGAAGCAGATATGCAGGGGAATAAATCAGCAGGGTTGAGCCAAACTTCCATACATCCTGGGGCATCGCATATTTTACCAACAGCCAGGTCACGCATGATTAAATATTTGTTAGACAATGATCTATGTTGAGTCCGGCCTCCTGAAAGGAATGCAAAGTAGAGCCATTCCCCCAGTGACGGGACTGAGTCTAGACTTTAAGCAAAGGGTAGTTTCACAGATGGTAAATCACAGATGGAGAGAGCATGTGACAGCGTTATAAATGTGCAGGAATCCTTTCCCCGCTGCTGGCAACCAGTTCGTCGCCCAGCCTGGAGCAGGCATGCCTGGCGAATGACAACCGCTTCTGAAGTGCCACGTTGGCCATGACATGCCGAAGTAGCCAGTGGCGTTTCTCTGCTCTCCCTCTCCAGAGATCAGCAGAAGAGCTGTGCTGAGCAGCAAAGCCGGGACGCGGTCAAAAGTGGCTGCCGCTATGATTTGATGAAGGTTGCACCTCAACTCCACCCATCTGAGACGCAGCCGTCCTTCCCCCTGCAAAATCTCCTCGCAAAATTCTCGGTGGCATCAAAACAGTAACCGCCTGGCAGCGATGGTATGAAACGTGTCCCCTCGGTGCTGTTAGCATGAGTTGGATCCCGTTGGCAAAGGGTTCGCCTGAGTCGAAGAGGCGAGAGGCTCGTTAACACACCGGGATACAAGGAGATCGGTTAGAAGGAGGCTGTCTGGAGATCGTGCTGAGGGACGAGCCTTGAGCAGGCCGACCTGGCTCATATGCTAGCGTCCATTTCTCTGTTAATAAAGCCAGGTCCCAGGCTGAAGGAGAGTTTTTGACTCTCTGCGTTGTAGGGACTCTTTGCTGAAGCGTGCAGTGGGAGGTAGGAGAGCAGAACTTGGCCTGGGACTCAGGTTTATGTTGAAGCTAAGCAAGTTGCATGTTAAGTTATTTAACTTTCTTTCATAACCTGATCTCAGCCTCAGCCTTGGCATTTACTGATTAATAAATCAGACACTAGCTGATCGTACCATAATCAATGCGAATGGTTCGTTGATCTAAATGAGCTTGGTGCATGCTACAGGTACTTCATTATATCTGCGTATAGCACCATGGAGGATACAAAGCAGGAGGAGGATAATATTCCCACAGACCTTTTCTTTATGGGGGTTACACTGGACTCTGCTTTCCCATGGAGCGCAGGTGCTCACATATCGGACGGAGATTTATGGGGCTGGCTCTGCCATTAATCATCATAAGAACCAGACTTGTCAATCTGCAAATTTGAAGTAAGCCTATTGCTCTGCAGAGCTGCTCAGAGTTCGCTCATCCACCAAATTGTTGCATTTCAGGGGCGATGGGATCAGCTTCCATTAAGGCTTAATCCCATCCATATATCAAGCCTGGAAACTCAAATGAAAAACTTCAGAAGTCTCCACTCGCTGGCACTTGAATGTGTTTCCAGATCTTCCCTTTGGCATCTTGTGACATCTGAAATGCAGGAGGCTTAACAGCTAAAGACACAAGTGCTGTTTCCTTCTGCTTCTGTGCCATATAAAAAAAGGCCAGGTAGAAAAGGGCCGGGAGTTTTGTGTCGTGCTGCACAACATACCCACAACTTAGCTGTAAGCTTGTGTTTACCGGAAATTTTCCGTGCATCAATTCATTCTTTTGTGCTCCACAACACATCCCCCCTCTGTCCCTCCCGACCAGTGCAAGGTGCACAAAAACATTGCTCCAGCCTTTTATTTAACTTTTTTTTTTTTTTGGTTCTTATTTTTCATATGCCCTCTGTGTAATATGCAGTGATGCTTTTATAGCTTTATGAACCACGGAGAATTTTATAGTCTCTTTTTTTTCAGTAGCCTTCTTCAGTGCAAGTATAAAATTGATGGCACCGGTATAACTTAGAGCAATGGTCTCAAGCAACTTGCTGGAGCTCTGTTGAATATGCTGTTTCTCTTCCAATGGCTGGATGTTGAAAACCTCTGGCTGGACATACATAATTCCCCTCTGTACTGACAGGCAGGGCATACAGTGCACCTTTCTCAGGCAGCTCGAAGGCAGCCACAGTTTCAGTGCATAAAGCAGGCTTGTCCAACATACGGCCCGCAGGTTGCCACGCGGCCCTCCAAGCTGTTTTCTGAGGGCCGAGGTGCTGCGACGGGAAACAAAAGTAAACGCTATACTTTCATTTCGGGGGGGTGATGTGATAGCGCTTCCTGTGAGGTCTTTGAATATGGCTCGCCGGTCCACTGGGTGATAAAAAGTTCATGATCCGGCCCCACATTTAAAAAGGCTGGACACCCCTGGCATAAAGAAACCCTTAGGGCAGGTAGATTTTAACAGGTGCTAAGTCGATGTGCATCTAATGCCCTGAAAGATCCCAAGGTGCAGTAGTTCCTGTCATAATGGTGCCATTTCCTTGTGATTTATGCCTTGGCTTGACACCTGTGTAATCCCCAGCTGAATTCACTCTGCAGGGGGGACGGACTAGATGATCTACTCAGGTCCCTTCCAACCCTAGAAACTATGAAACTATGCAGATCGACCAAGAAATCCTCTGCTTGGAAAGCTGTGCGCTTTCCCTACTTTTCTCTAGTGCAGGGGAGCATGTTCCCCTGTTGACTTCATCCACCTGCTAGGGACAGCAGTTAAACTGGTACAAGTGATCAGAAACCAGTTCAAATTTCTAACACAACAGATGGTCAATGCTCATAAACCACTTTCAAAACAGCTGAAGCCAGTTTAAGATAAACCTGGAAGGATGTAGCATCAGACTTAACTGGTTTAACTTAAATCGGTTTATTGAACTTCTGTCCCAGATCCCCAAGTTTCCCTGATGGAGCCAGTCACCCTCCTGGCAGTCGAGGGAGATTGCAGCTGAAATGCCCTTCCACTTGCAGTCTGCACTGGGGGCGCGTCTACACAATCGTTAATGTGCCTTAGACACTGTGCACTTAGTTTAGTACTTGCTTAATAAAGTACTAACTAAATGTGCAGTAACCGCAGCTACTGGGCAGTAGCACCCGTGCAGTTATTTTGGGATGCTTACTGAGCATTAGCCTAATAATAACACTGTGCCGTAGGCTATTAGCACAGTTTTTAACCGCCACGCTACTGCGCAGTGTTATTAGGCTAATGCGCAGTAAGCGTCTCATGTGGATGCGCCCTGGGAGAAGCAAAGCGACCTCACTTCGAGACCAGGAAGCTGGGACATCCAGATTTAAGGCTTCGATTAGTCTGTAACCAGCCTCCTGCCACGCTCCTACTTTCTGCCCTGCCAAGGCATATTTAGGGCACTTTAATCTGTGGATAATGAGCACAGTAAATAATAATTATGACCAATCATGTCCATGGAAGTTCTCTGTGGGTGGGTGGACTGAAAGCGAATCACACAGTGGAATCAGCATTGCTGGAGGATGCAGGCAGAGTAATTTATTCAAGCTAACGGGCACAGGAACAAAATGTTTTTCATGTCAGTACTCGAGCTCTTGTTAGAAACCAGAGAGTCATTTCAGAGAAAATGCCAAATTCTTAAAGTTTCAGGCTGGCTTTGAAGTGAAAAGAAAGGCCAGTCTGACGGACATTATTCATATTCATTACCGGCAGTCCCTTCATAGCATCTGCGGAAGTAAGCCGCTGCTTATGAAAGCTTGTGCGTTGCTGATGCAGTTAGTCTATAAGGTGCAAATGTACCTTCCCCTTCTGCCTGTTAGTGTCGGACGAGAAAGCAGCTCTTTCTTCAGGGCTCTGGGAAGAAGCAGCAAATCCCCTCGCGTTGCAACCCCAGGATTGTCTCCGGTGCACCAGAATTTATATGCAGACACGCAGCCCCGAGCACATTTTGACAATTGAGCTGCCAACCCCTGAAAGAGAAAAATTTGGAACTAAAGCTGCCAGGGAGCTGGAATGACAGCTGAGCAGTAAGAATGACGGTCTATTGACGGGGGAAGTGGAGAACGATTAGTCGGTGCAAACGATTAGTAATTTGAAATATAATAGCAAGAACCACGGGAGGAGGCGAGAGGTGGAAAGGGCGCAGGGCGCGCTGCGTGTTGCACAAGAGAAAACCTCGCCTTGCTCAGGGCATGCCAACCACAGAGTTTGCACGCGAGGTGCTCGGACTTGAAGCTGAATACCCCGCAGGGTAGGGATGCTTATCCCCAGCTGGGGAAGTCTGCTTAAGTCACACAGGGAATCAGCGATGGGCAGAAAAAAACAAGCCCAGGAGACGGGACTTGGGTCGGGGCTCTGACCACTATGCACCATCCTGACTTAGAAAAGGACACTGGAAAGTCACCAGCTGCAACCATGTCGAGCCCCCTTGCCACCTCCCCCCGCCCCTGGGTCACACGCGCCCATCTTGCCATGCTGTTGGCTGCAATTCAGCTGCACCCGTTCCCATCAGAAGACAGAGTCTGGCCCATTACATTGATCCGAATGGCGAGTGACAGGGGTTTTTATTATTATTCTTCATTTAGAAACGAGCGGCGCGGTGTGAGAGCAGCTCTCTTGCAAACGATGCCTGGGAGACATATGCAGATAACTCCTCTTAATGTTAATGGATCAAGAGGAGAATAAAGAGCATAAAGTCTAGGTCCACTTATTCCTGTATTTAAAAAAATGAATCTTTTAGCCATTCTCCAGCATGACAAAAGCCTACGGTGGATTGCCGATGAACAGCCAGGAAAACTCCACCGGGCAAAAAAAAAATTACAAAATGAAGTAGCAATTACATTTTTTTGTCAAAGGGAAGAATGAAACTGCACCCACAGCTGCTGAATTTCAGCCCCAGGCTTATTTGTATGGGGAAAGGGCGGACGTGGAAAGCCAGGGAGCAGGAAGGAAATGTTGGGAGTCTCCGACTGTCCGCTGTGTAAGCAGGCACCGCACGCCTGTCCTCCAAAGGGGCCGGGGATAGTCATGCTAATTAAATACCTGCAGAGCCAGGTGTTACATTAATTGTGTTACATACACACACATACACACATACACACACTGATTTTCTCCTTAATGAATCCTAGCCCAGGAACCACTTTCCCCAGTGCTGGGTGTCCTTAGGCAGCCCTTGTTGGTATTTCTATGCCTAAACGAGGCATCAGGAAAGGCACTAAACTGGAGGCCAGGGAACCTGGATGATATGCCTGATGCCCCCTTTGCCTCCTGACGCCTCGGTTTCCCCAGCTGCACGTGGAGGATAATCATCCTGGCACAGCCCCTCGGGGTACCTCGCCACCTCGCCCCCGTTGAGGTCCACCTTGGAAGCTCTGGCTCTAAGCGAGGTGGGAGCAAACATCATTTTTGTTCAGGGCTTCGCCCTTTGTTGAGGGAAATCTCCCCAGGGAGCCAGCTGAGGAAGCGGCGCACCGGTGGGGGCCATTCTGCGGTCCGCAGTGCCCCCGCAGGGTGCTCGCTTTGTCCTGCAGGCGGGAAGGAGGCCTCCAAGGGAGGCTCCGTCAGAAGAGGCGCGAAGCTGCTGGCACAACCAAGGACCCAGGGAATCAGTGCCAGGCTGGCCTCTCCCGGCCAGATCTCTCTCATGGACCAGCAGCCATGGGAAAGCTATGCTCACCGCAGTGCCGGCAGCCAATCCTGCTTCTGGGGAGCACTCCAGTCTGCATGTTGCAATGGGTCTGATTTTGCATGCCGCCACTCTGCCAGCCAGCCCCTTCCTGTCTTGTGCCCCCAGCCTTTGTTAGAAGCCGGTCCTGCCTCCCACAGTCCCCTCGGCCGTCAGACGCGGCGATCTGCACGGCCTGGCCAAAGCGCTAGTGCATCGCGTCGCTGTGAGGCATGAAACAGCTGCCAAGCACCACCCCAGAGGCAGCTGCATTTCACCACTGGGTGAAATGATTCTTGCACGTAGCTTGAGCCAAACACCAACCTCTTCACTCATTCTTAACTCGGGCAAAATTCCTGTTGTGACTGTAGCCAGACTTTTGCATGAGTGGACTATGGGTTTCATGCAGCATGCGCCCGCGGGGTGATGGCCAGGGTCAGCAGACTCAGCGTAGCATGTGCCACTAACTCCTACCAGCCCCAGGCCCCAAGTGTATCCTCTAGATGGGCTCCACTGCAGCAGCACGCAGTGCTAAGGTATCTGAGGAGAGTTGTTCCCATCGCACGTTACTTTATGCTCCATTTCCACATGTTGCTGGTAATATATCCTATCACATACTGACTCCACTGGGGTTCATATATCTCCTTGCAGGATGTGGGGGTGTTTTATGAGCTGGGAGAAACTGGAGAGTCTCCTTCCAATGCAAAGTGGAGGAACAGCCCAGCACTGGGCCTGGTAGCCCCCAGTTGCCGTCATCTGAATGGCCATTGTACTACATCCATGGCATATTGCAGCTGAAGGGGATCTAGGCCTGTAGGTCACTTGGGGTAGCATGGCTTGGGGCTGCATCTCCAGCAAGGTGCCGTGCCCCTCCTGTCCAAAGGGCTGACCGAGGCGGGGGGTTTTCTCACCGATCTGGATGTGATGTGAGGACCCCTCTTCAACGCGTCACTAAACCTGGGTGGGACAATCCGAACTCTGCAGTTTAGAGCCAGCGCAACCTGCTCTCTCCTCCCATGCCAAGGACACAACAGGCCCCTACCCAGGGAGGTCGATGCTCAGATCCCCTCCACGCTGCATAGCGCAAGGCGCTGTGCAAATGGCTCAGCCTGGGGTCTTGTGAAGAGGCAATACAGGGCTGCCATCCTCAGGGTGGGAAACGTCAGGCATTTTCCTTCCAGCTGCATTCCCACAGTCCCGGGTGGATCGGCCTTGGCCCAAAACACCTACCAGACGGCCCAGTGTAAGCAGAAGTCGTCTGAAAAATCCTCCCTTTTCGCACCCACGGAAGCTAACATCGTTTGCAAGGCCGGTTGTTAAATCTGTGTTTGCCTGGTATCGGACACAGCGGGAACAAATGCAGTCCTCGTGGAGAGCGGAGGGATAAACTTGGCCTGGCAAAGCCTCAGCCGCAGCAACACAAGACGACACAAGAAATTACATCTTAGCGAGAGCTACGTTTTTATTAATCCTAAGAGACTACAGTTGTATGGCCGGTCCTCCTGGGTGCATGATCAATAATGCATTACTGATCACTGCTTGAGCTCGGGGGAAGAGGGACTGAGCGCAATCAATGCGCTTCGCAGTTCGTCTTGCGCTGAAAGTGACCCCGCGTGATTAATAATACAGAGAGCGCAAGCTTGACAAAAGCAGCTCTCGACGGCCTCTCTGCATTTCCATGCCGTCCTCCGTGATGCAGGTGGGGAACAAACTCAGCCCCCAGCACTCTTCAGCCCAGGCTTTTATGGCTTCCTAGCCGGGGTAAGCTGACCCGGCTCCACTGAAGCCAAAGTTTCGAATGCCAACCTACCCCGGTACAGGATCCGGCCTCCCCCATTTAGACTCCCCCCGTCCCTTCAGTGGAACAGATGACTCTGCCCTTCACCCCAGAGATGGCTGCAACTCAGAGCCAATGGAGATGGCCCTATCCACATGTATATCTGTTATACAGGGCACCCGGAAACCCACGCCCCTCCAATGGAAGATATGGCTGCTGATTAAACTGAGCGTGCATCTACACATTCATTAATGCGCAGTAATTGCAACACATTAAGTTTAGTGCCTGTAATAACAGGTACTAACTTAATGCACCGTAATCGGCGCTACTGCGCATTAGTGCTTTGTGATGACGCTTAATGCTCGTTGGACTAATCTAGCCCATTAAGCATGGTTTTTGCCAGCCGCACTGATCCAGCGTAGAATTAGCCCGATGGGCATTTAGCATCTCGTGTAGCGCAATGTTTGACTTCTAGAAGTATTCAACAACATCGGCCTTTATGTTACTTAAAGCAAAATTTCCATCGGGGAACCTCCTGGCTTGGAAAGATGGCCCACTCGGTGGTGAAGGGCACGGTGCGATTCCTGGCTGCAGGGAGAGAGGAGACCTAAAGGCATCACTTTTGCTGCTATTGCCATTATTCCAACCTGGCCTGCTGGGGTTCCCTTCCCAGCTATCTCTGACATTTTCTGGAGCAATCACAAAGAGGCTGTGTGATACACTGACCTGCTAACATCAGGAGACGTCCCAGCATCGCCTCCAACGCGCAGGCCTTGGTTGGTACCGGAGAGATGTGGGGAATCTCTCCTGTCTCACATCATTTCCTGCGGGTTAACATGCCACAGCCCTCCAGACCTGGGCCTGGCTTTTCTCCACCTCTCTTCTTTACCGGCAGCTTCTGGAGCTGTTCAAAACCTGCCTGTTATTCATTTATTTCTTTTGCAGGCATCCCTTGGCTATTTTTTTCCCCTTCTAAATTTTCTGCTAAAGTTTTGCAGGTTTTTCAACAACAAAAAAGACATAATTATAAAAAAAAAAAAAAAAAAGCCAAAGTATTTTGGATTTTCCATAGCCGCTTTTTGCAAAGCTGAACATTTTTTTTAGTGCAAACTGAAAGCTTTGAACAAAGCTTGTTCAAAAATGGTGAGGATTTTGGCCGTTACGAACACGTTCAGATTTGATTTGATTTGATTTTGGCAACTCGATGGGGAGTCTGGGAGTCAGTTGGTTTCTTGGACCAACTTTGCCAGATCTACCGAGGGGGAAAAGCCCATCTCTGCATCACAAACATCTGGTGCATCCTGGAGAAATAGTCCTTCTTGAAGACCCTGCAGGACTCCACTCTCCCACCCCCCATGGAAATACATTGATTAGCCGGTGATTTATCACTTGTCCCCTGGCTGGCCTGGGAGTCTCAATTAATTTGTTTCTGTCAGTGGAAAGGTGCTCGCGGTGACCCGGCGCTGCAGTTCCCTCAACAGCAATGCATCGCTTACTCGGTCCTGGGTGATCGATACAGAACTCGTCGATAATGATGCTGAATAACCTACAGCTACCGTTAGCTACAGTTTAATAAGGCAATTGCTCAAAGAAGCTCATCTAACAATTTTTATTGGGTGCTGGTGATCATATTTCAGTGTCCATTACAGCCTGGCCTTCCTACCGCCGCATAATCTGGCTGTATTATTCCTTGCTTTTTGCTGTTTCCATTTCCTCATTTCTTTATTGCACATGAGCCGAGCATACGGTATCATCTGCATTGGTTTGTCCCCTCTGGTAAGAGGGAATTGATCGCTGGCATTAAAAAAATAAATAGGATTCTTAGTCTGGCTTACAGCTCTGATTTCCCCAGCTTTTCCCCTCGCTGGTAAACAGTCTGATTTTGGTAGCGGTTCAAATGCACTTCTGCCAAGAGCCCTGCAATGCGGGGGGCGTCTGGGCCTCGGGATATTACGCCGTCTGGCGATCCAGCGCAACTTGGAGCTGGTCTGCAGGGCTGTGTGCAACAGGTCGCCTCTCTGCAGAGGCTTTTCATGAGGCTTTGCTCTTCTTTTTTTTGGCTAGGTGTATCCTCATATTCCTGGCAGCAAGTAGAGCAGGTCTTGAGTTGGTTTAAGTTGTTAGGATCATCGGGTCCTGCCCCGCTGCACTTGGGCAGGAAAGACCGCTGGGATCAGATAACCCCAGCAAGATGGGCAACCCCATGTCATTTAAAGACACTAAAGAGAAAAGAAATCTCGTATTAATCCCGGTTGCTTTTCAATCTAGCATAAGGGATGCTGGGTAGGGAGTTGAAAGAACAGAGTTAAGAGTCGTTGCAAGGACCTGACCCAAGTCAAGATAGCAGAGGTCCTCCTGAGCGTGGAAACAGATAGGAGTCCACCAAGTAGAGGATGAGACTGGATTTCGGGGGGGGTGGAGGCATTTGAAACATGCCCGGGGTGTAAACCGCTGCAACCCAGAGCGAGCAGCCAGCTGAAGGCACCAGCAGTTAAGAGAAGTGCAAGGTTGCTTGCTCCCCTCCCAGCTCGAAACCAGTGACCACATTTCACAAGCCAACCACTCTGCAGGTTTCTGCTGCCCATCGTCCTCGCTCTTGCACAAAAAATGCCCCGAGGACCTAAAGCACCAAGGATGAAGTCCAGTGGCAAGTCCTTCGTCTTCCCCACTTTTGTCCCTGGCACATTGGAGGGGGCTCTGCCGTGGTGCCTGGTAGCTGTGTGCCAAGTTGTAAGGGGCCAGTTGCAAGGTAGGGATGTCTGTGAATACTGGAGACCATAGTCAAGGCCTCTTCTAGTGTTATGTCGCCGGGAGTGAACCAAACACAGACCTCTGGAGCACTAAGCAAAAAAGCCAGGTGGGGCTAAAGGGTTTTGGCACAAAGAGGCCTGTTTTCTCGAGCCCTGCTGATGGCGTTAGAAGAGAAGAGCAGCCGAGCTCCGGCGGGAGTCAGGGTGGGAGGGAGAGAGAGAATAGATGGCCCCGGCGTGGCGGAGGGCTGGCAGGAAGATGAAGATCGATGCTCTTTTTCTCGTGATGTATCTTTTATCCACCAGACGTGTATTCACTTTTGGGCCAACACTATTTTCCAGTGCTTTGGAAATCACCCCAATCCATCATTCTTGGTGCTTTTGATTCATCTTTCGGGCGAGGCAAACAGTACAGAGCTGAAGCTAGAAAAAGAAGCGCCTGCTTCTGGCTCTGAGCATCACTGCTCTGCTTCCCCTTCCCCCGCGGATGCCCCCCGACAGCGACGGACGCCAACCAGAGGCAGCGAAAACCTGCCTGGGATGCCTGCACAACTGCACCAAAGTCGAGTCTCGAGGCACAAAGGGCTGCATTGCTCCGCCGGGAGGGCGTCCCTCCCCGAGCTCCCAGCATGGAGGAGGACTATGGTGACTTTGCACCCAAGGGCTTCACCACGGGGTCCCTTCCAAAGCCGATGGCCTCTGCAGAGGAGGACGACAGATGTGGCTCTTCCCCACGCATGGCAGACAGCAAACCCAGCTCTTTCCTTCAGTCCATGGCAGCTGAATGGAAATAGTTCCTATCACAGCCAGCCCTAGCAAACCTCTATCCTCTCTTAGCCAGACGCACGGCTGTTGGCTTCATGCATCAGGGCTCAGGAGAGGCCCTGCCACAGGCCACGTCAGCAGAGCTGTCGCTTAAATATTGTGCTGAGCATTGCCAAACCTGGATGGAGGGCAATCATCACAGCAGTAGAGGGTTGCATAAAAGAAACCTCCCCTTCCTTCGGGCTGAAAATCATCCCAGCGTCTTTGACCCAGGTATCAGATTGACTCACGCCAGGAGCAGCGTTAAGCCTCAGAGGGCCAGCGAAGCCGCGTCAAGCCAGTCGCGTGGCCAACGTATGAGCGTGACAGTCAACGTACAGGCTGGTTTGGATAGGGGTGACCCTGCCGCAGGCAGGGAGTTGGGGCGGTCGCGGGACGGCCTGTTCTTTTACACCGCCGAACTCCCCAGATGTTGAGGGAAGCTAATGGAGTATCTTCCTCACCTGTCAGCAACCTGAGTATTATGCTGCCCCAGGGAGGTGTGTGCCGCAGATGCCAGGGTCAAGCGGCGCGTAATAAAGATTTTTATAGACGCTGGAGGGAAGAGGTCTGGCTGAAGCTTCATTCATCACAAGTTGCTGCTCCAGAGAGGCCTGTGCAGAGCAAGTCTGAACAAGCATGGTCTGTCTGCAATTGCTCAGCCTCTGAAATCTCAAGCCTGGGGGTTTTTTCTGATGAATATAGGGTGGATTTCCATGTCTCCATAGATTTCTAGGGTCAGGTGGGGTGGACGTGCAACTCGGGTGCTTTGCACGGTCTCGTGGGCAGCGAAGCGGGACAAAGACCATTCGGCGCCTGACTAAAGACCTCTGCGTCACGGCACGAACAGGTGCAGCGGGAAATGGCTTTGGATGACTGGTTGGCGGTCTTCCTTCTAAGTGGGGCTGAAAGACGATGGCCAAAAAAGTCGTTTTCATAGTATTTGTAGCGCAGCCAGCAGGAGCAAGAGCTGGGCATCAATACGGGAATGCGTTCTCCCGAGATCGGCCGTTTCGAGTCACTTTCAGATACCGAACTGAACCTTTGCTCATCACAGCACTGTGCCCAGCTAGCGCGTGAAGCTTTACATCGGTAGGAAAAGCCTTTGTAGAAAACCTCTTTTAGACTATCACTCTGTGCAGTTCCTCGAAAAGCTCTGGAGTAATGCACCACACAGGTGAATCCAGCTGTAGCGTGGCTAGTCATAAAGGCAGCATGCAATTAGACGGCATTCCCACTGTATTCATCCTGAACTCTTTCCCAGTCCTCTTCTTGCAACGTTTACGATGCTGGGTATTAGTTAGCTAGAATTTAAAAGCTTATAAAGTGAAGTGAATGTAACTTGTACAAACACGGCCAGCAGCCCCAGGAGTGCAAGGACTTTGCAAAGTGCTCACCAGACCCAGGTAGATGCCTCAAAACCTCATTCCCATTAGAGGCTCGATTCACTTCATCTCTCTTTACAGCTTTTTCACATCCGCTTTTCACAAGCAGGCTTGGGAGGAACAGGCAGGAAAGTTGCTAGACTCAGGGGATCTTTGACATCAGAAAGGAGTCACGGATAACTGATTTCAGCGCCATCAATGCCGACACCAGAGGCCCGGCTTTGAGGCTGATGCTGAAATGGTGCAGGTCTGAACACAACGCCCCGTGGCCTCTGTGCCCGGCAGAGGCTAGCAGTCCAAATCGCTCATGTTCATCTTGTGGTCAGTGATGACCCCAAGTCTCTTTCTTCTGTAGTGCTAACCAACGTAGCACTGCTGAGCCTATAAGGATGCTGCAGGTTTTTCCTCCCAAGGTGGAGAACCTTGCATTTTTCGGTGTTAAACACCATGAGGTTCTCGTCTGCCCATTTGCTGAGCTTGTCCAGGTCAGCCTGGATCACCCGCCTGTCCTCTGGTGTGGATGCTTTGCCCCAAAGTTTGGTGTCATCGGCGAACTTGGCCAGTCCACTCCTGACTCCAATGTCCACATCGTTAATGAAGATGTTGAACAGTATGGGTCCAAGGACAGAGCCTTGAGGGACCCCACCGGTCACAGGGCACCATGATGAGTGACTGCCATCAATCACAACCCTCTGGGTCCGACCACGGAGCCAGTTTCCCAGCCAGCGGATCGTGGTGGAGCCAAGGCCACAAGTGGCCAGTTTGGCCAAGAGGTGATCATGGGATACCAGATCAAAAGCTTTTTTGAAGTCAAGATATATGACATCAATCTCTTCTCCCTCGTCCAGGTGATAGGTCACCTGGTCATAGAAGGAAATGAGATTGGTCAAACAAGACCTACCCGCAACAAACCCGTGCTGGCTGTCCCTTAGGATGTTAGCCTGGGCCAGTCCCTCAAGAATGGCCTCCTTAATAAACTTTTCTAAGATCTTCCCCAGGATAGAAGTCAGGCTAATGGGCCTGTAGTTAGCCGGATCCACTCTCCTCCCTTTCTTGAAGATCGGCACCACATTGGCCTTCTCCCAGTCTTCAGGCACTACACCAGAGCGCCAGGAGCTCTCGAAGACCCGTGCCAGGGGCTGGGCTATGACGCTCGCCAGCTCCTTGAGTGCCCTGGGGTGCAGACTGTCAGGGCGGCTGACTTGAAGGTATCCAGCTTCTCAAGGTGTTCCTTCATGAGGTCAGCATTGACGGAGGGTAGGGGATCCCCCTCACCCAGATTTCCCTGTCCCATAGCAGGCATGGGCATCCCGTGGGACTGATGAAAGACTGACGCAAAGTACCTATTTAATAGGTTGGCTTTTTCCTGGGCGTCAGTTGTCAGTTGCCCCATCTGGTTTAGCAGGGGTCCAACATTGCCCTTGCTTTTCCTCCGGCTCCCCACATATCTGAAAAAGGACTTTTTGTTGTCCTTGATGCTCGAAGCTAGTTGGAGTTCAGTTGCAGCCTTGGCTTTCCTGGTTTGGTCCCTGCAGGACCAGACCAGCATGGAGTAATCCTCCTTGGAGGTGAATCCCGTCCTCTGTTGACAGAGCATGCATGAGCTACAGGAAGGATTCGCTGATTAACGGTATAAAACCTAAGGAAAAGCCAACCTGATAAATGCAATAGGCTCTGGCAGGGCAACATTGCCAGATTTATTCCCTGTGGCAAGAATCGGGGAAGCCAATCCTGGCTGCTGCTGGTGGTGGCAGAGCAGGTCACCGGTGTTGTCCTCCGGTTCCCCGCAGCTTCTAACCCTGCTTCGGCGCACGGCGCTGCATCGGCACTGCACGGCACGCCCACGGTTTTCCCTTGGGGGGGCTCAAATACGTGCAAAGCCGGCCTTGATCCAACACACGGCAACGACCTGGAGATGGAAGATGGCTGAACCCAGCCCAGCGATCTCCTCTTTCAGGCAGGAGGGGGAACGGACAGGCTGCCCGCAGCTGGGGAGGGCAGCGTGAGCTGAATAGCTGAGCGTAGATGTGATGTCTTTTATTAAACCAACTGAGCAACTGGAAAACAAGTTCTTTGCAAGCTGTTGAGCACACACCAAAAAAACGCATTTTTGCCTGAAAGCTTGCAAAGAACTTTTTTCCAACTTCTCAGTTGGTTTAATGAAAGATATCGCATGCACCCAAAGAAGCTTGCCTGCCAACACGGGTACAGCCAACGACCCTGAGTAGCTGAGGCTTTTGAAATCGCTGGGAGTTCACTGAGGCCGAGCAGCTCGTCTCCCTCCCTTCCGCAGAGGGACGCGGGTGCTCCTTTATCTGCAGCCATCCCAATAGCTGCCTGTAACGCAAGGGGTTTCGATGCAAATGCGGACAATTCTCTGCTTGCTGCTCGGCGAAAGCCTGCCTGGCAATTGCTAACGGCTACGCGCTGGAGGCAGCTCATCTTTGAGAGTTGTCCTCGCCCGACGGCTCCCATACGTGCGTCTCATGTGACCAGCACCAACCTGCTCAGCCCCTCAGCTCCTGCGCCAAGCGATCTGTGCTGGCCCCCAAACGCAGGCCGCGTTCTGGCTTTGCCTGCCCCGGCTCACCTGCCCATTAGTCCCTCTGAAAATGTACGGCGGCTTCTAAATATAATGTCCTCATGTAAAAGCCCCAAACTGAGGGAATCAATTAAAGCCACTTAATTGCTATCAGCTGACAGAAGAAAGCCTGACTTCAGAAATAGCAGAACAGGCAGGGCCAGCCAGTTAGTTCCCAATTAAGGATTCCTTAGGAGAATGACTTTGAGATGCTCTCTTTATCCTGTTGTCTCGGTTTGGTGCCTTGGTGGTGGGTTTTGTGTTTGCTCTCCTCCGTTGAGGGTGTCGGGAATAGCTCCGAGAAATTCCTCTTGCTTTGCAACGGGCCTGTTTTCTACCGAATCCCATTTTCATTTAGGACAAGCGAGGCACGTGTTGACGCCGAGGTTGGTTTTCCCCTTGCAGGTGCACAAGCGTTTGCAATAAAACATGCCGTCGATGTGCAAATGTATAGCGCGCGGCCCTGCTGGAAGCAAAACTGATTGATAATTTAAGGTCACGAGCTCGTGCCCTGAGGTTGCCTTGTCATTGCAACCTTCCTTTCCACTTTCCCCCAATCAAACCTCACGACTGATCCAGTGGACCAGGCAAACCTCTGCTGCGGTGGTGCCCAACCCATGGCTGCCGGACAATACGTAGCCCACAAGATGCTCCAATGCTGTTCAGGCCAGGAGAGATGTGGCTTCCCGCGGGGACGTGTGGGAGAGAGCAAAGTGCCATGTTGCCCGTGCGGCATTTCTTGCTCAAGGTAGCTGCCCAGCAGAGGTTGAAGACCATCGCTCAGACACCGCAGGCTTTCACGTCTTCTCCCGCAGTGTCGTGTGCCCCACTGCCAACGCACCTCCTTCCATCCCCATGGCAAGGAGTCGCTGCATTTTGGAGAGGATCGCTATCAGAAGCTGCCTGTTTCTGGCCAGGCTCTTCTCGCAACCTCTGTCCCTACCTTTCACCCATGCTGTCAACCTCTGCCATGGTCTGCGGCAGGTGACGGATTTGATTCATGGGGCCATGGCCTGTCCTGCTAAGTTAGGACTCGGCTGTGCCCAGACAGTCTGGCTGCATAAGATGGGGAGATGAAGGGACATCGTTCCCTAAGCTTTCCCTCTGGATGCAATGCCATGCGATGCAAGCTTTCCCTCTGGAAAGCTTTGGGAATGGTGGGCAAGGGAAAAGGCCAGGCATCCCCCAGCTCCTCTGCAGTGGCCTTGCCCTGCCCAAACAGACAATTTCCATGACATCCTATGGAAATGTAGCCAGGATGAGAGAAGAAAGCCCATGCTTCAGGCAGCATCCTCTACTACCACCGTTCCCTTTCCCAACAAGGCAACCCGTTACCACATCATTGTAACTCAGCCTAATGTGTATTTACTATCTGTGCTCCATTATCACCAATCAATATAACAGTTATTACTTAATGGACTAAAATTGTGATTCTAATGTCCCCGATCTGCATGTTACATTGCAGCTAATTGGTACAGAACTTATTCAGGAGCTTAATGAAAATGTAAATTCAAACGCATTAATCAAACAATTATTTCTTAACCACAAGACAGATGAAGCTAAACCTAATTAAGAAATAAACAAAGTTAATCAGCGAACAGACAACATTTACTAATCATATATGTGTAGCAAGAAAGAAATATTAGGCAATAATTTATTAAAGATTCTCCAACCTGTTCCACTCACTACAGTTCCTAATAGTACAATGTTCCAGCTGCAAAGAAGCAATATCCTGATTTTATTAAAGCATTTGTTCTGCTTTAAGGTCTAGTGGACACCAGAGAACCAAAAATATATTAGACTGCAAGATGAATAATTGCATCCATTTAAAATAATAGGGCTGGGGACTAAATATGTGTATAGGTGACACCTAATGTCAAATCCAACACATTTTGGGTTTAATTATCAGAGGTTAGTGCTTTTCCAGCTCCAAAGCTAATTCCAGTTCAGACATAAAAACTGCAGGAAGGCATAGACCTGGAGGCCGATGGCAGTCCCCCGTCCTCGGCGCGTTCGTAGCTCCTTGTCAAACACTGCTGCCTGGCACAATGGTTGTACACAAGTAGGAATTCTTCTCCCCGAACTCACTTCTGCCTGTTGCTGATTCATGCAATGAGCTTATTAAAACGCCTCGTGGCATCCCGACGCTTTCCGCAGAGCTCCCAGAAGCCGCCGATGTTGCAGACGGGCTCTGGGGATGGGGCGTGCGGGGCGTCTCGGGGTGATGGAGGGCTCTGGAGGCGACCCCCAGGACCGGTTCAGATGCTCTGGGAATCTGAACGATGTGTGGGTCACACTGGGGCTTTCAGATGGAAATGTCAAAGCTTTGGGTTTTGGGGTGGGTTTGGTTTTTTTTCCCCCCCTTTGATTGCAAATTTGGTCCTTCGGTATCTGAACCCGAGGGTGCATATTGATGTCTTCCAGCAAAGTGCAGCACTCGCGCGTGGCATCCAAACACAGCGGCAGTGCAGGGCCCCCGCTCTTGCCCAGAAAGCTGCCCCACGAGTCTGTCTGTGGAGCGCCAGCCTCTGGAGTGAGCACGAATGCGATGGAGCCGCCGGCCTGCCCTTTGCAAAGTGGATGGATGGTAAATTTCTGGTCCCTAAATGGTAGCCAGGCTGCACCTGCATTTATCAAATCTCTCCGGGAACGTGGGCTAGAACAACAACGCCATTACGATGATTTAACACCCATCACCGCATCCCTCGCTATCGCTCACGCCCCTGCGAGTGAATGCCAGGTGCGCCGGCTCCCAGCCCCCGCGCAGAGGGTTGTTGGCCTCTCTGCTCTCGGCACCAGCGGGCCGGAGGACCCCAAACCCTTCCCTTACGGAGAGACAGCCCTGTTCAGCAGAGCTGAAAAATACTCGGTGAGACTGGGTTTTGTGGCCCCAAAAGGATGTTTTCTCCCTCGTCCTGGCACATGGTCCCCATATGGCATGGGTTCGTGTCACGTGGCATCATTTGAAGAGATGAAGCCAACATCGTTCCAGGGGATTAGCCCGAGGTCCCTCCAGGCTGGACCTGGGCTGGCAGGGCAGGGCAGGCTGCGAGGAGCAGACCCAAACGGCTTGTGGCTAGGGCAGGTGGAGGATTTCACCTCCCCACGTGTCCTAAATAGTCCTGATAACAATAAAGGCCACCGTGACACCTGCCCCACCCCTGGCTCTGCTCCATCCCTCTAGCATAAGGCTCATTTTGAGTTGTAGCCTCAGCACTAGGTGAAAGCAGCTTGCAAAATGCGCCCGCTGGTTGTCAGATCTCCCTTCCTACGCGCCCGCTTCCCAAAGGACCCATGCTAGGGATGAGCTCAGACGCCTAATCCCCGTCCTGCTCGGCCGGCGGGGCAGGAGAGCTGCGGAGGAGCGCGGTGACTTGCCAAGGCTTGTTGGGAAGTCTGTGGCGGGGCAAGGAAAGGACCTAGGAGTCCTGGCTCTCACCCGTTCTCACCTTGATCGAAGTATTAATTAGCTACGCCTCATGCAATGGTGCCAGAGCTCTGTTAACGAAGTTGTCTCATTCATTTCCCCAGCAATGGGAGATTGTTCCCAGGACCATCAATGAGAGGGACTGGAAGGCCCAGAAGGTTTTGTCCCCATCTCTAATCCCTATGATCGAGCCAAACTTCTCCGGCTCTTTATTCTTCTTGGATCCTTTCTTATTATAACCGGAAGCCCCTCCTCTGGTCAGCTGTGAAATCTGGAGGACCCACTTCCACACCAAATTTCACTCTTATGTCTTCTTCTCTTGCCAAACGACTCTTCAAAGTCGAAAGCCGGCACGGAGTTTGGGGTCTGGTCTCTGAACCCTGGCCGGGCAGTCACCGAGACGGCAGGACCAGTAACCAGCTCCGTGCTGTATGCCGTCCCCAGAGCTTGGGTTGAGCCAACAGGGGCTGGGTACCGGCAGACCGGCGAGGCGTTGTCAAATAACCCATCGCTGCTCAGCACAGGCCCCAATCTCACACACGCACGCTGTGTCCCAGATCCTGTTTTGCCTAAGTGCTGCTCGGAAGAAAGAAATACAGGAGTCTCCAAGGCTGGAAGAAAAACAAATGAGACAGAGCCCTCTCTCTAGCCCAGCGAGGGGGCTTTCCTGGGGATAAGAAATCCTGGATTCTGGCCTGAACCCCAGTGCTACTTAGGCACTTTATCTAACGACCACTTAATGCAAAATGCATGTGTACACATACGTGTGCATGCACACCACGCCAATATAGTATATAGACACTTGTACCCCACAGGAATAGCCAAGCACCTGCAGCTGCATGCCTTTAAAGGGAACGTGGGCCCTAATAGTCAGACAGCTTGTACATCCAATTGCCTGTATAATCTGCATTTGCATTTACCTGGACTGCACATGGAAATGACAAGTTAGACATGCAACGTTCACCCCTTGAGCATTAGCGGCTTGCACCGGGAATGCAGGCACAGCGTGTTTTTGGAAAGTACAGTCTCCATCTGCAGCAAGGCATTACGCAGCCCTTTCTTTCTGTGAGCTGCACAGCTGGCTAAAGACCACACTGGGAATTCAAGCAGTAATCCAGCTGTTAAACTGCAATAACAAGGGGCTGCTCTGAGAGGGGCAAGGATTCTGCCTGCGTTTCTCTAAACTACCAACCATCTTAAACGCCTTAGGAAGAAAAAGACACATTGGGATGGATGCAGCTGGTGAAAGGCAAAGATCTTTTTTTTTCCTTTAAGGTTCAATCGTGCTTTATACCAAGGCTTTGTGGTCTGAGCATCCAGACTGGAGCAGCCTTCAAGCAGAGCCCGAGTTGTACAAAGAAACCCTGCTATTTCCTCCATAGACTCAAGAAGCTCCATGCTTCGTGTTAGCCTCCAGCCGCTATAAATTATACTTTCAGTCTGTGCATCTTCATTTAGCCCGGTGGTGTACGGCTTACTGTGGGAATCGTTTGGCTGCCGTGTATCACTGCCACTGGGCAAACCTGTCCGTCTTCTCGGTGCGCATGTGCGTGCGTGTGTGTGCGGGTGTAATTCCAGAAAGTTCAGTACCCATTTTCTTCTTTAGCTTGTTAATACCCGAACTAAACATCCCTGATGATATTATTCATTATCGTTAGGCTGCATTCTGCAAAATCATTCCTTATAGTTAAAGAGAAAAATAAGCCCTATTTAAGATGATTCGCAAATTAAATAGAAAGCCCTCTTATTCAGACACCAGCTCGTTAACTTGGTCACGTGGAACGGCAGAAATTTTGTTTTGCAGCACGAAGAAAAAGAAAGTTCTCGGGCTTTTATTTTTCCGAGTGAACAAAACCCATGCTAGTATGTTAGGAGATGGTCAAGCTGGGGCCGAGGCACAGGGGAGGCTGGAGATAGCAGGAGCTGCTATAAAGCACAGTCCAGACTGTCTGATGGGAGCTGATGGGCACCTGATGATAACCCAGTGACTCTCCAACCTGACTGGCTTAGGAAAGCCACGAGGAGTCAGTGTTTAACCCAGGAGTCAAAGCAACTTAGACATTCCTGGGTGAATTGTGGCAAAAACCTTGTAGTTCAATAGAAACAGAAATGTAGTGAGTGCTGTAGGCACCAAGGGAGGGGGTGTAAGATGATGGACATGCAGAAAGTTTTACGTGTTTCAGGTGACAGCCTTCTTCCCGAGCGGGCCAGGGCCCTTGGCCCCCCAGGTACTCGGCACCTCTGTGCACATTGCTAGAGGCAGCGCTTGTTGCATTATTTGTGGGTATAGGAAAGACAGGCCCGGTGTATGCACGAAAAGAAACCTCTGGTGACATTTTCTGTGAAAAGCTGCAGCTGATAAAAGTTGAAGGATCCCTGTGTGACTCTAAAGCCAAGGTCTGAGTACTAAAACTAAATTAGATTTCTGCAGGGCTCTTGTGCTCTGTTTCTGGCTGCAGAGGGGTACAACACACCTACTTCAGGCACTCATCTAATTTCTATAGCTCTTCCAGGCAGTTCAGTCTCCAAAGAATGATCCTTTGGGGTCTGTAGGCCAGCCATACCCCAGCCAGGGTGCTTATTATGGCAGGGCTGAAATACACTGTAAGGGCGCTTGTACACGTGACGATACCTGTCGAGTGTCAAGTCTTTCTATCTGCCTGTTTCCATGTCTTCCTCACTGAAAACCATGCTGTACTTTGCCCAGCAAAACAAGAAAGCCAGCAATGCGACGGTAACCTGGGGGTCGCAAAGCACCTCGGACGGGAAGCCCAGCTCCGACTTTCTATCTGCGTCGTTCTTTCATGGTTTGCTCAATGCACGTTACTGAGCTGTTAGCGTTTGACAAATACAGGCCCAAACTGGGAATGGTTGGAAGTGTCGGATGACGTTTTCCCTTCCATTGGAAAACAGCCGTCCATGGAAAGCTTTCTGTCGGGCCGCTTTGCTCGCGATAAATCTCTCCATGGAGCTCGGACAGTTCACAACTTGTCTGCCAGGCAAGATGCCTCAGGAAACCAGGCTTCCTGCTACTTGCCCGCTCAGCTCGTTGGACCTTGGCAGCACCAGGTCAGACGAACGAAGCAGACGGAGACAGAACTGGAGGCGCTAGGCCTTCCTCGCTCCCATTGCCAGCTAACCCGGGTCGCGGTTGGCCTGGGGAACCAGCTGGCCCAGAGCCCGGCTGCTCCAGCGGGCCACGGTCTGATCCACTGCTCTTCCATGGTGAACTGTAGTGAAATTGGAAAGAGTCCCCTTGATGTCAGTCAGTCAGGGTCCTGGGAGCACATTCAGTTGTGACGAGCCCACAGATCATCGCTTCCTAAGCAAAACTGTCATGGATGTTCGTTTCACAAAAAACAGAATAAAAGAAAATGGGGTTTCATTTCAAAGCAAAAGAAAGTGTTTCGTTGATCCTCCCAGTCTCGGGCTGTGGGCTGAGGAGGGAGAGGAGGATCCACGCGGTGAACCAAAGACTGCGGCGCTGGTGTCATCGGGAAGGCTTTGGCTTCCACGACCACAGCCCGCTCTTTGGCGAGAGGCAGCGAGCTGCTGGGAAGAGATGGCCTCCACCTCTCCCCCCTGGGGAGGAGGCTCTTCTCAGCCAGACTACCTGACCTGCTCCACCGGGCTTTAAACTAAGCCCGCTGGGGGATGGGGGGACTACTGCCATTGCTGGCCCACTGAGCGACCCTTGCAAAGCCAGCGGACCAAGGCACTTAAGGGAGCTCACCCCTGCCCCAGCCCTGGCACAATCTGTGGGCAAGGCAAGAGCCCCCAAGGCCACACTTGCCTGCCTGTACACTAATGCCAGGAGCCTGGGCAACAAGCAGGACGAGCTCGTCCTCCTGCTCAGTGCAAAGAAATATGACGTCATTGGGATAACGGAGACCTGGTGGGACTCCACCCATGACTGGACCACGGGTATAGAGGGCTATACCCTATACAGGAGGGATCGTGTTGACAAAAGGGGCGGGGGTGTAGCTCTCTATGTCAAGGAAAGCTACATGTCCCTGCAAGCTGATGTTGGCGACCAGCACGGACAGCTAGAGACCCTCTGGGTAAAAATTCATGGGGAATACGGCACAGGGGACACAACGGTGGGAGTCTACTACAGACCTCCCACGCAAAGTCCTGAGCTTGACCAGGAGTTCGCCCGGGAACTGACTGAGGCCGCTTGCTCCAGGACCTTGGTTGTCATGTGTGACTTCAATTACCCGGACATCTCGTGGGAAGATCACTCAGCTAAATCCGAGCAGTCGCAAAGCTTTCTCTCGTGCGTGGATGACCTCTACCTGACTCAAGAAGTCTATGGGCCAACGAGAGGCAAAGCGCTGCTCGACCTGGTACTGGCTACGGGGGACGACCTAATCGGCGACCTAGTGATCGATGGGAAGCTGGGTGACAGCGACCACGAGCTGATCACCTTCACCATCCGCCGTAAAGCTGGCAAGTCAGTCAGCAACACAGAAGTCCTTGACTTCAGAAAAGCCGACTTTGACAAGCTCAAGAGGCTTGTCGGTCAGGCCCTCAGGGACCGTGGCCCCAGGGAGAGGGGAGTTCAAGAAGAGTGGTTGCTTCTCAAGGAAGCGATCCTCAGTGCACAAGCTAAATCTATTCCAACACGCAGGAAAGGCAGCAAGAAGGCACAGCAGCCCCCCTGGCTCTCCAGGGACCTAGCGGACCTCCTGCGGCTAAAAAGGAAAGCCTACAAAGGATGGAGGACGGGATTCACCTCCAAGGAGGATTACTCCATGCTGGTCCGGTCCTGCAGGGACCAAACCAGGAAAGCCAAGGCTGCAACTGAACTCCAACTAGCTTCAGGCATCAAGGACAACAAAAAGTCCTTTTTCAGATATGTGGGGAGCCGGAGGAAAAGCAAGGGCAACGTTGGACCCCTGCTAAACCAGATGGGGCAACTGACAACTGACGCCCAGGAAAAAGCCAACCTATTAAATAGGTACTTTGCGTCAGTCTTTCATCAGTCCCACGGGACGCCCATGCCTGCTATGGGACATGAAGATCCGGGTGATGGGGATCCCCTACCCTCCATAAATGCTGACCTCGTGAAGGAACATCTTGAGAAGCTGGATACCTTCAAGTCAGCCGGCCCTGACAACCTGCACCCCAGGGTACTCGAGGAGCTGGCGAGCGTCATAGCCCAGCCCCTGGCACGGGTCTTTGAAAACTCCTGGCGCTCTGGTGTAGTGCCCGAAGACTGGAAGAAGGCCAATGTGGTGCCGATCTTCAAGAAAGGGAGGAGAGTGGATCCGGCTAACTACAGGCCCATTAGCCTGACTTCTATCCTGGAGAAGATCCTAGAAAAGTTTATTAAGGAGGCCATCCTTGAGGGACTGACCCAGGCTAACATCCTAAGGGATAGCCAGCACGGGTTTGTTGTGGGTAGGTCTTGTTTGACCAATCTCATTTCCTTCTACGACCAGGTGACCTATCACCTGGACAAGGGAGAAGAGATTGATGTCATATATCTTGACTTCAAAAAAGCTTTTGATCTGGTATCCCATGATCACCTCTTGGCCAAACTGGCCACTTGTGGCCTTGGCTCCACCACGATCCGCTGGCTGGGAAATTGGCTCCGTGGTTGGACCCAGAGGGTTGTGATTGATGGCAGTCACTCATCGTGGTGCCCTGTGACCAGTGGGGTCCCTCAAGGCTCTGTCCTGGGACCCATCCTGTTCAACATCTTCATTAATGATGTGGACATTGGAGTCAGGAGTGGACTGGCCAAGTTCGCCGATGACACCAAACTCTGGGGCAAAGCATCCACGCCAGAAGATAGGCGGGTGATCCAGGCTGACCTGGACAAGCTCAGCAAATGGGCGGACGAGAACCTCATGGTGTTTAACACCGAAAAATGCAAGGTGCTCCACCTTGGGAGGAAAAACCTGCAGCACCCTTATAGGCTCAGCAGTGCTACGCTGGTTAGCACTACAGAAGAAAAAGACTTGGGGGTCATCATTGACCACAAGATGAACATGAGCCTGCAATGCGATGCTGCAGCTAGTAAAGCGACCAAAATGCTGGTGTGCATCCATAGATGCTTCTCGAGCAAATCCCGGGACGTCATTCTCCCCTTGTACTCGGCCTTGGTGAGGCCGCAGCTGGAGTACTGCGTCCAGTTTTGGGCTCCACAATTCAAAAAGGATGTGGAGAAGCTTGAGAGAGTCCAGAGGAGAGCCACGCGCATGATCAGAGGTCAGGAAAACAGACCTTACGATGACAGGCTGAGAGCCATAGGACTCTTTAGCCTGGAAAAGCGCAGGCTCAGGGGTGATCTGATGGCCACCTATAAGTTTATCAGGGGTGACCACCGGGGTCTGGGGGAACGTCTGTTCACCAGAGCGCCCCAAGGGATGACGAGGTCGAACGGTCACAAACTCCTGCAAGACCGTTTCAGGCTGGACATAAGGAAGAATTTCTTTCCTGTCCGAGCCCCCAAGGTCTGGAGCAGTCTGCCAGCGGAGGTGGTTCAAGCACCTACATTGAACACCTTCAAGAGTAAATTGGATGCTTATCTTGCTGGGATCCTGTGACCCCAGCTGACTTCCTGCCCTTTGGGCAGGGGGCTGGACTCGATGATCTCCCGAGGTCCCTTCCAGCCCTGATGTCTATGAAATCTATGAAAAGCAAATGTCAGCATCTCTGGGAAAAGGGGAAGTGCAAGTTTTGCCCCGTTCTCATCCGAGCGACCCCCGCCCCACCCCACACACCCACGCCACTGTGGATATCTCTGTAAGACATCCGTAGCCGCCGGGACACGGTGCGGTGGCCGGGTCAGACGGCTCCCAGCCCGGCTGCGCTAACAGCTGCAATGTGTGATTTGCTCCGTAACCATTAAGGGGTGAGGCGCGTTCATTTGGCAGCGGCCTTCTCCCCTGTCAGGCTTTCACGAGCGTCGCAGTCTGCAATCCACCTGCATCTGCGCTGCTAATGGCATGTTAATTGTCCTGATGCTTGCCCGGCTCACCAGACCTCCGTTAGGAGGGCAAGGCTTATGCACACAACACCAAGGCAGCCAGCGAGGAAGATAGGAGATAAGTCCCATTAAAAAACAGGTCAGCATTTCCTCCCATAGGTTAGGTTGCAGTGCTTAATATGTCCCCCAGCACCTCTAATAGTAACCAATCAGGGGCAAGAGACAGCGTCAAGTGGCTGAGATGGGCCAACCACAATGGACCAGAGTAGATATCAACATTCAACTAGCATAATAGAAAGGTGGTCAATGGTGTTAAGACCACTGTTCCCGTCTTTTACTGTGGGTTTGTCCAGCGCCTAGCACACTGGGACTCGAATCCATTGGATGTTTCCACCATGCAAACAACCCTTGCAGAAGATGAGGTGGGACAGCGAGTCCAAGCAAGGAAGGGCTTTCCTGTGGTGTGGACGAAGCAAAAGAGGAATACCACACCCTGAAGAAATTACCGGTGACGAATCATTTGCTCAGCCTCTCGTTCCGACGTTCCCGTTGCTTGTCTTGGCCTGATGCGGACACAAAAGCCAGGGAGAACGGGAGTCACTCACCAAGGTCGCTGAGCTTGTCAGAGTAAATAATTGCAACCGGTTCTTCTGCCCTGGCACCCAACCCCGGCTGAAATGTCCTTAACCTTCCCAAGCTGTAAGTAGCAACCCCCGTGTCTTTAAATGGAAGAAGCGAGCTCCATCGTCCGAAACCCTGACTTCAAATACTATCTGTCACATCTCCAGACCACGTCTTGAGAAGCCGCCCTTTTTCCATGCCACGTTTCCGTTCCTAATAACAATCCTTAGTAGAAAGCAAAGGCTAAACAGGGAAAACCTGATTCAAATCCGAGTCTGAATGTGCATCAAGGTGATACTTCCAGTTCCAAGCCTGTGCAAGCGGAGCAGGCAGACGGCAGCTTAGCCTTAATTTCAGCTTTGTTGTAAATACTGGGCAGGTGTTTGGATTCCCATCTCGTGCGTGGCTGGAATATCTCTGCTGGCTGGAGCAGCGCCACGATGCCGATGAAGGGACGCTGGACTTTGTCGCTCTCAGCCAAGATACGCGGGTGCTGGTCCCATTGCTCACCATCACTTACTCACAAGAGCCCTTGCTTTTCTTGCTACGTCCCACCTCCGGCTAAAGGCCTTGTACCAGGAGCTGTGAATTTAGCTCTTTCTGCCTACCGTGGTTGGTCTGTAGACCATACACCATCCTCCCCAAGGGACACCGATTTCATACGTTCGTAACTCAGTTTCTAGACTAAATCAAAGGCAAGGCTGGAACCGGGCCAGGAGAGGCAGGCAAAGTGGACCTCCTAAGAGGAGCGGTGAATGTGCAGGGACCAAGAAGGATTGGCGCTCAAGTTATTTAAGTGCAGAAAGATGCTGCTAAATGGCTGGACACCTCCTACCGCTCCCTGCATCTCCACAACGACCTCTCTCGCCCCTGCAAAGATGAGGCACATCTCTTGGGGCCGATGCAGAGAGAAAGCAGACCGCTGCAGTTACCCGGTGCTAAGCCACGTGTTCGCGTGTGCTAGCAGGTGCCATCACCGCAGCCGGTCGCTGCACGGGGGTGTCTTCAGCAGGGAATTTGGACTTGCATTGAAAAAAACACCCACATCTTTTGCAACGTGGGAACCAGAAGCCATGTATGAAAATGTGAGTTTATTTGATAACCCCATTTCCCGTGGGGGAGGAAAAAACCCAGTTTTGCTGGAGCACTTTCAACCAATGACGATGCTTAAAACTGCAAATCTGAGTAGAAATAAGGCAAGCAACGACGTCACTTCTCTCCCCCTTTCCTTCTCACAGCCCCCTGTTAAACGGCTTTGCCACTTCAAGCTCATTCCCCGCTCCCAGGCCATCGGCATAAAATTATATCATCCTCACACTCCCGGAGTCTGACTTGCCAAGACATGACTCACGCTGGCTCGACAGCACCTCTGAATTCAGCCCCGTGTGTCACTAGTAAGATCTCTGCCGCGGTTCACGAGGAAACGGCAGCAACAGCACATTTACATGCAAGACAGGTTGTTTTTTTCCCCTTTCACTGCTCTTGGATTTATCACATTTTCCATCTTTTTAACATGCCATTAGCACATTTGCATCTCTCTCCGTCGTAACCGGCTCTCGTCCCATCTTCTCGGATAGAGCTTCAGGCACATTTTTAATGATGTTGATGTGATTAGGGCTAAATTAGATGGATCCTGTTGAGATGAGGGTTCAAGGAGCTGGGGAAGCATTTGGGTGTAAAAAGCAACCGTTGAATTAAGTTCCTCCGACCGTCTCCATTTGCCATCGGATGCAGAATCCTTCCTAGGCCTGATTTTAGCGTCCTGATCTCCTCAGCGCAGGACGGGGGAACGGAAAAGGTCAATTTCCCCGGGCCCGTCTGGAGTAAATGAACGGCCGTTTCAGCTCCCCGTGCAAGTCGGCGCCGCCTCGGCTCTGCTCTGACCTCTTCCAATTTGTTTTCATCTCCGAAAGGGTCAGTCCAGCAACAGGAGACCGAGCACCCTCTGTCGCCGGCCTCACGCTCGTCCCCTAGGCCAGAAAGGTGAAAAAGAGAGCTGCATTCGAGCCGGCAGTACAGCCGCTTTGTGGCAGCCGAGCTCAGGACTAAATTGCTCCCCTTGTTTTCCAGAGGCCCTGCTCTGAGTAACAGGGTCTGGGAACTGGGTGAGACGCCGAAACTTTCTGAGTCCTTAAAACGAAACCCCGAAGCAGACCCCCTCCACCCTTCGTCCCCACTGGGTCCTTCTGTGTCCATCGTGCGAGGTCTCCGACCCTCAAAGGCTTAACAGGGTTCAAAACCTGGCAAGCCTGCTGGGCCGTATCCTGCTGGATGCTGCGCCATTCGGGCACGGTGGGAAATAAGGGCGCTCTGCCCCGCATCGGGGGAGCGCCCCGCATCGCTGCAGCTGCTCTTGCTGAAACGCTTCCAGATTCAGTTCAGTCCCGGGCAGCGAAAAGCAGAGAGAAATCCTAGCGCCCACATAAATCACGGCTGACCAGTCTCATCAGATCCCTCTCACAGACTGCAGTTCCCGGAAAGCAAGCAGACGTATTGCCTTATTATAGGCCTCCATAAAGCCCAGAAATGATTCACGACCAGCCTCTCTCGATAAGGAAGCAGCCCCGCCGCCCAAGTGGCCTCCGTCGCGTTTCCCGACTAAACGGCAAAATATGCAGATGACCCGTCCTTTCAAATCAGGCCAGTTCCTGCCTCGGGGGGCTGAGCCGGCGACTTCATCAGTTAATGTCTGGGAAGCGCTTCAGAGAGGAAGAAGGACCTCCAGGCCGGGCGAGGGATGGAGAAGGTGGTTGATACCCGCGTTCCCATCCTCTGCGTTTTCGGTCTAAGAGGACAGGTTGCCTGGGCAGGGTGTTTAATTGGGTCTGATGAGACACGGGTTCAATTCCTCCCCCTACATCCTTAATCTTTCCTGTGCCTTGGTTGTCCCTCTGAAAAACAAGGACAGCAACTGCCCGGCAAATGGGAGCTGCCATGCTCCTTGGTCAGCCGGTTATCTACCCTCACGGCTCGTGCGGTCCCTTGACTCCTACTCGAATTCGTCTTGGGGGCTTCTTCCTCCCAGGTCTCATCACACCAGAGATGAAGAGCTGGCTACCCTCAGATATCTCCGGCACTTGCCAACGGTGACCAAGTCCCCTCTTGGATGAGCCGAGCAGACCGAGCTTCTTTGGTCTCATTAGAAAACATTTCCAGATCTCGGGGCAAAAACCCCCACGTCTCCAGACTCTCGTATCCGTTGTCCGACAGCGGCTCGAGAGGCCTCACGCAGCGTGGGCGCGAGAGGAAGGCGCAGTGTCCAGGAACGGGCTCGCTGAGCACCTTTTCTTACCGCAAAACTTCTCTACTGTTGCAGTGAATTAGGCTAGGCGCAATGCCCACAAAATTAGTCTCACACTAGCTTGCTTTCATAATCTGCTTTGTGACTGAGGGGTGCGAGGCCTGGGGCGCACGATTTTTAAGGCTCTTTGGAAAAATAGATGTCTATGACATCTATGACGCCGCTTGGTTTTCCTTTCCATGAACATCCAAGGATCACATCCACCCTGGTGCAGCCAGGAGTGCAACCCAGGAGTCCTGACTCCTTGCACACCCGTGCTGGGATGGAAAGCTCATGCGAGCTGCATTGCTTGCTGCGATGCTCATGTAGTCACATGCTGTTAATCTCCTTCTGAACATGCTGGAAAAACTGCTTAAGCTCTTCTCTTTCAGTGCCAAACCAAACCCGATTAGCAGCCTCAAGCTCCTTTCCAGTTGCTGGTAGCAGAGTAGAGGGAGCTGAACTGCAGGTCTTGCCCTGGAGGGCTGTTACCAGCTGATTAAGACTCCCAGAGCTCCCGGCTCTGCTGAAGCGGGTTGCTCTGCTCCCTTCCCTGCCAACCCTGCCAGGCTCCATGAATCCCAGGCAGCACAGAGCGCTGCAACTTCATGGTCTAGTTTGATAAAGTTTGCATGAGTTCGGGAGTCCACTGAAGCGGGAGGTGAATAAGAGAGGCCCGATGCGGGCAGCAGCTGTGCACGCTTCCCCAGGATAGTGCTGTCACACCCCTCCTTTCGGACCTACAGCAAACAACCCGCCCTGGCTTTACCCGGCTGCTTCCAGGCAGCTCTGCCACTGGCCCCATATGCCTGCTGTCGCACGTTCCTACCGGACCAAGCTGGAAAACGCCCCTCCAGCTGCATTTGTTTTTCCCCAGTGTCCTCGGCTTTTAACCTCATCAGCAGAGTCGGTGTGATGGTTACTAGCCTCACTGCAATTGTAGCTACTTAGAAGGAAGGAAAAAGCGCGCAAAACTAGGCCCTTTGTCACGTGTACAAGCGCCCTTGGATTTCAAGGTTCGGCAGGCAAGGATCAGTACTTCATGCTTCCTTGAAGTGCCGTGCTCCTCCGCGGACCACCACAGCGAGTCGCACATGGGCTGGAGGAGTGACTTGCAATGCAGCCAGTAAAGAGCAAAGTAAAGGCTGGCCTTTCTGGGGGGGCCTCCACATAGCAAATAAGGATTGCAGCTAAGCAGATCAGGAGGGGAAGGGGGGAAATTGGCAGCACTAAAAACATTTAATAGGTTCAGGACACCCTGAAATATTTTCTTTGACCACACACCCCCAGCTTCATTTTCAGGTTAATTTTAAAAAAAAACAAACCCTGCTGGTTTTGAAACATTTCAGAAGAATCAAAGCTGTTTATAGAAATAATTTCTCCCCTTTCTCCTTTTTTTCCCCACTGATTCATAGATTCATAGACATTCGGGCTGGCAGAGACTTTGCAACATCATTGGGTCCAGCCCCTGCCCAGGGGCAGGAACTCAGCTAGGGTCAAAGGATCCCAGCAAGATAAGCATCCAAGTATTTCTTAAAAGTGTCCAGAGGAGGTGCTTGCGCTTGATGTTATTTGCCAAATTTGCTCCGATATTTTTTGGTCCCCTTGAAACAGGAAATTTGCCAGTTTTGGGGCAAATAACCACAAAAAACAAAAAAAAACAATTGCCCACGGTTCTCGAAAGACTTCCATGCAGCGGTATTGAATTAGCTGGGTTTGTGTTCTCAGTTTCCTGCTGCCTTTCACCGCGGCATCACAGTTTGCTCCTGGAATTTAAAGTTCAAGCATTTTTTTTTTCGCTCTTCTGGGGCTTTTAAATGGCTTTCTTTTACAGTCAAGCCCTGAACTTCTACCTCCGTCTTATTTCACATCTAGGCCTCCTCCGGGCAGTCATCCAACTCGGACTCTGGGAGAAGGCTCCGTAATTAGATTTCCAGCTGAGGTTTGGCGCGATCTCCAGAAAAAAGTAGCGCGGTCCTCGGTGTGATTTGTCGCTTGTTAAGAGGTGTCAGAGTGACGGACGCTGGCGGAGCCCAGAGGCAGACCCTTCTTTGACATGAGGATGGAGAAAGGCCGTACACAGAGGTATTGAATGAGTCCTGGACACGTCTGTGTGGACACCAGCCTGGGAGAGTCGGCGTATTGCCCCGAGACTGGCCGTACGTGGGACCGGCCGAGGCGTCGCACGGGATTTCTGCCGCCACGGTTCGCATTTCGCTCCAGCTCCAAATTTGTGCTCTGAGCATCTCTCTCCTCCAGACTCTGGGCGAAAGCCACCGGATGAGATTGAAATACTCATCCATGCTGGATTGCTTTACCCGAGGGAGGCAGCTCTCGGCCTTCTCAGGTGAGCCCCTGAAGGCTGCTTCACCTTCGCGCCGATCTCCAGTGACCCACCTGCAGCTCTAATTACTGGGTTTGCCGTGATTTTTCGATCTGGAGTCATTAAGCCTATTTCCCCCACCGCCAGGCTAAGCAGTTTATAGAAAGCCTATATCATTAGGTTAATGATTCTCGGTAAATTATTTCATACACAGCCCAGTTAATCCAGAAAATGGAACATTAATGTTGATGGATCAATCAGCCCGCATTACGGAGTAACCTGAGATAACGCTAAAGGCGCGAGGTAGGGCTCCTCTAATAGGAGGATGTTTATCAGTGTTAAATTCTCATTTGATGATCTTTGATGTGAAACATTTCTGGCTCAGTGCATAGGCCTCAGCTACCGGACCTGACACTGTTTTTTAAAGTCGTGGAAAAATCGACGTACTAAAGGATATGGATGGCTTCTGTCTCATTTCATTCCAGCCTGTTGCTTTTCATTTAATTTTGACGTGACTTATTTATCTGGCTCCGAAGCAACCAGTGCCATTCGGAGCTGATGAAGGAAGCCTGTAAATGGTGCCCCCCACCATGTTGAACTCAATACTGTCACTGCAAAATAAAACTCATTTGCAAGGAGACAGCTGTAGCGCAAAGCCGCTCTCCTCCCGACAGACTCTCCAGCCTTGCTTCTTGTGTTTTCCGAGCTGTGACACCTATCTAGCGGCATTCCCGATCGAATAGGGGATACCGATCTAAGGGCATTCCCTATCTAACGGCACGTGCTGTCTAATGGGGGATACCTACCTACTGAACGCCATTCCTGCTTCTCAGCTGCTCTTTTCAAGTCGATTCAGACCCCGCACCAGTGCAGAAGGATTGCAATGCATCCGTGCTCAAAGTATTGCAGGGGTCAAAGTTTCACTGGGGTCTTTCCAAAGGCTTAATAGGGAAGCTTGTGGCACCAGTCTGCCTGGCAGGAGTCGGAAGTGGCTGCGTCTGAAAAAGCCCTCTGACGCTTAAGGCTGTCGTGCAGCTTTTACAGTCCCTCAGTTCAGGTCCATGGTACTCGTGGAAAACAAGGGTCCGTCGTGGTGGGGGCACGGACCTCACCTGGCAGCAGCCTGGGAAGGGCGGTGAGGGGCCTGATGAACCCCCCAGCTGTGGTGAGGCAGGCAATTAGGAAGACCTGCCCGAGAGGCGGCGAGGGGAGCGGTGGCTGGCCGCTGCGGGGAGCCTTCCTGGAAGAAGCAAGGCAAAGAGAGGGCTCCTGCCATGCCGGGAAGGTAGGAAGGAGGTAGGGAGAGCAAGGAGGGGACCGTGCGTAACACAGTGGCCCTGTGCTGGAGCCCAGAAGAGAGGGGGTGCACATCCTGCTGACGGGGGGGTCCCCGCAAGTAAAGGGGCCGAGGTCCACGGTCTCCATCCGGAGGTGAGCAACTAGACAGCCTCCCCTGCAAGGAGGGCTTGATTGAAGTCGCACGCAGGCCCCGTCCACCCTCTGCAAAAAGCCCCGACATCTTTGCATGAACCCACGGGTGTAAAGCCAAGGGGAGGCCGAACAAGGGTCTGTGCCTACGACTTGATCCCACCCTTAAAGCACAACCTTGATGCTGGCGTGCTCAGCGTGCCTCTCGGCTTTCCCCCCGTGCGCAAGAATAAGCACCGGGTGCCCAGCAGATCCGACGCCCCAGACGTAGGGCACGCTCGGAGCACGGAAAAGCCACTACGGGAGCCTCGTGTTACCTCCCCCACGCGCCGTGTAAGCAGAGAGCTGGAACGGGCTCGGCGTGCCGGAAGGAGAAACACGGCGCCTAGGCTTGGGGTGGTTTTCGTGTCCCTAAGTGAGCTGTCGGCGGCAGGGTTGTTTGCGCTTTGACGTGAAAGGGGGCCGTTTCCCGCCTAGCTGAGCAACCCTTCTCACAGAGGACACTGAAGACGACCGTGCAAGAGGGCTAGACCCGGGCGGTTGGCCCTTGGCGTGTCTAAAAGCCTAGACCCCAGCTGAGCCGGCTGGCACCCCTGCCCGCAGGTCCAGGCACTTCTCCCCGGCCACCCGGCTCTGCCGTGTCCTTGCTAGGCTGGATTCCTGGAAGAAAGCCCCTGGCGAAGGCCGGGTTTCTAGGAAGCCTGTAATGTCATCCAGCGGCCAGGCTGCAATTTGGGTATGAAAAAACAATAGCAGCTCCTAATGGTCCGTGTTGGCTTGGGGAAGGGCTGCGTGAAGGTCTCCATCGCTCACTGTCAGGATCTCTGGCACCTGGGAGGAGTCGGTAAGTAGTCCCGCTTTCCTGCCAGGCTCTGAATGATGTTTATTGCCTTAAAATGCCGCGCCTCGCCTCGTAGGCATCGAAGTAGGTCATTACGAGTCGCGTCTCCTCTTCGGAAGACAGCGAGGTTCAGACGTACTGTGCTGGCTCGCAGCCCTGCATCTTGTAACTGGATTTCTGACGGCCAAAGGTTTGCAGCACGCGGTTTTGCTCCCGTGTGGAAGGAGGAGAAGTCCGGGGGGACCTGGGCGTGCTTTGGATTTATGTCTTCTGGGCTCCCCGCGCTGGACTCGAAATAGCCCTCGTCCTTCTGCGCCATCTGATTAGTTAACATTCGCTGACAGTCCTGCGCTCTCAGTAGAAACAGGAACCGCTGCATAACACTGAATTATTCAGATCAAACAGGTCACATTCGCTGATAAAGCAAGCAAGGGCTTGCATGCGTGTCAAACAGGACTCATTAGCCTGAGTGCTTTGGCAAAGCAGGCAGCAGGCGCGGGGGCTTGTACCTTATTTACCTCTCGCTCCCTCTCTGGCGTGCTCTCAAGTGCCCTGGGCTTGCACTGCACTGATGCCGAAATCCATGGAGGAAGGCAGGTAGCAGCCGGTCTGATCTCCACTCGAACAGATTTTAAGATTAATTTTTTTTTTTCCATCACTCAAGATCACGTTCGCTTTGCTCCCTCGGCAGCTGATTTGGAGCCGCTGTATTTGCCGAGATGCCAGGTGGAGACGCTAGAGGCAACCGATCAGTGCCCAGCAGTGAGAGGGTTGCACGTGAGCGTGCACGGAGGCTCCCAGGCAGCAGAAGTTTCCCCACCCTCCTCCCAAGGTGTGTTCAGAGCATCGCCGCCATGCCTACCGGAGACCTCTCCGCTGAGCCCGGCATCCAAACCCACGTAGCAGGGAGGCTTCTCCAACCGGGCAACGAGTATGGGGTCACTGGAGGAGAAACCACCCGTGACGTAGCCGGGGATGTCCCAGGCACAATTAGTGCGTGACTTGTCGGCATCCCGCCCTTCCCGTTTGCTGGCTGGTGCTGGGTCCTCGCAAGCGACTGCACCCGTAGCAGTCTCCTGGGGCTTGCGGAAACCCTCCCGAGACGGACTGCCCACGCGGGAGTGAAAATGAAACGGGGCCTGGTTGAAATGGGGAAAAACAGCACGTTTTCAGAGCTCGACTTGCAGGCACTAGAAACGCGGGCCGTTGCTGGAGGGTGCAGCCTCTAGGGACAAGCCAGAGGACGAAGGAGAGGGCTGCCAAAGGGGGTTTCAACCTGCCCCGCCATAAGGCTGTCACGAGTGTCCCCCATGCCACAGAGCTGCCCAGGGGCAATGGACTCGATGGTTGAATCGGGGGTGACAAGCTGCAGTAGCGTTAGGCCCTCACTAGCTTCCCTTCCTGAGCCTGGGATCAGCCTCGTGCTGCTGCGGATGGCAGGAGTAATACTGGTACGCCTGCCCCTCTGTTTCCTCCAAACTCCTGCAACCGTAGGAAAAGCAATTCTGCGAATGATCATAAATTATCTCGGGGCCCTGGTGAAAGCAGAAATGAGGCCATGCCAGCTTACGCCGCGTGCGATTTTTGGCCTGTGAATCCCAGGCCTCGGCCAACAGTACGCTACTAAATGTAAATGAGATCCTCACCGTATCGTAGTCCCGAGATGCAAAGGCATGCAACGGAAGGGACCCTGGAGATCAACTATTGCAACTGCTTTGAAATGCATTAGGTTATTGGCTGAAGTCTTCAGCAGTTTGGTCCCATTTTGGGATCCGGGAGAAAGCTCGTCTCAATCCCCGCGCTCTCTTCCATCACCCAGAGCAATTCCCAACTGCGTTATGCAAATCTAACGGCATCCTTCGGCAGAGCGCCGTGCCGCTGCAGGTGCGTGCGCGTAACGGGGAGCGGCTCCGGAGCAGCATCCAGCAGAGAGACTTAGTCCAAATCTCCAGCTCAGCTGTTCACAACGAGATGAAAGGCTAAACCCGCATCGAGCCGCGCATTGAGCTTTCAAGTCGTCCACAATAGCAAAGCAGGACACTTTGATGCCATAAAACACCTTCCTGTGGCATGGTACCAATTCGATTCTCCACGTAAGCTTTCTGGAAGGTAGACCACGCTCGGTTAACCACGTCTGGTTTTCTTTTTCCTTCCCTTTTCCACTGTTGCTTTCAATAGGAGTTGCACTGGGATATGTGGGGAGAGAAGCCTTAAAAGTCGCTCGTGGTCCCTGTCCTGCAAGATGCCGCTTGCTTGTGTGATGCCAGCTTCACGGCCAGCACACTGACCTGGAGCCGGGGATCCCCTGGGCACAAACGCATGAGCTACTAGGGGCTGAGCTGAAAAGTTAAGCTTCACTAGGAGGTGGCTGCAACCGTTCGTGTCCACTTTGGATAAGGACTGGTCTTCCTGCTGCTAGCAGGTGGTTGCATCTGCCTTGCCGGACTCTCTTTCCATCCCAGCTGGCGCTAACCGCCCCCGACAAAGAGCGATCCTCCCCACTCAGATGTAATGGGCTCTGAAGATTGTCCCTCCCTCCAGGTCAATATTGAGGAGCTATGTCTAGGATAAGCCACTATCCAGGAACAAAGTGCAATCATGCAAGCATCCCTGGCTGTTGTCCTGGGACAAATCCTAAAAAAGTGTCCTGGCTAAGAAGTAGTAAAGTTTATCCCGGGACGCTGCAAAATATGTCCGTGCAGCTGTCCCGGGGCTGCTTCGGTGGCAGGAAAGCCGCGCTGCGGTCAGCTGCTCACTGAACCCTATTAGAGGGGCCGTGTGTGCAGACGCCAGTCCCAGGATATTTTTGTTCCAGGACAAACACGGGCAGCATTTATCCAGGGATAAATGCAACATCTCTCCCTAGCCATAGGCAAACAAGTCTTTGCTGCGTCTGTTCTGTACATGGACGGCAGACTGGCTACGGCTGCCGAGGCTACCGGTTTTCACGAGGCTCGGTCTCTCTTTAAAACCCCTCTAATATCTGGAGGCCAGATTTCATACGGCGGACAACACTCATGCTGCTGAATCAGGCAGAGCTGATTCAGAGCAGCGAGTCTTGATATACCTCTCATGAAGCAGTTACAAGTTTCTATTTAAAATAAATATTTTTACTTAAAAATAATAAAACTGCGTTGGTTGAAAGCGTTGCTATGCCGGCACTTGCATCATCTCACCGTGGAGGCCTCCGTTCCTCTCCTCCCCCTCCTTTCTCAAGTTCACTGGCATTTGGAAAGCACTTTTGAGGTCGCTTCCTTCTCTTCAGACACTGGAAAAAAGAAGGGATGTGACCTTTTTGGAAGTAAAAAGAAGGTTTGCAGGCTCCCCCTCTGCACGGCGGACATCTCGGGTCTCTTACCTGCATCTGGAGAACGCCTGTTCCCTCCGTATCCGTGATTGCGTGGGGGACGGAGACCTTTTGTGTCTGACATGGTCCCCCTGGGGTAAGGTGCAGAAATGAGGTTTATTAATAGCCTAGCAAAGCACGGCTGAAAGTACCAGGCTGAAAACTATTTGGGGAGGAGGGAGAGAGAAGGTCTGCTCACTGACATTTGATTTTATGCAGCATCTGAGTCACGGGCTGCTCTCCAGCGAGCAGAGGGAGGCCGACAGCAGCATCCGAGCCTGAAGATGATTGCAGCGGCACAACGCAAAGCAAAAGGGCACGGTCCCTGGATAGTCCCAGCCCCGCTCCCTAGTGCCAGAAGAGCTGGAAATCCTCTGTGCAAGGCTCAGGTATTTCCCCGCAGACCTACTCACGAGTGAAAGGAGTACTCGAGGGTCCCGCATCCCACAAGGCCACCGCTCGTGTTAGTGAAGCAGCAGCATTTCATGGGCCAAGAGCAAATTTTGGACACATCTCGGAGGAACGAAACCCCCTCTGCTTCAGCTCGAGGAGTGGGGATCTGCGCTGCTAGAGAAGGCGGTGCTGAGCTTTATCCCCACCATTGCTGTGACATCCCAGGGGGCTGCGACACGGGGACCACCGTGGCCTTCTCGGTGGCCTCGTTCCAGCAGGTGGGATGGAGTCGCAGGAGGGGGGAAACATGGTGACTAGCTCAGATGACGGCTGTCCAAGGGGGTCCCTGGCATGGGTGAAGGCACGCAAGCTGAAGGGCAACACGTGCTGCTCCTTTGCCAAGGCTAACACGGGCTAACAGGGCTCCGACCCGATGGGGACGGAGGCGTTCCCGCAAAGACGTGGCTTTTAAGACTCCCCAGAGCTCGAAGGGGCTGACAAGGAGCAGTGCTGGCCTGTCACAAGCACTTTGCATCCGAGCAGTCCCAGTCTCAGGAAAACAGCCTTGCCCTACCCGATCTCAGAAGACGGTGGCATTGGAAATGGAAATCTCCTTGCATTGTCCCTCTCTGTTGGTTACACGGACATCAAAAGTGGTCCCCTAGCCACCACTCGCTCCGGCCTGCACCTGCGGAGAAACGTAGCATGAGGCCCTTGACCCAAGGGAAGGGCTGGGCCGTGAAGGACCCATCGGTGCTCCTGCCACTATGGCAGCTCGGAGATTTCTTCCCCAAGAGCAGTCTCCTTCCTCGCAGTCAGCTGGACCCAGCAAACAGCCTGATTTTTGCAACACTTAATATCTCTGATACGACGACAGGATCGTCTAGAGCTCAGTAGCACGGTTTTGCCGGAGCAAGTTTGTTCAGAGCTTATTGCTAGTAAAGGTGCATTGCAACGAAAGCACCCGCGCCTGCTGGCTGAACGGGGAACAGGGCGGAGGAAGAGGCTGGGCCAGATTTTTCTGCTGATGGAGGCTGTGCTGGTCGTTCAACGCAGCAGTAGCCTGCCTCTGTGTAAGCAGCCTGCTCTCCTCCCAGTCGTGGCCATACTGCTCCTGCTCAAAGCTAGCCAGAGAATCTGGTTCTGTTCCCCTGGGCTGGCTGGGGCGACGCTGGCTGCTTTCAGCAGTTCATTACAAACCGCAAGAGACACTCTCCCCACCCGCCCCTCTCTTAAAAGCCAGGCTGTGCTTTGAGTCTTAAATAAAAGCCCAGCTCAGGAGGAGCAGGCGTTTCTTTTTAAACCACTTTATAATTTGCTAAATATGGTGCCTTGTGCTGTTCATCTCCCCGCGGGCCAGACGTTGTGTTGCGCGGCGCTCCACGTATACATCGCTGCCTGCAGCGCGGTGGCAGGCTGCAAGGACACTCGGCCTCAAGGTTGTGCGAAGACGCCCCCTCTACGGCCAGGGAAGATGGAGAGCAGTGACCTCGGTGCTCTCAGACCTACCTCCAGCGCGCGAGACCAGCTCCTAGATAATCACGGGTATCACTCCTGCACTAAGGCATCGTTCTGGGTTGCTTTGCTGATCAGGGAGATGTCCCCAGCCCTGAACTCTGCCGGCTGAAGGGCAGTGCTGCAGGGTGAGGTCTGCGCTGGCTGGAAGCACTAACTTGGCACATACGCTCACATCCCAGCAGCACGACCAGCAGTCTCTTCCCAGCAGTAACGTAGCAAGCTTTATTCCAAGGGGAGCTATAAAAGAGAAGAGGCTGGCTTTGGAGATGGAACAACAACATGCATACGCACTTGAGGCATCTGACGTGTTGACGTGCCCGTGATCCATGTGCGGCCAGCCCATGGACAAAGCCAACTGAGACCCAGACGCCAAAAACACTCTCAAGACCCAAATCCAGGCGGATACTCCCAGGTTTTCACCCCAACTGCAGTCCCTTCCCCTTATTGATATACGCTTTGCTCCCCCTTCCTTCAGCCTTTGCACTAGATCCACCTGCACTTGCAGAAGCAAATCCCTTCCTGGAACCTAAGGGACAGTCATGAAAACGGGGATAATGCCTTGCAGCTGACACCATTGCTTTCCAGTCCTTAACACGCCAGATACTGCTGGGATACAATGGCCTAGACTTGAAATTTGCCCTCATGCCAAAGCCAGCACAGAGGATCATAACCACTTTTCTAAACCGGTTTAAGTTAATTAGGTTGAAACCTCGTGCCGTGTACAGGTGTCCTCTAGCACTGCAGAAGTCTCGTGCTGCCCGTTGGTACAGAAGCGGAGTTCAGTCCCATCCGAGCAGGATTTTTTTCCTGTTCAAGCTCTTTGGGGAAGAGTTCAGATTGCCGCTTCAGCTCTTTGGACCTCTCTCTAACAGCCAATCACGTTAAAACAAGCCTTTCAGCACAATGGAAATCCAATTCTCTTAACTCAAAGTGAGCGTTCAGTAAAGCCTAATGTTTCCACTCCGGTCGACTGGCTCCAAGTGACCTCCTCGCCCACTCACTAGCAGTCCCGCTGCCGCCGCTAAAATTAACCACCTCTGCTAAGGAGGAGTGTCAGAGGAAGACGGCGCAGACCACGGAAAGGAAGGCAAGAAAAATCCTCCTCTCGTTGCCAGCCTGAGTGGAGGCTCTCCTGGCCCATGTGTCTGCCATAACCTGACCTCACTCGTTCTGCGCTCAGCTGAACCTCACGGGGCTCAGAAGCGCGGCGTCTCTTTTGAACCGTAGTACATGCGCCGTCTACACTGTAAAACCGTCCTGTGTCGGGGGCAGCATCCAATCAGCTCTCTTTCCTCCCGATGCTTAGAAATGCAGCTAGGGGACAGATTCAAGCCTTCCTGTCAGAAGAGCTGGGAGGGGAAACCTTTGCCCCAACTCATGCTTGACACCCCAGTGGGAAAAGCATCAGCCATTGTAATGCTCCCGGCTAGCACCTAGGGTCCCTCCCCGGTGGGGGCACGGTGGGAGGAAGAAAAGATGTAAGGTCCAAAGCCTGTGCTCCCTGCTTCTGTGCCAGGGGATGGCTTCCCATTGCCCACAGCACTGGCCCACGCTGAATGGAGCAAAATCCACTCTACTGGGTGAATGCAGAGAAATGCAACCAAAATACAGCTGTGAAACCCCCCAGGGGCTGGCTACAGGACCCCTGTGCTCCAGATGCAGAGCATCTTGCACTGCTTCCCGGGGACGGAGGCAGCAGTTCCCCTCGGAGACCGCGCCTGTGATCGCCAGCAGGCACCTGGCTCCCAGGGAAATGGCAAGGAGCACAAGGAGGTTGGAGGGAGAGGGAGGAATCGCCATATTGCCTCACCTATAATATGCACCAAAATATAACACACGTTTTATTTTTTATTTTTTGAAAAGCAAAAGGAAGCAAAAAAAAATCTTTCCTTGGAGGAAGGAACTGAGTAGCACCAGAGTGAAACCCCAGAGAGACTCGAGGTAAGGAAACATCCGCAAGGATCAGGACCGGAGGAACGGCAGTGATCCTACCTCCCTTCACAGACCCGTGCACAGCCCGAAATAAGACTAACCGAAAGATTATAGCGCGGCCCGCTCTTCTTTTCAGTGCCTCGCCAAGCGCCTTTGATTAGGCAAGCACATCTTTGCTGCCAGCAATAGGGAGCTCGACCAGCGTGGCTTGGGAAGGGAACCCGCGTCCTTGGCACGTCCGTAGGAACGCCGGCTGCCACTGGAAAGTCCTTGCTGCTCTTCTCCATCCGGGCATTGGCACATGGGTGTCTCCAAGGGCCTGCCCTAGCATTGTCATAAGTACTCCCAAGTCTCCTAATAATGCTGATCCCTCTCTAATCTCCGCCCCGGGCAGCGCACTCCTTCAGATTCGTTAGGAGGTTTTAGCAGAAATGCAGAACTGCAAACAAAAATCTGCTTGAAAAGAGCGAGCGCTCCAGCACGAAAAAGCAGGAGCAGATGAAGAAAGCATCCCGGCTCGAGCAACCTGCTTTGGACTAGCTGTGATGACCTGAGGTCCCTTCCAGTCCTCGAGCTATGGATCTGTCTGCATTTGGAAGGGTTTTACTGGCCGTAGACAGACGTAGCAAGGCACACGGTTAAAAAATGAGGCAGAAGAAGGAGATCGCACATTGAGTAAAGCAATGTAACTGCTTTGTCTGTCTGCTGCTAGTCCAAGGCAAAAGGAGCTGAGCCGTTGTCATCCTCTAAGCTTTAATGAAAGAGTTTGCTTGTCACGAGGTTTAAAATGACAGCATCGGCATAACCCTGTAACACAGCGGTATAATTACTCTGTGCGACTGGGCTTTGAGATGCTCAGATGAAGGGCCCCACCTTCAGCTGGTGGAAACCGGCGTAGATCTGGCCCCAAAGTGGCTTTTGAAGCTACTTCTTGCCAGAGGCCTTGCACCCGCATCTGCTGCCGCAGCAAACGCTGATCATTTGGTGAAAGGAAGCATCGCCTGTGGACTTTTCAGCTGCAGTTATTGGACGAGCAGAGTTTCAAACCCATCGCTCCTCCTGAAATGCCTCCTTTATTAAAACAGGGTCGAGGGGTGCCTGGACTAGAGGGCCCCTCCCTTTTACATGATTCTGCTAACCACGGCCCTTTTCTGGCCGTCTCTGTCCAGGTCTCGGCTACATCCTTTGCTGTCTCAAGTGGGGGCTTCGCCCATCTTTTCTGCTTTTTGCAGGGGGCTGGACCCAACGATCTTCCGAGGCCCCTTCCGGCCTTGCAATCTATGCAAAAAGTGCAAGGAGGCTTATTTCCCTCTTGAAGGCGTCCTGGGGCGCGGGAGCTTCATCAATATAGAGTCTCCTCTAAAAATCCCCATACCTTAAGAACAGAGAGACTCTTATGGAGACCCAACTCATTGCATGCAAAGCTGGCTGGCCCACGCGAAGCACGCACCGGGAGCTCGCTCTTGCTCCAGCTTTACATTCTCCACTGTGTTAACTATAAATTATTGGCAGGCGCCGGCTCCATCTGTCACAACTTGGAGACGCTGACGGCTTTCCCTTGGCGGGAGAAACGCTGAAGCATCAGCGTACGCGCCAGCACATCCGGCCGCAGGTCCGTGAGAGGGAGGCAGCAGGTGGTGGGTCGAGGGAGTCGGGGCGTCGCACTGCACCCTGAGGTGAGATGAATGAATCAAGTAAAGAGCCTGCTGAGATGACCCCGGATATCCCGCCGTACGCCTGTCTCCTCTGCACCGGGAAGACTCGGAGCGGCGCAGCGGGGCAGGCACTTCGCACTTGAATTTCCAGCCCCCAGTTAATCACCCTGCACCGTCCTGTTCCCCTCCAGCAAGACCTGGCAGCTCTGCAGGCTGCTGGGATGCAAACGTCTTCCTCAAGTCATCTTCCATATTATTAAAAATAAAAAAGGACAAGCCCAGCTCCTAGTTCAAGGAGGAGGATGCTGCCGAACACCAATGCATAGATACTGGCTGCACAGCAAAAGTGAAGATGCACGTCATTTATGCACCTACAGGATCTTGCAATTATTTCCACTGACCACTGAAGAGTTTTTTTGTTTGTTTGTTTTTTAATATGAATTAGAAATTTTAAATTGGCATTTGGGAGTGAAAGGGTACGTGTTTCCCTGTGAACACTTGGTTGGATTGTTTCCTTTTCTCTCTATTTGGCCATTTCTTGGTGCCTTTCTTTCAGCGAATATCATAGCCAGCGGGTTTACAGGTGTGACTTTGGGCTGGAACACGGATTATTTGACAATCACGCTGGGAGGAGAACCGTGAATGCTTTGAAGTCCATCCTTGTTCTAGCACCACAAGCAGACGAGTTGCCCACTCCCACAAGGGAACAGAAAATGGCCTGTTTGACCGATCCCATCGAAGCTCATGTTTCCGATGCAGAACATTTTGCCTTGAATTGTTTAGGAACAGTATGGAGGCCAGACGTTATGCACGTACAGTTATTTAGCAAACTTGGAATAGATGCATATATCAAGGTGTTCATACCCCAACTGCATAAGAGAAATATTACTTTTTCTTCTGCTCTTAAGTATTTAAGGGCCAGGCTGGGGGGATAAACCGCCGTGCTGTTGGCCCCCAAGCGCCGCGCTTCTGGGTCCCTCCTGCCTTTCGGAGCCTCCGGCAGAGCCGGCTGCGTGGCTTTGAGGGCTCGGTGGAAGGTGCAGAAACGATCCCCAGGTGAGGCCTGGCCGCCTGGTGCCGCGCTGCATGCAGATGCGGGGGCTGGCATGTCCCAGGGGTTTCGAGGCGTGTGTGCAGTCCCTTGGTCCCAAACCTCCCCGGTCCACGCGTGGTGTGCGTGCGCATCCACGAGCAGCGCTCCAGCTTCCTCGCTTTGCTCCGCTGCCGACGTGGCAGGTCGGTCTGCTCTCTAGGCCGAGTCCACGCGGGTCTGGGGTGCCCAGCAGAGCAGCGGGGCCAACTACTCACTGGCAAAGCATCCGAGAGGCTCACCTAACTGCACCTAAGCCTCATCTAGTAGCCGACCTTGCTGTGAGTGCTGGGCTGGCTTAGCTTTGAACCCATAGCTCAGCTCACAATGATGAGGCACTCGCTGAGCTCTCGTTCCCTTCGGCGGCTGCACTCACCAACGTCCGCGGAGGCTAATGGAGGAACGAAGCTCTGCCTTTTGCTGCCTGTTTTCTTCAGGTTCAGACATAAAAGCACTTGGCATCAGACCACTACCGATGCAGGGTCGCAGTTAAAACCCAAAGGTAGCGGTGCTTTAAGCTGCCTTCAGCCCTCCTGCTAGGACACTCGGCGGGATCTGCGCTAATCCATTCCCAGCTCGTATTAAACTCCAGTCGCACGACAATGTGCCGAGCCACGGTCACTGCTGCCGCCGCGTTGCAGTGGCAGGACGACAATAGGAGAGATCTGAGAGTGTCAAATGAAAAGGCTTTTCTGCCTGGTCCTGGGGTTTTTCTCCACATCAAGCCATTCACATTCACCCCACGGTGGGCACCAATGTGTGTGCTGGAGAGAAGAAGGGAGCAAATCGCTCCTGTTAGAACCTGGGGAGCAATTGGAAGTGAACGTTAAGCTTGTGACGCCCGAGCATGCAGATGCGGGTTGCATTGAACAAGAGACGGGCACGGGCTGCTTGCAACGTATGCAGTCCAAATGTCTCCCTAGCACGGGGGTGATGGTCACTTGACTGCATCTTGCCGTGCAAACTCACCAAACCGGGAGTGCGTGCCACTTCCTGAACACCTGCGGCGGTGCCGTTTTATTTTGCAACTCCAGGCACGGGCCAGAGCTGGGACCTCTTTACTTCCTGCACTCCTGGCATGTGGCCTTCACGAAAACCTCCAGCTTGGTCTCCTCCGCGGATCTGCACAAACGTGCATTTGGGCCCAGGGCCAGATAAACTCATAAGCAAATTAGGCAGGTAAACTCAGTGGGCTTTATAGCAACTTTTGTCTCCATAAGGGCTTGGTAAGGATGCTTCATTACAATCATGTAAAACATACAGTCCTAAGAAAGAAAGTTGAGCTCCAGCCACAGTGCAGAGACCTGGGACTATGCCTCAAATGCCGTCCGATGCAGGCGTGTTTGTCTTGCTTTCCACCGTGCTCCCTTCCCTCCAAAACCCTCCCCAGGCTTCATCTCCATCCAGCTCAGCGGCATTTAAACCAATGGAAAATGCCATTTGTCAGACTTCACATCCTGGGGAAGAAACCTGTAGCCCTGCCAGGCTACCCTCAGCTATGTTCAGAGCCCAGCAGAAATTATTCAGCAAAACAGAGGGATTTTTATATTCGGTAAAAAATGTTGCTTCGTTGAATCAAAGCCTTTCTATGGGGAATGTGTCAGCTTGCACGAGATCCTCATCGGGAACGTCGTTGGAGATATTGTGACCGGCTCGCCTGGCCGCTTGGGAACAGCAGAGCCTGGACCAGAGCCTGCGCCTCGGGGTGATGCCGCGATCGCTGGGCAATGCCGTGCCTTTGCTCCGGCTCTGTTTTGTCTCCCTGTGGGCAGAAGGTGCTGAAATGTGATTTTCATGGGATGGGGATGCTCCGCCCTACTCACCACGTCTCTCCTCTCCCAGCCTGGCATCCCACGCCGTTTCCCTTCCAAACTTTTGGTCCTTAACAAGTGAAAAGCTAGATTTGACTCTGCCCTCGTTGTCGCTGTCAGCCGGATGCACGTTTTAATTACTGAGGGGAGTACGTGCGTGGGAGGAAATGCTGGCTTGCCATCAAGCTTGAGTAGATGTTGCCTAGTGTTGTGGGGCCGCGCTAGCCCCGCGACCGGCATCGCACAGGCAGGGAGAGAGCCTGATCTTGGTGCAGCTCTCCCATTAGGTTTGCTGTGATTCACACGTGATGAATCTCCCATGTTTCCCCTGACCACCCAGGGATGGGACAGAGCCTTTGCTCTGCAGTAACCCTGAAGTTATGCACTGAATGGTATCTTAGAGAGGTGACATAGTGAAGCTTTTACCGGATCAAGGAGTGGCTCAGTGGAAAATCAGGCCTGATGGTGTGTTTATGATGAAATGCTATTGGCCTGCTAACGATGTTTTCATGTCACAAATCCAAGCCTGCATAGATCAACTAGTGCAAAATTAGCACGGTCCATGGTGTTGTTCCTGTGGCTACAGCCATCTTTTCAGTCTTGAATGCAGCCAGAGAGTAAGCCCTTCAAGGGGGGGCATGCCCTTGCCTGAGGGCTATTCATGGGTCAACCACAGGGTTGCAGCCAGGACCTGCCAGAGCAAAGCCCAGACCGCCACCACTTTTGAGCCAAAGTAGCTCCATGAGAGGCTGGCAGTGGTAAGCTCTTGTCCTTGAAAGGGACAGCCAACAGCGGGGCTACAGCACCCTTTGCTGCTGCGTTGCGTGCCGGGCACAATTTACCATCCTGCAAAGAAGAATAATTTCTCTGCGTGGCTTCTCCGAGACGGCGAGCTGCGTTTCGTACCGTGCTGTGGAGCCCCGAAAGGTCCTTTCCTCCGAGGAGGGGGAAGAAAGCCAGGCACTGTAAATTTAATCTGGGAATATTACAAATACTGCAGTGTCTAGACCATTTGTTATTCAGATGCTATAAGCTGGAGACAGGTACACATGCAGAGCATCCGGAATATATTTACAATAAAATCAGCATAATACACAGTTAATATTCAAAATGTGATTAATCAAAATACCCCATTCCCTAGTCCAATTATGCGGGTGAACAGTGAGCATGCCTTTGGCTTTTGCTTAAATGCATATGGAGTCAATTGGAATTTGGGATTTATGGTCGTGGCTGAATGCTATGCTTTCTGACGGCAATACGTTATAGTCCTATTATGCCACTTGCAATAAAAAAGCCTGATATTTATATCCTGGATTTTGAGAAAGTCTTAGAAACCCGCACAGCCGCTAAAAGTGTGCTTCCATATTTCACACACAGTGTCACCGTAGCCATTACCTCCGAGGTAGCACCTGAAAGCCAGCACAGCAGCACGGAGGTCCAGCTGCCCCTTCTGACATGGGAACCAAATGAACCCGGGCAGAAACGAGCCCCGGGGAAGCTGAAAACATCAGCATAAATCTCCGAGCTCAGCGCCGATCCTGTAATGAACTGCTGACTGGCACTTCAATGCCCGCCAGGGAGTCAAAAGCCTCGCCAAAGGTTGCATCCCTGTGCCTGACAATATGAGATGCACAACTCTGGTGTGCCACTGGGGCCAGGAACTGTGCGCCATTCGAAGCTTTAAAAAATACCCCTGTGCTCATGAGGCCCATAATGAAGTCAAACCGGGCACGTCTACACAAGACATTTACTGCGCAGTAGCCTAATAACATTGCGCAGTCACGTGCCGGGCAAAACCCGTGCTAATGCACTACGGTGCAGTGCTATCAGGCTACTGTGCAGTAAGTGCCATGACATGACCGTGCGCCGGCAGTACCGTGCAGTAACTGTTTGTACTTAGGTAGGCAAGTACTAAACTAAATGCGCAGTAACTAAGGCGCATTAATGAACGTGTAGACGTGCCCATTGTGGAACCTAAACACGCAGCATGGCCTCTGCTGCAACCATGCAGACACGCACCTTCCAGGCTGTAGGATGCCCGCAGCCCCCTTTTCCTTCTGGGGCTGCGTGACACGCGTGATGCGCGTCTGCTTCTCCGAGCGAAGGGAGGCGAGACCCACATAGTCCTTGCTCAGGGGAGCCGCGGAAGCGATGTAGATCGTCCTGGAAGAGACTCCAGGTGCCCGTACTGAACGAGCACCCTCGGGCAGGGAGCGCTGCGTTTCCACAGGGCACCGAGGAGGGATTGCACCTCCGGTCTCGATGACTCGCGGGCCGTTTTTCTGTTTTGCTAGAGCGGCATCTTTACCGCTGACCAGGCTCCTCCCTACTCGTCCCCTGTGGCCTCGGCTGAATCCGCTTTGTTCTGTGGCGCTCGCAAGTTGACCATGGGTCAGCGTCTCAGTGCCATTCGGGCAGATCAATATGGACCATTGGCGTCAGAAGTTATAATCCGACCAGCCTAAGCGGGCGGCAGCCGCATGAAGAGGAGCTTGCTCGCGAGCGGAGTCGTGTGCCCTGGGCAACCACCCCGCCAGGAGAGCTCTCACCGATGACAGGATCGAGGGAAGAAAAGAAGCAAACGCAGCACCCAGGAGAGGCCGCTTCGCTCCCCGTCTCCCACCCGCCAAGACCCTACGTGGGCCAAAGGGCTGGAGAGAGGGGGGTCCTGAAAAATGTTCGTTCAGACCATTTTAAAATGCCATGGAGCCTGTTCCTTCAGCGTGCAGCACGTCCTCTGTATCTTTGACTTCGGGATGCTATATTTACTGACGTCCGGTTTTTTCCCTCTTGAAGACTGGATGCAAAAACACGGGTGGATGACTTAGCCCTCCACATGAGGCGTGCCTGCGCGGCGCGGCGCCTAAAACTGCGCAGCGCCGTCCATTTCGGGGGTGGGCCAAAAACACAGTCAGATTTCCTGAAGTGTAGAGGAGTGCCATTCATTTTTGTTTCTTGCTTACAATTCCCACTTCGGAAAGGATCTCACCCTAGAAAAGCCGTGGCCCTCGGAGGGATGTTTTCCCCCCGCTCCACAATTTCTTTACCGAGATTGACAAACAGGCGCCCTAAATGCAAGTTTAGGCACTAAAATACACAGCCTGGTTTGTCTTTTTCCCAGCTGCAAAAGATGAGCCCTCGGGAAGCCTGAGGGAGCTCTGAAAAACCATCCCCAGTTTCTCCGAGTGGGAAACGCTTGCTGCGTTCGCTTCCAGCCGTCTAGCGCGGATAAAGCTGCGCGAGGGCCCAGATCCCTCACACACGCAGCCCTGGGTTGCACCGATTGAAGTTTGCACCAGTTGACATGGGGGACCTGAACTTCCCAGACATCTGCTGGGAGGAGCAGTCAGCCAAGTCTGACCGCTCACGTCGGTTCTTAGCCAGAGTGCAGGACCTCCATCTAACCGAGGAGGTGCACAGTCCCACCGGGGGGACGCCTTGTTGGACCTGGTGCTGGCCACGGGTGATGACCTGGTGAGGGGGCTGCGGGTGATGGGCCACCTGGGAGACAGCGATCATCGCTTGCTGGAATTCACCATCCAGCGTAAGGTGGCAAAGGGCTGCAGCAAGGCAACAGCCCTAGACTTTAGGAGGGCTGACTTCAACAAGCTAAGGAGGATCGTTGGGGAAGCGCTGAGGACCCAGAGGGGAAGGGAATCAGATGTCGAAGGGGAGTGGTTGCTCCTTAAGGAGACGATCCTCCATGCCCAAAGGGAGGTAATCCCAACAAGGGTCAAAGGGAGCAGGAGGGCACATAAACCCCCATGGCTCACTAAGAGCATCCGGGAATGTCTCCTTGCTAAAAGGGAGGCATACACCCAATGGAGGGATGGGGTCATCACCAAGAAGGACTATGTTACAGTCGCCCGAGGATGTAGGGGGGCAGTCAGGAGGGCCAAGGCAGAGTTGGAGATAGGACTAGCTTCCCGGATTAAGGACAATAAGAAGTCCTTCTTCAAATACATAGGGGGTAAAAAGAGGGTCCCAGGTAATGTGGGGCCCCTGCAGGACACGATGGGCAACTTAGTCATCACGCCAGATGACAAAGCTAACATATTTAACGATTTCTTTGCCTCTGTCTTCCTAAGTAGGGACCAGTTCAGCCACCTCCCTGCTGGGCCCCCCTCGGGCCCTGGGAGAGACACGCCTGGGCCAGGGGTTAGCGAGGAGTTAGTTAGGGTACTTCTGGAGAGGCTGGACGTGTTCAAGTCCGCTGGTCCGGACGATCTTCACCCTAGGGCTCTACAGGAACTGGCCGAGGTCATTGCGGGACCCCTGGCGCGGCTCTATGAGCACTCGTGGGGCTCTGGCGAGGTGCCGGAGGACTGGAAGAGGGCCAATGTGGTCCCTATCTTCAAAAAGGGAAAAAAAGAGGACCCGGGAAATTACAGGCCAGTTTGTCTTACCTCAATCCCGCGTAAGCTCTTTGAAAAAATTATCCTGGCACACATCCAGGAGGGCCTTGCGGGGGAATGCATGCTCGGGGCAACCAACATGGGTTCATCAGTGGCAGGTCTTGTCAGACCAACCTGGTGGCCTTTTACGATCAGGTCACCAAATCATTAGACGCAGGGGTTGCTGTGGATGTAGTCTTTCTGGACTTCCGGAAGGCTTTCGACACTGTCTCTCACCCTGTCCTCATCAAAAAGCTGGGAGACTGTGGTGTCGATGCCCACATGGTCAAATGGGTCGCCAGCTGGTTGGAGGGCCGCACCCAGAGGGTGGTAGTGGATGGGTTCTTCTCCACCTGGAAGGACGTGGGCAGTGGGGTCCCGCAGGGCTCGGTCCTCGGGCCCACGCTGTTCAACATCTTCATCAGTGACTTGGATGAGGGGGTAGAAAGCACCCTGTTCAAGTTTGCTGATGACACTAAGATGTGGGGGGATGTGGGTGCACTAGAAGGGTGCAATAGGCTACAAGCTGACCTTGACAGGTTGCAACGGTGGGCGGATGAGAATAGGATGGGGTTTAACACTGATAAGTGCAAGGTGTTGCACATGGGGAGGAAGAACCGGCACCACACTTACAGGTTGGGGAACTCCCCTCTTGCCAGCACGGAGACGGAAAAGGATCTTGGAGTCGTCATTGACTCCACGATGAACATGGGCCGGCAGTGTGGGGAGGCAGTCAAGAAGGCCAACCGTACCCTGTCATGCATCCACAGATGCATCTCGAGCAGGTCCAGGGAGGTGATCCTCCCCCTCTGTGCGGCGCTGGTCAGGCCGCAGCTGGAGTACTGCGTCCAGTTCTGGGCGCCACACTTCAAGAGGGACGTGGACAATATGGAAAGAGTCCAGAGGAGGCCACTCGTATGATCAAGGGTCAGCAGGGCAGGCCTTATGAGGAGAGGCTACGGGACCTGAACCTGTTTAGCCTCCACAAGAGAAGGTTAAGGGGGGACCTTGTGGCCTGCTACAAACTGGTCAGGGGGGATCAGCAGGTATTGGGGGAGTCCCTGTTCCCCCGTGCGCTGCCAGGAGTGACCAGGAATAACGGTCACAAACTGGCGGAGGGTAAGTTTAGATTAGATATTAGGAGGCGCTACTTCACAGTCAGGGCGGCTAGGGCCTGGAACCGGCTTCCAGGGGAAGTGGTGCAGGCTCCTAGCCTGGGGATTTTTAAAAGGAAGTTAGATGAGCACCTTGCCGGGGTCATCTGACCCCGGTGCTCTTTCCTGCCAAGGCAGGGGGTCGGACTAGATGATCTACCTAGGTCCCTTCCGACTCTAGCTACTATGAAACTATGAAACTATGAAACATTTGCACCTTACTCTCGACCTGTCTAGACACGGGGCCCTCCTTGTTAGACCGCCTCTTCCTTTCCCCTCAGTTTTCGACTTCAGAAAGATCACGGAGCAGTGTTTTTCTGTTGCAGGCAGGCTACAACAGGGCCGAATGGTTTTTAACACAGTGGTTTCCTATTTGAAATCTCTGGTGAGCCGTGTTTGCATACGGTGATGACCTTGCGTGCCACCCATAGCACCCTTGAAAGGATCTCCAGGCACCCCAGGGCGCTGCAGCCCCCTGGTTGAGAATCACCACCTTAGACAACGCTGAGGCCACGTCCCCGGGTCAAGGGACTAAATGTTGGTCTTCCCTACGGTGACATTATCGTGTTCATGTGTTTAACCCTACAACCTAATGGACCCCCAGGGCTATCAGGATTTCACAGGGGAGTTAAAAGTTTTAGCTCACCCCAGTCCCCAGTTTGAACCCCAGAGTATCCGGGGTCCTTCCAAATGTCACGGCTCAGCCTCACATCTACTTTTTGGGGGTTTTGTGTCATACAGCAAGGACGCTGACCTCTCTGCAGGATGAGGCCAAAGGGTGGGAAGGGAAAGGGACCCTTGGTTCAGCCAGGACTACACGCAGGAAGAATCCAGTCTTCTGGTTGAGCATCGCTCGTTAAAAGTGGCCCATCAGCAAAGGGCAGCAAGGGCACAAAGGGGTCACCCTGCCGCCACGATGGCCGCTGAGTCCCTTCCGAGAAAGCCGCCGATCCGAGCACCGGCGACTGCCCGAGCGCCTCGTGCAAGCCGTCTGCGGCCCGCCTGGCCGTCGCAGCCCCGGGGAGCGGAGCAGCACTCGGAAACGAAGGGAGACCGGCTATTTTTAGGCTGGGCGCCTACGGAAGGAAAGCCATTGATCCGAGCTCATCATTATGTCGTTAGCTGTGCCCTGCGAGATAAAGAGATTTCTGGCTGCAGGCTTTTGGAAAAGCGGAGCTTTAAAGAGGATAGAAGAGGGATTTATTTATTTGAGCTCTTCTATTTTTAAACGAAATGTTAAATAGTAAAAGTGGGTTGGGTTGGGGTTTTGTTTTTTGTTTTTTTAACCTTTTTAGTTTTCCAAAGATGAAGAGGATTAAAACCTCCGAGATCAAACCTCCGCTGTGTCCTTTCCTCAAGTCACGTGAGCACTTGCATTAATGGGCTGGTGAGGTCTGGGCCAAGTCGAGGTCCCCGGTCTTCAGCCTTCATCCACGCTGGGCAGGGGACAGGATCGTGGCTGAAGACTATGAAAGTAGGAAGAAGCCCATAGGCATAGGTTTGCCCCTCTTCTCCTGGAGGGGCCTGTCTCGGGAGTGACGTGACCTTGGACTAGATGACCTCCTGATTGGACTGCATGCCCTCCCGAGGCCCCTTCCAGCCCTACCTCTCTCGGCCATTTCGTGGGCACAGCAAGGACCTGCTAGGGGCAAAGCGCCCGGCAGGCTCCGAGCAAGGCGCTCTCCCTTCCCAGTTGACCAACAGCTTAATTAAACGAACCCATCCATGTTCCAGGGGCAATGGGAGCATTGCGCACACTTCCCACTTACTAGCATTTTGTTTCAACCTGCTTTAAACGTTGAGGCAATTTCTCTTTTAAAGGCAAAATGGGGGACGGTTGAGAGGTGGGGTTTTTCATGAAAACACCAGCTTTTTTTGCGGCGCTGCGGCTCCCGGTTGTTTCCGTAACAGCTCTGCGATGACAAACCCTGAGACAGGAAAAAGACCCCCGGGCTCCAGGGAAGCGCTCGGGGCGCTCTCGCCGGCACCGGGGCCTCTGCCCATATAACAGCGCGCCCGAAACTCTGGGCTTTCCCATAGATGTGGCTGTAAGAGGGCAGCGGCAGGCAGACGGAGCATGCCACGGCATTTGGAAACGTGGCCCGTCTTGAACCGGGAGCATCGACTAAACAAGGCCCAAACAGCCTTGCACGCAGCTCGGGTCCCAGCTTTGTCTCCTGTGTTGACCAGGCACCGGAGCCCGTCCGGGAATGAATTACAGCTCAATAACGTGCCTCAAGTCAAGCCACTGCTGCAGGACTTCGCCAGGCAGCTGGAAGGATGCTCATCGTGCACGACTCCGGCCTCGCGCAGTGCAAGCCGCAGGCCGGCTCCTCCACCGACCCCGCTCCGGGAGAAGGCGCGCACCGAGCCAGCACCTCGGCAGCTCTTAAACTCGGTGCTCAGTCAGCCGGAGAGGCTCGTCTCGCTCCGCTTGCCGCTCCCGCCTAATTGTGCTGGCCCCCCTCCAAAACCAGCAAGGGATCCGCTTCCGCGCGAGCTGCTTAGCGAGCCTGCTGTCACCCTTGTTTTACAGCCTTCTCAATGAAGAGCAAATCTGTATTGATTTCGGAACAACTAGAGCTGTAAATTACTGGTCGTGACTGGCTTGGCCGGTACCGCGATGAGAAGCCATCGATTGTGCCGAAGGTCTAAATCTAATTAGCGCACAAGGAGACTCGTTGCAACAGCAGCGCGATTCAAATGCTCGGGGGTGTAATTAAAACAGGCGCGCTACCTGCAAAAGCAGAGCGTGCAAATGCCGGCCGCGGGTAAATCAGGATCTTTTCTCAGAGAGAGACGAGGACTCGGCCCTCGCTGAACAGGTACATCTAATGGGAACAAAGCGCCGCCGTTTTGTGCTGGAAACGCTCCGGTCTGCCTTTGAAGAGCGCTCGCTGTGCAGGGCCCAGCGGGCCGTCAGCAACCGGTGCCGCCCGGCCGTCAATTAAACAGAGCAGCTTCTTAATTGGGTGGGATGCGCCGAACTCACGCTCGGGCGCTGCAAGGGGGAAAAAGGCCAGTTTCCAAAAGCCGTGTTAAGATTTCTTCGGGTCGTCGGCAGTGCAAATGTGAGGCAACAGGCAGGAAAGGGGACAAAATAAAAAAATCAGTGACAATCTCTCAGGCTGGAAGACAGAAAGCCGGTCAAAGCCTGAGCTCGGGCGTGACGGACGTTGCCAGGAAATGTTATTTTCCACCTAACTATTTCCCACCACCAAAGCTTTCCAGAGCAAAGGTGAGCCTCAGCGGCAGAAGCCGGAGGACGCGATGTGTCCCCGCTTTTCCTCGCTGCGCGCAGGCGTGATCGATTGGGGGGTCTCTCTCGCCCTCGCTGTCCCGCACCCAGACGGATGCCGGGACAATGTGGAAGGCAAACGCGCTCGAGCACCTGGAAGAAGCGGCCCCGTCGGGGCTCTGCGCCTGCCAGCCTGCACCGGGCACCCTGGGGCATGGGGCCTGGGCACGAGGCAGCTGGGGTCCCTCGGAGGCTTCACGTTGTTGCTTTACAAGCAAGTCGGACATCTCTTGTGAAATCTGGGGGCCCCCTGAAGTGCGGGGCTGGCCCTCCCCATTGCCGGGCAGCAGGAGTGCCCCCGAGGCGGGTCGTGACTCCTCGTGGCATCGCTCACCGTGGTCCTCTTCATCCTGCCCCTCGCGCACCCCGGAGGGAGACGAGCACGGCGGCGCTCAGCAGACGGACACCTCCAGAAGTATGCACGCACGCCTCCCCTCTTCCTGCCGCGAGCATTTGTCGCCTCGCGCGCGGCTTTCCGCCGACCTGCTGCTCCTCGCACCCTCTTTATTTATGCGAGTGCAAGGGGAGTGTGCGGCGCGCTGTAGTTACCTTTCTGGAGAGGCCTTGACTAACAGGCGTGTTCTTTTAGGGAAGATTCTTCACATTTGACTGGTTTTAGAGCGGTGGTTTTCCTTTTGCCCCCCGCCGCGAGCAGAAACCCAGTGCTCTCTGTAGTGCCTTGCAAGGCCGTTCAAAACAGAAGAGCTGCTACTGGTTTCAACCTTTTCCACGAACTCCGGGTCGGCTGCTGCGACGTGCGCAAGCGCTGGCTGTTCGCTAGTTATTCAGACTCCAGAAGCCCTCGGGAAGGGCTCTGCAGCTTTCCAGGGCCAGGCTGCCTACAATACAAGAGACGTGGTGGGTCGCACCAGCCGTTTGGGCAGGGGCTTTGCATCACGCCAGCCCCAGGGGGTTGTTGCATAAATAGGAGAAATGTCTCGCCGGGTGATTCACGGACGCACGGCGCTCACGCACGCATAGCGTAGTTCTTGGGTTTGTGAAACCAAGGCAATTTATTGCTCATAAACTTGGCAAACAACTTCTTTAACACAGCTCTTTGCAGAGGGCGGGCTCCTAAACCGCAGCACCGCAGCATGAGCAAACCACGTGCGGATGCTCTAGCGGCCCGCCGGGCTCCCTGGAAGACCAGGAGGTAGCCAGGTGGGGCGATGATACCCAAGAAACAGGGTGGAGATGGCTCGTGAGACGCATCCAGGCTGCATTTGAAATCCAGCTGGGCCTGTAAGGGGCAGAAAGCTGTTGCCACCCATTGCGCACTCTGCCGGGGACGTGCGCGGAGCGTGGCGGGACCGCGTCCCGTTTCTCGTGGGCACACGTCGCCTCTCCAAAGCGCCCTCGGGTTTCCCAGCCGGCCAGGATGCAAAGGGCTTCGCTTCACGGCTCGGGACCCTTCTTCAGGCTGAGAATAGCCCCCGTAGGTAGAAAATCAACTTGGTTTTGCGCGGAGGAAGCTGAAGGCGGATGTCTGTGACTTGCTCTCCGATGTGCAGATACAGCAGGATTTCTTCCCTGGTGGTGTCAGGCGGCGGAGAGACAGGGAGGGGTAGGACGCTTTCTTGGTTACGTAGCAATGAAGCTTATCATTCCAAAATCGGCTACAACTCAGCAGCCTCCATGTTTCGGGGATGTATTTGGGAGCCGTGTTGGTCTGAGAAACCAGTGGCCCTCGGTGGTCAGGTCCAGGCCCCCGCCCTGTGCCTCCTGGGGAGCTGCAGGCCGACAGCCACGGTCCCGTGCTGGGTTTTCCCTCTGACGCATTGCAGAATTTGGGGCAGGCTCTTTAAAAAATGGTTTAACGTGGGGCCGGAGCGCGGCCCCCTCCCACCGCGCCGCGGCCAGGGCGCAGCCACGTCCGTCCTGCGGCTGGGAGACGGGGGACCGGCTGCCCCGTGAGCTCCTGGCTCTCTCCGGCTCTTGGGAAAAACTTCCATGAGCGCAAAAAATCCCCGAGCGAGGCGCGGGGCCGTTCTGGCTTGCTCTGGAGCTGTTATTCCTGGAGCGCTCATGACACCTGCAGCCGTCTCCAGGTGTTACAGCCGGGTGCAGGCTTCCCCCTGAATGCTCAGCTCGCTCGCGCCGGTGGAAGACGTCCCCGGCTGAGTTTGCCCACCCTGCTCTGCAAGCGGCTGGGCCCGTTCTCCGGCGCCTCGCTTCGGCCCCCGGGACCATCTGCGGCCCTGCCTGCACCCACGCAGCTCTTCCAGACAAACATCCCGAATCCAGCCCTCCCCTTGGGTCACTGCTGCCGCGGTAGAAAACCCGCCGACTCCATCGGCATCCAGCTGTTGGACGCTGTGCCGCCAAACGAGTGCTTAGACCAGGAGCCAGGCCCCCTTTGGCCTCGTGGAGCAAAACGCACCAGGAGCCTCCGGTCCGAGCCACCCTGCGGCTCTTCTCCCGACTCCGGCCGGCTGCACCGCTGGCTTGGCAGCCCGCTCCCCGGCTGCGCGCCCAGACGGTGCCCTGCGTGTCCGCAGGCCGGCCTCCAGGCCTAGCCGCTGCGGCAGCCTGCTTCATGACCCGGGCGCTGCCCCTCGGGTTACAGGTCCCTGCTGGTTGCGGGGACAGCAGAAAATAGGCGAGCGTCTCGCATCCCACGGACCCCGCAGCAAGGGGCGCGCGGCATCCGGGCCGCGTGGGGCGGGGAAGCCGCCCGTCTCTCCCCAGGGGCCTCAGGCTCTTTGCCGTGAGGCTGAGCCCCCCTTGTCTTTGTGCCGTCCAAGCCGCGCGGCGCTCTGTGCTCCTGCAGCCGGGCTGATTTGGAAACGCAGCGTGAAGGGGAGATGCAGCCCGAGACCCTGGCAGCTCCCCCCGGCATCGGCCCTGCAGGCCCCCGACTGCCGGCGAAGCAGGGACGTCCGAGCCTCTCTGCAGCTGGAGGAAGGTTTTGGCCAAGGAGGCCTCCTTTGTCCTCTTCTGTGCCCCCCCGGAGGAAAATCCTTCTCCCCGGTGCCCAATTCGTTCCTCCTCTGCGCGCGAGCCCCCGAGCATTCGCCCTGGCTTCCAGGCGGGGGCATTGCACAGCAAATCGGCAGCAGGCCCGTGCGACTAGGGAACTATTCAATTCGGATTCGGCCGATTCGGATGCCAGTGATTCGGGCTGGAGATCTGAATTGTTTTTCCAATTCGATTCGGCCGAATCACTTTGGAAGATGCGGAGCCAATTCGGAGACTCAGCCGTAGAGTATAATGGGGAATCAATTAGATATCTATAATGTTGTTGTCTTTTGTCCAATTTGAATGAAACGTGCAGAGTTGGTAGCTTCTTCTGAGAGCATGACGCCTGCCAAGTTTCAAGGAGATCGGTGCAGGGGTTTGGGGGACTTTGTGGCCTCAGCAAGAGCCACCGCCCCTGCAGTTTGCACCCCGCTGTGGCTTAACACACACGTGACACGAGTTTTGCTTTCAGAAAGTTTTGCGGCGCGGTTGCCCAGAAACCCCTGCACCGGGCTCCTTGAAACCCAGCACGCACCCTGCTCTCAGCAGCAGCTACCATCCCTGCACATTTCATCTGAATCAGCCAAAAGACAACAGTTATACATATTTCATTGATTCCCCATTATATATACCCTATGGCCAGATCTCCAAATCTTTTCCAAATCGATTCGGAAAGCCTATAGCTTCCAGCGATTCGCTATGTAGATTCAGCCTCCAAATCATCCGAATCATGAGCTGAAGCTTTGCACAGCCCTTAATTCAGGCCTGCGGGGCCGCGCGCTTCCCTGCCCCCCCCGCGGATGCGCTGGTGCCGTCCCCGCGGGGAAGAGCGCGGCTCTTTTTCCCTCCTGCACTGTCCGGCTTTGTCTGCGGCTGATGTGCAAGTGCTCGCCTTGCCGCGACATCCCCGGGGAGCCCCATCGCAGCTCTGCCCGCCCCGAGTCTCCGATGGGGACCGGGCTTGTGGTCGTCTCCAATTCACTGCTGGACGCCGAGCAGCCCGTCTTGTCACCAAGGGTGGACAGCCAGCAGCCGGGCTGGACCCAGCCTCTCGCACGGCCTGCCCCGGAGACCTGAATGCAGCTAGCGGGAGCAGTGGGAGGGGACGGGCACTGGCAAAGGCAAGCCCCGTGATGCCTCCTCCGTGCCTGGCTGGTCCTTCAGCCTATGCAATGGGCAGGCGCTGCTCTGCTAGCTGGCCCAGGGCACCAGTTAAGCCTCTGGAAGTCAAAGGGCTTCCCCCTCTCCTGCTCCGGAGCAGGGGCCTGGTGCACGGACAGGGGTATCCCCACCCCACTGCAAGCCAGAGACAGCATCCTCCATGGGCTCCAGTCCTGCCCTGTCCCCCAGGAACAGGCAGACGCCAGCCCGTGCCCCTATGCCATCCCCAGCCCCAGTGGCACACGACCAGTGCGCTTCCCAGTGACTCCATGTACCAAGTGTTGCCTATTGCACCACGGTGGAAGGACGGGCGTCAGCACTGGCTAGTTGCACACCCAAGCTCTTGTCCTTCGTGCAATGCCTGGCCCTGGCCCTGCCCCGGGCCCCAGCGTGGCAGTGAAATCCTTACTTAACAGGCCACTCTGGACACCTCTTCCCTCCCTATGAGCTCTGCAAGGATGCTCAGGGCCTTTGGGGCTCTGCTCCATGGAGGTGGGGAGCCTGCCACCATGGCAGGGCTTTCTCCACTTCCCCGGCGGCTGCGGTTCACTGGCCTGGCCCACGAGCAAAAGCGAGTCGTCTACCCCACTGAGGCTAAGGGCCTTGCATAGGCAGCCCGTTATGCCCCGCGCTGGGCGCGGAGCAGGGCAGCAGCATTCAAAGCAGGGGGTTTAGGAGGGCACGTCCCTGAGCAAAAGCGGCCAGTGCCCTGGCTGCCCGGCTCGGGCTGAGAGACAGTAGCTGCGAGACCTGCGAGTCTCCCACGGCTGCCTTGGTTTTACTCAGCCCTTGGTTTCACGTCGCCGCGCTGGCTCCGGGCGCCAGGTGCCCCGGCGAGCTCTGCCTGCAGCATGCGGCCTGCCAAGCCGGGGCCCACAGCTAGCTTTGCAGGCGAGAGCTGCTCGCTGCGGCTGAGCCCAGCAGATGGCACTCGGAGCCCGCTGGAAGGAGCGCGGCTGGGCCGTGGGCAGCTGCACCTGAGCTGGCACTGGAGGAGCTGCTGCCTTTCCTTGAGCTTTCTACGCGAGGGCAGGGACCGGGGCCGAGCACCACGATCCCCCGTACACTGAGCAGTTCTTTGTCTGTGCCTTGCTGTGGGGCGTCTCACACAAACACTCCTACATGCATTGCATACATACATATGTTTTTATACGCACACGTGTGTATATAGGTATACACCTGTATATGTGTGTGTGTGTGTACACATATACATGTGCATATACTTATACACGCACACGTGCCTACACTTACATATACAGACATATGTATACACACATACATATATCTCTACACACACGTGTGTGTATATATATGTATGCACATCTATACACTTATACATGCACATTATACACACACACACGCACGCACACAATTTTGGAGGTGTACATATACACACACATACATATAAAGAGATATATATATCTATACACACATACACGTGCGTGTATGTATATACACACGCCTATATAGATGTGCATCTATGCATACACACACACACGTGGATATGGAGGGATTGTGGCTGTATGGCCAGCGTGGATGATCTCTTTGGTCTGCAAACATGGAGTGGACCGGCAGGCCCCGTCCAAGCCCGCAGTCCTAGGTCGTGAATGGTTTGGGTGTCTTTGCTCACGGCTGCTTGGAGCTGAGAAAAGTGGGTAGCACAACCGCACATCCTAAATCTCCGTGTGTGGACCTGGGCTAGAGCCAGAGGGCAGGGTGCCACCACCACAGCCTTGGGGGAGCGCATTACCAGCAGAGGACAGCTCCTGCACTGGAGTGCACCTCGACCTCTGTGAGGGTAATGCCCCCCCACCACCACGTTGTGCAGACCCCGGGGGGCCTGCCTGGGAGAAAATTTTGAACACCTCTGAAATGCCCAGCCCGCACCGCTTCTCACCACTTCTTTCCTGCTAAGGACTAGGTGTTACGGCCCAGCCGCAGAGGTTCAGTGCGGGGAGAGGGTGCATAACGCAGGACACGGCCGGCCGGGAACAAGGGCCCGTGCTCGACCGGCTACTGACGGCAACTGTTGGCAGCGGAGCCACGTGAAGAACCCTTTTAATACCTGTGAAACGTTGGTCTTTAAAATATCATTCCAGCTTTTTGAGGGCAGCCTTGGTTTCCTGCACCCCTTAAACCAAGTGTGGAACCGCTGCCTCCAGTCCAGGCCCTCGTGTATCGTCACGTGCAGTCAAGCTGCATCTCAATTATTCTTCCAGCAAGACGCCTTCGTGCCTCACCTCAATAGCAGAGCGTTTCATGCAAGACACAGCAGGAATTGCCACCTGTTCCCCTAATAAAGGCTTCCTTCCTCCTCCTGAAATCAGACTGTGAATGGCATCTTGGTCCTTTTATTGTTATTCAAACCCTCCCCACTGCCAGCTGGGGAATGGTCTGGTTTCAAAGCACTCATTCAGACTCTGGAAACCTGTGACTTGCTATTCACCAGCCACAGAAAAGACAAATGGCTGAAAGGAGCCAAGCAAACCAGAGGCACGAATACCTTTGCGTCCAGTAAACCCGCCTCGCTTCGGGTTCATTTCATTGCAGTGCCCCAACACGCCAACCTCGCCCAGCAGCACCCGTTCGTGTGCACAGCGACCTGATGGCTATCGGCGGCGGGCTGGGGGCGGGAGGAGAAATGATGCGGTGCATTTAATCGCTGTAAATCAAATGAGCTTTTCATCTCAATGCAAAGGCCTTGGCAACATGGCAACACGCTGGTGGTTGTGCATGTCTTTTATTTTTGTCTGTCCGGAGCAAACTGGCAACAGGAGCCACCCATGTCCTCGAGCAGCCCTCCGGCCGGGCACGAGCTGAGGATCGACAAGGCTGAGCACAGGGAACCGGCCTCCCCTCCCTGTCCCACGACTCACTCGAGGTGCGCGCCAAGGTGGCTCTGTGCAGAGTTGCCTTCCCACGCCCGCCTTCCTCCCCTTTTGGTGGCAAAACGCTGGCCACCCTGTTGCAAAGCTCACACGATGGAGTCGGTGTACGCCAAGGGCCATGCCACCAAGAGCAATGCCCTAGCCTGGGTGCTGGGGCATTTTCCCTATCCAGCGCAGAGACTTGGGTTCCCCAGTAGGCTCCAGAATTGGCAAAGCAAATCAGAGGTGGGCATGCTTCAAGGTGCTGAGGGGGTAAGATGTGTGCAGTCGCCTGGCTGAGGAGGGAACCGGGACTAGAAGCTGGGCTCCTATGCATTGAGCTACCCTAGGTACCCCTGGCCTGGGAGAGCCCGAGCCTCGTGATCAGCCTGGACTGGGTAAACACCCGGCTCCAATCACTTCTTCACGGCTGCTTCTTTGGGAAAGACTCCATGCAACACAGCGTGTGGGGGCATCGCGGTGTCCTACCATCCGCATCAGCAACCGTGCTACACGGTGGGCTGGGGCACAGCCCTGCAGCCACCTCTGCTCCAGGAGGTTGAGGAGCAGGGGCACCAAGGAGAAACAAAAGGCTCTTGGACCAACATCTTTGTCGTGCCCAAGCACTCACAGTGCCCTGGGGAGAGAAGAGGCCTGCGGTCCCCTTCCCTGTATCTTGAATCCTGTCCAGGCAAGAGAGGCCCACTCCACAGCAGCCCTTAGTCACCTGCCTGGCACGGAGGACGACCGTGGATCAAACCCCTCCTTCGCTGCCTCTCCCAAAGGGAGCAAAAATACCCCGCACAGCATTTCCCCTTCACTGCTGTCGCAATTACCGTGACCTCCCACAGCCTTGGCACAGAGGTTTGCGATCTAATTCTTTCAGGGTGAGATATCTGAGGAGAGGAGGGCCTCTCTCTCTGTTCCCGGGACGTGCAAAGCTGAATCTGCAATGGTCCTAAGCTTGTTAACCCATCCTCTGCACAGATTACCATATTTTCCTACATACAACAGGCCTCAGATTAAAACAGGCACCTTGTTTTTGAGAGGCAGAATCGATTCATGGACTGTCAGGGGCTGGAAAGGACCTTGTAGAGCATCTTGTCCAGCCCCCTGCACCAGGCAGGAAAGACAACTGGGGTCAGGTGACTCCAGCGAGGTGACCGTCCAGTCCCCTCTTGAAGATTTCCAGGGTCGGTGGCACCACCTCTGGCCCTACGGAGCTTATTCCACAGTCTGGACACCTTGACTATGAAGACATTTTTCCTAGTGTTAAGCCTGAAACAATCGTCCAGGAGTTTGTGGCCATTACTCCTGATTTTCCCCAGTGGAAATGAAGGAAGGAGAAATGCATAAAGGAGAAAAGATCTTTCCTTGTAGTAACTGGGTGCATCTTCACGTGCATTTACGCCGACTTAAATTTACTGCACAGTAAGTTACCACGCAATAAGCAGGACTAGGCTGTTGTCTACATGTGCCGGCATTATTAAAACACATTAACGCTGTGTGTGTGGAGTGATTTGGGACTAAAGTTAGTCCCAAGTCAGTCCACACGCACAGTGTTACTGCGCAGTAAGACATCTACATGTGCTACTGCGCAGTAACTAATCAGACATAAATTTGATACCTGCCTGAGGCAGGTATCAAATTTACACTCAAGTTGGTGTAAGTTGCCATGTTTACTGCACAGTACAGGTGTGCACATGTAGACATGTGCCCATACTGCGCAGTAAATGCACACGTGTAGATGCGCCCACTGAGTAGCACCCGCCAGGAAATCAAATACTCCTTGCTCTGCTCCCTACAAGCCTGCAGCAGATTTTGCTTTTAGCTTTGCCTGGAAAGGGTCAGCAATTTCTTGCTGTACTTCTCTCATGTCATGTGCACTCAAATTCCTAGTAGCATTTGAAATAAAGCTCCCCGTGATATGCAAGAAAACACATGCAACTGTTTTCTGGCCCACACCCGTTCCACAAGCATGGGCATTTTACTGAGTATACAGTGAACAAGCCCACCAGTTCCCATCCTTCGAGATAGTTCTCCTGATCTAAACCAACGCAGCTCCTGTGACGTCAAGGTGGCAACACCGATTCGTGCCAGCTGCAGGTTCCATCATTTTGTCCCTCCCGGTGCACTCTCCTGTGAACTCATGTTATCATAAGAAAAAAAAACCCCAAGAAACGTGCTTGTCTTTCAATAGTTTTACTTTATTGGCTATCACATGACAAGAGAAGAGGTCGGTATTACATGCAGCGGAAGACTGTTGTAGTTCTAGTTCCTGTGTTACATTTTTTTTTTCCTTTTAATAGTTGTAAACTGGTATTTTTGCCTGTAAAATCACTGCATGCAAGTTAATCTGCAAACACTGGTAGAAGAGGCGTATGCACCATTCCCGATCTCTAAGTGCATGCTTTATTTACAAGGGAAAGAAAATAGTTCAGGTCACAGATTGCCAACAGAAAGTCAGAGGAAACTACAGGGCGGATGGAGACGCTGGATGAGAGGTACACAATACTCAGAAAGTTGTGTTGGAAACGGTGATTTGGTTTTGTTTTTTGAGCAAGGATACGGCTCGACTAGAATTCCTTCAAAAGTAAAGCAGACGAGTCGAGCCTGTCAAGAGAGGAGATGGTGAGAAGTTGCCACAGTCAAGTCAACCTTTGTTTGCTTGTTCCGTGCCTTTATACAAAGCAGGCGCAGCCGCTAGGTAGCTTTAAGAAGGGAAAGCATTGCTTGATTGCCCTTTTTTGCTGATATTTTTTACTATTGTCCTATTTGGAAGGAGCGTCCCCATTCCAAGTTCGCACCATCGCACCTTAGAAGTACTGTGCCATTTCTAAGCATGCTGTAAATGCTAGAAGAAAACGTGTAAAACCTCATGCTATGCCACTATAAAAACTGTGAACCTGATTTTCACCCTGCGTGAAGAGTGCTTGACTTGGCAGGGCCAGGGGAGGTCATGTGAACACCTCTGGCCATTTCCGTTCTCAAATGAATGCTGCATTATTTCCAAGTTTGAAAAGTCAGCCCTGGTTACAGTCGGTTTTTTCGTCTCTCTCAGGTAAAATGGAAAAACCTGCACCAAACCTGGAAGCTGGGGAAGGAAGGATGAACTGACAGAGAAGGACGTACCTAGTTCAGAAGACTTAGAGGACTTCAGAAGCGAGCGGTTGAACGAACCGCTCACAACAATGGCACGATGGTAGGGAGAAGGCAAAATCCGGCCAAGACCCAAAAATAGTCAGAGAAAAAAAAGAACAATTCTAGTTTCCATCCTCAGCCCAGGTCAACTGTGATGGACGTAACTTGGGACTTTTGGATTCAATTTTGATCAGTGCCAGACTCCAGGAGAGCTATTAGGCATGAAAGAGAACAACAACCAGAGTCCTTTAAACTTTCCGTGGGCACAGGGCCCATCACGCCCTTTGCAAATGTCCCTCTAGGTGTCTTGAGTGAACAAACAAGTGACCCGGACACAGAAGACGCTCTGGAGAGGAAGGAAGGCGGGGAGGAATGAAGGGTGACCTACTGCTGGAGGTTACTGTGATTATTATCATTATGAATGGAGTTCATGCCAGGCTGCATTCAATTTAATCCTAACTGTGGCCTAGGAAAATGTCTTTGAGGACGAAAAGGAGACAGTAACATGGAAGAGCAGGGCCAAAAGGAACAGTTGCCAATGCAAAACAAAGGGAAAATAACAGAAAGCTGACCCTCATGCTCACCTGTATCATTGAGGGCCTGGTTAATACACCACCCGCGAGCAAGCAAGAGAAACAAGCAGCTTGCTTGGCTACAAAGTCCACGGGAAGGGGCACACAACTGGAGGGTTTGTCCAGGCCATCGCAGAAGGAGCCACGGCTTTGAAGACCGTGGGACACCTGGCACCTCCTAATGTGACCATCATCGACTGTTGTGCGCTGCGGGGCTTGGACTGAGAGCAGCGATACCCTGGCCCATGGCTTGGGGTTGGTCACAGGCAGGGGAAATTCAGCTTCCCGCAGAGACACGGCTCCTCCGGCTGACAGGGACTGCTAAGGGCGATGGTGCCCACAGCGCTTGGCGTCGCTGCAGGGCTGGTTGGGGACCAATGCAGAGCAAGAGCAGACTGCAGTATTTTAGAGACAGGAGCAGTGGGCCTTTGTTGGCATTCGCAGAACAAGGCAAACAATATTGATCGCTCTTAACCTTGAGAAAAGACGGCGAGAGAGCTTGCATGAGAGAGAGAGAGAGAGAGAGAGAGAGAGAGAGAGAGTACTCATCTAGATTTTGTCTGAGACATTTAAATTAAGACAGGAGCCAATGCTCCCGGTAACAATACACACCTATGTGCTTAAAAGCGGAAAAGAATCACACTACACGAGAGGACAAGAAACAATCCATAAACCATAACAGCAGCTTAAAGACATCATGCACAGAGCCCACAGCGGCGTGACGGTAGTGACGGAGGTTATCCCATCGAGCGATGCTCTTCCCAAACACCCGGGGACTTGCACCTGCAGCCTGCGACACGGGGAAGTCCTGGAGAAGGAGCCTCGAGTCTGCTGAGAAGAGCACGCCGCGGGCGAAACAGGATGGCGACAGCCCATGCGGGATAGAGGACCGGCTTTCCCTCTAGCTGTGGAAGTTAAAGCTTAAGAAAGATGTTCATAGCAAACTCCTAGGACTAGTAAACCCCACTGAAAAAAAAAGTCTAGGAGAGGAGAATAATCCATCAAAGTAAAAAAAATAAATAAAAGTAAACCTAATGACTTCAAGGTGCAGTTCAACTCCAGGACACACCACACAAAACCACCACGGCTGAGACTAGAGCGAGAGGGCGCCGGAGGCGGCGGCGCGGGACGACGGAGGTTTTCAGTTCTGTTTGACATGCTGAGTTTGTAGCGGACTGACAGTGTTTTCTTGTGCTAACGTTGACGGTGCTACACTCGAAGGTCGCATAAAACAGAGGGGGCCGCGGAAGGGTACAAAAAACATCAGTATCAATTCAAGAGCTTGTTGACTCTCCCTTTGTTGATATGAAATAAAACAGCTGAAGACAAGAAATTAAGCACGGGTTAAAGAAAATAAATGCTTCTTTTGCGCATAATACAAAGAAGCCCATCAGGATGAAAAAAAAAAACACAACATGAAGCTGGAAGACCTCTACCTGTCCAGGGTAATTTCATTAATGGTGATACTTGAAAAGAAAGAGAGACAATGTTTGAACGCACCAGCTCTTTGGGAAACGGTTCCCCCTCCGCGTGGCACAGTGAGACGAGCCCATCTGAAATCACGATGGAACAGACAGTATTACCCCACACGGGCATGACCAGTTCTGCCCTCGGCGTAGTTATTTGCTATATCATGGAGTGGGATGGGAGGTAGTCGCGAGTTGAAAAGAAGGGGGTGAGGAGCGAATGGGAACATTTCTAGCTCTAAAATTAATTGCATCTGGAGAAAAAAAAAAGCCCAGTAAAGCCAGATCTCTCTTGTTTCCCAGATGATTGTGGATCTGTATTTGCAGGTTTGGGGTTTTTTAAGTGACATAATACTGCAGGATCCTTCCTGTGGAAACTCAAAAGCATGTGCCACACAATTTGCTAGCGCTACAACACTGCTAAAATGAACCCATTCGGCCAAATAGCTAGTACTCTCAGGGTTACCTCTGCGGGCCTGACGGGGAAAATGCAGTTCCTTAGTGATGTTTCTAACAAAACCAAAGCAGAACCACCTTGTTCCTTATTGCAACTGAGGTATCGATATCAGGTGAACAGGACCGCCCAGTGTTGTGACACTGGCTTTCAACCATGCTCAGTGCTGAAAGCCATATAATGCAGTAGGCTCCGTGACTGCGAGCCCTCCAGACCAGAACGGATGCTAAAAGGACTTCAGTTAACACAGAGAACATACGGAGGAGGGGAAGGAGGTGGACACATGCAGAAATACAAATGAAAGGCTTGGGTAAAAGTGAGGATGGAGCAATGCGTGCCCAGGTGGATTAACACCTCAAGAAGCATGTATTTTCAACAAGGAGAAAAGGCAATCGTTGTACGAGGCGGGTGAGACTAGTGAGAAACAAGAGACAAATGGAAACGCACAGCACGGGACTATTGCTTGACAGAATTATGCGTCACTGGTCAGGGGAAAAAAAAGAAAGAAAGCTGGATTTGCCTATAAAAAAAGATCCGGGTGTTTTTTGGAAGGGGGATGATGAACAGAGCGAACGCTGGCATCAAGGAGATCCCAAGATGCGCACGCAAGGCGCAGATGTGTCGGAGGACAGACACGGGGGATCTACGGCGAGCTGGCAGGAGAGCGGGGGGGATTCATGAGAGACTTGCGCGGGGGGGAAGGCGAGAGACTCCTAATCGCTGGCAATGTGGTTCTCGTTCTGTAGAGTGTGCCAGCGCTCGATTTTCTGATCCTTGTTCTTCAAACACTCGTACCAGTGTTTCAAGCGCTCTCCCTTGGCAGTGATGCCCAACTGGCACCCACCTGGAAGGAAGCAAGCAGACAAGATATTTCAAGATGATGCTGGGCTTCCCTGTATTCCCATCCCCCCAGTTTAAAGCTGCACACAAAAACAACGCAGCACCGACCAACAGGCATGGATGCCCAAACCCCAATAGGACCTCCACCCACCCCTCTCTCTCAACCCGTCTAGGCCAGTGATTTTCAGCCTGTGGTCCACGGCACCTTGGGGGTCCAGAGACTATGTCTAAAGGGTCCATGAAAGATAGCTGTGATGAATCAAATGTACACAAATACCCACACGTTACAATTCAAAGGGGTCCGCACCTCTCTTTGAAATGTTTTTAGGGGTCTGCACATGAAAAAAGGTTGAAAACCACTGGTCTAGACAGGGAAGGCCTGTTGATCAGGGAGGGCACAGCCTGGTCTTTGGAGTCCGGGTCACCATCAGCAAATGGTGTAACTTGCTCACGCCACATTGTTCCAGCCTCTGCCCCATTATTGTTGGCCTATGCCAGCAGGAAGGGAGCATCGGGGTGCCCTGGGGCTTGGGGAGCAGCTGGAGATGTTCAGCCTACACGCATGGCCTGCTGGGATGCCAAGGGGTACATGTACTCAGGAGGGGTGACACGTGTGCCCCAGGATGTGATGCAGGAGGCGGTGGTCTTGGCCCCGCGTGGGCTCTGTCCGTGTTGCCAGTTGCTGGTGAGCCCCTGGCACACCTGGGCTAGGCTCCTCGTGCCAGCATGGGTAACAGCAGTGCAGACAGGGCGGCACAGGCACAAACTCTCCCGGGCACCTGCTGACCCCTGCATTGCCACGTTTGTGCTAACACTGCTCCCCCAGCAGCCCACGTGTGACACGCCTGCCTCTGTGGAGACTGTGACACTAGCAAGGCTGTACCAGGCGAACATCCTTGTGGGATCCCACAGTTAACACCGGGTAGAGTCCACAGGGCCCGCTCCTGTCCCCAGGTCTGCCGTGTGACGGCGTGGTGCAGTCGTGCATCACAGCCTCTGCCCAGACGGTCCTGCCTTGCAGCTGCACAAGGGAATGCCTTACATTTGCAAGCACCGGAGAGGAGCTCAGGGCATGGCATTGCAGAGTCATTTAAAAGCACCGAAGGCATCAAATGTTTAAAGAGAGCTGCTATAAGGGAGGGATGCATTCATACGCCGAATGTCGCGCCCTTCCAAGCAGAAGTGCCTGCAGTTTGGAGTCAGGCCCAGAAGCCTGACCACTGCCAAGCTTACAAGCAGAGCAAGCCGACTGCGGTCAGTCCTGAAACTTGGCCCCCCAGCCCCACGACGAGACACCGTGGGTGACCTCAAAGGGTTTGCTGAGAGAGTGCGAGCTTCCCACGAATCATCCCAGAGGCTGGAAACCTTCCACTCACCAATGTAATCGTTAGACTTGCCGATATCGTAATCCCAGACCGATATGTCCAGCGACTTCTTGGCCAGGTCACTGTGTTTTATGTCATAGAAGAACTCCTGGAAAAAGGACAAAGTGCTAAGATTCATGCCCAGAACCCAGCTTGCAGAGGAAACACAAGGACACGCTGTTAATGGATGTCAAGAAACGTCCTGGCATCATGGACACCGAACTGCATGCCAGCAGGAACTGTGCTCCACACGGCTGCAGCAGCAAAGACCTCAGGTCCAAATGCACTTCACAAATACACAAGCAATGTTTGCATCCATCTTACTCTTAAAATACCGGCCAGGCCCCTCCTGTCATGTGAGGGAGAAACAGAAACACAAGCAGCCAGAGTGTGGGTGGCAATCTCCCCGCTCTGGGAACGGCGCAACCTTTACAACTGTCCCTCTAGTACAGTCTAGAGGGTCAGGACTCTGCTCACTCCTCACCTCTCATGGGGCTATTTATAGAGGCACTGACCCAAGAAGGGCCAAAAGCATGCCGTATCGTGGTGCTGAGCATGGCAGCACTAGCACTGAAGTCAACGGGAAGTTGAGAACCGGGCCAGGAGTGATGCAGACACACCGACTGGCACAGACTCAGCAGAGCCAGGGGGTCACCCCCAGAGGCCTGGCGCCCAGCTCTCCCCGCTCCAATCACTGCGTGGTCGCCCACAGCTCCCGAACAGCCAAGCAGATAGTGCTGCCTTTCAAAAGCAATCGCGCAGACTGGACAAAAGCTGCATGAGACCCAGACTGGAAAGGAGCTGGGTACCCCCAGCTCTCATCAAAGCCAACAGGAGACAAGCATGCAGTGCCCTTAGCTGGACCAAGTCCCATGGGAGGGCAAACATCTTGGGTCTGAGTTCGTTGTTCAGATTGGACCTTTCACTACATCATCAGCTTCATCATCATCATCATCCAGACTACCTGTAGTGTGCCCACGACACTTTGAACATGACTCCATCCAGTAGTAGGAGGCTACAGCAAGAAGCAATTAAAGGGTGGCAGCAGCTTCTCGGTCTGTTCCTCGCCAATATTATCCCACCACGTACCCAGATCCCACCACATATCTACAGTGTCTGGTCCTGAGTTATTGAAATCACTCTTCCTTCTTCACAGAGGGAAAGAGGATACTAAATTCTTGTGATCAACTGAGCGTGCATATGTCTTCCTTATCAAGAAGATGAAGCTGGAAATTAGAAGCTGAACTAGCCCAGATCCTGACTCTCAGGCTTTAATTAACTTTGTCCTCATTCATTTCCAAAAGATCCTCGAACAGTTTGAAGAAAGCAAAGAGCATGAAAGAGCAACTGCAGCTTGTCGAGTTCACCTTCAGATCCTCATACACAGCGAGATACAATAGCGTGGCCCATTAAAAAAAACGCGCGGATGTCTGTCCTTACCTCGTTAAATTCAGGATTCAAGGTTTTCTTTTTAATCTGCGTCTTATGCTTGGCCTTTTTCCCCATGTCGGGCTTCAGCCAACTAGGAGCAACATAAAGCATCTTAGAAATTTAAATGAATGAAAGGAACCAGCTCACAAGCTACAAAAAGGGGTTTCTGGACCGGAAGTACAATAGCCAAGGAAGCTACATCTATACCGCAATCACAAAATGAGTGAATACACTCGATTGTAAAATTCCCAGACTCCAGACTAACACTACAGAGGTTCATGTAGCACTGAGCACTGGATTCAGCAGAAATCTCCCTACAAGTGGTGCACTTAGCATGCGCTTTTCAAGCTTCTCTTCCCAAGCTACCTCGCATAGTCTGCAGACCCACCACTTGGATCTTAGCCCCGGCTTCTGCTGCACAGCGAGCTCACGTGAGTGCTTGCATTCATTCATTTTATTTGCACTGCGCATTTCTCACCAGGCGCTTTAACGGAAAAGGCAATTATAACAGAAATGGCTACAGGCATATTAAAATGCAAAACAGGCCCAATCTGAAATACGTGTGTAATCAAAAAGAGTTTGACTCGTGCTGTTGAGGTCTATGAGCTACAAGACTCACGGCACTGAAAATGAGTAGACAGATTCCTTACTGCTATACAGTGCCCACCCAGACTCCCAACCTTAACGGCAAGCTGCTCCATTGTGCCTCTCCTGCTGAGCATTTCAACACTGAGAGCACAACCAGCAACTGGTCTGGAGAGATTTATGCAAAAAATAGTAAAGATAATCCATTAGCATTTAACGAAGCACGGATAAGCAAGCTGAACGAGGTAATTTTGTTTATAAAGCGTAGAAAGGATTAGAAGCCCTACGCTAGCAATCCAGTCCCAAACCCACAACTACAGTTGGTCATAACTAAATCCTCACTGGATACCATAACAAAGAAAACTCCATCTTCTACCGGTTGAAGCAAGGGGGGAGAACAAGTAGCAAAACACTGGAGGAAAAAATATTCAACTCTGACACACCAAAAAAGGTGACTATCACTGCAGATAGGAGTTACTGCTGGTTTTCATTTTCATTTGAGGGGGGGAGCATCGTTGCTGCAGCGATACAGGAAATGACCATGTGGGGAATATCTGGTGCAGGTTTATAGGCCAGGTCTGGTTGGAAAAGGCAAGAGCTTAACTTCTTGGTTTGCAACGCACTCCCACGTTACCCGCCCTTACGCCGTAGCTGGGTTGCGAACCGCTAGCACTCTTCGCCCTGCCTCGTGCAGCACGGTGTAACCATCGCCGCCGCAGAGGTGAGCGACTACGAAACAGCTCAGGCACTTCAAGAGGCACTGAGGCATTGCTGATGTGAAGTGCAGCAAACCCCCACGTCTGCATTCATTCACCAGATTCGCTGGTGGCTCTGTGCTAAGCCAGTGTGCGAGTCTGATCCCAGGCAGTGGAGCTGCGGTGCAAGTCCCACAGGCACCTGCCATGCCCCCCCACGCCCCCAGCTAATGGCAAGATGACTCGATGGCTACAACTCACGCCTTTGTCAGAAGAAATGGGTCCTGCTAGTTCAAGTCTCACCCTCCTCTCTGCTACAGCTGTTTCATACTGAGGGGCCTCATGGAGTCAAAAATCAGAAGCAAATCTTGGAACCCCCCGGGTGTGATATGCATCGAAAGGGTGTGTGCATCTGTTTGTCTCCTGGAGCACGCCTCTGACACCACAGTCACGGCCCCGTCGTGTAGGCAGACCTGAGCTAGCCGGGTGCAGGCAGCACCCTAGCTGGGGCTGCACAGGTCTCATTGTGGGCTATACTGCCCTGCATCTCAAGTACATCCTCAAGCTCACGTTGAACCCACAATGCCACAGCTCTTAGTGCCAGACCTGGGTAGGGCCAAGCTAGCTCACGTATGCTGGGGCCACTGGGACGACTGCAGCAGAGACCTCTATGGCCCACAGACATACGTATCAGGTATGGAGGGGCAGCGCCGTGTTACACAGGCTGATGTGCCACGTCTCTGCCAGCCCAAAGATCCTACGGTTGCAATTAAGCTGGCGAGGCTGCTGGTTTAGGACAAAACTGAACATAACGCATCTCACCCACCCATTACTGTGCTCTGCTCTGGCTTGGTCAGTGATATTCCTAGCTCCAAACAGAGATGGCATCTTCCAGCACTACGTGACAGTGTCTGTGCTATAAGCCAGACCTGGCCTCTTGCCCTCCTAACATCTGTCCTCCTGAATGCTGGCACCCTTCTGCTTCCACTCACAGTTTGACGAAGGGGTCCGAGTACCCGTTAGCGTCCATCGCGGCCAGGTGCACACAGCGTACGATGCCGACGATCAGGCCGCCCTGCTGAGTGCTGTACGTGAGAGACACCAGGATCTTGCCTCGCTCATCCACTTCGCTGCCACGCTCTACCTGCAAGAGGAAGCCAGAGGCCTGAGCAAGGACTGGGGATCTGGGCCCTGGCTACAAGACAGGCCCCAGCTGGGAATCCAGCAGGCAGGGACAGCATCGTGCAATGCATAGGAAAGAGGAAATGAACCCAGAAAAAGCTTTTAATGGCTGCAAAATGAGACTGCAGAGGAAGGCAGTGCTTAAAAACCTAGGACTGTAACATGCAGGAAAACCTGCTGCAGTTATTCTGGTACTTGTTGGTATTGTCATCTTTTCTCTATTTGATAAAGCTTTAAAAGCTTGAGCTCGGCAGAGACGGGCGTTAGCTCAGCAGGCCCCATCCAGGACTATTGTAGCTAGCTTTGCTCCACCGATCTTCATACATTGAAAGCTTCATTCTCCATTTCAGGTTGGAACAAGGCTAAAATCACAAAGCTCATTTTGCAAGCAGGAGTGCTAGAGGCAGAAAGGGGAGAGGGATCTCACAAGAAACATGCCCTCGTTCCGAAGTCAGAGTCGCCTGGAGCGAACTGATCAATCGATAGTTATTTGCTAACCCTTCCCACTTATCACTAGATATTTGAAACGCAAAAGCAGGGAGGATACAGGAGGGTAGGGGGAGAGCTGGAGTCTTCCAGCTCTGCCAAGTATTCAAAGAAACTCATTTCTGATTCCAGCAACATCTCCGCGGTTCGACTGGATCTATGCAGACAGACATACCCCCTACCCCCACTGACTTGGGTAGTTCCCAAGGGCGAAATCTGGGTCCCAGGAATGACCTTGGGTCCCACCCCCGGGTAGCTGGATCTGAGTGCGGAAGTGTTTCTCACTCCCATGGCCGAGCACAGAAAAGCAGAGCAGTCCTGGGGTGAGCTTCACCCCATCGCTGCCCTCTTCGTGTAACCAACAGCCATGAAGCCTCAGGATCAAAGCTGGAAAGCATCACTGCTGGCTCACGAGCACCATCAGGAGGGCAAATGCAGCCCCCTGCAACCCAGAGGCAGTGCAGGTGAGGACAGTGCAGCCTCTTACCTCTTCTTCATATAGCGCCATCCCACGCGCCGAGCCGGTTGTCCCAGCACGTTTCATCTGGGGGTAGGAAAGAACAAAGACAAAGGTTTCCTTTAATAACTGCCCAGGCTAGAGGAGGCAGCTGCTGGCGGCCTATGTGTCCAACCCACATGTCGCACTGATCTCCAGAGATGGAAATGGGAATTCATTCCCATAAGCTCTCAGAGGTCTCCAGGGGTACGTGGTGCCTCTCTAGGCCCTCCTATAAATTAATTTATTGCAAGAACCAATGCTAGAGACACCAGCAAAGTATTAACATTCGTATATGTGAAGGAGACAGGCAGCTACACGCTAAGGGCTGGTTGGAAAAAAGAGAATTGCAATTCGTGAATTATTTTTTAGGGTTTTTGGAGGAGTTTTGGTCATTGTGTCTTGGAGCATAAAATGATCTTTAAAACCGTTCACGTGAAAGCAAGAACAAGCTCCCCCAGACAAGACAATAACCCAGCAGTCGGTGTACTGAGCCGGGATGTTGAGATGCGGTTTCAAATCCCACCTTCAAATCAGACGGGGGGACTTGAATCCAGGTGCCCAATGATCCTAACGGGACATCCACCTGCCAGGCTGCAGGGTAGTCTGTGCTGTTATGCCACCGCTCTCTCCTAATCAAGAACCTCCAAACCCATCTCAGCAAACCCCTCCTGCAGAATCAATCCATTTCCATAGAAAGTTTCTGTTCTTGCCCCAAAATAATCCCAGCCAGCTCGACTACAGCCTCGCTCGGGGTGTTTGTGCCCCCACGGCTCCAGGTTTGCAACAACTGCTCTGCTGCTATGGGTCAAAGGAACAACAGGTTGATACTGTGTTCATGCCTCAGGAGCAGCAGGAGAAGCAATACCCATCAAGACACGGCACAAGAAAGATGCAGCTGTCACAATGGAGCTCAGCCGCCTACCGCAGAATCAGCACGGCCTCTCGGAGCCAGCACGTGGGCTGGAAACCAAACATTTCCTCCATCTGCATCACTACGAAGCTTGGTCTTTTTAACAGCTTCTAAAATAGAGATGCATTAATCTGTGGGACAAAATGCACTGAGGAGCTGGCACATCATGTCTGTGCCCAGGACACGCATCGGGCCAAGTTCTTATGCCAGTGACGGCTGCCAGTGAAGTTATTTCGGACTGACGTGGCTGGGACCGAGATCAGGGACCGGCTTCTGAGACTGTGAACAACTCCTTGGAGACCTTGACATTCATAGGGCCCAGGTGCTCAAAGGTGTTTAGGAGCCTTACTTCCATTTATTTCAGACATCCAAATATCCGTGAGGATCAGATGCAGCCTTTTGAGTAGCAAATACACCTTCCCCCCGAAGCCTAACACGTGCTAGATCATGCACCCGGCATAACAGAGCTTCACAAATCTTACCGGTATTACTCTCTCCAAGCAGATGTTGAAGTTCTTCTTCTGGTTGGGTTTGAGTTTCTTCAGAGAAAATCTTGTTTCACCAATAAATTCATTGTGGCCAAACTTGTCTTCATCACACACAGAGATCCTGAGCAGAACAGGAAAGAGAGACTTTAATAGTGAATGGCTCAGAGAGCAACCCAGCTCAGATTAGTGCAACCTCCCTTGCAAAAACGCCATTGCTGCCTGACACTTGTGGGAATGTGGGGCACTTGTCCACAGGACACCTCTCCTGTTTCCATGTTACACTTTAGAAAGCAAAGCCTGCAGGGAGGTAGAAAGCAAAGTCACACCTAAGGTCCCTGCCGTATCTAGCAGCTTCCACCTCAGTGCCGGGATCCAAGAAACCTGGAACTTCCCTTGTATGAGAAGTTCTGACCTCTTGAACCGTCTTCTGAATCAGAAGAGCATAGCCACATTTGGGCAGTCCCCGCAGAACAGCAATTTCAAAAGATCCCAGTTCCCAACCATCTAACGTGCTGGAGAAAAGAGCGAGTGTCCATAGCCAGCAGCTCGAGACCCGCAGCACTGTAGCGGAGGCAGAAACTCCTATGGCTGCATTTCCTCACATATAATGCACAAACCAATTTCCAGCAGCTGGATTTGGAGGGGGGGGAATTGTGCATTGTATATGAGGACACGCACTCGCTTGCTACAATAAGGCTGACACGTTATATTACAGCGCTGGGGCAAATCAAACAGTCACTTTAACATGACAAGGCACAAATCCAAAATAAAAGAGCAAGTTGAAATGCTGGATGAAATATATGAAAGTTTCCTCCATCAAAATGATTCATCAAAAAATCAACATACTGATGTGAAAAGCTTTGATGTTGACAAGCCATCTTTTTTTCCTGCCGGCAGGACAATTTTGGCCAGATCTATCCCTGACCCGTCGCGTCAGTGTTTGCAAAGGTAATTGGGTTTGGGAGCTCTGGGGCGAAATTCTCCCTCCTTTAAAAGGCTTCCTCCCTTACACACTGTACATTATAAGACACCGGGGTTTTGTCCTCCACTTGCCTGAGCGTCTTCCTTTGCATGTCCTCATCCGTGATGCCGTGATACACCAGCGTCTCGTTCCACACCGGGTTCCGCGTGTTACGCAGAGTCTTGGTCCTCAATTTGTTTGACTGTTGCACGTAAAGAATAAAAACGCAGGGGAGTCACGCACCCTGCCGACAAGGAGGAGCTTGACCCAACCGTGCGGTGACCTCTCCAGGCATGAGCCCTCTCTACTCAGACCTACCACGGTCGCCAAGTCCGCTGACCCACAGAGCTTCCTCCAGGACCACAGCCAATACCTTTACCTTCTTTTTTTTCCAACAGTCTGTAGCCCAAAATCTCCATTCAATTTGTGGTCTCACTTAAGATCAGAATTCAACCTAAACACATTTCCCTTCCTCAGAGGGCTGAAGAAGGGTTTCACCCCATGGTAGGAGTACACAGTCCTTTGGGGAATGATTGCAGTATGTTCAAAGAAGTGCATGCTTTCAAGTGGGAACTTTCTTGTGCCTCTGTCCCTTGGCAAAAGCAGAAAATAAAATTGCTCTCCAGCTAGCAAAGTGGGAGTCCTCTCATGCTCCATGGGAGAAGTGGTAGAGGTATAGACCAAATAGATTTTTGCAAAAAATAATTCTTTAATTGCAATTTTTTTTTGTTGCAAAAATCTAGTTGGTCTCATACAAGACACCACCTCTACCACGAGTTCTGATTCCTTTTGCCCCTATGTATGGCCTCTATATACATATGACTCTATATACGACCAATATAGCTGCAACCTGGATACCTGACCCATGGGAGAAGTGGCACTCCTAGATGCTAAGGGAGCACATTGGGCTGAGCAAAAGCAGAGCCTCCTGCTGTGTAAGAAATGACTCCCTGGATTAACAGAGCCACCTAAAGCTGACAATTCCCTGCTGAAGGGAGGTCTTCTTTGCAAGTCTGGGGAAAGATGATGAGAAACAAAGAACAACAGGACACACCGGGGTCACAGGGCATGTCTGCAAAGCAGTGGCCAAAGGAACTGCAGCATAGCACAGAGGAGCCCGAGCTGGCGTTAAACTAGCCAGCCAGGGCACCGGGAGCAGTCGAGCTGCAGCAGCACAGATCAGGCTGATTTATCCTGCTTCTTTGCACTCCACTGCAGTCTCCGCTGTGACTGCAGCGTAGACCCAGCCACAGCCAGCCCTGCATTTGCACGAGGGACGGAGCCTGTCTGCTGGATTTCCTGTGCGTTCGTGATCTGGGAGTCAAGGTGGCCAGAAAGACGTTGAGCCCAAAGTACAGGAGGAAAAGTAAATGAAACTTTCTTTATCACCATTATTGTTAGAGGCTTTGGTTTGCTCTAAGCAAAACTCAGGCAGGGAAAGAGAAAAGCCTTGAATCCCCAGAGCAAACAGAGGAGATCTATCTTTTTCGACAGCAGGCCAACAGCGTTCGTTTCTTCCTACAAGTTTTCTCCGCTGAATTTAATTCCTGGGAGTGAGAGTTTACAGAGCTTTCTTTGATGAAGGGAAAAAAAACCGGAGTTTACTCACTCGATGGATATTTTTCACAGCTCTAATTAGAACGCGCAGTAACTTCAAAGTAAATTGATCTTTCAGACTCCGGTAATAATTAGATTGTGTGTCAGATGTTTTGCATTGCACTAACAATGTCACCTTCTCTGAAGTTCCTCCGTGCTCATGAACTAGATTTTAATCTCTCGGTATAGCCTGTGCAACGCTCAGTTCTTTGGAGCTGCTGGAAACCGGCAGAACCAAAAACGATGACCTCCCTCAACGTCGGGCCACGCTGGTGCATTAACGCAGGCCGCCTTGTTTTTGAGCACCCTGCCTGCTTCCAGGTTACACAAATTTGGATCTCTTTACAGCCACAGCATTTGCTGCAGAAATAGACCCAGTGATATCAACAGATAGGAGAAGGCACTAGATCACGTCTGGGTGGGAAGTGACCCTAGAAAGTCCTTGTGAACTCTTGAGAAGGCCAGAGAAGAGCAGCATGTTAAGTGCGGCTCATCTCGAACGAGCTCCTGCAGCTCACGCTTCTCTTATTCCAGTATGGGCTGCACAGGGTCTATAAGCACTGTCCACCATAAGAGATACTGGAGTCACGAGCGCCGCTTACCGTCAGATGTTTTGGACCGTCACTGATGCAAGATCCCAGCTGCATGCCGAGATCAGTGCAGAAAAACTAGTGCAAGCTGCTGAGTGAAGACAGAGGGGGGTTGCTTGGATTCGGTTCTTCTGGACAATTATGGGACCAGAGCAGATGCCACTTGATAGGCTTCTCTCACCCTGTGAAATATCGCTAAGGCCTGGACACTGAGATTTCCAAAACTACCACCAGGATCTGGAAAGCCAGTTCCCACTTGTTTTCACGCGGACTGGGCACTGGAGTGCTTGAGAGGGCTTGTGAAAAAAAAGCTCTGACATAAAGCAGCTATGTTTTCATCCCTAATTTCAACCATAATACAATCAAGCAAGGTGTTACCTTACTGGCTCCCGGTAAGAGGTGCAGTTTGACATAGGGATCAGCCAAGCCATTGGAGTCCATTGGTTTTAAGCCCTAGAAGACAACAAAGAGAACACGGGGTTTGAGTCGCTATTAAATGCAGCGCGGGGGAGCATTTAGCAGCAATGCTTTATGCAATATAGATTAACAGAGGTAGCAGATAATGGGCAGGAAAGAACAGCGCCGTTTGTTCTGAATAACAATGCACAAGATCCAAATGCAAAATGGAGTCAGCTCTTACAAATGCATCTTGAAAACCACAAAGGACTCAACAGATATGCTCATGTTATCCCTGAATTTTGTCCAGCAGAACAACAAAGCCACGTCCCATGTGGACAGAGGGTTTGCCTCCACACAAGAGGGTCGGGGGTGCTGAAGAGCTGGCCCAAGGCATGTGCCTTGCAGCTGGCAAGAGGAAAGACCTCTCTCCGCACCTCCCAGCTCACCCAGACAGTAGTTCCTGCAAACTTATGAAGGCAGAGCTCTTCCAAAGCAAGGGAAGCCACAGGGAGCGGTGGCACTGCATGAAATGATGCATGGCCCGGAAACGCCTGGTGACCTTTTCAACACGGGCTGAATCTGCACCCTTCACTGCCACTTACTCATCTAAGAATGGGAATAAGTGGCCTCTGGGGGCGGAGGAATTGATGCAATTCTCCTGACAGCAGATGGAAAATGTGAATGTCAATATGCCCCCACTGCAGGACTGGACTATTCCTGATTACCCTCAGTGAGAGCCACTGGGGTCCTATGGGGCACAGGCAGGCTGTAACACCATGTCTGTGCTTTTGCGAGTATAAGAATGGTTGCCTGTCCCCTGAAAGGCACCGGGTCTTCTGGAAGTGCTGGCACCTGCCCTGCGAGACGCCGTCCCCTGGAAGTAAATGCCCCAGATTGCCAGCTGCTCTTGAGAAATCAGGGCTCGAGCTGTGGCACTTACTGCTTCTGAGTTGGTGGTGCCGTTTCCTCTGTGGGGCATGCCTATGGGACCCGCTTCACTGCTGCGGGACACGGGAAAAGGGTGAGCGTCAGATCTCGTGCTCGAGGGATTCCCTCTCCCACGACATAGCCCATAAGATGATATGTAGAGTAAGTGTGTTGTACCGTGTGTAGCCCGATGAGACCTGCCCTAGCACTACGAACACAATATGTTATCCCCGACGACTAGCACTAAGGACCGCGCTGAGATCTGCCTTCTGACGGGAGCCTGTCCCGTTAAACTCAGAGCTTTTCCAGCCGTGTCCGCTCTGCAGTGAGGGCTGAGTTTTAAGGCATGGTTGGACATGACTTTGAGCCTGAGGTTGCATTGCCTCAGCACCCAGTGGCAGCTAAATATTGCAGCTCTTGCTCGGGGTTATGACCCATGGTGGCATGGGACCCTGCTAGCACGAATGGAGGGAGGAAAGGGCTGAAGTCGTCACTCATCTGCTGTGGGAGGTGCCCGCTCAGTTGGCAAAGCCTCCGTCCCAGGGCCCACTGCCGGATGGAACGAAGCCCCACCGTTATTTGCTGTGGGAGTCAAGCGACTGTTATAGTTGCAGTTGCTATAATCACCTTGCGGCCCCCGGGCAGAGGAAACCTTGAAAAACCCCCGAGGTGGCTGTGGGAAATCAATTATGCTGAGCAAACAGGCGGGTAATTACAGTGGACTGTGGGTCTCAGAGGCACACCGATCCACAGCGGACATCAAGAGACTCCAGCATGGCTGAGAGCAAATGCAAGATGCTAGTTCCAGGCACATGGGGCCTCGGAAACAGGCTGAAGTTTCCATTATCGGCTGAAACGCAGCAGGTAATACTCGCCCGCTTTCTCTCAGGTGCCCTCTAAAAACATCTCTGACCACAGAGGCACACCACACTGTCAACTGCCTACCTCCCTGGGGCATTTCAGGGACCTAACAGCCCTACATCAACTAACTTAGCTATTCTTTGCAGCCCTCTTTTCCATAGCAGTCACATGCAAAAGAGATGCTCAAGCTCATGACAAAAGGCAAGTTATAACAATGCCAGGGACAGACTTATCCCAGGAGAAGGTCCCAGCTGGACCACTTCCCACTATTAGCAGGCAGAGCAAGACCAAGCCCTGCTGCTTGCCCCACTTGCTCCTAAAAGCCTCCTGCTGCATGGCAGAAGCAGGGGTCACACATACTTCCTAGAGCAACAGCCCCACAGGAACGTGGCCTGCCACTGATGCAGAACAGCCCCTGCCTTTGGCATGTCTCTGCAACCAGTCATTTTGTTTGAGCCGTGAGACACCTTTAAAGTGTGTGCCCACCTCAGGCCAAATTGCTCCCACATCTGCTGTGAGCCAGGAGGACGGACAATCTTCAAGTCATCCTTAAGGAAAAGACGTGGCCTTTCAGTTCCCCAGTCACTACAGAAATGCAGGTCAAATGCACCTGTCTGGGTTTGGGTCTGGGTCTCCGGCGCAGGAGACTCAGGAGCAGAAGGTGGAGCTGGCTTCTGCTTCATTGTGCCTGCTTAGCTGAAAACCAGGCTGGTCGTCAGGAAGCATGTGAAAATAAAGGTGAGAGCCTGTGAAACACGCTCTCCCCAGGGAGGAGGCTGCCTCATGCATATAGAGCAAGCTGGCGCGTACGATCTTGCATCAGATGCTGCCGGAAGATCAACGCAATGGGCAGAGTCTTCCCCTTCGAGGAGGCACTTACTTTGGCTTTGATGAGAGTGCACTGCAGAGAGCTGTTATCCTGGTCATACAGCAAGCTGAACTCCAGCGTTCCCAATGTGGCTAAGCAAAGAGAGGGGAAAAGAGATTGTGCTTTATTACCAGCCAAGCCAACACATCTCTTTCATCCACCCCGGCTAGCAATCGCAGCAGGACACTCTCTGCAACCCTTGCACCACGGGCAGAGCACCTTTCAGCAGAGGCGCGTGGATAATTCACCTGCTTTCACAGGCATGGTCTCACCACGCACCGTCCTCTGAAGACGGAGCTGACTTTGCAGGGGCGTCGGGCTGTGGGAAACCCGGGGGAGAGGCAGCAGCCAGCAGTTTGTGCCACCACAGCTGGGGGCAAAGTGACAATTCCAGCTCATAGGATTGCCTCCATGCCCGAGGGTTCGAAGTTGCAACCTGTGCTGGAATAAGACTGACACCTCCGTCCAGAGCTTTCTCAAGTCATAACCCCATTGAAATGCCTGCTCTGGGCTCAGCCTAAGGCCCATGAGTTGGTAGAAGGCAATGAAGTGATGGTCTATGACTGGGGAGACCCAAGCTTGAGCCCCTGCCTTGAAGCAATCTTAGCCATCCTGGACTTCTCTTATTCAGGCAGAGCAAAGGGACTGATTCTGACTCTCCAAAATCCCAGCCTATATCAATCCTGTTTTACCCTTGTCAAAAAGATTCCCACCCATGTGCTTGGCCAAATGTGTACAAACCTCCCCAGCATGTCCCTGCCACAACTTCTTTGGATAATGCCGGCTACAACACCTCTCCCAACAGGCAGCTCCACTCTTTTAGGCAGCCTGACCCTCCCGGAGGCCTCTGTGCCATGTTGCATCACATTAAAAAAACATATCCAGGCATCATGCTACAGCACCCAGGAGGGGTTAGATGAACAAGACCAAATGTTAAAGCAGATGCCTCAAACAAGCTTCCAATTTAAACTCAAAAGCAAGGACGCACACAAGGGACTAAGGCAGCTGAGGATGGTCTCCAGCAATCTGGTTTTCAAACTTGATTTAAGCCCGACTGAAATCAACGGGAGCTCGGCACTCGGGAAGTTTCCCGGCTCCAGCCACAGCCCTGCTCCCCACCCTTGCAAGCGCCGAGGTCAGCAGCACTTCTGTGCCTCCATCCTGACCCCGCCGTAGAGGTCCCATTCCCACCGTCCACCTTTGCTCCAAGGGTTCAAATCAAGTTGCATCAAGTTAAGTCTTCGGGCTCTTTCCTCACTGATGAATTATTCAGGGCAGAAAAGGCTGGAGTTTTGGTGGACAGTTTGTTATTTTAGGGGGGGGCAGCCAATGGAGTCACGCAATAGCCCAATTCCCACCCACCGATTACTTTATTTACCAGACATTTAAAGCACTTCGTGGACGGCTGGAACCCGACAGGAGCCGTCCAAAGGACAGCGTTTCTGGGCTTCTCGGCAAATAGGAAACGGTCACAACTGTACGGCAGCTGAAAGGCCTAAAACCATTCCCCGTGAGGGACGTTCACGGCCAGCCACAGACCACCAGGCTCCCACCGTGCCCCTTATCGAGCCATTCCTCCTGCCCCCCTGAATTAAGGGGCTCTGGGGGCGGCAGCAGGAGAGCAAGGAGAACGGCAATTAGGGATCAGCCCCAAAGCTTGCCCGACAGAAAAGAGCTGGGGTTGCACGCATGAGGCTACATACTAGCTTCATCCGAATCATAGCTGTTGGCTTCATCCTCTTCTTCATCCTGAGGCGGCTGTTGCTGACGGGCAGGGGTGGGCGGCATGGGCACGGCGGCTGCTTGTGGATACGCTGCCGGCTGGCGCGCAGTCCTCTCCTCCCTCGCCACGGCCCCCGGGTAACCACCTCCACCTCCTCTCTCGTCCCTGGCAGCACCTGCCGAGTAGCCAGGCTCGGCCTGAAGCGGACCCATCGACTGGCTCACTGTGTGGGAGGAAAGCAGCATTTGACAGAGGCCTGGAAAGCTCGGGGTGACAGAAGCCACCTCTTGTCATCATAATTCGCACACGACTGGCGTCCCTGAATAAAACCAGCCCCTCAAACCAATCACAAAGCCACCAGCGAAATGCCAGCGTGGGCACCCCCCACACACGTAGCCTCCCCACAGCAATAAATGCCGGGCTGCGACCCACGGCCGAGCACGCATGCGCCCCAGCATCACAGCACCGTCGGCAGCTGGAAGTCAACGGAGAAAACATCCAACGGGAGCAAAAAGCCTGGATCGTTCCTGTGCATTAGGGGAAGCCAAGGGACCTCTCGTCTCCCCAGGGCTATTCTGCTCTGCTCGATGCAGAAGGGTGCGCTGCTTTCATCAGGCACGTTCTGGATAACCCACGGCTCAGCTTCCTCTGCCCTGTATTTAAGCCTAAGGTGTTAGGGAGGCTATATTTCAATCAGGATTCCCCAGTGGCTAAGAATTCATGCAAGAAGAAAGCGGGGAAGTGCAGGTAGGAGACAGCTGACCCACTTCTCCTCTCCGATCTTGGCAGGGAGGTCCTGGGGGAAGACAGCAGCACCTTGGCAATGTGAATTGCTGGAGGAAACGGGCTTGAAATACTTGTGGGTAACACTCAGGCGTCCCAGCACGGCACGGCTGCCTGTGCCGGGAGGAGCAACAGAGCAGAGACATTCACTTCCATTTGAGCTTCGGTTTTCCTCCTCCCCTTAATGCTATGAGGGCCAAATTCTGCACGGGTGCAAATCGGCAGCTGCCCCGTAGGCATCACTCATGTCGCCGCTGATTTGCAGCAGAGCCAATGAAAGCAGAAGGTGGCCCTCAAAGAGGAAGAACGAAGCTTTAAATAAATCATACATGGGTGCGAAATAGCTCAGAAAGTGAGCCCGGCGGGCCCAGCCTGTCACTTAACTGCAACGCGGCCGTGCCATCCATCAGCCCGGCCGGGCAGAGAGAAAGAAACGGGAGCTGTGCAGGGAGATAAATCAGGGTGGTATGTGGCAGGCTGGCTAAACAGAGAGAGAGGGAGAGCTGCTCCCAGGGCTAGGTTTCGGCTCCCTTTTCCCAGCTGGTTATCTTGACGGGGAAGTCCGTTACCGTCTGAACGGGTCTTGCCTCGATGGAGGAAAAAGGCAGCTCCCAGTACGGTTGCACTGGACACACCAAAATGCCCGAGAGCAATGCTCTGCCGCTGGAGGCACCCCGCTTCCTGGGCAGGGCTAGGCTGGCATCCCCCGTCATCTCCCTGTCGCCTGCCTTTGAAACCTCTGGGAAGAGCAAGCACCTCTCAGGGTTAGCAGAGAGCGACCCCGAGCCAGGGCATCGCATCGCACAGACCCATTATGGTTCCTTACCTTGTCTTTCGGGAAATCTACCCCCGGGACCGGGGCCTTGTCTGCTGCCTGCCGGAGGAGCTGGGGGATAAAGAGTTATCAAGTTATCCCTCAGCAAGCAGGGAAGCCAAATGGGAACCCCCCGCCGCTGGCACACGTCCATTTTCATGCCCCCAGCGCGTGCCCCAAAGCGTACCTGGCTGGATGGCAGGGCTGGGACTGGCAGCCGGAGGAGGCGGCCTGGAGCCTTGAACTGAATTGGCCCGTTTCACACCTAAAAGGAGAAGAAACAATGAAGGGGAGCAGGGGCATCTCATTTTCCAACGGATCACCATGGAGCAAAGGGCCACTGAGAACGTGTAAAAGCTGGCAGCGGGAGAGCCACAACAGCTGTTCGGTAAGAGATAAAGATGCAAGTCACTCGGGGGGTGGGGGGAAAAGCCATGGTTGCGGTGGCTGGAAACAACCAGCCAACCGCTCAGCAGGTGTAAATCAGCGTGGCTCCATGAATTACCAGTGGAGGCTGCTGGATTTATGCCAGCCAGGGGTTGAAGCCCACCCATTCATTTCTGCAGAGGAGATGCATCAGCCTCTCTCCTCCGGTGCCACCGCTGCAAGAAGCGAGGGTCACCCCAACACCACACCTGGCCCAGAGATGCAGAAAGCAAATTCACACCTAAAAAGAACATTTCCTAAGAGGAGATTCCCCCCCCACCCCCCCAAGGGTGCCAGTAATACAGCTGGAGACACGCCGCAGGCAAAGTCTAGTAAGTAAAGCTTAACAATCCCCTGCTAGATCCCTGGGATCCCCACGTACAGGATTACTCCCATCACCAGAGCATCTCCGAGTGCATTGTGAAGGTGGTCCACCGCCGCTGGCAGCAGAAGGAGGCACGAAGCAGTTAACTGCTGCCCCACGTTTACAGCAGATTGCCCCAAATTCCCACCTGCTGCCGCATCAGTGGTGGAGTGATCAGAGGAAAGAGCCTGAGAGAAGACCGGGGCTGCATCGCTCCCTCGTGCAGCACGGTTCGGGGCAGGCCTAACCCAACACAGGAGATAACTAGGCAAGAGGAAAACTGCGTGAACACGCTGCGCCTTCGGTTTACCGGCAGTCACCCCCTCAAAGCCAAGGAGCAAAGTTATATAGTCTCCGGTCCAGGAGCCAGCCTGCGCCATGGCTCAGTCCTCCTGGGAAGCAGGAAGCCAAGGGAATCATACAGATCCATTGGCCAAGGGATTCATAATCTCAATCCATCCCCTGTGCTACTGAAAATACTCATCCAGCCCCAGCCTCCCTCCTGCAGCAAAATGACACCCATTCCAGTAGCCTCCCAGCCTCACGCAGCCACAGGAACAGGAGCCCTAACTTCGGGCCTAACTTGAAATGTGCCTTAAGAGGGAGGGTGAAGTAATTAAAGCCTCGTTATGCCTAGCCGCTGCAGGAAAACAAACCGTTCGCTGCTGGACGGCGGCACACCGGGGAGAAGAGCGGCTTCAGCTCAGGGCTGTGCAGAAGATAGAAGAATAACAGCCTTCGCTTGGAAAGGAGGGAAACTGGGTAAGCTATAATTAGAAGAAAGGGAATAAAGACGGAAACAGATATATGGGGCATCGGTGTGCGTGGGATGAACTGACAAGGAAACAAACTGATTAGGAGCCTTGTTAAAAGTTATTAAGTCTCTCCCTCCCCTCCTCCAACGCCCACTGCCAGGAAGGTTTCCATTTATCCCGCAGCCTGGCAGGAGGCAGAGCTCCTTTCTCCCGCAGACACCTCCACGCTTCTGGGTCACCTCTGAGCACGAAACCAGCCCGGCCACGCGACACACAGGTCAGCGCCTGCTTCCTCCTCGCCTCCGAGAATAGGGAGGTCAGGAAGTGCTGAGAGCTTGAAGCCCCCCCACGGGTTCGGGAAAACGGGAGCTGTGGGCATCTCAGCACTGTCGACATGAAACGCAAAAGGTTTGCAAAGACCCCTAGCACCAGAGGCAAAAGCTCAGCCAGGCTTCTGCGCTGTTATATTTATAGGTGAGAAAACAAGCTCCCGTGTCCGGTGCACAGCTGGAGTCGGCTTGCCTGGGATGTGAAAAGCAGGCGCTCTCCTTTGTCGCTGGCGGAGATGAGCTGTGCTACATAAAACGGGCTGCCGTGGCAGGAGGCTGAGGCTCGTTTGGACCTGCCGTCTGGTGGAAAAGCAGGCTGCCGGGAACGATAAGCGTTCAGCTGCTCGCCAGCCCCAGCCTGCAATCAGTCCCTTTCCAGGCACATACAGGCTCCGTGTCAACATGTACGACGTACCGAGAGCCGTCTCAACCGAGCATGCAAGCTAGCAGAACAAGTGCTGCTAGCACTGGTGTACCCATGGGAAGTCAGAGATGCAGACTACCGAGCTAGGCAAACCCTGGGGCTGCTCCCATCTGATCGCCCCCGCGCCCTTCTGTTTTCCAGCCTGGTTATGATCTTCGCTGCAAATGGAGAGGCAGCGTGTGGAAGGGAGGACTTTCTCGACAACAAATAGTCTCCCCCACTAGCTCCCTCTGCTCCCATTATAACGGTGAGCAGGTCCTGATTAATACCCGTGCTTTCCATTTTAGGCAAGAATCCATTGTTCCCCGTTTCTTTTAACCTCTAGGTAAGAGATGCATGATCCCCAACCAAAAGCACTCTTCAGGTCACGATCAAGGGCAGCGCGGGGGTGTGATGTGAATCACACGGGGCACTGTGTCCTCACCCTGACTGGAAGACTATAACAGGAAAGCCTCCCTGTTTGGGGAAGCATTTAAGCACTTGCATGGTCACACTCGATGCAAGACATTTTATGCCATATTCACCTACTCCCTGGGGGCAAAGGGTACATGCACGCAGGTGTGATCTGGACAATCTTGCCCAGGTCTCCCGAGGCAGTCCCTGTAGTCTGTGGCTCAGTAAGACAATGAACTGCCAGTAGACTGCTGTACCTTATGGTCAGTAAGGGCTGGAGTACCTGTGGGAAGTGTGGGTGTGATAAGTGAGACCCTTGTACAGCACACTGAGGATGCCTTGGTGCAGGATGGTTTTTCACATGGGCAGACCACCACCAGACCATGCTGCTAGAGGGACGAACAGGGAAAGCGCAGCTTGGTGGCTTGCTGGCTCCTGCCTGGCCTGCAGACCGATCCACACCCTTCAAATCCAGCTGCTGCAACTTTGGCTGCTCCAGACGCGACTGAGAGCTTCGGCTGCATTGGCACCAGCCACGGGGAGGACATGACTGGCACCTCCATCCACGGGCTATTAAATGTTCCTTTCCTATACAAGGAATTACCGAGGACTTGGATATTCTCCAGTGGTGTGTGGCTTAGCAAAATAAATCTGCAAAGCTCAGCTCTCAGCTGAAAGGCAGCCTCTGAAGCTGCTTTCCAGCCTACAAAGCCACCTACAGAGGACTCTGTCCTCAACAAGCTCAGGCATAAGCTGTCCGTCATCAGGTTTTAGTGGAACCGCTGACGACGGCATGGGGCACATTCAGGTTTCGTGGAGCATCACCCGGCAGAATCAGTGCCGCGGCCTCGATAAAGGGAGCTCTGCAATCACCCTGTGCAGAGGTCTGGAGCTGCCTCAGCTCGTTATGGTTGCAAACGAGGAACCTTCTGAAGCCACATGTCTGGTGCATCATGGGCTGTCACTGGGGTGCGAAACCAGGCCATTCAGTAACACCAGGGCAGAGCTCCAATACTTGAGCCAAATTAGCACCTCCCATAAGCTGGTCCAGCAACCCGGGCACTAGAGTGGACTGGGACATACACAAACACGTGTGCACACCTACCTGCACACCCACACACACACAACCTCGACTCTCCATTGCTTCCTCTCACCTCCGGGGCTCCGGCTGACCTCGCTGTCCGCAGAGTACTCCCAGCGGTCAGGCTCTCCGCCGGCATACTCGCCACCACTGGGGCCCATTCTGGCCTCGGATGGCTTACGGCTCAAAGGGGGGTAGCTCCCTCTCCCAGGAGCGGCCGCCACCACTTCGCCACCTGGAAGAACAGCAACGAGCCATGACAGTGAGAGGCACTCGTCTCTGCCCTGTTTCTAACCCACCCCCTGCTCCGTTATCGCCATCGGCAGTGAAAGGAGCCCACTGGAAGTCATCCAGCTTGGGGGTCTTATATTTTTATTCCCCATTCTGATGATGGTTAGGAAGCCATCACGGTGTTGGGGAATGGCAGCTTCCAGCCTCATCCACAAGCACAGGATGTCCTGACAAGCGCAGGAGTAATGGAAACCAGCCGAGGGAATGGGGCAGCAATGGGCTATCACAGAAAAGACCACAGAAATGAAGCGCCAAGCCCACTGCAGGTACCCCCGGTTCAATGTCACCCAGCTCTACAGCAACATCTGCTTATTTGTTTCCTGGAGCCATGAAGCCCACGCAGCCAGCCAAGAAAGCAGGCAGCTGTTAGCAGCTGGCACAGCGAAGGCGGCCGGTGGAGACGGTACCTCGGAGGAGCGGGATGACATATGACTCATCCCCTCTCACAGGAGGGTGAAAGCCAACGGCAGGAGATCCATGCAACCCAGCTGGCTTCAGTGATGAGATCCAAGCAGATGGCCTTGCCATGTGTCTCAAGCCTAACCATGTCGTTAGACACATCCGGAGAGAAGCAACTTCTTAACAGACCCTCGCTCCACTTGCCGCTGTCCCCAGAGCTGGCTGTCTTCCCAGGCGAAGCGCTGCTTTCCCTTGTCTTCACCTGCCATTAGCTTCACTCCATGCCAGAGGTCTTAAATAGGATTCGGTATTTTGAAATGGCCAGGACAGGTGACATCAGAAAGGGCCCAGTGGGCACCCAATGAGTTATGGGTTAATCTTATTGGAGATGATCGGAAGAGCGGAGGAGTACGCCTTTGAAGGCAGCAGGCTGGTGCCCACACTGAGTTCTCTGTTTCTGGGCTCCTCTCTTGTTCACTTTCTAAGCGGTGCCCCTAAAGAAAGGGGGGCTGACTGCCTCACCAATATCTGGGGCACTTTTTTTGCACAAGTCACAAAGATGCTGGTGACAACGTGCAGCAACATCGCCACAAGAAACCTACCACAGCAACAAGCCCGACGCTCAAAGAATGGGAGGCTGCACCCATATAACACACGAGACTGGCTATAACACCAGTGCACGGGTTAGCAAACTCAGGCCTGCTGCCGATACTGGCCTGGGCTTCAGGTACCTCTAGGTCAGTACCCAGGGGATTCAAACAGGCAGTGAAAGAACACCTCCAAAAGGTACAGGGGAGAGAGCATCAGAGCAAGAGTCAGCCCTTAGCAGAGTCACCCAAATTCATACCACTTGGTACATGACCAGCTGCACATCCCAGTCCACCTGGATGCAGGAATCACTTTGCACAATGGATCTTACCCAGGATCCAGAGGGAACAAACTAATGGGAAAAGGGAATGAAAGAACCAATAGGAAGTAGAGAGAAATACACCACGTCAGCAAGGAAATGGGGAAGCAAAGACAGGAAACCATAAGTCTTAGGGTCTATAATGTGCATCAGACCCTGAACAGAATTACAACCTGACTATCTGCAATAAGGAGGCGCAACATGTTTTTTCTATCACCTTCCATTTAAGGAGGGGACCACAATCACTGTCTCTGCCTTTTGCTGCCATTCATCTGGTGCCGGTGGTTTGAGTAGATAAATTACAGCCCCACTTGTTGGCATCCCGGTATCTTCTTGTTGATAAATTGCAACACGCAGCTGTAATGCAAAAGGGCTGAGCTCTTACCTGGCTCCTGCCGGAGATGCCAGGTATAAATCTTTCGTAGGACATAAATGGTGTGTTTACCCTTGGATGAATTGTCAGGGTCACCTCGCACAAGGAGACGGTTTAGCAACAGATAGGGGCTGCTTTGTAAATGCAGAGGTACTTATTGTGGGGAAAAATGTGCCTCACACAGCGGGAGTCTTGTCACTCAAGAATAGCAGCCTGATAAATGATATACAGAGGCCAGCCTTGGGAAAATCATTGGCATACTAAGAGCATGCTGATAGCCAGAAACAGCCGGGTAGAAAGGTGATAAATGGCCACATAGTCACGGTGCAGCTGACGGTTTAATAAAATAAGGGTGTTTAAGACGCTGTCTCCACTGGAAGGGAAAAGGAACAAGTTGCAGCCATATTTGAACAGGGTCAATGTCTGAGCCAACCATTCCCATGTCTTTTTTGGTCCAAAAGGCCACCGTCAACCCTCAAAGTTTCTTGTGCATCACCGTGCACCTTTATCATCAAACTTTTGAAAGGGGGGGACTTTATGCAATGTGCAAACCACTTCCCATGGTCTCACAGACCATGGATTGGGAGCCCCTGGACTAGGGGACTACATAGATGGTCTCCCCAACTACTGTGCATGGTGAAGGACACCATTACAGAGCTTAACGGTGCTTCATCAGCGGCAGGCTTGGTTTTGATTTAAGCCAACCAGCCCCAACGCCATGTCATTCCTGTGGGAGTAGAGGTGCTTGTTGCCCTTGTAAGTAAGCCAAAGTGTAAGCTGGAGCCTCTCTTAAATGCTCACCTACAACCCCCAAGGTCTTGTCTTCCCTGCTCTTCCAAAAGGGAGACAATGGTGACCTGGCTCGTGTCTGCCTCCAAGAAGTGGGACGAAACCAGGCCCTGCTGACATCGGAAGCGTCCTGAACCATCAAGCCCGTGGCCAGCCACATCAGCAAAGCCCAGCTGGGGGTCAGCAAGTGAGAGCTAATGAACCAGTCCCCTCTGCGATGCTCCTGGGGTCACCCCAGGTGCCGGCTGTCATGCTCCTCTGCCCTTCCATTTAGAGAAGCTTTAATAAGCTTCTCTGAATGCTTATTAACATAACAATGCTTATTGTTCAGCACCAATAAAACCCCAAGCCCAAGATAGCTAAATATTCACTGCTGACAGGACCTCCTCATGCCCCAGAGGATGCTCTCTGGTGCATCACTGTGCCACGCTCCCTGGGATAGTCCTTGCTCCCAGGTTTACCTGCTTCTGGTCTTTGTCTCATCCCCTTCCTTCCTCTGTAGGCAGCCGGGCTCTCCTCTTCTGAACTGTAGCCACGCTCAGCATCGTGGCTGGGCTCCCGGGCTTTCACTAGAAACCAACACAAGGAAACTCAAATTAAAAAGACTCAGCCTGGTCTTGGTGCAAAGGCAGCAGTCACGGTACCCCAAGCAACAGGCAATCCTCATGCAATTAAAAGGCTAGACTGCATGCATACTGCTGCACAATACTGGGTGGGATCTGAATGGCTCAGCTGCAGGTCCAAAGCCCTGTACAGCCAATTGCTTTAGCTTATGTATTCGGGGAGCCTGTGAATTCGTGGCAGGAGCGTCTGAGTTCTGCCCTGCTACCACTGCGGGATCCCGAGCTATCGCTGTGTGCCACGCAGGAACGACTGCAAAGTCCCGGGGAGCGGTGGATTTGTTGCGGGGTGATATGTGCCTTCAGAAATGAAGCCTGGTTTCAGTAACCAATAAACCAAGCCTCCCCAGCTACTGAAAGCTATTTGACAGCTCCGTTATATTTGGCACCACAAATTCTGGCTCGGCGATACAAGAAGGGAGGGAAGATGGAGGGGGCAGTAACGGACCCAGCGACAAACCTGGCTTCCTGCCTGTTGCTCTCTTCTCCTCTGAGCCGCCTGTGGGGGAAGGGAAAAGGTGAGCGTTTGCAGCAATAGGGTGGTACGGGCTCTGCTCTTGCGCGGGTGGCCAAAGGCAGGGAGCAGCTCTCGGCCGGCTGGAGCCGTGCTGATGAGTTACCATCTGCCGCTCTGCAGCCGCAGCCACTAGCCAGCTAATCATCATCCTGACAGCCTCAATCATGAGGGATGGATCTGGCGATGATGTGGGTGTCAGGTAATCCTACAAGGTGCAAGCAGTGATTCAGATATGCAAAAGGGGGCTGTTATTCCAACTGCAAGTCTTCTTGAAATGGCCATGACAGCAGCCAGCCGGGAAATGGAGCTGAGGACTTTTCTCACGGCCCCCCAGCAAGGAGGGGAGCGCAGTGTGATGTGGAGCAAGGCCAGAAGGAGCCGGGATGCAGCAGGCTCAAGGAACGGTTTCACCCCCTACCTGCCCCTAGGCCAGGAGGCTGGGGCTATTTGATGTATGGCCCGTGAGAGGTTAAAACTCACCGCAAACCAGTACAGAGGAGTCGTGTGAATACCACCACGGCTTTTCAAGCAACTCCAGCTAGCACCGGCAAAGCATGTTTCACCATCAAAGTATTATAGTCCTTCATCTACCCAAGCCATAGGCTTAGTTAAACCCTCTTTCAGCAGCTGGAGAAAATGAAGGGTAACTGTCCGTACCAGTAATCAGAGGAGTTTGAACCCAAAACTCCCACATTAGGGAGATAAGCCTTTCACACCTTCAGCTGGTACCTGTGTTAAGCTCATATCTTCTCTGTGGACCAGCCAACACTGGGGGCAATTACATGCCAGTGCTTGGAGGTATTATCTTAAGTGTCCTCCCAAAGCCATGGAGGGAAGCAGCCCTCCAAGCCTGTGGCCTGACCTCTTCTTCCCTAGGGAATGGCATTCACCCACTGCAAACTCACCCTCTTTAATAACACAAATCAAATAACCTGAAAACACAGTGAAGAGCATGTGAATCCACATGAGGAAATAACACCTCCAGAACCAATTTGGCTCGACTCGTTAAATTACAGCATTTCAACCGAGGAACGTACGGGAGGTGGGAGCACACCAGAATAGCTGAACTCCTGCAAGGTGGGTGAGCGCAAAGAAATCCTGCGATGCGACAGGCTTCCCACAAGTAAATTACAGGCCTAGCCGGTGGCACTGGATAAGAAAAACGGCAAAAGAAAGCACTCTGCCTCTTCATGTTGGTAATTGCTTTATGATGATGGAGTCTAATGGCCTGTGTTATGCAAGAAGACGACTAAAAGATTATAGGGATGCTCCAGAAATCTAGCACTCTTGTGACATAAGTTCAGTCCAAAACCCCCCAATCAAACTTCTCCCAGACTTTAGGACTTGAGATCCAGACCTGAATTTTGAAGCCCTGACCCAATCTGAGCCATCGCTGTGGATGCAATCCCAACATCTCCCCAGCACTCAATAGTGCCATGAGTCAACAGCCTCTTTAGTCCACAGCAAGGCCCAGCCAGGCTCTGCGAGGGGCTCCTGGGCCCAAAACAGCACATTTGCAATTTGCCAATTCCTGCTGGGAGCAGGTTTCCAGGCAGGTATTGTCCCCCACAGCCTTGCAAACAGCATGAAAGAGCAGCCATGCATGACATTAACCCTCTTACCATAGGAGTCCTGCTCAGTGGGGAGCCCGGCGTCCGCAGGACCTGCAAAACACAAACAAGTAGCAATGAGCAGAGGGGAAATTTCTACCGACACAGCCAGAGGATCGGTGGCAGGCACCCTACTGCACCCCTCCCTGCCTAGTGCTGCAGGAGCACCTCCTTCAGTCAGTTTGGGACATGAGTAAAGGTCCATCGTCCCACTCTCTGGGACCAGGCGTATGGCAGCACCGTCTGCCGCTTGCAGGGAGTCAATATGTCACAGATCCTGCAGCAATATGGGCTTGATGGGCAGAGGAGCTGAGGTTGGAGAAGCTGACCCTACTATTCTGGGAGTCTGCAAGGCTTTCTGCACCTAGCCAAGACCAGAGTAGGTGTGGAAACCAGTGAAACCTTGTCTCCACTATGTGAAGAAATATCCCACGGGTTCAGGCTACAAGTGAAAACATGCTGCTGAGGTCCTGGGAGAGCCTATCCCCAGGGGTCACCCCTTTGCTGCGCCTCCCCGTGATGAGGGTTGCAGCTCCAGAGCAAGCCTCTGCTCCCAGGTCTTCATTTTCACGCGCTGGACTCCAGCAGAAATCTTCAGCCTCAGGGAGATTTCTGCACTTAAATGAGCAGACGCTTTTGAATGCATGATGGTGGGCAGAAGGAATCGCTTTCCCATATCCTTCCTGAAAAGCCCATCACCAAAATGGAAACAAAACCTAGTGTGGCCTCCTGAGACCGCGCGCCAGACAGCTGGCTTGCTGCAGGCATGCTCCGACAGCCCATTGATCCCCTCCGTCTAGATGGTTTCGCTGGGGTTTCTTTTTCTGTAACTGCTGCCATGCCAAATTGCTCACGATAATTCACCTTCCCTGGGCACCTCCCAGACGTTCCCAGTAGAAGGGCTGGGTGTCGAGGGGGAGAGGGTTACTGCTGCAACACCCCCCAAAGAAGGAAAAGCTGTGGGCGGATAAGGAGACATAACCTACAATGGCAACGGGCCCGTGCTCTTCCTGCCGGGCCTGTTCACGGGGGGCTGGATGCTACAAATCACCATACTGTCCTGCCAGTGTTGGCCCAGGCCTCTCCCAACTTAGAGGGACTGGAGTCAAGATGGGAGGATATGAACCCAGCCCCTACCTCGGCTCTGCGTGCGAGAGTACAGCTTCGGGTCCTGAGCGGACGGCTCAGACGAGGCCAGCTCGCTAGGAGCTTGCGGCGGCTTGCTCTTGCTGACGGGCATCGGCTGCGGCAGCACCTGCTTTGGCAAGCCCTTGAAGAACCAAGCCCCAGAGCGCTTCCACACCTGGGGAAGAAGAGGCAGATGGCAATGAGGCACCCTCAGGAGGACGGCACTTTCTTCTTTCTCTCCCTGAAATGAGGTTGCAAATAGCCATCCCTATGAAAAGGTTCATCAGCTCTCTGCCTGGGCTTGGGGCCTGGTTTCTGCTCCCACTGGTGATGAGTGGAGCTTCTGCATAATCAGCCTTGGCGTGGAGTTGACTCTCTGACCTGTTCACGTTGTGGCTTCTTGCTCTGAACTCATTCTCCAATTCTTCAGCATAGCCGGCCCCCTTCCCCCACGCCTTTCCAGCCCCGACACCCAACCCACCCACATGGACCTCGCCCCACTGTGAGCTAGGATACATCGCCTCCACCAAATGCTGCCCAAGAAATAACTGGCTCCTTTTACTCCAGATGTCACCAAACTCTCCCCATAAGTCCAGCCAGACTCCTTCTTAGCTCTCCCTTTAAACAAGCATCTTGCTACACAGCACATACAATCCTCCGCTCTTGACTACAGCCTGATATGAAAGGAAATATCTCTGAATGACCAATTCAATTGTAACCCATGGTACCAAGGCAAAACAAGCATTTATGGGGCTGGCAGCTATGAACTATTCTACAGGACAGGAGGATATATTCTTTTCCACAGTTATAACAAGAAAAGAGGCTATGTTTCTTAGGGAGAGGGGGATCTAGTAGTTGTTTCCCATTAAAAAAAAAAGGCTGGCCCTATTCGTACAGGGAAGGTCCTGTCTGCTGGTAGCAATTCCCCTTCTGACTGGAGTTTGCCCACAGAATTAAGGCAGGATACGGGATAGAGTGATAAAACCTACTCCACCCTCTGCATTAAATGGCTGGGGGGGAAAGCTGGCCCTATCTCTAAGGGCCCAGCCACATATTCAAATTGAAGCTGGACAAAAACCAGCTATAAAGTTTTTGCACATTTTCAAGCACGAACCTGGTGCCTGTTTGGCTCTTTTTATAGCTGGATGGCCATTTTTATGGAGCAATAATTACTTTGCACCTGTGGCTGGTCAAAAACGATAGCACAATTAACCATTTAAGTGCATGATAATTACTTCGCACATGTGGCCAGTCTTACTTTGCAAGCGTGGCTGGTCTAAACGCCTTACACAATTAACCAGTGAATGGCGTAATATATGTAATGTATGGCAAGGGCCTCTATCTGCAGCCTGCTGGGAGGCCTGGGGCAATCTACTCAGGATGAATGTTTTAAGAGCCCAGCTCCAGCACGGCAGTACCCTGTCTTACCTTCTTGAAGGCTAATGGCAAAATATGCTTAAAGCAATGACGTTGACTTCAAGCCCCTGTTGACTCAGGACTCGCGGAGCAGCCCAGCACCAGGGAATCCCAGCCACGGGAGATAACGCATGAAGTGCCGCAGCAGCAACCCAGGAGCTACACCAGCCGGGGAAAAATCACTAACCTCCCTCTGCTCGCTGCAGATCTTGCACAGCCAAATCGAATGAGGGCGACTGTTGGTCGTCTCAATCCCACACTTGGTGCAGACGTTCTGGGAAGGAAACAGAGCACATGCCCACAGCATAGGAGGATGGTGACTCACTGCAGCAAGTCGGGCACCACCGGGGATGTCTCGTCCAGAATAGCTACCTCTTGCTGTAGCTCCGCAAAACTCGCCTGCACTCACCCCTAAAACTGCACCTAAATCGGATCTAAAAGGACCCTCCCAAGCACCAACATAAATGATCCAGGGGAAGTCGGATTTAAGCCTGGACTGCTGCCGCCATTTTTATTTGACTGAAATAAGGCATGACCATGATTGCAAAGCAGGACTGCTTGCTGAGCATTTATTCTGCTACATTGAAATGCAACGAGTCGGACTGAAGAGAGACATCGCTTTCGATTTAACTAGGGGTTCAATAATTGCACCAAACCCAGCATGTTCCAAGTGGCTTTCTGAGCTCTAGTGAATCCTCACAAAGCTTTGTGGAGGTGGGTGCATTTTATTACCCTCCCAATGCAGACGGGAACCCTGAGACCCTAAAGACAAGGCGCAGACTTTCAAAGCTGGCAAGAGGCGTTAGATGCGCTTCCTCTGCCAAAACTAGTGGGAGGTCGTGTCTAAATCCCCTAACTGCCTTTAAGAGTCTCCACCTCAAGAGTTAGCTCAAGGCAATACAGGTCAATAGAGCCTAAGTGAGTTGGTCCCACGGGGCGACCAAAGGCTGCCCCATCGGTATAACCCGACATCCCCCAATTCTGCCTAGAACGTGTCTTACCTTCTTGCAGTCTTCGCACACCACGCAAGCGGACCCCAGGAGACCCAGCTGTTCCCCGCACAGGATGCAGCGACTCACCCCGTCCCCCGCCACGCTCCTGCGCATGTCTTCCAAGCGGTTCATAAGGCGCCTGCACATAGATCGACACGACACGGGGTCACAAGAGCACTGTCATGGCACGTCAGCTCTTGGGACAACGGTGTGAGCCAGCCCAGCTCCCTGGGACACAGAGCACAGGCAGACACTGCTGCCCTCGAGTGCAGCTATTCTGTGTCTTTGGGGATGCCGTAGCAGTGAGGAACACAACAAACCCCCTTTCCTTTGCTCAGGGGCCAGGCACACAGGCCCTTCTCCTTGATCAGGTCCTCCCCAGAGGCCGTACCTCCATCCAACAAGGAATCTGTTAGGAGGGCGAAGCAATAGACACAAGTGAAAGAAGACAGGGAAATGGATGGAGTAAACCCAGAATACGGATGCATTCACAGCTTCTGCAAGGATGATCCTTGTGAGGTGACGAAGGTTTCTTCTCCATTTCACCAGCCCTGAAATACCAGGACAGCAGGGGTTTTACAGAAACAGTCTTGGACATAACATGCTTATATGTGCAAGCATCCTTATGCCCCAAGACCTTTGCCTGGCAAACGCTTGACTGAGCACTTGCATCCAGCCTTACCAAAAGGCAGCAGCACGGGGCATGAATAGCACCAACAAGTGCTACTACTGGCATAGGACAACCCCCCCGACACTCAGGGCTGCGGAAAAGGGAATCTAACACAAAAGCACAATTAGTTTTTGCACAACGTGATGGGACGTGTCAAATCTGGCGAGAACGGCAGCGTAACCTGGTGAGGCTCCATTGGCCTCCATGGAGCGAGACCAAATCTGGTCCAGTTTATAGAAAACCATCCAACAGATCGTCACTCCAAAAGATAATTACTTCTTTACTTTCTAATTAACACCTAAAGAAAATGCGTCACCTCTCACTATCTTTTCATCTGACTGTCTGGAGAAAAATACAGCTGTGGCATTGTGAACATCTGGAGAGCGCACGGGTGTTTGCAGCCCATTCATCCAATAATGCTGCTCAGAGTGATTAGCCCGGCTAGTCAGCATCGATAAACCTGGATAAGCCCCTGGATACAGGGCTACCGCGTTCCCAGATGCACCCGACTTTTTCCATCATGCAGCATGCAGTTATGCCAGATAAAAATCAAATCTAGTTGATTCCAATACCGTATGGGAGAATGAATTTCAACTTGGCATCGAAATGAAATATATTATTAACTATACATATATTAAATACCATATTAGCTATAGACTGAATTTAATATTTTAAAGCTCAAACTCAATGAATCTGAATGATACCATCAACATGAAATGAAACCCGTCTCCAACAACAGAACAAAATGTTTCAATTTCTTCCCATCAAACAAACAAGAAAAAAAGAGACGCAAAAATTCACTAACATCAGCACATTTCCACACAATAGATTCATTTCAGCGAAACTCCACTTTCTAATGGCAAGTTGTTCTGTCAAGAGCTTCTAAAAGTGTTGCAGGATGAAAACCTCGGTGTCCTTTGGGGACGAGATTTCATACATCAGTCTCTTCTCTCGTTTCCTAAGCCAAAACACAGCATTTAACTCTAGTGCAATGGTGGCGTTTTTTAAGTGAGATGCAAAAAAAAGAACAGACCCACCGGAGAACACAACTGTGCGAGCACATCTGCCAACCGCGCAGGTTAAAAGCCACGACTAGTAACTGCCAAAACAACCACAGCCGTGAAAACAGCTTGCACACTCGGCAAGGGTGAAGCAACCTGTCTGCAAAGGGAGCGGTGCTGTGCCAGGAACCGCTTCAAACCCAGTGCTTTAAAATAGCGGGAGCAAAAAAACATTATTTATCCCCTTCAAAAGGAGGAGGGGAAAAGGGGAAAGAGACGTCCGTACTGGAGAGGACGTGAGACAACCAAGCCCACGCTTGGGGGCCTGCTGGAGTGTGACCTAAATCTGACAAGGCAGCTAAAAGAGCAGACATTTAAAAAAAAAGACATGTAAAAGATATTTTCCTTCACGTCTTATGACAGATTCAAATCCAAGTCAGTTGTACGGCTGGCACCTGAGGATCCTTCAGAAGCAGTCCATCAGCCCTATGCATCCAAGGCAGGCCTGTCCCACTTCTCAGTGGCCGGGATCACGGATATGTCTGATGCAGCACACCGCACGTCCCCCCCGTTGCACCACTTGCAACTGGGATGGGAAGGGGAAGGGAAGCTGGAGGGAGCAGGAGCCGGGAGCAGCAGTGGGGAGAAGCCTGCGGGCGAGAGCCCAGGGGCTGCACTGTAACCCCTGCATGCTGCCCATGGGCCACTGGCAGGAGAGCCCCGATATTAGGCAAACTCTGGGGAGACCTTTGCCTACTATGCTTCTGGATTTCATGCCTACACCATGGGTTGCTCACCTCATGAAGCCAAGAACCCCTCGCAGGCATTTTCTGTGTGCTACAGAGAGAAATGCTAGGCCTCTATTTTATACAGATGCTGAGAAAAGGAATAGCCCTTGACTGTGCAGCTAGAGATAGACAATATGCCGCATGGACGACACCATTTTATTACAGTTCCTGAGTGGCTGATTGGACACCCACTGAGGTCAGCAGGAACCTCTCCCTTCCCTTCAGTCAGGCACAAAATGCAGGGCTGGGACCAAGTCGAATGCAGCCACGCATTCAGGTGTTAGAAACAGCTGGGCGAAACATCCCAGAGGCGCTGAAGTCAAAAGCAGAATCCCCATTCAACACTGGGGAGTCTGGATCGAGCACCCTGGGTTTTTTCTGTGCTTACAATTTTCTGGTTGGAGCTGGTGGGCCTGACACTCCCTCCTCCGCCCTTCCCATGCAAACTATTTTCTCTGCGAGGCCTTTATTTCTAAAGGAGGCTTTTATTATACCACTTGCCTTTCAGAAGCAAAATCCAGAGGACAATCCTTAATGCCCTACAGACCTCCAAAGACATCAACGGTCTACCCTGCTTCTCATTCTAGTCTGTGTAGCCACCTTCACGTGGTACTACGGGCAGGTTAATTAGCTCTGCCTCTTAGCACCGCTACTTAGCATGGCTACGTTCAGTTTTCCAATATTACTGTCATACCAACTGAATACAGCTGTGCTCCTTCTGGCGCTGCATTGTAGCCCCTTCTGGACCTAGCATGTGAGTATATTGTAGATGACCCATGCAGGACTCCTTCCGAAGTAATAAAGAGGCTAGTTGGCCTTTGGATGCAGGTCAGACATCTCAGTATGCACAACTCACACCGGTACAATTAAAACTCAGAGGAAGAAGAAGATGCTAAGGCTGTCATTAATTTCCATGGGCACCAGATCATGCCCTAACTACTCAGCTCAGATCAAAAACTATTCTGCCTGTGTTTCTGGAAACAGCAAGTTGGCTCTGCCTAAAACCTACCTCAATTAAATGAAATTTTCCATGGCAATTCCTACCCAATCAGGCAGCAGCATCCCTGTAAACTCACTTTGCAGGACACTGGAGCGCATAATGAAATTGTGGCAAGCGAATGAAAAAAACAGATAATCCAGGAATCTCAGTGTTTAACATGTGTGGTCCTAGCATTCTTTTGCCGATTATGATAAGCACCATATATCTTTGTTTAAGCGGTTAAGTTTCATCATTCTACCGCGTGGTTTATTCATGGCTATTTTATTAAATCTAGTACTTCCCGCAGGGAAAGCATGCTGTAGTTAACAACCATGCCATCCCTCCTGAAATACACACCTGCTGTTTTGTGGGGTTGAATGGAGAAGCCTTTGCTAGGAGCAAACTCTTTGGCAAGACCAGTATTTTCATAGCAAAGCCGAGTGCAAGGACATATTTTTGCATCTTCTGATGCCAAGATAGCTAGGCTCAGAAATGGGCCCACTTCCACGGAGAAAATCTGCATGCCCAAGCAAACCTTATTGTGGCAGCTTCAAAGAAACTGCAAAAGAAAGCAAAAATCCTTTCATTCCAAGTAATGTCTTTTTTGGCTGCGAACCTTCATTTCTCACGGGTGACTTCTTAACAAAGAATATAGACTATTTTGTTAATAGTGTAAAAACTATAATGCGCGTGCAGAGACACAAATGAGATGACTTTAAGAAGAGAAGCATCCATCTTATTGCAATATTGATTGTATAATAAACTTGGCTCATTCCTTATCCACAGAATATAAGGTTGCAGCAGGGTTTGTAATGCCACGAGCTCTCCCTGCACCTGTGCATGCACGGTTATTCCCCTGCCTTCCAAAGGAGGCAATTATACTCAGGCCCAGGGCCCAGCCCAAATCCTCAACCAGGCTAGCAGCACTTACAGATCCCAAGTCCAAAACGGTGCATAAATATGAACTAATCACAGCCAGATACAGAACACAGGTGGATTTGATTAATGCAGCAGGGGCTCTGCACCTTATCTCAGCCCTCAATCCCTTTGGAGTAACTGGAGATGATCAAAGAAAGACATCGCACTAGAAAACCAGATCCTGTTCTGCTTTATTGCCCCTTCACTGGGGAAAAATGATTTGCAGAGGCATGTGAGAGTCCCTAACACCTGCATTTCCAGGAAACACAGAAAATCCACTCTCACATCTCCTCCACAATCACTCCTCAAGGACTCCCCGTGAAGTCCTTTGATTAAACCATCTTGTTCCTCTTGCCTTAGCTGTCCCTGCCTCGCAGGCTGCCCACCCCCCCGCCCCACGCAACACCGCCTGCCCGAGGGACCTGTCACAACAAATCCTCCACGCCGGCACTTACCGGTCCTTGTGCTGCTTTGCCCTTATCTTCTGCCTCCGTTTACTTACACACCTCATTTTCATTGCTGCGCTTTGTGAGGCTGTTGTAAGAAAGACGTGCTATAATTAAACTGCAATAGATTGCTTTTGATTGCTTTTGACACCTGGGGAAAAGGCTTTGTTGACTGTCAAGTCATGCCCCGCTCCATTATGTCTACCAACTTTAGGCCAGAGCTACGTAAGAGTGCAAACCGGCTTAACGAGCTGCACTAATTCCACTGGAGTGGTGGGATTTTGCATGCAGATTCTCTTGCATTGGTTTAAGCCTGGGGTGACCTCTTTTTAGATTGGGTTATCTGTGCTCTGGGTTTTTGGCTATCTGCCTGGCACGGATATACTCCTGAGAGAAAGGATGGCTCGGCGATTAAGGAACTGGCTCCACCATAGACTTTCTGCATGACTGTGGGCAAGTCAGATAGCCGGAGGTAATGGCACCGCCCTGTTTCATAGGGATGCTGAGTGGACACACACAATATGGACCATGAGGCCCATACTGTTGAGGGCCCTGCAAGTACCACAGACAGATAAAAAAAGGACATATTATCCCCATGAGAAGGCTTGGACTATCATCTCTACTGAAGGATCAACCAAACTGGTCCAGAGACACTCCCATCCACACCAGTCCATGAAAGCAAAAGAGAGCGCTTTACTTAAGCATCTCCTCTGCTAAGTTGTGGCTGCACCCCATTTTCTACACCAAAACCTGATATCGGATGACAAGAAGAAATCCTGGCATAATTTCTGGACTGTTGCAGCTACAACACCACTCTTAAACTCCTGTAAGAAGAAGAGAAAAAGACCACAGGTATAAATGGGATGAGAACAAGCTGAATATGAGCCTCGTGCCATGCTAAGGCATTGACCAAAGCTGAAGCAAATTGTCCAGGTGTCTCCCGACAGGAATAAGCCCAGATTTCTGCCATAGAAACTGAAAATACGATACATTTCAAAGAAGACAGATTTGATGCAAATTGACTGGTTTCACTGCTAACAGCCAGAGAGATTTATATTGTAAAAAACTAGCTTCCTTTTTTCACACTTTCCATCTATTACATTTGAAGCCAATATCATTCAGCTAATGCTATTTAATTTCAAAATATTTCACTTTGCAAGGGATCTCTGCTACTCTATCACTCTTGCTCTGATAATGGCATTCTGTTTCTCATTCATTGCTATGAATCAGCATTCAGACTTCCTGAAGGCTTTCACTCCCTTCTCCTGGAGATGTCTTTTGTTTCTCTTTCTGATTTTTGCTGCCCATATAAATGAGCCATTCAATTAATCTCTTCCTATTAAGTACCTCTAATACTGTGGCTGGGTTTTAATTACCACGATGCACATTTCCAAAGAGCCCATCACTGTGGCATCTAAAGGGCTCATTTTATAAAGCAACAAATAAACTTTATGACTATCAACATCTGTAGTTAAACACGCCGGCATATCGGTAATCACATGCCTGCTGCATGGCCCATTGTAGGTAAGGGGTAGGAAGCATTATAGACAGGTCTGCAGGTGAATGATTATAGGAAGAGCATTAACTAGACCCTAACGAACGAGTCAGGTACTAGTCACTGGTGGAAGGAAGACACAAGCACCAGGGGCTGCTGTAGTGTTTCCTACAGTCCTAACGTTCAACCCATATAAAGTGAGATTATTATTGGAACGACTCTATAACAATCCACTGTCCTCAGATATACCCCACCCACACCCCTTCGGAGGCTGTGACAGGCTGTTTAGACGGCTGGCTCCGACTCCAGGAGTTCACCCCTGCATGCGTCGGCACGTCCAGATTATCTAGACCCAGGTGAGAGATACAGTACAAGTGCCCTCCATGACTCCGATTTATGAGATAATTTAAGGACCCCATTCTCAGCACAGCAATGACCTGCCAAGGAGGAAGACAAGGTGCTTTGGGTCAACGCGATATCTTTTATTAGACCAACTAAATAACAGAGTCAGTCCAATAATAACCTCACTTTATATGGGGTGAACGTTAGGACTGTAGGAAACACTATAGCAGTCCCTGGTGCTTGTGTCTTCTTTTGGCACAATGGGTATTTTCACAGCTGGTCTAATAAAAGAACCGTGTCTGCCCATGTCCTTAAACCAACACGGCTACAGCCAGCACTGCCAAGGACGGGGCATTTGACACCGTTTTTCTTTTATCGCCTCTACCCCGTCAGCACTGCCGTTCTGAAAAGGTTGCGGTAAAAGCTTGGGTTAATGTCTTCTAAGTTATGTGCCTACCAAGAGGCACCCACATCTCGCACAGACCAACCTTTGACACTCCCTTGAGCTGACAGCTCACAGCCCAGTCAGAAAGAGATGCCAGATAGATTTGGTTGTTCCCCAATACCACAGTGATGAGCGGGAAATAAATGCCGAGGTAGACGGCCCGCTTGCTTTGCAAAGGGAGCTTCGTGCTCACACTGAACTCGCATGCAGAAGCAGAGGTTACACACGCGTGTGCTTGTGCTCTCTGCATACTTCATGCCTCCACCTGCGGTACATGAGAGCAGCACCATAGCACCAAACCTGCAGAGGCTTTTCCTCTGGCTTTTTTTATTCAGGACAAGCCAAGCCGTATTCAACAAGGTGAATAGAGCGTAACCCTCATTAAGCGCCAACTCCCCTGCAAAACAAGGACTGACATTCAAATATGCATGCAAAAGTTTTCGGTGATTAAATATTTATTGTAGTGCCACAAAAAATGAATTTACTAAGACAAGCCTAATGGGTTTTAAACAGCATCCAGAAGTACGTCTGCGGCAGCCTGCCACATTAATGGTGGTGCTGGGGGGGGTGGAGAAAAGACCTGAATCACGAGATAAAGATCATGATTGCATGGGGTAAAACACAATTACATTTCCACCACAGCAGATTTTATGGGAATGTGGTTGTGCGGGGATTATGCAGAGATCTAAAAAAAAAAAATTAGGGGGGGGCAGGGGAATTAAAGTAATACACAAAAAGGGGCAGAATTAAGTTACTGCTGCAACCAGTATGAGCCCATGTGAATTAAAGGCTTGAAGATTAAACGTAATGTAACGTTAAGGTAAAAAAAAAAAGATTAAAATGTGATCTGAAGATAAAAATTTAATTAGAACCAGGATACAAATTTAGCGGTGATTTTTATCATGTAGGTACACATCTGCAAGTATAAAGGAAAGCTGCAGCTCTAGATCTTATTTAATTACTAAACTCTCAGACCGATTTCTCCATTAAGTTTCTTCGCTGTGAAGACGACACTAACCTGGTTCACAACGAACGGGAGCTCGTGCCAGAGGGTTAGCGCAGAGCTGCCGAGAAGGGCTCAGCTCTCGTGCTCTTGAAGGGGTGTTGGCTCGCCTCTCTCACACCCAGGTCTGCTAAATAACAGTGCGATTTTGCCAAAATATGAAGTACGTGCAAGCTGCCTTCCAAACATGAGTTGCCAGCCTCTCTTTTATAAGTGGCAAGCTCTCTAGCTGCCTCTTTCCATCACACCATTTTTTTGAACGTTGCCAAAACAGTGAAGAGGAAAGAAACAACGCTGCAGTCCCCAAAGAGCCTCTTCGCTTCTGGTCACCAAGGTTAATGACTTAATCCCCATTGGTTTCCGCCATCTGTTTCAGCAATTTGTATATGCGACTGCGGGCAACAAGCATCCGAATTAAAAAGGAGCCAGACGAAGCAACTCCTCCCTCCTGGAGGAAGATGGCTGGTGACAGAGTCGCTCTTGTGGAGACTCTGGCGACAGAGTCAAATCATTGCGTTAGTCTTGAAGGGAGCTGGAAGAAGAGGAATAGCAAGAACAACGACAAGGGGCAAACTCAGAGTGGAAATAGGCCGCAAGCTTTTACACGCAGGTAATTAGCTATGGGAACTCTTTATCAATGGCTGTAGGGGATTCTCCATCAAAACCAATTTTTTAAGCCGTTTAAATTTTTTTTTCAAAAAAAACCAACAAAAAAACAAAGACTCTCCAGTTGTAAGAGAAGAGGAATTCATTCAGAGAGGTCCCGTGGCCTGGGCTTCAGACTAGACCTCTCTTCTTGGCTTTATAGTCTACCGACCTAGGAAGCATCTGGTCAGTACTGAACAAGATGGCTCAATGGGGGAAACGCAGAATGGCGTGTGGAGGAGACAGCCCTAACGCTGCCTCAGTAGGCCTATTGTCTTGGTAGCCCCCTCAAACTCTAGAGCTGCTGTCCCAATCCAATGATGTCCTGGAGCACTGGGAAGGAAGGGATGGAAACCATCATAGAAATCAAAGTGAAGTAGGGTTGGGAGGGACCTCCACAGGTCATCCAGTCCAACCTCCTTCCTAAGGGGAAATGGGTGCACCCACACGCCAGAGTAGCACCAAGGCTTGCTGCTAAAAGACAGCATTATAGAGCTGATGAGCTTGCAAAACAAGGGCTCAACCTGGAGGCACTCTGGTTCAGGACCACGAGCGAGGCAACGAAAAACACTGTACATCTCTAGGCCAAGGCAAATATATACTGTCCACTGAGGGAGAAAGGCTGTGACCCACCTCAGGAGTAAAAACGGGGTTACAGCTATTGTAGGCAAGGTTTGATTTTCTTCCACAGTACTCAGTATATTCTACATTGCTTGTCTGCCTAGACTGCTAGCTGGTGCAGGTACCATGCATCCTAAGGCATGTGCAGCACCATGCACGAGGCCAGCTCCACACAAATAACAAATCCTAAGGAAAGTAATTAATAAGCCTAGCTCTTTCCTGCCACTCCATGCTTGTCTGACCCACTGCACCACCTCACAATGGACCGTTTGGTTTGCAAAACTCCCATCCCTTTCCTAAGAGCTGGGTCTGATATTTAGCCTAATCTGCAACAGTTGTAAAACCTTTCATAAATTCAAGTCCTTGGATAGAGCTCCAGGGATACCACTGTTTAAGATCATGTTTCAACTCCTATTATCCTTCCAATTTCTTTGCTTCCTCAGACATTGACAAAAGAAATTCCCTCTCCTACAAGTCTAATAAGCATCCAGATCACATATTCCCAAATCCTTCATCCAATCTGGTGCTAAAAATAGTCTGTGGCTGAGATGAGTTTGAGCTGGATTCAATGTGAGGTTTTAGTCAACAACCTTTCTCTTGATACACAACGGTGATATGGGTCTGCGCTCCAAGCAGCCTCACAAATAAATGATCCACAAGAAGTTAGGTGTGAATGCGAGGAAGGGAAATGAAGAAAGAATGGGACGTGGCAGGGAAGTGAGAGAGAGAGAGAGATGGTTTCTAACCCCAAAAAGAGTTAGGACCCTCCGTGTTTATTAAATTACAGCCCAGCAATAATCTCCATTATTGCTCTACAAAGCAATGGTGCTTTGAGGAGAAATGGTGCTTCGAGGAGGGCTTTAGCTTCCTCAGCCACAACCGGCACATCACGACGAGACACATGCTGGGGTGGGACGGGCTCCACCTTTCCCCTAAAGGTAAGCATGTGTTCTCTTCTAGGTTGGCGGTCCTCCTCCGGTGGGCTTTAAACTAGACTCGTCAGGGGAAGGGGAAGATGAGGGCGGAGGAAACATCAGACTGCCAGACCAAACAGCGCCCACAACTACAGCCCAGCCCAGACCAACGAGCGAAGCGAATAAACAAGTAAGAGAGAGGGGCCAGGGTAACGCTGGGACGAGGGGGTCAGTACACACACCCACAGGAGGCCTCAAACGCCTCTACACACACGCTCATAGTATGGGTAACAAGCAGGAGGAACTCACCCTCCTGCTGGCTGACACCAGCCCGGACATAGTGGGGAGTACGGAAACGTGGTGGGACGCAACGCATGATTGGGGGGTGAATGTCAAGGGCTATAGGCTGTACAGGAGGGACAGGATAGGAAGGAGAAGTGGGGGCGTGGCACTCTATATTAAGGAGGAATACCCATCCTCGTCAATTAGCAAGGAGCCAGGGGAGGGGCACTCTGAAGTGCTTTGGGTTAGAGTACAAGGCAGTCGAGGGGAAAGGGACTCAACGGTGGGGGTCTACTACAGACCTCCCAACCAGGGAGAAGAGCTTGACCAGGAATTCTTGGGTCAGCTCACAGAGGCAGTGAAGGCTAAGGATGTGGTCATCATGGGGGACCTGAACTTCCCGGACATCTGCTGGGAAGAGCAGTCAGCCAGGTCTGACCGCTCACGTCGGTTCTTGGCCAGAGTGCAGGACCTCCATCTAACCCAGGAGGTGCACAGCCCCACCAGGAGAGACGCCTTGTTGGACCTGGTGCTGGCCACGGGTGATGACCTGGTGAGGGGGCTGCGGGTGCTCGACCACCTGGGCGACAGCGATCGTCATCTGCTGGGATTCACCATCCAGTGCAAGGTGGCAAAGGCATGCAGTAAGGCAGCGGCCCTAGATTTTAGGAGGGCAGACTTCAACAAGATAAGGAGGGTAGTTGGAGAAGCGCTGAGGTCCTGGAGGGGAGGGGAGGGGAGAGCCAGGTGTCCAAGGTGAGTGGTTGCTCCTTAAGGAGACGATCCTCCAAGCCCAAAGGAAGGTAATCCCAACCAGGATCAAAGGGAGCAGGAGAGCACACAAGCCTCTGTGGCTCACCAAAAGCACCCGGGAATGTCTCCTTGCTAAGAAGGAGGCTTACACCCAATGGAAAGAAGGGGTCATCACCAGGGAGGACTATTCTGTAGTTGCTCGGGGATGTAGGGGGGCAGTCAGGAAGGCCAAGGCAGAGATGGAACTGGGGCTAGCTTCCCAGATTAAGGACAACAAGAAGTCCTTTTTTAAATACATAGGGGGTGAAAAAGAAGGTCCCGGGTAATGTGGGGCCCTTGCAGGATGCGTTGGGAAACTTGGTCATCACACCAGACAGCAAAGCTAACATGTTTAACGATTTCTTTGCCTCCGTCTTCCTAAGTAGGGACCAGAACAGCCACCTCCCTGCTGGGCCCCCCTCGGGCCCCGGGGGAGGCACACCTGGGCCACGGGTTAGCGAGGATTTAGTTAGGGAGCTTCTGGAGGGACTGGACATTTTCAAGTCAGCCGGCCCGGATGATCTCCACCCTAGAGTACTAAAGGAACTGGCCGAGGTCATTGCCAGTCCCCTGGCACGGCTTTATGAGCACTCGTGGTGCTCTGGTGAGGTACCGGAGGACTGGAAGAGGGCCAACGTGGTCCCTATCTTCAAAAAAGGCAGGAAGGAGGACCCGGGAAACTATAGGCCAGTTAGTCTCACCTCGATCCTAGGCAAGCTGTTCGAGAAAATTATGCTGGCACGCATCCAGGAGGGGCCAGCAGGGGACTGCATGCTTAGGGGCAACCAACACGGGTTCATCAGTGGCAGGTCCTGTCAGACCAACCTGGTGGCCTTTTACGATCAGATCACCAGATCATTAGACGCAGGGGGAGCAGTGGACATCGTCTTCCTGGACTTCCGGAAGGCTTTTGACACTGTCTCTCGCCCCGTTCTCATTAAGAAACTGGGGGCTGTGGTGTAGACACCCACACAGTCAAATGGGTCGCCAACTGGCTGGAGGGCCGCACCCAGAGGGTGGTAGTGGATGGGTCATGTTCGACCCGGAGGGACGTGGGCAGTGGGGTCCCCCGGGCTCGGTCCTCGGGCCCGCACTGTTCAACACCTTCATCAGTGACTTGGACGAGGGGGTAAAAAGCACTTGTTCAAATTTGCTGATGACACTAAGATGTGGGGGGACGTGGGCACACTGGAAGGGTGCAACAGGCTACAATCAGACCTGGACAGGTTACAGGGGTGGGTGGATAAGAACAGGATGGGATTCAACACCGACAAGTGCAAGGTGCTGCACCTGGGGAGGAAGAACCAGCACCATACCTACAGGCTGGGGAGCTCCCTTCTTATCAGCACGGAGGCAGAAAAGGATCTTGGGGTCATCATTGACTCCAAGATGAACATGGGCCGGCAGTGTGGGGACGCGGTCAGGAAGGCCAACTGCACCTTGTCATGCATCCACAGATGCATCTCGAGCAGGTCCGGGGAGGTGACCCTCCCCCTCTGTGCGGCACTGGTCAGGCCGCAGCTGGAGTACTGTGTCCAGTTCTGGGCGCCGCACTTCAGGAGGGATGGGGACAGCATGGAGAGGGTCCGGAGGAGGGCACTCGCATGGTCAGGGGGCAGCAGGGCAGGCCCTATGAGGAGAGGCGACGGGACCTGAACCTGTTCAGCCTCCACAAGAGAAGGCTGAGGGGGATCTAGTGGCCTGTTACAAACTAGTCGGGGGGGACCAGCAGGCACTGGGGGAGTCCCTGTTCCCCCGAGCACCCCCAGGAGTGACCAGGAATAACAGTCACAAGCTGGCAGAGGGCAAGTTTAGGTTAGATATCAGGAGGCGACTTCACGGTCAGGGCGGCTAGGGTCTGGGACCAGCTTCCAAGAGAAGTGGTGCAGGCTCCTACCCTGGGGGTGTTTAAGACAAGGCTAGACAATCACCTTGCTGGGGTCGTTTGACCCCAGTACTCTTTCCTGCCATGGCAGGGGGTCGGACTTGATGATCTGCTCGGGTCCCTTCCGACCCTAGAAACTATGAAACTATGAAGCATTGACTTGGATGCTTTCCCCTTTGATCAGTAGTAGGGGCTGTCCCTTTGTAACATATTGAAGGGCACTGGTCTTCAGAAACCCTTTTTTTTTTTTGTGCTTTATTTAAACCCTCAGCTATATTTAATGAACTGGCTAATGAGACAGGTATTTCCTTTGACGGCTAGAAAATCAACTTCTGAACTACTGGCTTAGCTGGAGCAAGGAGCTCCTCTTTAGAGAACACAAGGGTGTCCCAAGAGACTTCTCCCAAAATCAGGGTAGATCATGAAGGGAATCACAACTTGCTGTCCTTTTTGGTAGCCCCCCTATAAAGTGAGATTATTGTTGGAGCGACTCTATAACAATACAGTACAGTACTGTACAATTTTGAGGCTAGAAGGGGCCACTATGAAGATTATCCAACTTGGATTCCCATAGAGCACAAGCCTGAGCAGACTGACCCAGCTGGGCCAGTACAGATGGGACAAAAAATAAAGGCTCAGATCTAAGGTTGAGCAGGGGGATGACGGTGGAGAGCAGTCAACACCAAGTCCCCAGTCCTGCAAAAGGAGCCACATGCGGCAGAGGTCTGCCTTCAGGATACAAGCTTAGATCTGAACCTAAAAATCACACCATGCATCCTCCTTCCTGCAAGCCACAAGGAATATAGGTTAGTGATGGTTAAAGACCTGGAGAATAAGACAGAGACTGCTGAACAAGTCAGAGACCTCTGAGGAGGGATTCAGGGACCGTTATAAAAATGTATTCCAACCAGCTTTCCAAGGCCTGACATTTTGGTACACACTAACAACCTTTGGTCATTGTTCTTCCCTGAGATGATGCTGGCCCATAGCAAACAAGCATCAAGCCAGTATTAAAAGTCATTGCAAAGGACAGGGACTGCCCGGCACACAAGCTGATCCTTGGGGAGATGGAAATCCGCACTAGCCAAGTTTCTACTGCCTCACATCTACAGACCACATAATCAGAGAAGTCAGGCTTGGAAGACACCTCCAGAGGTCCCGTCGAGTCCAACCCCTGCCTAAGACAGGATCATCCCTATCCAAACCATCCCACACAAATCCAGCGTCTAAACTCTTTGTGGGTCTACCGTCAACCCTGACACAAGACAAGACATCACACCCAACCCTGCTGTGGGTAAAGCAGGGGGATCATGGCAGCCTGCGTCCTGCTCCTATAAAAGGTTGTTAATACACCCTCAAAAGATCCCAGGTCGAGGGCCGCACACCCCGGTACAGAGGAAGGTGCAGTCCACCCCAACCTTGCTTTGCAAGCCAATAAAAGAAAAAGATTGGCAAACTTCCCTCTGCACATACAAGGAGGCCAGTCAGCTGCAACTAACATTTTAGCAGCCTGCGCAACTATTCCTTTGTGATGACGCCGTCCTCTGGCTTCCTTTTATGAATGAGGATCAGCAACTCGCGTTACCTTGGCTGACTAAACAAAATTAAGGGTTTCTACACCGGCCGAGTTTGCTGAAGTAAAAGGAATATGGGACAACTAAAGCAGGATCGTTGTCACTGAAGCTGAACCTAAAATACAGCATACTGAAGACTCATTCATTGCATCGGTAATGGACAGAGCTAGGTGAATGCTGCCAAAAAATTTAAAGTTTGTCAGCTTTCTTTAGGAACTAGCACCTCAGATTTGCTTGGCTATGCACAATCACTGGGATTTGCTCTGGGCTCAGCTGTTAGAGTACTTGTGGGCAGCGAGAGTGCTGCAAAATTTAGCATGAATAAGATGTTTCCACTGGAAGTTTTCAGGCAGCCATCTTGGAAGGGCTCTGTAGCTCGGAAAATCATCCAGTCCAGGGCAAAAAATACCATCAGTGTTGATAGTTAAGCAGCCTGAATAGCAAGTACTCTGAGCAAAGTCCCACTGAATAACTGGTGAGCAACCGCTGAGCCAAAACATGGCTGGATTAGCTGTTTACCAAATAATACCACATGAATGAGTTGGCCAAAAAATACAGTCGCTTCACAGAATATGCATGGAGAGGCCGAATTCATCAAATATAGTCGTTAACGACAAAGAGTTTCCTTGGCTTGAGTACTGAATGATCATGAACCTAGAAGGCACATTCAATATTTAAGCGTGTGTACTTGCCAGCGAGCAGGCACAATAGTCCATCAATTCAATGCAACGATGCCTTCATTAGAGCTTCAGCGCTTTTATGTGCCGCAACGACTATTTCATGTGCAGAGAGGCCTGTTTCTGTATACGAAAGACCCGCTTCCCAGGCTTCCTGCCGAGCAGGTAACATTGCACATGTTTCGCTGAGCAAATGTTGATTCAAAGCCTCTAGGATACCAGCTAGTTGGAGACCTACCGAAACCAAAGGGAGTTTGCCACGATTAGAGAGAGGGGAGACACAGCACAGGCGGGGTGGGGAAATGATCCGATAACCTCCCCGCAGAGCTCGTGACAACTGAACATCAGCAACGTGGACAGTGATGGTGAAAAGTCCAGCTCAGCTTATGAAGACCGCCCTTCACACCAAAGGCCAGCCATAAGCTTTGCCGTGCTTCCCAAAACCAGCCTTTCTAGCAACACCATTGCGGTGGCAGAGATCTTCTAGCTCAATACCAGAAAATCCAGCTGGCAAACAAGGCAGGGAGGGGGATGGAGGGGTAAATATTAAAGAGGGCAATTCTTCTTTTGTGGGGCTGTGGGGTCACCAGGAGCTTGGAGATCAGGGACCCGGAAAATCAGGGTCTCTCTTGTATATGCAAAATGTCATGCAGTAAGGTGAGAGAGAAAGGAGGAGACGCTTCTTTGCTTGGAGATAAATTTCTGGAAGGTCTGACGTGGGCTGAGCCCGGTGGAAAAACACACCGTCACTCCTAGATACTGGACCATAAGCTTTTGCTGTGTATTTTCCCTTTAATCGAGCTCTCACCCCGTCTCCTGCCCCGCACTCACCCAGGCGTTCTGCAGAAATTTCCAGGGAAGGGACAGAAAAATCCAGCAGTCCCAGCAAACAGATCTGGGTTTCGTTTCTAAACTGCTTTGAACCCCCCATGCTGCAGCGAGCTAACGGTGCAGGGCTTCTCAGATGAGCCGGCCTTTTATCCTCCAATTAGGACACGGCCAAGAGAAAAAAGCCTAACCACCTACAAGGGACTCTTGTATCCACAGCTTTGCACTCTTCAGAGCAAGCCGGTCTGACAGATGGCTGCCCCTACACCGCTCCGCCAGGTCTTTGAGTGTACTTTCTTCTTCCGCATGAGAAACTTGGCATTTTTCATGCTTTCTCGAGTTCGGCACTTCAGGATTCCTCCCATCCTTTCTTCCCTCTCCCCATATACACACATCCACCCGTGCCCACGCACACGCGGATGCCTCTCTGTCTTCAGTAGAGTTGGGAGATCGACTGACATCTTTACAACTTCCCTGCAATTCAAATTAGCAGCCCCAAGTTTAACAGGAGCTTGCTCCCAGCTGAGTCACGCGCAGCCCTGGCTACGGTGTCCGTGCACACGATTGCTCCATCACTCATTTCTTTTCAATTTCCATGATCTGCTTTTCCATTTTAGGGAGACAGAACTGCTTTGCCTTTTTTTTTTTTAATGAATCAGCTGCCCTTTAGGGAAACGTACCTGTTTACTAAGCAACTTGCCTAGTGCACAACCGGGGGAGAGTTTTTACATTCTCCAAGACAATTGATAATGCTGATTCCAGCTATGCCTGACTCCCACCCCACAGGAGGGGGAAAAAAGCCCAGTAGCTGCCTGAAATAAAATTACCTGCTGCACTGGAAGCAGCAAGACAGGCTGCTAGACAAATAGGCTGAGAGCAATCCCCTCTGGAAAGCTGTCACTGGTGGAGCAGGATGATACCAAATAATTATTATTTTGATGTTCCCGGGCACCTTCTACGAGGCAAGCAACAAACACCCAGACTGAAAGCAAATGAGGTTGCTCTTTGCACTGCTTGGCTACAAATTAGAGTGACCTGCTCTCTGTGCACGCTCGGAGACGAGACGAGACGAGACGGTCTTGCTCTCTAGCGCTAGGATCAGGCATTCGGACAGATCATTCAATCCCCGCTTCTGCCACAATTTCTTGTCTCCGCTGGGAACCCCTTCCTGCTCCATAAACCCCATCCTGCTCCATAATCATAACCCTGTGCTGGATACACCTGCCCCAGGTACATGAACAGTTGTCTTCCCATCTAATAAAGGGCAATGGTGCGCACGCGCACACACACACACGTGCTAGATACGGCCCCAGAGCTCGGGCTGAGTCTGTCTCCCTCCTCGCAGTGCAATGCACGCACAGGCTTCACCCCAGCAGCTCCCAAACTTTTGTGAACAACAAACCACTCAAATTGTCTCATGGACCCCCACACTTCTTCATCCTCCGAAAGGGGGAGAAGGGGCTGGTTTGACTGTGGGCCACTTAACCATGGTTTCATGGGCTGCTCTTTGGGGACCTGGTGGTACCCTATGGCTGGAAGTCCAAACCAGACAAATCCAAATCAAAATTAGGCACAAATTTGTAGATTTGGCATCCCTTAAAGTCTTCAGAATGAGACAGGACAAACTGCGGCTCAGTCAGACACAAGTTATTGGGCTCAATACAAGGGTAACGGGTTGAAACGGTCTTCTCTGTGTTACATGGAGAGTTAACCCGGGTGGCATAACATTCCCTTTTTGGGGGGCCTTAAAAGCTACGAATCTATGCATCTTCTAAGTTTTCCACCAAAACAGGCTGTGCTTTTTTGACACCAGGTTAAGGCAACACAGGGCAATACTGCCTACTGGCTCATGGAAAAGATGGCCTTTTTTTAACAGAAGTGAATAAATAGTGGTAGCAGTAGAGCGCTCGTTGGCATTAATGAGGGTATGCTGGGGGAGCACGGCAGCCAATGTCAGAGCCTATTTAGGTCTCTGCGCACCGAAGACAACACCCCGGCAGAAGACTGCGGTCCGAAAATGTTGAAGTTGCCCCGGAGCGCCAAAGGCCGGGGAGGAACGAGGCACAGAGTGCAAGAGGCTGAAACTGGGGTTAATGCCAGGGTGAGCAAGAGACCGTTTCCTAATTTAGTGGGTTTCTCCTGGCCAGCAACACCAGTTTTAAAAGATCCCCTGCAGCCTTATTTCAGTCTCTCTCCTCGCAGAAAGACTGCAGTGCAGTAGCTGCTGGCTGGAAAATTAGTCAAGCGAATGCTCTCCATCTCCCTCCCTCCCTCCCGTCAGACTGGGCTAGCGAGCAGACGTGAGGATGAATGAATCGCGGGGGTCCGTTTGCAATGCAGCGGATGAAGCGCTACGAGCCCCCTTCTTCCCCCGCAATGCCAAGACGTGAGCACGGGGACGTCACCACCAGTGGTTTCCATGGGCTGGCCAGGGTGCCAGAGCCCAGGCGACGAGGTCCGGTTTGATTTCACTATGCACCCTAGCTCTAAAATCTTTTTAGTCAGTGGGATGGGTCTAAAGACGGGTGGGATGGATCTAAAGACCTGTCCATGGAGGAGATATCCTGCCCTTTCCCCACGGGGAGGACACGCCACAGGACAGACAGTGGTCCTGGGCATGGAGCAGGGTGAGGAGACTCCCTGCAGGTATGTCCACTCCTCCCAGCCCCTCATCTGCATCGCCACACAGGAGGGGCCAAGGGGGCCTGCTGCTGGCATTGCTGTCGGCCCTCCATTGCCCAGGGAAAGGGGGCAGAGGTGGGGAGTAGGACTGCCAACTCCTTCAGAGCTCCCTGACACCAACCTTAGAGAAGACCGAATCCCACAGACCAGACCCAGGGGCTACACTCAGCATTCAGCAGTGCTGGGGTAAAGGCGGTCCCTCCAGCATCAGCAGAGGAGCGATTCGGGGCACGCAGGACCTGGCCCCCTCAGCCCGCTCGGTGGCGTGGGATGTTAGCTGCTAGCCAGTCTCCAAACTAGAGAGAGGATTGCAAGTCGGCTGACGGTGCCAAGCTAATGGGGCCGGGGCTTCCCACTCAGGGAGCAAAGGGTCGTGCTTCTCAACCCAGAGGTCTGAGGTTGCAAGCCTGAGGCTAACAACCCAGCCTGGGATGTCGCTGCTGCCACAAATGGAGGTCGAGACCTCCATGTAAATAGACTGGAGGCAGGTAGGAACCGAAGGGCTTGGCCACCGGCTGGCGGAGCCCCACGGGCACCTGACGGGGGAAGTCTCTTTGCAGACTGACGGCGACTCTGTCTGACCACGATGCTGTGGGAGCCCGCCCGGCGCACATGGGTCAGAACAGCCCAGAAGGGTTTGCCAGCGCTTGGGGCTCTAGCAGGAGGTTGGGGCTGAGCACCGTTGCACCTCCCACTGCGCCCACTAGAAGCACGGCACAGGATGGGATGTGGCGATCCTTCAGAGACTGACCCGGCCTCTCTCCACATCCCTTCCTGTTCTGCAGGCAAGCGCAGGCTCCGGCTTCCCACAACTCAAGGGACTCCTTATTTTGTTTCCTTATTTAATAAGGAGAATTCCCAGCCCGGCACCTAGGTGTCCCTCCCAGCAGCTAAAAATACAAGCCGTGCGCCAGCAGGCTATTACAGCACACAAAAAAAAGCACGGCACATGCAGCCACTCAGCAAAAACGGCCTTACAGCACGTTTCTTTCCCCTCTCACGTTTCCAAAGGGCCTGACTCCCTGCACTCACCCCTTCTCCCTTTTGCCTTCCTTATTTGCACTGTCCGGTCTCTTGTGAGGTGTTAATAAAGCAGCTTGCACAGCTGGGGCTCCCCTCTCAAGGGAGACCCTCATGCAGGCTGCAGCACCAGCCAGCAAATAAGGGTGAAAATGGACTTTGCAGCTAAAATGATTTGGGCCTTTTCGTTTCGGCACAAGAAGTCCAAGGTCTGCCGGAGCCTAGGTGATTAAGGCACCCTAGTTTGTGTAATTGGATTCTAGAACGTGGGCCGTCCCAGAGGAAATCAGTCTTCTTGTGATGAAGCTTTGCATACCCACTTGAGACGCACCTAATAAAGCTGCCTGTGGCAGCAAAGCAACCGCTCTCCTGCGCTGACGCCCACCAAGCTGGAAAAACCTTTTTGCATAAAAACACTCCTGTTTTCCTGGTTCAGCTCTGCTTCAGCCAACTCCTGTTCCCACCCAGAGCTGAGCTGAGATTCCTGAACCCTCTCCCTAATTCTCAGCTCTGCTTTACCCGGTCAGCAAGGAAACCCAACAAAACCCAGACACTGGCTTGCAACAGCATCTTGGATGGAGGCTTCGCAGCATGATTCCCGAGGTCGGTTCCTTACCCGATGCGCTCCTGCTCCATTTCCTCCATCTTCTCTGCTCGAGCTATCACTCGGTTGATGATCTCCTTCTCTTCATCCGTCAGCTCCTCCTGTGTCCGCGGTCGCTCCGGCTGGTTCCCGCGTACGGACCACCCAGCAGGGACTCTGCAATGCATGGGAAGGTGGTGAGACGGGGGCAGTCAGGGGGAAGGGTCCCAGAGCTGGTTGGGTTATACTGATGCTGGGCCCAAAAGAAAAAAAAACCCAAAAATATCCCTTGAAGCAACCACAACAGCACTCAGACAGTGGGCAAGCAGGGACTGGTGTCATCATATCCCTGCTTACCTCTTCTCCCTCCTTTTATAGGCTTTACCCACGTGCTGAGTTGCCATGCCTGGGAAGAGCTTTCTATCGCAATCAGTCAAGCGCCACCCCCTGCCATGATGCCAATAAGTCACTCCTGCCTGCATGGGGTAGGCAGGTAGGAAGCAAAGACTCCCATCCTCCTGCCCAGCTCTATTCATTACCTCACCCTCCCACTCTCTCCCACCTCATCTGTCTGTCTGGGACACCTGTCGAGCCCTGTCTGACATTCAAAGTGTGATCTCTTGGGAGCGGGGAGCCTGGCGGCTTGTCCCTGCGCTCCTTAGAGCACTGGGGTCCTAGGTCTCCACCGGTATCCCAACATCTCCCGTAATATAAAAAACCACTAATATGCAATGCACAGACCCTATATTCTTCAAGGCAGGGCCGGGCTCTGTTCCCATAAAGGTGTCTGTGTATCTAATACAATGGCTCCTCAGTTAAGTCTACTAGGTGAGATGGTAGCATCGTTCATAGTAATAACACAGCCCAGCATGGTTTACCCAAAACGTTTTGTGGGCATCGTGATTGCTGGGCTGGACTGGGGTTCCCAGAAGGGTGGACTTCCGTGCTAGAGGCCAGGGCATCAATGAGGATAAAAAAGGAATTGCACTTTGAAGCAGTCCCTACTTGGCTTAGATAGGGGAGATCCTAGGAGACTAAGTGACCTTTGGAGGTCCCTTCCAACCTGACTTCTCCGTGGTTCGACGTCGTATGAGGAGCACAGCTGCACTGACCCTTTGGAAGTTGACACATTCAAGGGTTTCAGATACTCGTGCCGTTTTGGGCATAACATTTGTTCTCTGTAAGGAGGTCCGATGCTTGAGCACTGGGAATTTCCGGGGTAGTCGATGGATGCTGCGGATAATTCACGCCGCTGACAGTCAGGGCAACAGTTCATTGGAAGATGGCCTGCCATCTTGTTGTTCATAGTGCTCATGTATTAAATTCAGCAGGTTGCTTATTGAACCACACAGAGGCCACTTATGGGAATGCTGCAATGAAAGACCCTGCAGTTCGTGTGATAAAGCCACCTTCAGGACTGAGTAATCAGCCAGACTAATGACAACTGGACTTCCAGATTCTTCCAGCTAAGGTTTCTCCACACCTAACGTTTCTATTTCATCTTCAGACACGCAATGCTTCACACCCCTGCTTTGACAGACCTTTCAGAAGCATCTCACCATTTTTTCTGCTTCAAATTAAAGCCCATCTAAGCGATCATCGGGAGCAGCATCAGCCATCAGCAGCTGTTATTTCCATCCTGGAAATTGCATCAACAGGTGTGAAATTGCCTGTTGACACTTGAGAAGGAAGATGGGAAGCGCGTCTCCTCCATTTAGACTCTCCCCGTTCCCTCCCCGCTGCAATCTACTACTTTTCGACACATCGATAATGTCTGGACCACCATCACATGGAGACTCCGCAGGAAAAAGACAAGTCTCCTTTTGCAAAGGGCGTTGTCTGCCCAGACGGCCCGGGGATGGAGCCTGCACAAAAAAACTGGTGCACACCGATATATTCCCCAGTCACATCTGTCTCTGTTCCCCCAATTCCACCATAGCTATTCACATTATGAGCACCTAAAATATGAGGAGCTCTATAAAGCTGTCAATGTTTGGAAAGTGTTCGTGTTCTTTTTTTCCCCCCCAAATGCTCCAAGAAATGACCTGCCTCTGACATTTCCCATTTCTGCTTCGGGAAGGAAAAGACAGACCATTATTAAGACAAGGCTTAAGACAAAGCTCCTCTACACAACCCTCTTTTGCTGGTTTGCACAAGAGGAAGCTAACTAAAGACACCGTGGCAGGTTAAAGTAGTTGATTTCATTAGTTTTAACGAAGCTGAGACCATCCTGATCCAGCAGTGTCAGCCTCCGTGAGATCCTTCACACAATTCACGTTTAATGAAGGACTAGCCATTAACCCATTCCCTAGCCCAGACAAAAGCCTCATGCTTTCATTTGCCTGCATCACCAGCAGAGCAATATGCCTCGTTTGAAATGGCTAATTGCCTGGGGCCTTATTACAGCAGGAGATGGATGCATATTGAAAGTATCTATAGCACGTTTCTTTGGGGGGAAACCTTTAGCTGGAGTATCGCTCAGCCAGGTAAAATTTCATCCTGTTCTCATGGCTCAATCCATGCCACTGGGTGCAGGGTCAAAATTACTTTCTCCTACTCTTCCCCATCTTCCTTATGATTTTTTTTAACTGAATGGCTATCAAACAAAGTCTGGAAACCTCTTTTGTTTCTCCAAGCTCAGTTTTCCAGTCACGGCAGCCCGGCTGACAAACAGCAGGGGGTCATTTGGAGGAGGTATCCCATAGGTCTCCATGCAAGATGTCCCCTTCAGCTCTCCTTTCATATCACAAAGGGGAAGGAAATCTTTGGGAAATGAAATCAGCTTTGCAAACCGAACCTGCTGGGATCAGAAAACTTATTGTGTAGGGGTTGCTTTTCAGCGCCCCTTCCTTTTGCCCCTGGTCTTAGTGGAAATAGCTAAGAGGGGGAGGTGAGGGGTGGTGAAGAATCACGCTCGGTGACCAGCTTTACCAAAAATAAATGAAAACTTCCCGTTGCGAGATTGCAGAGCAGTGCCCCTTCGACACCTCTCACATCTTGATTAGACACCAAGCCGTAAGCTCTGCATAATGCCGCTCTCCTCCTGAAATCCAGTCAGGCAGACGGCACAGGACGTGCCCTTTTGAGTCGCATATAAATCCCCGCTGAGATGAGTCTCGGTGCCCACCCCTTGGCCTCATCTGCATCATGAATTGAAAAAAGACACTGTGTCCCAGACAGTTCACCGGAGTATCTAAACAAGTAGAGGGTCCAATCCAGCAACGTGCTAAGGATTTGCCTATCCCATGGATGTGCGGCAAGGGATAGGTTCGCAAAATGTCCCAAGGCAGACAAGGGTCTTTGGGTAAATCCAATACCTTTTATTAGACCAACTTAAACAGTCAGAAAAAAATCTTCTTTGCAAGCTTTCAGGTACAAACACCCAAAAGCTTGCAAAGAAGTATTTTTCCAGCTCTTTTAGTTGATCTAATAAAAGATATCGGATTTACCCAAAGACCCTTGTCTGCCTGTGCCCTACAACCAACACCCCTGCAAAATGTCCCAATGCACTCATGGTTCAGCCATGCCCAGGGGCTACCATCTCCCCAGGGAATCGCAGGGGTTTCTGCAAACGCAGTTTGTTTGCCCTGGAAATGGGGGCACCGGGGAGTCGTGCGAGTAAAGTCTGCAAAGGCTGCCTCAGAAAAATACCTCCCCTAAATGCCAGCAGGTTCGCTGGAGGTGGAAGGGAGCTTGCTCTGTGCACAGCCAGCTCCTACACAAGATACCATGGTGCACTGCAAGCAAGTAAAGGTCACAGGCCAGATCATAGGCTTGGGAGAGTCTCTGTTAAATCCACGAGCACTGCTTTGAAAGTTTACCTCCTGTGTAGATCATTGCTCCTGTCCTGGGACGAGAGCTGCCTTAGTGGGGAGGGGAGGGGGAACTATACCTTGAAAAGAAGACTGCAGCTGGGCTTGAAACCACAGACGACAGCCCCTCGTCAGGTGTCAGACACTTGTAACAGCTGTCAGCTCCTTTGCTTTGGGGTATTCAAGAACCTACTAATCCTCTGCTCTTGTGATCAGAGAAGTGTTTCAAAAATGATAAATGCAACTTAACTGTTCTCCCAACCAAACCCAGATCCTGGAAGTGTGCTCCTCCTCGGCTTTAAATGCTCAGTAACTTCACAAGAAGGGGATGTCGCTACATCATCGCCTCCCTGCCACACTGCTGCATAAACACATTACAATTCTCTCTCAGCCCCCATCCATCGCTATCCTGGGCATTTCAGAGATAAAACGGGGTTTTTTTATTTTTATTTTGCAGTGGATTTACCTGAGCAAAGCATGACGGGGAGGACAAAGGGATGCAAAGCAACATACCCATGTCCCTCACCACAGGAATGAAGCGAGATGCTAGGACTCGACATAACCCAGGTTTCTAAATCACACAGAATGGAACAGGCCTGAAGAATTCACATCCTGAGCCTCTTTCCAGGACGTAGGCACTGCACAAAGTTTTGCCCCACACAGATGAGATTCTCTCCCCCATCCCCTAGCGTACAGGCTTTTACAAGGACGATAAAAACCTCTTTGAGTGACTGACGCTGGAGTCTTGCAGAACCTGTGGAATGAGATTGCAGAATGCAATTTGCTGCCTAAATGCAATTTGCTTTCCCCTTATGTGTGAAATTAATCCTGTTGACACTGCTGTTTGCAACGAGCATGTACGGGAGAGCAGTGGGTGAATGAGAGAGCCGCACATACCTCCTTGCCATCACACAGCACTCAGCGCATGGGGAGGCTGGGGGTCTAGCCTCTGAGATCATGGAGGGGTAAGGGCAGAAAATGACTCAAGCAAGCGCATGGGAAGTATAGGAGAAAACCACGTTCTCCTCTTGATTTGGGGAAATGAAAACATTTTGGTTACATTCCCCTGCAACCTCACAGCTTCCAGATGAAGGAAATGCCCTTGGAGTTAGACCAAGCCTTTGTCTAGACAGCAAATCCTTCCGGGCACATGGTGGGTTCACTTATTCCAGGTTAACTTCACTTTGGTCCCCCGTTCAGCCTTTAGTCCCATTGTGCAACCTCTCAGTGATCTGTGAAATGACTGTGGAAGTCCCCCTTTAATGCACCAGAAAGAAGTTTAAAGTGTCCAGAAAACTCACTCATGCAAACGGTGACGCCATTGCAGCGCAAGAAAGGGCAAAAAACGTGGTGTGTACAAAGGCCCTGAGCCTACAGTTTGAGACTCCTATTCAGGATGGTGAAGGGTACAGTCCTACTGAAAAGCAGCTGGGGGGTAAGGTAGGCACCACTTGGAAGGGAATCATCAGGTCTGGTAACCCTGTGCTACAGACTCCCAGTGCAAAAACTCAAACTATCCTGCATGCAACTTAGCAGAAATGAGGCCTAATGCATCTGAGCTGTTCCTTTAAAAACATATGAAGAGGATATGGGTGGACGTTGATGGCTTGGCCACATCAACCTAGGATCCTCGTTTGCTTAACTTAAACTTTGCGATAAGTTATTTCAAGGCTGCGGTGACATCATGCTAATAGACCTTTGCCTTCCACGCGCTGCCAGAAGGTGTTTCCGGAAGGTCACAGTTTTACATTAGCAGGTCCTTCAAGTGCCGTTTGCATATCACAAAAAGTAAATATAACAGGGTGAGTGGGTGACATGCATATAATTTATCACCAGCAAAGATTAACACTCGCAGAGGGGAAAAAAGACTTAAGTAAAAATGGAGGAGGCCTGTTTCACATGGAGGAAGGCAATTTCCTCTTCAAACAGATTTCCATTAGTCCAAGTGGAGCAAACAAATGATCTAGCTCCATTTTCCACACTATTCTTGCCCCCACAACGCTGGATCTGCCAGCTAGATGGAAGAGCTGTACAACGTGTCCTTTCATTCATCCAATAGCAGCCCTACACGCAAAGCCACTTGCTTGAGTACATATCACTGGACTTGGATTTTTCCTTATTTTTGTATCATCTTTTCAAAAACACCCTTTAAAAAAAAAATCCCGGTACTTCCAAGTAATTTTAGTTGGACTTCCTAGCAGCTTACCCATATTCATGTATATTCATGCAGAGCCGAGCAAAAGCCAACAACCTGCTAAAAATGCTAATTAGGGGAACGAGTAGATTTTGAGAGAGAAAGATGGAGGCAGGAGGTTTGCGCTCCAGCTCCCAGCGCTCAGGCTGATATCGCATCAGAAGCTATTACAATGCCATCTCGTCCAGCAGGAGTTGCTTTCCAGCCATTTCCCGTGCAATCTGCTTCCCTGCGTTTGTGGAATAAATAACCATCGAGCGGAGCTGGGGGACTCGAGAAGAAAAACATCTGTCAACATTGCACTAAGTGTCCTATCACTGGCATTGGATTTAACCCCCGATTGCAAAGCCCTGTACTATTACTGCAGCGACAGGCCGTGCTTTGGGAGCCCCTGCCAAGTTGTCACTGAAAGGGATGGTGCTATTACAATGCTGATTAACGGAGAGTGAATAATCCATGAAATGGTTACAAAGCAGGCTCCTAGCACCATGTGAGCCTGCAGATCTTCCCCACTCCATTAAGAAGCCTCCCATTCGTCAACGCCTTGCTGGAGGGGGAAATGCACTGCCCGTTATCCTCCCGTAGGGTTCTGCGGAGGGGGGTGGGCAAGGTGCAGCAGATGTGCTACTTGGCCTCAAAGCCCGGATGCACCGCTTAGGAACCCAAATCCTCCAAAGGAAGCTCCCAGCCAGGGTCTGCCCAGGGATGGATGAAAACTAGACTGAGCAAAGTGGGAGCAAATGTTCGGTACAGAGCACACCTGCGCTGATCAGGCCTGGAAAATAGTTCCCCAAAGGATTCTAGCTGCCAAACCACGGAGCTACAGCTTCCCTCTCTGCATGTGGATATAGGGAGGCAGACAGGAGGGACAGCATCTGTGCAAGGCTCGGGGTGTTTCTGCCATTAGAGTGACGGAAAAAGCTAAACCTACCAACCGTCGGGAAGCACAGGCAGCCAGTGGAAAGGAAAACATGGGTGGGAGGTCAGGGACCTTGGCAGACAGCATCCGGGAAGCTGCTTCCTATAAAGTAGGGGCCAGCTCTTGTATGCCACGGAAAAATCCCAGTGGTTTGACTTTTCACTCCTTCCATACTGGAATAGAAGGCAAACATTTTCAAATGTCCAGCAAGATGAAAACCACAGAAGAATTCGTGCTTGGAGCCCCGCAAGGATTGGGGTTCAATAAGGTAAACAGCCTGTATTTCTCATCATGACAGAATGATATAAAATATTAAATATGCGACACCTGAACCTACAGCACTGTACTGTTCTGTAAGAGCCAAAGCAAAATAAATCAAAGCAGGTTGGCATTGTCAAAAGGAAATATAAGTATTGTAACAGGTCATTCTGGCTAAGTTCCCTTGGAACATTCCTGTTTCAGCAAAACTGAATTTTCGGATGGAAAACCATTCTGCTGAACTCCATTTGGCCCACAGCGGCTATGGCAATGCGGCGAGGGGAAACGGCAGTCTCTCGGCTGGGTTGGTCCCAAGACATTTGTGGACGCTGACCCCTTACGCTCCATCCAGACACCAGCAGATCTGACTGGATCCTGAAGCGCAGCAATGAACACCTGGGCCTGGGGAAGCTACCGATTCTTCTCCATGTTGGGAATGGAAGGCTTCTTGTAGGATCACGGACCATAGGGATAGAAGGGACCTTGAGAAGCCATCTCGTCCATCCTCCTGCCCCGAGGTAGGGTCAGCTCCTACCAGCAGCTGCCTAGGTCGCTCTTCAAAACCTTCCAGCAAAGGAGATTCACCCACGTCCTAGCAGAATCACACAACCCAAGTCTGGAGCTTGAGCTGAACATCATCAAAGTCCAGAGGCATCCCGACTGGGTGGGGGTTGCTTCGGCACAACAGGAGAGACCGGAGTCACATCACAAGTCTCAGGTCTGGCTCTGGATACCGAGCTTCAGGGCTGTTTAGATCCCAGAGGACCAGAACCACGTGCCAATCTGCCGCCACCTTCCTGAAAGCGAAAGGGACTTAACTGCGTGGGCATTTCTAATTAACCGGCCACCGCGGCCCAGCCAAGACCCTTCCCCAGCCTTAACACTTGCTACGACTCTCCCTTTCCCCATGCAGCTCCAAGAGAGCGCAGCAGATGGGCTCGGCTGGCTGAGCTGCCTTTGGTCCAGGGAGATAGCCGCAGCACAGACCACACAAGTGTTCTCCCTGCCCATGGAGGCCCATGGGGATTTTGCAGCTGAGCAACAGCTATTTCTTCTATAAATGCTCCCTCCATGATCCTGCTGAGTTGCCACGGTCTCTGCCTCTGATGCCAACGGGATCAGCAGCTTTGTGCCGTACAGTATTACGGTGCGGCATGGTCCTTATGCAGAAAGAAATCATGTCTTTCCTGGCCAATGGGCATCTCTCTCCTGTTTTAAGTCTTCAGCTTATGTGATGCTATCATTATAGTGCTGAACTTCTCTGCTAATGAAACAGACCCCTGCTGAGGGCGTCGTGATGTGATCTGACCCTGGTTTCTAAAATTTGAAGCCTCTGCAATTCTGCGATCCACCAAACATCTCCGCCACCCCTCCATTTCCGGCAACACGCAGTGAAATAACTAAAATCCTTGCGAGAAACGGAGCGCTAATCAGGCCAGTGAGGAGGGGACCAGGGAGAGACTCCAATTACACCAACTCTGCATATTCTCTGCTCAAGTACCTGGTAAATCAAAGCAATGTAACCACCTCGCGGTAGGACCAGGCAGCCGCAAAAACGAGGAGAATTACAAATGCCATTGTTAGAGGAAAATGAGCGTGAATTTACCAGCCTCCCAAACAACATCCGCTTGGTAGGAAAAATTCATATTCGTTAACTCCTGTCTCGCCTCCAGCGTCTTGGCCCTGACTGACAGCAGCACGCCAGACAAAGCCATTAATCCCGCCTGTCTCCTCCGCACTAGGGCAGACATCTGCTGATTCTCGCTCCTAATACATCGCTCAGAATTCACCTACCCACAGATAAGGCGGTTATCTACCTCCATACAGGCCTCTCAGGTCCCCTTCACTGAGCCCGAGGCCGAATCTCTCTACAAAGTTTTCCCAGCATAGCGAGGGGTGTGAAACCACCCCCCTGAGCCTCTCTACGAGGCAGAGAGGTGCCAGCAAAACGCGTGGTATGGATGCAATGCTACCAAAGGAAGGGTCCTTCCGGTGGCTTTGCTTTTGTTGCATCAGGAGGAGATGCTTCCTACACTGGCTGGGGAAGAAAGCTGCCTCTCTACTAGGGGTCCTGCTGGTACCCCGGCCTACATTTACACCAGCCGTGTTACACGCACAAACACTGACCCACCAAAGAGGAAGACAACTCAGCGATGAGGGAGAAGCCAGGAAGGGGCAAAGGGACCATGCAGGCTGCAGTCATGACTGTGACTGCCAAATTGTGTCTGCACACCCACGGGCTCATTAAGCTGGCTCACCGTCTACCTGTGCCCGCAGGGATTTCTGCTTGGGCTCAGTGACCAAGTACCAACTCTGCTGCGCAGGGTTTTGCAGGCTGCAAGGAGCTCTGCAGGGCCAGGACTGGACTCCTACCAGGACCCAAGCTGGCCAGCCCAGGCACCCAATAAAGCTGGCAGTGCAGTACAAGAAGAGGCATTTCAGGTGACTAAAGGGCAAGAAATACTGTGCCTCAAAAGCCACAGGCCACTTTTGGTGTCAGCTCCACCCTAAGGGGATCATCAGCATCGGCCCATAAAGGCGGGTAAATCAGAGGTTATACTGGAAGGGATCAACAACTAACAGAGACAGCTGGTCCTTGAAGCATCAGAGTCCTTGTCAAAGATAAATATGACGTTTCTCATTCCAAATTTGGCTGTTTCACCAGTATAAAACAGCATCTCCCCACTGGCTTTAGGGGCATTGTGCATTTGCCTGGGCACAGGTAAAAAGATTGAGCTCAGCTGTGTCAGAATGGCTTGCCCAGATTTCAGATAGAAAGGGGCAAGACAACCGCGCAAGAAGACAGGGATCCTATCCAACTCAGCATGTCTTGCAGCAGAGTCAAAGCAGCTCAGATCAGTTTTCGTGAGGAGGAGGAGGATAGGAAACCAAACCCCCCAAACCTGCTTAACTCAATCCCTCCACTCATTCAGCCTTGGCCCGTTCCCCATCCAGCCACGCAATTGCTCCTCTGCAGCACACGCCATCGGGAGCAGGTTCTTTATCTTTCTCTCCTCAACTCTCTCGGGTGGTGTGCGTTGACACAAGACTTTCTTGGCGTCCACGAGGCTATGTCAACTGATACCCACCCGAGGGCCAGCCTGTCATCTCTTTCCAAGCCTCATCTGAAGGCCTCTCTTCTCTCCCCCGTCTTTGCCTGTTCATTTCTCTACCTCTTCTTTAATAGGGTCATTAGTACTTAAATATATAAGCATCTGGGGATGCAGGACACATGCACATTATAGTCTGCAATTCTGCTCAATAGCTGGTGAACGGCAGGACAAAGCAGAGGCATCTGGGAAGGCTGCCAAAGTCGTGCGGAAAATACCCAAGTTGTTCAAAACATCTGAGCGGTATTTGCAGTGGGTTTTCAATGCTTTCCCTCCCAAAGCCCCCCAAAATGCCTGCAGTAGCAAGCAATATACAACAGGCCAAAAAAACCAAGCAGGATACTTACTGCTCCTTTTCACTGCAGGACGGCACAAAGAGAGAGGGAGAAAGAAAGAAGGAGTAAAGATTAGGTGAGACGAGCAACGGCAACAGCTCCTTGCAGTGGCTTTTGGTTTTGTTGGTGATTTCTTATGGATGACTTGTCTCTCTCCAGAGGCAGCTCCCAGCTTTGGGAGACTTTAGGTCAAGGCCATTAGGAGCCATAGTCCCATCTCCAGCCAGTACCACGCACCCCAGCCCTACTGTAACCCTCGGCCACCCCCGGCTCCAGGAACAGGCAAAATTTCAAGCGCATGAGGAAGACATGGGAGGGTTTGGCCTGAGTGAAGTCTGTGGGAAGGAGGAGCATTGCCCAAGGACCCAAGGGCCCACTTTTCAATGGTCCAAACACATCACATAACTGCCTTCTAATTTAACCAACAGGTTCACTGCTACCTTGCTTTCTGCTGCCTTCCCCATTTGCTTACTGCATCACCCGCTGGTCTCGTGTGATGTGACAAGGCTCCGGGCCTGCAATTCGTTGCATTTGGGCAGCATGCTATGCCCTATTGACTTTAAAAAGCTCTGAGAGGGCTCAGCACGCTAGCTGTGTATAACTGCTGGCAGGATCTGGACTCATCACCTATGCTTACGGGTCAGGACAAATCTTTGTGACGTGGGTGTACAGGTGCTCATGCCACACTATCCCGATCACGCATTGAGGTCTGGAGGGACTAGAACGGTACAAAGAAATAACAGCAATCGAAGGACTCTTCCTGCATGAGAAGTAAAGTAAAACTCCAAAAGGGGAGGCAAGATATAGACTGTTCCTCCCAGTATCTTCATTTCCCATTCATTATTGTCTCTAAGAAAACCTTTCTGTCCTTCCAGAGGCTGGTCTTTTGACTGCCGTAAGACTTTCCCATGATAAAGTTCACCCCAAAATCTACCCTAGTTACTACCAAGTTATCCACGCTGTTCTTCTAGCTGGACGTTTTCAATGTGAAAAAATGTAGCATGAATCAGCATTTCAGTTATCAACTCACTTTTTTAATGCTTCAAAACAACTTGGCTAGCAAGGCCAAGTTGGTCTTGGGAAGAAATTTTGGCCAGGGCTATCCTAGTCTGAGGAAAGCTGTGATTAAAGCCATTCACCATTTTCTTTTGGCAACAGAACGAGAGTAGCATTTTTCCCCGAGAAAATGAAAAATCAAGTGTGTTCAACGATGTCTCTCGCATGACTCTTTGATCAATGAATTTGCTACACGGCACAGTCAGCCCCACTAACATCTATGAAATATAGACACTAGAGAAGCCAATCATTTCTACAGCTCTAAGGGAGACATTGCAAATACATATTAATTAAAATTACTTGGATTTCATTCCACAGCAAATGGATCAGTGCATTATTTACCAAAGCTTAATAAATAAAGTTAACAAATGTTGTTCAGAGCCGTTTAGATGCATCAAAACGTGGTGTTCAATAAAGCCAGAACACCAGTAACCAGGCTACTAGCAACGGAGGGAGATTTTCCCAGACACCTCAGCACAGAGAGGGCCACGTTCTCACCCTAGTAGTATGGGTGCAAATCCAGAAGGGCACCATCAATCTCACGAGGATGCCAGGGTGATGTGCTTAATATAAGCTCTGCCTTGACAGACTAGACACAGAATATACCCCATAAAGCAGCGTAGGAATCCCATTTCATTGGATCCTTCTGATTCATTTCTTCAGCAATACGTTTCTCTAAGCCATGAATGTTTCTAGACTGACCCCCCAAAAAGGCAAGCATCCCCTTACTTGGCTCGGAGAGACATTGCTCTGTCGTTTGGACACATCCACCGATCAGTGCTACTGCCAAACACTGTATCTGTCATCGCTGAATCTTGAGGCAATCTGGAAAAAGAAACAAGAGTCCATAAGTCACCAGCAAAAAAACCTGATAGAGAAGGCGGCACCAATCTTTTGAGGGAGAGTCCAGGAAATCCATGCCAGCCACGATATTGTCCCACTGAACATACAGATAGCACTGATGTGCTTTCTGTCACTCTAATCTACCATAAATCTCACTTTGGCACATAAAAATGTAATTTAGAGCTGTACTGAAATGAAGCCTGCAATGCTAATTCTTCCATAGATCTAAAAACAAGGGGCTCGAGATGCTGTTCGTACAGAAAGATTTTGGTTCAAACGGCCTCTCTAACAAGCACGTGACACTGGGTTTTGCACAACTAAGACGCTGCATTGTAGCTTCCGCCCTGTCACTACATCCAGTTGCAAGAAGTAAAATGTTATCGTTTTCATTTAAATAAAGGGCAAGGAAAAAAGAGGGGTTAAAATTTGGGGTCTAAGTTTCTTCCCCAAAAAGCAAAGGAGAGGAAAGAGGCAGAATATTGATTTCCTCCAGAGTAGAGGTAACATGCAAACACACCAGCACAGAAACACCTGCAGGTAAGAGTATTCAGGGAATAGCAAATCCAAATTCCCACTATCTAACCCATTATTCCAGAGCACACGAGGAAATGTATTATCCATTTTGTAAAAAAAAAAAGTCCCATGATCTTATTTTTCTCTGTTCAGAAAAGCATGAAAACAAAACACACCAATCTTCCCCAAGAAACAAAAAGTGTTTGGGTTCAAAGCAACCTAAGCCCAAATATTTCATCCCCGTTTTTAATGGTTGGTCGTTTTTCTAGCTAGAAAACGCCATGGCTTTTATTTTCGTTTAAAAGAAAACAATCACTCTAAAATAAAGAATAGACGTGTTCTGCTCTGAAAATGTTGAATCCCCATGTTTGGACAATAAAGAAAAAGAAACGAAGCATTCTGGTAACAACAGTTCACCAGAATAGCCTGGCCTTTTCAAGGAAGCAGGCATGTCTCGTTAAAAAACACACACGCACAATTTTTCTACTTTCACAAGTTCAACATTCATTTCCGCTTTCCTTGAGCTTTCCCTACGGACAGCTCTGCCAAACACTTGCAAGAAACACTTATGAAGACAACGCGACATAATTTGCCATGTGCTCAGGTAATGACATAGGACCGCTAGACTCGCTCCTCTGGAAAGGCAGCCATAGACTGACTGAAATGACCATTGATCTTCCCATTGATCTTTTCTTTCCAGACACCCACCCGCTCAAATAGAGCGCCATGTAGAGGGCCTGCTGTGCCAATACGTGCCCCCTCCTGGGCTAAAAGCAAGGCTGATGTGGATCAACAGCAGTCTCCTGCGTAAGGTGGCAGTGGGTCAATATTCACCTGCCCCCTGTCAGGTCTCCATTAAGCCAAATCAGGCATCACGTGAAAAATGGTGTCATTCAGGCAGGAGGAACAACAGGAGAGACCAAGGGATGGTTTTACCCTACCGTGCCAGTCGAGAGCCAGTGCCTAGACCAGAATAACGTGAGCACAGAGATGAGCCGTATACAAAACCACATCTATCGCTCCTAACGCAGCAATAATGTGACCTTTGTTTTGGATTACTGGGTCATTCGAGACCAAAAGCATGCATCCTTCAGAAACCAGCTCGTTGAGTGCAATCCCGCATTGGTGCCAGGGCTTGGACGAGGTGCCCTGCAATATCCCTTCCAGCCCTCGGATTCTCACTTAAGGAGCTCGTTCCCAAGCAGCTCCTGGGGCCCCTTTTTTTTTGCAAGCTCCTTTCAGAGACTAGAGTGAGGGACAGCCCGTCTCTTTTCATAGCAAACAGGCACTACTGGAAGTGGCGTGACTGGCTGCCGGGTGGCTCAAGGGCGTGAGTGGCTCACCGCAGGGGAAACAGCTGCTAACATGGGAAAGTCAAATTGGAAATGGCAACTGGGATTTAGCCACCCAAGGTCTGGGCTGCTCTGGAGCATTTTGATTCACAGCAGGTTGAAATCACAACTGCAGCTACATCCACCAGCCTTGCAGATATCACCCCGCTGGAGAGGGCCACTCAAGTGGGGTGCAAAGGCCACAGCGCGGGCCTGGAAAATAGGAGCAGAGGGCCAGGAACACAGAGAGGCGGCTCAGACAGCCCTGACATGTACTTGGGCTCCCCAGGAGTGGAAGCAAAACACACCTCTCGGTACCTGTGCAATGTGTTTGCATTCCTGGTTTCCACGAGGTTTTTCTCCCCCTCTTCAAGCCATTTAGGGAGCCGAAATAACACAAAAGCCGGTCTCTGCAAAGCACCCCCACCACTCAAATAGACACAGCGTACGGCAAGCAAATCCTTTATTATCTCAGCTTCACAGAGGCTTGCCTATAAAGGGAGAAAATAAAAGGATAGATCCCCTACCTATTCTGCTCAAATGCTGACCCGCGACCTATGGAAAGCCAGAGGGCAATAACGAAGGGAGGCAGTCCAACATCAGCCTACAAGAGATCCTGCATCAGACATCCAGATTTGTTCTAGCTCGTGCATGTGTGTACATGCACATGTGTTTACGCCCGTGTGTGCATGCATGCATGTGCGTGTATGTGTGAAACAGAGCCTCGCAAATAAGGAAGGAAGATGATATAAGGATGTAGAGATTAACCAACACCCAATAAATCATCCCAGCGTTTGCCGGTTCATTGCCCTTCTCTGGGGGAAGTGCCAATTGATGGGCAGTTTGTCAATAGGCAAGCGAAAGCCACTGGGGTAACCCGGGCCAGCCTTTGACTCAGCAGGTTTGCACAATGTAGATGCAAGTAAGCAGGGAAATAACGTTAAGGAGGTGCCCAGCGATCAGCGGGCATCAGAGAGGGCGCACAAGGGCCCTGCATTACACCGTTCATGGGGAAGCTGTGGGCAGTGACAGGAGCCCCTTTTTATCAAGCAATTCTGATACATATCTCTGATTTAATTAGTCTATAAGGTGCAAATCTACCCTGCCTTCTGCTTTTCAGAAAAAGCAGCAATTCCAGTGCCGGGATGTTAATCGCAACTCTTAACGCTGCTTCTTCATCGCAGGCCCGTCAAGTTAAAAGGAAACTATCTGCCCTGCAAAGTACACATGGAGGCTGTGCCTGGCAATGACTGGTGTACAATGGGTGTGATGGATACACAACCAAAAAAAACCCCAAAAAAACCCAGTAGGGCATCTATGAGCTGGGACAGTCTCTTTGCTGTCTGCACAGCACCTGAGCAGGAAAGATGCACCAAATCAGGGTTCAGGGAGATTAAAAAAACACAAAACAAGCTAGCAAGTTATCTCTGATGGGGTTTGCTTTGCTGCAGTCCTGAGACCAAAAGGCTCCAGAGTGGATTCAAATGCTTCCTTTCCCTAAGAAAATATTCTGTGGGCACTCAGGACCCTAAACTCACCCTCACAGCAGGAGTTGTAACACGTCTGGAAGCAAGGCGCTATTTCATCAGACCGTTCTCTCCCCCACCGCGCTTCTCAGAAGGCCGTTGCTGGCGTTGGGCGATGCGCTGGGCTCGCGGCTTCCCGGCTGCACTCGCTGTACGGTCGCTGATGCCTGCATAGCTCCCAGCCCCTGCATTTGAACTGCTTTCCCCCAGCTGCAGCAGATAGAAATCTCTGCAGAGCCCCCGTCGGCGTGGGGGAGGGAATGGGGCCGGTGCACTCGCCAGCTGCAAATCTCATCTCAAGCCTCACAACTAACCAAGGAAGACGCTGTCTGTGCCAACAGCATTCGCCACGTGCCTCTCGGCTCTGCATCACCCATTGCTTCTGGCACTAGCTGGCCCCATCTCTCCAACCCCATCCCTCCAGCCATGTGGAGAGATGCTTACAGGGCTGGGGAAGAATCCCAGCCCCCTTGTTTCCTCCAGGACCCAGCTTGCCAGGTGGCTTGAATCCCAGCCACCTCATCTCCCAGTCCCCATCGCAACACAGGGTCTGGGCAGCCCACGATGAAGCTTGTGGTGTTGCTCCAGGGAGTCTGTGCCCCAGGGTGGATTTGCCCCTTGCAGATGCTGTCGATGCCGTACATGCTTCATCAGCCCCCCGTGAACAGCCTCGGGGTCCCACCTCTTAACAGACACGTGTGAATGTCCCCTGAGGGTCCGGCTCGGTGGAGCCACTGTCTGTGCTGTGCGGGCCAAATGCTTTACCCACCGCCTCCCATACATCTCTGAGCGTCAGAGGGGTCCGGGTCTCACTGAGAGCAGAATTGGTCCCTTTGGGCTCCATCCTCCGCGCCATTCAACGCCACACACATCACAGCAGGCATCAAGTCGCTGAGTCAAGACCTGCCTGGGCCATCAGCGCAGGCCATCCAGGGGCAGCCCCCCAATTACCCCACTGACCCCACTACACCTTCACCTATCCATCTGACCCCTGCCCAGAAAGGCCCCGGATGTGCCCATATACCAAGAGGCAGGGGAAGACACCCATGGAGCTGGCCTCCGTGGGATCAAGGACTTCTCCGATACCTTCTGGGGCGACCCAGGCCATGAGCCCCCTCAGTTAAACCACTACCCAGGCGCAAGGACCAGACGCAGCGTGGAAGAGACACTGACACAGGTTCAGCCCATGAGCCGCAAATGAGCCTACCTAACGCCCGCTCCCACTCCGCCTCTCTCAGTCCCTCTGACCCACCAGGGCTAAATCACTAAACTATTAAAAGGACATTTAACTTCCTCAACGAGCCAGGCAGCTCCATCCACAATGACCCAGGTCGCCATCCCCCTGGTCTTAACTGGCACCTAAACGAACAGCATGAGCCCCTGCTGCGGCTGCTACCCCGCGCGGATCTGCTGTGCCATCACCGGCGCGGCGCCCAAGCGACGCTTCAGCCTCCAAGATGCGTGCCGGCGGGCCAACCTGCCGCGCCGAACGCGCACCGCTCCAGGCAGGCTACAGACATTAATCGTCGCCCAAGGAAACAATTCTCACAGCGGTAAATTATGCAGTGAACAGCTCTAATAAATGCTCTGCTTTCCTCCCCTCTCCCCACGGTGTAATGTCTGTAGGAAACGACTGGAGTGACCAGTTCTTGTTTATTATTTATCTAGCATTACTGGTACGCGCCGTGCTTCATCAGCACCCAGAGAAAGGCTTGCCCCACCGAATTAGAGCCAGTGCAACGGTGCGGTAATACGGGCTAGACACCGGATGGGAAGTCAGGACGCCTGGGTGCGGTGCCCACCGACCTGCTGCGTCACTCGACCTCCCGCTGACGCTGGTCTAACAGGAGATAACTACAGCTTATAGCGTGTCCTGGGCCGCTCCACCTACTCTGTTGGGGGATAGCTGGAACAAACAGCAGCTCTGAAATGCGAGAGTACCTGGTCTGGATGCAGGGGCGGCCCACAAAACCGTCCCGTGGCCTGACTACACCCACATCGGTTCTCGCAGGTTGGCTCGTAGCAGAGTAGGGAGGATGGACACAGGCTGCAGCCATGGAGGGTGGACACAGGGTCTGGGCAGCCCAGGATGAAGCTGCTCCTGGCTCTCAGGCCTCCAGGTGCCTGAGGAGGGCGGCCATTTTAGGCTCAGGGCTGCCTATATAAACAAGGCAGCTTGGCTGCTGGAGGGAGGCAACAGCACGGCCTGGCCTGAAGGCTGCCGAGTTTCGTCGGGAGGAGCTGTAGGGGATGGTAGGAGGCTCCTGGTCCTGGGTACGACCGGAAACTGCACGCTGCCGGGAGCGGGCGGCCTGTCCTGGCGGGGCTCCCAGTGGTGCGGGAGCCCCCAGGAAACGCCAGGCCAGTGATCACCCCGGCGCCTTAACCCCTAGCCCTCACCCTCGGGTGGGTCGCGTCCATCAGAGGTAGCTGTGGGGGTGCAAGCCCTAAGGAGGAGAGTTGGAGGCCAGGTGTGGCCAAGGCTGCCTGAGCCCTGCGGGGGTTCGAGACCCCGAGGAGGAGAGTTGGGGCCAGACACGGCTACGGCCACCTGAGTCCCAAGAGCCCGAGTAAAAGGGGTGTTACAAGCAGTGTGGAGCCCCCAGCGTGAGGGGGGCAGCGTGTGGAGCCCCCAGTGAAGGGAGAGGGGGCTCAGCCAGAGAGAGAGAGCCGAGTCCTGACCCCACTAAGTCCTCCAATGTGGGGAGGCAGAGTTTGGGTCGAATATAACACCAGTCATAGCACCACAACCTGCTGCCCGGGGGGGGCGAGTCCCCGAGGCACCAGTCGTGGTGTGAGGTAACCCCAGCTCCCCACGTCTGTGGAGGAGGACCCAGAGAGGGGGTGATACATCAGGGCCTGCCAGAGCCTCCCGACTGGCCCAGGCGGGGGCCAGGACCAGCAGGGTCAGAAGGGCAAGGAGGCCCTCCGAGAGGGACGCCCAAGAGCCAGGGGCCTGGGGGTGGGCCGGGGCTAGTGTGAGCCGAAGGTCCCAGTGAGGGGACCACACCCGAAGGGGAACAGATGGCAGGGAGATTTGGGGCCCGGTATGACGGCAGCAGAGTCTGCCTGAAGGGAGGAACCCAGGTGGGGTCCTACAGCAGGACTCTGGGCCCCATCGTGGGGGACGGGCGCGTAGGAGAACAACAGGATGTCGTCTGCGAGGCTTGGGCTGCGGTGTAGGGGAGGAATGGAGCCGCAGATGGCCCCCTGGCAGCGGGGCAGAAAATGGGCAGCCTCCCGCCTAATTACATCTATTAATTAATTGGAGCCTAGTCTGTAACCTTCCCTCAGCAGCCAGGAGGGAAAGAGACCTTTATCCACCCCCTTTCAGGAAAGCTGAGATTCAGAAGTATTCACATGACTCCCAGAGCTTTGCAAACACCCTGATAGGGACACGGCAAGAGCTCACAGAGTTGCCACCAGCTCTGCTCTGCTCCGCTCCGGTGAAGGGGGAAGTGACTTCGCCCTGTCCACGGCCTGGCCCGCCCCATTGATCCGGATGCCGAGCTGCCCGCTTGGAAGCGTTCATCCAGCAGCACCTGGGAGGCTGGAGCCTGAATGGGAGCAGGGCAAAGAGGATCCAGCTGTGGAGCCCATTACAAATTCCTCCCTGGTGGGATTCTGCTTCTCGATTGGTGCCTGCGGTTGTTCCCAGGCAACCACGGCAGCCCCACAAGGAGCTAAACGAGGCAAATCCAGCCTGGCAGGAATTGCCAGGATAAACTAATATCAGCATTGCAAATGCATTAGCCTCATCAGATCCCCGCTTCCTGTTCTGGAGCCCCCGCAGGGCCCAGGAAGACCTCGTCTCCTGCAGCGCCCAGAGCAGCGATGCTTGCCGCGGCTGGTTAACCCCCACGGTACGGGGCACGCGGGACGATGTATGCAGCATGCTACTGCTGAGATCAAGAGAGATCCAGAGCTGTGACTCCAGCTGCACGAGGAGGAAGGCACCAGCACAACCACCCAGTGCAGTGGGGAGAGGGTCCCTAACACCTGAGGGTCTTGCAGCTTGTCACACAGCAGCCAGGCATGGAGAGATGGCAACAGGAACAGGCATTCCTGTCCCAAAGGATTGAAAACCCCAAATCCACCCCAAATTTAGCTTCAACACTCATGGGACTTCAAAAAGAATAAATAGCTCGTGTTCTTCTGCATCGGCCTTCCCACCTGGGGGCATCAGCAGGCCAGGTTTTCAAGGGGGGCAGTTTCAGAGGCAGAGACTTTTGCTCTTCTTATATCCCTCTTTCAACCCAGGACTCCAGGAGCTGGGACTTCAAGGCAAATCCTGGTCATCACGTGGCTTGATCCAAATCCCAAGAATGGACCATGCTCACGTGGGTAGAAGGAAACATGCAGCCCTCCCCCTAAAATTAAGCTGTCACCCTAAAAACTGGGCAGCTGGACTGACGAGTGTCTCTCGTATGGCTTAACTAGTGCCTCTGTCGCACGTGCCAAAGGAAAGAGCCAATGCACCGGTGTGAGGAGTGGAGGGGAGAAGGGACGAGGGCCTGCTCTGGTGCATCCTGCACTGCTGCCCCTATGGAGGTCGGAGCCAGGCTCCAGGCGTGATGCTCAGCTCATCCCAGCTGGACGCTGCCCCGCAGCAGGAGCCATTGCCAGCCCGGCAGCTGCCAGCTCTCCGGCACGAGAGACTCCGTGTCCTTCCCTGCGTGCCGCAGCGAGCGCCTGATTAGCAGCCGGGTGCTGCACGGAGCAGGGGATGCCGATTTAATTTTCCAAATTAAAGCCAAGCGCTCACTAAGCCAATGGGAACCGGAACGGCTGTCTCTGTGTGCAGAAGCCTAGGTGCATTTTATAGAGATGCGGGTAGTGGGTGGGGAAACAGCTTTTGCTTTGTACCCACTGACAATGCCTGCAAGACAGCCTCTCTGCTGGATTCTTTGCTAAGCCCTTTTGGTCCTCACTCAACCAAGCGTGATGGAAATCTCACTCCGTTATTTGGGATTACGGAGGCTTGGCTCTGGCCACCCACCTGGTGCCAAGATGATGTAATGGACGGACTCACACCTCATCTCAATAAGAACTACGATGTTCACTTGCTAGCGACTGCACGAGGGAAAATATGTTAATATGAACGGGAGGGCAGAGTCCTGGTAGATCCCATCACCCCCAAGTTGGTTTGTTGCCTTCTTTTAGGGCGGGTGGGTTGTCCAAGAGAGTCCAGGGACCCCGCGCCTGGCCTTTCCCCACGCGGTGCAGCACTGCAGTGGGGCAGAAGCATTTTTATAACCCGCATGCTATGGTGCAGACTCAGCTGCTGCAGCTGCAATGGCAGGAGGTGGCCCCTTTGACTATAGCATCAAAAAGCTGGCCGGGTAGGACAGAGGGATTCGTGGAAACAGAGGGCAGCAAGGGCCCCCTCCATAATAGGAAACAGCATCATCCAACCCCGCTAACATGCCCTGACTTCGGACCGAATGACTTTGCTTTGTGATGGGTACGTTGCATGGGGCTGTCAAAGCTTTGCCACCTGTGATAGGATCTGGCCTCATCCTTCACGCACAGAAAGGGTTTCACTCAGGCCTCCAGACCTCAGTGATGATGAAGAAAAAATATTCAACTGGGCAAAGAGTTTACAAGCCCACATCCCAGCTAGTTAATGTTCAGCAACATCTCACCCCATTTCATACACACGCTTCCTGGGCCAGGCTCTACCACACCAAATCAAGCACAAAATAAAATGAAAAAAGAAAAGGTAACAGGCACCGCAAACAGGCAGGAACACAGATTGTACTGCAAGTTACAGGAAAGAGGCCAGAGTCCAGGCCAAAGTGGTTTTTACTGGGCTTACAGAAGTTTAGAAAACAGCTTCTTTGACCACTGTAACCTTTGCTGCTAAATGCTCTCCCGGAGTATCTCCTGGCTAACCCCCAAAGGCGTAATGCTATAAGTCTTGGCCTCTCTGAGTCTTGCTACGTATCTGTGAGAGAAGGCAATTTATCCTGGGTATGTTTATGCTTCTACTGATAGGAAAATTAAATCAGCTTGTGTCCCACATGCATCCTGCCTTTTCAAACCAAATCTTTCCAAAGCCAGGAGTTGTACGCTTATGGGGAGTGGCTTTGGTATTTCTTTTTTTATTATTATTATTTGGTTGCTTTTTTCCCCCCGGTTGAGTCGATCAAACCCACTTCAGTTGAAGCGGGACAGCTCGCCGGCGGTGTCACTCAAGCCAGCAATCTCTCGCCCTGAGCATGGATTGTTTATGACAGCATTAACGGCTGCAGACCGCCCTCCTGACAGCGCTAGCCCCCAAGTCCCATCAGAGCAGGGAACCAAGCAGTTACGCCGTCCTTTCCCAGCTAGTTCAGTCTGGGTAGGTACAAGGATGTGGGGCTTCACGAGTCAGAACGAAGGCAAAGGGCAGTCCAGACATGGCCTGAATCCAGCGAGGAGAGTCGCACCAATTTTGCTGGGAGGGACCAAGACCGCTGCGGATGAAGCCACCGGTGTGCAAGCGAAGCCAGCTGCTGAACGCTACCCCCCAAAAACAACCACAGTGTGAGACGGGCATTGCAAACGGCTGGCCCCTAAGAAACAAACCGGAGGTGGTCTCCATCCTGCATGGCCAAGGGGCCTCGTTCAGGAGAACCGGAGCTTTTCCTGTGTTAAATGAGAGCGCAGATGTTCAGGGCTGAGATGCCCGTGATCCCCAGTGGCCTGATTTTGGGCAACAATGAGTTTCTCCAGCTTCCCCCGCAACCGCACACCCCAATCCCGTACGCACACCTGCTCGCAGTCTGGGCCGGGCTCCACGGGGGCAGACCCGCTGTATGCGGAGGGCGAGGAGCTGTTAACTGTGTCTGAGTTGGAGACGGGTGAGTGACCAGATCTGGAGGTCCTTCCCCCTGCTCGCCTAAGCATGGTCGTATTGCACTGGGTCTCAAGGAATAGAGGACAGCATTTAAACCCCAGTGCTCCTTTAATGGCCTGATCCAATTCTGGCAGAGGAGGGGCAAATGCAGGCCCCAGAACTAAAACAGGAGCGTTATAGTGCTCAGATTGTGTAGAAAATGAATCCCACAGGGGTGCTCCAGCTGTTTCCCATGCTTGAGACATTTACACTTGGCCTTTTTCAGGAAGGAAAGTTTTGCTACTGGAAAAATTAGAAGTCGTCTGTCCAGGAAGCTGCCATGCAAGACCCAGGCAGGCAGCACTAGAAATACAGCGGTCAGCATCGCCTCTGAACCTGGACCGTTTGAGCCGAAAGAAACGGCAACTTTTCAGACTGAGGAAGTTAAAAGGAAAAAAAACCCAAACTAAAACCCAATCCACAACAAAGGCTCCCTTTTTCATCGGGAGCTAGCAGCCCTCTCTGTAGACGTGGCTGGAGATCTCGGCATTTTCTTTCATTAAAGCAACCGCCAGTTGTGAACATACAGACACATCTATTAAAGTGACGCAAAGAGCTCTCATCCAGATAATTAATGCCCTGCTATTTGCGTACACTGCTCCTCTTCACCCAAACAGCAGCACGCGATGGACTAGGTCAGCGGCGTGAAACCAATGTATTTAACGGCACCTTCGCTGCCATTGCAATCTGCGGCGCAGCAACAAATTCCTCCCGGGTATTAAGTATTATTATTATTTATTGATATTTGTACTGCAGTAGGGCTAGAAGCTATCGCCTAGCCCTGAGGCTCTTGGTGCTACACATCTATAACAAAGCAGTCCTCACTCCAGGCTATTAACAATCAAAGTAAATACAAGTCTGCAGTGGATCCGTGATGGTTGTAACACTTTACCATCATAGGATCAGAGACAATGAGGGCTGGAAGGGACCTCGGGAGATCACATCTAGTCCAACCCCTGTTCCAAGCAGGACCAGCCCCAACTACAGCATCCCAGCCAAGGCTTTGTCTACCCGGGTCTTAAAACCCTCCAAGGATGGAAATGCCACCACCTCTCTGGGTGACCTGTCCAGTGCTTCACCACCCTCCTCGTGAGAGTTTTTCCTAATATCCAACCTCAGCTTCCCTTGCTGCAACTTGAGACCGTTGCTCCTTGTTCTGTCCATCACCAACCGGATCAAAAGGATGAGGCAGCATCCTACATGGGTGGACAAGGATGGGCTGACAACAGTCCAGCTCCATCGTCTTTGGAGCCACCCTGTAGGGAGTTGGACTTGCAGGTGCTTTCAAATCCCCGCTCCGTCTTCTCTTCTCCAGACTAAATAAGCCCAGTTCCCTCGGTCTCTCTCCACCAGTCATGTGTCCCAGCCCCCTAACTATTTTTGCTGCCCACCACTGGACTCTCTCCAGTTGGTCCACAAAAGCCAATGTTGGCGGTTTTCTCCCCACGAGGAGGAGGGAAATGCTATCAGTGCCATTCTGCAAACAGAAAATGAGGCACAGAAAAGCAAAGCACCTTGTCCAGCATCAGGCAGGAAGCCTGTCATTTGGCAGGGAGCTGAAGTCAAGTCCACTCCACGTCTCCGTCCGGGAACCTTTCCGCCAAGAAAAAGGAAAATTCCCTTCTCCTACTAAAACTTTCCGCTAGAGTTGTTCCAGCCAATGGCTCTTCCCAGGGCTGCAAGCACAGAAACAACCCAGCCACCGGTCCTGATGGTATACACAGGCCTTTCTCTGTGCCTATAAATAATAGATTGCAAAGACCTCTGCTGCATTACTTCCAGCATCCACTCTTGCTTACTCTAATGCCCAATTGTGCAATTTTAGCACAGGGCAAAGAAAAGGAACAGCAGCTTTTTGGAACAGGATTTTTTTTCAAAGCCTTTGCTCTTAAGCAAGAAAACCCAGCCAAGCAGATTTCAGGTCTCGATCAATGGGGCGTATGAAATATTTAGACAAGTTGAAGTGCTTTAATCCACGACGGAGCTGAAAAGAGGCCACCTCCTCTCTTAGCATTTATAAACATCTCCCCTAAGGCCACAGAAAGTCACGTGGCCTGTTGGGCACCCACTTCGGCCAGTCCTACCCTTCGGCACGAGAGAAATGAGAATAATCAGTTCCCAGGTCTTAGGGAACCGGGCGGCTGAATTATTTACCAGACTGTGATGTGTGCTTGAAGCTCCTTGGAGGCAAGGTAGTGGAGGAAAAAGGACTTGTCCCACAACCCACCAGATGCACAACGCTGCAGATGTCCAACCCAACATGTTCCCGCATCAGAGCATGATGATCTGGCCTCACGTGCCCATCCAGAGACCCCCTCCATCCAAACTGAAGCCAGAGCAAGTCTTCGGCACGGGGTTTGTTTGCAGCCTCCCAAACGTTGCATCTAAACTGGATACAGACCTTCCTGGATGGCAGCAAAGGCTGCTCCACACTGGCGTGTTGCAGAGGCAATCGGGCTGGATTAGGGACCACGGCGTAGCCCTTAGGCTGCGACAGAAAACTTTCGACATCGGCTGCTGCGATGTTACAGTGACTGCCGCGTGCTCCGGTAGCAGCACGAGGGAGCTAAATCACTCTAGCTTTATCCCTGGATGAAACAGGGCTGAAGTTACAACCGTTCTGCTCCACCGATACCGCTACAGGAGCGTGCAGATGGAAGAGTTGCATCCTAACCGCTCGTGCCGGCGGCCTTCATTACCCACAGAGCCATGACGCGTCCACACTCTTGGCCCTGTTTCCTCATGAACTTGTGAAAGCCGGTGATGCTGAAACCCAGTGTCACCCAGCAGGTCCACAGCACACGTGGGAGGTCTCCAGGTCCGCCTGCTGCCTGCTAGCCTACCAGCTTCTCCCCGTAGCTTGGCTCCTCTAGCCTCCGACCCCAGCCAAAAGGAGGAGCAGTTGTTTGATGCTCAATTAAGCAAGCTTTCAGGTTGGAGTGTTTTTTAATGGGAAGTTTCAGCCTCATTTCCAGCCAAGGTCTGGGACCCACGGAGGTCACAAAAGGCGCTGGAACAACCAGGCACAGACTCTTCCACAGTCGCACCAAGTAACGGCTCAAACTTGGACCTCAGATACTTTAAAGATTCGCCTCTCGCCACCCCACTGACGCCTTTATTCCTGGCCTCTGAAACAGAGGCTGGTGATTCATGACAGGTCGTGAGGATGGAGCTGTTCATCCAGAACTGGAGTCATTAAAAAACGTAATTTTCCATATTAGGTGTCCGGCACCATTGTGACAAACGCATTCTTCCCGTTCTTTACTGGAGACTCTTGGTTTGCTGCGTGTGCCTCCGTGCGCTTTGCACTTCTTACACCACCTTTTGGCCGAGGATCTCAACGCACTCCGACGCTTCCTCAGCCTGACGAAGGGTGTTTGTGCCCGAAAGCTTGCAATGAAGAATTTTTCCAACTATCTGAGTCAGTCTAATAAAAGATATCAGATTTACCCAAAGAACCTTGCTTGTAACCGTGAAGACATTTAGTCTCACTTCAGCCCCCGAACATAAGGGGCACCAGAAAAAGCCTGCATCGGCCACCCAGAAAGTGCAATCTTCCCTCTGCCATGAACAGGAAATATCTGGGCCTCTGCTGCCTGGGAACTGGGGAAGTGATGACTTTCCCATCGCGACTATGAAAAGCATAATTATGTCCATTTTACAAATGGAAAAACTAAGCCGGAAGTTACCAAGCCCGGCTGTAGCGGAGCCATAAATAGAAGTGAAGTCTCAGCTCCTGGCCTGAGATGGAGCCACAAGACAAGTATCACATTGTTCCAGCTGTGTGACAGCCCAGGAGCCTGCTAATGCATTCATCAAAGGGAAAGAAAGGCAACAAAAGCCCTATATGAGCTATTCTGCCTTTTCACCAAGCTCCCTAAAACCTGTTGCCTGGCTTCAAATCCTGGGGGCTGCTGCTGACAAGCTCTTAATGTCCAAGCCAGGAGGACCGGTTAGTAGGAGCTACCATAAGACGCATAGAAAAGCTATAAAGCTGGAGGGCAGAGACTATCAACCCAAACACCTCAGCTATTTCTCCGGCGCTTCGTGTCTTTCCTGACGTTTTGCTGCCCTGTGTGATGAGCCTTGCCACTTTGGAGAGGCTGGCGCTGAAGCAAAAGCAGCAGAGCCTCTCTCACGGCATGCTGGAAAGCATTTCAGAAAGCACAGCTGCTTCCATACCCAAGGACCTTTATCTGCTTCTGGAAAGGGCCGTAGTCCACAGGTGAGTCCCCTGGCAGGGCGTAGCCCAGTCCACTCACCTTGGTTTTCTGCAGCACTAATGCAGGTCATAAAATCACGGAAAATTCAGGTTGGAAGGGACCTCGGGAGCTCACATCTAGTCCAACCCCCTACTCAAAGCAGGACCAGCCCTGACTACATCATCCCAGCCAAGGCTTTGTATGCCTGGGTCTTAAAAACCTCCAAGGATGGAGACTCGACCAGCTCTCTGGGTAACCTGTTCCAGCATTTAGTGACACAGTTCTTCCTAATATCCAACCTAAACCTCCCTGAGAAGAAGGTCTGGGAGAAGAGGTTTCCTGATGGGGGACAGAGGTGTATCCCTTTGATTTTTGGCTACTCAAGCTCCCATGGAGAAAAACCCAAAGGGTCTCCCCAAAGCCAGAAGCTGGCCTGCTCCTGCCATACCACCGCCCTTGCCCTCAGCAGGCTTGGTTTAAAGCAAAGAGGTGTTGTTGCACCCCTGTATTATTGGAGGCCCTATCTCAAGGGACAAAACCTGCCTCAGCCTTCGCTAGGGTCAGCGCTGACTTCAGCAGGCCTCCACCTGTCAAATGGAGCAGAAATCCCCCCCAGCATGGGCCGATGGTTATTTCCAAGGTCGATGCCACGCCAGGCAATGGGCAACAGGCCTTGTGCCAGGGTCACGCCTCCGACTGGGAAATGCACCTTCCACCTACGCCTTCCTTTGCTGGGAAGAGGCTGTGGGGCAGGAGTGACGGGGGCTGTCATGGTCTTTTGAGCCCCGCTCTCCTGGCCCACGGTAGAGGGGCTCTTCCACAGTCCTGCCCTCCACCATCTCCGCGGTGCCTGCCCCGCTCCATTCAGGACCGGGCGCCTGGGGCTGCCCAAGCAAGGAACGGCGCAGCGGTGCACTGCGTCCCCTGAGGTCAAGCGCGGCCAAGGGGAGTGCTAGTCCCGTCCCGACCGGCCCAGATGTCATTAGCACACGCGCTGAGCGTGGGGACAGTGCTACGGACAGGGGAGCGCAACTCCGGTCCAACCCCCCACACCCCTTCTTCCGAAACACCTCGATGCGTGCTCCTCGCTGGGACGGATCCGGAAGCCTTCCCAGGCTCCACATCCGCTCCTCTAATTGAGACCCCCCCACCACCGGGGCAACTGCTAACGAGGGAAGCTGCGAGGCTTGCCTGCTCTCGGTGACACGCTCGGGGTCGCCCCCCACACTCAGCCTCTCCCAAAAACCAGGGGGCTGGCTGCTGGCAAACACACACCAGGATGTCCACGTCCAGGTTACCTTCCCCTGGTTTGAATTCAGGCTCACGGCGGGGATTTCAGAGGGATGAGGAGGAAAGCTAAACAGTGTTTGTCCTGCTTCCTTCGGTCCCAGCTCAGGACTCGGCGCCAGAACCTCAGCAGAGGCAAACGAGTCCTCTCTGTTGACATCCCTGGAGCTCGGCCAGCTGCAAATCCAGCCCTCGGTTGATTTGTGACAGCAAAGGAAAGGACCCTGCCTTCGGGAGTTTTACCAGGCCGCTCACGCAACCTCAGAGCCTGTCAGGCCCCAGGAAGGACCTTGCTTCAGGTCGGAGGCAGCTCCAGGCATGCCGACAGCACTTCCAGCCATGCCACCTTGCTCCCAACAGCAGCAATGCATCAAAAATAAACTTTCTGGCTGTGTGGGATGGGAGCCCAGACCTCCTGTACCAGCACCAGGGTGGAAAAAATCAAGTGAATTGCTCCCCCACCGAGACCCCTCTGCTTCCTCCTGAGCTAACAGGTGGGTGGATTATATTAATCGCCCCCTGGGATTTGGGTAGGCACCGAATGTAACCCTTGCCCTTCCAGAATTAGGAGTAACTGTCACACATGGAAGAATTGGACCGCTGTCTCCAAAAGACGCAAGCCGTTGCTCATCTTGGGAAGGCCAGTGTCAAACCTCAGCTGCATCCCGTGCACCTTTTGCGCCAGCATCAAGCAAGCTTCTTCCTGGAGAGGCTTGTGAAGGGATTAGCAAAACGGCAACAGCAACAAGCTGCCCAGAAATCTACCACAGCAGAAGGAAAAAAGGAGAAGACCCGGTATTCGGAAGAGCCTCAATGCAACCGCCGAGCTCTTGCAGAGAACTCTACGTATGCACTTCACACTGTATGCAGACATCCTCTCCAACAGCTAAAATACTGACACAGGCAACCTATTTCCCTAGCCTTCCCAGCTCTGCAATGCAGCTTTCTTAAATATTGAATAAGTCTGCTGCTCCTACACCACCTGCCAGTGCCAGTGATGAGGTAATTTTTTAGACTGACAACACTTGATGTGATTAACCTGGTTTCAAAGAGCAGGTTTCAAAGTCTCTTCATTCATTCATCTGCACACACTCAATAACATTGCATCCGTGACAGATTTCATTTTTAAATGACCACCGTGGAAGCAAATGAACTGAAGTGCAAGGCAGATTCCTGAGCCAAATGCTTTTGCCCTTGGCAAAGAAAGTTTGGAAACTTGAACAGATCGGGACACCAGCTTGTAGGAAGCTGAGAATATTTTAAAAGCTGAACTAAGATTGCTGTTCCTAGGTTCATGTCCATCCCCCAGCTGTATAACGCTGGCGGAAGTGGGCAAGAACGGGGCTTCAGGATTAATACATCCATCCCCTCCCCGAGCTCTCTGCAGACTCAATACCGAAAATTCGTGCCAGCCGCCAGTTTTGCTTACTTTTTGGGTGACGGCCAACACATTACTGGATGGCTCCAAACATCCAAAGCTGCCACCCTAACCCAACAGCTTTTCCCTCAGCGTGGCTGCCAAACAAATTAAAAGCACTCTGAAAAAGCCCAGAAGCCACTCCCAGCAGAGCAGGCCACAATGATACCCCACACCCCAGAGCACGCCTCTACCCAAATACAATGCAGCAGGATCAGGAAAGCCACCTCCACGCCACACTCCAAAACATGCATGCCACCGTGGTCTTATCTGGTCGGAGGGCTTCTGAACTGGTTTCCGAAGATATATCTCCCAATTAGCCAGGAGACACGCCATAGTCTTGCAAGTCTATCTACAAATCTATTTAAGAGATCAGGTTAAATCCTATCAGTTCAGCATCCTGCTTTAATTAAGCCATGTTATTTCTCTATCTAACGCCAATCCCTCAATTTAAAACATGCTGAAACGCAGAGTGCATGGCATAATGGCACTGTCTTCCTTACAGGAGGGAGGCAGGACAAGCCATCGGGGAGGGGAGCAGTGACAGGACCGGAAGGGGGCCTCTGGCTGGGCACACCCCTCTAGCACCTCCACTGCAGTATTACCCAAAAACGAGTAGGACCGGAAGTGCCCCGGATCCAAGCTCCACATCATCTAAACCACCACAGGTAGCAGGTGTTTAGGCCACAGATGCTGGACCCAACCCATCCGTCATATTTGACCTGGCGGTGAGCCAAGGGATGCCAGGCACAGTCCACCGGCTGCTTCTTCATGTGCAAGTAAAAGTTGCAATTACAGTCAGCCATTTCGAAATCAATATACATTTCAGGGAAGGATGTGCTCCCCTCCCGACAAGCCTGCGTGGCAGAAGTGGCTCCCCTGTGGCATACACGTTATACGATACAACTCTCTTTGTGTTTGTGACCCCGATTTATAGGTAGGGTACCTGATACAGGAGCTACATGAATGCTTAAGAGATCTTGTGTAGAAGAACCACCCTCTATCAGCCTAGATTTTGAGTGGAGCCATGGGGCAGAAACAAGAAAACCCTTTAGGTTTCCTGGGACACAAAAGGCTTCTCTTATGTAAGAGGTGATTTAGGAACTTGAACAAGTTTCGTGTAGACCCTAAAAAGGGTAGGCAGCTGCTACTCAACCCTAAGACCAATTATCCGACACCCCTCCAGGAGCTGAGTTGTATGAAGTAGCCACAAACTGGGTCAGGTATCCAGGTTGTAGCCGTACTGGTCCAAAGGCAAAAGGAATCGGGACTCGTGGTAGATATCACCTCTAGCGCGAGTCCTGATTCCACAAACTGGGCGCGTCTATACAAGATGCTTAACATGCAGTTGCCTAATAACACTGTAGTTGCTGTGCATTTGGTTAGTACTTCATTAAGCAAGTACTGAAGGAAATGTGCAGTAACTACCGTGCATTAATGAATGTGTAGACGCGCCCACTGAGTAACAGACCCAAGGAAGACTCTGCGGGCTGGCATATTCCAGCATCCCCGGCTTCGTCAGTAAGAACATCCTATTCTAACTCCTGTTTTCCTTCCCGTGGTCACCTTCTCAAATAAACAGTCCTTTATGGCCAAAATCACTTGTGCTTTATGTCAGCTCAAAGAAAGTTTTATATAATTGAGTAGGCTGGGTTTTTGGATCATAGCTATATTCAAGGCTTCTCTTAAAACATATATTTACATACATCCAGACCCTCAAACAGCGCAAATCAGCTTAGCTCCTGAATTCAGCAGGCAGAGACCGAACCCAACTCACCTGAGTCGCGCTGGCCGCCACCAGGCAAAGAGCTGACCCGAAGCATCTGTTGCAGAAGCTTTGTCTTTGCAGCAGTGGAGAAATTCTCAATTAAAAGGCAAGATGTGTTTTCAGGGGCAGCTACAGGTGGCCTCAGACAGCCAGCTGTGTAAGAAATAAAACCATTTGGACAATGCAATTTTTCTTTTTCCTGGAACGAGCCCGACGCGTCACCAGTAATGAAAACTGATCCAAAAGAACAGGTGCTGTGAAGCATCTTGCAAATGGCAAAAATCCCTTTAAGGCTGAAAAGGGGAAACTCCAGCGCGGTGTTACGGAGGACTAGAGTGGGGAAGGTGAAATGAGTGTGTGGAGGTCTCAGCCCAGCTCCTGGCAGATAAGTACCTTTCTCTGCCCACCAAGAAAAAGTCACCCGCTGGCAGCCTGTTTGGGTGGCTCTGCAAAGAGACCAAGGGTGCAACAGTGAGTGGGACCCTGAAAACTGCCCGTCTGGGGATACGGGGCAGTGCCTAGAAGACGGGTCCGGTCAGGGGTTGATGGACGGCGTGTACTGCCTGCCTGTGCCTCGCCTACTTCACATACACACAGGAGCCATTGGACTGGGATTTGCAAATCTGGGTGAACTGGAGTCTTTTTGGCTCAACAGAAAATCCCAGTGTTGGTGCCCAGCCCACCCCTGTCATGGAAAAGAATAAAATGAGATTAAGAGCAAGGTCTGTTCGTGCTCATTTCCCTTTCCACGAACATCCTGCAGGTCATGCACTACTGGGCAGTGCCCCCTGCTTGAGCTGGTGGCAAGGTGTTTCCAGGAGGCATTTTAGAAGCTCCTCGAGTATTCCTCCTTCACAAGCTTTCCCATTATTGCATTTTGCTGTCGCAATCTGCTTCTAATTGCATTCTCCTAAGACACATATGTAAATCAAAGCAGCGACAGCGTTTCCTGCCTGCGTGCAGATGACATACTAAAATAGACCGTAAAAGCAAACTGGGACTATGTCTCTGCTGAGGTCAGGGAGTTCCCACGCCATTGGCACCAAAAGCCTAGACTGCGACCTCCCCCACTATGGGGCCAGCCCCATCATCGTTTGCTACATCTTCCAGGAGATGAGCTCCATCTTGGCCGTATGCTTGGTGAGGGGTTGAATGATCCTTCGACGCTGAAACAGAAGCCCGGTTGTGTTCACAAGGGCTTCCAATGCCTTCCCACCTGGCCTGGCTCATTACTTCAAACTCTGGGCATCTAAAATGATCCATAATGCACGGCATATTAGTGTGGCTGGACCCAATGCCCATGAAGTCACCTGGACTATTTCCAGGGGGGTTTGAGCCATGCCCCGCGCAAGCAAGAAGGCACAGTACGAGACAGGATTGGCCACCTGTAACCCATGCTACTTCAGGCTGGCCCTCCCTCCTGGACAGTCACGGAGAGAGAGATTTGTGCGCCTGCCAGCCTTTGAACTAAGAGGGATGGATCTTCTCGCTCAGACTGCAAAGGCTCACACTTTCAGATCCAGGAGAGGTCTCGAGTGCAACCCGCTCTGCCAACAACCCATCCAGGGATGCTGTGTTACAGACCATTGGCTTCAAATGGCCCAGCCCCACAAAGCCATTACAGAGAGCTGTTCTTTTGGCTGCGCTCTCGGCTGAAACCTCAGTCCTTCGAAAAATCATTATTTATATTACCAGAGTGCCAAGCAACCTTCAGCGTGTATCAGGACCTCGTCGCACTGGGCCTGTTCCCCAAAGACAGATGCTAACGACCCAAAGAGAGGGCTGGCCTTACCAGAAACAGGAACGTGGAGATGCCCTGCGGGGTCTCTGCAAACCATTTGTTTGCACAAGCACATATACCCATGCCCACACAAAGGATGATCCAGTAGCAGAAGAGAAGGGTTGGGCATCGCAGGACCACAACGCTGGGCCCACCAGTGCCCCTGGCTTCCTGCATGTTACTCTGGCTACAACTCTCCGAAGCAGCCCCCGGTTTCAGCTGCCCCGTCAGACCGTCTGCAAACTGTGTGGCAGGTGTCTCAAGACAGGAACCCAGAAACCCAGACATCCTACACCAGTGGCTGTTTTGGGAAACAGCCATGGCTCAGGTTTCCTCACCTATTTCATGGGATGCTCTGCAGTTAATTCTCATCCATGGGTACCAGGCAGTAGAAAAATGCAAATGACCATTACTAATCACCATCCTCAGGACCCTTGAAAGCCAGAGGGCTTTGTCCATCGATATACAAAGCCAGCTACTTCTCCGGGCTGCTGAAGACTAGCACCTGGATAAAAACCCACAGCCCAGCCAGCCTGGATCAATTCTCCAAGCCTGAAGGATGGCTAAGTTATTACACTTCAGTTAAATAACAGGCCAACTAATTTCATAGCTACTCTTGCTGAAAAACCTCTGAAATGCTGCCCAGAGCCTTTCCCTGGTCCAGCCACGGGGCCGCGAATCCAGCGCTGCTCACAAAGCACTTTTATAAAAGCCCGGCTTTCAATTAAATAAGCCAGTCTCCTACAACCGTTATTCAAGTTCGCTCCCTGTCTCCTTACGTGATCTCCGTCTCCCCGTCCAAATCCGCAGGGAACACCCCCAGCAAAACAAGCCAAGGGTGTGCTTTGCCTTGCAGCTCAGCAGATCCCTGCCCAGCCTGCTCTCCCGCTGCGTGTCAGCGCTCACCCCGATGCAGCAGCCCAGGGTCTGCAGAAAGGCCTTTAAAGAGCAGCTCGAGTGCTCTTTGCTTGATGGGCACTCACGGACCCTACTACCGCTAACAGACACAGGTAACTGTGCAAAGGCAAGAGACTGACTCGGTGGCGCTGGCATAAAACCATTGAAAACTGCCTTGCACTTAATTTATCCCGGAGCAGCTCCAAATTCAAGGTCCAGGAATAACGTTGACACAAGCAAAACCTGAGTTGGAGCCACAGCAAATTGGAAACTTCCCCTTTGAAAGCCTCCCCCTTTTGTACCCTGGATGTCATCCTGTCAGCCCTGAACTCAACGCACGTAACGTGCTACATGTGGAAGGCGTCTTTCTTTCCTTTTTTTCCCCTTTAATTCAAAGTTTCCCGTCATTCTCCAGACACAAAGGTAACAAAGGGAGCCGAGCGGTGGTGCCCAGTCAACGGCATTTCAGCTGTGCGGTGACATTTTGCAAGGAACTCCTTCACAAACCAAACATCATTATAACGCCGTCGTGTGGATTTGCTCCTATTGATTAATTGCCGGGGGGTGGAAACAAAACAAAATAATAAAATCTGCCGTGCCTGCCTAGGACTTCGCTGGGATTGCTAGATCTTGGGAGTCTCTAACCAGACAACATTAGAGTGTAATTTAAGCCTACATTATATTATTAAATCTGATGGCAGCATTACAATTACTTATATAAAAGCTATTGTGACAACGCCGGCTCTAAAGTGCTGCTTAGCAACAGTTCGCTGCACTGCTACAATGCACATCTCGGGATGCTAACTCCTGCAGATGCGCTAAAGCAAGAATTACCGTGGGGGGGAGCAGAGTCGCTCTGCGAGCACCTAGCACCAGACTGGAGCTGTGAAAATTAATTGGCACTGCTGGTTTTGTTTATTAAAAATAAAACTATATAACAACAACAAGCCCCAAACCCAGCAGAACAAAGCCTCCGTAATCGGGTTTCCACTGGATTTGCATAAAGTGAAAATGTGAAGGGGCACGAGGTTTGGGCGTGTCCCCGTCCCCAGCCCAGATCAGGTAAAGGCACGTTCAAAGCTGGTAAGTGTAATTAGAGGAGCTCATTTAAAAAGGGATCCCTTGGCATGACCCGCAAAACGCACAGCTGCAGCGGAAAGTGCTCTCAGACATGATGATGACAAGAGCCACGTCCGAGGCTAGCTAGAAAGGTGGAAACTACCTTCGGGCCCAGGGCCACTCACCGGGAAAATTATGTGGGCCACAGAGAAAAAAGGACATTAAAAGAGGGGAGCATGAAGTGCCTCGGAGGCACTCAGGGCTGTCGTGCACCAGGTATTAAAACCAAGTCAGAAATATCATCAAGGCCAATATAACGGTCAGTCTGACGGTGCAATGACTGCCCATCGAGGCGGGCACCCAAAGGGCAGTAAGACAGGGCTGATCACCTTGTCCAGCGACCAGCAATGCTGAAATCTGCCTTAAAGTTCATCGAGGTCTGCAGGCCCACGAAAGTTATAACAAAATCTTTGTTTGGAGAACTTCGCTGCCTGGACTGATGCCAAGTCCATCAGACTTGGGGGCTGGGGGGGAAACGCCATCAAGCAAGGACTTACTAGAGCGTGGGCCCCGAAAGCAGCTGAGGGTTTGTGCCGGCAGCGAAGCAGGGTGAAGGGATGCTGGCTGGGATGGGATCTCTGTTCGTCCTCTCACAAAGCTGTGCAAAAACCTTTGAGAAAACACTTAAGACCCAAGAGGAAAAAGGGTTTTGAACACGTTTGCCCTGCCTGTCGCAGCCATCATCACTCACCAATAGTGCAGTCCACCAGCACAAGAGGGTCAGGCAAAATAGGTTTCCTCCCCCCGTCATCCTAGCCTCCACCAGCATCCCAGTACTAACATCTTCATTACTGTGACTACGAAACCAAGGCGTAGATGGAGACAGAGCTGGGAGTCCAGCCTCCAGGGAGGAGACCTCATTCAGTCCCCCTTCCAGCTCAGATCTGGAACTGTGCGGAGATCGCCCACAGTGATTATTTAATTACTACTGCCAATTAGCAACCATTAGGATGGTTGTTTTCATGAGTCTAAAAGGAAGAGAGTGAAGTCACTCATCAACTGCCAAAACATTGCTCACCGATTTGCATCACATTCAGGCTGAGGACCCAGAAGTGACAGATTTTGCATTTCATTCTCAGTTCCTTTCCGACCGAAGCTGGTGGGGAGCCAGGATCCGCAACAGCCACCCCACTTAGATGGGACAAGCGAGGCAAGACGACGTGCTCGCGTCCCTGACCAAGGCAGCTCCTCAGACCATTAAGCCCCAAAAGAAACTTCAACTCAAGCCTAATTATATTCCCAGTCGATTCTCCCCTTCCTCTCCTACCCAACTTGTTGAGAAGTGCAATTTCTTTCCTCCTGCTCATTTTAATAATCAGAAAGAATCTAAATGGACTCTGGGCCCTGCACGCAGCGACTCTCACAGATCCAAATATTTGCTCAGATCCGACAGCAGGTCCAGCAGAGCGCCGCTCAAATCCCAGGCTACATTAAAACGAATGATACTCCAATAAAAAAAAAAAAAAGGGAATGGACACTTTCCACGCCCCTAAATTCAGCGTGCCTCTCTTTTTGTACAGCTGGTGAATTTTAAAAGACATCACAAAAGAGAGCAAAAGGGGAAAAAAAAATTAGGGTAAACGAGGTACAAAGTGTGGGATATTATTGGCGTCCAGACTGGTCCGCTCCTCATAAGGCAGGCGATGTTAATTCACGCCAGGCTTTGCCGTAGGCACGGCCCGGGGAGCGCGCCCACAGGTACGAGAGAGACAAATCGAGGCCGTCATCGTGTTGAGCACTTTCAACTCCCGCCGCAGGCAAGGGGTTGAGGATGCCCAGAGCGTCACGGCTTGTGGCACGAGGCAGCCCTGCGAGGCGCCAATTGCCTTGTACCGTGTTTTTTGCAGGAAGTGGAGCCAAAACCCCTTCGTCTGGGCCCAGATGCTCTGGAATAAGAGGTGCTTGAGGCTGGAAAATGGAAGCCAGGTGTCTGACAACCAGCCTGCTTGCTGCCCCATGACAGGCCACTGATTTGCACCGGCGCCCAATACGGCGGTTTCTTTACTCTCAAGTGAACGTCACGCACCTGCAAAATGCCAGGTCCCGGCCTGGGGTTGGAAGCTATCTGTTCACCCCCAGGGCGGGCTCCGCGGCTGCAAGCTCCCCCCGGGGGCTCTTACAAGGGGGACGCGCGCAGAGGTGTCAGAGCCCTGGCTAGCAGGGCCATGTCCAGCACTCCCGAGATAACAACTGCAGGCATTACCCACCGGGGCAGGCCACAGGGAGGGGGCAGCACCCAGAGCCATCCAGCATCGCCGCTGTGGAAGACCTGGACAAAGCCGGAAAGACAACGGGCTGCTACCGCAACAGCGCCTCATTTGCAGAGGGGCCAAGTGCACGGCAGCCACGAGCAGACGCACGATGAGGACAGCTCAGGGGAGGGTTATGCGGGCGGGCTACGCTGCTGGTTGCAGGTCGTGCCTATGCCGCAAGCCTCAAAGCGCCACTCGCAGCCCAGCTCTGCTGCCCTCGCCCTGCTCGCCCCCCTCTTTCTGCAGGGCTTCTGCAACTCGCCCAAGCACGCCATGCCCCGAGAAGCCCACGACTCCCTGCCCCGGCTTCCAGCTGCTCCCCTCTCCGCCGCCCCCGCAGAGCAGGCAGGGCTGCATCTCTGCGCCGCTCCTCTCTCGAGCAGGGCACGGCGGGGACACAGGCTACGGGGCAAAAGGTAGATGGGGAAGGGGCAGCTCACGCGGCTGACGCTGGTTGAGGTGGCCTCTGACCCCAGGTGTTTCGACACTGGGCTGGCGCTGTCTGGGGTGCAGGGGGCATTTTAACCGTGCCTAATTCATCATTCAGGGCGCAGCCTCAAGGCCGGCGGGCTGCCGGACCGGAGACCTCAGGAGCCAGCCCTTGCAGCAACAGCTGAACGCTGGACCTGTCCCCAGCAGCGGATGAAGCTTAGCTGCCCTCACCAGCTTCCTTCCCCCAGAAGCCCGACCCGACAGGATTTGTTTTCAGACAAGCTGCAGCACCAGCCTTTGGCACGAGTAATTGCAACAAACTGTTCATCTGTTATCACCTTTGTCTCCGCTGCGGCTGACGCTCCTCCGAGCCGCTTCTCCCCCGCGCCCGCCCGCCCGCCCAGCCCCGCAAGAAGGGCACGGCCGCGGCGAAGCCCACGGCACGGCGGCTTTCTGTGCCGGCCCCGGGCTCGGGCACCCTTCGGGGCTTCCGCAGCGCCAGAGGGGAAGACCCGTAGCAAGGGCGCTGCACACAAAGGGCGAGGCTCCTATCTTGAAGTCACCGGGGAAGAAGAGCAGCGCCGCCGCGACCCGCCGAGAAGGCTGCGCTGCCCCGGAGCTGCCGGGCGGCTCCTTTCCAGCCCGCCCCGCGCCCGGGCCAAGCCCCAGCCCCCGCGGCTTACCGCGCTCCCGCCGCCGCCGCCGCCGCCGCGATCCGGAGCGGAGCCGGAGTGGCCCGCGGGCGCCCCGCCCCCGCTCGCCGGCCGCGCGGGGCGGGGCGGGGCCGCGAGGGGCGGGGCCGCGCGGGCCGGCGGCTGGTTCGCGGGGAGACGCCCGGGGGCGGGGCTTGGGCCTTGTCCCGCCCGGCCGCGGCCCGCCCCGCGAGCACCTGTGTGACGCTAGGACTTGCTGGCGGGCCTCGCCGCAGCCGCGCGGCCCCGGGGCGCCCGGCTCCGCGGGTAGAGCGGGGGTCAGCAGCCGCCACGGCCGAGCTTAGACGCAGAAGTCCGACCCCGGCTCCTCAAAGGATCCCCGCTCTGGAAACGCCAGCCGAACTGCAGCCGGGTGCAGGAGAAACCCCGGGCTCGCCCCATCTCCTCTCCCCTCCGCTTTTCTTTACTACTTGTAATTCACTGCACCAGGATCATAAAGTTGTGGCTGTGTCTGGATGCCCCCAGCCCCCCTTGGAAAGCAGGAGTTTCACCTCGGTGGGCTTCCTCGCTGCAGCACTTTGACCCGAGAGGTTTCCAGCCAGATTCCTACTTTGGCCTGGAAGCCACCCCAGACACGCTGCGTGGCTGCACGGGCCCCGTCGCCCCTAGACCGGTGACTCCGCAGCCCCAGCCTCCAAACACATTTTCTAACCTACCTCAAAGGGAACAGAAGCAATGTGAATTTAAACGAGCCAGCAAAGCCCTCAGGTTTTGCTCTGGGCTGTTCCTGTATCAGACCTGGTACTTCTTGCAGAGTCCCGTCAGGCAGCACCCCCAGGCACTGTTGTGGCTGCCCAGTTTGAGCAAAACCTTCGGCCTCTTGACATGGCAACGAGCAGCACCCGGAAACACTCGTGGCGATCCCTTCAGTCCCGGGGAAGACGCGGAGGAACATGCTCAAGTAGGACACGCGTTGATTTTGGTGCTGCGCAGGCCTCCAGGGAACAGACAGATCAGTTTTGAAACCAGCACAGCCGGATGGTTGAAACAGGACCATCACCACTAAAATGTCTGTGGCTTTATCCTAATTAAAACTGCCAGGGTTCAAAGACGGGGGCACAACTGCAGAGCGCGATGAAGTTTCGCCTGGTCCAACCACAGCTGGAAACGTAGGGTCGCAGGGTTGGAAGGACATCAGGAGGGATCTCCCCCATCCTGCACTACATGCAAGATATATTATTCTTTAACCATCCCCGGCAGGTGCTTCCTAGTCTCAGCCTGAAAGCCTCCAGCAAAAGTACGTCTATGCCCTCCTCAGCGAGCTCATTCCCTTGTCCCATCGACGTCTCAGGCTGTGCTACCAGAAAGGTGGTGGCAAACCGGTGTGAGTTTGTAGGGCAGCAGCAAAGGAGCGTATAGGGCAGCAGGACCAGAGGAGAGATTAAAAGCATTAGGCCAGCAAAACTAAGGGAGGACGGGGCAGCAGCTTGCAAACGTAAGGACAGAGAGGGGGTTCAATTAGGAGAACACGGGGAGGGAGAAATCTGGCCAAGAGTCCTCAAGGTATGAAATAGTCTCCCAGGGGCCAAAGCCCTGGCTCTAGATGCATTTCATGCTAGACTCAATAAAATACTTGTAGAAGCAATACCAGGCTGGCATATGGACCAGATGATTTAATAGGCCTTCCCCAACCCCAAAGCCTCCAATGCTTTGAGTTATACGCAGCATTAAAGGAGTGTAAACTGCCTCTTTTCAATCCCAGCAGCATAACTGAGCACACATTGGGCATTGCTGGCTCCCGGTCCCATCACTCCTTCCATTTACAGAGCCATCAGTAGGCTGGGAGCTCAAGGGCAACTTCATGGGCTTCCTTGAGATAGACAGAGAATGCCCCTGGGGGGATGCGGCATGCCTCTAAGAAAGTTTAGGGATGATAAAGGAAGGAAAGGGGAGGCAGCCTCATCAGCCCCTGGAGTGGGGGAGTGATGAGCATAACACTCTCGATTCCCTTCTTGAATCACTCGGGCCCCTAATTAGCCGGCAGGATGCTGCCAAACACAGTACTGCAGAGGCAGGGATGCACAGATCACTAGATTTCTAAGGAGTTTCCTACCAACCGTTACTGAATCATCTTTTACCAGGTGAGCTAGCACGCACCGTGAGCTCTTGGCAGGAGAAGCCCGAAAGCTCTCAGACCTTCCCTCCCTCAATAACAAAAACACGTTGAGAGAAAGTTTCTGTGGTTAAGGAATTTCATAGATTTCATAGACATCAGGGCTGGAAGGGACCTCGGGAGATCATCGAGTCCAGCCCCCTGCCCAAAGGGCAGGAAGTCAGCTGGGGTCATAGGATCCCAGCAAGATAAGCATCCAATTTACTCTCGAAGGTGTTCAATGTAGGTGCTTGAACCACCTCCGCTGGCAGACTGCTCCAGACCTCGGGGGCTCGGACAGGAAAGAAATTCTTCCTTATGTCCAGCCTGAAACGGTCTTGCAGGAGTTTGTGACCGTTCGACCTCATCATCCCTTGGGGCGCTCTGGTGAACAAACGTTCCCCCAGATCCTGGTGGTCACCCCTGATAAACTTATAGGTGGCCACTAGATCACCCCTGAGCCTGCGCTTTTCCAGGCTAAAGAGTCCCATGGCTCTCAGCCTGTCATCGTAAGATCTGTTTTCCTGACCTCTGATCATGCGCGTGGCTCTCCTCTGGACTCTCTCAAGCTTCTCCACATCCTTTTTGAATTGTGGAGCCCAAAACTGGACGCAGTACTCCAGCTGCGGCCTCACCAAGGCCGAGTACAAGGGGAGAATGACGTCCCGGGATTTGCTCGAGAAGCATCTATGGATGCACGCCAGCATTTTGGTCGCTTTACTAGCCGCAGCATCGCATTGCAGGCTCATGTTCATCTTGTAGTCAATGATGACCCCCAAGTCTCTTTCTTCTGTAGTGCTAACCAACGTAGCACTGCCGAGCCTATAAGGGTGCTGCAGGTTTTTCCTCCCAAGGTGGAGCACCTTGCATTTTTCGGTGTTAAACACCACCAGGTTCTCATCTGCCCATTTGCTGAGCTTGTCCAGGTCAGCCTGGATCACCCGCCTATCTTCTGGCGTGGATGCTTTTCCCCAAAGTTTGGTGTCATCGGCGAACTTGGCCAGTCCACTCCTGACTCCAATGTCCACATCGTTAATGAAGATGTTGAACAGGATGGGTCCCAGGACAGAGCCTTGAGGGACCCCACTGGTCACAGGGCACCACGATGAGTGACTGCCATCAATCACAACCCTCTGGGTCCGACCACGGAGCCAGTTTCCCAGCCAGCGGATCGTGGTGGAGCCAAGGCCACAAGTGGCCAGTTTGGCCAAGAGGTGATCATGGGATACCAGATCAAAAGCTTTTTTGAAATCAAGATATATGACATCAATCTCTTCTCCCTGGTCCAGGTGATAGGTCACCTGGTCGTAGAAGGAAATGAGATTGGTCAAACAAGACCTACCCGCAACAAACCCGTGCTGGCTGTCCCTTAGGATGTTAGCCTGGGCCAGTCCCTCAAGGATGGCCTCCTTAATAAACTTTTCTAGGATCTTCCCCAGGATAGAAGTCAGGCTAATGGGCCTGTAGTTAGCCGGATCCACTCTCCTCCCTTTCTTGAAGATCGGCACCACATTGGCCTTCTCCCAGTCTTCGGGCACTACACCAGAGCGCCAGGAGATCCTTCCAGGGCTTTGATGAGCAGCAGAAGGGAAAGTTAATACAATAAGGCAGGGGGAAAGGAAGGTGAGAGATGCTGTGTGAACTAGGCCTGGTTTTTCTCTTAAAACGAGATGAAGGCAGCCAGGCCTGCGGCACTGCAGGCTCTGAGGCACAGTAAGGGATGGGGAAGCCCACTTCTGCAGGGAACGAGGGGGGCTTGGACAGTGTGACCCTTACTCAGCAGGTGCTTGCAGGGAAATAAATGGCCCGATCTCAAGAGCACGGCCCATCCCCAGACAGCAGAGGCAGAACAACGAAGCGCTGTACATTTTAAGCGTGCTTTCCCGGGGTGAACGCCTTCGCAGGGCATTTAAGCAGCACGCCTCGATACAGCACTACTGCACGCACCCGAGGAGACTTCTCCGTAGCCCTGGTTTGAAGGTGATCAGAATTGTTGTTTTAACGGCCGAGGAAAAGTGCCTGCGGTTTGTGATTGTCAGGTTGCTCCCCATCCTGCCCTATCAGACCGTCCGAACCTTTCCCATTCATTTCTTCTCAAAGGTGATTTATGAGAAGGAGCCAAATGCCTCCGCTTTCGGATCACATTCTTCAGCTTCCTGGCCGGGAGACAGAGGCACGGCCTTGCTCTGGCTTTTGGACCCTGGCTAACAAGAAGGGGCAGAAGATAAATGGGGATGCTTGCAAGAGCTGGCAGGCCAGCAGCACGCTGGATGCTGGGAACGCACAAGGCGCTGCGAAGCCCGCTTGCACTGCACACGGGTTCGAGCACCCGGGCAGGCCAAGTGCAAAGCTGCAGACCAGGGGCAAGGGCGTGCAAAAAGTGCAACTCAGGGATCCACGCCTCCCTGTGCGATGAACATAACGTCTTCCTCAAACTCCTGCTACCTCAATGCATTTCCCTCGTCTGTTGTCTGGCCCTTTGAATTCCCCATCTGCAAATATCCTCCAAGATTCCCCGGTTGATCTGCAGAAGGCAAACACTACAGTGCCACAAATAGGCAAAAGAAACTCACAGAAAAATTCAAATAAATAGTCACAGCATGTACCCAGCAGGAGCTCGAGGATAAACATCCTCTAACGCAGTGATTCTCAGCCAAGGGGCTGTGACAGCCGGGGGTGCCTTGAAATCCTTTCAAGGGTGCCACACAGTGGCAGGTGTGCAAATACAATTCACAAGATAAACCCAGAGCACTCACATGGGAGTGCACAGCGGTAGGAGCATGCTGCCCTGTTGCGCGCTTTCTGAAATCCTTGCAACAGAAGAATCACCCTGTTATTTTTCTGTAGTCCAAAAGCGGGGCAAACTAAGAGCAGGTATTCTCCAAGGGTGGCTCCGGTCTATGAGAACTACTGGTCTCAGGGAAGAAACCCATCGTGCCTATTCAATGACGTTTTCATTAAGACATAATAAGGGAGCTATGCTGGCATAATTTCTGGGAGGCGAGAAAAAAAGAAAGCGTCTGTTTCTACAGCTCCAGTTCAAGAAGAATACATGAGATTTTTCACCCAGTTAAAATTATATTAAGGTTACTTTTCTTCTTTTAGTTTTCTCCCTTTCTTTAAATAAGCTTTGAAATATGAGAGGGGGAGAGGGAGGGAGAACTAGAAAATGGACCGCTCTGCTCCCTTACATTTTTAACAAGGAAATTATTCCGAAATTCAAGGTTAATCTTGACGGCTTCATAATACAAGCTCAATCAATATTTTATTTTGTCCTGGCTCAAAATGCATGTTTTATTTGGTTTAAGAAAATTGAAGGGGCTAGTACAATAGCTTATATATTTTATAGTTGATATATCTTGACAAGCCCTGGGGAGATTTATAAAATCAAAATTGCATACAGAGATTTGGAAATCTGATTTCAAAGCCACCTTTCAAAGAATGAAAGCCTACCTACAATTATGTGTTTTAAATACCTAGCATTTTCATTGCCTCAGGAAGCTTAGGCCGGGCTAAAAATGAGAGTGGGGGGAAAAAGCGCCTGCTTGATTTTTGTTGAATCGCAAATACATTTTGGCAGCCTGTCGTTTCACGCCGCAGATCAAAGCAGGGGGGTTATTTATTTATTTCCTCTCCCATTTATTTTTACATTCGCCGACGCTGTCATTTGCAGGCGGTGATTATACTCCGGTGTCTGACAGCTACAGGCTTGCAAAGAGGCAAAGTTCGGAGCTGGACTCAGAGCTATCCAACGTCTTCGACCCCCTCTCGGCCAAAATGTTTAGGGAATTACCATTTTCTACCACAGACGAACAGGTGATCCTACAGGTTGCTCTCTGGGTCAAACATTTCCTTTCTCTGGGCTGCCTTCGCTCCTGGAATATGAGTAGCTAGAACTAGTGTAAAACCAGTCAACAGTAATGATAAAATGCCTTCATCCTTGGCATAGCCTAGCCATATGAGCAATTGAGCACAGCCCGATAGCATAATGCTGAGTGAGGCCTCATAATGTTTTCTGTTAAGAGTATGGCTCTCCTGGCAAATTAAAACAGAAATGCAGCATGTGCAATAATCCTGACTCAAAGCTATTTCTGTCCCTCGAAATGCCATTAATATTCTCGTGGGAACTCAAGGAGTTAGCACTGGCAAAGAACCCCCATTAATAGATCAATTAGTCATTTATTAATATAATCAAAGTGATGAGGCGGAAATAAGCCTTAGATGGGGAAGGCCAAGTTCTGAACCAGCATAAATGGAGGGTTGCTCCACGGAGGTCGACGGGGCGACTCCCAAGTCGCCGCAGCATAAATCCAGCGTTGCTCCGTAGACTTTATGGCACAAGAGATTTAGTTCGGAAGTTGGCTCGGTGTCTCCCTACCCATGATGCGACTGAAACCCAGACCTGAAACAAAACCCTACCCTGCCCTGCTAGCAAACAACCCAAAGCCATTCCATATTAAATTATGCAAATAGCATCACTCAGCTATTATGACCAGGAACTGCCCTGCCAAGGACTTTATGGAGGCATCCAACACAAGAGTCCTTGCTGCAGCGAGACAGTGAGGGAAGCCTGCGGGATGTGGCTCGTGGTGAAAGGAAAGCCAGGAAAAAGATGCCACCACCCCTGAGAGAAAGGAAATCACAGCAAGGGAAACCCAGCCGCTCAAGCGGGCGTTGTGGAAGTGGGTGCAGGGGAGCAGAGAGTGGATTAAGAAGACTTCAGTTCGCTCAGGCTGAAACTGCGTGAGGCTCGCACAGCCGGGTCCTGAGGAATTACTCTGGCAGACATCCCAGCGACTGACTCAGGCACTGCCGTTGATTAAAACGAGCCGTGCCTGGGTTGGCTCAGGGCAGTCTGCCCCGGGGTCCCAGCAGCCTGCTCGCCAGCTCTTCCATGGGCCCATTAAGGCTTACCCACTTGAGTACAGGCTCTGCATGGTCGAGCCCCCAGTCTGAAGACTGTCCTCTCCACATCCCGCCTCCCAGAGATGCTAGTTTGTCCTAGACTATTCCCTGGAGTTCGACTTCTTTCTAAAGTCACATGAATTATTTCCTTACGCCACAAACAACCTTCTGCTTAATTGCAGCGCGCTAAACATCGTGTCCCAAAACCATTCTGCTCTAATATCTCGCAAGGAACGATTAGTTTGGCGAGATGAAGCTAAACGTCGTCAAAGACAATCCCATGGAAAAAGGCAGAGCGGCATTAGCTCTTTAAAAAAACACATTTCTTAGCACTTCTAATTAGGATTCAAGTATTTCAGAGAATCTACCCATAGAAGCTCGAGGTTCAAACATATGAAAGACTAGAGATTAAAACAAATAATAAAATAAAAGCCACCAGCACCAAAGCTAAGAAAAATAAATGGAGATTACATGACATCTACCAATGTGATTGCAAGTACAAACATGGTTATATAAGTTAAATTAAAATGACTGATGTGAACTCAGTCACAAGGGAGAGCTGGAGCTGGGGGGGGGGTTCTTTTTTCTTTCTTTTTTTTTTGCTTTGGCAACATCACTAAAATATTAGCTGATTGCTTCTTTAACCGAAAACAGCTATTAAATTCCTTACACTCGCCCTATGGCCTTCTCGTCCACAAATCACAGAAGAGGTCTGGAAAAGAAAGTCTCCAGTATATGACAGTGATAAACGCATGCTGCCCACCCCATCATTCATTGGTGATAACTCCCTAGGGGATCTCTAGCACATGCTCTCTACAGCAATAAAACAAAGTGGTTTAATACTAATGTAATTATTTGACATGCAGGAGAAATTGAAATTATTCACATTCAGCCATCCCAAATTCATACCTTACTAATGAATGCAGAGATCCTACTTCTTTCTGCTTGTTGAATTAAGTTTCGGGAGAAAAGTATTGACCAGAAGACTGAGAGATGAGAATGAGATTTTTGCATGTCCCAATACGATACGTAAGGTATTCTGACCTGCTTCTCAGGAGGACCGGCCAGCGTCAGCCCCCACCAAGTTCAGTGGGAGAGGTGGGTACCTTGCTGCCTGAAGATTAGCTACCTTATGTTTTATTCTTTAGGTACAAGCCCATGATCTAGGTTAATGGGGGGAAAAATAGCTTCAAAATCTTGCTAGCTGACATCAGCTCAGCTAATATCTACCTTTGCAATCAGTCCAGCCTTTCTAAGGCGGAGAATTTATTCCCTTTCCTTTTTAAATTTCCCTTCACAATGAAGCCAAATGTGTTTCCATTATACAGGCTCGATCCCATGGGGCCTTCTGTGCATGAGGAGTCCTTATCTGAACGAGCAGTATCTTACAGAAAGAAACCTAAGTACAGGTGCTCACTGGGCACGTCTACACATGCATTAATGTGCTGTAATTGTTGTGCATTAAGTTTAGTACCTGTACTAACAGATACTAGCTTAATGCACCATAATCGATGCTACTGCACTGTCACGCTGGCACACTTCTTTTACGTGACGCTAATGCACAGTAGAATTAGTTGACTCCGCTTCTAGCGTCTCTTGTAGACGCGCCCGCTGTCAGGTCCTAAGTAATCCAAACTTCTACCACCCCCAGCTCACTTCCCGCCTACACAGAAAACAAGCAAGCCAAGAGACAGTGGAGTCAAAACCCCACCAAGCCTTCAGAGCTAGTCACTGGAGGAGGAACATGAGTCAAAGCTGCGCTCGCTTCCTTGTGAGTATGGCAGAGGACAGAAGGGCACGGACCCACAACCATGAGCCAGACCTCCTGCTCATGAAACACAGCTTTGGACTGGCGATTTATGACAAATACGGTAAAACCTGCCTATTCACCTCCCCTCCCGCTCTCATTCGTATGCAGACACCCAGGCACTGTGTCCTAGCCTCTCTACAGTAAAGGGCGTCTGAAAAAACTTGGCACCCTGGATAGTGGGTGGCAACAAAAGAGGCTTGTCTTTGCTAAATAAAACTGCTCCCGGGGCAATGCAGGGAAATTAAGCACTGGAAACGCAACAATTAACGGTCCAAAAATATTTGAATCTGAGCACTCCTGGGACCAGGAGGGTTGCCATGAGCAAAGAGAGCTGTTGGGAGGCCACCATTTTAAAGGGAGAGAAGGGATCGTGCCCTGGAGTTGAATGGGAGCACAGTGCTTTGCAGTGCAGCAAGGAAGGAAACGCAAAGATCATGTCTTCAGGCTCAACATGGTGCACGTGCTTAGCTGGAGGCCCAGGAGCAGAGCCACGGTGAAACGTGCCCAAACACTTTGTGACCTAAGACTAGCATTCCCCACTGAAGTCAGAGCTATTTCCTTAGGTGGCTTTTCTATCAGCGAGGGTCTGTCTTCTGCAGCATTATCAAAGCCACTGGCAACGTACGACACCATAGTATGTCCTCCATAAACTACAGCTTAGCAGCTGAATGCAGCAGAGCGACAGGTCTGTTAAACAGAGAGTGTGTGGTTATAGGGCCCACTGAATTCAAGGGTCTTGCAGAGCTTTCTGAATATTAACTAAAAATTGACAACACATTGGGGAACCGGGTCGTGGGAACATCCGGAGCCAAGAGCAGTGGTCACACCTAGCTACCGGGGCAGAAGGACCATCTTTATCTCCAGTTATTTGATGGCAAATAGTGTCTTCACTGTCAACCCCAAGCTTAACTCTTCTAAAATAATACAATGGCATGTATGAGATGCTCCTCGCATGCCTCCTCCTACATCTTTATTCACTGATTCATACTCCAGCAGCCAAGGACATGCCAACGCTGAGAGTTAACAGAGGTGACGTGGATTGGGTAAATGGTCATCTAAGGTCACGCAGTCCAACTGGGGCAGAGCCCGACACGAAACCACCCAGGAGTCCTGGCTCCCCACTCACTTGTATAACCATTGAGCTATTCTCCCTCCCACATATACCCAGGCCATCAGGCTGATATTTTACTTTATTTCTGAGTAAATGTCAGATTTAATCAATTGTCTGAGTGGAGAGAGAGGGAGAATGTTTCTGGATTATATTTACTCACCAGGCCATGGAGAAGGGGTGTAACCATCATTAATAGGATACACTTATCACGACAGCACTATAAAATCTCCAGGCAGATCCAAAAGCATCTAATCCCTCCCAAGGGTACGATGGCTTTACAGTGGCTACTACCCTGTGGGGATCATCTGCTTGCAAAGCCTTTAGTGAGGGGGAGCTCATCTATTTTAGCACCACAGGGTAAGGTGGCGGCTGACAGGGCTGAGCTGTATTAGCAGAATTGCATTTTGCAGGAATAGCTAACCCTCGTGCAGAACACTGCTCTTTCCAAATGGCAAAAAAATCCGTGCTTTATTGCTTCCCCATAATGATCCTTAACAGCCAGCACTGAGGAGGGGACTCCAGACTGGGGTGGGAATCTCTTAATGCTTCCTGCTTCAGACCAAGCTGTTTGGCAAACCAGGAGAGCACTATGGGATGTGGACCAGGCATTAAGTCAAGGCAGTCCAATGGTCCGTACGAAGCAGCAGGTTGCAATACATGACTCACGGTGGTCCCTACTGGTCTTCACCGTTTATGACTCTATGGGTTTGTCCACAGAAGACACCCAGAGAAATTAAATCCGAATTAACCTTTAATCTGGATTAAGCTAAATTTCACTAATGCCCCGCAGGGACATTCTTATTCCAAGCTTGAACGGCCTCGGTTCATTTAGCTCACTTCACTTTGGACTTCTGAATAAGAGTGTCCACATAGGGATTAACTGATCTACTTCAAGTCATCCCTCTAGTTAATCTGGATTGAGCTTCCCCAGTTCCCCTGAGTAGACAAGATGTATGGAAGATATGCCAAGCCTAGTTTACAAAGCAATGCAGCTAAGCCCAAGCAGCCAAAAAGAAGAGCCAAGAGCCAGAAACAAGAAGCTTTATTTTAATGGTAAATGTGCATCCTTTTCGTGACTTCCCAGCTGCTGGACAGGGGGGATGCGCTGCGGCCTCGAAAGGCCACAAGCTTCCATAAAACCCCGTGATTGTCACTTTATCACTTGACTTGAGGAGCTGGGGCTTTGTGAAAAAACACACCAGCCACTGTGAGAGCGCCCCGCTGCCAAACAGCAACGAGCCTTCCCTAATGACAGCGGATTAAAAAAAAAAAAGTTTCCAGATTTCCACAAAGTTTGGGAGTCAGATTTTCCCCCAGAAGAGATGAGCTCCATGACGAAGCAACGTCTCGGACATTAAAACCCAGGCACGTTCGCAAGGCTAGCCAGCACCAGAGAAATCAATGCATTTGCTATTCAGAAACAGGATAACTCCACCCTTTCCCCCTTCCAGTGAAATCCTCCTGCAGTCTCCAGCATCTGCCGTGATGACCACTTCCATCCCAGTCTAGATTAATTTATTTGACTGCGCCCAACTCAGTGAGAAGGTAATCAGTGAGGCAGCCCAGCCCCTGCCTGACTCAGCACCTCCTAATCTACGGCTCTTCATTTGATCTGTCACTGTTCTCTGCCGGTTTTTAAACCTGATTTATCTCTGCTTGAGGAGCAAAGATAGGCACCAGCGATGAGTACAGTGCCTGCTGAGACCCAGGCAAGGATTTTTTTTAAAAAGTGGGGCCAGAGAGAAGTGCTAATAGAGCAGAGGGGGTTGCATGCTATATCCTCAGTCAAGTGATACGAGGCAAGTGACAGGGAGTGGAAAGGAAGCAGAGGAAAACAAACCCGTGGAGGATGGCGAGTGGAAAATAAACCCCGCGGGCATCAGCGAAAGGATGAGGCCATCTCCCATTGCACCTGCTGCCTTCAAGCTTTCTTTCCCCATCTCTCTCCCTCACATGAGCATACCGGCCACGACCCACTCCACCTCTGTGGACCACTTGGTGAAGAAGCAGCTGTAAAACATTTTTATTAAGCAATATTCTGGAAAGTATAATGTCATCTGAAGGAGGCCATTGGCTTTGTGCTTTGGGGACCCGTTTGTCTGCAGCCCAGAGTGCCCGACATGCAGCCTCCTTTAACGAGGTGCTTGGAAACTGAACCATAACCAGCCCGTCCCTGAGGCCCGCTGGGTCCAAGAGGCATACCTGCAGCCGGCCCTTCCCGAGATGCTCTGATTTATCGATGCAGTAAAAGAGGAGAGAAGAGCGCTCCAGTTTGCAGGACATGCTTTGCCTGCTAAGAAGGTAACAGGCTCATAAAGATTGTTCATTGTTACAGGCAGGATATGAGAAATAATACTGTGTAATTTATATCAGATGGGCATTGTGTGGAGCTCTGGTGAAAAGAAACCTAATTATATAGCATTAAACAGCACAAAGCAGAAGTGGGTGTTTCAGGGGCTGGAATGGCACGCCGGGGGCTTTCACCTGGGGTTGCAAGCTCAAAGAGAAGGCGGAAAACAGTTGGCCACAAAGAGCGATTCAGGGTCCTACATTGCCTCGCCTCACTTCTGTTCCCAGTGGCCCATGTCATTCAGTGCCCATCAGGACAGACTGGCCATGCCAAGACCAAGCAAGGGGGAGGAGGCGTCATCTCAAACCCAATCCTGCCTCAAAAGCTTTGAGAACGAGATGGTGCGTGATGGCTAGCAGGGGTTAGGCCTGAGCGTCGCACCTGCACGGTTTCATGCAGACATCCCTGAGGGCCTGGCTGGCAATTTGACTTTTCTCATGCTGCCGATCCCAGCCGCAAAGAGCAAATCAGCAACGGCGAGGCTGGGACTCAGGACCTTCTGCTGCCTCAGCTAAAGAAGGAGCTGTTGGCAACGTGCCGCCCAAGAAGTACATGGAATAATTCAGAAGAGAAAACCCAAAGAGCAGTCGGCGGCAATGGAAAACAGTTGCCGTTGGCTGGCGACTCGGGCGCCTACACTTTCTAGCATGAAATAATTCTGATTCTACCAAGCAATCATATTACCCAGTTCATTACAGTATTGTAATAAGATATGAGCTATTTTACATTCGCTTTTCATTTCTGAGCACCTTTTGTTCTATAAAACAGAACTATTATCCTTGGCGAGCGATGAGAAGCATACATTTCCTAAAAGACGGCCCGCGCTCATTTTTAAGTAAGTACAATGGAAGATCTAATCTATAGCTCTGCTTTGGTTAATGGGATTAGTCTAACTTATTTACTGATTTAATTAATTGGCACTATCTTCCGCATGGCTGAATACAGCATTTCAGAAATGAATGACTGGACCAAGAAGAGCAAGGTTTGGTTTCATTTCAGAGGGCGAGAAACCAAATGTGTCCTCCGGTCTGAAATAGTCACAGGTGAGATGGTTTGGGATTCTCAGAAACAGGGTTTAGGACTCTCAGTTTAACTCCCAGGATGTCCGGAAACAAGCAGTGAAGGCCTCGCTGCCGCAGCATCGCTACCTGGCAATTCAAGGGAACACGTGCGCTACTTCTGCATCCGGTTTGAGATGCACTCTCTGTGCATCTCCTCCTTTAGGATCACCATATCGGTTATTTCCAAGTGGGTTAGCAAGAGCAGGAGGGCTGTGCGGGGCTGTCACGGTAGAGACAAAACCCGCAGAGTCAAGCAGGTGGGACCCAAACTCGGCAGCCTGGGAAGCATCCAGAAGCGGCAGTGTAACCACAGCCCTACTTCTCTGCTTTGTAGGTCAGCGAGCGCTTATCAGGGAGCTCGGCTGGGCGTGCGGGGGAGGCCAGACTTTACGCTCATTCTCAGAGCTGGCTTTCTAGGCCACCATCCTGCACACGTGCGTTCAAATAGGGTGTCTTTATTTCCCTTTTCTCACAGTAGCAAGTTACAGCTCCACAGCTTATCTCGTTCTCCAGCCTTTACAAATTAACCAGACAACGTGTCCCAGCGACAAAGGATACCAGGAGCATGAATAGCATCATGCAGGACATGGGGGTTGCAGTGCGGGCACCCTCCGCAGCAGAGGCAGGGGTCTCTCTGCCAACGAGAGCAACTCTGCCCTTCAAGCATCACATGCCACAAATAAGTTCATCTCATGGGGGAAGAAGATATAGCACCGAGTCTTGGGATCGTGGGAAAGCAGGGCTGGAAGAGGCCTCACACGGTCACCTAGCCCAGCCCCCTGCTCAAGGCAGGATTGTCCCTGACTAAACCATCCCAGCCAAGTGTCTGTCCAACCTGCTCTTAAAAGTTTCCAAGTCTCCACAGCTTCTTTGGACAGCCTCTTCCAGTGTTTGACCCCACTCAGACAGGGCCTCCGCATCTCCAGCCTCAGTTTCCCCTGCTGTTGCTCTTTGCCTTAACCCCTACAGCCACGGCGAAAAGCCCATCACCAGCCTCTGTAATCGCCCTTCAGGTATCAAATCCCCGCCTCAGTCTTCTTTTCTCCCAACTAAATACCCTAGTTCTTTCAGCCTTTCCTCACCAACCCGGTCTCCCAGGCCCCTGTGAGTTTCGTTGTTTCCAAACTGTCCACCTCCCTCCCGAAGCCTCGCTTGCACTGCAGCAAGGCCTCAGCCCTGCACTCTAGCAGGGACCCCATCACGCTGGACGCTGTACATACAAACAATATTGTGATATTCACATCCCTGGACTGAAGACTTTAACCCAGAACGCAGTGCTGTGCAGTCATGAGATCTGTTTAATCAGCAATAATGAACTCACAGCAAGCACTCATAATCAGGCAGGGAGCCATGCTGTCAATTAAAGGATGGCCGGGAACCTAGACATAACAGCACGTGAACACACAACCTGTATCTTCTGCAGTGATAAAACCAATAGCCTAGCCTTATTTTTTTCACTTTCTATACTATGGAGTAGTTTAGAGACTCTTTGCATAAGGAAATCAACTGGAATTGTAACAAGTGCCATTTCAGGCACGTGTCTGCCTCCCTGGGCACTGGGCTCTGATTATAAGAACAGCTTTCTGGGCTGGAAAGAATGTGGGTAGATTTCAGATTAGACACATGGGCTAATTCTTATATACAAATCCTCGGCACGAAAACAAAAAGCAAACAAGTCTGCAATTAAGGGCTGCGAGATTTTACAGCTCAACCTTCGGAGAGGCATGTTTATTTCCTATCTCCTTTGAAAACCGACTCGCTCCTCCACAGCCCCTTCATCGTTTCAAACTTGAAACGAGTCGCCTTGTGTTGGCAGCTCATCTTAATGTTAAGGGAACAGCATTCAGGGCTCCAGGTAACCAGGGGCAAATCCAGATGCAAAGAAGTCCATGGACTTATCCTGAATTTCAGCTGATAGAGCTGACATCAGAGTTTGGCCTGAGACTTTGGCAGGAGGGGCTTAGACAGAAGTGACCATTTTCACCTGATCCGGGCACAGAAAGCGGTCTATAGCCGCGACCAAACACAAGTGCATGGCTGCAGACTGCTTCAAAAATGGCCGTTCGGCAAAAATCTGAACCCTCGTTGCATGAGGGATCAGATGAAGACGTTTCAAACCAGCGTCTTCTGTAACTTGTGTCTGCACTGGAGGACTACAGAAATGTAAGTCTGCTTAGAGGAAGAGAGGAAAAGCCACTGCACAGTAAACCGAAGTCCTGGTCACCTTGTCCCCAGGAGGGCGATTCAGTGAAATTAAATGGCGCAGACCTGTTCCAGGGGACAACTGCAGCTTCCTCCCCTGGGGCGAGGACGGAGCCTCACTATCCTTAAACGAGGACTATCCATTTGCCACATCTTTCTTAACGAGCATGGACTCTAATGTCCTCTTTAGCCTTTGCTGCTGATAAAATTTTCTGCCCTTTGGGCGGGGGGCTGGACTTGATGATCTTCCGAGGTCCCTTCCAGCCCTGATGTCTATGAAATCTATGAAAATGCTAGGTTTCATCCACTGTCCAAAGGGTGGGGATTTCCTCCCATTTGTTGCGACAGCTGTAGCTTCCATTAAGAAAATGTGTATTTGCTGGGGGACCCTATAAGCTGCCAAAACATCACTGCTGTCCATCATAACCTGTAGGAATCTGCTGAGCTTTCTGATGTGTCCAGAGCAACACGGCCTTATCCAGCCCGGTCAGTCAGGTCCTCCTTTGCTGGTGAACCACTAAAGTGCTTTTATGTACTGCATAGGCCACACCACAGAGTAAACTTTATTTCTGATTTTAAAAATGGGTTTCTTTGGGCTTCACTTAATTCTCATGATTCAGGCATGAGATCCTGATTTATCTGGCTCAGCTGACTTCTGGCCCCATCGAGGGGGGCAAGCGTTTGAACTGTTAGAGCATTACAAGTATCCATTATGCATCCACGTAAAAGCACGTGTTTAATTAAGACACTGGAAACTTCAAACTTGGCCACAACCCAGAACCATGACATGAGCAATTTGTTCAGTATATTCATCCTGGTGAGTCTGGCAGTTATAAATATTATTTGTTTCCAGTTCAGGGAGCTTCTGACAGAGTACTTTGGGTCTCAGGTCGTTATATTTATTTATTGGTTTTCTTTCCGCCACCCCCCACCTACAAGCTCAAAAAGCATTTCATGAACTCAAGTTCCCTTCGTCAGATGCATCTGATGAAACGAGCTCAAGTTCACAAAAACAAGCTTAAGCTCTCTAGATATCTTATTTAGGCCATACAGTGCGGATCTACCCTGCCTTCTGCCTGTCCTCAGGCTAACACGGCCAACTTTCTCTCTCCCTCAAAAAATTCCCTTTTCCTGTTCTCACTGCTAGTTTGTGTCTCAGCTCTTTGGAGCAGGGATTTCATCAGGGTAGAAAAGAAGTAGCATAACTAACAGGGCCTGAGTAGGGCACCGATGCTGGGCATCCACTTGGGGGGAAAAGGGGGCAAAAAACCGGCACTACCCTCCCCCCCCCATACACACACACACACACCCCCCCAGGGTGCAGAAGTGCCCAGCCATGACTGCAGGAAAGTTTCTTACTCTAAGTCCAGGGGAAAGGAAGAAAACAAGGTTAGATTTGACACCTGTGAGGAATTCCCCCCCAGGGACAGCCATAAACCTGCTACAAGGATTACACCTGCTGTGGGTAAATGGAGGAGCTATATGATCCTTGCAAGTTGGCCTGGGGACAAATTATCTCCTGCTGTTTTCCCTAGAAGAAGAAAAGTGTGTGATCATTAAAGGAGGCTGCAATATAGCCAAGGGTCAGATGCACTCATTTTAGGTCCATCACAACCCCTGCAAGCATTTGCCAGCTGGCAAACGGAGCCGTCAGCAGAGAGGCCAGGAACTGCAAGGGCCTGGGGCAATTAAAGGGTTAAGTCGCCCCCTCTAACTTATTTTCACGGACAAGCAGCTCAGGTACAGGCCACGTGGGATCTCATACTCGAACTGCAGCCAGACTAACAAGGCCAGACATCAGGATCGTCGCCAAAAACTAATGTTCAGAGCAAGAAACAATTGGGCATGTTCTAGGAACAGCCCGACCTGTGCTGATGCAGGTATATACTATTTTTTTTGCTGGTAAAACAATCTATCGTAGCCAAACACGACAGCCTGCCACTGCAGCGGCCACAGGGGAGGCTGAACGAAAGGTAGGAACCGCAGAAGCAAAGAGAGGGCTGCAGCTCAACCATGGGTAGCAGCGGCACAAACAAAGCCCTGGCGCATTCAGGATCGCTGCCTCTCCTAAATAACAGCTCAGCAACTAGTGCTGTCCCTGTTCCACCTTGCTCATTAACCGTGAACATGTCTACTTTTGTAACGAGCCTTCATCCTAGCTTCAAGACGACGGCAGTGACCCATGCCCCTTCCGCATGAATGCTTTCTCAGGAACTAGAACAGGATTGCGCGGAGGCATCTTGTGGATAAGACGGGATTTGGGCCTAATTAGTCCAAGACTGGGTCAGGCCCTGAAAATCCTGAAATCTTCTTAGAAAAAAGCATGCGTGCACTTTATTGGCCGCCTGGATTCTGAGCCTGCAGGACGGCTGGAGTCCTATTTGTATCGTGACTGTAACACGAAAAAGAAAATGAAGATTGTCACATGCTCACGTGACTCCAGGAACTGGGTCTTTACAGGAAAATGCCAGTTCTGTGACGGCAGTGAAACTGTGAGAGTTGGTAACGCTGTCGTCCTCTGGTCAAAGCAGACGTTCCTCCTGAGGACAGTTCCCAGTTGGGCTGTCTCCCACCGGATTCAAGCTCCTAGTGCGTGCTAATGTCATCTCCATGCGTCTGCCCTGGATCTACCCAGAACACTTTGGAGCTGTACGGGGGCTTAGATAGAAGTGACAGTTTTCACCTGATCTGGCCACAGAAAGTGGTTTATAGCCATGACCCAACACAAGCACACAGATGCAGAACTGCTTCAGAAATGGCCATTCAGCAAAAATCTGAATCCTCGTTATATGAGGGGTTGGATGAAGACGTTTCAGAATGGAGTAACTTGTGTCTGCACTTCAGGAGATCAGGCTGAGAGACGTTGGGACTGGGCATCATCATCAGGAGCACCATGGAGTTTTATTTCCAAAATGAAAGAAAAATCAGAAGGACTTTCAGACTCTTGGAGCTCACGACACCAGGGAAGAACAGAGGTCCGCAGTGCCCCAAGCCCAAGGGACCCTCCCAGCTAGCATGGTTAGGACAAGACAGGTTCTCTAGCCACCCAGGGATGCTGTGGCCAGCATCACTACCTGCCACCTTCTCTCTTCACCTAGTGCTCATTTACAGCAGGGTTGACTGGGCTGAGCCTTCATAGCTAGCCTCAAATCCACCCTCTCCATCCATGGCAAGATGCCTTAGCTGCTCCGTCACCCTGCCCCGCGTGAGAGAGAGCGGGGCAGCATGCTGAACCGGGGGTGCATTCTGTACTCGTGCTCAATAAAGTTAAACCATGTTCAGTGTTGAAACAGAGCATCTGACAAAAGAAGACCTGGGCAAGTGGCATGCTAGCATAAGCTAAAAGGATGGCAGAGGAAGCAAGCTAAAAAACCACAGACAAAGAATGAAAATAAGACCCACGTCTGCACTAGCGCAATCCACTTGGTTCTTATCTATAGACGTGATGGGGCTCCATCCCCCTGCACCGTCCACAAGAGATATATTGCTAGACCTTAATACGAGGTAAAAGCCAGGGGCTTAGGAAAGAAGTGGACATTTAAAGGGACTGCCTAGTCTCCTTCACCCACTGCTGGAAGGAGCAAGAGCTACCCAGCTGCACGCCGACAGCAGTGGGTCCCAACAGGCCGAGTGCAAGAGGAAATAAGAAAGAACCAGCATCGCCGCCTCTACTGCAGCCAACGCCACACAAGGAGAAAGAGGATACTCATAAATTTCATAGACACCGGGGCTGGAAGGGACCTCGCATGATCATTGGGTCCAGCCCCCCGCCCCAGCTGGGGCCAGAAAGGACTCATGTCCCTTTGGGAGAACGGCGCTCCTAGCTTGGCACTCCAGATGGAGAGGGCTGGCCGGGGTAGCAGGGAGTGACGCTGCTGGGCAGGGGACAAGGTAACCCATCCCCAGGGGACTCTGTGCAGTGGAGTGGAGGGACATGGGGAGAAGACAAGTTGACCGAGAGGCTGGAGTGGAGAACGCAAGCCTCAGAGAGGCTGCAGCTGAGACTGGGAGGCAGGGGCTGGTCCCCAGGGTCACAGGCAGGAGGAGAAGCATGTGCGCGCTGTGGAAAAGCATGAGCACGGCTGACGAGGAGGGAGCACATGGGGAAGGCGGCTGTGCTTTCAGAGCAGAAAGCGCAGGTCAGAGTAGGGCTGCAGCCGAGTCCCCAGCAGTCAGTGGCTGGTCACGCTCAATTCAATTGATTGGGGCAATTCGGTTTCCTCTTCTGTCATCAACCAGCATGCTGTAAAGTGCCCTGGCAGGTTATTAATGGTTGATTTATTGAAAGCCCAGCAGCCAGGAACAAGTTGATGGCTCCCACCCTGTGGCTTTATAGGCCTTACTCACACAGTGACCAGTCTGGGCTTAGCTAGTTGCCAGAAAGATGAAGCGATGCAAGTGTCTTGGTTTTGAAATAAATAAAAAGCCAAATCTCAGGAATTTTCCCAGATTAACCTATTTAAAAACAAACATGCATGACTTTGAATAAGGAATGGAGTCAAGGACAATGTACTTGAAAAAAAAAATGATCACAAACTGAGGTCTCTGGCTGCGTTTAGGTTTAGAAAATTAGCTGGAGTTTTGTCAGTGCTGTTAAAAAGGAAGTAAGCAATGCAGCAAGCTACACACTACTCTTCTAGGCCTGCAGCAGAGACTCGCATGGTTTGCTAATGTTGCAGATGCGATTCTCTCAGCCTTTAATGCAATGACGGGGTAGCAATGATTGTGCCTGGCATTCATTCATCTGACAGGATGCAAATGGTCTGAAATGAGTAAATGACCAGACAAACATTCAACAGATGCAAGTGCTCTTCTAAAAACATCCTACAAAAATAAAAGCAGCAGATATTTTGCAACTGAGCCAGAAGATACTGCCAAGTCTGGAGTACTACCAGGTTTCCTCAGTGGCTACTGCCTCGTACACTACATCTGGAAGGCCTGGCCCTTTCCCCATCTGCCCCAGTGGAGCCCAGTTCATTCATTTATGACTTCTGGGACTAAGACTTCATTAGACATGGGGACGGGGCTGGAAGAACTGAGCTCAGAGACTTTGCCCGTTGGAGTGAACGTCTAGAAATTCAATAACGTTTATAGCCACCATTTCAGATCATATAAATACATCAAGGGATTAAATAAGGGTATCCCCTACCTTAATTATGTTACTTAAATTGCAGGGTGAAGCATGGGGCATTATACATCTCAGAACAAGCCCTGCCATCACCACTCACTGAGTAGCCCGGGTACAGGTACAACATGGAACTAGCCATGGACTATTAAAGAGCTACATGACAAACCGCAGCCACCCTCACTTCCCGAGGGAGACAGGCCACGAGTTTACCTGGCCCACAGATCACAGTGTAAATCCAAAGAGCTGTAGAGAATCCTAAAGAGATCCCTCCAACACCTAAATGACAGAGCTTAAAAAATGAGTAATAATAATTCAATCAGAGCCAAGTCCCTTGCTGGCATAAAACTATGCAGGTCTATGCAAGTCAGTGGAGATGCAGTGAGTTGTGCCAGCCAAGAATCTGGCCCTGGCCCTGTTCCTGTATAGGAAATCAAAGTTATGGTAGAAAGGACCAAGTGCTGAATAACCTTGGTCATTAAGGGCAGCTGTCCGAGCAGCTTTAACATGTATTCATTAAAGGGAGATTTTCGGTCTAAACATCACTCCCACTAGCCAAAAAACAGTGCATGGACTGGCCTCTTTACTAAGAAAAATAGCTTTCAGACCAACTTGTTCCCTATTAGGATCTACATTTCAATCACCGTGTATATGGGGAGGCCATGCTCAGTACCAGGGACAGAGGTCTGCCCGGCTCAAGAAGTCAAGTCAGTCCCAAGGCCGTTAGGGCACCTTCCTGCGACCATTGGGGCGCCTTAGATGCTATGATAACCCCCCTAGGTTAGCTGAGTTGCTTTGCATCATGAAGCTTTGCATGCTGAAGAAAGGGCCGATCAAAACATGGATTGCTGAAGGCCAGCTGCAGATAGTTATATCGCAAGGAAAGGCTGAGCTGATTACACTCCGTGACAGGCAAACAGATTCAAGACCCCAACTGGAGTCAGTTCTCCTGCCCACGTCACCCAATAAACCCTACACGCCATACAGACAACGGATCATTCCCTTTAAGAAGTCAGGAGGTCACTCACCCTCTCCCCCCTGCACAGCCCAGCCCTTCCCACTGTGTTTGGCTAGCCATGCTGAAATGAAGCAGCTGGTCCATTCATGAGAATCTAGGAAGATCTGCCTCCTTTCATGATATCTTGGGGGGATGATCTGCTATCAGCGAGGATCCTGTCAGCTAGATAGAGGCATGTATATATACATGCAATCAAAGTCATCTTCCACACTACATGAGAGTGAAATCCAGAGGAAATGCAGCAGTGCATGGGATTAGTTTGGATTCACTCCTGTGTAGCAGATTCAAATTGAATCCAATAGGTTACCTTCTCTTTAAAGCAGCTACAAGGGGTTGCGTGGACCTTAGGCCTGGCCTGCCTTAATCCCCGGTGGAGACACTTCATTCTGGAATCAGAGTGTCTACACATGCGGCACGTCTACACACCACATCCCGTTGCCGCACGGCGCGCTACGGCCATGTAGTGATCACGCGTGTCTACACGGTTCTGCCAGCTACATGGCTGCAGCAGCACAGTTGCTGGTTACAGCGACAGAGCAGTGCAATCTAGCCGTGTGCTGCAAGCACAGTGCTGTAACTGCCCATACTGTGTCATGCTTTAGCATTTCCAAAAGCCATGCATTTCCATGTCCATAATCCAAGTATTCACTAAATATAAATAAATGTATTTACATGTATTTGCTAAATACATGTACTAAATACACATCCTTTAGCATTTCCAGCATGTCGCCATACGCTGATGCGTAGACGCGCCCATAGAGCAAATAAGGAGCTAATACATCAGGAACAACTCCATATGCACAGAGGCTTGGCACAGGCAAGCACTAAGCAAAGAGCTTCAGTGTCTTTCTGAATCTGATGAAAAGCCCAGCATAAATATAAGCTATTTATAAGAGCAACCTATAGCCTGCATCATATGTTTAATAATAATAATCTAGGTCTGGGCTCCGGTGGTTTTTTTACACTCAAAAGCTGTTCTAGTTCGTTAATTGAGAAAACATTTGGTGAAATTTCTTCTTCTCCCAGGAACTGATTACAGTGACCTAATTTCCAGGGCTACATCGAGATCTGCATATGCCCGACTGTTTATTTAACAAACCTTGCTGATTAATTATTTCCTGCACCTCGCACACGCAGCTCTGTTATCAGATGCATGCTCAGTTACGATGTTTAATTATGGGTCTGTTGGCTTTGGGCTTTCTGGTTTATGGCACCTTTATCTAATTTGCTTGCAGTTACAGCCTGTGATCTCATCTTCGGCTGTTTTTACAGAGACCAGCCATACCCTCTGGAGCAAATTCAAATCGCTCCGCAGTAACCAGGTGGAAATTCCTACGCCAGGTCATTCTCTCATGATCCAAAGATTCAGTGAGGCGCTGAAATAGAGGTGTCTCCAGCCCTGTTTTGCTTGCTTTATTTAATGATAATGACAATGTGCCGGTGACTATTGTAGTCTGTCCCTAGCTGGGAGACCAGCTGAGATAGAGCCAGTGTCATGCAATTGGATTTGGGGAAAAGAGTCTGAAGGCAAACTGTGGCTGCTTAGGGGAGTTGTCAATGGATAATACTCCGTGATGAACCACTATGGGGTCAATCCCATCCTTGTCCCTGCTGCCCCGATCAGGCTGGGGGAGAGAGCCAGGATCCCCATGGAGACACACTAACCCCAGAGCTGTCAATGCTTATAGTGGGAACTGCTATAATTGGAGCTGCTCGCTCTAGTAAAACGCTCCTTTAATTTACCCACGTCTGAAGGGTCACCAAGACTCGCAAGGGCTAGTGCCTCCCTGCAACAGCTGGAGGATGTTCAGATCTTGCCTCTGACCACAGTGCACCTCGCGTGCTGCCAGCACGGCAGAGTCAGAATAATGACCACGCTCAGCAAGCATTGGTCCTCTTTCATTATGGGAGACCTGCAGACAGCTCCAGACTGCTTTAGCTTATTCCTTTTCCAAAGCAACTGGCCAGATCTTCAGAGCACAGTTTGCCATGCACAGTCCAAGCTCCAAACTCTAGGCCACTGCACTGACCCATGCCCAAGCTGGGGACCTGAGTGGTGCTGTGCTACTCTGGGAATTGGGAGACCCCAACCTTTATGCGGCTTTGGGGGGCACCTAGTCTCAACAAGATCTAAAATTCCCAGGTGCTTTCTAGTGAAATGCCAGTTGTACCATGAAAGCTGGGATGCCCTTGGCCTGGTATACCACAGACTCGCTTTGCGATCAAGACATTTGCAGTCATCACTGTTTTTGCATGTTATGTTTAACTAAAAGTTTCCTGCCTCTGCCCAAGAGCTGGCAGCTACCAGTCGAGAGCAGAGCACTGAGAACAAAAGAGAGGAGAGGGGAAAAAAGAAAGCCATCTTCAGCAAGGGGATTGAACAGATCTGTCTTGTGCTCCAGCACAGCACTGACCATGGTCTTGTCAGCACAGTTATTTTTTGAGTATATGGAGGGTATTGCTACTAAGCAAAGAAACCATAAAACCTCAAGGAAGGCAGCTTCTTTCAGCTGAATCTCCAGCCAAAACATAGCAGACCACGGTACAGGCAGTTCCAAAGAAAGGTCAGGGCTCCAAATATTAGTACCTATCTAGACACCGTCCCTCTCATAACTCAAAAGGAATTACCTGGGGAACGATAAGCCTCGCTCTAATACCAGGAGACCCCGATGCGAGTCACTAGACTCATTCCAGACTGTCAGGCAGAGATCCAAAAAGCAATTAGCCTCAGCTGGTGAAGAAGAGATGAAGCATTGTCTCCAGGTGAAAGGCTGAGGCAGACTGGCAACAGAAGGGCAGGCATCCAAGGTACTGGAGAGAGGCTGTGTGCTGTCCCGCAGTGACACTGGAGCCCCGTGCACTGACTCCAGTGAGCTGGAGCACGTATGGGTCTTGGAGTCTATAAGGTGGAAGATCACCGCCGCGGAAACCAAAATCATGTATTTTACCCAAAAAAAACCCAAAACCCTCACCAAAAATTTTGCCAGCCATTTCATTTCGACGCTGTTTCGACTCATGCTGAGCTCGAAACAGCGAAATCGAAACAAAACGAGGCTAGTCAAAATGTTACAAAAGTTTCACAACATTTTGAGCTTCGAAGCAGCCAGCAGCCAGGTGATGGGAGACAGGGGAGAACCAGGGCTGTCCCCCCAGTGGCTCCAAGCTCAGCCAGGCAAGGAGTACAGCCCTGGCTCTCCCCACCTCCCGCAGCTGGGGTGGGAAGCTGGTCACAGTGCAGGGGAAGGGAACTGCGCCCCGGCTCAGTTCCCCTCCCCAGCGCTGCAATCGGGCTGGAGAAGGGAACTGAGCTGGATCACTCAGTTTCCCTCCCCAGCCTTACAATCGGGCTGGGTAAGGTAACTCAGCTCAGCTGGGCTGAATTCCCAACCCCAGCCCGATCTAGCGCTGGGGAGGGGAACTGAGTAATCGGGCTCAGTTCCCTTCCCCAGTCCCAGGCAGCAGCAACAGCTTCCCTCCCTCATCTGGCAGGCAGATCGGGGCCCTCAGCCCTGGGAGGACTCTGGCACAGCCCCAGCAGCCCCCTCCCCCCCGGGGTGGGGCCCTGATCTGCCTGCCTGTTTCGAGCTTCCCCATTGTAGCGAATGGGTGAAACAGATTCGAAACAACCTCACTGTTTCAATGAAGCAAAACCGAACAGCAGTTTTGACTCGAAATGAAATTCGAAACAAAAGGCTGTTCTGTCGAAACCTCGAAACTCGAGTCGAAAGGGAGCAGCACTGTTTCACACAGCCCTACTCACCGGCTGTAGCCTTCAGGTCTTGGCTTTGCTTTAGAATTCCCAACCGGGGACATCTTCTCTCTTTGGAGACAAACCAGCTGCAAGACCCTCCCTTGGTTTCACAAATGTGTTTCTCCACCACTATCACCCGCCTCCGCCATTTCAAGCTTGTCCAGCCTCACCGACTGATCTCCTAATTTCCAGACTCCTTTTAACAAGCCAGACTAAGGCACTCGAAAGCGAACAGGGCACTAACTGCTGTAATCACATGCGGCAGCAGTTGCCAGTGCTACCAAATCGATAACTCTTCTCTGCGTCATTGTGGGCCTTTGAGTGAAATAAATGAGAGGTGGAGTGTGCTCATCAGAGCACCGTGCCTCTGGCTGCCCCACAGAAAATCAGCAACTTGGCAGAGATCACCAAGGGTGAGACACGTAGCCAGAATAATGTGAGGGAGTGGAAAAAGGAAATGAGATCAACCATCTTCCCCACCCTTCTTCCCTTTGTCTACAGGAAGCCAGAGGATGAAGGGGAGGCTCCTCCAAGCAGGAAGGAAGTTCATCTTGTTTTAGTAAAAAAGGAGGAACTGTGTTTCCCTGTGCTCCCTCTGCTCTGACCTTTGGTCCCATGTTCTTAAGGGTTTCCAGACAACCTTCATCATCTATGTGAAGAGACTCCTACCTTGATACCTACTAGAGGAAGCTGCCTTCCCCATGCAACTACAGACTGGAAATAGCTGTTTCGACAGGTTAACGAGAGCTGCAAGAACACACATCACAAGTGCATGTGATACAGGCAACCCAGTGCCCAGGCTGCTTGAGGAGTGATGTTCAGATGACACTGGGTGCAGCTACACGAGACGCTTAATGCGCAGCAGCCTGACAACACTGCACAGTAGCTTGCCAGGCAAAAACCATGCTAATATGCTACTGCACAGTAAATGTCACTAAAAACCCATGCACCAGCACTACTGCACAGTAACTTAAGTTTGCTGCACATTTAGTTAGTGCATCGTTAAGCAAGTACTAAATTAAATGCGCAGTAACTACCGTGCATTAATGAATGTGTAGACGTGCCCACTGACTAGCAAAGCACAAAGATAGAGCGATGACTGAGCTACAGCTATACTGTAGCATATCTCTGACATAGCTATTCAGTAAGTAGTACCCACACTGGAGTCAATTCTAACATCCCAATCCCCACAAAATTCCCCGTGCCTGCTGCTTGCAGTTTGGGCTTACATAACCGTACTGAGCCCCAACGCCCTCATAATCTAACATAAGCTCATCATTATACAGAACCAGGCCACAGAAAGTGCATTTCTTTACCTGTAAGTAACCACCACCTAAATCCCACACACTGCATCTGGGCATTTACCTGTAGACAGCCCAAAATACAGCATTTAGAAAGGAAACCAACTGGGCAATTGAAAAAGTCACGTTGCTTTAGAAAGAGAAGTATGTGATTGCTTGACTGTAAACAAAGAGTTGTTGAAATGTTAATGACAATTTAATTAAACTTGTTTATCTGCTGTAACTGCCAGTAAATAAATGTGCATAGACAATGAAGTTTTATGACTCACTGGAACTATGTAAATTATTTATTAAACCTGAAATTACCACCCCTTTTGGATTTTTTTTTCCCATGGAAGGGAAAGTCAATGTAGCAGACAGCAGCTTATGGTCCAAATGCACAGCTGTGTGGCAGAAAGCCACCTTGGTTTCTCCCCAAAATCTCTGCCCTGTGACTATGTGATTAGATGGGCCAGCACCGAGGAGTCACACCTCAGCCTGTCTCTTTAGGTAACCTGAGCTGGCTGCAGTCCTGAGGGAGGGGGAACCTGCTCCCTCTGCCCATGGGACTGGCATCAGCCACCCGGGTGAGGGGCATCTACCTGGGGAGCTGGAATCTGCCTGGTAACAAGTGATGCATTTCAAATTGGTTGGCTGACAGCCAACTGGGGCTGACCTCCACTGGCCCAGGTGAATGAGGTCACGGGGGCTATATAGGTTGGGGAGGGGGAGGCTCGCTCTTCTCTCTTCGGCCATGAGGTGAAGCAGCAGCCAAGCAGGGGAGACAGATCAGCCTTGCCATCGGGACCTAGCTCTCGCTCACCCCCAGACTCCAGAGGGGAAACTGGGGAACTCTGGAAGATGCTTGTGAGTAAGCTACTCAATCGGATTAGATATTTAACTGGCAGTAACACAGATGCGTGATCAAAAGGCTACCTCCACCACACTGTTTGCTCTCTAGGATTTCTAAGATATTGCTCAACCCTGTACCCTAGTTTACCCTACCCCTCATAATCAATAAAGTTCTCCTTTTTAACTGGTGTGGGAGACTTATTGAGGCGTGGGTCTAAATTATGCCTAAGAGACCCCTTAGGTCTGCAGACTAAGGGAGACTTTACTTTTTGCCCCCTGACTTGGGGAAGTGCCCCAAGTACCTGTACTGGGTCGAGTACCCGTCAGACTATTAGGCCTGTGTTTCCCCGAGGACACAGGGTTGAGACAGTCCTTTCTCGGGGTGGTGGCTGTGACGTTACCCCCAGACTAGCGAGTGTGCTCCGGGAGAGGGGTCAGCCAAGCATAAGGCGCCCCAGGGAGGCATTCGGAGCCTGGCAGGTGGTCGGGCGCAGGGAGGTGGGCGGCTCAACGCAGGAGCGCCCCCTACTGGCCCGCCACAAGCTAGACATTTCTTCCTTTAGAATTTGGCCCTCCAAATTATTCTAGGCCGACACCGGCATCCTCCCTTACGAGGTCAGGGATTGAATGATCACAGAAAAGACTCGCTTGGAGAAGCTCAAAAGGACTTCACTCAAACATGGCCCTGGGGAATGAGAACTAGAGTGCTCAAATCAAGTACTCTGACATTTTTTTTTTTTAATTATGATTTTTTTTTTAAATGCCAAGCAGCCTTTTCAAAGGCAGCACGCTGAAGCTGATCTTTCAAAATTAATTTTAAACAAATTTATATGGGATTTTTCAGCTGCACTCTCATTCATGGCCTTTTCATGCAAGGGACAAATTGATCAACTACCCAGAGGAAAAGAAGGAACTTGGCTGTACAGAAGACAGTCAAATGTGCAGCAGAAAGAAAAATGGAAAGAAGTAACCTGCTGGTTACAGCAACCTGGAACAACGGAAATGCAAACTTCAGACAGCGTAAGACGCCTCTGGCTGATTGCTGGAAAGTGAAAAATCAGGAGGCCCCATGCTTATTGTGCCTCCAAGATGCCACAACAAGGCATTGGGTTTGCTTTCAAGACAATACTTTTCCCCCAGGAAATTCAGCTTAAGGTTTCGAAGCCAAACAGGGAGGTTTGGGGCTCTGCCGTGTGTAATGAAAGTTGTGCAGCTGGACTCCTCTGTCAAGGATGCATGAGCTGGAACTGAATCCGCTTCCCACTTCCAGGAGCGTATTAGCTCTGCAACACCCTTAAGGGTACAAAAAAAATTATTCTGGCAGGCAAGACAGCTCCAGTTTAAATCTGCCCAGATATTGACCAAGAGGAGGTTTCTTTTACACTCGCTTCTCCAGCCTGCCCTCCGCTTCAGTGCCCCACAAGGGTTTTCTTAAAAAAAGCTCTACACTTAAATACATACCTGGGAGCCTCTGTTTTAAGATGCTCACCAGGAGCAATTTTGCTTGAACAGACTGACTGACAAGCTTATGAGGTTTAAGCTCAGGATCCTGCAGGATGGCTTATTTTAAAACTACCCTGTTCCAAACGCAAGCATTTCTAAAGTAGGTTCCAGCAATGTAGGGATACGCCTTATTTTCTGACTCGCAAACAAGCATCCCGCCAAAGAATGTGTTCCACCCATGCTCATTTCCACGTGGCACCAATTACAGGTTACAAATAAAGCCACTATCACAGGAAAGCGCATAAGCGTATTAGGAAGTTCAGCCCTACTTAGGGAGATGGCTCAAACCATGTGCAACCTCCAGCCAGTGCATATGTCCCATTGACTCCAAGGGATCTGCAGGGTCAGCTAGCAGATGTTGATGGATGGGCAGCAGGCATACAATTAACTACTGTATTACTCAGATGAACCTCAATTTAAGACACCCCCCTCTCCCCAATATTAGATTATGTCCATGGAAAATGTATACATTTATTCTAATTTTCCATGTATCGTTCTAATTTTCCATGTAAATATGTTCTAACTTTCTCTCCTAGCCCTCTCCCCCACCGCCAGTCTCTGTTCTCCCCCTCCCTGCCTTACCCTTGCTCCATGTTGGCAGGCTCCATCCTTGCTGCAGCCTGGGGCACTGAGCACGGCCCCAGCCCCTACAGCAGCCATCCGGGCTGTGTGCTGCTGCTATAGGGCAGCCTGGGGCCATGCTCGATACGATGGGCTGCAGCAGGGATGGAGCCTGAGGATGCAGAGCAAGGGGAGGTGGGGAAGGAGAGGGGCAGGCAGGAGAGCAGGCTCCACGGAGAGAGCGAGTGGGGGAGAAGGGTGGAAGGGTGTTACATGGGGGGAGAAAAACCTCAGCTTAAAATTGAGCAAATACTGTACTTTTCTGATTATGACCATATCATAATAATGCCTTGCACGTCCACAGTCCTTACCATCAGATGATAGCAAAGCACTCTAAGTATTATTGAATGAAACCTCAAAACCAACCTCTACATTAATCCTGTCCTCACCCTGCAGATGCGAGAAAGGGAAGCAGAGAGAAGCTGTCAAAGATCATGTGATAAGCTGCAAAATTGCATGAAACCGTCAGATCTTAGCCAGTGGTTCCAGGCTTTGACCACTAGCCCATGCTCTCCTGGTCTTACACCCTATGCACACAGAAAATATACAGGAAAACAACTTTATTAAGTTTGCAAAATTGAATGCTCAGGGGCTAGGAAACACCAGGACTGAGGAGAACTGTGCAATGCTAATGTGACCCCCTTCTGCTTACGAAGCATACCTTTGGTAACAAATTAGAAGCAAGTGAAAAAAGGATCTTAGAAACAGGAAGGCAGAGTAACAAATGGAGCTCCCAGCCTCACCTATAATAAAGGGGCTTGCTAATGCACTCGAACCCAGAATCGCAGGGCTAGGGTCCTACCCTTCTGCATAGCCAAGGGTTTGTGAAGTAAGTGGGGTGCTGTCCAGAATCCCAGCAGAGAGCTGTGCGGGACTGCAGAGGATTTCCTCCTCCCCTGAGAAGCAGCGCATTTGAATGAAAGCCACAGCAAAGCGCTGAGCGTCGAATTCTTCACGCGACAATCTGCTGTGAATTCAGTGGTTCCACGAACCATCCAGAGACGAACCATCTGGGTCCTACTGCAGAGGATCTAGCAAGGCGTGCAAAATGAGGCATTCCCAGAATCCGAGGTCAGTCACACAACTGCCTCTACAGACGAGCACCTTCATGCTGAGCTGGTCATTTGCACAGAGAACTGTACCAGAGTTGCATGCGCAGAGAGGTCACAGAAGAAAGGGGGCTACGACTGCCAGTGTTTGTAGACACATCAGCTTTCAAAACCCATGCCTCCTGCTCCAGCTCAGCAAGTTGCACAGCAGTGTTCGGATAAGGGTCCTGGTGTCTTTTCAGAAAGGCGCATGTCGTCCGGTCCCTGGTAGTTCAATGCCATTCCTCTTTATCTTGCTCAGCTTTGACTGCTGCCACCAGAAAAACCTATGGCTGCACCTTCTCAAATTATCCTAGCATATTTCTGTAGCATATTTTTTTCCTTGGGTTGTAAATCCTGACACTAAGCTCTTCACTTTTTTTACTGTTTGGCAGCAATTCAGATTGTATTTGTGTTTTGGCTGCTGATGGTGCAGCATTTACAAATCTGTCCTGCTATTCATCTGTCCCGGGTTCACTGATATACAAAATCGAAAGTGTACGAGGAACAGCAATTTCATAACTAATATGAGCCTTGACACACCTCCCTCCCTGCAGTATTTTTACTCAACTAGGGGCATGCCTAGAAATGACTTGGATTGTGGCAGCGAGACGGAAAAACAGACTGGGCTTTTTTCCTCTCTTTTGCCCACTTGTTTCTCACCCGTGTCTATCCCATTTTGTCACGTCAAAAGGTTCTTCTGAACCGCAGTCTTATACTTCCTGCTCTTATCTATCGAGTCCCGTGGGGCTAACCGCTTGCCCTTGGCCTCCCGGCTTCTCAAGCTGTTTTGGGCGTTACACTGCAAGACACCCACCCGTATGCTATGTCAGGGATACGAGACGTGTAATCCTTGGCATCACTAGCACCAAACTGTAACCTCTCCAACAGCCTAAGGGAGATTCCTTCTAGTCACATACCTTGTGTACCCCCAGGGGTATGCACACTGCATTTAGAAACTATTGAGCAAAATCAAGGAAAATTACTGAGAACTCGGGGAATCTTGAGTGATAAGTCTAACCACAGGTTTGGGGCTCATTAGCTATATGTTTGTCACTTAAATTTAGTATCACACAATAAGACATGAGCTAGAATTTTATCTTTAAGTCGCCAGTTCAAATCTAGCTTATATATGTCATGCCTACCCAGTGACTTTTGGGTTAACTAGGAGTACAGAAGAAATGCCATATGTGGTCAAACACTGGGCTGAGTCTCCGGCAGTGGTGAGGAGCAGATGCTGTAGAGGGAGAGCATATGCACAGGCCAGGTCTAATGTAATCCATCCCGTATCAGACCCTTCCTAGCAACAACTAGCATTGGTTAGGGATGTCATCCCGTGTCCTAGAGTCAGGGCCAGGAGATGCACTGAATTATCCCTGCTCCCTTACATGCCCACAAGGTTATTTTGTGTGTCATCAGGTCAAAAGAGATGCATCACTCCCCTCCCAATCTGTGCTTAACAGAGGTCCTGCTAGAAAGGAGCCAATGTGGCTAATGCAAACAGGGTCAGTGGTCACAGCAAACTGTGCCCACATACTGCCTGTCACTAGATCTCAAAACTGGGTGTTAGCAACCCAGTGGTACAGAGGGGGAAACTGAGGCACGGAGTTTAAAGGCCATCCCTGGGGTCACCATTAGTCAAGAGGAGAAAAGAGACTGGGTCTTGGGTCTCTGGTGCCTTGCCCCAATCTAACCACTGGCCTTTACGCCCCGATCTCACAGGGGCAGCAAGAGGGCTGCTCAGAAATCACATCTGGCCTGTTACATCTGGTCGCTGAGGAAATCCGAGACTGTGGAAGTGGCTTTGACCCTGCTCACAAAGCTAGGATCTACGCCGGGCAATAGGGAGGTGATGCTGTGCTGCCTTGTTGCCATAATGCTGCCTGCTCCACCTTGAAAAGGCCCTCCCCGCTCCCTGACAGCACATGCCCAGCCTCGCATCTCTCAGGGTGCCTTAGCACAGCAGCACCTCCCACACCAGAAAAGCATCTCCCCTTCTTCGGCAGAGAGGGGACCCCCTTTACAAAGGCCAGCCCCCGCAGGAGGAGATTTCAGCTCCAGAATATTTCACGCGTCCGCCTGAGTCGGGCTTAGCCGATCCCCGGGGAGGACCATTTGGCACCATCTCTGCTACGACAGGGCTCTGGCTTCATAGCACTGCGGCTCCGCGTCTGACACTGAGCCAACCTGCTGGGCCTCGGCAGCCCCCCGGGCACTGCACACTCAGGAAAGCCTTCCTGTGGAAGTCAAGCTACGGCTCCGACTGCAGCCGCAAGGCAAGGCTAGAAACCTTCTGGCCCTGCCTGCCCCTGCACCAGAGCCTGGGGGTACAAGGCACACCCCCACCCACCCCATCACAGGAAAATACCCTCCTTGCTCCCCTTCCTGTGCAGGTGAGCAGGGCACAGTGAGGGTCCTAGGGGGGTCCCAACTTGGTGGCACAGAGGAAGGGGAAATCTGGGACGCACACAGAGGAGCAGCAGCTCCTCCCAGGTGCAGAGATGGGGAAGCAGGGAAGTAATCACAGTTCTCAGAATTGCTTCTTGCCCCCACAGGCGCTCCCCGGAGTAGTGCCACTCGTTAACTGGTGGCCAAGCCCCAAGCCAGAAAGGGTACATGTCACATCCAGACACGGGTCCACCAAGAAAAGGACTTGCATGAAAGGAATAACAGCAACTCTGCCCCATCTTCTCCATCCCAAACAGGCAAGGAACAAGCTCTGCCAGCCTGGGCCTCTTATTCTGCTCTTATACCTGCCTCCACGGTTTTATGCATGCCTGGGCTTCCTCTCGTCTTCGGGGGAGCCTGCATGTGAAATGGGGCGGTCCTCTGGTTCATTTGTACCACCACGTTTGACTGACCTTCTGCAGAGCAGTACGGCTTTCGCAGAATGGCACACGGGAGGAAGAGCGGTAGCTCTTATCTTGGTCATTACACGGCGCCATGCAATGAACCAGGCCAACGCTTGCTCACTTATTGTGCAAAATGGCTCTTCTCAGCACTAGTGTAACTCGCACAAGTAGTGAGGCCCGATAATAGCACTGGGGGAGGGAAAGCAGCGTAGCTAGCCGGCATTTCAGGGTCTTCTCCGTGGTCCTGAAAAACAGTCTTGCCGCTTGCATCTCTGTATCACTCACTCCGTGCAGATGGTTTTGCCATCCATAGACATTTTGTTTGATGCTAATATGGGCACGGCAGTCCCCGGAGCATCTCAGAAAGAAAATAGTAATCAAGGTACTTCCTACGCGTGCTGGTTTGAAGCGCAAGTGCCCGACCCCATCTCTCACTCACTGAGGGGGTCTTCATAGGCAAAAGACAGCAACACGGTGTCAGCCACGGGGAAACCGAGCAGATTTTAAATGTCGTTCTAATGAACATGGTGCGGGCAACCCACTCACCCAGGCTCCAGAGTGCATATCTTTCAGTCTAGAGAGGCAAGGACAAGTTTGCTAGCCTTCAAGATCCGGTCTATTTCATAGTTTCATAGTAGCTAGAGTCGGAAGGGACCTAGGTAGATCATCTAGTCCGACCCCCTGCCTTGGCAGGAAAGAGCACCGGGGTCAGATGACCCCGGCAAGGTGCTCATCTAACTTCCTTTTAAAAATCCCCAGGCTAGGAGCCTGCACCACTTCCCCTGGAAGCCGGTTCCAGGCCCTAGCCGCCCTGACTGTGAAGTAGCGCCTCCTAATATCTAATCTAAACTTACCCTCCGCCAGCTTGTGACCGTTATTCCTGGTCACTCCTGGCAGCGCACGGGGGAACAGGGACTCCCCCAATACCTGCTGATCCCCCCTGACCAGTTTGTAGCAGGCCACAAGGTCCCCCCTTAACCTTCTCTTGTGGAGGCTAAACAGGTTCAGGTCCCGTAGCCTCTCCTCATAAGGCCTGCCCTGCTGCCCCCTGATCATACGAGTGGCCCTCCTCTGAACTCTTTCCATATCGTCCACATCCCTCCTGAAGTGCGGCGCCCAGAACTGGACGCAGTACTCCAGCTGCGGCCTGACCAGTGCCGCATAGAGGGGGAGGATCACCTCCCTGGACCTGCTCGAGATGCATCTGTGGATGCATGACAGGGTACGGTTGGCCTTCTTACTGCCTCCCCACACTGCCGGCCCATGTTCATCGTGGAGTCAATGATGACTCCAAGATCCTTTTCCGTCTCCGTGCTGGCAAGAGGGGAGTTCCCCAACCTGTAAGTGTGGTGCCGGTTCTTCCTCCCCATGTGCAACACCTTGCACTTATCAGTGTTAAACCCCATCCTATTCTCATCCGCCCACCGTTGCAACCTGTCAAGGTCAGCTTGTAGCCTATTGCACCCTTCTAGTGCACCCACATCCCCCCACATCTTAGTGTCATCAGCAAACTTGAACAGGGTGCTTTCTACCCCCTCATCCAAGTCACTGATGAAGATGTTGAACAGCGTGGGCCCGAGGACCGAGCCCTGCGGGACCCCACTGCCCATGTCCTTCCAGGTCGAGAAGAGCCCATCCACTACCACCCTCTGGGTGCGGCCCTCCAACCAGCTGGCGACCCATTTGACTGTGTGGGCATCGACACCACAGTCTCCCAGCTTTTTGATGAGGACAGGGTGAGAGACAGTGTCGAAAGCCTTCCGGAAGTCCAGAAAGACTACATCCACAGCAACCCCTGCGTCTAATGATTTGGTGACCTGATCGTAAAAGGCCACCAGGTTGGTCTGACAAGACCTGCCACTGATGAACCCATGTTGGTTGCCCCTGAGCATGCATTCCCCCGCAAGGCCCTCCTGGATGTGTGCCAGGATAATTTTTTCAAAGAGCTTACCCGGGATTGAGGTAAGACTAACTGGCCTGTAATTTCCCGGGTCCTCTTTTTTTCCCTTTTTGAAGATAGGGACCACATTGGCCCTCTTCCAGTCCTCCAGCACCTCGCCAGAGCACCACGAGTGCTCACAGAGCCGCGCCAGGGGTCCCGCAATGACCTCAGCCAGTTCCTGTAGAACCCTAGGGTGAAGATCGTCCGGACCAGCGGACTTGAACACGTCCAGCCTCTCCAGAAGTACCCTAACTAACTCCTGGCTAACCCCTGGCCCAGGCGTGTCTCTCCCGGGGCCCGAGGGGGGCCCAGCAGGGAAGTGGCTGAACTGGTCCCTACTTAGGAAGACAGAGGCAAAGAAATCGTTAAATATGTTAGCTTTGTCATCTGGCATGATGACTAAGTTGCCCATCGTGTCCTGCAGGGGCCCCACATTACCCGGGACCCTCTTTTTACCCCCTATGTATTTGAAGAAGGACTTCTTATTGTCCTTAATCCGGGAAGCTAGTCCTATCTCCAACTCTGCCTTGGCCCTCCTGACTGCCCCCCTACATCCTCGGGCGACTGTAACATAGTCCTTCTTGGTGATGACCCCATCTCTCCATTGGGTATATGCCTCCCTTTTAGCAAGGAGACATTCCCGGATGCTCTTAGTGAGCCATGGGGGTTTATGTGCCCTCCTGCTCCCTTTGACCCTTGTTGGGATTACCTCCCTTTGGGCATGGAGGATCGTCTCCTTAAGGAGCAACCACTCACCTTCGACATCTGATTCCCTTCCCCTCTGGGTCCTCAGCGCTTCCCCAACGATCCTCCTTAGCTTGTTGAAGTCAGTCCTCCTAAAGTCTAGGGCTGTTGCCTTGCTGCAGCCCTTTGCCACCTTACGCTGGATGGTGAATTCCAGCAAGCGATGATCACTGTCTCCCAGGTGGCCCATCACCCGCAGCCCCCTCACCAGGTCATCACCCGTGGCCAGCACCAGGTCCAACAAGGCGTCTCCCCTGGTGGGGCTGTGCACCTCCTGGGTTAGATGGAGGTCCTGCACTCTGGCTAAGAACCGACGTGAGCGATCAGACCTGGCTGACTGCTCCTCCCAGCAGATGTCTGGGAAGTTCAGGTCCCCCATGATGACCACATCCTTAGCCCTCACTGCCTCTGTGAGCTGACCCAAGAATTCCTGGTCGAGCTCTTCTCCCTGGTTGGGAGGTCTGTAGTAGACTCCCACAGTTAAGTCTCTCTCCCCTGGACTGCCTTTTACTCTAACCCAGAGCACCTCAGAGTGCCCCCCCTCTACCCCCTTGCTGATTAACGAGGAAGTATATTCCTCCTTGATGTAGAGTGCTACTCCTCCACCTTTCCTTCCTATCCTGTCCCTCCTGTATAGCCTATAGCCCTTGACACTCACCTATTCCAATCATTCTGCAAGTTTATCAACCACAACTCTCCCAAAGAAAAGTTACAGGTGAAAAAAAGAACTCTATCAAAATTCATTAAAATGATTATTAGCCTCTCCAAAACCAGAACCAAAGCCAAATGCTGTCTTATAGTTTAGGCCCTCTTACTCATTCAAACAATTTGGCTCCTCCCATCCTGAAGATGCCATGGTTGGACTTAACAGCATCTTCAACACAATTAGCAAAGCATGGCCATTTTCCATGAAGAAGCACTGTAAGGACAGCTGTTCTTGTCAGTGCTTCCAGATACAGATACCATAATGGTAATTACATCAAAATGAGTTAATAAGGACTATCCTGCTTAAACTACAATATACATGCATACACATACATACACATATATATAGAAACTTCTCCTGTGATACAATTTGAGACTTTGACTTGCAATATACTCTGCTAATTTTGTGTGCAAAGGTTGAAATGGTTGCATTAAGAAAACAGCTGTAGCTGTTAAAACAGCAGAATAGAAACTCAGCCTTGGTGAAACCAAGAAAAGGGAAATAATCTATGGCAGATAATACATAAGGACAGAAATTAGAAGGGCTAAAAGGGAACTTGAAGGGCAAATAATCAAAGATGAATACACAACCATGAAGAAATTAGTTTTAGATTGGCATAAGCAAGATTCTGGCAAGAAAAGCTACTGGATATTTTTTTTCCACTAGAGACCGAAGGAGTCAAACACGCAGAATGAGGCTTTTGCAGAGAAGACAGTGATTTGGGTTCATCAGTCTTTGCTACAGAAGTTGAACAAAGACTCCCTGTCCAGGGTGAGAGACTGGCGTGCCCAAAGAGGAAGTGATAGGACACATGGACAAATTAAAGAGCACTTGGTTCCCAAGAAGGACTGGGGCAACCAAGTGACTGCATTGCTAACAATAAGCTATAGAGTGAAAATGGTTAGAAAAAAAACCTTCCTGCTCCATAGCTGTTCACTCCGGTGTTTCTTCAGCACCCTCCAAGCTGGTTCTGGCCACCTCCTGGACTGCAGGTCCTTTCATCGCTAACAGAGTTCTATCTACTTTTTCCACCCATGTCTCAGATATGGGCACCCTGAACAGTTTTTCCTTTCCTCTCTCGTCTCTCACTTCAGATTTTAAAACCTCTCTCTGCTCCATGGCTACCCTAATTGCTGCAACAATAAAGCAGTTTTGGTTCTGCCTCAGGTTCTGAGCCCAGGGATACCAACATCAACCCCAAAGCAACTCCATCCAAACCCGTAGAGGTACCCCAGGTTGACACCAGTAGAGAGAAGCCCAAAGTAGTTCATCATATTTTTATGACTCTTAAGGAGTTTATTTGAGACTCATTGAAAATTCACCACTTTAGGATTTAAGGGGGGGGGGAGAGAACCCCAGCCTTGCATATGTAGCATCCTAAAAAGTCCAAAAACCAGAGGGACCATATGTTTTTATCTGCTCTGCAGTGCAGGGGAAGCGAGCCTGTCATAAATTAAGATACAGTGACACAGCAATGCCTCCCACACATGCCTTAAAAAGGCTCAAGTTCTCTCCCACTGGAGTAGCTGGTGTAGTCTGGAGGCAACAGATCAGCAGCATTTCTGAAACGGGGGCCTGGCAAAATCCACGGTGGAGAAAGACAGCCTTTTCCCCCAGGCTACTTCACAGACCCAAGAGACTCCTTTCCCAGTATCCTTTGTTAACATGAGCTAGCATTTTACCAGGAAACATCTGTAAGGTGAAGTCAGGTGGGTCCAAGTAATGTCTTGGGTTGGTAAATCTGATTAGTTTCCCTCACATGCAAAATTTAAGCTGCCCAAGGTGTTTGTCCAGTTCAATGATGCTCAACCAGGGTGTCAGGGCACCCTGAGGCACCACCAGATCCTTTGAAGAGTGCTTCAAGGTGTGAGGAGTTAAGCACGGTCTGAGGACAGAAGCAGATAAATGAAGCAGATAAGCACAGGTGTCGGCCTGCTTCTACCTGGACAATCCCCTGGCCCCTTGGCCTAGCCTCTCTGCCAGGAAGAAACCACTGCCATACATACGTTCATTTTTGAAGTGGGACTCCACTCAATTCACAAAAGTTATGGGGAGGGGGAGTCCAATGAGGGGGTCTCTCAAGTCCAAAAATGTTGAGAACCGTTGACATATTTAGATCACTCTGTTATCCGGACATGGTGAGTGTCTGAAGCTGCATGTCCTACATACAAAGACATAAAGAAACAGCCCAGTAGCTGGACAAATGGACGGGGTGCTTCCAACAGAAGCCACCAAGAAGGGTCTTCTGCATTGGGCAGAGTGAAATAGGGCCAGAAGGGACCCTCTGCCCCTACCTGTGATTATACAGAGCCCAGCACAAGAGTAGAATCCAGATCAACTTGCTTGCATTCATTTATTGTATTTACTCATGACGAATATGTGATAACATTGCAAGATTTATCCTGCATTTCAGAAAATCCCAATCCAAAATGCAACTGGCCACAATTAATACAGCTCCATGCAAGAACCGCCACCAGTCCCGGCTCACCCACATCCAGGAAACTGTTCCAGAAGATAAATGTCAGCTTCTGAGTTGGTCCCTGGTGTAACACTTCTAACCATCGTCCTGATGTAAGACCTCATGTCTGCTGCTTAGATTGCATAGGTGCACTTGCTAATCGAAGACAAATCTTTGCCAAGTTCTGTACCCAAATTAATTGCTTTTCTACAAATACACCCTTCTCGAGACAATAATATGATGAATTAATCTTCCAAGGGGTGCCTCGGGTTCACTTCACTGGAAGCGGGTTCGGATTTAGACTTAAAGGGATAGGAATAAAGTCAGGAAGGGAAACAACTCAACAATATAGTCACAGAGTGAGGGTATTACACTTGGAAGCTCTGGCTTCCAGATTAGCAGTAAACAGGAGCTCATCCTGGTACTGTGTACTTAGCTGCAGAAAATATTAGCATTGCTGTATTATTTATATTGTGGTAGCACCTGTAAACCACAGGCATGACACAGCCAACCAGAAAAGAAAAAGGACCTGGCAGTCTCAGTAATTCAAGCTCTGTGGGATCCAACAGCGAAGTCCATTTCGGAGGGAAACGCGGCTCTGCAAATATGGCAGCTCCTTACTAAGAGATCTGTTCCTTCCCAGTACCACGTTTGCTCAGTAACAAGAGTTTTAACTACACTTTAACTCCTGATAGCTTTGCAAGAGCTATGAGAGAAAGAGAGCAGGCACGCAAGAGCTGGGATCATGCTGATCCAGGCAGCATCAGCTCATTTCTAAGGGCTTAGCTGAGCTCTGCCCTCAGCTACCTCTGGTTCAACGCTCTGAAGACAATAAGGTTTCACCATGTGTAACAGAGGGCAGAACTCAAAAGCAATCCAGCTGTGCAGGCATTATACCCTCAATGCAGAATCGTTTTTTAAAAAAGCAGTAATTTAAGATATTGCGTGCTGATACCGGCCGCTGCTTGGCCACGTTCATAAGGCAAATGTTATGTTTTACTCTATCAAAATGTACTGAGGGGGAGGACACACTCTTAGATTTAAACAAGCATTCATAAATAAATCCCAGCGTGGTAGAACATCTTTTTCTCTGCACTGTTGCTTTCATGGCTAATCCTCTCAGATACTTCACTGCAATAACAGCTCTTCCCCTACTCACCTCTCGGCGATGATTCACGTAGTGATGGCAAGGTCAGTAAAGCACTCATTTTTGTCGGTTTGATCAAAGTTTGTTTGCTTTTTTTCCAAAGTCACAAAACCAACACTCCCAATGAATCCACACACTCCCCAATTTAAACACTGGTGGGGGGGGAGTCTTTTTCCACACCTTTCTATTTCCGTTTTCAGGAAAAATAACTACACACACCACCTAAAACAAGAGAGGAGGAAGTAATAACTGAGCCAAAAAGGATGATTAAACAGGGCTTTTTCCACGTATAGTTCAGCGTGTACCACCATCCGTCTCACCTCCAAGTACATATCGATAAACTGTTCCCCCAAATGAGCAGAGCAGAGTAGATGCTATTATTTATTGCCTCATCAACCTGAAGACAAGTAAAATTATTGCTGGACTCTTATGCCAGAGAAAATACATTCAAGTAATGCATCACAGGAATTGTCTTGCTCTGGCATCACACTGGGTGTACAGTCTTGCATGCATGCCCAATTCAAAGACGTCAGACAATGGTGCTTTGTCACAAATGCAGCTTTGTCCAATTCAGTTCATCCTACATCGAGCTGCCTTTATGCCCTCCAGCGGGCATTGTTAATGGAGGTCTCTATCCAGGCTTGGGGTAGGGGAGAAGACACGCAGAGCAAAGCAAGGGTGACAAGGCTGGACTGAGGGAAGGAGAAGGCTGGGGCAAGTCGCCAGCTGGACCAGGGCAGAGAAAGTCCACTTGGGAGATTAGCCATTACCAATCTGTAGGGTCAGCAAGGGCCCAGCTGCCATGCACCCCGGGCCATGTTGCATCCTTTCTGTGAAGAGAAAACAAGACCAAGGTAGAAGAAAAGTGCAGATGTGGGGCAGGGATTTCTGAGACGCATGCCATCTGGGCAAGGGGGTGGAGGCGTTACCGCTTGAGGCACCTCGGGCCCTTGCAGGTTCGGGCTGGGGATAAAGAAGAGCAGCCTTCTCCTTGCTGCTCGGCTCTTCCCTCGTGGCTCTTGGAGGCAGGGGCTGGAGGGGAAGTCCTGCTCTGAGAAGGGAATGGGCCCAGGCACCTAAAAAGGGCTCTCAAAAGGGGTCTTGACACACGTCCACCCCTCCAGGGCTCAAAGGCAGGCTTGTGTTGGAGCCAGGCAGGCAGAGGCAGACAGAAGAGACCGTGGGAGGATGGATTTGCTGCACAGACCTTCACTGAGCAGACAGCACTGTGCGCCTGCTGTTCGGGAGCAAAGCCACCGCTCCCCATCACTAGGCGCACGAGCCGGCTCCAAATGGGCCGCCTGCTGTCCCTTTCTCTGCGGCAGCAATCCCCCTGGCCTGCCGCCAGCTGCTCTCGGTAAGCATCCCCGAGTCACACTGGGCTGGCCTTACCTCCGGGAGGGAGCCTTTCCCCTGCGACAGCATTGCCGGTGGGGGGAGACTTTCCTCGGCGTCCCTCCCCGGGCGCTCCCGTCCGGTCTCAGGGGACCGTGCGTCTGGAAGCTCAGCTCCCACTGATTATGAAACAATCGCATTGTTCCCGGCTCCCTAATTGCGAGGCTGGTGGAGTCTGCAGAGTAATTTCCAAGTAGGAATGAGCCTCCTCTCCTCCCTGTTTGCTCTTGGCACATGGTTTTCAGTCTTCCTAATGAGCTATTAATGAGCAGTCAATTATTTATGTAAATCAGGGGAAGCAAACATTGATAGGCTGCTGTAATCTAATGGCACCAGACAACATGCAGGAAACCATCCCTGGTTGAATCAGGTGCGGGCTTCAGACAGGGCAGACCCCGGGTCAGCCCCGAGCCTGGAGGGCAGGTGCGTCTCTGAGCTGCAAGGCAAGTCCTGTCTGGGTGTTTCCCTTCAGACCCATAACGATTCCCCTCACAGGCTCAACCTCAGTTGGAAAAGGCTCCAAAGATCCTCCCTTGCTCCGGCCTTCGCAATCTCATGCTTTGCTTTGCAACAAGCTGCTCTAAGCCAGGCTCTGACTGCCCTGGGGGATGTACCCCCTTCATTCTTCCCTGCAGGGCTCTTACTTGTGCCCGGTTCACTGAGCCAAGGCAGGGGCAGGGTAGTGCAGGTCGAGATACCCCAGAGACGTCTGGTGAGGAAGGGATGGGGTATCAGTTTTGGTTCAGGCAAAGCCGGGAGGTCGCACGATGTTGTTCCTTAGAGGCGAGAAGCAGCGCTGTCTGCACTGTGCCTGCGGGGAGACCGAGGCAGGCATGTAGACGTACACACAGAGCCCAGCGGGGTGAAGTTTCTAGCGGACTACGGAAAGACCCTGCCTTTCATCTGCAGCCAGGCCTGGGCCACCTGCTTTGGTCCCTGGCTCTCCAGCTCATGGAGGAGAAAGTAGATCGGGGCATCTACCAAACACACAACGCAGGACCCCGGAGAGAGACTGTGCCCAAGCATATTCAAGAACAGCTTTGTGGTTTGGTAGCTCACCTGGCCCCATGCCTTCAACCCCCTCCCTGCGTACACCACCTTTCTATCCCATTTCCCTTCTGCTGGCTCCCTGCCCACCTTCTGGGCTCAAGTAGGAGAGTTACAGAAAAGGAGGCAGCTCCTTTTCTCCTGCTCAGAGTAAGGCCGCAAGGAGCATAGCGGCATTTCTCTCCCTCCACCTTTAGAGGAGCAGAAAGACCCAACCGCCGGGTCCTGAAGCCCTCCCAAGAGCAAGCAACCCCCAACTCAGTGACGGGTACCTGGACTCCCCAAAGCGCAGGGGCTGGAGGAGCGGCTCCCGCTACCCTGCTGGATCCCTTGCCAAAACAGTAACATTGCCCACCATTCCCCTTGCCCAACCTGTCCTTAAAGGTCTGCACTGAAGACATCTTCCCTGCCTGCTCTTTGAGTGAATACAGGAAACACAAAGAAAGCAGATTCATCTCCGATGGAAAGAGAAACCCAATAGGTCTCCCTCCGCACGTGAGCAACAGGCTCCGTGTTTTTTCACCTGGAGACCTCCAAGTGCTGTGTGCTTGCACCGTTGCACTGATGTGATCAAGATCAAGTGAATCAGGCTAGAGACCACACAGCAAGTCAAGCCAAAGCCAGGACTACAAAGTCCTGGAATGGGCTATATAACCCCTGAAAACACTGCCTCCCTGACTAGTACTCGGGGGCACCGTGGCATTGTCCCTGTTGGACAGTGAAGGATCTGGAGACAGTGGTTTTAGCTGTTCCCATGCTGGATGACTTCTCAAGATCTTCTTGGAAAAAAACAAAAAAGCCGAGAGCCCACCTCGCAGAATCGAAGCGGTGCAAAGCGTTCACTGCGTCACCGTGGGAAATTCACTTTCCTTCTCTCCCCTTTCCCCCACCCACACTTGGAAAACAGGGATCCTCCTTACCCACTACTGCAAAGGGCTTTGAGACCCCTGGACAAGCTCACTTGAGGGGCACCTACAAGCCCTGCCTTCCCCCCCGGGCTTGGCATTATGGACAGAGAGGTGCTCACAGTCACCAGCTCTGATCTCCAAATAGGCTATGGATTGATTCCCAATACTGGAAAAAAACCAAAAATTGAGGCTGAGGTTTTAAAGCAGCCTTCTAATGACTTCAGTTGTGAACTCCACGACTTGCCAGCCGCCTACGCGAGCAGGGGCAGGAAAAGAGACCACAGAACTAATCAGTCAAATTCACGACTGCCATACTTTCCCCAGGCTGCTCAGGCACCAACAAGACAGCATAAATCCCAGCGAAACAGAGGCCAAGCCAACAGATCTGGGCCAGGCCTCAATGTCTCTCCTCCAAACTTTTCCAGAGAAAGAGCTTAGTTGATATTCAGGTGAAGTAAAGACAGCGGAGGCAGTCCAGCACTTCTCCCCACTGCAACACAATTGCTCTCCCAGCCGTCTCTGCTAAGCAATGCTAATTATGCTCCGAGCTAAACACTGCTCTTTGGGCATTAGCTCAGAGAACGTGCTCAGGACCGGATCCTTGAACCGTGGCTCTGACTTTCGGGGAGCTCAGACCATATGGGAGCAAAAAGCATATGCCCTCTGTATCCCACAGGCCGTAGTGCTTTATGCAGCGCAAACTCTGCCGATACCAAGCTGACACCGTCTTTGTCACTGTCCAATTCGAGGGCTAAGGGCACATGGAGATACTGCTTTTCTCTCTCGTATTTTTAGGCGGTCATTGCTCAGAGCCACCACTTCCAGGAAACTGCATTTCCCCGTTCCTAGGCTTGATGAAAAATGAATCAGAGGTAAAGTAGCCCCTACTCCCTCTCTCTCACCACTGCCTGAAGGGGAGAAAATGAAACAGTGAGAAACTTTGGAGCAAAACTGCTATAAAATGCACTTAACTTCGTGTCCTCCGAGTGCAGTCCAAGAAATATTACACATTCAGTGTAAAGTGATGAGGGTTTTACTATAAAAATTACCCAGTAACCGCTCTCTGATTGCCTCACCTTTGGCCCAAAGCACACTCAGAAGCATCAAACGCTTGCCAGAGGCAGATGCATTTGCAAAAGTCCATGTAGACGGGTGGCAGCCACTGTTGTAGTGCATAAATTCACACACATTTACAAGTGCAGAGGGAGTGGTTAAATGTCAACCTGAGCTTAGGTGGTGCATACAGCTAGCATGATTTAGGCACTCCAGTTTTCTGTAGTGAACTACACGCTAAGCAGTGAGGTGGTAGCTGCCTTGGGCTCTCCAGTGCAAATGGCCAGATGCACATTAACATCTGGGTCAAAGGGGGGTGAAATCAGAGCAAGGCTCAAACTCAGAGCTCTGAAGTCAGAGCAAGATGCCTTAGCTGTTCTGCCACCGTGCTTTTTGAACATGCATATGCCATCTTCTATCAAATACGCAGAGAAATGGGTGTAAAAGCCATTGCATTTCATGCAGGTCTATCAGCTAGAGAACCCAATGGCTCCCTTGCCATGTAGTACATTTTCTGAAGGAAAAGACTTTCCCTCTTTACCAGCTAGTCAGATTTTTATGCCTTTTCCCCGTCTCCCTCCTCAGTCATTGCCTTCCCCTCGTCTCTCAAACAAGCCACAGAAATTGAAACCAGGAAACCTGGCTGTAGCCAGGGTTGCCTTTGGCAAACTTATACAGCTAACGCAGCTTTTATCGTCTTCCAGACAAGAGGCAAGTGCCTTGCTTCCATACTGGGCAGTCTCCATGCAAGTCTGCCTTCTCCCAGAGAAGACTACCATTTCGAGGATGATAGTACTCAAGCACAGGTAGAGAAAGTGCAAAGGCAAATATGACAAAGGAAAGCTAAGGGCCTGAAATGGGAGCAGGAACTTTGTCTTTAGTTTTAAGACCAAGCAGTCAGCAGTCACGCAGCTTTCCGTCCCTCTGAGAGACGGCGCAGCACCAGAACTCATACATTTTAAATCACAAAGCAACTGTCTGAAATGATGCTCCATGTTTTTTGGCATCAGTCCTTGTAATTCATTTAAAGTTTTCACAAAAACTCTTGCAATGAGACATAGTGGCCAATCCTCTTCCACTGAATGATCTAACGTCTGCCCTCGGGACAACAAATTTGACAAGTCACAGAAGGAGCAACAGGATCTTAATTACAGCGGGCGATAAAGCAGTTGCATTTCTTTCACAGTGCTACACACAATGGAAGCTGTAACCAGTTGCCAAAGTCCAGGTTTTGGTGCCCCACAATGACAAAACCTGGGTCAGTAAGAAATGAAAGCAGACACACAGGTTTAATGCTGCTGGGATGGGAAAAAAAGCTACCGTCTGGCTTGCTAGAACAAACATTGACCTAGTTAGAAAATGCATATTGTTCCACCTCAAAGTCCTTATCTGTAGGAGTTCATTCCTTTTTACATTTGCTGGTTCGTCACATGCACAGGGAGACTTGCCTTGATGGACCACATAATGGGCTCAGTTACAATTGCTCGCTTATGGGAGATACCGTCTGATCGAACTGGAGCAGAACTGTACTTAATACACTACAGGAAGCACGGTGAAGGCAGTCTCTTGAGGCAGGACATTGTCTGAGTTTCTACTGTGTTTTCAAAGACAGAATTGCAGTGGTCACCATTCAAAAGCAAGGCAACATTTTCCCTCCCTGGAAGTTCACACTGGGACCGCAGTCATTTCCCGTTCCAAACGCAGAAACGAAGTCTGGTGATAGCTTGCAGGACGCTGGCATCTCGAATGTGCACAGTTCAGTTAACAAAAGGCTTGGTCTTTGCTTCCTGCACTCACACAAGTCCCACTAACCATCAGCAGGAGTTACGCTAGAGGACATGAAATGTCTAATAAAAGGTCACAGGTCTGCATCAAGGACATTGCGTGTCCAGCCAGTGTTGCACAGAACTCAGATTACATGATGCTTTCTTGCTTTCAAACCTAGAAATCCCACACCTGCATTTCTTTTCCTTAACAGCCCCGGGGATCACAACACAGCAAAACAATACTTTTCGCCACTGTGGCATCCTCCACCCCAGAGAACTGACCGTGAAAACTACTTGGATGAAGGTGCCCATCTCCTAGACTGTTATCTACTTCATGGATGGGGAAACCGAGGCACAGAAAGGCAAATGGACTTACCAGGGTGAGTCAGTGCCAGAATGAGGCAGGAACTAATCTTGTGATCCTGGCAAGCACAGCAGATTTGATGGTGAATCCTAGAAGTTGCCTGGGAGACTACCGCAGACACAGAGAGGCACCGCTTATGCTTGAATTCTTACTGTCATCACGAAGTGGGCAAAGTTGCACCTGGGAGAAAATCCCTTCCATCCACCCACAGTTTAGGGTCAAATTCATGGGCCCGTTCATCTTCAAAGCTCCTCCAGACAGAGAAAGGTTTTCCCCTAACTCCTCTGAAATTCCCACCGAAGGCAATGTGCATTCTGTATCCCTCGAACAGGGCCCTGACACCAGGATTTGGCCGCAGTTAAGTCGGGCTTCACTCACCATCCTGACTAAAAACCCCTGGGAGCACCACAAACAGCTCTAACGACAGCTGCCTGCCAACCCCAAACCCAGACTCAGCTGCAGGCAAAGTTTCCCCTTCCCCAGTGGCACAACATTCAAACAAGACAGAGCTCGCGCCCAGGAGCTGCTTGGCTCTAATTTGAGATACCCAGGTATCTGTAGATGCAGACAACAGATGCAGTCTGCAGGGCTGGCTCTGGACATCAATCCCAACCTTTCCAGGAGCAGATTTCTGCTAGCTGACCTAAAGGGGAGCTCCTTTAGTTTGCAGCAGTAATAGGGCCCTTATCCTCCCAGGAACAACCACGAGAAAGCGTGCAGAGAGTGTATTGCTAAGCCCCTCTGTATCAGACTCTGTTTCCCTGTCGTGGTGTTATCTAGAGAAGGAGAAGTGTTTTGTTTCCAAGCCGCTAAACCTGGCACCATCTGACTCTTTTAAACTCTACCGCCATGCAACTAAAACAACTTTTCAACTTCATCAAAAATATTTGCAGGGATTTACTGGATTTTTACCGAGAAGTCAAAAAAAAAAAAAAAAAGACAGACGCCTTCTTTGGCTTCTCTCAAAGCTGAAATTTGGGAGCTGTCAAAAACCTGAGAATGTCTTGGGAGTTAGGTGTTTTCATCAAGGCACCAAAATATTTTCATGTTAGACACAAAATGAAGCTTAACGATAACATAAAGAAGATCCATCCAGCACCTTCCAGAGCCTTTTGGCAATATAAAAACCATAACATAAAAATATTAAACTTAAAAACATAAAAGCCTTTCTAAAAATGGCACTCTGGGCTAGCAATCCCAATCCCACTCATCAACGCATTTTGCAAGGATAGATAGCTGGGCATAGCATGCATGACTGAAAAATGGTATTGTAGATGCAATAGGCAGCACAGCAGATTGACCTATTCCTTGATATTTATCCTCAATCAGCCTTCTGTCTCAGCCAGGATCCCACGAGCCTTTGAACTCATTTGTTGGACGGGTTCATCAAGTAGGTAAGATAAGTAGTTTTCAGACTGCGGACTCAACTCTTCATGGTTTGGGTGGTGCGTCTGGTCATGAAAGGTGTATTTTATTGCTGCTGTTCCCTGATTGATTTCTTCAACAGAACAAATAGCTCAGAGCAGCCTGCCAGCATAGATTTCATTGCGAGAAAATTAGTGGAGGTTTCATCAAATTGGTGGGAAAAAATAATTCTGCAAGTACCTGATGATGGACAAATTCACCAGAGGAGCCCACACACCATAACGGACAGGTAAACTCTAGCAGGTGAACCGGAGCAGCACAGAGGGCGGTTAGGAAGAGACTCCAGAGACAGGCTGTCTTTCCAGGTACAATTTCTATGCTCAGTACCACAGTGAGACAGTAACTGTGACCAGCGAAGGACACGAAGTTCTCTTCTTTCCTGCCTGAAATCGTGAAGGACTTTCTTATGATGAAGCATAACCTCGCAGCCGCAATGGAGGTAAAGATTCTTGGATCTGAAGGATAAATTCACACTGAGGATAACTAGAGAGCCAGAGACATCTTCAATATATGGATTTGGGAAGTGCCATCACCCCAAATTCAAGGAAGAGAGGAATGGGGCAGCAAGAAGCAAGGCAGGGAAGAGATTGGGCAGTCATCAGATGATAGAAAACAAGGGTTGGAAGGGACCTCAGGAGGTCACATCAAGCCCATCCCCCTGCTCAAAGCAGGACCAGCCCCAGATACATCATCCCAGCCAAGGCTTTGTCTACCCAGGTCTCAAAAACCCCCAAGGATGGAGAGTCCGCCACCTCTCTGGGTAGCCTGTTCCAGTGCTTTACCACTCTCCTAGTGAGAAAGTTATTCCTAATATCCAACCCAATCCAACTTGAGCCCATTGCTCCTTGTTGTCATCTGCCACCACTGAGAACAATCCAGCTCCATCCTCTTTCCAGCTCCAAGGATGCAGAGTCCACAACCTGTCCCAGCGTTTTACTACCCTCCTCAGGAGAAAATTCTTCCTAATATCTAACCGAAACTTCCCTCGCTGCAACTTGAGACCGGTGCCTCTTGCTCCGTCCATCACCAACCGGGTGGAAAGGATGAGGCAGCATCCTACAAGGACGGGCAGAGAACAGAGACCCCAGAGGAACCCCACACAGCCAGAAGTTTCTACTCATTATAGGGTTTTCGGCAATGCAGCAGTCAAAGATGTTTCTGAAGACCCAGGGGATAACATCAGGATCCAAGTCTTGTGAAGCTGCCAATAAGAGGGCACTCACAACGTGAAAAGATCCGGGAAGGGAGCTGTTATTCTCCAAGTTGCAGTTTGGTGCAAAATGATTCAGATTCACGTGCCCCTCCCACCGTCTCCATGTACCTCCCCTCCTCCCCCGCTGTATTTCTAAGGTTTTAAACCAAGCTGTCTTTTCAATATACAGATTATGCCCAGTGCCGGTTATTTTCCATAATTTCTGTCGCTGGCTCCAGGGAAATCAATAGCTAGCTCTGAATAAGCAACAATCTCGCTCATTAGCACAAGTGGAAAAGAAAGCACTGGAAATTTAGCATGCCCAAATCATCTGGAAGTCCAAACAGTAAAAACCATAATTTCAGTCATAAATAGCTGTAGGCCAAACAGCATGTCCTAGATTGCATGGCAAAAATCATAAACGCGATGAATCAAACTGAGCTTTATGGAGATGGTCAGCTGATGCCAGAGAGCGACTCCGGTGATGAAACCCAAAGGTCCGAATTGCTCTTTGGAGGGTTCCTCAGGACTGGCTTTCCGATAAAACCATAGCAATAAAGCACTCTTCTCTCGCTGTGTCCTATGGCATTTCAAAGGCACAGCTTCCTAGGGCAGATCTAACCCAACAGTAATTCTGAAACGACTGAAGTCAGAGAACACAAGCATGCAATGTACTTGAACACGCATCAGTGGAAGAGTTTGCAAGCCTTTCCCCACCCCCACCGCAATTCATCCCGAAGCACAGCAGGCCATATGGTAAAAATGTAAAAAGACAACATGTTGCATTACTGTTCACTCATTAATTTCAAACAGTCAGTAATTAAAACCAGGCTGATGCAAGACAGAAATTCTCTCAAACGGAGAACGTTCAGAGGGAGTATTTTTGCAGCCTTGTGCAAAGCATTCATCTGCAGATCAGACGTGATGTGGACCATTTCTATTGTAACCTGCCTAGGAACTAGGGGTTTAAGCAACAGTAAGACAAAGGGCTTTCAACAAACCTCAAAATATTTTGGTAGCTGCAAGAGATGGCACTGAGGAGGCATGGGTTAAGTTCTAAAAAAAACCTAAGGGGAATGTAAAACCCAACCCATGGCTAATGCAAGATGTTGGCCTGTCACTCGATACCTGGGGAACAAAACACGTACAGCTCTAAGGTGGGAGGTGGCATCAGAGCAACCAGGCTCTGACAGCCGGAGCGCACGAAATGCCTGTGGGCGTAACCCAACCAAAAATATCAGGCTGGCACGAGGAAGAAAGGTCCCCTGTTCCCCATTTGTGATAGCACCTACAGACCTGGCTGTCCAGCCCTGCTGGGAGGAAGGGCCTTGAAGCAGAGGAGCTCTTGGACTGGATGCAAAGCCCCATGCCGGGCAAAGGACTTTTGACTAACGCTGCATCCAAGACGGACTCAATTTGCCTTTTGCCTTCTCAGCCATGCCAGTCAAGGACAAAACCTGAAATCCAAACTGGGGGTGGGCTGTTTGTGTATGGGCAAGTCTGTGATGGGGAGTGGTTCAAGATGTCCTCCGTGGTTTCTGTTTGCTGCTAGCTGAAGGGGCAACCTCGTTAGCTTTCAGGCGGTGATGTCCTAGGGACCCTGTCCACTTCGAAGGCTGCTACTCAAACAAGTGTAGTAGGAACAGTCCCAAAAGAGTCCACCCCTGTTTACTCGGCCCCCAAGCTAGGACTGGAGGGTGTTTAGCTGATACCTACCTAGAGCAGATAAAAAGCTCAGAGAATCGAACCAGGCCTGCTTCCAGGGAGCTCAAGGAAGCCCTCATGCTATGCAGCGGCTTAGCTCACAGGAGCTGGACGCCATTTGCTGCCTCCAGTGGAAGTGCTGAAGTCGTGGGACATTGTCATGAAAGAACAAAACAGCAAACACAGTGCAGACGAGGGCATTTCCCACTCCACCAGGAGATCCAAAGAGAACGGCGTGATAAGACTAGACCTCGGGATTTCCAAGTCTGTTGTTTTGGGAGCAACCCCGAGAAGAAACTAGCTGCCCTCCCTGGTGGGACAGAACCGTTTCCCCCCACGCGGCAGGTTTCCAAGAGAATCAGGATTATTCTGCAAGCCTGATGTGAAGAGGACAAACGATAGTGCAGTGACAGCTGTCCCCAGACCAAGATAGGATCACATGGGCCTGCAAGAGCCAGAGGACAGAGCTGCTAGCAACATCCTGAAAGAATCACTGTTGCTTTGATAACTCTCCACCACCCTTAGTCCCCCACGGGGCTGCCTTTCACCCTCCCCTTGGCAGGGCCTACAAGGAATGCACACTGAAAGCTGCAGGCACCTTCTGCCTCCCCACTGGGCACCGGTGGCAAGCTGCCATCCCTCTCCCCTTGCAGAGTCTCATTAATGCCTTATAACCTTCGCAGAGGTGGGAGGGAGGGAGAAAAATGTGGCAGATACTTAAAACAGTTAACATATCAGAAAAGTGTTCTGGAACCAGAAATCCCAGGAAAAGAGCTCTATCCATCCCCACAACTGAAACCAAGGAGATATAAAAAGTCTGCTACCTCATTGCTGTGATAGCCTTCTAGATCAGTGGCTCTCAAGCTTTTTAGCCTCACGGTACCTCTCGTTAGACTCAAAGCCGGCCTTGGAAGAATGCCAGCTTTTAGTTTTCACTAATTTTTTGTATACAGAAAAAAATAGAGCAATTCTTCTGTTGCAAAGAGCTCAAAGCCCACGAAAGCTCAGAATGTTTTTAATACTATGAATTCTTTGGGTTTGAAATCTTTGGGTTTAACTTGTCAATTGTGTTTGCATGCTTAACGGTGCTAACACTGGGTGGCACCCTGCGACATCCTTGTGTGATGGGCTGGCTGACAGTGACCTGGTCCAGGGGTTTTGAAAGGGCAAAAGATGATTGGAGGACTTGGGATTCCCTTTCCGCACCAATCAGGCCCCAGAAACTCACCCCTCGTGTCCCCTGATTGGCCCCTTGGGTCACCTGGAGGGGGATAAAAGGGGCAGCGTGGGCTGACTCAGGAGAGACCAGCGAGGGACAACAAGGAAGGAGCTTCACAGAGCTGGCAAGAGCTGAGCGAGCAAGGCAGGAGCAGTGCCCCGGAAGAGCCTGAAAGAGCAGGGCCTGCAGGCAGCAGTGGGACCCTCAGCAGTTCGGCGTGCGGCCGGCAGGAGAGGCCCCCACTGGGCTCCAGGATCCCCTGGGAGAGGCTGCAGCCAGCAGGAGAGGCTCCCCCACTCCAGCAAGGAACTGAGCAGCGACCTGAGATGTTCCCAGCTCTGCTTCCAGCTCCTCCGATCAGAGGCCAGGCAGCTCGACGTGGGGCTGGGGCTTCAGGAAGGTCAAGACCCCGAGCAGGCTAGGGCAGTGCTACCAGTGGTGACTGTGTAGCAGCATTCCCGCCTGCCACATGGAAGATGTGGGTTCAAGTCCCAGCTGAGGTGACTTGGGGTTAGCGAGCTAACAAGAAGCAAATCTTCTTGCAGGGGAAAGCGGCCATTGTGTTTTTCCTGCTCCAGGTAGCAAGGCCCTATATTTCCTTGTCATTTGACATTTCGCGCCTTTTTATATTTCACCAACCCGTATCGCTTGTTCTGCTGTTTGTGTTTTATATTTTGTTAACCCTGTTCTTTGTCAGTGATTGTAAGTGTCTAACCTTTGTTGAATCCTGCCTGCTTGGAGCATTGTAGTGTCCACTATACCCTCTGATTTCTGCCTGTTATGTTCCCAGTATTAAAAGGTATACGGTTAAGTCCCCATTGGTGGTCTGGCTCTGCTCTATAGGGGGAGGAAAGTCCCTACACCTCCCACGGCGCTTGTGCACCTGCTTTGATCCCTTCCACTGGAGAGGGGGTACCTCCTGGAGCACCACCCAGGTTACACTTGAAAGGCTCTCACAGTGCCCTGGTTGAGAATCACTGTGATCACAGAGAATCACACATGTTCAGCCTGGAAGGGATCATTAGGATGCTCCAGTCTAACTCGATGCATAAACGCAACCCAGAGCACTTCACCCCATGCTGCTGCGTCAAGCTCATTGCTTCTGGCCGGCTTGGGCTCCTTTTTGAATGCCACTGAATGCATATCAAGATCTCCAAGGACAGAGAATTCACAGCACCCCTAGGCAAGTTGTTCCAGTGGTTAATGCCCTTCATTGCAAAGTATTTGCCCCTTATTTCTGGTTTGAGTTTATCTGACAACAGCTTCCAGATGCAGGATCTTTCCATACCTTTTTCTTCCAGATTTAGGAGAGCGCAGCTGTAAGAACTGTTCTCTACCCATCAGTACTCACAGTCTGCCCATGGCGCCCTTCACCTTCTCTTTGCTAATCAAAACGAGGCAGAGCTGCTTGTATTTCTTGCTTTGAGGCAGACCTCAAACTTGCTCTTTGCTGAACTCTCCCCAACTGTTCCAGCATCTTTTTTCAAACCCAAACCAGACAGCACCCAGATATGAAAGCCATATGCCAGGGTGATGCCATGCCCCCTTTCTTTAACTCCATATACATTGAAAGCCAGTGCTGTTCCTTTCATTTCAGGGGGTAGCAGGCTCCTTATGCAAGTTTAATGCTCATGATAGCTTTTAGACTGACAGCCGTGGAGATGGAGAGCTGTCAAGTATAAGCCAGGCAGAAGCAGAGCAAACGCCGCCCACTGAAACCCAAATGCTCTCTGCGAGGAGAAGAGGAAAGTCTGCCAGAAAAAAAACTGGGAGAGAGGCAGGAAGGAAACCGGGCAACAAGAGCGAAGAGAATTCAAGTAGAGAGTGAGCTACAGCACAGGAGGCAATAAGGAAACTGAGGCCGAGGAGAGCGTAGAGGCCCTTGGACTTTGGACCATGAAGAAGCCAAAAACCATAGCAAGGCAGTGGAAAGGCAGGATGGCCAAGAGCAAGTGGCTGCACAAAGTTCAATGAAGGAGAAGAAGAGGGGACAATAGCGGTAGGGCCTGCTGAGGCCAAGGGCTGGCTTGTGAGGAGAAAAGCCAGTCCCAAGTGCTCTGAGCAAAGGGAGGGAGGTCGGTATCTGGCAAAAAGGAAGACTTTGCACATAGATGGGACATTTTCCTGAAAGAACGTTACCTTCTGCTTCAGAGTTAAATGGTGGGGGTTGAGGTAGCTGCCTCCGGGAGAGAGTCCCAAAGGGCCAAAGTGATCCTGTCTCACCTTAAAACCCATTAATGCAATGCAGAACCATTTGAAAGCAGACAGCAAGTGAAAGCAGCCCAAGGCAGGCAGGAAGCAGAGTGAAAGAAGGGGAAAGAGGTCACATACCAGAGCTCTCTCTCAGATGAACCAAATCCAAGATGCACGAGCTTTCACAAGCAAAGCTCGCTCCATCCCATGCTATGAAATCAGCTCTTGCTTATGAAAGCTCATGCATCTCTGATTCGGTTGGTCTGCGAGGTGCATCTCTCCCCCACCCTCTGCCTGACTTCAAACTAACACAGCTACCTACCTGTCTGTACACCAGAGCTTGTCGCTCTTAGCCTGAAGTCAGGAAGACCCTGAGCAGGGTGGGGAGACCCTGGGCATGCGCGGAGATGGCCTGGCACCTCAGGCCAGGTGGTGGGTCTGCGTTCATAGTGGCAGGAGCTTCCCTACAGAGGTACCCAGTGAAGATGCAAAGGCAAGTGGGATGCACTAGCCATGCGGGGTGGAAACAGTGAGCAAAGGGGTTCATGCTGGAGGAGAGAGCACCTGGAAAAGCATGTAATGCAGACGTGAAGCCCCGCGGCTCCAGCCAGCCAAAGGAGCCCCTCTGCATCCAGCCCCCGTGCTGCTTTACCTTTGACAGAGATAAAGGGACAGCCTCAGCCAGGCAGCTGCTACAAATGTCACCTCTTCGGAGGCGAGGGAAGGCAGCAGCTGCTTTGCAACGTGTCGATGCCGCTGTCTGCAATGAGCTCGGGTAGAGCAGGGGGGCTGGGAATCGCTCACCCGGGAAGCACCACGACTGCCTTTGATTTACAGCCGCCAAGGCAGCACCCGAGCACAAAGGGGCCGCAGTGGGGGAAAAGGGGCCATGGCACTTTCTTTTCTAAACTGTCTTATGCCCCAGATCTGTGCTCAGATAACAGGATTATTCCATTGTGGTCGCTCTCGTGCTGCAGCTCTTAAATTAATACTCTGCCGTTTCGTCCGCCCAGATGGCGAACAGAAAGTCTTACCTCCGAGGCCTATCGTGGACTTTGATTGATTTCGGTATATAGACAACAAGCCCATTAGCTATAATCTCCAGCTATATGCTCCCTAATCGCTCCAGGATAATCAGACTCGTAGCAGGGCAGGCTTTGCAATGGCTCCCTCAAGGAACGCAGGACACTGCCGGCCTTGGGAGCAGCAGACACGGGCACCAGCATGGAAAGCAATTATTAACAACTGTTTTGACAGCAATAAGGAACGACTGCTCAAGCTGACGGTCTCGTTCGGAGCTAGGCACTGCATTTGTTTCATTAAGGTCACGATCTTGGAAGGAAGCTAGAAAAGACGGAAGGGAAAGACGAAACAAAGCAAGCAGGAGGACGAAGCGGCAAGGTGAAGCGACTGGAGACCACCAGCTCCAGAAGAAGCAGCACCTAGATCAATGGCCAGTATGCAGAGGTGGGTGGGACGGGACCTCAGGAGGTCACATCTAGTCCAGCTCCCTCTCAAAGCAGGACCAGCCCCAGTACATCATCCCAGCCAAGGCTTTGTCTAACCGGGTCTGAAAAGCCTCCAAGGATTCAGGAGCCTTCTCACTTTTCCACTTGCTATTTGTTGCTAATACCCCTGAAATTAAAATGATCTATGCCCAACAGCCAGTAAGCTGCAAACCAGTAAGCAAGAGGTGAACTCAGTCGCCCGTAGCCCATCTAGCAGGGGCCTCGCTCGGCGAGGCGGACAGCGAGGATGCTGCTCCGTGCCAGCGACTGCAGCGGGCGCACAACCGCCAAACAAAGGGCTGGCCTGAGATCAACTAATTTATTCCACGTAGGCCATGAAGCAGCAGACAGAGAATAATGATTTTTTAGCTCTTATTGACCAGCAAGAGATTTGAGTCAGTGACCTAGGAGTGATAGATTTCACCTTTATTATTATTATTAATTATCTGTGTGGCAGTCAACGGACCCAGAAAGGAAAAACTGATATTTCCTAGAAAAAGGGAACGACATTCATTGCAAGAAATACCTCCTGCCAACTCAGACTCGGTAGAGTTAGCAGGTGGCTGTAAACTCAGCCAGCTTTTCATTGCACGTATGTTCTTGGTGTGCACCATTTGGACAACCGTGCATGCAAGATCCTCTGTGAATCATAGAAAATGAGGGTGGCAGGGACCTCGGGAGGTCACGTCTAGTCCAACCCCCTGCTCAAAGCAGGACCAGCCCCAACTACATCATCCCAGCCAAGGCTTTGTCTACCTGGGTCTTAGAAACCTCCAAGGATGGAGAGTCCACCACCTCTCTGGGGAGCCTGCTCCAGGCTTTTACTACCCTCCGAGTGAGAAAGTTGTTCCTACTATCCAACCTAAACCACCTTTGCTACAACTTGAGACCATTGCTCCTTGTTCTGTCATCTGCCACCACTGAAAACAGCTTCTTTAAGGGCCGCCCCAGACTCTGGGACAAATACTGCCCCTCCTTGGAAAGTTTCTGAACGATCCTCTCCCCTTCCCTCCAGGGAAAATATCAACTAATTGGAAGCAAGACATCTCCATTGCCGTGGCACACAGCCAGAGCTCAGTGCTAGCCCTGCCAGCTCACCTGCCCGGCTCCTTGGCCACCTGCCTGAAGGTCTGCCTCAGGATGGGATCCCTAGGGAGTCCTACCAGGCAGACTTCCAGGGGTGGGTTCCCAGACTCTTGAGCTAGCAGCTCCTTGACTTGTCTGACACCTGATTTAAACCAACCTTTTTCTGACCATTCATCATGGAGTAGATGCCCTCTCCTAAGGACCAGTAGAGCTCTCCTACGGCTCATCTCTGGCCTCCCTGCAGAAGGCATTTCCTCAGCCTGCCTCCTCTGCTGTAAACTAAGTGCAGAGTGCACTTTTATAAGCAGAGAGAGAGAGAAAATGAAGCACAAGTGACAGATGTTAATCGTGTGGCTTAATACACTGCTGAGAGGCACTCAGAGATAGCGGGGTGAGGGCTAGATGAAACTGAGCGGAAAGCCGGGGAGGGGGGAATTCGACAAATAATGACTTGGTTAAATCAAAAGGAGATCAAACAAAAGGCAAATTAAATACGACTCTCAGAAGCATCCGCTCGATCGCAGCTCAGTGCAAACCGGGGGGCACGGGATCCTTAAAACTCAAGGTTACAAATGGAGGTCCGCTGTACTCTCGTTGCAACATGACAACGGCTAAAACAGAAGGGTGGTGCAGACATGCATGGTAGCGTACAATGCAGCTCGCCAGCCTTCGTGCTGTAGCGAAGCCATTACCGCTTGCCTTTCCCTTGCAGCGAGTGCTGCATTGTGTGCAATGCCTGGGACACTTCAAGCAAAAGGTGGATGCACCAGTGCACAAATCCTAGGACAAAATGTTGCAAAGGTTGATAAAACCAGAAATGGTTTTATCAAAGGAGCCAAAAGAAACGGCAGCAATGCAGAGCCCCAAGGCTTACGCTTGCGCCACCTAGAAGAACTATGGCTTAGTCATACAAGCCTGTGCCATTGTCAGCTCCAAGCATTCAAGAGTCATGATGCAAACCCACTCCCCACCCCCAAAATACAAATAGGCTTAAAAATAGTGCAACTTAGGTTCCTGTGTGTTTTCTCCTTTCTAAGCCTTTAGGGTTTTTGACCTTTTCTTCATTAAGCACAAAGGCTGAAACCGCATTTTTTTTAAAAACAATAGCACCCCCATCCCAAGCTCTTTCCAAATACTTCAGCAGGATAAGCTCCCACACCCATAATCTCACCACATAAACAAAATGGATAAATTCCTTATAGGAAGACTGAGAATATTACATAATCACGTGACTCCAGGAGCTGAGACTTTAAGATAAGCACCAAATCTCACCAGACTTGTGGGTATTGCAAAGAGCAGGCCTGCTCCTGGGCACCTGGTCCTCTTGACTCCTAGTCTTATGCCTCAGGTCTCTCCTCACCTCCCACCCGTGAGATGGACGCGGCACTCCCATCTTCCGCAGAGGTGCATTGCAGAGGCTGTATATAGGAGGAAGGCCCCTAAGGAGAACACAAGCTCTGCCAAGGCAAAGGGTTAGCAAAGCTTGGAGAAACGCCACCCCCAAAGTAGCCTTTTCTGACCCATGTGCCACCCAAGAGGGCCCAGCAGCCGAAGCATGAGGACAGGTACATTACGAGGCACGCCAAACCCCTGCTCTGCCCCCTCTTTCAAAACCAGGTGTTACATGAAAAGCGGGACACGGAGAAATGGAACAGACTCGATTAACGCGAAGGAGGGAGTTCGCTTCCCTTCCAGGCCCTTAAGGTCACACCTTCCTCTGACCCCCGCTCCCCGCCTGCTCTCATCTCTGGAGTCCGTCCTGGCCTCCCTGAGTTAAACGCTGACCCCGCACTTAACCTGCAGAAGCAAATCCCGGAGGAGGCAGACCCACCTCCTTCAGCTGAGCAGGTCTGTGGGGCCCGTGGCCTGGGCAGCAGGGCTCCAGAGGATACCCGCAGCTCAGCTCCGGCCAGGCAGGCGGCTTTGCAAGGGATCTGCACTAGGCAAAGAGGCACCTGAGGTCCACTCTCTCCAGCTGGAGGCTGCCCCATCCCCTCTGCAGTGGGGCCAGGCCTTGCTGAAGCAAGGACAACTCGTTCTTGGGCTTCCCAGCCACTGCCTAGCAAGGGGGCAGGAACGGCTGGTCCAGCAGCCCGCCCCCCCCGTGTGCACGTGAGGACGATGCAAGAGACCCTGCAGCGGGCAGCCACGGGGGGACCTTCCTCCAGGCAGGTTTCCTCCTGACCCGCTGAGTCCGACTAGCAGGGTTAACTACGCCGCTCCGGCCACGAGTCGGAGGGCAACTCCTGCCCTCGTACAGAAGGGTCCGTTTCCCACCCCGCACCTTTGGGGTTTGTTTCGGAGGGTGTGGCTAGGATCCTGGTCTCCTCTCGTTGCACAGCTTACCACCGTTGTCCTCCTGCGATCTCTGCCGCTTCCTCCACCCAGCCACCTCCTGGGAGTCTCCCTCAGTGCCCCCACAGAAAACCCTCAGCTTCTCCTCCTCCAATATCCCTCGTAAGGGACAAAACAGACCACTAGCTACACACGAGCTTCCTCTTTCCATCCCTGGAGCCTGAAGTCAGCATGTACCCACCACATCCCAGCGCCCCCCCATCTCGGCATCTCTTCTGTATTCATCCCCACACTACATTTCTCCCTTCACGCACTTTGTTTTTTGTTATAGCTCATTCCCCTTCCTCCCTCCGTTAATCACCCATGGAGATGTCGGGGCACGGACCGTCTCAAGCACACTTTTGAGCCCATATAAATATTTGATGCTACGTAGATAATAAAAGCACCGTGGGGCCGAATCATACAGCGAATAAACACAGCGTTCCTGCTCCCTTCCAGCTTTCGCACGTGCGGAGAAGTGGCACCTCCTGGCACGCATCATCCTCAAAGGCTGCTGCGTTTTCACTCTGTTCCTCTTCGACATGATCGATTATCACAATTTATGAAAATCAGGCGCTATTGCAAATGCCTGTTAAGGGACTTAAAGGGGGGCTACTTAAAGGGGGGCTCTGGGGCTCTCTGCAATGATACCTCCTCCAAGCTAACCTGGCGTTCACCGAGTCTGTCACTACAAAGCTTATATTCAAGGTGATGCGTGCCATGTAGGTAATAGATAGCTCCAGCCAAGCTGAGAATTTTGTTTTCCAACGCACAAGAGCTGTTGCTTTAGGAATAGCTGCTTTTATATGGCTCTCTCTGTCAGCCACTGCTGGATGCATATACCACACCAGATAAAACATTCCTCCACGCCGTAATTCCCCTGTTCCTTGCTATCTATTTTGGGTGTCACTTCAATTGTTGCCCCCCCCGCCCCACTTTCTCTATTGCGCCCCTTACTTTAAAAAGCAAAAAATTATTCACAACCCCTCAGTGACAAACTCACAACAACAGCCTTTGACAATTTAAATATTTCCAGCAGTCTCCTGTATGTGAAATTCTTCTGGCAAGCTGTATTAAATTGGCATAATTAATTAGATATTTGCCAATTAAATGTTAAACATTGTTTTAGTTTAATTGGAAAAAGTTTTTCAGTAGAAAACTTAAAGTGGAAAAATATATAAAAGTTCTCCCAAATGACTCCCTTAACGACCTGCATGATGAAAGACAGAAGTTAAAAAAAAAAAAAAGGACTTGGTAGAATATATATCTGAAGTCAGCATGAAACAAATCCCTCTCTCTCTCTCATCTCTAACTTAAAAAAATAATCACAGAATCATTGCAAAGTAAATAACTTTAAGACAGTTGAGCATCGCTTTTAGCCGCTTCATCATCACTTATCCCTGCCAACAGTGCACTGCAGTTACGTCTCAGAGGAAAACCAGTCCATCCCCATCCTTACTTTGATGTGCAAACTTGACATGGCATTAAGACAGCTGCTGGAGTCTGGGAGCTCTTTAAGATGAGGGCCAAGGGGTTTTTATAAACAGATGAGTTAATAAGAGATGGTAACCCAGTTAGTGCTTTGGTGCTGGATATCATTTATTTTATAGCTGGAGCTCCAAAAGACCTCCTCTTGCATTCAGCCCTGGAGAGCACACAAGAGACAGTTTCTAGAGAGCTTAAAAACTAACTAGAGCAAGTGTCCTGACCCCTAGGTTGCAGAATGAACCGCAGCACAGAGAGATGCAGTGAGTTGACCAAGGTCACAGAAACCCTGCAACATACAATCATAGAAAATTCAGGGTGGCAGGGATCTCGGGAGGTCACATCTAGCCCACCCCCCTGCTCCAAGCAGGACCAGCCCCACCTACATCATCCCAGCCAAGGCTTTGTCTACCCGGGTCTTAAAACCCTCCAAGGATGGAGAGTCCACCACCTCTCTGGGTTGCCGGTTCCAGTGCTTTACTACCCTCCTTGTGAGAAAGTTCCTCCTAAGATCCAACCTCAACTTCCCTTGCTGCAATATGAGATGGGCTGCCCTCAGAGCAAGAAACCAAACGGGGACGAATCCCTCATCTGAAATCCCCATTCACCAAGCCTTTTGGGTTCACATTATCCCTTTCGTTGGAAGATTTCAAAAGCAGCATCACAGGAAACTCCATTAACCTGTCCTTTCCCCCCCAATACAGTCCACATCACTTGCTCCTTTTTCCTTTCCAGGAGCAGGGGAGTTAAAATTGCAAAGAAACACTGCTTCTCTGAATCGTTTGAAAAGAGATTACAAAGGATAATCTCCCAAAAAATCTCTTGATGGATTTCCATCAAATCTGTTCACTGTTTACCCATTCAACAGGCTTTTAAAGCCTGACATGTAACGAGACACTGTGTGGGAAGATTAAGGAAACGAGTTCATGGTGCAGGCATGATACCAGCCCATATTTTTGCAAGTATGCCGGGTCTCAGATACAGTGCCACTGAAAACAGATCAATGTTTTGATTACCGCTTCATCTCCATTTCAGCTGAAGCAGCTCTTCTTCACAGGCTCCTCCAGCATGACATTGAGCACACACAAATATCTTTGTGCTTGTGTCCTCTGAGGGCAACAGGTACTGACCAGCTCTGCACCCGGTTATGCCCTCCCTAGCTAAAGATCAGGGCCAGTTTTCCACAGGTAAGTCTCCACAGCTGACTTATTTGACCCAGCTTCCACTGACATTTCGGTGGGACTTTCTGTAGAAGCTGCTGGGCGGGTTTGACCCATAGAAAATGGGTGGAATGAAATGAAAACTCAAACAAGATGCAAAGTATGTTCAATAAAGATGGAACCCATGGGAGGTCCCAAATCCCTTTGAAATTCCCCAGGAGCTGGATGATGAACTCTGATGTATTCCCAGCCTCAGCTGTTAACAAGATTCAATGTTAAAGATGAGAGTAGCAGCAACAGACGGTTTTACTGAGATCCTTTAAGCTACAAGAGGTTCGTTTTAAAAAACAGAGAACCAGCAAGAGCAGGATGCGGCCCAAGAGCATCTCTCACATAAGCAGACCCACTGGGGACTTGCATGCCTCGGGTGCATGGGGTCAGGCTGCTAATGTGCATCATTCGCTGTGTCACATTTGCACGCTCGGCTCTGGAGAGGCGCTGTATCCTCTTGGTGCTACGTGGCAGCAGCACGCACTGCTGGCTCCTGGTGCGCACAAAGCTGCCCCCACTGCGAGTTTCATGGCCGATGGCTCAGCCCGTTGGAGACAGGGGAGTCATTTGAACACCATAGATGAAAACTGGGATTCAGAACAATTCCCCATGGACCTGCAAAGCAACAAGGAGATTTACAAAGGTGATTCTGGCTAACCCCTTTAAAAATAAAGCATCCGTTCACTTTGTGCATGCGCGTGCACACATGTACACAGACATGCACATATGCTATACATTTTATATACGCATACATTATATGTGTGCGTGTGCATTGTATACATATGCTAGAAAAATGACTTTCGAGATGTCTTAAAAAAGAGGAAATCTTTTTTTCACGTGTCCGTGTTTCTGCATGAGTATAATTAAAAATGAGCACTAAAGATGGACTGAACCAGCTGGTGGTGGCTGCTGCTTCTCTCTCTGGAGCACGTATGTCCCGTGCTCTACAGGAGCTTGCGCGAGACCTGAGGACTGAGGGGAGCTCTCCCTTTGGAGCATCTCTCACACATCCTGTGCTGAACCCAGGTCTTACAGACCTCAAGCAGCAAAAGCCTCAGGAGCAAAGCAGGGACCAGGGGGGCTGCCCTGCCATGGCCGATCCCATCGCCTTGCTTCAATGAGCAATTCTTCCGGACTCTCGAATCACAGAAGCAGCAACAGCTTGTGCAGAGTTTCTCTTTCACTCCTGCAAGTTAACGATGGATGGTTACGTCACAGGTTGGAAAACAGCGATGCTCCTTGCAGGGAGGAAGAAGGGTGAAAGCTATGCATCACCTGAAAGGGGGCTCTCATTTACCCTACTGCACCGTGATGAGCTTGCGTTGCCCTGCTCTGGTGGCTTGGTCGACAGCCTCATTAGCAGCGTGACTCTGATACCACAGCTTGGGCGGTGCTTTTCTTTATGGGTCGCTTACTTTGTCACGCCTGTTACAGCTCATAAGCAGACAACAGATCTCTGGCTAATCAGAGGCATTTGCAACAGTCCTGAGCAAAGGACTGAAGGACTCGCATGCCAGAGCTTTCAACAGTTAGCCGCACAAAGAAAAGCTGACAGGGGAGCACACTGAGAAACAGCAGGGTCCTGGGGCCAGACAATTTGGGTCTCTGCTTCGCCATTGCCCAGTTGGGTGACCTTGGCCAAGTCCCTTTGTGCCCCCAAAATGACATTCACCGTTCTCCCTTCAATCAAGTCTTGAGGGCGAATTGACTGATATTGGTACATCTCCTTGATAACTTGACCAAAGGTCTGTCTGCACGCCTCAGGCATGACTTTGAACCGTGTAGCACTGCTTACGACTCAGTATAATTAAGTTCTCAGTGAGAATAAGGGTCATTTCCACCACTATTGGTTTGGCTACTTGTTACTCCATCTCCATCCATTCAAACCCTGGAGAAAACGTGATAGATTTATACTCCAGAGAACAAGCCAATAAGGTAGCAAAACTTGCCGAAGTGCAGTCTGCATCTGCGAGCTGGCGGACACGCTCTCATTGCCAGGACGTATGCACAATGACCAAATGCCACAGGCAATGTTCCACTTTGTCAATCACCGCAGAGTAGTTACAGTTCCCTGGCTGGGGCTAGGGGAAAAAAAAAACTTTTTAAAAAGCAAAAAAACCAACCACCTCTGGTTTGCCGCAAAGAATGCGCACTATTAAATGCTGTGTGGGGAAGGAGGGGAAAGGGAACACCCACCGCCCCGCTGCCTGGATGGAAACCTTCCTGCCAGAGCTACGCACCAGGAACCGCATTTTTCAGCACTGCTACGAGAATTTATGCAATTGTAAGAGACGGGGGTGGTAACATGGTCTTCCAAACCACGTAAGAACTTGGGAGCCAGGAACACCCAACTTCTAAACCCAGCTCTGCCACTATGTACCTTTGGGCAAGTCAGAGCCACTCTGTGACTCGGTTTCCCCATCAAAGAGACAAAGGGGAAAAGCAGAGCCTGCTGCATTCTGCACTTCAACGGCTGCAGACTGTCCTGTAGAATAAGCAAGATCCAGTCCTTGCATTATAGACTGTCCATTTTTCAGTGCTATCCTAATAATAATAAGACCACAAATTCATTGGTGAACGACCATGAGAAATGCTTATAATCTATGCACAAACTTTTCCATGCACAGAGTCACACCAAGAAATGGACTTCCATCACCCCCTGGGGTTGCTTCATCCCCGTTGCCTCCTTAGCCAATGCACCTCATTAATCTCGCATTTGTAAAATGGAAGTACCGCTTCCTTTTTCCATCCCATGTCCAGCTGGTCTAGTTAGGTTGCAAGTTTTGGGGACAGGGACGCCTTCTGGGACCACACAGCACCCAGCACGTTGGGACCCTGACCTCAGGTAGAGCCACTCGGTGCTACCAAATGGAGAAGTATAATTTCCAGTGTAGCAGAATGAAGGCCAGTGAACTGATTTGACCATCAGCTCAAACACGAAGGACACCCCTCGAGTCTCCAAGGCTGTCTCTTATCAAACACACACTCCGAAACAAACCAATGTCAAGAAAAGCAATAGTCAAGACACTGTAATCCGCCTCGTGCAAAGCAGCCCTTGGAAAGCAACGGGCCCGAGTGCTGCCTAAGAGAAGAGTGAAGCTACCCAAAAGCCCGTGTTTTTATTTCTCGCATAATTTTACTGTAATAGGATGGGGGAGGTGGGGGGGAGAAAAGAGAGGTAAAATTATCCGCTGACCTTTATGAATTTGATTCCCCCGCCCTCCCAATTGCAAATCCCAGCCTCCAGACAATGCGAGACATTCATCATCATTTATGATCAGAATTGCAGCTGAGGCCTCCAGGAGAGAGGAGAAAATGGAAAGTCACTGTAATTAGACGGCGCTGTCTTGTGGCTTTCCTCTTACACCCAGCCTCCCACTTGCCATGGAAAACTAAGGAACCCAAAGCTGGGTGGAGAGATCCAGCCCATGCTTAAAAATATATGGCATGGCGGGGGGAATTAGTGTTCGTTATGGTCTTGGTTCCCTCCTGCTTTCAGAAGGAAAAATTAAAACAGGCTGCATGTGTCACCTGTGGTTTCTTTCCCCCCACGTTCACTCCTTGCGATGTCTCCGTTCCTGCTCCCTGACAACCAGTTGAACCATGAGACTATTGAGCTAAGCTGCTCCTGCCTTTCACAAGGCAACTGTCCTCCTACACGGCTAAGAAAGGAGCAACAAGAGCTCCATCATTACGTACTTTGGGGGCAGCCTGGTGCGCCTCGTTCCACGCTCTCGCTATTCATCTTCCACCCATTAGGCAGGCTTCCCGCTGGAAGACGCCATCACACCCACACGAGGGAAAGAATAGGAGACCTAGCCGCGGCCGCCTGATGCCACAGATACGGAGCGGGTTCTGCAATTAGCAGGATTCCCACTGTCACCCCCTGCGGAGGGGACACAAACACAGGCAGCTGGCAAGGCTGGGGGCACTGTTGCCTCGCTCCGGTTTGAAACAGCTGCGGAGACACTGATTTCAGCCTAGAAGTGAAGTGCTGGAAGGGCAAATCCAACCCTCATTTACTGTTTTGTGCAAGCCACTGGTGGTCACGAGAGCTCAATCATCCTCACGTTTATGCCCGTGCCACTGCTGAGTTCCTTGGAGCCGCTTTCAGCAAGTCCCTTTCTTGCATCAGTTTGCATATGCAACGCAAGGAGGAACAGGAGAGAATCTCTGCTCGCAGCTGGGAGGACAGATCATCCCGTGCGGAAGCAGAAATTTGCCCCGTAAAAACTGATGCAAATAACATGCATCAGAAGTGCTAGCATCAACCCTGCTGATTTCTTCTGATGGCCCCGAGTTCATACAGAATCAGGACCGGCCGCAAAGAACGGACCAGGGTTTTGGAGCACCTGCACTGCACACTTGGAGCCACGATACGATATCACTAGTTCCCAGAAGCTCCGAACAGGATCGGGTCCCTGCTGTGCTAGTCACTGTGATGTATGTGGAGCAGACCACCTCCCTCGTCCCAAGGAGCGCGAGACCTAAACATACAGGCTGGATAAAGGCCATTAGCGCTGCCACCACTCCCACAGCTCCCAACTTCTGGACTCATGAAGGCATCCAAGGACTGGATGACATGGTTCTGCAGGCTGCAGGTTGAGCATCCCTGCCCTCAACCTCTGGCCCCTAGTGCCACATCATCTGGGTCCAGGGGAGCCTCACATGGTGATGTGGGCCTGCAGGGCTGGGCAAAGTAGTAAGAAGCTCAATTCTGCCGGGTTGTAGGGGAGAAAGGGGGACAGGCAGGGCCTGATCCCCACCAAAACATTGAGTGCCACTGCCCCGGGCCATTCAGATCTGTAGGATGGCTGAGTAAAACCCCCAGAGAGGCTCTAGTACGACAGAGCGGCAAGCCACACTCCCAGGAACACCAAGTCGTGTGCCTGCTCCTCCTCTAAAGGACCCAGCGGCTGCCATGCTTTGTTCTTATGCAGAAAAGGACCGCTTTCACGTTAGGGCAACGATGTCCAAGCCACCTGGGAGAGGGGCAAAGACCACGCCCCACTCTGTGCCACCCCAAACCTGAGCCCTGGCAACAGGCACAGCCAAGAAAAAGGCCTGGGAAGAGGGCAGTGCTGTGGCTGCCTGCAAAAGGGAAGTGATTTTAGTTCAGGCAGCACTGCTGGTTGGGGAGCCAGGATTTCCAGTCCATATCCCTATCAGGGCAAATGCCGCGAGGTACCCCTTCATATCCTTTTCTTGCCGTCTCAGAACCACGAACGACTTGAACAGGTTAATACAGGAGAATGACAGCTAAAAAAAAAATGTTATCAGGTCCATTTCTCAAGGCATCGGCAGATTACAAAGCAGCCCATCAGTATTGATTTGGCCTGGAGAGGCTAAACAGCAGAATAACCACCTCCAAACTAATTAATCCAGCTCAAAAGCTCCAGATAAACTGCCTAATTGGGCAAACTTGGGCACTGGCAAAAGCGATTTTGGAGGGCAGCCCCAGCAGACCGCTCCGACAGCAGGAGAGCACTCCCTGCTGCATTTCAGAGCAGGGATTTGAACTGAAGGTCTTTGCTGAAACCAACTCTGAGGTTTCCCTGAATTTGGACATGGAGCTGTAGTTCTCTTGCTTAGATCACAGAGCATTGGATTAATTAGGGCAGGGATGCTGCATGTGCTTCTGAGCTTCGCGAGGTCTAATTGCAGGCACTGATCAATGCTGATGGACTCGGACTGAGTAAACTGATGCTACCCTGGGGAAATGACCAGACACCTTGAGGCTCCTTTCTTTCTTAATCACTTATTTGGGTCGTTCACATTGCCAAGAGGGCAAGAAGTGAAATTTCATTTTGAAAACGCTGCGCTCAAGCTGTGACAAAATGCAGGACAAGGGCAGCGAGGTTGGGATGCCTGGGAACGCTGCCCAGGGTGGGAAAGAAAGGTGAGCTTATGGAATGGGTCTGAGAGGAAGGTGCTGATCAAATCCCAGCAAACCTAATCCAAATTTCCATGGATAGATGGCAACTGGATGCAAACAAACCTTGCAAGAGTCCCACCAAACAAGAAAGCGAGACATCAGTCTTTCTTTCCAACCAACCAACCCTGTGGCAGCTGCTGAAGGAACTTGGAGTTTTCCCAAGGACCTTAGAAGGGGGGGATTGCATCAATGATCCTTTTTATAGGACTCTTGGCTACCCCAATGAAGTCAAGGAGAATTTCACTATTGATTTCACATGGGAGGAGGGATTACGCCTTAGGTAAGTTTTATAGAGTGGAACACATCAGAAATGTGGCATGATAATGTCTCAGGAGCCATCATCACCATTCACAGGGACCGCTTTTTCACACTTTTCTCAGCTTCCTCAAAAACATGGGCACCCCATCCTGCATTTTTCTCGTCAGATAGAGAATTAATAAGATTAAGCAGAAACACTTTTTTTCCCCTGTATGGATGCCCTCAGCCACTACCAGGCCACTCTGTACATGCTTCTGCCTGACCTGAGTGAATATGAAATACCCATTTGATTTGGTTAGCTCTTCCTTAAACTTTTCCTGCTTTTTCCCCCCACTTGCAGCTGCAGTCCTGTGCGTTTCACTCTGTCAGGAGAAGCTGCATCCGTTGCATGCTTATGCAGGGTGGCTTCACAGAATATCCTGATCAAACATTCATTGTGAAATGAGATTCGTGCCTCAGCAAGAAAAAAGACCTGCCTTATTCCTGTTGTTACGAGCACAATGATGATAGTGACCCTGAAGTGAAAGAGGGGGCTGTGTTTACAAGAGATGTAGGAAGGAATACTTCAAGCTATCAAGGGGGAAAGATCTTAAAAATATAATCAGCGTGGACTGGCAAACCAATCTGGATCAGCACACTGTTAGAGGCTGGAAAAGAAGAGATGGGAGTCTTTAAGGCTCTTGCTTCTCTCTAAAAAAAAAAAAAGCGCTGGCAAATAAATTATTGGAGCCTTGAACTGAGATCAAAGTCAAGCTCCAGCAATCCCCAGAAGAGATTTATTCCGTTTAGGTGAGCGAGTTAATAAGCATCCAGTCCTGTGAATGTTTACTCCTAAGGGCAAGTCTGGCTGTCATGAATAGTCCCATTCACGTCAGGAAATGTGGCTTCAATGAAAGCACTTCTGCTTGGAGCCAGTCAGAAATTTTTCAGGGGAATGGTATTTCATCCGAAGATGCCAACTCATCGACATGGAAACTCTTTGGCGAGGATGGAAACATGACAGACTCGATAAGGAGGTCATCAAAGAAGTCCCTCAGTCCACAAAGGCACCCCCCTAGCTCCCCCAATGCCCACTCACCTGGGAAATGGGAGACCTATTCTGGCAATTTGGGATTGTGGACTTAAAGCCGAGTCAGTCGCATCTTAGGCAAGTGCCTAACTCACCAGGGTATTATTGGCCATTCTGAGGTGGAACTAGATGCATTCAAGACCAAGAATACCGCTGGCTTTTATGGCAGGGAAGACTCCTGCCTGGTCCGGGGTGCAGCACAGGTGAGTCAGGATGGATCCCAGTGATGACAAACTGGAGCACAGCCATTCTGCCCTGGATCCAGATTTCAAGCTCCTTCCTCCCAAGCCAAAAATCAGGGGGCTGGTTCTCATCTCTCTGCTAGGGGCCTCTTTTCAAGTGATCAGATTCAGGGCAGCGGGCGCTGAAAGTCACCTCCACGAATTGAACGGGCAAGAGGGCAAGACACCCCCATCCTAACTAGCCAACAGCCCGGGGGTTAGGGCACAAACCTGACGTGGTCGACTCTTAACCAAATGGCTGCTCCCAGTAGCCAAATCCCAAGTTCCCGGGTACCCAGCTTAGCAGACTATTCTTCCTCCCTCTCGAAGGGGCTCATTTTTGTCCTGGATCAAAGGAAAAACTAGATGCTGAAAATCTCAAAGTGCCTTGCAATGTGGAGTTTTTGCTATCTGGCTGGCCCTTTCCATTACCAGTGCTGCACGAGCAATCAGGGCTTGCAAAGGGATCCAAGTCTCTCTCTCTCTCTTTTTCTCATTTGTCGGACTCCTGATTCCCCAACACTGTCCCCTGAAACTGTTGCTATGGAGATTCCCTCTGGTACCGGCCTGACGTGCAATGAGAAATGCTGCAAAGCAGCTCCTGACGGTGCCCGGAAGAGGAGCAGACCTGAGTCTCCGGGGCTTGTCCTACCAACAAGTAAAAACAGAGAAAATAAACTGATTGACTGGGAAGATAAAAAAAAAAAAAATCTCACTGCCACGGTCATTCTTATCAGGGCTCATTCCTGCTAAGAATGATTAGCTGGTTTTCCTCCTTCAGTTGCACCGTCTTTAAGAATCAATGGCCTCGGCTTTATAGAAAAAGCTCCAGCAGAACGCAGGAAGAACAAAATCAATATCAGCCTGGAGAAATACAATAGAAATGCAGGCAAAAAACATGTAGGATTTAACAGAGCATGAGCTCCACGTGGAACAAGCCTGTAAAATTCAGAAAGATAAAATTTCTATAGAATTAAAACAAGTCGGGGGGGGGCAGCTGCTGGAAGGCAGCTTCCCATCAAGGTGCCACCATGTAGCTGGTCAAATAGCCATTGGCAAACAACCCAGATGTCCCGAGCCCTCATGTCCTGCCACAAACACAACGAAGTCCCTTTCCCATCTGACGTCCGCTGTTCCTAATGTACTTTTGTAATGTGTTTGCAATACAGAGTTCTGGGACTTGCGTGAAACCACTTCTGACATGGATAAAAGGATGTCTGCATGTTGCCTACAGCCAACAGAGTCCAGCAAAGCCCCTGGAGAGAAATTTTTACTGAGATCCAAACTGAGGGATACTGAGGAGTCAAATGATTAATGCCTGCTCTCCCAAAAGCAGAAGTTAATTACTGTGATCAAAAATATCTAGAGGGGGAAAGGGAAAAAAAACACGTTACACCAGATATTACCAATTAACCCAGAAATCTAAACATCACAATTGCTGCAATTAATAGAATACCACGCTCACTCTAATTACGAGCTTTGTACCAGAGGCTGATATGCTGAAGGAAGAGAGGGTTTCCCCGACAGTAAGATTAGGGCCTGCAATTTCTTCTGTGTGGTCCAGGGGGCATGGATTCAGCCTCTGCTGCGAAGACAGCAGACTGAGCTGATCACAGCCTATGTGGCTTCGTGCTACTAACCCTCTATTATGGAAGTGCCCAAGGGTGCCAAGCTGGACCAAGGTGCTAGCTGCTGACCAATTATAAGCTCCAGAGATTTTACAGCTAGGGTTTCTCACTGCTTCTCTTACCGCTCGAGGATTACAGTGCAGTAGATATAAAAGACGTGCCCTCCCTCCACTTTTCACCGCCACCTGGTCCCAGAGCGCTGCATCCCAAAGCACAGTCCCAGCTCAAACCATCCCCTGCAGCAACTGGACGAGGTCCATTAGCAGGAGTGTTATGCTCCATACTAGATACTGTGCCTCCAAAGGGAGTCAGTGGTGGAGCTGGGGTTAGTATTCGGGACTGCCTGGCTCCCACCTCTGGGCTCAGTGCGGGAGAAGACAGTGCCCCCCTGACTTGTTCTCCAATGCTGAGCCCTGGAAGTCCATTAGCAGAGGGAGGGTCCCTGTCTTACAGCCTCCTGCAAGGCCCAGCTTCCAAAGGCACCTTGGATAACAGACCAAACACGTGTCTGAAAGCCAAAAAAAAGAGAGAGGAACAAACAGATCAAGTGCAAGTACCTGCCTGGGGATGTTCAATAACAAAGCCCAGACACCAGCCGGAGAGCTCCTACTGTGAGCTCTGCAGGAGAGAACAAGCTTTCCCTCTAGCACATATTTCATAATTCAAGGACAAAGACCTTTACACTTCACTGAGGATCTGTTGCATCCCAGGTACGTGATCTCTTCCGCGGGCGGAAGCAGCCAATCAGTAGCCCCCGTCCCGAGGACAATTAAAAGCAGACGTGGCTGGCGTTTCTCTCATCGTTCACGCAGCATAGCAAACACCAGACCTTGGCGTCGGGTCCTGCTGCCACTTACACCTGCGTGACTCCACACAAAGGACTCCAGAGCTGCCCGTCTCGTGACTGGGGTTTGCACAGTCTTTAATGGGGAAACATTCGTCTGACCAAGGCCCGGTGTAGTGAATGGGAGTCTTCCCGTCGACTGCAATGGGCTTTGGAATACAGCCTACGTGTACGACGCTTTTAGGATGGAAGTAATGAGGCTAATAGCGTGCATGAAATAAAAACATGCATGGTCAAGGCAGTCTCTCTGCTCCAATTCCCAGAGCTATTGCAGGAGAATTTACACTGTGCGCGTGCAGGAAAAGTGAAAAGGGATACTGCAAGGCTAGATAAACCATCCGGGGAAAAGAAAATAACCGTATCTTATCCCTACAGACTGAGCTCGCAATAAGCTGCTAGCTCAAAATTTATTTCCCCATTAAGACCAGCTTAGACTTTGCAGCTGCCTGTCTCTGAATCAGTGAGGATTCACGCTGTGTCCCAACCCTGGTAACTGAATCGTAAAGAAGAGCTGCACCACACACGTTTGGACTTGTACCCTTCGCACGTCTCACACCCCAGCTCTCTGCCTCTCACCACCCCATAGAAAATCTTCCCTTGGAGATGAAAAGGGACCATCTGCTCCAAACTGCCAGCCCCCACACACAAATACAGCGAATAGGTAGCAGCTCTGCCCCACACAGTTTTAATTCATGCTACACAGTACAGCCTGCCCTTTCAGGCATCACAATGCCCTTTGCAAGCATCCACGGGTCATGCTCCCCCACCTGTACAGCTGGGATTACCACCGTCATTCCTTAAAGCAGACTCGGGGAGACAAAGTGACTTGCCCAAGGTCACAGTGTGAGTCAGTGGAAAAGCAACTATGAGCATCCGGGTGTTCCTGGCTCCTGGGACTGGCACCCAGACCAGGCCTCGCACAGCGCAAACATTTAGCGACTCCTCTGCACTAGGTGAGGGAGCTGAGGACATCTCCTCAATGGATGAAGTGGCTCATGCAAACTCAGTCAGATCAGGAGCTGGGATTAAAAGCCAAAATCTTCCGACCCCTTGAACTGCACCGTTCAAAGACGGCAGTGCCCCTCACCTCAACTCTCACAAACACTTGTGCTAACAAAGCTGGCCCATTGCCGCTACAGCACGAGCTGAAGGGGGCACGCACTTCGCAGTCATTCCAATGGTCGAGCTCCTCACACATTCATATCGTGCCATCCCTCAGCCATCCTGCCATCTTCCTAAACCTTCTGGAGACAGCCACGCTGCTGCAGTGACTGCTGCGCCAAACCTCCCTGCCGTGCTGCTGGAGTGATCACAGCCCTCTGGGCTAGAGACTGACATTGCACGTAAACCAGATTAAAGCGATCGGCAACTGGTTTAAACCTGTAACAGAACAGAAGTTCAGTGCGCATAAACCAGTTTCAAAATGGCCAAAACTGGTTTGAGATAAACCTGGTTGAATGTAGTAGAAGACTTCACTGACTGAGCTCAAAGCGGTTTATGCACTGTTTGTCCCAGGCCAGAATGGGGAACGGAGCGGGTGCGAACAACGAAACGGTCACCGGGACTGCAAGGCAGCGAAGAATCAGTGCCATGCTGTCTGGTGCACTGGGTCTCTGAAGACCTGTCGGCGCTGGGGTCCCAAGGACCATGCAACATAATGGATGCAACATTCAAAACCCCAAGTTAAATGTCAGCATCACGCCAGGGGGAAATATGCTTTCACGATTCGTAAGCCTGACCTCACCGCCTTTTTTGAGCCATGCCAATTCTGGCTATAATAAATTGGGGTAGGTACCGTCTCTTTGGGGTCTCTGGCCGTCAAAAATTGGGGTAGGAACCGTCTCTGGCTATAAAAAATTGGGGTATGGGCTGTTTTTTTCTACATGTTTGTATGTCTTCTGCAAGAGGGAGCAATCTCAAATGAAGCTTGTGTGTGTTACCGTAATATTAAAATAGTTCAGCCCCATGAGGAAGAAAGCACTTCAAAAGATGCACACATGGTTTTTACCTCTCAGCTGTTCAGAGCGTGGTCTTTGAGTTGAGCTCATTGAAAACAATGGAGAAATACGCTTAGAAATGGAAGGCAAGACAATATTTCACTGGTATATTGGTATTTTCTTTAGCTTGGGAAATTCTAGTGACAGAAATTGCCTACTTAATTGCACTGCTGTCTAAGTAACCTGTTGGTCCATATGCCAAAGCCAGCAGATTTATACAGTGAGGACAGTGGGACACAATATAGTGGATGCAACATCAAAAAAATTAAATCAAATGTCAGTGTAATTCCAGGGGGAAATATACTTTCATGATTCACAATCCTGGCCTATTACGGCTTTAATAGCACAAAATGTTAGTATTTTATCATGTTTAACAGCTTTGAAATTGAGTTGTGCAAATTGGCTAATAAAAAAGAGCCCTTTAAGAAACTCTGTGGAAGTCATAACCAATTATTAGAACACATTTCATTTTTCAGATATGAGTGGCATAAGATATATTTTTTTCATTGAACATGGGTGTGATGGGGTTTGACATCTTCCCAAGAGAAAGCCACTCAGCCTAACAAATTCTGCTCAAGCTTTTCTCTGCACTGAAAATATAAAATCTCGTTTCTGAAACAGATGAAGCCTATCCCACTTCCATGAACAGATCTGACCCACGTGTTCTTCCACGGTCCCCTCGACCAGTAGCAAAGCTCTTTCATTTTCAGCCACTGATATGCTTCAGAGCTGTTTGCTCGGGGCAATGAAATAAAAAACAGAGGATGCATTTCCATCAGAAATTTGAAATAATTTAATATTTCAAATCAGGGACAACACATCATCCTTGGTAATTATGGCTCCGAAAATGCATCAGCTGATGCAATTCAATAGACAATGACCCAAACCATAGCCTGGAAGCACAACAGCACATTATATAAGGATAATGCTGTTCATAAAACAAATCCACGTTGGACAGACATCTGCTGTTGTGGGCTAATGACCCAATATAGCAGCACCTCATGAAAGAATTTGGGAGAACCAATTGTCGGGTTCAGCGGCTTAAATATCCGAATCACAGCTGAACCATTTTCTACGTTACAAATTCAGAAGCAATAAATCATAACACAGAAACACCGGCTGCATCAATCATGATGAAATGCAACATCCCTCGGTAACGAGGTAACACTTTAAAGGGATCACACAAAATATTATGAGAGGCACAAGTGGAATACTACCCTAATAAGGATCAAGCCATTAAAAAAAAAAAAAAGCCTTTTTAAAAACCATAGACACAACTGTGTAATAAATGGGAGAGAGGAAAATGTCATGGGTGTAATCAGTAATTAGCCTATTAACAATTTCACCCAAATGTAGTTTCCTACCAAGGAAAAACTTTAATTTACTAGTGTAGCTGAGAGACAGGAATCATACACCGACAGCCTAATGAGCAATCAGACAGAGTCTCTATTTTTGTGGGAGATTGTTTTGTGCTCACCTTGCTGTTGCAACAGCACTAACAAGGAAACAGGTGGCTGCATTGACACCAACAAAGATGTTTCTATATGATGAGCTCCATAAAACTAAAAGGTTTTTAAATAAATAAGACACAACCATCTTAACGCCATCTCTATTTACCAGTGTGTTTGTCAAACAGAAATATGAAAAGACAGGTAGCAGAAAGCTGGCAGCAAATTTAGACATGAAAAGGAACATTAGAAGCCCTCAAACTATTAAAAACAACTAGCCAATATCACCTCAACAATACCACTAGTCGTTTTTCCCATTAATGACCTCTGGAAAAATAAATGTGTGTGCAGGATACTGGCTCGGAGAACAAGTAATGCTATATGGAGACTCTCACCTCCCAGGCACTAACTCAGGTTTGATCCATGTTCATGGTGACCAAAAATCATTACTGTCTAAAGTGGGGAACCGGTGCAAAATGAGCTGCTGGTTGCAGTCCAGGTCCTAGCAGGGCAGGTGTCCAAATGGATTAGAGCTGTGTTGAGGCCCAGCTAGCATCTCAGCGCTAATAAATGACCTGCCTGGTCTTTATTATTCCTTTCTGCATCATACCCGAGTCACCAGGGGACTTATCCCCTGGCGCAGTCCTCCCAACCCGGTTGACTGCACAAGCATCAAATTCCCTTTTTGAAGCTACTGATGGGGTTATTTTCCCTGGAAGAAGGGTTAAATGTTCTCATGGGGGTGAAAAGGATTAATAAACAAACAAGGGGAAGGCTGCTATCACTTCCCATCCTTGCTAATAAAGCACAGCTACAGGCTGGCCTAGGATCATTACAAAGAGGCATTTAATTGGCTCTTATTACTGCCTCTTTCCAGCCCTCTAGCTGGGGAGGAGCGTTCAATAAAACGCTAACCAAGTGGTACAGCTGAAAAGCGCAAGGTGGTAACCTGCCTTGATATAGCTGCAGTCCCCATCAGCAAGAAACAGCCTTTCCTTCCTAGGACAGTGGACATCTTCCCAAACCCCCGTCCCAAGGAGGCATCTTTAAGGATCACTACATAAGGGAGCTCTGGCTGTTGAGAGCACAGGGCCCAGGACACCTGGCTTCTGCGTTTTGGTGCTATTGCTGGGGGACTTGGATAAGCAACTTCACCCCCCTGCACCCCAGTCCCATCTGTAAATGGTCAATGATCCTTAGTTCCTCTGTAAAGCTGCTTTGAACTAGATATTAGGAAGACGTCTTAGGGTTTAACCAAGTAAGCAGGTTTTTTCCCCAGCATCTTACAATTCAGCCATGTGCAGAAAACTAGCACAAAGCCAAGGCACCTCTTAAAATCCACCAAATTCCTATCTTGAGGGATCGACAGGGACCACCCGGAGAATGCCACCCACAGCAGCTGTGAAATGCACCCAAGACATGAAAGCTAAGATCTGCTTCAAAGCAGTAACTGTTATACCCCTTCTCCAAGCACTGAGAGGAGAAGCAGCTGCTCCCGCCCCATGGGAAGGACGAGCAGGGTATTCAGACCTCCAAACAAGACAAGAGCTGGCCTTTGGCAAGGTAATCACAGCTGGGAGGGAGAAGGGAGGCCAAACCAGGCAAGACTCTTGGTGAAAGGGGCAAATTGTCCCGCCAGCAAAGCGCCTGGTGCCAATGCAGCTGCCAGCAGAGCTCCTGCACCTTGGGGGAGCTGGCTTAGCTCTAGGCAGAGGGAAACATCTGCCCACAGATTGGTGGCCACAACAGGAGGCCTAAAGCACGGCGTACTGCTCCGGGCAACCGCAATCCTAACTAAGCTCGAGCGCCACGGGGCAGGCCAGGGAAAAGACAAACCAGAGCTACCATGCGCGTCCACCAGCAGCAGATGCTCTGAGAGCATGGAGACGGCGCGACAGCTCACTGCCTCCTTCTGCACCGAAAGCCTGTTGCAGCCCTCCCTCCAGCACAGGACTTGCTGTGCAAAAGTTTCAAGGAGCAAACGTACGGCTGCCCCCGGGAGCAGAAGGCCCAGTTCTGCTGACATGGCTCAGGGAGGTCCCGAGGACCGAGGGCTCAACTAGGTTGCTTCCAGACGACTGCGCCCCAGGCCACATCCTTACAGCAGCGCAAGGCAGGCCCCCATAACTGTCTCTGGTGCCTCTATTATAGCTCGTCTTCCTTCACGGGCACGCCCATTCCTCACTCCCCTTCGTGATTAATACCCCTTTGCTTCTTTATGTTCAACAGGGAAGCTCGCCTGAAACATCAAGCATGAAAAGGCCCGATTTCAAAAGGGTGCAGAGTCCTGAGAGGGACCAGTCTCTCCCGCTGAAATATAAATCAAGTGACAGTTCCCAGCACCTCACACAAACAGCCTCCAAGGTCCTGCATGCTGGTCATTGAAAAACCACTCCTAATACATGCCGGCTGGAACGTGCCCATGTGTCATGTGTCACCACCACCGTGTCACGTGCAAGCTCCAGGAAAAGGGTTGTGCCTTTCTCCAGCAGGGCTTGGCCACCCCGGGAAAGAGAGCTGTCCTCTCCTGGGTTTCCTGTGGCAGAAGCAGCAAGACATCACATCAGAAAAAAATAAATAAGCAGCACATTTTACAGGTACTTTGTAACGAATGGAGAAGAGAGACAGCAGCAAGGACATGCGGGCTCTCTCCTACTCCCCACTCTCACCCCAGTCCTCGGATGCTGATTCTGTCACTCATCAGATGATGTATATACTCCACTTGGATGCCTCGAGGCACAGGTTGACAACAAGTCCAAGTAAATCACAGAGATGAGTGGCAGCAGCCTGCAGAGACCGTCCGTCCTCCGTTGCACAGCATGGGCTAACCACAGGCAGCGAGGTCCTGCAAAACTTCAGAGGTCAAACTGCAAACCCAGAGGAGAAGCTCTGGGTGCCAAAACGCTGTGGCTTTGGTCAGGTTTCCCCCCCTCAATACAAAGCCAAATGAATTCCACTTGGATTTTAGGCTGCGAGCAGGCGCTTTGCTGGGAGCTCTCTGTGCCTCGGGAGTAGTGCAGTTTCTGTACAGCTGCCTGGGAAGAGTACCCGAGGCTTATCTTAATCAGTGGACACATCAGGGCTGCCTGAGGCTGGGGCGCCATGCCCTCCGGTGATCCCTGCCTGGCACAACAGCCTGTAGGGTACACACATCAGCGAGAACAGGGAAGGACCAGCCGCCAGGCTGCTGGCTTACAATAAATCTAGTTCAGTCCTCCCCGAAGCCAGTGTCAAGGTGAGCATCCAGACGACTTAGGGCAACCTTTGCAAGATGCATGAGAGCAGGCCTGGCTGAAGCGGCCCCGCCAGACCCCAGCAAACGGACCCTTGCCAGGGGACCCCTCCCAGGCCCATCTCGGACGCAGGGGCTGGGAGAAGCGGAGCAGGAGCTACTGGGAAGGACGCCGCAGCTCCCTCGTATGTTGACACAACATCCGAGAATGAGGGTTAAATATTATCTTGCTAACAGGAGAGAACCGCATTACGCAGCATCTGAGTGCCCTTAAAATAACTTGGCCTCATTTCTTATGCACAATTAACATTCATTCGAGAAGAAAGAGAGAGAGAGTGCGTGTGCGCGCGCGTGTGGGTGTGCATTGTGTATATGTGCGTGTGTGCGCGCGCGCATGTGTACAAACACGCTCACACCAGCAGGCACAACATTCCAGGCAGCTGCATGGTTATTATGTTTCAAATAAAGCATTTTTAAAGTCTCTCAGAATTTAGCAACAATTGCCATGGATACCAATCACTGAAATCCCTCTGTTACCATGGCAGCACTTTTCCCATCTTGCCTATTTACCCTAGAACTGACACATCATTTATCGTGAATGATAGGAAGGGAATTTGAAAGCAACCTTTCCAGCCCATGGAGGCATAAAAACTGCAGTGGAAATACACACACACTAATAATATATATATACATACACATATATATACATACATATATACACACACACACACACACACACACATTATATATAGTATATTTTACACACACATATGGGCCCCGGGCCATCTATGGTGGGCCTGCATACCCCAAGGCAAAATATTGCATAAAACACATAAGAAATAGGCCCGGACTGCAAAAGACTCATTGTCGTGAAAACCTGTCAATTCAGGGCATGGCTATAGATCTTCTTACGTGACTGTATTGACATTTGCCACATTTGATTTACACTCTGGCATTAAAGCCTGAAACACGGGATGGGAGAGCCAAAAACTTAATTCACTTAGCCACGAAGGGATTCTGCCTGCCCGAGAGCACCTCCATGCTCGTCTTCAAGGACCAAGTTAACGGCCTTGTAACAGGTCTCTAGTTTCTGCCAGCTCAGACAAGTCCCTAGAGGCTGTTACGCCAGGCAGGAATCAATGGAGCTCATCGCGTGCCAGCTCCAGCCCCAGGCAGCCTGGATGTACCCGCTGAGCCAGGATGGACTGGCCACATGAGAGTTACACTGGCTCATGCTGGGATAACCACGAGGTCCCCTTCAGCATGGCTTTACAGTCACTCTGTCCTCAGTGGCACAGGGGGTTTCTGACAGCCACAACCAAGACCTCAAGTGCACAAGCCACGTTGTTGCCCGGCCGTGGAAAACGCACGCTGTAAGCAGCTCCGGCTTGGTACGGTGGCTCCCGCCATGGGGCTCTCAGGAAGCAGAATAACCCAGGCTGGTGAAACATGCAGATGATCTGCAGGGAGGCATTTCTCTGACCCTGTTACATGCAGCCTCAGCTCCGTTCCAGCTCCCACCAAAGGAAGCGGCATTTCATTAGGGATTTTACAGGGAGGACTAAGTCCCTGCAAGCAGTGTCACCTCTTGCCTACACTGATGGCTCCACATATCGTTCCCTGCTCATTGCAATAAATTCAATATTCAAAACATATCAACCAGTGACTTGGTAAGAGGAAAAGCTATGCCAAGGTATTATGGAGCTGAAACCGAGGATCACAGGTGCATTCTGCAGGCTTTTCATGCATCTGGCCTTCGAACCTTCACCGATGCTCTGGGCTGGCTGGATGTAAGACCTGTTGGGCATGTAAAATGCACTAGCAAGTGTCATCTACCAGGAGAGGTGGAGATCCTGGTGCATCCTGCCAAGGCATGCAAATAAGGAGCCAGACTCCTCACCCACATACCATCAGGGCACTAAGAGCATTGTGCAAGCTTGAACAAGGCTTCCCCTTGGTGTTCACAACCTTTTGCCTCTTCAGAGAGCATGCAGGGAGCAAGACTATGTTTAAAGAAAACGAGACATGAAATCCCATGGGAATTCCAGCTCCAGGATGACCCTCGCCTCCTCCATGGTGACACTGCAAGAGGCCACAAGCTCCAAACTTCCCTCATCCAGTCTCCCAGCCAGGGCTGCCATTAAATGGATAGCTGTTCCCAACTCATGCAGTTTGTATTATCCTCCTCCCACTGCCCTAAATGACTTCATGGTTTTGTAAGGAAAATAAATCCCAGTGAAATTCAGCATTAAATGCCACCGTATAATCACTGTTCTGCAAGGGAATAGCAAGTCACACACCATTCAAGAATGATTACAGATCATGTGTGTTGTACAATGATGGTTAGTTTGTTTTTCCTTGAGCCAGACAAATCTCCATTAATAGCAGGTATCAAGCAAAAAATTTGTTTGAGAGCAGCTTTGTAACCATCTCTGATATCTCTTTAAAGCAGTACAATCCAGACTGCAGAAGGTGCCAACCAGGAGAGGAATGAGTACCATGAACTGTGTAATCCCCCCCATGCAGATTATTCAGAAATGTAAGAGCCCTGAACTGCGACGCAACACTTCTTAACAGGCCCTTACAATATATTCTGTCATGTTTCAGGATCACATTGTCCAGAAAAGTATATTATCTAGAACTATGTCTACAAAATGGTCCAGAGTGGATAGAAATTCAGCATATTCACTAATAGTTTGTTCCATTATAAATTGCTATGCAGCAAAAAGCCAGACAGATCCTTACGGAAGAATCCTGAGAGATTGCTTTGAAATTTCATATAATATTTAGTCAAATCTCTTTATTCCAGGACAAAAGTAGTCATGGTATTATGTAAATAACAAATATGAAGGCGATGCAGGGAACAGGAGATTGGCATGGGACAGCTGGAGCAGGTATTCGGTACCAAGCAATGTGAACGCTGTCTTCAGCAGGATGCAAAATGCCACTGTTGTGAAAACAGGTGGAGCAAAGATGTGAAATTGCACCTCTCTGACATGTGAAACTGGTGGAGGTGACTAAAGAGAAACCATCTGAAAATGTGCCTTACCTTGTGGGGGCTGGAAATACCCTGGCACGTCTCCATTTAAGAAATCTCTGCTTTGCACAAGTCTGATTCCTCAGTTCTTCTACACTATACTTGACCTATAAAACTCATGTCATCCAACATGTTTCTGCTTCCAGTAGCCCACAGCATATGCTTCAGTGACTTCTTTTGGTCAATTAAAAATGATGCCATAAGAGAAAGGCATTTATTATATAACAAGTCCTGCGTGTTTTACAAGATGAAGCCAGATGGAAGCTATTGCCACCAGTTTCCTCTAGCCACTGGACATGAAGACTCAGAAGCAGCTTTGCCAGATGCCCTGGGAGGCGGCAGTTGACATAAAGGAAAGAAAAAATAGCTGTAGGCAGGTACTTGAAATCTAAGCTCCCATTCTGGCTTTGCGTAATACTGTCTATAACCTACCTCTGGTTCAGAGCACAGAGCTATTCAGCAAACCTCCTCAGCAGCATCTTCCATGTTAAGAGAGCTTCACAGCTTTCTGGCTCAAACATCAGGAAAGTCTACTTCAATATTTAGAAAGAGCTTTGACTTTCCATGCCTCACCCTGAACACGAGGCTGTTACCATGCTTCTACTACACAGGAATCAAATATGTGGGCATTTCTGTGGACAAGACATTCAGGGCATGCCCAGTGCTGGTAGTTGAGATCTACTGCAAGAGTAAACCTCAGTGAACCTTAGCCATATGAACCAACCTTCCCCATTAACATCTCATCTTGCTACCTGCACCAGATTGGCATGCACTGCGTTCCTTGTTCGCCCATCTAGGAAAGGGTCTAGTCTCAGTCTGTGCATGGCTTTATAAGCAGGAGAGATAGAGAGGTAGATGCAGAAAGGCAGGAGTTGAGGAATGCACAGCTGTGGAATTGCAGCCTGCAGCACCAGAGGATTTCTCAATATGCTGCAGTGAGGGACAGCTGGGTGGAAAGTGAGAGCAGAGTGGATCTCATACCTGGCTGTTTAGCAGAGCTCTTAGGCTTGGGGATTTTCAGTCTAGGCAGCGGGTGGGTATAGGAGCAGGCAGCCCTAAAGCTCCACCCTAGCTAGCAGTGGTGACAGTTTCAGCCTCTCCAGAATCCAAGCTGTAGAAAAAAGTGCATGTTTCTAGGTTTCGTGGCTGTGGAGACCCTTCTAAATGGGAAGCAAGTGTGATCCATGCAGCGATGTCTGGACCTGGAGTGAAGGTTAAATCCAGAAGCCAGCCCTCGTCTCCAAAAGGGGAGGTCTCGTTCTAATGGTGTCAGGACACCCTTACAACTTGGTAAGATTCATCCCAGTTCAACATCCAGTTAGGAAATGGTCCAGAGAACCAGACCTCTCCAGATTCTGTGCCAGACATCCGCAGGTGCCATATCCATTCACTATGAAGGGGTCAAGAGCTCAGCACCTGCCCAGATTTAGCCCACTGTCAAGAAATCCCCAGTCACATCACAGCCTGTATGTGCCACTGAAGTCTCCAGGACAGCACTGAACATTGCTGCTTTACACTTACGCTGGCAGCTGAACTAACTCCTCTCCACACCTTCCTAACACTACCCATAATACCAACCTACCTGTACAAGGCAGTCACTTGCAGAAAAAAAACAACACACATCCTAGAGAGTTTTTATACAAATCTCTTGCATGTCTTCTGCCACTGCCAGCCACACCATTGATTCAGAAGCCAAGGTAAACAGTATACAGAGTGGATTCCTACATCTCTCTGAAACCGTGGCTTGCACAGACATTTCAAGCAGCTGTCACTCTTAACAGCTTACTAATATTTAGCCTCTGTGCATCTATGTGTAAACAGCAGAGAATACTGACATGAGATATAGTCTACAAACTATAGATGAGAGACAGCATTTGTACTGTGCACCATAAGCACCTTAAGGAAAACTTCCTTCCGTGACCCCTGCCTTTCTGGCACTTCTGCACCGCAAGTGAAAGCTCTCGTGACATTTTAAAGCAGCTCCAATATGTTCGGAGCTCTGTTGGCAGAACGGCAGCAGAGACAGCAAGATTCAACTTTGACGCATTGCAAGTGCTCCATAATCATTATCTCATGAAGCATGATAAACACGAATTGACTGTGATGTGCAGAAAACCCATTAATTACCATGACTGAGGTCACAGCAAACCTCAGTGATTAATATTGGGAATGCAAGGGACTCTGAATATGGACAGATATCAAAATGATGACATGCATAATGACTAATCCAGAGCAGCTCTCGATTCATACCTACCTGAAGCATTACAGGTGTACTTACCTTGACTAGTACTTACCTTAAGCATTACAGGTGCCCAAATACTGGCAGCACATTGGAAAAGGTATTGCCATCCTCCAGGTCATCATCTGAAATATAGTTGTCACCTGAGACAGATTCTTCCCTACATTCTTGGTCATGAGCACCAGACAGCTAGAATGACAGTGGTGTACGGGGCAGGGCTGAACCACTGTAGATGCCGGTGCAGGTTGGTGGTAGAATTTACATTTGCTGCTTGCTATAACTTTTCTCTCCTTTCATTACTACTGAAAAGATAGCTCAGACTACTTGAAAAATAGCTCAGATCACTACTGACCTGCTCTCATTAGAGTCAACGGGCATGTCAACATCTTCAACAGCACGCAAGCTCTTCAAGCAGATTCCATTGTTTTCCAAGCACCCGTCAGCCCTCTTCATCACTTGTTTAACCCGTCTCCCTCAGAGGTATTCCCAATTTCCACTGCCCACATATCACCAACATTTGCAGCATTCCTCCAAGATTATTGTTCAGTCACCAACTCCAGGGACAGGTCACCAATATTCCCATGGCACTGATGCAGAAAACCTGGCAGAGATGAAGTGGTCTGCCCAGACCCACAAGTGCAGCCAATACTGGAATTAACATGGATCCCCACTCAGGCAGACCACCCCACCCCGTCATTCCAAGACTTCCTCATAGCAATATGCATCCTCATAAAGCAATCCATGTACAGATTAGCCCCTTGTTGCCCAAACTTTACACACAGAGTCGACAGCCCCCCACACACCATAGGATCCTCTCTTAGACTCCTGCAATATGAAAACCACTGTGTTTGATGGGACAACAGGCAGGAGGCAGAGGAAGCTTTGGATGGACAGGTGTGTCCCATTATGGTTGCATTCATTTTACCTTAACCTTCAGGTCACAACTTCCCCAGATGCCCGGACAGCATCACCCTTCACATTTTGCTGTAGTACTAGTATAAGTACTCATGCCTCCCTTAGCCTTCATACTTCATGAGGTATGAAGTCCGAAGGTAGCAGAATTTCTTTGAAAGTTTAGAAAGATCCATAAGAATGAGTCCTCTGCAATGTCTGCAAGTTAACGGATTCAAACAGTTTAATCCCCAATATCAGCCAGCTCCATACTCATTCATAAAACCATCTTCTTCATTGGGACCTTTACAGAGACTCAGTGGGTTCCAGTGAAGAAATTCAGCGTTTGATATTAAGACGAGGGCATCCAATGGCTGTCCAAGACTGGCTTTCTTCCCTGTCTGCTTGGTGGGTGTGAATTACTGCCCTGACACACAGCAAATGCATCATTCACAATGACAGAGCTCAACAAATGTCCAACTGCCATCAGGGCCACAGTGTGGACTGCAGAAGAATCCTATATTGTAAGCAACCATGCAATTTTGGCTCCACTTGGAGATGCCTCACCCAATAAGGAACGATGACCTGCAATGTCCATAGTCAAATGTCCACATTCCCCCCTCTACCCTGGTTTGCAAATCTGCAGTAGTTCTTGCATGGGAGAGAACATGACCAAAAGGTATTTCAGCACGGGGTGTACTCAATCAACTGTCCTTCAGAACCAGGGATTGTAGATGTTCAGAAACCTGCTCGACTTTGGCAATTTGCTGCTCCTTAGTAGAGAGGAGGGAAGAGCTGAAGGTCCGTTGTCATGTTCTCTTCCATTTCAGTTTTTGCTAATTTTCTATACAATCTTTTATCCCAAGTTTCTTCCCTCACTTGCCACCTCCCAACTACATGCATCTGTACTACCTAGATGCAGGGGTGTAGGTTGTAGCCATGTTGGTTGAAGGACAAAAGCAGACAAGATTCTTTGGGTAAATCTGATATATTTTATTAGACCACCTCAAATAGTTGGGAAAATGCTTCAAAGAAGATTCAAAGAATACCCAAAGAACCTTGTCTACCTAAATGCAGATACTTCTAGACTGGAAAACAACAAGCAGGTAAATAATTGTTCAACTGCCCGGCATGGTGGGGGAAACATTGACAAAAAGATGTTGGAACAAACCACCACCTCTTACCTTTGCAAACTTTAATGTGGAGGAGACCTGTCCTAAATTTTTCAGGAGTTTCCAAAAGACAGACAACACCGTATGGCACACGGTGATTCTCAGAAATGTAGAGGTTTTAACGTGATCCCCAGGGACCAACGGCACTTGAAGATTTCTGCTTCAAAAATGAATCCATTGTGTCCTCTCCTGAACGGCTGGAAGTGCTTCCTTGTAAGATGCATTTCCGTCAACTTTGGGATCAGGCAGTATTTCAGAACAGTGGCTTTTTTTTCTCATGGCAAAGTCTAAAGGGGGTTGCTATGCCCATTCACCACCACATCAAAGCTTCTAGCAGGGACCGCACACAACGCTGGGAAGGACAGCAGGAGCCCCGGGGAATGATTTACCCTGAATGCTTGACAACTTATGTATTACACGGTCAGTTTGATCTGCTAGTAATGCAGAGCTTGGAGCCCCATGTCCAGCCAGAGGCACAAAGATCCAAGATTTCGTACCAGAAGTTTTCAGCTTGAGAACATACGCACAGACAATCCCCAGTACACACAAACAACAGGCTATTGTCAGGAGTACTGAACTACACAGAAAAGAAGAGGTAATTCCAGTAATATGTCAAAGCTGTAGATTTTACTCTTTCAAAGCTTTACCTAAAATACTAAGTAGAGTGTGCTCAATCATAAGACATATGGCCTATTAAAATCTTATTAGGGACACTATTCTTTCCTTATCCCAGCTTGTTATTAGAACAAGGGAACAAAACAACAAGGAGCTGAGGCTTGCATTTTCTATCATATTTTGATCTACAAGAGGAAGGAAGAAAAGATTCACCATTCCAATGCCAAGGCAAGATGTGCTATGCTCACGCAGTGTGCTTAAACCAGATGCATCAGACAACTAAACACAAGTCAAGCCATAAATCTGAGGTAGCCAGCGCAGAGTCCTACTTTGCATACTTACCATCAAAAGTACAGCAGCAAGGATGTGATCATTTCATCATTTTAAGAATATTTAACCCTTTTCCTATCAGTATCTCCTTACAGGAAAAAGGGAAAGCAAGAGATCAGGCAGTTTGAGAAACGTCACGTCCTACCCCCTCTCCTTCTCTCTTGTTCAGGACCTCATTGCCCCCTTTGACAATCATTTTTACGTGGTGTTTTCACAGACAGGTAAGGGCTGGGGTCCCTTCCCTGGGAAAACAACTTTAAAGAGAGACAGAAAACATAGTTCTTATGTGTAAGGCAAGATGGAATGGGATTTAAATCTCATCTCCAGCAGCATACAGGCCCAACTTTGACCCAGCCAATGCACTATGACACCAACAAGGATAGCAATGAAGATATATTACAATAAAACCCTGAAGCTCTGCCTCTGCTTTCAAGGTGGGCATACATGGGGCTGAGAGAGATGGTACCTTGGAAAGGCGCCATGCATCAAGTCTGGATAGCTTGAAGACAATCATCAGCAGAGCCACATTCTTTCCCCGTCACAAGCAAACTGACAGCTATGAACTGTTTCTTATGAATTTTACCCCATGTGCACATGGGAGCATGCTGGAGATGTCTGGAACACTGTCAGGCTATGATTCTTCTTCTGGGAGCTCCTTCTACCACCATCACAACCTGGAGTGGTTTACACATATTCAATGCTCTTCCCTCATGTCAAGGCAAAAAAACTGCAGACAAACAACACACAACCACTGCAAAGTGCCTGAAAGCATTTACAAACAAGAGTAGGCATGTGTGTATGTTTAAAAGGCTGTTGGACATATCCTACAAGGACTCTAAATGAAAATAATCATGTGGATGACAAAACAGGAGCCTTCTGACTTGCACCAGCTGTGCTCAGCAAGACACACATTTGACAAGTTGTTTGATTTTAACAGCAGGGAAGCCAGGTGAAGGACAACGTTAGTTTCTTACCTGTACAAAATCCAATAACACTTTCAAGTGTTCATTTGTTACACACAAAATTACTCGGTCCTTTGGCATTTCTTTATGCATTTATCTGTACTATTGAAATCCATCTTTCAAAGTACTTTATGGTGAGTACTAACTTAACACACTGTACAGTTTTTGCCAAAAATAGGACAGCCTAGCTGCCTCCAGGGTCCGTACGGAAGTCATTGATACCACCTATGAATAATCATTCATTTTGGGATTTGTGTATCTCAGGCAACACCACAGTGTCTGAACATTTTGGGCCAGATCTATTCCACCTAACAGGCATTTAATTGCAATTCTACTCCCTGCTGGAGTCCTTGATAAACCACTTGTACAAAAGCCAAGCGAGTCTTTGCTGGGTTTTTCATGACCTAATCTTTAGGCTTAAATAAAGGCATGTTATAAAAAAGTAGATGTAGCAATGGCTTTTCAGGGACTCTAGCAGGGTGGAATTCTGCCACGTTAATAAGTGCCATTTAGACGTGTAGGCCACATTCACACGAGTGTAGACATTTGGTTCCCCAGGGACAACTAGCAGCAAGATACCTTGAGCCACCGCTAGTTGTCCCTGGGGAATCCCTGTGCCATGCACCCTCTGGTGTGTGGCAGATTACCCCAAGTGGGGTAGAGGAGGCCAGGGCAAGCACTGGGCCGGCCCCAGCAGCCTTACCTGGAATCCTGGGGGCCTCCTGGGGTTGCAGCAGCAGTAGAGATCCTGCCATTCAGTGCCTGGCCAGCAGCTGGAACATGGCTCTGGCCAGCCAGGCTCTGTTTTTGAGTGGCACGCGCTGCCCTCCCCATACACCACTTGACTTTTTTTGCGTGGGTTTGCCACGTACCACACAGCCGCACTCGTCTGGACACAGCTCTAAACAGCAAAATAGGAACTGGCCCTGTGTGTAACCATGGGAGAAGTTTGGGATTTTCTTCTAAGTTTCATGAAGCAAACTTTTAATCAGATATTTGCAGAGAAGGCGTATGTGCATGTGTTCACGTGCTGTCAGTAGGCTTCTGGGACAGGGGTCCAATGTGATACACATACAGTGAAGAGAAACTTAGGACTGAAAGAGACATGTCCCAGGCCAAACCCAGGTTCCTGCATTCACCCTTTGTCCATAAAAGGTCCACACACTCTTCCTCTCCAGCTCCTCTCTCACAATCTACACCAAGACAGAGGGGAAAATAAACCCTGCAATGTACTACAGGACAGCGTAGGGGAGACACGGCAACTAGCACCCTTGCAGGGATGATAAAATGCTAATGAACTGCAGTGATTGGTGATGTAACAGTAACAGGAACATGCATGTGTTTGGGGTAGTGGGATAAGCAATATTCTCAGCAACAGAATAGCAGAGGGTGGAGCCCATTGAAGGAACTTGGTTTGAATCCAGAACAGGTTGAGCACAGGGATATTTATAAAATGAGACGAGTTTGTGCACTACTCTAACATAGGTAAGAACTGGAAAAGGCAAGAGGAATTGGAAGAGAGTTGCCATCACTGTATCTGCTTAAGACTCAGCTCTGTACCTGGGTCAGAAGGAACCTTCTTCCTTCCTCATTTACCTGAATCTCCAAAATAAAGATCTAAAAATCCCCAGCCTCTAAGTGGTATGTTATAAATCCATTTCTCACGTAATACACACAAATGGATCCTACCTCAACGCACTCTTGCTATTCACATCCATACAGTCTTACCCTGCAGGATTATGGCCTTAAAACCAAGATGCTCTATGTAGTTACTGTCCTCGTTTAAATTCAGCTTGTATTCAAATCCACAAAGGCTCTAACAGTGGAGATTTACTTCCTTCCCAGCATTTCAGCAGATTATCTTTATGCTTTGCCATTGCTTTGAGATTAAGCTTGTTTTACTACCGACTCAGCTGATATTTGCTCTGTGCTCAACTGGCATCTCCTCACGTTGTCTGTGTTGAAACACACAGCATCTGCTTCTGACAGCACGCAGGTCAGCTCATGTGTGTGCCTACAGCTCAGCACTGCTAGCAGGATCTGCAGAGGGGGTAGAACTCAGTGTCAATGCACCATTAATTAAACTACTGCATGTTACAGTACAGTACCTTTAGTATTACAGGCTGGCTGCTTATTGAGAGCCAATAAGATGCCTGGTAAGAGTTTTATTCCCATTCATTTATTTTTTTAAACAGAAGGATGCTGCAAGAGCTGGCAGACCCAAGATTAGCCAGTGATTGTGCTGATCCTTGGGAGAAGCAGGGCTGGAGGAACCTCTGCTCCATTCTAAAGTTATGGGTAAATCTTAGAAATATCCTGCTTTAAAAGCTAAGGATTTCAACGGCATTTGAAGTAGAGTTGGGGATTTGAAGTGACAGAAGGGAGCCTAGGACGAAGCACAGGTGCCCCCTCCCCACCACTCCCAAAAGCACCAGCCTTCACTTGACTCTATATGAGGTGCTGGTGTAAAAGGATCTCAGGGTACATCAGAGCCCTGAAGACACAAGCTGTACAGCAGACACCTCTATGAGAAACAGAAAAGCAGCCTGAAGGATGGAGCAAGGGAAATAAATGATAGCAACAGCCTTCCCCAGTACCCAGGCCTCACCAGGAGGAGATGCAGTTAACTGTGACATGTGAAGGCAGGAGTGGAGCTACCGCACTCTACCGTACAATACTTTATCACTCCTTTCTCCCTTTAAAAAAGAAAAGGTTGTGGGGGGTGTTCAGTAATACTTTCAAAATTCAGCTCAAGAGAAAGCCACTGCCCATCATATCTTTCTGGATTGTTGCTGCATTATTTCAAGCTCCCAAAGCAACAAATTTACATAGATCCACATTAAGTCAAGTATCTGGAAGTGGTGGGAAGTGGGGAAAAAAATTTCAGAGCCAACTTTAGGAGCCCAGCAGTGTACACCAGAGGCCTCAGGGACTTAATTGGCCAAGTTGTTGTGAGACAGACCAAGAGGGGTTTGCTACGGTGCTATGTAATTGCCAGTGAGCAGTGAACACTGTGGGCAAGTCTCAATTAAGCACATATTCAAGGCAGGGCTACATCATTTGGGGTGAATGAACTGAACTGCAACCAGAAGCACTTCCTGATCCAGAGTATATATTTTTGTTATGCAATCACTGAAGAAAAAAGTAGAAGGAACTGACAAAAAGCCATCTTAAGAAAATGATTTTTATTCCTAATTTTTTTTTTTAGTTCTGATGTTTACAAATATGCTTTTACTCCGATAATATAGCTTTTCAGCAATAAAAATCACAGCGCAGCTAGCAAAGCAGCTGACTTAACACCCATAAATACCAGCAGAAAAAAAAACAATGAACAAACCACCAACATTTCTATACATGATCTACTATTTTAATGTCACATTTTGACAATTGTAGATGGTCTACAGAATGTATGTGGGCAAAAAGGCAGTGAGTGAGTCCTTTGAAACACTAAATGTAGAATAAACAGCGCATTATCAACATTTACATGATTCACATCAAATTGATGACATCCTAAATGTATTCCTTTTAAAGGATAGAGATTTGCAATAAAATATTACATTTCATTTAATACTCTGGTACAATACTTCATACATTGCAGGAAAACAAAAAGTAAGGTCTAGTCCGCCTAAGGATCCTTTTTCATTAGCCTTTAGTACGGTAATAAAACAATCAATCACAATAGTGTCATAAATAAACAGGCTTAAAATTAATAATTATGGTTCACTATTTAAAATGGAAAAAAATTTAAAAATTAACCTGTAATAATGATGTTACGAAAAAATGTCCTAGTACCAACTGTTTGATTTCCCCCAGTCCTACAATGAAAGGGAAACGGGTTTATAACTAAGATATAGCTAATGAAGTTAATTATATTTTTTTTGAACACATACCTCAGGAGAGGGGGAAAAAAAAGTTTGGTCAAGATTAACAGAAGAATCAATGAGGCCTAATAATTGTTACCTGAAATCAAAGTGTATGCTATTTAGTAAATGAAGTCTGCAGCAGATTCGTGCCGGCTTAAAATATTGTGCCTTGGAGCTGGTTTAAAATTTCCCTTGTGGTATAAAGTCTTTTACAATCGAACACTTCAGAACTGCATCCCTTTCCCATTCCACTGGTACAGCAACAACTTGTCGAGTGATGTTCAGTTAGTTTTTCAAAACCCCACTAAAAAAGACCATACACAAAAACTAAACCACGTATCTGCTTCCCACCCCCTGTACCAAAGGTTGTGTGTCGCCCTTGCTTTATTTGGAATCAAACTCAACCAGAGTTTAAAATAATTCTGAAAGACACACTAAAAATGACCCCTCTGTTAACTAGATTTAAAAGGCAGCAAGGTTTTAACTTGCAAAGTTTCCCCCTTTGGTTTTCAGCAGGGCCTAACACTCCGGTGAAGAAAATGAGCTTTTCTGCTCACAAAGTCTTTTGGAGGCCTTTCTACCATTAAGGCGACATTCCTCCATCGTGTGCTCCTCAAGATTAAACACACATGTCTAGAAGAGATGAGACTTCCTCAGTTTCAAGATGAAATTCTTCAAATGGCAAGTGCTAAGCAGCTGAACCCATGTCTTATCATGGACAGCTTCCTGCTCAGTACATTGCCATCCTGGCTGTAACCTACCCAAGCCAATCTTAAGACCCGTCATATAAATTATGCCTCGAGGACCAGATACTCTTTTCACTCCAAGTACAGTATATTGCTCTGAATTTCTTTCTGGTACAAAGTAGCTCTACGTCTCAACATGTGCACTACTCTCCTCTAAACTGAATCCTGTCTGTGTCTTGAGGTGTAGCACCGTATAATGCCACGCAAATGTTAAACAGACAAAGCTTCATTAAACTGTTCTACTCAACATCACCACACAACACTTTCACCTTAACCCATTAACTATTGCCCAAAAAAATAAATAAATAAATTTAAAACAAACATCCCATTTATGAACAAATGACTACAAGGAGAGAAAAAACTGACTACTCTTTCATCAAGCCATGGGAATTTTAAATGTTATGGCTGGACTGTAACATTAAGACACGTATTACTGTATGCTGGTGACCAGAGTTTCAAGATCAAAAGACAGAGTACAAGAGGCAAAACAACAGAAAGTTCAGCTTAATACTATCAAGATGCATCTTCATTCAGTTCAAACAAAAAATGTTAAGTATTTGATTTTTGCAAAGCACTCAGAGGGAAAGGTAATACAATCTCCCACCTCACCATAGACCTGACACCTTTGACAACGCTGCACTAATTACATTCTAGGCTTTAGCATCATTTCACTAATAGGTCCAACAACATTACTTCATCAGCCCTGAATCCTTCCTGCACATTACAGCACCGTAACATAGCTGTTGTACCACTATCTACCCATTTCACCATGCACCAGGTGAAAATGGGACTGGCTCCTCCATACCAGCTTATGGCAGAGCCAAAAAAAATCACACAACAACCCCCAAGTAACAAGGGGACAGCTATTGCTAAGACACCAGGAGAACCTACTCCCAGGGCCTGATCCTGCCATCAATGTGTGCACACAGTTGCTAAAGGCTTCAGTGCCAGGTCCAGAGCATGGGACAGGGAAAGCTTCTTTAACAAGAAGCATTTACAAGCCCTTTCTATTGGAACTTAAGAAATCTTGGTAACTATGACAGCCTAACATCTCTCCCTGCAGGAACCTCTCTAAGACTATTTTGTTTCACTAACAACAATCAAAGGGTTTTGAGATATACTTACTGTCTTTAATTTAATGGGGGCAACAAATTGGAGGTGGCTTTGAAAGGCACTTTAGGTAGAAGGTTAGTGAAACTCCGGCCTAATGGTGTAGACCACAAGCTTCTTGGCATTGTCGCCTGCGCTGCCCGTTTCAACTAAGGCAATAGCTAACTTCCACACACTTCTTTCCTTAAGAAGCTCTAGATTAACCACGTATGTTAGTGCAAGGCCTTCCTGAAAACCAGAAGTCCTACCGCCATGTATTTTTTTAAAAGGGGGAGGGTTGACTTATCCTGTAGTAACAGGCTGCACAGTGGGATATCACCAGTTTCACTGTTTTAACACACTGTCAAGGTGTCATTGTGCAGCTTGATAAAAAACGTCTCAACTCCACAGGCTTGATCTCTTGCTTAAACAGATGAATGCTGACAAATTAACATAGACAGCCTTATACCTGGTAGGCCACTGTGTCTCAAAAACAACAGTGTATCGGTGTCTTCGGTAAAGGTCATCTTTATTTTACTGTGATGCAAAGGCTACTTTTTGTCGTTACTCAAAAATAGCCCGTCCAGCAAGTCAGCTGAGAAGTAATCAACGCCAACAGTTATCACAAAAAGCACCTTCATATCAAAGAGTTACTGCTCACCACTGAAACTCAGACCAAGTTTGAAATGCATCAGGACTAATTTTATCATGTAGCTGTTTCTATTAATGTGGGTGATCCACTGTCTTCAAAACAATCAAGTATTGTTCCCTTTACTATTTTGCATTAATGTAACAGACTTGCTCAAGTCATTGCTCCCCACCCAAAAAAATTCCCACAACTGCTCAGATAAACCGAAAATGCTAATAACCAAATTTTGAAACAAAAAAAAATGCTATTAAAAAAGTGAATGACAGTCTGATAGCTTGCTGGCTTCAAAAATTGTTTCTACAAAATATCCTCCTACATTACAGAGAGGCTTTCCTTTTTATTTAAAAAAAAATGAGCAATTTTGTAAATCAGGTATTGGCGAGAAAGAATATAATGATCTTTAAATGGTCTTAAGTTTTGCTTAAGGGTTAAAAACATAAATAAAAAGGTACCAAGCCTTCAGAGTTCACTCTTCATGTGAAGCTTCTTCCATCTCTTTCTTGACCTTTTTTTTTTTTTTAAAAAGCCATATTTGTTTCTGGGAAGGGAGGAAAAAAAAAAAAGAGACCTTCAGAAACATACATGCAAAAGTAGGAATGAAGAACTTTACATGGGAATGCTGGATTTTTCTATCCCTAACAAAACAGCTTTCTGGCATTTCAGGTGGCTTGAACATGGAACAATCAAAATAGATTATGTTCGATCTTTGTAAGGTAGTTTAGACAAATTTAAGCAATACCAGAAATCTAATAGTCAGCATATTTTAAATCAAATAAAATTCATATAAAAACCTCAGACATTGGGCACAGTGTCAGCACACTGCGGGCTAGGGAGAGAGGCCAGCAGCCTAGTTGTCATAATCAGTGTCTGCATGCCACAGAGTTGCCCAGATGTTTCCCATCATGTACATGCACTAACCCTGTATGCTTAAAAAGTTGCCATTTAAGCAGTTTGTAAGGGGAAGACACTTTCTAGAAAGGGGCTCCAATTACGAATAGTGATAGAGCGCCCTGGATGTTTTCTTATGAGCTTCCAAAATAAACAGACTTGAACTGCAATTCCAAAATAATCTCAAGCAATGTATAACATGAGTGGTGTTACAGACGCTTCCCAGAATTTGGAAAGTTGGATTCTTGCCTGCAGTAAGTGTCTGGTCAGAGGCAAGGTAGTCTTCACATTACACTCTATAACTAGATCGGTTCAGGAATGATGACAAGTTATGTAAACACATTTGGTCAGATGGGCAAGGTGAGAGGATTCAGATATGTACAGCACCCTCAGTAACACATCTTCCCAGTAAAGGCAATGAGATTACTGCAAATGAAAGCGTGCAGGATTAAACCATACAGGTTCTGATTAGCATCCATAAGTCAGTGACCTTTCCTACTGGTATCAACGGTTGCAAGACTGAGCCAACTGGGAGCACATATACGCTAGCAAAGGACATAACCATTTTAAAAGGATACCAATATAATAAGCTGCTAAGATGCAAGTCATGACTGCATGATTCTGCAGCCAGCAAATTTTCCAACTTTAACTCCGTTGTATTTGAAGTCTAAGTTAAGGCAATTTAGCTAACTTGCACTGCTACAGGATCATACTGACGTTAGGTTACAGCCTATCAGCCGATGCCCATTTTCAGCAAGAGCTCCTGCTTCTCTTAAAGCAGCTAAAAAATATATTTGTCCATGCCCCGACAGTTACAACTAAGAGTCACTTCTGACCATACATGTGTTTTAAAATTGCTTTTCTTGGTCACAATCTTTTCAATCCAAAAGCTGCACATACTACTACTTAGACACTGAAAGGATTAAAAAAATCACTTTTTTTAAAAAGCCTGAGGCAGTGAAAAGCCCTGGCAGTTTTCTAGTTTTGTACACAGAGCAGATACCATCGCAGCTGCACTAGTAATAGAACTGGACTCAGCTGAGTCCAAAACATTACCTTTCTCAGCTAATAAATATCTTTGGTGTAGAAACAATGCCGAACACTGAACTGCCCACCCAACACGGAGATTCTTAGATATGCACAGCATGATTCTGACTGCAGAAAACATGCCATACCCAAATAAAGCAGAGCCAGGTTAACGTATATCTTCCGTTTCTAATGCACCTACCTTCCTTTGCATGGAACTTTCTGTACAGCTTCTCATCTGAAGCTTTTCTGCTGTTGCATCAACCCCACATTTTCATATACTCTAGCACTATCTTCTCTCATTCTAGAGAAAGAAATGTAGTAAGACAGAAAAACATAAAAGTCAAATATTTGATAGAAATAAAGTGATACAGGCCAAGTTTCACAGTATTACAGGCCAATTCAATACTTGGCTATTAATTTGCCTAAAAAGTATGGCCTTGAGTACAGGACACAGGAATTGCCCAGGTCAGCGGAAGCAATTCTGTGCCAGGTCACATCTCTTGGAAACCACTGAAGTTTGACCTGTATAGTCATGTGCCCACTTTAATGCTAAGTTGTACAAAGTAAGTCAGCATAAAACATGGCCCCATGTAAAGAGAAGCAAGACGACCATAATGCAGCATTGCAGTCTGGCAACAGTTTTAGTTGCTGAAGAACTTAAAAGGAAATACCAGTACATAGAAGGAAACAGTTTCACTGTTAACTGACTTGCCTCCACCTCTCTGAAGGTCCTTCTCAGAACCAGAGGGGTTTGCAACTTGTGCTCATAAGCCCTAACAATTCTCCCACCCTCCTTCCACTACACAGTTATTGTATATAGTGGCTAAATTTTAATCTAGGTAGCTGCATTCATTCTACCCACCATTCCTCTACATTCACATACTAGAAAAATGCAAGGCAGATCGTTTGAGTGGGATAAAGAATTTTTCATTTCCTAAACTCAACAACTGTAAAGGGATGCTAAAGCACAGTTACTAGAGTTGCTCTGGTTGAATAGATGTTGGGAGCCCAGTACAATGTGTTGCATGAACAGATGTGAAAAAGCAGTTTATCAGGGATGCTTCTGAGCACAAGCTAATCTTCCCATATGTCTATACCAATTAAAAAAAAAGACCCAGCACAGGACTGAAACAAAAATGTGCAGAAAAAAGCAGAAAAGAAACAATCAGAACAGGAAAGCAACAGTTTATTAGGGATATTTTTTTCTGTGCTACAATTATAAGGAAACTCTTACAAGGGAAGGGGGGCTGAGAGCAAGGCTCTTTCATAGGATCTATCTAAACTCCCATGCCATGGACAGAGCTTGCTACTTACTCTGGACAGGTCGGGGTTGGAGTACATGGTGGAAGAGGACTCTGATCCCCACTTGTCTGGTCCGATAAAGAATATTTAATGTTTGTGTACTCATGCCCTTTTCTCTTGCTCTTCTGAAAGAAGTGAACACAAGTGTTAAGAAGGATTAGACACTGACAATAAAAACAGAAGCCTCTGGAAAGCAATAGTTAAAGCTCAAGAAATTATCATTAAACATAAGCAAAAATAACCAGATTGATTGTTTTCCCTTCTCAAGGGACATTTTCCATGCTTCTCGCATTAAGGCAGAAGACCCCCTTTCAGTAATACTAACCAGCAGTTGTAGTAAGATATTAAATTTGACTATTGGCCACCTGAAATCTATAAAAACCTCAACAGAATTTTTCCTATGCCCTAGGTCAAGTTAGACAAATGAACTTTGTAAGCAGAGGCAAATGCATTTTCTTCATTCATATCTGGCAAAAGGACCCACCCTTCACTCTCTAGTTGACCATGTCAGCCAACAGCTTCCCCACAACCTTTGCTTTCAGCTTTGTAATATAATAAAACAAACTGCGAGGTCCTTTGCAAGAGTCCTAATAACATGCAACGCTTGGCCCAGAGGAGGTTCAATGGGAAATAACTTCTTCTTTGCATTCTGCAGCTTATGTTGAGTGCTGCAGTCAACAATACCACCTTCATCTCAGGATGCCAACATCTCGGCAGTCATAACCAGCCCAAGCTGGAGAAGAGATAACCTTTCCCCTTTACAATCAACATTAAAATGAAGCATTCACTGCAGCCAAAATCTCAAAGAGAACAAGCGTGCATCAAAGCTCCACTCCAAAGTTTTGAAGGTTACCACCCTTCGAATGCTCAAACTGGCAACAGATGGCAACCTAATTCTCAAGCAGGGTGCTGCAAGATCCTCTTAACAGTGCTGCAGGGTGTCATGCATTATTAGTAGTTAGATATAAAAAAATGCCTACACATGATTTACAAGATAAACCCAGAGATATCAAAAGGGAAACCACAGTGTCAAAACCATTCCGACCTGTTGTGCTTTTTTTAGTTCTATGCTGCAAAAGAAATCCTCTATTATGTTTCAAAAGTCAAAAAATGTGTAAAAGCTAAGAGTGGGCATTTTCTAAAGGGGACCTTGTGTCTAATGAAGTTGAGAACATTAACTTAATCAAACTGATGAGGATTTTCAAAGCTTCCTAGAAAAATCAGATAGCCAAATCCCATTAAGGCAGTTTTAAACTGTGTTTGAAGAGTGTTCCTATACACCACTGTCTGCTGAAGGATGAGCTAAGAAACTGATGTTATTTACAGATCTCTTCCCCCTGACATCTCTCTCTTGCTCTTGACAAGTCACAGTGGGCTTGACAGCCAGTCAGAATCAATTATTTTGAAATATTAGAGCTAACATACACACAGAGGGAATAAGGATTCAGACACCATCCCCTTTTTTGGGAATGCGATACAAACTTCTGAAATGGGTACACCTAGCAAAGGTTAATTCTATGCTGAATCTTATAACTGGATTTTGATTTTTAAGTACATAACCAATGCCAACTCAAGCAGCAGGCTTATATTATACCACAAGTAGCAGCAAAGCAGAATCAGAAGTCAGCTCTACTACATGATTAGACCAAAACTAGTTAAGAAACAAACTAGGAAGATTAAAACCTAAACCTTTTCTTTCTCTGGCTTCTTTAATTCATTGCAATTATTCCTACTATTTGGTGCAATTATTCCCCCCACATTTCCATTAATCTTAATTAAAAATAATTACTCCTGAGTTACTTCAACATTAAAAAGTGAGATACACAAATTTCTTGCAAGTAATAATATCTAACAGGTTCACTTTGCAGCTTTCATACGTCTGGAAGAGACAGGTAATATTTAAAAAATACAATCTTTAATTATATCAAGACACGGGAGATTCTCAATGCTGCAGGGTAGCAGGAAATATTTCTAGAATGGAGCCGGGCCAGGAGAGTCTCAAGCTGTGCCCTTTATTCTACTGCTGTCTCAAGCCATGTTTGCTCCCCATCTGTATCCCAAACATAAGTGTGAAACGCTGTCATGTAAGTATATAGGTAATTCAGGATCACACATTCACTTCCTGCAAGTGATGCACAAGGGTTGTTTTAATCCGAAGCAAAGAGCAGAACATGAAGCAATGGGTTTTAGCTGCAGCAGAGTAGATGTAGGTTAAATATCAGAAGGGCTTCCTAATTGCGAGTGCAGCAAGACAATGGAGCAAGCTATGCAGTCCCCTTCACTGGAGGTCTTCAGCAGAAGCTGGATCAGCATCAGCCTAGGATGACTTAGGAACAGGAGATCAGGAGATTTGTGCAGAGGGCTGAACTAGGCACCCCTCAAGGGTCTTTACCCTTGAGGGGTACCTAGTCTGAATGTGTGTCTGTAGTCCCACCTACCAAGTGGCCTAGCTGTGAATGAGAATCCCACTGGTGCTAAAGTAAAGATAAGTTTAGAATCCAGTTTGATTCCCATTTCCATTTTAATAAAAATTGTACAGGGTGTTTATACCTCTAGATTGAGTCTGGCCATTATGGGACAGAGAGGTTGATCTGTTTGATAGTATCAAATACTATAATATTGAACACACACACACACACCTATGACAGAGAAACATTTTTTTTCTTTAAATGAAATGCCGCAAGGAAAAGACTATATAAACAAGACATGGAAATGTGAGGTCTGCATGGAATTTGTGCATTTTCTAGTTTTAGTGAGATTAAAGTCATTGCCATACAAGATAAATGTCTCAATGGAACTGCCACAGGGCTGTTTAATTAGAGTTGGTGATGATTACACGTTATGAAGAGGTTATGAATGGTTGGGAGACTGAGAGATTGGTGACTTTGCTATATCATCATACAGCTGTGGCACAGAAGAGACCCTGCCATTCCAGGAAAGGATAAAAACCCAGGACAGCCATCATCAGGGTGGCCAAGCTCTATCACGTGTGCCACAAATGGCACAGGCAGCTGTGTGCATGCCAGGGAGGGGACACGCAGCACAGAGACAGACAGAGCAGAAAGCAGAGCAGCAAATCAGGCAGGGGAAGGGACTTGAAGTGGCCCTCAAGGAGGACACAGAACTAATGTGTGGCACATGTGCCAAAAAGGCTAGCTCCCACAGATCCAGAGGAAAAAGAGATAAAAAAGTGCCAAGAAAGAAAAAAAGTATCTAGACAGTCTGCTCTCCACTGAGAATAGAGATATCAATAAATGAGATGTGTAAAATGGTACCAGTGCTGCTAGACCTTTCAAAGCACGAAGCACCTTCCCATTTCAGTCCTTTACTAGCCAGCACTCATCCCAACACTTTCACTCTGCCCTTTTGCTCAAGGGACTCTGCTCTAAATGCTCTCTTCTTTGGAGATTATGTAACACTTGAACCAGTTCTTATATTATTGCAAAGACTTAATTAAGCCCAACATGATTATCTTTTAACACACTTCAATTTTAACACACCCTTGAAATGGGTGTTACAGCTGCTAATGTTTGAATTTAATTACTGTACTTAAACCTATAAGTAAACAGACACCTAAATAACTTTTTTAATCTGCTCAAAACACAGGGAAGCATAAGCGTGACCTCTTTATGAATTCAAAGGGACTTAAGCTTTCATTCTTCACACAAAATCAAACCTAAGCGCTGTGGTGCATGGCAGTTCTGGACGCACAAAAAGCAGCACCAGACACTGCTGTATGTTCCAAGAAAATATGTGGAAATAGCAACGGTAATGCAAGAGCCTTTCAGATTGTCCATCTAATGTGGGAAGAGTAACCTAACACGAGGCATCTTTCCAATTTTCCAGTTCCTTCAAACAGGTTCAAGCAAGTCTGAAGGGTGGTTACTTGAAACATATAGCACAGCTTTCCAAAGTACAATTAATAGAGTTAAGGCCCTTCATGATTTCATAGATTTCATAGACATTAGGGCTGAAGGGACCCTGGAAGATCATAGAGTCTAGCATTGTGCCCAAAGGGCAGGAAGTCAGCTGGGGTCATAGGATCCCAGCAAGATAAGCATCCAATTTGCTCTTGAAGGTGTTCAGTGTAGGTGCTTGAACCACCTCCGCTGGCAGACTGTTCCAGACTTTGGGGGCTCGGACAGTAAAGAAATTCTTCCTTATGTCCAGCCTGAAACGGTCTCGCAGGAGTTTATGACCGTTTGACCTCATCATCCCTTGGAGCGCTCTGGTGAGCAAACATTCCCCCAGATACTGGTGGTCACCCCGATAAACTTATAGGTGGCCACCAGATCATCCCTGAACCTGTGCTTTTCCAGGCTAAAGAGCCCCATCGCTCTCAGCCTGTCGTCATATGGTCTGTTTTCCTGACCTCTGATCATGCGCATGGCTCTCCTCTGGACTCTCTCAAGCTTCTCCACATTCTTTTTGAATTGTGGAGCCCAATATACTTGATCACACTAGTTGTACCTCAAGCAGGCATAAAACAGGGGCAATTCCTTTTGTTCCTGTGACAGCAGAATGTTCCTAATTAACAAAATGCTGCCTTCGGCCAGTTCTAGGTTTATGACCAACCCACCTGCTCCTCTTCAATTCTGCGCTGAAGCGTTTCAATGTAGTGCTGTACTGCCATGTAAATAAATCGGTACTGTGCTTCTGTCTGAACCATTCCTGACCGCTGCGATCTCACCATCTGAATGGTCTTCGGAACATCAATATCGCAGTCCACTCCTAGGAGACACCACCACAGCGTTAGCACTGCAATATTCTCTTTTCACCTGAAAAAGCTTTGGGACATGGACTGTTTTTTCACAGGCTTTCATAACACCCAGTGCATTTAACTGCTACTGTTAGAAGTCATCAGGCATGGACAACTGAGTGCTTGGCCATTTGTTCACGGACAGACATTACTATAAGAACAGCAAGCCAAACTGTTCTGAAGGGGGAAAATGGACCATGTTGGACTGTGATATAGTGATTCTCAACCTTTTTAGACCCAATACACCTCTTGAAAAATGCCAGCTCTTTGTTTCCACTTGTTTCTCCACTACAGAAAAATTGAGGGGACAATTCTGGCATTGCAAAGAACTCAGAAAGACCACAACAGGTGAGAATGTTTTTACGCTGTGGATTCCCGTTTGAAATCTCTGGATTTACCTTCTGAATCATGTTTGTACACCTGACAGATCTAACATTGGATAGTACCTGTGGCACTCCTGAAAGGATCTCAAGGCATCTCAGTGTGCTGTGGCACCATGGGTGAGACTCACTAAGCTATATAAATCCATAGTAAGCCATACACAGTCCAGTCCTCAGCTAGATACAGTCACTTACCATGGTTTTGGCTACTTGACTTATTGAAGTTGGTGACGGTATGTTTCAGAGACGGCAGTTTCCAACAAGCTCACATGCTACGCCCCTCCCTCCCCCCACAACACACACATGTTGAAAGGTTAATGAAACTTAGATTTCATAGACATTAGACTTATCACCACCAAATCTCTCCTTCACCCAGACCACAAAATTGGATCTTCATAAATTCTCCAAAGGAACAATAGAACTGGGACTTACCTTTCTCTCTGATTATGTCAATAAGAATATCAATCACAATGAAAGTTCCTGTTCGCCCAATCCCAGCACTGCAGAAAAATAAGAAAGCCATTATGTTTCACCTTTCCGAACAAGCAATAAAACCAAAGTAGCCCACATAAGCAAGCAACTAATACAAAGATGCTCTAGACTTCTGGACTGCACTCAAACACATAAATTTGAGCCCAGGAAGGCCAGAGTTAAAATTAAAAGACAACACATGAATCATATGAGACAATAGCACAGTTCATCATTTAGGGGTTGGTAATATACTTAGATTAGAGAGAAGCACAATCACACCTGGCCCTATACTTTCAAACAGAAATTATTAGTCTTCAGGGGAAGGGAGAGTGTCTCACCTTTGGCAAGAGAATAATTAGAGACCCACAGAAAGACTGGATTCCTATGGTGCAACATCAGAAACAGATGTAAACAGAATCGTGTATGAGACTCTCAAAAGAACCTGCCTCCTAAGTTCATTTCTGATGCTGTATCATTTTTTCCTCTACCCTCCCCACCCCAGCACCATCCTGTGATATTGATACTAATACTTGCCCTGGAAAAAAGGCAACTAGTGTGGCACCTCCCAAATTCCAGAGGACACGTACAAGATTACACATCTATCAAACTTTGGGTATTCACCAGAAGAGCTAAAGACCCAGGAAAAAAAAGCCCGCTTGCTTTTTCAGAATTTAAGTGCTTTCTAACCACTTGGTGAAGAGCTCACCAAGTAGAACCATACCGAAGCTACGAGTTACACAGTGTTACCATACCTGCAGTGCACCACCACAGGTCCTGCATCCGAGATATTTTCCTGCTTGTGGTGAACCTCCTCCAAGAAGTCCAGAACGCCGCCCGGATCGCTGGGAACGCCATGATCAGGCCAAGTTCTAAAGTGATACTGCCAGACTGTTCTCTCTGTGTTCCCCTGAAAGACGAGTTGTGTGTGAAGGAATGAAATCTTTCCAAAGAAATCCAGTTGAAAGCGTATATTTGCTCAGAATGAGGCAGACTGAGTTTGAGAGAAGGGGAAGAGACAAAGAAAGCCCCACAGTTTTCTGGGGATTCAAAGATTATGACAGGCACCCATTGGCTTGATTACCAGAACATTCCCTTTAGCCTATCCAAATCCCATGCCGCTTCCTTCCCCTTCCAGGCAACATACTGCCACCAAGATAATCTTCCTGACCTTCTGCCAGCCTTACCAAGGCCTCTGCCTCAAAAAAGTCCTCTATGGCTGCTTGATTCTCTAGGGCATCCATTTCCAGCAGCTTCTTGTCCTCACCTTTAAGGTGCCGCAAGGCTCTGTCCTTGTCTACTTACCAGACCGAGGCCCTAATCCAACAACCCAACTGCTTTCATAATGCTGAAAATCGGGGTTCTTTTCTCTTCCCCAGCATATCCTGCCACTACCCTGTTTTCATGATGACTTCAGCCTAAGCACCCTGCTGCTTCCCTTCTCCCAGAGCTGTCTCCACCCTTCTTTCTACAGATAGAGCATTTTATCTCAGCATTTCTCAACCCATGCGGCGCAAAAATATATGAAACAGTTCCAAACAAACTTTAAAAATCGATTCTCCTTTGAAGGAGAAAAACCTGGGAAACCATGGCTTTTCCCTTGTAGGCTGGCAGAGTTCCAGCCTGTGAAGATCTCCTTAGGGCCCCACTGTGCACCACACACCCACTTCCCGCCCCACACACTGGGGGGCTGAGGCTAGGGGCAGGACTGGCCATTAATAAAAATTAGAAATGGGTCCTGGTACTAAAAAGGTTAAGAACCACTGGTCTATCTGATCTCGTTTCCCATCCTTCAAATACCTCCTTTCAGACCCATTTCTGATGCTGCCCCTACAAGAAGTCAGTTTAATTTTCATCACACATGTTGTAGGATCTGTGATGTCTACACACCTCTGAGCAAAAAAAAATAGCCTTGCTATCACCTTCCCATTAACATTTTATGTTTTCTTGTACTCAATCCTGCCAAGCATAAGCTCTTCAGGGCAAGGACCGCAATACGTTTTCTTAATACAAGATACCAGGATGCTTTGGGATATATTTAATAAACATAATTTAAAACCTGAAAAATAATTACACCTGGCTATAGAGCAGGATTGAATGATAAGGGGAGAGAACGAGGAGACAGAACAGCAACACATCTACGTGAATGCTACCTTGATTTGTTTATCACACTGCTGCTTCCCTCTCTGCTTGGGGCCAATTAAAAGTTTTAGCCTCCTTTTGCAACCTACATTAAAACGTTAATGGTTTTTCGGCACCCCCTGAACACAGATGTCTACTGATGTACTTACCTGCCCAACCTTAGAGAGTTTAAGTTCTCTTAGTGTGTAGTCGTGGGCTGCACTTTCCTTAACGTTCCTAACACGCATAACACCATATTCCTTTAATGCGTATTCATCAGGCCAGTATTTGACACACTTACTCTGGAAGATAAAACAGAAGCAGTTCATATCAGCCTTCAGGAACCTGGTTTGTTGTGTTTTGTTTTTTAATGGTTTGTGAACATTTAAACACGGTCTACACACAAGTAGGTTACTAATAGTTAACACTTGATAGATTAAGACTAAACTAATGTTCATGCAAGCAGTGCATTTTTTATCTTGAATGTGGGAAGAAGAGAGAGAAAAGCCTGGCTAGTAAATCTGAAAATGCCATTTTCTTCTGGCACCTTTCCTACTGCAGTTAACATCAGCTTCTTTTCAGTAGTTGTTACTATCTTTTTTTTTTTTTTTTGGAACACCTGCAGGAGCAGCAGTTTTAAATACAATGGAATGCATTACCTCCACATGCAGTTCTATGGCCAAAATTTAATATTTAAAGCTATAGGCATCACTCAGTGGAATGGGTCATTTTTAGTGTAAAAAAACCTTGGAAGAACATTTTCCCTCCATCTCGTTTAGAATCAGAGCGTTAAAGGTTTCATGAGGCCTCTAGTCCACCAAGCTTGCAAGAGTATTATTGCCCGTGTTGCACAAACTAATGTCACAGTACTTTTTAATCTTCCAAGGAAAGGGGGACATTTGTAATCAAGTGTTATTTGCAAGTCAGTCAGAATGTATCCCATATTACAAGGAACAAGCTCTCCAGAACCAAGCAGTAATAGTAATAGCTAGAAACAGTGTTAGATAACGGCTAGGAAAGAATGATTTTTGTGAACCCATGGTTGCAAGGCAAGTCCACGTGCTGTTAGGATGAACTATTTGTAACAGAGTTAGACAGTTCATCTACCCATACCAAATGTAGACTTATCCACTGATTACTGTGGAGGGCTGCTTTCACATAAATACATGTTGAGCCTCCAACATTTCACTGGCAAAACTCAGCAGCCTATAGAAAACATGTTAGCAAGAAACTTTCCCTCTGCCAACACAAGATGATGTATGATTGAGGGATATTTTGGAATGCATTTGCCAGCATGCTTTGGAATAAAACCGCTTTTTGTTGTTACTTCTTCCCCAAAAACACAAGCTGCACCAAGAACCGTGTCTTGCATTTATACTGACATAACCATTTGCAGTTCTAATGCAAGACTCCAAATGAGGAGCAGCTGTTGGTATAAATAATCTGAACAGCAACATGTAATATTAAGCAGGCATTGGCCTGGGAAAGGAGATGCATATCCATAAGCTCTATAGCTGCTCTCCAGGACTGCATTATTTTAATATGTAAGGATTTGTTTCCTTTCGCTTCTCCTACAGCATGTTTTGAAGGCTTATGAACCCTAGATAGAACCAAAACCATTTCAGAGTCTCTTCCTTCATCTCTGGGATGGATGCTTCCCTCTGCTTCCTGTAGAGCTGAATGCACCTTGGCCAAGAATATAAAAGCTTTCATATCAAACTAGGACAGTTATTAGCAACTCTAAGGACAGAAAATGTTGGAGGAAGCTCACAAACACTCAGCACATGATGCACTGCTTTAATAGTCTAATTACAGAATCAGTTCAGACAGCTGTGTCATTAGTGCAGCCTGCAGACTAACAATCAGTAGAGAAATGCCAGGAAGCCAGTGAAATGGGCAGCAAAACCATTGACCGATGGAACAAGAACCAAAACCTATGTGGGATAGCCCCAGCTGGGGCTGCAGCAGCCTCTAGCAGCACACGAGTAAGCAAGTACATATGGGAAGTTAATGCAGAATAGAGGATGCATGATAAACCTCCCCCTATCCTTCAGGAACTTGCTGTTATCTCCAACAAAAGCTGTAAGCATTCATCTTCAACACTGTGTGTGAACATTGCTCAAGGAAAGGATGTGGAACATTAGGCCTCCTCACTCAAGATTTCTTTAATGCAGTCACCACATTGGACAGAATATTTTCATTTCATTCAATTATGTGATACGCAAGAGTCAAAACATAAAACATCATGTTGACAAAAGGTGGAAGACAAAATGTAGGAAAGGCAGAGAAACCGAGAAGCAGCAGACTGTCAGCAAAAATGTCTGCAAAAAGGCAGAGGCAACACATTTCAAGAATTAAATAGGCTGGCCCAGAAGTGGGATAAGATTGTCGCTATTCTAACAAAGACTTTTTGGCTATTTTTCATTTTTCTGTTTCCTTCCCATTCACCCAAAACACACTGCAAAGCTGGGATGCAGAAGCAAAGTAACAGCCTCAGACTGCAAAGGGAGGAGGTGGAAGGGAAGATAACATGAGATCTCCCTGCATGTCAATAAATGAGATGAGCTTTTTGGAATACATTACTGAGAAAGTTCCTTCTTGATAAAGTAATACTGTATTGCCAAAGCAGTTCACAAAAGCCTCAGTGAGCAGCTGTGCTCATGCCGAATATGGCATTTAGGCTGTCTTTATGGGCAGAGGAACATGACTTTAGAAATAAAAGTGCTAAGTCATTCCTGCTTTAGAGATTTTCAACCCTCAGAAGGAGTTGTAATCTAGAAAGTTAAGCACTGTGTGCAAAGGCTTTTACTCATACCAAGTGTGCAAAAGGGTAAAAGGAGAAAAAAGAGAGACCGTTACATTTGTCCAGTCCAATCAAATGCTACTGAGACTTTGGGGAACATGTGGTAGCAAGTTTCACTCAGTGCTGTGGTGGTTTGCACTTGACCGCTGATGCATTCCAACGTCATTTTCACACCATTGGGAAAAAAAAAAATCCACGACCTGCTTGCATAAAAAAAATCCACTGAAGCTGTACAACCAAATCCTCTGGACTAATATGAACAGCAGTATATCGGTGCAGACACAGTAGATTCACCCCTCAAAATGCACAGAATGTTAGTCTGATTGCATCAGCAACCTTTAAATAATTTTGCAGTAAGTAAATTCAGTTTTTAAAGGAAAGCCTGATCCTATGGGATAAGTGTACCCTTTGATATCCACTTCTGATAATGGGAGGAAAGGGCACTCATTTGGGATCCCAAGTCAACACACCTGAAATGCATTTGGTCTTTACTTGTACTCAAACAAAACGGCTTCTACCAGGGCCCACTAAAGGGTCCATTTTACCTTTCCTCTTTCGACTTCCTTTGTCGTCATAACGATAACTCGAGAATTTTCCTGGAACACCATTCTCCAGAAGTCATTCACCGTGTTCTGTAGGCAGCCTTGTGTAGCAATGTAACTTTTTTTTGGCTTTGAATTGTTGCACTTCGTTTCAAATTCAGGCTAGAGATGAAGACAAGCACCAGTGAGCTATGACAGGTGTCACTTTTAAGACAAGCACAATTTAGTTTTAGGCGAGGGCAAAAGAGTAAGTGTGCTTTGTGCCAGTGACGAAGATTCACATGGGCAGTTATACACTTACCATAATAATATTAGCATTGATATAATCTGAAACAGGCTCATTCGGATCACCGTCGTGTAGAACCACTCTGGTATGATCAACTAGAAGAATAAATTCCCTGTTAAGCAGCCACACTCCGATTGCTAACGTAACCAGTTCCTTAATATCAAAACTATTCAAACGTTCACAATCAGCATATATTTTCCTACTTGCCATTTCCAAAGGCTAGGTACCACCATTTTTCCCTTTTCATTGCTTCCTACAATGCCATTTTCAAATTTTGGAAGATATTAAGATCAAACATTATGTTGTTTGTTCATTTCACTCTCAGATTCACAGAAGTTTAGGGCCGGGAGGGACCTCATGAGATCATGGGGTCCAGCCCCCCTGCTCTGGGCAGGAAAGACTGCTGGGGTCAAATAACCCCAGCAAGGTGTGCGTCCAGTCCCCTTTGGAAGATCTCCAGGGTCGGCACCTGCACCACCCCCACTGGGAGTCTATTCCAGAGTCTGGTCACATGAACCATGAATATGTTTTTCCTTATACCCAGTCTGAAACCTCCCCTTCTAGGATTTTATGACCACTGCTCCTGGTTTGAAGCACTGAGTGCTTCATAATTTGCTTATACAATTAAATAATGGTTTATAGATCCACATAACATTTAAATGATTCTAGTCTGTACCAGAACACCATAATACTCATAAAGGTGCTGTTTCTGATCACTGACCAGAGGTTTAGGGTTTTCATGCAAGACAAAGACATCCAACTGGAGACCTGTGAGGGGTTAAGTTGCAGCCCCTAGTGTTTCTGCCTGCCCACTGCTCCCCATACTGCTCTGCCTGCAATAGCAGCTGGAGTCTCCAGGCTCTCCTCCTCTCATCTGCCTTATGCTTCCTGCCCCCGCCCCAGGGGATAGGGCAACACAGTACTGAGAGCTGAGGATGAGCCTAGGGCTATGTGGGTGTGCAGTGCAGTGGCTGGGGAGGACATGGTACAGCAGAGGGGGAAGGGCAGGAGGTGGTGACCACACATTTCAGCAATGGGGCATCCACTGAGGGCAACTGTGCACAAACCCTCTCCCCCACACTGTACCATGTGTTGTGCAGCCCAAGGGGGCAAGAGCCTGCAGACTCCATTTGTGCAATCCATGGGCAATTTGGTCCCTAGCTGCTTAGAAGTTGGACAGCCCTGGTATAAAAAAAATATGGAGATACATAGGGAGATGAACCTGGTGGCATCAAACTATCATGCAGCTTATAATATTTGCCTCTTACATCCCCCTATGGTTGAAAACAATGCAGGCCAATATTAGTATCAGAAAATTCAAATCTAGCTTATTTTTACAAATGTTAAAAGAAGTGATTGCTAACTAGAAGAACAACAAAAAAGCAACAGAAACATTGGTGAAACTGGATCACTGGTCAATAATTAAGGCCACAGCAAAGAATAAGTGTGAAGTTGAACAGCCTAAAGTTCAGTTGATAGGGGGAAACAAAGGAAAAAATGATAAATACTTACAAGGTAAAATGTTTTTGTATCTATTCTTGTTTTTGTTTTCTTGCCGTTGACCCTCTTTACGGCTATACAGTAGCTTGCATTCTTGCTGCTGCAGAGTCTAGATAAAAAAACAGCACAAACAACTGGTTTCAAAAGTGTGCTACATAGTGTTTGACAAAACTGACCACCCAGCACAGTGGCTCACTCAACGTTTGATCTTCATGCTAGAATGCTGACGGAACAAGATCTCATTATTTTTCTGCTGCAGTCAAATTGGTTAAATAAGAGGCTGCTTCAAAGAAATCAGCACATTGAATTAGGAGATACAGGAAAGCACACACAATCATGGAGGTAAGAGTTTCTCTTTAATCCAAAGAAAAGTTGCATCAGTAAGTTCCCAGACCATTATTTGGAGAAGCATTTACCTGTCTCTGCAGGTCGATACCTTTGTTTTTTAAATGTAAATTTAACTTTCTCCTGGAAAACTGTGTAAGGGACCAGTTTTTGAAAGCTGGAACAAAAGGAGTTTTTTGTGTAGAAATCCGTGGGACTAAATGGTACCCAGAACAACAAACCAACCACAGTACCCAAGCTAATGCCTAAAAGCTCTGATCACTGCACTGTTCAGCACTTGCAAGAATTCAAAAATAATGTCAGCGTTTTGCTCGCCTCGGCTACAAAGAGGTAGCTCAGGCAACGATAGATTTGCACTGCTACTCTAAGAAGGAAAATGAAAGCCAGTAGACTGAACCACAAAATGTGAACAGACAGCAAGCAAAGTTTCTCCTGCACTGGTCTGCAGAAGAGAGCCATCGATCTCTGGAGGTGGCTGAAAGCCTCCTACTAAGTCTCAAAACCAAAACACAAAGATACTTAATCATATTTCTCCCAGCTGCTGAGTCACAGGGAGAGACGAGGGAAAATTTCTACTTAGCCTGGCACTGTCTCCAATGTTGCTTCTAAATAACAACTCTGGTAATCTTTTGAGCATATGTCTATAAAGGGATAATGGCATATTTGTGGTTTGGCTTCTCTACAGTCTGAACCAGATACCTGGGGATCTAACTTGGCCTGAATTCGTGCCTTCAGGTGCAGCAGGTATGTAGCAACGCCTGAGTCCCAGAGGCAAGTTCCCCCAGATTATACTGCAATGCCACAACACGAACAGCAAGAGAGGATTCTTCCAACTGCCAAGCAAATCCTAAGCAGCAAAGGAAGAGGAGGGAGCACAGAGGGGGGAAAAAAATACAGCAGATTCAATATACGCATTCTAGACTAAAAAAAACACAGCAGAGAGTGAGGACAAGCTGCTCAGACAATTAGAAGCAAAATATTGAGAAGAAAAGGATATTCCAACCCTTGTCACAAGCTATTCCCTCACATCCGTTCTATGCTAGAATGAGAATAATCAAGGCAGACATGTCCCACACTGGGTGAGACAGAAAAATTAGCACCAGGGAAAACAACAGGACTTCAACTGTTAATTTCTATCTCCCTTTCAAATGTTAATTAAGCCTCCTTGCACCCTTGAGAAGCAAGGCAAGTACTTATCATCCTCTTCGTTAGATGTGGCAAGAGTGCCTCCGACCAGTGAGCAGAAGGATGGATACAGGCTTGAAACATTAGCTGGCTTCAATCCCACCCCTGCTGCAAGCTTCCTGCTGAATTCTTGGGCAAGTGACGGAGGGAGATGAGACTTGTGGTTTACATTAATGACCACTGAGTTAAACCAGAGAAAAACCCTGGTGCAAACTCTCTTGCTCCAGCTTCTGCATGCAGGGGGATGGAGCCTGGCTGCAGGCCTCCATACTGTCATGCCCCCACCACACCATCAAGGCTTCTGGAAGCCATGGGATCAAGGGAGGGGTGTCACCCCCTGTCCAGATTTCCTTCAAAATAATATGGTTACGCTATCTGATTCAAGTTTAATCAGTGCAACCACCCAACGTAGGTGAGGTGTAACTCTGTGCTCTGTTCTCAGCCTGTAAAAAATGGAGACGACAGCAGCTCCTCACTTCACAGTGGTGTTGAAGGCTAGAGGCATTAAATATGACCGGCTAACCAAGTACAGACAGTATGGCGGCAGCAAAATTGGGAGTCTCGACTCCCTCCTTTCACACAGACGTTCCTGTTTCACCTGCCCTGTAGCTAGCAAGCCCCTCTCCCTTGCAGTCTCCTGTTGCTTCTTGCTATAGCACCATACTATGATTCACTGGCTAGCTGCTAGCTCAAGAACTACTTTTAGGACATTCAATTCTGTTAATCATTGTTTCAGGAAAAGAGAGCCCTAACCTCAAGAGTAGCCAAGATGTGGTCGCATACCAACCCTCTTCACTGCAAAACAAAAACAGATCCCATGAATACACACTCTCAAATCTAGTGGTACTCCAGCATCACCCCACATTTTGTCACCCTTGAACCTTGGACCTACACTCCGCCCTCTCCTAACCACTCAAAGCAGAGGCATTTGCAAAAGCAAACTAATATTTGGGAGTGTCAAGCACATTTACCAACTTCTATGTCTGGCTTTGTTCCTGCCTTGCTGTGTGACCTTGGACAAGTCTCCTATCCTCCACGCCTTTCAGTTTCCCCATCTCAGATCACAGCAATACAGTGCAAAGACTTAACTTCTGCAGTGCATCCAGGGCAGAATGCTATGCTACTCTGAAGCAGTGTCATTTGTAATCACTGGCAGAGTAAAGACTCGCTTCAGCATGCGCCTGCCTTTCTGCAAGAGCCATCATCATTGCACACCTCTGATAGAGTTGGTTTCTAATGAGCATCATCTGATGTTCCCATCACTGCACATTTAACTGCATTCATTTTATAACCTGCAAACAGAATTTACCCCTTGCTTCCTTCATTTTGGGCCTCATTTCGCAGAGGCAACAAACATGTCTTCACTTCATACCATTTATTACTATTGCTCTGCGCGTCCCCGAGGATAGATCCATGAGCAGCAGCTAGTTGTAACAAGCCCATTAAAAGATGTATACAGCATAATAATAAATCTGGGATGCTGGTTCTCAAGTCATCACACCAGCCAAGTACTACATTCACCAAAAAGATTTTCATAGATTTCATAGATATTAGGGCTGGTAGGGACCTTTGGAGATCAGAGTCCAGCCCCCTGCCAGTATTTTTTCAAAAGCAAAGGAGAATAGGGCAGACAGCCAACATCTCTATCTGGGAGTTCACAGGAAAAAGAGGGATGACATCCTTCAACATGCCTAAAGAGGAAGTAATTTATAAGAACCATCTGGATAGCCAATCCATAAAATGGTGCAGGCAGATTTTTATGGACAACCTGGAGACTTCCACAGAGACAGACGACCAGTGGTTGTCAAATGGAAACAAAAAGCAACTTTCGCATTTTATAAGATGGCTGCATTTCACAGACCACCATTTCATTTCACCTCGTAAAGAAATATTAAGGATTAGCATCACTCTTTCTGAAGGGCAGTGAAAGTGAAAGGAAGTTGGGATAAACGTCTTGCATTTGCCTTTCCCTTCCATAAGATTTCTGGCTTCTCAAGGAATAGCTGTTTTTGGGAAAGCTGCAGGGATTTATCTACTGCCATTTCACTACAGGCTGGTCACACTGAATCAGCTACAAAGCAAATTCTTTGCCAGTACTCCACCAAGACCACAAATCATTGTGAAGGGGCCAGAAGGAGAAGAAAAAAGGAAAAGGTAAATGCAAAGTGCTAGTTCAGTCTTTATTTATCTGAGTCTACAGCACATTCAAAAGCACATCACAAAGGAATGCTGTGCCCACTGCATAGTTAGATATTCATTCACGTATCACCCTTACCACCACCATTTACAACAGGAAAAGAGAAAAAGTCAAGAGTGACTTGGGACACTTCCTCTGAAACCTAAGGCTCAAAAAGGGTACCTCCCAGAGCTTACCCAAGTGTGACCCAGTTAGGCTGCTTTATTGTGGGTTTAAGTCAAGCTGTGGTGTGCATAACTGTACAAGTGCCATCATACAGTAATTATTTGAACACTCCAGTGACCATAGTCACAAAGGCTCCTGCTAACTTTCAGATAAAAATCCTCAACCCACATGAAGCACATTTAGGCTGTTCTTTGAAGAGGCCAACAGGTACTCATTCAATTAGGATACAGTGAGGTACTGCCTTAGATATACAGATGGATACCTTACCTGCTCCGTATTTATCCTAGGCTGCCTCCATCTCTTCTCTGTTCCCAAAGAATAGTGGAGATCAGCTGAGAGAAATCTGTTAATAGTACCTATTACGAGCGCCGAGAGCAGAGAAAGAAGTCTGAAAGAAAGGGAGTTGGAAACCATTCTCTCTTCCTTGTTCTATGCATTCCCTGATCAAGGCTGGGAATCGTCTTTTTTGCCCACAGATTGTCCAGGGGACTCCAGCCCTTAACTTCTCCTGGTTTAATTCTCCCCCAAAGGCCAGCACCACAGGATTACCTGCTTTCTTGCTGCCATCTGCTGGTGATCAAATATCAATCCTACAAGTCATTAAGGAACTCTTTGATATAAGCCTGCCCTCCAGATTCACATCGAGATTTGCAGAAATGATTAACTAACTTCACCTTTTTGAGTCGTTGCTCCACAATCACTCCAGTTGGTAGTGAAGCTTTAGACCCTAGGGACAACTCCAGTGTGCTGTGGAATTGGGTATGTAGGGGACAGACTGAGTTTCTTCTGAGAAGTTACCGATCTCAGCAGTATTTTCTATTTTAAATGTAAAAAGAAAGCTGTCCCAAGTGAGCAGAACCTTTCAGAGAGAGAAAGGAAAGAAAGGCTACATGCAACCTTTCCCAAGGAGCATGGAAGCACTGCAGATACGTAAAATAAGCAAAGGTGAGTAAAGTACATCCCCTTCTTTTCCTTCTGGTTGGAGGATGGAAAAGCTAGCTCCAAGTGGAGGTGCTGCAATAAAACAAAATGAAAGTCAGTCCTTCTGGGGTGCTTTCAGGAATGCCTAGATTATATAGCCACCATCACAACATCATCTAAAGTTAACAGTGAAATGCCCAGAAGCTCTCACCAACACTGATGCTTTCAAAACATGATGGTCAAATACCCATCTAAGGACAAGAGAGGGTCAGAATAACCAAAGAGAAGTTCCATTTACATCTCGCTACGGGAATGTGTATTTGTGCCTTGCTGTCCTTCACACCTGCCCTAATCAACCACTTTTCCTTCAGGGTTCCACTTTCTAAGCTATTTATTTCCTTGTCAACTTAAAAAGGTACATGAAAATACCATTACTATTCAATACGAAACTTGATGAGCCAGCATTTAAAAAAATGGAACCTCTTTCCATTTACAGACACTGATATTCACTATCCGTTTCTAAATACCATAAGAGGAACACAGGAAAACCAGTTAGTCTGGAAAATTTGACTAGCACCTAAGCTTGCGCTTAGAAGATACAAGAGTACTGAATATGACTATTCAAAACTGAAATCAAAAAAGAAAAAAAAAAAAAGATATCACTTTCGTATTTGTGGAATTTTTCTGAAATTTCTGTCAAGTTGACTTCTGTGAAGAGTTATTCTGGATACTGACGTTACAAGATCGGGTAACCAAGACAATCCAGTTTTCAGTCAAAAAACTAATCAATCAATCAGCTGAAGTTTTCTACTGTCATTAGTTAATCATTTTTAGAAGGCAAATAGCAATTTAAGCAGTTTTCTCAGGTCACAACTCCATTCCATTCAGTGTTCCTTCCTTCCTTGCTCCAAACAAAAGTGCAGTTATTCTAACAAAGAAAATCCTAGTCTAAGAGTTAGATGATCAAATCCCACTAAAGTAGATCCTGGTTTTTGAAGACACACACAAACTATTTTAGGTGTTGTGTCTTTTACACTTGTTCATCTTTTACACTTGTTCACCAGCCACCTCAGAATTGGACTACTTCACAGTTTCCTCATTCGTGAGAATCATCTAGTGGTTAGACCCAGACTTCTGGGTTTAATTCTTGGTTCTACCATTCACATGCTATGACATCATGGACTGCTAGTGTAGCCTCTCTCCCTTATTTTGCCCACTGGAAGAACAAGGGTAGTACTTACCTGTCTCACCAAGACATTACAAGACTTCAAGTTGTTTTACAAAACTACTGAAGTCCTTGTGAAAAGAACCAGAGAAACGCAGATGGATTCCCAGCTGGGTTTTCCAGTGAGCCAAAAGAAAGGTTCACTGAAAACCAACAAGGCTCACAGGCCTAAGCCCCAGGCATTACTGATTCGCCACATACTGGTGGGGACAGCATCACTTGATACTGCATTAATATTATGGAAGAGCTGGTTTAAGCCCTCACAGAAACAGCTCAGAGAAAAAACACGCAATTCAAGCATTCCTCTTTGGTGACCATGGAAATACCGCCTGAGCAAGAAAAAATAAAGATTTGAAGAGGGCAGGATCCAAGTAGCTGGGAAAGCAGTGACAGAGCCAGAGTTGTAGCACAGAGACTGCACACATTAACAGAGCATTAGAAACATCATCATCTACCTCAAATTCTTCCCAGAAGCCTTGCTTCACTTTGTCAGTGGTCTCTGCTAGCTTGCTTAGCTCTCGCACCCGGCTTTCAATCTCTGCAGCATTAATACGGGTTGTGTTCAGGGGCTAAAAGAAGAAAGATGTTTTAATAATAAGCAAAGCTATGGCAATAAGGACAAGAAGACCTTTGCTAACACAGCTCTCCTACACTCAATGTGTTCTGTACAGATAGCACTCCAAATTTTTAGGAGCACAGTATCACTATAGGTTTTGGAGCCCACTTAATTATGAGAGCGTTCCAGCATGTGGGGACCCAACACAAGCAGACAGAGGTTTATGGCTCCCATACTCTGCATTAAGATGCTTCTCTCTTTCGCTTCTAAGCCAGCTCCTGGCATCATTATAAACCTACTCTTCTCAGTGAACCCAAGGGAACTTCTAAACCAATGAAGAAGTGCAAGATTAAGTTTTTATGAACTGCTAAAACAAAAACAAAAAAAACCACACCTGCAAAGATTAAAATCCAGTCTTCACATCTGACTGAAAGATTACGCTTTGTTGTAAAATAGGATGTAAGTTCTCTTTGCGTTAAAATAAAAAAAAAAGGAACTTTTTCTGATACCCGCCAGAATATAAAGAAAACAGGTGGAGTGTCCCCCAACAGACTGTAGTCTAGAATTAGCTCATTCTTAGGATCAAATATGTCCCATTTACTCACCTGTTTGAGTTGCAGTACTGTGCCCAAAGTTTCTACCATGGGATTCTTCTTATAGTGTTCCACAAGATCTGTCAGCGAGTCAAATTTTTCCCCTCCACCAACATCGTATTTCAGATCCTTCCAAAAGAAGAGATTCAGAGTGTGGTCATTCACAATCATGCGCATGGGCTGCATTGACAAAGTCTGCATTAACAGTCCCCTGGGCTGTTCAACCCACTGGAATCCTTTTAAGTAGGTTCTTAAAATACACGCTTAGACTATTCCTACCAATCCTTACTGAATACAAAAAGAATGCCTTTGGAGGGCCAAATCCATTGAAAACGGTATCATTTTTTTTATTAGAACTACTACATAGGAGTTAGGTTTTCACATGGAGTTAGGGGCACAGCTTCTGAATCAAAACTCGCTAGACCTTAAATGCTAGAAGCTGCAAGTGGTACAGTGAGATGGGAAAGACCCTGATCATATCCTATTCACTCTCCCTTTCAGCATCCACTCTCTGCTGGTGTGTGACACGGGACACTGGGCAAGATGGACCTGGGGTCTGACCCAATAAATTGCAGTTCATATGCTATTACTTTTATCTGCCTTTTTAGGATACCAGTCCCTTTACCTGAAGAAGGGCCCAACATTCCACCCAGACTGAACACTTGCAATACATCACAAGAATTCCAGAAGCAAAAAACTTGTCAAAGCAAATTCCCCCAGAAAATGTGATAGTGTGTCCTGGAAAGCTGATATGGGCACTGTACTCCCCATTTGAAAAGAGTGAGCAACACAAACTTACTCTCTCATCTGCTGCTAGCATTTTTGTGTTTGTTGCAGCTCACTTGAAGATGTGGAAGGGAGCTCAACAATATTTTAGTTTAAGAAAATCTGGGAAATACACACATTTTAAGGGCTACCACATGAAGAACATACAGAAAATTATGTTTCTGTATCATGTAACATCTGCAGAAGATGTTTATCAAACAGAGCTTAAAAAAAGCCACACAAACACTCCAGCAGTTGGGCTCTTTATGTGCTAAGTATCTGATCAACACTTCCCTCTAAACTGTTAGTCCCCCTGCATTAAGGGAAGGGTTACTTGTAATTTTTTTTTTCCTTTACAGACAAATGACCTCACAAGGATTGTATTTTCTGTAAGTGGTTAAAGTACTTTCAAATTTATCCCCCATCCCCAGGCACAGATAAAATGGTTCCAAGAGCAAATATAAATCACCATGATAAATTCTTGATAGACTTAGATGATTTAAACATGTACTTCAGTAAAAACAAACCAACCTACACAAAACTTAGATTGTAGGTACTACATGTTAATTGGATTGTGCATTTAAAGGATGTTGTTGGTTTTTCTGAAAACACATTAAGAAGAGATGCAAGGATTTATCTTCCTGCACAGCAGAGCCACGAAAAACTCACACAGATGGATTCCTACTACAGTTTTCCAGGTCTATTACATTAACAAAATAGACACATTCAGACAAGACTACAACAAACTTAAGAAATACTCATGAAAATGAAAGGTTCCATCAGCAAAGGATTTGAGACAGATCTCTGATGCAATCACAGGTAAGCCTATTAGAACCTTTTAGCAGTTGAGATATGCTATGGCATGATTCAATCAGGCACAGTCAGGCAGAAAAATAAAATCCTAATAGAACCTTGAAATTCTCCAAATAGCCAGTTTGAACTAACAGGTGATACACTGTACATACAGCAGCATCTGACAAAGACAGACAGACAGAGGTTGAATATATCTGAAAAGTCTGTAATGCTTCCGCTGCCAGAGCAACAATCTCCCCAGGGGAAACAGTCTTTAAAAGAAGATGGTCCTCCTTTGTCATACCTGGCACCGAATCATGACATGTGTCACTTTAGATTTCCCATCGTTACACTCCCCTTTATCATCCCCTGTCCGAACAGAAAGGACAAAGTCTCCAGGGTGGCTTTGACTCTCGCGCACAAGGAAGCTTCCATGTTTTCCTTTTTCTGTTAATAATTTCTCAGCTTCTTTTCCAGAGAGGTGCCCATGAAACCACCTTAAATGAAAAATAAATACAAGTGTCTTTCTCATCACTTTACCCAGGACAGTGTGCAACTGAGTTTAAACAGTTAGAAACAAGCCAAGACAGTCACCCTACACTGAAGGTTAAATGGTTATGTGTTGTCACAAACATAAAGAGAAACTAGCAACGTACAGAAAGGAGAACCTAGAAAAATTTGGACAAGAAGCCTGTGTGCACACAGCTGTACCTATAAAAAAGGCAAATTACTATGGACAAATTAATTTGGAAAGGATGGCAGAACTTTCACACACCAAGAGCTGATTCAAAATAGCCAGACACTTGTACATTTAAGACAGCAACCAAGACTTTCTAAAATTCAATATAAATCGTGAAAAACTAGCAAGAATTGACATAAGTACACATTAATTTCAGTTACTGCATTCTTAAAATATCCTAATTTCCTAATTATTTAGGCCCTAATTTCCGTTATATTTAGGCCAATGATCATTTGATGCACTTGAATGATTTCTGTGCTCTCATTTATAAACACAAAGAATGCCTTACGTTTTGTAAAATATGGTTTCTTCAGACCAGGCGATGGCTTGGTTCTTATGTTTCCTTGCTGTTTTACTTGACCATAAACTGATGTTCACTGGCCACAGTGCAGAATAACTGGCCAAGAATATTTCGAAAGAGAATGACACTTACTTTGGAAGGATCTCTTGACTGTATTTCTTTCATAAATACTAAAAGACTAGGATCCTACTGATCGATGTTCAGGTGCTAAGATCAGCACAAGCAATTTGTGGATTTGTCTTTTAAACAAATATATTGATAACACTGCAAAAAAGATGCCCTACAATGTATAACAGAAGTCACTACAGTAACAGAATTCTTCTCTAAAGCTTCTACAACAACAGAATTTTCCAAGAAGAACCAGAAAGTGGACTAGGGGCTTTAGTATTAGAAGATGCAACCACTACCAGGGTTATCCTTTTCAGTCCAGATTCTATCACCCTTACTCCTCTTGCTTGCTTGCTACCTTATTTTGCAAGAAGCTGCACTAAAAGTGGAGGAACTACTTACAAACTGAGGTACTGCTACACTTACTCACATTAGGCGTCTGCTTCTATTAGAACAGTAATTATGGGAACATGTGGCAAAGTAAATGGAAACCAAGTTTTTTTCTATCACTACTTATCTCTCTAACCTTTCAGATGTTGGATCAGCGCAGTTGAGTGGGTACTTCAACTCTATAACATCACCATTCTTCTCTTTGAGCTGTCCATGGTGTTCCATGTAATACTGAACTAACTCAGCCAAGGTGGCAAACTTCTCTCCTCCATACAGGTCATAGTAGTCACCTGTGTTCTGGATCTTGATATGGGTGACAGCTCCATTTCGCCTGTCATTTATTATACAAAGAAAACAAAAGAAAAAAATCAAATTTATACAAGTTCACCGACATCAAATCAAAACACTTGAAATCATAGGTTCTACAAGGCTGAAAATGATAGCGATTCATCCTTACAGCTACATCAATCACCTTTCAGCAGGAATATTGCAACAGATTAAGTTGCTTCATCCTTAGTGTGTAGTAACTACACAGCCAGTAGCCAGGCACTGAAACAATATCCAGGGTTATAAGAACAGGAAGTGGATGTTTAACAGTTATCGCAGAATTAAGTGCATTTTAGTTCTATAGTTGTTGGCTTTATTGACCTAAAACAGACTCTGAGTCCCCAGCAAGAGCTCCTTAGGATTCCTGCATTTGATTTGTACTTCTCAGGAGGAAGGAAGCCGGGTTCCATGCTACCCCTACCTGTAGAGCAGAGCCCGGCTCTGCTTGGTGTAAAACCTGGATAGGTTCCACAAGCCATGCTCAAGGAGTGCTCCAGACTTCATAATATGTTTTTCCTGGACTTAACTAGACACCTAGGAAGTCCACAGCCTAAACCCTAGAGTCTCCCTTAATGACAGATTTGCTCCCTGCATTAGCCAAAGACAGCTGTTTATGTTACCCTAATATTAAGGAAGAGCAGAGACCAATGGACAGATATTTGAAAGGACCTTATCCTTTGACTAAGTTCCATTAAAACAACCTTAAAATGTAAAGTAACTAAGTGGCAGGTAATCTCAGCAAATGCATTTCCCTCTCCCTACATCTATGCTATGCCAAGGGAAAACACTCTAGTCTAGAAAGAACCATTTCAGACGAAGCTGAAGTAATGCTGGCTGGCCTTAAAAATGCTTCTCCTTTCCTTTAACAGGAAAGGATTAACTTAATGTCTCCTTATCCTTTGCATAAGGAAGCATCAAAAAAGTGTCAACGAATGACTTCTCAACCCTATTTTTCCCAAGTCCTTACATTTCTTCCGTTTCCAAGTGAACCACTACAAAGGGAAAAGTTGCACAATTCTTGTCTCCAGATTTTCCCCAGAATTCTTTGCTCACAACACGTTTGAGAAAGATTAATTTCTACATAGAAAGTTATGTGGAAAAGCATATGTTGGAAGTACAGAGGAAGGAAAAAAAGCTCCCTGTGTACTTGACTTACCGGACCGAAAGAGTAAAATCTCCTGGGTTACTTTTACTGGGCCGGGCCAGAAAGCTTCCATCAACTCCTCTTGTTAGCAGTAAATTTTCTGCCTCCACTCCAGTGATATTTGGATGAAACCATCTGAAAAAAGGTTAAAAAGTAACACTTAAAGCCACAGTATTAATTTAGCTCATACAACCTCGCAGTAGAAACATCTAATACCATTAGGATTGCTGGACAGTATTTGACTGAAATGAGTTTCACAGAGATACCTAGACTTACCTGTCAAAAAGACATTGAAATATTAAAGGTATTCTTTTTCATATCACCATTTAAAATTAGGTTGCTACCTATAATTTTCAAGATTCCCCAAGAAAATATTCTACATGGAGCAACTCAATACATTTAGCTGCTTAGTTTAGAGGAGATATAAGAAAAATAGACAAAAATAAAGATGATACATTGGTTACTTTGATTTACTCTCTGAAACACAAAAGCAAAGGGATATTCAATGGAACTGAAAGAAAAATAAGAACAAATCTTTTATTTAAAAAAAAAAAATCCCACCGCAACTTGCAGTGTCCAAGGCCAGTTGATGCCACTGAGGCTTAGAACTTAACAGGACTGGGGGGAAAAAAATTAACATTCATGCAAACACAGAAAAAACAGAAGTTGCATTAGTTAGAATTTAAAAATATAAGAAGCAAAGTAAAACCTCATGCTTCTGGGCACACACCAACCACCGACGGATGAAAATCAGGTAGAAACTTCTCTTCTGGACAAGTTAGTCCAACCACAGACTTGCTTGCACCTTCCTTTGAAGCATCTGGTACCAGCCACTCTCAAAGACAGGACACCTAGATGGAGCCTTGCTCCAATCTGTTATGGCAAGTCCTGTGGTCCCGAAATACCACAATCTAAAATTACGGACACAGAGGAATCTCATATTGGTTTTCACCACCCACAAGCAGCCTCCTGAATGATGAACACAAGGACTTGCCCATATACAGAGGAGAGCTGGATGTGGCCTATATCTATAACAACTAAAGAGCATTTAATGTCACCGCCTATGGCATTAGCTTTCAGACCTATTCCTAGCAATTTCATTTACAAATATACACTTCCCGTAGCTGTACTCAAGCTTTAGTCCACTGCTGCAGCACGGAAATAATGTAACTTACAGCTGGCCCCATGGCTCTATCAACCACATATTTGAGCAACTGCAAACAGTCATTAGACAACCGTGTGGCCCACAGGGAGATTGGGATTATTAAATCTAAGGTTCACAGCAATCCCTACCATCCCTTAGTTCTTTGGTCCAAATGAACATTAGGCCCAGTCCATTACATCCTCCCTCCCTACACCATACAATTGCCTAGCACCAAAACACACTTCAGGTATTAGAGGTCGGAAGCTAAAACAAATGCAGAAACCTGTATTAATGAAACATGAAGGCTGGACACCTATAACCTTCCTTTGCCATACTTCTGCCCCTGGAAAAAAAAGTACTGGAGGGATTCTAACCAAAATATTAAATTTAAATTAATTTTTAAAAGACTGGTGAAGACAAAAAGTTTCTAAATAAAGGAAGGCACTTAAAAGAGCTCAGGAAGAAACTGGTGTGTCCCCTTAAGTACAGGTATAGTCTCATGTATTAATGCAGTCACCTTTTTGACCCAAGTTTGAATCTGACTCCCAGAGTACAACTGAGGCAATGGAGGTAAGATACCTTAGTGTTCTAGGTAGCTGAAAAGAGGTTCCAATTTTTCATACATATTTTAAAATCTGGGAAAGCAAGGAATGAAACAGTCTCCACTGCACCCCAGAATGACTGAGACAAAACAAAACCATGAAATAAGAGACTGTTACAGAAATGCCAAGTGCTGGACAAAGTGCACAGAAATCCCATTTTAATAGCCTTGTCATGCTGCAGCCTCAGATATTTATACCCATAACACCTCTTGCAATTAGAAGTTTCCCTCAACTTTTGGAGGTCCTCATTATTTGCATTGCTGCAATAAATCATGCACGCAGGGCCATTTACATTTTTATTTTAGATTTGTACAGGGTATGCAAGTGAGAGAACATGCACAATCCCTTGCTCTTTGTATCCCATTAGGTTTTTAGTTTTTCTGTGAGTAAAGCAAAATATCAAAGCAAGAGCAGTACTTGGCTGCCTGGCAGCCATCTCCCCTGTTACAATTATAAAAATGCTATATCTAGGATTTTACATAACATTTCTGATCATTCCAGACACACATCAGCATTTGGTGGTAAGCTGCTATAACAGAAAATATGCAAGACCATGTTTAAATACAGGGCTACTACTTTGCTGTAGTGACTGGTTCAGCAATTCTTTATATAGGAAAGACAACTTAAGCTGACAGACCTTTTATTATTATTCTAATTAGGGCCTTATTCAGCACCTTCTCTACCACAATTACATTTTTGATGTGATGCTAGACATTTTTAGCTTCCTGAAAAGCTGACCTCAGAGTTGGTCTACCTAACAGGTACATGGAAGTTACACCTACAGGAATACATGTTCCATTTGAAGAGACAGTAAATCTTCTCTTTCTGCTTCCATGGCCACATCCACATGAGCAGGGACATTGGTTTCCCCAGGGACAAGAAGCAGCAGGACACCCTGAGCTGCTGCTACTTGTGCCCAGGGAATACCCATGGCACATGCACTCTGGCATGTGGTAGGTTACCCCGGGCAGGGTAGGGAGGCTGAGGCCAGCAACTGTGCTGGCCCCAGCAGCCTTGCCTGGGGCTCCTGCTGCTTGGAGTCTGGCCAGCAGCCAGAGTGTGGCTATGGCCAGCCAAGCTCCAGTTTTGGGCAATACATGCTGCCACGACATCCACCACCCTGCTTTTTTGGCTATGGGATCCCCCAGGATCAACACCCCCTGCATTGCAAGGTAGCAGTGCAGGGAATGCCTGCATGTGCTATCTGCAGTGCCGCATACCACACATCCATGCTCATCTGGATGCAGTCTGTATGTCCTACCTAAACCAAAAGAACCAAGTAATACTGTTATTTTAAGCTAACCAAATAACTTGCATAGAAATTTGTTTGTGCATATGCATACAAATATAGTTCAAACCAAGACAAAGTAACCAAAACATCCTACTTCACGTTATGCCAGCAACTAAAAACCAAACATCAATTGGTAAATAATCTTACATTTCTGCAGTTCCAATAAGCCTGAAGGGACCCAAAGTTGTTCCTACAAAACGAATACAATGCCACTGGCATGCAGCCGGTTCTGCAGATAATGTGATTAGGAAAACTGAACCAACCCCTTTATTCTTTATAAAAAGGCATGAGATTGGTGAAGATCACGCAAGACCCTGGACTAGCTCCTTTGAAAGATGTCCCAAATAACACAAGGACCAATACCGCAAGACAGCTTCACTGAAGAAAGTAAAGTCTGTTAGTTGGACAGGGACTATTATTGCCAAAACACAGCAACATACCAGAGACCACCTGGCATCACTGCTACCCTCCGTTCCCACTTTCAAAAAAGAGTAATTTTAACTTTCCATAGCTATGACTTTTCACTTCTCTGGCTTAGAAAAGATGCATCAAGGATTAACACACACTGCACATTACAAGAACTGTGAATTGTTTAAAAAAGACCTCATCCCAAACTGATGACTAGCCATTAAGTTGATGGACAAGAGGGCCTGGCCCAGCAGCAGAAAGCCAAGAGGGCCTGAATTACAAAGAAAGAATCTAGCCCTCAACCTCATTGTCCTCAATCTCAGAAGCATTTAGGTGCCTGTGCTTGCACACAAACACCTACTGAAACGTCCAGAAGCATCTTGTTATCTAATTCCCTTTAAAAAAATCTGGCCTCAGATGTGTACCATGAGGCTAAGGAGCTAGATGGGGAATACAGCACTGTCTGGAAGGCATAAATGCCAAGGAGAATTGGATGTGGTACACAGGAATGTTGCTGGATAGAATTAAGATTTCCTTTCCATGTCAAGAAAAGTTTCCAGGTGGGGAAACATATTCAGCTTGGAAACAGCCTCTTAAAAGAAGTTAAATCTCTAAGATTAAAAAAAACCAAAACAATTTGACTGAAATGGACATTAGAAAACGTACTCTGAGAAACAGGCTGGTTCTGGAAAGGGGAAGTTGGACTTTGGACCTTAATTTTGTCTGTTTTCCCCTCACCCACCCCAACACTTAACTTCTTTCAAGAGAAACAACTTCAAAAATAAATGCCACATAAGTTCTAATAAGCAAAAGGCTTAAGATAATCTGCTTCTTTAGGTTCAAACAAAAAAAGAAGCACAGATACATAAAGAGGAACATTATCAGAACCAAACCCACAAGCATGTGATACACAGAAGTTACAGCCACTTCACTTCGAGTTCCCAGACACACTAAGAATGGGATGTTGCAGGTACTGCATACAAGCATGCATAATTACCAGTCAGAAAAGCAGCAAAATTGCAAAGAGAAAGACAAGATGGCCTCAGTGAACAAAAGGGACTGCAAAATAACTTAATTTAAATTTGATTAGGAAATCATTTAAACACAGATAATAAAAAAGGAGGAAATTTTGCCTATCAGAAAAAGGAGTATAGTAATAAATGGGACCAGAAAAAACTACATGCAGGAGACTGAGTTTACAGCTCTTTACCTAATTTTCACTCAATGATACGTAATTCTTCTGCTCTCTCATCCTTTTATTTTTGGCTCTGAGTGGGAAGGTGCATTAGTCGGTCACCCCAAATAGAAAGAAACGGGGGTGTTAGCAACTCCGTTAAACGGTTCCGGACCGGTAATCGAGATAGCTTCCTCTGAAGTTCTGCCACCATGTATGCTTTTGAACCAAGGTGGCCACATCCCTTCCTTCCAGCACTAGGGATTGCAGAGACACAGATAGCAGTAACGTAAACTCTATAAAGGATTTTCTCTTACGCTTCCTTTTATAGAGATGGAATGTATTTTATTTTTTTTTTCTGCTTTCCTTTTTCCATCTCTGGTCTAAGCATACACAAGAGTTATTCCTAGCAAAAGACTAAGAGCCTATAATGCAACCAAAAAAGTAATGCATAGAAGCATAGTCTAATTAAACCATCAATCCTCACTGCGGGCATAATGTTTCCCAAACCTATTTGGATTTAACAGATTCTGCCATGCAGCACTCTACATCACCTGGCATTTCAAAATAAGGCAAAGCTGTTAATGCAAAAAGGTAACCAATGAGACTGTCACTCCTCATTTACAAAGGTAATGGGGATATCAGAGAAGAGGGCCTTCACCCTCCTACCCTCCCAAGAGAATCACGTGCGCAGCAGAACATGCTCTTGCTTCAGATAAATTCTCAATCACTAAGATGTGATTGTACAAAAGGTCTATTTGCAGAACTGCCATGTTTGAGGACATTCTTCAATCATGTGCTACATTAACTGTATGTTTCTGTTTCCTTATTAGAATTGGAATAATCAGTACCTGTAGTGGGGGGAACAAACAATATTATTTACCGCTTGAAAAGAGAAACAAACAAACAAACAAAAAATCAGTATACTTTTCCATTTTGCAACAAGGCAAACAAACTGGATCTCCCTTTTTGACTGCAGTACTGATTAAATCACTTCTAAGCCTTGGCTGTCACAAGTGGAGCTATCAGGAGGTGGTGACTTTTAATGTAGTTAATCCTATTTATAGGCTCACCCTCTACCTGCATTATCTTTGCCCATTCTTTTTCATGATTTCCAATTTAAACTTCCACACTCACAAGCCAGAAAACAAACACATACTTTTAAGAAGTGCTCAACTAACCTAAGCAGCTATATTTTCAAGGATGGGTGGATGGGTAGAGGAGAATCCAAAAACTCACTGTAAGCAAACACTGAAGAACCCACACACCTTTTTAGATGCAAAGCGCCCCTCTCAACGAACCCCTCAGAAAGTGAAAATTACAGAAAAATAATAAAGCAATTCTTCTGTTTCAAAGAACTTAGGAATTCATAGTATTAAAAACTTTCTGACCTGCTGTGGTCTTTCTATTTGAAAGCTCTGGGTTTATCTTGCACATTGTGCTTGCACAGCTAAGTGTGTGGCACCCCATAGCACCCTTGCCATGCATGCACACCTCTTCCTTCCTAACATGACACCTACTACAGCGGTGGTTCTCAACCTTTCTGGACTCTAGGCCCCTATCCACCACTTTTATGAATGGAGTAGCACAGATTACACACTTGCCTCCTTGCAGAGAGGCTGGGCAGTGATAATAGGGGATTATCCAGGCAGGGACAAGCCTGAGCCTGCACTTATCTGCTTAGTTTCACCGCTTCTCTCCTCAAAGCACCCTTCAAAAGTTCTGGTAGTGCCTCCGGGTGCCCCTGGTTGAAAAATCACAGTGCTAAGGGATAGGAGAAAGGTGAATGAAACTAAGCCATCCAGTTTCACCCTCCTGAGCTCAACAACCACAACAGACCGAATCCAAAAAGGAAAACATGGCCAAGGATCAGAATAAGAGGAGTAAAAGAAAAGGCCATCCATTAAGTGCACTATCGCTCTCATCATAGGGCCACGAGTTCAGGGGCTGCAGGTACAGCAGTCCCCAGCACTGCAGATGAATGCGTCAGAGAGAGGAAGACAAGGTTCTCTGGGTAAATCCGATATCTTTTATTAGATCAACTCAAATAGTTGGAAAAAATCTTCTTTGCAAGTGTTCGGGTATAAATACCCTTTCATCAGGCTGAGGAAGCATCTGCAGTTGGTGTGCACTCTTCCTGGATGGAATAAATAGAGGGAGGATTTCCAAGGGCCCTGCTACACATTACATATATTGCGCAATAAACCCAGACAGGCCACCTGTGCAAAATAATGATTGCGCCATAAAAAGGATTCTCCACCTCTCAAAAGAGCCACCCACCTATGAAGCCAGGGCTTGAAAACATGGAACAACTCTGTGGCCCCTGCTACACATTAGGTAGATTACACAATTAACTGGTTAATTGCACAAGAAACTTAAGCCAGCCACACATACAAAAGAAGACGGCCTATTAGTGCGAAGGAATTATCACACCATTCACTGGTGAATCGCACAATACATTCACACCGGCCACACGTGCAGAGTGATGATCATGCAACTGACTGGTGAAGGGTGCCAATAAATTCACACCGGGCACCCACATGAAGTCACAACCGCACAGTTCACTGGTGCGGCGCACAATAAATGCAGCCCAGCCCCCACGCAAAGTTGCGATCACAAAACGACTGACAAAACGCGCAATAAATTCAGGCCGACCACCCATGTGAAGGCGCAATCACACCATTCACTGACGATTTGTACAGCAAATTCATACCAGCCATCTGTGCAAAGTCACATTTGCACACCTGCCTGGTGAACTGCGCAAGAAACTCCCACCAGCCACCCATGTGAAATCACACGCACACAACCAACTAGTGAAGGATGCAATAAATGCAGCTGCCCCCCCCCATGAGAAGTCATGACTGCACAATTCAGTGCCAAATCACGCAGTAAATGCAGCCGGAGCCCCCGTGCAAAGGCAGGATGGCACGACTCACTGGTGAACTGTGCCCCTCGCCACTTGTGCCAAGTCACCATCGCTCCACGGACTGGAGTGCAATAAATGCCCACCGGGGAACCGCGCCATAAAGGGGCCCGATCCCGCTCGGAAGGACTCTCCAGCCCCATAGGGAAGGCGCTGCCCCTCTCCCCCACCCCGAGGCAGGGACCGCTCCGTCCCTCAGGGGGGGACCGAGTCCCCTCAGCAAGGCGGGGAGACAGAGCTGGGAGGGAGGGGCCCGGGTCCCGCCTCCCGCCTCACCTCCGCGATGTCATCTTCCCGCGGCTCGGGCCCGCCACAGGGCCGCGCCCCTCCCGGCCTCCCCCCGCAGCGGGCCGCGGCCAACGGGGCCCTGAGGGGAGCGTGCACAGCCACCGCCTCCAGGCCCCAGAGGCGCGGCGCGGACAGTAACGTCATCAAACCGCGACCTCCTCCCTTCCCTCCCCCTCCCGCACTTGAGACACACAGGACTACATCTCCCGGCATACCCCGGGCGGGCGCGGTGACGTCACGCGCTGCGCTCTTTAGCGCCGGGTGCCCGGATATCCACCCCTTTCCCTTCTCGGAAGGTGAGGATGGCGGACCCGGGCTGGGCGCTGCTGCGGGCCATCCGCCGGCATCTGCCTCCGGGGGGCGCTGCCGGTGCCCGGGGTGCTGCTGGCGGGCTCCGGGGGGGCGCGATGTGGGGCGGCGAGCGGCCGGGCATGGTTGATCCCGGCGGGCGGAGCAGGGGGGCCTGCATCTTCTTTCCCTGGCCCGGTCCCAGCTCCTCCATCCGGGCATGCTCACTGCTTGCCTTCCCGGCCTGCGCGCAAGGCAGTCAGCACCCCTGAGCTGATCCTTCCCGGTCTCCGTCTGCACAGGGGTTCCCGTGGGGTCTCTTGAACCACGGATCCTCCTTTTTCTTTTTTTTTTTGGCTTCTCTGCCTGTCCACGTGTTATAACTGATGCTGTACCCTCCTGTTGGTTAGATGGCAGATGAGAAGGCGGCAGGTGAGAAGAAGGCCAAGAAGCCCAGGAAGCACCATGCCAGCCGCAACCCTGTGCTGGCCCGAGGGATCGGGAAGTACTCCCGGTCGGCCATGTACACCCGAAAAGCGATGTACAAGCGCAAGTACGCGGCCCCAGAAACAAAGGTATGTGGAAAACAAACTGTCTGTGCGTTCATTTGTTCTGGCAGCTGAGGTTCTTTAGGTGAATCTGATAATCTTTCATTAGCCCTACTTGTTAACTTGTTCTAACTCTTAACCCATTCCTTTGTTGTCTTCCCATGCAGATAGAAAAGAAAAAGAAAGAAAAAGCAGCTGCTACCATCACCAAACCAGTCGGTGGAGATAAGAATGGAGGCAACCGGGTGGTGAAAGTCCGTAAAATGGTAAGATTATGCCCCCCCACCCCCCCCCCCCCAAAAAAAAAAGAGCTGTCAGAGATGAATAGAGGTTTGCTCTTGCTGAACACTGAGATGCAGAGTTGCATTAATAAAAAAAGGGCCAAAATCTCTTTCATGTTTTGGGAACTGCGTTCAGTGCTGATTTTATGTTGCTCTCTTGTACGAGCCGTGCAGTCTTGCAGCCCTCGGCAGGCGCTGTCTGGGCGCTAGTGTTGAGTTCCGTTGTAGGTACGTTCCCAATCTAGTGACGTACTGCTGTCCAGTGAAGTATGTGTGGGAGACCCCCCTTCCCCACACACACTTCATTTGAGATGACGTGCGTACTCTTTGAATTGACATGTCTGAAGAAGGTGCGCAGTACAGCATCTCTTCTGGCACCCTGTATGTACTGAATTAAAAGCACTATTACAAATGTCATCTTTGCGTGTTGTGTGACCTGCTGGGTACATGATGCAAAATGCATGTCTTTAAAGTGCCAACTTCCTTAAAATACTAGCCTGCAGCAAAGAGAACCTTGCGGGGGGGAAAAACAAGTCTCTCCCAATGAAATGAAAGGGAGTATCCGTGAAAGGGGAAGGACCGCAATTTGAATGAAATAATTTTATCATGAGGCTGGAATATTTCAGTTCATATTTTTTTATGTGTTCCCTCTAGCCAAGATACTATCCAACTGAAGATGTTCCTCGTAAGCTCTTGAGTCATGGCAAAAAGCCCTTCTGCGAGCACAAGAGGAAACTGCGGGGTAGCATTAGTCCAGGAACCGTTCTGATTCTTCTCACTGGTCGCCACAGAGGCAAGGTAAATGAGAAACTTTTTAAATAGACTTCTATACTGTGTTTGCACTTCATTATATTGATTGCTCAGTGATTATTCCCTTCCTCCTCGACACTTTTAAAATAAAGTCAGAGTCATCAGTTGTGTGGTTCAGTGTGTGCAACTTCATTTTATGCATATTGTTTTCTGCCATCTTGCTGCTTTATGTGGACAATACCCCTCCTTGGTCTTTTGGGAAGGTTTAAGAACAAGACTGTATTCTACATGGTCAGAATGAATAAGAGGGGAAAAAAAAAAAGGAATGACTGGGCAAGTTACCTAGACAGTATTAAAGGGACATTCTCATACTCTACAAAGGATGTGGAGTCATGGGTCAGACTTATGTAACAGGAGTAAAATGTTAATTACTATATATTATTTGTTGCCATCTCCGACTAGGAAATGGAAGGCCCAACATTTAAACTATTGCAGAACAAAATAAAGCAACTTGCATTCTGAATGATGAATTGCAAAGGAAAGCTAAAAATCAATGCTTTTAGTATCACTATAGCAAACCAAACATCAAAAGACAAATTGGTATCCACACTTATTTTCTTTATCCTAAGAAGAGCATCTTTGGGTATATGACACTTTAGAACAGAATTTCTAGTTAGATCTTTCACTCCCCTGCTGCATTTTTTGCTTGTATCTAGTCAAACCCACATGGTCATAAAAAGAGGTTATCTGGGGGGAGTATTCATTGAAACCTGAGCCACATGTTGCAAAGCTGGTGCTGCTTCACCTTTTTACGGAAAGTTTCTCCCCCTCTAACTTTTTCACATGCACTGCTTGTTACAGAAAATTCAGCTAGACTTCAATCAGTAAAAGTGCTGGCTGGGCAAGGGTGTCAAGATGACTGACCAACTTCTCTCTGCTGGGAGAGGCCTTAGTGTGAATGCAGTTAGATTGGCAAAAGTATGCTTTATCAGTATAGCTTGTTTTGGCTCCTGGGGGATGAGTCTTTTTTACTGTCGTGGCAGAAAGTATAATTCAAGTAGTGTAGATATGGTTCTATTTTTTAGGTTGTGATATATATGAGAGAGAGATTAAAAAACTCTAAACAGTCCTTAATGTGGCAAGGCTATGGCTAATGTCCTCTTGTATACGTTTCTAGCGTGTGATCTTCCTGAAGCAGCTTGCTAGCGGCCTGTTGCTTGTAACAGGTAAGCAACTTTTTCATTGAAATCTCTTTTAAATTTAGTTTTAATCTCCCTGTGACATTTGAATACATCATGCATCTCTGAGGCAGTCTGAGTATCACAATGGGCATTACATGACATGGAATTGCTTATGTAGGAATATATACATTTCCAGAAAAGTGAATTCACATACATTTTAATACCTGGAAATACTAGCAAGATAAGGAAATGTTTTTAGCACGGTAAAGCATAAAGAAAGGGTGTCTTAACTTGTTTAGATGTTTTTTAATGAGGCTTAGTAGTCTTCTCTGCAAGAAATAAGTGTTTGTATCTGAATGTTATTCAATGAGGGAGACTTAGTTTCCTTAGAGCATAGCTGCAATCTCAGAAATGAAACGCTGCTCTTGTAACTCACTTGGATTTTTTTTTCCTCTGCCACTAGGACCCTTGGCTATCAATCGTGTCCCTCTGCGCAGGACTCACCAGAAATTTGTTATTGCCACTTCCACCAAGGTTGACATCACAGGGGTGAAAATTCCAAAGGATCTCAGTGACAAGTACTTCAAGAAGAAGAGACTGCGTAAGCCCAAGCATCAGGAAGGCGAGATCTTTGATACTGAAAAGGAGGTAAGGCTCTTCAGTGCCCTTTTTATAGCACAGATGCAGGGAGTGGGTTGGAATGGTCTTCCTCTAGAAGCATATTTTTAACGCTGCCTTTTCAAAAAGAACTTAAAAAGCATGGGAGGCCAGATCAGTTTAACCTCATATGGGAACCTTGATAGCAACACCTGAGAATCCACATATTTTAAAATATGCTGCCTTCAAAATAGCTCCTGGACTGTTAAGCAGCCAGCAGGAGACGAGCACCATCTCCTAAGATTGGTGGAGTCAGTCTTGCACATAAAGTTGAGTTGTGAAATCTCCCTCTCAGCATGCTGTCCATCGATTTCCTGTCTATGGAAGGTATTCTATTTATTGTGGTGTTAGGGACTCTATTTGCACTGTAGTTTGAGCTGGTAATTTAATCTAGCTGTAGCTGTTGGGCTGTTCTTTATTCTTTGAGGCGGGGAAATATAGATAGATACAGAGGGAGAGTGTGTGTAAAACATCACAGTGCTGTCTCTTTCTTGTGGCTGAAAAGGAATGACGCTTTTTTAGCTCCTGAAAATGGAGTGCTGAAAAGCTTACCCAGCCAAAAGCCTTGGCATGGCAGGAAAATGGCCCTTGTGAAGAAGTTCTGCAGGAATAACGGGCTGAAATCTGTGGGGTATTCTAACTTTAGTCTTCTCTTTCTTAGAAATACGAGATAACAGAGCAACGCAAAGCAGATCAGAAGACAGTGGACTCACAGCTTCTGCCAATAATCAAAAAGGTGCCTCAGCTCCGTGGCTACCTGCGTTCTACATTCTTCCTCTCAAATGGAGTTTATCCTCACAAATTGGTGTTCTAAATATTCTGAAGGCATGACATTAATATTAAAGTTTGTGGGGGGGAAAAAAGCAAGGCTCTGCATCTGATTCCAGCTAGTTTAATCTTTGTAATGAAATACATTCCTCAGAGCAGTGGGGCCAACCTTCATGGCAAGCATGCTGCAGTTAAGCCCCACACCCGTCCTACACATCACTCCAATCCTCTCTCCCCTGCCTGATCTGCTGCTGTTCCCTGCATTATCTGCCACCACTTTGCCTGCCCCCTCCCCATTGTATATGCCACTAGTTGCCACCCTGGTTTAGACCTCTTCGTGAACTAAAAAAAAACTGGTTTGAAATTGGGTGTTTTCTGCATTGCAGCATAGCATTCCAAATAGATGGAGCTGCCTTTATGATGTGTGATAGTTTTCAGGTGACATTTTAGTCATACTTTCATCAAAATGATGTGATTGGTAGGCACAGAACTGTGGAGAATCTCTTCCAACTAATTTTAGGGCTTCTGACAAGTACTAGTGACAGATACACAGGGGATTGTTGTTTTGTTGTTGGGTTTTTTTTAAGGGTTCAAGAGAATTGTCATCTTATTTCCCTGGACCTCCCAGACATGGGTAATCTTGCCTGACTGGAAACTCAGCAGTTAAAAAGTACAGTTAGTCTTAGGAACTATGATTCTCCTGGGAGTCTGCATTTTCTCTACAGCAGCAAAGGAAAGTCTTGAGTTTTGTTTGCGGCTCTGACATACTTGCTGTGGGGTGTTTGGCAAATTACCAGGCTTCTCCTATAATTGAGATGGAAACTAAAACAGAGAATGATCCTTCAAAATTTCAAGTTCTCTGGCCTGATGTGCTTTGTTGGATCAGAGTGGTGGGTTTGGAGGCCTGTAATGCTGAGCTATTTAGGTAAGCATAGGAGAATGATAGCTATATCTTGGGCATTTGGCAGATGCATCATAAAATTTTCATGAGCTATGTAAGGGAAAAGTAGTCTAAAAATACTTCCTAGCCATTGTTGTACATCTCGCCCACAGAATAGATGTCAGGCCCTTGGATGTACTTTTGTGGCCTTTGCAGCACATTCAGACTGCAGAAGCCAAAGCTTTTTTTAAAAAGGCAAGCCTACATGGTTCTAGAAATAACCTTCCAGCTGGGCTCCCTATCTGTCAGTGCACTGTCAATTTTCTTGCTCTCATAGTTTTAGCAGATGGAATGGAGTTAGAAATTGTTGTAAGTGGGGAGGCAGAAAGAAGAAAGGGGTTTACAGGTGAGCCTGTCTTTCCACTGACTGCAATAACTGAACAAACTTTAATGCCAAAACAAAGGCCATATTCCATCTTTTTGCAATACTGAGCATGCTGGAACTCTGAAGCTCTACTGTAGTAGAAGTAAGCTGGTTGCAAGCTTTTTGTGGAGAGTATGGTATGAGAAGTCTCATATTCTAAATTCTATTCCCTGGCCATCTAATAACAAAACAGGATTTCAGCTCTATTACTGCCCTATCCTATACAGGGTTAGTATGGGCCAGTAATGGCCCAGGACAGTGATTCTTAACCAGGTTGCTGTGGGATCTTTGTAGGGTGGGGTGCACTGTTAGGTGTAAAAATATAAATGATTTGGAGAGAAACCCAGAGATTTCAAATAAGAATTCGTAACGTCAAAATCATAGCGACTTGCGGCTTTTTCTGAATTCTATGCAACAGAAGAATTGTTTTGTTAGCTTTCACTTTTCTTTAAAAAAAAATATGAGCTGGTATTTTCTGGGAGCTGCCTTTAGTCTAAAAAGGTTAAGAAGTGCTGATTCAAAAAAATCTTGGGAGAAATGTTAAAACAAGCTTTCGGGTACAAAAGTGTATGCCAACATGGGGGGCATACAGCGGTACGCTTAAACCATTAAATTGCTGCATATATATGCTCCAGAATGAGCCTTAACACACACAGGCAATGGTGTAATCATGCTGGTAATTTTTCCAGTGGGTACACAACTCCTTAGTCCTTGGCCAAAAATTGAGGTTTCTTACAAGAAGTAGCGCCTCTTACAAGTCCTTGCTACACAATTTGAGTATTTTTTTAAAGCTTTAATGAGCTTAGCATTTGGGTAGAGCACCATCGGCCCACCACTTCACAGATTCACACAAACGTTCACTTAAGTTTAGGGCTGGAAGCGACCATGTGAGGTCATCGGGTCCAGCCCCCTCTGCTCTGGGCAGGAAGACTGCTGGAGTCAAATAACCACAGTAAGATGTGTGTCAGTCTCCTTTTGAAGACCTCCAGGGAAGATTGCTACAGAAGCTTCGGTAGTCTTCTAGCTGGGGATGACATGCTGTTTAAGACGAGTGTCAAAATACTGCCACCACCCACCTCTGCAAAGAATCATGCAAAGCAGCCATCTAAGTACCAGTATCCTGACCAAATCCCCCACCCTACCAACTCTTCCAAAAATAATGTGCTTCTTCCTCTTCCCATTATGGGGATGTTGCTTTAGGAGTTTGCAGGAAGAGTGTCACCTATGTACCTATTATTTTTAAGGATAACAACATGGCTGTCAATAATCCACCCTGATGACAAATACAAGCATAGCATCATTATCTATACAGATCTAATAGATTCAATTTCTGTTGCATAAAAAGGAAAAACATAAGATTTTCCTTCCTGTCCTGGAGAAAGGTAGATAATGTATACTTCCAGTTGAATGGATGGAGGCAAAGCTGCAATGGCAGTAATAGCTTTCTCCTTGCAAACATCAAGTGTATTTAGACTAGAAAGTAGCCTTTTTGCCAAATTACAGTGTAATCTGATTGTTCATAAGTATCTCCTACAGCTTCAAAGGTATTGGTATTTTTTGCTTGGTAGAGGCAGTAAGATGTCTTGTACCCTACAGTCCTGTTTAGTTTCTGTTCATTTAAGTAAAATGCAAACATTGTGCAGCAGGTGGAACTGATGAGCAGTCTTTATTCCTAACTGCAACCTGTCAACATTTCAGGGCCTTCCATCCAGTTTTCTGTATTGACTTGTGCGTTCCCCAACCCTGCCCCACTATACTCTATTTTTGATAGGTCTGAAAAACATCAAGTGTCTTAATTGACATGATCTCTTGTGCTTATATACATTTTTCCCCTTAGCCCCATTCCTCTTAAATCTGCCTGTCAACATTATAGTATATAGTTGATGTGTTCCTTTGCATTGTAGCTGTGCATTGAGGATTTTTTCAAAAACTACCTGAGGAAAGGTCATTTGCAGTTTTGGTTAGCTCTGGAAGATGCTGGACATCAATAAAAGCATACTGAAGTGGCTCTGCCCCCTGCTATCCACGTTGATGTTAAAATTATGTAAAAGTGGCAAAGGCAGAAATGTCATTGTTACCATTTAAATATTTGACCACAGTTAAAAATCCAGCTCAGGTGTATGCAATGCTCTAATTCTTTCAGAATTCAAAATACTGCCTGGATACTCTCCAGTTTCAATTAACTACTGACTCCATTTGCAAATGTATTAACAGGCTCTCTCAGTAATTTCATTTAACATTTTTTCTTCAACATGAAAATGCTTTAGTAGTGGGGAAAAATTGCAGTAACACAATAGCACCTGCACTTTTATCTGCCCAATGGTCACATTGCCATGTAATTTCTCAACCAATTGTAAAGCGATTATTGCTTTTATATCAAAATGCTTCATTTGTATGATAATGGCGTTCATCTTCTATTCACTTGATGCACAATTCTCATACAATCTGGGGGACAGGTGGACGTTATGCCAATTAGCAGATGGCAAAATGGAAGCAGCAAGGATAAGTGACACTTAAAATGAGAGAAAACATCAGAGACAGAAAGAACTCAAGGAGCCCTGGCTCCCAACCCACTCTGAACTCACTGGAGAGCTCCATTTCCTGCAGCAAAGCATGAAAGAAATTGACCGCTATCACCTTTATCTTCAATGAGGAGGCAGAGCTGGAAAACTAGGAGTCCCACCAGGGCTTGTCTAAGTCTATTTTCATCATTTTTTTTAAGGGCTGTGGTAAGTTATGTTTGGTGTTGCTGAAATATGCCATGAATGGGGTAACAAGGAAACAAAAGCGTGCTCAAAATCACTGCCATTGAACCAATGTGAATATTTAGAAGGATCTATAAAAGCTAAAAAACAGATTCTCCCCCGCCTGGACAGTACATCTATCAAATACAGAGCTGCTTTTGTGTTGTTATTCTGCAGCTTCCCATTCTCAACATGGAAACAATTCGACAGTCCTGACTAGCTGAGTCACTGCTTTTCACCAAGAATATCGCCCACAGACAAAACTAGAGAAATCTAAAGCCAAAGCCACCCAATCAAAAGTGCTGAAGATATTCAGGTCCAAAAATAGTTACGCATTCAAACATAGCAGCACTTCATTAGCATCAGATATGCGCTTTGCTTCAACTGCCTAATAAAGTGATATGTAATTAGAGTAAAGCATTCTTTGGAGAGGAAAGATAGATGTTGGCGCTCTCTGGGAATTGGAAATGAACTATAGAACTTTTGACCTTTGTCCATTTTTGTAGTATACAACATTGCAGTTCTGTTTAATGGCCTGGCTGAAATCAATTGATGAATTCAGTCCCAATCCTGGAGGGCTACATCATACCTGCCATCAGTGTTCACAGCCGCAGAAGAGAGGCGGATTGCACCTATGCTTCTGTGACTAGAAGCCTTGATCAAAACTCAGCCACGTTTTCAAGAAAAAGTCTGAAGATGGCACTGCTTATGCTGTCCAAGTATGATGGTTGACACTTCAGACACCAGAGTCCCAAATGCATCAAATTTTGTCACCAGGATTACAATTCCTTTGTCTCCCACAAAGCCAAAGAAAGACCATGTAAAATCAGTTTAAACATAAAATACAGTGTTTTTCTTTGTTCAGAGTTAACCCTGTCTTTGTTCCAGGAATGATGCTCTCAATAGAGAGGCCTGGATCTTTCTCTACCTGAACAGACAAATGTATTCAGTTCCCCCTCACAAGCAGAGAGGTTCAAGAGACTTCCTTTCTGTTTTATGTTTCATTTTGTTTGTTCTTTGTCCCACAATGTTCTGACTGGTATGGGAAAGTTAGGCAAGATTGGCTGTTCAGCCTCCCCATTAGATATATAGATTTTTTTAAACAATTACAGAAATCAATGATGGAAAAAGACTGACTAGCTCATCCAATCTACTCCCAGCCAACACAGGACAGTTTCTTCCATGCTGTTCTCAATTGCCCAATCCCTTCTGCTTTTAAATTACTTATGGAACAGGTTCCACACCCAAATCAATGTTGCTACCTGGCAAATTTCCTAATTTTACATTTCCTATTTCTTCTTTCTTCCTAGCGCAATTTTGGTGTATTTTGTCTCTTTAAGCAAGATGAATTCATGCTCCCTCATGTAAATACTTTTTAAGTAGTATTTAATCATAACAGAAACAATCTGCCAGACCAAGGCCACATATTCCACACAAGTGATTTCCTCTCCATTTGAGTTTGATAAACGGAGTTGTCATCTCCTGTCCCAGCATCACCACAAAGTCTGTGTTAGGGACTTATCCATCAGAAGTAAGAAATCATAAAATGGCTCTGTTCTGTTTTGAGTCCCGAAGTAGGACTTGTCGGTAAGGCTGTGAAACTCAATGTCTTTTGAGATTTAATCAGACATTTCAGTTTAAGTCCACTTCAGAAGAACTAGGGCTCTCCATCTGTAATCCAAGAGAGAGAGGCTTTATCATTTCAAATGATGTGGGACAGCCATGAGAGCATCACTGCACAACTTCGTGTCACCATAGATCTGAAGTAGCAGCTTACATGAAAGCCATAGTTATTCAGGCTTAGTATATTAATAGTTACTGGCTCCTGCTTGGTTTGCTTCCTGAGTGCCGCTGCTGAAGATCCCACTGACCTGCATGGTCACTAATGAAGGACACTAGAGAAAGATAGCTGCTTATCAGCTAATTGGATTTCTCTATGGTCTCCTATACGATACCTGCCCAAGCATCCCACAGACCAATTTGTTTATGCTGCTAATTAGACATAGTTTTTCCTCTGAGGATCTTATCCATAATAGTTCTCACAAGTTGTTCCCCCCCTCATTGTTCAGGAAATCCCTAATTGGGCAAAGTGGCCAAGCCCATTACCTGTAACAAACATTTGTTCAAAGTGAATCACCAAACAGGTTTGGTCCATGATGGCAGCATGTGGAATTTAACACAACAAGTTTGCCATAAAGCAGGAATGATAATTTCTTACCTGTTGAGTTTTTTTTTCAAGACTATTCCCACCCACTGGCTGAAGGAAACTGCACAGATAATTCTGGCCATTCTACTCCCCGGATAGTCACCTGACCTCAGTTGTCTTTCCTGCCTAGTGCAGGGGGGCTGGACCTGATGATCTTGCAAGGTCCCATCTAGCCCCTTATGATCTGTAATTTAATCAATTGACTGCCAGCAGGGACTCTTTTTGATTGCTCCCAGCAGTTGGTTGTATCCAGTACCTCAATTTCCCTACTTCTCAACTGAAATTATTTCACATCATCTGCACATGATAGATAACACACAGCCAGCAGCTTTAGGCATTGGCCATGGTTCAGGCTACTCTTCCATTAAATATAATTATCAGTAATCATAATAATTACTGATAAGTCACATAGGAGCTTCCTAACCCAGCACCCAAACTCTTGATCCCACACCCAAGGAGACATACCTAGAGATGTAGAACAAGAGGCAGAAGAAAATACCCAACACCAAAAAAATGTACATTCCAGCAGCCGAGTCCTTATCACCAGGGGCTGATGAACCATGGCAAAGTTGGCAATGTCTCAACAGCCTGTGTACCATACTTGGATGTTCCAAGGAACTAAGGAAGAAGTGGGGCTACACCATTGGTTCAACCACCTGTGACTGGCACAGACCCTCAGACAATGCAATACCTGCTATAATGCCCACTGCTTGAAGGCACACGCACAATGAAAGATCTTGCAAAGTACACTAAATGAGCACAAGCACACCTAATAAAATGGACAAATGTGGTGTAGAGACATGAGAAGAAGTAGTAATAATAAAAGAAAAGTAAGTATTTCTCAAGGTCTCAGCCATTATAACAAAATACAGATGCTCAACAAAACTAGTACTTAGTCCTCAGTAGCCATTAAACTGACCTTACAGACAATGACAGAGTGAAAAATACCATCAGGTTCTCAGGTCAGGTCATAGCTTCACAGAAGGGGTTAAGAGTGCCTGCATGGGAGACCAGCATGGACAAATTCTTTCAGTAAGGCCAAGCTCCAAGACATGGTCATAATCTTTGCCTGAGCCCAAGGTTGAGCTGACTTCCATTTACTTAGGTTAACTTATTTTACTTTCTAATTATAAGTGTTATCTCTAGAGGAGGAGATTTTGCTGAATGCAACTATATGTTTCTTTTTTTTACTTCTGCTGAGCCATTCCATTCATTTAAGTGACGAAAGGAAAATGGATAGATAACTAAGAATACAATATTACATGAAGGCTTTACTCTCTGTGGAATCAGAACTGCTACAGCCACCACCATCCTGAAACACAATTATTGCCAGCAAGATTTCCTTCCTAATAAGTTAGATAGGAATTTATCCCTGTGATTACAAGCTATACAGCAGGATTTGGCTAATACAGTTCTCTCCCAAAGAGCTCCTGATATGGTGGTCATCATCCTAAATATGAAACCTACCAAATGCAAGTTCTTTTCTTTCTACATAGTCACCTCAGGCATTGTTTCAATGGTGGGAGCATTTCTTGGACAGTCATAACTGTCCTTAGCCTGACAATAGTTTTATGGCACCTCTTAAGACCTATATTTTCAAAGGTATTTAGTCTCCTAAAATAGTAATCTCACCATACCTTAGTCAATGTACAGACAGGCATTTTTTTTAAATAAAGCACTTCAGTCAGATAACTATGATTATATTAAAAATGTTGGGATTAATATCTTCCATATTTTCCAGGATTTATTATACTTGACCAAATTCTTCCTTCAGTTTTTCCTGTGTAAAGCCCAATGAGTCCTAAGAGGGAAAAGGAGAGGGGTTTAAAAAGTGACTTGAAGTTAAGGTCTGAATTCTCTCCCCAACTCTGCTATAGATTGTCAGTGTAATCTTGAGCACTTAATGCAGTCTACCCATCTGTAAAAGAGGGACAATGTTTTTCTAATTCACAAAGGTCTTGTGAAGTTAAACTTGTTCAGATTCAACAGAGATAAGGATCATAAAAATATGTAAAAGTAAATAATAAAAAGGTATTTGCATGGGTGTCATAGAAGACTGAAGCTGACCTATTCTTTCAGAAGTTCTTCACGCGTTTGGAATAGCATTCATTTAAATATCAGCATTTACTACTAGGAAAGAAAGGGTAATTGAAGTGTATCAAAAAGGGTTTTAAAAAATGGTGCTAAGGTGGTATGAGAATGTAAAGCTTTTATAATCCTCTTTAAATTCACAGCTCACAGCCAGCATGCTTCCAGAATGCTGCCCACATTTAAATTTGAGAAGAACAGTCAGAGGAACTAAGGGTCTCAGATGTAGCTTCAGGCATCAGCAACTTTTCACACTAAGCTACATCTGGCTTCAGTATGATTCATTAACTGTTTATCAATAATTATAACTTGCAATATTTAATATTAAGACCTAATATCTTACAAATTCTAAATAAATAAGCTTCACCCACAATCAGCTTGAGGTAAAAAACCATGTTGTTATAATCACTGGAAAACAAAAGCATAAGGGGTAAGTGACTTACCAAATCCACTGGAACAGGACAATGGCAGTACAGAAAACAGACCCACATTGTTTTAAATCAGACTTCAAACCCCTGATCATTCAGTTTTATGCAGGAAGAAAACATAAGACTAAAACAAAAGAGAAATTACATCTGTAGGTATAATTCTGTCAGTCCTAACGGATCATTAAATTTTTCATTTACTTGACAGATGCAATAAGGAAGTCATTGTTTTAAAAATTAAGGCTTTCAGATATTACAGAGGTTTAAATGGCATCCCATTGTTCAAGATACTCATTCTTGCACAAAGGATAAAAAAAAAGAATGTACAAAAATAGTCATATGAAGCAGGTTTACGTTCTTTGTACTGATAAGGGGGGAGAGTTGGTTTTCCTGATGATGTACTAGATCCTGAATATTGGCTAACTGCTCAGATATAAAAGGGGTACAATACAAAAAAACTCACAAGCAATTTGTCTGGGATGTAGCTGGTTCAATATATGACAGATAGCTTGACCTGTAAAGCAAGAACAAAGTGTAAGTGTAGCTGTCTTTGGGGGAATTATAAGAATAGTTAGTAAAGGCTCTTGTCGTTCCTAACATTGTGTCATTTTGTGCTTCAACTTATCATGCTATTTGATTGGCAGCGACTGTAAGTCTGTCTGAAATGGAAAATCAAACATAGGAAACATCTCTTATATGCACTTGTCATGCATAACCAAAGCTATGTGGAGTGACTACAATCTGGAAGTATGCAGGAATAAACACAATACATGCATTATGTTCATAGCTGTGTATGCAAAATACTGGACTAACATAATCTAGCTTTGTATACAAACAGACTAGTGATGGAGGTGATGCTGGTACAGTGTTTAAAATCCTTGACATCTGGCTTTGGATAATTGACAGAGATAGCTTTGCCGTCACTTGATAGGTTGATTCATCATTGCTTTGTTATTTTTGTTCAAATGCGATTAACTGTTCTTCATGGCTTTTTCCACAGGCCAGTTACAAAATTTCTCTTCTTAAAAGGGATGCCAATATGTAGCTAAGCCTAACATTTCACAAAACCTGATTTTGTAAATATAAAGAATATGTTTTCAATTAGCATTTAACTGGAGAGGAATGCAGTGTTTAAAGCACTGCTAGCACATGGCTTAACCTTCATGGAACAGCATGGAAAGATGATTTTCAGCCACTGTGGACCAGGTAGGATGCCATTCTGTCACAGACCTGAGATATAATGACTTATTTGACTATCCTGGTAAACTACCATCTGGCTATAAAGAATACAGGGAAAACAGGTGAGTCGCAGCAAACATAAAATCTACAGGAAGATAGTAGTTCACCTCCTCTCTCATAAACCACTTGTGATTAGTACAGTTCCTTCATCAGCAAAGTCCCAAGGCACCGCTGTCCCTCCTTCGTGTACTTAACTGCTCCCTATTTAACACCCCATGAAGCTCCTCACTTTTATTACCCTGTCTTCAGATCACTGCACAGTATCTTTCAGTCCTCTCTTGTATCTATTTTATGGCACTGAGGTTATATGAAAGGGAGGAAGGAAGACAGAGGAGTGATCAAGAAGAGCAGTACAGGACAGGAAGAAGACAGAGAAAAGGCAGACCCAGAAGGGAGAACAACTTCAGAAATGATAGGTGAGCCCAACCCCATATCAACCCCACCCAGGGAACAATTACGTTCCCTGGAAGAAGAGAATGCATTCTGCACTGCACTTTGCTTCCTCGGCTCTCACCGGAGTGCTTTTCAGCTTCAGTCTAAGATTCAAACATGCATCAAATGTAAAGCACAGACATAAGAGTATCAGGTAGGTATTACACCGGTATTACACCAGCATGGTTTCATTTTATGGGGAGGAAAGATGGCACTCCAATTCTAAATAGCCCCTGGAGAATCTGTTAATTAAAACTTCAAGAGAACTGGGAAGAGTTTTGTGAATTTCAAGTACAGAAGGAATGAAAGAAAAGATTATAAAATATACCCAGAACTGCTCATCTGAAGTCCTATTTTAACTTTTCCCTTTTGTGTCTTCTTGTTGCAAAATCTCCAATCACTGACCAATCTTTTGCGTCAGCTTGGTGAATTCTGCTTTCCTGCTCACTCAGGGCAAGTGAGTGGATAAGTACAATATAGTTGGCTGTTTTTCCCCACCTATTATGATCACTTTGATAAGCAGTAGGCCAATAGATTTAATGTCTGGGCTTGTTATTTGCTTTGTTTTTTAATCTAAAACTAATGTAATCAAGTTGTAGCCCTATGCATGAAACCTACTTCACCTCTCTTGGTAAAATCTTTTTCTAATTTATTTTGGGAGAAAAGTTACAAAATACATGACCTTCCACATCCTTCTAGTTTCCCTTTTTTCCCTTCAACTTCCTTCTCCTCCAGCACCCTACTATAGATGTAGAAGTTTCTTGTCTCCTCTCCTTCTCTAACAACCTCCATTTGAACCAGGGACACTAACCTGACCCGTCTCCTGACTGCCCTCATGACCAGTCTGAATCCCTCTCCACTCACTATTCTCCTTAATTTCTCATTCCTCTCTCCAAAAACAAGTGTGTTTTTAGTTTCTTCCACCTTACAATACCCACCCTGGGCACTGCTTGCCTCATCTCCCTTTGATCTCTAAGCTTATTGAGCATAGTTTGCAATATTGTTTGTTTCCTTTCCTTCGTTTCCACACTAGCTCATTTCCAATCTGACTTTCATCCCCTGCTTGCAATGAAAACACTCTCTAAAAATCACCTATGCAACCAAAACTCAGACCCAGAACTCCATATCCCTTGACCTGTCAGCTGCCACCAGAACAATAACCTATGTTCTTGAAATGTTGCTTGTTCTGCAATGCTGTCCTCCCAGTCCTCTCCCCAGCTCCCAAATCCCTCCTCCAGCATGTCCTTCCTATGAGCTTCCACAGGGCTCAGTCCCTATTCCTCTGCTCTTTTCCCTGTGCACCCTCCCTCTGAGTAGCTTCAGCTACAAAATAAATTCAGCTATTGTCTCTATGCTGACAACTCGGAGATCTACCTTTTTGCCTCCAGATCTGTCCCCACTTTTGTCCAGAGTCAAGCTTCCTGTCATGGATACCTTGCTGGTAATGAAGCTTAGCATGACTAAACCAGAGCTTTTACTCTTTTCCCATCAAGAAGGCTTCTCTCAATCACTGTTAAGAACAGTCCCATTCTTTCTGTCACTGAGGTGTATAATATGGATGTCATTATATCATACCATAGTGATCTGCTATCTGGGATGGTAATACAAATCAGAATGTTCCACTTACATGCCTACTGAAAGAGCATATAATTCACTTTACTGCATAATACAATGTAAGTCCCAGTTTTTGCTTATTGTTTACATTATAAAAAACATCAGTTGTCTGCATATCCATTAAGTGGATAAACCACCTACATGAATTGCATCTTTCAGCCCTACTGTCTAACTTGTACTGCAATTAAGCTTTCTTTACCTGCATACTAATTAGCACCAACAACAGACAGGGGGAGAGCAATTGCTAAAGAGCTAGTATTAAAAGTCTTGAAATTAAGTAAAGCTAGTCAGTTTGAGGTTTGTTATTAGAAGCCTTGAAAAGGAGGCCAAATAGGATCTAATCAGTTTTGTAGATGCTTTTCAATACCTTGAACAGCAGCCATGAAGCTGACTATAGGAAGTCTTGGAAGTGATGGGAGCTAGCCAGAGTCTGGGCTGCTAACATCACAACACTGACAGAGCTGAAGGAGTATTTTTTACATTAAGTTCAGCTATGTGCATACTCACATAATAAGCACAGGACCGCCTGAGGCTCTGCACGAACATGGACTAAACTGTAGTAACAAGTAGGATGGCCAAGTTCTTAATTTGTCAGTAGTAGTAATAAAAGCTCTCCACCTACCTACTCATTCTCAGGTCCCATTTTTCTGCACCTAGTTCATTTTAATGTACGTTTCTTAATGTCAAATCTTTCAGAACTTTAACTTATAGTAGTTTCCCTGTAAAGCATGAAAACATTACCCTATGGTGAACTGCACAAATATTTTCCTACATATTTTGATTTTCCTGTACTCTGCTGGCTCCAGAAAGTCTTTCCAACATGTAATTTATTCTACTCTTAGGTTGTGTCCTGTAATGAAACAAGGCTCTCATCACCATATGTTTTGGAGATTTATAAAGCAATCTGGTCACAAGCAATGAAACAGCCAAGATGCATCCCTATTTCATGATTAGTTCTACCATGTAACAGAGGAAAACTAACAGCTTCACTTGTGAATAGCAGGCTCTGCATTAAAGTACCATGAAATCTAGTTAGGGTGGTCAGAATTAGTGTTATAGCAAGAAAATGCTGAGGCCTAAGGGAACAACCTAAACACCAGACAAATAGATACAATGAGGTTTTTATGTAAGAGAAGAACCCTTGGGATTAATGTGTAAGTTTCTTGATTTTATGTTGGAAGTACCTCAGAAATAAAGCCTTGTTCTGAAAAAGAAGGGCTGTGAACAAGACTGTGTGTGCTTCCTGGTCTTTTCATTTCATTCTGATAACTACCCAATTCAGTTAAATTCAATAAGACTTATTGGCATGACAAACTGTACAAGTGTTAATAAAACACTGTCCTTTCCGGTATCTATCAGAAACAGTCAAAATCTGCTCAAGATTCTGGGCTTTACACACACACACACACACACACACACTTCCGGGCTTTACACACACACACACACACACACACACACTCCACCTAAGTGTCAACTCGTAGTCCCACTGAGGTTTCTCCCAGGAGTTTTACTTACAGGTTTTAGGGTTCCCTAATAGTACTAAATAATATTATTTTTAAAGATAAGCAAAAGGAACAGAGGACAATAGTCAACGCCAGCCCCCTGATCCTATTCACAGTACTGTTTCTTCACAGGCCACCCCGCTACTGAAAAGCAGGGAGCTAGTTTTTAGAACTCCCTACATTAATTCTGAGCTATACCAGGTCCTCAAAATCTTCTAAACCATTTTATTAGACCTTCCTAGCTGCAAGGGTCAAACATCCAAACATTCATCTCCACCATGTAAGTGTATCCCAGCGTGCTTTTCTCTGGGGGCAGAAAGGTTCAATCATAGAAGGGCCTGAGAAAAGGCAACACAGTATGTACTCAGCAGTGGTTTGTGGGTTTGGACTAAGGGACTTGAGAAGATAATGGATGGACTTTTCTTTTTAAATGAAGGCAGAGCCTTTTTGTGAAGTTCTCCGGCTAGGACCATGACAAAAGCCTTCTCTACACTAAGTTTCTCTGAGAATGGTAGACTGGTGTGATTTTGCACTGCAAGATGTATTTTACCTTCCATTATAAATGATAATTATATACTTATATATATAATATAGAATTCTCATTATAAATTATATTATATATTAAATATATAAAATACAAATATAAAATAGGATGTGTAATAAACTAAAAGTAATATTAAACACATTAAACATAAGATAAATCATCAAAATAGAAATTGAAATAAAATGTTTCAGTTGACTTAAGATTTTTTTAATGTTGTTACAGAGGGTATTTAAAACATTCTGCTTTTCATTCTAAACAGGTGAAACTTTTTTAATGTCTCACAGAGCGCAGGCTCCAGTTCCCAACCAACTTGAAGGGAACAGCTGTGTAGAAGGAACTGTGGGGTGAAAGGAAGTCTGCTGGGATCAGAGAAGACAATCTGATTCTTCATGGGACTCCAGCGTTTAACACCACGAAGCTCTCCTTTATCACAGAGCAAATTAAACCTAACACACAGAGTGAAGAAAGCAAATGAAATATAACACTAGTTGTTGTAACTGGTTCCTGGCAATGTAGACAGCTTTCTTTCCTCCTGAGACTTCCTGCATGTTTAACAGCTCTTTGGAGGGAGCCTTAAATGAGGCTGTACACACCTAGTGAGTCAGAACTAAACCTTGGGAGATGAGCCACCCTTCACCTGTAGCAATATTAGCCAGTGAGATAACATCCTGTTTGTCCATTCTTAGGCAGGGCCTCTACAGCTGGTCAGGGTAGCATCATCAAATTGCTCAATATATTTAATTGTCTGCATGATGCGATAGCAGTAACTTTGACATTGCAACTGCCCATGAAATAAAAGGGAGCATGAGAGCTGTCTTTATCCTGTGCCTTTTCAAATTATATCATGTAGAGCGATGCGCCTGTATTTGACAGGTGTTCAGATTTAAAAAATACGGGGGAATTTTAACATGTTTAATAGATCTATTCTACTTTCTTCAGCATCAAAGATTAAATAACATGACCTAGGGCTGGTCTACTCATTAAACTTATACTGGTTTAATTCAAATCTAAGACAGGATATTAGCTGTAAGACATAGCAATGACAAATCCTCTAGATGTCTTCCACTTCGACCAAAGAAATGTGCGAAGAAAAAGGTAAAGATCCCAAAAGAAATGAGATTCTTCTACCATGCATGTGTTTCCTGACAACAGTTAATAGTTCTCAAACACAGAGGCTTTCAGGATGCTGCCAATTAACACTTCCACCAATCTACAAGGAAATTTGGAGAAATACAAACATCGGAAACTGAATTATTTCTTGAGACGCCAACAGAACATCAGCATATGGTAGTGTTTTCTTTCCAATAACTGTATATAATACTTAATGCAAAATGAGCACCAAATATGCACCCAGAGATATTTCAAGTGGAAGATTCATTTTGGATTCACGTCCAAATATTAGTCCTGCCTATTCACAGACCTTTTTTAGTATCATACCAGCATTGCGAAGCAGTGCTTTGCTAATCCACAAGAGGAGGAAAATGGTGCAGATTCTGCAACATGGAAAGCTCTAACCAAACAACATTTTTGTAACTGACTCTTGGAAACTGCAATTTTAAACCCTCTCAGGACTCAGCTAAACCATGGAATTTTACAGCATAGATGCAGAAAACTGGTTATTTCATCACTTCAAGGGGAACTAAAATAAATTATCCAGTGGTGAGTGATTATTAGGAGTTGACTGGGGAGGAGCAGGAAAGAGGGCTGCTGGTAGGCAAGTGGGCAGTCAAAACAATGGCAAATTGAACCATAATGTTGAATTATCTTGTAGGCAAATTAACCAGACTTTACTGTATAACAATTCAGTGTAAAAAGAAGCCATAACATGCCTTGTAAATTGGCCCTGTAATAATTTGTCAGAAGCACATGCTCCCCCTTTTGCTATAATTATGTCTTCATAATAACAAGCACAATGCTGTCTCAGGATTTTTTTCTGATTCAGTTTTACAGAAGGCTGAATTTTAAACCAGGACAGAATACCAGTATTTAAAATCTACCTATTTTGGGATATTAATAATAAGTCCTCAGGGAGATCATGGATTTTGACGTTCACAGCACATTTGAACGGATCTCTTCATCCCCTAAGAATCCCTCCTCACCAATAGGTAGCATTTAACCATCTCCTTCCTTTAAAAGGTCCCTTTTGTTAATTTTTTTAATGCAAAAATTGCAGTTGATAATATACAGGCAACATTAAATAAATGCTTCCTCACATTTCATCTGAGACATTTATAAAACACTACCATGCATATCACACACTCATTACAGCATTAAAATATACTAGTTTCCAGTTCATCTCCCACTTAAATCTGTTTCAGATTCACCTTTCATTTAAGAAATGTTTGCCAGGAAGGTGATTCATTAGTAATGTTTCCCACATTAAAACTGTTTTTGCTTCTTTTAAATTAAATCTCTTACTATTTGTTCTTGTTATCAGGCCACAGCCTTATCCAGAGATGGTCATTACTAAATCAAAATGAGAAATATGTTAATGTCTTTCTACTGCAATTACTGAATGTGTCACAAGTCTGAAACTATATTCTTCCTCTATTGATTTTGTCCTGTTTTCTATGTCAGATACTGATTTGCCTACTCCAATTCCTTCTGTGTTTCGAATGGAGAGAAAATTGACAAAGCTGTATTTGTTTAACAACAGTTCCTTCAACGTATGTGGCACCTTGCCAAGAAAACAATATTTTCTCCTGGTGCAGAAATATTAGTGATAGCAGTATGGCTCTGTGAAAAAAATATTTAGTAGGTATCTATTGCTGAAGAATCAGGTTAGAGGACTAAATACTACAAATGATCACACAACATAGCAACACATGCTTTTGTTTTAAGCACAATGGAACATTTGTTTTTTAAGTGAATAAAAACACATACAACACATTTAGAATCCAAAGCATTTTTAATCATCATATCATAACAATTTGAAGGCAACTGAAACTGGAGGCCTAGACAAAGTTAATTTAAATGGTGTTAGAAAGCATAGGCACCAGACAATTACTGTACAGGAGCAGGGAGGTGCCATGTCCAGCTTACCAAAGTGCTACTCCCAACGGACCATGAAGGTCCATGCTGCATCCTGGCTTCAGTGATGTTTAGCACCTATACACTAAACATCCATCGACAGGAAGAGGGACTCTGCTACTGGGTAAAGTTCATTCAAGAATTTAGCCAGCAGGGGCAGAGTCACCTACAACTGAAAACAGATGAAGAGACAGTATTTTCTGCAGTGCATACACAGGGAAAAAAGATGAAGCAGGCAGATAGCTGACCAATCAGAACCGAAACAAATGAAGCAATGAACTCTTTCTGGCTTTTCCTGTAAGCCTATTAAATGGATTATGGAGAAATCTACTAGTAATTTCAACTCGTTATGTCTCTAACTTGGTGATTTATGGCAAAAAGATGTTTGTGCCATTTCAAGTCACTCACCCACTCTCTTATCATCATTTGATACCAGGGCCAGACACAGGCATAGGCAAACTGGGAGGCCACCCAGTGCCCAGACAGAAAGGGGGCCAGAAAATGGCAATTTTAATTATTATTATTATTATCATTATTTCTGGCAAAGGGGAGCCTGATATTAGAAGTTCACCTGGGGCCACCAGGAGTCTAGGTATGGTGCTGTTTGATCCAATTACTTTCTAATTAATGCACCATTCTTGAAACTGTTGTATGAAAGAGACTGAGACTGACATCTGCTAGTTACCTGAAAAACAGGAACAATATTTGCCTTTCCAGGTAGACTGCTTCATATGAGCAAAGCCTCATTGCAGGACTAGGTCCTTCATGGTTAAATGTCACCGTGCAAACACTTCCACATACTGTATTACAGCTTTTGGTCCTGAGGCACTCTTCGTTGCATAATAGTGTTCATGAAAATAATTACTCATCCCACACCATGTAGAACTGAGAGGCAGCTAGCCTATCAGAACATGAGAAGATAATCTTAAATTTACTAATAATTGTGTTATTCACCCTAGGCAAAGTTAGATTAGTACATGATAAATTACTGACACTGCAATATGTTAACTAAGTAACAATTAACTATAGAGTTCTTTGCATAACTCTTAAACTGAAACCAAAACCCTTCCACAAAGAACAAGAACCATTAACAAATGAATATATAATACTGCAGGGCAACAACCTCTAACATTCATGTTCCAAATCTTCAGTCAAATTTAGCTAAAATGGATTTCTAATATTTCTGTTCTGTTTCCCCTTTCCAGTTAAATGGCCGTTCATTATTCATGGGGCAGGTCATGTTACTCACCTCTTGCAAGGATGTATGCATCAGGCTCTCTGGAGACTGGTCCAATTTACAGATGGAAATCTGGGCGCTGAACAGCTGCTTAGCTGGATATGTGGAGCTGCACAGTCTGTGGACTGGCTGTGCTGGGAGAACTGGTCTGCTGGTTCCCACTCAATTTGAAGATAATGCACAGGCTTTGCCTGATCCAGGATGCTGCTGCCCACCTTTCCAGGCTGCCATCGGTTCCTATTCACTTCCCCCACCTTCACCATGGCCAGAGCTCTTACAGTACCCTTGTCTCCCTGTAGCATAGGATGCAGTTTTCTGTTGTATAATAGGATGCTTCTTAGCTAGGGAAGATAAGAGGTGCTGATGGTCTTGAAGATGCTTTTCGAGAAGGTTGGCCCCAAAAGTATGGGACTGGATAGGCAGCTTCCAATAACAGGTTAAGGCCTTAGACTTAATTTAAAAGCCTGAGTTCCATAAAAGGCTGAATGTCCAACGTATGAACTTGTGACAGCTGTGGTCCACTGGGACTGTGAAGACCATAAAGCTCAGGATGAAGCACATGACAGCTGGAAACAGGGCATTCTCAAAATGAGGGTGTCAGGCAATGCAACAATCTTACAGAGGCCACATCAGGCAAACCCACAGTCTAGGCATCTTCAGGAAACACTGAAAACCTTGCTGCCTGAGTAGACCTTTTCCCCAGAAGTGATGCTCCCAACATGAATACCTGCTTTTCTCCAAAATCCTCACCAAAACAACAACAACAACAACAAAAATGCTACCCCAGCAGAATTGTGATCCTGAACAGGGCAGTATGCCAGAAACTTTACCAAGCTCGCCAGGAATTTTGCTATTGATCCTTTCCAATGTTACAGTAACATGCAATTATACTTATTTTTCTCAATCTTTCCTTTCTTCCTGTCTTACAGAAATTAAAGACAAAAATAAAAGTCTTGGTTCTGGTTACAAAGCATTAGCGTCACAACTTTGTAACCAAACCTTGTGAACTGAAATAACAACAGCAGCTGCTCTGTTCCTCCAGGGAGACTTTGTGTGAGCAGCATGGTTCACCAGTCAGGGCATAATTGCCAGCCCCCCGAAGACCAGAGAGGCTTCAAACCCCAAGTTGCCACTTCTTTCTGCTATTAGAGGAAGTCCCAAGAGGTGATCGCATGGCTTAATGGATGGATATGTCCTTTTGTGGTCCATGTTTCAGAAAAAGTACAGCCTCCTCTGAATCTAGGAACCACCTTTCACAACTGTCAAAAAACTTTCTGAGTCCAGCTTTTCATATCATCCCCTTTAGAAAAGGATTCACAGAAAAGACAACTCATTCTCAACAGCCTTTGAACCTTCTGGTCCTAACTGCATTTTCAGCACAGAGAAAATGAAAAAGAAAAATCCTCTGCCAACACATTGTTTCTAAAGCAATTCCTTTTGCTCTCCCATGCTTACCCCCTGGGTGTGGAGGGTATGAGGGGTATGTGACAGGTGTTGGTGGGGTATGGAGGCAGGTGTGTGGGGGGAGCGTATGGAGATTTTGTGGTGTTAGTGGAGTGTGGGGGCACAGGGAAGTGTTAGGGGTGTGTAAGGGGTGTGTGTAAAGTGTGTTGATGGGAGCAGGCACTACAGATATATCCTGTAGCAGTGTATATCTGTGGTCACTGTGTTTTCACACAGATAAGCACCGAAATGCAGGACTAAACCTGCATAAACACCATACCGAGCTAGTGAGTATAAAGGTTTCCTACATGCTATGTGACCTTCTCCCTTGACTGCAGAGAGACCTGTGATTTTGGAGAGAGGCCTGCTTCTTCATAGTAAAGATTTAATAAGAAATACAGTGCTGTAGGTAGAGCTCATATTACTCTGGGTTCCAGGGGTTTTTCCCATTATAAATACTACAGAACACCTCTTACGATGCGGTCCTATATTTTAAATTAACCTGGGCAAATAGGTAAATAAATCTGTGGTGCCATCTCTTTGTTCAATTGCGCTTATTCACTTTTAGTTCCTTTGCAAAGTAATAAAAGCAAAATAGAAGTATTCTGCTCTTTATTGGTGCTGCTTACTCACCATCATAGAGGCATGCATGCATATCCATGTTGTATATGTATGTGCAGACACATGTGCCTCGCTGGGACCCTCTGGGCATCTGTGCACGCCTGCATACATTTCTGAACAGACATTGGCAGAGGGGTGAAATGATGAAGGTTGTGACAGGACTGGGGAGGGAAACAATGGGAATGGGGGTGCTTGAAGATGGGCTGGTGACCGCACTGGCAATCACTTAGTATTGGGGAGGGAAGAAGAAGTGCTACCGGTTGGGTCATGGTCTATTTGAACTCTCCAACACTCTTGTACTTCTTTCTGAAAGTGCCAAGGGGGCTCGACTTCGAGTGGTGCCCACTGGCATGCAATTTGCACAGAGGTTCAATAGGCATAAGTCAAGGGGTGAGTGTGGGAGGACATGTATGTGTGTGGGGTATTGGTGGGGGGCTGCAGGCAGGTGTGTGTGGAGGGTGTGAGGGGTGTGTATGGGTGCGTGTGTGGAGGGTGTTGTGTGGGGGTAGGTGTGCATGGGTGTGTATGTGGAGGGTATGTGAAGGTGTTGGTATGGGGTAGGGATAGGTGGGGGGTATAAGAGGTGTGTGACAGGTGTTGGTGGGGTATGGGGGCAGATGAGTGTGTGGGGTGCGCATGGGAGTTGTGTAATGTGGTGGGGTGTGTGAGGGTAGGTGTGGGGGGAGTGTGAGGCTGTGCAAAGGATGTCAGTGGGGTAGGGACAGGTGTGGGGGGTATGAAGGGTGTGCAGGGGGACTGTGTGATGGGTTGGTGAGGTATGGGGGGAACACTAAGGGTGTGTGAAGGATGTCAGTGGGGATAGGGACAGGTGTGTGGAGGGACATGAGGGGTGTGTGAAGGGTGTTGATGGGGTACGGCAGCAGGTGTATGTGTGTGAGGTGTATGGGGGTTGTATGACCAGTGTTGGGGTGCAGGGGCAGATGTATGGGGGAGGTTTGTGTGAAGGGTGTCAATGGGGATAGGGACAGGTGTGTTGGGGGATATGAAGGGTGTGTATGGGGGCTGACTGCTTTTGGTGGGGTGCAGGAGCAGGCATGGGGGGGAGGTTTTAGGGGTGTGCAGGGTATGTGTGTTAAGGCTATCAATGGGGTAGGGACAGGTGTGTGAGGGGTACGAAGGGTGTGTATGGGGGTGACAGGTGTTGTGCAAGGGCAGGCGCGTGGGGGAGGTTTTAGGGCCGTGTGGGGGTGTGCATGAAGGGTGTCAGCGGGCGTAGGGACAGGTAAGTGGGGGTACGAAGGGTGTGCAGGGGGTAGTGTGACAGGTGTTGGTGGCGTGGAAGGTGCGAGAAGATTTGGGGGTGGGTGTGAGGGCAGGTGTGAGGAGACGGGGGGTGGGGGGGCGCCCTTAGGCGGACCCGCGGGGCGGGGCGAGGCGAGGGAGGGGGCATTGTTCGCGGCGCGGTGCATGCTGGGCCGCTGGGCTCCAATATGGCGTCGCGCTGTCACCCGTGTGTGTGAGGGGGGAGCGGAGCCAGGCGCTGCGCCCCGGGCTTGGTGGTGCCGGCAGACCCAGCCCCCCGCCCTGGGCCCCGCACCCGCCATGTGGGGGTAGCGGCCGCTCCCAACCTGCCCCGCCGCCCACCTGCCACTCCCGCCCCCCCCCCCGTCGCCCGCCCGCCCGCAGGCAGCGCCGGATCATGGGGTCGCCGGCGGGCGCCTCGGCCGCGGCCGCCGACTCGGCGCAGTGGCTGTCGGTGAAGGAGGAGACCATCTTCCTGCACGACGGGCTCATCCGCGTCACCGACCTGGCCGAGCTGCCCAGCGAGATCGCCGGCGTGGCCGAGCCTGCTGACACCGAGCTGGAGGTGAGGCGGCGCCCGAGGCGGCTGGGCCCCGGGTAGGGGCAGCAACTGAAGGCCCGGGGGGGCGGGGAGGAAGCGGAAGGCTGAGGAAGATGTGGGGTGGGGAGGGGGCTGGAGTCTGGGGGGGGGTGGGGAGGGGATGGAGAGAGAGGAGGGTGCTGGGAGTGGGAGGAAGCTGTAGTCTGAGGGAGATGAGGGTGCTGAGGCAGGGGAGTGAAGGGAGGGGATGGGGGGCAGGAGGAAGCTGAGGGGTGGGGGTGCTGGGAGGGGGGCTGCAGGGAGAGGTGAGGATGAGAGGCCTGGGTGGGAGAAGATAGTGAGGATGTGGAAAGGGGGGGACTAAGAGGAAAAGGTTGACTTAGGGGAGCCTGGGAAAGATGCAGGGGACCTGGGAGATGACTCTGGGCTAGGGAGAGGCAAAACCATCTGCTTGTTTCCAGCCCATTTCTGGTAAAGGGAGTGAAGTGTTTTTGTTTTGGTTTTTTTTGTGGTGGGGGGGGGGAGGGGGATGAGGAGGGAATGAAGATGGAGGGATCAGAGCAGTTCCCCTTGTTTTGACTGTTTCAGCAAGGCCCTGGCACATTGGCTTTCTTATTTATGCTTCTTCTGATTTTTACTTTTTTTTTCTGTGCTAATGTAAAATCAGCTGGTCTCACTGTAAAGCACCTCTGATGCTTGGGGGGTGGGGGGTGGGGTCTATGTGCTGTATCTCAGTGGCTGATAAGGATGGTTATTAAAGGGTGAGGGGAGCAGCTAGAGTTTGTATCATAGCTTCCCCCCCTCCCACAACTGGTGGTGGCTCTCCTTGTACAGCTGCATGTATTTGTATCTTATGTAATAAAGATGTGCATCTTATCTTATTGGGGAGTGGGGGCTGTCACTGATCGAAGATTGCATCTTGTCTGTAGACTGCACCTTTTTTTCTGTGTGCCTCTTTGCTTCCTCACCCCGCCCTCTCCCCCCGGCAATGTGGCTTGCAATGACACAGGGTCTTTGTCAGAGAAGCTGAATGGTGTGAGCTGAGAGGGGATGGTTCAGCAGTAGCTTTATCTGTGTGCTGGAGTAGGTGACAGATATTTAGGCCACAAAAAAAAAAACATTTAGTAAGGCTGTGGCTATTAAGCGGGGTGTTGCCAGGAAGAACCCATGAGCCATGGCAGGTGCAGCAGCCTGCAATCCCGACAATAACACTGGATGTTGGGGACAGGAAGCTGAATCTGGTGTTTATGAAAACTCCTTCCAGCTTTATGTAGCAAGGGAAGATGATCATTTTTGCTGACTCTGCCTTTTTCTCTCCTGTACAAGATGACACTGAGGGTGGGTCTAGGTAGCACTGACTGGGTACCATGAAATGCATGTATGTTGGCACAAATCTCAGGAGTAGGAAGGGAAACTCTTATGATGGATGACTTATCTGCTTGTCTATATTAATGAGGGGAAAAAAAGGTAGGGGTTCTTCTCTTGTGATCAGAGTACCTTTTGACTATTCATTGCAGCTTGTATTCAGAAATTGATTTGAACCCCATCATGTACTTGTGGAGGGAGTAGTGGCCAATTCTGATCACTGTAGTAGAGATCTAGTCATGTCCACAACATTCCTATGTGTTTATTTCCTCAGACAGTGGTAAAGGCTTTACGCTCTTCCCCTTGAAAAATCCTAAAAATGATAATTTATTAAACTGGATCTAAAATCTTTTCCAGCTTGGATTTTGACAATCAGGGCTTTATCCTTGGAATTTTAACTTATAAATTTTACATATGGTGTTAACCTGCCCTAAAATTTTAAGAATTGGGGAAATGAAGCGTTGTGTTGTCCTCTTCTTTCTTGGGAAGAGAGTGGTTTATCAGTTTGGTACCAATTGTACAGAAAAACTCTGCAATTGGCAAAGAATGCGGATGTTGCATATGCTTTCATTATGAAATGTGGAAAGCAGCTCTTTTCTACAATATCTTTTTTTGCTTTGATATGTCATCTTAAATTGGGGAACATTGAGACACTAATGTTGCTCATAATGCCATAAAATCTTCAAGACCACAGACTGAAGAAAATATATCTGATTTTTTAAAATTCTGTTTGTACAACAAGTGTGAAGATTTAAATGTCTCGTATTTGGATTTGTGCTGTTTCTAAAACTGTTGCAATCTCAAATGACTAATATAAATGTACAGTACTCTGCTTACAACTTCTATTGTGCATTTTATATGCTGCTCTTGTGTTTTCCCTGTAAACTGGAATGGCTTTGAGGGAGCCATTTTGTACCAATAGGTGAATATCTTTGAATTATTATTTTTCTTAACTGGAGCTATGTACTCAATTAGTAGATCAGAAAGCTCATTTGGACTATCACTTAATTTTCTCAACTACGTATCCAGCACATCTTTAAAACTGGTGTAATATGTATCTCTTGTGAGGGGTGATTAGGTAGAGGGAAGATGCGCTGCTGCACTGTTTTGACCAATCAACTCTTCTTTATTATGTTTGTAAATTTGTCAAGGACACTCAGGACTCTGGATGGGTGTCTGGTATGTGATTTTTTTGGATTAAACAAATAATATAAATAAATGGATGTGTTGTATTCCAAAAGTGTCACTCTGGTCTGTTAAACTCTCCTTGCATGTTTGTCAGAAGAAAATATTTTGGATTCCCCAGTATGTTTGTTTTTTCTTTTTTTTTTATTTAGAGTTTTCCTCTTTCAAAACAAAACAGGAAATACAAGAGAAGTCTGACACGCTAACATCATGACAGAAAGGAATGCTCTTTAAATGGAAGGCCATGAAATACCTTACTGTCCCATGAGGAAAAAATACATTCTTACAATATCTTTTAATTTTAAGGACTACTGAAACATTTAAGTGTTAGTAGCTAAATGAAATTTAGAACTCCATACATGTGCAAGGTACTTATGTACTACATTATTCAAAGTACACTAATATTTTTGTACTGAAATGCTTATTAAAGCCAAAGTGACCAGTCTTGATGGTGAAGCCCTCTACTCCCAGAACACATGCAGCACGTTAACATGGTCTGTGAACTTTCCCACCAATGTTCTTAAACTCTCATGTAAAGAAGAAATAGAAGTTTGAGGTACAGTCACTCCTTTGTCTCCCTGACACTAACAAGGTGTCAGCAGTTAAAGTTGTGATGCCATCAATTGTTTACTAGGGTCTTGCTCTAGACTACTTGATGGGCTGTGTGAAGAAAAGAAAAAGTAGTCATCAGATGATAGTGCTTGGTGTCAGGCTGATTAAATTTTAAATGCTTGATGTGTGTTCCTGGTTCTTTCTTCCCATATGAACTAACATCTGGAGGAGGGGTTGAGGCCTGCCCTTCTATGTCAGCTGGTCAAGGGGGGCCTTGCTTCCATGGGTAAAGACCAGAGAACAGCATACTTGGAGCATGCCTCCAGTATTTGTCAGTGACTTGAATCCAGGAACTGTTCATGTTCCAGGTTTAACTTATGGCAGGTTCAGTTTCCATGAAACACCACTCGCTACAGAACTTATACCAAATAAAGCAGTGAGAGGGAAGGTGGGTTGTGAGATGAAGAAGAAAAAAACTGTCCCACTACAATTTTAATTCTCCCACAGGTTAAATTTTACATGTCTAACTTAGGGATGTAAATACTGTTAAAAAAAAGATCTGTTTAACCTTCTCCAATTATATCAGTTAAAAAGTTAACTAGTACCTCATGCCTTGTTTAGTGACCTCCAGCAAGAATAGGCCCAGCCCCTTACGTCTTCATCATGTGCCAGACACTGTGTGGGCTCCCGGCCTTTGGTAGGGAGTCACAGGCAGTGGGTGGCAGGTGCAGCTGAGCATCTAGGGAGTGCTGTTCAGCTGCAGAGCCGTGGCTTCCCCTTACCCTCATGGGCAGGGGCTGCAGACCTCTCCTATGTCCAGGCCCTACCACCACAGGGAGGGAGGAAGGTGTTGGACACACCATGGTGGGTCTGCCCAGCTGCCCCCTGCAGCTGCTATTCCCAGCAAGGTGATGGTCTTCTTGCACTGCTGCTGCACTTATGCCACCATGGCCTGGACCTGGAAGACTCCTCTATGCTGCCAGGCTGGGCCTTCCCCAGCTCACCCCAGAGGTGGTTGAGTCCCAGTGGAGCAGCTTTGGCTGGGCATGCTGCATCCTTCCTCCCTCCTGCCCATGACTCTGGGGCTACTCAGGGCCTGGCCTATGCCTGAGGCAGAGCTGAGTGTGCGGCTGTTTCGGGCCAAGGCGGGGGTGTTGCAGTAGGTAGTGCTGGGTCTGAGGGGTCATCACAGGCCCCTCATGCGGTGAGGTTGGCCTTAGAGCATTGCAGAGGGGCAGCAGCTCTAGCCTAGGAGGCTACTGTTGCAGCCCTAATGTTCCTCCTAGGATTCCTGCTATGCTGCTGTAGCTAAGAAACACCCTGGTGCTGTGCTCACCACCTGAGGGGCTGGCAGCAACCCCTCAGTCCCAGCACTGCCTGGTCCAGCTGCCTCAACGCCAACTCAGGCTGAACCAGCCGTGTGCTTGGCCCCTCTTCAGGGCTGAGCCAGGTCCTGCACAGTTCCAGCACCATGGGCGGGAAGGGGAAGGACATAGTGTGCCTCACAGGGACTAGACCCCACCCTTTCCCTTTGGGAGGACCTAGCCAGGTAGTGCAGAGTGGCCTTCCATGTCCAGGCGACAGGACGTGGCAGGAGATGCAGGGAGCCCATCATCCTGCCTGGCCCTGCCACTGCAGGGGGACAGACAGACCCACTGTGGGCCGGGAGTCTCACTGCTGCGCCAGGGAGGCCCCTCCTGACCTCTGTGGAGGCCCTGGCACCTCCCTCCTTTCCTGTGCCTGGGGGATCCAGGCACAGGAGAGGTCTGCAGTCCCAGCCCCTGCTCCTGCCCATGGAGGTGAGGGGAAGCCCTGGCTCTGCAGCTAGGGAGGATCCCCTTATGGCTCAGCTGGACTTGCCGCCTTCTGCCTGCAGCTCCCCACCAGCAGCTTGGGGCCCATGCAGTGCTGGGAGCATGGTGAAGACAAAAGGGCCAGGGCTGTTCCTGTTGGAGTTCACTAAATGATAGAATTATAATTGTGGTTTAACTGTTTACATCCCTAGTCTAAATACCCAATTCCTGTATTTGGAGCTAGAAATTCAACTGCTGTACCTGCAGCCAGTCACCTACTTCCTTGGACTTGAATATCACTGTTGGGAGAGGCCACTGGACTGGTGGTGCTTTTCAGACTTCATAACCATATTTGAAAGATGATTTGGGGTGTTGAACATAGGGCTGACAGCTCTTAGTGTCTTCATCCTCCTTGCCAATGTCACTGCTTGTTGATGCTTGAATTGGCCATATCTAATTCTACTTGATCTCTGCTATTTTAGTTTAGCTTAGATTTGATTTGTCAACAATTAGCTTTCCAACCGAGCCAGGGTTGGGCATCCCAGAAAAGAAGGTGCTTATCTACCTTGACCTCAGACTAACAGCTAGCTACTTCTCTTCATCCCCAGAAACTGCCCCCTCCCCTCCCCAGCTATTCCTAGTTAATTAGAACTAGGCACCCTGTCCCTTTCTGCTGTGGGCTTAAATCTAGGAAAGCTCTGCTTCTCTGGGTGAGAACTGAGAAAGGGATGCTTGGAACAGGCACCAATCACCCTGTGCCAAGACCTGGGTAAGGAGTTCAGAACGGCATGCTTGCTATGCAGCCTGGATTCAGAAGCAGTGACATTGGCAAGGAGGATGAAGACACTAAGATGCACAAATAGCTCTATTAATCTTAGAGCTGTTGTTTCAGCTCTACTTATCCTCCTGGGGTGTCTTATTCAGTTGGGAACATCTCATTGAGATGAATGGACCACTTCACACCTCTCCTGTTCTGTAGATGTCTTTGTAGAGTTTCTTCTGGGTTCCCTAGACCCAGATCTGAGTGTGGGGACCCTGCAAGCCCAAGCCCTTCCTTGCTCCATTTAGTCCAGGCTTTCCTGACAGCCCCAAAGCCTGGTGATTTTCAGTCTTTTTCCACAGTGACCCTACCTCAGGTCAGAACCAGACCAGTGTAATAGGATTTCTGTGAGGCTCTTGGCTCCGTTTGTTAAATTTGGGGACTGCTGCCATAGCCCACCGTGCTTACCAGGAGTATAGAGTGACATGGTGGAGCAGACCCTGGTATGTGTGGTTGAAAGGAGATAGTAGCTTGGAGCTCTAGGAATATGGAGGGCATTTTAGAAGACAGGAAGCATTGATAGGAAAGTGAGAGCTTTTGAGGGTTTCTAAAGAATCAGAGTCATGAGCTGGGCTGTTTGTAGATGGAGGTACTGAGAAATAATATATAAACAAACAAACTAACAATGTACAACATCCTCAACTTCATTACAAAAGACTTGAAGTTGTCCAGTGGCGCCTTGTGGCTCTCCAGATTGTGTAGTGCTTAAAATTATTCTTTATTTGGTGATTTTTATTTAAAAGGTTTATAGTGTAAGACAGCTTTTGACTTTTAGCTCCTGGGGCATAGCTGCTTGTACATGCTGTGCAACTTGGTGCTTGAGTGAGATGTACAGGACCTCTCAGAATATACCTGCTTGTGCTTCCTTTAATCACAAGTATGGTGAGATACCAACAGAGGATCTTCTCCTCACCTCTGAAGGCCAGGGTCTCCCAGGTCTCACTGCAGTTCAAGTTCTTCTAATTTTTCTAATCCTGCCACCGTTCAGTACAGCTACACATAACACAGTCAGTACAGCTAGAGTGCCCCCACAAAGTGGCTGTTACCAGTTCAGCAAGGGCACAGTTAACCGTGAATTGGTATGTACTTTAACGTTTGAAAAAACAGATGTGAGTTTTGTTGAGTGTGGCATTCTGGAAGGGCATGAGGTGCTGGTGCTTAACCTCAACAATGCGTTAATAAAAAATTTTATTTTATTTTTTTTTAATCATCGCATAGATACAGAAGGTGGGTGGGATCTCCATTAGTGGGTTGTAGGAATAATACTCTGGTGAGGCAGAGAACACCCAAAGTACAGTGCTGGGATTTCTAGCTGGTTGTGAAATAGTTTTGGGTGTTCTCTTTCTTAATGTCTTCAGACTTAGGTGTCTCATAAATTTGAAGCTATAACCCATTTTGCGTTTTTTTTGGGAAGGGGGGAGCCATTTTGTCTTGTTTATTTCCTTAGCTGCTGAAAAAGGGGTGGTTCTCTTTTGGTATTTATAAAGTCTCTCCTTCTGTATTTTTGGATTCTCTTTCGTTCCAACTACTCCTGTATCTCCCTGCTGGCACCTCTAGCTTTCACAGGCAGGAGCAGCATGAAATCTTGAAAGTATCGCTGCTGCCCAGAAGAATGACATCATAGGATTAGTTCAATGCTGGGCTTCTGTTTCGAAGGTTATCTTTGCAACTATATGTACTAGTACTAGCAACTTTAGTCTCTTAAAAAAAGAAAGCTTAAATTTTCCAGTAGTTGATGCTGAAGACCCACTCACTCACTAGGGCTAGTTTTTAATTTGCTGCTTTATTGGATTTTTCAAAGCTCCAGTAATGTTCCTTCTCAGGGTCACTTTCATAATACAATTTGGGCTGGTCTCTCTAATGCTGGTTTGATTTAATCTCCAATATAGATGCTACTGTTACATGTTTTATATCACCAGTTATCTTAACATGGCTCAGGCCTGAATTATAAAAAATTGTATCTCTAAAAGGCACTGGTCCAGTTGCACATCAGTGGCCTGCATAACTTTAGCTTAAATTGTATTCTAAGTATCTAAGTACAGAAATATTAGAAACTATACCTTTAGGTCTGATTCTGCAAACGTCTGTTACCAAGCATATTGCTTATTGCCGACTTCAGCAATCAGTGCTATACACTGCAGTGTTTAAAGGATGAGGATCTGGATTTTTTTTCCTCCCCTCCCAGTAATTTCTATACAGAAATATAAATAATAGGAAAGGCTAAAGGCCCATTTGAATACAGAATCTCCCACAAAGCGTTTTCTTTTGTAACAATATTCGTATGCATTTCAAAATATGGCTGAAGGGTGGTGGGATTGTTAGTAGTATCATCATCATCATCATTATCAAATGGCATTTTGGCGTGACTTGTTTATTCCTTGCATGCACTCTAAAAGATATGAAAACTGCTTAGAATATTTGATTGTGTGCATACATTTTAATTATCTTTTTCTTATGCCATATTTCAAAGTGAGTGATTAAACTTCTGATGCTTCCACAGGGGAAAAATGGTTCACACTTTTAGCTGAGCTGTTAAAAAGACTTGCTTCTATATACAGCATAATATGATTCAGTAGAGGGTTTGAACAAGGGGATATGATTAAAGTATTTGACACAAAAATTGGAGCAATCTATAAACTCCTGATTTTAAATTGAGGATACCTACTGCTATGTGTAATATTGTAGTGGTTGAAAGACTTGTGTTAGGAACAATGGAACTTGGGATGACAATTTGTAGCAGCTTTTAAAAACGACATATTTTCAAAATCCAAATGCCAAATTACATATGTATACACATACATCAAATATGGAAGCCATGTACACAGTTTAGATATAGCAGTGCGCAGAATAATAATAAGGAAGTTTTAGGCAGCATTCTTATTAATAGGGCCAGAATTTTTCCCCCTTATTCAAGCTGAGTATTACTTTTCTCTAGGAGCTTTCTCTTTGAATAAGATTCAGTGGGACTGTTTGCATAGTAAAGTACTACTTAATATCTCTAAGCGTTGGAGACTCAGATTTACAGTTTGAGCTATTCGCGTTAATTTTGGAGTACCTCTGTATAAAATAAGCAATTAAAAACTTCATTGTTATACTCTGCTTGGTGTTTATAAAAATGAGTCTTACTTATTTCCTTGCATTTGGCTTAGGCAGTATGTATATACTGTCAAGTCTATTGGTTCGCGTGCCAGACTGAACTTTGTGCAGTAGTACTCTTATTAAAATGTCTGTTAAATGAGGAAGTAATCTAGCACCCAACATAAATTTAATTGAAAACTATTCTGTTATTTCACAGATGGAAGAAATTGAAGGTTGTAATCTAATTATAACTGAATAAAAACCAGCTATGCAAAGGTTTACATCTCCTTGTTATGACTAGGACTCCTATATATTCGAAATACCAGTAACTTGACTGAGGCTCTGCATTATGCATGCAACCTAGTACAATGTAATAATTGTACTAAAACATTCTGCAATACTAATAAGTAAGACACCCGACTGAAACATTTAAAGCAGGTTTCCAACATCAGAAACTCATATGATGATATAAAGGCTGTCCGTGCTTTCTTTTTTCTTGATTTTAATAGCAGCTGAGAACTGATCATGTATTTCTCTCAATAGGCAGGTTATAAGACAGCTTTGACATCGATTTTGCAAAATACCTTTGCAGCAGAGCAAAAGCTTCTTTGTTTACTGCTACATGAGCTGGGCATGTAATGATTTTAAAGTTTTGTAATGCTGATTCAACCGTTATTCTGAGAGTTTAAAAACTTTTAAAGCTAAACTACCAAATTTACATGAACCACATGTAGACACAAATAAGGATTCCTTTTTAGACACTTTCTAACTAGTCTTAATTGTCTTTCAAGCCAAATTATCAGATGAGTTCAATCATTTTTCAAAAGAAACCAAGAAACTCCTGTCCTTATGTAATATCTGGGAGACAAGTACATGGCCTTTTGTTCTTGTTAAACTCAGTGGGCAGTGCACATGCAATACTGGCCTGTCCAAGCACCAGTAATGCTAGACTCCTTGGTCTACAACTTATTTTCCATTTTCAAAGTGAATAAACAGACGTTTTACAAAGCCATCGCCAATTTTGGTATGATTGAGACCTGTACGTCCTATAATTAGAGTTTACAATGCCTCCTCTGTCAAAGGATATGAAAATCCTTCCGAAGTCATCCTTCTGTGGAACCGTAGCAGATTAAACACACATCAATAGAGATAAATCCAGACGTTTGGAACCTGAACTTTTTCAAATCTCAAAATCCAGTCACTGGAAGATTCTTGTGACAGACAATGGAAAGATAAAAACCACCTTTGTTGTGCTTCCATGGAGATAAATAGTGCAAAATGTTCTATAGCTTTTGTATTTCTAAATTCGTGCAACAGGCCATGGAAAAGATGAAAAAAAGAATATTTCTCTGACCATCAAGTGGTAGCAGTAAATAAAACCAATAATCATTTTGAGAACAAATTGTTTCAAAAGTGCCAGAGTTCACTGCAGCCTAAAAAGTACCCATTGTGCTTCTCAGATGCTTCAACCCCGTAATTTTTTTCCAGCTATAATCTATACACAGCATATTTAACCAAACTACTAAAAAATACTTAATGAGTACTAGACAGATTGGTCTAGATACTGCTCTTCAGCTGTCTTCATCTAAATTGTTATGGACTTTGAACACATTTATCCATGGAAATACTGAAGCATTTTTATAGCTGACTAACCTCTTCTTCTGAAAGGGGTGGCCAATCTGTGGCATAGGTGCCACAAGTGGTACAGGCAACTTCTGTGCGTGGTGCATAGAAGATCAGGGAGGGGGCAGCCATCACAGTGGCTGATAGGACTGGGAGCAGAAAGCAAAGTAGCAAATTGAGGAGGGAGCACAGGGAAGGAAGTAGAAAACAGAGCTGCAGATGGAGCCAGGGAAGGGGATTGGAATAATCCTTGGGGAGCTCATGGGTCTTATTTGTGGCACACCTGCCAGAAACATTAGGCTGGAGGGACTAACCTATGCACAGCCAGCATGGGTTTTGAATCTAGTAAAAAGGGGAAGGAGATCATGTTTTAGCATCTTCTTCCAAGATAATTGTACCATGGAGCTCATTCTTTGTGGTGAAATTTCATGTCTGTGGGGAAGATATTGCCTGAAAGCTGGACTAAAAGCTGTACAGTACATCTGAACATTTGAGTTATGCATCATTCATTTTCTTAGACAATGTGAGACCCAGATGAGCAGTCGTGTAGTTAGTAGTGCATTGTTAATGCAGAGTATGACAATGAACGTCAGAGCCAGTAAGAGCATGCTAGAACCGTGGCAAGCTAAAAAAGAATCCTGTTTCCTTTCTAGGGCAGTTAGCTTCAGGGTAGTTGTCTCATTCTGTCAAAGAGCTCCCTCCCATGGGGCCATGTCATTGTCCCTGTGGCATGTGCTCAGTTCAGCTAGTAGTGCATTGAGTGACCAATTTCCACATACGGGCAGAATATGATTCCTGATTTAGTGCTGGGCAATGGATTTTGCCAAAGTCTGGGATCTAAATTCTTCATGGTGTCACAGACACTTTTAGCTTCCAGCAGAATCTCCTGCTGTAAGTCATCGTGAACTACATTGTCAGTTTTTTCCCAAAGACCTATATATTAGTTAACAAAAAAAAGAAAGAAAAGAATTAGCCTTTCAAGACTGGAATTTATTACAATAGTGTAAAGATTGAGTCATTTATGCTTATATGAAAAGATTTTACTAGTTCTGTAAGAAGTATTCCAACCATTAACTAGTGCGAGTATTTAGACTGCCTATCTGGATTACAGTACAACATATGTTTTACTGAGGACCTCAGGTATTCCACTGTCATTATTGAAATTGCACACCTAATTTCCCAGACTTACTTTTTTATTAAATTGCTGTTTCTCTTTTATGAGTATATACATTACAAGTTTCCACTATCTGAGCTGGGCATATGCTCAGAATAAATGTATTAAGTGTATTCTACACGGAGTTTAGAATTATGGCTTGCTGCTTTACTGTGGTTTCTAGCCTGTGTTGTCAGAAATGGCAATAGGCAAATGTACTGGACTGTAGCATGCTGACGGAAACCAGAGGTCTGAAGGTTGAGTGTGTGTCCAAAATGTTTTGGAGCAGGTGATATTTCCTATCTACAGACATGGCGGTATTTAGTTTGCAAAAGTTTATGAAAGTCTTGCATTTTTATTGTAGAGCAGTCTGGAACTTAGCATTCGCTTTTTCCTACTAGACCTTTTTTTTTTTTTTTAAAGAATAAAGGACCACGAATAGTGTCTGTCTGTCTACATGTGTGTAATATATACATAAATAAATATGCTTGATACTATATAAAGTATATAATACATATAGTATAACTCTATATATTCAGATACTTTCAAGTATATGCTTTATACACTATATAATGTATACTGTGTATTACTTAAGCAGTATTTAAATAAACATTAATAATAATTACTATTATACTATTATAACATTTGAAAACATAAATAAGTTGAAATAAACTAACTATGGTACTTTTATGGGTTGGGGGGGAAGTAGTATGAGCTCTTTAATGTCCATAAGTAGTACAGAATCTGCTTTTCTCTTCAACAGGGACATCTTTAGTAGCACTTTGGTCCTTATTCCTTTGCTGAGGTGTAGGTGTAGCATTCTACTGGAACAAATAGTGCCATATACTGAATGGGCACTTTTAAAATGTTTTTTTTATATAGACATTTGGCTGATGAAGTCATGTGCAGTCCCCTGGTGTCACATGGTTGTAGGGTTTAACATGTTAAAGAGAAAATGTGTATTATTTTCTGTAAGCCATGCTATTATGTTAGCAGTTGTAGCATATCATATCATTAGAGCACTTTGAAAGCTTGTGTTAATTCATGATGCAGGAATTTTCTATATGAAGATCCTTAGATTTGTATGTTACAGACATAAAAAGCTTTTTCTCTTCAGTCTGCAGAAATATGTCTACAGGTGATGTGAACTCATCGAGTCTATTAATGCTTATTACATGTGACACTTGAGCATCACACTTAATATGGTGAAAAATGTCTAGAAATTACATTTAGTACCTTCTCTCACTAGAGAAAGTAACTCCGTTGCTTTGTTTTATTTATAGTCTTTATCGTTTTTTATAATCTGTTTTTTAAGGCAAGGAAAAGCAGTTATTACCCTCTGTGGCATTTTGAATAGAAGGCCATTGAGCTCCAATTCCTTCCCTTCCTTTATTTTAATGGTGTTAATTGGAGGATTCTAACTGCTGATGTTCTAAAGGTACCTGGGATTCTTGTTCACTTAAAATGGGTTTACTCTCTTGATACAGACATAAAGCCAACTACCATCAATGAGAGAACTGAGTAAGCCAGGATCTATGAAGACTAGGAAAATGTAGTATTTTTGCACTGCATCAGGAAAAAGTCCAGCTATGGTTATCTGCACTCACAGGGTATTGCTGGCTGCAGAATTACAGGGGTCTTGCTTTGCTATAGTTCATTGCCCCAGAAGTATAATCTCTGTTGTACACTGGGAGGTACAGCATTCTCTAGGTTTTGGGGAAACTACAGAAGCGTTGCAATGCCTAAAAACAAATGTCGGCGAAGGGAAAAGCACAAGATCAACCTCTGTGTAATGCATCATTGTGCATGTTTTGGTGGCTGTTTTGGTAATAGAGAACTATAAAAATACATACTGCCAGTGCCATAAACACAAGTGATAGTTTTGATGTAACATCATATTTCCCTTTGTGTATATCAATTCTGTGTTCTAATTCAAGTCATTAATATGTAAGTTCAAGTCATTTATAATGTTCCATCTGAAGTGGGAGGAGCAGGGGAAAAAACAGCTTTTGGAGATTATAATTTAGATTACACAGTTTTTTTCACAAGTTTACTAATAAATAATTTAATGAGAAGATGGCTGTTAAAAGCTTAATCTTCACACAGTCTTTGTCTCTTTCTTCAACATTGTGTAAAACCCTTTCAAATAACATCCTTCCTTTCTGCTTGGTGTTATTTGGCTTAGGACATTAATCAGCTTCTTGTACCAGGCTGAGATAAAAAATCTGATCGTTTCTCTTAATGTCAGGAGACCAGTAGCCCCAGTATCCATTTGTATCTGCCATCACTAAAAATGTCTTGAAACACCATTCCAGCTGGTATTTGAGAGTATGAAACTGATGTTCACAGAAGAGTTGGTTTAGTTTTCAGTCAAATTTCAAATTATCAGTGTCATACCAGACTAAATAGGGCAGTAGTTGATTGAAGCTGCTACTCAATAATGTCTTTTTATGTGGCTGTTTTACTTGCTTATAGCTTAGGTTTCAAACATGTCCCCCAAATAGATGTCTTAGTGTACACATTATTTAACAAAACATATAGGTATCCAACGAAAGGCACCCCTCAATATAATAAAAGGCAGTGCAGTTGGGGAGGAGCCGTATGTGACAGTGGGGAGGCTCCAAACATCTGTTAGTGTGCTGACTTATCCCATCACCTTTTTGCCAAAGGTCCATGAACGAGTTACTGTATATCAGCTGCTCCACAGTTACTGCCCGTTTGCGTGCCCTTGTCCTGCAGTACATGAGCTTAACACCCAGTGCCTCCTTCATTAAGCACTAAAGCCAGGTACAAATGTTACACGTATACTGGGATAAATGATTGGAAACTGGTCTACAGCTATAATCAAACAAAAGGTCAGCACACATAGGTTTAAAAGTAGCGAACTTGGTCTAAGATGGACCCGGATTGATGTGGTGTCAGACTTAAATGATTTAGATTAGGCCAGTCTGTCAAACTTCTGGACCAGATCTAAGAGCCAAAGCAGACAGCTCCAGAACCACGTTTAGATCTTACTCGGGGTTGCCTAGTAGTTCTGGGCTCAGTCAGTAAAACATTCCTCAAGATATAACTTTTGTCACGAGCCACACAATTCAATGAGCAGGGTACTGGACTGGGAATCAGGAGACAGATGTTCCTACCCCTTGCTACTGACATGCTTTGTGACCTTATTTAAAACACTTCAGTACTCTCTGTTTCTTTTCCTGCTCTCTGTAGGAAAAAAATACACTTTTGCTTCTTGTGATGGCTGTCATTTCCTTAGGGTGAGAGCTTTGTTTGTGCAGGATCTGCTGTAGTGAAGTGTCAGTCTCAGTTGAGAGTCAAGGTGCAGCTCTAATACAAATACACCTTTGTGTAACATTCCCATTTTTCTGTCTATTCTGTAGGAACGTGATGTTCCTCTTCACTTGCTATTTCAAAGATTCTGGATTCCTTTTCCACATGAGCAGTTGTTTTAATTGTCAAAGAGAGATGTGATCCCATAAGAGAGGTGAGGAGATATGTTCAGTTGTGAATAGCTGTAGCGTAGCCATTTTTATTTCAAATGTGATTCATACTTGGAGAACTTAAGTGTTTAAAAAGCTTATCTTGATTAAAGAAATGAAGCCTTGAGGTCAAACTGCTGGATCTGTATACAACTTTTTTTTGGCACGTTGCATTTAAGAATTTGTACGTACCTGTTCTAAAATGTGGTAGTATGGTGTTTCTTAGCATCTCCAGCATTCATTTGTTTCATGTGTCCCTCCTCCTCCCCACCCCACACCTATTCACCCCCATTCTTTTGAGTTTTTCTGGGGACAACATCAGTTGTATTCCGTTAAGTGGGATTCTGAAACTTAACAGCAATTGGGCAATGTGTAATGCATCCCGTGATCTTAAAGCTCAGCTTTTGTCTGAACATCATTTTAATGAGTTCCTCTTGCAGCAGTAGACCATGCTGTGCATATTTCTTTTCTAGCTCCTCCCTAAACAGCAGACTATGCCTGTGGCTCAACTTCATGTTTTCACTTCAGTAGTTCTGCTGCAATTGTTTACAGTGGAGAAAATAAAACCTTCTGCTAGCTCTCTTCATAAGCATACTAAGCAAGTCTTTAATGCCTCTTCTCCACTAATAACTTAAATGCTAATAACTTGTGCTTACAAGAGGTGCTGAGCAGACACTCTTGGAAACTGCTGTCCCAAGCATGTCAGGTGGGATGAGGTCTCCTCACACTTCCTGTGTGTTAGACTTCGGGTGTCCTTGTAGAGAGAGGCCTGAACCGCAGGGATCGCTATCCTGGGTTCTGTGGGTAAGGTAGGCGCTGGATGGAAAGCTATGTTCGGAGGGGTTGTCTGCACACCCCATCTCGTCCCTCTCATCCTCTCTCTCCCTCTTTCCTGAACATACATGATGATACAGCTGCATTGCCACATGACTCCTTTTGATTGTCCATAGCAAGCAAGCAGGCATATCCATTCGTACACCATCGGGACCTTTTCCTAGTAACTGCCTTTTGTATGTCTGTTTAATTCAAGTAAACTGAGTCTGCCTTGGTTCACCAGGTTTTGGCCCAGTAGTATCCTGGGTCACACTATACTTTGGGTTTTTTTCCTTATTAACTGGGTCTCCTAATTGAGGTACTGATTTGTGAAGAGAGGCTTAATCATTTTCTAGCAACCTAGTCTAAAGTTTTCAGTTGATGGGAAAAATGCAAAACTCGGGAAGTTTTCTTTCGGTGCACCTGAACATCTTGAATCTGTGTTCTTTAGTTTGATTTAAGTTATTGAATTAGAGTATAAAGCCTCATAAAACATCTCTTTGTAGTGAAAATGTTTCTGAATTAAAAATTCCATGTAATGAGAATGCTCTTTGAACTTTTCTCTAAAAAATGCAACCAGAAAAAAACCAAACAACATAACTCGTCAGGATGTTTTTAAAATTCTGCTATGTATATGGAGGAAACATCTTTCCCTATAGGCTACACACAACTATGCACATGGCATTTTTAAACTAAACGTGTATTTCTCTAGTAGACCACAGTGTCCCTAAACAAATGTAATGCCATTTAAAGTTTACCAATACTGATCCTACCAGTTACGGAAATTTTGAAGGTAATTAAGTCCTTATGTTATAAAACCTGTAAATTCTTTTGCAAAATCCTTTTTTTTAAAAAAGAAGCAAATCTCAAGTTATAACTTTGGCATAGATACAGTCCATTCGTAGTCAAGTGTGTGTTGCAAAATACCAGGAGTATCATTTTTTCAGTTAATGAATTGGTCTGAGGTCTGTGTGCAAGTGGTGCAAAAGAGCAAGACCAAGCAGGTGCCTCCATTTCTGTTTGACTGGAGAATAAATAGTCCATAAATGACCAGGAGAATGATACATTCAAGGTAGGGGGCTATGTACAAGCTAATGGTTCCACTGTCACTTTTCTAAGCATCCAAGTAAAGAATTCAGCGAAAGTCTGGGACCTTAGGAATCTGAAAACTAGCAAAAAGAAACCCTTATGCATTTGATATATATTGCTTTAAAGGGAGAGCTCTTAAGTTAGCTGAGGACTGTCCTAGAAACCTTCCTCATGAATTGATGCACTTTAGTAGATGTACACCATAAGTGCCTTAAAGAAGGATCGGATGCGTAAGTGCAGACATATATAGCAACCTTTTGAGATCCATGATCAGAGACCATCAAATAAGCAGTGATATGAGGCAGCCCTGTGTTTAATACCAGTACTTTGTCATCAGGTATTAATTCCTATCATCAGCTTTTATTACTTTGTTAGAAGAAAACTATATTTTCACTTGGTCGATCTTTGGACTTTGGTTCAGAAGACTTGGGGCCAGATCTTGAGTATATATAAAACAGCCTAGCTCTCACACCAGCTGAATATTTAGTTTAGGATTTTTCGAATATAGGAATTAAAGTATGACTAATATAAACGGTCACAATTGAGTGAAAGACAGCTTCTAGATGAGTGCCAGATTTCCAATGTTGAACTAACCGGAGCCAAATAGTCCATATCAAAAAAGCTAAAAATCGCATTATAGCAAGTAAAAACACCCATTTTTTACATTAATTAAGCTAAAAATAGGCATTCTGCATGATTATTAGAAAGACTGTATAACATGCTGTTTTAATAACTGTCTAGAGGTACTTGAGCTCTGACACAATTGTTTTTCTAATTAAAATATTGCTAGCTGTGATTATAAGATTCAGTAAGAATATTGTTAGTTGACTGGCCCGGTACAGTAAAATGAAAGGAATACTGATCCTAAAAGATGATCTTAAAATATGTTAAAGATAACACCTTTAGGCTATTAAATCTGAGAGTGTTTTGTTTGGGTTTTTTTTTTTTTTTAAATAGTAGCTTTAAGTAGACATGACCTGCATGGGGTTGTATTCTCCTACTGGCTGAAGGTAGACTTGTTACTCATTATCAGTTTTGAAACAAAGGACAGGATTCTCAGTTGCTAAGAACAATCATACTTCTATTGATGTTCACCATAAATATAACCTAAGAATTACAGCAAAAACTTTTTAAAATCAGTTCCCTCCCTTATTCTTTCCCCTGTTTCCTTTATTTTATTTTCTACCAAGTATATAGCAAGTGGTTGTGACTTTCATGGGACTGTGCTTTTGGAAATATTTTAAACTGTATTAACAAGGACAATATTAATGCATAAAATTTAACTTTTTGGTCAAATTTAGATGGTTTAAGGTTAAACTGCTTTAACTCTACCACTGTGATGAGTGGATGCTGTTACACTGATTCAGTTTATGACCATATATATATAAGACTGGAAAGAAGCTATATCTGTACAAGGCACATGTATATAATGGTATAAATGCATCCTACAAGTTTGTACTAGTATTGCTAATTTAAGGAGAAACATTGAAACCTCAACAGAAGTGGTTATACTGGTTTAAAAAAAAAAAAGCTGTATAGACCAGGCTTAACTAAACCTAAGGAAATACAAGGTTACAGTCATAGCTGTTAAAAACTTCTTATGTAATGCTTATTGTATGCCTTATGTATGTATTTGTTGTGCATTTGTGGCATTAATGTACAGGAGACACATTTTGGGATCTCCACACTTCCATAACTTTATTAACTATGCTGTGTCATTGCAGTGTTTTCTTTTTTTAAGTTTGAAGTCTATTGCACAGTCCAGCTGAAATCAGTAATTTTGTACACGTGCAGTTATTGTAGAATGTAGGTCACTCTATCTATAGAGCCTCTTTTAAAGGTAGTCATCCTACACAATGATTACATCGTTAGATAGTCTCATTATTCCTTTCACAGGCTCCTTTCTCATTATTCCTTTCATAGGGTAATCTTTTGATAAAACCTAACACGATCCCAAATGCAGTCTTAGATATTCCTTTCCATTCCATACAAGTTTGAAAATGTTTATACTCCACTGAAATTAGACTGTTTCACTAGAGACCTTAGGATGCAGTGCTTTCAGAAATTAGACAGGTTATAAAAGGGTAAGCCTTTGTTAGCTTTCCTAGAAGGGGGAAGGTAACAAATAAAAGCACACTCTTCTTGGAGTGACAGATAGGTGGGTAACATAGGCACCCACAATTAAAAACTTGTTAGAATTTGTGGCCTTTGCCTGAATATTAAGCCTAACATTTCTTTTCTGTGTATGCAATTTCTTTAGTTGTCACAAGAATGTTATGAACTTCTAAATCCGAAGAGAAGAGAAGAGCCCATAACAGTGCTTTCTCAAAAGCCCTTCTGTTTTTTGATATGCTGAATTTAATGTAGCCTGTAATACTCTGGAAGTTTGTTTGAAATTCTGGGTTACATTTATGGTATGTTACTCAAATAGTTATAATCTGCTCAGAGAATCTAGTGAGTTTCTGACTTTCCCATTGTAAGGGCTGCATTTGGTTACACATTTGAATAGTTTATTTTTCATTTTGAGCCAATGTAAAAGTGAAAATAAATCTGTTGACAGGATTCAAATAATAGTTCGGATCTGCTAATGTACCATTCTTGGGACTGTGGTATTGCAGTTAATTTATTTAAAGCTGGAGTGAACTCTGAATTTAAAATCTGTTTGCAAGTAAACCAGACATTTTAGTGTTTCTTACTTTCAAAAAGCCATGTTGGGTGGGGAGGGGGAGAAGGTTATTAAAAGTGTTTCTTTGCAAGCTTGCCTTCTGAAGTCATTAGTCCTTTGAACACATGATCTGTATTCAAAAGTAGATGCATCTTAATTGCCTTTAACGTTGTTCTCAAAGGATGTGGGGTTCTATCAGAACCTTAAATATAGCTGAGGTGTCTTCTGCTATTTACTTCAGTTCAAGCCCCAGTTCTTGCTTCTGCTTTTAAACTACTGTGTAGTTATACCAAAATTAATTATTCAGGTTACTGTTAAAATTTTTCTAACACCTTTTCCTTCTCTTTTTCCTATCCTATTCCCAGTGATTTAGTCTTTGAATGGTCAGGTTGGTCAGTTCAAATGAACGTTCCTATTGCCATTTGAAATGAGAAATGCAGCATAAATCAGTAGATTCATTAGCTGAAGCACATACCAGCATACACTATAATCAATTTACTTGCAACCTCTGAGACTACTATTGGCATGTTCACACACAAAGCCAAATATCTGTATACTTTTCTTCTGAGGGATAGGAAATATGCTATTGGTGTCTTGCAGATTTGGCTTTGCTTGGGACTACTTTGACTCTGTAAAAGTGACATTTGTACTGTAATCACGCTTTAAAAGCAAATGGTAAACCTGGTTTATTGTGAGTGCACTCCAAACTTGCACACTGACTTTGAATTCCCACTTGTGAGAAGAGGAGACTTGACTTTATCACAGAGATGATGTGATTGACCTTTGGAATAAAATAATAACTACTTACGTAGCCTTCCTGCTTAAAAGGAGGAGGAAAAAAACCACTAGCATGCAAGATCACTAAGGTCTGCCAGCCTTCCTAACCACATGCAGTGAAAAGGGGAATGTATTTGACTTGAGTGTGAAATTTTATTTGTAGCATTTTATGTAGTTATAGAACAACTATAGTTAATAAGTAAGAGACTGGACTACAGAAAGGTACTCTGTACCTTTTTCTTGGAAAAGAAAAACACAAAATGATTGTTTAAAAAAACATTTCAGGCTATGACCTTCTTATTCTAGGAATTGGTGTCTGAGGAACAACCTTGTTTTATTAATAAATGGACTTCCTAGTGCTTATAAGATGGTATTGAAAATGGCTAATGCTGAAGAATGTAATGGGTTTTTGAAAGCACAGTAAGCTTTGGGCACTGCTAAATCAATACATATAACAGTCATTTAAATGTGTGCACCATATGATGCCTATTTTGGTTAATTATCTCCCAGATCCTTTCAGAATAATCCTATTTGTTGTTTGCAGATGGAATACTAAAAAAATTACCCATGTAAAGGATATAAAATAGAAAAAAGAATTGATCCACAACAAATTGTAGAGTTTTTCTTAATCAGTAAAGCTGGATAGTTAGAATCAAATTTACAAATATCATACTGGTTATAAAATTGCAGTATAAACATTTGGTAACAAAATACCCACAACAGTGTTCTAATTATTTGAACTAGCGAAAGCATGTTTTGATTTCTTGGATAATTGCTTTATGTAAAATTATTTTTTATTAAAAAAAATAAGATAATGTCAGTGGTGCATATGTATGTATGTTATATCAAAGAGTTATTTATAAGAACAACAAAAGAATTACGATATCAGTGGTGAAAAAAACACTCTTCTCTGCAAGAGATCGTTTAATTGTCTTCCAGCTGTTCGGACACAATTAGGAAGCTGATTAGATTAGGAGCATAATTTTTGCATATTCTTCACAGGTTAGGGATGAAATAGAATGAAAAATTGGATAGCTTTCTATTCATCAGCAGTCCAGAAAGCCCTTTGTAATGGCTGGGGGTATATAACACTTTTGGCAGCTGTCCCTACATGGATTATTGGAGCAGGAGGTATGGTGATCTATGAGAGAGACTTTCCATCGTGAAGCTGGGGTTTGGCATACAGTGTAGTCTTGGTACCATTCAGTTATGTAATTGAACCCCTTTGTAAAGGTCCACACTCAGAGCTAATCTCTGTGATACTACTTTCATCACTATATAATTTACTAGTTTGGTCCATTAAAATGTTGTGTACTAAGATGAAGTATTGAATTTGCACAGTAATTGACCTTTGGTTTGAAATTTCCATTCAGTTTCTTCCCTCTCCTTTTCTTTTCTGTCTCTCTTTTGTTCTCATTTCATATATATTAGTGACATATTAATTGAATATTAACAGGGGGGTAGGTTGTAGCCATGTTGGTCTAAGGACATAGGCAGACAAGGTTCTTTGTGTCAATCTGATATCTTTTATGATTATGGGTGGGTCTAATAATAGTTATCAGATTTACTCAAAGTACCTTGAATATTAACAGGTACTCTGATGTTTTTGATTTTTTGTTGTTTCTGTATCTCCTTCACTGACTGGTGCTTTGGACCATTCTGAAATTTTAAAAGTGACCTTTTAAAGTATTTTCACCTATTATTTGCTCATTTAGAATGTCCCTTTTGGGTAGATCTTATCCATATGCTCTTTTGGTGAATTTATGCATGTTTCTCTGTCAACTTAACAGACAAGGTTCTTTAGGTAAATGCAATATCTTTTAATACGCCAACTAAAATGGTTGGAAAAATTCTTTGCAAGCTTTCAAGTACAAACACCATTCTTTAGCCAAAGGAAGCGTCTGCAGTTGTTTCGTGCTCTTCCTGGATGGGACAGAATAGAAGCCAGAGGCGAGTATGCGAGAATGCCAGTCAATGAAAATGATGCAAGTTGAGGCAGACAGTGGGTGAGAAACAGGTGTGGAAGTAGGAAAGGGAAATGTAGACCTGATGATAAGATGTAGCTGGTAAATAGTAGAGACGTTACCTGGGGAATCAGATGTTAGGCAGGTTATAGAAAATGTGCCATAAAGCCAATGTCTATATTTAGTCCATGATTTTTTGTATGCAGTAGGTTGGTGAAGTGAAGTTCATAAGCTTGTCTGCGAAAGGAGTTTTGTAAATTCCCTTTGAGGATTAGAACTGAGACTGGAGACAGAGTGGTTCTCTTGTGAGAAATGTGCCCCCACCGGTAATTGCGTATTCTTGTCTTGGATAGATTTCCAGTGTGCATTCATTCTGGTGTGCAGTTGTTGTTTGGTTTCTCTTACATATTTTCCATCAGGGCATTTAGTGCACTGGGTGAGATGTACTACATTTCTAGGGGTACAGCTTTAAGATCCAGGACTGCTGATGGCTCTGTTGTGGGGTATAGTAATTGTGAGGGTGGTAGAGATATGGTGGCAGGTTTTACATTTCTTATCATGGCATGGTTTAGATCCATTTGGTGTGCTTGAGCCATAGGAAGTTTGCTTCTGGTGACAAGATTTGGTGCTTCCTCTGCCTGAAGAAGGGTGTTTGTACCCAAAAGCTTGCAAGAAGGGGGTCGGACTTGAAGATCTACTTAGGTCCCTTCTGACCCTATATCTATGAATCTATGAAAGAAGAATTTTTCCAACTATTTTAGTTGGTCTAGTAAGATATTGGAGTTACCCAAAGAACCTTATCTGCCTGTGTCCTAGACCAACATGGCTACAACCGATATCCCTGAAACATGGAAAATATTGAATCTCTGTCAACTTGACATTGTTACTGCTGGACCTAATTGTAGGAAAGGAAGAAATATCAGAAAGTGGAAAAAATAGACTGGCAACTAAGAAGCCTAAATATAGCTGTTTTAATTCATAGTATTAAATGCCATTCTGAAAGCACAACATCTTCTAAAATAATATATGTTTGGAGAGCCCAGCAAGTTTAAGGCTTGAAGCTACTGATTAGGTTTTCAGGGTAACTGTAGCCATTGCTATGTTTAGGTGAGACTGTAACCCAGGGGCGGGCAGTTATTTTGGGCAGAGGGCCACTTACCAAGCTGTGGCAAGCTGTTGAGGGCCGCATGGGTAGCCCCATCCCTTGACAGGTGCCCTGTCCCCTGGTTACCATCTTGGGACCAATGTCCCAGTGTCTTGGGACCAATGTCCTAGGGCCAGCACTGGTGGAGCCCAGAGCAGGGCGCAGCCTGGCAGGGGTCTGTGGAGCCGGCCGGGCTGCACAAGCAGGGCAAGGGGGGAGCTGACCCGGCTCCATAGAGCCCCTGCCAGCCGGGACCCTGTACCCATGCTGTCCTGCTCCGGGCCCTGCTGACGCTGGCCCTGGGACAGAGATGCGGAACCTGCTCCCGCACAAGCTCGCTCCCAGCCATGCGGTACAGGCGGGGGGCAGCATGCAGCCCCAACCCTGTGCTCACCAGCAGGAAAGGAGCTGGTGCTAAGCGCGGGGGGAAAAGCGACCCCTCACCTGCCCTGTGGCCAGTGCTTCCTGCTGCAGCTGCTCGCAACCCGTGTGAGCCAGATTTTCCCTACCCCTTCTGTAACCTGACTGGAATAAAAGTGATGATATGATGTTTGAACTTCATGCTTCAGATCCCCTTAGCAAGTAACTGTATTTGCAGATAGTTATAGATTTTGTTTGTAGCACATACAAGGCTGTAGAGATTTGTGAATTTAATATAGTGATACATGGGGACTTTTGGCTTCATTGGGCACAACTAAGTGTTTAAGCCTCATCTGGCACATGCTTTGAAGTCCCCATTATTTTTTTGAGAAAGAAAGAGGCTGAAAAACACAACATAAGTGATCTAAAGAAATCAATTTTTCTAGTGCTTATAACAGTATTAAAGGGGACCCCAAATAGCCACACAATGATTCCCCTTTGTGATGCCTTTGACATTAGTATAGTAAACTTTCGTTAAAAGGCAGGCTTTTCTCCTTAGGTTTTAACTCTTGAGGAAGCTGCCTTTTCTGTGGAAGACCTACTGGTTTTTGTTTTATTTCTTTTTTTGTTTTCTAAAAGGAGGTCTGAGATGACAGCAGTATGTGCATATTCTAAAACTGATCTTCATGAATTGTTCTTCCTCTTTGCTGTTCCTATGTGTTCCTTTCCATTTGAAAATTCGTCCTTGTGAGTTAAAAGTGTAATTTCTTGCAAATGCAGTCTACTTTGACTTTCTCTGAATAGAAGTTTTAGGTTATGATTGCTTCTATAAAACAGGTCGATTAATTTTGTCTCCAGGAGGCAATAGAATTCACAAAGCTTAGCATTTGAAAAATGTATTTACAGTAAATATTGTTCTGTATAATACAGTTTAGAAGCTAATATTCTTAAATTGCTTAGAGAAATTGATATATAAAATGTACTTGCATTTTAATGGCTGAATATTAGCCTCTATAATGGTGTAAATGCAGTTAGATTTTTCAGGTTTTTTTAATTCATTCTGGTTTAGTAGTAACAAATCCCGCTTACCGCATTCATGAAGCCAGGAAATAACTTTTCCTGAAACAATTTATTTGCCTAACCTGCAGACTCATAAGATTTAGCTGTAGCCATGTTATCGTATACCCTGGATGGCTATCTCAAAAATTAAAACATAAAAGGACTGCGGCAAGTGTAACCACCTCGGCTCTTATTCCATTCCTTCCTGATTAGCCCAAGTGACAAGCTTTTGCAGCATACCCAGAAAGCTTTTCTGATGGACCAAGGTGAGGAGTGAGTGAGTTCCAAGGACTTCTTGCAGAAAAAACACACTGTTAGCAGCCCTCTTTGATTCTGTTGAAACTTCAGGTCCAGTTATTCTGCTGATCTCAGCTGTGGTAGTGTCAGGGAGAAAGATGACCTATCGGTTGTCTCGTATATTTTGGTTTTCTCTCTTAGCACTTGGAAAAATTCTCAAACACTCGTCTTTCTGTCGGGGTTTGTGATTTTGTTGTTGCTGTCATAGCTTTGCTTCCCTCTTTGCACGGAAGTGCCAAGACATTTCTCCTTACAAAAAATGCTATCTGAGAAGAAAGTGGCAGCAGCTGTTTGAGGTGATATAATCTGAAATAATTTGAATCTGAAGAAATTAGGAGTATCAGAATGAAGTTAAGAGGAATAGCTGGAAGCAAACAAAGCTGCTTGTTAACTTTAGAGAAGTGATGTTAACCAGTCTAAAATCGGAGGAAGTATTACACAATGTACTTCATGGAAAAATTCCATATTTTCTGGGGCATGGACTGAAAACAGACTCACATTATGTTTCAGTTTAATATGTAGAGGTTGTATTCCATGGGTATGTTTGACTTTGCTTTTCGAGTCACACTAGTAAATGTGAACTACTTCTTCCTTTTTTTTAGATACTAACATTTGAAACCAAGAATCCAACAGAACTAGCTGAGCGTTTACGTTCTGTATGTGGAAACCAGAGCAACGCATATGCCCGACTTCTTGAATACCGCTTAAACGCTTTGCGTGGACTCTGGAATGCCCAGCGCCAGCTCGCCTTGGAGGAGCAACATGAACGGGAAAGCTCTGGGGATGAAGAAACGTTGGCTTTGCTTAAACGTCAGGGCTTGTTACAGCAACCTGAGCAGGCACCATTTACTTCTCGAATGGGGCTCTTACTGGTCTTTCCTCTCATTCAGTCTCAAAGTAGAACAGACCCTTCTCTCTGTAACATAACTGCTGAGGTGCTATTGAATTGCCTTCGGGACTGCCAGCCTTTGAGTTTGACTAAGGAACCAGCTGACTGTCTTAACGGAATAGAATCACTGCTCTGTTCCTGGCTGGAGGATACTTCTGCGACAGGCCAGCAGATTCCATATAAGCAAAAAGAAAATGCAGCTGCTGCCCTGGTTGCCTTGGCTTGTGCAAGGTGAGAAAAATGTTAATTGAGCTCAGTATGGTTGATGTTGGTAGTATGTGTTTGTGCTAAACAGTACCAGAAGTTATATGCTCCTACTGCTGAAAGAAATGTAAACTCTAGAACTCTTGGTTCAGAGATGATACCTTTTATTAGAACAACTAAGAAATCACCAAAAATTACCTACTGCTGAAATGCATTTTATTTTACATTAACGTTCAGTTTCCTAATAGTAAAAATACTTGTGAAAAATGAATTTAGTGAATTAAGCATTGATACTGAGCATAGACATAGAAGGTTTTAGGTTATAACTGAATAATATGTTTGTGGGTTTCCTTCATTGTAGTGAGTCCTTTTGTAGGAATGATCGAAACGGGTTTTGAAACATTCTCCTCACCTTTTTTATTTCTTTGGAGGGGAGGCCATGGTAAAAGAGTTCTCTCTCTTCTTTATGCTTTTACCACCCCCCTGGTCCTGTAGCTTCAAGGATGTGTGGAGGGCAGCTTGCCTTTGTGTCTGTTCAGCAATACTCTGCCTTAAATTGCAGTAGGGCCTTTCTCAGTGAGTTGCCACTGGACCTTGGGAGGGCCTCAGAGTAGGAAAGATATTCTGATATTTTGGGGGGGGGTAAGAATTCTTGAATGATACTTTCTAAAGTAACTGGTGATTTATATTTTTTATGCAGTCATTTATTTATTGGAATCCCACTCATCCCTTTCTGAAAACTAAGTCATCTCAAGGTGGGCACCTCAAATCAATAGTGAATTCCGAAAATCTTGGCCTAAACTTTTTTTAAAGTTATTTTTTAGCTGAGACTTGTCTACCATTTTAACTCTGAATAAAGTGGTAAAGTAGAGTTTTAACCCAAAGGAAACTGTTTCTCAGAATAGAAACTAACACATGGAGAGAGGAATGTTATCAGGTACTGTTGTACTAGATTTCTTCAACACTGAATCTGAAAAAAGACTGCTATAGTTTGTAGGGGTGTGCGAAGCGGGCCCTGTTTGATTCGGATTTGTCCTGAATTAGGGACAGTGATTTCATAGTTTCATAGTTGATAGGGTCAGAAGGGACCTGAGCAGATCATCAACTCCAACACCCTGCCATGCCAACTTGATTCGTTGATTTGGATCACTGTCCCTGATTTGATTAGGCCTAATCTGAAAATTTGATGCTGATTCAGAGAATCAGTGATTCGGACAGTACACAGCTTTAAATGTTTTTTTCTTCATACCTCAAGGTACCAGTGCGGCTTGTGAAAGCTGCGATGGTGGGGCAGATGGAGTGTCCCACAGGAGTGGGAGGGGCCCTCCACATGCTTGGCAGCGAACCTGGAAGTGGACCGGAAGTATTCCAGTCCACTTCCAGGTCTGCTGGGTAGCGCACAGGGCGTGCCCTCTGCACGCACCCCCGGCTTGACGATCAGCTGTGGGGGGACCCCAGGTGCTCCTCTCCTCTTCCCCCTTCCCCCACTCCAGACCCAGGAGGCACCAGTTGCTGAGCCAGGGGTTGTGGGCGGCGTCCCCAGGCGTGCTCCCCAGCGGACCCAGAAGCAGACTGGAAGTGCTTCTGATCCACTTCCAGGTCTGCTGCCGAGAATGCTGGGGAACCCCTGCACTCCCGTGGGATGCTCCATGCGTCCCAGCCTCACAGCATTTATGAGCCTCCTGCTACCCAGAGGTATGTAGAAAAAAACATTTAAAGTTGTATCTATGTCCAAATCTCTCTGAATCGATTTGGAGGGTTCCAATTCGATTCAGAGAAATTAAAGGGTTGTCCAATTCGGTTTGGATTTGGCCCTAGTAGTTTGGCCTATTGATGTGCATGACCACTGAAGTCAGTGATGAACTTCATATAGTTTTAATGTATTTTGCAAACTCTTCTACTTTGGAAATTGCCTTAAATATAAGGTATTCAGTCAAGTTTATCCTGGGTAGATGAGATTAAACTGATAAGCTAGGAATATTTATTTTTTTAAACATGACTTTGGAATGCAAGAATTTATTGACCCAAGCAGGAGGGGTATAACACAGCCTCATTTATCATGTTCAGTTTATTTCTTTCTGTCCCAGATGTCAGCTCTCAAAAAGCTTTGAAATACTGTTAATTCAGTTCAATGTGTAAAGGAAACACAGTTTTAAGTGACAAAACTGAAACACAGATCTTTTTCAACAGATTTGTATTACTTTATCTACAGTGTAGTATAGTATTTTGAGATCTCTTTCATTTACCTACAAAAGTCAGGGATTTCTTTACATTTCAAAATAATTCCATGCACTAAACACACTCATATGAAAGTTATTTTAAGAGGAGATTCTTATTGAGATTCCCTTTTCCAATCTTGGGGGCTTTATTTTCCTAAGAATATAAGACCTAATTTTTGAATGACCCACTGAAGTTTTCGGAGGGAAATAAAATTAAGCATCTCAAGAGGTCCCTAGATGGAGTTTTTCCCATTTTATAAGAGAAAAATGCAGACATCAGTTTGAAATAACTGGCACCAGGGACATCTCCCAAAGCCTGTGAGGAAGCATTAAAGACAAACAGTAGAATGGCCATTTATGAGGGAAAAACCCAAAGACACCCATAGCGAAAGAAATCATCTAGGGGGAAAAAGAAATCTTCACTTAATTAATTGCAATTCTTCAGAAACAGTGCATTTGCATCTGAATATTGTCACAACTAGGGCACAGTCAACTCTTTCATGCTCAATAAGAGTTTTAAAATTTTGAAACAAAGCCATCCTTTAATACTCATTTCATAATTTTATCAGAACCTATAAAATAGCTATTAAAAAATCCTTTTTTTAATTCCAGAAAACTGTATTCACCATTAGGAGATCCAACTGTACTGACATACATACATACATACATACATATACATATATTCTACAATTTACTAATCAACAAAGAGTACAATTTGAAGTAGAGCTGTTGTGGAGACTAAGTTTTCAAGAGACAAACTTTTACAAGTTTCTCCAGTAAAGTGACTTTTAATCCTTTCAGGAGGATGTCATGCCTTAATTCTTTCAAATATTCTGCTCTCTTTAACAGAGAGCAGGCTATTTGAAGGAATGCCACATTAATATTTAAATAGGAATTCCTATTTAAAAAGTTATTATAAACGTGCCCTCAAAAATAGATTTTTAAAATTTCAGCCAATTCTAACTGATCTAGATAATAAAATACTGTCGGTTCATAGCTGACTGGCCGTGTTTAGCCCTACCATTGTTAGTTGATGATAATCTAACTTTATTCCTGGGGGAACTAGATGTACTTGAATGTGTAAGTAAGCATCTCTCATCAGATTAACCAAATATGTAAATGTGGCAGTCTTATTGGAGAAGATGTAGAAGAAGCATTTGAAGTTTCCCCATTTGAAGTCTTTCCTTGCGTATTGTTCATGGAGCTGCTTTGAGGTTATGGCTGGCCGATAACTAACATTCCCATCCTTGATGGTTGCCACCTCTGACATGAGATAGAGATCATCCAGGTGAAGGATGCAAACTGAGAAGCTTTCTCTGTGTGAGAAAGAGAACCATCACTGAGATTTTGCACTGATGGACATTATACTCTAATTGCCTGTTTTTTTCTTTTGAGAGCTGCCTTGTGTGCATATTCATTCTCTTTTCAACAAACTAATCCCTAGTTTTATTTTTCTCCTAGGGGATCGCTGAAAACCTTTGTTCATACAGTACATTTGTTGCAGAAACAGACTGATCTGGGATCCCTGCCTGTGGCTGATGTATTATACAGGTAGGTAGTAATTTAGTGTTTTGTATCAACTCTGAAAATGTGCAGATGTTCATGAAGATAAAATGTCCGTCCTGAAATGGGACTAAACAGCTTAACTCAATGAAAATTGAAAGCTCTAGGAAAGATCAAAATCCAGTCAATTTACATAAAGACAGTACTAAATGGCCAATTCTTGATAAGTCCATTAATATATGTTTTTAATTAAACCACTGAAATTTCCTTAGAATGACTTAATATGAACTCTGACGTGAAAATTTTCACTTTTTAAAATGTTTTTATCTTTAGCTTTTGAGCTGGTTAATTGTTGTTTTCATAGTTTTCCTGACATTTTTCTTTACATAACTTACATTATATCTATCCTCTGTTGTTTAAAGGTTGCTGCTTTTAGAAGGGGGACCTGGATCTCCTTCTTGTCTGTTGGGAGGAAAACACATAGTATCTTGGGGGTTTGAAGATATGTTACCTGCACCTGATGCCAACAGTGGTTCTGGCACTGAAAACAAAGGTGAGCTAGTTTACAACTAGGACAGGATCCATGGAGGGAATGAAAGATATGTTTTGGAATGATACGGTGCTTTTAAATCTTTAGAACCTGAAAGTGCTTTCTGCTTCTAGTAAATAGCATAAAAGCAGTCACAGTATATATCAAATGACAGAAAACTGGAGCACTCTGCAGTCAGATGGAACGCACAGGTCACATTTTCAGAAGCGAGCGTAAATGGGCCCTACAGAAATGGGCAGACAGCTGTTTTATCTGTAAAGCTCCACCTTTGCACAGTAAAATGGCTAGCTTGGCTGTCATTTTTCCATCTTGCACATTCCAAATTTACTTTTATGGTCAGGGATCTAATTTTACAAGGCTACCCACACTGTTATTTTGCTGCATTGGCATATAATACAAACTCAGGAAGATGACAGTATTGGTTTTGCACTCTGTTCATGTGTAGACAGTTAAATTGGCAGCCACGAGGGCCAGAATGTTTTATTTTTTAAAGAAAGCTTAGATTCTCTGTTTCTGAATCTATAATGCGGAGCACACAAATACATTAAATAGACTGGGTTTTTTTTCATATCCCTGTTTTTATATAGTGTGTGCCATAGTTAGAAACCTACCTAATACATGACATTTACAAAAAAGCTGGTGGTCTGAAAGTGGAGGTGGTCTCTATTTTCAGTGGAGTGTTGCAGGGTCATGTGTTGTCTGTCCGTGTTTCCCCCTCTGCCATGTCTCTGGCCAATGACCCTTTGTCAGTCTTCAGGGAGGGGTGGGACTTCTGGTGCCCCTCAGCCAATCAGCTGCACTCTGCTGCAGAAATTTCTTTTCCTTCCCTCCCGCTCCCCAAACTTCCTCCCTCTTGCTTGAGGACGGAGGACCTTCTGCCCTTTTGTTTTTGCAGCGTACTTTCTCTTTTTTTGTTCCTTCTCGCTCACTGCCAACTTTTTCACAGGGGACCTTCCAAATCCATGGTTTCCACAAAAATCACAAATTGTGAATTTGGTAGGTCCCTAGCCTTAGTAGTCAACAGTGAATCAGATTTTTCTGCATTTCATCCCCCTTTACTTAGAATTTCGTATTTTTGTAACTGACAATTAAAAAAAGCATGTTAGAGATGAGGTCCTCCTTGATCAAAAATCTTTCTCAGTTTAACAAACATCAGAGGAACAAATGGTTACTTATAAAGAGAAAAAGTGAGTTGCATCAGTAATGATGTTACAACTGTACAGGGGTACTGTACACTTTTTCACAAGGCTCCAAACAGTGTTTTAAGCAGCAGGGGTGGTCTTGAGCAGAAAAGTTTGCATGTTAATACATCTTAGGTATGTTCTTCCCATTTGGTACTGATATGTGAACACCAATAGCCTCTTGTGACACCCTAGAACAGTGATTCTTAACCAAGGTGCTGCAGCATCCTGGGGTGCCTTGAGATGCTTTCAAGAGGGCCATGAGGTGCCACACAGTGTTAGCAGTCTTGGGTGTACAAACATCATTCACAACATAAACCCAGAGATTTCAAATAGGAATTGATATCATTAAAAAGATTTTGAGCTGTTGTGGTCTTTCTGAGTTCTTTGCAACAAAAGAAATAGTATATTATTATTTTGTAGTAAAAAAATGAGTGAAAAATGAGAGCTGGCATTTTCTGAGTGGTGCCTTGAGTCTAAAAAGGTTGAGAACCACTGCTCTGGAAAGAAGAATTGCGTTCTTGTCAAGAAAATAAAAGAAAATGGTCCTCCACTCCTTTCTGCCCTTTAATAGAAAATGCTAAAAATGTATTGTAAGAAATAATTTTAGATGTTGTTAATGAAGATGAAGCATTTTCCATCTACAGTTAGTCCAGTTGAACAGGTCCTGCTTCCCAAGCACAGTTAACTGCAGCCATCCAGCTTGCACTATATTTGTTGATTTAAAAGTCTGCAGCCAGTAAAGTCTATGAGCTGTTTATCTGTGTATACAGTAACTGTGGCCTCAGCTCTGAACCAAGAGCCATCTGGGATTTGAGGCTGCAACTTTGGGGTGAAAAGGTAACCTAGAAATAGGAAACTAGTGAAATACATGTCCTAGATGCCTGTTTTTTTCATATAGAGTGAGAAGGAATACACAGTGAATAACTATGTATAAAAACTACAATACTAATTCTGATCAGTGTAGAGGAGAGTCTCCCATAGGTTTTCAGTCATTGTTCTGAGTGTAACAGACATGATCGTCATGGTTGTGTTGCCTGTTAAAGGTCTCTGATCATTTCCTTCCCATTTCAGATGCAGATTTAGGGCGCTGTCTTGCAGCAGATGGACTCTATCTTTATACAACTAATTCAGTGGGCAGAGGAATAAGCAAATTAGGATCTGGATTACATGGTACTTTACGGTAAGCCACAGCAGAGCTGAATGTTCACATAGTTATATTTCTTCCTCTGCTCATTTTTTATCTTGTCAAGATAAACCCTTTCAAAGGAAATGAGATGTGCTAAATATCTTAATTTTTTTATTACTATTATTAAACCATTTTTTCAGGGAATCAGATTTTGTTACTGGTTTTCCCCTCTGATAATTATTGCTGTTAAGCACCATCCAAGTTAGGCAATGATTTATTATGCTTTTGTTAACATATTGAAAGCTGTAGTTAGTTTAACTGCAAACTGGTTTCTAGTTATGGAATTTACTATACAAATAACTAGTTCATTACTTATAATTTTTGAAAGATAAAACCAGCATTACAGCACTAAATATTTAGATATATGAATCTGTAGCTAGGGTCAGGAGGAGTTCAGGACAGTTCTGAAAAGATGTAACATATTTAAAGGTTTTAACATCCTACCATCCTTTTTTCCAGAGGCTTTGTATACTGTCGTAATGAAGAGCTGGAGGCTGGTTGGGTTGCTTTTGGCAATGGCAAACTTCTTCATCGTCCTGTCTCCTTTGATAATAAGCCTCATTCCCTTTTCCAGGTCATTGATCAGCATACCCTTCAGGTAAAAAAAAAAAAAAAAAAAAAAAAAAAAAAGAGTTATATGACAGCTCACAAGCCATCTATGGTGTCACAGTACTTGTACATACAGACCACAAACTAGTAGTAGCAGAACACAGGCAAAGAAAAATGGATTTTTGGTGGGAAATCAAATAGTTCTAGAGGATGCAAAACTCCCAGACCCTTCCATTTTCCTCAAGTGTAAGAATAATTTAAATCTTCGCTACTCTCCAGAATCTGTGTTTTGCAGACCAGCCACACTTTCTCTCTCTCTCTCTCTCAACATGGTTAAAGGATTTTTTTTCCTGTTCTGGATTAAAGAAATTCTAGTAAAAAATAAAAGAATAAATTGTTTCGTTATTTCTAACTGCATACAGTGAGTTTCCTCAAACTCAGCATTTTGATTCTAGAAGTTAACATTTTGGAAAAGTAGGGGAAAGCACAAAACTGTTAGTACTTGTACGATACCATTAGAAAAATGTGTGTACGTTTCCTGCAATTTGAAACCAGTGACTTTATTGTAGATGGATATTTAGATGTCATGCTAGCACAGACTTCTAGTAGGCAAACATTATATGCTACCCCTCAGACTAACCAATAATTAAAAGTGCACAAATAAGCCTAACAAGCCTTGCTACTAATACCAAAACACCCTTTTGATATATACTGCTAGACTTGAGAACAGACTGTGAAATGTGAACTGGTAAGACTCTCTTCTTTTTTCTTGCTTTCCTACTGTACTTGTAGGTGTGTCAAATAATCCCAATGCCAGTAAGTCACTTCCCAGTTGGCAGTACTATGACCACCGTGCATCTTTCTTCAGATGGTACCTATTTCTACTGGATTTGGTCTCCTGCGAGCCTCAATGAAAAAACACCAAAGGGACACTCTGTCTTTATGGACATTTTTGAACTCATAGTAAGTTTAGTTTAAATATACTTTGCAACTGCTTTCTTACTCTGTCTTAATTTGATAACATGAGTAGCACTTTAAAATGCCAACATTTAGTGAAGTTGGGAGACACAAAAATGATGGATTTAAGTGCTAATATTTGTAACCTAACAAATAATAAAAATATCAGCAAATAACTACTGTTGAACAAAACAAAGTCAAGCTATAAGTTTTGCACTCTAAAGGCCATGCTGGCATAACAGTTGTACAGTATGTGCAGTATATTTGCATCATTGTTCTTGGTTCATTTCATGCCGAAATAAATAACTGAGTATAAATGTGAGATATACATCAAAAGTTGTTTATTCCAGATTGACCTTATTCCATTGTAACACAATAAATAAAATAAATAGATCATTTTCACAGAAGTCATGTATATGCAAAGCTGCATAATTCACTTTGCAACCAAACTTTTCAATCACTGGCTTTTAAGTAAATCTGAATGCTTTTCAGAAAAATTACACTTTTTGGAGATCTCTAGAGTTTGGAATTCTTTTCCTTTCAACAGCTTCTTTGTATGCAAAGGAAATGTTAACAGTGTAACACTCCTGTCTCAACGCTGTATAAAATGTTAATATTTATCAAAATGGCATCTTTCCTAACAAAAGCCCTGCTTATCATTTTGCTGGTGTTGCCAGTTCTTTGCTGTACAGCAGTAAAACCTTCTAGTTGTAGGCCTTCTCCATATTATCCCAAACTACTTAATCAAGGGACACTTTCCCTTCAGATTTTTCACGTTGTGCATGACAGAGAGGCCTTTCTTCTCAAACTTAATGATTAAAAAAAATCTCATATAATATACCCTAAAAATAGGGGGTTGTATAGTTATAGATATATTTATAGAAATTAATTATTGCTATGGAAAACAGACTAACAGTTCTGCGTTCCCAAGGACTGAAGGTATTACATTCAGGAATGTTGGTTTTACATCATAATCAGAATAAATCTATCTAGATATTTACAGCAATTACCTTTTTAAATAATTTTTGCAAGAAGTTCTCATCCCACGTAGTGTTCACGCCCAGATGTGATCTATTATCTCCTTTATCTTAGACATTTTTATATCTAAAGACCTTTTTTCTCCATTTGAATAGGTAGAAAATGGTGTATGCATAGCAAATCCTCTACAGGAACGCATCATACTAATGAGAAAAGAGGGAGAGTCTGCAAAGAGTATTAATGAAATGCTTCTGAGTAGGCTTTCAAGATACAGAGCCTCCCCATCAGCAACACTGGCTGCACTAACTGGCTCTACCATCTCCAATACCTTGAAAGAGGATCAAGCAGGTTAGAAACATTCTCTATCGTTTTACATGTTTAGCACATTTGTTTTCAATGATGCATAATTTTAAGAACTGCTATATGTGGGAAGAGAAATAATTCTGTACATACCATATCTTGCACACCTGTGTGTATGGTGTCTATATTTAGTTTCTTTTCAACTGCTGTCAGACACAATACTGTTTTTTTGCCTACAAGTGTATTAAAATATTTTTGAGCTGTGTTAACTTCTTTGCAAAGATAACTTTGAAATATTTATATAAAAGTACTTTGATGCAGATGGTTAACACTCAGAAGTCTAGTAGAAAAAATGTAGGTCATCTTAATATGAATTAAGCTTCTGGAAGAGAACAGAAGCTGAGCATTGAACAACAGGAGCTATAATTGTAAACCCAACATCTTGTTATTGAAGCTATGCTCTTGAATGGCTCAGTTCTGCCCCCCTTAATCACACTGATTGGTACCTTTCTCATCACTTAGTTCCACAGTTTCAGTACAACTATTTCAAAATTAAGTACAATTCAGGATGCATTGGCCTTTTAAGCATTATGTTTAACATAGCATACTGCAGTGGAGAAAATATAATTTCTTATCTGAGAAGCAACTTATATAGTGCAACTTGGAGGTAATTTCTTTAGTTGCTTATTTTGTTAAAAGGAATAATTGTAGAAAAGTAGGGAAAATTTCAAGCGAATTTGCACTGCAGATCACCCCTAAATTACTCTTGAAAGGCCTCAGTCTCCCTTTGCGTTGACATTACAGCAAACCTCCTGAAGTAGATGAAAAAATGTTTTTGCCACTGCATCTTGTAAACTTTCCATAGGTTATATGAAATTTACTTAACTGAAAATTTCAAAATGCAGAAGATATATATGAAGACTGAACATCCTGAAATAAAACCGATACTGTTACACACATGTGGGAAAGATGTGTTTTAGACAGAACTGACTTGCTTATGCTCTCAGCAAATAAGTTTTAGCAGTGAGCTTCTCCTTATGTATACGTTCTTAAGGACAAAGCTACCCGCCTTTATGTGGATGAGTAAGTAAAGCATGGGAAGGGATTGGAGCAGGGCTGAAGCCTGATTGGAGTGGTAAGCAAGATCTGTGAGCTTACCAAGTGCTTTCTGAGTTGATTGAAGTCATGTGATGATCACCTCTTCCCCCTAATGGACATGACAAAGGACATTTGAATAGTTACATATCTGATTCTAACAAGCTTTGGACAAAATGTTGGTTATGGGTAGAGAGAAGAAAGGACAGATTTTGGCAGTACTGTTGTAAAAGGAAAATTGGCAGGCTTGGATATTGGAGGAAAAAAGTGATGGAAAATTTTAATTGCCAAGATAGTGAACCTGTATCCCATGGGGGGTTAATGAAAATGGGAGAAAGGGGAAAACAAGCTAGATGTAGAAGGTATCTTGTAAGCAGTCAAAAATGGCATTTGTAGTATACTGGGGTAGAGATCCTTAAAAAGAATCCTCCAAGAAATATAAAAGGACATTTTTTTCAAACAAATGTTTTATTTCTAGACAGTGGTTCATAATTAAAGCACTAATAGATCTGTAATGATAGCATAATGAATGACTTCTGTTATGGCATCATTAATTCTTACTAGGAATAGGATACTGTAGAAAATCCTAAATAAGCTGCTTCTTGTTGTTTGATATCAGAGGCTTTCAAAATGAATTTTGATATTGCACCACTCGGTCTACTCTGTGTGAGAACAGTTAATCTTATTCTTAATATTCTATGCAAGTGACAGAGTGTATGTTGTAAAATTTCATTAACCTTGTATAAATACATTTTGAGCAAGAGATGCTCAGATGCGATACTCCATGCTGTTTGAAGCGTCTAGGTATCTATCATTCCCATTCCGAGCTTTTCTATCATACCCTATTCATTTTGGGGCTGTGGTAGAATTTCTCATCTTTGATAGTGTCCTATATTATTACTGATGAAAAGGCAAGTATATGGATGTTGGTATAAAATATGTATGTATTGTAAATATTACAACATTACTTTGTTATGAACTTGACACTAATAATTTAGGATTGTTTTAATAAGATTCCTTGACAAAACTGGTATATTTATTACTTTCATGGCTTTTGATGGATTTTTTTTTAAGTATCTCCCCCAGGCAAGATTTTATTTAGTTAGGTCTTGAACATTTCTCTTCCTCTCCCAAAGATGCTCTGGGGGTCTGGGCTCACTGGCTAATGTTGGATCATGGTAAAGTTCTGAACTTTTAAATACTTCATAGATCCAGGTACCACTTAAGTACTTGGAAAGCTAGAAGCTTGAGTGGAATATACAATACTTTTTGTAAATATTTTCTTAAAGTTTGTACAGATCTTACAGACTGTGTCAGGGTATAGAAAAAGAAGATATGTGGAACATCTTTAAAAGGATCACATTTGGCTAAGTAGTGGATTGAAGTGTTATAGAGAGAGAACTCTGAGTTGCTCGTGAACGAACCCCAAATAGATAATGCTTGGGGAAGGGTGGAGGCAGCTTCATTCTAACCTGCTTGTCTGGGTGGTTAGCTCACTATTGGTTAATAGATACAAAGGATGTATTAAGGTAAAGTGATGATGAATCCCAGGCGGCCTCTTGTCTTTAAAACCTTTTCTGGCTTTAAGATATTGCCCATAGTACTTTATCACCTTGTAGTGCCTATGGCAGATATCTCTTTGCCTCTCTGTGTTAGGTACTTGTTTTCGTTTTTTGGCTAGGTTTTTATGGAGAGGGTGGAGTGGAAACTAAGACTCGGTATTCTTATTCATATTTAAAGATGTGTTTTTTTCTAAATCATATTGAAAAATACATCTGAAACCATGCATGCTCTCTTAGGGATTAACACCTAATTTATGAAGAATCTTTCAGATCTAGTAGCTACTTCCAAATTCTGCACAAATGTTGCTAATCAGAATTTCTGGTGAATTTATTTAAATTCCAAAGCCAAAGCCTATAAGTCTTGCCACCTATTATATTCTACATATTTAATTGTTCAGAAAAACACATTTTTTACTGTAGTTTCTATTTAATGTTTCAGCTGCCAACACTAGTTGTGGGTTGCCACTAAAAATGTTACGAAAAACTCCCATTTACACATGTGGAACGTATTTGGTGATGTTGGTCCCACCCCCCGGTGGATCAGGCAGTTCTGCTACACGATCACTGTTTGGTGGTTCAAGTGGTTTGTCATCACTGAAAAGTAAGTGTGTTGTGTTTCTGGCATATCTAAGGAAACTCACTCCTGTAAAATACGATGAACTTCGGAGAGATTAATTGGAGACTTTTTTTCTTCTCTCCAAAGTCCTTGCTTCTAGCTTGGTGTTCAATATTTCGGATGGGCAGTTCACAAGCCGAGCAGATCTCATTGATGCTGCAGGAAGCTCACTTGGACGTGGGGCCCTCGTACCCGGACTTGGTAATAAATAGATACGTTTTATGAGAACCAAGCAGTACTGTAGCAACCTTTTTTCTACCTAAATTTATTTCAGTTGGCCATGCCTCATAAGCAATTTATGAGCTCCCAGATTTATGGATTGTTTAAATTTTGTAAAAGTCTAAATGTAGACAAGAATTTGTAAAGTGAAAACTCAAGACATACTGGAGGAAGATCCTGGTTCTCATTTCTCACCCTTATACAACATATAAGTAGCATGCCAGCTTCAGGAGTGAGCAAAATCATTGATCCTAGCAGAAGAGAATAATAGAAGAATTTTTGTTCTAAATCTTCTTCTTGTTCTCTTTTTCCTATAAGTATGTAGTATGTGAATAATTAGTGAGTATGTGAATGATTGTAGAAAAGGAATTGTGAAACCATTTTATCTGATTTTTTTTTTTCTTGGGAACAGCAGCATCTGATACAGCCCCAACTTTTCAGTTGACTGCAAATGGTAGCAAGCAATGAGTGATAAGGTCATGGTGGAATACTAAATATAGAATTAACATGTTTCTCTGAGAGCAGAGGAAGGGTATGCATTAACAACTTTAGGAAAATTCTTTTAATATTTTGTTATTCCCAGCCATTATTTTTAAGTAGCTTGGTGTGCCATGTAATAGAATTAAGGAGATAATATCAGATATAGCAATATTTCGGTTTAAAAATATTATGATAGAATTTGCTATAGTCAGATATTTTCAATACAGGTATTTATTTTTTCTCTCTGCAGGTGCATGTTATGATACTATGAATAACATGATATGGACATGCTCTAATGACTATATTGATCAATGGTGTAATCCTGGAAACCAAGCTTTCCATTATGTCTGTCAGAGACTAGGAGTTATCCATATCATTACAGAGCCCAAAGGTGAGGTAAACCTACCATCAGCACTTTGTATAAGGTGCAAGTGAAATATGTAAGTGAATTTACAGTAGCATACTGTAAATTCAAATAAATGGCTAAACAGACTTTCTTTAGAAAGTCACAACATATTGCTCCATGCAAAAGTGGATATACTTATTGGACAGAATTATTTGATCTCATTGAAGAAAAAGATGTTTTTGCACGTGTGTTTGAAAGATACCAGGTTTTTACTGTCTTTAGTGCTTAAAAATATTGCACAGAAATCCTTTGCCTTTCATGCAAGTGGTAACAGAAACACTGCTGCATTGGCCTGATGCTGATACTGATTTCATAATGTATTTTAAATGTGGGTGTACATTTCATAGAAGTATTGAAATTTGATTTTCCTTGTAGGGGATGCTATAACCACAAATGAGGTTATCAACCAGTTACTGCACCATGTTGGTGCCATGTGCATCCACCAACTCAATCTGCTTGCAGCCAGTAACAATCTTCCAGTAACAAATTTTTTGGGCAAGCAACATCCAATTGAAGCACACCATCTCAGCAGTATTTGTGACATCATGGAGAAAGCCATGGTTAATGGAGACACTTGCATTATACGCTGCATCCTTGTTGTCTTTCAGGTATAAACTAACCTCAAATATATTTAGAATCAGCTCTCTAAAGGAGATCTTTGAGAATGCAGGCTAAAAAGTAAGCTTTTTTAGAAAAGGAATGATGACTTTTGTCAAGTAAAAAAACTAATGGACATAGACCTAAAATTGACATTGTATTTCTCTTTGTTTCTATAATGTCTTCCAGCCTAAAATTAGGACTCTGAGAAACAAATACTTATCCCCGTTTTGCAGAATGGAAAGGTTCCAGAGGGTAGGAAGTGCAAGGTTAGGAAGGATGGCTTGTCTTGTTAACCTGCTAGCCTGAAACTCAGGAGATTTTGGATCTAATTTCTGACTCAGTTGCAAATTTTGAGGAATCCTTTGCAAAATTAGGGTTTTAGCAACAAAAATGTTCAAAATTCTTTTCCCCATTAAGCCATTGTTAAAGATGTTTTTCTTAAGGATTTCTCTGGAGCAGGGAGAAAATTCACTTTTAACTTTCTGTTTTTGCAGGTGGTTTTAAAATTTTTCTTCAGCCCCCAAACTGAGAGAAACAGAGACATTGTTAGACGATCTGGCCTGTTACTGTGGCAGTTACTGATGGCACCAAAGGACCAGATTTGTTCTGAAATTCAGAAAGAGGTTTGCCTAGCAATCAGGTAAATATCAGCTGTTTACTCAGATCCAGGTGAATCCTAGCATCTGACCGATTACTACAAAAGAGTATTATGATTGGCTTCGAGGGTTTTTAGGCTTTCCAAATTAATCAGGTTAACAGTACAGCTACCCTCAATTTTATTACAAGAATCTAGGTTTTAGTTGTGCCTTCAGCAGTTTAATTTTAGATTAGTATCATTGCATCTTTTAAATCTGGCATGTAGTTTGGATAGTGAGGATACATTAAATGGTTATGGTGACTTATTAGGTAATAGCTTACATTATTATGTCTACTTAAAAACTCAGTAGTAGATTTTATTAGCTACAGCATCTTTATTTTGTCACCCTAATCAGGTGCATGGTGTTGAATAGCTGCAATATTCCAGTTAATGACTGTAGATGGACAAAGCAATTACATTGCTTTAAAAGGACTTTCCAGTTATAATAAGTTTTGTCTGTCACAATATGGGAAACTAACCCACAATAATTTTACCTAAATGAAAGAGGGAGTAAAATTACTGCAGTTGAGCTCCTATTAGCATAAGAGGACAGATGAAAGAGGTAATGCAGTTCAGATGAATCTGCTATATTCCACCCCTGCTTTTAAACCAGCATAATAGTTTCATTTGTCCACACTTCAGTCATGGGTGAAGTGATTTCCTTGAGCTGTAATGTATAAGTTTGCATATGCTCTAAAATGAAGGTAATATTTGTGTTAGTTGTAAATAGTAGTGCTTCAGAAAGTAAGTTCAGATTGTTGGGAGGTGGCCAGCAGCATGAGGGCAAGCAGAGTGGGTTGTAGAGGATGCTTGTAGGTTGATGAGCACTTTGAAAAACTACAGAGGGGATAGCACATTTGTCCAGTGAGTCACATAGGGAAGAGAGACAAGAATCCTGTGAACGTGTGGGAGTGAACACAGTGTGTCTGCTGAGACATCAGCCCTTGAAAAGCTTACACAAAACAGCTGTTTCAGCTCCCCAGCATGCTAGATGGTGCTGCTGCTGCACTTGAACTACAAGCTGAATGACTTCTTTTCCATGGTTTGTCAAAACAGCCGCAGGGCCAAATAGAGGACAATAACAATGGAAAAAAAGACAATTGTCTATCAAGAAAACAAGATAACGTTCATCTCAAGGGCAAGGAAAGTTGTCTCAAATGTTCTGTTCACAGATCTAATTCTGCTTTCAAGTGGGAAGTGTTCCAAGGCTTGAGAACAAAATCTTCCAAAGATCAACCTGTGTGTTTTAGTTACAAACCACAAAGTTCCACAAGGTTTGCAACCATTGAAGTGCATGGGAGAATATATTTGAAAAAGTATCTTTTAAATGTCTTTGGATTTGTTCACTGCATATATTGATATTGGGCAACAATTAAGTTATTGTTACACTATTTAAATGTTTCTTTGGTCAGGAAATCTCTTAGAACATTTGGGGTAGATTAAAAAAAAGAGCAGATCAGTGAAGACCAGAAATCCTTCCTTTTCCTCATTGTGGTATTAAGATACTAACCTGTACTTCAGGCTTGGAATTCATGATTTTTTGGACAAATCTGGAATCAAATCTGAAATATGATTCATTGATTTTCCATGAATTAATGATTCTGAGTCTTTATTTCAAATCTACTTGGATATGGTCAGCCATGGAATTAAGAAGGAGCAAATGGCTCAGGGCAGGAGAATCCTCTGTTTAGGGAACAAAACTTATTTAAAGTATAGTATAAATTCTATAGAATAAATTCTGTTATTCTAAATAGCAGGAGAAAGCAGCTGTCGATATGATATTATTATTATTTTTTTTAGCTCTGGTTTAAATATCCTATATCCTGGAGAAGTAGAAATCAATAACTTACTTAAGTTGGTCTTAACTGAAGGTAAGAAGTTCTTATTGTCATTTTGGAAAGTAATTCCTGTAATTGAAAACACAATAGAAGTGTGTGTTATTTTGTGGTGAATATTCTTCCATTTCTGGGATCAGAGCAGTTTAAGAATGTTAGTGAGTCTTAGCCAATCCCACCAGCATCATTATTTTCTTGGAAGTCAGGATGTTTTAGGTCTCACACATTATTCTTTACCGGAATATTTGCAGTTGTCTAAAGCAGTGATTCTGAACCAGGGTGCCATACACCCTGTGGTGCTGTGAGAGCCTTTTAAGGGTGTTGTGGGATGCCACCCAGTATTAGCACTGTTAGATATGCTAATATAGTGTCAAAAGCATTCTGACCTGTTGTGGTCTTTCTGAGTTGTTTACAACAGAAGAATCTGTCTGTTATTTTTCTGTAGCTAAAAAATGGGTGAAAGCTAAGAGGTGGCATTTTCTGAGGGGTACCTTGAGTCTAATGTGGAGTGTCTTGAGTCCTAAAAGGTTCAGGTCACTGGTCTGAAATCAAGAAGGTTTAAAAATCTTTTCCAATACATAGCATGTCCCATCCTGTTTTGCATAGCATGGAAATGTTGTCTCGGAATTTAAGATGGGAAATTAGGAATTTCCAGTAAGTTCCTTTGTCTGTAGAGAACCACAGTAAACAATAAAAGAAGTTACTGTTGGTCTGTAGCGTATGGGAAGCAGATGCTTTATGAATTAACAAATATTGTTTCTGTAAAAGGCTGTTTTATAAGTTTTCATCATCTGTATCATAAATATGTATTCCATTGTAGGAGAGAGAAATAGTGGTCTCTCCCAACTTCGTGATGTGATCCTGACTAATTTAGCTGAACAGCTTCAGAACAACAGATTTGGAAGTGAAGATGATGATCATTACAGGTAAATTAGAATAATGCTTATCTTCGTTACTCTTATGGAAAATAGGCTTCAGTACATATTAGGAGCTTTATTATAAACTTGGCTGCTTTATGCCAAAACTGCTCATATTCATGTTGCAGTTTGATGTATTGCTAGTTGTATGATTGTACTGCATCACTTGCCTAAGAAGTGCTAAATTCTCTGGGTGGTTTGAGGTATTAATGGAATTCTGGAGATTTCTGTAGAGCTACAGGAGTGCTTTGGAGGAGCCTTTTGTGGAGTCCTCAGATCATTACAATAGAGCAGATAGCATTCTATAATTTGACACGGCACTCCACATTCCCATATTGCTGCTCTTCTGCCACAAAACTAAGTTACTTCAAGACTGAAGTTTGGGAGAGGTCTCTTTTTAAGAACTGATTTGCATCATGGAGTCCCTCAGAACTGGAACAAAATGAGTGCAGATCCATCACACTGAACTCTTTTAACCAAGCCAGGGGTAGTTTTTCTTGTATGAATTGTGGTAAGAAGGAAAATTTTCCAGTGTCTTTGGTATGGTATGCTGTAGCTAGCATGTCAGTCCTCAGCATTTCTGATACAGTCATTTATTTGGCTTCACCTAACTTGTAATGTGGTTTGTCAGGATTTTACACTCTTTTGAAAAGTATCCATCCTGATCAACTTCTCCTTATCTTTCCTGAATCTTAAAGACTAAATGATGAGCTGTTGCACTACATTCTCAAGATAGTTGTTCGAGAATCTTGTGTCTTAATCACCAAGTGCCAAACTGTATCTAAAGATGACTTTCAAAAGCTTCTTTCAACTGTGCCTGTAAGTAAAATGTACCTGATTAAAAATGTTACATATGCTTAAGATTTTTTTTCTTTTTATTCAGCCCAGCCATTTTTCTCCTAATGTGTAGAAATGTAACTAACTCAGGATGTAGCCTTCAGAAAGATAGGTGAGGTAGCTTCTTTAAGTTATACTGTTGCAATCATGAAGCCTGATTAATCTTACAAATTTGAAATGCCCATAAATGGAAAAAGACAGCTGAAAAACAGTAACATTCTTTCAGTGAAAAGTGATCCTTTAAACAGTGGTTCTCAACCTTTTTTATACCCAGACCCATTTGTAAACATTGATGGCCAGTTCTGACCCAGTGCCCCTCACTCCCAACGTACTACCCCCTGCCCCCGCTCCAATGTGTGCGGCAGGGGGGCCCCAAACAGCCCCTTGTAGGCTGGAACTCTGGCAGTCTGCAAGGGGAAAGCCATGGTTTCCCACATTTTTCTCCTTTAGTGTAGAATCCATGTTTAAAGTTCGTTGATCCATTTTTAAAGTTTGTTCAGAACCATTTCTTATATTCTTGTTATTTACTTCTGGGGCGTGATCCATGGCTTGAGAAACACTGCTCTAAACAGTGCAGGGTTGCGGACTGGTGCATTGTCCTTGTCACTCAGCTGTTTCAGTTATTTAAAAAAATACTTTCATATAGTATCCTTCAAAATTTCAAAGTAATATACAAAATAGGATAGAAAACAGAAAACCTTTCAGAGTCGTATAAACTGGTGCATACAGAGGGGAGGAATGCTGTAGGTGCAGAAATAGGAGATGAGAAAAAGCTGATATTTAAAATGTTAGAAATGCATATAAATATTCTCAGAGTCAGCTTACAGAATGGAAGGATGCAGTGACTGGGAAATATTAATTGGGGTGAGGTTTGGGATGTGTAGTGTTTCATATTTACTGCAGTAGCAAATCGCTAATTCTCATTTCAACCTTATTGACCCTGTGCTCCTCATAAATTCCATGCCAACCAATTATGTCCTGCCTTTCAGCAAAGATCCTACGGCTGAGCTCTGCAACGAGGTCTTTTGTTAAGATGTCATTTCTCTTACAATATATATGTGTAAATATTTAATGCTTAATTGCAGCTGCAATTTTTCAAATAAAGTATAATGCAAGATGTAAAGCTTTCAAATGTTTCATTTATTTGTTAATTTGAAAAATTCAGTGGTTTGCCATTGCTCCCAAAACTTCATCATGAAGTAGGGAATTTCTGCTGATACAACAAAAGCAGTATAGATAGGTGGCAATTGTCTGTTCAAGAGAAGTAATTATTTTCCTTACGCTCTATTCTTTTTTCTTGGTTGTTTCTTGTTCTTATTTTGAAAACGCACGAGGATTGTCTATGCCATGCTTGATTAAAGAGGATGGATAATGTAAAATGTGCTTATTTATATTAAAGGCTGCGTCTTCATGCTTGCGGTATCTGATGGCCGTACAGAATCACCTTCTCAGTAATACTATATTGATTAAACCTGATGAAAATGATGACAGTGACAGCTCCTTGCAGGGAGAGACATTGAAGGTACAGGTAAACACCGAGTTTTATTCCCAGTACTGCTTTCTCCGGCCAGTGTTCTTCTGACAGTTCTTCTGTCTCCAGTGCAGCTTACTGGTAGAATCTTTGTGTGCCGTCTTGTCAGTTTTTGTTACGTTGATGCATTTACATGGTGAAAGCCAATGCCGTTCCATATTTCAGCTAGAATCGATGGTTAGTTTTTGTATAATGTCATTGCTTGACCTTGGTTTGTTTAATGAGTTCATCATTGCCTCCCTCCTAAAAATTTTTATAAAGGGGTTTCACATTTAGCCATTAAGGGGCACCTCTACAAGTGCATTAATGCGCTTTAGTTAATGTGCATTAAATCTAGTATCTCCAGGCGTTTATACACATACCTTTTTGTCCTGCAATGCACCAGAGGTTGGGCGGATCAGAGCAGACTCGATTAATTGAGCTGCAGCACACTGCGCTGTGCTGTGTGTAGTTGTATAAGCAGCAAAATGTGCACGAGTGTGCAGAAAATGGTGGCAGTGCACTTTTGAACTAAAGCACCTCTGACGTGTTTTAGTTTAAAAGCGCACCACCGCCATTTTCTCAGCACTGATGCGCATTTTGCCACTTAGAAAACTGCACATGCCACAGTGCTGGGCACTTTTAAAAGCACCCCACACTACAGCGTAAGCATGTGTGCAAATGCCCTCCATTGTGAAGTACTAGGAAAATGCACATTAGCCTGTCTTACTGCGTATGAACTAAATATCAGTTTTTAAGTAACGCTTAATGCACATTAGCTTATTTTAATGCACAGTAACTAAACAGCATGTTTTTTTAGTGATACATGAATGCACATTAAAGCACGATGTACACAAGGCATGTTTTGGACAGAAAATTAATATGTAGGAAGTCATCTGCATATACATGTTTTTTTCTATATTTATAGCTGTGAAACAACTAATTAAAAAAAGATCAGTTCTTCTGAGATTTAGATGTGAGTCTGTTGCTTTCAGAAAATGGTTTGGCTTCCTATCACTCAATTGGCATCATTTATATATATTTTTGAGTGTGTTTTGAGCTTAAGTCATGTGGAATTACCTTCTTCCTTGCTTTGTAATAGTTTGAGACCTGTTCACCCTTAGAGCTTTGTCAAAGCCCACCTTTTTCTTCTCACCTCAGCGGGTGTCATGGGAAGTATGACATTGAGGTATTAGAGTGGTTTTGTCGGTTCAAGCTTTATTACACTGTGGTTATAGTTACGTTGATGCTGGAATAGTGTTGTTAGTAATTCTCAGTTTTGTCCCAATGCTTGTCTTGTTTTTGTATGTTATACTGTGATCTTACTAACTGGTGTTGCTGGGCTGTTTGTCTGTTGCTTTATATAGGAGTTTGTGCTTGCAATATTAGGTAGTTTGTTTGTTCAAGCTTATTCGGTAAATACTGAATGTTTCAGTACAGTTGTCTGTCATTCTCACTATTCATCCATGTCTTCATTGTTCAGTTTCTCTCTCTACAGTGATCCTCAAACCTGCTAGGACATTTTGTCATCAGGTGCAGACCCTTGGCTCGCTAGTAGCTGCTCTCATGGGCTGGGGATTGCTTCCCTCTCTAGAAACTGGATGTGCATCCAGTAAAATGCACCTAGTTTCTCCCAGCACTTTTGGGCTTAGCATTAATCAAATTTAAGTCTGGGATGAAGCTACTCCTGCAGGCCTGCCAGGTCGCATTACCATTATTTAATTTGGAAATCCATTCTTTTGCTGCTCAGTTGTTTTATTCTCTAGGAGTTTAAGCATTGTCTAACTTTTTGCACCTAGGAGTTAAAGGCCAGTATTTTGTCTCTTGCCACACAAATCCTGACCGGATGTGATGAAGTCTTAGAAATGCTGCAACAAGTCACTACAGCTCTTATAAATAGTGACATTTCTGACAGAGAGCAGAGGTAAGACAAGCTGCCTAAATACCTGTTAGTCTGAAAACGGTGAGCTGCTGCCCTTTTTATAGACAGAATGGCTCAGTAAAAGGATGCTATCGTTATCAGTATTTGTATCTTTGTAATTAAGTTGGTGAAAGACGACAGGGCTATTTCTTTATATCAGCGGTTCCCAAACTCTAACAGATTATGCACCACCAATTTAAAATGATACAACCTTAAGTACCACCAGCAAATTTTTCAGTTCAACCTTAAGTTTGAAGTAGCACCAGCAAATTTTTGTCATATGAAGTAACTATAATAAATCCCTTAACGCGTAGCACTGACAGGTTGTCTGCCTACCACTGGTGATACGCGTACCACAGATTGGGAGCCGCAGTTTAATACCATTATTGTTTCTACTTCTGGCTATTTCTATTTCTGTCTCTCTGTCTGTCTGTCTCTGTTTCTCTCTGTTTTTGTGTCTCATCTTATAGTTCTCAAGAGCCTATATGCCATAACTAGAGCCTTCCATCTTCTCCTGTCTTGTGCAGTCCCTTCCTACCTTGTCACATCTTTGCCCATCCCTTCCAGATCCGTTTTTATGTAATCTTCCCATCATTGCCTTGGTCTGCCTTGATCTGCCTGCAAGTCTAATACCCTCCACCTCAGCTTCCAGAATTTGTCTTGCATGCCGTATCTTATTGGTTCTTGCAGTTTATGATTTAAAAATATTAATGTACTCTGTACATATTAATAGATGTTATTGGTGCACTTGAGTATAAGTATTTGCTGCCACAGTTTGAATCATTTATGCAGTCTCATTAGCTATGAAACTCATTTCCTTATATAAGAATGGTCATGGCAACTCACGAAAGAAGTGTTCCTATGTATATTCTTGACTTTTGCAGATTAAAAGGCCTGGAACAAGTTACTAAGGCAACCATGCTTGGTCATTTGCTTCCTGTATTACTGACATCCCTGATGCATCCAAATTTACAGACTCTTACCATGGCTGATGCACTGATGCCTCAGCTGGTACAGTTGGTACTTTATACCAGTCAGGTATGGCATTTTTACAGTAGATATAATTAGTGATTTTAAATGCATATATTAAACTTACTAGTGGCATTTTCATGAGTAAGCCTCAAAACACAACATGTAGGCTGAAGAAAAACAACAAAATATTATGTCAGATATATACCCAAAATGAACTGTGCTGGTAATGCAGCCTCCAAGGTGTTGAGGCATAAAAATATCAGCTAATCATAAGAATTGCCACACTGTGTCACAAGTCCAGCATACCCAGTACCCTGTCTTTGACAGCAGGTGGCTGGTAGCAGTTACTTTATAGGAAGGGTATAAGGAACAAAGCATGGTTAGAGTTGTACCCAGTTACCAGTAGCCATCAGGTGTTGTTTCTATTAAAGTTTTTTCGTTATGTTTATCAGGAAAAGGCTAGGAAGAAATGACTAAGTCAGTTTAATATTGCCTATCGTTCTAGCTTTCTGCTGATTTTTACAACCCAGTTGTTAAGTTACGAAAAAGTTCCTTAATTTTGACAGCGCTCATGTGGCTGCAGTAGCTGAAGTAAATTTTGCTTTAGTACTTTAGCTCAGACATTCTGGTATGATGGTATCTTACAAGACACCTTCATAAGCTTCCTTAATATTAACAATTTTACACCTTCCCTGTGGCAACAACAGCAAGTGTTTACTCAAAATAGGATTTTTCGTATGTTTTTAAGAAGTGATTTTAGACAACGAGAACAATGAGAAGAGCTAGAACCATATGACCAGGCATAACTAATGCACGGATTGCAGTCTAAGAACTGCTGCTTGACACCTACTGATGTTGGAAACAGATTCCATGCAACGTGACCAACCAAGTTTAAGACACACTGCCATTAATACTTATGCTGCTAATATTAACGGGCTTCAGGGTACAAATCTACCCTGTTTCAGTAACCCAAGCAATTCTGGAGAAGAGAAGACAGGATTTGATAACAGCCTTCAAATATCTGACGGGTGGTTAAAGAGAATGAAGATTAGACTCTTCTCTGTGGCTGTAAGGGACAAGACTAGGAGCAATGGCTTCAAACTGTAGCAGAGGAAATTTAGTTTGGATATTAGGAAGAACTTTCTCACTGGGCATGGTTAAGCAATGAAACCAGCTACCTAGAGAGGCTGTGGAATCTCCATCCCTTGGAAATGTTCAAGAGCAGGTTGAACAGACACGTGACTGGGATGGTTGAGTCAGGGATGAGCAAGCCTTGAGCAAGGAGCTAAACTGTTAGATGACTCCCTGAGGCCCCGACCAACCCTGCTTGACTATGGTTCTATGACTCTTCCCAACAAATGTATTGTTTATGTATTGTTAAAGTTACTCCTGTTATGTTACAGACTGCCTTGTTGCTTAAAACTCAGTCTCCAGTTTTTGCGGAAGTGTGCAGTTCCCCCAGTGGTACATCAGACCAGAAGAGCAAGTTGTTACCTGATGAGAGGTGATTGATGTTAGATCAATTTTTTTCTCTCCTGTTATGTACCACCTTTCATTACTGATGGCATTCCTGCTAGAACATTACTTAGGAGTGAATGAAAGGAGCAAGAATCTTAAGGGTCAATACTATAGTTGTCTGTAAATTTCCTTGCAAAGTTATAAAAAGATGTACAAAGTGTATTTGATTTTTTTAAAGGAAGTAAATAATTGAAAAATCAGTCTAATCAAGATGCTTAAATAAAGTACAGCTTCATTTCTGCCCCTTAAACTTTTGAAAAGAATTTCTATAGTCTAGAATCAGAGAGAGCTCTATAACAAAATGCCATGTCTTGTAGCAGAATAGAATATTGAAAATGCATTGGAATTTAAGTTATAATAGGCAAGATGTAATTATCTAAAGTTCTGGCTTTAAATCATGGGTCACAAATGAAAAGCATATACTTTCTGCTTGAAACCTGTTATGATAGCTGCACTTCAGTTTTAGCAGTTGGCTTTTCCAACTTGCATCTGTTTTAGAACAGGTGGTATTAAGGTGGTATTTTGAGACGTGAAATTTATTGTGAAACAGCAATGAACAGCATGTTTTGCACTCAGTCTTTTGCTGACCTGGAGTGAAAGTTATATGTGTTCTTTTATGATAATCTTATCCTTTATCAAGTGCTATTCAGGGAGAAAGATTGACTTTTTTTTTATATTAACATTCAGAAATGAATCTTTTTTCAGTAAAATACATAACTTTTTCTAGAGCTGCTTAAATTTTTAAAACGCCATAAAATGTATTTACTAGGTAGACCCTTGGTATCTTGTACTTATATGTAACGTGTTCACATTATTAAAGACTCAACTCCTGCTTGAAGTGAGAATTAGTCAGATATTTAATTGCCTTTTGTTACTTGAAGAGCATCACTGGGCCTTTGAAAACCATGTTGCACTGTTTTGAATGCATACTACAAAACTAAACAGGTATGTTATGAGTAGTAACTTCTTGCTTTTCTGTGGTTTCAGAATGCTAGAAGAGAAAGAGGAACCAGGTTTTCTCACTGGCTTGAAGATCCCAGCTCCCTGGGCCGCTGGGAAGACTGTAGAAACAGTACATCCTGTCAGGGACAACTATAAATTTAAAGAAACTGTACATATTCCAGGAGCCCGGTGTTTATACCTTAGATTTGATAGCAGATGTTCCTCACAATATGATTATGATAAGGTAAGCAAGGGCCAGTACAGCAACTTGCTTATCTCTTAAGTGTTTCTTTCATGAATACCTCTCATTTTCATTTTGGCTGCCACTCGCTCTCCATGGCGCCTTATTTCTAGCAATGATGATAATTCAGGATGCTTTAACTTACAGCAGTACTAAGGCCTCCCTCTGATCAGAGGATCTTAGAATTTAAAGACTGAGAGAAATTATTTGGGGTGATAGGTAGCTGTGAAATACTATCCCAAAAGAATGGTGTAAGTCTTATCTCCAGAACATGTGGAATTAGGCTCGACTAAACAAGAGAATATGTTCAAAGGCAGTTACTCTGAAAGGGCAGGGAGGTGGGAACAGTGTGATCTTCCTGCATCTTATTCTCTCTCTACCACCCACCATTCTTTTAAGAAAAGTTGCAAAAGGGTATGCACTAAATGCCTACAGTGAGCCTGCCTAGAACATAGCGTCTAGTGACTGCATTAACAAGAAACTTAGTTGGCATATCCTTAATGAATTTGGTTCCTTTACTAGCCTGCATACAAAAAAAAAATCTTTTTAATATACCAAAACAGGGTGGTGATAATTGAATGGGAAATATGTCAGCCCTCAGAAAAGTTACCTTCCCCACAAACCCAAGCCAGTCTTGTTTGTTTACATCCATTTCATGACTGCTAAGGTGGTTTTTCTGTATTTTAAAATGTTGAATTCATTTGCATTTTCTATGTCACCCAGTTTTCCTTGTTTCTTTAACTTAAACCTACCCATCTCCTTTGTAGATCAGCACAGTTTGTATCAAACTGGGCAGAACTGGAAAGGATAACTTTCTGACAACAAATGGCTTGTTTATATGGATTAATATTAACGAATATTTTCAATTTAAGATTGTAGCTACTACCATTTTTCCTTTGTAATTATAGAGCTGCTTTCACTGATTAGTAACCGTTGCTATATGTTCTGTAATGTAACAGAGTGAGTCCTGTGGTACCTATATTAGATTTATTAACAGAAATACATCATAATATATCTGTCACCAGTGACTGGTTAAGCACTTTGGGGAAATTTTTGGGCCTCATCATGTTCCCAGTTGAAGTAGCTGGAAAACTTAATTCCTGTTAACTTCAAAAGGAGCAGGATCAATCCCTTTATTGTAGAGAGGCAGCATGTCCTAGTGAGCTGGGCATGGGAAGTAGGAACCCACCTGATGTCTATTCCTAGCTCTGCCACAGACTTGCTGTGTGACCTTGGGCAAGTCATTTAACTCCTCTCTGCCTCAGTTTCCCCATCTGTAAAATGGGGATAATAATGCTTGCCTTCCCACCTCACATGGCTGTTGTGAGGGTTTGTTAATCAGTGTTGATGAAGCGCTTTGAAGATCTGAAGTGCTATACAAGTGCTAAGTATTATTATTATTATTAGATTTTTTTGTTTTTCTCTTACAGTCTAACAGTGTATTTTATGTTTTGAAGTTGGTGATCTATGCTGGTCCTAACACAAACAGTAGGAAGGTTGCTGAGTATGGAGGCAATACACTGGGATATGGCAGCCGTAGTGTCTTAGGAACTGGTTGGCCGAAAGACTTAGTAAAGGTACAGTATTACAATCCAACGATATTTCACATAGAAAAGTGCCCTCTTGAAAACTGTATAGCATCGTTTTAACTGATTTTGTAGCTGTGGAGTCCAAGTATTTGAGTGTAAGCTTACCCTTGCTGAGGGCCCTTGCTAAGAGTCCCTGGGGAAGGAATTCCTGTCCTACATTAGGGTTTCCCCTTTTTATGAGTATGGCGTCACCTTTGGCATTAACTTATGTTGCATTGTCATGCTGGGATGCATTAGCAGCATTGTGTAGGACGAGAAAAGAATTGTGCATCAGTCCCTGAGACTTTAGGAACAGTACCTTTCTGCATGCGTGTGTTTATGTAGCACGAGTTCCTGCTGAACCTGAGGTTATACAAACTTCTTGGGAGTCTTAGTCGTGTCTTGCAAATAGCTCAAAAACCACTAAAACCCGTTAAATATAACATTTTTTTTTCTCTCTCTCATTTTGGTTCGGATTATAAAATAAACTAATATGTATATTTAAGAAATAGAAATTTAGTGGAAACCCATTGAAATTCCTATAGATCTATTCACTTAAGCAAATGCGAGAATGTGCTCAGTATGTTTTCTCTGATTCATATAATATCACTTCCCTTATGTAGTGGGTGTGCACCACAATCTTACCTTTTTTGTCCTATACTGTAATTGGGACTGTATGCTTGTATTTCAGTTTTAGAGTTGTTGGCTTGGGAATGTCAGTTCTAGTTTTTCCAAATTAGTGGAGATGGTAGAAAGTTGTCAGGAATGGCAGGGTTCAGTAGTTTTGCCAGCAGCCCCTTCTATTCACTCTAGATTATTTTACCAGCTTTCTCTACTTGGAGAGCTTATCTCTTTTCCTGGCCACAGTGAAGGGCTGTTGAATTGGTCTATGCTGTCAGAAGAATAAAGGAAGTGTTTTAGAGGAAATTGGTAGGCCTGTGCTATTTGGCCTCTAGACTTTATTGGTTATTCTTGTAACTCTGTGGCTATACCCTTTTCCCTTGCCCTGCCATAAGTAGCTGGCAGCAAAGCCTAAGCAAAGTGAACCCAGAAAAGGATACTCTTGGAGGAAAGGGGAGAGGGAGGCCGGAGCTTAAATTAGCCTGCATAATTGGAAATAGAATACTTTAATCAACCGTCACTTTAAAATTAATCCATAAAATAAGCCACTTTTGTGAAAGCTGTATTTGTTTACTTTATTGAGTGTCCCTTTTTGTCATTCCTTTAAAATTTAAGGTGGAAGGAGATACAGTCACCTTCTCCTTTGAAATGAGGAGTGGCCGGGAGCACAACACACCAGACAAAGCCATGTGGGGCTTTGCTTGCACAGTTCGAGCACAGGTACTTGCAGTGTAACTTAAGTCTGTCACAGAGACTCAACTTTATTTCAGAATTGTTTTGTGCAATATTAAATTTTTTTTAAATATGAAATTACAAAATGGACCTGATAGCTGCTTTAGTAGCCATGTAACCTGTTTCTTTACAGAGTAAGGTTGCCCTGTCTTCAGCATCTTATTTTATTTGCTAGAGTTGCTCAGGCACAGTTTAAAAAAAAAAAAAAGGAAAGGAAGTGACATTTCTGTAGAACCTTATTACTGAAGGCAACTTAGACCTTCTTTGAGTGTTAATGATCATGGGTTCAGTGGGGTGGTTGGGTTGGGTATCTCCTTATGAGCTGGGCATTAAAGGGGCTAAATGTGTGTCAAATAATGTCTCCAAACTAGACTTGGAGAAGAGGCAGGAAACTAAAGTCAATCACTAAGAGGAAAATTTGTACCACATGAGACAAAATATGATTAGCAGAATGATAGAGTCCCTGTCCTCTACCCAAGAGGACCAAGAATTATTTTTATCTGGCTCCCAGTTCTCTGTGCTTGGGGTTTGATTCTTCCAGCCATTGATTTGCAGTATATCTGGAAGTTTGGCGGGGGGGGGGGGGAGTTAAAACTGTCAGAGCGTGCTTCATTGTGGCACAATTTGATGATGCTTACAGATTTTTTTAAATAAGTTGCTTTGATTAGGAAGCAGTTGCAAAGGTAATTGAGCAATGTGATTTATTCCTGTTCATACTGCAGGAATCTTCGGAAGATGTGTCAGGAGGCTTACCATTCTTAGTTGACCTGGCTTTAGGCCTCTCTGTGTTAGCTTGCTCTATGCTAAGGATCTTATATAATGGACCAGAAATTACCAAAGATGAGGAAACGTGCCACGAGCTTTTAAGATCTAAACTACTACAGAGGTAAAGAAAATCTTGGTTTAATCTGAGTTCAAATAAATTTGTTTTTGGAGGCTTTAAAAAAAATGCTTCTGTGGTTAAGATCGTTGTCATGTAATTGACTTGTTTTAACTATTTATTAGTGTTCTGTCTTGGGAATTTTCTTACATCCTATAAGCTGCTTGAAAGTTAAGAAATGATCTAAAGAGTAAAGGCTTTAATTACTAGGGTTGCGTGAATAGTGCAAAATGTGTGTTCTGTGAATATTATTTCACACTTAGGAGAAAATTTCCATTTGTGGTTTTTTATATTAGCTTTTGGCAAACAGTTAAGTACTTGAGCTTTATCAACTGAAACACTTATGAAAAGTGTATTTTTAACTCATTCTTGAATATTAGCGAAAAGATAATTCCCAATTTGTGGTGGTAGCTTGGTAAGTAATGTGGCATTTCTGTTCTTAGATTGAACAGTTTGAGTAACTGACAAACACTGCTTGAATTGCAAGTGCTTCAGTCTAATATAAATTGAGATATCTGGGCTGTGTGGGTTAGATATGTAAATTACAGCACAAGTTGTAAAAGCAATTTAAATATGCACTGTTAGGGTGACTTGTGGACACTAAGAATTTTTGTTCCTTGAATCTGCTGAAAGGATTCATTACCAGAAAAAGACAAAATTCCTTGAATGAATTATTCATTCCAAATTAGGAACTCAAATTACATGAATTATCTTTTCTAAACTTGAATCCAATGCTCTGACTTTGTTAGAGGATTGTTCTCTGTGCATTCTGGACTTTCTGTGCACTGTTCTGCTTTAGGTTATGTTTTCATTCCAAACATAGATATAAGATGATACACTACAACCCAAGGGTGAAACAGTCAAAATTTGACTCTTATCAGTGCTACTTCCCATATGTTGTGGGGTTTAGACACTGCTTAGAATACAAGCCGCATTCTTTCTAGTTCTCAGAGAGCCACACGTACCCTGTGGTAGGCTGGAATATATTCTGAACCATTCTGTCTTTTAGGATGTGAGAAGTAAGAGTTAGAAAGAAACTAAAAACCCCTTTGATATAGGTACTTTTTTTCCCCCCCTCAGATGCCAATGGCAGGTGGAGGCAAATGGTGTAATATCTCCAGCCCTCACTCCAAGTCCTTCTCCACTGCCTCTTACCATAGATGAAGATCGAGAATTCACATATCCTTCTGATGTTCTTGTGCCTCCTGTGGGACACTACTTTGATCTGCCTAGAATCAGGCTGCCTCCAGGAATCATGATAAAACTCAGGGAAATATCTGGACGTGCTCGGCCCCAGTTTAGACCTAGTATAAAGTAAGTATCCGTGGCTTTCCCACTGTTTTCCCAACTCAGTTTTAGTAATAAGATGGCTGATGCATAAAGGGGACAAACTAAAATGAAATCTCTGACCTCTCAGTGGTAGTAATTGCAGAGAGATGCTTGCAAAAATATATTGAAAGGAAATTTTTTTCAACTTGATGGCCTTAAGTTTAATGTTTGCATTGTTGTTTACGTAGGCTAATGAATTAGAAATATAAATTGTCAAAGTATGCAGTGAGCCTTGCCCTAATCTGTTTGTTTTCCACCTGTAACGTCAGAGAAGTGATTCAGCCAGAAGTAATGGAAGAGATGGTAGTTTCGTGTGTTATTAAACATTTGAACTTGGTTGATGCACTCCAGTCCCTAATAAACTTTCAGTATCAGGAAGAGCATGCGGAGGAATATGACCTTCTGTGTAAAATTATGGGAGAGACCTTCAAGAAGCTAAATGCCATGGAAAGACAATTGCAGGTAAGAAAGCAAAAGACACGTCAGCAGAGAGAGCAAAGGATGCCATTGATGCATTAGAAATGTAAAAAGTATCAGTGCACTTGACCACTTGTTTTCTGACTGAGGTTAAGATGAATGAATACATATATGTATATTCAGTATTGGTTTTCTGGCTTTTAATAGAGCGTAGCTGAACTGGAACAGAAATGGCAAAGTGAAGTAGATGATGCCATGCATGGAAAGCTGGAGAACAATGTTCCATTCTTTTATGATTATCATTTCAATGAGGTGAGTTCTGCACTTATTCACGCTGTTAAGACTTTGCTATTTTATTTTTGTATTTATGGACTGCAGTAATAGCCTTTTATTTATTTGCTAATTTTTTTACTATGTTAAATGCGTAAATAGATACAGAAAGGATAGCATACTTACGTGTGGGCTGAAGATAGAAATTTTCTATAAATCTCAACCAGCGTTGCTTTTTGGACTAGTCTTTTTTTAAGAAGTAAAAGGAGGGTTTTTTTAAGGAGTAAAATCTCACAAAAGTATGTAACCAGAGCAAACTGGAAAGTAGTGGGTATTGTAACTGCTGCCATGCCTAGTGCTTGTATTCAGCAATCACAGTTCTATTCAGTCATTTATATTTCAACCTTTCTTCCTCAAATCCTTTTATCTACAGAGTAAAATGAAAGAACTGGAACTCTTATGTTCAATGAAAGAAGTGTCCTTTGATGGAAGTGATCTTGAGAATGTGGTCCTAGCATTAAGGTTAGTTGTTGGATCTGTTAGCTGAATTTTTAGTTCTCTGTTCAGAAAGGTAGATCAGGAAATGAGTGACATGAAGCATATGTAGAGTCCCATTGAGTTATATGAGATTATTCATGGATTTAAAGTTATGCATGTAGATAAGCATCCTTTTAAACAGGGTTGTGAATCCTATATAGTAGCATTCCTGACTCATTGATATGGAACAGAAGTGTTTACTAAATAACATTTTGAAGACAGAACTTTTAATTCTATTGAAAGGTCTTTCCAGGCCTACATATAACTCCTACGTAAAGGAGACATTATTTAGGAGCAGCAAAGTTCATAAATATTAAAACATGTTGATTGTAAGTAGAGTTACCTAATTTGAGATGTTTTACAGAGAGATGGGCAAAATAATCCTATTAGATTCTTCTGTTTTCTAGTTGAATTTGTTTCTTGACATTAAAAGCTTAAGTCTACAAGATGAACAGATCTTTACATAACTTTCCTTAGTGAAGTTATATTTTTGGCAGCATAAAAATAAGTAAGTGTACATTGACTTTTGTTTCATCATTTTAGGGAGAAATTTTTTCAAGAAGTGAATTCTTTGGTTCAGAAACCCTCTCATCCTCTGGCTAAAACAAAAACCTTAGTAAAGAGCCTGATGAACAGAGCAGAACTACTGCTGCATGTTACTATTGCAGCCCAGTCTGGTATCACAAGAAGTATATCTGGTACGCCTGCTGAGACACCAGGTACCAATTTACATTACATCTGATACTTAATATTGTGTGTTTATTTACCATTAATTCAGTTAAACATTCCTATATTTTGTGTTCTAAAAAGCACTGTTAAAAGCTTGAAAATGTTGTGTCTCTGCTTTTATTCTTTTCCATTCATTATGCACTGTATTTTTGTTTGCAAGAACAGTGAACCAAAATGGTGTGCTGTGTGCCAGCATTGTCACTTTGCCTTTGGCAGAGCAGATTGCTGAATTGAAAAGGCAATGGTGGGAATTTGCAAAAAAAATTTATAGTTACTGCAGAGAGTTTTAGGGTGGGTGGGGGTTTAAAAGCTTGAATGTGTAGCATTAACTTTAAAAATTAGTCTCCTGACATGATTCACTAGGTGATATAACCTTTAGCATGGTTATCTAACATTTTGATGCTTAGCTGGATTCCACTTTAAACATCAGTTTTATGGGGTAAAATATAAATTAATGGGTAAGACTTTTGTCTGTCTATTCTAATTTCTGGCCAGGGCCAATATTTTGTTCTTAGGGAAGAGTCACATTTCTCCATATTGCATCCGATCATATATGTTCCCTGCATGTGGATTTGTGGGATTTTACTTCCTGGCCAGTCCAGAAGGACAAGGCTTAACTGCCATTCTATCACTGTTAACTTGCATAGCTGTTTTGCATTTTAAATCTGGCTGAAGAATGTCTGTCATGTAATGGTGAATTCCACACATTGGTTACATGCTGCAGAAGTAGCACCTGTTTTAAGATATTATTTCATGTGTCTGTCAGTTACTATCTGATTCATCTCCTTCCCCAGTCTCCTAAAGTGTAAACGCTACAAACAACCAGAATGCAAAGAATATTTTAATTAGAAATGGCTACCTTGAAATAAGGTTTAAATAATTGAGGTTGCCAGCAGGGAAGTCATGGAAATTGAATACATAGCCCTCCCAAACCCACAGGACAGTATGCAATTCAGTTTTACAGTTTTTGTTCCATCATTTTACTAGTTGAAAACAATATGTAAATGAGGTGAGAGATCAGGGGTGACTGTCCTGTCTGTTCTGTGACTTTGCAGCCTGTAAGTCAGCATCTGAAACCAAAGTAATATCTCATGCTGTCCGCCAGCCTGTCTTCTTGCGAAGCATGTCAGCACCTTCTGACCTAGAGATGATTGGAAATGAAGATTTGGAGTTCACTAGATCAAGTCAGAGGTATATAAATGTTCTTCCACTGAGTTTTTAAATGATGCATTCTATATTGTGAGTTAAATTTTCTATTACCAGTCCATTCCTTTAATCTCTTAAGTTCTGTTTTCCCCAGACGACGCCATGTTACCAGTCATAGGAGTAGCTCTTTTACTCTCCTTCAGTCTTTGACCATTGAAGACAGCAGAGATAAACCTACGTACAGTGTCTTATTAGGGCAGTTGTTTGCTTTCATTGGAACAAATCCGGACCAAGCGGTATGTCATGTTAGATAAGCTAAATCATTAAATAGTGAAGAACATATATATTGTCAAACCTTTTAAGCTGGAAGATACAGATGCATAGTTCATAACAGTACTTTACTGTGTCTCCCTTAGGTGTCCAGCAGCAGTTTTCTATTAGCTGCTCAGACCAGGTGGCGTCGTGGGAACACAAGGAAACAGGCTCTAGTTCACATGAGAGAGCTGCTGACAGCAGCTGTTCGGGTTGGTGGTGTTACACATCTTGTGGGCCCAGTGACTATGGTTCTTCAAGGAGGGCCAAGGTAAGTTGTTCTCTGAAACTTTGGGACCAAATGATGAGATGATTGGCTGCCCAAGTCTACAGCGTTAATATGCAGTCTTTATGCTATGACGAGTTCTCTTGTAAAGTATTTCAGGGTTCCTCTCAGTATTTTCTACAGTGCTTCAGAAGAGCTGCTAGCTAGGTCCAGTACAAAGTCTTCTGGGGCACTGTGTTAATGTTTAAGAAGAGCTAGTTGCAAGTTGGTTTTAGTAAATTCATCTCAATGGAAGACCAAAGACAGGGAAAGAAATACAAGTTGGGAGCCATCCCCCAAGATATTTGCCACTGATGTAACATGTAAGTTGAGAATTGAGGGAAGAGAAGCTCTGGGCCTAGTTTCTATTACGGTTTTTATTTCCTGATGACTCTGTATAGGAGTAGGAAGGAAAATGGACTGGCTGTTCAGTTCTTAGGGATGGTGTCATATATGTTTAACTGAGGACATGAGCTCCTAAAGCAGATGGGAGAACTGTTCATCTGTGATCCAAGTCTGCAAAATAAAAAAGGACAAAATCTGAGAGTGTGTATTTTCCTGATACACATTATGAGGTTTTTGTTAGGGTATTTTATGAAACTTAAAGCTAAAAATACAGCATTCTTCTGCAGGTAGTTTTTGAGAACAGAACAATACCAAGTTAAGCAACTGCAGCTACCGCCCCTGCTCTACCCAAGACAGAACGTAAGGTGTTTGTTGTGGGAGACTCCATCTTGAGTGGGACTGAGGGGGCAATCTGCCACTCTGACCCCTTAGCCCAGAAAGTCTGCTGCTTCCTGGGGGCCCGCATCTGGGACATTGCGGAGAAGATCCCTGAGCTCCTCCAACCCCCAGACCGCTATCCCATGCTCCTTATTTATGTGGGCACCAACGACACGGCTCGCAGCGCTCCCAGCTGGGTCATGAGGCGCTACACAGATTTGGGAGCGGGGCTAAAGGGTCTGGGGGCACAGGTGGTGTTCTTTTCAATCCTCCCAGTCTTGGGCTATGAGCTGAGGAAAGAGAGGAGGATCCCTGTAGTCAACCAAAGACTGCGGCACTGATGTCATCGGGAAGGCTTTGGCTTCCATGACCACAGCCCACTCTTTGGCGAGAGAAACAGCAAGCTGCTGGGAAGAGATGGCCTCCACCTCTCTCCCCTGGGGAAGAGGCTCTTCTCAGCCAGACAGGCTGACCTGCTCCACCGGGCTTTAAACTAAGCCCGTTGGGTGACGGGGGAGGGAGGCGGGGCATCTACCACCACTGTTGGACCACTGAGCAACCCTTGCAAAGCCAGCGGGCCAAGGCACTTAAGGGAGCCCATCCTTGCCCCAGCTCTGGTACAATCTGTGGGCAAGGCAAGAGCCCCCAAGGGCACACTTGCCTGCCTGTACACAAATGCCAGGAGCTTGGGGAAGAAGCAGGAGGAGCTCGTCCTCCTGCTCAGTGCAAATAATTACGACGTCATAGGGATAACGGAGACCTGGTGGGACTCCACCCATAACTGGACCTCGGGTATAGATGGCTGGCTATACCCTGTACAGGAGGGATCGTGTACATAAAAGGGGCGGGGGTGTAGCTGTCTATGTTAAGGAAAGCTACATGTCCCTGCAAGCTGATCTTGGTGACCAGGTGGATGACTGAAGACACTCTGGGTTAAAATCTGTGGGGAACATGGCACAGGGGACACAATGGTGGGAGTCTACTACAGACCTCCCACCCAAAGTCCTGAGCTTGACCAGGCGTTCTCCTGGGAACTGGCTGAGGCCACATGGTCCAGGACCATGGTTGTCATGTGTGACTTCAATTACCTGGACATCTCGTGGGAGGATCACTCAGCAAAATCTGAGAGGTCGCAAAGCTTTCTCTCGTGCGTGGATGACCTCTACCTGACTCAAGAAGTCTGTGGGCCAACGAGGCAAAATGCTGCTAGACCTGGTACTGGCTACTGGGGATTACCTAATTGGCGACCTAGTGATCAATGGGAAGCTGGACGACAGCGACCATGAGCTGATCACCTTCACCATCCACCGTAAAGCTGGCAAGTCAGTCAGCAACACAGAAGTCCTTGACTTCAGGAAGGCCGACTTTGAGAAGCTCAGAAGGCTTGTCAGTCAGGCCCCCGGGGACCATGACCCCAGGGAGAGGGGAGTTCAAGACGAGTGTTTGCTCCTCAAGGGAGCGATCCTCAATGCACAAGCTAAGTATATTCCATCTCGGAGGAAAGGCAGTGTGACAGGGGTGCCACTTTCGGAGCCTCTCCGGACACGCAGCTCCACTCCCCTGTAATGGGCCGACCGTCCGCCTACTCTCGCCTGCCATGCCTTGATCTTATTTATAAACGATGGATAATTGGAATTAGCAGGAAGCTGCCCATTCGTGTGCGCCCCGATGACGGGGGGCACTGTCTGTGGCTCCTTATCCTCCCCTGCACCGCAGCCCAAGCCTCGCCGCTGGTGCTGGTGTAATCTGTCCTGGGCCATGTTATTATGCCACGGCCCATTGTCTGCCTTCGGGGCCCCTTGCCACCCCTTCTCCCCCTCGGGGCTCCTCGTCACCCCTCCTCACTCTGAGTTCCTCACTACCCCCCTAACTCCGGGGCTCCTCACTGCCCCCTGGCTCCGGGGCTCCTCGCTGGTGCCCCTTTCCGGCGCCTCCGGGCTTGCTGCGCAACCTGCGCCCCTTTACCGGCGCCTCTGGGCTGGTCATGCACCTGGCAACGCCCACACTGGGCCCTGTCTTGCTCTTCCCCCGCTTCTTGTCTTTCTGGGGTCTCTTGCCCCCTCTGGGCTTCCTGCCCTCTCTGGGTCTATGCTGCTCCTCTCGTGCTTGTGCTGCGCGCCCCCTGGGCCTGTACCGCACTTCCCGCACTTCTCGCCCCCTCTGAGGCCTGTGTCGTGCTTCTCGTGCTTGTGCCGCACTTCCTGTGCTCGCTTGCCCTCTCGGGGCCTATGCCGTGCTTCTCGCCCTCTCGGGCCTATACCACGCCTCTCACGCTCCCCCGCCCTCTCGGGGCCTATGCCGCACTGCGCCGCACCTCTCGCACTCGGGGCTTAGGTGGCCCGTAGCCGTGCCTGGCCCCCTGACCCTTCCTCCGGGCCACGCGCCCTACTGGGCAACCGCCCTTGCGGGCAGGGATCCCAACCCCACACGCCGAGCGCTTCTCCGGCGCTCTCCCACCGTGCCCACTGTGGCACCAAATGCCGTGCCACCCTGACACCACTCGCTGTGCCCCTAATGGGCACCCAGAACCCCCAACTACTGGGGAGCCCCCGTGAGGGCTCCTTACTCCCCTACAGCCTCACCCAGTCCTCCGGTATAACCATAACTAAGCCAAGAGCCAAACGGCTATAACACAAACACAAGAAGCCTCCTGGCTTATAACCCGAAGTCCACACTCACTCAGCTCTTCACCAGACCCCATCTCGTCATGCGGCCAGTTAGGGCAGCCAGGCTGTAACCCTGGACTCTGTCTGATCAGCTCTCCCGCCAAGCTCCTGCTCCTGTGGCTGCCAGGAGGGAACTGGCTCTGGCCTTAGCCTTCTCTGTTTATAAAGGCCAGGCCCTGCCCCCTGGCGGTCAGCTGACCCACTCTGTTACCATGGTAACTCTCACCTGCTGCCCTACTGAGTGGCAGCTTAGCCCATTCACTACCATTCAGTAGCAGGCACCCTAGTGCCATGCAACAGCAAGAGGGCACAGCAGCCCCCCTGGCTCTCCAGGGACCTAGCAGACCTCTTGAGGTTAAAAAGAAAGGCCTACAAAGGATGGAGGACAGGATTCACCTCCAAGGAGGATTATTCTGCACTGGTCCGGTCCTGCAGGGAGCAAACCGGGAAAGCCAAGGCTGCAATTGAACTCGAACTAGCTTTGAACATCAAGGACAATAAAAAGTCCTTTTTCAGATATGTGGGGAGTTGGAGGAAAAGGGCAACATTAGACCCCTGCTGAACCAGATGGGCCAACTGACGCCCAGGAAAAAGCCAACCTGTTAAGCGGGTACTTTGCGTCAGTCTTTCATCAGTCCCATGGGACACCCATGCCCGCTACGGGACGGAACAGGGATGGTCTGGGACAGGTCCGGATGAGGGAGATCCCCTGCCCTCCATAAATGCTGACCTCGTGAAGGAACATCTTGAGAAGCTGGATACCTTCAAGTCAGCTGGCCCTGACAATCTACACCCCAGGGTACTCAAGAAGCTGGCAAGCGTCATAGCCCAGCCTCTGGCACGGGTCTTTGGAGGCTGGCGGGGGGGGGGGGGGGGAGTGGGCAGGGGGCCGCTCGCGAGGAGAGGGTCCGGCCGCTTCCTCTTCCCTCTCCCCCCCGCGCATCTCTCATCACTCCGGAGCCTACCTCCGGCTGTGCTGGGGGTCGGCAGGGGGCTCAGCGGCTGCTGAGGGGGTGTCTGGGGGGCTTCGGGGGAGCGGGGGCGCAGCGGGCTTCACCCGCGCATCTCTCACCACTCCGGAGCCTACCAATGACACCAAACTTTGGGGCAAAGCATCCACGCCAGAAGACAAGCGGGTGATTCAGGCTGACCTGGACAAGCTCAGCAAATAGGCAGACGAGAACCTGATGGTGTTTAACACCGAAAAATGCAAGGTTCTCCACCCTGGGAAGAAAAACCTGCAGCATCCATATAGGCTCAGCAGTGCTATGCTGGGTAGCACTACGGAAGAAAGAGACTTGGGGGTCATCACTGACCACAAGATGAACATGAGCCTGCAATGTGATGCTGTGGCTAGTAAAGCGACCAAAATGCTGGCTGGCATCCACAGATGCTTCTCAAGCAAATCCCAGGATGTCCGTCTCCCCTTGTACTTGGCCTTGGTGAGGCCGCAGCTGGAGTACTGCGTCCAGTTTTGGGCTCCACAATTCAAAAAGGATGTGGAGAAGCTTGAGAGAGTCCAGAGAAGAGCCATGCGCATGATCAGAGGTCAGGAAAACAGACCTTACGATGACAAGCTGAGAGCCATGGGGCTCTTTAGCCTGGAAAAGCGCAGGCTCAGGGGTGATCTGATGGCCACCTATAAGTTTATCGGGGTGACCACCAGGATCTGGGGGAGCGTTTGCTCACCAAAGCGCCCCAAGGGATGAAGAGGTCGAACAGTCATAAACTACTACGAGACCGTTTCAGGCTGGACATAAGGAAGAATTTCTTTACTGTCCGAGCCCCCAAGGTCTGGAACAGCCTGCCATCGGAGGTGGTTCAAGGACCTACATTGAACACCTTCAAGAGCAAATTGGATGCTTATCTTGCTGGGATCCTATGACCCCAGCTGACTTCCTGCCTTTTGGGCAGGGGGCTGGACTCGATGATCTTCCGAGGTCCCTTCCAGCCCTAATGTCTATGAAATCTATGAAACATGGACCAAAGTTATCCAAATAAGAAACTAATTGCACTTAAGAGTTTAAGGTTAAAAATCTAGACAGATATTTGCATTTATTTTTAAATAATTTCTTACCATTTTACATGAATCCAGTATAGATTTTTTTTCACATCAATCTCATGAGTTCTTTCATATTGTGCAGATGTCCTATAGCTGTATTGGTAAGTGTATTAATTCTACATGACACAAATGTCCGATTTCAGACATTTAACTTCCAACAGAATTGAAGAGCTCACTTGTGGCGGGATGGTGGAACAGGTGCAAGAAGCCTTTGGAGAGACCATGACTTCAGTGGTTTCATTGTGTGCTCGCTATCCCATTGCCTGTGCAAATAGCATTGGCCTCTTGTGCACTATACCGTATACAAGGTAAGAACGGCTTTTCCTCAAGCAAGACAAAATGAAATTAGTGCTGATACAGTTATGCTGTCTAGTAAACTGTTGTGTAGAGGGCACTCTTTTTTTTTCTGGTTCCCTCACAGGCTGAGTTCAGTAAGTGGTATTTAACCATTGTTAGCATAAAGTGAACTCTGTAAGCTATAGACTTCATCATGTCTTGGTAATGCTTTATATAGCACTTATTCTTCTCTGGGGCTTGGGGTAATGAATATGATGGTCCAGGGGTAATGCTGATGTATATCTGCAAATATTCCTCTGCTTTTCCTTCAAGGGGACAATATGTAAAGCAGGAAAAACAGAATTATCCAATACTGTAACAGAAGAAACATGTACATTGCTGAGTATCAGCAAATGTATGTTATACCTGTGTGTCTAGCAAAAGACTGAGAAGTTATTGAAGTACAATCTTAATGCTTCTCTTTTTCTTCTGAGCAGGAGTGAAGAGAAGTGTTTGGTTCGCAGCGGCCTGGTACAGCTTATGGATCGGCTTTGTAGTCTGAGCAGCCAGACAGAATCCAGCTCGAATGAAAAGCAGACTAAGAAACAGAAGGTGGCCACTATGGCTTGGGCTGCCTTCCAGGTTTTAGCCAATCGCTGTGTTGAATGGGAAAAAGAAGAGGGTAGGAACAGTGTTAACAGCTTAACTTGTACATATTTTAAATTGAGAAGCACCAGTAAATGTCTCTTAAAATATTGCATTGACTAGGCACTGGCATTTAGCAGTAGCACTGTTATACATAAACACTGAATTGGGGTTCAAAAACAGGGGGGGCGGTGAGGTTTCTAAATGAATCAAAGGAAGTTTTTCATTCCAGAATTTTTCAAGAGGATAGAAACGGTTCATATTCTTTCTTGGCATTACTGCATGGGAAGGATTTTGTCCTTTGTGGGTGTCTCTTTTTTTTTTTTTTTTTGATCTTACAGCTCTGAACTTTAAACAGCAATATTGACTCTTTTATTTCTTTACTTCTAAAGTAATCTGAAATTTCTTGTAGCTGGACTTACCAGAGATTGGGTTTACTTTTTATGTGACATAAGTAAAATTACTTGTGGGGAAATGACCAAAATTACAAATGTACTTTAACCTATCTGCATATAGAGTGTAGTCAAATGCACTTCACTGGCATAAGCATGTATAAGTATTTGTCCATTTGCTACTTGCCACTGCTTTTTACTTGAGGTTGGGTTTCATTTAACTCATAGACAAAAACAAATATTGTAGAATTTATAAGCAAATGCTGTACTGTAAATTTACCATTCTAATCTCTTTCATTATGTGTAATGTTTATCCCCATTCTTTTCTACCATTGTGATTTCTTATCATTTTTGCAGGTGGTTCAACAGAGGCTGTTCATTCTGGTCTGGCTCGTCAGGTCTCCAGCCTTCTTACCAATCACCTGGCTCGAGCTACAGAGTGCTGTGGTAACCAAGCTGCTGGAAATGATGCACTTCAAGATGTGCTTAGCCTTCTTAATGACCTGTCAAGGTAGGGGAAGACAGATAGGTTTTTTTTTAATGCCTGAATTACTCTTCATTGTGGTGAAAATCGTTTCATTTTCTCTAATGGAAATAGCAAATATAACAGCATTTCTTTAAATACCATCTAAAGCTAACAGTATAAACTTGTGTTAAATCTTGGTACATAATCCCTTCATAACAACAGGTGATGGTATGTAGACTTAGTTATGCACTCTTTAGCTAGAATCCACACTCTGGCCAAATCAATGGGTTTTTCTCATAACTTTCGTGTGTTTATTGTTGTCACTAGTCTGCACGCTTTTAAATGTTTGTTCAGCAGTCAAACTGCTAACTTAATGCCATGCTGAACCTGACCCTGCTGATTCACGTGTGCAGTTTTTATTGACTTTAATAGGAGCAACTGGAACAGCCACAGGATTGGAATGTCTGCAGCCTCAGATACTACTGTTGGTATTTGACTATGTATGGGGGTTAGTTTTTGATTAGTGAAATATGATGCAAAGTTGTAACAGTTCAGCAATTATAGTTTCATAGTTGGTTGGGTCAGAAGGGACCTGAGCAGATCATCAAGTCTGACCCCCTGCCATGGCAGGAAAGAGTACTGGGGTCAAATGACCCCAGCAAGGTGTTCATCTAGCCTCCTCTTAAAGACCCCCAGGGTAGGAGCCAGCACCACTTCTCTTGGAAGTTGGTTCCAGATCCTAGCTGCCCTGACCGTGAAGTTGTGCCTCCTGATATCTAGACTGAATCTCCCCTCTGCCAGCTTGTGACTGTTATTTCTAGTCACTTGTGGTTGTGCTCGGGGGAACAGGCACTCCCTCAATGCCTGTTGGTCCCTCCTGACTAGTTTGTAAATGGCCACTAGATCCCCCCTGAGCCTTCTCTTGTGGAGGCTGAACAGGTTCAGGTCCCATAGCCTCTTCTTGTAGGGCCTGCCCTGCTGCCCCCTGATCATGCGAGTGGCTTCCTCAGGACCCTCTCCATGTTGTCCATCCTGAAGTGCGGCGCCCAGAACTGGACACAGTACCCCAGCTGTGACCTGACCAGTGCTGCATAGAGGGGGAGGATCACCTCCTTGGACCTGCTCGAGATGCATCTGTGGATGCACGACAGGGTGCAGTTGGCCTTCCTGACCGCGTCCCCACACTGTCAGCCCATGTTCATCTTGGCATCAATGGTGACTCCAAGATCCTTTTCTGCCTCTGCCCTGACGAGAAGGGAGTTCCCCAGCCTGTAGGTATGGTGCTGGCTCTGCCTCCCCAGGTGTAGCACCTTGCACTTGTCGGTGTTGAATCCCATCCTGTTCTCGTCTGCCCACCTCTGTAACCTGTCTAGGTCCGATTGCAGCCAATTCCTCCCTTCTTGCGTGCCCACTTCCCCCCACATCTTAGTGTCATCTGTGAATTTGAACAGGGTGCTTTTCACCCCCTTGCCCAAGTTGCTGATGAAGATGTTGAACAGTGCAGGCCCGAGGACCGAGCCCTGGGGGATCCCACTGCCCACGTCCCTCCAGGTCGAAAATCACCCATCCACCACCACTCTCTGGGTGCGGCCCTCCAGCCAGTTAGTGACCCATTTGACTGTGTAGGTGTCAACTCCATAGTCCCCTAGTTTTTTAATGAAAATGGGGTGACAGACAGTGTTGAAGGCCTTCCTAAAGTCCAGGAAGACTATGTCCACTGCTACACCTGCATCTAAGGATTTTGTGACCTGGTCATAGAAGGCCACCAGGTTGGTCTGACAGGACCTGCCCCCAGTGAACCCGTGTTGGTTGCCCCTAAGCATAACCTCCCATGCTGACCCCTCGCGGACATGCGCTAGGATAATTCTCTCAAAAAGCTTACTCAGGATCGAGGTAAGACTAACTGGCCTATAGTTTTCTGGGTCATCGTGTTTTGTACTGGGCTGTGCAATACAGCTGAAAAAGGAGATTAAGGTGGCTGGATACCATAAAGCTTCTTGCTTTTTTTTTTTTTTATTTATAAGCTTTGGTGCCTAATGGAGCTTTTCTGAAATTTTTGTGCATGCAGATAAATGGTTACTACATATCAACACTTAAACTGTCTTGTTGTAATATTCATCTTGACATTTCAGATAGTAGAGCTATTTTCAGGGCTGTGTTCTTGGTGATCCTATGGGAAATAAGAAAACTGCATTCTTTGAGAGGCTCAAAACACTGAAGACAGATAAGGGGTTCCCATTCATCAAGCACTTCATAATAATTTATTAATCTTATATCACCTTTCAGACCCTTTTTACCTGAGGCAGAATGTCATGTTTGATTTCAAAAGTATAATGAAACATGCCTGTTTTTGCAATTAAAAAGAGAGGTAACTAGGCTCTTCTTTCTCTCAGGAGTCACATAGGGAAAGCAATCTTGAGTCAGCCAGCCTGCGTCTCCAAACTTCTGTCACTTCTCCTGGACCAGCGTCCTTCACCAAAGCTGGTCCTTATAATCCTCCAGCTCTGTCGTGCTGCACTTCCTCTCATGAGTGTTGAAGACTGTGGAAATGTTGAACTGCCCCCCTGGAGTTATTCTGTACCCTCCCTGAACAGTGAACAGGATGACCCCAGTGACCCAGCCTCCAAGATTGCATCTCTGCTGTTAGCAAAACTGGCAGACTATGTAGTACCAGGTGCTAATATTTTCTCATATTGAAGTAGCTTGAGAAACTGGGAGGTGATTCATGTTTGTGCAAGAATCATATGTTAACAAAAGGCTCAGAAAGGATGATGTATTATATGTGAATGTTCTAGAAGTGAACTTGTCAAAAACCTTAGCAGCAGGATGAGCTAGCTATGTCTATCAAGCATTAGACATATTTCTTTCGCTCTTTCATCCTGCCTCTTTAGCATAGCTCAGTTATCTGAATATAGCATTTATTGCGGGCACATGAAAGAGAGCTCAGAAATATTTAAAAGCATTATTGTTAAAGTCAGGAAAGTCCATCAATAAAGTCAGCTTCAAAGCAAATGGCATTTAAAATGCTTGACAATTGTTCTGTTTTTCCTTTTTGATTGAAGGATGCCAGACTGTTCTTTCTCCAACTGCTTCTGAGCCAGATACAGCTCTGGCAAAAGCCAGTCCAAAAAATTCCATAAAAGGCGATAAAGATCCTGGGGAAGAGAGTGAGGCTGTGGATGGTAAACTTTCTATTTTTATTCATAAACGGGAAGATCAGTCGTCCCATGAAGTTCTTCAACCATTACTGAGGTAACTTTAACTCAGTGGATTAGAAATAGCAAAGCAGTTCAGGGATTTCCATTTCTGCTCCTATTCTTCCACAGCTATGGAAGCTGTCAGCTGGAGATGACACTAAATGAGAAGGCAAAATGTGTTTCAGATTCCATTATGTACTGTTGCTGCTTGCAAGTAAGTTCTGATGCACAGCATACAGTTACAAAGATAGAAGTGTATGTAGCTACACTGAATTTGAGACAAATTAACAACGTCAAGAACATGGATCACAGCTCCATTAACTTCTGTGCATGCACATATATACTCTAAAAATCGAATTTCTGTTTATGCCTTCATGTAGATGGGAGAAAGGTTTTTCTTTTACTTCATGTATTTCATAGCATGTGTTGTATATCCATCATCACTGTTTTGTTGATGGTTAATTGTACTTCATTTCAGAAGTGCTAAGATAATGACCTCAGGTTTGAACCTCAGGGAAGTTTTTGTGCATGTTTGTCTCCAGGCCCTGCAAGAATTTCCTTCCCAGCGATGAGAACTGTAGCCAGGGTGAAAATCTTTAGAGGGAGGGAAGTGGTAGAGGTGTGACATAGAGTAGGCCTTTCTAGTGGACTTATTCTTATGGAGGGGTTCTGAATAACCCAGATATGTTAGCAAAAGAGCAGAAAAACCTTCAATGTATTTTTTTAACTTTAAAACCCAGGACTATTTACAGGGGTGTAGGTTATAGCTGTGTTGGTGTAAGGACATAGGCACCCAAGGTTCTTTGGGTAAATCTGATATCTTTTACCCAAAGAGCCTTGTTGGACCATCTATTTAAAACCTACTAAAAGAAGGTTAAGGTCCTCTCTTAGTGTTGTAAAAAGAGGTAATATTGCAGTTGGTAGAACTATCAACAGAAAAAAAATATTTTAAGTGCCACTCCCAGTAAATGGCCATTACCTGGATAATTAGTTTATTATTAGGGGTATATAAGTGCTCTCAGTTGTAGGTCAAACTAGTTCAGATTTTGATTTCTGGAAGTATCTGAAGAGATGCCTCCAAAATAAAAATGGGAGTCTGGCCTGGAAGAAACCATGTTAGCAATGTATTATTCAGCTCCACTTGCTCTGAGTCAGCCGTGAACTGGTGCCTCAGTGCAAAATGAAAAGGTACTGTGTCAGACTGTTCCTACCAACATTGCTGTCTTCCGGAAGCTCTTCATCACTCAGGGCCATCTAAGCAGCTCATAAAACTTTTTTTGTAAAATTAGAAGTATTAGCTGCAGCATTGCCAACAAATTCCAGTGTGAATTTTTTAACTACGTTCCACCTATTTTTAGCTACATTCAACCTATGCCTTTTGTTTTTTCTCTGTAGTAGTTCAGAGGGTCGGCCATTCCGGCTTGGTACTGGGGCTAACATGGAGAAAGTGGTGAAGATGGACCGGGACATGACAAAGGTAAGAACAGAATGAAGATGGTTATTTAACACCTTTCAAGGTTATGAACCAGTAAATTCTCATTTCCCCCATTTGTTCTTAAACCCTGTTTAAAAGAATCAGGAAACTAAATTCACTTCAGAATGAGTTCCAAAGAGAGCTTTCTCCTAACAGGCTTAGACTGCCAGAGTCTATTGACATGCATGTATAAATGCTTAAAGACGGCTGTTGTGCACTAGTTGCAGTGGTGGATAAATCCTGCAAAAATAATTTCTGCTATTATTTTCCCAAACAAATTTGGATGAGGCTCCTTTTAGTGTTCGCTTTCTGTTGGCACTTTAAGTGACTGAGTTTTACTCGGAGGAGGCCTAGATAAAGTGAATGTCGAAGCACATGTTAGAATATTTATGCAAACGGAGTTTAAAGTCATACCTGTGAGTATTTGTGCCAGAGGTAACGATGGATTCTTCAGTCAAAATAGAAACAATACTCTCTGGCTGTCTGAACAGTCAAAACCAAGCTAAATTACGCTGCTTGAATACCTAACCATGTCAAATCCACACCAATTTATTTTTGACTAACTCGTAGGGGAGAATGGAGAAAAATCTGTTCCATGTGAATAATGAATAAATCTTAAGGAAATGGTGGATCTGTTTTGTGACTCTTCCACAACTGGAAAAAGAGTTTAAATTTGGTATATAAATGATATCCTTTTAGCTCCATCTCCATGGATTATATTTAATCTGAACTTAGCTAATTAATCATTTTCAATATCTCTGACATTTCCTTTGCAGAGTGGCTGCTGTGAAGTTATTACAGAAGAGGCAGCTGCCGCTCTTCGAAAGGCAACCAAATGGGCACAGTCTGGACTAATTGTCAGTGTTGGGCCCCCCATTGAAACTGTCAGTCCAGAAACCACTAGTGGCTTGTCAACTGGTGACAAAAAGAAAACTGCTCAAACCTCTATTTGCAGGGAGAGGAATTCTGAACTCGCAAGGTAAAAAATCTTGACAATAGCATAATTGCCTTTGTCTTTGTAATAAGTGCAGCTCTTGGAGTCTCCTTGGCTGGGTTGGGGAATTGATTGTTGTGTGAGTATTGGGCAAGTGAATATTTTCTTCTGTACAGAACGGATCCTGTAAGACCATTCATCAGTGGGCACGTTGCAAACAGTATGGCAGCAGAGGTGATTGCTTTGCTTCACAGCTTGCTGATGGCACCAGAATCAAATGCAGCTCAAATATGGACCACAACAGCTGAAAAAGTAAGCAAAAGTGGTTGCAGTGATAATGAACATATATTCCAGTCTACATATCCAGTGCAAGATAACTGCTGGCAGTCTAGAGTCATTTCCAGTCCCTTTTTCTCCACCTTCCTATTTGTAGTTGTCATTACTCAGCTTTTGCCCTTGGCCAGTTTGTCAAAACAGGACTCCACTGCCATTAATATATATATATTTTTAATATTCATGTGTTCAGGTGATAAACCTACCTTCACAGTCCAATCCTTTCTGACCTCTGAGGAGCTACAGGCTGGACGAAGTTGCCTCTGCTTCCAGATCCCAGAGGTCCCTTTGCCTATATCCTGGCTACTCAGCCTACATGGTGGAAAGGATTTTGGCTAGGACATGTGCACATCTCTGCATTTTAATTAATTTTGGAATAAGCAAATATTCTCTTTGAAAGTTGAAAAAAAATCAAGTGTGGGTTTTTTCAAACAAACAAAAAAAAAGCCATGTGTTCAAGTCCTCTGGTTTTCTCATCCTGCATTACTGCTTTTTTTTGTTCAGGTTCTTTCTCGGGCTCTGATGTACATTCCACAACTTGGGAAATATGCAGAGAGCATCTTGGAGAATGGAAGCAGCAGTGGCAGGAAGTTAGCAAAACTTCAAAGAATTGCTCGACAGGCTGTGGCTGCACTGTGCGCTCTTGGTGGCTTTAAGGAGACAATTAAAATAGGTTCTGAAGTTCAGGTAATTTCCTGCCTTTTGCTGTTTATAATTCATATGTAAGTCAGCACTTCTAATCACTGTACTGCCTACAGAGTCCACATTATTGTATCATATGCAAACTCAGAGCAATTATGAATCATGGTCAAAGCCATTGTACTGATGTTCATTTGTGGAGACTATTATTGTGCAGTATTAATTGTACTCCCAAACAATTGTGTAAGGCTTTATTGTAGTAAGTATTCTGTGTTTAGCATTTAGTATAGTTGGTTGTAAGTCTGAATAAAATGTAAGTGATCTTTTTTTGTTTTTTTTTAATAGGTTTTGGGTCGAGGAATAGCAGGAAGCATTGGTGTGGTAGCATCCATTAACGAACAGGAAGGTATAGCAACAGTCAAATTTCCTCCTACCTGTATAGACGGTAGAAAGACTGCACAAGCATCAGACACATTAACTATTCCATTATCTAGGCTCTGTGTTCCACGATCTGAGGTAAGGTAGCTTTGAAAAATCTAACATTAAGTGCAATCATAAGTTATGCTGTTATTAAAAAACAAACCTGCGGCATGTAAAAGGCCTCGATTCATCTTTGTTTGTTTAAAGATGGCTTGTAAAACTTATCTCTTTTTTGTTTTAAACAATTTATAATGATATTTAAATATAAAGTTCTCATCCAAGTAACAGTGTTCATTCTTCCTCTGTTAAGGATGTTCCATAGCATACTGTATTGTTTCTCTTTTTGACTTGTGGTTTTTGTGTGTGGTGCTGTTTTTGTGATAGTGTAAAATGAGAGTTTAACTCCAGGTGATAAAACTCACTCATTTCCTAGAAACTAACTACTTGAATTTAACTTTTTACCATGCCCCCCACCACCACCATCAGGCATTGCCTCTTCATAAACTGTCCATTACTGAGAAGGTAGTACAGGCAGTCCAGTCCATGTTGCTTCCTCAGGAGGGAAGTCTATCTATTCATACCTCACTTCCTGCAACAGGAGATGGCTCAACTCCAGTAATGGCAGTGGTCCGACTTCTTGCTGAAATAAGAACAAGGTGAGTTGTTGTTTGCTTATACAGTGCTCTAAATGTCTGCCCTGCTGTCCCAAATGAACATGTTCCAGATAGATGGGTGCATCTTTAGTTTAGTTTTTTGTATGTAAATAGTAGCATAGGACTACATGAAACTGCATAGTTCATAAAGATATTGTATTAGTTTCCAAAAGAAAATAAAGCAACTGATTATGTATTAGCTAGCAGTGAGGTGCCACTTTAGGAACCCAAAGCCAAGAGTAGAAACAGCAACACAGAGAGCATGGTGTTGCTTTAATATAAAGCAGGTCAAATACATTTTGCAGCAAACAGGCAAAGTAGTAGAAAAGAATGCAGCTCTTCTTCAAACTGGTCCTGAGATGGGGTTTATGATTATTGATATCAGGCTCAACAGAAGAGGTCCATGTTAAAGTGTTTTTAAATGTATTCTTTTTACATTAAGAGCATGCCTGGTGATGGCCCAGCTGTTAGAAGACAGCTCATTCTGTGAAGAGTTCATACAACAATGTCCAGCTGCTGTTGAAGTTCTGAATCTGGTGGCCCAGGAGTGTAGCCCTGGTAGGTCCTCAGTGTGTTTTGACAGCTGTCCTGCCATATTTTGTCATGCCAGCGAAGCCCTTGAATATTAAACTACTTCCATTTTGGATACAGCCTCGCAAACTATTTAAATACTGTACAAAGTACAGGCAGCCCCTGCTTAACGTGGCGTTGGTTAGCACTATTTTGCTATAACGCTCATTTTAAATTGATACCTGATTCCACTTAGCGCTCAGCAAATTTCATTATAATGCTCGCGGTTGCCATCTTGGGTCATTAAAAAGGGTCATTAAAAACACTTGCGGTCGCCATCTTGGGTCATCAGATACTTTTGGTTTCACTTAATGCTCGTTTTTTCAGGAACCAATTAAGAGTGCTAAGCAGGGGTTGCCTGTAATAGGAAGACAGCGTAATAGCACTTAGTCTGATTCAACATGCCTTATTATGCTTTTAGACCCCTAAATATATTGGTAGATAAAAGTCAGCTTGACTTTAATTAGGTTTTGTGTCTGAAGGCAGTGTGTTCGTATCTGACCTCAGTATGGCCCTTCAGTTCCCCTCACATAATTAATCTTACTGTTGGTTCACCGGTTTTGCCTCATATTTTTAAATTGGAGACCTTTCTTTGAGAGAAACCTATGTTAGGGTGCAAGTCTACTCAGTCTGAGTTAGTAGTAAAGCCAAATCCAAATGAGATTGTAGAGGATCTCCAAACTGTCAAAAGTATTAATTTTTAATAAGCTGTGGCAGTGATTATTGTGTAACTATAAGCTGAGGTATTCAGCTTACTGTACCTGCCCATGCTAATGCTCAAACGTAGTAGAAATGGAATCTTTAAATAGTGGACTGGGGGTGTGAGTTCAGATTAATTCAGCTTTTGTTTCCAATGTAAGCTGTTGTCTTTTTCTTCACAGTTCTCTTCAGTGCATTCTGTAGCATGTCTGTGCTTTTCATCTTTATTAAATGCTACTTTTGTTTTCTTCTTGTTAACTTCCTCATCTCTCCCCCTCTTTAAGGCTAGGCACTTGGACCCAGCAGAAGCCCTAGGTCAAGGACAGATTATAAGATCCAAACTGAGCGTTTAAGTGGAGGAAAAGGACTGAAGAAAAGGAAGCTTTGAGGCTGCAGAACCAAATGGCAAACCACTGTTTGGCCTCCAGTATGAAATTGGGTGTGCCTAGCTACTTGCCGTGTGATAAATTCTGTGACTTCATGCTTCTGTTGGGTCATAAGCTTGCTGACTGAAGTAATTCCTAGTACATACCTTGATTTACTTACAGTATAACTACTCATCAAACAGTTAGATTTAAATTCAAGCAAAACCAAAGCTTAGACAAATGAAATACATTGTCCTTGCTTCTCGTGGTTGCTAGTAGCTGTGGAACAACCTGCACAAATGGAGCATTAATTTGTGATGCTGAGGCCTGTTTTAACTGGCTTCCAAGGGACTAGATAAGGCTGATTGGGAGATGGAAATTTCCAGTTCACTTTAAAAAACAGTGCTGTGACTCTGGCAGTCCTTCTTTGCATGCCGAAGTGCATGAATGAAACTTCAGAGCTGTCAGTTGCCCTCTGCTTTTGATTTCTGCCTTTCTATGGCTCATTGGTCTTTCTCTCCCTTATTGTAGTGGTGCACCATCATAAAAATATTCAGCATTCAGGTTACTCTGCTGCAGATTTTGAAATTTTCATTGTTGCAAGTTTTTTATTGAAAAGCTTAAAAACACAGGTTTCTTGAAACTTACATCTACACAAAAAGGCTATTAATGTATGAATATGAACTGAAAACAAGACTCTAGTTTTAATCTTTCATTTAAAATATGGTGGCTCTGTAGACATGCATGTGTCATACAAACTGAATAGTGAATCCTCTAATAGTTCAGTAGTTTAAACAATGAGCAACAAACTGTTCTTCCTGACTGATGGAAGTCATCTTTTCTCCTTTAGGCTCAGCACCACTACTCCCCAAAGTTGATTCTACCTGAATTTTGGAAGCTTAACGTGGTTTTTCTTTGGCTTCTGATGTTACAACTCTCATTGTAAATGATCGGAAATTAGGTTTAAATCAGTAAATCGATTATAGGTGATTTGAGAAGCATAAGTGCTTCAACAAAGTGCTTTTACCCAACCTGGTTGGTCTGTGTGTAGCCTCATGGAAACGGGGTGAATTTTGTATCAAACATGTATAAATTAATTAGTTTTTCCCTTTCTCTCCTAATTGAAAGGCGTATTTTTAATAACAAGCGGTTTTGCCCTGGACACTAGTTTCATGTTTTTGTTTTACAGGGTCATCTACACGTGCATTAATGAGCTTTTCCTAATGTGCATTAAACTTAGTACCTTCAATATGAGGTACTAAATAAATGCATGTTAGTCTGTGCTAATGTACAGAAGCATAAGTGCACGCTTTTTAGATGATGCTTAATGTGCAGTAGCTTATTCTACTGTGCATTAGCGTATTAGCACTTTTTTTACATGCTGCTTTAACATGCAGTATTATAGGCTACTGCTCATTAAAGCGCACATGAAGATGCACCCACAGTGTTTTATTTATTGTCAGTTGAATGTAAAGCTAAGTCTCTCAGCTGAATTCATCTTTGATCAGGAGTTCCCCTTTCTTCCAGGTAGGCTTCTCCATAGAATAGTACCTTTGAGGGTGATGTTAACTAGGCCTTGAAAGGATCAAGCGCCATCTGCTCTCAACTAAACAGCGAGACATGTTAGTCTCATTCTTTTACTTTCTGCTCAGTCACAGATTAACAGTTTTAACAGAGGGAAAGATTTATGTGTTCTCGTTCACGCAACATTTTCTAGCTCCAATTTTCAAAAATGACGAGTGGTTTAAGATCTCTCTCCTTGAATGCCCAACTCAGCACTTCTGATTTTTCAGAAAGTGCTAAGCACTGTCCCTGTAACAGGAAGGAGGGTTTCCATTTGGTTATCCCAGATCACTGCATATTATATTTATGAATAATAATGCCTGTGCCCAATATAGTTTATTTCAAGCGATGATCAGGCTAGCTATTTTATTTCAATGGCCAGCCTATAACTTTGAATTTTCTTTACACAAAGTGCCCTGTAAGAATCAAAATGTTTGAAGCATTTTGGCTACCTCAGTGAAAACACAAGAATTGGATTTGACAGTGCTTTACTCAACTTCAGCTTCACTTGAAGCTGTATCAAGCTCATTGATTTTAACTTGAAAAAAGAAAAGCATTAAATCATAAGGAAAGCTAGAAAGAGTAAGGTAATCCTGAAAGGCGGTTGAAGGGAGCAGGTCTGAACACATCTCACAGCAGTGGGGATGCTAGATGTTGCTGTAATATTTCATTCTCACCCTGCTAGGAAAAGAATGAAGTGACAATCTTAAATGGAGAGTAACTGCTTTTGTTCATTTAAGCTGAAGTTACCTGTGTATTTGTACAGGGGAAAAATCAGAACAAAATGCACCACACACAAGCCATTTTTCAGAGGTCTCATTTTTTGGTAAGGTGAAGGGAGAGATTAATTGAATGTATGTATTTACAGTTTGACTTCCTTGCAGCATGTAGGGGCTTTTAACACAGTTGTGCTTGGTCAGGAATGCTAGTCCCCCTCTAGCCTGACCCACCTAAAAGGAGATGCCACTGGTTTCTTTTGTGTTGTTACAGGGGAGAGGCTCCTCGTTGTGGAAGTGCAATGTGAAAGGCTGAGAATGTTGTACCGAGATTGTGCTCGTCCCCCACCCCCGCCACTCCAGGCAGACAGAAGACAGGTAAATAGAGAAATATGGTGTGGGTTTTTTGGCCCCTTTTCAAATGGATTCAGGAGATAGACCGTTACAGTGTAAAAGGGAAGGCATTTCTCCCACTTATATGTGCTTGAATGCAACGTGGGTTATGTAGGTTACATCAGGTGCACTCCATAAGCAAACTTGGTCACTGGATTGCAGCAGGCTAATGTCTACCTTACTGTGTCCAAAGCAGTCAGATGAAGTAAAATGCCCTCTTCCGATTTCCAGCCCAAGGAGATTACATGGAGCCCTTCAAGAGTGTTTCCACCTGTGCGAGCCTGCATGTTTTCATCACATCTCACAGCTGTAACGTTCTTGGCTGACCCTAGCGCAGGTGGGGGACTGCCTCGTGGCACCTTTATCTATGCTACATCACCAGTCCCAGTACAGGTAAGAGGGCAGTGTGTGTGTGTGTATGTGGCTGTATCATTGTGATTTGTCTTGAATGCCTGACAGCACAGGCAGTCTCTGCCTGGCTTAATCCCATGCACAACATTTTTTCCTAGGCTCCATCATTCTACTGGGAAATTGAAGTAGTTTCCTATGGAGATACAGATGATGACACTGGTCCAATCGTTTCATTTGGGTTTGCCACTGAAGCAGAGAAGCGGGACGGAGCTTGGACAAATCCTGTTGGCACGTGTCTCTTCCACAAGTGCGTTGGAAATATGTTCACTGAAAAATACAGCCTTGCTCACTATATTAATGGCATATAAGCCCTTTGGGACTTGGTATAATGTTTTTCTGAGTACATTTGCATACTCAACAAATAATGTCGACAAAAAAGGAATCTTTTACCCCTTTTTAGTGAAATATGGTAATCCCTTATCCAAATGAGGAGAGTTCCAGTTGTGTTTCAGCACCATGAGCCAGTTTTAATGTTGCCTTATATAGAATGCTCCTGCTGTTAATGTGTCTTCTTCCTGTTTTCCTTCTTAGCAATGGACGAGCTGTGCATTACAATGGATCCAGCTTGTTACAGTGGAAGAGCGTTCGCCTAGATGTGACGCTTTCTCCTGGTATGTCCGGATGTAGCTTATTTACATAACTGACCACCTTAGATAGTGGGACAAAAGCAGATAAATGTGTACCTCTGATTTAATTTTTCTCCAGGTGATGTAGCAGGGATTGGCTGGGAGAGAACAGAAGGAACTCCTCCCCCTCCAGGGCAGCCAGCTAAAGGCAGAGTGTACTTCACGTATTGTGGACAGAGACTTGGGCCATATCTGGAGGATGTCTCGGGTGGAATGTGGCCAGTCGTGCACATTCAGAAAAAGGCAGGTGTAACACCTGAGCATGTATTTGTTGATATACTCTCTTTTGTGAGCATTGGTAAATTTTAGTGAAGGGGAAGAATTAGCTGGACTTTACATATTTGTTACTCAAGAGTAATCATTTTAATCTTCATTTTATTCATTTGTGTTAAAATATTTATTCAGTCCTCCTGTACATATACCAGCAATGGGTAAATGCATTTTTTCAGCAGCAGTTTAGGAACAGACCAGTGCGTTAAAACAAGAACTTATTTTGTGTGATCTTGGTTTCAGAACACGAAAGTCCGGGCTAACTTTGGATCTCGCCTGTTTGCCTATGCTGAGGGACAAGCTCACAGAAATGCTGCTGATCTGTGCATTGACCTTGCTGAAGAAATCAGTGCCAACTTTGAGGCTTTGCCTTTTGCCATGGCTTCTGATAGTGATAATGATGCTGGTACCAGCATAGCTTCTGATCCTGGGACACATGGACCTCCTTGTAGAATTGCTGCTGTTGCCACAGCTCAGCAACGTAAAGTAGTCGCTAATAATATCTGAATAGCTTGTTTGGTTTATTTAATTAAGACTTACTGAAATTAAGTATTCCCTAGCTGAATTTCTCAGGGCACTTCCAAGTGTAAAATGCAACTGTGATGCTTTATGTAGAGCTGCCATTGGCAAATAAATGCTCATTTAATTTTAGACAAAGCATTGTAGAACTCAGTTATCTCTTTCTTCCATAATGTAGAGCATATTGCAACCTGTTGTTCTGAGTTAAAATAACAGTAATTAAAATGTATTTTTATTAGGAATCTGGATGTAATTAGATGTCATAATTGATTGACTCACCCAGTTATTTATACTATCTCTGAATTCATTAAATTTCCACCATCTGATATAAGATAATCTGTAAGGGACAAAGTATTTGAAGGACTCTGTAAAGTACTTTAGTGTGTCTGCTAATGCTTGGAAGTTCATTATTTCATTGTGTTTGGTTACAGAATATGACAGTGACAATTCTTGTCATTATAAAATGGAACTTAGCTATGAGAATTTCATTACGTCAGGACCTGATCCCCATCCCCCTCCAATTGCTGATGATGAAAGCGATGATGACGATGATGATGACATCCCACGGGTAAGAAAGAGAAGCCACTCCATGTACTGTAAAAATGGTTTCTTAATACAGATTTTGTGTATTGAAACAAATGCATGAACTATGGGTTTTTCATTTTCAAGAAACTTCAGTTTCTTCATTGTTTTCTGTTTGGCTTTTCTTTGTAGGAGGATCACTATGCCTTGTTGGTGAAAGCCTGGGAAACTAAAGTTTTTCCTACCATTAGAAGACGGTTTCGTAATGAAGCTGAAAGGAAATCTGGTTTGGACCAGATTAAGGGTGCCTTACAGCTAGGTATGATTATTGAATGTTTATTTCTATGGTCATAATTGCATGTGATTAATGACGGGAGAGGAAGCAAACTATAGCGTAACGCATTTAAACTGCACAGTAAAATCTGCAATATATGAGAACCTAACTATTAAGATTCAACCAACAATATGTTATATTGTATTTTTCAGTGTTTTTCTAATTTTTTTTTGGTGTAAAATGCACAGGATTTGGTGGAATTAATCATAGTTGGTAGGGTCAGAAGGGACCTAAGCAGATTATCTAGTCCGACCCCCTGCCATGGGCAGGAAAAGGATGCTGGAGTAAAATGACCCCAGCTAGGTGGCTGTCTAGCTTCCTTTTGAAGACCCCCAGGGTAGGAGCCAGCACCACTTCTCTTGGAAGTTGGTTCCACCTCCTAGCTGCCCTGACTGTGAAGTAGCGCCTCCTGGTATCTAGCCTGAACCTACTCTCAGTCATTTTATGGCCGTTGTCCTTGTTATCCCTGGTGGTGCTTGGGGGAACAGGGACTCTCCCATTGCCTGCTGGTCCCCGTTGGCAAGTTTATAGGTGGCCACTAGATCCCCTCTCAGCCTTCTTTTGTGGAGGCTGAACAGGTTCAGGTCCCGTAGGCTCTCCTCGTAGGGCCTGCCCTGCTGCCCCGATCATGCGAGTGGCCTCCTCTGGACCCTCTCCATGTTGTCCACATCCCTCCTGAAGTGCGGCGCCCAGACCTGGACGCAGTACTCCAGCTGCGGCCTGACCAGTGCCGCATAGAGGGGGAGGATCAGCTCCCTGCACCTGCTCGAGATGCATCTGTGGATGCATGCCAAGGTGCGGTTGGCCTTCTTGACCATGTCCCCACACTGCCGACCCATGTTCATCTTGGCATCAGTGGTGACTCCAAGATCCTTTTCTGCCTCTGCCCTGATGAGAGGGGAGTTCCCCAGCCTGTAGGTGTGGTGCTGGCTCTGCCTCCCCAGGTGCAGCACCTTGCACTTGTCAGTGTTGAATCCCATCCTGTTCTCATCCGCCCACCCCTGTAACCTGTCCAGGTCTGATTGCAGCCTGTTCCTCCCTAGCATGCCCACTTCCCCCCACATCTTAGTGTCATCTGTGAATTTGAACAAGGTGCTTTTCACCCCCTTGTCCAAATCGCTGATGAAGATATTGAACAGTGCGGGCCTGCGAACCGAGCCCTGGAGGACCCCACTGCCCACATGCCTCCAAGTTGAAAATGTCCCGTCCACCACCGCTCTCTGGGTGTGGCCCTCCAGCCAGTTTGTGACCCTACTTTTAGAATCTTTTGATCCATTATCCCCTTGCTTTAACATAGGTTTTTATATTTAATTTTATGCATAACATACCTTTTAACCAAAAGACCTTGACAAACTACCATATCTCTCATGGACTTTTGGTGGTGTGTTTGATTTTGTGCTGTTCTTCAGGTACTGAGTGCTATGTAACAGCAGAGACTACAACTGTAATCTTGCAGGCAATATATGTGAATTAATTGTACTTCTCTGGTGGAAACCGTAGCATTGTTATTAGTTTTTCCTTTCCCTTCTTTCATGCTGATAAACTGGTGACTTGGACAAAGCAGAAAGATGCTACAGAAGGGTCTTTACTTCCATTTCAGCACAAATTTGGAAGGCACAACCTCATAGGCAATTCTCTGCTCAGCAGGAGAGATGTCAGCTTTCCCCTATATTTTCCACACAGACATCACTAATCATGAATGTTTAATAAAAAATGTGTACTGTAAATCCAGCTACTTCTGCCCATTTGTTCCAGAAGTAATTTTTTATTCCCCTACCACTTGGATACTAACTCCATTTGTCACATGAGAGTTTGAGAGAGCTGGCATGTGAGTAACAGTGTAATCCTTGTTCCATATCCCTTGACGTTGAGGTGTAATGCTGACCTCCTTCATGGGATGAAGATTAGGGTACTCGCTCTTCATGCCGATTACAATAGGATGCTCTTATTAAAAAGAGAGAGAAACATTTCTGTTTAGATGCATCTTAAACAAACTCCTGTGCTATGACTTTCCCTTAAAGATCATGCGTTCTTATTTTCTGTTTCAAGACCATTTTAATCCTTTGACTCAATCTTCATTTAACACACCCCTTGGTAATAGCAATCCTGGACTGTAATGCAAAACAGATTAGTTGTAATCAGCCTAGCTGATGGACTTCTTAAATAATCCTTAGGATTTTTTAAAATAAGCCTTAGGATTTCACTTACCTGTGATGCTAATGAGGAACAGCAGTGTTCTTAATTCTTTGGAAGAAACTTCTCTTTTGGGTGGAAGGGAAGCAAAGTGCTGATGCTATTTATATCCCTTCTTCCTTCACTCTTGGCACAGTTAGGGACATAGAGTCATAGTGTAGAAGCTATTCAGGCATTAAAGTACAGTGCAGTATCCTGAGTGGCAGGCATACTAAAACTCTACTGGAACTCTCAAAGGAGTGATAGGGAGATGAACCTATAATTTAAGGTTTACCCTGCATAATGGACCCGTATAATTCTGCTTTTGTTTTCCATGGTAGTTTTCCAAGTGTCTATATACAGCATCTTAGAATGATGCTTTGACAATGTCTTGTTTCTTCAATAATTACTGAACCACAAGCCTAAATAATAGAAAGTGGGGATGACAACTTTTTGTTCCAACTGCCCACGTTTACAGGTTTAAATACTGTGTAGTGTCAACATTGTGGCTAATGTACTGTCTACAGAATTGCTCGAGGGTATAAATGAGTTTAGCTCCACTATAGAATCGTGATTATCACTTGTCTGCAAATGTATTGGCTTTAACTCTAGAAATGCTTTCCAAAAACTGTCAGAATTGATGTAGCCCTCTTTTTTTTTTAAAATCTTGGCATAGTATGTGGTTCATAGTAACCACTTGTTCATTGTGGTGGTAGGGTTTTAATCCTCAACTGGAGAATCTGACCTGAAACATTCGTTAGAGATGGTGTGGTTTGTTGCAAAGATGACCAAGGCCAGATTTAATCAAAGGCTTTTCTGTTATCAGGCATGGTGGATATAGCCCGACAGACAGTAGAATTCCTTTATGAGGAAAATGGTGGTATCCCAAGAGACCTCTATCTTCCTACCATTGAGGATATCAAAGATGAAGCAAACAAATTTACAATTGATAAAGTTCGGAAAGGTAGGTTTTTCTTTCAATTTTATCGGTAATGGAAGAGTTGGGTTTGAAATACTGTTTTAACTTTGCATGCAAGAATGAAGCCCAGGACAGCATTGTGCTTGGTTAAGTCATGGCTGCAGCTTTTTTAGGTAACTAAACTCAGACTTCCTTTGTGTATCCTAGCCAAAGATAAGGCTGTGTTACTTTGGAGCTAGGGCCCAGTTGCATAGACTGTTACACTTAAATCAAGAAAACTTGTCATTTTTCTGGAGATATGCTGTTCCTTTTATCTCCAGGTCTCACAGTGGTGACTCGCTCTCCAGACAGTAACAATGTGGCCAGCAATGCTGTTGGTACAGCTTTACCTAAATTTGCTATTCGCGGAATGCTGAAAACATTTGGTCTCCATGGTGTTGTTCTGGATGTTGATTCAGTGAGTAAATCTGTATTTCAGTTTTTACATGCATTTACAGCCTGCATGTATGACCCAACACGATAGCATGTGCTAGTTGAAGTTATGTTCTGCGTTCTTTGTCTAAAAGTTCTTGTGTATTGAGACACTGCACTTGACATTTCAGGTCAATGAATTGGTACAAGTGGAGACTTACCTCAGAAGTGAAGGCGTTCTGGTAAGATACTGGTATCCTATCGACATGTTAGAAAGGCCACCTGCCGGTTATCGGAGGACTGCAACAAATGGCCTGGTTACTCTGGATAATACAAATATTCAAATTCATAGGTAAATAGAAAATCAGTTCAATAAACATTTCCATTCCTATTGCATAAATCAGCCTACAGTATTGAAAAGTCAACTCTGTTTTGCATTTTTGTAGAGAGCTGTTGCGATGCGAAGCCTCACTTGCCAAGCTGTACTGCCGCATGGCTCTCCTGAATATCTTTGCCCCCAAATCTCCACACATGTTTACACGCCTTTTTCATATCCCTGCCATCCGTGACATCACACTGGAGCATCTTCAGCTCTTGTCCAACCAACTTCTTGCCCCACCTCTCCCTGGTAAGTTATACTTGACTTGGTTTCTTCCAGTATGATAATAGAGTGATCCCAAGCAGTGTATTCTTTCAAGAAAAGCTGTGAAAGATGGAACAAGTTCAGAGGCTTCTTGAAACTGCCAGTTTTCCATTTGTTTCACAAAGGCATGAAATACTATTGTCATCATAATTAAACTTTTTCAAAGTTGCACAGACACATGCAGTCAACAGTCTCTTGCTAGATTCATGAACAGCTGCAGAAAAGCTTGTGATCTCAGAAAGGCAGGTAAGTAAGTTCTGGGCTGAACTGTAATATGTTCACTGTAAGAAGAAAAGAGCTAATTAAGGGGAAGGACAATGGTACAAAAACAAGAGGAAGATGGTGCAGAACTGCCATGAATAAATGTAGGTTGGCTATTAGAAGAAGGTGGAGCTTCCCAATAGAACTAGTAGGGGCAAAAAACCTGACAGCTTGAAGTTTCTGAAAGTGGTTATGCAGCATGTTTGTTTGTATAATACGGGAATGGGGTTTACTCAGGAAGAGGCTTCCAATCTGAAGCCCCTAAATATTTATCAGTGAGCTCACAAAAACTCAGAGCCATGAGAAAGACCTTTCCCTGCTTGCTTCTGCCCCAGACAGATTTATTCCACTGGGTGCTGTGCTTTCTGTATGTCCTCTTGAGATAGGTGGGATACTGTAGAGCCTTGTTATCCCTGGGGTCTTGAAATGTTTTTGTTTTACCAAGTGCTTAGAAGTGTAGAGTCACCTCCCAGGTCTGCACTGTGTTTTCTCCACCCTTTGCAGATGGAACAGTCAGTTCGAGTTCAATTCTTTTGGCCCAGTCCCTGCAACACTGCATCCATTCCCAGAACTGTTCTGCCACAGACCTGTTTTACCAGGGCAATTCACAAGCCATCCGGGAATGGCTTACAGTCGCCATCACCCGGACTTTGCATCAAGGAGAGGAGAGTCTATTAGAACTGACAAAACAAATCTGTTCCTTCTTGCAGGTAGTGTTCTTGATGCTTTCTGAATGTGTTTGTAGTTTATGAGAAACATTTAACTTACTAAAATATGTATTAGTCTTTCTCTTTTCTCTGTGTGTTGCCTTTGTTCTTCACACCTTGACACTGCTTATCACTATTCATAAACTCAACACTGTTTGTCATAGTGCACCATTTTTCTGAACATGCTGTAATGCTACTCAGATCATACCAAGCAATGGGATGCCCTGTGTAGTATTAAACGAAATGTCCTCAACATGTCAAATTATTTGCAATCCCACCCTTAGTTGTACAGTAAGGAGAGGAGTTTTGGCTTGTTGCTTTGCTACCCTGAGATTTTCATGCTTGAATGTCATTTTACAGACTGCGCCAGAGCAGTTCCCTGCTGAAGAGTTTCCTATTTCAGAATCCAAAGTCAGTATGGATGTTAACTTCCCTGGGGCTGCTTTTGTAGTTGTGTCCTGCAAGGAGAGTCAGTCTGGATTCCGCAAAGAGTAAGTTCTTCAGGAAAAGGAAAGGAAGACAAACCCTTTCAGGGCCAATAGGGCCAGAGTGGGATCTATCCCTCCCAGTACTTTCTTATGAAATCTGTGTAGACTTGGGTTCTTTTTTTTTTTTTTCTTTTTAAATAAAAATGACCAAGGATTTCTGAGGCGGGGAGGATTAGTATTGCAGAAGGGTACAACATGCATACTCAAGGGTGTGGATTTTGATCAAGCACCTAACATATTTTCTGGTTATTTTCTAGCTCCTCCCTATATAAGGCTCCCTGGGCTCGAGTGCTTGTTTATGGTCTTGGTCATAAAGTAAAGCGGAATGGCCAGTTAAACCTCATTGAGGCAGTGTGTTACCCTCGGGATGCCTCACCAACCAACACAGGCTTGACGCCTCCCCCAACAACCAACCAGTACCCTTCTGTGATCATCCCCACTGACAAGGTCCACATCAAACTAGGTAAATGCCTTTGCCATTTCTAAAATAGGTGGACGATGTGTCATCTCTTAGGAATTTCCTCCGTTGGCACCAGGTCTGCACTCCATTGGTATATGAACTTAGAGGGGGCCTTTTGAGCAATGGGATTATAGCATAACAGTAACCAGACACGGTTTTATATTTCTGGAAATTTTAGTGTTGCCTTTTCAGAGTGTGATAGCATCAGTTCACAGAAGCCTGTCAGTTCCTGTATATTCCTTGGCTGTCTCTAATTCACACAGCCGGAAGTGGTATATGGAACTAAGTTCAGCCCTGAGCTTGCTTGGTGCTGTGCTGCATTTTGAACAAAATACAAAACCTAGGTGGTGCTGTGGCAGGCACTCATTGCTGCAAAATGAAATAGTAATTACTATTATTATATTATTATATTGTATTATTATATTAATAGTAATAACGGCATTCTCCTTGTACAACCAGCAGGAGAAATAGCTTGACTTGTTTAGAGAGGAGTATGTGTATGCGAGAGCCCTTTTCCTTCAGAAGACTCTTAAGTTTCATCAACTTTGATCACCGGTTCCTGTATAACATTCTCCATTAGCCCTGCTTTCCATGAAAACATGCACCTGGCCTGGTGGTATTTTTACCTTCGGCTTGGCACTATCATTTGCTTTAATCAAATTGTAAAGGTCGTTTCTCCCTGTCTTTTTGTCTAGGGGTATCTCCTCCTCCTGGAGCCGTGTTAGTCTTACATTCTGTCCCCCTTGAATTTCCACTGGCTATGGCATTTACTGAACAAGTCTTAACTTGGAAATCAGAGGATGGTGATGGCAAATCCGAAGATGAACTGGATACTATTCCTGTGTCAGTTCTTCTACAAGTAGTGGAATTTTTAGGTGAGAGCAAAGTGCTTCTTGAGTGTCCGATAAGCACCAGTGAAAAAATGTGATCAGATGCAATGTTCATCAAAAAAAGAAAAATGACAGCAGTTAAACATGTTTGAGACACTGTCATGGAATCTGGTTTTTAAAAGTCCAGAAGTGTCTGTTGATGTGATTTCACCTTTTTGAATATTTATAAATAAACTCAGCATTAAAAAAGACCAAAAAACCCACGTGATGCTTTTCAGCTGACACATTTCACATGACTGGATAACATATTTAGAAGTGCCTCAGTCAGTTTGAAAACATAGTTATTTAAGCACCTTTAAATTTTTTTCTCCTGGTGTCATCAGTGAAAGATTTTTTTTTAGTAACCAGAGCCTTGTGTGTTCTGCAGTCACAACTTTTTGCCATAGAACCCGAGATTGCCCTGGGGAGGAAAAAATATAAATATGAACAGAGTATGAACTGATGCGGCAGTAGCCTTCAGACAAATTGAGATCCTAGGTGTTAATGAGCAAGTAAACTGCCGTATTCATCCTCAAATAACCATAAAACCTTAAAGATGGGAAACCTGAACACTAATTGTTTCACTGCTCATCAGTTTAAGATAAATATCCAGGTAATTTGCTTTTTTTCATTATCACAAATGGCCTCCTATGCTGCCTCAAATGTCCAGAAGCTCAAGCTGTCTCCACAGAGCTGCCAACCTCTCTATCTTCCCATGCCAAGATTTTTTTTTTAGTGTACGTGTGCATTGTGGCTTCAAACATATGGACCATAAAATCTGAAAAGATGTTGACATCACAAAACAGACTGAATGGAATATTACAGGAATTCAGGGGTCATTGGTCTGATTATACTCTTACTTTTTAAAACAAAATTTAAAAAGCTGCTACATCTAAAGCCTTCTGCAGCGCCGTATTTAGGTTGATTTTGCCTAGCGGCCTTTGTGATACCTACATGGTATCATGCAGCTGTTGGTTGCTCAGAGTCTCTGTGGGAAGAAAATAGCCAGTGGTTTTTTATAAGTGGCCTTGTTGATGTTGTATCTGTTGCACAGCGTTGTTGTAAATCACATAATAAAGCCAGTTGCAGCAAGATCAATCTGTTTGTCATCCTGTTTAGGAAACTTTCTCTGGACGACAGACATGGCAGCTTGCATGAAGGAACTATTATTTCATCTCTTGGCTGAGTTGCTTCGCAAAATTCACAGCCTGGAACAGAAAAAAAACCCAGCTGGGTTGTCTTCCTCCATTGCACTTCAGCTGAACCCCTGCCTGGCTATGCTGATGGCTCTCCAGTCAGAACTGCACAAGTTATATGATGAAGAAACGCAAAACTGGGTGTCTGGAAATGCGTGTAGTGGTTCTGGCATTGGGGCGGCTGACCAGGGGAGATTTTCAACGTATTTTCATGCTCTGATGGAAGTCTGCCTTGCTGTAGCAGAAGTGACTCTGCCAATCAATATGAGCATAACAGCTAGCGTGATGTCCTCAACAAATGCACCAAATCTCAGCGACTCCTCTTCCTCGTCCTCCTCATCTCCAGGGCAGACCCCACAGAGTCCAAGCCTCCTGTCAAAGAGGAAGAAAGTCAAAATGAAGCGGGAAAAGACATCGACTTCAGGGAAACGGACTTCAGCCCGAACTGCCGAAACTGACACCACGATGCTGAGCATAGGAGGAAGCAAACCTGAGGACATGTTATGGTTTCACAGGGCACTGACCCTGCTTATAATTCTCAGACACCTGACTAAAAAGGACCCCCAAGGGCTGGGTGTGACAAATGATGCTGTAGCTGATGCTTGTCAGGCACTAGTGGGTCCAACAGCTCACAGTCGGTTACTGGTGATTTCTGGAATACCCACTCACTTGGAGGAGAGTACTGTCAGGAGTGCAATCCGGAAGGCATGTAATGCACACGGTGGGGTCTTCAGAGATGAAATCTACATCCCTCTGCAGGAAGAGGACCCGAAAAAGGTCAAGGACAAAGCCGAAGGAGGAGAATGTAGGACTGAGTTGGAAAAACCAACTGTGTCGAGTAGTGCCGACAGCTTGGATATCAGCAGCTCTAGCAGCGTCACTCCTGCAATGAGCGTCAGTGCTTCTGCTTCTACAAGCCAGGCTTCTCTCTGCAGCTCACAGGGCATCTCTCGGACAATTAGTGATATCTCCGTGGACCAGTTTCAAGGTGGTCTGGAGTTGGCCATTCCACCAGGACTGCTAGAACCTCATGTTGTTTCCAGCCAGGAAAGCTTAGACCTTTCGCTTTGCAGCACTGGAAGCCTCGGCAGCCTTGGCAGCCTGGGGGAACAGTTGGACAACGTAGAAACAGCATCGGTGTCTGATGTTGGATCAATGTACACGGTCACGTCACTGGACAACCAGCCGCTGATGTCACGGCCCATCAAGGGGTTTGCAGTAGTAGAGGTAATAGCCCCCGGGCAAGGCAGGTTTCCTTACAACAGCGGGGTTGGATTCTCCCCTAGCAAATAAGGTTGATTTTCATGACTCTGTTTTCCTCAAACTGCAAAATCTGACTTTTTGCTTCCCTGTGCACAGTACTGTGGGGGTGGACTGCTGGGATGCAAAGGGGGAAGGGGTGGTTTCTATGAAGGAGACCATGACTTGAATAATTCATTTGTGTGTGATGGATGGAGAGTGGCAGGTTATTGTAAACACGGAGCTGTTCGGTACAAATGATGCATCTAACAAGGGTGCAGTGTAATGTGTATTTTTGTTTGAATTTGATGGATCTTCTTTTCTATACTAACCTGTCTGCAGATTTATTGCTACCACCACTGTGCAGTGACCAATCATTTCTTCCCACAGGCTTTATCGGACCCTTTAAAATACAGCATGCTTTCTGAACATAACTGTGCAAAGTGACCGACTGGGGATTTTTGCACAATCCATTCAGTGTAGAGCCTTGTTTGATTCCATCGGTGTTATGGTTTGATACGAAAAGATGTATTCTGAATTCCACAAGCATAAATCCTGTTGTGAAAGCCTTGTGCTCCTACATCCCTTCAGCCTACTTGGAAAGTCTCCCAATGGGCTTCCAGACACTGCCTTAATTTATTCTAGTTTCAGAATTAGACGTGTTTCAATTCTTCCTAAAGAAGGAATATACCATGTTTCAACAGCAGCTATTCAGCTGCTGTTCTTAACTTTTAATTGACCCAAAGCCATGACCATTGAAAAAAATAGTAGGTCTCTACAAGGAAAATGGCAACATAATCATGTTAACTCCTGTTCTGGGTCTCTAGCAGCTGTGGGAATGATGTATGATTATTACTCGCAGCATTCAAGGAAGTTATTTGGTGTTTCAATTCCCCTCTGCACAGCTCTGGTTCATAGGGCTGCTTGTATCTGTTTTTTTTCCAAATGAGACATGAAGCCAGACAATATGGTAAAGGAGAACTGCAGGTGACCTAGCAGCCTTTCAAACCATTGGGAACTGTATTTTCTTATCAGAAGATTTCTGTGAGTGGCTACCAGATTTAAGATATGGCATAGCAAGTCCCAAGAGGCCAGAAAAATTAAGTTTTTGGTGTAGCAGTTTCAGTTAGCTTTTTTCTCAGAGCAGACATGTTGCCAGGTGCGTCTGAATTCTGGTATATCAAAGGGTGAATGTGGATGTATAATTCTGAGTCTCTGCAAGAAAAGATAATGCAAAAATTAACTCATGGATGGCAGATCATTTGTCCCTGGCGAGAATTCCTTTCAGCTCTTTCCTTTTTTTGCACAGATAAGGTCAAGAGCTAAAATAGAGAAAATCCGTGCCAGTTTATTTAACAGCAGTGATCTGATTGGGTTGTCAAGCCTGGATGGTGAAGATGAACTAATGGAAATGTCAACTGAAGAGATTTTAACTGTTTCTACTGTCAATCAGAGTTTATTTGATACACAAGGGAGCCCAGCACTGGAAGACTATTTCAATGATAAATCAATAAAAGGTGTGTATTTTCCATGTTAGCAAATAGTTTGCTTGCAGCACATAGACAAGAAGGCAGATTCTGCCTTCTCATTGGTGCAAATTCAGGGTATTTTATTGATAGAATGAGTAGTAAAGGGGAAAAGTATTTCTCATTAGTTCCTTGCCAGTAGATGGTGGGGAAATTTGTTTGCAGTCTGAGTAATGTTCAGTCATCTCTAAAACTGGCCAGGTAATAGTAAACCATTATTCATGGCTCACTTCTTCCATGATTGATAAGGTGTAAGATTAATTGTTGATGGGCGAGAAGGGGAAAGGAAATTTAGCTAATAATTAAAGTATTGACAGATACTACTGTGTAGCTCTACAGATTGTGATCCGAACCTTAGGACCATATGAGAAATGCTGAAGCCTCTCAAAAGTCTAGTAATCTGCCTGATCAAAATAAGTTAAAGATGCTGCATGCGGTAGCACAGGCTGAACTGCTTTTTGTAATGTTGTCGAAGTGTATTTGATCCCTAATACAGTAGGTGCATCTGATATTATATTGGGTCAATAGAAAAATATCTTTCCTGTGCCTTAATCTTAAATCCTCTTTTCATAATGCCTTTGTATCTGTACTGCAATTTATTTTTTTGTAATAGGTGAGAAATTGGTTCCAGGTGCTCGGGAAGTCCTCACAGAAATCTTTAAAAGCTGTGTCCATTCTGAGCAAATGCTGAGCCTGACCCCGGCGAAACCCATTAAAGTTGCTGATATTTATCTTAGCAAAGAGCAAATCAATTCTCAGACCCCTGGAAACCTTCTCCACGTATTCTTCATGAATGTCCGGCCCCCAAAGAAGGTGCTAGAGGATCAACTCACTCAGGTAGCACTTTGTGAAATGTGTTTTTTAATTCCGTGCTTGGATAATTTAGAAGACTTGAGGCTAACTGTTCATCTTCTCTGTTGGCAGATCTTAAGGAAGTACGGTGTGCCCAAGCCAAAGTTTGACAAGAGCAAGTATAACAAGGCAGGCAAAGAGCAGCATCCAGTGAAAGTTGTGAGCACCAAACGCCCGGTTACAAAGCCACCTACAAAGGAAAAGTCTGTGCTCAACAGTGTCAGGTGAGCACCTTGAGGCTTCCAGCTGATGTACAGAACCTGTCTTTTCTTTAGGGAACTAGCGGTTTCTTCTCTGGGTGTGGGACAAGTTAAAAAACAAAACTAGAAAACTCGTACCCTCAGAGCCTCACAATTTTTGCACTCTGCCAAGCCAGTATTTCATATTGTGGCCAGATAATGACACTTACTCTCATAAGGAAGTGTGCATTCTAACATGCAGATGTTCTGTCCTTTAGCAGAACAGCGTTGAGTGAGAAGAAACCTACTGTGAAGCCAAAGTCTCCAGAAAAGAGCAAACCTGAGGAGAAGGACCCTGAAAAGTCTCCCACAAAGAAACAGGAAGGTAGTGTCTGCCTAGACATTCATGTCATCACTTTGTCTGGGGAAAGAAGCCATTTACCAATGGGAAATACATGTCACAAGTTCACATTGCCCAGGTTTAACTAAAAGTCTAGAGTTATGTGGGAGTCTGGACTGATCGATGTAACTGAGGGGAACTTGGTTAAGGAATTATTTTTGTTTGTGCAGCTCTTAGAGCGTGTGTTACAAAAACCCAAGTTCTCTACTAAAGAAGCTTATAGTTTAAAGGCCTCATACAGGGGGAAATGAAAGATACTGCAGTAGAGCAGTGCAGCTTGCCCGTGTGTTATGTTCCCTAGTTTAAGTGTGGAATAGTTCAGTTTTTTAAAACTTCTGTAATCTAGTACGAGAGAATTCTCTTTCACTAGCAATGTGGACTGCACAATCGTTCATAGGGCTGGAGACTGTTAGTTACTCCTCGGCCAGCTGGGGTTGACTGTGAGGGTTTGCTCTATGATGCCATCCCTCACTTTTGGAAATACAGGATGAGCTCTGAAGGGGAGTGTCGGCAGCCAGCTGTGAAGCCTTGAGGTGTCCTGTGATTATATACCTAGGCACGAATACCCTCAGTGGAGCTGAGGGGGAGGGTCCTGGGTCATCTGCAAGAGAAGTGAGCACCCTTCTCTTAGGGGTAAATTTTAGTCAGCGTAACATTTGGAGACTTAGTTGTTCTGGGAGGGGCTGCGCTGTAGTTCCTCGTTCTGAAGAGGGGAAGACCAGAAGGAAGTTGGCAGACAGGGTCTTCAAGTTGTGAACTTGAGGGCAACACAGGCCTGCTTATGTGTTAGCATCATGAGTCACTAATCATTTGATATTTGCATTCCTGCTACCAGTCCCTGAAGAGAAGTATCTGACGCTCGATGGATTTCACAGATTTGTTGTTGACCGTGCAAAACAGGACATCCGGAGTGTCTGGCGAGGTATTCTGTCCTGTGGATATGATCTTCACTTTGAAAGGTAAGTTCTGTAAAGGTAATATCAAATAGGGAATGCTTCATTTGAGCACATTTGGACTGGGTTATTTTTGCTACAGCGAGTCTTATCAAACTTCTTTAATGCTGAGCTCCTGCTGTAGGTGGCTGCAGGGCCTCAACACAGAATTTTTAAATAAGCCCTTAAAGATAATTTACAGGATGATGCCCATTCAGCAGCCAGGGGGGCGGTTCCTAGGCAGTAGGATCATATCCAGAATTACAGAGATCTGCTTTGAACAAAAGAACTTCATTCCCAAAACCCATGGCTAGCTGTGGACTCTCCTACTGCATAAACCAGCTCACATGGCCTCTTGCCTTGTCAGCCTTGCATTCTGAGCCCCATGGTAGATGTCACTATTGTAGTAGATTTCCTCAGTTACTTTGCAGGGGGAGTCATAGGGAGAGGAGAAGGATCTGTTACCACATTAAAATGAAGAAGTATCATCACTAGATCCTTCTTCTCCTCTTGGATCAAGCCATGGATTGATTGCTGTGTCCCCTCTGCACTATTTATGGCAGTGGGTAAGCCTGCTGAACAGGGGTCACTTTTGTCAGACTGCTGAAACCGAGGCAGGGGTATGGTAATACAGTCCTTGCAGACACCTGTGCTAAAGGAATTGTTCTCATGAAAGTGAAAAGAGAGATGAGTAGCAAGCCCCCTGGCTTCTGGTTAACGTGGGCTCTCTCTAACTGGGGTATCATTTGCACTTCACCAGTTCTAATCTCTTTGTCCTTCAGATGTGCCTGCATTGATGCCAGGCATGCGCAGAAAGCTTCCCGGAAGTGGACTTTGGAGATGGATGTAGCCCTCGTTCAGTACATCAACCGCCTCTGCCGTCACCTTGCAATCACCCCAGCACGACTGCACCCACACGAAGTTTATCTGGATCCAGCTGATGCGGCGGATCCCAGGATCTCGTGTCTGCTGAGTACGTGCAGATTATATACCGCTCATGGGTTTGGTTTGAACAATCTAGGAATGAATGTGCATTTAGTGCTGGGGAAGGGCACTAGGTGGACAGCCCTGTAGTTGGCTCTCACCATAGAAAAGGAATAGCATGGGCTGTGGCAACACAAGTTTCCTCACACTACCCTGTTACTGTGCCTTGACACTGGTCTTCAGAGTGAGGGCAGGTCCTTTGAGTGTAGGGTTCCTAGGCTGAGTGTGCTGGCATGTTGGCCCTTGGAGGAGGGAGGAGTGGGATTGGATGCCCTGCCCTGTCCTTTCGCCCTCTGATTCTGTATGGTTCCTCCCCTCAGATGTTCCCATTGAAAGTCTGCGCCTGCGTTTTGCACTACTTCAGTCTCTGAACACCACGTTAGAGACCTTCTTCCTGCCACTGGTGGAGCTTCGACAGACCGAAATGTACACAAACAGTATCGCCGCGCTGCTGCAAGAGGCCAAAGGTCAGACTTTGGGAACTGTGAGAGCTCTTTGCATGTATCAGGGTTGGCACAGACAGGCTAAATACTGATGTACATCCATGGGACTGGGGTGCAGGAGAGAGTACAGCCTTCTGGCAGGGGCTTGCTGGCTTCACCTCTGCATCATATAAACCTCATGCACTGCCTGAAGGGGCAACTATATAAGGACAACTGCTCAGGTGGAGAGCACTTCTTGTTCTCCCTGAAGCAGGTAGTTGAGCCAAGGGGAGTGCTACACTTGAATGAACCTGGCTGAAGTGCTGTGAGAATTTGCAGTGGGAATTTCTGGTAGAAGGCTGCATCTTGTTAGAAACAGCATGAATTTTTAGATATTTGTTGAACAGAGACGGTGTCCTCTACATCTGTGTGGTGCCTGGCACAAACGTGCCTTCATCCTTTTGGGAGGTTCAAGTACTTCTGCAAAGTTAATAATAATAGTCTTAGCAATAATAATGATAATAAGGCTCAAATAACATCACTGGCACCTGTAGCTTATGTGGGCATTCCAGGTGCAGCACCATGACAAGATCACATCCTTAGTGTGCAGTCTTCACCACAAGAGAACTAGAGATCAGGATGATGTGTACCAGGCATAGACATTCAGAGGAACTAATAGATGTCTTCATGTGAGCTTCCAACACAATAGCATGAGACTTGTGCTACTGTAGCTGGATTTATTTCTCCAGATTAAATGCAGTCATCAAAGGTGTAGAATGCTATATTGGTTATGATTTAGAGCCTTGCTGTCTCCCTCTGGCTAGTCAGAAAAATGGCTTACAAAGCCAGGGTGGAAAAGTCTGGTATTCTTAGGCTCTGCCTTAATATAGAGCCAAGACTTGGGGGCACCGTGTGACACTTAATTTATATCTTGTATCTGTCTCAGAGAGCATCGTATCTTAAAGCTGTTTAGTAATGCACATTTCCTTTGTGTCTGTACATCCCATAGTTTGGCAGTCAAGAAATATTTCCCTAATGCGGGAAAAATCTGGTGATGCAGCAACCACATGGAAAAATTCTCATTTGACACCTTCCTTCCGGCAAACTCGGAACGTAAAGTGTGGCCAAAGGTCACCTAGATTGAGCAGCTCTTAGACTGTTACTTAACGGCATTTTCGGTCCTTTCCCAAATGTTCTGTTGCATGATTTCAGGAAATGAACTTCCAGAAGGATCAATAACAGACAAACTGTGTGTGTGCGTTTAGGTTTAATCTTTTATGACACAAAGGTGACTGTAATGAACCGCGTGCTGAATGCTACAGTGCAAAGAACAGCAGACCACGCAGCCCCAGAAATCACCCTGGATCCACTGGAGATAGTGGGAGGTATGTGCAGCAGTTGTACTCTTAATCAGTTTACATTTACTGCCAAGAGAATTTGGAATCCATCTCAGTGCCTGAGCTCAGCGGCTGCTGAGCACAGCACACGCACAATGCATGCCAGTTGAGAGGTGCTTTCTCTCGTAGGTGAGATCCGTTCTTCAGAAAACTCCTACTTCTGCCAGGCAGCTAGACAGCTCGCCTGCGTACCATCCTCTCAACTGTGTGTCAAGCTGGCCAGTGGGGGGGATCCCACCTACGCCTTTAACATCCGCTTCACAGGCGAGGAGGTCCATGGAACAAGTGAGTTATAGTCCCGGCCACATGGACCTGGGTGCGGTAAGCACAACGTCCTCAAAGGGCAATCAAAGCTAGGCTGACCCTAAGCTTGGAGATTGGTGTAATCATGGGGGGCCAGACTTCCTTTGTATTGCTTTGGGCAGAGGGGGGACATGGTGTCCGTAATACATAAGAATTTGAACACCAGGAAGTTTTCCTTTCATAAAGCAGGAAAACAAACCTAAGTTTGGTCTCTGCAGTGCCTGCCACTTGCTTGGTTTATCTGAGCAGAGCTTCTGCACTCTGTAGAAGGCTTTACTTTTCCTCCTGGCAATCTGAAATGAACATCCAGCGCTTGAAGACAATGCACAGAGCTTGAATACTTAAGAGAGCAGAAAATTAACCCACTGCTTGCTCTCTTATGTCATGAGCGTGGATGGTCACTGGACACAACCGAGTGCGTTCCATATGAGAATCTCAAATGATAAAGTCTGATTTCACGGGGGAGGAGACTCTTGCAATGCAGCTAACAAGGATATTGCCCCTTTTTTTTCAGGTGGATCTTTTCGTCACTTCCTGTGGCAAGTCTGCAAAGAGCTACAGAGCTCATCTCTCTCCCTTCTCTTGCTGTGCCCCAGCTCTGCTGTCAACAAGAACAAGGTGAGGGGCCAGACTTGCAGCCAGTGATGTTCCTCTTCCAAAATGCTGGGAAGGTACGAGTGTTTTTGGTGCCTGGGGCAGGACTGCTGACAGCAAGGGGAATTTCCAAACGGGTGCCTAAGCAACCCCCACAGCTCTTTTTTGAATCTGCTACTTTCTGCAATGCTAACCTTTGATCAACACTGGTCTGCAGTGTCCTTTCAGGGTTTCGACTGTGAGAGCTGCTCTGGTATCCATGTGAAGTTCTTTTTGCCACTCCTACTCTGTGCCCTTAGTGCCACTCATAAAGATAGGCAAGGGGATTGATTGGAAACTCGGAATCTTGCCCCATTTGCCTGTGTTGGGTGTTTACAGATGCAGAGGTGCGGTCTCAGGTCCATGCCCCAAAGAGCTTATGATAGCAGAGGCCTTGCTCCTTCCCTGCAGTGCTCAGGGGTAAGTCAGTCGCATGCAGGGAGACTGTATTAGCTCAGTCCAGCCTAGTGCCTGCACTGTTGGTTATTACCATCCATCGGCTTTAGGTAATAGAATGAAGCCAGTGCAGCAGGTGAGCGTGCCCCTCTGCATCCTCACATTCCCACATGGAGACAAAACCACTGGTGCCAGCCTTTAATACGCTTGTTCGGTGCGAAGGGCCAGCACCTCAGATATGAAAGTGTTTCTCTGTTATATCATGCTGTGTGGGCGCAGCCGCCTGCAGGGCTGGGTGTTGAAACATGTGTCTGTTTGTTTTTCAAGGGAAAGTATATTCTGACGCCCAGCCCCATCACCTATGCGGAAGAGCAGTTGCTTCACTTCTTTGGGCAGCTGCTGGGCATTGCGATTAGAGCAGATGTTCCTCTCCCCCTGGACCTCCTGCCCTCATTCTGGAAGACGTTGGTGGGTGCGCCACTGGACCCTGAGGTGGATCTCCAGGAAGCTGACGTCCTGACCTACAACTACATCAAAAAGTTTGAAAACGTAACTTTCCTTCTTTTCCTCTGTAACCGCGGCCCCGAGTGCACTGATCGTTAGCGGCTGCTGCGAGCAGAGCCTGCAGGGAATTGCCTGAGGGCTTTGCCCTTCAAATTGATCCAGTCATGTAGAGGCACGTGGCATTCTGTGGACTCCCTTTAGGCATAGGGCCTTGTTAATCAACCACAGGACCAGGGCCAGAATCTTAGACACCTGCATCCTATCTGGAAAGGCAACTCAGTCTGGCATGGAGGGCAGATTTGCCTCCCCTAAATGTTCCCATTAGCAAGCTTAAGGAGTTTGTCCTTCAACAGGTTGCTGACAAACCTGGGGAAACCTAATGCTATGAATCCACTGTTTGGCAGGAGTAACTCAGAGCCAAGGTTTGAAATGCTGTGAGCACTATACAAACCCTGCACAAGTACTAGTGAGGGCACGAAGGTCACTAGAACCACAATGACGGTGATAACTTTCATAGACTTTAGGGCTGGAAGGGACCTCGGAAGATCATCGAGTCCAGCCCCGTGCCCAGAGGGCAGGAAGTCAGCTGGGGTCATAGGATCCCAGCAAGATAAGCATCCAATTTGCTCTTGAAGGTGTTCAGTGTAGGTGCTTGAACCACCTCCGCTGGCAGACTGTTCCAGACCTTGGGAGCTCGGACAGTAAAGAAATTCTTCCTTATGTCCAGCCTGAAACGGTCTCGTAGTAGTTTATGACCATTCAACCTCTTCATCCCTTGGGGCGCTCTGGTGAACAGACGTTCCCCCAGATCCCGGTGGTCACCCCGATAAACTTATAGGTGGCCATCAGATCACCCCTGAGCCTGCGCTTTTCCAGGCTAAAGAGCCCCATGGCTCTCAGCCTGTGGTTGTAAGGTCTGTTTTCCTGACCTCTGATCATGCACGTGGCTCTCCTCTGGACTCTCTCAAGCTTCTCCACATCCTTTTTGAATCGTGGAGCCCAAAACTGGACGCAATACTCCAGCTGCGGCCTCACCAAGGCCGAGTACAAGGGGAGAAGGACATCCCGGGATTTGCTTGAGAAGCATCTATGGATGCGAGCCAGTGTTTCGGTCGCTTTACTAGCCGCAGCATCGCATTGCAGGCTCATGTTCATCTTGTGGTCAATGATGACCCCCAAGTCTTTCTTCCGTAGTGCTAACCAACATAGCACTGCCGAGCCTATAAGGGTGCTGCAGATTTTTCTTCCCAGGGTGGAGAACCTTGCATTTTTCGGTGTTAAACACCATCAGGTTGTCGTCCGCCCGTTCGCTGAGCCTGTCCAGGTCAGCCTGAATCACCCACCTGTCTTCTGGCATGGATGCTTTGCCCCAAAGTTTGGTGTCTTTGGTGAACTTGGCCAGTCCACTCCTGACTCCAGTGTCCACATCATTAATGAAGATGTTGAACAATATAGGTCCAAGGACACGGCCTTGGAGGACCCCACTGGTCACAGGACACCATGATGAGTGACTGCCATCAATTACTACCCTCTGGGTCCGACCACGGAGCCAGTTTTCAAGCCAGTGGATCGTGATGGACCCAAAGCCACAATTGTCCAGTTTCGCCAAGAGGTGATCATGGAATACCAGATCGAAGGCTTTTCTGAAGTCAAGCTATATGACATCAATCTCTTCTCCCTCGTCCAGGTGATAGGTCACCTGGTCATAGAAGGAAATGAGATTGGTCAAGCAAGACCTACCCGCAACAAACCCGTGCTGGCTATGCCTTACGAAGTTGGCGTCGGCCAGTCCATTAAGGATGGCCTCTTTAATAAACTTTTCTAAGATCTTCCCTGGGATAGAAGTCAGGCTGATGGGCCTATAGTTAGCCGGATCCACTTTCCTCCCTTTCTTGAAGGTAGGCACCACATTGGCCTTCTTCCAGTCTTTCGGGCACTACACCAGAGCGCCAGGAGTTTTCAAAGATCCGTGCCAGAGGCTGGGCTATGATGCTCACCAGCTCCTTGAGTACCCTGGGGTGCAGATTGTCAGGGCCGGCTGACTTGAAGGTATCCAGCTTCTCAAGGTGTTCCTTCACAAGGTCAGCATTGATGGAGGGCAGGGGATCTCCCTCACCCAGACCTCCCTGTCCTGTAGCGGGCATGGGCGTCCCATGGGACTGATGAAAGACCAATGCAAAGTACCCATTTCATGGGTTGGCTTTTTCCTGGGCGTCAGTTGCCCCATCTGGTTCAGCAGGAGTCTAATGTTGCCCTTGCTTTTCCTCCGGCTCCCCACATATCTGAAAAAGGACTTTTTATTGTCCCTGATACTTGAAGCCATTTGGAGTTCAGTCGCAGCCTTGGCTTTCCTGGTTTGCTCCCTGCAGGACCGGTCCAGTGCAGAATAATCCTCCTTGGAGGTGAATCCCATCCTCCATCCTTTGTAGGGCTTTGAACAGACAGAGATGCATTAGCTAGATTAGACTCTTAACTCTGACCTGGGGCCCAGGCATGCCCCTGCCAAAAGCACAGGTTACCCAATACTGCCTGTGGCGTTGTTCTCAGATGATGTGATTGGGCAGTTGTACTCACTCCCTTGGCGCAACTTCTGAAGAGCTAAGGTGATGCTCTTCTCATGTTGTCCTAGATAAATGATGAGACAGAACTGGAGGCCTTGTGTGCAGAAATCGCATCCCAGCATCTAGCCACCGAGAGCCCTGATTGCCCTAACAAGCCATGCTGCAAATTCACCTATCTGACCATGACAGGCGAAGAGGTGGAGCTTTGCCCTCGAGGCAGGCACATTCCTGTAGCGTGAGTAGAACCTTTCATGGCAGGTCGCTGCACATGGGTAAAGGGACACAAAATGATGCTTTGACCAGGAAGCCAAACAGTGGTGACATGGGGAAAGCTGCAGTGCTGGGGATGCAGACGGGGGGGAGGCGTGAAGACAACAAGTGTTGATGGACCTGGGGTAACTTAGGAAGGGATGGCTCCTTGTGAATGTGTTAGGAAAACCATGCACAGGGCTGTGCACAGAGCAAGATGTTCCCTCTTAGGCAGACTCTCCTCTTCCTGCCAGGTGGGAGAACAAGGATGTGTATGCAACGGCCATCCGGAACCTGCGGGTGCATGAGCTACAGAATCCAGACTGCATGACGGCCGTGCGTGCTGGGCTTGGCTCCATCATCCCCCTGCAGCTTCTCACTACGCTGACACCTCTTGAGATGGAACTGAGGACCTGCGGGCTACCGTACATCAACCTGGAGTTCCTAAAGGTACCAAGTACTGACGTGGACCTGGTCAGTCCACATCAAGCAGTGTGCTGGTGGGACCTTTCCCCAGGGGAAGCCAGCCCAGGGAGAGACTGCTTGTACTTGTACTTAGCCTTGGCCTTTCATTTTACACGGTGAGCAGCCTATACCACCTGGAGGAACTGTTTGCAGCCTGCTGGGTTGTTCAGTACTGCTAGCCACCTGTATTAAAAAAGGTCACCTTTTCAAACCTGTTTGCCTTGCTGTAGCAGCAGTCTGGAACTGCGGCTGGCCAGCGTATTAAAAGCAGTCCATGGAGACTGCACAGAGCAGTCTGGTGTGGACTGAAATAGGGTGGCCAAACCAAAGCTCAGGGTGGTGTCTGACTGTCCACAATGTACCAGGTTGAGTGATTGACTTTTTACAGGTGCGTGAGACCGTGGAAACTGGGTCAGGCTACCAGGAGGGTGAAGGGAGTATCATCTCCGTGATCTCATCTTCCTTTAAAAGAAAGTGATGGAAGCATTTGAGGGAGAAGGCAGCGGGCATCGTGTCCTTCCCCTCTGCATCTAATTCCATTCTTTGTCTCCTAGGCACATACCATGTACCAGGTGGGGCTGATGGAAACAGACCAACATATTGAGTTTTTCTGGGGGGCATTAGAGATGTTTACTCAGGAAGAACTCTGCAAATTCATCAAATTTGCCTGCAACCAAGAGCGAATCCCCTTCACGTGTCCATGCAAAGATGGAGGGCCTGACACTGCACATGTCCCGCCCTACCCCATGAAGATTGCACCACCAGATGGAGCTGCAGGTAGGCCAGTTGGTGGTTGGTATGTAAAGGATGTAGCTGTGCTTGAGTTTTCTCTTCAGTCCTTATTGCTTTTGTAAAGGGAAAAAAATCCTTCCTTACTCAGAAAAATGAAAGGACAGTAACGGTGTGGGATGTGGTTATAACTAGGGCAAGAGGCTATACTGCTGCTTGTAAGCTGTGCTCTAGGTGCCACTGATCTCCTTCCTCTGTCTAATCTGCTGCTGTGCTGCCTGTCCCCTCCCTGATCTGCCATGCCACGGTTTGGCCCCCCACTGTGCTCTAAGATATTTGAAGGGAATAAAATAGCTTTTAAAGATCCAGAATAACCCATAGTTTGGCTTTGTATAGCAGAGCCAGAATGGCAGAGGGAAGGAGCGTGGGGAGATGCAAACTGCTGTAGTTTGCTGTGCTTCTAGACTTGCCGCACTGTCAATTAAACATTGGACCCCCGGGGCATAAATTCCAATGAGCCTGTTGGTGTGAGACCCACCAAAACCTGACAGGGATCCTATTCCTTTGATGTCAGCTAAGCTTACACAGTAAAAATTGACATCCTTGGAAAATGAAGTGTGGATACAAAGTAAAAGTGTAGTGTGTTACTGGATGTCCCTGTGGTTCCTTTCCAGGGTCTCCGGACTCTCGATATATCCGCGTTGAAACGTGCATGTTCATGATAAAACTCCCTCAGTACTCCTCTCTGGACATAATGCTGGAAAAGTTACGGTATGCCATTCATTACCGGGAGGATCCGCTTAGCGGCTGAGTCGAGTAAGACCAAGACTAAGAATGACTCCTTGGAGGATTGTTTCGGGGCTCTGCTGTGTTGGAAACCCTTCGATTCACATGCAAATACCTCCTGTGACACTATGTGAAGAATTGGAGGCTAATTTATTTTCTGAACTTTTGTTCCCATTACAATAATTACTGGAAGACTTACATTTTTTGTATTTGTAGATTTTGTGGTGGACTGGTTATTTTGCTGCCTTGTTTGTGGAATATTTGTAGGATAGTTTAGTAATGACCAGTTTGTTGTATAATTTAATTTAAAAAAACAAACCTTTAAACATGTACATTTCTAATTTTGTAATTTAAATTGTGTTGCCCTTGCGAACACAACAAACTTGAGCACTCTGAGGTCACGAGAGCTCAGATGTGAATGTCTGCGAATCCTTCTGCCCTGAAACATTTCTGAGTACAAGAACAGGATTAACTGAAGAGAAGCAGCTGCCTCCTTTCCACAACGTTGGAACATTACCTCTCATTTCCAAGTTTTGAGGGTTTGCTTTCTAAAGTGGATAAGAGGCAATGTTTAGCCTTCTCTTGGGTTATGCCATTTGGCAACAGGTTTTCTGTTGCCAATGTTTACATTTCGCAAAAAGTTCTTACGTCTGTTTCGGTAGAACCCAAAGTCATTGGCATCCCCTCCACAACTGACGTAGTCTTCTTTTGAAACATTCCTCTTCCAAGTCTGCGTTTGGCCAAAACGCAGGACAGTGGAAGGACCATGAGGTCCCTAACCAAGATGTTCTTGCCTTTATATTCAACCACTTAACGCACGAATTCCTTCAGTGATCCTTAATTCTCTGTGGCATTATGGAAGGATGTAACTTTCTCCGCAGACTTTTCCTGTAATCAGAAACTGAGTTACGGGCTCCTCATTTTGTTTTTGTATTCAGAAATGTTGTAGCTAAAATAAATTATCCTAAAAATGTGACACAGAACGGGGTGGGCTAGGGTGGGAACGGGAGGCACAAAGGTGCTGGTTTGAAGAATAGAGCTTCTATTTTATATGGAAAGATAAAGGCAAAGAGAGGTAACGATCCTTTATGTTAAACCATTGTATGTATCATACGTTGTGAAATACGTTCTGCAGTGGTAAAGAACAGCACACGTATCTTCCTTTACTAATGCAAAAAACTTTGCCCTGTGCCAGGTGCATTTAGAAACAAAGCTACACTTGGTTCCACCATTTTGAACTGGACTCCAACGAACAAGCTGGAGAACCGGAGAGGACATTGACGTGACTGCTGTCCTGAGCTCCGTACTACTGTCCGTTAAGTGCCAGTACTGAGCTTCGCGTTAGTTATTTCCTTCAGGTGCGTCCGGTGCACATCTAACCACATCGAGATCCGTGACTGTGTGCGTGACTGTACTTTAAGGTGGTTAATATACATGTCTCGTTAGAAGACAGACTACACTCGTTGTTTGGCTTGTCCGTGGTCATGGGAATTGAAACGCTGTATTTATTGTATATTATTGTGAATAGTCGGAGTGACGAGCGTGTGGTGACTGGAGGGTAGTGTGTGCAAACAAGGAGAGCCCTAAATGCATCTTTTCCTGTTGTTCTGTGAGTGAGTGGACAGGTATGCGAGAGAGACCCTGTTGTAGAAGTAGTTGTTGGCATACAAAGACTCCAGATCCTATTGTTAGAAAAACTGCGTTTCCATTTTATAACACATCTCCCTCCCCAAGAAACAGTTCCACGTAGGAATAATATTTACTCTTGAATTTTGTCCACTTTCTGATAGAAGCATATATGTAGCTGAAATATCATTCAGAGCAAGGGCAAACACATGCAGAGTTTACAGAGACCAAGGGAAGACAAAGCAAAAGAAATTGCTTGAAACAACTGAATTCCAGTCCAAAAAGTCAAACCTGCCGAGTAGGAGGAATGTGAAGAATGTCTTTGGAGCTTCACGGAAGCTGCTGGTGATGAGATGCTTTGGTTTTCTTTTGAACACTGGTTTTGTTTTGGGTTTCATGGCTCTCTTTTCAAGACCTTAACCTAGCGGGCGTAAAACTTTGTCAAATACCTCACGGGGAGGGGTGTGAGAACTCACTATTCCAATCCTTTCCTAGGATCTGATCCCAGCTGTGAGTAAGACAACTGCTGCTAACATTTCTTCTCCTTCCAGAGAGCACATCTGGGTAAAACGTACCCCATCTTGGCCCTGAAAGCGTGTGCTGTAGTTGTTTGATACGTATTTATTACGATTATTTATGGTTGCAAGTAACAAATTTTTCCTCTGCTCTTTACACCCCGTTTGTGTAAGTGAAGCTTGTCACTACAGGAAAAAACATGTGACGACAATAATCCAGAGCTGTCTACTTCTGCTGTACTTGGAGTGGTGTGATCCCTTGGGAAAGAGTCGGTGTAAAGAATGTTCCTGGAGTGACGTGCTGCAGTGGTTTGGACTGTAGCCCAATGGCCTTGAATTAAAGCTTTTTCTAACCATCATCACTTTCCTGCGCTTTGAATGAACTGAGCGTTATCTGTAGTAAGCTTGTCCTTCAAAGCCAGCCTTGGTGTGTGAGTGTTCATTTATTCGGGTACTCATTCAGAATGTAAAATTACACTAAACAATGGAAAATGCAGAAGTCGGGTATTAGTTCTAGTCTGTCGTGTCCATCTTGGTACCTTGCACAGCATTAACTTGTTAAGTGCTCTTGGCCATACAGTGTACACTTGCATAAAAGAAGATTAACATCCCTCGAGATGTATTCTGTGTCCTTATTAATTGGGGCTGGAAACGAACAACCCTCTCTTGCCGTTGAAACGGCATCCATCCAGAGAGCTAACCTGCTAGAAGCCAGGTGCAGGCTACTTGCTTTGAATCCCGCACTGATGGGTTAAGACATTGTAATTCTTTGTATTTACTTGCAACAGATGTAAATATTTTGTACAAAAGGGAAACAGCAAGTAAAATGATCGCTCCCATTTTTCTTGCACGAGAAATGGTGCACACAACCCAAAGCTGTCAGCTGAGCGATTGTACTTAATTTATTCTATTTTCACACTAAGAGTTTCTCAGATGAGATATCCTCTTGACCCTCAGAAAAGCAGCACAGCCCTAGCTTTCCCACTCAACTTGCTGTAGCGTTTTTCCCCAGGAAATACCATTGCAAAGTTGATCGCCACTTGTTTAATACCTTTATTCTGCTTTTTTTTTCTTGTATTTAATAAATGCTTACATTTGGTGGAAGCGTCCTTAAAATGTTTTTTGTTAAACCTGAGATCCTCTTAGTGGCACTGCCAGCTTAATTTGCATGTTCAGCCTCTGCTGCACTTTGCACCCAGACCTGTCCAAACGCAGATTAAAAGTGGAACTAAACATCACTTTTCCTGCTTCCCCACCACCGCACAGCAAAGACAAGGGAAACGTAGGCCACCGCCAAGCAATCCTGAATGCTGTAATGTTCTTACTCATTAAAAGACAATTGGTTTCTTCAGTCCCCTTCCAGCTGTGACTGCTAGGCTAAGGACTGTGTCTCAACAAAAGCAAAATGATTTTTCTCTCAAGCTACCCAACTTTCTCTGAGCTACTTGAAAAAGTAATGTTTTGTGATCATCTCAAAATGAAATGTTGGCAGCTTAAGTGCCACTTCCCTTGTCAATGCAACCCTGCTCCTGTTAATAGCATCCTCCCCCTAGAGCCTAAGGAGATGGCACAAGGCTCCTAACCAAGATGTCGTTACAATATAAATTCAGCCTGTTAACACAAGACCTCCTTCCCTGGTCCTGCTGGTACCCGTTCCAGCTAAATTAGTGCTAGCACAGGTGTGATCATCATGTAATAAGCAGACCTTCCCACTCAGAACTGAATGAAGTTGTATTCTTATAGCTCGCCCTCTTACCTTGGCACTGTTCTCCACTCCTCTGCTGAAAAATGGACTTGCCAAGTCCCTGCTGCGGTTCAGCTAGTCGATCTGGAATTCAGCAGCTCATTTCTAACTTGAGCAGGATAGCATTGCTGGAAGCTAGCTCATGTATTGCTAGCAGCAGTTCAAGTGACTGCCCATCCACCTTTCAGCTGCCTGTTTCCATTACTGTTGGAGACCAGCAGTTTTACTGTTCTGTACATTTGGTACCCCTCCATCACCATCCCCGACCTCAACTTCTTGCAAGTGGCTCTTCCCTCACTTACCCTCAGCTTTCTTTTCCCTTTGTTACCGAGGAGAACCTGGACTGTTCCCGTCATGACCAACATTGTTCAAAGCTTCTGTTGTTTCTGATCCTAAAGGGCTTGAATCTCAAAAAGGAAGTTCACAGGCGACCACACAGGCCACGATCCAGGCAGAAGAGAGGCAAAGCTGTCCCCACGCTTAATAGAACCAGCTTTCTACTATCCCTGTATCGCCTCTTCTCACTTTAGTTTCTTCCCTGGCTCTGGGCTTTCACCCCGAACTGCTCACCATGTCAGCTCAAGAATTTCTGGCAAACTTTAGAAAAGGGGGATGTGAGCAGAGTGAGGGTGTGATTTTAAATCGCCTCACCAGCCCTGGGAGAAGGAAGCGGCTTTGATGCCAGCCACCCACTGATTTCAAGTTTTCACTTCCCAGGCAGAAGAAACATGGCGCACAATTGGAACAAGAGAAGCCAGGATGTCCAGGGAGTGTATTGGGTGTGAGCTATTCCCTGACACAGAGCAGCCTCCCCCTGCGGCAGAGGTTTCCCTTTTCAACGTGGGGAATGGAACAATTCCACGCAACCAGTACAAGTCATTAACAGATACAAATTTTATTACAAGGAATTTTTAAAAAGTAAAGGCTCCAAGATAGCCAAAAATAAAAGCAGCCAAGAGAATGGAAAACTAGGCCTGGATCTCCTCTGTGGAGGGTCACAATCCTGCTGGCAAACGCCTCGAGGAATGTTGGGCACTTGTGGTATCAGACAGATATATAGGGACACAGGCACAAACACACCATGATTACAACCGGTATGGCTTTTCCTAAGTGAATCAGAGGATGGTAACAACAGGATGATGGTAGAAAGCTTAGAGAAAAAGAGGCTTAACTGCAGTCAGATGCAATACAGAATTATTTCCCAACTACCACCTGTAACAGATGGGGGAATAGGTTTAAAGCCAAGACACTAAGCTCACCCCTATCCCAGACCTTAGTGAAAATAATCACCGAGATCTACTGCTCTTTACAGAGAAGTAGTGTCCCCAAGTCAGACAACATCCAACTGCTGAAATGTACTACAGCGTTCTCTTCCCCTGGAGTAGCTCAGGTGTTTAACAGGTTTGGGGTTTGTAATGCTAGTCATTATCACTTTGCCTTGAAGGCAGCGATGCATTACTTGTCACTAACTACTAAATCCAGGGCTACCATATTAAAAAGAAGGCTCCACTTGCTACGTCAGACAAGCAGCTGCAATAACAGGTTAGTCCCTTCCCAGGGAAGTCTCAGCTGGCTTGAGACATTGCCAGTTTAGACCACAGAAAGCAGCAATAAAAGCCCCAAGCCACCTTAGATCCCCTGTCTCCACACAGCAGGTCTGGGGCCATATATTCCACTCCACAAACTTTAAAAAATTATAAAATGATCACTGCCTATAAAGATTCAAATTGGATACAAAGTTTTCCACTGATGCAGCAATGCAGCGAGTCCTCACACTGGGATAAATAGGTACGTTAGTGCATAGTGAGAGTGCTACAAGTGCTAGGCGTGCCCCCAACAAGAGGCCATTATTCCTCCTCGGGGTAGCTGGACTCTGGTGTCTGGGGTTTTACCTGTGGACAGGAAGAAGTGATAAGGAGCATGTATGACACATCTATTCACTACGGCAAAGCACTTGTTCTCTCCCACCCTCGTCCACAGGGTGTCAGAGCTACCCTAGCTCCTGTCAACACCAGAGCAGCAGTATGTTCACACCAGCTGCCTCATGCCCTCAGACATACTCCAACATCCCATTTTGCCCCCAGGAGTACAGAAGAGTGCTGGGGACAAGTCAACAGCCACTTTCTGCACGCTAAATGCTGCATACCTGTGCTTGCCATGTTTAAAACGCAAGTATATAGTCAGATAGTGGGACAGTGGCTTGGATGGTTACCTTTGTGCTCCTGCTCCTGAAGTGGCCAGGAACATTGGGCATCCTCTGACTCCTTCCTCCTTCATTCCTCACACTGCTGGAGAGAAGACTTGGTTAGATAAAGCAAATCTGCAATTTCAGCACTGTTGTATGAGCTGGTTTAAGGAGGCACTGGCACAGTTCCTCTGAAGAGAGAAGGATTCCTTCCTAAATCCCCAACACCACATCATCTTCCCGTATCTAGATTGCTGAGTTTTGGAACGTGAAATCTAGACTATGAATCCCTCTTCAGCTACTCAGCTAACAAAAAAAGTTGGTTATGTAGACTGGAAGCTGAACCAACCAGCAAAGGATGTGTGAAAGCTACAGCTGGCTGAGGGAGAAAAGAGTTTGTTGGAGACTCCACCATGGTTACTCACTCCCTTGAGAGAAGGAAGCATTCAAGACACAGGTGCTAACTGCATGACTAGACAAATCCCCTTTCCCCGCTGAAGAGTGCCTTAGCAAACCTGGGGTCCATCCCATTGTACTCATTTATCTGCAGCTAAATCAAATTGAGGAGCTATCGGCTAAAGACACAGGAGGGGAGATGCTCAGTGTGAACTAAGCCCTCTCCAAACGCCCTTCTGCCCACTCACACGCGGATACCTGCATTGCTAGAAACAGGCCTCAGACTGTCCCTCATTCTTAAACACGAATGCCAGATCACACAATGCTACCAGTTATCTGCCCACCATTAACCAAGCCAAGCTAAGAGTTCTTGTCACCACTTCACCATGCGGACGAGTTACCTTGGTAGAGTTGGAGGCACCCTTGAAAAACTGGACATGTAGCTTTCCGGTTGGAAGTTCCGACTGGGTCGCACAACCGAAACATGGGCAGCTGTGGATTCATCTGCACCTTTGCCCCTCATTCTTCCTTCACCGCCACCCAAGTTGCTGGGCTTCACTCTTGGAGACAGAGCATTATTCATCTTCACGGTGTTGGAAGAAGTCAGCTGCAAGTCCCGGGCAACTGCCAGGTTGTTCAGTGATCTCTCCCCTCGCACAGCATTGGTAAGCTTCGGCTGCCCGATGTCTTCTAAATAACAAGGTGAAACGTCTCCTGGAGGAGAAAGGATGTAACCAAAATTCATTCGGCACAGCAATAAAATAGGCAATCAAGACAAAGGGCACGCACCAGAACGAGAGGTAAAGATACCTTGGCAACTACTTATGGTGCAAAGCTTTGCCTCCCACAACAAGGCTGGGTTTTAAGGTGATGGCCAAGATTTTAAGATACAGGAGATGAGAGAGTCTCCTAGACCAGGAACTGAACCATGACAATACTGAGCTTGGTCCCTAAAAATGGAGAAGCCCGTAAGCCAATAATTTTCTTACTCCTGCCAGTTTGAAAAACCAGGTAAGGGTGAGAAACAGGGATAAGATTAAGTCAGTACCAGAGTATTTTTTAATTTATTTCTTTTTATAGGTGTACAGAGAGCTTTGCCAATTTGGAACAAGCTGGGGATTAACACACATTTTATACACACTATAATGGAGGCTGGAGTCCTTTGAAATTGAGTTATGGGCACTGTTCACCATGGGAAACCCAACATAAAAAAGGTGCATTAAATTTGTATTTTGGAGACAAGTAGGAGCAGAGTGACTAATTTCTGCAAAGCAAAGGTCTGTACTTTGCCAATACCTTGATGCCGCATGCGTCTAGCCAGCTCCGGTGATTCCCTCTCCAGATTCTCTCTAGGAGGCAGTGGGTGCCGCGACAGGCCTTGTGTGGGGTTGGCAGTGACTGGATACAGATCACATTGGTCCTGAAGCAACAGGCAGATTTAAATGTAATTTAACACTTCACCACTGGAGACAGCTCTTCCGTCTCGCCGCTTGTGGTCTGTGTGGGCTCCAGCTACACCTAGAATACAGGCTTGGTCTCATTCCCTCACCCTTCCCAGTCATCCCAGTTGCACCTTGTGTCTGTCTTCATTTCACACCTCTCAGGTTCCCCATTAGGTCTGAGCCTTTCCTACTTGCCCAGTGCCTGTATGCATCAAGTGCTTTCACACCTGGCTACCCCAATTTTTGCTCCATACTTATTTCTGACCATCTTAAAACTAAAGTCCTCTGCAGCATGGACCACCACCTTGCTCTGTGGCTAAAGCATTAAGTAACACAAATGTCTCATCTAAAGTGTTGCTAGAGGGACACTGTTTATGGCAGTGGATTCATTTCTAGGGAAAGTGATTTCCAGAGTTAGGGCAACCTGGCTCAGCTTTCCTCCCCGCTCCCTCATTTATACAATACAGCCTGCCTTTCCAACTAAGGTTAGCAGACTCTTTGGAGCAGAACAGTTTACATACCAATTTAAGAATCTTTCATTTACCAAGTAGTTTTTCATGAGAGAAAACTAGCCAGGAAGGGTTTTCAGCTATGCAAAACCAATCTTAATCTTCCACCCACAACTCACGCTGGTGGCAGAAAAACTTACATTTCCCAATTAAGACAACTGTCAGCTGTTTGACCCATTAGAAGCGACTGTCAGCTACCCCCACTGTACAGAAGCTCAAGCCTGGAAGAGATATCTAAGAGGACCAAATTTCTAAATAATCTTCAAGTGCTCTTCGAAGTACACCGAGGTGTAGGCTCAAGTGCCTTCTGACATTTTTCAGATCCTGGCTCTGGGGCTTCTTTTAGGTATATCAAAAGATGGTCACCCTGCAGACAGCATTACAGGGGAAGAGTGGAAGTGTGGCTGCAGAAGCTGCTTGGATGCAAGGAACGTGCTCTCTTCACGCTGTAAAAAAATTCTTATGCTTGTTCTTTCTTTAATCAGAGCTCCAGAATCCTTTATCATCTTAGGGTGCCAATCGCAACTAGTTTTGAGATGGGATGGATTCAGAAGAGGACCCCTGGGAACTATCACAATCAAAATATTTACCAGTAGTTGGATCTGACACGACTCAAATTCCATCCGTGAACAGTTTTGTACCTGGTGGTGGAAGAGAACCTCCTCTTCTAACTCAATGCCACAGAATTCACACGGAATAATGGTGCTCCCTTCTGTCTGCACACCTTCGTGCTGCCCTGGATATGAGGAACCCAAACTACCAAAGCTGGTTCTGTCCAGTTCCAAGTCATCTTTAACCAAGCCACCATACTCTTGTCGAGTTGGAGAGAAGCTTCTTTTACTGAATGAAGCCAAGGCACTTGCAGGATTGCAGCCTGTCTGTAAGGTGGGCAACACTGAAGAGTTAGCAATACATATTTGCTATACAAAGGCTTTATAAACCATGCTAAAGCAGAACATAAAGCTCACCCAATATTTAACACACATTCACTCTCTGTTTCCAACATGGAATAATACAGCATTTAGTGACCACCATAAAGACACTATTTCCCTTCAGCTATTCAAAAGCAACAGCTTGTATTAGGCAACCATCTATTACTCCACTGTAAAATTCAGTTTAGCTTGTTAGCAAATAATTTTTTTCTACAATTGATGTGGTTTAATTCTGACATGGATAAAAATAAAAGCAAATGAGTGTCATATGTAAACAAGGCTTCAGTATATGTCTGCAGAGTGCATGGAAATTTACTGATTAAAATTTTAAATTAGCATTTGAGACATTCCTATTAGACTTAACCGAGTTCTAGTCCTAAATTTCCATACGTGGTATGCCTTCAGTGTTACAGGAAAACGCATTCCAGTACTTCACAAAAGCCCCATGTAAAAAAAAAACAAAAACAAAAAAGGGGGGAAAAAAAACCCAGGAGTTTCACTTAGGCACAAATGCTACTACCATCCCCTCCAGTGCAGGCACTGAGTACAATACAGAAGTTACCCAACCTGATGGAGAATCAGATCTTCCTCAGGGTACAGCTCTTCACAAAACTCACAGGGCAACATGATCACGTCATCATCTGCAATGTGAGTAAAAAGGGTGATCACTCCACCATAAAAAAAGCTAACATAAGCAGACTAACCCGTCATCATTTTTAATTTATACACTTATCCTGTTCTGTGCCCCAGAGGAGGAATTACAGCAAGCCTCATGGGAATAGTTATTCCCACTTCATATTGCCCTGGAGTTTTACAAGCAGGGAAAGAAGAAAAAAAAGGTCATGCATTCCACAATTTGGAAAGAAATTTTGGCTAAAGAACTCATGGTCTTTGGTCTAGTAAAATGCCCATTAGTACATTAACTAAGTAGTTCAGGGAACAAGGCGAACATTCCTTCTAGAAATGCCAAAAGACTTTTTTACTCTCCCATATTCTCTCTCCGACTATATTCCACGATTACTCTCTCAACCACTCAACTGTAGCAGAAATAAGTTTGTTTGGGTTTTTTTAAGCCAAGGAAGAATTACAGCAAGTTAGATCTGCTGGAGCACTATTTTGAACTCTCATCACTTTTGCCTTCTGATTCTAGTAAGCTATCCTCTTACCAAAATGTTTTTGTATGAAAAGGGACTCCTGGACAGACAGATATCCATGTTAAGTCTCACTCTTAATTCTTATCCCCCCTTTTCCCATCAGTTTCTTAGAGCTGAGAACTGAGGTATTGCTCTGTTAGCACCCAGTATAATCAGACATTTTGGAGAGCTCAAGACATGTTAGAAAGAAGGAAGGAAAAGCCTCAAGAATAGGCCAGTTTCACAGAAAGTCTCTCTGATGAAGAAGTAACATCAAAGCAGCTGATGGAGTCTGAATGCTATCTAGTCCAAAGAGCCTCCCTGCTCCCCAACAGCTTGGGAGGGGTGGGGGTTATACTTGCTTTTTAGGTGATTTGTAATGTTAGACACCAAAGGTTCATGCAGGAAAGTATCAGACTTGTTTATTCTGTTAAGATGCTCAGGTGGCTTGGCCCCTTTGGAGTAGTTCTTCCAGAAGTCACTGTGGATTTCAGTGGAAGTAGTGTCGTGGGAATTATTCTCACTTTGCAAGCTAAGAGCTAGCATATAGTCAAAATTGGAATTCTGCTCTTCAGGAAGCGAAGACTCAGTATTCTGATTCCTCTGTAGCTGCTCCCGCTCAGCCACTTAAATAGAGAAATATCAGAAGTATTAGAATGCTGAATTCATAGCAGTTAGTGTTTTAATCCACTATCAGTTTAACTGACAGAGAAACAAAGTTCTCACAGGCAGAATTGAGCCCCACATAAAACAAGCACTCTGGTTTCAAGGAAAAGTTGCAGAAGAAAGGATAGGAAAGGCTGAAGATGACTCTCTCAATTAGTGGATTTTCCACCACTTGAAATTCTTAAAAAAAAAAAAAAAAAAAAAAAAAAAAAAATCAAACTCAGGTGTCTACATCACCTAAACGTTAGCCTTTTGTGGGAATTACTGGGGAAAAGTTCTGATTTGTGTTATGCAAAAGGTTAAAAGAGATCAGCATGGCCCCATCTAATTATGTACTGTATGGATCTTCTCAGTCTCATGTTTTTTGTCAACCACCTTCCCACCAATCCCACAAAGAAAGGCTACTGAAGATAATGCATGAATAAGCTAGTGTCTCAGGAAGAAGCATTCAGATTCCCAGCGCATGCAATATTCACTCATGTGGGACATGCCACTAAAGTCAACAGTGTTCCAAGCAAGACAGCATGCTACAAGACTGAAACTTAAGAAAAGCAAAACACCCACAAGCTGGCACATTGGGACAAAGACTGCCATTATTTCTGAACTGACCATGTCACCCAGATTTTTTTAAAATTTGTAACTTCCATAGGGAGAAAATTTTGTAATTCAACAACCACCCCTTCCAAACAGTTCAGTATTAGGCTTACTAGTAGCCTACCTTCAGAAAACACCATTTTTGGATTAAAAATAAGTAATTATAAAAACACCCAAGGCCAGTTTTCTACAAGGGCCATTATTCAGGTGTCCAGCAGTGCAAGTCCTTTCAGTATCCTAGAACATGAAGTGGGGCATATGTTCAAAAGACTGCTTGGAGATAGACCGTATCGTAAGAGACTTGACCCTAGACACACCGAGGAAGGAAATTTGGGCTAAAGTGGAAAGAGTAGAGGCCTTTATATCTCAGCTATGTCCAAACACGTTGCCATTGCTTAGCAGCAGGTATGTGAAATACCAGAATCATTTTCCCTAATCCTTTTATGTAAGCCAAGCAGGGAAGATGGACTGTTATCTAAAAAAGGACCAAGTGCGAAAAACATGGACACCCGATTCCATTTTTAAATAAAATGGATAGTTTGTCAGAACATCTGTTTGGATATTTCAGTGATCATCTGCTTAACAGGTTTTACTGTGGCATAGAACCGCAGCTGTAAAAACAGCATTCCTTAACGAACACTGGCTACATTACATTAGAAGTTTTCTCCCCATCTGATATTTGTATCCAGTACAGAGGCATGGAGTTTTCACACCATTGAGTTAGGAGTGTTGAATGAGAGGCCATTCTGAATTCAAACTTTTTGCTGCCTTATCCAAAGTTTACCTCGATTCTGATCTCTCCACATTGCTGACGTGTTTCTCATGTTTATATCCTTAAATAGCTGATCTCTTCCAAAGCTGCCGTAAAACGGACTTTGCAGCCGTCTGGGAATCCCACACAGAGTCCTGATGTAGTTGTCTGGGCTCAGAATGTTTTGGATGCTTTGAAAGCTGCACGGCTCTGCTTCCTCATCCTCATAGCTGAACAGCGCTCTCGCTTTGTTAACGTGCTTTTGTTTAGCCTCCTTCCCACAAACTTCAGCGTGCAACTTCAGATCTTTTACCATGATGTTGCGACCACACCCACTGCATGTTTCGGTCCTAGTTCCACAGTACTCCTCATGGTCCTGAAGCTTGTTGAATGTGAGCTCTATGTCACAGTACTGGCAAACTGCAGGACGCAGAGGGCATGATGATGCCTAAAAGATAAATGTGAAAAACCCTTGATATGTGCAGTCTGATAGTTATAAGAGTCTTGCAAGAAGTAAAGCAGGTGGCTCGCTCACTGTGCTATTACCAAGTGATTTATTATACAACAAATCTAAGGGATTTAGTCCACCTTCATGCAAACAGCTATTGGCAAAGAATAGTTATGCAAGACTTCATATATGTATACAGGAATCACACTCCTTGGTATGTATACATGGCATGCCTTTTATGGTAGCACACGCAGTGCAGAGTACCTTATCTTTCACGTATAAATACCTTAAGGGAAAAGAAGCATGCATTTATTCAACACCATATTTCAACATAAACGTCTACAAAAACTTGAAAGAGTTCTGAATGGATCAGGTGTTCAAACCTGCCAAACTAAAAGGAATGTGTTTTGCTTTGCTACCCTGATATCCCCCATGCCTCATTACAAGTCTTATTAGCCATCACAAAGAACTCTCTAAAGCAAATTACTATAGAACTCAGTCACTTGTAAATGGTACCCTATAACCCAGGAGGTCCCATCCATTTTTATGTTTCATAGATTTCAACTTTAATGCAGACTAAACTAATTGGCTCCACAGTAAAGCCTCGGTATCTACACGTTTGCTGGTATAAGGGGGACATGTCGGGGACAGTACTATCTTACAGCAGAGTAATGAATTGCAATGAAACACACGTGTGGACAGTGACTACAGGTATAAATGGCTTCCTGCTGACTGGGTGCAAGACTGCCAAAAGTGTGGAGCTGTGTGGCTAGGCAGCTCGTGCCCAGGGCTGACCCCCTGAGCCTGCTGTCAGCCTGGGTCTGCTCCACCCTGGCTCATATTGCTGCTGTCCAGGGTGCATGTGTAGATGCTGTGCCTGGGAGCAGTGTACCCTGGCTCAAGCAGCTCCAGAGTTTATCCCTTTGCATTAATTGTGTGTGTAGATGTAGATGCACCCACTGTGTCTGAATAGCATGACTTTAGAAAACATGTTAAGTGGAAAGAGCAGATGCAAGATCAGGAAGCTCAGCCATTCTGATCTGGTCAACATTAAGGCTCTAGCACTGGTACTAGAAACACACTAGTTTATTGCCAAGTGCAAACAAATAAAAACAAAAAAAACAAAAGCACCAACCTCATGATCTTCTAGGTCACTTTTTTCAATCTTCATATTACATTTACAGGTAACCTAGGATAAGCACAGGCAGTTGTTAAATCACTGCATGAAGAGGAAATGCTATACAGGATAATTGTTTGTTTCTATTTTATCACCTTCACGTGTTTAGATTCAACATGGTTTTTCATTTCAGATTTGGGGACCGACTCCTTGCAGAAGCCACACACTTCAATGTTTCTGCTGCAGTGGATCTCATGGATGGTGAAGTTAGCCACTGGAACATCCTTTTTGCTGTAAGAGATGCATAAATGTTACTCGTCAGAACTTATCATTAAATTCAAACAGAACAATTAAGGAATCAGAAAGGTCTGGAACCAGAAAGCCACTGCAAAAGTGATAAGTCTTTTAGGGCATGTCTGTAACACTTAATTATGGTGCTAGGCAGTGACACACAAGTTTCACCCTAAATATGCCAATAAGCTTTACTTCTCAATGCAAGTTGCCGTATAGCCAGACTGTTTGGAAGGGAGAAATCTTCGACTTACTCAGTCTGAAAAACTAAGTATTCCATCCTCAGCTATGCACAGACTTACGACTAAAATGTATACATCTCCACTTGTTTGACAAAGAACCAGAAGCAAAGCACCTGAAACTCAGCCCTGATTCTGCCCAAGGAAATACCATCATCTCCAGACATTCAAGCTTTTTCCCTTAACGGGAAACAAGTTCATAAGCCCAAAAAGGGCAACTTATTCATTGCTAATAAAAGGCTTTTGCCTGCCACAACATGAAAAACCTAGGCCTCCAAAAACAGCTGCAGCCCTTCATACTCATCCTCCATCTGCTCCCAAGAACCCAACAACCAGAGAAGCTAGCCAAGTGATGCTGTGTACATACGACGTGTGCTTCAGCTTCTTGCAATTCTGTTTTAAATACCTACTGCTCTAAAGATTACTCTCTACAAGGGTAAGACTTTGAAATTCTGGTTGTTTCCTGTTTTCAGGGTGGACCAGAGAAGGGGAGACTACCAGCAGCACCCACTCTGCATATCCTCTGGACCTAAGCCAAGGGCAAGCACTCATCATCGTTAAATAACTAACCCTCCACTGATACATTACAACTGACCTCATCCCCCCTGCCACTCCAAATGTCCTGCCAAAGCAGCTGGAGCAGACCTTTGAAAATGCTGCTCTCCTGTTATCTTATCTGTCAAAATCAGCCCATAGCATTAATTGGTCTCCATTTATGACTGCAAGTTATCACACCCAACCAGTTACATTCCTACTTCATGATCTACAGCATTTTATCGGTGTGTTGCAGAAACGTGTTTCTAAGAACAAGACATCCCATTTAGTCAAGTATTTTACAGGGAAGTTTCGTTTCCCTTCACAAGAGTTAGGAAAAAGCTGGTAAGCAACCAGCGCCCAGTGCCAACAAGGCAAGTCCCTCGAGCCTGCGTGGAGGGATTGCAACACCCCGCACTTGGCTGGTGGCAGCGAGTGCTTAACTTTTGTTTCTCACCAGTTGCTGCACAGCTGGGTTTCCTGCTCTGTCCCGACACTCACATCCATGGCGTCTCTGATTTCTAAGGGAGTGGAAAGTTAGAGCGTTTTCAGTTTCATTCCTGCTTCCAAGACAAACTCGATCGCTCATCTGCCGCTCACGGTTCCCCCGGAGCCGCACCATTATCGTCGCAGGAACCGCGAGCGTCGTGCTGACCGGTGCCCTGCCCCCCCCCCACCTGGCCAGGACTCCCCTGACCCTTCGGGACAGCAGCCACACCACAAGGCGTGGGAACACTGCTCGTGCGGTCCGCGCAGCTGGGGCTTTGAGGGCTTTGCAAGGGGGGAGAGGGAAAACAAACAAGCAAACCCGCTGGTGTTTTCTGTAGGCAAAAAAAGCGAGAAAGGACACGTCCAGACAAACCCACTCGAGGCGTCGCACCTTTCCAAGCCCACACTTTCGAGCACCGGGGCTCTCTCGGGACCTGGGCGGTCGTCTCCGTTTATGGCGCAATCCGCGCTCGGGGCTGGCCTCCGGGGGAGATTCCCCAGGGAATCCCGCGACCGCGCCTCGGCCCATGAGGCCGGTCTCACCCCGCGCACGCAACCGGTCTACATTTATGGCGCGGCCCGTGAGGAAATCGCGCGCGTGGGGCCGGTCTGATGCTACATTTATGGTATCTACATTCGTCATTGGCATGACGACAGCTCCCCGGCCACGGGCAGCCCACCCCCCGCAGGCCGCGCGCCTACTCACCGGCTCCTCCGGCCCTCACACCGCGCCCCGGCCGGCTCCGCGCTTCCTGCCCGCCCCTCGCCTTCCCATTGGCCCCGGGGATCCCCGCTCGCGCGCCGATTGGCCGCGGCACCCGCCCGTCGCGGGCCGCCTCGGCCTCGCCTCCGCCGCGCCCGGATTGGCCGGGGGTGACGTCACTGGAGGAGGCTCTGCCCCAGCGGGCGGGGCCGGGCTGGGCAGGGGCACGTGGCGGAGGGGAGGCCCTCGATGAGAGCTGGGCTGCTGCACTGCTCCTGGCTGCTTAAGGCCTTTCATGTGTTTTTACCCTGGTGGGTCAGAAAAAGGACGAATCTCTTTCTAACTCCTATTTTCTGGTCTGCTAAGAAACGAGATGCGTCTCAGTGAATCAGATCTCAGGTGACAGTCGCGCTCCTTTCCTTGAAATATGTTATGAAAAGAAATCTAAATATGTTACAGATGTGCTGATCGGTTGGTTCCCTAGACGCACAGAGAGGAGTGCTTGAAATGCAGGCCCCGGCTAGTAGCAATACCAGGCACTCGTTTCAGTAAAAGTCACGGGTATTGTACCATGTCAACTTAGATCTCTACCTTCTGCTTTATGGGTAAGAATCTAATTGAGGAGGATGCGTATGGCAGAAAAGTGCAAGCTTTCCAAAGGGAAATGTCCCAGGACCTGCTCTCCCATTTGCTGAATAGTCACACATTGTTTGCAGGCATGGGTTCTTGGGGAAGTGGAGATGAATATATACAATATTAGGGCTGGTGCTATGAGAGAAGAACTAAACTTCAGGATTAGTTCATTTCTTAGAAGACTTGTGTCAGAGAGGGGAATAGAGTAACCTGCACTACAACTTATCACTCAAATAAAAATATATCAGTACTTGGGAGCAGACCACAGACAGGCTGGATGGGAGATACGATGAAGAAGGACTAATGAGAGGTGTCAGGCTGCCAGCCCTAGAGAATTGCATCCGCTTTTGCACAGAACAAGGACGGAACGGGTAAGTTTGCCTTGCAAGCTTTGCCGGATGAAGTTAGAAGGTAGTTCAGGCTTTGTTACTGCAGTACGGCTGCCAGCTGAAGTGTTGCTTCAAATGAGGGCGTCTGCTTACTGAAAACTGGACTGAGACTACTAACCCGCAGACTATACGCAAAGCTCCCCCAGTAAGTGTCAGTCAGTTGGGACTAAATTTGTTTTGGTGACCTAATGAGGAAGTACTCTACATCCAGTTACCAGTCCCTGAACCAAACAGCCCTCCCATTATGTTAAAAGGGTAAGCTGGCAGAGTTTTTGGTGGCTGTCTGGAACAATCCTTGAAGGGTAGGCTTTTCCTCTCTGATGATATTCGTCAGAGGTTTTAGAGCCAGACTCATATTTTTTTGCAGGCATTAAAAAACAGTAACAATACTCAACACTCGTGGTAACTTGGGGCTTTCTGTGAAGTTGCATTTCTAATTTTGGCCAATGGTTATTTCCAGAGTGTTAGAGGGAAAGACAGATGCCTGTGGGGTATAATATTAACAGGACACAAAAAGGGAGCTTACAACTCTCAGCATGATGAAGAATACAGTCTTGGGACAAGTTTGAAACTGCCTCACCAGCCAACCCAGGACTTGGCATTTGTGACATGCCAAGGCCTGTTGGAGGACTACAGAATCTTACAATTGTGTGAATAATGACGACTGCAATGTGCTGCATCTGGTGACAGCAAGATGAGATGATCTTAGTGTGTGGGTGCGGCATGTGGCTGAGCATTGAAAACAGAGGGCAAACTCCAACTGCTGATGTAAGCAGGTGCCATTCAAGTGATGTCACCCCTAAATTTGGTTCAGAGGCTGCTCCTTTTGCAATGTTCACCCTAACCCTTCTAAATCCTTTGTAGTAAGACTTGCAATGCTTGATTTTTTTTTTACTTCCTTCATATTCATCTTTATTCTTGTAATCTGAAATCATACAAAGTTATATTTTTTCTTTGTAATTCTTAAATCTATTTACTCTGCCTTAGAAATGCCAGGTTGATGGCTCTAGAGAGAGAAATATGGCCTGTGCTGTCCAAATAATGGAACTGAGTTTCTGTAAGAAACAGATGGGAGGAGAGAACATTTATTTGGTACTGTAAATGTACTGTACAGCGGGTGTTCGTTGCCAAACAGATAACAGGTCCCTTGACCAGATGAGCATTGCGATCCTGCAGCACAATCAGGTACAACACAGAAAATAAAGAGCAAAGTCAACTGTAGAGTGAGAACGTCACAGAACAGGTGTGCTCTTGGTAAATGACTTAAGTTTTGCAAATCTTCCTTTTATTAAATTCAGATCCTGTATTAAATCTGCTTGCATGTTAATTTTGATAGTACTCTAATTTCAGCTATCCAGTAATTCCACTCGGCAAGCATTAGTCAGACACAGACACGTACTTTGAACAAATATTATTCTAATTTCTGGATCCACAATTATTGCCAGATTGGGATGCACATGTATTCCATCTAATCTGTTCTTCTTTCTCAGACATTGGCAAGACCATTAATCTGTGAACAAGAGAAGATGAATTTGCTGATGTTGTTAACCGTGGTTAAGGCCCTATTCATCAGATGGAATAAAAATACACATACATGTATCAATGTCACATGCAAAGAGGGCTGGTCGTGAGGGAGGAGATCTAACAGTGATTGATATTTTTGGCCAAGTGTTACACTCAATGCTAAATACCACACTTGGCATCCAAGTTACAGAGTTTGTAACATTGGGTGTAGCCAAGAAGCCTATAAATGTCTGTTCTCTTCCATTTTGCTGATGCTGGTCAGGCACATACTTTGCCACAGAATATTAGATTATATCTACAGATTTCAACTAAAGAAAATGTATAATTTTAGGCAAGTTGTTGATCCATGGAAATTTTTCTTGAAAATGTGCTATACATTTCTTACTCAGCTATATGCCATGAACTTCTTGCCTGCTATCTGCTACAAACTTCTTTATGCTTTAAACTTCTTACTCTATATGGCTAGAAACAAGAGAGCCTGTATGAGATGACCTCTGGAAGCTAATACAGTGCATATTGAACATTTTCCTTTCAAAGAGGTTACAAAGATGGAGCTGGGCTGTTCTCAGTGATGACAGATGACAGAACTAGGAGCAATGATCTCAAGCTACAGCAAGGGAAATGTAGGTTGGATATTAGGAAAAGATGTCTCACGAAGAGGGTAGTAAAGCACTGGGACAGGTTACCCGAGAGGGGGGACTCTTGCCGATTGGACTTGCCATCCTTAGAGGTTTTTAAGACCCACGCAGACAAAGGCTTGGCTGGGATGATGTGGTTAGGGATGGTCCTGCTTGGAGCAGGGGGCTGGACTAGACCTGCGGTCATTTCTATGATTCTATATAAAACAACATCTATTTTTTCTCCATTTAAAAATAAACTGGAAGCATTTACTAGGGGCCTAGGGCTATGTTATATTGTTTAACGTTGTAGCAGAAACAAATATAACTTAAATGGAAGTCTGCAGGGCTGCAAAGTAAGAGCCTAATTTAATTACCAGGAGCACTAAATAGACAGCAGCATTTCAGGACAAACTGGTAGAACATCAAGACCATCCAAAGAAGAGGGTCCTTCTGCCCTAGCATGGTGTTTGTGTATTTATTCATGATACAGTATATCATGTTGTATTGTGTGTTTGCCTATATATACACACCCCACACACATATATGGGGGGGTGTATATATCTCTATGTGTGTGTGTGCGTACGTCTCTGAATGGTGTGTGCGTATATACCCCTACATGGTGTGTATATATATCTCTACAGTGTGTATCTCTTTCTCTCGCTACACGATGTGTATATACTGTTGGTGTGTGTATATGTATCTCTACACAGTGCATATATGGGTCTGTGTGTGTATCTGTATATTTATGTAGAGGCACACAGTGCATGTGCAGCTCTCTCTATGTGGTGTGTATGTGTGTGTCGATATGGTGTGTGCATACCTCTACATGGTGCATATGCATGTGCTTGTGTATCTCTCTACATGATGTGTACATGGCACGGGTGTATATACCTCTACACCGATGCACACTCAACATGTGTGTACTGTATCTCTCTGCACGGTGTGTGCGAGTGTATCCCTCTCTACCCGGTACGGACACGTGTGTGTATATTTCTTTACACGGGCGCGTGCAGGCACACGCGCGCGCGGCACACCCACCCCCATAAGCCCGGCACGCCCGCCCACTCCTCTTCCCGCGGCGGCGGGCGGGAAATCCGCCGAGCGCTGCGGGCGGCCCCGCCCCTTCCCCCGCCCGGCCCCGCCCCGCTCGGCCGCGCCTGCGCACTGCGCTTCTGCGCTCTCATCATGGCGGCGCGGGGCCATGTGCAGGACCCCAACGACCGGCGCCTCCGGCCCATCTACGGTAGCGACCCCGCGCCGGCTGCCTGAGGGGCGGCGGCCCCGAGCGGGGGGGCGGCTCGGGCGGCCGCGCGGGGGGGCGGGGGGCACTTTGCTGACTGGAAGTTGCCGTCGCAGCCCCCCCTCCCCCCCCGGGGGACGGTTCGGGGCACGGCTGCCAGGCAGCTCCCCGCTGCCCGTGAGGTGCCAGGCTCCATCGCCTCCCTGCGCCCACCTCCCACGGGGAAGGGTTTCCTGTGTGGAAGCGAGCCACGTCTGTGGGGGCCGTGGCTTCAGCCCCCCTGCATCAGGCAGGACACACACTTCGCCTCAGCGATGCCCACATCGGTGGCCGCCTCGCCACCCTGCCTGTTTGTTGGGAAGCCTGGCTGTGTCCCCCAGTTGCGGGACGCTCGCCGTGTTCATGTCTCCCCTCGAGCAGAGAGAACAAGACTGGTTGGCTTCGCTTCCCCGTGGCCAACCGTGGGCGAGTGGTTTGTCGCTACGCGGAGCGCATGCCCTCCGTCCGCGTGAGGGAGTCGCTTGTCTTCACCTCGCTGAGGTGATTTTAAGTTAGAAAAGTAGTTCTGTCTGCGAGACAGTTGAAGTTGTGTGTGCGAGGCCTGGTGAGGACAGGTGTGCGAAAACTAGGAGCTGTGAAATCGCGAAATGTAGACCAGAAGGCATGCTCCTTTAAGCAACATCCTGGTTTGAAATGGACCTGGAGTACCCTCAAGAAAACCCCATGCATTGGGTTTTTTCCATCTTGATATTAGGCACTGTTTGCCTGGTTTAAAATTGCCCCAAGGAGACCCCATGTGTCTTTTTTTTTTTCACCACACCTTGATCTTGTTGTTTCGTGAGGTTGTATATAAAGTTTTGTTCCTCCTGGATGTCAATATAAAGGGAGGGAAAATATATCCCCCCGACTGGTGTTGTTTGTTTTTGTGAGTCTACACGTTGCATAGCTTGCAGAAACTTTTTGTGAGATCCCAGGTAGAACTAAATCACTGGGGAGCAAGGAGAATGGCGCTTGGTTAGGGATGCACTTGTTTTCTCGTGGAAATGGTGGTGGTGCGGGTCTAGGTATCAACACCAAATAGGCGTAGTTCTCAGGGCTCAGTCCGGGCACGACATGCTCCTGCTTAACGTTAATTTAAAAGACTGCCGAGAGTGAAGGTCTAAAGATGCAGTTGTAATACAGAAAAGCGCATCTTACAGAAGCGGTAACTGCTGCCCTTCACTTTACTTTGATGTGACTTTGCAGGCAGTCGGACTCAGCAATCTGCTGAGGTCCCTTCCAACCCAAGCATCTATGAATGTATGAGCTGTCTGAATTTTCTAGTCGTTAAATTGTCATTTTCGTATGCATGCGGAGATTGCAGGGTGGCTTCTTGAATGGGAGAGAGTTCTAGTATTGTCATCTGAAGTTGTAACTTGAATTGAGCAATGTGGTGCTGAAATACTAACATGCAACCGAGTCTTGTTTCAGTGCTTCAACCACTGGTGGTAGTTGCCAGTGAGAGTGAATGCCTTTGAAAATGCCATGTGCTATGTGTCTAGCATTGATTTATTCAGAACAGTCTTGCATTTAGTATCCGGTATCAGAAGTCCTGTATACTTGGAGCGTAGCTTTAAAAAAATGTATTTGTGGACTTTTCTAAAATGCTTACATGGGGGCAAGATTCTCATTACTTCATTTCTAACAGTACCGTTCTCTTTGCACTCTGCACTTTATTACTCATGCTGCCTTGACAGATCTATATATTTTTGTTGTATTTGTTCTTCGTACGTTAAACAGAAAGTTAATTGTATTGACTTCCAGCCACTGAATATACACACCCATAAACTTGCTATTAATAATCTGTCTCTGGATGTTTTTCTCTTTCTGAAGTTCTCCTGGATGTTGCCACCTTTTTCTGTTCCTGATAAACTTGTTTGTTGTTGACAAAACATCATTCTTGTTCTGTTGCTGTTCAGAAAACTGGTGACTTTATTTAATGTACTTCAGAAGACCTAAGAAAGAGAATATATAAAGACAGCTGGTCATGTAACAGCACTAATATAGCCAGTGAAATCTGGAAACTGAATTTTTGTCTATATGTTGGAATATAAATCCTTGAACAACAACGATGACAGTGACAAAAATATAGAGAGGCTACAAGTTCATTCTGTTTCAGAATTTGTAAAACCTTTATTGGACAAATCTGTATCTGAATTTTAATACCAGTATAGAATAGCATGCACATGCTACAACCTCTGCCCCCACCCCCCAAAAAAACAACCCAGCTACTTGACTCATATATTACATGAGAGATTTTTGTCTAATTACTTGAAATACTTCAAAGATTTTTGCTTTTGTGTGGACAGCGTGCATCCTTTGTGCTTTAACTTTACAAGATGCCTGTTCAGTTAGCTGTGGCTTAATTCTCCTGCACAGACATGGCCTTAGAGGCAAGTATTAAAGGTCACTTAAGGTAAATCTTAATAAAGTAGTGTACACATTGTGTACCATTTGCCAAGAAATTACTAAAGACACTTTTTTAATGCATTGCAATGAGAACTGTAGTCATCATTTAAAAAAAAAAGAGTAATATACTTTAATTAGGAATACTTTAATTGGGTCTTTAGGTCTGTTGCAGTAGCATTAAAACTTTTGGCCCTGCAAGCCAGGTGAGTGGCTCAAGAGCAGATGGGGCCCTGTGCAGCCTTGGCAGCCCGCTAGGATAGAGTTGTACACTGCCTCTGCATGCTGGGATCAGGCACTGGGGCCCGTTTCAGGATTGGGCCCTATACATCTGGTCCAGCATACAGGGCCACACTCGCTGGCCTGCGAGGCCTCCCATGGTTGGCAGTAAGGAATTGGTGCCACACTCTCCTGCTAAATTTTCAGGCTCCCAAGCCAGGGATTGGGAACCCCTGGTCAGCTGGATCTGGCTTATTTGTTCTGCGCTAGGGCTAATATGTCTCAAGGTTTGATGCGGCACAAAGATTGCATTGATTTATTCTTTTTTAAAATTAGTCTCTTATTCTGGTATTTGTAATATGACTACATGTCATTGCAACTGCAAGTAATGGTATAAAATTGAGAAAAAGAAAAACTGGCTATTCAGCTGACATTTTTAACAGTTGAAGCTGTATTAGATAGTAGAATAATCTCCCTAGGGAAGGTGGAAGCTTTATTTTTTGAATCCTTTAAAACTGGGCTGTGCAAAGCACTATAAAATGTTGGTGAGGAACAAACCTGCATTGACTGAGAATGAGAAAACCTAGTAGGTCTTCCAGTTTACTGTTATGTTAGACTGCATGTCTCTAGGACCTAATCCACTGTCTGGTAATGTCTTTTGAAACTCCCATTTACACACCAGCTTAGTTTCTACTGCTTACCAAAGCAAAGGTATCAGTCCAGTTTACAGAAGAGACTGTTTTACCTGGCTCCTTTGTACCACTTAGCCTTTATGTTATGAAAGCTCTGGGTAGATTTTTATAAGGAATAACCAAAAGAGCCTCTTATGGCACTTTGTGTTGGGATAACTAAACCCAGAATAAAATCCCTAATGTGTCAGTGAGTGCTAAGAACTTTTTTCCAACTACTCGGTCTAATGAAAGATACCACACCTATCCAAAGAACCTTCCCTGGCAATGACCACTGAACATTTAGATCAATGAAAAATACATTTTTGAATAAAGGTATTCCAGCACAGGCCCCCACCAAGTATAGAGAACAGACTTCCAGCTATTTTTGCTATATGTTGTAACCACTGTGTATGTTCTTTTCACATAGATTATCTTGATAATGGTAATAATAAAATGGCAATCCAACAGGCAGATAAACTGCTGAAAAAACACAAGGATCTTCACTGTGCTAAGGTAAGCCCGATTGGTTTTTTGTCAGTTTACTTTTATTTAGTTAACAGAGTTCTGAAATTTGGGGGCATTCAACTGTACTTTTCAAGCATCCAGTTTTCTCTGCCATTTTTTAAGCACACTGTGGTCTCTAAATGTTCAGAATGTGAATGGCCATAGAGAACACTAGCAAGGCTTGTTAGCTGTTTATTGTGACAGTTCTCCACTTACCATAGTTAAGATGACATTTGTTTCTAACTAGTTTATTTCTTCATAAGCTGCTAAGAGTAATGTTTAATAGCTTCTGCTTTATCAACTCAATAGGTTCTAAAGGCAATTGGCTTGCAGAGAACTGGGAAGCAAGATGAAGCATTTGCTCTAGCACAGGAAGTAGCAGCGCTTGAACCCACGGATGACAACTCTTTGCAAGCATTAACTATCCTTTACCGAGAAATGCATAGACGTAGGTTTTTTGTTTCGCTTCTCTTCCCTTTCTTTTACATTGTTTTCCTATATACACTGAACTGTTTCAGTTCTTTGAAAAGAAATGAGATCCATAATTTGATGGGAAAGATGCCAAGCTAAGCTTTCAGACGCAGGCACATGAATAACAAGCACAGATGTGCAGTTCAGCTCCTGAAGCCAATCTAAATTCTACAAGTGCTCTCTCTAGGCATCTTATAGGTAAATGAGCTCACAGAAATGTTAACGAACGGCAGGTTAATCATAATATCAAATGAGTGCACTTGTTTATTCTAGTGAAAATCATTTGAACATGTTTCCTTAAGGCTGTAGTTAGAAAATGGTTACTGCAATATGTGTGAACATCTGAGGAGCAGAATAGGCAACATGACGTCCAGTAGACAGTGTCAGGAATGTAGGCAGCTGCGCTGCGAAGTCGGAGGACAAACCCTGGCTCTTTCTTCCCCTAAATTACTTGCTTTTTGCAGTGTTAGGGTAGTACAACAAAACTAAATCTTGGCTCCTTTAAGCAGCCTGGGAAACAAGCTGGGCATTCTCATTCTGAAAGGGAAACCATATATGTGCAGCACACATTCAACACCAAGAGGTCACTCTTTTTCTTCTAGAAATCTTTTCACTATTCTGCAGATGTGGCAGGGATGTTGATTGCCTTATCTACAGCATAAAATTATTGTAAAGCAGAGGTTTTTTTCATGCATATGGCAGATGGAAAACCAGTCCTTAATATGTAGCAACCTCTTGCGTCATTTTAGTTTATTTCATGTCTGAAAACCTTGATTTGCTAAAGCCCCTTTACTGCAGCATCTTAATGCCAATGCTTTTTTTTCTACAAGTCTTAGCAACTTGCTTAAAGGTCAACAGTCATATTGTTTTTTAAAGGTGTTGAGATGTCAACATTTTGCTGTAATGCTGCAGAATGTATAAGTTTCTCTAAGGGGATATTTGTAAACACTTGAAGCCAAGCTTTCAGTGTACCTGAGACCTTGTTTTTGAGCAGTTTACAGATTTTTTACACCAGTTATTTTTGTTTGGAACATTTTGTTTCCGGTCCACTGTATATTTTTATGGTTTAGCATGTTGAAAGAGAGAACCCGTGGGTGTTGAGCCTAGTTAGATTGCTCTACACAGTATCCCAGATGTTACCTTGAGACGGCTGCTTTATAAACTTATCCCATATGTGTCTGAATTGAGTGTCTGGTTTTGGTTTAGCGGAGTTGGTAACTAAGCTTTACGAGGCAGCTGTAAAGAAAGTTCCCAACAGCGAGGAGTATCATTCTCATCTCTTCATGGCCTATGCCAGGGTTGGGGAATACAAGAAGATGCAACAGGTATGTTCATCAACTCCAGTTACTGTCAATTTGGGTGTCACTTGTACTGACTAGAGGGGAGAGCTGTCAGCAGTATCTCGGTAACAAAACAATGTATTTACCAAATTTAACACTTCCTCAATGGTCTTTCCTATATTATACTGTATTGCCGAGCACACTTTTAAATTATATTTTAGTCGCTTATAAAGTTGACCTAGAGCAATTAATTAAAAAAATCCTCATGTTTAATACTTGATACAAAGTAAAAGAGCCATTGTTTATATTTGCTTGTTGTATATAGAAGACTGTTGATTCCCTTTCCTTTAGAAGGGAGGGATACCTTCCTCTCTTGTATGTTTGTCCTCCTTGGGACATTAGCTGCCTGTTGGTACCAGTTTCAAAAAGCACTCGGTTTACATGCAACAAAAATCCCAGAACATGTATATGATATAATAAGAGCTTTGAGCCATGTAGTTCAATTTAATATAGTCTGGGTTACTGTTTTGTTTTTTTTTACTTTAAGTGCATCTTAGTTTTCATTTGGCAAAGCAGTCTTGTGCCTGTTAGTTTTGTTTCTGTCCTTTCCAAATTAGGTGCCTGGAGAATGCCTATAAATGGAAGTTTCTTTCCCAAGCACGCGCACTCCCTCTTTCACGTATGCAAAAATAATAAATAAAAGGACAGAGAAGCAGGCCAGTCAGTTCCAAGCTTTCTCTCTTCCCACTAATAACATGATTGGTATCCTTACATGAAACCTCAGTCTGTATAACCAAAACTAGAGCAGAACAATGGTGCTAATCTCTGTCATGGCTCAACTGGGTTGTAGCACAGCTTAGTTCAGATTGGGGAAAGGGCTGAACTGTACTTGGCACTTTACAGAACGAGAAACTTTTAAATAGATTACTTCACAAAAGGATTAAACTTATGGTATCATAGTGTGTCTGATGTCAGATTTATGCCCAGGACTGCTAGTTTGCAACAATTCTTACTGTTCTCAATGACTTTGAAATTAATTAAAAAATAGCTCTAGATTTGACCACAGCACAAAAAAAAGTCTCTGGGTTGTTAGTCTCTAAGTTTGCAATGATTGCAGTGGTTAATTATTTGGCTGGTGTCAGCGAGACTGATGTCTTACAAGAGCTAACTGCATCTGAAGTCAGTATCTAGGTGAGTGGTGGCATTCTGGTGGTGTATGTATAGCACCAAGTTACAGGATTATTAGTAAGGGAATATACATGCCTGCCAAGTGCTAGATACTAATTCAGAGTGATCTGATTTATTCCTGTTTAACATGCCCTGGGTCAGAAGTTAACAGCTTTTATACTAAAAGGGCAGGAATGTAGTTTGACGTGAAGTGTATTGCACCATATGTGATATTGCTCTTCTACAGAAACACAGCATGCTTATTTGGTACTAGTCTAAACTTAACACTGCTTATTTACTGTGTTTTTGTTTGCATAGACAGATCCTTCAAATCATCCATGATTGTCATTCCTTTTGAATTAATGCCTTAAATAAGGATTATGATTATTCAGACAAAGCAGAACCCAGAATTATTTTGCTTCATGCATGGTCATATTAAAACAATTGTTTTGTTTAGGAATTTTCCAAAAAAAAAAAAAAGGGAGAATCATTACTAACTTAATTTTTCAGATATTTTATATAATTTTTAGCTATTTCTATGTGTGTACATCTTTTAAAGATTATATTCCTTTTCAAGTCAGCACAGATGAGCATGTGTTTTACACTTCAGGGTTCAGAATCATCAAGGACCTGAGATCACATCAGTACCAGGTCATTTCAAATTGAATAGTATTGCAGTCCCAGTTTAGTTATGGGTAAAGAGCAAAGGCCTAGAAAACAAAAAATCTGTTTATAGGTGAAGTTCTAATTTATTACTGAACTAAGCAAGACTCTTTTTCCTACCCCGAATGTGTAGAACTCTGCCTGCTGTTCAAAAACCCCTCCAGCAACTGCAACTTTTGCTGACGTTCTCCAATGAAAAGAACTTCAGTGAAGAGGCCCCATTGTTTACTCTAGCCCAATACATTGTGCTGCATTAGGAGCTTTATGTGACAGCCCAAAATTCAGAGACGATTGACCTTCTAATAATTGTACTCCTACCTGGAATAATGAATGAAAAATGCCAGTTTTAAATCGATAACATTACTTAACATTGACTTGACCTTTGGTATGTTCAGGGCCCCATGCAAACGTATCTGGTTTAATGATCCAGATTTATCGTCATGAATAGTAAATTGAATTGGTACATGCCATTTTACCTAAAGACTTAGAGATGAAGACCTCAAACCATTAATAGGATTGGGGGTGAAAAATAAACCATCATCTCTTCAGTTCTATCTAATCTCAAATGAAAGCCCTGAATATGTAATTGAGTATCATCATCAGAAAACTGGCAAAGAACATAGAAATTAAAAGGAAAAGTTTGCGCCTCCTGTAGAGGCGGATTAGGTAGTTTAAAATACCAAATACTGTAAGTATCTGTTGTTTCTTCTCAAATTAAAACTGTTAAAGTACAGGAGGAAAGTTAAGCCCCTGTTTATATAAAGAATTAATGCAGTTGTGGGAAGACTGTGAAAACTTCTGTTCACAGCTAAATATCTTTGAAAACTTTGGCTAGGCCTTGATACTCAGGGCTACATTTTTCAGCTGGGCCTCCTCAGTCATCCCTGTGCACATGCATTTGTATTTCCAGGGACTTGTTCTAAAAATCATAGCACAAGCACATATTTACAAATTAAGTGTACATGTGCAATTGTTACATTCACGAGGTCTGAGTGTGGTTATGTGTATATTAATGAGCATGTGCACAAGTGGAGATCAGAGCTAAAAACATCCATAATCTGCAGGCATAAGTGCTCTGTTTTACCGTACATGTGTCAGTCTGGTGATGAAATCCATTGTCTGTTAAGGCAATCATCTAATTTGCCATTCCTCTAGAAATGCTTTGTCAGGCCTGCTAAAACAGTAATGCTTAAGAACTAGAGGCTTATATAGCTTCTTCCATTTGCTGCTGCTTTTGTAATATATGTTGGGATAAAAAGGGTCTTTTTGAGATTGTGGTCAAATGGAGTCAATAACCCCTCCCGTCTGTCCATTAATCCCCAGATATTGTCCTCTGTTTTAGTCGCACTGTTTAACTTGCATTTGCATTTGCTAAAATTACAGCTTATAAGTTGATTCACTTTGGGGGATGGTACATGCACATCTTTTCTTTTTCAGGCTGGAATGGCACTTTATAAGATTGTTCCCAAAAACCCTTACTATTTTTGGTCTGTGATGAGCCTAATTATGCAGGTGAGTACAGCAGTGCAGGTGAATTTAAGACTTCAGCAGTGGATGTAACGTTAATAGAGATGTTCCGGGCCTGTTGTGAAAATGGCTCAGTTGCTTTAAGTAAACCAGCTGCTCTTTGTGTAATAGTAGAGTAAATACTAATCTCTTCCCGAACTGCCTCCTTTGTGTAGTGCAGACATTTATCTGGCATTTCTCTTCTGTATAAGTGAATGGGATCATGCTTTTTGGTATAATTCATGATCAACAAAATCACTTCACTTCAGTTGTTAATGCAAACACTACGTGCCATACTTCTCCTTTTAGTTCCATTCACTTAGAACTAAAAAATGAATTGTCTGCCCATCACTTTCTGCAATGCCTCAAAACAGAACTGCTCCTTTCTGTGACTGGGTTATAAAGCATCTAGGAGGTCAGGCCTGCCCTTACCAGGGTGTCTTTTGGGCATAGGAGGCGGAAGCAAAACATGCTTTGTTGTAATCAGTAAAGGTAACAGACTTAAAGATTAAGTAAATTTCCTTTGTGCCTTGATCAGGCCAAAAATAAGTAGGGAAATAATAACTGTGCTTGAAAATAGTTTGATTGTAGAAGAAATTAATTTGTTCTTCAGACGTGGTATTTACTAGTTATGTTTGATCATGGAGGTCAGAATACAGTGAGTCCCACATTATGTCATTAGGTTTTTAGCAGAAACTCATTTTGCACACATGGACACAGTACTATTAATGATGCTAGCCCCAAATGGGTATTCTTTGGTTGTAGCATGATTCATTTCACAAGGAAAACAAATGCAGTTTTCACTGGGGCAAAGTGAAAGGCTGATGAGACATTACAGTAATTCTTCTCTGTGCCTAGTCTATTTCAGCCCAGGATGAAAACCTCTCGAAAACTATGTTTTTGCCTCTAGCCGAAAGAATGGTGGAAAAAATGGTGAAGGAGGAGAAGATTGAAGCAGAGGCCGAAGTAAGATGTACAGATGTTTTCTACTTGACTTCAGCATCACTGATAGATTGTATGAGTGCCGTGTTATGACAGCAGTGTAACTCAAACACATTTATAGCATATTTGGTAAAGAGTGTGGTTGCCATTATGGTGCTTCATAACGTTTTACTATTAAATGTACAGAGCACTGTGGTAGGGATCCAGGGACAGCTGGCCAGTCAGTGCTAGCTCTCTCACTTCAGATCACGATGAAAACATCAAAAAGAGGTTCAGAGAGGTATGAGCTTTTTTCAGAGGGGCTGTCAGTGAAATTCACATCCCATTCCCTTTTTTTGCTGGCATATAGCTGCTCATGTTGTCTGGGGTTCTCTTCTTGGTTGTGCAAACCAGTGTGGTAAAGCACCTTTTCTTACACGGTTATGTGTGGACTGAAAACATGAAATAAGTTCTGCAAAGAGCCTCATTTTTTGAAGGAGTTTTTAAAAAACGATTTTCACAACTGATGAAAAGAATATCTACACAAATTTGTGTAGTGGCAATTCATGTGAACCTATGCAACAATTTTCTAGAAAGTTACAAAGTATACCAATAACCAGCTACACCATGAAAATTAATATTAAAAATGATAACTAAAAACTGAAATTGGAAGATAAACGGGGGAGCCATTTAGATGCAAAAAGGGCTAAGAATCTCAGCAGTCAGCTCATTGCTCAGAAAAGAAGGATGTGTTTGAGATGGGTGTTGTGGGGAGAGGTTGGTTTGTCTGCAGGGAACAGAGGACTGTTACAAGTATCAGGAATACATGAAGAAGGTGTGAAATAGAGGCAGAGGAGGAATACAAAGAGTAGTGAGGAGAGAGGATGTAGAAGAGCACAGGAACTGGGGGTAGGGCAAAATTGTGAGTTGATTGATACGTGAAATGATTCCTTTCTAGCATGTGCAAATCCCTGGAGGTACTGTAGGACAAAGAATAGGAAATAAATCTTACTTCTTGAATTTTCCTCTGTGGCAATTGGCATCACTAGTCTAACAGGTAGTGTTGGCTGTCTCCTCTTCCTAATGACAGTAACACAAACTGCTATTTATTTCTAGACACTCTTGTTTTCTTTGCACATAAACCGCTTTTTTTCTTAACTTGTTTTCTTTGCGTATGTCAACATACCCTAATCTCTTTCTTCAAGGTTGAACTTTACTACATGATTCTGGAACGCTTGGAGAAGTATCAAGAAGCCTTGAGTGTTGTTAGAGGAAAACTAGGAGGTAATTTTTAGAGAAAAGTTTGTCAATTAATAACTATGGTTGTATGGAGGTGTGATATGTTCAGACTTTTTTGGGGAAGGTTTTCAGTGTATTTAATTGGCAAATTCTGCATATGTACTACAATATAACTTTGTGAATCTGGCATGCTTAGGACCAAGCACCTGCCAGAAATGTGAACATTTCAGATTTTTGAAACAGGAGCTCAGGGAGGGCGGGGGGTAGTAGTGGGGTAGTGGTGGCCAGTCCTGGGGCAGTAGCCGCATGCAAAGTGGCAGCGTGGGGTGGCGGATGGTGGTGGCAGCCGCTGTGTGCAAGCTTCTCCTTCCACTGCTACGGGACTGGCTCCCACTACTCCCCAATGGAGTATAGTTTTTAAAAGTGCCTGCTATTCGATAATTCCAGATTTTTGAGGTTATACTGTAGTTTGAAGTTAAACATAAACTAATTTAACTCATAACAGTAGTTACAAACTTTGCGGCTAGTTCCATCTGCTCCTCAGTACCAGCCTAGAATCAGTGCTTCCAGAAATTAGATTATGCCCCTTACTCCATATTTATGCCATAAAAATGCATTTGTTGGTGAAGAACTAGGTTCCTGTTGAACTCTGCTGTTCTGTATTTAGCCTGATCTACTTTCTAAAGGAAAGGTGTGAATAGCTGAGTGGATGCTTGTTTTATTAGATTGTATAAATGCGCAGGTTCGTTCCCCTCTTGTCTTCTGTTGGCCCCAAAGCAGGATAAAGTATTTCCTTTCTGATCACAGTTACACCATGTTCCCTTGTTTGAAAAAATATGTGCTTATCCACCAAAATATAGCAGAGCTAGAATACCAGCTCTTAAAATAATTGTTAGGGCTGTCAATTTTATGCTAACTAAAGTGCTCATTTCCAGTGCTGTGGACTTGAAGGCTTATACGAGCTTCAGCCTGTCCATTGATTTCCTAGTTAAGGTGGTGCTTTTTAGCACTAGTTTTGGACCTTGCTTCTGGCCCTTTGGTCTCTGAGACCGTTTTCTCTTTTGCATTCTTGTAATCGGGTAAGAGTCTCTGTTCTGAGCGTATGGATAGATGGTGACTGACTAAATTCACAACTTTTTCTTAATTTAGAGAAGTTGACAAGTGAACTCCAAAGTCGAGAGAATAAGTGTATGGCAATGTACAAGAAGCTGGGCAAGTGGCCAGAATGCAATGCGCTGTCTCGGAGGCTGCTATTGAAAAAGTAAGTTGAAATTTTGGCTACTGTAAAATAAATAAAAAATAAATAAAAATGAGCAGATTAAATTGCCCAGGAAAATCTGTGTTCCCCTGTTTGGTTGCTATTATGGAGATTGTGCCTGAAGCAGTTGAAAACGAAGACTTCAAGTTAAGATGTCTGCAGAGTGTTTGAGTTTCTGTGCTGCTGACTCGCCCTGTAACCTTGGGTATGTCACTTTGTCACTGGTATCTTTCTCAAGGCTTGTGAGACTAGTAATGTACTTCTAGGGTTTTCTGATAAGAGCTTATGACTGCAAATTATCATTAGTCCAGCCCTAAGCCTGGCTGACTTCCACAGTGGACAAAGAGTCATGCAGTATGTCCTTTTCCAAAATAAGTTGATTTAATTTCCTTTTGTGCTTCCAGAGAGCCAGCCCAGAAAGAATATAAAAAATTATATTTGCATTTTATTTCCAAGATCTGCTCAGCTCCCTTAATCTGTCAGGTGTCCTTCTGAGAAATGTACTAAGTGGTTTGAACCCATGTGTGTCTGCGCATCAAAGCAAGCCAGGATGATCAGATCTGCCTGTGAGAGCAGCTGTATGAGTTTTGTTATGGACTGAAACACAGTTAATGGCATCTGGTCTGAAACCACCATCCAAAGGGTCACTAAAAACATCTTACTGAGGAAAAAAAATGTTCTTTCCTTAAAGACTGACTATATTTGTAGTGGAAAATTTAGACAGGGACTTTAAAGCATCTGCTTAGAGAGACACCCACTCAAAATTCATGTATCTGACAAAAAAATCACGTAGTAACACTGAAGGTTGCCACAGCTGAAAAACAAATGCATTCAAGTTTTTTTTTAGTCAACTTTCTAGATTTTACAGCACCCTGCTTATAGTTAGTTGGTTTCACTGTTTTGTTGATTGTCAGTTGGAACCTCCTGTCTCCTGCATTAGCAGTCTGGTAGAATAGCTTTTGAACCCATATGTTTCCCTTTGCTGGAAAGACATCTTTATAAATGTTAACGAGAGACCAGAAATCCCAGAAAAGAATTATGGTACAGGAACTTAAAAATCAGGCTAAGCTGCATCACAAACAGTTTCTCAAATTAAGTCATGTTAGGTAATTTAGATGATGTGTCCCTCCAGGGTGAAGCTTTTTGCAGTAGAAATAATTCTTGGCACAGTATTGTTTTTCTACCTGTAACTTTCAGTAGTCTGTTCATCTTGTTCTTTATTTAACACTTATATTTTGCGAGGAATAGAGTTGCATGTACGAGTCGCTTTGTTTGCACTTCTCTAAATTTGCATCTTGTCTTTTTGTTTCAGCTCAGATGATTGGCAGTTCTATATAACTTATTTTGAGTCAATTTTCCAACTGATTGACTACAACTGGACTCCTCCAGCAGAAGGAGAGCAGTAAGTTAACAAATACCGCTCAGGTTTTTTCTCTGTGCTGTAGAGTGCCAAAATATTCATAAGTCCTGTCCCTTACTAATTTATCTTAGTAGATGTATGTAAGGAATTGGTGTAAGAGCTACATACCTAGTGTATTCCTGGCTGTAGGCCCATGTTGCTTGACTGTTGAGACTGGTCCTTTCTGGAAGCACTGGTATAAATAACAGTTTTGGCATGATCAAGGCTTCCCAGCCTGCTTCCTTTGCAGGAGTTAATGTACCACCCTGAACTACCTTGAGGGAATGTTTATGGGGCATTTTGACCAATTATTGCCTGGGCTTCATGAGTAGGAAAAGGCTGAGCCTGTTCATCTCTTTAATTGCATAGCTCTTTGGAAGGAGAGGTGCATTATTCTGTAGAGCAAGCTGTGAAGTTTGTAGAAGAAAGGATAAAAGAAGAAGCAAAGAGCTCTCGGCCACTTCGGGGACCATACCTAGCTAAACTGGAGCTGATTAGACGTTTGCAGCACAGAGGTTGCAACGATGAATATAAACTAGGTAAGAGCCACTAATTAGATGAAAAATTAATCCTTAAAGGAAAGAACATAAAACTAGAGCAAGCCCTTCATATTTGGATCATCAATTTAATGGTGCCTGGTGTTTAGTGTGTGCAAAGGTTTCATATATGAAGTATTTTGAAATGTTCAGATGAAAAGTGTTTGAGAAGGACAAGATTTTTTTTTTTTTTCCAGGGCTTTGGGAAACGGTCTTTGGGAGAGGCTGTTAAAGATGTCTAATGGATTTAGGAATGTAAACTGCCAATAAATGTACATTTCTTTGGCCCTTTGGAAAATCCCCTCTGTCGTTTTTTGGGTTTTAATTAGTGGGTGATGTTTCTTTGAGCGCATTAGCAGCCTTATGTAGTTGCAAACAATTAGGCTTATTGGACATACTTATGGGGAGTTATTAGTGGCTTTAACAAACACATTTGGGAAGGAAGTGAGGGAGAGAATTGTATTCCTGTTAATGACATTTCTGCATTCCAGTAGTCTCCTTTGTACTAAAATCTAAGTGAATAAACTTTTTATATTATTATTTAAGATGAACACATGTATATGAAGCCATTGCATTGAGTTTTTGTCTATTTGGATAGCTTGAAAGATTCTCCTAGATTTGTCACTCATTGGTTATCAATAGTTAGGCCGTCTAGTTGACTCTAAAATCTGAAGGGGGATATCATAGTTTATAAATCACTGTTTAAATTTGAATGTAGGAAATTGCCTATTATGTTAGACTATACTCATATTTATCGTAGCAGTATTATAGACCTTGCTTTTAATGGAACCTTTTACAAAATTGAACTGGCCTTTCTGTTAGGTGACCCAGAAGAACTAATGTTTCAATACTTCAAAAAGTTTGGGGACAAACCCTGCTGTTTAACTGATTTAAAGGTGTTTGTGGACCTCCTTCCATCCAGCCAGTACACAAAGGTAAGGATAACAGCATTGGGTAAAATGAAGAAGTGCTGCTGGGAACTGCTGAGTGCACCTGCAGTTTGGTGCTGTAACAAAGATTTGCTAGTAGCTTAGGGCTCTGGTAGTGTTTGAAGGAAACCTTCCTCCCCCCTCTCTCTCTCCTTTTTTTTAAAGATCTGTTTTGGGGAAACTACCAGTTGTTAACATGATGGAATTGTCTAATATTTCCTCAAAACTCTTCTTCAAGCAGAAAAAAAAAATACAGATTTTTGAAAAGCCAGAGTCCCTCAGCTCTCTGAGTAACTTCATCAAGGGCATAGGGACTTGGGGTTGGATCCACAAAGCCTTGCTACCTGGCACACTACTTGCTTGCAGGAGTAGCTCCAGTGGAGCAGTTAGTAAGTCTCTGTAGGTCTTAGGCCTGAGCTTTTTGTCTTTCAGTCTTAACGTGTCCAATTGCCTTGAGGTGGTCTTGGTTGAATTCCTGTCCCTCTGGATTAGTACATCAGGAAATGCAGTTTAATTGATAAATTGCCAGGTTTTTTTCATTTTTCAACCAAGTATTCCCCTGCTGCTCTTGTTCTTAAATTATCTGCCACAGTCTGAGATGTGGAGTAGAGCCCAAATGTCCAACACCCCAAGGAGGCTTATCTTCCTTTTTTAAATGTGCACAACTCCCAGTGACCCAAATATCACATGCAGACAAGTCCACGTGGAAATAGAGGTTCATTCCGATGGAAAGATCAGGCTGGATAATGTGGGCTTACTGTCTACTAGCACTCATTGCTTTTGTTTTTAAACATTTTTCTCCTTTCACCTTGTTTGTCCCATTCGCATTCTGTGTCAAATCTCCTAATCCCAGTGAGGGCACTGTGTGAATCTTCGATAACATAACAGCAGATCCAGCTAAAAGAGTGGTCACATCAGCAACAATAAAGAGGTGACCAAAAAACTCTCTCTTTCCAGAGTCTCTCCCTGAGACATGCCCTATCTACACTTGAATTGAGAGAGAGCATTTCTGCAGTCATGAGTAGTTTGTTAGGTGATTTTTGGCATCTGGGAATCCAGCCACTCTCCCTTGATGTACAATTACTGGGGATAAGGATCAGCAATACAAACCTGGGAAGGATTAGAAACACAAACATAGTGGAAGCCATTAACAAACATTTGTAAATTATAAATTGACAATTTGTGTGTGTCAGGGGTACGTTTAAATAACAAATCCCTGTTGTGTATAGCGCATATCTTCTATTAGACATAATGCATTATATTATGTAACATACTATATGTAAAATGTATGAATTGTATACATTGTACAATGATACGTTGTTTAAAAAACCAAAACCAAGCCCCCACCTATTAACACTGACTCAGATTCCCCAGCGATAACGATTTTTGGGAGCATTTTTAGAGCTGGTTCGCTGCTAACATTTTAAGCTCCATGTAGCCATCCCAAACAGCATTAAAGTCATAATCATTGCAGTGTTGGAGCCATTTTTAGCTAGGGGAAGATGCTGGGTATGTTTCAAATTGAAATTTAAAAAACCAAGCCGCTCGATTCCTGATGACTTTTACAGGTTTAATTCTAACTTTCCAAGAAAATAACTTTTACTCTGGGCTGCAAGTGATCTTAACTGGTGCTGATGGACATTATTTTTAATTTACTTTACGTACATTTCACTAGGACCTCTCATTTTTGTAAAGTTAAGCATTTAACAGAATTGGGACCAGACTGTTCACCGCATTACAGTGTCAAGCTCTTAACTGTAAATTTCAAAACGGCCTCATAGACTTGATGGTTCCGGTTCATGAAAAAGGAATTTAAGGTTTGTTGCTTTCTTCATGTGACCTAGATATGTTGTCCCCATCGCTGCTATTGATCATTGGAGGTTCTTGGATACATTGCAAAATTCAGTCTTGTGTTTCCTTTATAGTTCATCAATCAGTTGCTTGGAGTCATACCTTTGTCAGCACCAGTAGATGGTGATCTTGCATTACCAGCCGACATCAAAGCTTTGCAACAGCACTTGTGCGTGGTACAACTATCAAGAGTGCTAGGCCTCTATCACAGCATTGACAAGACACAAAAGCTGAGTGTTGTCCGAGAGTTGATGTTAAGATACCATCACGGACTGCAATTTGGTGAGAACTTGAAACAAATGTATTTCTATACACTTATATTTGGGCCTTTTCATGGACTATGTTTCCAAAATATGTCTTTGCTGCCCACCACCTGTGTTGAAAGCACAGTTTCTAAGAAACTTTTAGGCAGTGTTTTACATTTTCTCTTTGTTGGCAACATTGTAGGTGTTATATAAAATGTTGGGTTTTTTTTTTTTAAAGTTACATTTTTTTCAGTTGACTGGTGCCTTAAATATAAATTAGAGGACATAGTTGTTGTTCCTTGTCACGTATTCAGATTCAGTGTTTTGCTAAATCATGTTTTTTTAAAACAATTGGCATGCTTTAGAAATGTGTTAGCCAAGATGTTTACTAATAAATCATTGAATTTTGCATATCTGAAAAGTCCTGATTTAAAAAATGTATTCATGATTTTAGTTTTTTCAGTACTGCTCAGTAGTGTCTTAACCGAGTATCTTCGGTATTAAATTAGTGTTTACAACAAGTATGAAAGTGGCTTTACTCACAAATGAAATGGCTCCATGTGTGACTAGAGAAATGGCAGGTTCCAAATTGAAAGAATCAAAAAAGCGCAAACAAGGAAAAGCAACAGGCTTACAATTCTTTCACACTTCCTACTCTTAACAATAACAGATAAAGATATTTTGGGTTTATTAATAAATCTGACAGTGTCCTGCAAATGTTGCTAGCCTGAAAGACAGCCACCTTCATTAAATGATGCAGTTATTGGCCCCATTTGTAGAATGCATTAACTTTTGCCATTTTAACTCTGTGGATTGTGAATGAGTGCCATCTTTTATCTTTTAGGGAAATCTTGTTTGAAAACTGAATTGCAGTTTTCAGATTATTACTGTCTGCTTGCAGTTCACCTGCTCCTTGATCTGTGGCTAGAGGAAGGTAAGTCCCTGCTTTCTTTTTCTTCAGAACACTGTTCTCCTTACATCAGTGTGTTGTGTTCGCTTATCGAGAGACTGAACCATACTCCCTTCAGATTAGATAATCATTAGTTTGCAGAGGCCAAAAGATCTGCTCTGCTATACAGCTGGCATAGATCTGTATGCCCTCCAAATCCGGGATTCAGAGGGTTGCACAGCTGTTCTCCGTCCCTACCTCTCTGTTTTTCTGTCAGCCAGGTCAGCAGGTCCTGACCCTGGCAAATCTCATGGTGGGCTCCCCACAGCAGGTGAACTTGCCCCTTGAATCCCCCAGCTTGGCTGGGGAACAGGGATTGCTCAGGTAGCTCTTCGTACAACACTATCTAAAAGCACCTGGCTATGATCTAGAAATACTAAGTTGTCTAGGATTCACTTGTCCCGCACACATAGCACTGCACTCTATGTGGTAGATGATATCAAGATGTTTCTAGTGGGAGCCCCACTCTGCTAGAACCTCCTTCCCCCTGCCCACCCAAGGAGAATATTGGGTTACCTGTTTCTGAGACGCTGACATGCCTTGGCTTGGTGATGGGCACAATTTAAATGGGCAGTTTAAAGGTGGCAGAAACTTTCCAGTCCATTATGGCATTGTACGTTTCAAACATTGCTCTATAAATCCCTGTTCACACTTAACTCCTGTGTACATTTGTCTCCTCATCTCCAGGTGAAGAGTTGGCTGTGTGGCAATCTCTAACTTTATTAGAAGAAGGATTATCTCACAGCCCTTCTAATGCTCAGTTTAAATTACTGCTTATTCGAATCTACTGCATGCTTGGTGCATTTGAACCTGTTGTGGAGCTCTATTCCAGCCTTGATGCAAAGCACATACAGCACGACACCATCGGGTGGGTAGTATGTACTCGGAACAACTGGTCACACCAGCTTGCCACTAGCCGTGCTTAACTTTCTTAGTGTTTTCAGTATCTTGTAATGTTAAAAGTCAGTAATATATATTTTTTAGTTTTAATAAAAGACATTATGTGTAAATGTGTATTAGTCTTACAAGTAAAACATAGACCTGAAGTGTATTTCAGCTGTACCATAGCATTTATCTATCCACTTTTTGTTGTAGCATTCATTTCTTGCATATTAGTATTTGGTGACTTCAAAATCTTGGTACCACTGGCTTTTACAGTGTTCTTGGTGTGAAAACGTCCTTTTGAAATTGTAAGTCTAGCACTGAGAGAGCTTAGCCTGATGTGCAGGACTAGTCATAGAAGCTCAAGATAGCTGTTGTACAGTGCACATGATAAATTCCCTGAAGACTCTTGAATAGTTTGTAATGTCACTTGTTTGTAGGTATAGTCTACTTAAAGAGACTATTGTGGCTAGAAGGAAATGGAAATGGCATCCGTGCACTGCCACTGTTAAATATGTAGCTTCTCCCACTAATAAAACTGGCATCTTTAGGTAAAAGCAAGCTGGTTTGAGAGCCCTCTCTTTCCCTGTTGAATATTGTGTATGAAGGCCAAAGTTTGCTTCAGCTCTCTGTTCAGAGCAATCTTAAAGAAATTGCAGTTCCTGGGGCACAGTGTGCTGGTGTTTAACTCCAACTATTGTGTTGTATTGCAGTTACCTTCTGACACGCTATGCAGAGGCACTGGGTCAATATGCTGCTGCATCCCAATCCTGCAATTTTGCACTCAGGTTTTTCCACTCCAACCAGAAAGATGTAAGTGAAAGTAACATCTACCGTGACTGCTATCAGAACAGTTGTGTCCAGACAGCTTATAGGAGACCATGTCTAATATCAAGACTTGTATGGGACTTGCCCTGGTGGGATTGCAGTAAAAAAAATTTCACAGATAATATGCTGGTTTGTCATGGCTATGGTAAATCTTATTTAGCCATCATTTCTTGTTTATATGGTTAACTTCACCATAGGACTTCATTTCACTCTGGAATTCTGCTTCCAGCTCCTTATTTTCTTGAATCCTACATATTCTAGTTACATTTGGGAAATGATGTTGCCATTTTTGTATGATGCCTAAGAATAAGTACTTTCCGCATTAACATAACTAAAACATAACGCAGCCAGCTTCTGTGATTTACACCATCACATTTAGGATTTGAGGAAGACCTTTTTGGCATGGGGTGCCTTGTTAAGATCCTGATGTTCTAAACATTTATACCTGAAACCTTGCTATGCATTGGTTGAAATGGGATAACTTTCTAATGACTGTACTCAGGAGTCCCAGGCTGTTGGGATGCAGCTCCTGCAGGAGCATGGTGGCAAAGCGAAAAGAATACAAATAACACCAACTTTATTGGAAACTTCCACACCAGTAAAGCAGAATAAAACTGAAGAGTAGAAACAATATTTTGGAGTAAAAGATGAAGGTTGTGGGTTTTGCAAAGGTAATAGGAGCTTTTGTTTCATCTGCCTTTAGCAGGTGGCATGACTTAAAGCAGTGGACTTTAAACTGGGGTAGGCATACCCCCAGGGGCTTGCAGTGCTTTGCCAAGGAGTACATGCCTAAATCTTAATAATGGCAGCGGAGCTTTTGATTTCTCAGTGCATGGTGAGTAATGGCATAGCTGCTCATGGGCACAGGTGTTGACACACTTTCAGTGGGATGAATATGCAGAGTCATGAAGAATATAGGGGACACGAGCAGCTGTATTTTACAGGCAGGAATACACAAGCAGTAAAGCTTGAAAATTAAAGAAAGCGCTTCCTGATTGAATGACAGACTTTAATGGGACTGATGGTGAAGAAAGGTAGCTGAACTCCCAGAAGAGCACTGATGCTTCCTAAACCTGTGTCCCTTGGCTAGGCCTCCAGAGCTGTTCACTTCTTTGTTTGTGTAATGGTGGTTGTCCTGACTTTCCTACTTGAGCACCACATTTCCTGGAAGAATCTTGGTATGCCCATAGGGAAAATGCCAGAATTTTCCTGGCATCCAATCCTAGCACTACACCAAAATGCCATTGGCTGAATAGAACACTATAGTCAGTAATAAAAATGATGTTGCACTTACTGCTTTCCCTGATCTGTTGGCAAGAATTTATTGTAGAAAACATTGGCTTAGTGGAGGATGCATGTAAACTGTTGCTCTGCAGGAAGAATTCATGAGGCATATTCCTTGGAGCAGGGAACAAACAATCCATGTAATAATATTTACACTGCAGTGATCACACCTTTGATTGTCAAAATATCCCTGGAGTTTCTGCAGGAGAAAGTGATTCCCAATTTCCCAGTGTAAAGGACCTGACACACAGAGGGGTGGTGACTTTACCATGCTTTGTGGCTCAGCAGAGATTAATGTTCCAGGAGTTTGTGGTTCCTAAGCCAATGTCCAATCTAATAGTTCACTTTGCTGTGTAAAAATGCTTATATGATACCTACAATGCAAGCATCTTACAGAAAAATTCTCTGGATCTCTCAGTAGCTGTTAGTTCTTTTACTCCTAAAGATGGAAATCAGAAAAATAGGGCTAGTCCATCTTTCTGCTCGAGGCAAGATCAGTCCAAACCTTTGGTACAGTAGGAGAGAAAGATGTGAATGTATGGCGTTTTAAGAACTTGTTCTGTTACTTTATCTTAACTTATGTATGTGTTTAAACTGCTGATCTTAACTTTTGAAGATCAGGTGTCTGGTGGGTACATACCACTGAAGTAAGGGCATGGCACCAAAACAAAAACTTTCTGCCAAGCAGGAGTTTGGAGTCTGTTGCTGGTAGTCACTTTTATTATTGTTTCCATGAGGGGTGAATCTCGCTTTTTGTTAAAATGTTCTTGATTTGTTTCAAAGTAATTCAGCGGTTGTTAATGGAGAAGGACACAGATAAGACAGAATTGCTTTCACAGAGCAAAAGTTTGACTGTAGCGTGCTAAAAGGAAGGTATGAATATTTGAAGAAAACATTTAATGGATGCAGTTTACTTAATCTAGAGCCCTACATTGTAGAGAGGTAAGGGATCAGCTGGAAGACAGCCCAGATTTAGCTAACATTACTGTCTTGGCATCAACTTTGGACAAGGATCTTTAGTTTTGTATGAATCATAAAGGAGCTTCAGATGGAAAAGACCCTGGCCTCTTTTTTTGGTAGCTCAGAGTACCTGTCCACGTAATGAGCCACTAAGCCCCATTCCTTGTAGCATTAGGATACGCCCGACGTGAGGAGCACTGCCGCCCAGTTCTACAATTCAAATGCTTTTCAGGATTCGTGGAGTACCTCTTGCGTATTATACTCTATTAGTACCTCCTCTCAAAGGGTTTGAATCACAAATGGAAAAAGATTCATTTGGACAATTTGTTCTTTGTGCAACTGGACCAAGGATACAATTGAGAAGACTGGTGCATGTTTTCCTTTCCTCCTTGTGGAAGGAAGACAGTCTATTTCGAAAAGGCTAGACAGACCTGCCCTTGACTTCCTTGAGACGAGCATCAATTTACACTGTGACTGTTCCTAGATTATTTCTGATAAATATCAGCATTTAAGCTTGTAAAATGGGAAGTATTCTGTTGTAAGGATTGCTTGCTTGCACATTAGTATTCATCTTTAATCCTGCTTGATTATAGGAAAATGCCAGAATCCCTCTTGCATTTTTCAGATTTTCCTAGAATTACAAGAGATGAAGGTTTGTTTCCAGAGTGGTGCTTGTACAGGACGATGGCATGTTAACTAGGAGGAAGATAGGTTTCCAAATGCAGAGGCCATCTCCCAAGTTCAGCACCTCCTGGTCCCTTCCTTTGTGCTGTTCATGTAGGATTGCCTCTTTATCCTGCTAACAGCGCTTACATCAGTTTCTTGGATCCCCTTCCAATCCCAGCACAGCATCTAACTGCAGTGTTAAAGGAGGACTGTTATTTAAAAGCTGTCTTTTTTGCTGGGCTAAGATATACTGCCTGCTTCTTGCTTTGAAGAGTCTGTGTTGAAAAGTTTTCCAGATTTCCCTAGAATACCGTCTCTGTGGTCCTGAGATCGAATACCACATGCCATGCAGTGCTCTGACCATGGGATTCTCCCTGAACCAGTCCGTCTCTCAAAAGTGCAGCTGTTCATGGTGAACAGTAGCAGTAGTTTTAAGTGAATGTATTTTCAGCTAGCTTGCTGCTTTGATACTCTGTTGTAAGGTGAATTAAATCCCAGTCAGAGTCCTAAAATGAACATGCAGGAATTTCATGGGACACTGCATCGTTTTTGTGTTATGAGAGAATGTAAAGGACAGGTAGAAGGAAAGAGCAGCAACTGTAACTGTACCGACCAAAACTAAAAAGGCATCATCATCCTTTTAAAGGCAGTCCTCCTTTAAATCTGCAGAATCGCAAGTAATCTCTTCAATTTTCTTGTGTCCGTCCGTCTTTAATCTCTCCAGGCAAACAGAACACCAAGCTGTCCCATGGGGATTTAAAAGCCACGTCAATGCAGTTGAATTAGCGCCCATGGCGCAATCTCACAGCCTGACATGAGCTCTGCAAGGCTGTTTATTAGAGGGTACGTTGTTGACTCTTGACATACCTTTCATATAATGCACATATCCAAATTATGGGACAGAACCAGCTAAGAGGACATTGTCAGAAATAAGGAAGTGTGGTAGCAGTTGGCTGGTATGGTATCCAGTGTGCGACAGGAGGAGGCTGACCAGCTATCCTTGATACAGGGTCTGTCAGGTGTAAACTCATCCCCTAATTTTGTTCATGGGTGGTGTTCTGATTTGCCAGGGTTTCACATTTGTTGGTGTAGTTTTGATTAAAATCTTGTCTTAGTGCATGTGTTGTATTGTATTTCTTTAAATGTAGATGCTGACATCAACGTAGGTGTTTATATAGGGCCCCCTACCCTTAGAGATCCTTCCACTGGACGGACCTGCAGTGTTGGTCAAGAGCCTTTATCACTGCATTTTGTCGAAGTGGGGAAGCAAGCTGTCGCATTCAACCCAGTATTTCCTTCAGCATTGTGTTTGTATTCTGTTGTAATATGTGCGCGCTACACAGTGCTGTCCTATGACCCTGCATTCAAAACCTAATAAAAATGAGAAGCAAAAGTATAGTGTAATTCTTTACACCTGTGTTAAAATGACACAGTGGCATGTGTCTGTGTTAGATGTAAGAAAGTGCGGACTAGATTTTTTTGGTAACAGCTTTCTCAAATGAGATGATCCATGTCTATCGCATACATCACAAAGTTCAAGAAAAGCAGAAACTTCCATAGTTTAAAACAAGTTGCCTCTCAGTTATGTTGGTGGCAGCAGTCTGGTATTTCTCACCGTTAGCTCCTTTATTTAATAAAAACATCTGTACCATGATAGACATGCTGTCCAAGGAACAGTCTGGCTTTGTGAAAGGGGGCATCAAGGCTACACAAGAATCTGAGTCTGGGAGACTTAAAAGCCACGTCAGTGCAGTTGGCTATTGTTGTTGTTGGAGTAGGACTGCCAGCTTCTGGCAGATGAGTGCTCACTGACTTCATGCCTCCCATTTAGTAATAGCTGTCGTAATTTGATTTGTTGAAATAACCCTATTAAGACTCTTGAGACTTTTTAAAATTCCCTAAGTAACTAATGCAGGAAACGGTGTGTGTTCTGTCCTAGACCTCAGAATATATCATTCAAGCTTACAAGTATGGTGCATTTGAGAAGATCCCAGAATTCATTGCTTTTAGGAACAGGCTGAACTCCTCACTCCATTTTGCACAAGTTCGCACTGAACGGATGTTGCTAGACCTCTTACTTGAAGCAAATATGTAAGTGTGGGGCAGAGGCAAGTACAGTGGCAGGAACAGTAACCCAGTGAGGGATTTCTGCATGGGGAAGACAACCTTTTCTGAGCCAGGCACTGCTATCCTACCTAATCCAAGTCTTCAGCGCTGCCTTCCTTATTCTGTCTAAGCTTTAGTTTCCCCTTCTGTAAATTGTGCTGTGCTGTGCTGTGCTGTGCCATGCCATGCCATTGCTGCCCAGGAGCTGGGGAAGCTAATGCTTGAGGGCCCTGATGGAATATGTTGAAATTAAAAAAAAACACAACAAATAAAAACCCTTGCTAGATGCTCCTAGTTTCTCCAGTAACATTTGCTACCTTTAGCTAGCCTGCAACCCAGCTAGTCCATCTCTGTTTCCAGAGTCCTGTCCCCATAAGCATTTCTTTTAACACTAGTAAGTTATTTATAATAGTTTTGATATTTTAACATGCCACGGTTAACTGTTCTCTTTAGGGATCATGGCCTAGATCAGTGGGTTGGGCTTTTGACTTTTAACTTTTAAACCTTTGGTTTAATGATACTAATATTTATGTACTAGATCAACCAGTTTAGAAGAAAGTATAAAGTCCATGAGTCTGAGTCCAGAGGAGGACGACATTCCATGGAAAGATTTGCGTGACAACAGAGACTTAACGGTCTTATTTAATTGGGATCCAAAAGACAGGTGAGTAGAAAGGTCCCAAACTGTAGCATGACAATTTTTCAAAGAGAAAAAAACCTTTCAAGGCGTATTCTGTTACTTAAGTATTCCTTAGACTGGCTAACTGTACCAATTCAACCATAGCAGCTTCGTTCATAATTCCTAACTATGCACTTACCTTGCTCATATTAACAAAACAGTGTTTCCAGCCATCCCCGTCCTCTCCGCATGTTGTTCCTAAGCTTTGTGCCCGAGAATAATAAAGTGTATGCAGAAACTTGCTACCATGTTATGAATATAAAACATTTGCCTGAAAGCATTTTGGTGCCTTTTTTTAGGGATATTTCTGAAGAACACAGGAGACTGTCATTAGAGGAAGAAACCATCTGGTTGCGAATCCGATCTTTAACTTTAAGGCTAATAAGCGGACTTCCAAGTCTTAGTCATGCTTTTCAGCCAAAGAACTCTGAAAAGGCTGCTGAGAATGGAGTTTCGTCCAAGATTGATACAATTCGCACTCTGCTTCAGCAGCTGGAAGTGGCCATGGATTCAGGGAAGAGGTTTCTAGAGCAGACAATTCAGGTATCCGTTAAGAAACACTATCCCAGAATCTTAAATGAACGTGGATGCAAGCAGAGAAACTGAATGCATCTTGTAACATCCAGCAGGCTGCAAAGTACAGTTAACTGATCCTGAGTTTATAGCTGTGAAATCTGCCTGAGATGTGCCAAAGACTGACACTGTTACCCAATTAAGGAAAAGCTGCAACACCTTTATCTTTTTCTTTGCTTCTTGCCTAGTATCCTGTCCTTGGCCCTCCTCCTACCCGGATGGCTGGCTTCTTCAGCAATGGCAGCTGTCAGTGCCAGACTAGCTTGTTTTATCTTGTTAGTGATATTTATGAACTAGATACCAATGGCTTAGGTAAGTATGTGGGGAGGGCAAAAGCTTAACAGATGCTCATGGGGTGTAGTGGGGGTTAGCCCAACAGTTTGAAATTACTGTGTGTTAGTTAATTATGGGAATTAATTGCAGTCAACCCAATAAATTAACTGCATGTACATTTTTGAATGACACTTCAGCTTGTGTCATTCAGGGAAATGGGTTTTATTTAATCTTATATACTTAAGTTGTCTATTTTTGCAATGATACTGATGTACCAGTTGAAAGCAATTCCATTTATTTTTGGGGGCATTGCATATTGTCCTTTTTTTTTTAAATGCCTCTTGAGTTTTTTGTAAGCAGATCTATCTCTAACATATATAAGAGAGTTAACAATAGCCTTTTTTATTTCAGAAGATTCAACAGACATCCAGGAGAGGATAGGGAATAGTTTAAAATCATTACTAGAACAATTAACAGGTAAGTAGTAATGCAGGAACAAGTATGTAGTCCAGGTGTTATTCAAACATTATTATTTCTAACGGGAAGGGCTTTTTCGTAGCATGGGTCTTGGAGTGTAGTGTAGAAAAGTAGCTCAAAGCATTTTAAAAACAAAATAGGATATTTGCAAATGAAGGCAGGATTTCCTTAGGCTCCACTGATCTCGTCCTCAGATTGCTGCATACTGAGGAATGTTCTGTCCTATTGTGGTCCTGTTTTTCTCCGAGTAGAAAGGATGGTCTTATACTAGCTTTCTAGTCCTGGTTCATGGTGAGCTAAGAATAAGCCAGGAAGTTAATCTACTTTTTTTTTAAATACTTATTCTTTACTCCAGGTGTTCATGCAATTTTAAAGCAAAAAGCCAGGGTCACTACAATTCTAGATTGCATTTTTAAGCAGAGCCTTTTCATTACTGCAAAGATCCCTATGCAGCAGTAGAGGCCTACTCTGGCACATTTTATATGTAATTATAATCTCACATGCTTTTTAAAAGGGGAAGAAAACTGGCTTAAGCTATTTAATGCAATTTACTGCCTTGCATCAGCCAAAAGTTGCAAATGTCTGAATTCTGGCTGGGGTTGCATGAAATTAGTTAGATCTGAGCCAGTTCTTCAGTTTGCAGGCTAGTTCATCCAATGAGGCAAGGTAACCTCATCAGCAGTCTGAGGAACCAAGGAGTAAAAGAATCTCACCTGCAGGTCAAGGTGAAGGTATTCTTATGAGATGGGCTCGGAGAACTGGGACTGCCCTTATTGCATCAGATGTGTGCACAAGTGTGCTGCATTCCCTGGGTCTGTCAGCCCAGCACCTGTTGCAAGCAGTGAAATCTGCATAGAAAGGATCAAGAAAAACCCTGCTTTGGAATCAAATCACTTAGTAAGCTTAACAGTCAGCTTCTGCCACAGTGATGGGAAATACATCACGTGCATCAGCAGAGAAGTTGTAGAGAACTAGATCATACTTTCTCTGTCTGGGCAGGGAAGGCACTGTAAAAAAACAAAAAACAATCCAGGTGGAAAGGAAAATATAAAAATCCCCCAAACCTGGCTTTTTTTCTATTCTTATAATCTTCCTCTCACCTACTGCACTCTAACTGTCTTGCTTGTGAGCAGAGTTCCTGGCTTTTGATTTTAAATTAATGTTTAATTAAAAAGAAGGTAGCAGACTTCTTGGTATCTCCCACCTTAAACAAGCTGTTGCCAAATCTTGGAAACCCCTGGTTGTGTGACCTTCTGCTTTGTTCCTGGCTATAGATTGACTTAGGGAACGCACACAGCCCAAAACACTGGAGACTGTATTGAATGCTTTTTGTCAAATGCTTTGTATGCAGGGTAGTTCACAGCAGTTCAGAATGTTATTCATACGAGAAATGGCTTTCAATCATACACCAATTTGTAGCTAGCTCTTTTTATAGTTTTTTGTGTCTTAAGTTGTGCACCACACAGAAAATTCAGAAGTAAATATGTTGGTCCTTATTCAGAACATGAGGTTTTCTCATCCCCTTTTTAGATTTGTTCAATAAATGTAAAGGTGACTTGATTGAAGTCAGAGATGGCATCTTGAAAACTCATCCGAATGTTTTAGAAAACTTAGTCTTCTTTGTTGAGGTAAGTATTTTTCCTTTGCTGTAATTCTTAGTGTCTTTGGAAAATTTGCAGAGCTAATTTCAAATTCTTTCCACCTGAACAATCATCCTCGGTTTACAAAGTGAAATGCATATTCTGCCCTCTCTTTTTAAATTCTTCTCCAGTACCTTACTTCTACTGCCTGGGACTTTTTAAGTAATGATGATGCAAAAATACACCCATTTCTTTGGTCTTGAAATTAAAAGGAGCACATTCTGTCACCTTAACATTTTTGTATCTTGGTATAACAGCCCATTCCTTTTGATTATTGGGAAGTGAGTTGTTACTTGGAAAACAGGGATATGATATTTTAAAATAGACTGTCCAGACCTACCAGAATACAGTAATTAAGGTACTTCCTTTGCTCAGTGCTGCTTTTGCATTCTTTTCGTCTTCTAACTATTGGTGGGGGGGCGTTTAAATAAAGGATGAAACATTGATTTAACATCGTCTTAGATGCTGTTGACAGTACTTGTAAAGTACTTGTGTATTTGTCTGTCTTCCTTTCAGACGCTCTCCATCACCCTGTGGATTTCAAGTTACTGTGACAGTGTCCTCCGACCCTTCAAATCAAACTTGCAAAAAAAGAAGAAGAAAAAAAAAGAAACCAGCATAGTTATGGTAGGTGATTCAGCAGAGACAAGTTTCAAGTTTTATGTGGCTTCCCGAACATTGGTGGGTAGAATTTTCAAAAATAATTTAAGAACCTGAATCCCACTATAACATTTAAGATTCTCAAGTTGCTTTAGAAGATGGGATCCTAAATCACTTAGATGCACCACTTTTTAAAAAAATTATCTTGCATCTCTACAGGAGCTGCCTTATTCTTTGGAGAAATTATGGTTATATTTTCTCTGTTTTGAAACCTGCGTGGAGTAGACAACTTCAGTTGCAAAACATGTCCTTAATTTTGCAGGTTGCAGTTACTATTTGTACAGATTAGTGCTGAAGTACAGTGCTGAGATTGGTAGCCCATTACTAGAAAATACATTCTAGCTCTGCCTAAAGGAATCTATTGTTTTACCCAATAATAACCTTTTAATATTTTACATTTTAGTTTCCCTTTTTTAAAAATGAGTGTTGAAAGTGTATTATCCATAACTTTATGATATAGCCTGTGAAAGTTTTGTTTGTTAATGGCATATAACTTATTAACAGTCTTGTGTATACACTACTCTGTATAGAGTTGGTATGATTTTTTGTGTGCAGCTATTTTGAGTTCATCTCTTTGTTTTGAAAATGGTAGATTTCTGCAATGAGGTTATCATCAAATTCGATGAACTTTTAGGTCTTACATGCAACAAAACTGCACTTCTCATCCTCCTTGTTCTTTAATTTCCCAGACTAGTTAATGTTTGTAATCTTGAATAGAGCTGTTGGGAATTTTTTTGGATGAAAAATTGGTTTTTTGTTGGTGTTGTTGTTGGAAAATTCCAGTTCATTTAAACCAAGACTTGACACCATCCCCTCCCCCCATCCCTCCATTTCAATAAACTTTTCTCGATGAGAGTTTTCAGGTTCAGGATGCAACTGAGAGACAGGCATGCTTTTGTGTCTGGGATGTGGGAAACTGCCATTTTGCAAAATGAAAATATTGTCAGCAAAAGTTGAGAAGCTATATTTAAAAACCACATCTCTAGGTTTGACATGTATATAGTAGTCTGTTTTTAATCAATATAGTAGGCTGAATGTTTTGTGACATGTAAAATGGACATAAGTATGAGTATTTTAACATCACTTTATGCCTAACTTTTTTATAGCCTCCTGTATTCACCAGTTTTTTGGATTATGTTACTGAGCTACAAACATTAACTTCCAATGTTATAGATCATATCAAAGGGCTTGAAGTAATGTTGACTGCACTAAAACTTGAAGAACTGTCCCTTGAGGACACTTTACTTTCACAGGTAAGGAACTGCACCTCATTTGATACGATCTTTCAAAAACAACTGGAAAAAAACAAACCCTAGAGAATCTCTTGAATAAATCTTATTCTTTCAACTATATATATTGAAAAATCTTTGTCCATCCAAATGATTTGACTCAGTTTTGCCTATGTGTAATTTCCTTACCTTGGCTCACAGATTGTTTGCGATGCTAGTCATCATCACACATGCTTGTACCATGATAGAGCCAGATAATGTTTAAGCAATTTAACACTACTCAGAGCCAGTGTATTAAAAATGGGTGTGTATCTTTGCACAGAGAATCCTGGACACATGCAATTTCCAGACCAAATTAGGGACTGCTTATGGAACAGTTATCCCCGGGATGCTAGGTGTTGAAGAGGATATGCTGATTTGTTATGGAATATAACTAACTATCTACTAGCCAGGGCCTACCACGGTTGTGTAACATTCACTTTTGCAGTGCATGGAAAAAAATTTTGCCCTGCCTTGAGTGTATTTGAAAGGTGTCTTGTGAGGTGGCAAGTCCTCCCCTCCAGTGAAATGGTGGTTATGGTTGCCGTTTGTTTGACGGCACAACTCGCCCTTTAGATCTGCACAGAAACAATGACATGCAACATAGGGAAGCAGATGTTACTTTACAGTATAGCCAGAGCTAAAACAATGTGAAGGGGTGTCATGTATGATGGGAATTAAAGAAGCATGAAGAAGATGAGACTGTTCTCAGCCATCTAACTCCTGCATCTTTGGAAACCTGGGAGTGAGAAGGTTGTTTAGAATTGTTTCATAACACGGGGGAAACTGATGCCAATATTCTTGAGCTCCAGTTTCCCACCTTGAGCCGTAGCCCAATCGTGCCTGTAGGATTTGGGGTGAGACTCCTTGTTTATTGCTCGCTGCTGGTTTGAATTTGTCATTGTTTCTCTATGCAAGTGATTCACTCCTGGTTTAATACATATTTTGTAGATCCAAATATCTTTATTTTGTAACTAACGTGGATGCTATTTTACAGTGTTAAATGCAAGGATATCTCCTGCAGGTATTAAAGAATGTAAATTTTCTATGGGTTCTGTGATTAGGTAAAATTCATATTGATATAAGTAGGGAAAAATTACTGTTTCAGGGGGTGTTTTAGACTGGATTTGACTGCATTATAGTGTGAGTCAACTCAAATACTGCCCTTAATGTTGTTGTTGCAAGAGTTCAGTCTGACTTCCTCCCCTCCCCATTCCCTCCTTTCACTGGTACAGAGGACTAGAGGGGAGTTACATGGGGATTTAAGTGATTACGTTATTAGGCTGACTTTTTTTCTTGATGATTTACAGGAAGAAAAAAAGTTTACAAAGACTGTGCAAGGAAAGGTCCAGAGCAGTTACCAGCATTCAGTTCAGGAAATTGGAGAGCTGCTGAAAAAGAGACTTGATACTGTTAAAAAATTAAAGATTTAAGAAATGCACCGTAGGCATAAAGTCTCCATGACAGAGTGACATCAGAATCCCAGACAGAAGCAACATCCGACGTACCATCACTTTAATCCAGAACTTCCTCACAAATGCATGAAGGACTTAAAACCATAAAATGACTTCTTTTTTTTTTTCTTTTTTTTGGTATTAAAGGTATATTCAGCCAATTAAATTATTGTACATAAATCGGAAGCAGGGACCCTCCATTGGGGTTTGACCACTTTTTATACATGTTCATAAGCATATTGCGACAGGAAAAATTCAACTTTCTTCCCTTTTTTGATCTCCAGGAACAACTGGAGATGGTCTTTAGAAGCAGCAATAGAAATCCAGTGTAAAGCATATATCTCAAAAGAGTTGTATTTTCATCACCATACAGTGTTTATACTTTTTATGTATGGTCCTTGCCTTAGAAAAGCAGAAACTGTAGATGCCCAAATTCAACATTGGAGCTTGTATGGCCTCTTCCACTGAAGCAGGTTAGTTCTGGAGCTCTCCATTTCGTTGGCAAGCCACCTGGCCCTGCTTAGGTTACAAGTCCAGCGTGGAGAGATGACCTTGTGTTGGAAGCACATCTTTTATTTATACAAAAAGCCTTCCAGCAATGCTCACCATTCACTAGATAGGGTCGTACGTAAGTAACAATACAGCTTCCTCTAAGGATTGAACCCCAGAGAGGGCTGTTTGCACACAGATCACTTTCTAATGGAAAGGTAACTTAAAAAAGTACGAGCCTGATGTAAAACAAAACATGGTCATTCAGGTTTAGAAAGGTGGGAATTGGTGGTTCAGCTAAAAGCTAGAGACCTTGTACATATCTGCAGTGAAGTCTGACACCACAATCTCTGATTTTCATGTCAGTTTAATGTAAATCAGCAATCATCATGACTTTAAAAAAGTGTACTGAGGTGCTTGAAACTTTAAAACTTAAATATTTTTAATGGAATTGAGTTCTATTGACTTACTATGGTTTTAAGTTGGCAGAGGTCATTTTTGCTTCCACTGTGGTATGAGGCTGAGAATGTTGCTCTTTTAAAAAAGAAAAAAAATGTATGCTTGCTTTTGCAATTGATCTTTTATGAGTATCCAAGTACTAGTTCTGTTAGAAAAATGTAATTGCGTCATCTGCTCCCATCAGATCTGCAGTTCTGCTATTTTAGTTTTTTAAAAAGTAATACAGTCTATTACAAATAGGCACAAGAAATACATGTTGCACCTAGTATCTGAGGGACACTTCAGACTTTTACAGATTCTTTATCTTCTGATGGGGGGAAAAAAGCAACTATAATCTGAAATCTATATTTAAAGTTCTAATAGAGCTGACAATCCTAGTGTTGTCATCTCTTCTGAATACATTTTTGTTAGAAATGCTACAGTGTTGACAAGAGTATTTTTTTAAAATAAATCCCTGTGTAAAATTTCAAGTTGCTACTCTTGCTGGATTTGGTTTTACTTAGCCCCATCCTAAAAGGGAAAGAGGAGTTTGTACAAGTTTGAATTGTAATGGATGTGCTCTGGTTTAGTCGCAGTGTCTGGTAAGTGCTTTGGATCCAGTGAAAACAATATCAAAATGTGTTAGGTCTGCTTTATAGCGAGACACTTTGCTGAGCAAACGCAGCTATCTTTCGTTATGTAGAAATACCTTTGGAACAATGAATGTGCCGTTTTAAATTAAGAGTCATTACCAGGCATGTGAAATATGAAGTTTAAGTGGAAAAAAAAATCCATTGCTAAGATAGTGCAGTTACTACGGTGGAACTGAGGGGAGGCCATGCAAAACTGTTTTGCTAAAAAAATAAATAAATAATCCAATCACACAGGGCTAACTCCAGCAGAACCCCACCTGCGATGCTGCTCCTATGTACAGGACTCTGGGCAAATGCTGGCACGGGAATACCAACATGCCAGATAGCGCAGTGATCTACGCTGGACCTGCCGCCTCTTTGGTGCCGCTGCCAGAACTGAACCAGCCCTAGCGCCAGGCAGAAATCGTAGTGAAATAAGCTTAGTGTGATTGAGCTTTAAAGCCTTGTGTACGTGAGGTGGTAGAACTTGCTAAAAACATGATTTGCAGCATCAGTTCCCTTTGAAGCAGGAGTGAAACAGCTGGGTGCTATGTCTGGATATGTTGGCTTTAGACAGCTGCATTGAGCTCTGGGGAGGGATGGACGTTTCAATCACTTCCTGAAATAGCATTGGATGAATTTGTGCCCGGTCCACACTAGTATGAAAACATTTTCTTACCAGTTCAGGGAAAACATTCAATATTTCCCAGTGTAGATAGCATCTACCTAATTGATTGTAAGTTAAATGTCAAACCATATGACTTTTGTTACTCTGTAGATGTTTTATACTAACTGTAGTGTAAAATCTCTAAAGGAGGAGACTGAATGGGTGTGCACAAATGGCTAAATACGACTGATTTTCCTCGGGAAACTTCTCTCAATTCCTATAAATTGTGTACAGTTAAATATTATATATTTCTTACTAAAGAGCAGGTTCCCCTCCAGCACACATCCTAATGAGATTTGATAAGAAATCTAAGATATAACCCATTGCTGCTGTCTTTTTTTTTTTTTTTTTTTTTGGTGGTGAATTGAAATACAAAGTTAGAAAAAAGCTATCAAGACTACTGTTTACAGACTGAGAAATTATTGCTTTTATACTACTGGGATCATGAGCCAAGATCCTTCTCTAGATTTTCTTTTCAACTGTTTTCTTTGCTTTAAATCATAAATCTTCTGTGGATGAAGGTCAAGAGTTCACCACCTACCTTTCTCTGCATAAAAGAAAAATGTACAATGCCTCCTGTGTTGCCCATCATTTTTTTTGTATCATTTTAGCAGTTTTAACTGTTCAAAAATTGCATTTATTTTGCGAGCGTTATGTTAAATCATGTTTTCCTTTTATTTAACCTTTATTAATATAAAAGGATTTTTTTGTTGCATCTACAGCCTTACCTGAACTTTCTCTTGCTTATTCATTGTAATTTATGACTGTGGAAGATATGTATGCTTCAGCCTTCTACGGAATTAAGTGACACAACTGCAGGCAATCTGCTTTAAACTGGATGGGTTTATAATTTATATAAAGGTCAGTTTCGTTATAAATTATCCTTGCTGCCTTTTCTTTCTTTGTCTCATCCAGATCTTTGGGAGTAGATGAAGTACCAGTCTGTGCAGCTTCACTTTATACGGTTGCTGTCCTGGTGAACTCGAGCCAGATGCTTCCTTTCTTTGTGAGTAGGGGAGTAAAAGCTGCCTGGAAAATAGGGCTGTGGGGCAAGACAAAGTGCTTACATGCTGACCTCTGCATTTTCACGCAAACCAAAGAGGCTGGTTGCTGGCAGGAGCAGAGAGGAGAAATGGTTATTCATATGGCTGATTGATGCATGCATTAATATTGAACTACTTCTGCATTTCCTACTTGCCAAGCTGTCGGATGCAATAGGGGCTTGCAGTAAGCAGGGATCTGGAAATAGGACTTGGAGTAAGCCTAGGCCCTGTGGCGGACTTGGACAAGTGTATACGTAGTGGCCTCTGGCAGTCTGTACCCCTGGCCTCTCTGCAGCTGGCAGGCTCTGTGCCCCTTGTGTGTTCCAACACCAGATTCTGGAGCAATACAGACTTGTCTTCTCAAGCTGCCTCGTGCAGTGCTTCCAGCCTTCCTCTGCCCGGAAGGGGATGATTTAAGTAACTCTGTTCTGTTGTGGAACGTAATCTCCACATCGCGCTCTCTTGCTTCCGAGTGCAGTGTGGATTTATTGCCAAAATTCTGTTGAAGGTTTCCAGATCTTAATGACGGTCTTGCCAAAAGCGGCACCAGCACCTCTGTCTCCTCCCTCCGGCTCCGACTCGGCCCTGACCTGTGAGCACTGCTGTGTCTGATGGGTTGGGACCCTCTGCCCACTGGGGCGTGGGCATGCTGATGATCACACTCATCTATTACAACTTCTTGACCTTAAATGTTCGAGTCATATTTGAAATTGAAACCCACTAACCAGAGCGCACTGTGCGCCCGTTCTTAGCTCAGCTGCCCTAGGGTGTTTGGATGGAAACCTAGAAATGCGTGATCAAACACCAGTCTCCCTTTATCTCCTTGTTTGTGTAGTGTCTCCAGGTGCTCACCTGGTTACATCTGGAAGGACTCAAGGCTGCAGTAACCAGTAGAGCCGGGAGGGGAGTTTTATAACCGCAGAGAAAGGCCCCTGGATGAGATGCATGCTCAAGGTAAGCCCTGAGAGCAGGGATTGTTGCTGCTGCTTGGTCTGGTCTGGTTTTTAGGGAATAGAGGTGGTGCTTTGCCCGTTGTTTGCCTGTCCCTTAAATACTTCACCTGTCCATGGCATCACCTCAACAGCAGGCACGTGCAGAGCTGCCCACTTTGTTTTAAGGGGGGCTCTAGGGGAAAAGGAGCCTGTTGTAAGCACTGCATGGGCGAAGGGAAGAGTCCCATTAAATGGGAAGACGGGCACGCAGGCGCCCGGCGGCTGGCTCCCGCGAGCCGCCGCGCCGGGAGAGCCGGGCAGGCCCGCCAGCCGGGTGCCGCCGCCGCCGCCGCCGCGCAGCAAGGGGGCACCTCGCCCCCGGAGCGGCGGAGCGCGGCCGGGGGCGGGCTCGCGGCGGCGCCTCCCCCGGCGGCACGTGACGGCGGCAGGGCAGGGCAGGGCAGGCAGCTCCATCATGGCTCGGGCGGGCTGCGCCGTGTCGCTGCTGCTGTGCGGCCTGGCGCTGGGCTGGCAGCGCGCCGCGGCGCTGCACACCAAGGGCTCGCTGCCGCTGGACACCGTCACCTTCTCCAAGGTAGGCCCGGGCGCCGCGGGAGCAACGCGCCAGCCGGCGCAGGGCCGTTTTCAGGCGCTGCGCCGCGGCAGCCAATGGGGAGAGCGCGCGGGCGCCGGCCAATCGGCGCCGGCCAAGTGGAGCAGTTGGGCCGCCGGGCGCGCGGGGCCGGGGTCAGGGTCGGCCGGGCCGGGGGGTTCACGAAGCGGAATGGGGAGAAGGGCCTTCTTCATCTGCCGAAAGGGCGGGTTTGATTGCAAGAAGGACCCGGAGTCCAGCCCGGCTTAGGAGCGAAAGGAGGAAGAGAAACCCGGGAGAGGCAGAAACGTGTCTGGGGAAGTGAGAAATGAAGTGGGCTGTGACAGACGGAGCCCACCCCTTCCCTCCCCGCCTGGGTGAGCAAACCAGCCCGGGAGGGAAGCAGGTGGCCCAAGCAAACCAAGTGTTGGGAGACCCCCGCTGCCTGCAGCTGGGTTTTGGTGCACTGGCCCCAGGGTCCTTGGACACGTCCTCGCCTTTGGCTTCTAGCTCTTCTGTAGGGAGGTTGAGGCAGCTTCGGCGCCACATTGCTGGAAGGAGTTTGAAAAGCCAGGCCAAAATGGTAAAGCCACACTAATTGCAACACTTGAACCACAGCGGGAAGTGTAAACGTAGGTTTCTGATTCAGGGGGCTGAAACTGAAGAGTTGGCTTCAGGTGTTGCAATCAGCTTACCGCCCACCAGTGCTTGCAAAATGCCCGCGGTGGAGGCCAGCTGCTGCAGTCACAGAGCGCACCTAGCTCAGACGTGTTGCGACACCGGCTCCCTTAGCAGAGAAGCTGCCGGAGCAGGCGCTAGAGTTGCCGAAGTGGGGTTGTATGTGCAGAGCAAACATGCACTCATTGCTAATCTCGCTGCAAACAGTTAAATGGACAGGCTGAGTTCAATGCCCAACAGGACAAATGATGGAAAGTTAAAAAAAAAAAAAAAAAAAGGCTTGTTATCAAAATGCAAGATTTTTTTTTAAAATATCTTTCCACTTTCTGAACAGCAGTGTAATTTGGTTCTCACAATGTCTCAGTTTTAAACATTTGTTGTCCTATTGCTGTATCTCTCTGGCCTAAATCCTATTTGCATTGCTTGTTTGGGATGTCCCGCTGAACTCAGTTGGCTTGATACCGACTCCTTCCAAACATTCACAGGCAGATCCCCTGAGTAAGGCAAGCGTAGTGTGATCTTCTAGGTCACTGATACTCAGCGAGGGTGCTGCAGCACGCTAGGGTGGCTCGATCCCTTCAAGGGTGCTGCGAGGTGCCACACACTTCAGTACAAACAGAGTCACAGTATGAATTCAGAGATTTCAACTAGAAATCCATCATTATGGTCTTTCTGTATTCTCTGCAACAGAAAATCTGCTCTCCTTTTCTGTAAGCAAAAAAAAAAAGTGCAAACTAAGAGCAGGCATTTTCCAAGGGTGTCTCAAGTCTGTCCAGGGGTGCTAGGAGCCTAAAAAGGTTGAGGACCACTGCATTATGGCAGTTGGATGTTGCCATTACAGAAAGGATATGAACGTAGGGTGTAATACAAACCACAGTAGCAAATGCTGAAACCCACAATATTGAATTTATTTTAATGGCAGGCCCGGAAACGCACACATGCGCACCCTGCTCACTTCTTCCCTCCATGTTGCCATGGTGACAGTTATGTTCACTACCTGAGCACATGTTAATTGATTACACTGATCATTCCCCATCATCCCCCAGACTCCACATTAATTTCACAGGGAAAGTCAAAATAAGCTAGAGCATACTTGTGTGCAGTTATAAATGGTATGATTATGGAACAGTCAAGAATTGCTCCCTTAATTTCCGTTGTTATTCCAGGTGATTCCAAAGAATAAGTTTGTCCTGGTGAAGTTTGACACCCAGTATCCTTATGGTGAGAAGCAAGATGAGTTCAAGAAGCTGGCGGAAAGTTCAGTGTCCAGCGAAGAGCTGCTGGTGGCTGAAGTGGGAATATCAGGTGAGATGCTGTAATGTAACAAACTAATATGGTGTCACCCATGGGGGGCCGGGAATGAAATGTTGGTGCTAATCAACCTTTAAAGCAGCTCCTGCCAAACCATGCAGGCCTGTTTTCCAGCAGGCCTTTGAAGGAGCTCTGGTGGTGAATGGTCACAGAAGAATTACAGTGATCCAGTTTGACTCGGGGGATCTAAGTAGCAGAGTGGACTGCCCCCACATGTGCTGGGTGTAGGAGTGCTGAAGTTCATGAAGGCACTCTAATTAAAGTAAATATTCCTTTTTGCTTTGCAGCTGCTCCTGACTAGTGGAGGGGTGTCTGTCCTTTATGCCTCAGTAGAACAAGCTAAATCCCTGGGTTCAAATCCTGGTGTCTCTTCCAGGAATTCATGTGAGACCTGCTTGTCCTCAGATCATGTCTTTTAAATTTGTTTGGCGTGTTCTCGCTATGAGTGTCTGCACTGACGTGAGTTTGGGAATAAAATTGCAAAGAGCTGGTGCAGTCTGCACCCTTCACACCTTAAGCTGATCTCCAAGAAGAAATGAAACCATCAGAACATGACCGAGAAACCAAATCAGTGGGAGAGTTAGAGCAAGGTTAAATAAATGCATTATGGGGGTGGGATTTGCATCTTTCTCTGAAGGACATAATGGACTTTTAAATAGGCTTTTATTTTTGTTCCAGTGGATGACAAAGGCTGTTACAGTTACGAACACAGATGTCTACTGGTTTGGAGAGGAAATATTCTGATCGATGTCCTGAGCCTTTTTGTGTTTGTTTCTCTTCACAGATTATGGTGATAAACTGAACACTGAGTTGGGTGAGAGATACAAGCTGGATAAGGACAAGTATCCTATTTTTTACCTCTTCCGGGATGGTGACCTTGATAATCCCTTACCTTATAGCGGCCAAGTGAAAGTGAGCGCTATTCAGCGTTGGCTGAAGAGTAACGGCATCTATCTGGGCATGACGGGCTGCCTGAAAGAATATGACATCCTGGCAGGCAAGTTCATGAGCACTACTGAAGAATCAGAACGCCGAGCCCTTCTCAAACAGGGCCAGGCAACTTTAGAAAGAACCAAGGAGACGGAGAAGAAATCTGCTGAGCAGTACTTGAAAATCATGACCAAAATCCTGGAGCAAGGAGAAGAGTTTGCTGCCAATGAAATTGTCAGGATCACAAAACTGATTGAGAAGAACAAAATGAGTGAAGGGAAGAAGGAAGAATTACAGAAAAGTCTCAATATTCTTGCCTCCTTCCAGAAGAAGAACGAAAAGGATGAGCTCTAACAAGCTGGAGAACTCGGTGCAAGCTGTGAAACACTGGTGGGAGGAGTCCCCTTCCCTTCTCCTTACGCGGGCAAACTTCCCATCAACTTCAGGGGAGCAGCAAAAGTCCTTCTAACGTCCTTGGTGCTGTCGACTACTAAGAGGATGACATCCTTTCACAATAACAGTATTCTGTAGTTGGAGTTCAAAAAAAACCATCACCATCCAAAGTGAGACTGCAGTGTTTGTGGTGATCAGTATTACAACCTTTCTCCTTCCCCTTCCCCCTCCCAAAAAGAATTATGGTGGAAAAAAAAAACTAAGCATGGAGCAGCACTTGAGGGGCGTGCAGCACTCTTCCCAGTGGGAATTACTGGGTTTCTTTCACGGCAGATCAGTGACAGATGTTGAGTCCCTTGCGCTCCGGTCCAGGGTCTCAAGGGGAGTGTGATTCTAGACGGTTCTTACTTCTGGCCCTGCTCCCCCGCAGCTCTGAACCCTTCAGCCTTGTTCTTCCTAAACTTTTCCCCATTCTGGTTCTTTTCCTCCACTTCTGGCTCTGTGGCTTCCCAGTTCTGGTTTCTGCCCCTTAGGCTTCTGTTAAAAAAAACACGTTAGTCCCAATGTCCTTGTGCCTAGTCCTCGTTACGTGCGCCTTTCCAAAGTCAGTTGGTTCAAGAGCTCCTACACCTCTGTGCGCTCTCACATCTCTTTCACACGCATGTGTCCCAGTCCTGTCTTCCCTTTCTCTCTGCCTAGCTCCCAGAGTCATTGCCCAGGTGCTCCTTACCCAGCGCGTCCCAATAACCTTGTCCTGATCCCCTCTTCCCCTCCCCTGAGGGCCAGCTTTTGTCCCTTCTGCATTCAAATCAGATGCGTTCCTCTACGCTGCTTGGGGACCAGCAGGAAGTCACCGATGGCAGGAAAGATAGGCATCATCCTCTGTGTTTCTGTGGCCGGCCCTGACACTCAGAGCAGCCATGACAGCCGCCATCCTCCCAGCAACAGATTGCAATCCTGGCCAAGCCAGAAATTTTCCCAAGTTTTTGCTAATAACTCCTGGCCTATCTTCATTGAGTCAGTGTGAACTATGATCCCCTTTTTCCCTCCCCCTAAATAGTTGGCCAGACTTCCTCTCCCCCCCCTCCCCCCATGGTGGCCAAACCGTATGCCTGCTGCAACGGCCACCAGACCTTCCTGTCAAATTTGACATTCCCTTTCTCGAAGTACAGGACCAAGAAGGGAGGAGAAGGGCACAAAAGCATTGAAAAAGTCGGCCTTTAAACAAGAATTAAGGCTTCAGTTTCTGTAAGGGCCGAACACCTAGGGTAGAAAGGTAAAGCTCCCCCCTAATATTCTGGCACGGTTTCAAAGCCACTAAAACTGGATCTTAATAATGGGAAGGGCTGGCAACCACTGGCGATGCACGCGAGCGTGCGCGCCCCCGCTGCAACAAGGTGTCACCGTGCCACCCTCCTCCCCCTTGCTGCCAACACTGCGGGTGGCCGGCGACCGCCGCTGACGCCGCCGGCAGCGTCTCTGAGCAGTCGCTGACCGGCCGCGGGCGCTCACCGCGCCACCACGGCCACTTGCTGCCGCTGCCACGGCCTGCGGAAGCTTGCCATGCCCCCCGTGCTGGCAAGCGGTGCTAGCACCCCCCCTCTGTAATTCGAGATGGGTCTCCGTGCAGAAAGCCATCGCCTTTCCAGGGATGGCCGTCGCAGGCGCTGCCGTTGCTCTCGTCGCGTTGGTGGCGGAGGGATGCGCCCGGTGTATTTCACCCATGGACGGGGGTTGTGACAGCGCTGCCTCGCTGTGGGAGCGGGTTGCTGCCAAGCGGGCTGTGCTGCAGTAAAGGAGTGCCCCTCCCCCCCTCCCGCGCTGTCCATTCCCTGCTCCCGAGCGACGCCTCGCGGCCGCCGCCCGCCTCTCAGGGCAGCTAGGGCTGGGTCCCTGCTGCTGTCAATCACGGGCACCCCCTGAGGCGAGCGCGCCTCTGATTGGTCTCTCCCCCTCCTGCCCGCCCCCTGCAGCGGAGCGGCCAATCGCAGCCCTCGCCGGCCCCGCCCTCACGCCTCTCCCTAGGGCGGCCGCGCGCCCAGCTGGCTGCGGGGGAAGTCTGGGGCGGGGTTAGCTGAGTGACGTCAGGCGGAGGGGCGTGCAGAGCCCGGCGGGCGGCACGTGTGGTGGCGGGAAGCGGCTTGTTGCCGCGTGCGCGGGGCGCTGGCCCCCGTCGGGAGCCCGCTGGCGGGGTTCTTTTTAGGGGATTTTTGTCTTTCGTGCTCCAGGTGCGGCGCAGCCGGGCTCCGTGCGCGGGTCTTTGCAGGGGGCGGGCGCACCCTCCGCTGCTCCCGCCCAGGCATGCCTCCGTCTGCGAGATCCCGGCAGGTCCCGGAGCCGAGCTGAGCCGAGGCTCAGCCCCTCCCCAGAGGAGGGGCACGGGGAGGCGGGTGGCAAGCCAGCCCTGGCCGTCTGCATCGGGGCGGGAGGCAGCTGGTCCTGTCCGGTCCCTGGAGCAAGCCCATGGCCGGGCCCCAGCTCAGCCGGCGGGACGGGGACGGGGACGGGGACTGGCAGGAGGTGAGGGGGGCCCGGAGTCTCCCGTCCAGCTGCCCAGCCTCTCCTCTCCTCTCTTCTCCCCTCCCCAGCTGCTAGTCCCGTCCCTCTTGATGTCTTTGCCTCTAGTCTCTCTCCACCTCCCTTGCTGATCCCTCTTGCCTTCTTCCAGCTGCTCTCCATCCAGACCCAGTGTCTCCACATCGCCTCTGTTCTTTTGAGCTGCTCTTTCTCCCCCAGTTCCTGGAGGCAATCCCTCTTCTTCCCGATTTTTCTCTCTCTCCATCCACCTATCCTTCTTTCTCGGTTCTTCCATCCACCTCCTCTCTCGTCTGCTCCCAACGTTGGGGCGCTTTTTAACACCCCTCCTCTGGGGAGAAATAATTTGAGCCACTTAGTTTTCACTTTCCATGCATGAACCCAGCCTCGGGGTTTTCTGCCAGGCATCACAATCAACTGTAGTTAGGATTGAATTTAAACAATAATTTCTCCTTCCAGGTGAAAAATAAGGATTGCTTAGTGTAAAAAGTATTATTACAATAAAAAATATTAATAATAGTAGTGAAAAAAGCTTCTTTGACAACACTTTTTTTTAATCCTCCCCAGGTTTATTCTGCAGTACAATGGATCCAGTTTGTCATGGCCACTTTAAGGTACGGTATTTAAGCAATATATAGATGTGAGGAATTACGTGTAGGTTTAGTAACATCTTTTAAATCTCTTTTTGTGTCGTTCCATCTAAATAATGTGACTTTCTTAATTTTGATTTCAATGTTAATAAACTAAGTAAAAGTAGATGTGCTGCTCTGTAGCTGTAGAAGAAATGAAACAAAATTCCGGGTTTCGGTCTCACGCCAACCTCTCAATTGTCAGTGTTACAGGCTCCAGCTCCATCATTGCCTACGCCGTCTTCCAGAACACAGTGCGCTCTCCGGAGGTAAGGACCCCGCCTTTCATTTTTTAAGTGCCTTTGTTTGGTGCCCTGCGGATAAATTGGACTTTATGTAACCAAGCAGATGTTTGTGCATGAGCTCTCCGCTAGGACTACGCAGAATTTTTAGGCACATCCTCTTTTTATTGCTAACCCTTAAAAGAAATATTTAGGACTTGGAAGCAGATGTCTGAACGATTCATCAGCTTGTTATCTGAAATCATACATTGTTTTATGCAACAGATACTCTTTCTAGGATTTTTTTCCTTCCCTGCTGCATGGATTTAAGAGGATAATGAGAAATTGTGGCGCTGTGGTCTGACCCAAGGACTGGGAACAGAAAGCTTCTCACAGTAGTCTCGATCCTTGCTCTGACCCTGACTGTTTCTGTCGCTCTGGGGGTGTCACTTAACCTCTCCGACTCAAAAAATATGCCAAACAATGGAATAAATAATACTTGATTTACTTCATGAAATGGAAGAAAAGAGGCGGTGAAGATTAGTTGGTTAGAAGGATAAAACTGGATCAAGCTCTGTGGCTGCCTACTAGTACACATCTGCCAACTAAGCACAGAGAGTGGAATTGAGCCCCCCTTTCTGAGAGCACAAATCAACCAACATCAGTGTGTGCACAGCTACATCCTGTAGCCAAACTATAGATCAGTGAACAACTTTGGGCAAACCATTTAACAATTTGCATTTCACCTCTTTTTCTAATGCTTAGCTATTGTAAACTCTAAAATATGTTCATGATTCTTTGTGGCATTTGCTCTACAACTGGAGTTTTGCATCAAAACTGTTTTTAAAAACTCTTCATATTTCAAAGTTTAGTATTTGCAAGGTTTGGTAATTATGTCAGTCACTTGGGGTTGCCTCCATTCCCTGGTTAAGTGGCCTGTGTAATTAACCTATATAGCAAATGTTCCAATAAGAAATCATTTTAAATGAACTTTCAGTGAATAGTTGTGAATAATATTTTTCATAAGCATGTGTACTAGAAAATTGCAAAGTAAATGGAAAAATGAATGGGGCTGAAAAGTAATAAAAAGGTATAAATTAGTTGAGTTCTGCTGACTCCTAAGGATTAGTTCTGACATAATTATAACAAAGTTTTCTGTTTTATGCACCTTCCTCGTCTTTAAAAAATATTACACACCTCATGAGTCAGATCTTTGATTCCTATGTACCCACATCCCCATGGAGCATAGCACAGAATTGGGATGTGTGCGCAGAGTCGAGTAAACATAACACAACATTGGGTGATTGTGGAGAAGGGAAAGGATGTTTAGGCTGTTCCTAGAGATTGGGGTCTTATCTACAGGATGCTAGGATTTCAGATCTCTTACACAGAGGCCATCTAATACACAGAGTAAAGAGCATGCAACTTATTCACCTTGGAAGGACAAGGGCTAGGTCAGTCTTGTTAAGATTTGAGGTGGTGGCTTTAGGTAGTTCAAGTATTTCTGCCCTCATGCAGTCTGTTTCTGAAGGCTTCTGCAGAAACACTGGCTGTCAATTCCTGATGCTTCAGAGGCAAGTGAGCTCTGCAGTACCTGTGCACTGCTATGCACCCTGGCAAGACTCCGGGCAGTTGCCCAATTGTGTAAAGATTTGGGGGTGAATTCTTCCTAACGCTTGTAGCAATAATCTTATTCCTCAACTCATGATTTTTATGAGTAAAGTATGATAAACCAGGTGTTCATTCCCAAGCTATGCCAGGTGGGGGATAGAATTCTAAACGTTGATTCATCCAGTCTGGGACCTGCTGCTGAATTTCAAAACACTAAAACACACTTCCTGGGTGTATGTTGCCTAGAAAACCCCCAGCACTAACTGTTATTTAAGGTGTGACATGTTACCAAAAGAATTCCCCCAGCCAGCCAGCCTTGTGTGGGAGAAAAACCAGAGGGACTCAAAAACACAAGCTATCTGCAGGTAGATGTGCTCTGGGGAACTTCCAGTCAAGTTGCACACAATACCCACACACTTTTTTCCCCATCAACTATCTGTTCTAAACCATTACATTGTAAACTAGAGGAAGGAAATGTAAAAGAAAACATTTAGTTTTTCTTTTTGAAAATGAGAACAAGTTTGCCTTCCGCTTTAACAACAGTATCATCTGCTTCCTTGTACGCTTCTGTACCTAAACGTTTCTCTATGGGTGAACTGTTAGACGATGACTGGGGTCACCTGTTCACTCAATAAAGTTGCTGATCCACTTCTTCCAGGGTTGTTTTCTTTTAATCTACCCATGGGAACAACCATCAGCAAGTTCTAGACTTCTGTACATATACTGCTTGTCACTGGTCCAGCTCCACATTCACAAGTGGGTGGCAGCATTTAAAACAAATGTTATAGGGAAGAACGAGTAAATACAATGAACTCAGTTATAAAAACTAGCTAAAGATATTTACACAAAGACTAAAGGTTTGATTCACTGGTTGGCAGGTATTGGATGGTGCTACTCAGAGCTAAAATCTAGAGATCCATGTTCTCAGACGCTATAAAGCAAGAGGTGCTTAAACTACAGACAAAACAAAGACTGAGACGTAGAAAGACCCTGAAAAGAATCCATTGCTGCCTCTTTGTAGCTATAGAATAAGCACCAAACTGATGGCCAGATTGTTCACCAATGTTAAATTTAGCAAGCCATTTTTCTTCATCTGGTATGAAGGAGACTGTTATAAGTAAATACTTGTGCTGGTGTGCAGTTGTTTTTAATTAAAGAACAGTGCCAAGTTGCATTCGGTCCAAAACATTGGTTTTGTAAAATAAATGACCTTTTGAAAAACTAAATCCTGTAGAAAGGTTTCCAGATTTGTTCAAGCTTTAAGAATTCCTAAAGAAAAAATTACCAGCATATTTTCTCCTGGATGTTGAAATTTACGCACCAAAACTTACATTTTAATGTCTGCATAATTGGCCTGGTTTTCAGAGGTTGAGCCCCAGTAACTCCAGCTGGCCCAGAAAATGTTGTCCAGTGTTTTTAAACAACTGAATACTTCCCTGTAGTGTTTACAGTCCAACTTAAACAGCTTTTTGCTTGTGTATGAGAATGTGAAATTGTCTAGAAACTGCCGATAAACAGGGATTGTTCTAGTGCTTAAACTCAGAAAGATGCAGCAGCGAAACAGCCACATTGCATATGCTTCAGGTATGTAAAATTATTTCAGACTTAAGTCACTATGGGCACTAATTGTAAGACATAGAAGGACAACCTCTTTATCAAATTATAGGATTTTGAACCTTTAAACCACTTACAGCCAAGTTCAGTGCAGCTCAGTAGATTTGTTTAAAGTTGATAAAGTGTTCATTTATTCTGGACACTTCTGGTATAAACCTTCCCTAAGTGCACAAAGCAACACCACTTTCTAGTGTAGGGATAATGGCACTAGCTGGGTACCTGGGCATGAAAGTTAATCGGAGGAAAGATAGCAAAGCTCTAACTGTTGAAGTTGGTTCAGACTACCTAGAACATTCATCAAACTAACTAATCCATTTGACTTTTCTAGGTGCGCCCTCTTTTCTACCTAAGCCTCTCTGACCTGTTCCTAGGGGTTTGCTGGCTTGCTGGGGCTCTGCTCTATAGCACACAAACTGCAAATCAGGATATCATATGCTATAACCTGCAAGCAGCTGGGCAGGTGAGTAACATTGGGTTATCAACTTATGCCGTCAGGTTGCTTTGCTTGAACTATTGACTGAACTGCCCTAGAACAAAACTCCAAATGCAGTTCTAAATGCAGCTCAGGCACTGGCTTCCTCTCTGATCTTAATATGAAAGATTGCCATGCCTCATCTGTACAGTGTTGTAAATAATATACACCCATAGCTCATGGCAGAGCAGCAATGTGGCTGCAGTGTTTGATTATCTGTCATAAAAATAGTTGATGGTTTCTCTGTTTTTGAAAGGGTACCAAAACTGCCATTATGTGTAACATAGCATTACTTTTTTGCTCTGATTAGAAGTTTTCTCCTCCCTGCAAAAGACCCAATTCTCATGTTTCTTTAGGCCAAGACCTGAAAACCTCAGTCACCAAAGCATCGTCTTACATTGATAGTCCTAGCCCTCAGTTTGTCCCAATGAAACCCAGTAGTTACTCAGTTGCCAGAGTGCTTCTCCTGAGGTTTTCTGCTTGCGTCTGCTGCCCGTTCCTGTTCTGCACTCAATTCATGTGAAGGGGCATCAATGAAGTGGAAGCATTTTCCTGACAGTTCTCTTTGTCTTGATGGCTTGCCTTGGCATCATTAGGGTTTCTTCTTGTCAGAACCTATTTGTCATTACCTGGTGCACATCAGACATCCATCTACTTCAGGGAGAAGGAGGTTCCAAAAAAGATGCCACTGGTTCAGCAAAAAGATCCATTGCCCACTAGTGCCTACAGGACTTTGGAATGGCTTGAGCTGCAAGGAACACATGGGGTGTATGCAGTCGAGACTTTGGGGCTATGTAAAGTTGCAGAGGCTGCAGAAGTTTAAAGTTACTGTTATGTCCAAAAGGACAAGGGGGCTCCAGCTGGTGTTTGGACGAATTTAGTGTGCACCCTAGAATAGGAGAAGACAAAGTACTGGCAAGCCTGCTGTAAATGGCAATACTGTACTGGAGTGATGGAGTGTGTGTGATGGAGATAATGATCCACTCAGTCTCTTTTCCTTCTCTAATTCTTTTATTGCAGTCAAGATGTGGACCAAACCTTATCTGGTCTGTAGGCTGCAAATTGTCCAAGTGGGCTAACAGGACATTTCCCACCCTTCTACTTCAAACCAAGTCAGTGGGAGTTGAAAATAGCTCTCTGTAAATCCTAGAGAGGCAGGAAGACAGCTCAGTGTATAGTATTGCATGAGACCTCGCAGTGCTTTACATTTTGTAGTCAGGTTACCATGACTTAGGTTTTTTTTTTTAAAGATCAGTATTCTTAGGTAAGCCATATGACTCATCATAGCAAGAGCTGTACTTATGCAGAACTATTCCACTTGTAGCTTATCTCTGACTTCTCCAGTTCCTCTTGTGCTGCTGTAAAAACAATGATATACATTTGCCTTGGGGTAGGGAACAAACAGGTTTGTTAGGGAATGTGCTGTAGTGGTCCTTTGGCAAGGAGGAGAGGGATGTATTCTAGCTGGGGTCACATAAAGGAGAGCAGTGGGGGAGAAATAAGGGAAGTATATGAAAGGATTTTCTGGGCACATGGCTGCTGGGAGCTTTGAGGATGGAAGTCGCTTTGTAGGCCAAGTAGGTAAGCTTTTCATTGCGGCATGGTTTTCAAGGGCTATACCATCCATCCAGACATGGCCCAGAAAAGAGTGTTGCATTGCCATGATACGTATACATTTGGAAAGCAATCATGTCTGCTATTTTTGCTGGTTCTGTCTGCTCAGGGAAAGATGGGAATGCAGGTCCGCTTGGAAGTGGTGCACTGTTGTGTCTCAGGAGATGCGGGCTTGGCAGTGACTTCAGAGACACCTCCTCTTGCCCTAAGTGCAGTGAAGGAGCCAGTGTGCTTAAGGCCCTGAAGGTTCATGGCATTAATTGTAAGACTTCATCACCATTGAACTCAGGGGACTACACTCCATGCCTTCCCAGCCCCTGGCAAGGTCCCTTGGTGGCATCTGCAGGTACCTGGAGAACATAGAGGTGAGAGGGGCAGCTGGAAAACAACAGAGCTTTACTTTCTCTGGAAGCAAGAAATCCAGACCATGAGTTGGGGCAGGACACTACTCTAAATGGATAAGGAGTACATTGAGGTACAGTGAGTCCTGCATCTATTTAAGAGACACTTCCAGCCATCACCTGTGTTTCAGCCCCGGGGTGGGGGCAGTACTACAGCTCAAAGTTCCCACTGCTGTTTCCCAGGTGCAGTGGAAGTTGAATGAAGCCTTTTCCCTAGGTCCATGTTACAGTGGAAATAAGTGGCCAGCTCCCCACAGTACAGGAAAGGGGGATCACATGGACTTTCCCTGGGTAAAGACAAAGGCAGTCAGTCTCTGATGGAAGGGTGCTCCAGCCTTCAGCCCTACTGAAACCTCTTTCTTCTGTTGACTCTAACAGGAGTTAAAACACCTCAAGTACTTCCCATAGCAACCTGTGGCATATATGCACCATATGATAAAATACAGGATAATTCGTTAAAGAAACATGCTCACTACAACTGCGTGTAGTGAGAACTTCACACACACATGAATTGGTAATCGCATTTGAGCAACACCTCAGCCGGCCACAAGTGATCTGCGTTGTAATTAAATAAAGAAATATCTCCTCACCACCATCTACAGCTCCCTTCTAGTCCCCTGGCTTAGGAATCTCACATTGTGTTCATAGACATTTTGTTTAAAATAGTCCAAGCCTTTATCTAATCCATGCCCCAGGGCACATTCTGGTAATGTTTATAAATGCTCTGAACCTCGTAAGTAGAAGGGGCCAGAGATAGGCAAGGAATTGATATTTCTTAGTGTTCTCAGATTAACGGCACAGGGACAGCAGTGCAAGCCTCTCCATACTGTTCCACCATGTGAGACGCCTGCAGAAAACGCATAAAAGCAGTTGAGCCTGTTTGGCCCATTCATTATGGCCTAAAAGAAATCAATACAAACTAGTGCCTATAAATTTCTAACTCTGAGGGAGGTTAAGTACTGAAACAGGTTACCTAGAGAGGTTGTGGAATATTGATCAGTGCAAGTGTTTAAGTGCAGAAATGTACCTAGAAAGTCTTAGACAGGGATTTTTCTCCACTGCAGTCTCCAACAGATTGTTAAATAAATTGAATAAAAATGTAGCATATGATCCCTTCTGCTGGCCTGTGAGTTTATCTTTTTTCCGTCATGGCCATCGATTCCATGCTACAAGAAACAGAGGAGGTGCCACGGTAATTATGAAATGTACCCATAGTCTCCCAATTAATTCTAATGAAACAGTGAGATCTTTTGTGGATTCCACTCTGTTTGGCTGACACAGTGGGAAACTAATTATAATTAAGGACCAAAGAAGAGAAGACTAAGTGCTTTCCATTCTCTTATATTCCAGCCTCATTCCTACATGCCAAGTGGTGATGGGGATGGCAGCCCGGGGCCTGGAAGTTTATCCTCAATACCAGAAGTTGAGGGGGGAGAGTCAGGAGAGCAAGGCTCTTTTCTTAGTTCCGCCAGTGACTCGATGAGTGGCTTTGCATAGGTCTCTGTGCCTCAGTTTCTTATACGTGAGAGGTGAGAACAATAGTTACCTGGCTTTTGCGGAGGACTGATATACATAAGAATTAAAATGAGTTATGTTTGCAGACTGTCCTGTGGAAGACGCTGCAGAAGAGCAAAAGATTCTCATTCAACTCCCACCATGAGTTGGAGAGCTGTTCCAACATTCCTGACTCGGAAACGGTCGTGCATTCTTTCTTGATCTTCTTGCCCAAGAACGTTTGTTGTCTTGATTAAAATGAAGTCTTAAGTTTCTCTTACTTCGTTAATGTTTCCCAGGATAAGATGGGAAGCCCCTAGCATAGTCCCTCTGCTGGAGCTCATCATTGCTTAAAGTAGCCTGAAAAAGCAGGTCTGTCATCACATCTCTGTCTGCCCATGTCCAGTGGTTAGTTCTGGCTCCAACCTTCAAATCAATCTTGTTCCCTTAGCCCCCACATCAGCTCTGTCTTTCAGCCCCCATCAATTTTGGCCTCTGTTCAATTTGCACCCTCTCATTGCCAATCACTTCTGCCTCTTTAGTTCCCAAATCAGTCTTGTTCTTCACCCCCTCCTCTACCAGACCTATGGTAGCAGCTGTAGCAGGGACATGGACTAGAATCAGCCTTTTAATTTTTGGCATGTCCTTGATCTTTCCACAGTGTTTAATATTTTACCTCCAATGCTGTATTATGGTATGTTTTTGCAGTTAGTATACAGTAGATTGATTAGTGGTTGGGGTTCACTAGAGATGTAAAGCGTCATAAAAACACAAATGCTATTGATGGAATAAAATTAAACCTGTTCTTATTTCTCAGATTTTCTATATGGCTTCTTTTCTCTACACCATTAACTATACCTGGCATCTATACATGGATTTGAAAGTGAAATACAGCCAGAACCTTCACAGGATGTCCTCTTTGGTGAGTTCTGTTGGTTGGTTTTTCATTGTATTACATATTAAGAAGCTGTGCTAAGACTTACAATGCTGTCCAACACATAAATAAGAAAGACAATTCTGGTCACAATGAATTTACAATCTGAAGCTCCATCCCTGTAATTCTTCCTTTAGTGATTGTCAGGTTAAGGTCAAGAGGGCTCCATGTGGGTCTGTGTTATAGGTCCTGATAGCTAAAGTAGGCCTGAAAGACCAAAACAGAGAAGATAATCTACACTGTAAGTCTCGGAGGGAAGAATAATTCAGAGGGCCAGATACTCAGGCAGTGCATGATGGCATCTTTCTGTCATCAGTAATGCAGGAAAGAGAGACAGCCTGACTGAGGAGCAGTCCAGGCATGAGGAGCAACATGGAAAAAGGATGAAAGAAATACATGTAGGGACAGATCCTCCTTTACCTATTGAGTGCCCAAGTGCTCCTTTTCCACCCTGCTTGAGTCCATGGAAAAATATTCATACAAAAGGTGGGTACATCCTCCTTATTGTTGTTGTTTTGTTTTTTTTGTTTTTTGTTTTTTGTTTTGTTTTGTTTTTTTGTGACTTGGTTTTAAGGCTAACAGGACAGCCTGTTACAAAAATAGTTGTATTAATGGACTTTCAAGGACTAAAAAAAGGTGGAATAGGACTGTATTTAGGCACCTAAGTCAAATTAGGCACCAAACAGGTTGAGTAGGATTTGTTCTTTAATATTACTGCGCTTCTCTTGCTCCATCTATAAAATAGGCATAATACTTACTAGGATTGTACAGGCTTATTGTACTGCTCCATTCATGAATACCTGCCTGTAAAATATGTTGAGAGTTTGAGTGGGAGGACATTGAGCAGGACAGGTTGGTACTCTAGCATAGGCTTTTTTGAGCTACTGTTGTCAGGAACCTTTAGACGCACTGTTCAAGATCTAGCATAATCTTTAGGAATGAAGAAATACAAAGACACAACTCAGAAACGCACCCTTCAAGTACAGGCTAAACAAACACTTCACATGTCATTCTTCACACCCAGTTCTACCTTGAGCAACTGCTATCTCTCTGGAGAGAGAATTCCTCCTGACGTATTACTGCCCAACGAGAGACTCTTTATCCAGCACTTCCTGAAGAATGTGTCAGTTGAATTTCTCTGTATATCTGTCCTTTTTCCCAGTGAGAAATCCCTTTGCCAACTATCCCACGCTTCCCTGCACAGACAGTTGCTCCTTATGTTTCCACGTTTCTGTTGGTGGAAAGCAGACGTGACAGGTCATAACGCAGTTGAGAATTTCCCAGATGTTAGACCAGCTCAAAGGGGCATTTCTCCCTCTTCACTAGTTCTTACAATCACCCACTCCATTTTTACACAGCAGGCCAGTCTGAAGTCTCGTGTTTCAAATTCAGCTCTGAGCACTGTAAATTGAGACCATTACCACTTCTTCTGTGCCTACTGGTTTAACTTCTCTGATTTAAACTAAGGCTGGAACAACCTGGACCTTTGTGGCCCCATTAATATTGATAACCTGTCTTGATTTTTTTAGGGCTGCTTTTGTCCACAGACTGTAAGAGTTCTGCTTTATCTCTGCCTCACTATCTAGGTGCCTCTGGGAAGGCAGGATGCCAGTTAAGTTCTCCTTCTCTGCCTTAAAGGGGAAATCAAAATGTGTGTTTATGTACCCACCCTCCGCTCTGGTTTCTCTTATTGTTCAACAGAAAAGGTGGCACATGATTACCCTACAATGTGATTGCATGCATGTGTCTGTAGAGCTATGTGAACTTGAGCAAGAAAGAGCTCTGATCAAGAAAAACATTTGAAACTCATACTCTTGCTGGGAGTTTTTACTCATGCCACTGGTTTTCCACGACTGCAGAACTGGACGGTATTGTGGGCCAAGCCCACCGTTTCCCAGGGGCAGTCTAATGCAGGCAGCCATGGCGTGTCTCCCAACAAGCAGACTCTGACTCTCATATTTCCTCTCACAGTTTGGTTATGCTTCTGTGAAGCCTGCCAATTTCTATTGCGCAAAATTGTGTGCAAAGACCTCATCAAGAGTGTTTTCCATTTTGAAGTTTTCCCTCTGGATCCTTCCAGCTTCTGAAGGGCAGCCATTCAACAAATTGTTGGGAGAAGCAGCTACAAAAGTTAAATCTGTTTAACTTCCATTGCACTATGCATTCTTCATTGCATTTTATATCCTTCATTTTGGGTTGAATAAGGATTAACATGCCTTGAAACCACAGTGGGGAAATGCTTCCAAAGTTTAGAAATGTAGCTTAATGGTCAGAATGAATTGCCAAGAGCCAGGATCTCCTGTCTGAGACCCTATCTCTGACCCTAAGTTTCCCTATCTGCAAAATACAGGTAGAAACAAAGCTGTTTAATTACCTCAGAGGGCTGACACAAAGATTAACTAATGAGTGTTTGTTAACCACTTCCACCTCATAAAGGTCTCAATACATTTTATTATTTGCAATTCCCTTCTGCTTTGGGCTGATACCCCAAAGATGTTATATACCAGAGCCATGTGGATCAAGAGGATTTTGGTTCCAAGTGCATGTGGCCGTCAAGTGACTCATTGCTCAAGGGAAGATGTTTCCATGCTATTCAGTGGAATCTCTATTTTGGTTTTTTGGCCTTTTTCATGGATTCTCACACTAATACTTACTTCAGCATCTGGTAAATGTAATGAATTACATACTGGTCTTCAGGGCTTAAATGTCACATGTTCATTTACTCCTCCCAAGGAAGACAGCATCAAAACTACATCCATGTGTCTTATTCTTTCCTTAATGCAACCTGGTGTGATATTATAGAACAGGTCCTACGGTGAAGGGAAAATCACATGTCAGTTGATGGAGAGAATTCCCATTGATTTAAATGAGGTCATGATTTAGTCCAGTGAATGAGTATTCGTGTGGCTTACATGCCGAGAGAATGGAGCTGGACAAGAAAACAAGTGGGGAAGTGTAAGGAGGCTTAAGATAGACTGCGAGTCTATTGTATGCTTTCTTGCTCGTGGCTTTTCTAGACACAGTCTCACCCTGTTTCATATGTTTCAGCTTACACTCATCAGTACAGCTCATGCCAACCTACTGATGTGTACCTTACCCCCATTCACCTCTGACTTTTTTCTCTCTCATTTTTCCTGTGTAGTCAGGAATCTGACTGTGGCTGTTCGAGACCTCTCTCTTCTTTTGGTTTCCTTGGAGGAGAATGATTAAGTGAGAATCATTCTAGGAGAGCCTCATGCATGGGACTACTGGGCTTGGTCTCAGATGCCAAGATTTGTGGCTTATCTTACATGTCAGTTGTTAATTTGGTACTTCCCCCTCAGTAATTTGGTAAGATTCACTACCTCTACTAAAGCACAGATATCATTATGGAACTGAGCTACTGATAATTTATCCTACGAGCATGAATCCTCTTAAGTTGACAGCTCTCATGACATACAAGGAATGATTGTTCAACTAAATGTTTTGACTCTTGCAGGTTTTAGATTATGGTAGTTGTCTTGGCCGAACAGCAACAATTTTGTGCAGGTAAGGTCTATTTCTCTCTGAGATTGGGTGTTTTCAGCAAATTGGTGCTAGCTCAAAGCTCATCTTTATATTTGAAGCCATTATTATTATTAAATCCTGACTCTGTATTGCATGACTTGGTAGTAGTGGAGTCTTTGACCAACAGACTCAGAGTCAGAACCTCAGCGGACACGGATCGCTTTTCCTCCAGTTAAATTAGCTGTAATGTGTCCAACTGTAATGAGCCATTGTTTACGTGCTTCCATGTATGAGTGTGTGGGAGAGAGACGGTGTGTACACTTCCTTCTGCTTCATGGAAATGGGACTTGATCAGTGTGTCCTGGATCCCCTCGTGCTTACACCAAATGATGATTCTCCCTTTGGAGGATCTAGGTTTTATTCTTATCATCTTAGTGCCTGTTCCAAGTGATTTTGATATGACCATGAAATGATTATGATTTCTAGTAGGGATCACATCCAGTTTTTAAATTCTTTGAAAATATAAAGTACTGTTGCTTAGATATACATTATTGTGATTATGAGGATCCTTCTGAGTTATCAGGAGCATAGCAGAAGTGCCCACGTCATAGCCCTGTCAGATTCTAATGAATCTGCAAATTCTGCTAAATACCTGTGCTCAACAATCTCAGACAGGACGCAAGAAGTAGTAGTACGAAACTATTAAAATATACTGATATAATTTATACTTTGTTACCCAGGTATATCTTCTGCTGTCCATGTGAATGAAAACACAGAAGCTAGAAGTTATATTAGTTGGATGTTAGAGAACTATTATTTCACTGTATATCCATGAAAGCACAAAAGAAAATGCTAGTCGGGTCAGGAGAGAGCAGCTTCTTTAACTGAGCTACTGTCGTTTTCTCTCTTTAGCTTGATCCCTTTCCTACTTATGGTTCCTGTGTTTTGCATGGGCAACAGTAGTGATTGCTATGGGAACTTCAGTCAGAAACATGGGTAAGCCACACCTCAGCTCTGAATGCCTCGCTCCCTCCGAGATGGATATAAGGAGCCCCCCCCCAGTAAATACACAGGCTCTCCCCTTTCTGGTTCCAGGTGTCTCCTGATGCACACAGAAATCACCAAACCCACTGGTCAGCTGCAACCTGTTGGTGGCTCTCTTTGTTCTGTGATATATTTGTATGGCATCGGGATCTTCCTGATCTCTTTCTGGGTCAGCTTCATAGCCATTCTGGTAAGAACATTTTTTTTCCTTGTCCATCAGACTGCGAGTACAGTGAGTAAGGCTAGTGCTTCCCATCTGGATGATCCCCCTGTCACTTTGCAGTCACAGGTGGGTTATATTAGCAGCCCTTATATTCACTCTTGGAGTCATCAAAAGAACTATTAAATTACCTTTCTTTTGGCAGTCCCAAGAGCCCAGCTTTGTTTGCCTTCAGAGCACTGATGCAAAGCTTATGTTTGAGCCAGGCCTTTGCTTGACCAGGTCAAGCAAGCTGTGGAGGGATTTCTCTTTTCTTTTCTCTTATTCTTCTGTGAGGATCAGTGACCAAAGAGGAAGTTTCAAACAGCGGTGGGCAGTTATAAACAGATGTTGGTTTCTGTGTGTGATATTCCCACATGTCAAAGTGAGGGGCAAAGTATAAATATCTCTATATGTGGTAGTTTTAAAATACGTTGGCTGTGAATGTCTTATTCCCACTGGATACCTGTAGGTGTTCCACCCAAAAAACTACCCCTTTGTGCACATTTAGGAATGATTCCACTTCCCACTGAAATGCTTCCACATCTGAAGTGGAAAGTAGCAGTTGTTTAACAGAACCTAGCAATGCTATCCAATAACCTAAGGCAGGACAAATACCAGAAATGTTAGTGTGTGATCAGGAATTTCGTAAGAGTGGGATGCATTGTTATAAGAGCTGTTAAGGGTGATTGCTTATTTCCTGGGGTCCAGATCTACTATCTAGAGTTCCAGTAGCTGGGAAAGAAATTTATAACAAGTCAATCACTGTTTTCCCCACAGACAAATTATTGTTTTAATAATACTTTATATTGCATTGTTAAGCATGTGGTCCTGGCCACTGTACGAGGGCAGATGCCAGACGAAAGGGAGTGTTGCTCGTATCTGGCATTGCAGGGTCTAGTTTCCTAGATTAAATTCTACCCAAATGGCTTGGATCAGGGGTCAGAAATCTATGACGTGCAGGCTGGATTTGGCCTGCATACATGGGGTTTCAGTGTCATTTGGCAGCAGAGGGCTTCAGCAACAGTCATTTTTCCCTGCTCCCACAGGGAGAGGACCCAGTTGCAAGCACTTTCTCTGTGCTGCTGCGGAAAAAAACACCAGTAGCAGGTGTGGCTGGGTCCTAGTCCCACTGGTCCTCTCTGACCCAAACTGGATTACTCTGGCCTGCAGTCTAAAAAAGGTTGCCGACTGCTGGCTTAGATACTCCAGATCAGTGCTTCTCAAAATGGTGGTCTGCGGACCAGTGGTGGTCCTTGAACCGCCGGTCGCCAGTCCGCAGCGAGTTGGCGGGAAAGAAAGAAATATATTTTCAGGAGCATAACATTGATATGTCATAGCGCCACAGTTCTTATGTTCCAACACTCCAGGTGACGTCGCGTCGTGCGAAGTGAGGAAAGAGAAAGAAACAGCCAGTCGCACATTTGTGTAGCGCTGTTGTACGCAGTTGCTGACACCAGCTGAACTGGAAACCGGTCCCTGGCCCACTGGAAAAAAAATTGCTGGTCCACCACATCAGATAGTTTGAGAAGCACTGCTCTAATTGACCATGTGTCCGACTGCAACTGCGCATGAGATGCAATGAATTTTCCAGTTACACGTACATAATCATATATATTAAGAAATGCAGTTTCTTTTCTAGGTTCTACTCGTTCAAGCCCAAGGGTTGTACAAAAGATATGTAAACTCGTCAGGATTCTTGGGCAGTCAGCAGTGGGCAGTGATTAAGATGGTGGAACAAAGAGTGGTTTTTTACCCCATCGCTTACTTCTGTTGCTGGGGTCCAGGTTGGTAGAGAACTAAATTACTTTTTACAAGATTCCCAATCTTGTGTTCTAGCTAGTAGATATAAAGAGAGAACAAGTGATAATGCCAAAGGTATAAAGGCAACAGCAAAATCATGTTACCGATTTCTTTTCCAGCTGTCCTCCTTGGAATAATGAAGTTGACTGTTTCAGAGAACAGCAGACTCTACATGGCTCTTTATATTCTGCAGGTAAAACTCAGCGTATGAAATCTCCCAGAACAGGTCTTTTTGACATCCATCTGTGCTTTTGGCCCACTTCTAAATCCAGCATGCAATGTACTATATGCTTTCAATCACAGATTGCTGTCACGTGAGTTTATGCCTGATGCATGCATGGGGTTTGGAAAGACTCTAATCTCAAGTTTATTCTATGTCCTTTTTCTGGTCTCAGAGGCCAGAAGAACTTCTGCACATTAAGACTTTGAGGGCCAAATATTAACGATCCTTTCTTTCTATAGTTCTTCCCTTTTACATGCGTAACACTGACGCACCAGTCTGGGGTTAGAAGTGACTCTTAGGGAAAAACAGTCACCCACTGAATTGTCATTCACCACTTCCTTGGGGTTGACACAAATGTTTCTTATCCAAGTTTGGACATGCTCAGTTCTGCTGAGCTTGGGAATGGCTGTAGGCAGATTTTGAATTGACCTCTCAAATGTCACCCACCACCTACAGTTAGTTTTCGAAGAATATCAGCTGCCACATGGAACTTCTGACTATCCATTTCTGCTCAACAATAGTGGGGGCACCAAAAAAGCTTTGGGAAACAGAGCAGGTGGAAGGATACTGCACTGACTTCCAAAGGCAGCCGGGGTAGTTTAGCACGCTGAAACTTCTGCCAGAGTGCACTCAGGTCATCGAATATTCCTCTGCTGACTTCACCAGGCTCTGAAGCAGCATTCCCCCTACACTGCGTGGTCGCACAGGCATGCTCATGTTGCGTTGCCATGCACGCCTGCGTGGCTGTGCACACTACACAGCTTAGAGGGAACACTGTTCTGGAGCAGGACTTCCAAGATCATGCCCTAATGGGATTCTAACATCCTATTCCAATTTCAAGAAATCTTGCATTTCCCTTAAAATGTAGCCTCACTTTAAGCCGGATCCAGTAACAAATGAGGTATAGAAGGCAAGGAAAAATACGTATTTTAATTCCTAATACTTACTATGCATGACGTAAGACAAAACGGAGCGTTTACCTCTCTGGGGTCTTTCTTAGGCACTCACTGCAGCTTCCCAGGGGCTCTTAAACTGTCTCGTGTATGGGTGGACCCAGAATGCATTTCAGTCTGTGAAACGCAAAGCCTGCCACGACGTTGACACACAGACACCTCTCCTTCGCTCCCAGAAGAAGTTTTATGCCAGCATGCCAGACCCCAGCACCCAGGCAGTAGCAGTATCTACATCCACAGTGCTCTGACAGTTCTCTGTCAGCAAAGAGGAATAGATGGCCTGCTACCTTCCAGCCCTGGCCTGGTCACAGCTGGTAGATGTCAGGCAGAGCCACTTTCTTGACTGGAATGAACTTAACTGCTTTGTCAGTTATAGGCATGAAGAGTTGCATTTAGGCTGGCAGGCCTGTACAAATCTGGATGGAGATGAACTGTTCTCAGTGAAGATTGTTATTTATTTCATAGGGTTTTTAATGCATTATTTTACCTTGTAATATATTTAGTGTAGTCTCTTCTTTATGGAAATATCTGAGAGTTGCACGGATTGCTACGGTGTCTCAGTCCTTAACTGCCTCTCTCGTAAGGAGAGATGGCCAGGGGATAATTTTTCTTGCCTTGGTGATTGTCACATTGTACTGACAGATTTCTGACAATAAAGTAAAGAGGAATATTTTAAAATCATGCTCTTATTACCAAAATATAAAAAAGAAAGAAGCTGAATGCACTACAATGTAAAGTAATGATGGCAGGTTGAATTAGAGAGGTCAGCCTAACCCCCTGTCCTGTAAACTCACTGAAATATCAAGTGTTGTACTTTCTGAAAACTGATTTCCTTATCTTTAGACTATTAACATGGAAATAATGCTTAAGACTGAACTTCCTTTATATGCCTCATTCCGCTTTGACTCTAAACAGGCAATTACATTTCAGTTCTCTCCTCCGAACTGGTCATCGATCAGCTGAGTGTACCAAGACGAATAATCCCATTTTAAGTCAGTGAGGTTCTTTACATGACCAAAGTAAGCAGGATTTAGCCTGTTGTCTATTTCTACAGAATATTTCTTCTTTAAAACATTTCCTGCTCCCTCAAATCAGAGGGGAAAAACCAGCTTTCCCTTTCAGACAGAAGCTTTTATTTTTCTGTGCTGTGAGTTTATGTGTTTGTTAATTTACATTCTCAGAGAAGATCCCTAAAGCTCTGGAGCTAGTTCCCCTCCTGTGTCTTAAAAATACCTGTCAGCATGCTCCATAGGATCTCGCCTTACCTGGCTTTTGCAGAAGGGGAAGTTTGGTGGGATCAGGTGGGTTATAATTCAGTATTTAACATCAAAGGCCCCAGAGTCTTAGATGCACCTTTTTCAAACCTTTTAAATACATCATTATATATACAATGTGGTCATGCATGCACTCAGGTTAGTTACTGAAGTCCTACTTTAAATTTTTTTTCCATATTCTGTGGTTAGCTGGAAAGAAAAACCTTAAAAACTTGATAACTTTCATGTTGTTTATTTGCCAACATCTTCACTTCTTTCTTCCTATGCACAGTGAACTTATTTACGTATTATTTAAAAAATAGAAATATAATGCTGGAGTGTTGGGTAATAAAACAACTTCATGGGAACCCTCTGTGTCTAGTAATCTAGATCCACAGATGCTCTATCTAGTAGGAACTGCCAGGCCATGGCAAAGCAATACCAGGTAACCCTAAATGATAATCCTTCCACTTCTTTCACTTTTGTGAACTAATTTTGCCTTCTTTTAGCTGTCTCTTTGCATCCTGTTCAGGAGGAGGACTTCTCTTTTGGCCCCACCATATACCTGTATTAAGCACTACTGGTCTGATACTCTTCTTAAATGCAGTAATCATTTAAGGAGAATCATCAAGTTGCTATTACTGCTTATATCTCTAAAAGGGTAGAAACAAATACTGCCTATGTGCTACACTTGTGAGGCTGAGGAAACAGAAATCCTTGCCCTTTGTCATTCTACAAGTGGCCAAAAAAAAAAGAAAAGAAATTATGTGACAATGGGGGGGTCATACTTTTTTGCACCTTCTTTTAAAAATTGATTGTATGTATTTAGAAAGTAACTTTATGTGAACCCCCTAAACTATCTGAAACCATCAGTTGTTTTTTAAGAATACCTTTGCTTTTCCAAAACTGCTCAGAGACCCCCTAAAAAATGGACTTTCCGTTCTGTATTTTCTTTGTGAAGCTAAACTGTGTCATCTTTCTGCGGGCTTCTACTGTCACTCGGGGAAAACAGAGTTCTAGACCGAATGTTTTGAACTGTTCTGCTAACTGCTTGTGTTACAGCAGCACGTCTAACTATTAGAATGGCAAAGATAACAATTATAGCAGTAGCACCAAGGACTATTCCTACAATGAGCATAATCAAATTGAGAATTCCTATTTTGGAAACTGGTGGAGGCCCACTGTCACGGCTTCCTCCAAAGCCAGGAAACTGGCAGAATGGAGGGGCCCAGCCATCCTTGCAGTGACAGTTCCCATTATTGTTGCAGACCCCTCTTCCATTGCACATTGAAGAAGGTGAACACGAGAATTGCAGCAATACTGAATGATTGAAACACGTTTGGTTATAACATATCTTGTCTGCAGCACATGTTGCACCATCTTCTATTAATCCATAATCAGCTGACTCTGCCAACGAATAATGGTCTGTGCCCCAACACCAGATATTGCTAACAAGAGTCTGAATGATGGTCACATGTTCCTCCAACCAAGGTAGCATTTTAACATCCACGCATTGTAACCTCCCACACAGTACATTTTCTGGTTTACATTTCTCAAATGTCTTGTTTTCCCCACCGTCCCAGCAGTTGCCAAACCGATCCCCTTTCATGTTCGCTTCTCTGAAGCAGCTTATTGGAGCAGCTTTTGCTGGCTTGCCAAAGAGTTTTTCACATTGTATATTGTGACTATTGCATTTCCCGTGAAAACAGTAGCCATCACCACCACATACAGTCCCATCTTGTATGTGCGTATCCTCTGGACAATATGGAGAAGTCCCATTGCAATACTCTGGCAGGTCACACTCGTCTACAGTGTCTCTACATATTGCCCCTTCTACAAGAAGCTGGCAATTTTTACAACATTTTCCAACATTACAAGTAGTCCCTTCTTTTCTTTTGCAAGTGTGATCACAACAGGGGTCCTTTCTACACTGCTTCTCAGAGCCACAATCACATTCTTCTCCTTCTTCTACAATCTGGTTACCGCAGCGCCGCATTAGAAAAAATACCCCGGTCTCTGGAAGGTTATTTAGACAGTTTCCCTTGCCTTGACGCATGAAGTTAAGATAGTATCTCTCACTGCAGTTACTGAATTGATAGACTTCCCTACGAGCTGGGTCCATGATGCAGAAAGATGAATTGCCACATGCACATGCTTGTCCATCATGCACCATACCAACCTGGTGTCCCAGCAAATGAGCAACAAGCAGAGCAAAGTTTTTTACAGGACTGTCGATGAATGATACCACAGCTGATGCACGTGACTGGTCACAGGCACTGTAATGATAGGATTTTGCAGTCAATTTGTCCTGCTGGTCTTTTCCAAAATCGTTAAATGAAAACAGGTGTCCAACATCATGTGGCACACGTGCAAGTGGCTGAGCTTTTCTCCAAATGTTGAAATTATGCAGAACTTCAGCCACGTTCTTTGTTATTTTGATTGGATTGTCGTCTGTCCAAACCTCTAACGCGGTCAGCAGAATGCGAAGACGAAGGGAAGAAAAAAATTCATCTGCCAAATTCACTACTTCAATCACTGACAGTACCACGTTAGTCATATTTTTGTCAGCATGGACATATCGTTGTTTGTCTACCACTACAAGAAACTCAAGGTATTTAGTCTGCCCCCACACAAAAGGTTTCTTTGATGCCTGCTTCTTAGCCTCCATTACCTCAGCAGTTTGCTTTTCCATCTCTCTATCTGTTAGTTCACACACTGCGGGCTCAAGACCGGCCTCCCCTATTCGATAGAGAAGGTGCTGGAATATCAAGGAGCTCTTCACAGGTTCGATGGCATACTGCAAGCTCCCGATCCGGAGCAAACCTCTCAGTCCTGAGCAGGTGCTGAGGACCGCAAGAGACTCCGGGCTATCTTCTACATACCCATGATAGTAGCAATCCTCTGGAATGGAGGGGTGATCTACCAACAGCCTCCCCTGGGGGTTGTAAGTGTAGACTGGTAAATTTTTTACTATAAATCCTTTTTTCTGCTTCAGGTGAACAATATGATTCCTTCCTTCCACTTTGATGACATAGGACATTTCATCCTTGACAGCGTTTCCTTCCTTTGATGCAAACTTCCTTGGAACAACTACTTCATAGGAAGCAAATCCTGGAGGTGGATGCGGGCTGCAGTCTGTGCTGGGAGGAAGCAGCCCCAGTAGCATAATAGGAACTCCCAATCCAAGGAGCACCCCAGTCTCCTGCGCTCCAGCCCCTGCTCTGAACCACATCCATATTAGTCCTACTGGCCTCTGGATCTGATCCATGGGCACTGCCTCCCAACCTGGAGCAGAGAAAGGAAACATTGGATTAAGTGAGATCGAGTGCACCACCACCAAGTTGGTCACAGAGAGGTGCCTTCAGCCATCATAGCCCAAGGTTTTCCAGCAGAATAGATGACGCCTCGCACAATTTCTCTCCTCCTCTCCATGCCCTCTGCTGGCTGCTTCCCTCAACTTAGCTGTAACAGTACAGCTGTATCCCACCTGCTTTTACTCGTCTCTTAGGTTAGCCACAGGTAACACGTAGCATATTCTGCTCCCTTGTATAAATACATTTTTGCGGGGGCCTCTCCCCACCCTCATACTTTCCAAAGCATTTCCTTAGCGCAGGGGCAAATGTTACGTACCAGAAAGAAAAAGGCTGACCAGAAAGCCAACTTACGTAGCATAGCATAGAAAATCCAACAAGCCTCAGCAAAACGAAAGGAAATGCTGCACTGTAAAGCAAGGGAGGAAAAGGCTGGTTTCAGATGGTCCCGTTGCACTCCTGGCGTGGAGTGGCGCAGCGGGCGGCCGTTTCCGTTTGCGCCGCTTTGAACGTGAACATTCCACAGCAGGAGGCGAGCGCGGGGCGCTGGTCCGAAGCACGGATGGCTCTTTGGGCCGCCTCATTAAGTATTTTATTGGATGTTGCCTTTTTATTGTAAACAGAAATGTCTTTCCTTAAAATGTATTCCCTCCACCAGTCAAGAGGCATTCGCATAGGATCCGACACACTCATTGGGCCACACTCAATTAGTGGGACCTGGGCATGAAAGCAGTTTGTTTTGAGGTGAGGTTTGGTCATTTGGGTTCTTCTGTATCTGAACGAGATGGATCAGAATACAGCTTTGGACGATCAATGTCATCCCCTCCTTTGGTTGCATTTTCCTAGGGCTCTGGCAATTCCCTATATTGTAGTCTACATTTTATGAGTTTAATAACCCAAGGGGCAAGGAGAAATGTCAGTGAGTGGGATAACAGCTGGAGTGGATCAAGAACTTGGACAAAGCTCTGTTGGTAATGTTGCGATGCAATTTTCTGATTGGTTCCCACCAGAAACACTGTTCTGGTCCCAAACTCTCAGCTAGGGGTAGTCCGAATCATGCGGTTACCACCCTTTCCTCCCTGGTTTTGTTTAACAAGAATGACATTTTCACATCTGTATATTAAGGGGAAAAGGAGATAAGAATTACTGGTTTCCAAGGATTCCTTTATAGGGTGAGTTACCGGGTATAAAAGGCAAGGTGAGATTTATTACAGTTACATGTGGCCCTAGTTACTGGAGTACAGACATATTCTTTGCCCTTCCCAATTTTATCACTTACAGCTAAATCACATAAGATACTCTCAAGGAATGGGACTAAATGTATATTACTAAATGCATGCTACTGGCACCTACTAGTAGGTCCCATAGTAATTCAAGAAGAGAGGTTTCATTTTATTTGCCCACTGTTACCAGGGCAAGATTGATACCTACTATATTTTTGTAGGTGCTTTGTCCAGCCTAGTTTTGTAGCTTACCTTTAAATGCAGTCCTTTTCTGCTAAGCTACTCAAAGCACTTTACAAAGAATAAAGACTCATAGCACCCCTGAGATGCTGTGAGTACAAACATTCTATGTTTGTGTTATTCTGCATGGTTTATTTTAGCTGACTTTTATAAAAAACCATGCGACTTCCCATTTATGAAACAGAAGTCAGAAATCTTTTAAATTTAGTAAAATCATTTATGTACACTAATGTAAAATATTTACAATATAATACTGGTCCAAAATAATGTGATAGATAACATTGGAAAAGAAAAATGTAATTTTTTTAATACAAAAAACAAGTTAAACATGGCCCAAAGGTGTCCAAAAAGGATTTCAAAGGAAAAAATACATACAGGTGGCAATACCAGAATTTTGACACTTTGCCATTACCAAACTGAAACATCCTCTTTCCTAATCAAGTTCCTCTAATGTTTTTTTTTTTTTAAATAGCCAACAACAGGAAAACCTAGATATAAAAGAAGATATGTAAAGGTCAAATGATTTCTAGCAAAGATTATTTAAAAAAAAAATTAAATAGAATAGCCATGGCAACTTTCTGGTATGCTTTTAGCATTGTTACAAAGAATCGTTCTTCTGCTGGGCACCCTCCTGAAAATCCTTCTGTTCAAGGATGCTGTATATCCAGTATTCACAGTCTCTCTGCACATAAACAGTGCGTTAGCATCTCATTAATGGAATTTCATCAACCGAAGGAAAAATGGAAGAAAAAAAGAAAATACAATAAAGCATCCCTACACTCTCTTATACGTAGCATCCTCTTCCTCCTTGCTGCTCTTTTGTGATCTAGGGCTAGGAGTTTGCCTTTGATGTCACTGTGCCTCACTTCCCCATTTATAAAATGGGCATACTGACCTAGAGTCTCACAGCTCCATTTGTGAGTGCCTGCCTGTAAAATACTTGGAGAGTTCAGGTGGGAGGTGTGATGGAAGGAAGGTAGTCATTCAAACAGTAAGACATTGAACAGGACCAGTTAACACCATCAGCAGAAGCTCCTTTGAGCAAATATCATCAGGACCCTTTAAAGATGCTGCTCCAGATCCAGCGTAATCCTTAGGAATGAAGGAATACAAAGACATATTATTCAGACACATGTCAAGTACAGGCTCAACAAATGCTTCATGCACCCTGCAACCAAAATCTCTCTCCTCGCAGCTGTTTCATTCTTCGGACCCAGCTAAACCTCAAGCAGCTGCTCTCTCTGGGGTGAGGACTCTTCCTGACGTGTTACTGGCTGACAAGAGCTCTTTATCCAGCACTTGCCGATCAGTTGAATTTCTTTATGCATCCTACTGTTCCCAGTGAGAAATCCCTTTGCCAAATATCCCACGCTTCAACACTTTCCCGCGCAGGCTGTCACTGCTCAGATTGCCCGGTTCTGCATACCCATTGGCAGGTAGCCTGAACAGATCAAAACGTAGTTGAGACTTACCCAGGTGTTGGACCAGCTCACAGAGGCATGTCCCCCTCTTCACCACTTCTTACTCCAAAGTACCGTCTTGCAACCACCCACCCCTTTTAACCAAAAGGCCAGCCTGAGCTTTTGCATTTCAAATTCAGCTCTGAGCACTAAATTGAGACCACCTTCACGTCTCTGTGCCTACTGGTTTAACTTCTTTGTTTCAGACCAAGGCTGGAACAATTTGGGCTTCTGTGGTCTCACTAATAATACTCGGTCTTAATTTTAGGGGTACTTTTGCGCCCAGACTGTAGGAGTTCTGATTTGTCTGTGCCTTGCTACGGAGATATAAAAGTAGGAAAGGCAGGATGCCGGTTGAGTTCTCAACACGTTTGTGTGTATCCAACATGTGCTCCAGTTTTCCCGTCTGTCCCATATTTGTTTCCTTCAGGGACCCCTTCCTAACGAAGTGAGTCGCCTTCCTACCCATCACGTACCGCGGCACTAAGTCCCCTCTTGCCGAGCCTGCAGCCTCCCAAACAAGGCTCTGACTCCTGCATCCCTACACCGTTCCCCTTGCCCATAGTCCCCCCCCCCCCCGATGCCTGCCATCCCCGCTCCACCCCCTTCTGCAGGTATGTTGTAAGGAGAGGTGCTGAGAGGACTCCCCGAGGCAGCATGGCCTCTTTCCCTCTGGGAAAGGTAGACGCACTGTCCTTTTCTCTTCAGGGCAACCTACACCGTCTCCCTTACGGGCTGTTTGGGAAATGGTAGCCGAGGGCTGCCTGCGGCTTCCGCTTCACTGTCAGGCGGCAGCCATTTTGAAAGGGGCATTTTTGTGAAGAAAAATGGCCAAAATCAGAGCCCTCAGCTTAAAACATTTCCTTTTGAAATCCCCCATTTTGCCAGCAACTGTATCAATTATTGCAGTGTTATTAAAAAAAAACCAATTTTAAAAAAAAGGTACACACTAGCAATGAATCAGGCAGCACTGCTCTTGGGGTTTCAGTTGGACACTGCTCTCGCACCCTCACCAAGAGGAATAGCGGTACAGTAGGGCTGCTCAGGTCGGTTGAGGACCAAGGAAGGTTTAAATCATTTCAGTCTTCCCTGTGTTGTTATCCCAGGACAGCATCGCTATCATCACACACCAGCCAAACCAGAATTTTTTTTAAAGGAGAATAACATGCCAAAGCAGATATTAGGAGGTTATATATATGTGCGATGGTACGCATTTAAAACAGGGCTATATTGGCAGGGTAGTTGGAGAATGGCAATAGTCTCTGCGGCTGACAGGACAGGATGAGAAGTGGTTGCAGACTGCAGTAAGGGACATCTGGGAGCGGGGGTGTGCACACGGAATTATAACATACATTTATCATTATAATATATATTTTTATCATTTAAATGATAAACGTCCAGTTGTGGTAGCATCACTGGCAGCAGCAGCAGGAAGGAGCTGCCACCAATGGGAAGCTTGAGTTTAGCCACTGTACCGGGGCAGCAGGACCAGGAGCATGTGCCACAGCTCAGGATGCACCCCCGTGCCTAGGCCAGGTGAGGCAGAGAGACCCACCACAGGCCAGATAAAATCCCCTCGTGGGCCAGATCTGGCCCTTGGGCTTCAGGTCTCAAGAATACCTCTCTTCCTTCTTTCTGTTCTGTAGAGATTTACATTCACTTGTTCATCTGAACAAAAGAAGCCAGAAGCCTTTTCAGTTTAGTAAAATTATTTATGTACACTGATGCAGAATATTTACAATATAATACTGATCCAAAATAAAACTAACGTGACAGATAACACTGAAAGAGAAATCAAAATGTTTTTAATATACAAGTTAAACATGGCCAATGAAGGTCTCCAAGAGGGATTTCAAAAGAGAAAAGAAACCAAAACCCACATGATGTAATGATACCAAAGCTATTACCAACCAAAAACATCTTTTCTAATCAAGCTCCTTTAATCTCTTCTTTTTAAATAGCCAAAAACAGTCAAATTACAGGATAAGTTAATATAAAAGACAATATGTAAAGGTCAAATGATTTCAGCCAAAGATTTTTTTTTAAAATTAATAATAATAGCCATGGCAACTTTCTGGTATCCTTCTAGTGTTTTTACCAAGAATTATTCTTCTATGGGTACCATCCTGAAGACCTTTCCTTTTCAAGATATCATATATACAATACTCACAGTCAGCTTTGAAAGATCCATGGGATTTAATTTCCAAGTTGAATTTTACACAATCAAGAAAAATACCTTGTAGTTCCATTTCCTGAAAACTTAAAAAAAGGTGGAAAGACGAAAATATAACTTTTAAATATTTACATAGGAACCAGTAAAGTATATTTAATTCTGAATTCTAAAATTTACCCTAAATTTTTAAAAAACAAAACTAATTAAAGTTTTTATAACCAGACATACAAAACCATTTGACCTTTAGGTTTAGCTAGTGTCATCTTAATCTTCTCTTCCTTATACACATATCAGATCAGCCCAGTTCATCAGCTGATGAACAATATGATCAACAGCAAACCCCTATACAAGTACTTTCTCACCAAAAACATGTCAAAATGCATTTGATTTCTCCCTTCCAAACCTGCACTGTTAAAATATCAAATTGGTTTAGTCAATTGTGAATGAACCCACCTTGCAATTACCAATGGCCCAGAGTAATTCTGTTGCTTAAATAAATTAAAGAGATTCAATGGAGAACAGACAGGCAATTAATTAGGCAGTTCTAGGTCTTCCTAACCCATTTGCTATTTCTGTTTCAAGTCTATCTAAAAGCAGTTGCTATGACAGTCTGAGGCTTTCTGTTCCTGATATAACACATACTTTGTATTGTGGAAACAGCTTGAAACTATTTCTAAAAGGATCATTACAAAACAGCGGCAGAGGAAGTCTTGTTGGAATCTCATATTAGTTTGAATCCCAAAGCAAAGGCAGATTAAGACACCAGGTCACCAGTTAAGGCAGAAGTAGCCAAAGGTGACCTATGCTGGAGCTCTACAGGGCAAGCTTTGCCAGAATCCCCTTTCATACTGGGGGCAGCCCGCATCAGAAAGCTGGCCTTAGTGCATTTATATTGCATCTTGCTCACCAACCAGAAGTTGTTTGGCTCATGATAGAGAGTAGCATGGCAATAGTGCATGTGCAACACCTCTCCTTATTAACCATGAGTGTCACCATCTGATCCCATTTCATACAAGCTAAATCTGGCCTCAGTCTCCTGGGAACTTACTAGTGGCTTGTATGGTAAAGTTTCAGAGTGGTCTGTGGGGAATTAAGAATGTGATTCCTACTAAAAAGACAGTGCAGTCTGTTTTATTCTCCACATCCCATGCCTAAAAATTTGCAACTGAAGACAAGATATATAGTGAGTTTGTTTTTTGAATTTAAAAAAATCTGAACTCTTCCAAGATTTGATGGAGGCTGATGAGGAAATACAAAAAAAAGTGATTCCTTTCCTACTAGGTCACTACCTCTCATTAGTATGCATTAGTGCACAGGTATTCAACGTAGTGTTTTAAAGGCTGCAATTCTGTCATTCTTGTGCAAGAAGCAATCTCCTACTGCAGTCAGGAAAAGAGTTGGCTGAGTAAGGACTGTGAAATTTGCAATAATCAGGAAGTTTAAAGCTCTGCGATATGGAGGACTGCTGAAACAGATTGGAAGAAAGCTAATGAGGTTAACGTATACACTGGAAAAAACCGCAACGTGACATCTCATTTTCGTAAGAAAAACTAAGACATTGTTTACAAAATCCTGTAGAAAGAATCAGACACAGGTTGACCATCCAAAGCTAAGAGTCTTGAGGAAATCACATTTAGAGAGGGGAAAAAAAACAACACAAAATGAACAAGGCCTGACTGCCATAGTGGGTACACTGGGAGATCCATGGCTCAGGTTTTTAAGGTTAAGAATAAAGGTTAAGAGTAATTACTCCTAATAGCCCTGAATTGGCACTTCAGTCAGCAGACCAAACTTTCTCAATGTCTGCACAGGTATGGTACCAAAATATCTCTATAAAAAGCCTTCAACCAGTCTCAAAAGAAAGAAAAGTGTCAGAAGATAGAAAACTAGAAATATGTACAGTTTTTTGTTTTTTTTAAAATTAAAATTAAAAAAGCAGCTTTTTGAACCATTTCAGAGTAGTGTAGGAATTTGCCCTTGGTGGCCTCAGTACTGGCAGCACAGGGACCTCAGGTTAGGGAGCAGTCCTGGTGAACCACTCTGCCAGCAGAACGGACTCCAGTACAGCAGTGCAATGATGGGCTTAGACTCCAGAGGGGCTGCAACCGAGTGACCAGCATCAAACTCACCGCAGCATCGTGTTCATACAAGGGAGAAACCGGAGTCGTCATCTGATGCAGAGTCAGATATTCCAGCAAAGTGGAGGGAACTCAGGCTCAACTTTTTTTTGTCTGGGGCAAAAGCAAACAAATCCCTTATAGTGTTGTCTGAGGGAGGAACCACCATTCAAATAAAAATAAGTAATCAAAGTCACTAACGTTCTCCCCTATTTAAAAAATAACATGAAATAAAATCATGTGACAGTTCCACGGAACTGTCACTCAGTCTTAGCGAAGCCAGGATGAAGAGGCAGGGCTGAAGAAGAAAGGACGAGAGTTATCACTCAGAACTAAAAATTATAGCAAGCGTATGGGTTTGGATGCACAGCTTCCTGACAAGTGCTAAAAGAGTGGCCAGGGCAAATTATTCTGCTGCCACTACCAAAAAAAAATAAATAAATAAAATCATAATTTAGGTACAAAGGGTGGCTATGAAGTTTATGTTCCACAGCACTTGCTTCAAGTATTCACTGAGCAGAATGCTAAGAAATTGTAGTTGCCTCATTCATTTTATATATATATATATATATATACACATATATATATATATATATATATTAGCCATTGCAGCTAGCTGTATGTATAGCAGATGGAAGGCAGCTATCTGGTTATTAAGAAAACAAATGGTTTTTAAACAATAATTTGCCCCACGTAAGGGACTCATGAGTTAACAGTACATAAGTGATCATATATACCTTAAGGAACTGAGTTTTAAAAAAATATTACAGTACCAATGATTTTTATATCTACAACTATACAGCATCTTCAAGCAGTATGGAAATTTAATGAAATAATTATGATTTATTAATTTACATAAAAATACTTTTTACAGTTAAAGAATAACTCTTAAATGGTAAAAAAAAAAAAAAAAAAATAAGATTAAGAAGCTTCAGCTATTGTGAATCATGAGAATTTGTCTGTTCTTCAATAACTTGTTTTACTATTTCTGCCAGTTTTAGCCGATCCACCTTATCTGTGAATCCTCTACCTGGAATTAAAGAAAGAGTTGGTCAGTTTTAGGGGTGGCACAAAGAGGAAAGCAGTCCCAAGTGGGACCACATCCTGGCTGAACAGAAAGGGATGCGCAAGAACGGGACACGGGGTAGTGTTCAAAACCTCCAAAACTTGTAAGGAGCCCAAGTTCCATTTTCAAAAGTGATTTGGGCACTTAGAAGCCTCACATTAAAAACCACCAAGACCACATAGCCTCCTAAGTCACTGAGATTCTTTCTGAAAGCTTTACCTGAAACTTCCTACGCAAATTAAAAGCAGGTTTAAAAAAAAAAAATTGAGCTCTGTGCTGGCAAGATTGACAGTGTTGGAGCTGTGTACATTTGAATCTATTTTAAATAGTTTCAGGGGCATAGCTCAATTCCCTCCATATGTGAATCCTCACCAGCCCACCCATGGTAACCTTGCCTGTGGTAGCATTCCCCATACGAGGGGGAATGTGCCTCTTACCATTCCAGCTGAAGCTTTGAAGAGTGTCTCGTAATAACTTGCATTCCCTATTATATTTCCAAGCTTCTTGCATCACTTCATTCAGTTTCTCATCTTCATTCTCTCCTGTTCAAAAGAATTCAAAGGTAAGAGTTATACAGCACAAGTGATCCAAAAATATTAATACCTCAAGTAATAGATACATACAGTTCTTACTGTAGGTTAAGTTATAAACATACACAAAGTTAATATAATAAAAAATGAATTTGGGAGGGGACACTGTTTTGAAAATCACTTTAAAAGCATGCTGTTGGTACAGTGATTTGACGACAATATTACAAAGCTATCCTAAATTACAATCCAGTTAGTTAGAATAAAGTACTCCAGTCTTTTACATAGAAATTCTGCAGCCATATCGCCTTTGTCTCAAGTCCCTCTGTGCTGCACCAAGAATCTACTAACTGCCCCAAAACAGCAACACATTAGGTCTGAAAACATATGAAAAATGCCAGTTACAATGAAGGACCCCAGGTATTGTAGTCTTTTGAAGGAAATGTCTCCATTGGCTTAGTGGCAAGAGTGTATAAATGCAGATTTACATGCGACTACACAAACACCTGTCTTTTCAATATGAATTCCAGATCCAGGACCTCTTCTAACTAAATGTCATGCTTAAGTTGACAGAGTCATAACAGTTGGATGTACAGGTCAGCCTAGTGCAATGCAGTTTTCTCTATGACAGAACAGGGGACACAGGACAGAAAGCAAAGCAGGAGATCAGTCCATGAGCACAGAACGGAGAACAGAAAGCAGAGACGCAGCCTGGGCAGAGGAAGAAAATTGGGTGAGAGACTATAATTTGTAGAATCCCTACCACAAACATTAGCTCCCACTGTCCTACAGCGATATTAAAAAGAACACAAATGCCTTTCAAGATACCACGTGATAGTCAACGAGCTCCCCACCTCCTCCCAGAGACTATAGTAATGGGAACGATATCCATGCTCCTTCAGTGTTGACACAGGATCCCATCTTGTAGCACAAACACAACCCTCTCCCTTGCACATTTATGAACTTAGATGTCTTAAAAGCAGCAACCTTTACCAGCCTGTGGTAGAATACACTGTGCAATCACATCTCGGAGTTTCTCCAGAGCCACGTTGGAATCATCACTTCCATTCTCGGGGTCATGGATATAGACACCATCCTTTGGTTTAGTGCTGCAAAAGAACGGTATGAAAGGAAAAACTATTACTATCTGAGCACAACTTGGGCGTGTAAATAAGTCGGCTCTAAGAGGTTTATCAGTTGTTAGTAGCAGCAGTTGTTAGTAGCAGATGGTTCAGACAGAAATCTCAGTGCATCCACTTCTCAGTGAATTCTTCTCCCCTTGCATCTGGAAAGCTGTAAATGGGAGTAGGAGATATATCAGCTCTTCTGATATACACCACTCTGAATTACAACAGCGCTTCAGAAGAATCTGACTTAGTGCTCACAAAATCAAGTGCCACGTCCAACACTCCTTCAAAGCGGAGAAGCAGCATCCACATTTTCAGATGCAGAAAGTCAGGAAGAAACAAGCCATGTGAATTTGTCCATTGAATCAGTAGCAGATAAGAACCAGCCTTGGAGTCCTGAGTCCCTTCTGTTCTGCTCTAAACACTAAGGCATGCCTTCCCATTCAAAATTACAAATTATATATTGATATCCTTATTTAATACACATTTTGCAACTACTTTTCAAAATACAATGTCACAAAATACAATGAAATAAAACAGTCCAACTAATTACATATTTTTTCAAATGTTTATATTAATCTATTTCGCTTCTAACCATTGGAGGAAAAAAAAAAATAGTCCAGCCAAGTATATTTTAATTTATAAGAAACTGATTCTATATATACACAACAGCAGATTTCAGTATACACTATCTCCTTAACTCAAGTGGAAAATTATTCTAACCAAAATGCCAGTACGAGTTATAGTTAAAGTTTGCTGCTTGCAACCTTTGCTCTGAAGTCCCAACATTGTCTGAATATTAAAATTAAGGGCAACAGCCACTTTAAAAAGCCACATCAGATGTGCTCTGATATAAAAGAATATTTTTTCTTATTATTAAGCTTACGCTTAGGTTTCTGGTAAATGTTGTAGCTCTTAAGCCTTGTCTGTAAATTCCTTATATTTGATACTGTACACATTAGCTAACTAGCATCTTAACAGGAATTGCCAAGACCTTTAAAAAAAATAGACTCAAAGAAGGTTTCTTTTCCAAACAGACTTCAAAGTCTTCCTTCTCCTTGTAATGCTGGCACACATATGACTACATCTTGATATAACCCTTCCTTGCTGTAGGTCAAGGAAAAGGTTTTCATCCTTTTGCTTTTCTGCTTCAAAGAAATTATTATGATGCGACTAAGGTAAGAACAGCGCTGAAGATGAAGGGAAAGAAATGATTACAGGTTAATGGGGACAGTGTAACCATAGTGGTACACACTGGGTCACAACTTGGAAAATGAAGGGATTCAAAGCCATGCTCTGCCTCTGATTTGCCAAGTGGCACTTCATGTCTACCTGCCTCAGCTTCCTTACAAAAAAAGATGAGGATAAGAACATTTTCCTACGTGACAGATATTTGGAAGTGGGGAGCTCTTAAGTTATAGCGATACAGGTTATCTTCACTGCACTTTATCCCAGGAAATAGGAACAAGACAGCCAACCGGAAGTCTTAGGAGGGAGCTTCCCGTAAGCAAGCCCAAAGAAGCAGCTTGTGTTAAGCATCACCAAGGCATTAGGGCTGTTAAAGTTTAGAAAAGATGCCAGATTTAAGGAGACAAACATTTGGAAAGGTACCCCAGCAATTTCCTTTTGCGCAGGATTGGGTTGTTAACAGAGTTGAGAGGTTTGAGGCTGACTTTGAGGTCCTGGATCCTCATGTTAGCGAGCTGTTCTGCATGAGCCTGCTGTATCCCAGCAACCATTGCCTGGAATGGAAAAAATTACACTTAATGTTTTAATTAGTTCCTTTGAGCATAAAAGGCCCATATAAGCCAGCACAAAAATAACCACATTAAAAGAATGGTGCATATTTCAAGGATGCACAATAAAGTTAAGCTTGTGCTACATCAAATCCATTCAGCACTATTAGCAGAAAACAGCCGTGCCTTACAGGTATGAACATAATACATGTATAAAAGGCTTTGATTTTTCCAAATTCCCTGGTCTTACAGACCTGAGTTTGAAACCACTTTTGTGAAAATGAGTTTTCTACTTAGAGGGGAATAAAAACTGCACACATCATTCATTGTGACCTAACAGAGCAGTAATTGCAGCTCAGTGATAAAAAGTAAAGAAAGGATACAGCTCAGAAGTGAGCAAAAACAGACAGAAGAACCCCAGTAAGTGACATCTCCCGTTACACGTCATCTCCTTCCAGCTAGTGTAGGATTCCTCTTTCCAGCTTATGTTCAGGCATTTTCCCAGCCTAGTTCTAAACCTATTAGAATTTTGCTTTTCCCTTCCCATAATCACCAATACCCTGCTACGAAAGAGTGTAAAGTCTTAATCTTGCAGCACACAATTTAAGGTAAAATGCACAGAGACCATCGGGTTTACCTAACTGTGAAATGCAACTTTTTTTTTAAAATAATAAAATATTGTTTAAACCTTGTCCATCATCAATTGGGCAGAAGGCAATATATTATCGAGAGCCTCGGTAGAGTTTAGCCAGGGATGATCCAGCACTCCTTCTATCGTCAGCCGTTCCTCAGGCTTCACCTTCAGCAGCCTGAGAGAAAAACAGATCAGTCCTTCAAAATGCATTGCTCTTTTCAGATACTAATGTTGCTCTTCTGTCTGGAGCCAGAGCATTTTGCACCCAAACTTCAGAGTTGTTGAAGAGAGCTCACCATCTCCTTAAACTAAAATGCAAAAAGTTCATTCCCAATAAGTTATTTTATTTCATTCTGAAATATGTTAGCACTGAGTAATTCCAGTTCAGCTAGCGTATCTTCAGCAACATGATGAGAAGAAAGATACTTGAAATCCCATTTCAGTAATGGAGTTAATTCAGCTAATTTATATGTTCAAATCCCCCCAAATAGAAAGTTCTTCCCGGCAAAATAGCCAAAGCAAAAATGGATCAGTGTGTTAGAGATTTGCCAGGTGGCAGTACTTACTTAATCAGGAATTTTCTGCATGGTAGACTAAAACAGAATTTCAAAGCTGGATATGTTTATTGAACAGACTGCTGCTATAATGCAACTTCTTAACACGGTTTCCTCAGCAGCATGATAGCCTAGTGGGCACCTTTGGGGCAGTACTTAATATAAAAGAAATCTCCAATGGGCTATTAATTTAGGCAACCATTTAATGGCTGCGCTTGCAACAGATGGCCAGCCTGCTTTCCCTTCCGTCCCTGGCATTGAACATACAGTCTCCAGGATAGGTTGTTAACAAGAGAAAGCTGCTACATTAGTTATTTTCACCCAAGTCCCAGTGTTGGCAACACTGCCAGACATCGGTTTATTTGCTTTTTTCTCCTACAAACATTCAGAGCACATGCAGAGTCTCACATAGGGCTTTTTTTAAACATATGAAAAAGCAGTTATATAGGGAAACCTATATAATGTGAAAACCTTATGAATTCTGATGGATAGAAGTTTTATATTTGTGACACTAGGAAGATAAATCATGAGACATGGACCAGAAACAGCAGCCTGGAAAGAAAGAATCTTTGGGTAAATTATTAAGCACAACTGTTCAATAAAAAGATAACGTGTCATTATTTTGGTTGAAAATGTTATAGGAATTCCTAAAAGACCAACATAATAAAAACAAAGGTGGAACCAGATAAACCCATAAGGACAAATTAAGTCATAGTAAATGTACAGAGCTGGACTGCAAACAAGCAGCCTGACTATATGGCAGAGCTATTTCATGTACAAAGAGAAAGCTTTTATCCAAGTGTCAGAAGTGCCTCAGGCTAGTTCAGAGTTCACTGCAAGACTCAGTGGCACACAGGCCTCTATTTCAATTTTTATCAAAGATTCCCCACACATGCCTTTTTCTTTTTAGACTTATAAGTCAAAATTTAGATAATTTAGTCTTTAATAAGTAATCCAATTAGTAAAGATCAAGGACAAAAATCAAGGCAACATGGCCGAGGCAGGCAGCCATGTGAGGCCAGAATGTGAACTGCAGAACAACGAGCTCACGTGAATAAAGTTATTTATGATAGGTTTATTACTGCAACCATGAAAATACAACTAGCTTCACTTAAAATACATAAATAATTAAATAAATAATGTCAGATTCTAATTAACTTTATTTTCTTGTGTTCATGCATTAGCAAACACACTACTGCAGTGTTTGGGATGCAAATGTTTCAGGGTGTATTAACTGGAGGGAAAAAAAATCTCTGGGGTTTAGAAATGAATGGAAGCACTTACTTTAGAGCCTTGTGCTTTGTAACAGATTGTAATATCCAAATGTGAGAACAAATCTGATCTGGCAACGTCACTTTCATAAGAAAATTAACAGAAATAAACATCTGCATTCTATCCAAATGCAGGTTTCTGTTCAGCTGCTCCTTTTAGGTTGCATACTTGTTCACTTAGCCCTAAACGCTCATTCTGTTTTGTTTTATTTTTTAAAGAATTGTGCATGAGACTGTAACGCTATCAGTCCTGCTAAAGACTATATATGCATATAACTAAATGTTTTGGAGATAGGATGCATCAAAGCTGGAGGACAGCAGGTCAGAAAGGAAGTAGTGGAGAACAGGGAGGAAAGAGGAATATTTACCAACACTGAGGTCATGCTGAATATGAAATACAATTTTTCAACTTAACGTACTGCAAAGTTATTCTTACTTGAAAATAGAGCCTTTAGGGGGAAAAAAACCCCAACCGGTCTTAAAGGTATTTTCCAGTTCCTTAGTATAAAGGGCAATATAAAGTTTTCCTTAGATGACTCACTTTCTCACAATGTCTTTTGCCATTTCTGAGATCTGGCTCCATTCTTCTTCTGGAAATTCAAAACTTCCCGTCATGATCTTTTTCCGCATGTCCTTTGGAATTGTCCGACTCTGATGCTTGGAGTAAAACGGAGGGTATCCGCACAGCATCACATAAATGATGACACCCAGAGACCACAAATCACAGTCCTGAAAGCAAAGAAATCATCATTTCTGGGGTACAAGCAACAACATGCGCTGGTCTAGCCACGTTAAAAGATCTACTTGACTTCTTATGAACACACACATGCATCTTAACCTCTCTGAAAAAATGGTCTGTCTGAATCAAATCAGAGGGGAAAAACAAACTAACAAAAAGAGCTAGAATTCCATAAGGATTAAGGTGTCAAAAGTCTTTTCCCTCCCATTAGCTGCTTAATATGTGTTAAAAAAAACATAAATATACTCCACGTTTCTGCCTGTGCAGGGTATGTCTATGCTGCATGACTCTACAGTCAGCAGTGGAGACAGCAGAGCTGTGTAGAGATAGAGCTGCTGAAAGGTGTAAAGATGACTGCCTTGAGAGGCTAAGACATGTAAGGGTGGATTCACAACAGGAACCCACAATATGTGATGCTTTTACAAAGTGTTAGTTTTATTTATTAAAAAGCCCTAAAGCCTATGTAATTATATAAAATACCCTTCACATGCAAGTTTTCCACGAGGCAGAGAGATCTGACATTTCAAGAGCAAATTCTGTGTGTAATCCCCTGCATATACACACATAGGATCCAGTACACACAGGGCCTAACACAGCAGGAAAGAGAAAACCAACATTCATTGCTTGGTACTCATTAAGGATTTATAAATCAGAACAGCCCTGAATTCCTATGCAAAGGCAGGGCACCTGAGTTTAAACACAAGTATTTCAGAGACCAAGGCATGTCCTAGGTGGTTCTTTGCAATAAGCCATATTTGGCAAGGTGTAGGCTGCAATATTCTGTACAGCATTCCTAATGAATGAAACCACAACTGAAAGCAAGTTGAGAATGAGCTGGAACAGTCCTTTAAGTGATCTGCCTCGTGCAAAAAGTAGTTTGTCATATCACCGTGCAATCTGATAGAAGATGGAGAGGTCTTAATATGTGGGGAGGGAAAATGGCCAGCCTTATCAATACAAAGACAAACAGAGCTGATTTCAGTCATGTTTGCAAGGCTCTGTCATTTCTCCCTTTACCGTATCCTCATCATGAGAAAGTCTAACTCACACCAATCACTCTATTATGTTCCTGGTTTTGAATTGTTTTGTAATGGGATCATAAATTGTGCTATGTGTCAACAGACCCAAGATAGCTATTTGGGCACAGTTAGCAAGCAGGGGCCTCTGAATTACTAGGTAACTACATTCTAAATAGAACCCCTGAATGACTAAGTTAGCTCTAACAACCCCTCAAAAAAAACCCAAACACACAAAAAACACAAACTTCAGCAACTGAACAACAGGGAAATCTGTATGTTAAGCTAAGCTGCAATGCGTTGTATTTTTGAAGCAATGTCTGGCCTTTCTCCATGCCATAATACTCAAATAGTGCTTGGCAAATGGTCTTTTCATAAGGTTTGTTACAGTTCTGGCTTTTACATGAGGAACTTCAATGTGAAATATTCATGTACCAGAAAGTTCAGAACATTTACTGCCCCTCATCCCAAATGCTCCAATGTTACGGCAATGCAGTTCTTAACATGCGATGATCCAGCATTACAGCCCACAGTAGCACACATATGTAGAAAGAAAATGCACTGTCCTTAAAAGGTTGTGAACAGCTGAACTATTTGAAAAAAAATTACCTTGTTATAAGTGTAGGGTGTGGGTGAGGTAGGGATAATACCAGATTTTTCTTTCTGATGTCGTCTTTGTGCCTCTAAAACCTATTGCCACATGAAGAAAACAAGAAAAAAATATGACAAAAGTTACAGTAGAAGAGTTCATTGCTGACAGTACCTGTAGCAATGCCTATATTCAGAGCTAACTGACACTTTCCATTAGATGGTCCTGTTGTCTGCTTGTTACATTCTGGTGCATTAATACAACCAGAGCTCTTTGCAAGTCTAAAAAGTCTCAATCATGGGTACCAGCCCACCTTTCACAGAGGGATCATTCTCTCTAAGGTAGTCATTCATAATTTAACATCTCATTTATTTTCAGAATACCTTTTAACACCTGTACTAAACCCCGAGTGCTGAGAGAGTACCAGAACCATTTTGCCTTCAGAGCAATGGGAAGATTTAAGCAGTTAAACTGCATGAATCTGTTACATAATGGGTAATTACTATAATTCCCATTTTATTAATACATGCTAATACCATACTATCCTGTAGAAAGATGAATAGATTTAACCAAACTGTGTAACAAGATAGTTTGCAGGCTAGACACACAACGTAGGAACACCGTCTCACAGAGACGGATCAGTCTTGGAAATCAACTGGCACATGGTCCTGAAAGAAGGCTTTCCACATGGCTTATACAGTACTTTCAACTCCTTAATAGCACAGAGACATTTAGTAGTATAAACTGATGGTTTAGATTGCAAGGTTTACAAAGGTGCAGCCATATTATTCCTTTGACAACAGTGCTTTCATTCATTACCTGAGGTGCTACATAATATGGAGTGAACTGGGGTGTCATCAAGTCACCTTGGTCTACCTTAGCAAATCCAAAGTCACACAATTTAACAGGAGCATCCTGAAACAAGCAGGAAAGGTTCTGTTATGGAAACAGGCTCTCTTTAAAGCACAGATCTTTCCCTTTCATGTTCAACTTGTCTTACCTTGGCTGTTGTTCACTCCTCTTTTGTGACTATTCCCTTACCACTGCCACAAGTCAGAAACTGGCTCGCTTCAGCAACAACAGCCCAAGGCATACCTCAAGCCCAGGCATAGGAGGCTCTAAATGGCAATTCCATTGCACATGCAAGGTAGGAAGGGACAAGACAGGCCATGAGCTACACAGATGCAATAAGCAGAACATCTGTATTAGATGCATTGGGGGGGGGGCGGCCTGGAGGCATGCGGGATCTCCACGATATTAAAAGCAGAACAGGAGGGGTCCAAACCCGTGTAAGGTCTTTCACACAAGGTCCTTTAGCAGGACTTCTTGCAGAGGTGCAGGATTTGACCTTCAAGACAGGTCCCCAGTGGAATAAGCAGCCCGCTCCAAGCAGATCAGGGGCACTAGTGCAGGAACGGGGGGGATCTTCCTAAAGAAGAGCTGGAAGCTAGGAGCGCTGTTTGAGCCATGTGACAGAATTCAGTGATAAACAAAAAAGATCAAGTGTCCATCTTACCAAAGAGTTATCCTTGAAGAGGAGATTTTCAGGCTTGAGGTCTCTATGTGCAATATTTAGTGAGTGGCAATGCTGCAAAGCCAAAGCTATCTGAAAAAGGGCACAATAAATCAACTACAATTTTAGAACTCCCTTTGCCTTGACAGTAACTTTTGCTTTAAAGGGACACTGTCCATGCCGGCTACACTTCAAACGTTTTCGCCTGGAGATTCATTTTAAATGTAGACATTTCTGTATGCTGCTGGAAACCTGAACAGGGCAGCACTGGATTACTGCATAAAAACCAGGAATAAAATTACCAGAAGTGCTGACCTTTCACTGTGTTTTTCACGCTAACAGCGTAAGTTTTAATATTTTTTTTTTTCAATCAAGCTTAATTATTAAAAGCCAGGGCATTCTTACTAATGCAAGCAGGAAATGTCTTCTTTATAATGGGGTTTTGTCATGACAGTGTCCCTTTATATGCAGTACCCCGTCAACAGGGTCACTAACATGCTCAAGTGATTACATTCAACTTAACCGTCAACAGTGACGTTCTTATTTCAGGACTTCAGCTATGAGGATTGATTTTTACCAACACTTTCTTGCTTTTGTTAACTTGTTTGAGAGCCAACATTCAGACACCTTTTCCCTTTAGCCCTTGAAGGGACTGCCAGTGCCTTCATGTTACCCAATTTGTGCAACATTAAACACTCAGTTCTTCTAAGGCAGAATAAAACAGGTTCTTATACCTGAGCAATAGTTTAGAAATTTGAAACTTAAAGAATCTACAGATGTGAAGGTCTAATACATTTAAAAAGAAAAACAAAGAAAATATCTAAAGAGCATCACTGACGCTAAACACACCCCAGGCCTAATCATGCAGTCCTTATTTGGAAGGACTCCTACTGATTTCAGCAGAATCCCACTAATAAGAGAGATGAGCATTAGGAAAAAGTGCATATATTATTTTAACAAGAATTTTTCAAGGTTAACTTAACACACAAGCATATGCAAAAGTGTAAATATGCACCCTCAAATAAGACAAGATAGCTTTACGTCAAGGGTTTAATATTTACTGGGAGCAGGGGGTTAAAAATCCAATTGTAGGCATTAATCAGGAAAAAAAAAAGACACAAGAATAAGATTTTAAAGTCCCTGCTTTGCAAGCATTAACACAAATCTGTCACTTTATGCGTCTTTGTAGGCTTGAAGTCTAAGCGAGCTGAACTCAACCCAGGTGATTACTTGACTCCAAATCTTGTTTTAAAAAAAGAACTTTGAACAAGGTTTTCCTGGAGACTTACGTTTAAGGAGTGCTCAGTTTTACCAAAAAGACAACTTTGCAAAGGCCTTTAAAGGCAAACTGATGAGAACAATCCCAGACTTCCTATCTAATCTCTATACAGGTTCATAGCAAAGAATGAAAGTAACAGAATGAAGCCGTGAAACTACAGTTTTAACATTTCTTTACAAACAATTCCCAAACACAAAGTACTTTATGGAAAACTAGAGCTGGAAAGAATTGAGTCCATCCCCTCCCACCCCACCCTTCCTGTCCCCAGAAACCCAGCACAGAAGTCAGGATATTAATAACTGATCATTATCAATACCATAAAAAGCCAAATACACTTTCTGGTAAACCGGGAAAACCATTTTATTTAGAAACAATGATGTTCACACCACGTTATCTGGTTTTCTCCCCTTTAATTTATGCACAAGGGTCATTTGCATAGGACCAGGATATTTGTTGCTCAAAATGTTCACTTAAGCTTGTGTATTAAAGACCCACCTAGAGCTCACACTTCAGCTACTTGGGATGTTACCATGACGAGGGACGGGGACAACATCCCTTGGATCGGCATGCCATTTGGCATATAGAGGGGCTTAAGCACTTTCACAAGCCCCTCCCTTCCTGCGATTCCTGCCCGAGGTCTTTCCACTCGGATAGTTCTCTGGAAAGGCTCTTATCTCCTTCCTTCAATGTGGGCTTTTTGGTGGGCCTCTAGACTTGGTCAACAGTGTAAGAGGGAGAAGGAGCAACTAAGGAACGATTCAATAAGCTGTCCTTTGGCCCATCCTATCGAGCCCGCTCCTCTACTTATGCCCACACCCCATCCTTCTCATCGGAGGTAAGCTATAAGAGCAGATGCCCGGCTAAGCAACAAAGAACCTGATGGATGCAAAGGTCCTTAGTAATACAAGCCAGGGAGGTGACTAAGATACCATGGCAAGGAGTATGCTATAACTGCCTAGAGATAAAATGAGAGGAATGAAAGGAACCACAGAAGATGTGAACTATACACCAGGACACGTCTCCAGAAACTCAACTGAGTTTGAAGTCTTCCATGAGATGTTTGCAGTTCCTTAACTCTTTGAGCTTCCAGAAAGTACGAATGCATAGGACATCTATACATTATACAGGATGTCTGCCATCTCCCAAGGCATGAGAGAAACATTATTCATTAGGTCTTATGCAGGGCAGTGGCTCCCGAACCGTAGCCCTTGAAACCATACACCGTCCACAGAGACCCTCTTCCTGATGGTCTGCTGAACACAGTTCGAGAACCTTAGTGAAGGGGACACAGCAAGGAGATTCAAGTCTCTCTCCGGTGAAGTGCTCCAGAAAGCGAAGAAGTTGGAGAACCACCAGTAAGGACTTTGGAGGTACAAAACCTAGTAAAACTAGCCCAGACCTTATGGCTATCAAAACTCTGATATTGTCAGATTATAACAAAGCAGGCAATGATCATCAGATCAGAACTGAGGGTTATTTTAACTTACTTTTTTCCCTCCCCCCTCCCAGGAAATTGTAAGTACTTTAACCATTATTGCTCATGGCTTGGCTTATACATGGGAATTAACTTGCCTGCTTTGTTACTTGGCTTGCTTGCTTCTCAGTAAAGTGCCGGTGCTGGCTGATTCTGTGAAATAGCTCTCCCCCTTCCATCATCTCCATTACAATTAGGAGCCGAGCCCTGTTTAAAAGCATTTCATTTCATTACATTAAAAAAAATAATCAAAATACAACAAAATTGCTAGTCTAAGAAAGCACATTTCACATCTGTTGATGCAGGGCAAAAAAAAAAAGAGACAGTGTAATTGTTCTTTCTGCTTTGGTTTAATGATTTGGGCTTTTGGAATGTCAAGTACAGTATTTTCTGGTCTCCTGCACAATTTGAGTGGCTGAATAATGCACTGGACTATCCCATGGGAGACTACAATGTACACGTCACATTAGGTTCTCTCACTTGCAGCTGGAGGGAGCACACTGAGCAGTTATTTTACCAGTGATCTGTGTGCTCACGGACACTTCTGAACAGGAGGCTGACAGGTGTCCTTAAAGTTTCTGAGTCCAGATACCACATCTGGGCTCCTAGTTTTGTTCTTAAACTTCTTCCAGACATAGCACCCAGTTAGGAACTAATGATATTCAATACGTCATCTTAGCTCATGCTAATCGTTCACAGCAGTCCAGGTTTCACTGCACCCCTTTTAGACAGGGCCATGTTTTGACAGCTCAAGGGGATATCTTACTGTCAAGTGCAATTTAATATTAGGATTTTGTTTTAATAAAACTGATGCTTTTAAACATTCTTCAGGCCAGCAGTAACCACCCTCTTGCAAAGGAGCCTCACTTAGAAGATTGGGTGAAATGGGAAAACGTCACTGTCAGGGAGAATAAGCGACAGCTCCCAGCCTCTTAATACCAGTCTGCAAATGGAAAGATCCTCCAACTGCAGACTGGTACTAAAGCAGGACAGAAGCCTATTTTTACCCTCTAGGCAAAATGTGTATGTTGCAACTGATGGTACTGTTCAAGGAGACAGGATCTAGAAGCATGCAGCTACGAAATCAAACTTCCATCAGAAACAAAACTCAGCGCATACAACGTACAAATGCTTTTCACCACACAAAAAGCCGGAGTGCTGTTATAAGAAAAATAGCTGTGGCTTACTCTGAAGAACAACATCACACCCGGGAACTCCTAATGGGGCTTCATTTCAGTTATATTATTGTTATTATAAAAAATCTCCACTATACCTTGGCCTAAACATGGAAAGCAAGCTGTGGGAATTAATCACCCTATGTAATCTTACCTTGGACTGGATTCATGAGGGAACTGCACACTGTTAGCATAAACTTCAATAATTTGAACAATATTTGTATGTGTTGCACACATCATATGCAGACGTACCTTAAAGAAAAGGTAAGAAAACGATACTGTACACAATGATATGTAACAGACAGCCCAGCTCCTCCCTCTACCCCCAAGGCTATAGGATGAAACCAAGCTATAAGCCACCGAATGTTCAGCGTAAATTACACGAGTTAAAATTATACAATCCATTCAATTACAATTAAAAACAATATATGGAAAAGTTTTCATTTGACTAACCAAGGAGCCAGTAAGTTATACTTAAAAAAAAAAAAAAGAGAGAGAGACAGAAAAGCAACACAATTTATTTACATGTCACATTTTGTTACGGACCATGGCATCAACTTCAGCAGGCCTCTAGGAAAGCTCAATCTTTAGAAATTATGTATACTTTAAAAAAGAAATGCAAACCTAGAAATAATGTTAACACAATAAGGATATGGCTTTGGCTGACAAATCTTGAAGTGCAAAAACTGAAAGTCTGTAAGTTATAGCCTGCCTCCTTTATGGGTAAGTGGAACGGCACTAATAATATATATGCAAGTATGTTGTGTTCAGACTCTCTGCAGAGCTGGAACCTGATGAATTTCAACCAGTTTTCAACCTCTTAGTTTCCAGGATCAAATCAGGCCCTTAATATCATTTTATACTGAGTTTTGGGGACAATTTAAATGAGAATGAACTCTGAGCACAACTTTTTTGGTGGTAAAATAGCAGACAACAGCAAGTTGGCAGTTTCAATGCGAAGGAAAAGAAAAACTACAATAGGTATTAAAAAACATGGCATACTTTTTTATCTAAAACGTTCCAGAAGGGAAGAATGGCTCGTAATAGACACTGCTAGAAATACCACATCTCTTTTCATACAAATCAAAGACATTTAGAGGAACAGGAAATAATAGTTCAAAGCTGCACTCACCTAACAGTCACATCCCAGATGACTAACTCCCTGTATTTGTCAGCCACAAATTATACTACTACTACTATTAGTGATGCCTGAAAGCAAGATGCACAGAGGCTAAATTACCTCCGAACTATTCCTATTACACTGCGGAGCGCTGAGCATGAGAAAGGCACTGTCGGTTCATAATACACCCTTCCAAACTGCACTCATCCAAAAACAGCAAATTATCTGCAGTGAATACAACATATCTACAAATATTCCCAGTATCCCATCCACCATGAAATACATAGCTTAAGGGTCAAGTGTATTCACCTTCATGAATTATGCCTCTGTGTATCCTGTCAATGGGTGACTTTCTGCTTTGGCTTTTACAAGTGAAACAACTTGCAAAAAGAGGATAAGACTCCATGTTTCAAGAATTATACAGTTTGTTTAGTTTTTGTTTTTTTAAAGAAAAAAGGACTATACCTCATTTCTAGCTTTTGGACGATCGAGAAGAATTTTCAGTGCAAATCGTTCTTGAGTAGATTTTTTCACGCAGACTCTGGTATCATACCAATAAAATTATTCAGTCAGCAGGAAGGTTAATAGGACATTTTAAGCAATTGCTTTGTAATTACTATAGTCAGTTCATTGTGTGGGAACAAAAATCAATGCACACATTCTGTAACAAAAGGGGTCTGATGTGATACCAGGCTAGACGGCCTCCCTGGGATGATGGGGTGGCACTATATTTCACAAAAAACACAGGACATACTTTGAAGACACACTTTACACAAATTTTATACTCCAGCAGTGTATATGGAGCATCACAAATAAAGAGAAGGCAAGGACTGAAACTAGCAAGCTGCTCTGCAGATAAAGAAGTTTGTTATAGCACACAGGTCCCTCTTAAAGGGATTTTTTTTTTTAGTTATCATTATTATTTAAAAAACAAGACAACAACAAAAGCATCTGGAAGGTGGAGTCTGACTTGCAGCAATAAATAAAAGGCAGCAGAATGAAGGCTTTCAATGAAACAAGGCCACAGACCATACTGCACAAATGCTCAGTTTCAATTTGCATTCAGCATCAACTTAAACTGCTCTGGAGAGAAAACCCCAGAAAAAAAGAATAATGAACAAAAGGACATTTCTAACTAGACTGGACACAGTAAGAGGAAAATGTATTGCAAGAGAACATCCTGCCTGGGCAGGGAGACAGAGTAGGTGGCCTCCCAGGCTCTGACCCTTGCAACCTTCCAGGAATTAAATTAATTTAAGGGCACAAAAGCAAATTTCAGCTCTGTAAAGGGAGGCTGTGGTGCCTTCCGGGTAGGGCCCTTTTCTTGTTGTGATAAGTAGATAGATCCATGGCAGTCAGGGCTGGGCCAGAGGCACTACGTGCAATGGCCTCACATGATAACCTGAAAAAGGAGCTGGTAAAAATAGCTAAAGGGCATCTAGAGCTGAAGCCCTGACAGACGATACCATAGAAGAGAGAGGTGCCCTTTGCACTGTATTGACAGTGGTGTTAGAAGGACAAATAGACATTAGAAGAAGAATTCTCTGCCACTGCATTATCCAAACAGACCCCTGATCCTGGTCTGGCTTAGTAATGGTATGTCAGGAGCTGGGGCCATGTAAAAGAAATGAGAGGGAGGAGTTTTATTTCATTTTTTCCCCCCAGTAACAGCAGTCATTCCTGTGGTATCCTGGCTACATGGACAACTGAGTCAAAAAGAGAAGCTGGCACACTGACTTTTCCTATTTTTCTGTGAACAAACAAGAGAAACTTTTCAGTCACAGCCTCCTACTAGCAGCATAGCTAAAATACATACTCATATCCTTGCTGCCAACAAAACAGTCTGATACTATCCAAAAACCAACAGGTGTGGTGCCTTACCTCACTGGACCGCTGATTCCAGCCCCCAGCTTCTGGGTCCAGTTAATGTTGTACTCCTCTAAAATGAAGGTTTCCTAATCAAAGAGGAAAAAATGGATTACCACATCCTGTCTGGAAAATGCGTCTCAGCAGACCTAATCTGGGAGAAACTGGAGTGCTCTGTTTTTAGATTTCCTAGGAAAATTTTACACACACAAATATTAGCTAACATACAGATATATAATATAATATAAAAAAAAGATTAGCCAACTAACATGAAGAACATGCATAAACCACATGAGCACCTTCACAGAGAACAGGGGTGGCAGGTGATGGAATCACTGCACTGAAAATTAAACACAGCAGGGCCCAGTGACATAAACTAGTTTGACATTGTCTGGCGAGGGACCAAAATCACAACAGCTCAATTCTTTTCATACAAGCTTGCCATGACAGGGCACTGAGATGCTGAAAATGTTCGGCCTTATTAAAGACAGAGCCTGGATTAATACTTCTGCCCTTTGCCGTTAGAGTTAGTGATCTAACAACTCCAAGGAAAAAGAGCATAGAAGAATACAGGTGCTGTATGTTAATACAGTTCCCAAGAAAAACATCTTAAAACTGGTCCTGATCCTGAATGTCTTTCCATAAGAAAGTCAATATAAAAATTAAGGAACGGGGCCAAATGTTCTAATGTGTCAAGAGAAACAAGGACGCAACAAAAGTCAACAGGGGAGAAAACAGGAGAAGATGACTTTTAAAAGGCTGTGCAGAGACAGAAATAAACCACCTGCCAAGTGACTGTATTTGGATCTGGATTTCTAATGTGCATAGAAACAGAAAAGTGGCCAATCCCAATCTAGGCTCTGTTCTAACTATCGGTTTCCCCACCCTACAAGGTCTGAAACAACTGTTTTCCAGTTACCACACTTCAACTCCGTGCACGATAAATGTATCGTTAAACAGTGGGAACAAGCACAATCAGAGATGTACGTACAGAGAAAGTCGCACCTTACACCATGAAACACACAAAATTTGTAGGAGGCAGATGATAGTGTCCAGATGCATTAGTGACACGCTGCAAGCTCAAATTATGTGGGTTTTATTTAAATGAGACAAAAACATTTATTGCAGCTGGAGCATTAATGTTGACAGAAAGCCCCCAGAAAAGATGTTATTGAAGGCAGGTTTTGGAAAGGGCTAGAGCTCATACATTCAGAGTCCTTAACATTAATTCAACTGATAAGAGCTAACAGCAATTTCAGCAATCTTGGAAAGACATGTTAAGGAGCAGATCAGAGTATCAAAGAGTAGGGCTGGAAGGGACCTCAGGAGGTCATTCAGTCCAACACCCTTCTCAAGGCAGGGTTGCCTTGGTGTAGGTTTTAGTCTATACGCTGTCATTTTGCTACAGGGAATAGAGTGTGCTACAGGTAAAAGGAAAATACATTCTTAAAAAAAGCCCTGTCTTTTGGCTGGAAATGCACCAAGAAGGTATAGTGCGATGAGATCCACTGTTCCTCTGCGGCCCAACCCACCGATACTATCAGACACCAGCGACTTGAAGCTCTGTCCAAAGAACAGATAAACACACAGAGGTTTTGTTTTTATTTTTTTAAGCTTCAATATATATATATTTTTCCAAGTAAAGTGAATCTGAACTTAGGACAGCCTACTCTGAGGACTACATTTATTAAAACTCTATAAAAATAATTCATCTGAACCAACAACAGTATTCAAGCGGCACACTGGCAGGCTGTCTGGAAAGTCATTGGCTAAGCATCTAGGACCAGGGTTTGGTGAAGAGAGAAACAGCGTTCGACAGCTGGAGCACCTTCTGCAGCTACAGAGAAAACATTCGGCCTCTTTCAGATCAGTTCGGTTCAATAACTGGTTTATCCAAGTTTAACAAACTGAGAGTTGAAAGACTAGGAAAGCTTGTCCCCCCCCATGCACTCTATGAAGAAAAACAAGGTACAATAGGCTGAGATCTGTTATTAAAATCTTGAAGGACATGGCCACCAGAAACAATCAGCCCAATTCACTGACTAGAGATAATACTTCCTTTCATTAATACATCAGGAAGCTCTAAATCTAACACATGAATTTATTTTCCTTCTGTACCCAGCACAATTAATATGTTTTTATTTAAGTAATAATAATTGTTTAAATGCTGCTTTTCTGCATTTGTAGATAAATTCCAGTTTCCATAAAATCAGTTTGACAAAGCAGGAGTAAACGAAATGTCAAGTAACTGGCCAATAAGACACGCTCATTCCCTAATATACTAAAATGTAAAAATTAAGGACCCCAATAAGCATACATTAAGCTGTTTAAATATATGCCTATTATGTCCACTTGGTTAGCAAAAAAAGAAGCATTAAAAACTTAGGATAAAGGTTCCATTTACTTGGAAAAAATCAATATCTTAAAAGAGTCTGACTAGTGCTGGTGGATAACCATTATTTAGGAAGAAAAACTAAAAACTAAAATGTACAAATGCAAGCAAAACAAATGAGATATTTAAATCAAGGCTTCCTCTTTCCTGATTTAAATCAATCCTTTGTAAATTCAAGTAATGAAGGCTGAACAAAGTAACTTGGAGTAAAAGTGTTGCAAGGCACAGACCTTGTGAAATGACTGCGAGAAGTAATGCTGAAGAGCGTGCACATGCTTTATACAAAGCGATGCAGTTTCCTCTTGAAAGTGTTTTACAACTAAGACTGGAGGGATTTAATAGTTCCTCACCATCTTAAAAATCAGTCTGAGCATTCATTCATACAAGGGTGATAGTTGCATCAGTGTGAGGTAAAGGATTCTCCTCCACCATACCCGTACGATTGGTATATTTTTTCGTTCATCTTGCAGCCCAAGACAACAGCGAGTCCGATTTTGTGGGGCTCCGTCACATTACACCACGTTTCTTCCCAACCTCTCTCCCCCTCAGCGACAACTGCGTCGTGGTAAGACTGAAGACACTTAAACACAACGGTGCAGACTTCTTCTCCCTGCGCGCAGACTCATTCCCGCAAGGCTCTTGCAGCCACAGACACAGGCGTCGGCATCTCGCCTGAATGACCCTGACAACAAAGCCATTCCCAGGCTGCACATTACGACTCTCTGCAACAACATTCACCCTTTACAAGTTCAGTTTCCCCCAACGCTGTTCACTTCACTGGAAAAGTTGCAGGGACGGATTTGAAGGGCCATTTATATTCAACGTAAAAACGAATGAAAGGCAACAAATGCTTCGAGAACGCTCTTTGCTTCCAAAAGTGAATTGCTAATAACATCGTTACTCTTAGATCGGCATATTGTCCACATACAGGATACTTGTCAACTTTTGCTACGATCTCTTCGTTCAGGCTAGACACAATGATCTTGCCAGGTCCCATCCAGCCCCACCCAATGTCTACAAAACCCAGGTCCTGTCCAGCCCCGATATCTACAAAACCCAGGTCCCTCCAGCCCGAGTGCTCACGAAAGCAGGTCCCGTCCAGCCCCAATATCTACAAAGCCCAGGTCCCTGCCAGCCCCAATGTCCACAAAGCCAGGCCCCCGTCCAGTCCCAATGACCATGAAACCTGGCCCCGTCCAGCCACACTGACTACAAAAGCCAGGCCCCGTCCAGCTCCAGGGTCCACGAAACCAGGTCCCGTCCATCCCTAAAGCGCGAGTCCATGAAGGCGCCTCCCGCCTACCTTGATCGTCCTCTCCATGTTGCGCTCGTCCGACATGGCCCCGCGGGCCCGGGCCGCGCTAGGCGACGGGCAGCCCCGGCGGAGCCCGCCTCATGCCGCCCGGCCAGGCCGCGGCCGCGCTCCGCCCGGAAGCCGCCGAGACGCCGCGGCCGCCTGGGAGCCGGGCATTGCCGGCGATGGCGAGGCGAGGCGGGGCAGCCCCGCCGGGCCGCGCGCCGCCCCGAGCCCACCCAAGCGCCGCTGGCACAGCCTCGGCACGGCCGCGCGGCACGAGCGCTGCCCCCCCGCGCCTCTCCCCGGATTTTAGGAGCTTCCCCAGCCGCGGCGGAGAGATTGACAGGCACCCGCTTAGCCTCCCTTGACAAAGCGACAGCGGGGCCTAAGGACCCCCACCGGGGACCTTGCATGACGTGAGCCCCTTCTTGTGACGTCACCGCGCCCTGGAGACTATCGCCGCGCCCCTCAACTGGAAACGTCACCGGGCAGACGGATGAGACTCCGAAGTCTCGCGGGATGTAAGTGATATAAAAGCAGCGCGCGCAGGGTTCTGCTCACCATTTTGTGAGGGGTTCTGATTACGAAGTTGTGGATGTTATTATATTAAATAATGATAAAAACATTCCTCACTGGGAAGTAATTAATATTTTTGTATTAAATAATAATAAAGACTCCTCACTAGGGATTAATATTTTTATATTAAATAATAATGAAGACTCCTCAGTGGGGCATAACTAATATTTTTATATTAATAATAATAAAAACAACTCCTCAGTGGGGAATAATATAATAATAATGGAAGGATGCTTCAGTGGGGAATAATTAATATTAAATAATAATAAAAAAATGCCTCAGTGGGGAATATTAAACAATAAAAATAGAAAAAATGGGGAATAATTAATATTATTATAGTAAATAATAATTTAAAAAGACTCCTCAGTGGGGAAAGAGCTAGTGCCTCGTCATGAGGTGGTGGGGGCCGGGCCAGCGCTCTGCCCCCGCAGCCTCTGGGGAACGTCTCCTGCCTCAGAAAAAGAGGGGTCAGTGGCTCCCGCGGAGCTGCTGTGGCAATGGGGGCTAGCGGACGAGCGATTCTCACCCTGGCACCCAGGCGTGCCTGGCAGTGCTCTTGGGCGCCCCGCTGGGTGTGCAAGCATGACTTGCAAGATCAACCCAGAGACTGCAAGTGATGTCCAATGTTAAAAATAATTCTGACTTTGTGGTCTTCCTTATTGTGGCAACAGAAAGGCCCACCGTCTTATTTTCCATTGTGCAAAGGAAGAGCTGGCATTTTCCGAGAGCTGCCTAAATCGCAGCATGCGGTGTCTCGAGTCCGAGGCAGTTGAGGGGTGCTGGCTTTGCCCCTCACAGGTCAGGCTCCAGGCCCTGGGGACGGCAGAGGCAGTTCTACCAGTGGTTACGGCCTCAGGAAACGCCTCAGCTGGCCTGTGCGTGGTCCAGCCCTTGCTGGGTGCCAGTTAAGGGGGAGCAGGGGCGGTATGGAAGTTATCCTCTTCAGGACCCCTGCAGAGGTGCAACTGGAAATCATGTAACTCGCTCCCTTTTAAATAACAAGTCACCCTCTACTAAGTAACAGTAACTTAACAATGCAGCATCCAAGTTCAAGTAGACTCTAAGTTCAAGCAGACTCTAAAAATGGGGTGTTTGTTAAGACACCCCATTTTTAAAGTAAATTTACATTTGTTTTGGACCAGTGCCAGCCAGCACCCACCCTCTGGGGTCTTGCTTCTCTACTGCAGCACAGTTGATCAAATAACTGGTAAATTGAGCAGTTCTTAGGTCACCACTTTCATGGAGCCAGTAGCTGCATTGTGTAAAGAAGGGGCTGTCTCCTGATTGCTTAATAAAACGGATGCAGAGACCCTCACCATCATGGCAAAGCCCCATCACAATGTGCTACATGCTGCATGTTAAGACGTCTTAGTGGCCTGTAGAGGTCAGTCGAGTACCTTTAACCAACAGAAGCATTTCCCCATCATCCCTCCTACTTCTCAACTCTTTAGCTTTGTTTGAAGATTAATACTGAGGGTGAAGTACTTCAAGAAAACCTTGCAGCACTAAGTCAGGCCTCAGCTTTGGTTGCTGTGGACTTCATGCCAAGGTGAAGAACTATGCCAATGTCTTTTGAAAAAACAAATAACATCTCCATGCTCTTTAAATCAGGCAATGTTTAAGACCACACCAACATCCATGAAATATTCAGCCATAATTCAGGATCAGCTTTATCAAGTAGAGCAAGCTGAACAGAACGAGCATGTTTATTATGAAAGCTATACGTAATGCAAGCAGATTTCAAATAACTGTTTCAAGGCAACACAAAGGTTTGTGCTTCAAGATTCACAGTTTGCTACATTATCAAAATCTGAAGCCATATGTACTCCCAGAATATCAGAAGCTAGTATTACACAATCAATCTTTGCTGCTTATAGGACCCAAATCCCGCTCGCAATGTTCACATAAATCAGTGCCTCGTTGTACACTGAAATTTGGCAAAGAGATTTATTATTTAAAAAAAAAAAAACACAATCATCCACCCAGCCAACTATAAGCTTTTAATTAGCTGTTTAGAGGAACTGTAGTTTCACAATGCATCCAAATGATGTTTTTAATATTGAAAAGAAAAACAACCCACATTAGAGGCTTCAGGTAGAAATGCAATAAGAAATTACCTAAACGTGTCACCCATTAATGTAAAGAGATTTGTGTTTGTTATCAAAAAAATTAAAGCCAACTGATGTTTCAAGCAGGTAAAGAACACAGAAGTGCCTCAGGCACCTTGTCTCAAGAATATTATCTTAACATTTAGTTATATTTAGTACTGTATTTATGTTTTTGTTTGCTTTAAAAAACATTTCCCTATTTCCCTATCCTGGTAAACTTCAATTGCACTGTAGTCTTCAAATGCACCTTGCAGAGAATACATCCTTTACGAGTTCTTCTGTGGGATTTTGATTGTTACCTAGAAACAATAACATGGGTTACTTTCCTCCATGTCAAAAGCACGTGAGGTTCATTTTGTTCACTTCTACGGTTCTATGCTGTTACCTTGTCACTCTTCTGCTCAAGTTCAAGTACCATGAAAGAAAAGGGACTATGCTCCAGTTATTAAAGATTGATATTCAAGTTCCTATCCAACAGGCAAAACTCCTTTCAGGCAACATACATTAATCACGCAGCCTTCATTCCGTCTTCAAAGGATTTTATTCAAGAGGCACAATATTTTGAGTAAAATTTAGCATTACCTCATTTACAACTAAATTCAATTAAATAGATTCCAAGAGGTTTCTCAATTACAGCATTCAGTGGAATTGGCAGCAGATGAGTTAGGACTCTTGGGTTTCATTTGCGAATCTATGATTGGCTATGTTACTGATCTACATTTAGTTACCCATCTCCCTTCACACACTTCCATGAAGTTTTGTTCACTATTTGTGCTGGCATTTTGCAAAGAATGAAGTGCTACAGAAGCTTCAAGCTTTCTCCCTTCCAAGATTAAGGGAGCGAGCTTGAGAATGACCCAGTTTCCTTTTGCTTACATGGTGTGAAAAGGCATAAAAAGCCACATCCTTCTGAATTTCTCACCCCACTGCCCTCATTCCAAGACATGCAGATACTCACTGTTTTCACTTCTGTATACGCCTCCAGGCCATACTCCCCTAGCTCTCGCCCATTCCCAGATTCTTTGTACCCACCAAACGGGGCTTGAGCTCCAAACACATCATAACAGTTGATCCTGGAATAAAAACCAAGTGTTAGAAGCAGTTTCTCTTCCCAGAGCATCTACCAGGATCAAGGACTATCCATGAAGATTTTCTTCTTGTACCCATGTGAACTGTCCCTTCGTTAATCAGGGAGGACATTTAATTTTAGGGGACACTTGTCCACATCTATGAGGATTACCCAATCCACACCACAGTCTTTCTGACCGAACACATCCAAATCACTCAGCATCCAGAGTCAGATAGGTGGGAGATAAGGGGTTCACTATACAATTTTCCCCAATGCAGAACATGTTCCCTCCTCTTGCTCACCAAGCCTCAGTGGGACCTTGCAAGTTCACCAGATTGCCTAGGTTTTGCTATACAGAAGGGCTGAAACTTTCACTTAGCACTTGGGGTCTTTCATGTTAGGTGCAGCTTGGCTTTGCACTGAACTGTAGCATGAAACATTGTTCATTGCAAGGAAGCTGCTTAGACAAGAAAGCCAAAGCTTGTGAGACAGCTTCTAAAAAGTTCACGGGAAAGATTGGGCAATAGAGGTCCTATGCATAGGCTCTCACCAGACAGTTCCAGCTCGCAGTGCTTGAGACACGTAATTTGCTTTGTCAATATCTTTTGTAAAGATAGCTGCTGCCAGGCCATATTTAGAGTCGTTTGCTCTCTCAATGACTTCCTCCACAGTTTTGAACTTCAAGATCTGCATGACTGGCCCAAATATCTGAAACCAAAACAGAACCTGTAACGTACACACGTATGCCATAGCACCAAAGGAAATTACAGGCCTGACGCAGAAGTTACTGAGTGTGGTTCTCTGGCTTGTATTGTATAAGGGCAAAATAAGTTTCTGGATAATATACCATCTGTCTTGCCTCATTCCAGCAAGTTAGAGCTCAGGTAAAAGAAAGGCGGTTTAGGATTCCCATCTGCAATCCGCAGATGTCTGGTACCTGGATTCCCAGTTGTGTCAGCATCAAGAGAAGAAAAAGCCACACACATGAGAAATTTGACATTTTAGCAGAATGAAGGTTCACAAAGACAAAGTCTGCGTGACGCTATTGTTTTAACCTCTTCTGTAGCAATGGTCATGTTATCCTGCACATCTCCAAAGATGGTTGGCTGGATAAAATAGCCTCTGTCTGCAGCAGGGTTGCCACCACACAACAGCTTGGCTCCTTCACGCTTCCCAATACTGATGTAACCAAGGATCTTCTTAAACTGCTCCTCATCTACCTAAAACCATTAAAAATAGCAGTAAGTCAGCTTGATCCTATAGAGGAGGAAAAGATTCTGTTACAACCTGTTCTACATAAGAGCTCTTTATATCAGAGTTAGAAACCCTACTTAATGAGATTTAGGCGTGCAACCTCTACACGCCTTTCGTTCTAGCTTACAGGTGGACCCTACATGAAAAACTGGAACTACAGATTAGAAGCAGTTCAAGAGAAAGAAAACAAATGTTGTGCTCTCACCTGCGGTCCCTGTTCAGTTTTGAAGTCAAATGGGTTTCCAACCACTCTGGCTTTGGCTCTCTCAACACTCCTCTCCACAAACTCATGATATATATCTTCTTGGACATATGTCCGAGACCCAGCACAGCAGCACTGCCCTTGATTGAAGAACAAGGCGAAGTGGGATTGCTCAACCGCCCAATCCACTAGGAGATAAATGTGGGGAGACAGAGACAGGTGTCTAGAGGAGAACCAGCCACAGAAACAACCTTCATCACCGCTGAAGGCTATGAACCGCCTTCAACTAACATCCGCTTCACATGGAATACATGAAAATGAGAGTCTTCATGCCAAACAGGTCATCCTCTAGCTCAGTCCCTCCCTCGGTCTGTGGCATCCATTTGAAATGACCCAGGTCTTGATGCCCATTTGTTTGGATCAAAATAAGCTTCCCTTTCCCACTACCACTTAATAGGACGTGCCAGGTTCTTACCTCAAGCAAAGGGAAAATCCATATGGAAGAGGGGACTAAAAAAACCTGGAAGAAATTAGAAGGAGGTAGGCACAGAAGCATACCAAAACCAAGTGGAAAGAATGGGAGGAGAAACACTGCTCACTACAAAAGATAACAAGCAAAGGAAATAAAGGAAAAAAAGGAACTGGGAAGTCATTATGAAGCAGAAGTTGAATTTTAGGTTAAATTAAGTTCCTCCACCTCCATCCATTACTTCTGTTGTTACGAAATGCTGACACATGCACCATAAGCAGAAAAATGGGAAGAAAGTATTCTGCTCTCTGGTCATCTTGGTTATACGCTGTGCCCAAGACAAGCCAGGTGGTACTGATGGGTTTCATGGGAGAGATATTCCATGATTCCCCTCCAAGCCCGTCTCATCATTTCCCCCCCAGCAACATCATCAAAATCTACAGCTCAGTCACTATGCTGAATCTTACTGTCAGCGTCAGACAAGATGATGTTTGGGCTCTTCCCTCCAAGCTCCAGCGTCACTTTCTTTAAGTTACTCTCTGCCGCAGCCTTCTGGATCAGATGCCCAACCTGAATCCAAAAAATGAGAACTGTTGTTAGGAAACCAAATCTCCTTGACTTAGTTAAGAAGGGTAGGTCTGTTAGTGCTCGTTCCTCAGAGGCTCACCTGGAAGCCACTCACACTGCACCATACTCTGACAGCCCTACCCCTGCCAGGTAGTACTGAGCTCTGCCAGTGCGGCAATCGCTGTGCAGATAATCCCACTGATATAAAAGTGGAGTAAGCAGAGCAAAACCCAGCTGCTCGTTTCCCAGCTCTTTCATGGATTACCCTAGTGTCTCTGGGCAAATCACTTAACTTGTCCAACGTCTTTCCTCATAACGAAAGTTTTAATGGAAAGCGCAGAGACCCTAGGACAGATATGTGTGGAGTGTTCAGCCTTCAGAAAGTTTTCACGTCCATCCCACTGCCATGCTAAGGAGTCAGCAACCCGATTTTCAGAGAGGTTGCCCACAGCTCCTACCAAAGCCCATTAACGAAAGCTGCCCATGATCAGAACGCCTAATCGTCTGAACCATGTGCGCACCTTACATGGCTTTAATTCAAGAGAGGGTAAACAAGTGTTATTAAAAAAAAATACCTATATGAGATTAATCTCTTTGATTTTTCTGGAAGTCCTAGTTATTGGAACACCAACTAGTGCTGGTCATCTCACCTGGCAGGCCAGGTGGTGTTAGGCATTTGTCAGCAGTTTATTCTAATCCCTTCATTGTCAGGGCCCTAACCGAATAAAGTAAGTCTCAGCAGAGATTAAAACTTAACCTACAAAAGGAGCAGCTCACCAGAAATAATCTTCTGTAATAAGTACTCTTCCAAATGGACCATCTCAACAGAGAAAGCCTTAATAGGGGTAAAAATAAATCTTGCAGCTTCGAGCCAGCTGCTTTAAAAAAAGACCCCAAAAACGAAGGCAAAATATTTCTGGTGGTAGGTGCAGAACACAATACTAAAATGAACGGAGGCTCCCTTCCAGCCCCACAAGCCACAAGTATCTAGAAATGTTGCTTCTCACCTCAGTGGAGCCTGTGAAGGCCACTTTATCCACCTGCATGTGGGATGAAATGGCAGCTCCTGCACTCGGCCCATAGCCCGGAACAATATTAACCACGCCTGCGGGAAACCCAGCCTGTGAGTTCACAAGCAGAAGACAAATGTTACTTCACAACTGCCTCGACGGGTCAAGACAACGTGCACCACTCACAGGTCACACCAGCTTCTTACCTCCCACCGGCAAAGAACAGGGCCCCGTTCTATCCCACTCCCATCTGCCAGGCTTATAGCATCTTTATTTGGTTTGCTAGCCCACGGGCACTAGCCGTTTGGTCACAGCCTGCCTTCAGAGCTCAACGCTAGGAAGCCAGCCTATGCATCCCCCCGGCTCATTCTTCCCGGCGCCTGCAAAGCAACCTGTAACTCCCTCTTTTCTATTGCTCCATGCCATCTTATACTGCATAATCAGGAGGTATACTGCATAATCAGGAGGCTGGGTCCAACCCTGCTTACTGTCTCACCTCTTTGATCAGACTGGCCACATAGAGAGCAGACAGGGGTGTTTGCTCAGCTACTTTCATCACAATCACATTCCCAGTGGCTAAGGCTGGCCCAATTTTCCATGCCTGCATCAGCAGCGGGAAGTTCCACTGAAAGACACAAGGAGATACTTTCACATCTCACCAAAATTCGCAAAAGAAATGAATACACAGCAGACTAATCTTCAGCCAGCGTCATCATCTTAACTCCACTGAAGGCAGTTTCACCAGCTGTAGGAGTTAGCCCCCCATTGTCTTCTTCCCCGTCCCTGCTTTAGGAAACACTTTAGATTACAAATGCGCGGTTCCTTTCACAATTCATGCACTTGATGCACGTGCTGCACAGAGAAACTGGACTAATCATTCGCTGGTTGGTGTCTGATCTTTGATACTTCTCACTCAAATGGATTTTGCATTGTGAACTCTGGTGCAACATCTCACGTTTCTCATTTGCATCATGTTCACTATTGGTACGTACCCAGCTTCTCACAAATTGGAAGGGATTTTAGTCTCAGAACACCTCTGTAAGGTAGAAGACTTTCTATTTCACTGATGTGGAAATGAGCAAAGTGATTAAGCAAGCTGCCTGGGGCTGCACTGTGAGAGGAGCTAGGAATGAACACAGGAGAGACCCAACTCCCAGTCTAGTGTAGGAACCACTAGATGCCCATGTCCTCTTTGGGCCGCGTGTGGATGCCCCGAGAGCCGGAGACTTCAAACCTTTGGGAAACAGTAAAATTAGGTATTAGGAATCAGTTTAATCTTCTAGGGTTAGACGACAGGAAAGCTGCCGCTTCACTTTTTTGTTCTGATGTGTCAGAAGAGAAGAGACTGCTGCACAGAACAACAAACTGGGATCCTACCACCAATGCTGCATGGGAGATATGCAGCAAGAACCATACGGATGCTTCTCACAGATGTCAGTTTTAAATCTGTGGGGTGGAGGCAGGTGAGGAATGAATCTATTTTTAGGGTGACCTCTGACTTTAAAGTAACCTTTGGAATGTGATGCTCAAGGATTAACTTCATTAAGACCTAAAGCTTCATTTGCTGGTCACTTCCTAGCCAGACATCAAAGCATTTGAGATGTTAAAGGAGTGTGCCTGGAAGAGCTTGCTTCCAGAAAGGCCAGTATTAAACCCATTGGCAGATTAGGAATCCAGACTAAGTGGTTTATAGTCACTTCCAGCTCATCAGGACAGCCACAAATAAAGTACATCACAGCCCAAATTTGAACATTCATGGATTTTTGTAATTACCCATGGAAGAAAGCTTAAACATGGCCTTGTTACAGGCAAATCACTTCTCTGTACGTCTGCCATAGTTCATTGCAACAAGGCAACACTCAACTTCAAATACAACCAAGTTAGCCTACATTTCATGTGCTGACCTTTTTTTAAATGATTATTATTCTAAGGTCTCGTCTCTACTAGTAATTTGAGTACATAAAGCATTTGATATCCTGCATGCCAGACTGGACTGAGCGATCAGTGACTGTGCTCCTTGCTGGGGGGAGGGTTAAATTGGACACGCACACACTCAAAGCTTGGCTGCTAATTATACCAACCTGCTTTCTGCTGCGACAGTTGAGTACAAACCCAGTGGGACACGAGTATAATTTCCCTTCAGAATCAGAGGGAAAGTCGCCTAACAAAGGGCAACATCTTTCATTTAGAGCCACTCTTATGTCCCAGAAGCGCATTTCAGTAATATCGTAGGACCACAGAGGCATCTTTCTTACCGGAATGATCTGTCCGCAGATCCCAACTGGCTCATGTCTTGTATAACAGAAGAAGTCTCCATCTATGGGAATGGTTTTGCCGTGGCACTTATCAGCCCAGCCTGCAAAGTACCTGGCAATGACATTGTTTTAGTCACTGGATTTAAGACAGGAAGTCTCCCATGCTCGGGAAGAAAAGCACCCGCCTAGTCACTTCACAAAACAGGTATTAACAGTTAAGCACACTCATTTCCCTATGAAATCTCTTAACTGTGCTTATTTATATGTCACGTAGAAAAGGAAGAAGTAGTTTCTCGTTTACGGTACATGTTTGAAAGCACTTTTTAATCAGTATCTTTGTTTCCGCAATATGACAGTTCCTCCTGTTTGGGTCTTTTGTATAAGAAAGCGGGGAAAGAGATTAGATGACACCCATTCTCAAAGCAGGTCTCTAGGTCAGGGGTCCCATGCAATCAGTCTGTGGTTCATCTGTGCTTTGCAGAGACTTCCCCCTCACACCATTTGTTCTCAGCTCTCCTCTCTCCATCTACCCCGGGCACTCTGGCCCACAGCCAGCCTGGAAACGCGTGGTCGCTTCCTTGCCCTGCTTCCCCCAAGGGCTCTGGGATTTGCAATCCAAGACCACAGCCAGCAGGATGCTGCAGGGTTGCTCCCTTCGGTTACACATTCAGCTCACATTGCAGTGCACACAGGGCGTTACATTACACAACACATATGTTACACAGCTTCAACTCAGGATGGGACAGGGGCATTTTACTTATCACCTGCCCGGTCTGTCCACATATCACCACAATGTTAAGTAAACTCATGATATTATATTAAATTATATTATATTAAAGACCCCACCAGTCTTTCCTGATCAAGTGCAGGGGGGCTGGACCCAATGATCTGTAAGGTCCCTTCCAGCCCCTAACAACTATGAAACGATAAACAAAGGGCAGGTCAGAAGGCACTGAAACGAGAGGGGAGAACCCCCTTCTCTTGTAAGACGGCCTAGGGGGTCTCCTCTCCTGACCAGCATGGACCCAACCAGGGCAGTCCTTTTCAGGGGATCGCTTTCAGGTGTTGCTGCATCGGGCTGCAATCCCCAAGGACCAGATGGGAAAACCAGCCCTGCAAATTCTACCTGCCCCACCAGTCCAGAAGCACTTTTATTTATTTTTTTGCTGGGCAAGTAACATCTCCCTGACATTTTCATCTCCATCCTGGTGAGAGCAGTGGGAGACGGCTGTGTTCCACAGCTCACACGTTTTTGCCAAGGCTGATGGGGTGGCAAATGCTCCAAGGAATTATAACTCCAGCTGAAATGCTACAAAAATGTCACACCTAAAGGACTCAAGAGGCAAAGCCCACTGGCATAAGATATGCATTGCCAGAAAGTCCCCAGCTAGCAACTTTACTACAGCAGGTCATTAGAAACCAGCAAGAGCTGCTCAAGTGGTGTCTTTTTCTCGGATTGCGCACAGCAACATGACAAACAGCAGCAGAAAAACCGTTTCCACTAAGCCAGGACGCAGCATGATGCACCACGCCCATATGTTTGGTTTAACACGTCCAAGCACTTTCCGTCCAGAGACCTCAGATATATGGTAGCATCTTTTAATGGTAGCACGTGGCTTCTGGGATGCCCAAGGAGAGGCACGTTCCTGGATGAGTCAATGCTTCATGCCCTCCCTTGCTCCCACGAGTGACTCACTAATGAGAGCTCCTACCTGAGACACTTGATTGTTATGTCCAAATCCACCGAGTAGGCTATAGAGTATGGTTTGCCATTATCCAGAGTTTCCAGAGCCTATGAGCAAAGAAAGATTGTTTGCATATTTTCCCCCCACACAGACCTAGCTCCCAGCAACAGCCCAAGATGACCCCCAGCTCTGGGTTCTGCCCGTTATCTTTGGGCTTACACTCAGCACACCTAACTCCGCACAGACTCTTGCTCCATCCTGTCCATCCTTTGGAGGCTGAACAAGGTGGTCTCTCCTCTTTCCCAGGGCAAGGCCCACTGATCCCACAGCTGTCCCAGACTGGGCTCCCACCACATGGCAGCACTCCCAGTTTAAATGCATCAGATTTCCTGAGCTGCAGTTAAAGGACAAAGTCTGGATGTTCAGCCACTACTTTCCCCACTAAATCTATCAAACAGTGGGATGCAGGAGACCGTGCCACGCGGGGCACAACAGGAAGGGCAGTTGTGGAGTTTGATACACACAGCCAAGTAAGCCCGGTCTCTCTCAATCAGGTCTGCAAGACAGTTCAGCAGCTTTCCCCGGTGAGAGGCATCCATCCGCCTCCATGGCGAGCCCAGCTGGAAAGCTGCTTTGGCCGCGCTCACAGCTTTGTCCACATCCGCCTGCAGAAAAGCCCAGAAAAAGAGGGTGAGTGGAGAGCACCCCACACATGACAGCCCCCGTCCCACATTTCTGGCTGCATCCAGAGGGCACTAACTTTGCAGCGGCTGCCCAACATAAGACGACACTGGCAAGACTTGACAGAGCCTCTCCTGTAGCCCTGACTCAGGGGGAGCAGCTGATACTACATGGAGACTCCTAGGGCTTCTTATAGCAGGCCAGTAAGTCACCTCAGGAGGCAAGCTGACTTCTCCCAGGAGCTGCTGGGAAGCTTGGAGTGCTCCACACCAAGCCACAGCCTTCCCCTGACATGCGGAGAACATGGGAGTGGGGGCCCCTCCTTCACCCTGGCAGGGGAAATTCATGGGCAAGTCCATGTCTGCATTACAGCTGGCAGCCTAGGAGTGCAGCCTTGCTAGGGGAAAGCCAGTCCACTCTGAGTCCTGGGCTGGATGGAGGGTGCTCCAGAGCTGGGATGCTGCTGCATCTTACACTGCTTTGAAGGGACAGGGAGAGGGATGGGAATTCCCTCCCTTCTCCAAGCCAGGTAATCCCCTACCAGTGCGTCCAGACCCTGGCATTACAGCACATGCTCTGTGGCCCTTCATTTAGTAATGAACTTTGTGCAATGAAAGGAAACTTTTCCTCTCCCACTACTGCTTCCCCCTATGGACGGAGAACCTCCAGCGGTCCTGGAAGCACAGAGCATCCATTCAGGAATTGCCTTCTAGGGACCAGCACAAGTTTCCTTGCAAGCAAGATGAGCATGCTTCCCTGATCCCTTACAGGCTGCAATTTGATTCCAGCCCTGGGACGTTTCAGAGCCATCATCAGGTACATGAACACTCCAGGGTAAATCATCCCCCTGCTAAATACGGGGCTTTTGCAAATAAACTGGCTCTTGGGGATCCTAAGCAAACTTAGTGTATCGCTGCATTACCATCTGCTGCATAGGCCCAACTGCTATATATCCCCCGGCTGGAGCTTTCCTGCGGGACTGCTGTGTTCAGAGATAATATTGTTACGAAACTCCCCGGATTAGAAAGAGTGAAACTGGCTGAGGAGTCGGGGCCCTGCCGCTGCAGAAGACCACTGGCCTGTTTAAGACACATGTGCTGTTCAGCATATTTCAGCCACATTATCTGCAGGGTTAACTTTTTACATTCTCCCGCAAAGCAGGGCGAGAGCCAAGCGTTCTTGTGACTGCTGCCAGGATTTATTTTCGAGTTCAGCAGGAAAGTTTTCTCAGGGACTTTTTGTCTATTTCCTCTCCAGAATCCAGTTTCACTTTTAAGGTGCCCGTCTCGTGTCTCAGTTCTGCCTCATGCCCCGAAGAGGCAGGCAAAAGTCCAAGCCACTTCCTCCCCCATTCCCCCACTGGGAATTTGGACAAGTTGCACCACCCTTTTAACCACCCTTCCACTCCCAACCTCCAACAGAAGCCTCAAGCATGGAGCTGAATGCTGACTTTGTGGGCAAGGCACTGGTGCAGACCCACAAGAACTGGGTTAATCCTGTACAAGATTTACCCTTGGGCAAATCACTTCATCTCCCTGTGACTGTTCCCTGACTGTAAAACAGAGATAATGTTTCCTTTGTCTTTGGCGGCAAGAAGATTTTGAGACTCAGATGGTTTCTTACCACGTGTAAGTGCAGTGTGAAGCACAGAGAGGTCCCCGACACTATGGCATTGAGTTAGTTTGGACTGATTGTGTCTTCTCCACTTCTTCTGACCCATCAGCTCCCACCCCCGTTTCACCGAGGCCCCACCAGGCCTCCAGTCCTAGCTGACAGTGTCTTGGATCACATGTACGAACTCCTATGAAATGTGGCAAAGCTGATTTTTATCCCGAGGCAAAAGCGTCCTGCCAAAACTTGAGCACCATGTCATGCCCTTCGTATCCTGCCTCTGGGATCTACTTATCCGTAGTCTTAAATTACAGCAACTCTCAGCTTCTCTCTGCATGTGAAGTGAGGAAGGGTGCAGCCATCCAGGGCAGGTTTTGCAAAAGAAATAGCAGAATATCTTGGAGCAACTAATCATCTTCTCCGCCTGCTTTGCACACATTTTTGATTAATCATTGCAAAGCAAAGCCAGGTGTTCAGGAACTGGGAATGCAAAACAAATACAGTGTTTTACTGAACCACATGGAAGTGAGGCACCCACTGGCTGAGGGACAGAGAGCAAACGCATGCGATCAGGATCACTTGAAGCTCATGATTTTTGCCGGTCCTTTATAGCTCAGAAACACATCAAAGCTGTTTCTAAGACCCTGGAAAGATAACATTTACCTTGTCACCCTCAGCAACCTGGCAAATCACCTCCCCTGTGGCTGGATTGATAGAAGAGAAAGTCTTCTTGCTGACTGCATCATGCCATTCGTTGTTGATGAAAATCTGTAGTAAAAAAAAAGACATTTGTGACAAGCGTTCAAGCCCTGGAGCCAGAACCAGGCAGAATCTGGAAGCTCTTCATATTTGTTTGGTGCTGTCGTAAACAGAAGCCCTGAACATGGGCACCATGCCTTGCAAACCCCGCATCTCTCTCCCTCCTCTCCCGCACTTTTAAGTCGCAAGAATCTGGAAAGTGTAACTTGCACGTACACACCCACACCGCTGCTCTGCATGGGTGTAATAAATAAAGCTGCGGACACAAATGACATGCCAAGAATCCCAAAGAAGCCGCTATTAAGCCTGAAGCAGCTGGTTTCACTTAACATTTTGGAACAGTTCTGTTCTTCTTGGCTGCACGAGAGGCGACTCGATGAGACTGGAGGCAACAGGCGTGACAGGTAGATTTCAAAATTGAGCACTGTGTTTGGATATCAAGCTCCTCACTCTCAGGAGTGAGTCCAGGCTGGAAGGCGTCCTCAGAGACCGAGCTCCAGCTCTCGGCAGACATGCAGTGCTGGGCTCCCCGTGCGAGACCCTACCGCCGTTTCTGCTACTCCAGCGCCCTGCTTCCTGCAGCTGCCCTGGGAAGCGAGACACGGACCATCCCTGCAGGGCCCCAGACAGCACAGCCACAAGCAGGCCACACACACCTGGTCTGCCGGGGACCAGGCCAGGCCATCGGCCCCACACCTGCCTCCTCTCGGCTCTGAAGACCTTGCCAGAGCTGAAGGCTGGGTGGGGAAGGAAGAGGGCAGGCAACACGGAGCAAGACACAAGCCACTAAGAAGTGCTACCAAATGGATCAGGTACATAAGGCGAGCCCTCGGTCTTGTAGATCTATCTCCATTGGGACCTGCCCGACACCCCCGCTCCACTCCATTCAAGACCCGGCTGCCAGTCTGGATCTGGACCCCTTAAAGGCAGCCAGCACGGTATTTCCAAGGCTTCAAACGCTACCAACCCTGCCAGAGCACCATAAAACCTGGCGATACATTGGCACCCTGCACGTGGTCTCAGTCCAGCTCCTTGTTCAAAGGAAGAGAAGGGCAGCAGACCATGCCTCTCTCCGCCCTTCCTATCTTCCACGTGGCATGTGCACTTGTTGCTCCTCATCTCAAAGCTCCAGAAAGCGCGGTGACCCCTGCCGTTTCTGTTCCCGGAGCTCTTCCTACAGCAAAAGCCCGGAGCCGGGCTTTTAGGCACTGCTGCAAAGAAGATTGAACAGAGCAGCCTAGTTTGTTCAATGCTTACTATGGGGGGCTGAAACCACTTGGGTGATGCAGCCCGGCTGTCGCGCCCTTCCATGGCACGGACAGCACCAGACCGGCCTGCGTGCAGGACGCACTTCACACCCCCGCAAGGCTTCAGCAGGTTCATTTAAACGACAGCAGACCCACCACACTGAAAAAACCACCCCAAGCTTTCCATGCAAGACACGCCACGCAGCCCACAAACCGCCCATGAGAACTGGCAGTTTCAGATGCGACGCCCATGTTCAGCAGGGCATGAAGCACTGCCCTAGGGCAGGACTCTCCTCCTGGGGATATAATAAATCACCCTGGGGCCTGGGCACATCAGCTGTTGCCAGAGACCAGTTCATAGCTTTTCTCTGGGTAGCTTTTACAGTCCTTTCTCTGTTCAGCGAACAGCTGCTGCTGCTACACCTGCTCATACATCATTTCTCCCCCAAGGGCGAAAGAGTCTTCTCTGGAGCTGCCCCCACCACGAACCGCCTTCCTCATTTAAAACGTTTGTAGCATCCCATTCTCGCTGGAATGAGAGGTCAACCTTAGACTCATCTACTGGAGCAGCCGTGGTTCATTTCGATGTGGGGCAGCATCCAAGGGCAGTAAAAATTAAACAGTCTGAAGTGTCTCTTGCTCCAGAAAGCTAAGCAGCTTCAAGGCAGCCCCGCTTCTCTGCCAGTGCCTGGCACTGAGCCCCACCAGCTCCGTCTCCAGCTACCCGGGCAAAGCTCAAACTTGGCAGGTCGACGCATGTGAAGTCCATCGAAGTTCTGAAAAGCAACCGGAGCTGCCAGGAAGGAAAAAGAAATGCTCCCTTGGAGACCACACTGACAATCTGCCCCGTTTAAGTGCCCTCCACGGGTAACTGTGGTTGACGTTATTAGCATTCTTGCGCCATTTTCCCCTAACTGATGCGAGACCACTTCCGTGCCAGAGCCCGGCCAGCCGTTGCTTGCCCAACACCGCGATCCTTTCCTTCCAAATTAAAGATTAACCCATAAGCCCTGGAGCAGTCTTCGTGCAAAGAACAGGGTGCTTCCAATCAGCAAGAGCACGACGCTGCCCGTCTAGCAGCCACCACTTGCATCACGCCCGTTGCGCAAAAGCTGTGGTGCAAGAATTCGGAGGCCCCGCCTGTGCCACGAAAGCCCGGTGGTTCTTGCAGCACAGCCATGCTGCCGAAGGCATGAAACGATACACACTGCAAGCGCCCGGGTGTGAAGATGGTGATACCAGCCAACAAACTCCTGTCACTGCAGCGTCTCTGCAAGCCCCTGCTTCCACAGCCAAGAACATCTAGTTTTAGACCGGCAGATGACGACACGGCTCCAGCCAAGAAAATAGCATTTCTCCTGCAGGCAGACAGACACCCAAGCGGCGTGTCCTAAAACAACGGCAAGGAACAGCAGAAACCTGGCTACGCAACGCAAACCCGCTGCCCGGCTTCCTCCTTCCAGCGGGGCAGCTCCCGCTTCCCCTGCAGCTGCCCGCACAATGACACCGAGGAGCCAGCGATCATCATGATGCAGCTGAACTGAAACCAGGGAAACTCAGGCCAGCGGCAGAGGACAAGCGCTTGCTCGGCCAGGATCCACTGCACGGCTGCGGGAGGCCACGAGGCTCCCGAACGGCTCATCCCAAGCATGGGCTTTCTCCTGAGAGTTGTTTGCACTGATACACAGCCCTGACACCTGCGGCGCGGGGCCCTTGCAGCCAGCTCCGCGCCTGGCACCTGCCAGCGTCCAGGCTGCCCGTGGTGGCGTGGCTATTTACTCAGTGCAAAACACCCCGGAGCAGAGGGACCTGCGCGGGCCTGCCCAGCCCCTCTCGCTTCCTCTCCAGAATAAACCCATTTCTCCGAGTCCCCGGCACCAGCCAGGGGAAAGGAAAAGACTTGGGCCTGGCAGTCTGGAGAGGCCCCCGGAGCTTCTGGCAGGTGGAAGAAAAGAAAAACTGCTCCCCTGTTCCTCCTGCCCCGGACCATGGCCATCGCCACCTCCCCCCAGCCGAGGGGGAACGGGGGCTTTTCTTCTGTTACCACAAGACCTCAGACCCGCGGCTCCCGACTTGGAAACCCCCGGCTCCTTGCTTCCACTCGGGCCCGGCTGCGGCTGGACTGCGGACAGGCCCCAGGAGCTGGGAAAGGCCCTGCGGGCACCGCCGCCGGGCAAGGCCGCCCGGGCCCGCGGGACGCCGGGAGCAGCTGCCCGGGGCAGGACCCGCGCCCTACCTTGCGGCAGCGGACCTCGGGCCGCGGGTCGGGCGCGGGCACGGCGGCGGCGGCGGCGGCCGAGGCGGCGCGGCCCCGGGCCCGGGCCAGGCGGGCGGCGGGGCGGGCGCGGTGCAGCGCAGCGAGCAGCATGGTGCGGGCCGGGCAGGGCAGGGCAGGGCAGGGCAGGGCCGGGCCGGGCAGGGATCTTCCCTCCTCCCCCCGCCCCGGGGCGGGGCGGCGTCTGCCCGGCCCGGGGCCCCCCCTCCCGCCGCCGCGCCCTGCCCTGCCCTGCCCTGCATAGACCCCATGCAGCCCTGGAGCACCTTTGTCTCCCCTGGGGGGGGCGGGGGCTGCAGACACCCCTGGGGACTCCCTGGATTGCCCGGGGAGACTCCACGGGCCCCTGGGCAAACACCAGCTCTTAGTTTCTTCTGGTCTCTGGGCAGCAGGGAATACAAGACCGAAGTCCCCCAAGAGGGGGCAGGGAGGGAGCAGCAGTCTGCTCTAGACTTGCCCCGTGGATCCCTGCTTGGTTTGTGTGGTGGACGGCGTCTGCACAGCTGGCACCTGCAGAGGAAGCAGGATCCCAGGTGCAGCCCGAGGCCAGCAGGGCTCTGGGGGTGGTTGCTGCCTGGAATCGCGTCCCTGGGTCGTTCGCTGGGCACTGGCCAGTGCCGCAGAGCAAAACACGGGGAAAGAAAAGCCATTCAGAGGGTTAGAGCACGGCAGAGCGGAGCCAGGGTGGGTTTGCATCTGCCTGGTGCACTCAGAGCTGCTCCTGCTGTCAACCCCCAGGTGTTTGGCAGCTGGAGCACGTCTGGGGGCAGAGCATGCAGGGCAGCCGTGTAACAGGCTGGCAGGTACCCAGGAACAAATGGATTAACTGCCTAAGGGGAATGAACTGGTGGCCCCTAGACATTGTCCAGCTGTATCCCTGGCCCCAGTACAGGCACGCCCAGCGCCCCAGAGCCTGGCTTCATCAGCCCATCTCAGGGCACTCGACACAGGCAGCAAGCGCCATCGTTGCCCTTGCCCCGGAGCAGGACACAGCCCAGCTGCAGCAAGGGGCCGCGTTCTGCGCTCAGGGCCGCCGGCCCAAGCGGATGACGTCAGGGAGCCGGGCTGCGTTCCCACTGTTGGACCGAGGCTGATTGTGCCAGTGACCCCCAGCTGCCTGACCCCCCCCAGTGTGACTGGCCCCGTGCGTCTCCTCCTGGCACACCCAGCCCGTGCTGGGGCTCACCCCCATTCCCAGGGAGCAGGACATCCTTGTTCTGAGTGCTGGAGCCTGCAGAACGCAGGGATTCAACATGTCCAGCACAGCAAACACCTGGAGCCAGGGGACAACCGTGTGTGGCTGGGAACATGCAACGCAGGGAGAGCCTGCAAAGATGCCTCCCCTGCAGCAGGGCTAGGGCACAGGCACACCCTGGTCCTTACAAAGGTGAAGGCAGGGCAAGGTTCAGAGAAGCATAAGCTCTGATAGCAACAGCTGATAGCACCCTGCCCTGCCTTCTGCCCACTGTAGACTAAGTGCTGCCATCCTCGTGGGCGAAGGGGAAGCGTGCTACAGATGTGGGAGCAGACGCCTTCCTGCTCCCCAGCCGATGGGTCCTGCTGGGAAAGGGGCAGCGCAGCAGAGAGGGCACCCAGCCGCATCAGGGTAGGGACCCAGCTCCACACCAACCAAGAAAGCCTGCTGCTTTCTGTACTGGTTTAATGTGTGCCAAGAGATTGGCCCAAAGCCCCCTGAAGCAAAGAGAGTCTTTCCAATGATTCTGGCAGGATGGAGACCCCCTGGAGCAGCTGCTGGTGTGACAAGGGGCACCGCTTCTCCAGCTCTGACGGCTGAACAGTTGCTAGTCCTGGATGTGGGGAAGGAGGGCAGAGCTGTGCAGCGCCCAGTGCACCCAGCCAGCCTTGCCCGGCTTGCAGACACCCCCAATATGCTCCTTCTGCCTACACCGCTACAGCCACGCGTGCCTACGCTTATCACAGCAAGCCCCTCATGTCCTGCGGCCCCGGGCTGCCACGGGGAAACGCCTTGCCCACCCCATCATGGTGCCTGCAGCTCCAGCTTAGCGACTGTCATCCTGTGAACCTCATCGGGCCCGTCTGCAAGGCGCAGGGCTCGGGCCCAGGCGAAGAACTGGGCAAGCGGGTAGTCGCTGCTGAGGCCAGCTGCTCCGAAGGCCTGCAAGAAACCAGCAGGAAGGTGGGAGGTCAGGACCAGGCTGACAGGACCCAACAGCAACAGCAGTCAGAGAGGGGTGGCCAGTGGGATGGCAAATGCTGTCAGCCCAGGGAGTCTGGGTGCCGGCACGTGGCTCCCAGCAGCAGAAGGTTCTGGCCCGGAGGCTGCAGGTCCCAGACCAGGGGTAGTGCAGGATGCCTGGACGTGTCTTGGTCCTGACCCAGCGGGAAAGGTCTGGCACTGCCTCCTCAGGCCCCAGAGGCGGGAGACAGTGAAGAAGAGACTGGGCATGTCTGTGACCTGAGGAGCCAGACCCGGCTTCAACCACCTGCCTACTTTACCAGAGCCGAGCTCTTAGCTGGGGAGGGGCTGAATGAGGAGCACGTGCCCCTTTGCTCACCTGGATGGCACGGTCGGTGACACGCAGAGCCATGGCCGGAGCCACCAGCTTGATCATGGCAATGTCCAGAGCAGCTGCCTGTGCACAGCCAGGAGAAAGCCCATTACTCTCCTCAGCCTGGTCGGCAGCCCTCCTCTACCCAGTGCTGGACTCTCTGCACCCACCTCTCTGGCTAGACCACCCGCCCCAGGCTATCCTAGTCCCAGCCCTTGTCTGAGCCTAGACGGGTGCACTGTATCAACACTGCCATCGCAGCAGTACAGGGAGCAGACCCCTGGGCACGTTAGCAGGGAGCCCCCTCTGTGGTTCTGCTCAGGCCTCCAACAAGGAAACCCATGGCCACAAGACTCACCAGGCCAGCTCCTCCCTGGAGATGAGATACCTCAACGGACCAGGCCGTTCTTTCAGGAAAGTCACCGCCACCCACCTTGTTGCCAACCGTGTCCATGAGAAGGGCAGCCTTCAAAACCAGAAGCCGGGCCTGCTCTATCTCAGCTCGGGACGTGGCAATGTCTGCCAGGATCGTGCCCTGCTCTGCCAAGGGCTTCCCAAAAGCCACGCGGGACTTCACCTGTAATAGGCACACGGGACCGAGGCCCATCCTGAGTGTGAGGGGCCCTGGTCACTGCGCAAGACCGGACAGAGCAGAGTGGCTGCTGACAGGGCCTGGTGCAGCCCCTGCTAGAGCCCAGCCACATCTGGGCTGGGAACGGGGGAAAGAAGCCTTCACGCAAGTACCAGGGCTTTGGTTACCATGTAAGCCACATGCCCCTGGTCAGCAAGCAGCAGCATAGTTTCCAGCCTTCCCTAAGTCTCTCCTCAGCCCTGCAGTGGAGGCGTCTGGTGCAGAGGAGGGACTGCATGATGGAGACGCGGAGCAGGGCTCAGGTACCCACCCTGGTGCTGGTGCCAACAGCAGGATGGGTTTAACTGGCCTAAAGCATAAGAAGCATGTGGCGATGCTACAGCAGCTTCCATCTGGGAGCACCTGGGGACGGACCAACATGTGGAGGTGGTGGGGAATGGGAAGGGTTACTCCCTGGCGAGGAACAGGGAAGAAGCTATGCAGGAGGCTCTGTCAGGGTGCACAAGCAGCTGTTCCCCCTCAGGAGGGCAGATCACAGAGAAGTGAGGATGCCCTGCAACACTCCCCGCACGTGCCAGAGCACAGACCTGCCCACGCTGGGACGCAGGAAGGCTGCGCTCCCACCGCTGCTGCAGAAGGGATCAGGTATGGGCAGAGGGACTGTGCCAGCGACACTCACGCGTTCCTTCATGAGAGCCAGCGCCCTCTCGGCAAAGCCGATCAGCCGCATGCAGTGGTGGATCCGTCCAGGCCCCAGTCTCCCCTGGGCAATTTCAAAGCCTTGGCCAGGTCCTAGCAGCATATTCTCCTTTGGCACACGCACGTTTTCAAATAAGATCTCCCCATGGCCAGCTGCAGGGACAGGCACAGAGCAGGAGAAGCTGGGGGGTCGCTTGCTACCAGGCTTGGGATTTCCTCCTCATGCTTCCTCTCTGCCTGCCCCACGTAAGAAGGGGGGTGGGTGTCATGGCTTGCATCTCATGGGGCTCATTTGAAGTCCAAAGGGAAAACTCCCAACTGGCTTCACTGGGTTTTGCACTGGGCCTAAGGCAGGAGCCCCTGAAGGCCTGACATTGCTGGCAGCAGGGAGCCAGCCAGTAATGGTGCCCTCTCCAGTGAGCTCATAAACAGGGGGAACAACTGGGTTTTTCTAGTGCTTGAACAAAGATTAAAGCCCAAGGCAAAGGTCCGGGAGGGGCCTCCCAGGTCTGCTACCTGCTCCTGCCACACTCACCTGATCTTCTGCACGCAGAGATTGCAAACAAAGAGAGTCAAATGCTGAGGGTTTTTTTTCCTGTGGTTTCTCCCTGACAGGGGCAGGAAACATTACCTAAGGGCTCAAGAGTTGAGCAAACAGTGGGTAGGATTTCTGTGGGGGCTAAGCAGCGGTTTAGTAACAAAACACCGTCTACTTCTGTCACTGACACCTCTCAGTAACAGAAGCAAGGGCCCTGTGTTTGCTTTAGAAGGAAGTAGCAGGATAATACGCTGGGTGCAGGATTATCCTGCCATTCCTGCCCTGCACAATATGCTTGGGAGACAAGTCCTGTCACACAAAGGCACAGAGAAGTCACGCGATTTGCCCACGTGGAGTCAGCAGCCAAGCTGGAGAGAGGACCCTGGAGTCCTGTACATACTAGGGAGAAGGGAGGGTGTGACTGCAGGCTGGGGCTGGGGTCTTTGCTGGTCTGCACTTCAGCTTCCCCCTCAACATCACAGGGGAAAATAAGGCCCAGCTCCTAGGGGAACTGTGAGGCTGCAACCCCAGGGAGGCTCAGGATAAAGGTGGCTATCACAGGCATCACAGCATGTACCCTGGCAAAACCAGAGCCAGGCACCTTTGTCCGCTGTGAGGGGGACTGCGTGATGCTCACACCCCGGGGGTTTCTGCAGGTGCCTGCGGTGGCCCGGGCAGAGCAGGAGTGGAGGACTAGGATGCACGTGGACTCGCTGCCTCACCTGGGGGGTCGTCCAGGCCATACACGCTGAGAGGCCGGGTGACGGTGACGCCTGGGGTGTCCATGGGAACCAAGAGCATGGACTGCTGCTTGTGGCACGGGGCACCAGGATTCGTCTTTCCCATAAACACGCAGAGCCGGCAGCGAGGGTCCAGTGCTCCTGCCAGAGGGAGAGAAAGCACAAGCCCGCCTAAAAGGTGCTGAAAACTTCAGAAGACAAATAAAGCCTAGGGAGCTCCAGCCTTTTTACAGAAGGACTGCTGGAGCTGAATTGGGTGCCCCAGGGTCACATCCTGCCTTGGTCGGTCAGCTGAGCACGTGGACCCAGCCAGGCTGGCCACAGCTAATGTAAGTCACGGTTACTGTTCTGGGTGTTTGAGGAGTTTCAGGCAAGTGGGGAGGAGATAGGAGCAGAAGGGCTCTGAAGAGTCCTTTTCCCGGTACGGGGAAGCTGGTGAGAAGCCACACACTGAGAAACAGTCGTCTCCGAGACCTGTTCAGCCCCAGGCTGCTCTGCTCCAACTGCCAGAGGTGTTCACCAATGCTGGCTGCATCTCCTGTGAACCCGCCTGAGACCACCTGGCTCCCAGCCACGCCAAGCCCCTCGTGGACAGCAACCACTTGTGGTCCCTGCTCCCTAGCAGAGAAAGCTCCACAGGCCACATACAGCTCCCTGTATTGTTTCGGTTGGGTCTCTCCACAAAGGCTTTCCCTCCTCCAGACCAGCAGGAAGCTGTGGGTTGCAGTGTGGGTGCTTCTTGGTGCTTCCCTACCTCAAGCAGCTTGCAGCAGCCACGAGTTTACCCGAAGCAAAACAAGGCTGTTGTAACTCTGCAGCTGGGTTTAGCAGAGCATGTGCAGAGACCACACCCTGGGCCTGCCACAATGAGGCCATAGGGTGACCAAGGTGCAGGGCAAACCTAGCAGGGTCCTGCGCCTCAGCGGCTACCGGGCCAGCTTCATGCAATCAGGGGAGCCCCCAACCTGGGGAGGAAACCACAGGCCTCGAAGCAAACCTGAAATCCACCACTTGTGCCCGTTGAGAATGTAGAAACCCCCTTCTTCCACGATAGAGGACTCGATGTTGGTGGCATCAGACGAAGCAACCTAAGCAAAAATGGGGCGAGTTCAGACATGCACCGGCCATGAGCCGCAGGAAGCCCTTTCCCACCCTCGCAGAGCTGTGTTGCAGAGACGCCCAGAGGGCTGGAAGCCTCAGACCCAGCAAAGGAAGGAAGCGAATTTGCCTTGGCAGGAAATTGAGCCTCAGCAAATGAAAGCCCCCCTTCGCTTCTGAATGGGGCTGTCCACTTGGGGGGGTGTAATTCAGTTTAACTAGCCTATTTCCCATGGTCACCTCCAGTTAATCTGGATTAAACTTTCCTGACCATACCTATGTGGACAAGGCAGGCACAAAGCTCTTGCAGTCCCGCAGCCACCATTGAAACTGCTTGCCAGGAGGCCATGACAGCCATCGATGGCCAGGGTGGGACCAGCCCCCGCCTGAACAGAGGGGCTTCCCTCCGTCCTGCCGCAGCACTGACCTGTGGCTCTGTCATAGCAAAGCAGGAGCGGATCTCCCCATCCAGCAGAGGCTGCAGCCAGCGCTCCTTCTGCTCCTCTGTCCCATATCGCAGCAGCACCTCCATGTTCCCAGTGTCAGGGGCTGAGCAGTTGAATATCTGCAGGGGAAAAGCCCAGCACTGGGGTCACATGTATGGGAACGGGAGCCTGCAGATCCACCCCAGAGCCCGCTGCCTGCAACTCCTGGACTGCCCCATCCAAGCACCAGGAGCTTCTGCCAGTTGGACAGCAGGAGACTGATGCAAGCTCCAATCAGACTGAACTTCCAGCCAGAGCACCAGGCAGCCCCCAGGCCGGCATCACTTCCCCTCCTTATGCAGCATGGACAGATGAAGAGGGAGCCGAGCCGCGTTCTGGCCAGCACAGGCTCCTCCAAGCAGCATGAATGTTCTTAGCCAGGAGGCTGGGAGGACTCCTTGCTGGAGACGCCAACCAGGAGTTCCTCGGCCAGGCCGAGGGCTGGGGACACTCCCTGCTGGAGGCAGGTACCTCAGGTGCATGCAGAGACATCCCCATGAGCTCGCACAAGTGGGCATACTCCAGGTTGGTCAGACCTGCTCCGTATCTCACTTCTGGGTCAGTCTCCAGGGGTAAGAACAGGTTCCACAGCCCTTCGGACTTGGCCTTTACCTGAAAGAATAAATTAGGATGACACGAGGCATGGTTCCCCTCCGGACCCCCTGGCCCTTCAGAACACCCTCCGGGCAGGAAGGGAGGGTGTGCTTCGGGCACGGGCAGAGCTCAGGGCAGAGTGCTGCCCTTCCCATTCATCAAGAGACAAGGATCACACAGAGCAGCATGGCCACAAATGGGGCTCATCCTGCCGCCAGCCCACAGAAGCCTTCATGCCTGGACTTGGCCTGGGATCAGGGTCAAGCTGGGTCCTTTCTGTCATAACAAAGGCCCTGCCACCAGAGTGCAGCTGATGGAGAGAACCCAGCTCCCCCTCTGTTAGCTGCACAACCAAGATCTGGTAAGGACACAGGGCAGCGTTGGCTCAGAGACGGCTGGGGGGCGGACACAGGCAGCGAGCACGTCATCCTAGAGAGCTGTACTTTGAGGTGTCGCTGCTCAAAGCAGGAGCATCACTGACCTTCAGTTCTTCCACGAGCGGGTGTGGGGTCCACCTTGTCTGCGACACCTGGTGGTCCCTCAGGGCCTGCTCGGCAGGATAGATGTGGGCATCCATGAATCTCCTCAGTCTGCGATAAAGATCCTGTGCCCTGCCAGAAAGGCCCTCAGGAGAGAGAATCAGATGGGCTGGAGCTGAAGAGGAATGGGGCACAGTGACATAGCTCCTCCTGGGGAATGGCCCCTGCCAGGCCCAGGTGCTGTAAGGTCTCCCCGATGGCTTCGTAGCCGGCATGGCTTTAAACACCCGGAACCCTTCCTTTGTGGCGAAATCCCAGGCGAGGTCGGCTATGGACTCGGCCTGCTTCCCACCACTCTCTGCTGTGGCTGAGCTCGCCTGCCCTGTGTGAAGCAAGCAAAAGCATCATCCTCTGCTTGGAGATCCACAGTGCAGAGCAAGGCAGCAGCGCCCAGACCAGAACCAGCCCTACAGAGTCCAAAAGGGACGAGACAAGAATACTGCCTTCCCTCAGACAAAACACCAGCCCTCTGGGCCTCCTGACAGGCTCCCACCAGCTCCCTGCAGAAACAAGGCCCGAGCAGCCCAGGGAACAACCTGGGACAACCAAGACCCTTGAGGTTTAGCAATGTGCACAGTTCCTGCTCCACTGACAAATCACACCCTTTGCAAGGGCAGCTCCCTACTGCTGGGGGTTACCCCATGGGAGATACTGCTGGGAGGGATAATGTCCCTGCCTCCCCATCTCGCCTACGGGCCAACCTTGCTGCCTAAACTGAGTCCCCCCAATTCGAGTGTGGTCTCCCCTCCAACTGGGGAAAGTCTGGCCAAGGCCAGGAGGGCAAACCCCTGCTCCCATGACAGGGGTCCATGCAGAGCAGTCAGCATCTGGTTTGTATTCCAGGTGCCGGGCCAGGCTCAGCCTGAGCGAAAATCTATCCCCACATGACTCTCAGCAGCAAGGCTCCCAGAGGGATATGGTGGAAAGGAGGGACTAGAATCCAGCTCTTCACTCCTGCTCTGGACCTGAGTTTGCCTCTCAAGCCTTCTGTCTTTGTCTCCAGATGCCAGAGCTGCTCAAAGTTCAGCCTGGTGCCCTCTCGTGGCAAAACCCTGCTGCACAAGCTACTGTGCTGATGCCGGAGCCCAGCGGCCTCACCAGTGAGCGAGCGCTTGTAGACGCCCTGCAGGATGGCAGCCACTCTGAAGAAGGAGAAGGCCATGTAGAAGTTCCAGTCCTCTATGGGCGGGATGCCCATGTGACCGCAGTACGTACGAAAGTACTCCTCCGCCATGGGGATTCCCAAGTGTGTCAAATCGCAGTTGCCCAGACCTGAAAGAGGAATAGGGTGGCACCGTGACTCAGCCACAGAGTGGAGCTGTAAGGCTGAGCTTCCGCTCTAGAATCCCAAAATTTGGGGCATTTTCCTCCCTTGGGAGGATAGAAAACTATATACCCCAGGCCCAGACCAGCTCTGGGGAGTCGGCTTATGCCTATGCTGCTAACAGCATGTTCAGAAGGGGCTGGACGGGTCTCTCCAGGGACTTGGAACAGAGAGAGAGAGCGGAGGATGAGAAGGAAGAGTCCTTTCCCCCATTTCCAGCCACGTGCTGTGGACACCAGCCTATTCCTGCTTCCCAGGTCTGTGTTTGAAGAGGGCAAGAGATGTGATCTGTGCCCAGCACTGTACCTTTGAGCAGGCTGAAGCTAGATGGCAAATAGTGAGCCATGCAGCTATAGGCCACATCTGAGATGGGGTCTCCCAAGGTGGAAAGCTCCCAGTCAAGGACAGCAAGGACTTGTGGCCTCTCTGGGTGAAAGATCAGGTTATCCAGCCTGGACCGGAAAGACAAGGAGCAAGAGAAAAGTTGTTGCAGGAAAAAAAGCCCCACTCACTAGGGAGAGCTGCATTCCCCATAAACAGGTGTCCAGGAGCTCTGTGCAGTTGGGGGCTGTTCCCAATCACCCCTCCACCCTCGGCAAGTGACGGGCAGAAGAGGTGCTGTCTGTTAATGATTTGGGTGCCTACATCACTGTTTGTTGGGCTTTGCGCAGTTCCCTTCTCAGCACGGAGTTGAAAGAGCTCCTGGGATCTGGGGACTGCTGCTCGCGTGCAAAGAACCCATTCAGGCTGATTCTGTTTAGCAACTGAATGGGAAGCCGTAAAGCCAGAGCACAGATGAGCATCAGTCTGCCACACATATCCGCCCTGCCCCACCAGCCACCAGCCCCGCCTATCAGGTCCTGACAAGGCAGGTGAATGGCAGCTGTCCGGGCAGGGGCAACGGGAGGATAGGAAGGGACAGTAAGGCGGTGGCATCTTCTGCCCGTATTACACACAGGAGCTCCGGCAGAGGGCACCAGTGCCCACGCCGGCAACAAGACAAGTCAGGATTTTGCTCCATGCCCAACGTAGTAACTTCTAATGACAGAAGCCAATTGCACCATGAGCTTCCTGCTTTCTGGTGTCATGCCCCCAAGGGTGGTGACCTCATGTGTCACATGGGCCACGGGCAAGCTCACGCCCTGGGTCACACCAGGCTGCATCCAAACACCGATCTGTTCCACCCGTCAATAATTCACGTGATGCCTCATCATCCCGAACTACAGGAAGTGGAGCAGGAGCTAGCTGCCAACCCCCAGCCTCAGGTCTCTGTTCAGCTGCTGCCACCAGCCAGAGAGAGACCCCAGTGTGTGGATCAAAAAGCAAAGTGGGGACAAGACCCCTGGGGTCTCGACTTCCAGCTCCTGCCTTGAGCGGCTAAAGTCCACTGCCCTCCAGACGGGTTAATGGGGAGGAACACTCATGGCTCTGAGCTGACAGCAACTTCTTTGTGGTCTGCAATGTTGGGTTGCAGAGATGTCTCTGTCTCCAGAGCACTACACCTCTTGATGGCCCAAGGAAGCCGTGGCAGATGCAGGCTCCCAGGTGCTGAACATGCACAGGTCCATATGTACAACAGGCCTTGGAGCTGCCACATTACACACACACTGTCCTGCCCTGCTAACACCTGGGTGCTCACTACCAGCTTGTACCTGAAATCTCCATGCACGAGAGTGACTTGGTGAGCCTGGGGGAGGTGCAAGGGGAGCCATTCGATGAGCCTCTCCATGGCTTGGATGGTGTGGGTTTCTGTGGCGCGGTACTGCTTGGTCCAGGTTTGAACCTGCCGCTGAACGTAGTTCCCTGATGCAGAGGGAACACAGGCTTTGAGCATGATTATGAAAAGCATGAGGCTGTTAGAAACAGCTACAGACCTGCTGGAAACCCTCCCAGAGCCAGAAGTAAAGCTGGCCCACCTCCAACCAAATGATCAAGCATTTCACTGCTGCCATGGGCTAGGGCCAGCCCTAGCAGAGCTGGGGAAAGCTCCTGGTGGCCCAGGTTATGGCAGGGTCAGGGAAGCAGGGATGTCCATCGCCTCCCTGCGACTCTGCAGGATGAAGCCACAGCCAGACAGGGCGGGATGTGGCACAGGGGCTCTGGCCAGGTGCTCCATGGTGAGGCAGCCACGTTCTGTTACTGCCTCAGGAGGGGAGGGCTCTTTCTGTATTGTTGCTCTCCTGTGGCAGAGGGTAGGGGGGCCACATTCCCAACCTGGGCATGGGGTCAGTCTCTGGCAGGGATGGGGGTGATATTCTGACTGGTTACAGATCCCCAGGGCCTGAAACAAAAGACCAGCTCCAGGTCCTGGCTCCCAACTTGGCAAGAACCCTCAGCCCCTGAGCTGAGAGATCAAAGAGCCCTGTTGTGGACGGCAAGGCCCAAGCACCGGTAGGATGCTTGGAAGACTCTGCAGAGATCACAGACCCCTGGAGCATCCCCAGCAGCTGGGATGGGCCTGAGGACCAGTCCCACCTCCTCTGCAGCTCCCCTGCCCGTGCTGTCCAGAAGATTTGGCCCAGGTCCCTGACACAACGGAAGGCCATGCCAGCACCCCAATGCCCACGGGTTTCCTTCTCACCGTGCTTCCCATAATCCTCCAGTCCGGCTGCTTTGAGGTCCACGCTGTGGATCTGAGCAAGGACTTGGTTCATGGCAGTGTAGATGGCTCTGCGCTGGCTGGGCTCCAGCCCGGGGAGGGAGGGGTCCTTGTAGACGTGGCCGGCGCAGTATTCCATCAGGTAGAATGGCGTGCCGATGATGCTGGCGGACAGGGGAAGCAGAGGCCTTTTAGCGACTGTCCTTTGGGACTCTCAATGCTCTGAGGTGGCATCAGGGCAGGAGAGCGAGATCAGAGGCTCTGGGGTGCCTCCCAGACCCCCTCTATAGGTAAAACCTTGCCTCCATCCTGTTCCGAAGCCACATCCCTCACCGAGGCAGGAAGAGCAGCTGTTCTGTCTCCACTGTCATACACAACCTCTGTGGGCAAACCTGATGTCCCTCTGCTTCCACAGCAGCGCCCAAGTCCCAACAGCTGCTGTCGGCACACATCCCTCTACCTGACTGGGATCGTGGCCTCCCTGCCAGGGCCACGAGCTGCTGTCTCCTGCACCCCGTCGTAACCCAGGACCCCACAGCAGCTGCTGTCCCACCCACGGCCAAGCCGGGGAGAAAACACTCACCTGGAATCTTCACAGAGGGCCAGCACTCGAGGGACAGGCACGCCGGCCTCCGCCAGCGCCCTCAGCACCCTGCCGGGACAAGCAGCGGTCAGTGCAGAAGGGCTCAGAGTCCAGAGGGAGCCCCATGCAGATGCGTACACCCTGTCTTCTCACCTGTACTCCCTCTCCACAGCGTGCGCGGATGGGAGCAGCTTGCCCGGGGGCTTCTTTCTCAGCACTAAGCGGTGGTCCCCGTACTCCACGTAGTACGTCGGGTTCGACTGGCCATGGCTAAACTGCCGGACGAGCAGAGAACCTGCAAGTTCCAAAGCAGAGGTCTCGTGGAAAGCAAAGAACAGGAGCCTAAAATGGCGAGAGCCGAGAGGCTGAGCATCGCTGACTTGAACCAAAGGCCCCCTGAGAGCCAGGAACACACAGGGTGCGTTTTGCCCAGTGCCACCCGAGGCCAGGATGCTCCGGCTGCAGTGTGGAGAGGGGAGGCATGCTGTCAGACTTAGCAAAGCTAACAGGTTGGGGGCTGTGTCCCCGGCAGAGCTTGCTGCTGCCTCTTGGGTCTGTATCTCTGTGCCTGGGTTACTGCAGTGAGCTCTCTCACACAAGGGGCTGTACGCTCTGCCCAGACCTGCAGGGCACTGACTTACACGGGTAGCCAGAGGGCCGTCTGGAGTCCTGCTGAAGTCCAAGCAGGGTGTCTGGGAGCCTGGGACTGCTCTGTGTTGTGCAGAGACTTTCCTGCTTGGTCCCCCTGCATGGCTGTGCCTCCCCTAGGCCCCAAGCCTGTGCCCTGTGCCACAGGGACCTCTCTGGCTATTGCCAATGGGGCAAAGGGAGACGCAGCTCCAGCAGCAGCCCAGGGCAGCTCCCTGGCGGAGGTCTGCAGCTGCTGGTGAACTTTGAGCCTTTCATTAGCGGCCTGGCTTCCCTCCCATCTTCCACTTGCGCTCCAGTGATTAACTAGCAGCCCCGATTACTCCAATTCAGTAAGCTGCCGTGAGTGCTGTCAGCACGAGTTCTTCACCAGCTTAAAGTGCAGTCAGTGTGAAAAGGCAGAGGGTAAAAACAGCCCCTCCTGACTTAGCTCCCTGTGAGTTCTCAACCAGCGCTGCTGGCTTTAAAGACAAAAAGCAGGGGTTTTGTTGCATCTTATTCCTACTTTGCAAGAGAAATTCATAGACAGGCCTGCCAACTAATACCCCACTGCAAAACCCTGGTGGTGACAGATGATACAGGAACTAATTTATATGTATACAATCTAGTTGGTCTATAAGGTGCACATCTACCCAGCCTTCTGCCTGATGTCAGACTAACATGGCTACCTATGTCTCTCTGATACCTGGAGCCAGAAGACTCCATCATGGCTCTGTTCGATGAGAAAACTCATGTTTTTATGTGAAAACCAAGCACATTTGATCTGTGGTTTTTCTGAGTCACTTTTTGGAACAGAGCAGAAACGTATTGGACTCTCATTTAGGTAACACTGGTGTCTTTGTTTGGCCAGCAACGCCTCTGACCCGTGAGGTTACAGCATCTAAGTCAATAATAAAGCGTATTTTATAATGCATCCCCTGTCCTTACATTAAACTGTAGTGAGAGTCTGGAAATAAGGGGCAGATGAAAGAAGCAGAATAGGCACTGGTTTTGGAACAGCTACAAGGCACAGGGACTTCCTGAAGGTTTTAAAAACTGGGGAGTTTTAAAATCCAAACTAATCTTGAGCTTTTAAAATTATCTGGTTTGGTTCAGGTGCCAGGGATAATGGGCAGTGGGGAAAATACAAGTATTTGGGCCTTTTGTATGAACTGGTTCTCAAAACCAACTATCAAAGAGAGACTGTCTGTGAGCAGAGACTCAGCATTTGAGGTTCTTAAAGCCCAGTGCCAAAGGAAACATTGTTGTGATTTGTTTTGACATTGTAATGAAAGAGGCATTTTTTTAAAGCATATCCCTGCAACGTTCACCTTCCACATCTCTCACAATCCAGCCAGGGCTTGAAGACATAGAAATGAAATGGGCTGGAAACAACAGCAAAGTTTCCCGGTCTGTTTACAATGCTGCAGCAGAGTGAAGTAGCCAGATAAACAACCTGCCTGAATCATAAAAGGGAAATGATAGACGCTGAATTCTCTCGTAATAATCCACATTGTGGTTAGCAGCATAGCTAAAGCAAGTGGTCATATTTAAAGGACAGTATTTAAATGACAGTGGATCTGGCACCGTTGCTTTAAAACCTGCCTTAACCTAAGGCTTTCTAGATGACGAGACACTTTCATTCTGGTCCCAAAAGGCAGTCCCAGAGCTGCATGGCCATGGCAGCGACTGGAATCCCCTGGCCAAGCAGTGAGCGCCCGCCAGCAGCATCAATCACTGGTTCTTAGCCATTAACAAGGGTTGAGCAAAGAAAACCCCACTCCAATAAATGCCATTTAGAAGCCTTGTACCCAGAGGTTTCTGGGCAGGCTGCACACCCCTCAGCACTCCAGCTAATCGCAGTGCTGGCAACTAGAATGTAGTTAATTTCAACGTCTGGAATTAGAATGAGGCAGAATCATACATGAGCTCTCAGAAAGCATTACCAAGAATACTTCAAACAGACCAACCTTTTGAAAAGAGCATGAGAAGGTGCCCAAGTCGTGAGAGTGTTTTGTTACATCCCAGTAGTCAACAGTGTTAGGATTGTTACACACTCATTAGTCTTGTGCAGGAAAGAGACAACGAATCTTTAAGGCTGTAGGGCAGGAGAGTTGCAATACCTGTTGTGTGGCTGCCTAGGACATTTTCCAGGTACTTCTGCAGAGGCACTTGTGGGATTTCCATGGTTGGCCTCACAGAGCGAGTGAATGGAACAGCCCCCCTCAAAGGGAAACCCAGGAAGTTTTCTAACTCTTTGACAGCCACTTCTGGATCATCAACCTGATATTGGGGCAAGAGGGAGGGTTAGGTTGTAAATGGGTAAAAAACTTCCGACTGTTTGGTTCAGATGGGTCATTTGGGATGACCACGCGCTGAAGGCAAAACTAAGGCTACTTTAGTCTCCTTTGAGCACCTGTTCTTTCCATGCGTCTTATCTGGAGCCCTGTAAGCCCTTCCCCTGGAAGACAAAAAGGCTTTGCACTGCAAATACAGGCTGGGACGTGTGTGAATGCCCCCAGAGAGGGCCAGAGGGAAGCAGAACTCAGTCCTTCCAGGGGTCCCATCCTGTCTCCACCTCCCTTCTCCTCAGCAAAACCCTCTTTCACCCTATAAGCCAGTCAGCCCCCACGCAGCTTGCTTCCAAAGTGAGGTCAGTCTCCCAAGCCTCTGTTGGGCAAATTTTGTTCTTCTTTCCCAGGCGAGAAGCTGAGACACAGAGAAGATAACTGACATGCCCAAGGCTGTGCAGAGAGTTGGAGGCAGAGCTGGGAACAGAGCCTGAAAACTCAGACCCTGACAGTGACCCCTTGTTCAGCCCTTCAGCAACAGCGCTCACTTGTCAAACAAGACTATGGGCATGGGCAGCGTATGAAATACGGCAAGTCTGGCTAGGCTTGGGTAACCATATGCAGCCCATTCAGGTCAAACCCCCAGGTGGCTGTGCCAGTGCTGCTCTGTACCTTCAGCGTGCTCATGCCGAGCTGGGCTGCCGCTTTCAAGTTCTGGCCAATATCATCCAGGAAGATGGACTCATTTGGCTGGACACCCAAGCGCTCCAAGCACAACATGTAGATACGAGGGTCAGGCTTGCATATCCCTTCCCGACAGGACTCGATTATCTACAACAACAACCATGTTGGAGGCGGTTCCACAAAAAGGCACCGCAATTCCTGTTCATGAACATCAGGGGAGTCGTACGAACAGAGGGCATGGGTAAGTCTGAGACTCCTGTGTAGCACAGTGAACAAGGGGCAGAGTGCTGGCAGGGCTGCGGTCACTGTCATCCTTACAGGGTGGGAAGGAGCTGACCCAGGCAGCTGAGTGTTTTGCTGCCTCTTGCCTCAGCTGGGATGGTGCCAGACAGCACAGGTTGAGCAGCACCAGCCAGTTCTTGCTGGAGAGCCATCAAGGAATACGGCTGTGAGAAGATACGGTGGATGGTCCTCTTTCCCCCAGAGTCAGCGCTAAACCAGCAGCTCACGTACTGCTGTCAGAGGAGATGCAAAGTACAGTCCTGACTGTGACACTTATCAGCCATCCCAGTGGTAGAGACCTTAAGCCCAGGGTTTCTGACCCCCTTCTAATCTAGAAAACATTTGTCTCCATCAATTCCCACTCTGCTTAGAATTGGATGCAACATTAGCTTATTGCTTAGAGACTACATTGATAGGCACTGCAGAAAGAGAGCTAAGGCATACGTTCTCCTTCACTTCCTGTCCTATATATTAGTATTGTCATGTTGCCGGAAGCTGTTATACAGCAACCGCATTCCACAGGTGATGACATTTCATTACAGGGTATGTTCTGTGTACAGGATATGGAGTTATTTCTGTGCTCTGAAACTGTGTGGAAGAAAAGGCATGATAGAAACAGAATACAGCATTAGAATATGGTATTTTAAGAGGCCAGTTTCACTATGAAAACTGAACAGAAAATAATCCCTGTGTTAACAAGGTGACTTTTTTCCCACACATGCTTTTTTCCCCCCTGCCTCATTAAGGCTATAAAACAAGGCCAAATCATGAGCAAACTTTTAGCGGTCTGATGGCATATATAGCAAAAGAGGACCGTGTTCAAGGTTATGTCATTTAGAAGGGGCTGAACTGAAAGTACCTAAACTTTCCTCTTAATGTATTAGGAATAGAACTGAAAGAATAGGGCCACATCTAGAGTAAGTCAAATTGTTCATCTAACTGTAAAGCACTCATGACTGCCCCGAGTAAACATGTGTGAACAAGGTATAACTTGTGGTTAAAACAAACGTAGGAAACAGTGAGTGCAAAGGTCCCTGCCGAGCCTGGAATGTGCTGAAAGTTCAGACAGATTTAAAATGACAAGCCAGCAAAAACCTGATTATTGATTTATGTCTAAAAAAGACAAGCCACAAGACAGCTAAAATGATTGTGAAGCCAAGTGGTTGACTGAGAGTCAACGACAAGGAAGGCTCTCCTGCCTAGAGTATTTGAGGAGCAAATGTTCTACCAGCCAGCGCATGGTGGAGGAAAGGTCACTTACTTCATACACAATAGCTGTAATTCAGGAGCATCCAATAGCTCAGACCTCACAATGCTGCCCACAGCCCAGCACAGTGCCTGCATTAGCTTACCCCGCAAAGGAGAGCACATTCACCTCTTCATGAGTCCACGCCAGGGCCAGGCATCCTACCTGCCTAGACCACATCTTAAGATTCAGGGACACACAGCAGCAACCTCCAATGGGGAAAAAAACCCACATGCAAAAGTCCAGCGTGCTGACTCCCCACAGCCCATTCAGCTCTTGCACTAAGGGCAGAGGCTTGCTCTGGTGCCTGTAGCCACAACGGCCTTTTCTCTCCCCTGGGAAGATGCCAGCTGGCCGGCTGTGGGACACCACACCAGGCACACCCTGTATACCATTTGCAACGTGCTTTCAGATCTACTGAGGTAGAGAGTGCTTCAGAAGGGTAAAAGTGCTAATTATAGAATTTTTCATCTCCTGAGCCTCTTGCACAGTACCCCAGCATGACAGATAGGCAGAAGTGTGTCTGCACAGTATGCTGGCACTTTGCGATGACCCACTAAAAACACAGGTGCCCGCTACTCACTAAAACCCACTCGGTGGGTCTGCTACAAGAGCTGTGCCTTAAAGGACATACCCAACATGTCGCACTAGTGCACGAGGTATTGCTGTTACCACTGTTGCTAGCTTGGGACCTGCCTCTTGAGTATTGCGACGGGTGCTTTTCATACACTGGACAGATATCTGAGCACATTTGGGCTTACCACATCAAACTGCTTTCGGTCGAGGGGCAAGAAGCTCGCCCCACTGTGCAGGTAGAAGTTGTTGCTTAGAACGGCTGTCTTAAGGCCTTCTGCCCGGATACACCGTATTGCTTCGGTCATCACGGGGAGCTGTTCTGACATCTCTTTGCTGGTGAGGTCAGAGAGAAAGGAGTCCACCGGAACAGGGGAGTTTGTCTGAGGAGCAAGAAACACCCCCCCCACCAAATGCTCATCAGCCTCTTTAGAGAGAAAATAAAACTTTATGCATCACCCGGAGAAATGGACCGGCTGACCCTTGCCTCTCCCTGTAACGGAGGCCGTCAGCCTAGCTCACCGGCTACACTGTTCATAACAAGGTGCCCTAGAGCTTCTGCGTTGACTAGTTCTACAGGGGGAAGGTGCTGGAGTTCAGGGATGACACTAGGAAGGGAAACAACTCGCAACTCCTTTATTTATCACGCAGGCCCTTGCCATGGCATCGGATGAACCCACCCGGTTACACGTCAGCCGTCAGAGTGGCAACCATCATTTTACACTCAGCTGCCTGGCCGAGAAGAGGAGCGTGAAATCGCTTTGAGCTCCAGCTACAGCCCAACGCGCTCTGCCGAGAATAGAAATCCTCTGCTGGGGATCCCGCCGCATCCGCGACAGCGGCCTCTCTCTCCTCTCTCCGCGCCGACCCTCTGGCAGAGGCAGGCACTGTTCCTCCGCCGGCCCTCTCCTGACACGAGGGGTGGGAAAACGCGAGCGCCGAAGCCAGGGAGGCAGAAGCAGATGAAAGTAGCAGTGTGAAGCCTGGATCGGCAGGTGGGTCCATGCCACCTCCTGCAGAAGCACGTTTAGGAGCCCGTGGAGCAGAGAGGAGGGCACAGCAGGGCTCTTTCCTGAGTGCTACGGCTTCTCTAGGGTTTACGGAGGCCTGAGAGAGTTGTTAAGAGCCGGGAAGCAGGGCAGCAGGCTTACGATCTCGAAGCACTGCTGTGCGAACGCTTGCACGAACTCCGCCGCCGTCAGCTCCCCCCTCACGTACTTCATCCAGGGCCGGTCGTCCCCGCCGCAGATCAGAGCGCGCTGCACCGTGCCGGGGGGGACGCGGTTCCACACCTCCCAGTCTGCGCGGGACACGACGGCGCGACGAAGAGGTCACGTTTACGCCCCAAACCCGTCCCCGTCTAGCCCGTCTCCTCCCAGGAGCGCATCTCAACCCTGCTGGAGACCGGCCGCCCCAGGAGGGGTGGGATGACGGTGGCAGGTTACTCTCAGGATAGGGGCCGGGCACTCACCTCGGGCCCGCGCGTAGGGGGAGGGCAGCAGCACGCCGCCCATGTCGAAGACCACGGCTCGGCAGAGCCGGGCGGCCCGGCGCGGCACCCAGGCCTGCAACAGCCAGCGGAAGCCCATGCCGCGGCCTACCCGTCACCGAGGCAACCGCGTGACCTTTGCCCCTGCCGGCGACTCGCGCGAGAGCACGCCGCCGCCGCCGCCGCCGGCTCACGTGACCAGGTACGGTTTCCCGCCCACCCACGCCCCGCGCCTGCGCGACCTCCCGGGGTCAGGGGTCAGAGGTCTCCGAGGCGGAAGCGGTTCATAATAGCCGCCGCCGCCACTGTGCCTCGGCCGGTGCCGCTGGGGCCCGGCGTTCCGGGGCCTTATGAGCGTGCCGCTGGTGGTGATCCGGCTGGAGCTGGCCGAGCACTCGGCGCCGCCCGCCGCCTTCGCCTACAGCGCGGCCGGTGCGTGCGGGGCTGGGTCGGGGCCTCCTCCCTTGGGGGCCGAGGGGCGCATTGCCCGCTCAGGGGCTGGCGCGGGGGTCTCCCCTGTGCTGGGCTCTGCTGTGGCGGGGCGGCTCTAGGCGGTTTCTGGGCGTCCCTGGTTGCTGCCTCTGCGCTCCCAGTCTCATTTCATAAACACTAGACAGGGCTGGAAGGGACCTCCGAAGATCATCGAGTCCAGCCCCCTGTGTCAAGGCAAGCCCACCGCGTGCCCCTGGGTGGGAGCCCCGTAAGCTCTCTCAGCACTCGCCCCCCACAAAACCGGAGCTGATCTGCGGAGAAGCTGGTGGGAGCAGCTGCCCCATCTCTGCAGCTGTAGTGGGTCCCCTGTCCTGTGCCCACCTCTGCCAAAACGGGTGGGACGGGCAAGGCCGGGCCCATTCCCTTGAGGGGGGATGTGTTTCATACGTGTGAGATATCAGCTTCCCAGTCTTGTCTCTCTGCGTGCGCGTTCTGCCTGCCCCGCACGAAGACCTCTGCTGCGTTCAGTTAGCACTGACCTCTTCAGATGCCGGAGTCACGCAGAATGCGATGAGGGCTTGTAAAGTGCCCGATGGTGAAGGGGAAGGCTGTCGGGGCGTAGCATTGACCGTCTAGACGAGAACGAGGGGTCACAACAGGAAGTGAGCAGGCAGCCAGCTTGGAAGGAACGCGAGGATGTTGTTTTTTGCTCAGTGGGTTATTAACGGGTGGGACTCTTGCTGGCAGAGGTGGCGGAAGCTGAGAGTTTGGCTAGATTCATGAAGGGATGGGACGTGCTCTTGGAGGAAAGCGGCATCTGTTGTTGCTGTTTAGCTTGGGGAGCGAGGGGCATGGGCCCTGAATCAAAGCTTCCCAGACATGAAATGCTGGAGGCTGCAAGTGGGAAAAGTAGTAGGGGGGGAAAAAATCCCTGTTCAGATCCAGTTCATCACTGCCGTCTAGCGTCCATTGCTGCCACCGTGTGGCATGGGAGACGGGCAAGATGGATCTAGGGTCTGACCCAGGAAATGGCAGTTCCAATGTTCTTGTGCTCCATCTAATATGTCTTTTTTGGTCTATGAAAGAGTAGTTCTTTCTCTGACTAACAGATGTCAGCTTAACATGGCTGGCTACCGTGCTCAAACCATTGTGTGCCAGATCTCAAGGGTTACATGTGTGGTAGCAAAACAAACTTTTTTTTTTCCTCCTCTGGCTGATAGTTTTACTCTGCAGAAGAAGGAATAAAAGCAGCTTAAAGAATTATTGTCATGACCTGGTAGAGACCTAATGGCTGTTATTAGGGAAGCCTGCTCTGCCCTCCTTCCACTGGAGTTGTTTGTTTCTCACTCCCAGTGGCATTGTTTAAATAGCTAATTGTTTTCCTCTTTAGCCACTCAAATGTCTGATGAGGAAATCAAAGAAAAGTCGCTCGCTTCTGCTTCAGCCTGTTTAGAAGGAAAGGCGCTGGTGGAAAAAGCAGCAATTATTCACCAGCATATTGGCCGCAGAGAGATGACGGATATGATCATTGAGACGATACAGCTTGATCCAGGTAACCATTCTAAAACTTGAAAAAGGTGTTCCAGTAATCGGTCTGTAATGCCTGTAAGGTTTTTACTAGTCTAATATATGGGTATTCTCTTAAAAGTATTTTAAACTTGCTTGCAAGTTTCTTTGGGTAGATGTGATAATCATCTTTATTAGACGTACTGAGTAGTTGGGAAAAAGTTCTTAGCAAGCTTTTGGGCACAGTCACCCTTCATCAGGCATAGGGAGTCTCTGCTGCTCATTTAAAATGGCTTTCTAAGCTGCTGACCTCCTGGTAAATGCAAATCCTGCCTTTAAGGACATGAGAAATGATGCCAGTGGAGTGTATAGACTCTCAGTTGTGCCACTGAGATGCTTTTTTTTTTTTACCCTACCCTTAAAATTGCACAGCATAGAAAGCTAACTAAAAACTAAGCACGAGGATTTTCTTGACTATATTGTTTGCTTTCATGTTAAGTGCAATAAAAAAAATAACTTGTAGTTGCTGAGTAACAAAGTAGCATACTGCAAAACTCAGCCTGGCACCCTTCAGAACTTATCTGACTAGTTTTGCAGCACCCGTGACCCAGCCAAACGGTCTCTCAAACTGGTGCCTAAATATGCCTCAGTTGATTACTCAGTGTGAGGAGACCACTGTTTGGAAGCGCATAACTTATTCTGTGCTTTACACGTCATAATTTGACTTTTTGAATAACTAAATCCTCTCTTGTACATAAGATTGCACTTAAAATGCAGTTGAAGTTTCTGATGTGTGGTTCAGTAATCTGAACGCTTTTGATTTGTAAAAGATGAGACAAAAGCTGCAATGGAAGGAAGAAAATCTGCAGAAGCTTCATCCATTGATGACACAAGTAAACATGACAGTCAGAGTAAAGAATGTGAGGCTGCTCCAGACTCGCCATCAAAACAACTTCCTGACCAGATTTCCTTCTTCAGTGGGAACCCATCAGTTGAAATAGCTCATGGCATTATGCACCTGTACAAAACAAAGTAAGAATGTATTTGACTCATTATAGATCTAGTGGGAATAGCACCGTAGACTCCCTTCATCCAGAAGGGTGAGTCGGGAACGCTAGGGCTGTTGCTCCAGGATTGATGGAGCAATGACGCACAGGAAGCCTGGGGTATTGGCACCATAGACAGTGTCTGGTGTAGTCTGACTTGCATAGCTGCTTTGATGGTAGTAACAGGCCCAGCCCTTTCAGCTGTGGGTGAGGATGTCTCGGAGAGTATGTAAGCAGTGGGAGTAAAAACACCAGTCGGAAGATGGCCCTAGAAAGATCAGGTGTGAGGGGACCCCACAGACAAAGATCTCCTTGTTCACATTCCCCTGGAATGTTAAAATGAATGCAAAGATCTGCACTTCCCAAATTATTCTGTTGCAATGATGGCGTAACCGTATCTTCCCCCTTAGGGAGCTGAATGAAAACCATCAATTTCAGATGTTCTTGAATGTGCCCAGGACTCGAGGGCTGTTACATCAGTAATCAATATTGCTCATTTCTCTAGAAATATTTTGAATATTTGTGGTTTGCAAACCCCAGGTACTCTTACAGAAATACAGCTATCAGAATATGTACTGTGGGTGAATATCTGTTGGTTGCACACGGGAGCTGTTTCTTTAAAGATGACTAAGTACCTTTTGGGTGTCTTCAGACTTGTAACAACCACCTTTTAATCCTTAAATATGTACAAATAGGGAAGGAGCTTTACAATCACAGGTACATTTAAATTGTGAAGCATTAAATTGCTGTATGGTCTCCTGTGTAAGCTGGTCTTAAGATGTCAGTCTTGACTTCCTCAATTTTAAAAGTCTACTTTATTGTCTTCTTAGTAAGATGACTTCTTTGAAAGAAGATGTGAGGCGCAGTGCAATGCTCTGTATTCTCACAGTGCCTGCTACCATGACCAGTCATGACCTGATGAAGTTTGTAGCTCCTTTTTATGAAGTCATTGAGCATATGAAAATCATCCGGGATTCCACTCCAAACCAGTACATGGTACTGATAAAGTTCAGCTCACAGGTAAAGCCCAGAAGTTTGGTGCCAGGTTTCTGCTGTTTGGGAAATTGGGCTGCTGTATGAACACTAATTTCAGGCAGTGTCCAGTTCTAGTGGCTTGCTGTTTCCTGATGTCATGGGCCTTTGTATGAGAGGCATCCTGTGATGTAATGTTGGGGGTTTTCATAGATTTCATAGACATTAGGGCTGGAAGGGACCTCGGGAGATCATCGAGTCCAGCCCCCTGCCCAAAGGGCAGGAAGTCAGCTGGGGTAATAGTAAGTGATACTAGTGCTGGCCCTCCATTAGCCTTCATCATAGACCTACAGCTTGTACAGCTGCAATTCATAGATTCGTAGATGCTAGGGTCGGAAGGGACCTCAATAGATCATCAAGTCCGACCCCCTGCATAAGCAGGAAAGGAGTGCTGGGCCTACATTACCCCAGCTAGATACACATCCAACCTTCTCTTGAACACCCCCAGGGTAGGGGAGAGCACCACCTCCCTTGGGAGCCCGTTCCAGACCTTGGCCACTCGAACTGTGAAGAAGTTCCTCCTAATATCTAATCTAAATCTGCTCTCCTCCAGCTTGTGGCCATTATTTCTTGTAACCCCTGGGGGCGCCTTGGTGAATAAATACTCACCAATTCCCTTCCGTGCCCCCCTGACGAACTTATAGGCAGCCACCAGGTCGCCTCTCAACCTTCTCTTGCGGAGGCTGAAAAGGTCCAGTTTCTCTAACCTCTCCTCATAGGGCTTGGCCTGCAGGCCCTTAACCATACGAGTGGCCCTTCTCTGGACCCTCTCCAGGTTATCCGCATCTTTCTTGAAGTGCGGCGCCCAGAATTGCACGCAGTACTCCAGCTGCGGTCTGACCAGCGCCAATGTTGTTATGCATGTCCTAGCCTACTACTTGCTTTATCATAGCCAGCAGAATATTAAGATCTAGACAAATCTTGCCTGACTTCAATAACCTCACCCATTAAAAACCCTGTGGAAGATAATGCAATAAACAAATACAGATGCTCACTAAGATATGAATGAATTGTGCAGTCTGTCTTGGCAGACCAAGAAATAGCCTGATCTCTGTGACAGCGTTAATTCCTATGGAAACTGAGGATAGCAGGGAGCTATTGGACCATCTAGCCTATACTTCTGTTGTGGTCACAGGAACCATTCATGCGTATGTTGCTCCCTCCCAGAACTGGTGAGAAGGGGGTGGGAGGTAAGATTGAAGTGAACTAGATGACCAGATACTGTGGGTCTCTTCCTCAGCTGTTACAAGCTTAACACTCCTGTGTTGTGCACAACATAAATCCCACAGGCCTATTTAAAGTAAACCCCCTTCATAGAGACTCACTTGGGGGCAGTGTCTGATGCCAGCCATCTTTGTACTAATTCAACAGAGTTTTTGCCCAGTCCACTAATTCTAGACAACTTTCCACTTGTCTTTTGAAATTGGCTGACTCCCTGCTTCAGCAGGCCCTCACCAGCCATCTCTGCATGCAGCAGAAGCACGCTCGAGTTGCTCTACATTTTATTATCTGTGTAACTGTGTCAGTAAGGTGTGTGGCAAAACTGGAACAGCTTTGTTTCATCATTCAAGAGTTGAAAGACAGAAATGAGACTGCCTTGACTTCCAGCTCACTTTCCTCCTAACAGTTGGATTGCTGACTGTAATAAGCCAGCACATGGAGATGTTGTGGCTCATCCATAATAACTCAAATAAGGTTATTTTGTGTTCAGTCAGCAGTGCTTCTTTTCAAGTAATGCTCTGGTATGAAGTGCTTCAGTACACATCTGCATAGAGTGAATTTGAGCTTTTTCTGCAGGTAAACTATATACTGTACAAATCTTGATCCCTTTTGAATAGGGTCGTCTGATAGTAGTGTCTTTCTTTCAGGCTTTTGCAAAGAAACAACATTTGCTTTCAGTTAGTGCCAAAATTGTTGACTGTGGACAAAGCTGATATTAAAGGAAGAAATTGGCTAGTGCTGTTTGAGCAGTACATTTGCAAGTGTCCAGTGCTGAGAGCTCTTCAGTTCTTCTGCCAGTTTAAGTTGAAAATTGCTGAATCCAATGCAGAGATGAAATAGTGATTAGCATACATCAAGAGATTTACCTATGATGTATGCTTGTTTGGGCGCTTGGAGCGGGGGAGAGAGGATATCTAATTCTCATTCCTTCTTGCTTGTTAATGTAAGCTGCAGGCAGTATGAGTCTTGTTCATCTGGTCTGTCTTTAGGCAGATGCAGACAGCTTCTATATGGCATGCAACGGCCGACAGTTCAACTCCATAGAAGAAGACGTTTGCCAGCTGGTGTATGTGGAGAGGGCTGAAGTCTTCAAATCAGAAGATGTAAGTTTCTTTTCCAGACTCTATTACAAGCTGTTTAATAGGATTAGCTGGACCTGGATGGGGCAAGCTTGCTGCAGATGTTTAACTGCCTCATGTCTGGCTGCATCTTGTCACTACAGCACTGCATTTGGGGGAGCAGCCCTGCCTTCTGAAGTTCTGGGACCTTACCCATCCAATCTCCTGGTCTCCCTCTCTGGAGCAGTTATGTTCTGCTGAAATCTGAATAGGGCTTAGTGCAGCTAAATATCCTTTATGTTTGGCCTGCTGGGAGGAAGATGTATGTTTAGTCCCAGAGAAATGTGTTTCTCACACTTATTAGCTAGTTTAATTCTCAGTATTTCAAGCTGATCTTTGCAACACCCCTCTAAGAGGGTGACATGAATGCTGTTTAAAACGTGGAGGAAGTAAACTGCAATTAAATGACTGGTCTGTGGTCGGAGGGAATGTATCAGAGCTGGGAATGAAACCTGTGGGTGTTGTCCGAGTCATGTCCTTGACATGGCTGGTCTTGGAGATCTAGGAAGAACTCATGAGTTCTCTTGACTTGCGTATAGCACTGTCCCAGATGTGTGCTCTAATTGGTGCCAGACTAAGTGTCAAAATGGCCCCAAAGGGTAGTCACTGCTACCTCTGGTGGAATTTATAGGGTGCCTATAGTTTTACTAGGATGCATAGCAGTTCATTTAGGCTTTCGTGTTCAGAGTGCAGTTTTAGCTGTACAATTCGCTTGTGTCCCTTTTTCTTGTGCAGGGAGCCAGCCTTCCTGTAATGGATCTGACCGAGCTCCCAAAGTGCACAGTGTGCCTGGAGAGAATGGATGAGTCTGTCAATGGGATTCTGACCACCTTGTGTAACCACAGCTTCCACAGCCAGTGTCTGCAGCGGTGGGAGGACACCACGTAAGAGGCATTGCTTTGCTTTTCTGTAATTGAAAGTACTGGCTTTGCAGCTGTGCTCCTCTTCTCTGTACGGATGGGGCTGGCTTTGATCAGCATCTGCTCTGCTGATTTTTGGATGTCTGAGTTTCTGCACACATGGTGCCATTGGCAGCTATAGGGCCTGGAAAATGTCCAGGATGAGGTCTCTGCTTTAAGGAGAATACAGTGCAATTTAAATATGCAAATATACCCAATACCTCATGAGCAAAATCTAATGATCTAGTTAATAAGCATTTCCCACTTTCCAGCATGCTCAAATTCAAGATCAATGGAAATTTAAGCAAAATTAATTACTCAAACAGGCTTGGAATACCCTCTTAAGGGAGCAAAAATGTGCCTTATACAGTCTAGAGGTTCTATTTGGTTGTAAATCCTGCATAGTTTGGTATTTAGACTGAGCAATACAAATTTATTTTGCCTTCAGAAGATGAGTGGCATTCACATGAGAAGATTAAAATGACTCTTAAACAGAGGTCTTGGATTTTAAAAGTTCTGGATGATTTTAAATCAGTTCATCATGATGAACTGCAGGATATAAATGTTATTTCACATGACAGATGTGGTTTGCTGGTACATTTTGTCCTTAAAGCCCATGCATTTTAATTATTTAACCTTCATTCTTAACTTCTTATTCCATGAGATCCCACTAGGTAGAGCAGTGAGGTACGTGTCAGTCCTTCATAGAATTTCCCACGGAGAACAGAGTCCTGTTATCTGTCAAACATACTTTACATTCCTACTGATAGCTGTTTGTTACTTGTTACATGTCGGACAGTTAGACTTCTACAGGAAGCTCGGTGCCAAACTGCAGCTCGTTTTCTTCAGCTTTTCTTTTTTTAGAGTACCAACCTCAGTTTGCTCTTTCATCATGTATCATGAAACCTCTTTTGCATGAGGTTACTCAGCTGTGCTAGTGGGTTTCCACAGCAGAATCTGTTTTAAATTCAGGAAGGCTTTTACTGAGTCTTTGGCCCCATAAATCAAAGCCAACCTAAATGTATGTAAAAATTTGTTCAGTGACTAATGCAGCTTGCTCCTAGTTCATTCTGACTAAACACTGACACAGTATCAAAGTCTAAAACGTATGTCTGGAACAAAGCTGTCATCACCAAACTTCAGTCACTTGCCTGACACTTTTCTTCCTGAGTTTGTGATTGCATTAGATTGGAGGGTATTTAGTTGGTACACGTTGGCAACTTTCTTCCCCAGGAGCCTTTTGCAGATGGCAAACTAATGATTAGTCCAGGATTGATCTCCAGGTAATAGGGCAGAGGCTGCAGTGGGGAAGTATGGCCAAACCAAAATGAGTGAAATATGAGCTTGGAGGGTGATGTATGTTGCCAGCACCCACCATGATCAGCAGGTGCCCTCAGCTTTGCTTCCCCTTCTGAGATCAGGATCCTGAATTGGGCACTGCTAGCTGAGATTTCATAGATGTCATAGACATCAGGGCTGGAAGGGACCTCAGGAGATCACTGAGTCCAGCCCCCTGCCCAAAGGGCAGCAAGTCAGCTAGGGTCATAGGGATCCCAGCAAGATAAGCATCCAGTTTACTCTTGAAGGTGTTCAATGTAGGTGCTTGGACCACCTCCGCTGGCAGACTGCTCCAGACCTTGGGGGCTCGGACAGTAAAGAAATTCTTCCTTATGTCCAGCCTGAAACGGTCTTGCAGGAGTTTGTGGCCGTTCGACCTCGTCATCCCTTGGGGCGCTCTGGTGAACAAACGTTCCCCCAGATCCTGGTGGTCACCCCTGATAAACTTATAGGTGGCCATCAGATCACCCCTGAGCCTGCGTTTTTCCAGGCTAAAGAGACCCGTGGCTCTCAGCCTGTCATCGTAAGATCTGTTTTCCTGACCTCTGATCATGCGCGTGGCTCTCCTCTGCACTCTCTCAAGCTTCTCCACATCCTTTTTGAATTATGGAGCCCAAAACTGGACGCAGTACTCCAGCTGCGGCCTCACCAAGGCCGAGTACAAGGGGAGAATGACGTCCTGGGATTTGCTCGAGAAGCATCTATGGATGCATGCCAGCGTTTTGGTCGCTTTATTAGCCGCAGCATCGCATTGGAGGGTCATGTTCATCTTGTGGTCAGTGATGACCCCCAAGTCTCTTTCTTCTGTAGTGCTAACCAACGTAGCACTGTCGAGCCTATAAGGGTGCTGCAGGCTTTTCCTCCCAAGGTGGAGCACCTTGCATTTTTCGGTGTTAAACACCACCAGGTTCTCGTCTGCCCATTTGCTGAGCTTGTCCAGGTCAGCCTGGATCACCCGCCTATCTTCTGGCGTGGATGCTTTGCCCCAAAGTTTGGTGTCATCGGCGAACTTGGCCAGTCAACTCCTGACTCCAATGTCCACATCATTAATGAAGATGTTGAACAGGATGGGTCCCAGGACAGAGCCTTGAGGGACCCCACTGGTCACAGGGCACCACGATGAGTGACTGCCATCAATCACAACCCTCTGGGTCCAACCACGGAGCCAATTTCCCAGCCAGCGGATCGTGGTGGAGCCAAGGCCACAAGTGGCCAGTTTGGCCAAGAGGTGATCATGGGATACCAGATCAAAAGCTTTTTTGAAGTCAAGATATATGACATCAACCTCTTCTCCTTTGTCCAGGTGATAGGTCACCTGGTCGTAGAAGGAAATGAGATTGGTCAAACAAGACCTACCCGCAACAAACCCGTGCTGGCTATCCCTTAGGATGTTAGCCTGGGCCAGTCCCTCAAGGATGGCCTCCTTAATAAACTTTTCTAAGATCTTCCCCAGGATAGAAGTCAGGCTAATGGGCCTGTAGTTAGCCGGATCCACTCTCCTCCCTTTCTTGAAGATCGGCACCACATTGGCCTTCTTCCAGTCTTCGGGCACTACACCAGAGCGCCAGGAGTTTTCAAAGACCTGTGCCAGGGGCTGGGCTATGACGCTCGCCAGCTCCTTGAGTACCCTGGGGTGCAGGTTGTCAGGGCCAGCTGACTTGAAGGTATCCAGCTTCTCAAGATGTTCCTTCACGAGGTCAGCATTGATGGAGGGTAGGGGATCCCCATCACCCGGATCTCCCTGTCCTATAGGCAGGCATGGGCGTCCCGTGGGACTGATGAAAGACTGACGCAAAGTACCTATTTAATAGGTTGGCTTTTTCCTGGGCGTCAGTTGTCAGTTGCCCCATCTGGTTTAGCAGGGGTCCAACATTGCCCTTGCTTTTCCTCCGGCTCCCCACATATCTGAAAAAGGACTTTTTGTTGTCCTTGATGCCTGAAGCTAGTTGGAGTTCAGTTGCAGCCTTGGCTTTCCTGGTTTGCTCCCTGCAGGACCGGACCAGTGCAGAATAATCCTTCTTGGATGTGAATCCCGTCCTCCATCCTTTGTAGGCTTTCCTTTTTAGCCGCAGGAGGTCCGCTAGGTCTCTGGAGAGCCAGGAGGGCTGCTGTGCCTTCTTGCTGCCTTTCCTCCGTGTTGGGATAGATTTAGCTTGTGCATTGAGGATCGCTTCCTTGAGAAGCAACCACTCTTCTTGAACTCCCATCTCCCTGGGGTCATGGTCCCTGAGGGCCTGACTGACTAGCCTCTTGAGCTTGTCAAAGTCGGCTTTTCTGAAGTCAAGGACTTCTGTGTTGCTGACTGACTTGCCAGCTTTACGGCGGATGGTGAAGGTGATCAGCTCGTGGTCGCTGTCACCCAGCTTCCCATCGATTTTGCTAGGTCGTCCCCCGTAGCCAGTACCAGGTCGAGCAGCGCTTTGCCTCTCGTTGGCCCATAGACTTCTTGAGTCAGGTAGAGGTCATCCACGCACGAGAGAGAGCTTTGCGACCGCTCGGATTTTGCTGAATGATCTTCCCACGAGATGTCCGGGTAATTGAAGTCACCCATGACAACCAAGGTCCTGGAGCAAGCGGCCTCAGTCAGTTCCTGGGCGAACTCCTGGTCAAGCTCAGGACTTTGCATGGGAGGTCTGTAGTAGACTCCCACCGTTGTGTCCCCTGTGCCATATTCCCCACGAATTTTTACCCAGAGGGTCTCTAGCTGTCCGTGCTGGTCGCCAACATCAGCTTGCAGGGACATGTAGCTTTCCTTCACATAGAGAGCCACACCCCCACCCCTTTTGTCAACACGATCCTTCCTGTACAGGGTATAGCCCTCTATACCCATGGTCCAGTCATGGGTGGAGTCCCACCAGGTCTCCGTTATCCCAATGACATCATATTTCTTTGCACTGAGCAGGAGGACGAGCTCGTCCTGCTTGTTGCCCAGGCTCCTGGCATTAGTGTACAGGCAGGCAAGTGTGCCCTTGGGGTCTCTTGCCTTGCCCACAGATTGTGCCAGGGCTGGGGCAGGGGTGGGCTCCCTTAAGTGCCTTGGTCCGCTGGCTTTGCAAGGGTCGCTCAGCAGGCCAGCAGTGGCAGTAGTCCCCCCATCCCCCAGCGGGCTTAGTTTAAAGCCCGGTGGAGCAGGTCAGCCAGCCTGGCTGAGAAGAGCCTCCTCCCCAGGGGGGAGAGGTGGAGGCCATCTCTTCCCAGCAGCTCGCTGAGATGGTCTGAAAGACCTAGATTGACTTCCCTGGTGGCTTCTCACAGTGTCTGTGGAGGACAAGTAACAAGTCACAGCTGAGGTCACAGATTTTGTGTCCTTAGCATACTTTCTACATGGAGAATCCAGGCCTCACAACCAATCTCCTCTCTACTCCTTCCAGTTGCCTCACCTCCTGGCCTGCAGTTAAACTGGACAGTGTCCTGTGATATCCTCTGTTTTTAAGATTAGGCATTCGCCAGTTTTACAGGAATAAATAGTGAAAGAGCAGCAAAGCTTGTGAAGGCAGGAGACAAATCTGGGTCAGATGGTGAGATTCAGTCAAAAAGGTATGACCATGCAGTGGGGAGTGTCATATACACTCACCGGATCACGTGTGATCCAAATTTTCTAGCCTCTGTCTGCTGGCCTCACAAGGAACCTAGTGGTCACTGTTGGCTAACTAGTGCTGCTTGCTGCCTTTTTTTTTGCAGGTGTCCTGTCTGCAGGTACTGCCAAACTCCTGAGCCTGTGGAAGAGAATAAATGCTTTGAGTGTGGTGTTCAAGAAGTAAGTAGGTGTGAAGGGTGAACTCTGTCCACCTTTACTATTGCAACTTCTTTCCCTTGGCGTCTATGACTGCTGTTGGGCCACACTTCTGCCTGGAACAAGGTTCCTGTTTGTTTGATTTGGTACTGCTATGGGGCAGCTGGGTTCATCCCAGAAAGGTGTCCTGTTCTGTGGATTTCAGAGGCTTGGAGCTGCAGATCTATGAAGGGGGATCAGTGCGGGTGCCAGTGCCAGCAAGCTCCTGCAGTGGTGGCCCAGCTGCACTGTCCAGTCTTATTTTCTTCAGTTTGGCTTCAAGATTTTCCAGGATGTCCCCCCTCACCCCTGTGACTTGAAAGCCATTTATCTAACATGCAGGAATGGTTGATGCCTCTCTCAGTAGGCTTATACTGTATTTGAATCATTAAGTAGTTTCATTCTCTAGCCTGAATGATGCTTCAAGAAAGGCAAAGATTGCCCTTTTCCTAGGGAAGCAACAGGGACTGTGAGCAGCAGATGTACACTCTTCCCATCCCTTATACTGCCTGCGTGCTTTTCACAGTGATGTTTGTTGCTCACATATTGGTCCAAAATCCTTTCTTGTTCTGTTGTCAGAACCTCTGGATCTGCTTAATATGTGGGCACATTGGCTGCGGGCGCTACGTGAGCAGGCATGCTTACAAGCACTTTGAGGAGACTCAGCACACGTATGCAATGCAGCTGACCAACCACAGAGTCTGGGACTATGCTGGAGGTAAACCTCTCCCTTCTGCTTGTTAGGGGTGACCAGGCTTGTGTGGAAACGGTCCTCAACCTTTCCAGGAAGACACTTTTAATTAAGCCCTAACTTTCTGGAGGATTTGAAGGGATTTTCTGTAGCATTTAATATTCCACATTTTAGGAACATCTATTTGCTCTAGTACAGCAGCTTCTGTGCCTGTACCAAATGCTTCAGAAAAAGATAAACTCATAATGCACCTGGAGAGCCCTCTAGTTTCAGCAGTATGAGAAGAACTTCAGAAGGAGGTAGATCAGTTTTCTCATCGCACGAGAATGAGCTTTTGTGATTTATCCTAGATGGTGTCCAATAGATTCTGTTAAGTGTCAAATATGTCCATTTAACTCCTAGGTCTCTCCCTCCATGCAACACTGAGACGCACAGAACCTGAGTAAATTATTTCCCTTGGCCCCAGTTAGGTTCAAATGCTTGGGTTTTATCAAACTGAAACAATCCTTGGTCAAATTTCTCTCTCCAGATAATTATGTTCATCGTCTGGTTGCCAGTAAAACTGATGGGAAGATAGTTCAGTACGAGTGTGAAGGGGATATGTGTCAAGAAGAAAAGATCGATGCCTTACAACTAGAGGTAAGTGTTCTAGTTTCCTTCAGACACCACTGTGGTGTTTTTTTTTAATGTAAATATGCCTCAACTCCAGAGTCGATTCTGACAAGAATGGCGCTGGGCTGACTTCAAGGCCGAAGGAGCGTGTTGCTTTTCCTCTTACTCGCTGGCTTTGCCAAGTCAGCACCAGTAGGAGTGGGAGCTGGTTCTATCCTGTTAATAATGCATTGAGTTGTTCATGAAATTCAGTTGGTTGCATCTCTGCAAAGTCAGTCCAGTTGGTAGTGTTTCAGAGTAACCAATGGCAAACTCTGGTCTGCGGAAGGTATTGGGAAGGGAAGGGGTGCACAAACATGTGCTTGACTCTGGGATCCCTTAGTGACTTTGAGCTGGCACAAACTTTTCTGTGCCAATGAAACTGCAAGATGCATTTCTTTTTTTTCTTTTTTTATTTTACCAACATTTTTTTTCAGACTACAGCCTTTAAAATAAATTTGCTATTCTAAACCTTAAATGTGAGTGAACTTGAACTCTCCCGATAGAATCAATTAAAAAAAAAATGTATTTAAGATGGCAGACAACTAGCAGAACTTCAGCTGAGCTTTTTATATGGGTTAAGCGCTCTGCTACAGCAAACTAGAGCTAAATATTTGTAGGAAGAATTCACCTACTATCTTGACTCTATTAGATAATTACTGAAGTGGGCAAGAGGTCTTTCTCCTGCTTAATCCTGCATTCAAGGTATAACCTGGTATGTCTTGATCTGGAAATCATGATCTCTTACAGTCTATATCTTGTTGTAAAGTTTTCAAAATGGGAGAAGGTGGGATGTGAATTCTGAAAGTCCTTGGTTTAAACACCAAAATAATGTTGCTAATAAACTACTCTGATCAGAGGGAAATAACTATTCCTCAAGTGTTATCTTCAGTCTACAATCTTTCTTCAGCGCTCTCTTGAAATGGAGACTAGCTCTTAACGCCCTTCCCATGGTATTTCAGAAGCTTACTTTCTACCATGACAAAGCAAAATCCACATGAAAACATTGTGAGGAGGAGGAAACGCCTTCAGTCTTCAGTATCCCTAATGATTCTAATTAGGCTGGCTGACATCTTCATGTTTGTGTCTGCTGCTTCTGTGTTCATATTTTCTTTCTAATCTCCCAAGAGGCAACTCATCTAAAGCCCTCAGGGTGACCCCTAACCAGAAGCTATTCAGTATACAGTAGAAATTGAATTGACTTTTTTTTACTTTGGCTCATCTATCCAATGACTCTGCAGTTTGTACTCAGCTGAAACACTCAAAATGTTGTCTTGACACAATTTCAGTGTAGGATTTTTTGTTTTTAAATGAGAGAAACTTTCTGGGGCCCTTCGGGTTATAAATTGATGGTACACTTGATCTAACAGTGCCTTAGTCCAGCTCTGTTTGCTATTATTATAGTACTCATATTTACTAACAAGCCAGCTGGAATCGCAGCGCATCTACTGGGAAAACAAGATAGTCCGAATAGAAAAGGATACCACTGAAGAAGTAAGTTCTCTTGTCTTATTAACTGTTTCTGGCCTTGCTCTCCAAGCTGAGCACCTATGGCTCCCAATGACTTCGTCCAAGTTGCGTGTGTTTGGGGAATTAAGAAAAATGAGTCAATTAATGTATAATGAATGACCTGGCATTGGCCACCTATTAAGAGAAGGAGGGTTCACTTTTTTCCATTGAAGAGAACTGGCACAGATCTCTTCTTTATCTTGATAGATGGGTTCTAGCAACATCCTGTTCAGCAGTGCAGAAATGAGCAGATTGCCAGCAGGGTTGAAACTTGGCTTAAACACAGTGTGGAAGTTGTTGGCATGTCTGGCAGCTTGTCTTGCAGGCCAGGAGATCTCCCAGCCAATGGCAAATGGTAGAGGAGACTCATGGCACACTTGCCATGTGCTAATGGAAGGAGAAATTGCCTACCTGCCCATGCCACACATCCCCCAAAATGTCGGTTAAAAGATTCATGGGATGTTCTGGCAGTCGAGCTGAGTTTCAAAATGTCCTGAGCTGAACGAACCATGGTGCTTCAGTGGAGTCGAGTGGAATCCCACCGGTTTCTCTTTTTTAATGCCTTCAGGTTCCTGGACAAATCCTTAGCTGAACTTTGCCTGGGTGCAGAGCGGAGTTGCATAAATGTTGTAACTGCTAATTAACCAGGCACTGTGTCTGCTGTTAAGCAACTCCATAAATGTATAAAGAATTCCCTCTAAAATTAGCTGAGAAATAGGCCTTGACAAAGAATGGATTTAAGTAAGAAATAGCTGAAGAATTTAACTGACGGGTCTGGTCTGTGAAGTGAAAGGTTATGGTAAAATCCTCTTTGAAATAGTTGAAAATGCTGGCTTCAAACCAGTTATCCTAAAAGATCTAGGCTGTGTAGACGTAGGCTGCTTATTCTAAAGATTGTGGAACTAATCTGGAAGATCCCTATAAGAGAAAAGCTTCACTGTGCAAAATACTCTGTTATCAGAGGGAAGTCTGTCATCCCCTACCTTGGAGGCCTGTAAGAGGAAACTGGACAAGCACCTGGTAGGGTTCACCTGACCCCAGTGCTCTTTCCCGCCCAGGGCAGGGAGTCAAACTCAATCTACTAAGGTCCCTTCCAGCCCTGAACAGCTGTGAATCCCCAAATTGTCTCAAGTAGCCTGTACGTTCTTTATCTTACAATAGATGTCCCTAGGAGTGAATGTCAGCTACTGTCTTATGAGTGGCATGCTGCTGCTTAGTCAAAATTGAGGTGAAACCATGTTTTTTGTTTTTTCCTTCAAATTTGACCAAGTATAAACTTTTTTTTTTTTTTTTTTTTAATGGTGGGCAGAGAGGAGAACTTAACAGTCGAAAGCCCTAGGCTTGAATGTTTAATTTCATGTAACTATTTAAATCCTAATAAGCTGCAGAAATTTGCCTCCAAGTTCGTGTTTTTAAATTAAAGCTTTTTAAGCTAATTGTATTTAAACAAAAAGCAGTGAGGGACCTGCTGTAGCCTTGCAACAGTGTCAAGTTGGGTCATTGAACATCTTTGCGAGCTGAGTCATAGTTCTTTGGAAGTAGTGTATATGGAGATTTAGCCCCAAGTCAGGGTTTGTGTGTTACAATAGCACTGCTGATAGGAAAATGTAAGTATTTCTTTGAAAAGGGAAAAAAAAAAAACCATTTTTCTTTTTAAAAGAAATACTTACTCAATATTTTCCATTGCTTCCAGTCATTTGAGGGCTTGTTCTCACAACATAGTAAATGGTCAAAGTCTACAAACTACTCCAGAAAATGTGAATGTCATAATGAAAGTGCACAGGACTTTGATCTGTTTGAAGTCTCTGTGTTTGTTTTTACAGATTAACAACATGAAGACCAAATTTAAAGAGACCATTGAGAAGTGTGATAACTTGGAACAGAGGCTGAACGAGTTACTGAAGGAGAAACAATCTGTCGAACGAAAGTACGTGTTTCTGTCTGAGGACATTTTTTCACAAATCTAACTATATTTTATTCTGAAGCTCCTCTGACTGACTAAAACATAGCTGATTTGCCCTTTTTTGGAATCCTCCGTTGGATCCTTTTTAATTCTTAATTAGCGTGGTAAGGACCCTATTGATTTCAGGAATCTGATGCCCCAGTTCTGTGGATGCCTTGTATATTTAAAATGGCTCTAATGCCATTTGGTTTTCCAGCTCTTGGCTTTTTCCGCATAGCCTGCATATTTAGCATTCATTAAACCTTTCACATTTTGTGCCCACTCAAAAAAGGAAGCCGGTCAGTTGTGCAGTCATAGTTTCATAGTTGGTCGGGTTGGAAGGGACCTGAGCAGATCATCAAGTCCGACCCCCTGCCATGGCAGGAAGGAGTACTGGGGTCAAACGACCCCAGCAAGGTGTTCGTCTAGCCTTGTCTTAAAGCCCCCCAGGGTAGGAGCCAGCACCACTTCTCTTGGAAGTTGGTCCCAGATCCTAGCCGCCCTGACAGTGAAGTAGCACTTCCTGATATCTAATCTGAATTTACCCTCTGCCAGCTTGTGACCGTTATTTCTAGTCACTCCTGGTAGTGCTCGGGGGAACAGGGACTCCCCCAGTGCCTGCTGATCCCCTCTGACTCGTTTGTAACAGGCCACTAGATCCCCCCTCAGCCTTCTCTTGTGAAGGCTGAACAGGTTCAGGTCCCATCGCCTCTCCTCGTAGGACCTGCCCTGCTGCCCCCTGACTATGCGAGTGACCTCCTCTGGACCGTCTCCATGCTGTCCACATCCCCCCTGAAGTGTGGCGCCCAGAACTGGACGCAGTACTCCAGCTGCGGCCTGACCAGTGCCGCATAGAGGGGGAGGATCACCTCCTTGGACCTGCTCGAGATGCATCTGTGGATGCGTGACAAGGTGTGGTTGGCCTTCCTGACTGTCCCCACACTGCCGGCCCATGTTCATTTTGGCATCAGTGATGACTCCAAGATCCTTTTCTGCCTCTGCACTGACGAGAAGGGAGTTCCCCAGCCTGTAGGTATGGTGCTGGCTCTTCCTCCCCAGGTGCAGCACCTTGCACTTGTCAGTGTTGAAACCCATCCTATTCTCGTCCGCCCACCCCTGTAACCTGTCTAGGTCCAGTTGCAGCCTATTCCTCCCTTCTAGTGTGCCCACATCCCCCCACATCTTAGTGTTGTCTGCGAATTTGAACAGGGTGCTTTTTACCCCCTCGTCCAAGTTGCTGATGAAGATGTTGAACCATGTGGGCCCGAGAACTGAGCCCTGGTGGACCCCACTGCCCACGTCCCTCCAGGTCAAATAGGACCCATCCACCACCACTCTCTGGGTGCGGCCCTCCAGCCAGTTAGTGACCCATTTGACTGTGTAGGTGTCGACGCCATGGTGCCCTAGTTTTTTAATGAGAATGGGGTTACAGACGGTGTCAAAGGCCTTCCTAAAGTCCAGAAATACTACATCCACTGCTACCCCTGTGTCTAAGGATTTTGTGACCTGGTCATAGAAGGCTACCAAGCTGGTCTGACAGGACCTGCCCCCAGTGAACCCATGTTGGTTGCCCAACACCAGAAGGGGTTCAGTCTCTCGAAGGTGGAAGGCTGCCTGTGGAACCAGCACATGGGATGTGCTGCAGTGAACAGATTGAAGTTCTGCCTTAAGCCCCAGCCCCACATTGTCACTGCTGCACGATCCCAACCCTGCCCGCTCCACTCTGACACCACTCTCTGGCCAAGGACACCTTGCCCACAGATGTCACGGGGCCATTTCTATGGATGCCCACCTGTCTGCTCCACCCTGCGCTCCTGGCAGTGAGTGCAGGGCAGACACGCTAGAGTGCCTGGGTAGTAGGGCTGGGTCTAGTGGCAGTGGTGACACCGGCAGCAGCAACTAGTGTGATGGGGAGAGCGACCTGCCATTTGTGCAAGCTGCCAGGAAGCCAAGTCCGGCTGCCCCTGCCATGCTGCCTGGCCCTGCAGACAACAGTTCCTGGCATGCCCAAGAGCTCCATTCCAGGCAGCACTTCCTCATCCAGGGGTGGTGGGACTAGTTGCATGCTCCACAGCCTGGGCTGCTCTCCCCACATCTAGTCCTGGCAGGACGGAGGGACCCGCTGCAGGCTGAATAGAATCACTTAGTGGGTTGGATCTGGCCCATGGGCTGTATTTTTTTTTTTTATTTATTTTTGCCCACCCCTAGCCTAACTTCTTTGTTGCATGCATTTTTAAGGTGCGCTCAGCTGAATAACAAAGTGTCAAAGCTCTCCAGTGAGCTGAAGGAGGAACAAGAACTGAACAAATGCTTGCGAGCTAATCAAGTCTTGCTTCAGAACAAGCTGAAGGAGGAAGAAAAGGTGCTGAAGGAAACTTGTGAGCAGAAGGACCTTCAGATCTCGGAGATCCAGGAGCAGCTGCGAGACGTAATGTTCTATCTAGAAACACAGCAGAAAATTAACCACCTCCCGGCTGAGACGAGGCAGGAGATCCAGGAAGGACAGATCAACATTGCGATGGCATCTTCTGCAAGCACCCCAGCAGGGGGCACAGGCAAACCCTCTTCCAGGAGGGGCCGGGGCAAAAGGGGCAAGTGAGGTTTAGGTCAGTCTTGCCCAACTGAACGTGCTTCTGAAAAGCCAGGCACAGGAGTTTCAGGACTCGGGCTGAATGCTAGGTTGAACACTACACACCCAGTCTGGTAAGGTTCAGTTAGAAGCTGTTCTTAGAGCTTTTCATAAAGCTGTCTGCCAGCCAATGGGGAGTCTATGGTATTTAAAACCATCTCACTGCACTATCCAGCTAATGTTAGACGGATCTTAATTATCATTTTACCTTCCTACCTTCTGAAAGCCTCTCCCCATGCTGTGCAGTTTACCTTCTCCTTGGAGTGTGTAGCCTGTTTTAGGTGAGTGTGTTTCAAGTCCAAAAGCAAATCGCAGATTCCCTCCAAAGGGATATTGCACCAGAGCTTGGGCCAAATGCTGACTTCCATCTCTTCCCTTAAAGGCCAAGCTTAGAAATGTTCCTATTTAATAAAAGCTTTTATTTGAAAATCACTTTTCAGATACAAGTGCCCCCCCTCCTTTAGACTGTGCAACCAGAGCCCTGCAGCAGTGTGTTAATACAGGTATAAAGTAGTTAGCTTAGACATGAAACAGAGCTAAGTGTAAACCATGTTTTTGCTGTCAAGAAGTCTTAGATATGATCATTTTGGAACATATCTAAGATGGTAGCTGCTGTAAGGGAATTCATGTTCAGGCAATTAGCCGCTTATTCCTTGAGGCGGTCTGGTGCTGTGCTAATGGCTTTAGAGTGCAAAAGCACACATGAGCTTTGTGCTGCTGAAATTATTTAGCATAACAATAATCATTTCTATTCATTGAGAACCTTTCACACAAGGACCTGTTGCATGCTTCCAGCCATTGCCGATCAGCACTGACAGGATGTATATCTTCTTAGAATAAAATGCATATGCATTGTATAAATGCAGTTTAAATGTGGGGAAGGCAGTAATGACACTAGTGAGGCAGGGGAATGAATTGTGCGAGAACAGTCACTTAGATCTGTCACCTTTCAGGGTCTGTCCCACATACTCGTACTTCACAGTAGTTGCCTTCCATCCCTTAAGGAATTGTGTGTGCTCTGCGTGCAACCTAAACAGCTTGTTATCGGGCTGAAACGTAAGCTAGCTCCACCCAGAGTGGAGTGCAAAAGCAGTTCACTGACTGGATGCGCCTATTTATATCCACTTCCCACAGTATTTGAACACTTAATGCTCCCTTTTTCCTTGCACCTGTAACGTGCTCTAGTTTTTTCTGGCAGAGATGTGTATTCAAAAATCACCATACGGTCTGCCCTGTTGGCAGGGAAACTCTTGAGGGAGAATCCAGTGTACAAACCTGACTCTTGGTCCTAGAACATGTACTAACTTTTGACAGCTCGCCCTGCAAAACTTGCCCGTTCGCAAAGGCTTGAATGCATTGGTCCCATTCTGTTGTGCTTGATGGGTACCAAGCATCAAACAGAAACTGGGCTCATCCTTCCCTACCAATGAGCGGAGGTGGGAATCTTGTGCCCAGGCCCCAAGAACTAAAGCAGATCCTGTTCGGTTACTGGACCTGTAGTTATGACGTTGGTGTGGGATTTTTATTTTATTATTTTTAAATGCTGAGACAGTGGAAGTGCAGCTGTGACTTGCCCAACTCCTAGGAGGAGCTAAGAAGTGAAACTAGTGTTAGTGTTGTATAGCAGACTAAATCATTCTCGTGATAGGGTCACATGTGAGTTATAGTAGTCACAACCAGGACAGAAAGGCTAAAATCTAGTTTTAACCAGTTGCAGGCTTATTTTTAAGAACATTCCACTATACATGGCTCTCAGCACACTGTATGCTGCTTTGTCTTTGGTTTCTAGACATGCTCCAGCTTAAGCTTTTATCTCTTTGTAGCATGAATGTAACTTAATTTTTTCTAATGTGTGGATTGGACAAACAGGTTTCAGCCTTCTGTAAAATACAGAATCAGACTTCTACAATCTAGCTTGCTCTCCTATAGAAATTCTATTTTATTTAAAATCTATTTTTACACCAGTCGGGATCCTCCTGTCTTTTGCTGATAGCTTGCTTTCTGTAGAGCACTGAGATGCTGTACTAGATTTTTTTAATCTAAAATGTGGTGTATGGTAGGGATTTTGGAGAGGAAGGGTTGAGGGGTAGGGTAGTATCTGTTCACACTGTTGAGGAACATCTCCAATAGTAAAGGAGAGTTGCATTTTGAGGGTCAGAAAGAGAATAGTCCAAGAGACATGGTGGAGAAACTTGAAATAAAATGGTGGCAAAAGTGAAACTGCCTCCAAGTTTTATCAAAGTAAATGTTAGGAAAGCCAGTTTAAATCCACCTTGTGCCTGGAGCATACACGATGGTCAACATCCTGTAAAGTGGGCAGATGTTTCTGAGTTGGTCTTCATATCTGATTCATCTCTCTCTGCAACTGAAGATGAACAGGCTGGGGTTGAACAAAACTCCTTGTTGGAGCTAAACTGCTTTGTCCGGAAGGTGCCCCATCCTCCTCCAGCCTCGCAAGGCTTCACCCAGAAGCCTGCATGTCTGCTGCCTATACCACTCTTTGGCTATGGTGAAATAGGACTTTGCTCTCCTGAGCAGTAGCACAGCACTTTCCACAGGCACCAAGTTATCTTGAAGAAGTTTGCCAAGTGTTTGCACAGAATTTAATCTGGTTTGGTTTTTTGGTTTTGGTTTCGTTTTGTTTTTTTGGTTGGGGATTTTTTTTTTAAGATGGAAAAAGAGAACCTGACCAATTCCCTTTTAAGACTGATACTGTACTGTCCTGTAACATCTGAAACAAAAATTAATGGCTGTATTAAAACTGCTGAAAAGTGGGTGGATGGATGGTCTCTCTCTCTCTCCCCCTCCTTAAATGCAACTGAGTGGTGGTATTCAGCTAGTGCTGTAGGAAAATCACTCTCTGCTTTCTAAGTTGGATGATGAAAGAGTCCGGCTGCATCTAAGGGGAAGACAGTCCCAGCTTGTTCATCACTACTTGAACTTGGGGGTGTAGGCGGGGGCAAAGGGAGTCTGGCTTTATTTTCTTAAGTGCTTTCATGTGTGGTTTATCCTAGCTAGATGCCTCATTTGCTTGGATTTGCTGTCAGGGATAGAACTAATGACAGCTCTGACCTCTAAACACCTCTCCTTAGGCCTTTGCTCTAGCTTCTCTTGTGTTGAATTGTGCAGTTCTTCTGCTCCAAGAACAAGCCTTCAGCTGTGGCTCCCAGTTCCCCGCTGCTGTGAGTGCCTCAGCAGGCCCACCACGTTTAGTTAGGAATTCGGTTCCTCTCAGGACTTCTGCCCATGGCCGCCAGTCGCCGGAAAACCTTGGAGCAAAGTGTGTATGTGTTGGGACCAAAGCGTTTTGGAGAGAGCTGGCCTTAAACAAGACTGCAACATCCAGCTTCTATAGTGTTTACAGTCTAATAGAAACTTTTTTTTTCCCCCTGCTAGTGGCACAAGTTTTTGTGTTTTTTTTTTAGGGGCCTATAGCTCCTTCCTGAGTCGCCTTCTCTGGGAACATGTGCTCCCCTCATAGCTACTTAGTGTTCCTTTAGCCTCCAGGTGAGCAAAGCAGCCATCAGACTTGGTACTGGAGCCTGGAAGTACTGGGCTGTCCTGTAACTGCCCCCAAGTGTGGGTTATTAATTCATGTATCCACTGCCTGTTTAGTTTGGTTTTTTTAATGGTTCCTTAAGTGAAACCAATACTTCTCAAACATTTTGGGGTCATACCCCTTTTAACTTTGTTATAGGCTATGTGCCCCCATGAATCCATGTTAGTGAGGATAAAAATAACACTTTGTTACCACATCTGCTCTGTAATGTTTCCAACAAATGCAGTCGACCTTACTTTTTTTTTTTTCCCCCTTTTTTTTTACATTTTTCCTTTTCTCCTCTTTCCCATTCCTAGAAGATTGCCGTGGGTCCCAGCCTGAGGACCTTCATGCAGGGAAATACAAACTCAGTGTGCAGTAACTTCCTTGCACTGACCAGGCCAACAGGGTAATAATGCAGCTATTACAGGGATCAGAAATCCAGAGCTGGAAGAAGAAACTGGGTAAAGTGTGAGGTTTCTTCTAAGACACTTAAGCTTATTTTTCCTTTCACCCACATCCTTTCCAAGCAATCTGCAAATGAGGGCAATACCGTAAAGGGGCCTGCCTCCTTTTTGTGGGGAGGAGTGGGTGATGACAGCCAGGACTCTGGCACGCTGGGGGGTTTTAGCTCCTGCCCAGGAGTCTGTTCCCCTCTCATTCTTGCTGGCCCTAGTCCTCAAGTTAAATATCCAAATCAGGAACAAGTCCTGGAAAGGGGAGTTTGCTCCTCAGGTGCTACCGGGGTGGGGGGTGGGAGTGCATCCTGTGCTGGACAGTGTTTGCTTGAGAAGGTGCTGCGGTACCTGGTGGTCCTCCTGCAGGCCGGGCTTGGCGCACTCAAAGTCCCAGGGTTCCTCTGGTTGTGGAGCTCCAGCACCTTTCTCAGAAGTAGGTTGGACTGCTGGGGACAGGCACAAGATACTGGCTGGCTGCCACAGCCTGGATGGGACCTGATGGCTGAGGAGCTGCAGCCTCCCCTGAAGGGGAAGTTGTCCCAGAGGCCCTGCCTCTCCTGATGAACCAACGAGGCAGTGGATCTTGGTCAGGCTGCAAGCATAACTCGGGCCCTGCGTGAAGAGGTGTGTAGCCAAGGAGGCATCATTTTTCCCTCTGAAGAGCTCAGGCAGCTTCAAGCCCTGACAAGCCCTAGAAAGCTCAGACCCGTTGTCCTGGTGTTTCTAATCTTAATTAACGCAAATAAAATATCTCCAAGTTTGAGTCCTGAGGACAAACTTCCCCTCCCCATCCTCTTCCTCACAGCTCACTGTTATGCTGCTTCCTCTGGTGATTTTTGGGGTTCATAGGGGATGCAAAATGACCCCTGCATTGGAATCTGCCAGGCAGAGGATGTTAGCTGGCCTGTTGGTAACCCTGGTCATGTTGGCTGTCAGGTGTTCATATGTGCTTCTTATGTGGTGTTTTCTCTCTGCTGAAGCTGCCAGCCATTCCTGCCACAGCTTGCTGTATAACAGACTCATGAAATCCCTCAGTGCCCCTCTGCAATAGGAGCTTGAGTTACAGGAGAAACAGCATGGAAAGGTTAAATGATTTGCCTGAATTCCTGCTCACTGCAGGGGTGTCTGAAGAGCTGCAAGCAAGACTGGAGCCTTGTTATGGGATGTGTCATACATGTATGTAATAAGAGACCATCCTCGCTTCCAAGACCCAGCAGTTTGACTAGATAAGACAGCCAATGAGCAGATGAGAGGGAAGAAGACTTAACAGTTGCTAGAAGCATGTACAGATGGGAGAGCTGAGGCCCAGAGCATGAAATCTAACAGAGCCAGGAAATGTGTGTAGCACTTAAATCTCAACCCAGTATACTAACTGCAAGGCCAGCCTTCCTTGTCTGTCCCCTGAGCCCGAGACAGCTGCCTGGAAGAATGATGCTCAAATGATGCACTTGGAGTTTCTGACTGAATGTGACGTTTTCCCTTTGAGAATGACTTGGTAGATTTGGTAAGTTTGCAGCATTCAGAAGCAAAGGGAAAAGAACCAGAGAGCAAGAGAGTGGCCACGATCTCCCCTGTTCACAGCTCTGAATGAGCATATCACATTGGAGATATTTCTGGGAGCAAGCTCCCAGGGGGTTAGAGGGCAAACTGCCTCCTTTAAAAGGGAAAATAAAGTCTTATTGTAACCTGCAAGGACCTGAATTGTCCATAACACGGGCCCATCAAAAGCAGAGAGGAATAGCTGCCAGAGTGTGGGAACACAGCAGCGAAGGAAAGGGAAAGGCCGATCGCAGTCTACAGCATGGAAGGCTGCAGGCTGGGAGTGATTCATCTAGAAACGGGCACAGTGAAAACTGAAGCATTCGTGATTGAGCCTGGCTGGTTTTCAGTAATCCCATTGCAGTGAATACAGCTAATCTTGGTGAGGCCCTTCCCACACAGGGTAGCTGAGTGCAGGCACTGTGCAGTGGAGTTAATTACATATATTGAATTCTATAGCGGTTCCAGAGCAGGCACGTGCCATGGCCCCGGGTCTGTGTTGATGACTCGGGAACTGCCTGTGTTGGCCCTGCGTCTTCCCAGAGCAGCTCTGTACACTGACAACCCCCGCTTGCTGCCACCACCCCGACCCTACGCCTCAGCAGCTCGACGGTCCCTGGGCAGTCCCTCGCGCACAGACTGTAAATGCCAGGGCTTGTGCAACGGCATTTGCGTTGGACACCTGTGTTATTGTACGAGGTCTAGCTCTTGCAGACAGGGCTCTTTCCTATTAGTCACATTCCTTCTCCCTGCGCATGGTGAGCAGAGGGATCTGGCACGTGCTCTCTGCTCTGTTTATTCAGGCTGGGACTTTTCAGCTGGGACAAGCTCTCTCGGGCCTCTGAAAATTCCTTCCCCAGTCTGCATTGGTTTACAAGTTGGCTCACAATTCGTAGCATTGTAGAAGTAGGGTCGGAAGGGACCTTGTAGATCTTTAAATCCAACCCCCTGCCTGGGCAGGAGAAAAACTGGGCTCAAATGACTCCAGCCAGGTAGGCATCAAACCTCTTAAAGACCCCCAGGGTCAGAGCCAGCACCACTTCCCTTGGAAGTTGGTTCCAGATCCTAGCCATCCTGACCGTGAAGTCATTCTTACGGATGTCTAATCTAAACCTCCTCTCCAACAACTTGTGGCCATTATTCCTTGTTATGCCAGGGGCTCTAGGGGAAACAAGGTCTCCCCCAAACCCTTCTGGTCCCCCCTAGTGAGTTTATAGACGGTCACCAGGTCCCCCCTCAGCCTGCTCTTGGGAAGGCTGGACAGGTTTGGGTCCCACAGTCTCTCATTGTAGGGTCTGCCCTGCTGTCCCTGGATCATGCAGGTGGCCTCCTCTGGAGCCTCTCCATGATGTCCACATCCCTCCTGAAGTGGGGCGCACAGAACTGGACGCAGTACTCCAGCTGTGGCCTGACCAGCATTGCATAGAGGGGGAGGATCACCTCCCTGGCCCTGCTAGAGATGCAGCTGTGGATGCATGCCAAGGTCCGGTTAGCCCTGCCAGCTGTGACCTCGCATTGTCGGCCCATGTTCGTCTTGACCCTGAGATCCCTTTCTGCCTCTGTGCTCTCAAGAAGGGAGTTTCCTATCTTATAAGTGTGCTGCTGGTTACTACTGCCCACGTGCAGCACCCTGCACTTCTCAGTATTGAAACACATCCTGTTTTTGTTAGCCCACCCCTGCAACCTATCCAGGTCTTGCTGCAGTCCTTCCCTCCCTGCTAGCGTACTTACCTCACCCCAAATTTTGTATCATCAGCAAAGGCCTTGCTGAAGTCCAGAAAGACTATGTCCACGGTGACACCTGCATCTAATGCTTTTGTGACCTGATCATAAAAGGCAATCAGGTTGGTCTGACATGACCTGCCCCTAATGAAACCGTGCTGGTTGCCCTTAAGCCTCAGCCCTGAGGCCGGCCCATCGCAGATGTGCTCCTTGAGGATCTTCTCAAAGAGTTTCCCTGGGATTGAGGTAAGACTGACAGCCCTATAGTTGCCCAGGTCCTCTCTCTTCTCTATTTTAAAGATGGGGACCACGTTGGCTATCTTGCAATCATCTGGCACCTGGCCTGAGCACCACGAGTGCTCGTAAAGCCGTGCCAAGGGCCCTGCAATAACCCCAGCTAGCTCCCTCAGCACCCTGGGGTGGAGAGCATTTGGACCCGCTGATTTGAACACGTCAAGCCCCTGCAGAAGCTCTCTAACCCGGTCCTCAGCCTGAGGTCTGGAGGCATCCCCCTCAAATCCGTCTTGCATCCCAGCGGGGAAGTCCCGGTCCCTGCACAAGAAAACGGAGGTGAAGAATTGATAAAGAGGTCTGCTTTCTCCTCTGGTGCAACCACCAGATTGCTCAGAGGATCTTGCAGGGGCCCCACATTTCCCGGTGCTTTCTTCATCCTCCCTATATATTTAAAAAAAGGACTTTTTATTATCTTTGATCTTGGACACAAGTCCTAGCTCTATGTCTGCCCTAGCTTTCCTGACAGCCCCCCTACAGGCCCCAGCAGAGGAGGTATACTCCTCCCTGGAGATAGCACCCCCCTTCCACCGGGTGTACACTGCCTTTTTGGCAATCAGGCATTCCTGGACACCCTTCGTGAGCCAGGGGGGCTTTCAGGCACTCTTGCTCCCCTTGCTTCTTGTTGGCATGGTCACCCCTTGGGCCCTGAGTATCGTCTCCTTAAGGAATGACCACTTATCTTGGACACTGAGCTCCCCTGCTCTCGGGACCCCCAGTGCCTCTCCTACTAATCTCAGCTCATTGAAGTTGGCCCTCTTGAAGTCTGGGGCTACCGCCTTGCTGCAGGCCCTCGACACCCTGCGCTGGATGGTGAATTCCAGCAAGCGAGGATCGCTGTCACCTGGAGGCCCCCGACCAGGTCATCGCCTGTGGCCAGGACCAGGGTCAACAGGGCGTTTCCTCTGGTGGGGCTGTGCACCTCCTGAATTAAGTGGAGGTCCTGTATCTCGGCCAGGAACCTCCTGGAACGGTCCGACCTGGCTGACTGCTCCTCCCAGCAGATGTCCGGGTAATTTAAATCATCCATGACAACTACATCCCTTGCCTTAAGTGCCTCTGCAAGCTGGCCCGAAAATTCCCAGTCCAGATCCTCCCCTTGGCTGGGGGTCTGTAGTAGATCCCCACCCCTCTCCCCACAGCCCCCTTGTATCTTGACCCAGAGCACTTCTGCTTGCCCCTCTGACCCTGTTCTGCTGGCAGAGGATGTGTATTGCTCCTTGACATGGAGCGCTACACCCCCCCTTTCCTTCCTCCTCTGTCCCGCCTGTAAAGCCCATAGCCCCTAATGCTGACTGCCCAGTCGTGGGGTGAATCCCACCACGTTTCTGTAAGCCCTCTTATGTCTGGGTCTGAACTGGCTATTCTGAGGGCGAATTCCTCCTGTTTGTTCCCCATGCTACAGGCATTGGTATATAGGCATTTAAGGCCCTGCTTAGCTGCGTGTGTGTCAACCCCCGATTTGAGAGACTGTCCGGACCCCTGTTTCTTACCTGGGCACTCCTTCCATTTGTCACCTATCTTGCTCGGGTGGTGTCTCCTCATCTTCCTGTGGCTCCCTCCCCCGGCGAGGGTAGTTTAAAGCTCGCCTTATGAGATCAGCCAACCTGGAAGAGAAGACACGCTTGCCTTTAGGAGAGAGGTGAAGCCTGTCCCAACCCAGCAAGTCCCCTGCCCGAAAGCATGGGTCATTATCTAGGAACCCAAGGCCTACCTGGCAGCACCAAGTGCGTAAGCACCGCTTGACCTAGCCAGTGCAGGCCTCGTGTCGCCATCCCCACCTACTCACCAGAAGAAGAGAGGAGAATATCACCTGCGCCCCCGTCTCCTTAAGCTTGTTCCCCAGAGCCTCGAATTCCTTCATAATGTGGTCACTTAAGACTCAACTCCATAAGAGATTGTACCAGTTTCACTTAAACCTTGTTTAGGCTGATACAAATGGTTTAATGTCATTTAATGCACAGATTCTAGAGGCAGAAGGGGAAATAATGACAGAAGCAGATTACAGAGGCAGAAGGACCAGTTCTAACTGTACTGATTGAAGGGGCAGAAAAGACCAACTCTCAAATCTGCTGCACAGTACAGGCCAGGACACACAACCTCCCCCTCTTCCGTATGAGAGCGCCAATCTTATACGAAGATGTCCAGCCTTGATGTAAAGTTTTAAAGAGGGGGTATTTCAGTTTAGCCTTAGATACCTAACTCTCCAACTTTAGATGGCTGAGGTTCTTTGTGGATCTGGGCTGTAGCATCTTGAGACTTCAGTTTCCCATCTATAAAATGGGGATAATAGTCCTCTGCTACTGTACAGAGCTGTTGGGAGGGTAAATCTATAGACTGCTCAGATAGCACAGTAGTGGGCATGCTATGTGTCTAATTAGATAGGACCCTAGCACATAACACCTGACCAAAGCTTCAGTCACAGAATCGGCATGTGTGTACTGTGGAGTCCAAAGTGGGTTCCCTGTACGAAACCCGTATTCTGGACAGTCCGGGGAGGAGGACGACCCGATTATACAACAACAGAACAAGACAGGGAACAAACAAACCTTTGAGGAATCTCGAGCAAACCAAGGATCCCACCTGAAGAGCTCTAGTAAAGCCAAGTCCAAGAATTCAGTTTGGGTTCCCACATTTCTAGGCAAGGTATAAACAGTAAAGATCTTCCCAGAGCTTCAGCTTGGCATGTGGCTCGTGCTCGTATAGAAATCTTCCACCACGAGAGAGTAACCGGTGATGGACGCCACTGTGTCCTAGACCTCTCGAAAGAGAAACTATATCAAGCCATGCAGGGATTGGAAGACTTGACAGCTTGAGCTGTCTGGGGAAGATCATTGGATAGTGAGAATCAAAATATTGGTTATGAATTTGCAAGTGGAGAGAGAGACTTGTTTTCAACACAGGGCCCAATGATCCAGGTCACTGAGGGTTTTAAGTCAAAAAATCTCCTGTTTGTTTAATATTTTCAGACGTCGAGTGCTTTACATATTAAATGAGCTCTCTGGCTCAGCATTGTTTCCCAGAGGAAGAAACCTGAGCAACTACGCATTCAAGGCACAACTCATCAGAAAACTGTCAGGATATTGTCCAGAGTTGTAAATAGGTTTTTAATTTATTTGGACGTCTCCTGGATAGGTTTGCACCAATTAATGACCAGGCAGGGAAACACACACTGGAGCGAAACCCAACTGCTAGCGTTTTATGTGAATGTCATGCTCATAAATTATACTCGTTTGGCAGAGCTGGACGCTGAAGTTGTGCAAGCTGGAGCAGCGTGAGTAATGGCTTGCTGCCTTCGAGTTAAAGCTGGAGGGAAACACAAGCTGAGTTTGGTCTCTGTGCTTCTTCCTCTCCATCCCCAGCTGGGCTGTTAGCAGAACTGGACTGAGCCCATTACTTGCTGACATACTTGCCACCAAACAGCCATCAGGCTGCAACGATTAGTAGTGACAATGAACATGCCTGGGATTTCAACTGATGTTTCAGAGGCCTCACTTGCCCCTCCAAAATCTCCTTGAGTCATGTAGTTCCCTGAAAATGTATACATCATGCTGGGGAGAAAAAAAGAAAGATAGATATTTACCTTCTTGTCACTGAGGAAACCAATATTTCCCTGAATGCATCTTGCACTGATTCAAATTGCATATCTCGACGTGAGTAAGGAAGGGGAGGAGGAGCTAATGTTTTCTTAATGTAGAAAGAGATTTCAATCCAAACCTTGAGGCTTCCCTGGATCAGAGTCATATTAGTCCTAAATAGACACACTCAGCAATTAACAGCATCCCTGAAGTGCTACCAAATATGTCACCATTTTCTCAAAGACTGTTTATTATGCTTGTACAAGATTGCATCATAATCTGTTTTTCCTCACATGGATTTGACTCAGCTTTCAGTATCTCAGTAAAATATTTCTTTAGTGACCATCAAGCCAGAATTTTCCAATTCATATCCTCCCCAGACGCACTCTGTAACCTGGAGGTATCATTAAGCAAACAAAGTGCTTTTGTGCCAGACACTTTTTCCATAAGTAACTAAGCAATCTGCACAGGTCGCTGTTTCCTAGAAAGGTCTAAAGTGTGCACATTTTCAAATGGATTTGAGTCTTGAAGTGGAAATTAAGACCACTCTATGCCTGCCTTATTCCACATGGCTGAAGTCTGGGACCGGGATGAATAAGTCACAATGAAAGCACGTAATTAGCAGCTTGCTTAGTTTATGGAGAATTTAAGCTCTTTTCAAAGAATATTTAGCCCTTAAATTGCCTTCCAATATAACCAGATGCAATCTAGCCTTAAATCTGTAGGCAGACAACAGCACTGAAACACAAGAACCATCCTCCCAGAGCTAACTTGAAGTTAACTCTAAAGCTGAGCAACAACACATGCCATACTTAACTATTTCACTACTAATCACCTTTAGCATCAGCTTCCAGTTAATATGGACAGAGCTGCAGCCACGGACAGGTCTGGAGTACCCTGACTTTCTGAAGTGAGGCACTCCTGAAGGAATAGAGTGTATGTAATTTAAACTAATGCACTTCTCAAGCTGTGCATGAGTTTTGGGTTAAAAGGGTAGAGATAAAAGGGGTTTACCGTAGTTAAGTGCTGTGCAGTCCCTTGTTTTCCTACTGGATACAATCAGAAAGGTTCACCAGCACACCACTACCGGTGCTACCACCGCGTGCAGCAGAGATCCTCCCGCAGTGCAAGGACCGGAGGCCTGTGTCTTTGGGCAGAGAGATCCGAGTTGTAGAGCCGCAGAGCTCCATAGCTGTTTGTGGAGCAGCAGCCTTACACGACCGGCCTGTTAGCGAAATAATAAGCAGCTCTTTTGATTTGTACAGAAGCCACATTTTATACTTCAGACCATTCACTCTACGTGTCTGCCCCCTTCCTCCCACCAGCGACCATCCTCTCCTGTTCTCTTATTGACGGACCAGGGCAGTCTCTACAGGTCTGCCCCGGTTGACCTTGAAGTGGTCCATACTTAGGTGAGAAAGCAAACACCAGCATTTTTGTTTTTGCCTGACTGCTTTCCCTTCACTTCTTTGACCCATTGTGAAATGCTGGGGTTCCTCCATCCAAATGGGTAGAACAGCCGAAAGGGAGAAGGAAAAGGACATTGATTGGGAAATGCAAGTGGGCTGGACCTTGCCCAGGCTGACAGCGACTATAAAGCTGCATCAGGTGCATGGGTTCTTGTCCTAATGGAGTGGAGTTGAGAGTTGTTTTGTGGTGGGCAAAGGTTTGTTCCTGGTTTTGTCAGTGGCTTCTCTTAATCATGCTAGGCTTGTTCTGGTATTTGTGCTTGTTTTGCAATGTTTTGTAGGCAGTTGCAGAGTCAGGGCAAGGGTTTGATTTGGGCTCTTTGTGGTAGTATGATGGTTTGGTTGTTGAGGGTCTCTGCTGTGTTAGTGGTTGTGTGAACTTTTCACTTGGAGACTGGGGCAGAAGTGTGAAGGGGAAGTTACTCAGCTACTTGTATGTGACTTTGTTAAATGTATATCTTGTTTCCTATTTAGGTTTTTTCATGTGATGCTTGAGGTTTTAATGTTACTTTACACGGAGCAGCTGAGTTTACCTGCTTGGGTGGCTTTCTTGGCTGCTCTTTCTTTCTCGGTTAACTCAAGATACATTTAATGGCAATTCTGTTTTCTGGGGTGCTGCTAAGCTGGTCAGTCATGGTAACGGCTGGACCTATATGCTAGACAGTGGTGCTGTTTGCACTGGGGGAGAGGCTTGTCCACTGCTTGTGAAGAGGTTGTGCCTGATAGTCCACTTGCTGTAGCTGATCTGGAAGGAACAAGCTCACAGCTAGAGGCCAGTGATGGGGAAGTGCTCAGCTCTTCCTTTGCACTGACTTCAGCTGAAGAGGGGGAAGCAGACAGGACTAGCTTGATAATGAACTATGCCAGGCAGCAACCTTGCTAAGGAGCGTTATTGTCCCCTTTTTAAACAGTAGATGTTGCTAATAGTGGGTTTAAACAGGCTCTCTGAGAGAGCTCTTGGTGGAATAGTTTCACCACTACATGTTGTGTGCTGTACTCCACCAATGCAAAGCAATTCATGACTGCTCCTTGATCCCACCCTGGATCCATACTGCTTGGGAGTGGGGCTTTGAAACATTTGTGTCTCTCTCTGTCTGTCTCTCTATCTCTTCCAAAATGTAAATGATGTGCAAAAAGGAAACTACTCTGCACCCTTTCAGCAGTAACATCCAAAGGAGGTGGTAACTGGTGAAAGTGTTTACTCCTAGGTGCCTGGGTAAAGGGATTTTAAATACTGCTTCAGAACATAGTGAGGAATACAGCCTTTCTCTGTGTTCAAAACAAAGCAAGGCAAAGCCATGTGAGGTCTTGGAAGTGACTGGACCTGAGCAATTTGGTGCCAGCTTGCAGAGATGGTGACAAACCACTTCTCCATGGCTGAATGAGCTTGCAGGTGTGTTTAAAGAGATGTCTTAACTGGAATCTTCCCTGGTGTTTTTGCCTTGCAAATGGAAAGGGGTAATAAGGGATTCTCTTTAACGAAGCCTTTTCCAAATTGTTTGACAGCCTGTCTCTCAAAAGCATGCTGGCTGGGTCTTCTTGTATGAGGCTCCCATGAGCAATGCAGAAAGGACCTAGACCATTCAGTAAAACTGTATGGTCTAAGCAAACTGAATGCAGTTTTGGAAGCCAGGAATCCTGGACTTCTATTGCTTTTCCTTGGGTGAATCTCAGCCTCGCTGAAACATGGGGCACAGCATTTACCTGCCTGCAAGAAACTGTGAAGATTGATTTAATGAATGTTGCTTGGAAGAGGTAAATGTATATAGGTATAACTTTCTACAAATGTTAAGGGCTTAAAATAGATAGATGGAAATATTCATAGCTCATTCAAACTGTGGCATTTCTGCTCTGCAGAGATCACGGGGTCAGACTAGAGCAGTGGTTAAGAGGATTAGACCGTTTTGATCATACAGGCAGCTGAGCTTGCTGAAATAACACAAGGGAACTTGGGAACACTTTAAGGTGGGAAATGGCAATGGGAATAGGAAGGTATTCTCTTGCGACCTAGTGTTTCATTTAGTAGGTGCATTGTAGGCCTAGAGAGCTTGTTTCCCCCCAGAGGTATGGGAACCCATTGACCTGACATGAAGCTGTGAGTGCTTTGTACTTCTGAAAATCAGACCTTGAGCTTCCTTCCCTTCTGAGGTGCAATGCATCAGCTGTACCCAGACACGAGACTCTGAATGCATGAGATTGAGACTGTAGAGTCAATGGGAGTTGGTTGTGTGCAATGGGGCAGAAGCCTTCATTAACAAAGCCCATGGGGTGGGTGGGGGGGATGCTAAAGGGACATTGCCAGGTTAAAATGCCGATTTATTTTATTTTTAGGTTGTGTGTTTTTTTTTTTTTGTTTTTTGTTTTGTTTTTTTTTAACTAACAGGTTTGACTTCAGTGAGAGAACTGGAAAACTTGTGTTGCTATTTATGAGGTTGGTCTGAATAAAAAAAAAATCAGACTTAAGTACTTAAGTACACATTTTGTTTGTAGCAGAGTTTCGGTTTCTAGCTGCACTAGTACTATGTTTATAGCCAAACAAAACCACCTGGCAGTCAGAAGTGCAAACCAGTATAGGCACTATGGCTGTACAGCCAATGCTTTAACAAGAGGCTCTCATGTTTTCCCTCGGCCTGCGTCTGATCTCTCCCTGAATGTAGATGGGGATGAGGTGAAGGTGTATGGGATCCATTCATCTATCTTTTTTTTCCCATTTAAACAAATTCAGTCTTCCCTCTGAGGGGGAGGACATCCTACTGGGCCAATGGGATGTTTGCTGTAAATCCCTGCTGCAGTAGACTGCTCGCACTCTGCACAGCCTGGACAATTCGAATGAAGGAAGTCTCTTTGCAAGGAAGTTGAAGTCTCCTTGCAGAAATTGTTCCAGAGACAATCTGGTCCATTTTGAAAGTAAATAATCTGCTTTGAGCCTTGGGGAGATCCACTCTGGCAGGACTGACTTAGCAGTGTGTAGGGACCAGAGATTTGGGAATTGCTGCAAATCTCTCTCCAAACCTCTCTCCAGTTTGCCTAACTTTAGCAAGGAGTTCTTGGGAGTCCTAAGAGATGCTTTCAGCCCATCTCAGACAGGAATAGAGTAACTGCCAGAGGCAGTGAATCTGTAACAACGTTGTATTCACGCAGCTGAGAGCAGCCCCAGAAGCTGTTCAACATACTCTCTAAATGTATAGCATCAGTTGGCCAAGAATACCAGATAAATAGGAAAGATTAAATGCTGGAGGCTGGAAGTGGGAAAGGAAGAGGGGAAGGAATGACTCAAAAGTCTGGGATGCCTGTTCACATGCAGTCTGGGCTTGTAGCAACTCAGAGCTGGAACCCTAGACGAAACAAGTTTGGGACTAATTACTTTTTACTGCTGCCTGTGCTGTGCTCACTTCAAGGACTGTGGTGTCCAGATATGTCGATTTTTATTTATTATAGTCTTTAACATAGCTTACTGCATCCCTGAAGATACCCTGTACTCTAGGCATGTATCCCTCGTTCCCGTTCCATTCCTCATTAATGTTTGCCGTGTCCGTGCTTGTGGGATTGTCAGTATCTGGATTAATATCAGAAAATATCCTCCCCCCAACACTGCCTTCTGGTCTGACTGGTACTTAAGGGGATGGCCTGGGAGAGTCCACCTCCCGTGTTGGCATGTTCCCTGTTGCACAGAATTTCTTGCCATTTCCCCCTCCTAGCACATTTGTCTTGGAAATGTTCTCACTGCTGTAGGGAATTGAAAGAGCAAATCATGCAAGAGAGACCTATGAAATAATGTTTGGAGGTGACTATTTTTCTTTCCGGAGTCTTGGGATATGCCTACACTAGCCCTTGCTTATGTTGGACCAATGTTCACTGAGGCTGTAAGAATAATTGATGGTCCAGTCCAGCCTAAACTTTACACAGTAGCCTTCAAGGATGTGGGGAAACCAAGAGGGTGTGAAGACTCACCACTGCAGAGCCCCATCACCCGTGGCTAGACTCATCGCCGTGCAGGGCCCCATGAACCGTGGTTGTACTCGACAGGGGAATACTCCCATCTCCATCTTGTGCAGGACGCTGGAAATAAGGAAAAGCCTGGCTGTGGCTGGCTGCAGGCTCCTTGCTCCTCCCATTTTGTGTTAGCAGTTGTGCGGCAAGGAGAAGCTGCAGATAGCTCTATTAAAGGAGCAAGACTTCAGGTGGGTGTGAATGGCTGCTCTTCCATCCCTAATCTCCTGTCTCCAAAGCCTGGAAGGACATCCCCCCCATCTCTGTTTTTCTTGTTTTGTTGAGGAGACTCAACTGAGACAAATATCCTCAATTCTTCTCTGAAGTATAGCTGAGGTGATAAAGAAATGTAGAGGAAACCTGACCCTGTGCTCGAAGCCTAAAGGAAATACGATCTTCTAGCAGAGGCAGAAATGGAGACAACTCTTTTTTTCCTAGAGCGAAACTTTCCAAGAGGAAACCAGTCTCCTCCTTGCTTGCTCTGAGGGCCTTATGGCTGAGGGCAAGCAAAACTCGAGGGCGTCTGAACCCCGAGCTTCCAGGCTGGGCCCTGCAAGTAGGCTGCCCGCCAAAGGATTTGGAAACATCTGAAGCCCCAGGTGCGGGTGGAGGATGTCTTACTTATGGGTCTGGACTCTTGAATTTGGAAGTAGTTTTGGCTAATTTAGGCACAGATACCACTTTGAAAACAAATTAACACAACCCCCCCCCCCCAAAAAAAAACAAAAACTTGTAATTCTGCCAAGAGCAAAGCCTTCTCATTTAGATGAAGGGAAAGGCCAAAGAAAAATGAACAGGAGCAGTCTCCGGGGGACACTGGCAAGCACTGAGATGAGCTGAGAGAAGACAGAAAAATAAAGCCAAAAAAGCCAAAAGGGAAGGGCAGCGCCACTTGTGGAGCTGCCTACCCCATCCCATGGCATGGGTCCTCTTCCGCGTGTCCGGTGGTGAGCGGCCCAGAGGTGGAACCCCGGGGCTGGAAGGGTCCGCGGCAGTTGGAGCGAGCTCCCAAAGGACGGCGGGCAGCAGAGATGCTCTCGGGGCTATGGAGACTGGGGACTGCTAGCCAGGGCCCTTGGAGCGAGCTCCCAAAGGACGGCGGGCAGCAGAGATGCTCTCGGGGCTATGGAGACTGGGGACTGCTAGCCAGGGCCCTTGGAGCGAGCTCCCAAAGGACAGCAGGCAGCAGAGATGCTCTCGGGGCTATGGAGACTGGGGACTGCTAGCCAGGGCCCTTGGAGCGAGCTCCCAAAGGACAGCGGGCAGCAGAGATGCTCTCGGGGCTATGGAGACTGGGGACTGCTAGCCAGGGCCCTTGGAGCGAGCTCCCAAAGGACGGCGGGCAGCAGAGATGCTCTCGGGGCTATGGAGACTGGGGACTGCTAGCCAGGGCCCTTGGAGCGAGCTCCCAAAGGACAGCGGGCAGCAGAGATGCTCTCGGGGCTATGGAGACTGGGGACTGCTAGCCAGGGCCCTTGGAGCGAGCTCCCAAAGGACGGCGGGCAGCAGAGATGCTCTCGGGGCTATGGAGACTGGGGACTGCTAGCCAGGGCCCTTGGAGCGAGCTCCCAAAGGACAGCAGGCAGCAGAGATGCTCTCGGGGCTATGGAGACTGGGGACTGCTAGCCAGGGCCCTTGGAGCGAGCTCCCAAAGGACAGCGGGCAGCAGAGATGCTCTCGGGGCTATGGAGACTGGGGACTGCTAGCCAGGGCCCTTGGAGCGAGCTCCCAAAGGACGGCGGGCAGCAGAGATGCTCTCGGGGCTATGGAGACTGGGGACTGCTAGCCAGGGCCCTTGGAGCGAGCTCCCAAAGGACAGCAGGCAGCAGAGATGCTCTCGGGGCTATGGAGACTGGGGACTGCTAGCCAGGGCCCTTGGAGCGAGCTCCCAAAGGACAGCGGGCAGCAGAGATGCTCTCGGGGCTATGGAGACTGGGGACTGCTAGCCAGGGCCCTTGGAGCGAGCTCCCAAAGGACGGCGGGCAGCAGAGATGCTCTCGGGGCTATGGAGACTGGGGACTGCTAGCCAGGGCCCTTGGAGTGAGCTCCCAAAGGACAGCAGGCAGCAGAGATGCTCTCGGGGCTATGGAGACTGGGGACTGCTAGCCAGGGCCCTTGGAGTGAGCTCCCAAAGGACAGCAGGCAGCAGAGATGCTCTCGGGGCTATGGAGACTGGGGACTGCTAGCCAGGGCCCTTGGAGCGAGCTCCCAAAGGACAGCGGGCAGCAGAGATGCTCTCGGGGCTGTGGAGATGGGACTGCTAGCCAGGGCCCTCAAATGAGGAAACCAGGCTATGAATGGTCAGGAAAGTGGGGTGAAGCTAACAGAAAACAGCAGAGGAAAACCAGTGAGGTCTTCCTAGGACGCGCCTGTGCCATCCTGAATATTCTCTGTTGCCATGAAGGGCTTGCTTAAACACAGCTACTTGCTTCACAGAGTGAGCTTGTTTCTGCCAGTAATCGGTTGTAGTGGTAAACCGGAGGCGGGGAGTACTTGGTACGTCTTGGGTTTGTGGAAGCGCGGCTGTAATGAGATTCAGTGCTTTCTCTCTGGAGATGCACCCACGCCTTGTACAATGGTGCCTGGGGCCAGGCTATCTAGGGAATAGAGACCTTGGGGGTTACCGTTACCTGGTAGTGATAAGACTTGGCAATTTTATTTGTAGCCACGGCTTTCTAACTGGTAAGACTGGAGACAAAGATGGAGAAGTGAAATGACTTGCCCAAACCGGCATAGTGAGTTGCTTGGTGCTCTACCAATGTCTCCTGGTTTGTGGTCCAACCATGTATTTTTTAAGCTCTCTGTACATTGGTGTCTTGCTGAACTTCTCACTGGCAGCAGTAATGGTTGAACTGATGTAAACGAACTGGAGGCATTTTAGCTTCTGCCACCTCCATCTCCTTTTGAAATTGGCCCGGTGGTGGATTAAAAAGTTACGCTAAGTCAGTGCTTCCAATATTTGCTAGAACTACGCTGGTGGTAGTGCAATGGTAAGGACCTGTTGGGGAAATGCTAGTGTAAAGCACTAACGAAATGCACTCCAGGGAGTCGGTTGTAATCCAGCATGAAATTCTCCACATTCCTTGCAGTGAAGAGCTGCTACCTGAGAGCGGGAGAATGGAAGTAGAGGGTAGATGGCAATTCTTACTTGCTCTTTGAGAACAGGGCTTTGTTCTTGTGTTGGATAACCTTAGTCCTGTTTGGCAGGTATCGCATTCCTCGCATGAAAGGAATCCTGGCGTTGCTGGCTAGCCAACATCTCTTTCCTAAAGGAATTCTTTCTTCCTTTGACATGGCTTTAGATGGATTTGCAGATATTTGTAGATGGAGAGGATGAAGGAGAGACCACTCAAAGTTTAGTCTTTGAGGGAGGTATCAGAGATGAGAGAAATTATTTGGTGTCTTTCTAAAGATCTGAAGATTTTATCTGTTGGATTTTTAAATAGACACACGCAGAATGGGCAAGGGTTTGTTTCTGCTTCGCAGTTGCCTTGTCGTTGTGGACTATCCTTAACCTTGAGCAAGACAACGATGCCCAAAATCATTCATCTCTTGGAAATGTATCTGACCGTGATCATATATGTGAGAGCTTCTCATGCCCCTGTAATTTCTTGTTGATAGTCATCAATTCTGAATGAAAACTGATTTAAAATGGCTTTTAAACAGAATGGTCTAGCCTAGGACTTGAATATCAGGGGCTGCAAATGCATGATTTGCTCTTGAGGATAAATCATTGTGTTCTTCAAAAGCTGCTTAACCTGGCAGAATAAGAGTAGCATAGTCTTGAACTCCTCTCCCCACAGCTAGATTGCTATGGTAGCTGGCAGATGTGTTGTAGCTGGCTTAAAGTACCCTTGGGTAAAGACACTGCCGTACAGAGGTTTTTAAAGCCACCTAGAGACCAGCATCTTGACTAATTGGAAAGACCTCAGTAGTGCATAGCACAAGAGCAAATCCAATAGCTATCAGGCAAGTCAGCCTAGCAGCAAGGGAACACTTTTCCAGTGGTACAAGGATTATAATTGCTCCGTATTATATCTATACATATATAAAGCGCTCTCTCTCTCGAGATCTATAGATATAATTTCTTCCTATTATAATCCTTGTACCACTCTTGCATATGTATATGTATATATATGTGCGCATTGGAGAAAAGCAAATCAAAATAAATGGAACTTGTAGCTTGCTCCAAAACTCCAGGTTCTCAAACTGCATTTGGAGACCTCCCAGGTGATCCATCTTACTGACTCTGAAGATCACCAGTCTTCAAGCACTGGCACTAACACTGTCCAGATCTGAATTCAGCCATTAGAGTGTATGGAGGCTTTTTTTGACTAAACTCACTGGCTATCTCCTCTCCCTCTTGAGTCAGCATTTTTTTGGGGGAAAAGCTCAGTTGTGATCAAACCAGCAGGAATTGCTGAAATGGAAAAGGTAGCAGGAGCGCTAAATCGATTAAAAACAAGCTGAAGTGTGATCAAATGTAAAGTATATTGGGGAGGAGATCAGCTACCATCAATTTGAAGCCCTGCATGGAGGTAGGGGAAGCTAACCTCCTAGGCAAGAGGGATGCAGAGAACATGACTGATATACCAAGTGATAGAAATTGGCTGCAGTGAAGATGTAGGACTTCAAGGCTTTTGATGGGAAAACCTTGCTGAAGTGGGCTCACAACAGGACCACTGACACTCTTAAAGGCACTCACTGTGGGATTCTGGTAGACTTCATGTGGAAGGAGGGTTCACTTGTCTTCATAAACCCCCATGTGGACATTATCACTAAGGGTAAGTTAATTTTTATGGTTTTGTTGATTGCAGTCACTTACTTGCTTTTTTTAATCTACAGGTATATTTTGTATATATTAAGAGATGCATACAGGCATACCTTGTTTTATTGCGCTTCGCAGATACTGCGTTTTTTACAAATTGAAGGTTTGTGGCAACCCTGCGTCGAGCAAGTCTATCGGGGCCATTTTTCCATCGGTTAGTATTTTTTAGCAATAAAGCATTTTTGAATTAAGGTATGTACATTGTTTTTTTAGACATAATGCTATTGCACACTTAATAGAGTACAGTATAGTGTAAACATAACTTTTATATGCACTGGGAAACCAAAAAATTTGTGTGACTCGCTTTATTGCGATATTCGCTTTATTGCGGTGGTCTGGAACCGAACCTGCAATATCTCCGAGGTACGCCTGTATATGTATTTTTTTACTTGGTCTCCATGCACAATACAGTAGGGCAGAGAGGCAAGGGTAATAGACAATGGAAAGCAAACACAGGGTGCAGCAGTGCAAAGAACCACACTGAAAGGGAAAACCAGTCCCACTCCAATCACGCAGCACTCGCATCACTCAATGAAGTGCTGACAAGAGACTTCATATTTGTTTGCAAAACTGCAGCTCAACTATTGAACGCTGCCCCAAAGCTGTTAAATAAAATGTATCCCCATGTTGGGGTACTCGGAATAGATCTCCTGGAAGGAGATCTATTGGGATTTATACAGTAACCTGAAATTGTATGTGGTTAGAATAATCTAGCATGCAAAAGCATGAGGTAAAATGGCTAGTATGGGATAATCCTCATGTACCAGATTCCATCCAAGCGCATCTGACCCTTTATTTATCCTGTGTGCCTTGACTTTAACATGACATCAGTATACACATGAATTGGACAGTCTTTTCTAGCTCCAGCTAACTGGAAAGGTCCAGAACATGCCTGGTCAGGAACCTAAAAGTCCCTCGACTGCAATTTGTATTGTAGCAACACGAGGCCTTAATGCTACAGTCCTGTACGCAAAGCAGGGCTGGACACAGGAATGGGTAAACCGGGGCCTGGACAGAAAGGGGATCCAAAAATGATTTATTATTATTATCATCATCATCTCTGGCGAAGGGAGGCCTAATACTAAGTTTGCCCTGGGCTGCCAGGAGCCTAGGTACAGCACTGCCTTCAGGCAGCATCCTGATGAGTTTAGCCAGCTGTAGGCCTGCTAGTTTCCTCTTGTATTTAAAAGTGCATGGTTTGACTAACATTCAAGAGGCTTTCTAAGAGCAGGCAGCAGGTGGCTGGCCGTATGTATGGTAGTAGGTGCAGACGGACAGAGTTCTTCCACAGAATTGTTTAATTTCGTGGTAAACATTACTAAAAACCTTTTGTCAGCGGTAACTTTATCTTCTTCCAAGCTGCACGAATACTGTCCCTGGCTTTCGATTTTGTGGCCAAGAAATGACAAGCTGGGCATAAAATGGACTAAAAAGGGAGAATGAAAGTGGAGTTTCTTTAAAAGTTGGCTCCGCACGCTGCATTTCCAATTAAAGAATTCCTGCTCCTGTGTCCATTTCAGCTGGCATTTCCTGTCCTCCAGCCAATAATGTGTCACCACATCATCATTCAGGCCTGCAAGGTAAAACAAAGTAAGAAACTTAGGAGCCAAATGTGTACGGGGGGGGGAGCTAATTTTAAGAAGCTATTAAATGTTGCTGTGTTCCTTGCATGCTACCACCCACAGCTCTCCTAACCCTATGGGAAAGCAACAGCTTTGCAAGCAAGGTGTATAAACAATGCCTGCCTCGCAGCATAATTCCTCTTTATTAGACTCGAATCCTGGGGGATCACTAGTCTCTACGAATGCTGGACTTATAGGTTTGGGATAACTGTGGCTGCCCATCCGCTCAGTGGCACTCCTGCAATTACACGTGCTCGCACTAATTACGAACACCAACTTATTTATTTTTTTTTTAAGTGGGACGGCCCCAATTCTTTTCCTCGTATGTATGAATTTGCTGTGCTCTGAGAGAACTAATAACCAATGTCCGTAAAACCAGTACCAGATGCATCCAACCGGAGATCTCAAATAAAAATGCCAGGCTTATCAGACATAGCGATGATGATGATGATTATATTTTGAGGTGAACTGGCCTGCCAAGCTTTACAGCAAGATTAAACTGTGCTTAAAAATAAGAACCCTGGGGAATGTGAGCCCTGAAAGCGGGTGATCCAGGACGATAATCCCCTCTGATCCGTTTTGGCTTTCAGCTGGAATCGAGGTATTTGGTTCCTGTGAGCGCGGCGATCGGTGACCGACACCAGAACCTGGACAAACCCGCCAGGCCGGCGGTGCTTCCTGCTGCCCTGGGCGCGGCTCCCTTCATCGCAAAGGACCGTGAGGCGAGCCAGGGGATGGAGATAACTTTTCAGCGGCAAAACGGGCAACTTTTGCCCCTGGACGGCAGGGCAGAGATGCGTGCTAGCGTCAGAGGCGCTTGTGAGTGACCTGCGAGGCAAGCCCCAGGCTCTCTGGGCCCGAGGGGAAAGCCTGGCCCTGCGCTGGTGCTTCACCTGTGGGTCAGCCACCGAGGAGCGGTGGGGCTCGGGGGACGCGTCCAGGCCTGAGGGGAGAGGCCCATCCCTACGGGGGAGCCTCGTGCGGAGGCATATCTGTGTGCGGAGCCTCGCGTGGACGTGGGGGGAGGCCTATCCCTGTCCCAGGGCAGCGGCTCGGGGCCCGTGCCGGCCTGAGGGGAGAGGCCTAGCCGGGCCCAGCGTCTCCCCCGCGGGCAAGGAGCCGGGCCGGGCCAAGCCTCGCGGGAGCCCCCGGCTCCTCCCCGCGCCTCACGCGGCCGCCTCACCGCCCAGACCCTTCCGACTCGCCCCCAAAGAGTCCGGCCGGTGCCGCACGCCCGCCACCCGCCGCCGCCTGCCTCGGGCGGGCTCCCTGCCCTGAGCTTCCCCTCGCTCGCGGGCTCCGTGCGGCCGGGGCCGAGCGCGAGCGCGGGCGGGGCGAGGCGAGGCGAGGCGGGGCCGGGCGGCCGCAGCGTGCCGCGTCCCCTCCCCCGCGGATCCCTCCGCCCCGCGCCGCCCGCCCGGCCCCGGCTCCGAGTCGCGCTGTGGCAGCGAGCGGCCGAGGCAGCGGCAGGAGCGGCGCGGCGCCATGTCCCTCAAGCAGCAGCAGCAGCAGCAGCAGCAGCAGCAAGCGGCTCAGGCCCCTGGCGGCACCCGCAAACCCCCCGGCGGCAGCGGCGGCGGCGGTGGTGGAAGCGGCGGTCCAGGCCCCGGCCCCGGCCCCGGCCCCGGCTCTGGCCTGCCGGCGGCGGGCAGCGGGCGGCAGAGCGCGGGCAGGTGGGTGCGCTGCAGCGCGGCGGCGAGAGGCCATTTTCCCGGGCAGGGCAGGGCCGGGCCGGGCCGGGCCTGCCTCTGCCTCCGCCCGGCGCCGGGGCCATGTTGCGAGCGGGGCGCCTCGGGCCCGGCCTAGGCCGCGCGGCCTCCCCCCCGCGCCCCGCGCCGAGGTGAACCTGAAGGACGGGCCGGGCGCGGGCGCGGGGAGCGCAGCATGTCCCCTCCGCTCCTCGCAGGCACTCCTCTGTCGGTTTATTCCCCCCCACAATAATCGCGGGTGCCTCCCGCAGCGGAGCCAGGCGGCGTCCCACCGCTCCCGCGTCTCGCACCCTCGGCTCCGCAGCTCAGGCCCCCAGCGACGCGCGTGCTCGAGGGCGCCGGGTTTTGGGGTCGCGGCCCCTGCCACCGCAGTGGTTTTCATCAGTGTGGACGGCACCTGCTCCTTTCCCTTGGGGTGGTCATGGCCCCTCCATCCACGCTAGTGGGCCGGTTCCCTACGTTTCTGTGGCGATTCAGTGTAAGTACCTCGTGGGGTTGGGTTGGGGGCGTTCCCACCTGGATGTGTTTTATTAGATGGTTTCATTTTAAAAACAGGCAAAGTCCAGGTGTATGAGAAGTAGATTGTGCCTCCTTTACAACCAAGCAGACAAAATCCAGGTGTATCAGAAGTAGATCGTACCTCCTCAACAAGCAGGCCAGTGTCTGAAATGCTTCGCTGTATTTCGGGGCGAGAGCCCGTGGGACGCGGTGGACAAGGAAACAAACGTGGTGTTGGTGTCTTCCCTGCAGCGTCGTAAGCGGCACGAGGAACAAGTGCAGCCCCCGTGTCCAAACATGAGCAGCGGCAGGCGGCTAGTCCACGTCCTCCTCGTATCTTAAGCAGATTTTTGTACTGGGTGCGGTTTTATCAACGTGTAGGCAGGATAGGTGATCCATGAACAGGCACTGTGCAAAGGGATGCGTAGTTACTTTTCCACGTTTCTCCCAGCGGGATTTTTTTTGCATGAACGTCAAAACGTTTGTTGAAATGTTCCCTCTTCAAGTGGGACCTGTTTTGAGGTGCCTACAAGTAGAGCTGCCGACGTGGCACAAACTCCCCATTTTTAATCTTTTGCTACCGTAGTCCTTGGGGTCGGAAGGAACCTAAACAGTTCAGAAACAGGGGGTCGGACCCGATGAACTGTTTGTGTAATTGGGCCCAATAGTCTTTATTAAGAAGGAAACACAGTGAAAGTACATGTCAAAAAAAAAAAAAAAATTCTCGCCCGTAAAGAGATAAAAGCTGAAACATATTCACAGCTGTTAGATTTCATAGACATTGGGGCTGGAAGGGGCCTCACAAGATTGCCAGATCCCAATGAATTCAGGGTTCTCCAGCTTGCTTCTCACTGCTCAGGCAAATTCTCTGCATTTGCTCTTTCCGCAGTGAACACTGGGTAGTCGATCTCAGTTTTCTCTAGTCTCCTTTGAAAGGAGAGCAAGATGGAAGATGGCTGTCCCACCTGGATGCAGCTGGTTGGGAATATTGGGCATGACCTCTCCCAGGTCCTGCGGAGGAGATGGCTGCTTTAGAAATGCAGCCCGCTTGTGGAGAAAATCAGGAAGTTAGACCATCCCTTTATCTTGATGACCCAATATGCACAAATGTGTGTTGGAAGCAACTTCCAGTGACCACTAGACTCAGCCTTTGTTACAGTAACTACTTCACAAGGCATCAAGGGAACTATGGTTGGATACCTCTGTTTCATCTGAAACACCCCATATTGCACATTGCATCAGTAGCTACTTTTCATAGATTCATAGCTGTTGGTAGCTGGAAGGGACCTCGCAGATCATCGGGTCCAGCCCCCCGCTCTAGGCAGGAAGACAACTGGGATCAAGTGACCCCAGCAAGGTGACTGGCCAGTCTCCACTTCACAGATTTCATAGACATTAGGGCTGGAAGGGACCTCGGAAGATCTTCGAGTCCAACCCCTGCCCCTTTAGGGAAGGGTAAGAAGGCCTTTGCTCAGAGGACCTGTTTTGTAAATTTTGTGCTACCCCTGATTTTAGTACCTTTCCTAATGTCACCCTTTCTCTGTGCCTCACTTCTTCCCGAACTCTAAAACCTGAATTATTTCCATTCTTTCACCTCTCAGGCTGCTTCAAGGTTTAACTTGATTTTTAAACTATGGTGCATTCCTCTGAGAAGAAGAGAATTATACATGTAAAAGAGTTAGCAGAGAGATGGTGTCTCAGAGGCCCAAGTTAGTAATAAACCACAAATATGAAATGGCACAGAATTTTCTGAGTAGCCCCAAATTAAATTCATGTTACAATGTTAACTTATTGGACAAATAAATGGGTAACTTGTAGGTCATTTTAAATAGTGACTAATGCTCATAAATAGTGATTAATATGGTGTTGCTTGCATACTTTCTCGTAAGCTTTTTTTATCAACAGCATGAGCCCCTGACCTGTAATAATTATGAGGAAGGCGCTTCAATGCCTGTTATAGCAGCTGTCAGAGAATGTGTACTGTAAATCTGACCTGGTGTTCTCTCTTATCCACATAGTGGGAGGGGAAGGGGTGCTAAAAGAGGGCTGGCTCTTGGCATTATTAATGTATTTGTAGAAAGTCTAATGAAAAGCTTCTCCCTCTTTTCCTTTTTTGGGGGCAGGCTTTAATTTTGCACCTGCAATATGTGTGTGTGTTTTTATGAAGACAGTCTCATTTTGTAAAATGCTGAATTGTAATGATGTAGGTAGGCTTTCACAGAGGCTCTGAGTGGCTGCAGGCCCCAACTGAGAACCTGAAAAAGTACAATTGTCTAAGGTATTTATCAAACAAAAGAAACTGGTTTGCAGTTTCTGGGCGATTATTTTGTAGAGAAAAGCCTGTGGAGCCAACTCCTCCCATCAATTGTTTCCAAAGCCTTAGTAATAGCAATCAATGCCCCAGAAGCATCTTCTATTCAGTTGGTTGAATTTAACAATTGTAGTTTTGTAATTGCATGTCTGGTTGAAACTGCATGGGTGATTTCCACTAACTGCAGTATATAGATCTGTTTCATAGGTTCAGTACTGCTTAGCAAAGCCAACAGAACCAAGCAAAAGGTTCCATCTGGGGAAAAACTGAGAGACGATGGTATATCTTAGGAAAACTAAGCTGCTTTTCTGTATCCGTCACCTCACCTGGAAAAATATATACAAGATGATTGGCTTGTTTTACGGTTCCATCAGCATTGAAGAGCCAAGACCTTTCTGCTTTGCTTATGGCATACATAGTATTACAAGATAGATACTGCAAACAGGATTTATAAGTAACATTTAGTTTTCATAAATAACTTATCAAGGAAAACGAGACCTGGGATAGTCCCTTCTTTCAATATGCTCTTAATTTTTAATGCGACGACAGGGCACCCTAGACCCATATAAGTACTGGCTCAATCCAGGTTGGCCAGAGAACCATCTTCGTACCGAAGGATGGCTCGGTTTGATTCTTTTGTTAGGCAAATATGCTCGTTACATCTGATTTGTTTTTCCAGTATCAGATGTGTGGAATGGTTTTTTGGGGCTGGCCTGCCCATTTAGAGCCAAACCTTTGTAGTACCCACAGAGGAGGAATCTCAATAATCCAGTCTTGTTTTAAAGGTCCTTATCAAGATGTGCACGCGCTTTGGTTACACCATCACTGTAGTGACTGGACTTTTTTTCATCTTTTTACCTTGCTTACTACTTGTTATCCTCATGGATTCTTGCCTTCAGTTAGCGGAAACCTCTTTGGAGCAGGGACTAGGCATTTCTATTTCTTGAGTAAAAATCTTTGCTTAGTCATGGGTTCTATGACAAATAAATTGCACTTGGGTGAGGACGTTTTGGGTTGAACTATCATTCACTGGAACAGCAACATCAACATGCTGGGGTGACATTGGTACATTTGTGATGACTTACTGAAATCTTGGAGGTGGTTTCTTTCTTTCCTGAATAGCTTATGTTTTAGCTCTTGTTTTTAAGCTACAGCTACTAAGGTTCGTAAAGAGATGCTGTAGCTCAGAACGGGAGAGATGAAAGCTCCCCAATTTACCTAACTCCTGGGCCAGTTGGAAAGTTGAGCTGCCACTACTTGCGAGTGAGGACGAGGAGAATCTTTGTTTGGAGCCCTTGCTTGTGGAAAAAGGGGAAAGGCTAACTTTGTTAATGGACATGCTTAATCGGCATTATAGATCTTTCCACAGCTTGGAAAGGTATAAGAAAAAGGTAGGCACTTTGTTTAGTTCAGCAAGCTAAAAGCCTATGGACCAAGAAGCGTCTTTACGGTGACTCAGATGAGATGGTTTTAAAAAGAAAATATAAATTCCTCTTCAGTTACTGTGGTCAAATTCAACTTGGGATGTTGGAAGCAGTTTTTTTATGGAAATCCCTTGTGATACCAGCAGTTTGAGAGCCTGCTCAGCTTGCTTTGAGTCTGGTTGAGTTGACTACTGTTTCACTGTTTAAACACTAAATACTGCATGTTTAAACACTGCCAGAATAAAATCAGCAGGAAAGCTAGACTACACCTTTTCTCAGTTGGGTGCCCACCTCTGCTGACATCACTTTGTAGCAAGCAAACTGTCTTCAGTCCCAGGCTCAGCTATAGGATTATCCTATGTGATGGGCTCAGGTTAGCACCACACCAGAGCCTGGAGTTTTACAAATGGCTGACCTGTTTAACAGGAAGACCTCTTTGTCAGCAAAGCTCACTTAAAAATAAAGTATGTAGCACTGTTTTGCACGAAGGGGATGCCAACAAAGGAGGAAGGGGATTTCCCCCGTTGCAGAGTAATTGGACAGTTGAATTCAGATAAATTGCTGTTTGGAGATTTCTGGCATCATCAGTATGCAGTGTTGTATAGAATATAAGAGACAAAGTTGCTGGCTTGGAAAGCTACCTTCTCTTCTGGACAGGTGACAGACAGTTCAGTGTGTCCAGTTGCCCTCCTTGCTAAAATGGTGGCTCAGCTAGAGGGAAGGAAGTCTTGATGTACTTTTATGCGTTGATTTTGCCTTTTTTTGGCCATTTTCCCTTCAAGCCTTTATGGCCCATTGACCAATTTGACAGCCAGGGGATGATCCCACCCCTACAGTAACTACTAAAGCAGTGAAGTGAAACTTTTATGCTTCAGGGAGTGCCTTTTTGATCTGGCTATAACCATTCATAGGCATCACTTCTAGCAAGGTTGTCGATTTTATTTGGAGAGAGATGAAACTATCCTCTTGTCTATATGGTAGAACCTTTAAAGAGCCCTAAGCCTTCGTGGAAGTCAGTGGTACTTAAGTTGGTTCAGTGTTGGAGTCCTGTGTCCAGCTTTGGGCCCTTAACTATAGAAAGGATATGGACAAACTGGAGAGAGTCCAGTGGAGAGCAACAAAATTGTTTCGGGGCTAGGGGACATGACTTATGAGGAGAGGCCAAGGGAAGTGGGCTTGCTTGGTTTGGAGAAGAGAAGACTTGAGCGGGGATTTGATGGCAACTGTCAACTCCCTGCAGGGTGGTTCCAGAGAGGATGGAGCTGGACTGTTCTCGGTGGAAGCAGATGACCAGTGGTCTCAAGTTGCAACCAGGGAGGTTTAGGTTGGATATGAGGAAAAACTTTCTCATTAGGAGGGTGGTGAAGCATCAGAACAAGTTATCCAGAGAGGTGGTGGAGTCTCCATCCTTGGAGGTTTTTTAAGGCCCAGGTTGATATAAAGCCTTAGCTGGGATTATGTAGTTGGGGCTGGTCCTTTAAGCAGAGGGTTGGACTTGATGTGACCTCCTGAGATCCCTTCCAACCCTCATTTTCTATGATTCTATGACCAATTTGAGAGTTTCATAGACGGGATCTCTAAAATTACATGGATGCCTGCTACCTTTGTTTGTGGTTTATATTATGCAGTTACCCTGTCCTTTACCCACAACAGATCTTGCTGCTGATTTTAAAAAATGGGAAACTAGATACTGAGGGTAGATATAGCCTTGGTCATGAGTAAGGCACTAATTTTGCCTGTACCTACATGATTGACTTCATGCTCCTGAGTAGTGAGATGCTTTCTCTTTCGTTTAACTTCACTTTGAGGGAAGTGTGGTCCTGTTGAAACATGAAGTTTGTGCCTTTTTTTGTGTTTGCCCAAGCAGTTGACCAATACACATTCGCTTATAAGAACTGTGCATTGTTACAGTTGCATTCGTAAAATTTTTAAAAGTTTGGTCCTAGAGCATTAGTCTTAGGTTTGTGGTTAACCTCCAGTAGGATACACTGGTATAATTTGAATTGGAATTACTTAAGCCAGTGAAGCCTTACAAAAGGTGACAGTAGATCAGTTTAACACCATCATTTATAAAGGACTAACACTTTTTTGGGGGGAAAAACGTTAGGTTACATCTGTGGACTCTGAGTTTCTGTGGGCTGAGTTTGATTCCACTGATGTGTAGAGTTATATCAGTCCTGTCCCATGAAGTATGGGGAACCTGAAATTCAGGGACTGTAGGCATGGACATTTATGGCTTGAACTCCAAGTTGGTAGGAGAAATTCTTTTTCAAACACCAAATAATGAGTTTGTTTGCAAATCAGAAATTGCATGCGTTGAATGTCTTGTGGGGCTCAGCTCTTTGTTTAAACATTTTGTTTCCATTTTGAGCAAATCAAGGTGCCTAATGGCTGAATTATTGAACATGTTTACATTGATAAATATTTGTTAGCTCAGCTTTTGATCCTCAGGATAGCATAGTTTTGGGGGCAGGGTTTGTAACAATTTTCAACAATATTTGTGTAACATGGTGTATTCTACTACAGAGCTGTTTTTTCAGAACATTACCCATTTTGTAAATATAGATGATTTTTGGCAGTAAGAAAATTCTTGCTTTCTACTTTGGTTCCTGTGATTTTAATATGTGTAATACCAGTTTAGTCATTCAGAATCTTAATTTTCCAGTGTTAGGCAAGTTTCCTTGAATAAAGGAAGGTGTGAATTTTAAAATACGGTAGTTATTCTGCAGTAACTCTATGCATGGGCATTCTTAATCTGGATTAAATAACCACATGGGAAGGTGTTGTGGAATGCCAGTCTTGATCAGTTTTCCTGTGTAGACAAGCCTATATTAAAGTTCCCTCTTGCACATTTTTATGATATTTCAATGATGTAAGGACACTGAATTGCTGATCCTGAACTCTCTTATTCTGTTGGAAATTTAGATGTTAAAGCCAATGTGACCATCTTAATTTGCTTTATTTTCCTTTGTGAATGCTTTTGATGAAATTAAGATTGAAAAGCATTGTGAAAAGGCTTATCATCAGGATTTGAGTTGAATCCAGTATATATGTTCTTACAGTCAGTTTTCAAATAATAAATTTCAGGTTGGGATCTGAAATTTTCCATATTCAGTCTTGGCCCATATTGTTGTTTTGAGAGACAGAAAAAAATTCTTCTGGCATCACTAGCTTCCTGAATTCTGTGGGGTGAAAAAGAATTCCTCTAATTTTATATAAAATGCAATTGCTGCTTCTTTTTTTTTTTTTCCACTATTGATACAATCAGCAGTTGAATCTTATAATACCACATTCTCAGGATGTCTATTTAGACCCTTCATGAAAATAAGTTCCAAGCATAAAAAAAAAAAAAAAAAGGTTTTGCATGATTTAAGTTAGAATTTGATATCAAAAAGTGATTTTGCAGCTGATGGCTGACTACTCTTCACAGTCCATACCTACTAAAGTCTGTCTCAGCTGGACTCTGGACTGAAATGAATATGTACTTTGAGAAGGAGGAGCTCCACAGAAGAAAGGAACCTGCCAAATTCCAGTAATCTAAATCACCTAGTTTTTGTTTTGCGCGTGAGGGGTGAGCAACAGAGGTAGAGCTGAGGACATTAAAATACAAAATCTCTCTTGGTGTAGTGTTTAAAAACTAGGGGTGTACTGATTTAGATTTTGAGGACTGATACCGGTAGCCAATATTTAAGGAGGCATATAGGCCGATTTATGATATCGGATACTGTTGCCATCAGGTGGTAAGTCCAGTGTTCGGGAGGAGGAAAGGGGCATGGTGGGGCAGATCAACGCCCGCTATGGTGAGGGAAGGGGCAGCGGCAGGTGCTGCCCAGCCGGGGCGGGGAGGGGCACAGGAAGGAGGCGTGGCTTGTGGGGTGTGGATGGCTCCCACCACTGCTTGTACCCTGCCGAGCAGGTGGGGCCTGTGCTCCTGGATCTGTACAGCACAGGGTGGGATTTTCTAACTGGGCTTGGAGTGGGCTCTGGCGGTACTGGGAGGAGGCTGCAGCCACCCCACATTTAGCCATAGCTCCACCCCCAGTCCCACCCCAGCTCTTCCTGGTGCCAGGGTGGAGGCAGAGCGTTTAACTGGGGCTGCTCCGGGTGGTGGTGCAGGGCTGGGAGTGAAGCTGTGGTGAAACTTGGAGTGGCTGCAGCCTCCTCCTAGCACCTCCATGCCCAGTCCCATGCAGCGCCGGCTCTGGCTCCACCCTGCAGCTGCAGCCTGCCCTGCAGCACGCAGATCTGGGGGCACATGCTTCCCCTGCCCTGCTATCACCCTCCTGGGGTGCAAGCAGTGGCAGGAGCCACCCCCACCCTACAAGCCGTGCCAATGTCCCAGATGCCCCCCCCCCGCAGCACCTGCCCCTGTCCCCTCCCTCACCAGGGTGGCATTGAGCTCCCCCTCCCCCCCCCCCCCCCCCCCCCCCCACCCACCCACACACACATCCCTTTCTTCCCCTTCCAATTTACTAGCTGGAGGCAGCTCTTCACGCTGCCGGTTCTGCTCCATGCTGCACTGTGGCTGCTCACAGCATGGTTATTTATGGGCCAAATTATCAGCCCCATTGGGCTGATATCTGATATAGACAATTTTCTTTTATATCAGTACCAATCCAATATCAGACTGATTATATTGGCGCACCTCTATTAAAACCCAAAAATGAAAACCCTGAAATTAGAAATGCAAAACTTATGATAGCAAGAAATCGAAATGCTTTTGTCGTCTACACTACTGTTTCATAAACAGAAAATGTTTTTGTACCTTGCGTGATGGTAGTGTCTGTAATATTGCTATGCTTTATTTCTGCATTTTTGGGGCATACAAAGGTTATCTTGCTCAGTTTAGGACTCCGCTGTAGTACCTGACTCTTTAACACATTGGATAACTTTGTAATTCTTGGTATTTGACCATAAAGTTAAGGGCAGCTTAATCAAAATACTAGACCTTTTCATATCAAGAGGTAACATCTTATCTTAAAAATGGAATTGCTTTAGAAGTTGCTTTACTGTTTCTTAATCCCTTTTAAATGTCATTAGTGTCTTTTATTTAAAATTACTAAAATGCTTGTAAGTTAATGCCTTCTACAGAAATCCAACGGGAGTTTTTTTATAGTTGACTTCTGCTTTGCTTCTTTAAGGGTTTCCATTCTATCATATTATTTATCGTGGGAAATACTTTTTGCCCTTTGGTTTAGTTTTTAATATCTGTAAAATTTCTGCCATCAACCAATTTGCTGGGGTCCTGGAGTGTTTGGAAGGAGGGTGGTGGGTGACTCAAGCAGTCCTGTCCTTGTTCTTGTTGAATCTGATGCATGTATTTTAATAATTTCAGAGGTCGCAGCAGTGGCAAAGGCCCACCTCAGCCTACAGTAAGTACACATTTCTCATTGTATTGTCTTAAGGTACAAGGAATGAGTTGCTATATTGAACTAGGTGCTTCAGGAAGATAGACCTAAATCTGCTTATTTGGCTTCATTTTAGGGAGACTGTCAAATAGTTCCTTTTAATGTATTTCTGGATAGTCATGACCTCCACAAACAAAGCGTTGGATAATGCTTGGTCAAGTATTGGGTGATAAGAATTGCAGACTTTGCTTTTGTTAATAGATGTCTCCCCTAAAAACATTAAAACGCTGAACTTTAGAAGCCAAATTTTTTCTATGTTCTTGGCAGCTGTACCATACCTGTATGTACTAGTAGATGCATAGGTGTTGCAAGGGACAATGCCTCCATATTTTTTCCTGTTTGAGGCCTGTAACAATAGATCATTCCTCAAATGGGAGAATGCTAAAGATAGTACAAGCCATTGCTGCGTTGAACAAAAGTGGCATGATTTAGTGCTACTATTGACAGGGTTGGGCTAGCTTCTTTATAACCAGGTGTTTTGGTTATTTCTGATCTGTATGGCTTTGAAACATGTTTTACGGGTTAGCCCAGTGTGTAGTAATATATAAATTGGGGCTTAGACCTAGTCTGTAGTAAGATTGAGGTGTGCAGTTTTCATTGCTGTTCATTTTTAAGGGCAATAAATGGTCTAATTTGTTTGTGGTGGTAGGGTGACATGGGAGAGAGCTTGAAATGGTTATCATTTGCCTTCAGCTGTTCCCAAACTTGTCCAGTTGCACCCCTATTGCAGTCAGATTAACTTCATGCAACTTGGACAGGGGACATGGATGCACCAGTCCTCAGCTGCCCCTCACTGACTGTCACTGTTGCTCATCCACATTGAAAGCTATATCCAGGCAGCCCTACTGCTGAGTTGAAACAATTAAGTTGTCCAGATCTAGGGGTGTTTGTTTTGTGGGTGGTTTTTTATTTTTTTTATAACTGTAGCCATAGGGCAGTCGCCATGGAGCATTTGAAGCGTGTTAAACCCCTGTCCTCCATTAATTGTAGGTAGATGGCACCTCTACCTACAATTGTGACCTCAGGTGAACTAGGGGCTCTGAGGTGCTTGTGACCCCACTTGTAACTGCTGCAACCTTCAGTTTGGGAACTGCTGTCTGTCTTGTTCCTTCATTTGTAACCAAGTATAAAATCAGTTTTCTAATTGTAAAATACACTATTCTCCCTTGCTCTCAAATGTAATAAAATTGTCTGGAAAGCTGGCATCAACAACACTTTTTATGTGTTCTGATGTCCTTAAATCATTCACACTAGTAAGTATTGGAGTATGGATGAACCTGATGTGGTTTTTCAGAACAATGGATGATGTCACAAAACTCTCTCGTTCCTTGGAGTCTTAGACCAGCAGAGACTCCCTATGCCTTAGGAAGGGTGATTGCGTCCAAAAGCTTGCTAAGAACTTTTTTCCAACTAGTCAGTTGGTTTAATAAAAGATACCACACCTACCCAGAGAACCTTGCCTGATCACAAAACATAGGTACTTTAGTTTGTAGGTACAAGTGGGTTAAGCTAAAAGGTGACACAGCCTGAAAGGTGCTATCAGTTGAGAAGTTCAAAGTATGATGGGGTACTCATTTGTTTCAGCATCTGTTGGCTCACAAGAACGAAGCTGGCGAGGAGAGCGGAGAGATGTCGCAACATGCGCACATTCTCATCACTTCATGTATGCATATGCAAACCTGACAAATCTAGCCTCCTGGTCCTATGTGGTCAGTTTGCTTAGCCTGGGATCTTAGACTTTGGTACTGTTGTAAATTTAGTCTTGGTTGGTTTATAGTGATTTCTGTAGTTGCTTTGGCACTTTGTTTCAATGTTTTGACCTCCTGCTAGTGTAAGTTCATGGAAGCTGGGTTTGTTAGCTAGTCCCTGAAATGATAGAAAATCTTTTCCGACAGAAGTTGGCAAGCAGGATTTTTTTTGTTTTGTTTGTTTTTTTACAATATGGAAGTTGAAGTTCTTCATCCACAGCTAGTTGTCTTAAATAGGAGGTGGGGTTGAGAGGGTATTGGGGCATTTAATGCAGTTCTGGGTCTTGCATGGAGTCTTCACAAAACCGGCATGTAGACTTCTAACTTTGGTGACTGTCAGGACATAATGCAAAGCTATTAAATTCTCTTGGGGAGACATTTGGGAAGGGATGGAGTTTTGGTGTTATGGGAGGGTAGAGATGGATTCATTTGGCATTGAGTCAACTAGTGAAATGTGGATTAACAAAATGTACATTTTATTGAGTATTTGATCAGCAGCACAGAGTGGTATGTACCAATTTAAAACTTGTAATATATTTTGAAAGTAGGGCTGCTTTGAATTCCTTTTGATTTGTTATGGTGAATAAATTTGCTTCATTGTTTTCTGACAATAGCGCTTTTATCTTTCAGATTTCTTTTGATGGCATCTATGCAAACATGAGAATGGTTCACATACTTACGTCAGTTGTTGTAAGTCTTACATGTTGGGCAGGATAGTAAAACATCTCTGTAGATACTGTTATGGACCTGTAGAAATACAAAACTACATAACATAATTAGGCCCTTTAATTCAAACAGCAGACATCTTATGCCAAGACTATGCTGTGAAGACGGACAGTGGTGACTTTTCTTAGCTTAGTGTTGTGGGTTGTTTTTGAGGGTTATGGTGCATTTCTTTCATGCTCCTGCTGCTTTTTACTTTGTTATCTTTAGGTAGCTTTTTGGATGAGTAAAATAAATGACACTTTAAAAGTTAAGCCTGAATACTGCACACAAAAAAGTTTTATGGTTGAACTTACCAAAAATGCTGGTAGGAGGAAGTAAGAAGCGAATTACCCCACCAATCCCCCATTCTTGCTGCTGGATATTTCAGGGCAAGCTTTCAGCATCCGCCCTCCTCTTACTCACACGTACACATATGTGCACTTTTCACTTGGAAAAAAACACTTGCATGTGTACTCAACCAGTTGCTCAGCACTTAGCTGTGCCATAAGTACGTGCTGGAACTTATACCTACGAACATTGCAAGACCAAGCTCCAGGTGCACATGGGTCCTTGCACCTGCAAAGCATAGGTGCGTCTTTGGAAGCTTACACAAACTGTGGTTGGGTAGAGCTGTGGCTGAATATTGAGCCATTCTTGTTGAATAGTACAGGTATGTAAAGGCATCAGTACTGAAAAGCATTCAGATCACGCTTGACAGCCCTTGTTAGAGAGCTGCTTTGATTTCTTTCTCTCGCATTTTAGGGCTCCAAATGTGAAGTACAGGTGAAAAATGGAGGTATATATGAAGGAGTTTTTAAAACTTACAGTCCTAAGGTAACTGACTTGCTTGTTTTTTATCTCTCATCACTTTTCCTGCAATACTAATGGTTGATGAATTGCTTTGTAGTAAAGCTGAGCAAATAATTCATAGTAAATCTATTGAAATCCAACCTCTTCCTGTTTGTGAATTGCATGCAATCAGTTTAGTTTTCATGGAGCTGTTCACTGCTTGAAATGTATGTGATGATCTGTGGAGGATGTGTGTTGGTTGTTAACAAGTGATTCTTTGAGTGTTTATCATTCAAGGTGTTTCATGTTAAATTCGCTCCTATTTTTAATATTAGTGTGATTTGGTGCTTGATGCTGCTCATCGGAAAACTGCCGAATCCAGTTTGGGGCCAAAACGTGAAGACATAGTAGAGAGTATCTTGTTCAAGCCTTCAGACTTTGTTATGGTGCAGTTTAAGGATATGGATACCAATTACGCAAGAAGAGGTAGGTTTTTTTAATTTTAAGTTATTTAACAATGGAGGTATCTTTAAATTGTAAATCATGGCTCCCAAAGCTTTGTTAGATGCTTAAGTAAGACAGCCCTGACGCTAGAAGTGCTGAGTGTCCTGTTGACTGCCATGAGCACAAATGTTGGGTGCTCCCCAACTTGGTAGTTTTTTATTTACGTACGGAAAAGCATATTTCGGAGTCTGTCTTGAGGAAATAATGTCTTAATGCTCCTGGTCATATTAGCTCTTTTAGGGGTAATATTTGATAGTCTTTTCATGCTATGGATTCTCCAGAAGCTGTGAAACTGAGTGATAGGAATTTCTAAGTTGTTGTTAAAAACACAGTTATTACATTTGTTTTGCTTTATTAGCCACTTGGATGCTATGCTTAAGTGCTATAGGAGAATCCATGGGTTCAGCTTTTAAATGTTCCAGTTCCAGAGTTCTCAATACTCTGCCAGCCTGCAAGGGAAAAGCCATGGTTTCCCACATATTTTTCTCCTTTAAAGGAGAATACATTTTTAAAGTTTTGTTTAAGATCCTTTCATATATTCTTGCGACCCACTTTTGGGTCACGATGCATAGGCTGAGAGACACTGCTCTAAGACATGGGTACTCAGCTCACCTTGCAGGCCAGATACAGTCTGTAGAGCTGTCATCTGGCCTGAGGGGCTCCCCAAGGCTCCGGAAATTTGGTGGCATGGGAACCATGGCAGTGCTAATTGCTGCCTGGCTGCTGCCAAATTCTCAGACCTGTGGGGAGCCTCAGAGGCCAGATGACGTGGCCCTGCACGCTTAATTGGGGTGGTGCACAATTAGGCCCATACGCCAACCCTTTGCCCATGTGGCCAGAAGATGGGCACTGCTGTTGTAAGACCTCAGGCTTTTTTTGGTGTAAGATATATTCACAAGTCGCCCAGCTATGCTCCTTTCAATTGGAGAGCTCTTCTTTGTCATCAGATACCTCCTAAGGTATCCTGTGCTTGCTGTAGTCCCCGCTTTGCTGGTCCATAAAAGAAGAAAGGAAATCAGTATTTTTTTGCACGCAGTGGAACAACCCTCCATGTGTGTAGCCTCCAGTTAGCTTAGTGGTACCTGTTGAGAACGGTAAGATGCTAAGTGTTTCTGCCACAACAGGCTGGGATTTATTGCAAAGGAGATCACCCAGCCCTTGAATTTACATGCATCTGTGAATTAAAGGAGGAGGTGCATAACAAGAAGTCTAAGTTAGCCCCTTAACTCACCAGTTTAACCATAAGATGGCTGCTTAGTTCTGTGCTCCTGAAGGATTTTATCTTTCCTGTGGAAGATCCAGAGGGTAAAAAGGACAGTGAAATACAGACCTCAGTTCAAGTGTAATGGTTTGGTTTATGCATGTTCATGTGGACACCTTTTGTTTTCCCTCGGACTCTTGTCCATGGAGAAGAGACCCTATGCTGCTAGGTTTCGCAGCAGGAAGCTGTGAAACTGAGTGATGGGAATTTCTAAGTTAAGTTGAGGCCTGTGCACTACAGGCAGTGTGAGGAGAAAAAGGTGTGTCCCATTGGGATACTGTTGCTTGAACTATGGCAGCAGTGCTAAGGTGGTTGGGCTGCCAGCATGGACACGACATTACCAGCTACATAAGGTCCTTGGGCCCACAGAGGTTTTGGCCCTGGCTGCATTTGTTGTGGAGTGTGACCCTTTCAGGTGCCTCACTGAAATAACTTTGCTGGCAGAACATGGTGATGGGGCAAAGCCTGGAGTACTAGAAGCCACAGGCTGAAAGTTCAGGCCTTAATGTGCAAGGCAGGGCCTTGGCAATAAGCTACCATTCAGCACCTTTGTGGGGCCCCATGGAAGGCGAAGACTAAGGGTTTGGGTAAAGCAGACTTGAGAGTACTTGGGTTTAGCCCTACGGAAGAAGTTGGTATACTCAGCTCAGCAGGTGCTTGCTGCCTGGGCATCGTTTCTTAGCAGAGCAGGTCCCTTGGAGTCAGAAAAGCTGTATCGATTTTTTTTTTTTTTTTTTTTTTTTTTTTTTTTTTAATGCCTGCTAGCCAAGCCCTCTCATGTGGCTGAAGTTGGAGTAACGTTTCAGCTCCAGCCAGCTGATGTCAAGGCAGTTCAAAATTGTGAGTGCTGTTAGTTCACCCACAGGAGTCTTTCCTTTGCCACGTTTTGTGACCGTGGTGTAAATCTGAGGCCGGTCCCAGCAATCCAGCAAAAATGGAAAGGAATGTGGCTATTGCAGTTCTTTCTGGGGATCCTTCCAGATGGGGAATAGTGATGCACATGTTACAGACAAAGGAAGCGTGTGTAATATGGCAAACCTGAAAGTAATTTTAATGTTACCAAGTCATTGCTAGGCAGGCACCTTGCAAATACTTTGTTTGCACAGTAAACTCTTAAGTCGCAACCACAGTTTACTTCAAGCAGCACCAAACTTGATTTTCAGTTTGCTTGGCCTAGTTTGAGTATCGCTGGCGCGTGAAGCAGACTGGTTTAATAGAACTTGAATCTCTCTGTTGCTCTTGAGAATCAAAAGGACGAATGTGTATCCAAGTATTCCAGAAAGCCAGAACAGATTAAGGGCCAATATCTAACTGCTTGTGAATATTTAATCCCTCAAGCTTGGACAGACTTGTTCAGAAATGCGTGGTAAACTGAATCTTCTCAGAGTGCGGATGTAACGCGTCTTTGCATGACATGCAGGTGAGCCACATAGAGAAACAAGTACTTTATAATTCACTGTTTGCTGATTTGGCGGCGGGTTTCAAAACAGGAAATCGGAGAGCTTGAACATCAGCAACCAGTCTTCTGGCAAGGAGATCCTGCCCTCAGTAGGTCAGAGAAGCAGTGCGGGGCTAGCCAGGAACTCACGTTGCAGCTCAAGCTGCTACTGGGTTTGCTTGCCTGAGGCCTCTCTTCATTTAATTGCTTTGCCTCAGTCTTACCCTGCACAAAAAGGAGCTGCTTAAAACTTTGTCTGCCTGTCCAGGTGTCGTGAGAGCTGTTAGTGTCATCTGCACTCAGTTTTGCATTCGGCGTCAACTCTATTACTGTGCTGCAGGGGTTATTGGTAGCAGCACTTTGTTGGAGTATCTTCTGCAGTCCTCGTACAATCAGTCCCCTTCATCTGGATTCAGGAAATGGATCTGAAGGGAGGCATAGGTGAAAACAGCAGACCCTCTCTGTACCTTAAAACAGAACTGGCTTCTGTTAATCCTGTTTAGAGGATAACTCCTAAATAATGGAGTGTTGCTGTTTTTAAGCACTTTGGAGACTGCCTGCTGTTTGTCTGGTAGACTTCATTAGTGTGTGGCTTTACATTGCCCCCTTCTTTAAACCATTACAGCCTTTTATTGAATGTTTTTCTATAGGACTTTTCACAAGTATATAAGAGAAGAAATAGGTGGACCGGGCAGATAAGATACCATTCACGTAGTGTTTATTCATGTTGTCCTAAATGTCTAACTTCCCTGTAGTATTGAGGCTGTTTTATAGAGGTTAATAACTACATCAGTAAAATGCGGGATTCCTTTTCTGGACCGTGTGTGGATTCTCTAATTTCATCCTGGCTATATTCCATGGGGGAAGATTCCCCTTCCCATAGTGATGCAGTTTAAACTAGGATTTCCTCTCGACTGAACCATGAGTGATCACTGAGAGAGAAGCTGGAGCTGAAAGGATGCATTTGTTCTTGATACAGTTCCTAGAAAAGGCCTGGAAGTAACCTCGGGGAAGCAGTCTAACCCCCAGCTTGGGGCAGGGTCATCACCATCCAAACCGTGTTAGATGCATGCAATATTTGTATAACCTACACTTAAACTTCTAGGGATGAAGATCCTGTAATAGCTCTAAGTAATGCGTCCCAGCATGTAACCTCCCATGTAGATGACTAGTACAAGACCTAGGTTTCCTTTGTTGCAGTTTCAGCCTGTTGCTACTTGTCTTGTCCCCTGTGGACACAGCCAGTAATTGATGGCCAGTTTCTTTCTAACAGCTCTGTTTATTGTGGGACATTGAGTTTGCTGTTAAATAGGCTTATGCTTAGTTCCTGTGCACAATCCCATTCATGGTTAACAGCTTCTCTGAAGGCTTGATTAGGTAGATGTGGGGACACCAAGTGAGAAGTGAAGTGTGTTCTCTTGTTACTATTCGACTTTGGGTTCTTGTAGTATCTACTCTCCGTATTGCCTAATAATAACAAACATCGGAAGAGCTATTGTCCTGTGTTGTACATGTAGAAAGCAACAGGAGTGGGTTTTTCCCCCCTGATTCTATTAAATGCATTCTTGAGACGTACCCTGAAGATGCAAAGTGGTTTTTTTAAGAGATGTATGACAATCCCTGTTTTTCAAAGTCTGAAGGGTGTATGGTAGTGAATGTGATAGTCTCTTCTAGAGAAATGAAATGGTGCCATATCAGCTGGGCAATGTGGAAAGTCTGAAGAACTGAGCTCGTGTTTGTATTTTGATTTGTTCCTGTTCTTCCTCCCCCCTCCCCATCACTATTTATTGTTTTATCAGAGATGGATAACTTTTTTGGCAGTTACTGTTTCCCTGTTTCTGCATCTTGTTTTTATCATTTCCAGTACATATCATGGTATCTTTTTGCTTATGCACTTAAATGTGTGCATAAAGTTCAGCTCTATTTGTTCTGACCCTAGTTGGCACTTGATTTTAATCTGTTGCTTTCTAATGATTTACTGTGCTTTTGGATACTGTCAGACCTATGAAGCTGGAGTTTGCTACAGGTCTACTTCAAAACAGTTTCCAAGCTGTCCAAAAGTCTCAAGCATCAGGCTTCCCCTTAACAGGTGTGATGCAGCTTCACTGGCAGACCCTGCAGTGACTTCACAAGCTGTCTTTATTATGTATTTTTGCAGTCCGTGATCTGGCCTCATCGGGGTGTCTGCATCACACATGAATTTTCTCATCTTTAAAGAGTCTCTTGTATTTTGGAGGAATTTTGAGTACCTAAATCTTGCCTTTTACAGTGTTTCATAACTTTTTTGACTATATTTACTAATTAACAAACTACTCTTAAATGCTTCATTTTGCATTCTCTCCTTTGGTCTTCCTGTTTTGTAGTATGAGCAAAAGGATATGTTTAAGTAGACATAGTGTTGAGTGTTACTACAATTTGACTGTCAAGTTGGGTAGAGCTGGAATAATTGGGGTGGTTGATGGTTTTTATTAAGGCAGATCTTCAGATATTGTAGAAGACCATAAGGGGCATGTAAACCACTTACATAAAAGTAAATTCTTTTCACCATAGCTTCACTGTGTATTTCTCTCCAATACCATTTCAGATGTTGCTAAAATAAATTAAACCTGCATTCTTCCACATCTAGTAGTGTCTAATGGTTTGGTCCCCACCATTTCCTAATCTCCTCTTAGATGAGACCCTGATTTCACTGTCAAATTACTTATTTCCATCTGTTTCTTTTGAGAAGTTTGAAGTTCTGAAACAGAATGGACTGAAAGCAGTTTTAAAAGATTAAGTCCTTTATTTAAAGCATTTAAGAATCTCTAGGCAGATTTGAGCTTTAGTTTTTCACAAATACCAGAATTTGGCTTCCTTAGTGTTGAATGGCTTCATTATTTAAAATTAAAGTACTTAAATATTCTAATATTCTAATATGCCTTCAGCTGTACTTCTTACCATCTGGTTTGAATAGAATATAATCAGGCATGGAAAATAAAGTTCATGATCCAGTTGCTGATTGCTTGGTACACCTGGCTAGTAGTATATTCATAATGTATACAGCTTCAAGTGTTTCTAGCATTCCAGTTGCTAGTTGTGCAGAGAATGAGATAGGAGTGCTTGAATTTTACTGTGTAATTTAGTAATTTGGCTTGAACAGTATGACACTGCTAAAAGCTTTAACTGATGTACTAAGCAAAGAGGATTTCTGGCTTCATTGTGGGGTAAACATTGGTGTCAAAGAAACCTTGCAATGGAAGGAACTGAGATTGAGTTAGATGGTGGCATAATTTAGACATTCTGGGTAAAGGTATATTAATTTCCCTTTAGTGTTTTTGGGTATCTGTTGTGGTAAATAAATAGTCATATGAAACAGTTGTACTATACTTAAACCATATTTTGGTGATGAATGATACTCTTATATTTAATGACTAAGTTTCCTCATGTACAGCATTACTTCGACTGTTGTATTTAAAAGAGAAGCAGTGACCACTGTTCTATGCTGGTTTCTTGAAATTTTCAGAATTAGGTGCCAGCTTGAAGCAATTACATTGGAAGTTGGGCATTTTGTGTGTTATATGGTATTTGTCATATGCTAGTTGGATGTTTTAAAAATGGCTGAGAGTTTATTTTCAGTGAATATTATAACCGTTTTGGGTAATGCTGTTGTGCTTATTGCGAGTTTATGTTCAACTACTCCTTAAAAACATTTGCGTGTTGCCTTTAACCAAATTTGGTTTTTTCCATTGTTTTTTTCCATAGATGCTTTTACTGATTCGGCAATAAGTGCTAAAGTAAATGGTGAACACAAAGAGAAGGACCTAGAACCATGGGATGGTGGAGAGACAACCACCAGTGAGGAGCTGGAGGCTTTAGACACAGATGTTGTAAGTAACCGTTTTTGTCATGCATTGACATCTCCCTAGAAAACAAGTAACTTATTTTGCTGTTCAGCACAGTGTTCTTGAATTTTAATTTAGAAGTAATACTCTTTGTTCAAGCAAAATTGTTTAAATATCATGGCTCTGTTTATATAGTGTTTTTTTTTTACTGCAGAAATTCAGAACTTGCTGAGAGACCACAGATTTCTCACTGTGATTTGAATAAGTATAGCTGGATCCCAGATGCTGATATTGGCAAAAAACCGACTAAGGCAGCTGCTGCAGTAACGGCCTTGTCTGATTTTAACAATTAGTTGGGATAGAAGAATTTTCATTGAACAATGCAAATCCTGAATTCATAATTTGCTGCCACCTCCATACCTGTGCAGAAACTGAGGGCACCCATTCATACATGATGGTGAATTTGGGGCTCAAGTGAAGGAGGCTAATGGACCATCGATTTGGTACAGGAAGCTTCATAGTTCCAAAAATAGGCTTTTACTGAAGTACAGAAACAGCACTTCTATAGGTCCTGAATTACTGGATGGGGAATTTCTTCATAAATGGATGGTTTTCTGCATTCCTTGTTAACTTACCTGGGTTACTTGTGGTATGATTATAGGAGCTAGTTTTACAAGAGTTCACAAAAAACGTGATGTGCAAGAATACAAATAAAGCGGTGCATCGCATTTTCCTCTGATCCATAACCCTATCAATATTGGTTCTTAAATCTTTGTTCAAAGTTTGGGAAGAATGCTTACCCTTTCTGAAAGTTTAAATTTTTCACATGGCTTGTGGTATAGCTCTACCTTTACTGGATCGTAAAGTACTTAATAGAAATCTTGTTGCAAACTAATATTTTTACGAAAGTAATGAAGTCTTAGTAAAGACCAGGACACTCTGCTTAGAAAAGAAATGGGGACATAATGCTGTTTTTGTATGCAGAGGTCCCCACGTGTATTTGTACTCCTCAGATAATTGAGTTGGTAGTGCATTTGAAAAGTTCCAGCACTTGCCACAGTGAGGCACCCTCTTTCCACGTTTCACAGGTTAATGCATCTGGTTGCCACTTTCTGTAAAGGAATGTAATGCTTTTGGTTTAGTGCAAGACAGAACATCTTACAGTGCAAAATGGGTGTGATGCTAGCATCAGTATTGGTTTTTGAGGTGAAAATATGTGGCTCTAGCAAATGTTATTTAAAAAAAAAAATCTCAATTTGGATTTATAATTTCAGCATCTGAAAATCAGATTTATAGACCCATGAGTAAGGGCAAAAGGGCAGAATTCTGCCAACAGCCCTAAATTTCAGGGAATGTATTTACCAGTGCCATTTTGAAAACGAGCATCATTTTCTTCTAGTCTAATGGATGGGATCCCAATGACATGTTTCGTTACAATGAAGAAAATTATGGTGTAGTGTCTACTTATGACAGCAGTTTATCTTCTTATACGTAAGTTTCAACATATATTTTGTTGTTAGATTTGTGTCTAATTTTCTCCATTGTTCATTTAAACTTATGTTATAAAGATACAGAATGTTTACCTGTTTGGAATGGTAGATTCCAGTGATACTTTACCAAGCAGATTAATGAATTCCTTTTTCCCAAACTACCCATTTCTGGTCAAATGAAATAATCTCCATACGTTTCCCCTCAAGTGGGAACAATTCATTTGTAACGTAAGCTTTTTTTAAAAACTTTTTTTTAACAGAAATTCTTCATGAATAAGAGCTGAAAGAATGAAACATTTTATATATGGTAACTTTTAAAGGAAGTGCTTAAATCTGATTCTGATGAATGAATTGAATTTCCTAGGTTAAGGGAAAAAATATCTAAAATTCTTTCATTGCTGATACCTGACAGTTGTATTCCCAGATGTTTGACATGGTTCTAGTGTTCAGAGGGTGCACGGGTGTTGCATTGTGCACCACAAATTAGGCAGATATTATTTACTGTATTTTACAAAACCTTCTGATCTATACTCTGCCTTGACTTATTTTGAAGCCTGGACTCATCCCTAATAATTTTCAGACATAGACTGTTAACTAGTTGTAAAATAAATCAGTGATGTGACTGCCCAAGGCAACAGCAGAGAAGTATGTTTCTGGTCTTTACCACTTTCTGATTCCCAAAGCATAAATCCAGTCCGAGTTGGCAAGTGTTAGAAGAAACTGCTTTGTTTCCCAGTGGACTGGGGTGTTTGTGCATTGCCCTCTGCTTCAAGAATCCTCTTTTTTTCACTCTTGCCCAAGTGGATCTAATTTGCTGGGGTTTAGGAACTGCTGTCTGAACCAAGTGGCTCTTCAGGAGATCACTGGCAGCTCTTTGCAGAAAATGTTACCAAAGGTGTGTTCTTAACTTCTTGCACTGGGCATGTCTTTCAGTCTCGAGTAAAATAATGCAAGCCCTGTTGGACAGTGCAGATGTTAACCAGTATACTGTAGGGAAGGGGAAGGGTTGGGCCGTCATTGGTCTACAGCACAATGATAGTTAAAGTGCTTACCATGTCAGCTTCAAACCAAACTCTTTTGCTCTATTAGATTGACCAAAACTTTGTTGCTTCTCCTCTGGCTTCAGACTCCTTTGTACTTTGAACTTGAATTTCTGGTATCTTCCTTCCAGATGGGTAGTTATGGGAGCTAAAACTTAATGGCGACTTTAAATCTCTGGGGAAACATTGCCTTCTTTTGATGGGGAAACAACATGGGAAGTTTCCTCTTTATTGCTGCCTGCTAAGATGCTGGGAATTATAGCTGGAGGAGCAGGGAGGAGGTATGTCTTCCTTGTATGTTCTCAGCATTATGAGCCAGTAAAGGGGAAAAAGAAAAGTCCAGCAAAGGATTCATTTTTGGCCGAATCTGTTCCTGATTTTGAATACTTGCAGATGTCTCTGCAGTTGCTAAGCTTGGAGATTTTTTTTTTTTTTTTTTTCTTGTCCTTTGAGCAAATCTTTTCTTCGGTTCTGAACCGGTAAAGTTTTTGAGATGGTTTGACACCTGGCTACAGTAACTAGACGTCATACTGTTCCTCATTTCCACTTCTACTCTACCAGCCTCTGAAAGCACTCCTTCTCTATCTACTACTTTGTTACCATGATACAGCTGGCCTGGTTTTTTCTATGAAAAAGAATTTTGGGGTTTTTTGGTTGGGTTTTTTAAAGCACCTTATATCCTTCCATTTGAGGGGTCTGGTTTTTATCCTGTGCTTGAATAGCCCTTAGCACAATGAAGTCTAGGTTCTTAAGCACGGTGAGAACAAAAATATTAAGAAATGCGTGGGGCGGTTTGCAGATCTCCTATTGTCTGGGTATGCCTTACTCCACTGTCAAAAATGTTAACCATTGCCCCTGTTCTCATGGTAGGGTGCTGCGTTGTGGCACATTTTTCATTTCAGCACTGTCACCAGTGGCTGTTGGGTGAAGTGCTGTATAAATTGAAGCCGGTGCTGGCAGTTCTGTTAGTCTTAGCTATGATCCAAGCTGGAAGGTGTAACTCCAGCAGTTTAGAGAGTGGCAGAGGAAAGTAGTGCATGGTTTAGTGCTTGGTGTTCCAGCAGCAGATTGTAATGGCTGAGGTCCAGTGCTCTAGTCCCTGGACTAAGATTTGGGAAAGGTGGGTTGTATTCTAGTTCTGTCTCTCACCTTTCCTCTGACCTTAGATGAGTCACTGTACCCACATCCCTTCCCAACCTGCTTTATCTAGTTACAGGTTGATTTGGAGTGGGGGTTGTCATTCACTGCATCTGTGCAACACCCAGAACAGTCAGGTCCCAATCTCAGTTGAAGCCTTTAGGTCCTGTGTACTAAGAAAAATAAATGTTTCTGGCATTTTTAATGAGTTATGTGTTATCTGTAAAGCAAATGAAAATAAGCTGGGCAGCTGCCTTCTGGAGCATTGGGGTAAAATTGGTTTGCCAAGCTGAAAACAAGGCAGAGGAAATGATCTCATACTTCTGAGAAGATGCTTCAGTTCTCAGAATAAGCAAAAACCGAGTGCTACCATACGTTGATAAAGCAACCTATTTTTTTTTTAAGGGCAGTAAAGTAGGTGGAAGAAAAAATTGGACTTCCTTTCTTGAAGAAAGCAATTTTCAAATTAAAGCCGCCTGTTCATTCCTGAACTCACTTTGCTTTTAGTCTGCTATTTCAATGGTTGTATTGCATTGATACAGCTCTTTCCTGTAGTGCCTTTCACTCGGAGATTGCTGCACACTTTCAAAAGGTGTGTTGTTACCCCATGTCCGAGACAGGTGCCATGGTCTTGCGCTCCTGGATACCATCCTGCCATTGCTACTGGTTATAACAGCGGTGCCTGATGTTCCCAGAATGAATGTTTTCCAAGGCATCTGACACCATTTGAATGTCAGGAAGCCTTGGCCCCTTGTGCTCTAGGGGTCCTCTGAGCAGTCTATCCACAGAGTTCCAGCTCAGAAGTTAAACTAAAAAAGGTTTCATTGTCAAGATCTCATAAGCTAATCACCAGCATACTTAATGGTGCTGAAAACCAGCATCCTTACCTGCTTTATGGTTAGGGATTTTGCTAGTTAGAGAAATATGCTGCAGCCCAAGCTCAGTTTTTGGGAAATACAGTTTTTGTGGGTGACCTGAATGCTTCAAATATATTTCAGATTTGTTTTTTCTCTCCCCCTCCCTTCTTATAGGGTGCCCTTAGAGAGGGATAATTCAGAAGAGTTTTTAAAACGGGAAGCAAGAGCAACTCAGCTTGCAGAAGAAATTGAATCAAGTGCCCAGTACAAAGCTCGGCTTGCCTTGGAAAACGATGACCGGACAGAAGAAGAAAAATATACTGCTGTCCAGAGAAACTCCAGTGAGCGAGAAGGACATGGTGTGAACACTAGGTATTTAAAGCAAAATACTACTCTGCATATAAAGGAGGCCTACAGTTTGCTGTGGCAGTAACTTAATTCTTGGAACGTGTTTGCTTCTGGGAATTGGAATTATGGCTTAAAAAAACCAAACACCCAAACCAGAAGTTGCTTAGAGAGTAGGGAACAAGCTATCATTAATGTGTTACCTAGTATTTTAGTGCAGGCTTTGCATATTGCCCAGTAAAGCATCTGCAATGCCACAGTTGGTCGTCAGAGTTCAGTGCTGAATCAGCCATGGCCCTGTAAGATCACAGCACACTGTGAGAGGGCTTGCAGTCCATAACTGGTGGTTCTGTATGCATGTCAAGTAATTTATTCTGTAACTGAACCAGAAGAGCGTAGGTGTACTTAAAGTGTAGAATTTATCTTAGTTTCCCTCATATCTGCCTCCTTTCTCCACCTCCAATCAAAATTAACGGAGAAAAATAATGTTATTTTTCAGTCATAAAGTATTGTCCTTATTATCATCCAACTTTGGCTACAATAGTGAAAGACACTTGCTGTGTTTCAGGGAAAACAAGTACATTCCTCCTGGACAACGAAATAGAGATGTCCTGTCCTGGGGAAGTGGAAGACAGAATTCACCCAGGATGGGCCAGGCTGGCTCAGGGCCCCCCATTTCAAGATCTGGATCCCATACTTCAGACTTCAGTCCAAACTCTGGAGCAGATCAGAGAGTAGTGAACGGAGGCAAGTATCTGTGCTAAGTGAATGAGCCTTAATTGATGAGAGTTTTTGTTTTAAAATCTTGGAAATGGTGTCTGTGATCCAGTTAGGTGAAATAGAGACAAAATAAGTTAGGTGAGGATGTGGCATGTTTAAAAAAGGTGTCCGTAGATGCTTATTACTTGGTTTTGAGCTATGTGACCTGATGATAAATGATGATTCAAGTATGTTTTATATGTAGTTGGATGCAGGAGAGAATTTATTTGTGTGCCGCCTCCTAAAACGCTTCCAAGTTTAGGTGAGCAGGCTGTGTCCATCTTTAAAGGTTAGATGAAATCTGCCATAAAGATATTGAGCACAAACCTTTGTGTTGGGGTATGAGTTGAGCTGCAGTACTAACCTTCAGCTGTCCAGCAACTGTGGCTGAAACCTGCCTCTTTCACCAGTAGCAGAAGAAATATCACTCTTGCCCTTGTGTGTGAGGCTTCAATCCAGCTCCCAGGGAAAACAGTGTTGCGTTATACCTTGGTTTTATTGTGACATAGCACAGCTTGGCTATAGCCTGCAGTGGGAAGAGAAAGCAGTCAGATACAGTGGGAAAGATTTTGCAGAAATCTTCTCTCCAGATAAATTATTCTTGAGCATCTTCTGCTGTGTGGTTTCTGTATATAAATTGCCCATAATGCAGCAGTGTTTCCAGTGACAAATGAACTCAGTCCCTCTTCGCTGGTTGTTCATATGTCAGCACTGTTACTTACGTAGTAAATGCAGCTTTGGCAGGGGGAAATAGAGTAGTATATATGAAGAAACAGCATATAATATTCAAGTGTGATTGTCTGGAGAGAAGGCCTGGGCAGTTTCTAGCTTAAGGTAAGTGATGCTTTCTTTTTAAATACATATTTAAACGTTCTGATCTGCAATACAAACTCCTGCCCAACAGTGCTAACTTTGAAATCTCCCTCTTGCAGCCATATTATTTGTTCTATTGATTTACATAATGCATATAATGCTTAAAACAGAGCAGTTGGAAGTTGGGTGTTTGGCTTTGGAAAGAGTCACTGTTACACCTGTTCTTCTGAAATGTTAAATGAACCCTCTACAGATGCTTACAGGGCACAAACGTCCGACTTCAGACACTGAACACGGCTGTTTTTTGTAAAGAAGTACTTTCTTTAATTGATACTGCTCCTCATTAAGTGTGACGTGATTATATAATAGCTATATAGTCAGCCGTGTACATGAATCGCCATTCAGGATCCTTTAGTAACTATTGATGTACCTTGTCGAGAGTTATGTATCGTACAACATGTATATAAGCAACAAGCTAACAGATTAAGCTTTAACTGTCTATTCCTCAGTAGTATTTGTAGATCCTAAAGTAACCCTTTGGGGAGCTCACGTTGCATTAAATCTGACCAGTCCAGAAGAGGGGAAAGCAAGCTGGCCGGGATTGTTTTACCACTTGTGGAAAGAACCAAACGTGTCCCCAAAGGGTTAAACATGTATATGAAATCATTTTTGTCATGTTTTGCTTTTTTTCTGTTTACCTTTTTCCCCCATGATTTTTCTTTAGTTTTTATACTTTCCTTCATATCATTTGTTCTGTCAGGTGTTCCCTGGCCATCGCCTTGCCCATCTCCTTCCTCTCGCCCACCTTCTCGCTACCAGTCAGGTCCCAACTCTCTTCCACCTCGGGCAGCCACCCCTACAAGGCCGCCCTCCAGGCCCCCCTCGCGGCCATCCAGGCCCCCGTCTCACCCCTCTGCTCATGGTTCTCCAGCTCCTGTCTCTACTATGCCTAAACGCATGTCTTCAGAAGGTACAATACCACGATTTGTTCACGTTTTTGTTTGTCTTTGTTTAACTCCTTTGTGAGTTTAATTACAAAATTGTTTTTCCTCTTCATTACTTAACCTATAATTTGTGTTTTTAACTTTAGTTTAGTTTATCAGACTGTTTCTATTAACCTTTTTTATTTAAAGAAACTTTACAAAAACACCAATATAAAGCTGTGAAATTTCCCAAGTCGGTACGGAGTAAGCTCAGCTTTGTAACGCTGCTCAGTGTCTTAACCCGTAAAACAGCAACATGGTGGACCCCGGTGTATGTTGGAGGGCTTTCTGCAAAACATCTTTTTTTTTTTTTTTTAATCTGGATGAAATTTCAAGGGCATTATCCTAGTATTACCACAACAGTTTTACGTTCATTACACTCTTTGGAGCCACTTCTGTTCAGATCATAGAACTCTATAATAAGTGCAGTGCGAAATAAGGATTAAAATAAGTTATTTCAGAAACAAACCCGTAGAAAATGTGCATCTATATGATTTACGGTTTATGTGAGGGGAGCAGCAACACAGGTAAACCTCTAGTAGCTACCAATGCTGATTTTAAAATAGTATATTAAATTGCATGGGGAAACATCCACATTCAAGTGGTGTTATGGTGTGCTCTAGTGTTGTGGTGATTGGGCGCCTTCACAACATTAGACTGTGCAACATAACCTAGTAAATTAGAAGAAAGGGACCCATGTTGTGTAGAGGGTGCCATGCAGGCAGTTTGGAGGGGTATCTTAACAGCTATTCTCAACTGAAATTTCTGCAAAAGAAGATTATTGCCCATCACCTGAATTAGTTTCTGATAAGGTGTGACCTGCATGATAGAATTTCCAGATCACTTCTGTCAAGTAAGAAGATGGTGATTGACATGCCTGTAGGACTGACTCTACGTTTTGCCCATTGTTACTAGCCTTGAATGACTGAGATCTTGAGAATCCAGCCTGCTGGTTTCACTTGTTAGCAGCTTTGAGTCATTCATCAGGTTTGAAGTGGGGTGTTTCTTATTGTAATGCACACATGTTTAAAAAAACACACATTTTAGAAAATCTCTCTTCAGGGAAATATGGTTCCAGTTTGCCTGTAGATAGTTTGGATTAGAACTGAATAGTCTTAAAATTGGTGGATAAAGTTCAGAGTGCCTCTTTTCAAGCTGTTAAGTCTCCTACTAGACTTAATTGATAATTCAGAATTTTATCTGAATACAGAAGGCTATAATTTTATATTTTTTCTCTATTAGAGTCCACAGTTTTTAAACAGTTGAAATATTGCAGTTGATTAACATGTTTACTAGATGCAAATTATTTTTTTTCTGTTCAAGTGCCAGTCTTCAAATCTGAACTTTAAGGAAAGATTGAGTGAATATACTTCCATATATTCATGTTGAGCATTATAAAGAACTTGTGCCAAGTTTGATAGCTGCTTTTTATGGCAAGTTTTTGCTCATCTCTGAAGCTCCATCCCTTGTTCTGAGGTGCCTGTCTCTAATTTTGGGAGCTCAAGGCTCTTGAAGTCACAGACCAGGCTTGATTCTTGAGAAAACAGTAATTGGTTCAGTGGAACTTGCTGCTAGGCAATGACCTTTCACAGACAGATAATGCAAGCTGCATGGAGAACCCTTCACTAATCTCCCCCCCCGTGAAGGCACTGGTCAACCAGTGGAGACTTCTCTAAGGGTGCTGACCCTGTGGCGAGAAAGCGGTTCTAGCCTTGAACTTCTTCTTAAGCCATATCCTGAGAATGCTTTGTAGCTCAGAACTAGTTTTACAACTTCAGGTTCCAGCACTCCATTAGAGAAGCTAGTAGAACTACGTTTCGGCTTGGGTCACAGTGGGCAAAAATGAACTGCGTACCAGGAATGAATTTCAGTTCTCTTAGGAATAGATTGGCAGTGTATTTGTTAAAAGCTTCTGAAGCTGTTGCTGAACTAGAGCTGTGTTAACAAGGTAATGGGCATGTCAAGACCTTGGGTTCATTGAACCAATACTGTTTTCCTAGTTTCACCGAGCCACTGGAGCCCCCATTTGTGGTCAACACCAATTTAACTTGATTTGTTACATTGCCTTTATAGCAAGGGGCTACGGAGATTGAAACTTTAAATTTGGTTGTGAATGTGTAGGTATGCTTAATGTAACAGACTGATATTCATAGTGTGGGGATGTGTTCTTTTTCCCAGGGCCACCACGGATGTCTCCAAAGGCACAACGGCACCCTCGAGGTCACAGAGTCTCTACTGGTAGGGGTACAATTTCAAGTGGCTTAGAATTTGTATCTCATAATGCACCAGGGGAAGCATCTACTGCTACAGTGGCACGAGGCGGCCCTTCAGGTGGGACGTGGTCATCAGTGGTCAGTGGGGGTAGGTATAGCTTGGCTTATTGCAGATGGCTTGCAGGGATGTTTTGGAATGTGAATGTTCGACTTCTAGACGGCTCAGTCGCTGATTAAAGAGCAGGCTTTGCTAACTCCAGGTTGCTTGGATTAAAAGTAAGCAGCAAGACTTTTAACAGTTAGCTTAGCAACATGACTGTGTGCATTCCACTCTAAAGGGTGTAATGTTGCTCTGACTACAAAGAGGTGGTTCTGTCAGCTTTGCTGTTAAATGAAATGTAAAGGAAGAAAAACGTGTAGGAATTAGCTGAATTGAAGGTCTAGTCTTGGGAAAGCTATTGGAGGAAGCAAGTAACAGATACATGTTGAGTAAGCCCATCTGCATGTGAACAGAAGTTATGCAACTGGAATCATTCATTTTTATATCAGTGGGGAGCTTGGGTGAAGGAAACTCGGTGTGGTGGGGAAAGAGGAGGTTACACTTTAGATGAAAGCTTCATAAGGGAACTTGGAATTATGGTGTTTCCTTCAGTGATCCAGGTTTCAATGTGCTACTTTGCTGTTTTTATAGATCAGGATGTCAGTGTACAGTTGGTGCCAGCGACTCCAGAATTCCTTGTCAGAAGATTTTAGTTAATAGTCTGTTAAATACTAAGCCTTCAGTTTAAGCTGGTTCTTGTGACATTTTGTTACCTGCTCTTGAGGCCTTTGTAATATGGAGCATGTCTCAGTTGGCAGCAGCCAGCCTGCTCTGGAGACCCAAGGGGAAGAGTTTGGAGCTGGAACTTTAGAAAATTAAACAATGGAGAACTTTTTCTAGGAAAGAACATGTGAATACATCATTGTTCTGTTGCGCACAGCCGGCCTCTTAGACCTGCTGCCTCGCGGAAAACCTGTCAGTGTTGTACATGCTGTCACTGGCCCCGAGCGGTTTCTTCCCTTGATTTTTATGAACATTTCAGGAGGGTCGTTACGATGCGAACTATCAGAGGAGCAGACAGTCTCCTCCTAAAAGTGAATATTCTGCATGCATTTATAACTAGGACTGGTGGGGCAGAAGAATAGCTCCAGTAGCTGGGTATATGAATGAAATACTTCAGTTTTCCAGGAGGAGTCAGTCTCTAGAGGATTGTGCAAAGCAAGTTGATTGTCAGATGCTTACATCTTTCAGTCATATTTAAAAAAAAAAAAATGTTTTACATCTGTTTGTATAGAAGGCCGGCCACCTTCTTTGCTCTGCCTGAAACTAAGTGTTAATATGAGCTATTGTGGTTGGACCGATGGGGATTGCAGCTTCATTGTAGGACCACAGGGCAGTGAATATGTGTTGAGGGAATCTTTCTGCAGAAAAAACCCACCTCTTATGTGAAATGCTGCACTGTAAAGCACTAGGAAATGTACCTGCAAGGTAAACAGGTTTTCAATTCCTGTACACTGTTGTGCTGTTTTTTTTTTGTTTTTGTTTTTTTAAAGCATGTTCTTTAAGCCTTATTTTATTAATATGGAGCAGTTAGAACAGCCTGATTTTTTTTTTATCCATTAAACTTTTTTTTTTTTTTTAAATTTTATTTCTAGTTCCCAGATTATCCCCCAAGACCCACAGGCCCAGGTCACCAAGGCAAAGCAGCGGTTCCACCGGTGCAGCTTTATCCTCTCCTCAAGCTGGAACTACTCCCACTGAATCAGTTGCCATGCCTGTTCCAGCAGCCTCTCCCACACCTGCTAGCCCTGCGTCCAACAGAGCAGTCACCCCATCCAGTGAAGGTAAATTCCTATCGTACTTTGAATGATTTATTTCAGCCAAAGGGAAGAATTAAAAATTCACGTAACCAAACCCTATGCTTCTCTGCAGAAAGCACAGCTTTTTCTCTCTGTGTAACTTGATTTCCCCATGAATTGGTTTCCTTTTTCCTGGGAGGAACATTTACCATAGCAGAAACATTTGGACAGACTAGCAAACTTCTAATTGTTCTTTGCTGCATAAGACTAGATCATTGTGATGTTGAAAGTGACCTGACACAGGACTTCTGAAACAACTGAGTTTTTGACCTGCCTGCTGTCTGCTTCACAAAGAAATCCATGCATCTGCTAGAAAGTCACTTTTGTTAGATTACTTAAAGGTCTTGAAATGCACACGCCTCCCTTGTCTCTTAATCAAAGGACTGAGGTGGTTGAATTCCAGAACAGAGGTTTTCTTTATCTGCATTTTTTTTAAAATAATTTTTAGATGACTCCTGAGAGTCTTCTGGCCTAGACAGAACCAGAATTTCTAATGTAAAAAAGGGGAAATCTTTTGGCCTCATATCATGTATCATAACAATTCATTTAAAAAAAAGTAATTTTGTTAACACCTGTCTTGAGAGAGATTGTGGGTGGAAAAATAGACAATTTTTTCTTCTGTTCCTAAAGTTTTCCCCATGTATTTCCTTCTTCACAGTGCTTATATTTCTGATCAGTTTGTGTATGAAAATAACACTGAATTGGAATTGTTTCCAGCTAAAGATACCAGGCTTCAGGACCAGAGGCAAAATACTGCAGCAGGAAACAAGGAAAATACTAAACCAAGTGAGACTTCACCTAGCTTTCCTAAACCCGAGAACAAAGGTTTGTATCTTTAAAACTTCCTTAATTGTTCTGGAGGAATTTCCAGAGCTGCAAGCACAGACTGCAGTCTCATCTGATGCAATCAACATTTTAATAGCTACTTTAGTGAGTCACAAGCCTTTGTCTTGGACTTTTGTGCAGCTGTGAAATCTAACGGCATCAGAAACTGCAGAGGAAATGCTCTTCTTTGTCCATTCTGTCCAGTGATCAAATACAAGGGGAACACCTCTGTTAACAAACCTTATTAAAACTCCTTTTTAACTGACCAAAAATTGGCCAGTTTCCCTTCATGAATTGTTACATTCATGAAAGTTCTCAGCTTCCTCATCGTTACAGTTCTCCTAGCAGCCAAAAGTGTGCTCAGCATTTTCATTCAACTTTTTCTTGTAGCCTGGTCTTTTCATGTTCACATAGTTGAAACATCCTCTTTTGTATTATTGGACTTGTTAATTTTTTTTCTCTTTGGTCTTAAATTTTCCTTAAATTGGAGGAAAAACTTAAGGTTGACATTTTGGCAGGTGCAGTTACTATCTCCTTGAAGCATGGGTGCTAGTAGTAAGTGATTTTTGGCAAGTGTTCAAGAAAGCTTTCGTTCTTCAGCTAGATTTTCAACATCTGTAGGATTGTATGCTAAATATTTGTGTAGCAGTACCTGTTACCCCTCCTTCAGTAGGAGGGTGGAGTAAAACTGTTGAGTGCTAACTGTATATTTAAAGAAATTGAACCCCAAACCTGTATTAAATTTGCAAATTTAAAATAACAAATGCATAAGCTCTTATTAGAAGTTGTTGCTGTATGTGGGAAAATAAGCATATAAATGAGCAAGAACTGTTTTTCCATAATAATCTCTCTCTCATTCAGCATCTCTAGATGTTATAATTTTCTAGTTAATTTGGATGAATGTTGTACATTGGGTTGCTTTAATTGGGTCCCCTTGTTGTCTTAGTTTAAACTGAATTTGTAACTTGAAACTGCAAAAATTCTTGCTAGTGGAGTGTAATGTGTAGTGTGTGTCTTGTGGTTTTATGGTCTGCTGTCATTCTAACATACAATGCCTCTGCAGATTTTGATCTAGTCTCAGTGAAAAGGCGCTCGAGACCTGCACTTCAGATGGCCTAAGAGCCGTGGATGTAACAACTATTTGTTGTTGAATGTGGAAGTAGTGGAATACAGTGAGACTGCTTCAGTGTAGGGGAACAGGAATGACGAGCTGCAGTGGACAAGCAGCTGCTTTTATTTCCTCTGTGTTAAATGAGCGGATCAGTTACTTGAGACAGAGTCTAGAGGAAAGCAGGATAGATTGCAACTCGAGATTAACTTAAAATCCCCACGTTGAAATACATTGATGAAATCACCCACTCATCCTTTAGTTTGGCCCTTCAGGTTTTTCATCTTTTTATGCTCTTGGCTGGATTAGGATTGCTACACAGTGTTTGCTCTGCTTGGAGCTGCAGCAACCTCTTAAATCAAAGGCATTTATCTGTTTTGTTCTTGTAAGACTTATGTTCATGACTCTGAGCTTGCTTTGTGCTTAGTCAGAGTTTAGACTTTGAATATTTATATTATGTTTGGCAGGTGTATCTCCAGTGGTTTCGGAACACAGAAAACAGATTGATGACTTAAAGAAATTTAAGAATGACTTTAGGGTAAGTATATTTCATATGCACAACTACCTTTTAGTTAACCAATATGCACTTTTCTTCCTTTGATGTGAGTCTAGATTTCCTATTAATGAGCTGAACATACTTATCAACAGGAAAACCGTTCAGATTAGCATGTAATTCACACACAAACTATCCATGTAAGATTGTGACACAAGCCAATATGAAGTCAGTGGTGACTCTGCTTGATCTGCCTGTAGTGATCAGGTGTCCCAGTGAGATAAGAGTATGTAACATTCAGATTACAGTTTAGATGTTCTAGTGAAATGCTGCTTGGAACCTGTTGATTTCTGGGCCCAAGAAGCTAAAACATTGGGAGAACACGCATTTAGCTTCCTGAAGTAAGCTGTATTATGTCTTTCCTTTTACCAAATTGCTAGTTAACAGCAGCAGCAGATGTACCATGCTGTGTCTAATAACTTTCCTAAAACATTCTAACTGAACTTAAATACCTAAGAACACAAATGGGTTTTAAATCGTTTACCTAATTGTCAAGTGTCACTTAAGTTGCAGAGATGAATATATAGAGACTTCTTGGGTTTGTCCTAATTTGTTTCTTCCTTTGAAAAATGAAAAGGAGTTTCTTGAGCTCTGTCAAATTGCTTCTTTTAACATCTGCATGGAGGCTCACCATATGTGTGCACTTCTTGAACTTCAAAACGAAAAGTGTATCCTCAACTGAAATGTTTTCATGCTGAAGCTATACACATCTAATGGAACCTTCCTTCTGATCATACAAGAATTGTTGTCTACATGTTTGCAGAGAGATGATACTTGCTGAAAGTATTAGTGTTTCTTTTTGTTTTCAGTTACAGCCAAGTTCCGCACCAGACACAGTAGATCAGCTGCTAAATAAAAACCGAGAAAATGAGAAATCAAGAGATGCAATGAAAGAGAAAACAGAATCAACTTCTAAAGAATCTGTTGTTGAAACCAGCAGTAATGCCAACTCTAACAGTGGCAGTAGCAAGCCGAATAGTCCCAGTATTTCTCCATCAATTAGTAGTAGCTCTGAGCAGAAGCGAGGGCCAGAAGTAACCTCCCAAGGTGTACAGACATCTGGACCAGGCAGTAAACAAGAGAAGGAGGATAAAGAGGAGAAAAAAGATACTGCTGAGTAAGTAATTACAGCTTTAATAAGGCAGTATTTTTGTTTGGGGGTGGGAGGAGGATAGGAAGTACTTTCTTAGCATTTGCATAGTATGAAACCAGGTTCCAGCTTGAAAAGAATGAACACTTTGAAGACCTCTGAGCTAAGTGGGTGAACTTATCTCCATTTTACAGATAGGAGAACTGAGGCAGAGGTGAATTACTTTTGCTTGGTGCCATGCAATAAACCAGTGCCAAGGCTGTAAAATAAGTGCTTTTGTCCTCCTGCCCCTTCTGTTAATTCGATTTACAAGTTGTATCGAAGGCAGGCTGTGCAGAAACAGGCATAGTGGTTGCATTTTGTCTGGACGTTGCTGTCCATGTAGCCTTAGTTGGCTAACATTGTATTTTCTGTAATCTAGTTGCGTTCCCTTCCTCGTCCCCACCCCTCTAATGTTAGTCCCTCACTTGGGCGATTTGTATTTCTCTACTGGCTTTGTCATCTTTTTGGATTCACAATCCTAATTGCCTGTCATGTTTCTCAGAAGCCTGCTCAAATGAGATTTTTAAGGGATGTTAATTACTCTAGAACTTGAACTGTGGACAAATTCAGGGGAAACGGTTGTTGGGGAATAACTCTAAACCTTGAATTCCTTGCATGTGTTTGTTTAGGCAAGTTAGAAAATCTACACTTAATCCAAATGCAAAGGAGTTCAACCCTCGATCTTTTGCTCAGGTAAGCTGCTGTTTTATTTTGGCATGTACATTACACATATCTTGGGTAACTGCAATCGCATGGTTTTTCTTCATCCCTGTTTTGGGTCAGCTCCTTCATGTTGGACAGTGGTTTTCCGCTTCCTGTTTCTCCCTGGCTTGAACCAACTTTCCTGCCTAATAATTTGCCAGCACAGGCAGTAGCTGGAACACAAGTCTTTCCAGTTCTGGAATCCTAATACACTTTTTGCTTTTGGTTTCTCAGCTTTATCATGCAATCAAGTAAACGCAGGGTCAGTCCTTCTGGTCAGTTTAAACGTTATATCGGAGCACAAATAAGGTTCACATTCAGGATATAAATAGGGGTACTCTGCATTCCCCTGACCATCTCTGTTTATTTGCAGCCGAAGCCCTCTACGACACCCACCTCGCCTCGTCCACAGGCTCAGCCCAGCCCTTCTATGGTGGGTCATCAACAGCCAACTCCAGTGTATACTCAACCTGTCTGTTTTGCACCAAATATGATGTACCCAGTCCCAGTGAGTCCAGGCGTGCAGGTAAAGCAACTCAAGTTTAATTACTTGATAGAATGTGAAGCTTTCGGCATGTTTCAGATGATATCCGAGCGCTCACTCTTTAAAAATTGAAGGAACCTGATGAGGCCTGTTGTGTTGGCTGTTATGCTGAGTGCTCATGGAAGTAGACACCATTATACATATGTACAAGTTATGTTTCATTTCTGGCTTATGCAATTACCTAACCACAAACATGCAGAGCTGCCTCTTGCCGTGGGCGTTTAAATTTTAAATTCTTATAGGAATTCCTGGGGCAATGCATTTCAAAGGGACTCTGATTCTTACTAGCTGGGTTACCCTTCCTCTGCTTTCTGCTTGCCCTCATACAACTGACAAGTGAGCTGATGTTTTCTTCCAGGTGCGCAGCAGTCTTTTTATGTTCTGTACTAGCATTTGTTCCCCTCTCAGCCCCTAGCCATGTTGCTGTCATCGTAGAGGCTGCACCCTATATAGTAGCTTGATGAGATGTGCAGCATCTGCCATAAACTTGACCTGTAGACTTTCTTCTGCTGATGTTATACCTTGAGTCACTTCTCCTTGAGAGGGGATTGTTGCAGACCACGTGTTCTTGGATATCTGGACACACAAAATAGCAATACCTACAGGGGAATTCTGTTACACAATAGACCTAGAGCTATCCTTACAAGCCTAGAGCACTGAACAGTTGGCCAAAATCATTGTGTTGTCTTTATATAGTCCTGACCTGAGCAACATCCTGTGCAGAGCTGAGTGAGTGAATGGTGGGGATGAAGGATTGCTACAGTAAAGCTAAAGCTGGCCTTGCAAAAAGTTAAACTGATGGTCTTCTATCTTATCTGGTGGCTTCCATATGCAAGTTAGATTCTATCACACTCTTCTGAGCTGATGGGGAATCCTGGTATTTTGGCTGAGGAACAGGTCAGACTAGGAAAGGCTGCAGCCCTTTCAAATACTGATACCATGTAACTAGGCAAACCATCAAACTTCTATAAATGTTTGTGGTGTAGTTTTTTTCAGAAGAAGAAAGCAGAGCTGTGTTACTGGAATGTGTTTCAGGTTCATTTTTTAGTAGCAACAAATTAAGAAAACAAAATCAAGCTCAACTCCTTTTTTTGGATTGTAATCATTATGTGACCTCAACAAAGCACTAACATGTTAGTATTGTGGGATAAGGTTTTACATTAAAATAAATGATCATTGTAGAGTTTAGATTACAAGTGTTTTCCTACTCTTTTTCTTTTTCCTGGAAGTATGCTCTAGTTCACTGGTTCTCAAATGCTTTGGGGTTGTACACCCCATTTTAAATATTTGATGGCTGCACTACCTCCCCTCATAAGTGTGGTGAGTAAGAAAAGGTAGTACTCGTGTCCCTAGAATCACACTTCAGCCACTCCACTAGCTGAAAGGTTTGTGTAGAGGTGTTTTTCAGATGGTTTTTTTTCTTTTCCTCCATTTAGGCTTCCTCTGTAATTATTGTGCTCTTGACACTGTTGCCATCTTTATCGTTTGTCTTGGGGAAATACAAAAAAATGCACTAGTTCTTGGGAGAGAACAAAGATTATTTCTGATTTTTTTTCACTTGTGGTTACAAACTTACCATAGTCAGGGCTGAAAATGCCTAGCTGATGTTTCTCAGACACAGTTTTAAATGTCCTATTCTAATCTTTTTTTTTTTTTAATTTCAGCCTTTGTATCCTATTCCCATGACACCCATGCCAGTGAACCAAGCCAAGACATATAGAGCAGGTAAAGGTGAGAGTAATACTGCCTGTTCAGTTTAAGACTGCATGTGGCATGAATAGAGAAACAGACTTGCACAGCGTTGTCCAGATGACATTAAGTTACCTTGTTCTCTGCCAGTATTTATTTATTTAATCAGCATAAGTAAGTAGCAATGTAAATTCTATGTTGACTATTAAAAATGTGTGAGATGTTAGAATTGCATGCATCTGAATTTAGTACATGGTGACCACATTTCAAAATCCTTCCAATATTTTGAAACCTCTAGCTGCCAAACAGCTCGGTCTCCCATATTTCCCAGATGGTGAAGAAGAGGATCTCTCTGTAGCAGTTGCAGCAGAGCATTGAGTTGGTCTCAGTAGGATATTTTTATAGCATTCTTCCATGGTACCCTGCAGAAAAGAGTTTATTTTTGTTCCTCCTTGCTGTCTTGGAGCACCACTCAGAATGGCTTCCTGCTGCTCTCACGAGCTCACTAGGTTTTGAATCCATCTTGCACTCAAAGAATGGAATAAGTGCTTTAACTCAGTATTTCTAGGGCTGTACTGTGCTTCCCTGGGAGTGATGCCTGGGCATCTAGTGTGTATACATAACTGAAGGGCAGCACCTAAATTTTAATGCACCTGGTGTGCAAAAAGCAGGAGCTGTTTTGCTATGGCCTTGTTACAGTAAATTCTTCTACATTTGTCTGTGTGTCTATTTTGACAGTTTGAGTTTTGCGTTCTTTGCTGGTTGGGGTTTAAGCCCCACTTACTGGAGGCAGTTGAATGTGAGAGCATCTCTGCTCTGGTTTAAAGATGGGTTAATACCTGTAATAGTTGTGAAGAAAAGCTAGATCCTAAAGCTACAAACCAGAAAGCAAAAATAAAAACACACAAAAGAATTTTATTTTCAAATCCCCTGAGGGGAGGGGTGCTGGGCAGTTCTGACTACAGGGGATTACTATTCTGATTTATACCAGTTGTGTATTGTGTTCTTTACTCTCCATGTACCTCTTCCCAAGAGGTGAGAGCACATAGGAAGTGTCAGTGTTCAAGCCATTCAAGCATGTGTTTGGAGTAGATGAAGTCTCAGTGTAGCGTGCAGGACAGCTTTGCAGAGTGTAGCCCCTCCTAATGAAATACTGTGTAGGCCTTTAAGTTTCAGAGACCACTAATATAATCCCTTTCTTCCCTGCTTTCTGCTGTCGGATGATGTGCTGTGTTCTTTTGTTTTAAGTACCTTCCTTCAGTGTTGCAGTGACTTCTTCTGTTTTGTGACTCTGCTGTGATGCATGTTTCTCAACCATCATGTGGGGCTTGCCTTTAAATCCCAGGCATTGAAGCTCCATTTCATGTTGCCGAAGCTGCTTTTTTGCCTTGAGAGAGCTTTTTTCTATTTGTTTTGCAAGTGAAACTCCATCCTCCCAAACAAGCTTGCTGCTGCCTCTTTAATGTTGCTGCCCCTCTTCCTCTCGCTCTGTGGGTCTATCTACTGCAGTGTAGAATAGCAATTACCTGAGCTGCCTACAGACAAGTCAGCTTGGGCCCTGGAACTGTGGAAGCCCAGCAGTGCTAAATTACCCTCTCTGTCCTCAGCAGAGAGAACCAGCCTGTGCTGACCTAGCTCTGGTACCTCTGTGCTCTCCTACAGTTTAGATGTACTCTGTTCCTTTTGCTAGCCCCCTTCTTCCTCCTCCTCCTCCTAGCACTGAGTTCCTCTTTAGCTCTGTGACCAAGAGATTCCTTCTGTTGTCCCATCTTCCATGGCAGCATGTAAAAGATGTGAGCACCAAATCATTGCTGGAGCAACCAACACCAGCTGTGGGAAGGCAGTCACTCTGTTCTTTTTTGGACTCATATTTGTCACTTGCTTCTAAAATGCATGGTTAAAGCTGGTAGTGACGGCATTTGAGTACACTGTCCTGTTCTAGGTCCACCCCCTCACACAAGGTCTTCCTTGCTTTATAGTACCAAATATGCCACAACAGCGGCAAGACCAGCATCATCAGAGCACCATGATGCATCCTGCATCAGCAGCCGGCCCTCCGATTGTTGCAACACCACCAGCTTATTCAACTCAGTATGTTGCCTATAGCCCCCAGCAGTTCCCTAATCAGCCTCTTGTGCAGCATGTGCCACACTATCAGTCTCAGGTAAGACACCTTTGTGTTGGTGTTGTGTCTTGGGATGTTCTTGTTTGCAGCAGGTGAATAATCAAATGTCTGTGTTCATTGAAGTGGGGTTGGAGTGTTGTAACCATGATGGTCCAGTAAATAAGAGAAGCAAGGGTGGTTTTTTTTTGTTTTTTTTTTTTTCAGTGATGCCAAACTGTGAAAGTCCAGTGTTAATTCTACAGTTGTGAACTATACCTGTAGCAATTGTAAATGATAAGGAGATTCTGGAGGAATATAGACACTGTTCAAAGTCATTTGCAGTCATTAATGTAAACTTTATCAGTAAATACCTACCTCAGATATGGAATACCTGTGTCACCATTAACTATAAATATCTCTTTTGAATGAATAAGTGGGCTAGTGTTTTGATGGCTGCATATTTTCAGTCCCTGACCATAGCTTAATAGCTTTTTATTCACTGTGAAAATTCCTTCTGTGTCTGCTTAGCAGTACTCTGTTCCTTTTTGTGGAAGTTACTGCTTGCATTACACTTGAAGGGGCAGTCTGGAAAAAGGTGATTCAAGTATGTGGCTTGAGGGGTGGGGGGAGAGTCTTTTTTTAGTTAAAAACAAAGTAAGCTACAAGTTTCCAAATAGCATCAAGTGCCTCTAAAGATGTACTGCACTAGCTTGGTGAAAGACTGCTTCATTTCTGCACAATAACAGTTTTTGACTTTCATTTTTCTCCTGTCTTTGGCACAGCATCCTCATGTCTATAGCCCTGTAATACAGGGCAATGCTAGAATGATGGCCCCGCCGACCCATGCACAGCCCGGTTTAGTATCTTCTTCAGCAACACAGTATGGTGCGCATGAGCAGACGCATGCTATGTATGGTAGGAAACGTTTTGTGTTACATGTAACTTTTTAAGTTGTTACATTGTGCAGGGATATATTTAATCTCAGACTTCAAATCTGGGTCTCACATTTAAGATTCTGTAAGTAGACCCGGCCTATGAGCCGTGAAAGTAGCGAGCAATACATTGCAAATTTGTGTTGCCTGAAATAAAGTGAAAATAACCCCAGGGAGCTAATTTCAACAAGGGGCAAGTGACTGACAGCACTGTGAGAAGCTGCTATGGTTGCAGTCTCAACCTCATTAGATTTCAGGCACCCCTTGTAAAATGCCAACTTCATTTTTGCCCATTTTAGACAACAGAAAAACAGTAAAGTAATTCTTGTTGCATGCAATTCAGAGACCACAAGAGCTCAGCATGCTCTTGGCACTATGGATTCCTGTTTAAAATCCCTGGGTTTATCTTGTGAATCATGTTTGTGCACTAACAGTGCTGTCATTGTGTGGCACCCTGCATTACCCTTGAAAGGATCTCAAGGCACCCCGGGATGCCGTGGCATCCAGCTTGAGAATCACCATGCTAAGGGATAGCAGCTGAATGAAGTCTTTGGAAACTTCTTGATGCTCTACGCGCGACACACCCTGATTGATTTTTCTTGGGCTAATTGGGGCTGAAGTTCTGTGATGAGACCGTGACTGCAGTTTTGGAACTTGAGACTTCTGTTTCTGATAACTGGCAAACCACTGCCTTAATGCTAGGGATACTGTTAACAGTGTAAAGACTTATCCAAGCAAAGTGTCATTTTATGTGTAGGCTAATGTTTCCATGGTAAATGGAATATAAATATTTAAATTCATGTTTTAAGTGTTTAGTTTCTGACTTCAGTGACGACCAGGAATCTCCAGAATGATCGATTTGTCACCTTTTGCTTGCACCAACCTTGCTGAAATCCTGGAAAAATGAAACACTAAAATACAATGCAGAGAGTCTCTCAAGCTTCATAAAAGTACAGGCAGTTGGGGCAAGGCTTTTTTTTCAGAATAGGTTGTCACAGACTGGCCCCTGAGAACATAGACCCATGGTCTTTTGGGGACTTAAAGATGGAGATAAATGTCAGACAAGGAAAGTATCTGCATTGGGTGATGGAAGCATGTTCTTGGCATCTTCAGGCATGTCCTTTATTGTCTACTTTAACATTAAAATGCCTGCTTAGCCGGCTAGGTTTTCGATCAGTGGCTTAGTGAATGACTCTTAACGTAGTACCTCAGATGCAAAGCATTCCCCATTCACATTTCAGCAAGTGTCTCACGTGCTAGCTTCTTGAAGACCTTGGAACTACCGTGCATCTGGAAAGCAACACTTCAGCTTCCATGCATCAATAGCTGGCTGTTTGGATGAGCAAATTGTAGCATTGGGTAAGCTGATGTACTGCTGCCAGGGTAGACTGCTATAGGGCACTTTGCTGGATACACTCATAATACCTTAAACCAGGCAACACGAGCTCTTAAGATGTCTGCAGTTTTGACTTGTACTGTAAGAGGATATCTGTAATAACGTTTTTGTAGGCATGTATTACTTTCTTATAAATCTTAAATTTTCCCTTCAACATCTGTATATTGGGTGTGACAGCACTTCTTGGAAAGCACTTTTCAAACTGATGTTAATTTTTTCAGAGCTGTTTGGTGAATCCAGAGTAACAACTTCCTTCTGCATGATTTTTGCCATGCACAGTTAGGAATAACAGCCACTACTTCTGTTTTCTAGAATAAAGTCACTCAAGCAAGTTCTCATTTACTTCTGCCTTTTTATTTTTATTCCCTAATTTTTTAAATTTTCTTTCCCCCGCTGCTTTGGAGATGAAGTGTATTAAGACTCCTCTGTCCATCAATGTAATGGATGATATTTTGGGATACCATTTCATTGTTTGTGGAAGAACTCCATTTGCTATCAGATTTGTTCTGTGTGCGTGCATGGGTGTTTTGAGGAAGAAGTCTGCAAACTGTGCTGGGGAGTACAGCTTACAAAACATTTTGCTTTTCTAGCGCTGCCTTAAAATGGGAAAGGTGCTCCAGCAAGAACTGAAACTCCACTTTTGTAACTTGGTTGCGTTACTCACCTCAAAAAATAGTCACCTGTTGTAGAAGAGAAATAAGCTTTTTTCTGCCCATTTGATTATCTAGCCACTCTGCAAAAAGGTTCTTCATGCCAGAAGACACTGAATCTGAACTGCTTCTGATAGCTCATGCCTGGTGAATCTTTCTGACTGCAAAGAAAAGTGTTTTGAAGCACTCAAAGACACCCCCCCCCCTTTGTTTCTGCTGTGTAGTTGAATGGGTTTGCCAGATACGTCCAGTACTAGGTAACTCCTGGGGATCTGGCTGGCTTCTTCCTCGCTGCTCTTAGCTGTTGCACGCTTCTGTTGTTGTTTCTTCAGCTCCTGGAACAGGAGCATCTTCGAGGGAAGCAAAGTAGCTGAACTTCATGGCCGCCAAAACCCAGGAGTTAGTGCTGCACTCAACTGCGTGCTTGTGTCTCAGTAATGGCACTTTTTAAATATTAACATTAAACAATCCGTTGATGCAACCAAGTGGTAGAGCAGGAAATGATTGTAAAAAGCCTCCGATACCTGCCTGATTTGGGTGGTAAGTTTCAGCCACTTAAACAATGTGGTTTAAGTGCTTAATCCTGGAACAAAGCAGCAATATTTGGCCTTAACTGTCCAATAAAAACAACTTAATGCTGGATCATCCCTCTTGCCCTATTAAACCACCTGCTTGTCCCAAAGAACAGTTGGAGCTTCTTGCCTTCCCTAAACTATGGGCCACTTATTGCCATGTTATCCACCATGGCTCAGTCTACCTTTTTATCACTGATCAGTGAAGTTTACTGGACCAGTCACTGAAGGGGAAACTGAATTTGTCTAGTTGCTGTCACCTGCAGAATGATATACATTGGGTCTGGTTTGCCAGGAGAACCCCTGACAATTTTAAGCTATGAGGGCAAATATATTCCTGTAACAATTAACTTTCAGTAGTTTAACCATTTTTTATTCAAATGACTCTGTTTTAGGTAACTGCTGTCTGCTGTGAAAACTTTCCTGTGTGTTCTAAAGGCTTTGTATAAAACCAGTACTTGGTTTTACACAAGAGAAATCATTGATTCCTTTGCTTGTTCTTGATCCTCCTTCTCTTCTGCACATGTTTTTATTGGTCTGGTGTTTTCTCTAACCCTATCTGGTTTTCTGTCTCAGCAGTAGAGTAAATTCTGATATCCTAACTAGTACAGTGGTGGGTATGTTATAACCACCCAGTAACTCGGGGACTAAGAGCAAACCGATCACCTGACTTACGGCGCTGTTAAGAACACTAATAGTGCTGTTGAAAAAGAAGGGCCCATTTGTTCGCTTTATTATAACTGTTAACTCCATCACTGAAGTTTATTAGTGAAATATCCTGGCCCCTTAACAGATGTACTCTTTATTTTATTTTTATTCGTATTGCGTTGTAAATCAAGAGCAACTGGAGACCTTGGTGTTACCGTTCAGACAGAGGCCTCACTGGGACTTATTTATTATCAGTGTCACTATGTTAGAAATTTTGCTGCCAATCTCCAGCAGTACTAACTGAACAAATACATATGTCTGCATGAACCTACAATCTGCACAAAATGAATGTTGACCTTTCCAGAAGATTGGAATCATGCACATGGCAAGAGGCTAATTTACCTTTCTATTTCCCAAATTCAGCATGTCCCAAAATACCATACAGCAAGGAGACAGGCCCTTCTTTCTACTTTGCCAGTGAGTTGGGTTTTTTGTACTAATTTTGATTGTACAGAAAAGCACTTTCTGAAGAATAGGTGTTTAAAGGAATGAACATGGTAAAGGAGTAGTTCTTCTTTGCATCAAGCCAAAAGACAGAAAAATGCAGGAAAGCTGCTTTCTGTGAACCCGGGAAAGGAGCTGTTGAATGACTGATCTTACAGGCACCTAGAGCTAATGCGCAGTAGACTGACCTGTCTGAGAAATGGATGCATTTAAATGCATTTGGGCTTGCTGAGTGAATGTCATGCTTTGTGCAACAAATGCTGCATCAACCAGTCTCTGCTGGATCTTGAAATGAAAATGACCCCCAACCACATCTTCTGTCCCAGCTGTCATCTGCAACCAAAATGCCTATGCTGCGCAGGGGTGACCAAACACTGAGCATCTCCAAGCTTACAACCTCTGCAAACTTCTCCTTTTCCTCTGCCCTTTCCCAAAGAAGAGATTTTTGGGTGTCTCTGGGTTAATCAGGAAGGGAATGCTAGTACTTTACCAAGAACAAAATGCCGAGGTCTGAACTGTGAGCCCTATTGGAGGACCAGGTCCTGCACTCCAGTGGTAGTTGCGGGAGATGGGTCTGTGCTTGGCACCATGTTCTTTGCTGGTGCCTGGGGGTGGGTTCCTCCCTGTCAAGTTAAGCACTGCTGGATGCATTACCTGGCCTTGCAGTCCTTGTCCAGTGCCAGCATGCCAAGTGGCAAGCTGGTCTCTGCAGCCTCATTCCTAGCATATCTTAAATGGCCCAAGTCTAGCGTACCTGTATGCATTGAACAAGAGCGATGAGTAGTCTTCGTGAACTGTTAGCAGGCCTCAGTCGCCCCTAATTGCAAAAGCAGAATGGTGGAGGAGGGAAGATCTGGCATAGGCCAAGTGAAACAAATGGACAAGGGAAATACTGAGGATATGATTATTTTGCTGGCGGCCCCCGTGTTTGGGATCGGGAGCGTAGAGCCCAGTTATCATTCCAAAGCGAAGTATGTTACTCTTAACATGCAAACCAGCAAGCAAGCTTTTCCTTTAGTGAGGACAGTGGTGCCAGCAGCTATCCGCGGCTGGGCTGGGCTGAGGCACAGTCATCCTGCTGCATCCAGCCCTGTCCACTGGATAGCTCTGCTGGGAAGGGTGGGACCTCACTCCTGGGTCTCCCCAACCTGCTCCTGTACTGCAGCAAGCTCGTAAATGTTTCCATCTGCCTGTGTTCATTTGCACCCGCCTGTCTGTAGGTCAGCTCATTCAAGAGGATATGAGAACATGCAACTCCTGGTCCTGAACACGTGCTGGTTTTGAAAGGATGGTAACCTGGCTTTTTGTCTGGCATGCAGGACATGCGGCATGCAGAGCGACTCTTGTTGGCTCCCAGGCTGCATACCAGACACTGGCTCGGATTCCCTGGAGGGGGTTTCAGTGTGTTCACACGTCTTGGTTTGGTGCATTGAAATCCTTTTACCATGTTCATTCCTTTAGTAGGTATTCTTTTAAATGACTCCACTGTACATATGTAAAATGACTTTGTATGTGTTTATACTATGAAAGAGACCTTATTATTTCTTTGCTTCCTACCATTCAAACTGAGTCTTTTAAATGCAGTTATCCTCACCATCTTACTGGGTCTGGCAGTAGCCTTCAAGCCAATTCCTTGGTCGGTATCTGGAATAGTAGGGTCCAGCTGCCAGTGCATTCACCGCTGGCAGCTGCCACTAAATCCCTTGTCAGCCCTGACCTTTCTGAAAGGGAAATGGGAGCTTCTGTGGTGAAGAGGCTGACTTCAGTCTGGGGCCAGTTGTTCTCTGTGTGGTCTCTGCTGCTCTCATTTTTTCATGTGGGCTGTATCTGTGGCCTTGCGCTGTCTGTCTTTTTCCCCTTTTTGTCTGCGGTTGTCACCCATGTCAACTCTCTGGGTTTTTTTTCTGGTTTGATTTTAGTTGGGGTTGAATTCAATTAAAAACCCTTCTGGTGTTTTGCCCAATCTAATGCCAAACTGTTTATTTTACCTGGCTGTTGCTATCGAAATGGCAGCCACATTGAGAATCTGGCTTGTTTAGAAGATGCTGTAGGTGTGAAGTAAATCACCTAGTGCGTGTTGCTAGGAAATGAGAGATCGTGACTTAGGGGTGAGAGCGAGCATTTCTGCTGAAGGTGAGATGATTCGATTGCTCAGACTGAGGAGGCTTGGCTAAGTAGAGCTTTCTCCGCGCTTTACCCCATATTGGGGCATGGGCATTCAAAACACTGGTATCGGCTTAAGAAGGAACGCTTCACCGTGTGTCAGGGTGACGCACTGCATCAGTTCGCGATGTCTGCTGTATCCTAGCGCAGGTGAGAACTAAACCCTGGTAATTCTGGCAGCTATTTCATTCAAAGGTAAAGTGCCCCACAGCGTGGCTCCCACTTACTACAGAATTGAATGCGCGTGCTGAACAGCTGTACTGCATCTGATGATTCATGTTCACGAGCAGCAGTCCCCCCACCCTTTTAATTTGGCAGAATTGTTTCATCTCTCTGTACCCTTTGACAATAAACTGTGGAAAACCACATCCCTGCTTATGGGGCAAGGAAAGTGTAATATGACTTCTGCTGGCTTGTTAGTTATACTTCCTTTCTGTGGCGATAGAGATGACTCAAAAATACGCATAGGGTGACTCTTGATGAACAAACTTTTTTAATCGGCTGTCATAGTAAAGGCAGTTTGATTGTTTCTAGAATAGTAAATTTTCATGACTATTTTGCAAGACTTCTTTAAGTTCTTGATACTTCCGTGTATAGTAATCAAGTGCCACCATCATTTAAATCTCCCTAGAACTAACTGATGCTGAAGAAGCTTACTTTATATGGAGATCAGTGAGAGCACATACACAGTTTTCTCCCACACTTGATAATAAAAGGGAAGGAAAGGCCTTTACAAAATGAAATGCTGTCTTAACCTGTTTATGGGATGATTAGCATGAGGAATCAATAGCTCTGGAAAGCCAGTTTCTTTAGAAATAAATTTAAAAAACCTTTTTCGAGTGACCTGAATTGAAGTCTGCACCATGGCTGTATGAAAGGTGCCCACCACTTTCAATTTAACTGACTCTGATTCTCTTGAGGCTTAAATGGATTTCATACAAAGGTTTTACTCAAGTAAGAAAGCTTCAGGAAGACTAAAAGAGGAATTATTCTTCAGTTTTACCATTAAAACAGAACTTGCTGCAGCATCTGACGTAGAAGTTACACCTAAAAAACCTGAAGCTGACTGAAGTAGGTTATGAAGACAAATGCACTGCAGAGATGGGAATCTGAGATTTCAAACGGCAATGAATCCCAGGTCTTAAACCAGAAATCTGCTGACAAGCAGCATTCTCTCCCCGGCTGTGAACATAAGGCTGTCGGATACTTTGCTGGACACCAGTAACTTGCTTTTGCACTTAGATTGCTCGTGAGGGCTAGACAAACGTGCGCCGGCGACTTGCCTGCCCAGTCCATTCTTCAGCACAAAGCTTGTATACTCGAGAGAGATTTGTGGTAGTCTCTTATTCCTCTGTAGCTTGAGGAATGACCTCTCCTGAATGAAGGCTGGCTGGATGTGGGAAACGTGGAGCATCTTACAGCGTGAAATCCTGCTTCGGTATCCCTTCCTGGGTGGAACCGAGCTTCCTTGGCAGGGAGGCAGGATTGCTTTGTGGTTAAGACTGTGGAAGGGCTGGATGCGGTTCCTAGTGCTAAATAACCTTTAGAAAAGGACTGAATCCCTCTGCCTCCGTTCCCCATCATTAACATGGAGACGCTTCCCACCTGCCTTGGACTAGTCATAGGAATATATCAGCATGGAGCCAGTACAATAGAGTAAGAGGTCCCTGAAGAGAGGAAATGTAGAAATGGAAACAAGGAGCTGGTTTTGAACTGGAATGTGTAAAACGCCCCGTTCAGCCGATCTTGCAGGAAGCGAGAAATACATCACTGCTTTAGGCATCTGGTGCCACTGCTGATGAAACCCTAGTAGCAACATGAAAAAACCAAAACAATGGTTTAAATTTGAGCATCAAAACGGTTTATCAGGGCAGGATCCCGGTTCTCATTTGTCAGCACAGGAACACGGACAGTTTTTTTCAGGAGGATTTTGCAGCTCAAAAAACTGAACTCCCAGCTGAGAGTGCCTGTGGGACATCTGTTTCGGTGCCGTAACAAGAGGCAGGCTCAAAATAACACCTTCATCCCGCAGCTCAAAAGCCTTGCGATGTCGTCTCCAGAGTTCATCCACATCGCAGAATCTGACCTTGGTGGATGCCACTGTTGTACTGTTGGCCTGAAGCAGGAGGTCGGAGAAGACTTAGTGATGCCTTTTAAAGGACAGACGCATTATTTTAGAAGGGTTGAATGTGCTGTAAGACCTCCTGCATGGCTGTTGCAGGAGAAGTAGCCCTCTGGTAGCAGGGCAGCGTTGAAATGACTGATCAAACAGAAGGCAGTAGAGAAGTAATAGCAAACTGGCCTGGGAAGTGTTGGGCAACTGAGTGACTGGGACGTGTCTGGGGTACACAGCAGAGCAGTACGATGGCAGGAGCATCCTTTATTGGAGGCATTTACACTTTTTGTCTCCTTTTAACCCCCTTCTCAGAACAGTCGGATTAGAGCCCTCTGTTTTCATGTGCGTGGAGCCGTACAGGGGCCCTGCACTCAGTGACGTGAGCACGGCTGGGGGCAACAGTTGGGTTCAGGACCTAGGGAGAGTTGGATTCAGTGCCGCTGGAGCACTGCCTCCCGCATGCTGTCGCAGGGTTGGAAGGAGTTAATGCCCAGTTGGAGTATGTAGTGACTCTGCACGGCCTCTGGGAGCTATGCCTGGTTTGGTGGCTTGTGTTCTCAACTTGTACAGGATCAAAAAACTGCAAGTGTTGGGCAGCATCTCTGTTCCTCATGGACTGGCACGGTTGGTTAAATTTTCCCTTGGTGCGGTAAAGTTTGTTTTTGGAGCCGCTTGCTGTGGCTTCAACCTCGGAGCAAGAAAAGGCCAACAGTTGTCCGTTTTGTAGCAAAATGTGACCAGACCTTTCACTGGGGACCTTCTGAATACATTGGTTTTATTGCTGGGGGATACCTGGTAGCTTGCACAGCTGAAGTTGATGCATGATGCTTGGTTTGGGCATTTAAATTGTCTTCTGCTGGTGGTCAGTTTTCCATTGAACACCAAAAGGCTTGCAGACTGGGAACACCAAGGCATGAGAGGAAGAGGGGACTTTTGTTTTTTACATACAAGATACCAGCTGTAACTAAAGTTGGCTTTTATGAATATACCATTGGTCCCTTTTTAACTTACTTGCACACGCATAGTATGTGTCGGTATACATGTAAAATGCATGCACTGACTGAATTATGAGATCTCCAGAAAAGTAGCATGGTGAGGTTAGCTAGATATAAGGCCAAAGACTTTGTGGATGGTGGAAATTAGCATATTAAAAAAAAAAAAAAAAATTCTGGAAAAAGTAAATTCTGATGCAGCTATTTCCAAACTGTTGTTTGGGCTGGTCCATGTGACTAAAAGCAAAGATAAAATACTACTCTTGTGACGGTGTCCAGTACCCGTTAGATCGTCAAGATGAATTATTTAATTATGGTTATTTATAGGCTTTCCTGACAAACCAGGCAAACTTTACAAAAGCAAGTGTAAATTTGTAGAGCTGAGGTAAGGTGTTTAGGTAATAACCGTTCAGGGAAAAAAGACCAATTTCTAGTAGCAGTAGCAAGCAATCATGTCCTCCAGTGGAGGCAGCTGTGTGATAATGGGCATTTGAAGTCCTGGGTCTCACTAACTTCCTCTTCCATTCTAGTTTCCACTGGCTCCCTTGCTCAACAATATGCCCACCCCAATGCTACGCTGCATCCGCATCCTTCTCACCCGCAGCCATCTGCCACGCCAACAGGCCAGCAGCAAAGCCAACACGCCGGAAGCCACCCTGCTCCCAGCCCAGTGCAGGTATCTGTGCGTGGGGGACACTGCCTCACCTGCTACTTTGGCATCTTTTGTTCAGAGGGAAAATCTGTGCTGAGGAGTATCAGTTCAGGGGGCCAATGTAACCTCCCTAGAAACTGTATTCAGATACCTGTCAAGGAACTGTGGGGTGCTGGGGATTTAGTGGTCTTGGTCTTGTGCTGTCCAGTGAGCCTGAGATCACCCTCATCCGAGTGCGATGTGCTGGAAGAGGAGGAAAGGTAGTGGCTTACCTGGCTGTGGGGAAATAGGTTGGTTCTGCAGGCACGTTACCATGGTCCCTTCCCTGCAGCCTGGGTTGTGAAGGTGTGCAAAGGGAGCATTGTGCCATGGCTGAACTCGTCTCTCGCAAGTGGGTGCAGACACGCAGCGGGTGCCTGGACATGCGTTCTGGGAGCGTCAATTTTGAGCAGCGTGTCCTGCTTCCCTGTGTTGAACGTGTGTGTTGGGGCTGTTCCCTGGGTGCTAGCGTGGATGCGCACAAGCTAGCTCTAATCTCTCCTCCTCCCATGACATTGTCTTTGCAGCACCATCAGCACCAGGCCGCGCAGGCCCTCCACCTGGCCAACCCGCAGCAGCAGTCGGCCATTTACCACGCAGGGCTCGCCCCGACCCCGCCTGCCATGACGCCAGGCTCCAACGCACAGTCTCCGCAGAACAGCTTTCCTACAGCACAACAGACCGTCTTCACCATCCATCCTTCCCATGTTCAGCCTGCCTATACCAATCCGCCACACATGGCCCACGTACCCCAGGTAAACCCACTTTGAAGCCTTCCAGAAACATCATGTTGCCTGTTTCACGTGGGTAACTTGGTCGGGGGGAGTGGACCCTTCTAGCAGCACTTCCCCCAGGATTTGCTAGTAGCTGTGTTGCTTAGGTCTCTATTTGTCTAATGCTGTTCGAGAAAGCTGGAAGCTCCATTAGATGCCCCAGAGCATGGTAACCCCCCAAGTTTCCAAGATGGCTCCTGTGGGGCTCCACTCCAGTGCTTGTTGAAACCCATTGCAAACACAAGGCCCAACCCTTTTAAGACCAGCCAACGGGCAAATGCTTGTGATAGCTTTGGGAAGCCCTGAGAGGGTAAGGACCTTGTGACCTCACTGCCAGCCCTTTCACTGGTCAGCCTTGGGGTGAGAGCAACCAAGATTCAGGTTAGACAAAGGCAAGGAAGAATTGTAACTGCATGGGGTGGGGTTCCAGACAGGGTGCAGGGAGGGGGACCTGCCTGGACATCCAGGCCTGCCCAGTGAGTATTTGCTTGGCTGGCAGCTAGGGATGATGGTGCAAAGCCTGTTTGGATGCTGCCTTCAGCCCTTGGCTCCCACCTTGGAGTCCAGCGACCTGAGTAGAGGCAGCGTCCCAGAGTAGAGGACTAGCTTACGCGGCGCACACAGATTAGAAGACAGTTGTGTGCTTTCTTGCCTAGAGGGAAGACTCCTCCTTAGCAGCAGGAGGACAGCAAACAGCTCAAGCCACGTGACCTGGTGTGACCGGTAGTCCTTGGTCATGAATCTTGCTAAGCTCTCTGCTCTGTCCCCTGGACAGCTGGTTCCACAGGCCAGTCAGGAGTTGGGCCTAATGCCTTCTTGCAAAGGCTAGGTGTTAATATTGTCACTGGGTTTACTGTTGCCTTACCCTTGGGTTCAGAGGAGGAAATCCCAGCTGGCTGTGCCTGGCGGCTCTGCGCTGGGGCCTTGCTGCTGCTGCTGGAGCACCTGGATGCTACCAGAAATGGGATGCTGGGCTCAGTGGGCTGTCAGTCTGTCCTGGCTCGGGTAGTCCTGGGGACTGGGACTTCCTGGCTCCTCGCGGTCCCTTGAAAGTCCAGCCTGTGGGCCCTCTGAAATGCGTGGATTGCCGAGCCCCCAGGCTGGCTGCTCTGTGGAGGTGGGCTCTTCGTGTGCACTGCAGGGGGCGGGGCAGATGGTGCCATCATGCAATCGCCAGTTCATACTGGTGTTTCAGGGCACCACCCTCCACTGGGAGTGCTGGTCTGTGATCCCTCCTGCAGCCCAGGACGCAGTGATGAGTAGGAGAATTGGGTGCCAGTGGTACTGCAAAAGCATTTGACTGCTGTGAAGTCTCCAGTACCTCTGGGGAGCTGAGACCGGCTCTTCTGCCTCTGGGCTAGGCTTGTGGACCCTTGGCCTGTTGTCTTGCACAGTAATCCGTCGAACTGGGCACTGCTCTGTGAGTCCCTCGTGACCCAGTCCCCTGGGGTTGTGGTTGTGGGGCAATGCTGGTTCAGCACGTGAGGGATTGGGGTTCAGCCCCATGACTGGAGAGGGGCTTGTGGTGCCGAGCGCTGTTGTGCTGCTCTCTGCAGGCTGGCCCTGGGGGATCCATGCCCACGTCGTGTGTGGTGGGCAGCAGTCTGAGGGTCTCTTGTGGAGCTCAGCATGTCATGTGAGCCAGCACTGAGAACGGGGCCAGGTGTTGGGTTCTGGAAAGCACTGAGACGGTGGCACAGGCAGCCTGAGCTGCTGCATGCGTGACTGCCACAGGGACAGTAACCACCACCCGCCTGGGGTAGAAATGCCACTGCAGGCATGACAGATGTTAGAAAAGGCTGGGAAGACATGGCTGATGGGCAGAAAAAGGGGCCCTAGGCAGTGTGGAGCCTTCTGGGGCTGCTGGAAGGCACATCCCAGCTTGAGGAAGGGCGTCAGTTAAGGCAGTAAAACGAGTCCTGTCTGCACTGGTGTTCAGAGCCTGGGACTCTGCCTGCAGCAATGGGCCTTTTCTCTCTAACAAAATGTGCTAAAAGGACCGCATCTGACTTCTGTAAACCATCTGCAGCCAAACACCCTGCTGGCTTGGAGCACTGCTTAGCTTAAGGACCTTGCAACTGCAAAGTGCTGGTCTTTCCTGTGGCTGCCTTCTGTCCGTGAAGTGCCGTGAAGGAGCTGAGGGAGATGCCTGCTTGCTTGTTTGTCACAGGGTGGTCTGCTCTGACAAGCTGCATCTCCGTTTCCATCTGAGATGTGGCTGGGGCACATGAGAACCTGGGTGCGTTGAGCTGCACTAAAGATATATCCGAGGTGACAGAATAGCAGAATAAAGGGGTGGAATGAGTACCGGCCCGGCTGAGAACAAGGCCATTGGGCTTTGGAAAGAACGGGTATCGAGTAGGCAGCCAAGAAGAGGCACTGGGGGAGTCTAGGATGTGAGAAACCAAGTTAGCGTAGCTGCAAAGTCTCTTTTTCTCTCAGGAGAACTTATCAATCTTTGCCTTTTGCTTTGTGGTTTTCCTTGCAAGAAGTGCTCTACATGCCCTTGCAGTACCTCCTGTGCCATGTGAAGGACCAGTCAGTGGGTCTTTCTGCCCAGCGCCAGTTCATCCTTTGCGTAGGAAAGGCATCCCAGGTGCTTTTCAGCATTAGCAATGACACATGCAAGGGGTTTCCTGCTGTCCCTAATCCCCCCACCCTCACATTGGCGGTCCCTCCTGTGCTCTTAGTCAGTAAAGGGACTCTTGCCCCAGTTACCAGCAGTGAGAAGAAATGTTCAGAGCAGAGAGCAAGGATTTGAGGCCCTCCCCCAGGCAGCAGGCTTGGCCCCCATTGCACGCACTGGCCAACCGAGCGCAAGCGGAGCAAATCTCCGGACTTCCTGAGACGGCCGGAGGAGTCTTTGATAGCCCCGTGGCCAGGAGTGTTGCCTCCTTGTGACCATTTATACTAAAGAGCTCTTTGTTTCAGGCTCATGTACAGTCAGGAATGCTTCCTTCTCACCCAACTGCCCATGCTCCAATGATGCTAATGACGACACAGCCACCTGGTGGTCCCCAAGCCGCCATCGCTCAAAGTGCACTACAGCCCATTCCAGTCTCGACAACAACACATTTCCCCTATATGACGCACCCTTCAGGTGAGGAGTGTGTGCCTGCGAGACCTGCACTGTAACTGAGCCAGGTCAAACTAGTGAGGAGAGCAGTGTGAGCCAGGTGTGGGGAGAAAGAAAGAAAACAAAAAAACCTCAAGATGTCCTTTTTTACCGAGGCAAACTGCTACAGGCAGACGGCTGTTCTGCCTTTAGCGTTTGTATCTTGGCAGTACAGGTGTGAGCGTGGTAAGTGTGCAAGACTTAGCCGAGGCTGAAGTACAAGGACCGATGGCCGTGGAGTTTGGGACTGCACCTTCTTGCCCGTGCCTTGGGGGATGCGCTGCCTTGTGGCCTCTGGTTGAATGGTCTGGGTCCTAAAATGCCAAGCAGTGACGGGTCTTGAGGGCAGCTGCAGGAATAGTGCTTGAGGGGCGCGAGCGTTGCAGACTTCCAACAGCTGAAGGCAAGAGGCCGCTGGAAGTGTGCTCCTTATTCCGAGAGCGCTATTTTGCAGTGCCGTTGCTTGAGGAAAAGTAGGCGCTCCTTGTTTTTTGTGTTTTTTTTTTATTACTGTCTTCACATGTAAATCTTGCCTAGGCTTCTTAAATGCTTTGTTCCCCTTCAGAGCAGCTTGTGATCTTGTGTAGTGAACAAACACCTCATTTTGTGTGTTGGGGGATGGGTGGGGAGAGCAAATTGTGGCTTCCAGGGGCTTAGGTAGAGCAATCAGCCAGAGGACATCTTAATGCAGGTTTTTGCAAGGCTTGAGCGGAGTAGTGACCCTGTGCCCAGGGAACTAGCAGACGGTTGCATGGCTTTGCCAATTTGCTACTGACTTTTGCAATTTCTTTTGCAGTACAAGCCCACCACCAACAACAGTTGTAAGGCTGATCTGGAGTAACTGAAAGGCTGGATACCTTTTGTAGGCCAAAACCCTCCTTCTGCTTCTGCCAACTGGAAGCACAGAAAAACTAGAATTTCATTTATTTTGTTTAAAAAAAAAATTTTGATTTCTTGTAACATTCAATAGGAATGCTAACAGTTCATCTTGCAGTGGGAGAGATGTGGACTGAGTAGAGGCATGTAGGAACTTGTGGGCTATTCCATAATTCCATGCACTGTATCAGAGTCCTGCAAGTGCCCCAGCTCTGCTTGCTGAAAACTGGAAGTTATTTATTTTTTAACGACCCTTCAAAGTTCTGAACTCATCAGCTAGCAAAGGAAGTAACAAGAGTGATTCTTGCTGCTATTATCACTAAAAATCAAGACTCGGAGATCCCTTTTACTTCTAACTAAACTTGAAACCGTTCAGTAAAAAAAATTCTAATCATCAAACTGATGGATTATTATTTATAAATCACGTTTGATGAGGTGATCACTATCGCAAGACAGTGATGTAACTTTTAAGTTAAAAAAAAAAAAAAGACAAACCTTTGTAGATAATATAAAATAAAAACTTTAAAAAAAAATTAAAAAATAAAAAAAGTTTTAAAAACTGACCAATGTGGCAAGCGTTTTCTCTTGAGGTGTATACGGCATCCTCCGTCTCCAGAGCATTCGTCCTGTTCCCCGTCGGGTAAGCTTGCTCTGGCTGTACAAAAGTGAGCAGCATTTGATGCCCCCGTGATGCGAGGTTTGGTGCAAGTGTAGTGTTCAGGGTACGCGTTTCAACCTACTTGTCTCAACTGTAAGAATGTTCCAAGTACGATATTTAATCTCAACTGCTGTAGCCTGCCTGTCGAATGATATGACTCCCTCCGTGAGAAGCAGACCTAGCTGTTTCATGTAGGGCTCTAGAGACGACGTGAAGGCCAGTGGTGTTGGCATCGGTCGCTGTTGGTGGAAGCTACTTGCCAGACTGAGTAAAAGCTCTAGCATGAAGGACTGGGAGAACTGTTGCACTTGACTTCCTTGCATTAACCTGTAGCAGTTTGCACCATCTGCGAAATACGCTGTGGTCTCTGCTGCTGTTCCTTGTTGAGCATGCTTAAATCTGCTGCCTAGAAGATGATGATGGATTGGAGGAGGAAATGGGAGTCTCCTACACTCCAGCCGCGTTGCCCCTGGCTGCACTGAGAAGGTGAGTGAAATAATAATCTGTCCATGGAACACGGCTGGCACAGAAGCGTAGGGCCTGGAGAGGAAAGCAGGCTAGCTTTCGTCTCTCAAGTCCGCTGTCTTGAGCAACCACAGTGCAGGGCTGATGTCACTTAGAGAAGCAGTTCTGGTTAGCAGCAGGGGGCACAGTATCATTAAAAATATAGAGGGTGCTTTTATCCACCCCAGTGAGTGAAACGCCTTGTGCCTGTGCTCCTTGAAGAGCAGGGGCTTGAGCAGATTGGCACGTTCAGGTAGTTTTGTTAAACCTTTGCTTCACTTGAGAGCTGTTCCATTTCTAGCAGTTTGGGTGGGGGCAGGGCTCTTCTAACAGCTGTTAATTCAATCACTGGAAACAAGAGCTGCTTCTGCAGAAGATCACGTTAGAAGCAGGGATGTGAAGGGACAAGAGTGAAAAATTCTAAAAACAGTTTATTTAGGAGCAGGATTCTTTACATAGCAAAATTTTGCATTATTCAAGAATAAGTTACTTGTACAGTACATACAGAAACAATATACAGAAAATCTACTATACAAGAATCATTTTCTTTGCTGGTGAGAAGCAGAGCTTTAAACAAATGCAGTTTATTCCAACAAAACCCTTATTGGCCTTTATTTGCCGATGGGTTACAAAGGCAGTGTGTAACCTGCACAATGGACTCTTAATACCTATCGCCTTTGGCTGCCTAAGATGTCCTGTTATGATGCAACAAGCTTAAGTTTGAAATCTGGAATACTGTATTAAAACCTGTCAGTCAAGATTGCGGCCTTGCATGCGTGTTTAAAGTATGACAGTGTCGGGTGCAAAACTACAGGTGTTCTTGTTGCAGAGAACAGAAGAAAGATGATTACCTGAATACTTTCCTGAGGGAGCAGAGGGAAGAATGATGCTTTGAAACAAGTAAGTATCCTGCCACCTGGCTGCCTTTTAATCCTCGGGGGTTGGCTTTGCTTCCCCTGAACCTGGACCCTTTCCTGGGAGCCATGCTGCAGAAGAGAGCCCTGAAGCAGAAGCATCCATGGGGGGCTGACCTGCTCTTAAATGCTGGTCCCATTCTACCAGGATGGGAGGAATTAAAGGGCTAGACAGGATGGGACCGCACACGCACACCAGCAACGTCATCTGCAGAGCCTGCCTGCTGCAAGGGTGTGCGGGAGCTGCTGGAGAGCCAGCCTGTTGGTGTGCAAAGAGCAAGTCCTGTCCTGAGAATAAAGGGGGTTGACTTCAGGGAAGGCCTTATCGGACTCCCACGCAGGCCTGTATTCTGGCCATGTGCTGGCTGTTTCACAGGGTACCGGCTGAAATAGGCTCCTGTTTGTGGCAGTACGGCTAGATCCTCAAGGCACTAAGCACTGTCTTCACTGAGAGATGCATGCAACTTAACTCTTAACCAGCTGTGGTGAAAGCAGGCCCTCTGCTAGCCCTGTGCTGGTGCCTCCTGAGAGAGAAGGGCTCGGATGCGTCTCCTTCACAGCTCCATCTGCATCCACCCAGAGCTGTTCCCAGGTAGTGTTGTGCTTTGGAGCCCCAGCTGGATTTGATGCTGGGAGCACCTTCCTCTGAGCCCAAAACCTGGGAAAGAGCCGAGAGCACTTCAGCCAAGCCAGGTGTCCATCCAGCCCTGTGCAACAGTGTTTACCTGGCTGTGGCCATCCGGGGGGCCAACATAACCGACCGGTGGCTAAGGGGAGGCCTGCCCGAGTTGCATGTTCCCTTTCCAAGGCTGTGAATGTGTGAAGCAACTGTCCTGGATGCTTCAAAACAGGGATGATCCCCTGCCCTGCACAGAATCACTTGTGCGCTTACAGTGGAAAATGTTCATATTTAAGTGTCTCGAGGTGAACATGGCTTGCGTCCATCAAGATCTTTCTCCTCTCAAACACTTCTCTAAAGCCAGGAGCACTCCCTCCTGAATGACCATGAAGCCAATAACTCTCCTCCCAAAAGTCACCAGTCACCGGCATTTCAATGGCTATAAGTTGTGTGGTTTTTTTGTTTTGTTTTGTTTTTTATCCCTGATTTTAATTTATGATCAAGCTCTCTGGCTGCCAGATGAATTCCTGAAGTGGACTCTGCACCTTGGCAGGTGGGTGAGGGGTGCTCACTGCACAAACAGCTTCACGGGCTGGGCCGCCAGGCTTCATTTGGTCTCCAACCTAGATGCTTCGGGCTTGAATCTCTTTTCAGACGCCTCGGTGAGCAAGCAAGGGCAGCGGAAGGTGGGTGGAGTTCCCATGTGCACAGCCTTCAAACACCACAGAGATTTTCCATGTTAACAGCGTCCCTTTGAACTCTTACTCCCCTTCCGTTGGGGTTGAGCTAGTCCCTTTGCCATGGCCCATTTGGGGCAGCTTGCCCCTGGTAAAGCAAACAAAGCTTTAATGCTCGACTTGGAAAGAGCCTGGGTGTGTCAGGTTTTGCTCAGCCACGAGGACTCGATTCCACCCATGTGGATGGGCTGGATTTTCTGAAGCGCTGAGGTGTAACCTCAGCCCAGGAATCGCTGCCAACTCCCGATGTAGTGAAATGCTCCTGAAGGTTCACACGCTTTCCCAAACTGCTCCTTGGTGTTAATGTGGTCTGGAGCAGGGTGTGAAAGCACGGGGCTGCGCTTCGGCCTGGCTGAGGAAATGGAGAACCGTGATGCTGACTTGGGATCACTGCAGCTCCGCAGGCTCCTCTCGGGGCTGTCCTATCACTCTGGGCAGCAGCTCCCTGCATCCACTGCCTGGGCATTGAGTGGGGTGAGCAAATGCCTTTTGTTTTGCTTGAACAAAACCAGCATGGTGGAGAGCAGCTTGGAGGCTTGCACTAGCTGTATCTGCTTTCCCAGGGTGGGATTTGCCTGGCAATCGATCCTAAACTGTTGCAGAGATGGTGGAGAATCACTGATCTGAATGGGCCTGCTCTTTGCACCCTGAATGGCACCGTTTTGGCATGGGGGCTGTGCGTTTAGCGTGAGTGCACCACCTAGAAACCACTGACTGAAGCGCTGTGTAGCTGTGCGCCAGCTCTCTGCTGCTCTTGCTCCCGGTTCGCATTTCAAGTCGGCTAATTTCTACTCCTTTTCCATGAGACCTGCTGTCATGCTGCCTCACAGCAGGAGGCATTGGCCTGACCGTGAACAGGAACAGATTGGCCGTGCTCGTTGGAGAGCCTTCCAGCCTTGTAGGAGTGGCAATTTTATTGCTTATAAACCTTAAGCAAGTACATGTAGCTGGGCCTACATCCAGTGTCCAAAGCAGTATAAAGGCAAATGGGTGGGTACAATCACAGGTGTCTGATTAAGTGTAGAAATGCCAAACCCTAATCTTAATCCTAGTCCAAGTAAGGCACAAAAATGTGAGCTGCTGTTAGCCCTTGGTAGTGCAGGCTCGACAGGTGGGGAGGAGCGGTGGCATCTGTCTGGGAGAGAAACCAGTAACTGAGCAGCATCTGCAGAGCTGGAAAGGCCTCCTGGGGCTGTTCAAGCAGGCTAAGCTGGGGAGCAAGCGAGCAGGGCAGCCAGCAAATCTGTGCTTTAAGAAACAGCTTGAGGTAAAACATCTGGAAAATCTCTTTGCCTGACACTAGCTTTGTGCTTAAATCGCTCCCGGTCTTGGAGTGGAGCTTTACGAGGAAGAGATGTCAGTCTCCATGCTCCACCCATCAGTTGCATTATTTTTCTAGGAACAATAGGGGGAAGTTAGTGTTCACCTTCTTAATTAATGAATGGCTGGAACGATTTCTTCTGCCAGTTGTAGCAGTCAGCAACTGCAGCTACGCATTTGTTAACTGTGCCAGCCAGTCTTCTCCACCTCCAGAACTGCAGAGCAAACCCTTTGCTAATAGGATCTGCGCCTGCCCCAGGAAGAGAAAGAGGGAACCGGGTGATGTTATGCAACTGCAGCACATTCCTTGAGTGGCAGGAAGTGCCTCTGTCCTGCTTCTGCATGGCCCAAATCAGCAATTTGTCTAAGCACTCTCAACCCTGTGGGTGTAACTCAGGCTTTCCTGGCCTCCGCCACATCAAAACGGGCCAGGAGACTGCAAGTGACTGAAATACTCAGTACCAGTAACGGATCGGGACTGTGAGCTTCGCGCTGCAGTGAGCCAACAGGAGCTGTGTCTGTAAAGAGTAAGGAGGGAGATCTGGTCTAAACAGGGCCCTTGAACAGGCCCAAGCCCAGTCCCCCTCCTTGCAACCATCCTGAGCCAGAAGGAAAAGAACACCAGTTCTTCCGTCTCCTGTACGATTCCTCAAACATTTTGGCACAAGGTTTCAAATGCTTTCCTTTGCAAATTGTGTGTCCCACTGCCTCCACCCAGCCACCCCGTCAGAGCGGCGTGTACTGGTTGTCAATGGCCCGCGTGTGCCCCCGGCCTGGGGAGTCCAGCTCGTAGTCGGAGGTCCGGGGCAGGGCGATGGGCATGGGGGCTGCCTCACCGAGGCGCAGGCTCTGTGCCAGTTCTTCTGGAGGGGGCACCAGGTGGAAGATCTGCTCGGGCTGAGCACTAGGGTGGAGGTGGTCGGTCATGTGCAGCCGTGGGCAGCTGGAGGGACCGATGTGAGCCAGGCTGAGGTCGGTGCTCCAGCTGGGGATGGAGAAGGGGAGCAGGATGGTGCTGGCGGAGGCTGGGGCTGTGGAGGAAGCCAAGCTGGTGAAACGGCAGGCAGGGACCCTTGAGCCCTCCTGGAACAGGTTCACCCTGCCAGAAGCAGCAGCTGCAAGCATCCTGCCTGTTTTTCCTTGCTGGCAGCTCCTGGCTTTTATTTGGGGAGTGGGGGGCAGCCTGTCAGGCATGGGGCAACAAGCTGTTCTCCCCAGCAGCTGCCTGCGGGAGCCAGCTACCTCTGGGGGAAGCAGCCTCGGGCGGGGGCCAAGTGCCATGCAGGGGAGCTGAGCTGCTGGCTGGCTGGGGGTGCCCCCCACCAAGGCTTTTTCAGGCTCCGCAGCCCTGAGTGGGAACACGCTGTTCTTGGTGAGCACCGGATGGGAACCAGGCGCATGGCCCCTGCAGACCACGGCGGGGGCAACTTCTCCTTTCCAGAGAGGAAGCCCGAGGCCTGAGAGTCGCCTGCTGCGGCTCCGGGCGGGCACTTCCTGTTGTGGCCCATAGACCTGGGGCAAGCGCACCTGCCCCTGCACCTGCCTGTGCCCAAACCTCCCTTGCCCCTTCCCAGGGGGGCCCAGTCTGGTGGGTCCTAAAGCTACAGGGGAGGAGGTACTAGGCCCTCCTCTCCACCCTATGCCAGGAGGGAGGGAGAGCACATGCTCTCTGCACCATCTCCGGCCTCCTTCCTGCCGTGCCCCCGCAGGGCTGCCCGGCTCAGCTGTGCCGTCGGAGCTGCTGCAGGATGGCTTGTACGGTCCCGGAGCCCAGTCCTAACTCGGGGCTGCTCTGAGAGCCTGGGGAGGGCACGAGCTGGGCTCGCAGCAGGCTCCTGGCTCCTCTGTATTTTTCCCAGTAGAGAAATAACAAAGGGCAAACCTTGAAATGAGCTTGGTAAAAGAAAATACTGGGCTCCACTGAGCCTGAACCATGGGCCCGTACCACTCCAGCAGCATTGCTCCAGCTGTCGAGCCACTGAACCACGGGGGAGGCAGCACAGCTGGTTCCTGGGTCTTGAAACCCAGGTGGAAACAAAGGCAGGAGCCAGTTGCATAAGCCTAAGGCTGGACTCAGCAACCTTGGGTTCTAGCCCCACCTGAGCTGCTGGGCAGGGATACTCTGGCCTGTCACCTCTGTTCCCTGGAGTGGGGCACCACTCTACCTGTGCCCTCCCGCATCCCCCATCCTGTAGCAGTGAGTCTGTAGCCTCCCGCCGTGTGCCAGCCTCCCTCTAATGCAGCTACCCAGGGCCAGGGGCTGGGCTGGAGCATAGGCGCAGGCTGGTTGGAGGTGCTTGCCACCTGGAAACAGGGAGCCTGGATGGCAAAGCTGTTTCCAAGCCTCCCCCATCCCTGGCAGGTGTGTGCGTGTGACTCAGAGAGGAACAGGACAAATGCTGAGATTTGTTTTTTGTTCCAAGTCCCCTCTGAAGGCAGCAATCGGCATGGGAAGCGGAGACTGCGGGGAGCAGCCAGACCCATGGCCATAGGAAGCAGGGCCCAGAGCAGCCCGGTTTCGGGCTTGTTACAGGTTTCCAGCCTCCGCCTCCCCAGAGCCGCTGGGTGGGGAGGGGAGCAGGCCCTCTGCCTCCGCGCTGGTGCTCTAACTGGGTCAGCTGCACAGCTCGTGAGTCACGGCCAGTGCTGGGAAGTCGCACGCAGGGCCCTTCCTGCATGCCCAGGGCCTTGGCCCGTCCTCAGTCCCAACTAAGGATGGCCGGAGCAACAGCAACAGGGGAGCACCACTGCTGCCGGAGCAGCTGCCCCACAGCTGGGGCCATAGGTCAATACTGCAGTTCCCCAGGCCTGGCCTCGGGGACGCCAGTGCAAGGCTGAGGCCGGGGGACCCTGAGAGTTTGCCATTCTCTTCCTCACGAGCCTCTCCCAGCCGCGAGTTGCACTGCCTCCCTGCAGAGCTCGATGGTGGAGGCTGCGGAGGGAGCTGCCTGGGCCCTGCTCTGACCTACAGCAGCAAAGGCCTGGAGGCAGGGGCCGGCCCTCCCCACACTCCCGCGCCGACACAACGCTACGCTACAGCCGCAAGGCCTGCCGATGCCGTCGAGGGCGGTTCCTGACTGCTGCTGCTCAGCGCCTGCCCCAGGGGAACACCCGTACGCCGTCCCCAGGCCCCCTGTACCTTGGGAGGGAGGGACGTAGCTGGAGAGCCTGACGTCGCCGGCAGTGCTGCACTCCAGGGGGATGGGATTGCGCTGGAAGTGCTGCAGCATGTTCGCGATGGAGGTGAAGTGGAGGTGCTGCACGCGGCACTGTCCTCGCTCGGTCAATGAGAGCCGCAGGTGCTGTTGGGGGAGGGAGGGCGCATCTCTCTCAGGGCTGGTAGGGTGATGGGCCCCCCCGATGGGAAAGCCCTGCCCAGGCCCCCGCAGTGCGGAGGGGCTTCATGCTGGCCCCCAGGGACCCCATGTAATCAGAACAGGGCCCCCAAGGGCTGCTCTGTTTATTGCAAGCCTCAGCCCCATTTTGGACCCCTCCAGGGCCTTCCCTGCAGCAGCTGTGACCCGGGGAGGCCCAGCACATGCTGGGGCGCTGGGAGCAGCAGAAGCACCTCCAGAGCCCACCAGCTGGCTCCCCCCATGGAAACGGCCCATGGGATAAAAAAATCCTGCTTCTGCTGGGGCTCAGCTCTGGCATGAGGCGAGGGGGCACATGTGCTCCCTGCCGCAGGGTGCCCGCGGGGCGATGGACCCAGCAGGCCATCTGAGCTCCACCTGAGGTCGGCCATGCAGTGCTTTGCTCCTCTCCTCCAGCGCAGGGAGCAAGCGCAGGCCAAAGAGAGGACCCCCCCGGCCATGCACCCCTGTGCCCAGACTGTACCTTCGCTCTTCCCTGAAAGTTGAAGGTGAGGACGTATTCCCCCCTGCGGGTTTCACTCTGTCGAACAAGGAAAACCCCGTGGCCTTCCAGCCCCTGCAGCTGAACGAGCTGGGCAGCCTTGACGCGAGAGATGGGCCCGTGGAACCAGGGGTAGGACGACAGCAAATGGTCGGTTTTCTGGCAGGGCGGCTCTGGGGGCGCACAGGGCACGGCCCCTGGAGGGAGGAGAGAGGGAGACATGTCAGGACCTGCGGGGCTGCAGGGAGGGGTGGGGGGAAAACATTTGCGAGCTCCACAGCAGCCACAAAGGACGACAAGGCCACTTCTCCGCCATCCCCGGCTCCTCAGCTGCTGCCTGGCACGTCTGCAGAAAGGGGAGCTGGCCCCGAACGGCGTGCACCAGACGCCTCCCCACGCCTCGCGTGCATGGCTTTGCTGAGCCCAGCCACGCTCTTTAGCTCAGTCACCAGCCACTTCTGCTTTGGAGCCGTGCGCCGCGGGACCTGGGCGCTGCGTGAGACTGAAACCAAGCGCAAAGGCTATCAGTAAGAGCCTGGTTTCCTGGCGACGCAACCTGAGGCCAGGTCACCCTAGTTCCTCTTTACGGGAAAGGGCAGGCCAAGGACTGATTTCTTGGCAACAGAAACCAGGAGGCAACCTGGAGCCTTCCCCAGATGCAGCCCTGCCCAGGCTCCTGGATAGTGATAGCGCGTGCCGGGGCAGGCTCCTGCAGCCCAGGGAGCCCGCAGGATCCTGCTCTTCCATGGCCACGATCCAGGGAGGGGCAGAGTCCCCCTCTGCCAGCCCACGGGGTTTTGCAGGCCCTGCATCCCTCATGCCCCTTGCCTCCCCGGCACCGAGACCTCGTGGGGCTGGAACTGGGCTCTTGGGGTTGCTGCCCCCCCAGCCTGACCCTGGCTAATCCCACAGGGCCCTGCTGCTAAGGGCAAGTGGTAGGACTGGGGCCGGCATGGTGCTCTGCCGTATTAAGACCTCATTTGCCCCAGCCACTTCCACCGTGGGGGCAGAAGGAGGGTCCCTGGCCTGGCCACCCCAAGGGCCTAGAGAAATACCAGAGGGTGCTGCTGAACAGGAGCTGCTGCTCTCATGCCTCCCGGGCAGGCCCTCCCCGTGGCTTCCCGCTGGGTGTCAGCGCAAGCTCCCTGCAGGTACCCCTCCTTCAGTCACTTGCTACAGACTCTCCGCCCTGTTCCAGCTCTGCCTGGGTGATGTCTGCCCTGATGGTCTGAGTTACGTGGGGCCTGCCCTGTGCTCCCCGGAGCTCACCGGCATCTGCAGGCCACTGTCCTGTGTGCACCTGCCCTGGCCCTCACCACGCACGTTCTGCTCCCCACCCAGGCGCTCTCACCAGCATGCCATTTGTACGCTTGCTTCGCTGTCCGGACACTGGCTTTGGAGGCCGCCCAGCCCTGGGACTGGAGCCCTGGACCTGCCTGCTGGGTAACCTTGCCCTGCCTATTGCCCCTTCCGGGCCCGTGCCACCGTCCACTGTCCTCACAAGCACCTCAGGGCAGGGCCTGTCTCTTGCGAGCAGTCTGCACTGCCCCTGCCACAAGGGAGCCGTGGCTTTGTCTCCTCCTGTTCGCACCCCTGCGACCAGGCACTTCTCAAGGAGGCCAGGAGACAAGCGCAGCGCAGGCCCCCTCGCGCCCAGGCTGGTGACTGGGCCTTGCAGCCTGTCTGGGGAGAGGCCAGAGCCATGTCTGCCCTTTGGTGCAGCCGGCCTGTTCCCCAGCTCCACCACCCTTGGGCCTGGGCTGGTGCTCAGTTCCTATGAGGAGCGCACCCTCCCCTGGCTGCCAGGCAGGTGAGACTGCTCCCTGCAAAGTGCTCCTGCCTCGTCCTCGTGGCCGTCCTTCCCTTCCTCCTCCGGGCCGAGCCGAGCTGTGGTGTCACGTGGGGCACTCACCTTGGTTAAGGGAGTCGGTGCTGCTGGTCGCAGGGCTGGGCGCCAGGGCATCGGCGTGCTGGCCCAGAAGCGGCTCTACGTCGGCTGCGTCTGACCTACGGGGAGGAATCGGGGAGCGCTGTCGCCGCTGCGCCCAGGCGGAGCCCGCTACAGCGCGGCAGGGGTGAGCAGCCTCTGTGCCGAGGGGTGACAGCGAGGGAAAGGGGAAGTGCTGGGGTTGCCGGAGCTGAGCTTGGGGGCTGGTGAGGAGGAGGAGGAATGCCAGGAGCCTCCATGGGCGTCCCAGTTTCCCATCAATCCCAGCTCCTCTGGCACAGGGCTCCGGGACCCAGCCAGGGACCCCCTCTGGGTCCAGACTGTGGGGCCAGGGGCCTTCCAGCCTCAACCCTGCCCTGCAAGAGGCCATGAGCCCAGCAGGACACCCCATCTGCGAGCTTACGGCCATTGCCATGCAGGCCAGAGAGCAGCGCATCTTCCCTGAGCCCTGGCTGCCCGCGGCCCGGGGCAGGCAACCCCGTCCACGCGAGCCCTGTCCCGTGCCGAGTGGGGGAAGCAGGGCCAGCCTCTGAACAGCACCAAGCCGAGCTGCGTTAGCGTCTTGGGAGGCCTGACCAGAAGCAGCTCCTAATTCATGGAAGAGGGGGAGCCTGGCAGGGGCTGCGGGAGCAGAGCGCTGCATGAGTCACATTGGGGCCCTGGGAGGACACGCTGCTGGGGATTTCAATTGCAGGAAAAGCTGGCGCTAGCTGAAGCCCGCAGGCTGGCCAGGCCTGCTGGTGCTTCCTCCCCAGCCTGTGGCCCTACTCGAGCAGGCTGGATGCCTCTGTAAGGTAGTGACAGCCTGGCCCCTGGCTTCCCAGGCTGTGGGAACAGGGCCAGACTGCCTCTGTGCTGGGAAACCAGGAGCCTCTGCCCTGAGCGACTGGTGGGGACATGGAGGCCCGGGACGGGGCGTGTGAACCGAGAGCTGGCGCCCCAAAGCCCTCGTGCCGTGGCCTGGGCAAGCCCACAACTCTCCCTGGGCATGTGCTGCACTGCAGAGCACGTGGCACTGGGCCAAGGCTGGGATCCCTGGGCCAGGGTGGGCACGTGGTTAGCAGCGCGCGTACTTTGCCCCGGCGGCTCCTTACCCTCGGCTCAGGCAGTCTTTGATTTCTGCTGTCCAGGAAATCAGCTGCTGCTCGTCCCCAGCTTCAAAGATCACGTCCGTGGCATTGCTCACCTGGGCAGGGAAGAAGGGGAGAGGTTGATGGCCACCACGGCAGCCGCCCTGCCCAGCCAGCGCCGCCAGGGCCCGCTGCGGAGGAGGGGGTTTCCGTGGGGCTTCTGAGAACCGGCCACAGTCTCGCTTCCCTCGGCCCCAGGGAGTTCCCTCTCCGCTCTTCCCTCTGCCTCGCAGCTTCCTCTTCCCTCCTCGCTGGGGCCTCACGTGCCTCCGCCGCGGTCTAGGGAACGGCTGCGAGGGGGGCAGAGGCAGGAAGGAGGCTGCTGCGAAGGGCGAGGAGATCCGGCCGCAGACTTCCCAGGGGAACTCGCTCTCCTCTCTCCCCCTGCCCCTCGCCAGGGCTGCAGGGCTGGGATGTGACGCAGGCGCCGGTTCTCCCCTGGACGCTTGGGGCAGCGAGCAGCCTGCGTGTCTTGGCGCGGCCGCCGGAGGCAGCTGCTCCCAACCTCCGCTGGCCCACAGAGACCAGGCAGGTGGTCTCGTGCTGCCAGCTGCCGGGGCACGAGGCCACGAATGCAAGGCCCTGGAGGGAGACGGCCGTCCCGGGCAGCGCATCAGGGGAAATGAAGCCAAGGGGCTGGGGCATTCACCTAACCATCCCACCCACACGCAGGCCGGGGTCTCGCGCTGGCTCCCTGCAGGGTGGGCTTAGGTCTCCAGGACTCTTGGCCCCTGCCTGAGACTGTGCCCCCGGCTCCGTCACGCGCCAGAGCCACAGCACCGAGAGGGCTGCACCCAGGTGGAAAGGCCGAGCCCAAACCGGAGCTGCTCCTCGCTGGGGGGAGAAGAGGAAGTGAAATTTGGCGCAAGAGCCTCCGTGCATGTGCTGCGATGGGCGCTGGGGGGCCGTGATGAAGCCTGGCGCCAGCGGGGTGGCTAGGGCGTGCTGCCTCCTGGCCGCCGGGACAAAGGGAGGACAAGGGGCTGGGCCGCGAGCGACCCGCTCAGCACCTAGGCAGCTTGTGCTGAACAGCCGGGCAAAGGGCAGGGCCTGGGCCAGGCAAGCTGAGGCACCGGGGGAGGCAGCAGCCTCTTGCCCCCAACCCTTCGCCCATGGCCTAGGAGGGATGGCAAGTCCTACCTTAAGGACAAAGGTGTTGAAGTTGTCGGGCATCTCCAGCCGGGTGCACCGGCGGACCTCCTGGATGGCAGAACAGCTCGCGTGCAGCTTTGGTCTGGAGCTCTGGAGGGGGAAGCAGAGGGGCAAAGAGCACACGTTAGCAGAAAAAGCTAAGACCAAGCTTCGGGCTTGGAGCTGTGAACCCCCTGCGCCCGCCCAGCCGGGCTCCCAGCTCCGGGCTCTGGCACGAGCGGATGCTGCCAACGAACCCCTCGGTGCCCTGACAGCTGCTCAGCGCCTGGGCCGGCACCACAGCACTGTTTCCCCGCTCCCTGGACAGAGGGAAGACTCCCCCAGACCGGCATCTCCACTCCGACAGGGTGAGGTGTGAGCGGAGCTCAGACGACAGCTCCCGGGACCTTCTCCTCGGCCTCCTGGTCTCCTGAAGGAGCCAGATACGCCCTGGCAGGAGCTGTGGGCATGCAGAGATGAGTGGAGGAGATGGCCATCCTGGCTGTGCTCCCTGCCTCCGTTTAACTCGGGACACGTGCTGGGGACGTGGATCAGGTACCCCCACGCCTCTCCTATCGAGAGACGCTTGCTCTGCACAGGGGTCTCCGGGGGCTGAGGCTATTCACGTGGGCTACACTGCCAGCTCTGGCAAGCAAACACATGGGCTAGGGCTGAAGTGGACTGTGGACCACGAGGGGCACCCACGGCCCAGGCCTCGGTCTACCCCGGACCAAACGGAAAGGCTGCCAGGAGACGAAGCTGCAGTACACAAGAAGCAGGGAGCTGCCGTGCGGCCGAGGAGGCCCCTGCGGCGCGAGGGCGTGCAGGATAAGACTGACTGCGGCGCCGGCTCCACAACGCAGGGTGCCGTGAGCGCGCCGGGCAGGCCTCAAAAAAACGCGTGGCAGGCACAGGAGGCCGTGGCTACCCTGGGTGCCAGGCTCCAAGCTGGAGTAAGAGAAAGCCAGAGAGACCCAGAAGGATGCTTCTGCAACTTCCAGAGGCTCTTAGGGAAGAGCCACTAATGACTAGCGGGGCACCGGCATCCTCGCCTTTCCTGGTGGCAGCTGAGCTGAACTCCGGCGCTGCCGTGGCCTGAGACCGCCCGCTCCGGTCCCAGCTGTCCCGTGTCAGGGCTTGGCCTGGAGAAGACGGACTGGAGGGCAAGGCAGATCCCACGCCCTTGGCTCAGCTCTCTGAACCCAACCTGGGGATTTCCAAGGGCTGCTGAGCACAAAGGAAGAGGCCGGGCGCAGAGAACGCACCGCTGGCATGGGCGGCTGAACGGGGATGCATCCGTCCTGGGCCTTCCTGGGAGAGTCCAGCCCCCAGCGCGGCTGGAGCCAGCGTGAGGCCGCGAAGCGCTCTGCTCCCTGCGTGCATGCAACCCCAGCCCTGCAGCCGCGGGAAATGACGGGCCCTCCTCCTGCCTGGCTCTGACTCATCCCCAAACCAAGAGGGTTTGGAGAGACGCACAGCGCAAGCAGGGATGGGCCCTGAGCCAAGGCAACACGCTGCAGGGGCCGCTGCGCAGTGGCTGGGCACACACCAGCCAGGGCTGAGACGCTTGCAGCAGCTCCCTGGTCCAGCCTGGGGTGCCCCAGCCAGCTGCTCCCCCCCACCTGGGCAGACATCTAGCTTTCCAGAGACCAGCCTGGCCAAATCCTGCGCCCAGCGCACCGGTCCAACACCGGAGGAACGCTCCTCAAGCCGACGGAGCTGCTCTAGCCGGGCTCTGGAGGCTGGATCCAGCCCATCACACGTCCAGATCCAGTTAAGAAGTAAACTGGCATCAATTCAAAGCAGCAGGCAGGGTAAATTTACACCTTGTAGACCAACCAAAGCATGTATATATGTCACACAGGCACACACAAGCTCCCAAGAGCATCTCTGAGTTGCACCAACAAGGGGACGCAGGAAACCCCCTCTCGAGCTAGGAGGGAGACGGGCATTTTACATGGGCTTCAAAACACGCAGGGCAGCAAGGAAGGGCTCTCTCCTTCACGGGGCTCTGTGCCGAGGCCAAGAGGGATGTATACTCTGAGTCCCCAGGAGACGGTAGGACCTGGCAGGGATTCCCTCGGCTCCAAGCTGGGCTGGCACGAAGCCCAGAGCGGGGCAACCCTTTCCACGTGCTGCGGGGTTTTGCGATGAAACCTGCCCCAGCCCGGCTGCGTGAGCTACTCCAAGCAGGACAGCCAGGGCGATGCCAGCTGGGCCAGAGGGACCGGAGCGCTAAACCCCCGGCAACAACTTTGCAGGCAATTAAACAGAATGATAACGACCTCCCTTCCCCCACTGGGGTGCAGTTGCTCCTGCTGGGATCATAGAGGCGAAAGGACCGAACAGGTCTGGGACAGCTTGGAGAGGAGCAGGGGCTTCATGGCGCTCGGGGGTCATGATGACCCTGTCTGCGAGCACATCTGCTGAGAGCCACTTCCAAAGCCAGGCTGGTGCTCAGCACCGCTGCTGCTCCTTCCCGCTGGTCTGAAACACACCAGCAGCGTTCCCCTTCCAGGGCCTGGGGAGCTGCACAAGGCGGTGAGGACAGGACTGGAACCAGCCTGGCCGTGCTTGAAGATGTGCAAAAAATCACGTGGTCCAGCTCAACCCAGAGCTCATAAATCAAATGGCTGCATCCAGCCGAAGGCCTGCGAAGCCCCATGACCCCCTGATTCTTGCCCTAGGCAGACATGGAGCTGGGCTGACGTCTTCTGCCCGGGATGCTGCTACGCTCGAGGGAAATCCTGACTGCAGGGAACGGGCAGGAAAAGCAGGCTTAACCGAAGCCCAAAAGATGCTGCTGCAAACACCCTGGGGACTCAACCCAGAGCCGCCCTCATCACGTAACAGGGCCCAGCTTCCAGCACCGGCTCTTCCCTATTAGCAAGAACTGAGCCAGGAGCGCGTAGGACCAGCCCGGCGAGAGCCCAGGACACCCTTCGGCAGGATCCTGCTGGCCCAACCTGCTCTTGGCCTTTCTACCAAGACAGCTGCTCTGCAGCACAGGGCTGCGTCTTCCCGAGTTAGGAATTGGGGTCTCGTTCGCGGTAGTATGCCAAGGGCCTGGTGAACCTGCCTGGGGAAATGAGCCCCCACACAGCCACAGCCATTGCACCTCCAGCCCACGGCGGCCAGAGCAAAGCCTCCAGCTCCCTCGGTCCCTGCCCAACACAGGCTGCGCACATTGAAGGGTGCCTCTATGCTCCCCCAGACCTTGGCTCTAGCCTTTGAATCCCTCCTTTCAGTCAGCCGCGGCAGGCAAGCACAAAGGGAAGGAAGAGAGCAGAGGATGCGGCAGCTGATAAATCAATGAGTGTTGTGTTGCCGGACGAGATACAGGCAAGGACCCAACCCCCACAGATCCTGCTCCTGCGGCAGAGAACCAAACAACCCTGACATCAGCCAGGGCATCGCAGACGCCGGGCACACACTGACATGGCGGCAGCTGATAGGGGATGCCAGCTTCTCCCCCGAGGCCCTGGCTGTTGGCCCCTCTGCCCCTATCAGTCAGGAGAGAGGAGTGGCTGCCCTGAGCATGACTGTTGCAAACCACAGCTGCTCTGTCTCCTAATCTCCCGTGGGGAGTCCTACCCCACGGCCCTGGTCCCCATCTTTTCTCCTTCTGATGCAAGCTGCATGGCATAGCTGCCAGCTGTTAAACAGCTGCCATGCTCAGCGCCAGAGGCAGCTGCCTTCCAGCAATAGGGCAGCGGGCAGGGTGCTTTGGGGTCTTTCTGGATGGATCAGAAGGCTGGAGCATCTGGGGCTCAGCCTGGTGTTCACTGTGCTTGTACACATCCCGGCACACGGCTTGGGGCTTTTGGGCTATCCGATGCATCCAATCTGGGCACACACAGCTGTGTCACGCTCGGCTAGCCCTGCTGGAAGGGGCTTCTTCAGGCTGCTCTTTGTGGACTTCCACTGAACGACATCCGCCCCACATGGCCAGCCCACCAGGAAGCCACGGGGTGCTGCCCTGCGACACGCAGGAGAGTCAGGAGCAACCTGCCCTCTTTCCAGGCTTGCTCACAGTACCCGAAGCAAACCTGGCAGCTGCTAGTACCACTGCTGCTGCCCTCAGCTCAGAGTGGCGATGGGCAGTGGTGGGTGCCAGCAGGGAAGGCGAGGAGCTTTGATGCCCACCAGTGCTTTGCTGGTCCTCCAGCTTGCTCTGTCTCCATCGCTACCCCTGTAGAGCACCACTCGGTGCCTGCTGTCTCCCCGCCTGCAGCAGCGCAGCAGGACACGAGGGAGCAGGGCTGAGAGCTCCCGCCAACCCCTGCTCTTGAGAGCTTACGTGGAGATGGTGGGCTGAGTGCCCCTGAGCCCCTCTAAGAAAGCAAGGCTTTCTCCTATTCACGTCCCACACACACAGTAGGCAGACAGGCTGCTGCTCTGCATGGACCGGACTCAGTCCCACTCGAGTGTGAGACATCGGCCTTGTACTGCCACCAACTGAGAAAGTCGCTCTTGGCTTGGGTGGTCGGAGCCTGTGGTTCTGCAGCAGGCAGCTCTGCCCCGTCTCCCTGCTCTGCCCCTCTCAGTGCAGGGTTGTATCCTGACAATTGAGCTCCCCGGCTCAATAGTGACTGATGCCCCTTTCCTCCAAGAACACATCCAATCCCTTGGTGATTTGAACTTTCTCCCACTCAAATTAGAGCCAGGCTCTTCCCAGAGGTCGACTCGGCTCCAAACCTCGTCTGAGCGATGCTGGCTCTCAGGGCTGGAGCAAGAGTCTGGCTGTGCCTGGTGCATTTCCTAAAGCCCCTGCTCCTGGAGTCAAGTGATTAATGAAAGCAAGAGAGCCTCAGGAAGAGAGGAGGAGGAGTCTGAAGCCTCCTTGGGAATATGAGCCAAGCGCAGCCAACAGGCGGAGGAATTAGGACAGAGAAATGACCCTGCAGTTATAAGGCACTCCGATGCTTTGGGCTTCGTTCATGTGGGAAGTCGGCCCACTGCTGTCACCCCTGCACTGTCTACCTAAGCCGAGGTGGGACAGCATGGGGACTCAGGGCTTCATGGGTTTCCAAGGGCGGCTGCTGCAGCAGTTGCAGGGCAGGCATATAGAGTGGCCCTTGGATGCTGCAGGCTCCTGCCACTGCCTTGGCACCAGCCCTCGTGCCAAGGGCAGCTCAGCCAAAGCCTCCCTTGTGGGAAGGCAGATCTCCAGGAAGAGCTCTCCGGGGAGCTGGAGCCCTTTCCCCCTGACCCCCGTGATGGCCCTTTGCGGTCTGTAGCGCACGCATCCGCCCAGCACAAGGAGGAGGCAGAGAGGGGCTGAGGGCAAGCAACGTGCCTGTGCTAGGGCAGGGAAGCGAGGCAGGCCAGCGCCCTCACCGCTAGGCCATGCTTCCCCTGAAGGAACCCAGGCTCAGTGCACCGAGCGCGAATGCCGGTGGCGCTGCCCCCACAGCCCATGGGGCTAGCAATGCCGGCTGCGCTCGGGGCTGCACAACATCCCAGGCCCTCAACCCCCGCCCCACAGCTGCCAGCCGGCTGCTTCCCTCCCAGCTGAGCATCCCAAGCCGGGGCTGAGCCAAGGCAGCTTCCTGTGGGCTCTCTTTGCTGCCGCCTCCCACGGAGAGAGAGGGGGGAGGTCTCGTATGAAAGATCCTCTTCCCTTCTGCACAGCAGGACTCTTGTTTCTGGGAGGAGGAGGAGGAGGAGGAGGAATTTTGCATGAAGGGCGGGAGCAGCTGCCAAGTTAACTGTTTTCAGCCGGACCCATCCCCGTCTGACGCCTGGGTATCACACGGCCGTACCGTGCCAGAGCACCCTGCCTGGCTCTCCTTCGGCCAGGAGCACCTGTGCCCCTTTAAGGCAGCCCGGCACAGAGATGCTGTCCCTGCTCCATTGCTGCTGGCCTCCCACGCTCACTCCCGCGTGGGCTCCTTTCTCAGCAGTGCCTGGGCGGAGGCACGAGAGGAACGCGGGTGCTGGGCCCAGACAGGCGCGGGGGGAGGCACCGCGACACCCTCGGCAGCAGAGCTGGCCCAGCCTGCGCTGCGTGAGCCCAGAGGCGCAGGCGTGGAAGGAGCACCTGCCGCCCGAGGGTGCACGCCAGTCTGCACCCACGCTGGCTGCTCTGGTGCGGGGAGAAGTTCAGGGAAGGACGGGCATGGCTCCAGCTCATCCCAGACAGACCACGGCTCAAGCCCAAGCCAGGCCCTCTTCACATGCTCCCCAGCCAAGCGGCACGGAGAAACTGGCCCTCTCTCCCTCCCCAGACCCCTCGGAGCTGCTCTGAACGCATCCTTTTGTTCACCAACGAGCCACCCGGCCCCTTCCTGCCGTCCAGCTCAAGCAGGATTCGCTGGGCTGGAGTCCCGCGTGGGGAGACAACTCCGTCGCTTCCAGGAACGCCGCTTCCGGCGCTTGCAAACAGCTCTTCGGGGCCCAATCTGGTTTGAATTACAGCCCAGAGCCGCGCCGGTGAGAAAGGGAGGCCTATCCAAGAGGGGGAGGGAGGCAGGAAGCTGCTCGGTGCCTGCAGGGTGACCCATGCTTCTAGGCCGGGGAAAGGCACCGAGCGGGTGCCCAGGGCCCATCCGGGCAGGGGCTGCGGAGGCAGGTGCAAGGAGCTGCGATCCCAGCTTGCACGCAGCCGCCCCTGTCCCAGCTCATGTTACTAGGGCAGGCTCCTGGTAGGAGGGAGATGGGCAGGACAGGCATGACTCCTGACCCAGGCCAGCACCAGGCAGGGTCCTCTGGTTCAGGGCTGGCTAGTTATTTAACGGGCTAAGGAGCGGTGCCGTGACCCCGCAGGGCCCCTCTTGGTCCCTGACCCAGGCTCTGGCAGTGGAGATAGTTTCGCTCTGACGAGCCAGGACAAAACTGCTGAGCAAACACTTCCACCCCGCTAAGAGCTGGCTGCTGGCAGCTTTCGGTTCCTCTGTCACCGCGCAGGCGGGAGGCAGGGCTCGGGCACTGCCAGATAACGAGCCGCTAGCTAACGAATGCTCCCGACGCGGACCGAGGCGTGCGGGATGGGTCACTGCGGGTTGTGATGGTCCTGCCCCCGGCCCTGGTGGCGGGTGCCCACCCGGGAGCCACCGTCACGCTCCGGCTCCGGGGCCCGGCAGCCGTAAGGCAGAGGTGGCTGGCGCGGGATGAGCCAGCGGCCCAGGAGGAAGCTGCCAGGGGGAAAGGAGAGCCCAGTGGCCAGGCCACTAGCCAGGGCTGGGAAGACGAGGCATCAGTTCCCCATGGGACAAGTCACTCAGCCCCACAACTTCAGTTCCTGCCCATGCAAGGGGAGCCCTGCCATCATCCTGCCCTGCCAGCCCTCCCCTCAGATACCGCAGCAGGGGCCGGAGCCGCGAAGGGGGCAGCCGGCAGCGCCACAAGACAGGGGCAGAGAGCAAGAGGCGGAGGCTGGTGCACTCAGGCCTGGGCTTTCCAAGCAGGCGCTCAGCCTCTCCGTCTTGCAAGCTGCCAACCCAGCCTTCAGCCTTGCAAAGCCTTTGGGGAGCTGGACTGCTAGCACGGCTCGGCCCCAGTCGCGTCCCTTGCGATTAAAACGGGACAAGTTCGGCCGCTGGAAAGCTTGCAACCAGGGCCGGCTCTCCCCAGGCACAGGCGCGGAAACTCCTGCCCACTTGGACTGAGGACGCCTGGGAAGGGAGGAGCGAATCGAGGCAGGTTGACTCTGACAAACAGGGAGAGCCCGAGCTGTCAAATTCTTCCCCTTGGAGCCGAGCAGACAAGCGCCGCCGAGGCTGAGCTCCCACCAGAAACACTAGAAATCCTGGCTGGTGCCTTCTCCGCCCCCTCCCCCTCGGGTACTCGGTGTACTCTGAGGCCGGAAACGCAACATGAAAGCAGCAGCCCGTCGGCCCCGCTCCGCCGAAAGAAAGTTCTTAGAAGTTCCAAGCGGAACAGATCGTGCCGCGAGCCCGCGCGGCCCCGTCACGTCCACAAATCAGAGTCAGCAAAGGAACATGCGAACCAGCCGCGCCGGGTGCTGGGGACTTCCTGAGCCTGCCCCGGCCCGGCTGCGGAGCCCAGGCCTGCCCCCTGCCCCGCGGGGTACGGCTGGCGCGATGCCCCACAGCCAGCGGCGGGTCCCCGGGGGCGGGATGGGGTCCAGGACGTTGTTGCACGGTGGGGAGGGCCAGCGCCGCGTCCGCTGGGATCCAAAACCTTCTGCAAAGCGCCAGGCTTGGAAGAGGACGGTACGGCCCCCGGCACTTCGCAGCATCGGGCCCTTCCTCCGGGAAGCGAGAGGGGCTTCCCCCGCCTGGCCTTCAGGGGGTCGCTGCCCACCCCGCCCCGCCAGCCTGCGAGGAGGGTCACGATGGGGCAGGGGGGCAGGCCTCCCGAGGCGGGGGCCGCGAGGCAGCCGGTTTCAGGGCAGACAGGTTGCTGCCAGAAGCAGTCCCGGTTCCTCCTCCGGGCAGCTGGGGAGGGGGCACAGGAAGGAGAAAGACACCCGTGCGCGCTGGGGAAGGAAGCGATGCGGCGCCACGATAGGGAGCTCGAGGCAAGCTCCGGCTTCGCAGAAGGGCCTTCGCATGCCCCGCCCGGCCCGTGTGGCATCTGGCGCATCTGATGGTGCGATACCCGGCCCGGGGCAGGCGGGTGCGTACCCAGAAAGGGAGTTCTCGGTAGTGGAAACTGCACACTCAACCCCACGCATCCCGTGGCGGTGCTGGGGACCGCAAGATCACGCCTTGCAGCAGCCTGGCAGCGTGACTCAGCCCGTGGCAAGGGGCTCACGGGGGCTGTGCCGGGCGCTGAGCCCCGTAGGCGCTGCCAGGGCACAAGCTGCTGAAGGAGACGTTTCCAGCTGATGCTCCTTAAAAAGCCCGTGCGTGAGGCCAGGTGTCCCCGCCCCGCTGTTTGCCACGTAGACGCCGTCTGCTCGCCCAGCGCACCCGCTGCGCAGCCAGGACCCAGCACGGGCGCATCCTCGGCCTCGCGGGCACAGGGAGGCGCAGAGCCTGCAAACTTCGGCTTAACTCTGCTCTGAGCACGGACTGCAGCCTGAGCGCTGCTGTCCTCCGTGCCCGCTCCTGCAGCGAGTCCTGACGGCCAAGCCAGGGGAGAGCAAGGGAAGTGCCACCTAATCCTGCGCTCTCTCCGACAGACGGAGTCATGCTGACGAGCGCACCTCTCTGCTTCCTTGCGCTCCCCATCTGGCAGGGCCCAGCAGCACTCCCCTGGTTTAGCCCCGGGTGGCCAGCCCCGCGGAGCGGGAACCCCCTTGTTCTGCGTGGGCACCTGGGAGACCCAGGCAGTACCAGGGGCTACTACGTGCAATGGCAACGCGAACAAACAACATAACAATGCCAACATCAGCAGCACACAGCGAGGCGAGGACAGGCCCTGCGCATCCACTGGAGCAGCGAGGCGAGGGCAGAGAGCAAGGCAGGGCGAAGGAAGGAGCATCGACTCTTAGAAGCTGTTTAAAATTAGTGCTTCTAAAGCAGGTTCCTCCCACTTGTGGTTTGCAAAAATATGATCACCTCGTTTCAGACCTTTGCCTTTGCGGCCAGTTCAATGTACTCTGTTTATAAAAATAAAAACCTTTTGGGGCTTTTAAGAGTTGTTCACTGAACCACGCGGGCGACTTCCCCCCGAGGGACCTTTGTGCAGAGCTGACACACGTGCACACTGCGTGCTGGGCATGGGAGAAGGCAGCCACGGGCATTTCTCCTCCGGGACAAAGCTCTCCAGCACCGCAGAGCAGGGCGGGGGCCGGGGCGGCCTACCTGCCTCCTGCGCAGTGACTGCGAGTCGCTCCGGAGGCAGCGCGTCGCGCAGCGGAGACCCGGGGCAAGGAGCCGGCGCTCGGGTCCTCTTCCCAGCTCGGTCACCTTGGCCAAGGCCATGGCTCTGCCCCGACGCACTGGACAGGATCCTTCCTCGCCTCTGCAAAAAGCATTTGGGGACCTACAAACTTCGGTGCTAAGATTATAAGACAGGCCTTCATGGTGTGGAGAGATGTGGGAACAGGCTTTTACCAAACTGAATAAAGGCACCATAAACACCTGCTCGTTTTAAGAGAGCTAGGCTCTTTACACACAGCGGGGAGGTGGTTTGGCCCATCACAGGTTTCTGTAGCAAGGCTATGGGCCAGACGGGTATTTATGCACAGGGGAAATCGTTCTGCAGCTGCTGAAATGACACATTCAACCCTCCCCTCCCCGCTGCTACCCAGGGAAAGCTTCAGGAAGCGTCACAGCGAGTCGGCCTCGTCCCAGCACAGGTGCTGCCCCGCAACCAACCCACGCCACGCAACTGCACACGTGGGCACGCAACGCCGCTTTGCCAGAGGGGTCTAAATTTTGCTCCGAGCCCCTGGGACAGAAGCCCCAGGCTCCCGTGAGCGCTCACACAGCTGCTGCTCCATCCAAGGCAGGCGGCGCTTGGTCGTGGGCCTGTTCAACCCACCAAGCCCTCCACACAGAGGGCACCGGAGCTGCCGTGTGCGTCCAGCCAGTTGGTGAAACATTTTTATACCACTTGGAAGGGGGAAAATAAAAATCTAAATGAATCAACCCGGAGGCTGAGATGGGCAGGGGCAGGGGGGAAATCGTTATGGAGGAATGGCCCGAACGAAGCAAAAACGAGAGCTCCCAAAACCGATGCATCTGGGCTCTGCGCGCAGCTGGCTCGGGCGCTGCAGAGAGGGGGCAGGGAAACACTCAGGGCGCACGTGAAGCCCCAGCTTTACCAATCACGAGCCCGTCGTGGCGGTACAACGCACCATCCTCCGAGCGCATCTACCACGATTAGAAACCTTCACCAGGACTAACTGGGTGCAGCCGTGCAGGCTCTGCCGTCCCCTCCGCCTATCCCGATGCATCTCAGTTCCCCTTGGTAATCTGGCAATTTCCCCCTCTCCCCTGCTTTGTTCTGCAAGAGTTGCAAATACCTGCCCAGGAGCCTGGCGTCTTGGCAGCTCGGCTGCCTTGACGTGCCCCAGCCTCAGCTAGCCCTTACAGCAAAATTTCTTAGAAAACCACTTCTGCGCAACGTTGCACTCAAATTAAGAATAGATCTGGGTTTCGCCCCGCACCCAGCACTCAATCAGTGGCTGCAGCAGCAGGAAATCACAGAGTCGGAGGCAATATTCCTGCCTAAGCTGCATTTGCAATGCGGGGGGGCGGCGGGGCGCAGGAATCGGTGCTCCCCGCAGGCGCAGGAGCCGCTCGGCTCTGCCATCCCACCGGGGAAGGGGGCTGCGTGCACCGCACCTGAGCCGGGCACATCCGAAGGAGGGAGGCTGGCAAGGAGGGAGAAGCGGAGCTTTTTTGCCCACACCTACCAAATATAGAAATAGAGAGAGATGAGAGCTCAGACCAAGTGGCAGCTCTGTGGTCGGGCTGGAAACGAGCTCAAGGTCGAGCCAAGGTCACAGCTGTACTCCCGGCTTTTGAAGGCTGAGCTGCTTTAGTGACAGCAGAGAGAATCTGCTGAATTTCCGGCTTGAAAGTCTTCAGTAACAAATACCACCGCAGCCCCTTGGCTGTTTACTTTCCATCCTGCTGGTGTTTACTGCGGACAGGGCGCGTGGAAAGCATCCATCCGCCTCGGAAGAGCAGCGGGGAGGGAGCTCTCCCGCCGCGCCGAGGTCCCCCCTCCTGCCGCGACAAGCGCGTGCACCCAGCAGGCCCTCGCCGAGACGCAGTGCAGACCTGGGAGGGGAACCCAGAAGCGCACCTCTCTGTCCTTGAACGCGAAACGCGACGCACTTGGTTTCATCGAAACCTTTCAGGGCAAAGCAGCATTTGTGGCGGACGCGGTGCCCACGAGGCTCGGACCGTGCTTGGCGCAGTAGCGCTTTCCCCCACACGTGCCACGTGCCCCGCTCTCGGGATGCCTCGGGTGAGCCCTGCGCCCAGCACGGGGCTCCCGGCACGACATCACCCGTTTGCGGATAGGCGCAAGGCTCGAAACGTGCGGAGGACAACCCCGCCACCAGGGAGTACGGCGATGCCCCTGCCTGCGGAGGCCATGTCGGCGCAGGAGTTGCAGGATGAACAAGAGCCGAGCGGCGCGCACAGAGCAGGGTGCACGGACGCGTCCCCCCAGGTCCTTACATGACCACCCTCACTGCAGCACCTGCCTGCGACCACCAGAAAAAGCCAGGCCCTGCGCTTACTTCTATGAACAGCGTCTTTCTCATTCAAAATCTCCCGCAGATGCGTCCTAGCGCAGAGGATCCCCCGATCCCCAGCCCAGAGATGCTGGCAGCTGTTCGTCTGTCCGGCCCCAAAGCTTAGGACGAAAGCCTTGTTGGGAGCCTGTCTGATCGTCTCACCTGCACAGTCCGAGGCAAACCTGTGGCTTCCCTGGGAGCGGGACGGGCTAGCAGGGGCCCACGCAGCCTTGCCCGCAGAGGGCCCGTGCTGCTGCGACCGACCGGCCAGGAGCACGGGCCTGTGCCCGGCCCCCGGGTGGGGGCACACGGAGATCATGGGAAGGCTGAGCGAGGTGCAGCGACCGGGGCCGTTTTGTGGGGCGGTGGCAGAAGGCCGTGCCCCGCCAGGACGGGCGGGGATTTCCCTGCTTCGTGCTCTTTCAGTTCCAGCCTTAGTCATGCTGCCGAGGCAGAGGCAGTGCAACGGATACGAGCCAGATTTGCAGCTGCTTGTAAATCTCAGAGCAGCAGAGGCCTCCAGGCCATTATGCAACAGGAAAGACCTCCCGCATCCTTCAGGTGCCAAGACGCTGCTGGCCATCATGGCCCGAGAGGCACCGGGCAGATAGGGAGGGACGGGGCTCCCCAGGCAGAGCTGGATGGTGGACACCGAAAAGCGCTCGAGAGACGATTCTGCTCATCCAGAACCAAGCCCTGCACGCCGCGCTCAAGGGACTTGGGGATCCCAGTCTCCTTTGAGCTTGAATGGGATCTGTGCTCCTACATCACTTGGGTGCTGCAAACCCCCCCGTGCCACCAACTCCCCTCTGCCCTCGCAGCCCAGGCCGATGGCGGCAGGTCCATGTGACCAGGGCTGGCTGCACCGGAGGAAAGGAGTAAGCAGTGCCCCCTCTTTCCTTGTTCATGTCTCATGAGACGTGGCTGGGAGAGGCCCCCCGAGCGGGGCAGCGTAGCAGGGCAAGCCGGGACACCCCTGACGGGGAGGAAGGCCTGGATGGAGCGAGAGGGGAATCGGCTGGGCGGCGTCTGGCTGCTCTGTCGATCGGACAGGCCTGCGCCGGTCTGGACAGGCTCTACAGCCGTCCCTCAGCCAGGAGGAGTATGGCCACAGGCTGCCGCAGGCAGGGAGCCCAGCTGGCACTACCCTGCCACCCAACCCCACTCTTCTGCATGGGCTTTGGCAGGAGCCCAGGAGGCTTCTGGGGGGCAAGGAGTTTGGCTAGACACCCCAAGGCCTGTCACCCGCAGCGTGAGGACAGCCCTGAATCCCGCTCTGAGCCGCCCAAGTGCACAAACACCCATTTCCAAAGGCCCGGCAGCCAGCCCCCTTCCCCCCCTGCTTTCCCTCTCTCTTCCACCCCCTTCTCTCCAGCTCCTTCCCTTGGCTTCCTTCCCCACAGCCCTCTGCTTTTGCTCCTGTAAACCATCCCCAGCTGTCCCAGGGCTAGCCGGCCAGGCCAAAGGGGATCAGGCTGGGGGTCTGCGGCGACCAGCAGGGAGCCTGGCTTCCCATTCACTGGCAGCTCGGAAGGACGATTTCCTATTCCCCTCTCCACCCCTTCTGTGACCTTCCCTCCTTCTGGCCTCCCTGCTCCTCCTGTCCCTGGGGTTTTTCCCCTCAGGCATTTCCCTCGTTGCAGTCTCCAGGCCAATCCCAGGCTCTGGATGGAAAGTCCCAGTGGGTTTAGCTGGGCAGGCCAAGCTCTCCTGGCTGCATTCACAGCATCCCCCGCACGCTACAGGCACAGACAGAGCCTCGGTGCATGGAGAAAGCCGCGGCAGCCAAGGGAACAGTCAACAGCTCAACAGCCAAATGGGGCAGAGAGCAGGAGCATCCTGTGTCTTGCTGGCATTACTGAGAGACAGGGAAGCCTGTCTCACAGACACCTGCTTGACTCGCTCCATTCGTGGCTGCAACCTGGGGCTAAATGACAGGCCAGAGGAACCTGGCAGCATCCACCCATTCAGGACTGCTCAACCGGCCCTGTCCGCAGCACAGGGCTGAGCCAGCAAGTATTTGAGGGAGATGGGGGCCCTCGCTTGGCCTGTTGTACAAGCCTGGCCCCTGCAGCACTGAAATCCACCCAGTTTTTTCCACAGGCTCAATACAGAAACTACCTGGCGCATGTTGCATTATACGTAGGCTGGCGCTGTCCCTTCTGGCTGTTCAGTCCTTCCCTATAGGACAGGTCAGTAATTTCCTTAAGCCAAGCCGTGTTCTGTGGCGCTGTCTCTCATCCGATCTGCTCTAAGCGCCCCAATTGCCACCACCCATGGGGAAAGCTGCACCCTGCTGCGGACCTACCATGGTATACCTGGGAGGAAGAGGCAATCCTCCTGAACTCCCGCCTGCCCCCCAAGCTGCTTTGCAGCACGGGAGGCCAGGCCGTGCACTAAGGAAGCTGTGAGGAAGCAATGGCTTTGGTGTGTAAAGGCTCAAATGATATTTTTGGCTCTATGGAAAAGCTTCTGTCTACTCAGGAGCTGGCTGCCATGTGCTGGCACGGTGGAGACTGGCCTTCCCCCCACATGTGCTGAGCAACAAACCTGTTACATCAACCCCAGCTAATTCTTCAAACCCTGCCCTTATGCAGTGCCCCTGTGACCTATATGTGGTTCACATCACTCAGCGACCTGTTGGTCTCCGGCAGGGAAGGTGAGGCAGGACTCCCGGGTCCTCTGCCCAGCTGTCTCTACAGGGGACAGCGGGGAAAGTTATGGGAGGTCAGGGACAGGCGTGAGTGAAGCCTGGCAGAGCTCTCTACAGCTGTCTGTCCTCTATGGAGGATTATGCTGCAGTGAACCAAGGTCACAAGGGAGCAGCTACAGAGAGGTTCAGTGCACCTGAATCTACATGTGCCGACCTCAGGCCATGGGTTGATGGGCCTCCACTTCCCCAGGTGTCTTTGTGGAGATGTGCCTTGACTCCGAGCAGAGCCCCAGGCACACCAAAAGCTCCTTTCACCTGTGTATAAAATGCTAGCCAGCATCCTCCGTTGCACATGGACCGAGGGAAGAACAACCAGGCTCCCACCAAGACCCGACAGAAACAAAGCCACCTCACCGAAAACCTCCGAATGCCTGGTTCTCTCCAGCACGGCCAGGCTTTCCTGGTTATTAACACCTAGCATTATGCACCGCCAAAATGCCGGATTGAGAGCAAAGACCCACACAAAGGTTCATCTGTTCAGACAGAGGCCGGATGGGCAGCGAGAAGTGAATATATTCTAAAAATAAAACCAAAACACCCCAGACCACATCAACCAACGGAGCCTGGATTTCTTCTCAGCTAAAACGTGGTGCTCTGGAAGGCGACGGGCTGCTGCTGAATGTTAAAATTGTACCGATGAGAATCTTCTTCGGGGCACAGCGAGAAGCTCCTCTGCATTACTCAAATGTGACTAACCCTCTTTGTCCATTGATAAAAACGTCAATAAATAAGGCAGAGGCTGGCCTGCTCTGTAGGCAGGGTATGAATGAGTACATATTCACTACTGAAAGCCTTGAAAACCACATGCACTTTCATTTCGATCGAGGCTGAATGTCAGCCATTCAGCTGGTTAGCTTTAGACTGGAGTCTTGTGCTGTGATTCTTCTCAGTTCTTTCAAAATGAAAGAGTTCAGAGAGAAGAGTTAACCTCAAGAGCGAGTGATACAATCCCAGGGGGGCGTCGGGGCCTGTGGGCCTGGGGAAAGGCAGCAGGAACACTAGCAAGGTTGGACGGGGGGGAAGCCGGAGGTAGATGGCACCTCCGTGCAAACTATTTTGCAATGATACCATCCAGCTGGTTTAAACCCACCGGACCTCCGGGCACTTTGCAAACTCACCTCCGGGGACTTGCTTCCCCCATTGCTGGGTAAAAGGCAGCAAGACCCTGATTACGTCTCTGTCCAGCATCGCTGCGGCCCCCAGCAGACGCAAGAGCAGGTGCAATGTGAGTGGTTGCCCCAGCACACGAGCAGGGGGAAGGACAGTGCCTCCAGCTGACCCTGCGGGGCCGGAGGGGCACGCGGACGCCGCACTCTTGCAACACTTGCACAAGAAAGCCTCGTGGATCCCATCAGCCAGAGCGGTGGCGGCCCCCCCGTTCCCCCATTACAGTGCCGGGCATCCTGATGTGGGACTGTCTCCTCAGAGAAGGTGCCTCACGGGAACCACTGAGGCTCCATGCTGCCTTAGCTCTCACGCGTGCACATGCACGCGCCGCTTGGCTAGCCCAACTCCCACCACAAAAAGTATAAACAGTTACAACCCCCCAGAACCTGAAGACCTTCCCATTTCCTGTCCCATGCACTTAACACACCAACCCTTGCAGGGTCAGTAACTTGGCAGCCAGCCCCGCTGGCAAGGGCTACGCCATTACTCCAAACACCTCAGCCCTGGACTCGGAGGCAACTCTCCATCAGCTGTGGGCTGCGCGCAGTATGCTGCCCAGCTGGGGATGTGGGGGCTGCTAATACGCCGGCCAGTTCAACGCACTGGGTGCTAGGATCCAGCCTTCCTGGAAGCTGTGTCCTTCTGCAATTGCTCTCCATCTGGATAACAGGCAGCAGCCAATTAAGCACTCAAGTGGTAGAGCAAATATTTAGTTTTGCCAGTGGCTGCACTGACTGTTTCTGCAGACCTTGAAGCGAATCTGGGCTTCGGCAACTGGGCTTTTAAGCGCAGGCACCAGGGCGTGAACCTGCCACTCACCCATGTGCTGCAGGGAACGCCCAGGGTTGAGGTTACAGACTCGCTGAACCAACGCTGCCCAGGCACGTGCCGTTCACCTTTCTTGCAGGCACACTTTGTGCCGGTCTTTCATGGGCGTCCACATGCCCTTTTCTCCCGAGACCGTGGGTGGCTGGTTCTGCGGTACCTGGATCTCTGCTCGCCCACCACCCCACGTGCTGCAGGCCGTTCAGCCCCTGGTCCGAACCCAGAACGATGCACGCCGAGACCGAGCGCAGAAGAGCTATCACAAACAGCGTCCCATGCAAACCAGCACGAGCGTCTGGGAACAGAGAAACAGCAGAAAGGAGAGACAAAAAGTCCACCCAGGCCAATGACAACCTCTCTCAGGCTTTCTACCAACACCCTGAATATAAAGAAAACTTATCTCCCCTCTAGAGATCCCTTCATATCTACTGCACGCCTGCTGTGTTTGAACAAGGCGTTATCGCTCTCAAAAGTCTTTGTGAAACAAGGGCATTCGGCAACAGCCCTGACGCACCAGCTTCCCTTTCTCGTTCCCATCACTTATCAGCCACTTCGCATAATATTTTTATAATGTCTCTCTCCCTTTCTTGAGAGGAGGGGGAGGGGAAGGCGAAGAAATGAGAGGCCTTTTAACCTACGCTGCCCACGTCGGCAGAACCGTTCATGTTCTGGATGCCGGCACCGTACCGGGGCTATGCACAGAAGATTTTGCTCAAGGATTTTTATTTTAAGAGTGTTTTCCCTCATGGGTGGCCTTAATAGCTTCCTGGCATCAACAAAGAGCGCAGAAGGCAAATGCGACATCGTGTGCAACTGCGGCAGCTTGATCCAGCCCGCTTATGTACAGAGATCCCAGGGATTTGGGTGAGAAAGAGGCCTGGACGGGCGGAGGGAAGCAGGGCTGGGTACCCAGGAGGGCTTCTCCAGCCCAGGCTGCACGAGTTACATCGAAACACCCTTCCCACGGTGCAAACCAGGAGGTTTAGACCCGGGGTCCCCAAATGTCACGAACCGAAGCGATCGGGGAGGCGTCGCACCTTGTCTTGTCACATCCGTCTTTCGCCCCTGGCTGTCATGCGGCCGTGTCAGGAGCGACTCGGAGCCGCAGCCGAATGCGGCGCGTCGCAAGGCCACGCGGAGGGCTGAGACAGGAAATGAAGAAGAATGCACCTCGCCGAAACCACAGGAGGAATTCAGGTTGACAGGATGTCGGTACCCGCGCTGGAGCCCAGACAGGCTGCCAACCTGCCACGGGCAACCTGCCCTGGCACAGGGAGAAGCACGAGAGGAGCAGGGACCTGACAAGCTCCGGTCACGACGGCCGTGCGAGAGGCAGGGCTCCTGACGCCACGTGCCCCGCTGCGCCAGATGTGGCCGTGGCACGGGCCTGCCGCGCTGGCAGAGCGGCAACCGGCATTCAGAGAGAAAACTGTTGAACCAACAAGACGGCCGAGGGCAGCTGGCAGCCGCAGGGCGGCCGGCAGGACACGGGAGACCCCTCCGGAAACATGGGGAGGTTTTCTCATTCCCACACGGGGCATGTTTTGTGGGCGAGAGGGCTTGCGGGCGGGAATGTTCTTGGCACGTACTAATCGAGCCCCATTTCCCTCCGTGCCTCACTGCAAGGGAAGTCAGGACAAAAGAAACGGCGGGGAAGGTGAAGAGATCACGGGTTAATCTGCACGGGTCCCCCAGAGGGGCCGAGCTGGGCGGAATTGGCCCTGCCGGCCAGGCCGGGTGCCAGCGCCCCGCTGGCCAAGACCAGCAGCAAGGGCTGCCCCTGCTGCAGACACTGCCCCGCACCTGCCAGGGCAGGAAACAGCGTTGAGAGAGCCCTGGCCAGCTCCGTCCAGGTCCCAGGACGACACCCCCCTGCCTGCCTCTGCCTTGGGGGCGTCGAGCCTGCTCTGGGCACGGAAAACCAGGACTGGGGGGGACTCTCTTGCAGGCTGGCAGGAGGCAAGGCTGAGTCTTGGCTCTCTAGGAAGGGCCCAGGACCAAGAGTAAGCCACGAGCCCCTCAATGATTTCTACACGGTTTGGAGCAGAGCCTCGAGGTGCAGAGAGTGGTGCAGCGCTCCGCTCCACCGGAGCTACTCCTCCCAAATCACTTCCCCATATATTCTGCGTCTAGCGAAACAGCAGGAAAACATATGTGCTGACAAGCACGCCGGAGCCGGCCGGGAGCAGGACAACGGGAAGGGTCCAGTCGCCCACACCCGAGGCCAGCTCCTTTCCCAACGCCAGTATTTTTAGCATCTCAAGATGGCCTGCCAGCTGCAGGAGCCCCACACCCTCCCCACCCCAAATGGCCTGCCTGCTTTCCAAATCTGGGGGAGTGAAAAAAATGCTTCTTTTTTTTTTTTTCAATCAGGAGCCCTTCCTTCCTTCCCAGAGGTCCCCTGGTACACAGAAAAGGGAAGAGCTGGTTATTTTTTCACCCTGTGTTTCATTAAAAAAAAAGGGGAAGGAACAAAGAAAATGCTGAAGCGGGGGAGAGGCAGCTGAGGATGGCAGAGCGTGGTTCAGCGCCGAGGCCGAGGGGAAAAGCCTATGCACAGCTTCCCTATGGAGCCAGGCAGGCAGCAGGGGGTGAGGTTTGGGCCTGGTGATCTTCCTCTTGGGACACAAAGACCCCAAAAACCATGACAGAGGCCTGGACACCCCCGCCCTCACTGGCACAAAGCCGGGGCCCTCCAGCCCAGGACAGAGTGACCGCAATAAAAGTGGCAGGCCCGTTTGCTTCCACCCCTGCAGATGACGGACGCCTTTTCATCAAGGGCTGCCGCCCCAGGACATCTGCTTCCTCCGTGCCCAACCGGAGCAGGTCTGGGCCCAGCCCAAGGCAGCAGGACACACGGGTGCGCCATGCCCCTGGAGGAAAGTCGTCACGCCTGAACTCAGCACCCAAAACGGGCGCCCAGTTTTGAAAGCGCTGACCTGTTTCTCTCACGTCTTACTCAGGAAACGCCACCTCCTCTGTGCACCAGTGCAGCTCGGAGGGCTTAATCCAGGGAGGCGCCGCATGCCCTCTGCTCTCGCTGACATCAGGACGTGCTCAGCTCTTGCAGGAAGGTGCCCCAAGTTGTCCGTGGGGGAAGTAAAGCCCTGCGAGGGCACGTCGGGTGTGCAAGTCTCTGGCCCACGGCCCGACACCCCACGAGCATCAGCACGGTTCACGGCTCCTTGCTCAGTGCTCCCAGCATCCCGGGAGCAATGGTGCGTCTCGTGGCGTACACCTGCTTTCCTAACGCCACAGCCCCCAGAGCCGAGTGACCCCGACACAGCTCCTGCGTTCACTCCTTCCAAGTTCATTTCTGTTGAAAACGGGCAATTTCCTGGCTCCCACAGCCGTGGCAGAGAGCTCTCAGAGGTGTGCGGAGCGTGACTCTGAGTGGTCAAGCCCATAACAGCAAAGAAACAGGTGCCAGCACATTGTGTCTCAGGTCCCCGTATCCCCCAGTCCCCTGTGCTAGGTGCTGTACAACCACAGGGCACAAAGATGGCCCCTGATTTACAAAGCTTCATTTTAAGCCAACTTCAGAGCTGACTCTGGGAGGCGTAGGGGGGGCAACCTCTGTGCAGGCTGGCAAGGCTGGCCCCCTGCCCGGGAGGAAGAGGAGCCGGGAGGCCTCTGTTTGTATCCCACCCGGTCTGCGCAGACACTCATAAATATTTACCTCTGAAGCAAGCGCTCTGCCTCGACGCAACCACATCCTGAGCCCGAGAGGAGAAGCACGACGAGGATGACGTCAGCTCCCGGCCTCGCGCTGTCCATCCCGAACCGGTTGGTGCGACGGAGCGACGCTTGTCGCCCACCCACGGGGCCCCGTCCCTCCCTTGCGCACAGGCACCAGCACTGGCATCCTGCTCCCAGGCGACTGCACACCACCGATCTCGAGGGGGCTTGAAAAGGCTGCGGGAGAGGAGCTGGCTGCGGACTGTGACACTGCAGTCCTCCGGGCACGGCCCGAGGCCTCCCGGACAGCGCTGCGGGCGCGGGCCGGAGGGCCGACCGGACAGGCGGCCGAGTGCCCAGGTTTGCTCTCTCAACCCGGCTGCTGCTGCCGTCAGCTGTGGTTCTTCTGATGTGGGCTCCTGTCCTCCAGGAACGGAGCCCAAGTGAAACGCACAGCCCATCTCCGAGACGCTCATGCCTTGCTCCCCCAGCAGCCGGTCAGGCAAGACTCGCGCCACCCTGGCAAGAAAGCAGCTACCTTTTGGCTACAGCCTGGCCCTACACCCTACACCCGTGTGAAAAAAGCAGGGAGAGAAGAGTTACCCCCTTCCCCCCCGGCTGTCGATTGCACCAAAATACCCTGCCGCCACATGCTGCACAGACAGGACCTGCTCGCTTCTGCATCCCACTTGCAAAACCCCTGTCCTTTTGAGGATAATCTCTGTACGTGGACCCCAAAGTGGGAAGACTTTCTGCCCTGCTGGCAACTCACCATTGGCACTGGCAGTAATTGGAAAGCCTCAGAAAATGTTCCCTGCAGCCAGGAGAGGGGGTTTCATGCAGGGGTCAAACTCATCCCCAGAGCAGCTCCACCCAGCTCAGCAGGAGAAGTCCTCTCGGGTATTTTGGAAGAGGACATTAACAAGCCCCCCAAATCTCCAGCCCTCGTCCTTCCCCTAACTCGTGCCCCAGGCGGCCGGAGCTGGAGGAAGCGACCCGTGAAACATATGCCAGGTGCCAGAGGGGTGCGGCAAGGGGACGTGGCAGCCCCCACGGTGCGGCGGTGCCCGGCTGCAGAGTCCTGCACGGTGACGAGAGCCAAGGGATGCACCTGGGCATCAGGGGAAGCTGATCCATGGTAATAAAACCCCTTGCCCAGCTCTCTAGGTGCATCAGCTGGAGGGGCAAGGAGGCTGCTCAGACTAGGGACCAGCCAGCCTGGGCAGCAAGCTGAGCTGGGCACGGGCAGGACCGCCCCATCCTGAGCCACCGGGACCCAGAGCAGCGCGCGGCGCTCGTGCAGGGGGTGGTGAAGCCGCCTCTACCCCGGCAGGTCGGGGATTTTTTTCCCCGCGCCCTTCCCTGCGCAGGCCAATCACAGACAAGCACACTCCATCCCAGCAACACAGTTTCCAAAATAAGAAACTCCGTCCTTCAGCAATTAGCGCTGGGGCTGCGGTTACGCTGCAAAAAAAAAAAAAAAAAAAAAAAAAAAGAAAAGAAAAAAAAAAAGTGTTTTTTCCGAGCATGGCCAAGGATGGAAAAAGTTGTGGTTAATAAATGACAAATAACCTTTTGTCGCAGCCCCTTCCCCGGCGCCCGCCCCGAGTGAGAGGGAGGCAGCAAAAAAAAAGTCACTGCTGAAATCTCAAAGAGCCCAAACCAGGCAGCCCCGCCGCCTTCGAAGAACAGGGCTGCAACGGATGGGCGACGACAAAGCGGTGCAGGAGACCACAGCCGCGCTCAGCCACGACAGCCTCCGCGGGCGGGTCTCGACGGGGCCTGAGGCACGCAGTCCAGGGCTGGAGGCGCTCCCCGAGCCCCAACGCCGAGCCCCGACGCGCAGCCCGTGGCAAGGGTGCTCACCACCAGCACGTGGGCCATGGCCAGATAAAGCCCTGTGGTCTGTGCACCCCAGGGCAGATCACGAGGGTCCCTGCTGGCTCCCAGCTCAGCTCCCACGTTTGCCACGGCCCTGCCCCCATGGCTGAAGTACGGGGGAGCCCGAGAAGGTGGCCAGCCCGTCGGTTCCTCTAGAAAAGGCTGCCCAAGCCGTTGCCTGCTTGAGCGGCTGCAGGACATCAGCAGGATCCAAAATAGCCAGCAAGCATGTTCCAGCTCCCTCCCTTCCCCTGGCAATGGGGCACTGGCCTGGCACAGGGGCGGGTAAGCTATCCTCCCAAGCTGGAGCAAGCCCTTATTAGCAGAGCGCCACTGCCCCCCTGTCCGCACAGGCAAGGATTGGAGCCGCTGTCCGCACTCCCGGCTTCTGCCGCGCACAACACGCCTCGGTTTCTAGGCTGCGAGTCCAACCCGCGCCCCTGGGACAAGCGGGAAGCGGCCGCCCTCACAGATTCGTAGTTGGTCAGGTCGGAAGGGACCCGAGCAGATTGCTGAGTCTGACCCCCGCCGTGGCAGGAAAGGATGCTGGGGTCAAACGACCCCGGCTAGGTGGTTGCCCAGCCTCCTCTTAAAGCCGCCAGGGTAGGAGCCTGCACCACGTCCCATGGAAGTTGGTCCCAGACCCTAGCCGCCCTGACCATGAAGTCGCCTCCTGATGTCAGTCTGAATCTCCCCTCTGCCAGCTTGTGACTGTTATTGCTTGTAACCCCAGCAGTGCTCGGGGGAACAGGGACTCCCCCAGTGCCTGCTGGTCCCCCTTGGCCAGTTTACAGACAGCCACTCAATCCCCCCTCAGCCTTCTCCTGTGGAGGCTGAACAGGTTCAGGTCCCGTCGCCTCTCCTCGTAGGGCCTGCCCTGCTGCCCCCCTGACCATGCGAGTGGCCTCCTCTGGACCCTCTCCATGCTGTCCACATCTCTCCTGCAGTGCGGCGCCCAGACCTGGACGCAGTCCTCCAGCTGCGGCCTGACCAGTGCTGCATAGAGGGGGAGGATCACCTCCTTGGACCTGCTCGAGATGCATCTGCGCATGCACGACAAGGTGCGGTCGGCCTTCCTGACCGCGTCCCCACACTGCCGGCCCGTGTTCATCTTGGCATCAGTGACGACTTCAAGATCCTTTTCTGCCTCTGCCCTGACGAGAAGGGAGCTCCCCAGCCTGTAGCTATGGTGCCGGTTCTTCCTCCCCAGGTGCAGCACCTTGCACTTGTCGGTGCTGAATCCCATCCGGTTCTCATCCGCCCACCCTGTGACCTGTCTAGGTCCGATTGCAGCCTGTTCCTCCCTTCTAGTGTGCCCACATCCCCCCACATCTTAGTGTCATCAGGAAATGTGAACAGGGTGCTCTTCACCCCCTCGTCCAAGTCGCTGATGAAGATGTTGAACAGTGCGGGCCCGAGCCCTGGGGGACCCTCCTGCCCACGTCCCTCCAGGTCAAAAATGACCCGTCCACCACCGCTCTCTGGGTGCGGCCCTCCAGCCAATTTGCCACCCATCTGACTGTGTAGGCATCAACACCACAGTTGCCTAAATTTTTTTAATGAGAATGGGGTGAGAGATGGTGTCAAAGGCCTGCCTGAAGTCCAGAAAGACTACGTCCGCTGCTACCCCCGCGTCCGAGGATTTGGTGACCTGGTCATAGAAGGGCGCCAGGTTGGTCTGACAGGACCTGCCCCCAATGAACCCATGTTGGTTGCCCCTGAGCATAATCCCCCCTACTGGTCCCTCCCAGATGTGGCTCTCACCCAGCGCTGTCCCTGAGAGCTCAAATCACAGCAGGGAGAAACCCGGGCTCAGTGTCTGGAAAGCCCCCGGCTTCCCATGCCCCTGGCCCAGCCTGCAAAGGGTTTGTGACAGGATTGAACCTTTACCCAGCGTTTCATCTGTAGCTCTTCTCCAGATTTCACCAGAGATGCAGGCTGCAAGCTCCTGGCTGGGCCGTCTCGCTAGGATCCCCCATCCCAGCCCCTCCAGCACGTAGGGGCCAAAGGCCAAAGAAGGTGGTTACCAAACCGAGAAACAGCTGGCTGCCTTACTCTGCCCTGCTCCAAGGCCAGGGCCCTCCCTACAAATGCGCAGCCGCACCGTGAGCTTCCTTGTACTATTCACAAAGCTGCTTGCGTGGGAAGAGCATGGCTCAGTCCACTGGGCTCGTTGCTCAAGTGACCACCCTGGTTTGCTAGGGGCAGGCACCCCTGCAGCACCCTGGGCGCTGGCGCAGACAGACAGACAGCCCCCCTGCGGAAGACGTATCCTGGGCCGGCCACGTGCCTCTTCCCCGCTAAGCCTGTGCACATGCAACGAAGACCCGGGACGTCTCATGCAAGCGCCACAGGGATACCCTGCCCCGCTGGGATTTGAATTGAGGCAGGCTCCTCACCTCTGTGGCCCCTGCCCGTGGGCTGAGCAGCCCCTCCAATTCTCCCTCGCTGGGAGGGGAAGGGCAACTTCCCTGCATGACCTTTGGCAAGGCGGTTTGCCTCTCCGTGCCTCAGTTTCCCTGGTCTGGCCGGCATTCTCCTGCTCTGACATATACAGCCGGCACCTGGTTTCCGGGAGGAGTCTCCTGACTGCCAAAAGGTGCCTAGGACCTGCTAACAAGCAAGATGTGTGGAAGGGGCTGGTTTCATCTACATGTTCCTCTCTAGGGGATCCTACCCCCAGGGCTGAGCTCCAGGCCGGCATGTCCTTACTCTGGCAGGGAAAGTTGGAGCCGGTGACTGGGCTGCTGAGAGCAGGTTACAAGGCCAAGAAACAGACATCAGGCTGGAAAACAGCGGAAAAGCTGCTGAGCTCACGGTTAAGTGAGGGGCCGTAATGACACAACTCAAGTCCCGCATGTTCCTCGTCATCTGGGGCTGCCTCAGCGCAAGAGCCCTTATGGGACGTGCTGGATTTCATTAACAAGCCATAAAGAATCCAGCGTCAATGAAAATCCCATTTCCTCTCCCTTCCTGCTACAACATCTGGTCCAAATAACCTCCCGGGGACGTTTCCGTTGAAAATCCCCATGTTCACGGGGTTTACAACTTGGCTGTAAAGATGTGCTGGGGGCTGGGAACCAGCAAACAAACGTGTCTGCCAGGGCGGGGGTCCGAGACCCTCCTTCCCGCAAGCCCTGGGACGCACCGTAGTCGCCTGCACCCCCACGATGCTGGAGCTTCCTATATGCCTGGATTTGGGGAAATCAGCCTCAGAGAAAAATCCAACCTACTTCTACCTGCAGAGCCACAGTACAGAGAGAGAGGCAGCACGGAGCAGGGAGGAGGCACGGACCAGCTGTCCAAAGGGTTTGTGACAGGATTGAGCCTTTACCCAGCGTTTCATCCGTAGCTCTTCTCCGCAACGCTTAGTCACTGGTATATCACTTTGAGCCCCTCTGGGAAAGGCTGAGGCCCTGTGCACTTAAGTGATGTGCCCAAGGTTACATGGTGAGCCAGTGGCAGGGATGAGAGGGATGAATTTGAGTCCTCTGCCATGAGCACTAGCTTCGACTCACTGCCAATGAGCCCAGAGCACTTAAGTCACTTGCCTACCATCATCCCTGGCATGACGCTGGGTCAATACTGTGGGGGCAGAGAGGAAACCCCTGGCAGGGCAGGAATCGTGTCATCTCCCTTGCCTACGCTGCCTCTCTGCAGCAAAACGTGGGACAGCCCCTGCACTGACCTGCACAGCCGGACTCTGCCGGCACTATGGGACCATAGGGCAGTGGCCCGGTCAACTCATGACCGAGCTCCCACCACAGGGGAGACCTTGGAGGCACCAGGACACAGCCCCAGACCTCAGGCCACCTGCCCTGGGAGCATGTGTAAAACGAGCCAGCCGGCTCTCCCTTGCCAGTGGGGTCTCCGAGGGAAGATCGGCGACCCTCCTTGCCCATAGTGGAATAAGCTGCGGGCAGGGTCCCGCTCATCTGAACCTCTGCAGGCTCAAGGGGTCTCCCGAGGCCAGGTTTTCATCTCGGTGCAACCCCGCAGCAGCTCCAGAGAGACCGACCTCAGCCAGCCGCCGAGGGGCAGAGGACCCACGAGAGCGTCAGCGGCGCTGCCTCTGCCCCGAGCGGGGTGTTTACGGAGGATTTATTTGCAAACCTCAGAACAGGTGGCCGTCTCCACCCACAGACCGCAGCTGTGCCAAGAGCATACCCCTTCTTCCCTGCCCACCCCCTTTTTTGGCGCTTCATTTAAACTAACAAGCAGCAAAGCAAAAGCACAGAGAAACCGTGTGAGGAGAGCCCCAGGGTGCCTGTGGGGAGAGAAAATAAGACATGCAGAACTATATATAGCTCAAGAAGGGGGGTGGCAAGGAGAGAAAAGCATGTAGCTGGCAACTCCATCCAAGCTCCATCTCGTGGCCTGCTCTAGCTTGCCAGGCCTGCCCACACAGGCTGAATGGGTTCGTAGCCAACCCCCCCCGGCTCCAGAGACACAAGTCACTTCTTCACGGGGATCTATTTTTAATGCCCTTGCAAATGCCAAGCCTGAACGCAACCTCGTTTCCCAGCGCTGCAGGGCAAGACCCAGATAGAGGCCTGGACGACCTGGATGATCTGAAAACACCTGGGGTGCTGGCATCGCTCCCAGGGCAGCCTGTCCAGGAGCCTGCCAAGGGCCAGCTGGACAATACCCTCGTCCGGCGGAGCAAGGGAAGCCCACCAAGCCCTGGGACAACCGTGGTGGGGGCTCACCCACATGTATACATAGCTGGCACACAAACAGCGACCCCAGGGTCATCAGCTGCTCTATTGCAGCCTTGTGCCATTTGCTGCTCAGTTCCTAGAAGCCCATGACCAGGCTCAACTCGCCTCTTCCAGGAAAAAAGCCTGTAGGCCCCACGTGCTTATGAAAAAAAAAACAACAACCCAGAAAGCTTGAAGACGTGTCCCAAGGCAACCCAAGGGCTGCGAAGCCAGGCAGGCAGGGAAAGGACGTCGCTTTGAGCACCATCACCCTCCAGTGTTCAGAAACCATGGCTCAAGCCCCAGCTCTAAGATGCAAAGCAACCAAAAAAGGGTTTGTTTCCTCTTTTCTTGGTTGCCTCGAGAGGACTGGATGCCAATCCACCATCCGGGAGCATCTGAGGTTGGACTAGGCTGGGACGGGGACAAAGAACAAACAGCATGGGGCCCCAAACCTGAAATCCCTGAATTCTGCTCTGCTTTACAGGGGGAAAGCCTGAATGCTGCCCAGGACAGGACTGGGCTTCAGGATGGGGCCTGGAGACTTAGGTGGGGAGAAAAAAAAGAAAGAAAGGGCAATTTCAGTTCCTCTCAGCTGCCATTTGTTTGCTTTTTGCACAACTGCGGCACTAGGATTCACTTTCTGTTTGCAGTCAGCTCCGTTTCCGGCAGCGGTGTATGAGCCAAGTGCAATCACGAATAGCTTCCCAAGGTCGTTGCAGAGACGGTCGTGTTTTCTGACACAAATGGGCTCCCACTGCTCTTCTGGGCGTCAAGAGAAGGCTGTGCCCCCGGCCCCACTGGGAAGCAGGAGATAGCGGGCAGGCGGAGGCCAGGAGCTGGGGGTGGGGACGACAACCCAAAGCACACCCCCTCGCCCAGCCAAGTCCGTGCAGCCGTGCAGGGGAACCTCACTGCCCCCCTGCCCGAGCAGCTGGCTCGGTGGGACCCAGAGCAAGCCCAAATCGAGCTTCTAGATTTGCTTGCCATGAGACGCGATTTGCAAGCGCATTACCACATCCTCACTCAGGCTCGCAGGCTCCACCGCTCGGCTGCCGTGACTGCCCCAGGCACGGCTGTGGGATGAAAACCAACTCCCGAGCGACGAGGCAGGGGGCTGGGACAGCCCCACACAGAGTGAGTAAGGAAGAGTCGGGGCAGGGGGTGCTTCTCCTTTCCCTTTGACTCTGGCATGTGCCCAAAGGCATGCATATGCCCCCGGCTTCACATGAGCCAGGAGAGGGCTGCCACTGCCCTAAGCCCGGGGTCTCCTTTCAAGTTGGGGAGGAGGAGGTGGCAGAACAGTGCAATAATGGTTTTGCACCCAGCCTGTCGGCTAAGGGCAGCCTCAGAGCCCCCCTGCCCCGCGCGCTGGGCTCTGGCCGCTCTTGGCTTGCTGCTGCTGACCGCCTGGGGAGGGTGGGGGCATTGCAGAGCCCACAACCAACAGCTGCTGGGTCACACCTCACTCCCGCTGCAGCCCAGAGGCCCAGCTGTGACTCCAGCGCAGCTCAGGGTCTGGCCTAGGGGAGCCCGGCCCAGCAGAAATCCTGCCCTGGGCTTGGCAGAGCAGGTCCGAGGGCCTCGGACTACCCAGGACAGAGTCCGGAGGGTCGTCAGATGCAGAGTAGCTGGACAGGGTCCCCCGAGACCTCCAGGCCTGGGCTCAGGGCAGCCAGAGGGAAGCTGTGAAAAGTGAAAGCAGCACGTGCAACGCAGCATCACCGCAAACGCACACAGGCCCCAGAGACCACAGCGCAGCCACGGGTCCCTGCCGCGCAGCTGGCACTGATGGCACACAGCCGCGGGGCAATGGAGGGCCCTTCACATGGAGCCAAGGGCTGCAGTTACCACCGAAAGGGACATTTTGGCCCTTGCCTGCTTCTCGGTACTGCAGACAGGAAGCCCTGGGTTTTTTCAGTCCTGTGGTGTTTTGCTTGCTACTAAGCTTCGAAATATCAGGAAGTTCAAGCCGCTGCATCCCTGGCTGCACCGGGGGCTCTAGCAGAGGTCCGTGGATGCACGTCATCGTACGGACAAGGATGCAGAACCTCGCACCCGTGGTTCCTTCCTCCGGAGGGTTAATGAGACATTCGAGTGAAATGTGCATTCACAAAAAATAACACAACCCCCCGCAGTCCAGGCCAGCCGGGCAGGAGAACTTGGCTACAAATCCCCTCCCTTGCAATGGCTCAGCCTTCCCTGTCCTAAGTTCTGCCTGGCCCTGATTTTATGAGCTGACTAACATCCTGGAGTCTCCCAGAGCTGGCCAAGTCTGCCCTCCCAGTGTGCACAAATGACTCGGAAAAACAAAGCGGCCTGCGGACAGAGGCATGGGGCCCCAGGTCAAGCACCAGCACACAGCTGGGGGCAGGGGCAGCTCTCGCAGGCCTGAGGGTCCCAGGGGACCCCTGGGTGCCCAGGCCTATAGCACCTAAGTAGGACATGGCCCCTGCTACTTCAGAGCTGCCTGCAGGACCAGGTCCCAGGTGCAGACTGGCCCGTTCCTGACCCCAGCGGAGAGCACAGCATACACCTTGCTAAAAGCACGGTCCCAGAGGCAAAGCCGAGGCCCGGCCCCTGCTCCTGGGTGCATCCACCTGCCCAGACTTGCTATGGGCTTCTCCCAGCATGGGACTTGGCCACAAGATGCTGCAGCTTCCCAGCTGGAAGCATGTCCCCTCTCCCTTTCTTGCTCAGGGGTGCTGCTGCTGGGGCCCACACGACAGCGAAGACACTACAGGAGCGAGGACAGGACAGGTCCAATCTCCCCATCAACACAGTCTCACCAGCAGAACGGCAGAATCAGCCCCTACATGCCATTGCCAGCTCTGCCACTGACTTGCCACATACCCTTGGTCAAGTCACTTCTGTGCTCTGTGCCTCAGGGAGAAGGAGGCCCCTGTTAGACACAGAGGCTGACTAGGAAAGGCTGTACCAGCGCTGCCCTGCCTTCGTCATAGCAATGCTCTGGACCGGGGCAAAACAGGTCTCACAACAGAGCTGATCTCACCAGGGAGCAGGGCCCACTGCACAAAGCATCCGGTCCTGGCATCCACTTGGCTCTCGCCCGGTCCCCACGCTCAATCCTCCGACCAGCCCGAGGCCATGTCTGGGTCTGAGCAGTGACGTCTGTTGAGCCATGGAGGAAGCCAAGCAAGGGGAGAGCCCTCCTCACCGGGCGGGTCACAAAGCAGGCGTGGGCTCAGGGCTGGTGTCAGCTAATGGGACACGGGTTTGCTGCCTGGACAGGACCGGTCCGGCTCAGCCGTGCTCATGGGGATCACGTGCCAGGGAGCTCCCGGTGCCAGGGACAAGCCTGGAGCCGACTCGGCTCTGTCCATGGGCAGCCATGCTGGGACAGGCACTGCACCAAGATGGCCACTGCGGGCCCAATCTTGGACCCCAAGGAGGGCTCCACTCCCCACCCTCTAGGTCAGGCACATCAGCTGGTGCCAATCCCACAAGAGGCATGGGAGCCTGGCTGGACTCCTCCCGACAGACCCCCAGGCCCCAGCCCCAGCCAGGGAAGTGTCCATCTGGCCCCTGGACCAGGCCACGTCTCTTCACAAAAGCAGAGCACCCATTTACAAAGCCTCGGCCACAACGGTGCCTGGGGAAGGAGGTCCCAGGCATGGCCAGTTTCTTACCTTGGGGGGATCAAAGAGCTCCAGGACGTGGTCCTCGCCGTCGGCCGCCCCCGCCTTGCGCAGAACCAGCCGGCACCGCTGCCACCGCGTCCCGCTGTCCATGGAGGTCTCATCCACCAGCCCGTACCTCAAGAGCCCCTCCTTGCGTGCCTCGGGGGCTTGCTCCCGCGACCAAGGCAGAATCCTCCTGCTCAGGCCAGGTTTAAGCCCGGGTTCGCAGGCCTCCCTTTCCCCACCCTCGCCAGAGATGGCCTCTGAGGATCTCCGGCGGAAGAGGTTGCGCCAACTCCTGCGCAGGTGGGTGAAGGAGAAGCGCCGGCGGGCAGCCAGCGGGGAGGTGGGACCCGTCAGCTCCTCGGAGCTCCAGGCCTTGGGCAGGCCAGTTGGCGTAGTGTCAGGGGTCCTGTCAGCTTGGTCAGCGCGGGCGCTCAGCTCCACCTCTGCCTTGGCAGCCACTGTGCTCAGAGAGCCGTCCGTGTGGCGCCGGCCTGTCTCCCGGTAGTCCCGCACTCGGCTGAAGGGCAGGAACCGGTACTGGCTCATGGCGAAGCCCTCCTTCACCTCGTTGCAGAAGTACTGCTGGAAGAGGTGGGCGAACTGCACCGAGAAGCTGTCGGCCGCCAGCAGCTCATGGTGGGGGTTCTCGTGGGCGAAGCGCAAGTACTGCCGGGCGAGCTCCCGGGCCGTGCTGATGGCGTGCAGCTCGCAGAACTCATGCCAGCCGTGGGGATGCGCTGGACGGCCGGCCGCAAGCGCGTGCCCATTCATTGCTGTGGCTGGAGCGATTCCGGCAGGCTGCAAAAGACAAAGGGCAGAAGGCGAAGTGAGGGGTCTTCCTGGACGAGCCGCAGGGCAAGGTTAGGAGCCGGGGGGCCGCATCGTGCTGGCTTGTCCCCACGGCTGCTGGAAGGGGAGCAGGGGAGACACGCCACAGAGCCCTGGAAACAGCGCTCCCACGGCCCCAATGCCCAGGGCCACGCAGGACCGAGGGAGAGCAGCCCCAGCCCCCCTCAGCCCCAGGGGTTTTCCCCCGGCCGTACTCAGACAAACACCCAATCGCTGCAGGGGGAAAGGATTTGAGGAACTGGCCGTGTGCAAGCTGAGCTCAGAGGACAGAGGGCAAGAAGCTGCTTTAAGGAAGAGCTGCATCCTCCCTGCCTCTGTCTGGGGTAGTCGAGGTACAGGGAACGGGGCCCAGAGAGGCCGGCTACAACCCAGGCGCAGGGGCCACGATGCCCTGCTCTCTCTGGTGTCCGCGGCATCTCAGTGCCAGGGGCAACACGAGACACCTTGCTTCCCCAGCAGCGAGGTGCTCCTCTCCGGGAGCAAAGGGGAGGTGGCCTCAAAGGCACATCACGTCGCTGTCCTGTGCCTCGGTCTCTCTGCCTCTCAGACGACGCAACCCCGTCAGCCAGGCGTGCCAGGAAGCAGATCCCCGCTGCACAGAGCTCTTTTCCATGCCAGCCCAGGTCTGGCTCTACCCCGGCTGACAGCCGCATTGGGTTTCACTTGCGTCTCCAGCGTCGTTTCTCCAGAGGCCGAGCTGATAGAAACCGAGCCCCTGGGCGGGAAGCCAGGCCAGGAGCAATCACAGCACTTGTTGCATGGTGGGAGCACCTGTCCCAAAACGGGGGCGTGGGTATGCGGGCAGGCCAGCCAGGGCCAGCTAGCTGGAGGCACTCAGCCCCGGGGCGGGGGCAAGCGCCTCCTGTACCACTCAGACAAGGCCTCAGAGCCTTTCCAGGTACAGAAGCCGTCTCCCCCAGGCACATCCCTGCCCTCCAAAACCCTCTGCTCTTCTGGGCACGGTGCCCCCGAGCCGGGCACCGCTCCCAAACCACCTGGGAGAGGCAGCGCATCTTGTAAGTCACCTGCCCACAACCCCCGGGAATTCCACCTGCCGGGGCTCTCCGCGCACGCACTGCTCCTTGCTGCTCAGCGCTTCGCCCAGCAGGGAGGAGGGGGTTTCCAGCGCGTCGGTTTTTTGCAATATTCACTTGTGAGCTGCAAACCTCTAGTATCGGAGCCGGGCCCGATCCCCACTGGCTTATCTCCGTGTCTCCATCACCGGCTGGAAAGGTGCAAAGCGGCGCAGGCAAGGACTCTGCAGACAGCCTTGACCTTGAGGAAGCTCCCAAGGCAGATGTGGGCCACCTGCCCCTTTCCACCCCCAAGTGCAGCTCTGGGCATTTGGCCTGGTTTTCCGGGAGCCGCTGGGTCGAGGCTTTTGCTTGGCAAGGTCAAACCCGGGCAGCTTTCATCTGTGCCACCAGCTGAACCAGAATAACCCCGAGGCCAGGGCTCCCACCCGTGCTTTCCGCGCTCCTGTGTCAGCTCTGGCTCCATTCGCCAGCCCTCAGGCTTTGCTGCATCCTTCTTCCATGAGCCTCCGCTTGCATCTCTCAGGTGGGCCTGGCAAGGCGGCAGAATAATGATGCAGAATGGGCACCTGAGTAACCCTCTCCTCTGCAAACCGAACCTGCTCGCCGTGCTCTTCGGGGACAGCCCGTGAAGCAGCCAGACCTCCAGACCCTTCCTCTCCAGGGCGGATCGCTAGCCGGACAATCCCGCAAGGAGACGGCTGGCTGGCCGGCGCTGGGGCAGGCGCTGCTGGAGCAGAGCCCACCACAAAGGCACCTCGCTGTTTATCAGCCAGGCTCGCGGGGCCAACTCTCCTCGTGCTGCCAGTGCAAGTCAGGAAGGAGGCGGCAGTGAAATCCGCAGTCAGGGGCCAACGTCAGATCAGCCAGAGTCCTCTCTCCTGAAGGCAGCAACACAAACGGCGTTTTTATTTCTTCAGTCGTGGCGGCCCCACCGAGGTCTGGTGGCACGGGGGAGAGGCCTGGATTCTGGTCCGGCAGGTGTATCCGCCGCGCAGGCTCACCCCTGCTGTGCTCACACAGGGGGACCGGGCTGCTGACAGCCACCACCTACAGAGCTTGGGCCTGGGGCTCAGGCTATAGCAGCTTATGCTTTTAGTGCCGGAGGTCCCCGGTTCAGCACCGCAGGCCTCTCGCATACCCCCAGGGAACCACCTGATCGGATGGGCCCCGCACGCCAATACACGTGCACGTTACACCCGAGGGCTGTAGACGTTTCCTCAAAGAGTCCCACCAGCCTGCAGACCTGGTGGCCTCCTTTTCCAAAGCCACCTTTCCCCGGAGCAGATCTGCCGGGCCGGCCGGGGGAGGCAGACCCCACCACGTGCCAGAATCCCTCCAGTCACCTTCCACCGCCCTCCAGCGCTATCACGTTCCTGCAGAGAGCTGCAGGTGCGCGACAGCCTGGAGACCCAGTGCCCCGGCTCGCTGTCCTGGGCACAGACTGATCCCGCGCAGGTCAGCCCAAGCCACCTGCGTTAGATCTGCGATCTCCCACTCGCCCCTCTGCCGTGGCAGGCTGGGCCGAGCTGGAGGACCACTGTACCTTTCGTCTGCACGGAGCATTTATCGGAGCCAGCATGCTGTACGAACAGGAAACACCCTCCTCTCGCATCAAGCTACGTATCCTGCCATTCCCAGGCTGCGCCTGGCCAGACCCCGGACCGAAGGCAGGCGGGCAGCGGCTGGCTTCTACTTCTTTGGAGGCATCCAGGAGGGTCCCTGGCTTGCCCAGAACAAGCCAGGAGATCGGGTGCTCAACGCAGCCGCGGATGCGTTCCCTCCTCGCCTGTAAGCGGGGGCGTGACGGAGCTGCGACCCATCGGGAAGTTGGACCACGATCTATGCGGGCCCACGGGACTCCCTCTGCGGCGGCGGGGAGACCGTATCGGCGCCACGCCAGCCTGGCGTTGCCCAACGTGCTCCGAATCGCCGCAGGCACTCAGGATGTCGCTTGACCTGATGGGACACGAGGCGACACAGGAAGACGGCAGCCCCGGAGCGAGAGCTGGGCGCACCGTGGATGTGCGTCAGTGTGACCGTCCGAGCCATTCACCCCCGCTCGGGCCCCCTTCTATCAGCGCTGCCAGCCTGCAAGTGACTCAGCATCCTCCGGCACGGCGCTCGCTTCCTCCCGCAGACAGCACGCGTGCTCGGCCTGCGCGATGGCAGCCGGCCGCTCCGGCGCGGAGACTCCGGATGGGCCGCCTTCCCCAACTGTCCCAGATCCGGAAAGGCCGCGCAGGATCCCAAGCCCCACGTTCACAGCTGCACCGGAGCCGCAGGGACCCCGATTCCTCGGCGGGCTACGCGGCAGGGGCGCCCAGGGTGGGGGAGCTGAGCCCCGCGGCAGAATGCGACCCGTTCTGATGTAACAGACACACGTCCCCGTCACGTGGCCTCCTGTTCCCAGACGGCCCCGGGTCCCGGAGGCAGCAGAGAGCACACCCATTTCAGAAGAGCAGGGAAAAGCCATTAGAAAAAGCTTGGTAGAGGCATCTTCCGTGCTAGAGGAAGGCATCTGGTTACAGATGATTCGCTCACAATCTGGGACAGATCTTCCACCCACCTCCATTAAGGAGCCAGCTGCATTTGCACGTGAATTGGGTGAAGGTGGTTTGCACGCCTAGGTTTCCTGCGACATGCACAAATGCAGGGTCCAGGCACACTGCTGGGTTGCTGGAAGCAGGAGGGGGAAGCCGGTGGAAATGTGTTTCAGAGTACAATGTACCTTTTTAGCCACTAGTACAGTAGGAAACACACTCCCAGCGCTTCCTCTGTTTTAAAGGTTAGCTCAGGATGTCGAGCTAGGACGTCTCATGCGAAGGCTCAGATACCAATAGCTTGGGATATGAAGGATACACGGTATCTCGCCTCTGGTGAGAACAGCACCTCAGATATCACCTGGCAGCGAGACCTCAGCATCCTGAGAGTTGTATGCATTGAGGTCAACGGGGGGAAGGGCCACAGTCCCACTAAACTGCTGCCCTGTCTCCAAGATTAGCTTCCCAGAAATGTCCACAAACCCCGCCACGGTCAGAGGACCTGCCTGTCACGATGATCTGATCCTAAACCCTAACACCAAGAGCACAGCTTCACCAGGACATTCCCACGTCCACAGACCTGACCTCCTCCTCCTGCAGACCCCATGATTTCTCCACATCTCACGGAAATAAGCTCCACTCTCCAATTACGTGCTGGAGGGAAAAGGACTTCCTGATGTCGGATGGGCTTGATTTTCCCCTCTGTTGCTTTGCTGCAGTCCAGGAAGCCGGGAGATGGCAGGCAGCTGTGGCCTGGGGCAGGACAGTCCCCCAAGAAACACAAACACATGGGTCCCGAGGCACTGAGGAAGCTCTCAGGACCAGGCAGCGAGGGATGGAAACCCTGACCTAGCGTGCAGCCGGCTGTTTGAAGCACGGCACGTAAAACCCTCCTGTGCACGTGCCCGAGAACAAGCTGGATGTATCATTGCTATTAATTCTCCGCAGGGGAGTAAAAAACGTACGCTGTAAAATACAGCATGCCCCAAAACATGCACCGGGGGTGCTTGCCCTGTTACAGGATGAACTTGACTTCCAGCAAGCACAGCTCCAGGTCACGGTGACATTTGGAGCCGCTTCCCCGGCCTCGAGGGGGGCCTGGGAGCAGAGCGCAGAGGCCTCCACCTGCCGGACAAGGGTCAAATCTGGCTGCAGACAGGGAGCCCCAAAGCCGTGAGGATCTGCCCCGGATTAGCACTGCACCAACATGCCCAGGCAACGCAGGGCTGCTCCAGGCCTGTGACCATCTCTCTCCGACTCCGCAGGCTGCTAATCATCCAAGGGGCATTCATTCGATGCTTCGACAAGGGACGTGACAACCTCTGTGAGGGAGCCAGGCCCAGAAACATGCCTCGAGAGAAAGGGGAAGTGAAGCTGTGCACTTTTTTTTTCTTCTCGACGATAGCTCAAGTTCTAGATATGAAAAAAAAAAACCCCAGCCCTGCTCTCTGTTTGTTTTGTTTCCTGAGAGATTCAGGTCTCCTCTACCACGGAAATCTGCACCGAGAGCCCAGGCGGTGGGCTTCACGTCCGCGCGAGCAGCGGGAGAATGAAAGCCGGCCTGCTCCGGCGGGGAGGGGGATTTATCCAGGTTTTACTACCACCTGGGAGAAAGCCTCTTTGGGGAGCCTTGTGAAATGCTGCCCTTTCCTCTCCCGGCTGAGAAAGCTGCTGATAAACCTTTCTGTGACATCCAGATGAGCTGACGACAAAAGGAAGATTTCACATTCCCCACGTTTCTCAAGACGCACCAAGGTGGGGTGGGGGGGGGAAGAGATTTGAGCCCACTGTTCATACTATACAAAAGCAAAGCCACCCCTCTCCCTAGGCAGGTCACGAAGCAAGGGGAGGATGCCCAGCACCACTTCCACGTTTCCCCGTGCTCACAAGGGTGTTTTTTGGGTGACTGCAGCTTCTCGCCCGGACTGCAAGCAAACCTGTTACAGGAGACTAGCAAATCTCACTCTGCCCAAATTAAAAAGACTCTACATGACTGCTGCCAGAAGTATTGATAGTATCAACATGACCACATGATCTGCTGGGCTCAAGTTCCCGCGACTGGCACCGATTCCCAGGGAAATCAATGGAGCTTTCTCCGCTCAGACGAAAGAGGCAGGAGCTCCATTATTACCCCTCTGGCCCCTTACCCCTCTTACCCCTTGCCGCGGGGCCAGCAAACAGGGCTGTCTTCGGCACCGACCCCAGGACCCGACCCGCAGACCTGGCTCAGGGCAAGCTGTCAAGGAGAGGCACGAGGGCGGTGGGATGGGACTTCCCATCCAGTGCACATCCAAAGGCGACCCACCGACTTTCAAAGCACGCCATCAAAGAAAACGTGGCGCAAACGCAGCGCCTGTCAAACAGGATCATCAAAGTTTCTGGACCCAAAGAACCAATAAGGCGTCCCTTTTTTTTCTGACTGTCCTGCCAGGATAAACTGCTTTACCGCCGCTTGCAGATCCAGCAGCCCCGAACACTGCAACCCTGAGCTAGGGCTTCTCAACTCGAAAATGAAACCAAGTCTCCTGCTTCCATCCCCGGGGCCAAAAACACAGAAAAAGCAAACGCTCCCTGTAAACAGCAAGGGCAGACCAGGTTTTCTCGTAATTCCCTTGCTTTCCGCAGAACGAAGGGCTCTTTGCAAGGCAGAGGAGGAAGCGAGGGCTTTCCGGCTGCACAGTTTCTCACTCAATGGGCTCTGTTTAAATGCTAGGACTATTTAATCCCCAGGCTAGGTCTGACTTACCTCTTGCCACGCTGGTGCGCTCGGTACCCTTGGAGTAAAGCCATCGATCCCCGGTGGGTTAACACGCGTGAAGGGGACTATTCTGAGCCCCTTGGAGGGATGGGCGGTCTGGCAGCGCGCTGGGCACAGAGGCCGGCTCACAACAACGGGGCTTTAGAGTCAGATGGAAACTGAGCCTCTTGGAGAGAATCTAATCACAGAGGGAGCAGCCAGGGAGGAGTCTACGCCTTCCTCAGGCAGGTCTGCAAGCTTAAAGGGAGCACCCGGCAGCAAGGACGTGCTGCTGTCCCCATGCCCCCCACCTCTGTCTGGATGCTGGCAGGTGGATGCTGGCCCTCCAGCAGTTGCAAGGTGTCCCCTGCCTCCTCCTTCCCTGCCCCTGAAAGGTGCATGTCACCTGGCTCCACGGGTCCTCACGCTTCCCAGGCCGCCCCGTCAGCCAGATTCAAGTCCCCTCACCGGGTCCTGCATTGCTGCAGCCTCATGCCAGGCACTCTCTGTTTCCTAGAAGGCAGGGTAGATTTGCACCTTCTAGATACACACACACACGCACATATATTTATAGCACAAGCCTTTGCGTGCTGAAGCTCACTTTGTCAGATGCTGCAACTCTGTTTCCTGCCCGGCTTCCAACTTAGGTTCCCCTGCCACAATGAACCGGCTCTTTCAAGCAGGGGAAAAAACAAACAAACAAACCGAAAAAAACCATACGCCAAATAGTTTGAAGACGGTCATGGCTTCGGAGCCTAGCTGAAGCTGGCTGGATGTGGCGCAGCGACCCCCACGAGGCAGTGCCGGAGCTCTGCAGGCTCCCAGCAGCAGCCCGCGTCAAAACCCCCTTCGCCGCTCCAGGGTTACAGGCAGCCGGATCCAGGGAGGAGAGGGGATGGGGTTACCCATGTTGCCTTCGCAGCCAAGTGTCCGGTGTCAGGTTGGATGCTCTGCGCACGCTCCTCGGAGCCGGCCCTGCAGATCCAGGCACACATCCCCCCCAACACGCACCTGTCTTGCAATCCATTATGAAAAGAGCAGCTCTGACCCAAAAAGGAGGACGGCCTGGCCTGAAACACCCCGGCGTGCCCTGCGGATTCAGGCACACATCAGGCACACCCCCCCGACACGCACCTGTCTTGCAATCCATTATGAAAAGAGCAGCTCTGACCCAAAAAGGAGGACGGCCTGGCCTGAAACACCCCGGCGTGCTCGATGCGTGGAAGCAGGGGTGCAGCGCGGAGGCCGCCTCTTCCCCCTGCCTGGGGGCACTGGGATGCTGTCTGACAAACCTTCCTCTAGATCCTGCCCGTCGGGCGCCCCGGCCCACACCAGAACCATCTTCTGGACCGGGCCCTGAGAGGTTTCGAGCCCTTAAGATGTTTTTTAAAAAAAAACCACTGGGACGTCTCCCAGCATGACTAAAAACGCTCAGACTCCTGCTCCTCCTTACAGGCTGGGATAACCAAAGCGACTCGGGTGGAGTTACTATCCATTTACGCAGGAAAAGCAACCCAAGCCGTACGCGCGCACACTTACACGACACCCTCCGGGAGCAAACGGGCCAATCCTCATCTCCATCCGACACCAGCCTAGAGGAGCGCCACCAGCGCTGCTCGCTCTGAAAGCCTGCTGGCGAGCACGTGCTGCGGACAGCGGCCGAGGGCACCCGTAGCGCGGCGGGGAGACGAGCGGAGCGCACGCGGGGCTGGGGCACGCGGGCGGCCCGTGTCCCCAGAAAGGCACATGACCGGCGAGAGCAAGGCACGTTTCCCCCCCTCCCAACACGCCTTTTCAACATGAACACGCTTCAAAGACCGGCTACAAAGACAAACATGCCAAAGCCGCCCTCGCTTAGCCAGACGTGCAAGCGGCGCGTACGGGACTTCAGTCAACAGCACGCGTGCCGACCAGCCCTTTCATGCTGGTGCGTGTCCCGGTACCGCTCGCACGAGCCCACGCACAAGCACCGGGCGAGACGGACGATCCGGTCCCGAGGGGCCAAACGCTTCATTGAATTGCAGGCCAACATCCCGGCAAGCCCTAGGTGGGCGACACCCACGGGCACGGGAGCAAGTCGGCGCGCGAGAAGGCGAGCGCCTGTGCCCTCCAGGTGAGGCCGGGACACGACCCTCCCGCGGCCGTGGGGAGGGGGCGCCCGGACCCCAGACCCACGGGCCGCTCTGCTGTCCGGGCGCGCGAGGTCTGCTCCAGGCACCGTCCCACGGACACGTGCGCGGCAGGCAACGCAACTACCGCGCATGGCGCGGGGGGTGCTCCTTCGGGGCCTCCCGGGGGGCCGGCTTCCCTGCCGCGCACACGCGCGTGCACATGCACGTACTGCCCGTCCGGCCCAGGGGCCGGGGTCCCGCTGGACCCCCGCCCGGTGACGCGCCCCCGTGCCCACGCGGAGCCCCAGCCGCGCACACGCGCGCACACGCGGCCCGGCCCGGCCCGGCCCTACCTGCGGCGGCGGCGGCGGCGGCGGCGGCGGCGCGGGGCCATGGCGCGGCGGGCCCGGGCGGCGCCTGCACCTCGCCCCGGCTCGGGCCGGGCTGGGCGGAGCTGTCCCCGCGCGTCCTCCGGGGCCGGCAGCGCCGCTCCCGCAGGCCCCGCCCGCCGCCGGCGGTCTCCTCAGGCAGCCCCTCACGCCCGGCGCGGCCTGCGCGCCGAGCCGTAGCGCGAGGCTCCGGTGGCGGGGGGAGTCCGGCCTCGCAGCCAGGCCGGCACCTGTGCGGGGAGAGGCCCCGGGCCCGCGCCGAGGCTGGGGCTGAGGCGGGCGCCGTCGCGGCCCGGTGGGCACGGGGGTCTCCACGTCCTCCGCAGGGGCTGGGGCTGGGGCTGGGCCAGCGCAGGAGCCGCGCGCTTTCCAGAGCGAGCCGGAGGTTTTCCACTCGCGCGCCGGGCCGGAGCACGCGGGGTCTTCCGGGCAGGGCCTGGCCCCTGGCCGCTGGTGCCCAGGCCGCAGACGCAGGCGCGCCCACGGGGGACGCCGAACCCCGCGAAGACCTGGCCCCTCCGCCCGTGCCGCGGCTGGATCCTGCCGGCTTCCCTTCGCCCTTTGGTAACCCGGCCCCCGGCCGCCTCTCTCAACCTCCGAGCAGGTCCAATAAAAGCTTTTCTGCGGAAAACGCTGGCTGCCTGCACACCTGGGCCTTCGCGGCGCCACCGCTCCAACCCTACTCCTCTCTTGAGGGGACGAGGCGTCCCGCGTTCAGTCCCAGACCTAACAGCACCTCGCCCTGCAACGCAGGAAAGCCTCGTCTTGCCTCCGTGCCTCAGTTTCCCCAACTACAACACTGGCTGTCAGTCACCACACGCACAGGGGGCTGCTGTGAGGTCCAGCATTGGGCTGAGGAGCCTCAGCTGCTAAGGACATGCACTGCTAATAGTCCCCACCTGAGTGCACGGAAGAGCAGACTCACTGCCCCGGGGCAATGGTGCCACTGCCTCCTTTTGAGTGTGAACGCCTCTAGACAACAGTGGGTAGGTCGGTGCTTCCAGAGCTGCACGCTTTCCCCTTTCAGATGCTCTGGGAGCTGGATGCAGCCCTGCCAGAGCCACGGGAAGAGCAGGGGAAGCTGCAGGCCAAAGAGTTGCCCACATTTCTGGTGTGTAAAGCGAGGGATGCAGTTACAGATGGACCTCAGGTGCCATCTAGCGGGCCCTTGTCGTAGGGCATCGGAGAATTGTTTTCTGTCTCAAACAAGAGCTTTCTATAGGGCATCAGCTCTTGAAAGCCTCCTCATTCATCTGCCTCTGGCCAGCCGAGGGAACACATTCACGCTCCAGCTCCGGCGGGGAGAGTGCCAAGGCACAGATGAGGACGACCCTCTTCCGGCAAGGACAAGCGGATCTGCTTCATCCTGCATTCGCCGCACGTTCTGGTCTCGCTGCAGCAAAAGAGGAGCAGGGCAGAGAGCCACAGCAGCAATGCCACGGTCGGTGCGTGGCAAGCAGCTGGCACACAGGACACCTGTGCTTCGATGCACCAGTCACCTGCGGGGAACGGTGCTCAGGGGAGTCTTTCACGTCCTGAATTGTTGTAAGAGTGAATAAGCTGCTGCAAAAATGACATCTGCACATGCTTCAGGGAGATGTGTTGGAGGTCAGAGGTAATAGCCGAGAAAGAAGAAACTTTCACCTCCCTGCCTGACCTCGGACACCTCCAGGGAAGAAGCTGGGCTCATCTGAACATCACAGAGCAGCCCTCTCGCCAAGGGGCTCTGAGGTTCCCAGGGGAATACGCTCTCACCCTCTACCTCCCCTGTGCAAAATGAAGTCTCTTGTCCATCTGGGAGAACTTTTACAGTCTTTGAATTCCCCTCAGCCTCATGAAGGGTGCGTGTACCCAAAAGCTTGCAAAGAAATAATTTTTTCGGGGGTACAAAGAGACCACCTCCGACCCAAGAGCTCTGTTTATGCACAATGCATGCTGGCATCCTCCACGTGGCTTCCAAGGAGGCTCTGCGAACCAGACGTGCCTTGCCTTGGTACCGCAGACAGACCTTTGCCACTCAAGCTACCAAGTGCCTGTTGGCCTTTGTGGAGAGCAGCTCGTATTTAGACTCGCGGCACCCCTTGCCGGGCTTACGGCATCCCTTAGAAAATGCCAGTGCTTACTTTTCACTCATTGCTTGACTGTGGAAAAATAATCAAGCAATTCTTCTGTTGCAAAGAACTCAGCAAGACCACGACAGCTCAGCACATTCTTAATGCTACAGCGTCCTATTTGAAGTCTCTGGGTTTCTCCTCTTTGCACACCTGATACTGAAGGGATCTCAGGGCCCCCAGGTTGAGAATCACCGTGCTGGAGGTGCACCTTGACAGGGGTTTGCCTTGCCATTTGCAAAACAACAGCAGAGAGCAGGTGCGCGCTGTCTGCTGCTGGCTTGGGGGGGACTCGGATCTCGTGGGAGACAATCCCAGAGACCTGGCACGATGGCAGCATCCACGAGACTCAAACCAAGCACACTGGAGTTCAGCTGAAACGAGGTCTTTGCAGCCTCTCCGCTGGCTTATTAGTAACATGACAGTGAGGAGGAGTGGGGGCAGACTCATACTGATCGTGGCCTGAGGAAGCACCTGTGAACCTCCCGAGTAAAAGAAGTGAGCCCAGCCTGCAAGGTCTCCTGGTGCTCGTTTCCTCTCCTCGGTGACTAGTGGCCATGAACTGGAAGCAGCAGCCAGAGACAGCTGGGATCCAGATGTTTCCATGAGGTGGGGGCACTGCAGAGCCCAGCTCTGAGGGGCAGCACCAGGCACTTGCACAGAAATGGAAGAACAGGAGGAAGTGCCGTGCCATGCAGGAGACCCGGCTTTCTAGTCCCCGCTAGGCCAGAAGCAGAAGGGAAAGACGGAGGTGTGTTCCTGCCTCTCGCTCCTGCTGACAGCTGAGCTGGACGCCCCGGGTAGCAGTCGGGCTCCATCTGTAGCCTGCAGCAAATCTCCTGCTGACTTTGGGGGGCCGGGGACAGCGGGTGGGCAGCCAGGCCCTTGCAGGCCAGTGAGCATGTTACCAGCCCACCCCTCTCCTCTAGCTCACTCTCCCAGCCGCTTGTCAGGAGGTGGAGGCTAGCAGCTATTACCGGACACCACCGAAAGCCTCAGAGCATTGTTATTTATAGCCCGCAGGCTCTTCCAGTCCAGCTGTGCTGCGGTGCGTGCTGCACACACCCAGGCCAGAGTCAGTGACTCAGAAGTCCCTTCTCTTCACTGAGTGTTTCAGCGCCGGTCTCTGCGTAATAAACCCACTGACTCTCCAGTCATCCAGCAAAAGCAGGAAGTCCTGACCTCACATGCTCCGAGTAATGTTTAAGCAGCCTGCCCGAACCGCCACCCCTGACTGCCGAGCCTGCCTTTCCTAACACGTGTCCCTGGCATCATGAGTGCCTCCCAGTCATCAGTGCATTGATCACAGCCTGGGGGGCAGGGAGATGCTGGGCCCCCTGTATTCAAAGGCTGCGCCTACGCTGCTCAGTGCTGCGGAGATACCCCAAACCTGCCGAGAGCGTCTCGTGGTAAATTAGCCGCGGCAGAGGCTGTGAATGTAGAGCTCGCTCCTTTATCTCGACATGGCGCTGCGCTGGGCAGGGTGAACACGCCTCCAGTGACTGGGCCAAGGCCATACAGAAAGCCTGTGGTACAGCTGGCATGAGAACAGTCTTCCCTGCCTTGAAACCCAGGGACTAGGGAACAAGCCCAGTTTCCCCTCCCCTGTGAATTTCGTGCTCAAAACGTGAATTTCCCAGTTTTTTAAACAATTACAATTCCCAACTTCAAAACTTGGAGTCTGACATTCCCGCTGTTAAAGCAACCCCCACCTCCTTTCCCTTCCACTTGTTCCCCAACACGGCAAAACGTGGGAATCTGAAATAGTTCGCAATTTCCATCGATATCTGGACAAGGCCCGCTTAGGCCTGCACTGGGAAGAGGTCTTGGGTGTCAACCCCCAGAGAGGATGCCGAGGGCTAAGGGATTATTGCAACAATGCCGTTTTCTCTTGGCTGCTTCAAAAGACTGTATTCAAGACGAGGCGACGCAGAGGTGGTGAGCGTAGCATGAAGCTCAGGGCACAGAGCTTACAAAATCACCTTAATAAAAATGACCTGTGCGCCCACGTCCCCAGACACAGCGTAGCTGCAGCTTCTGAGATCCACCTGTGCTGGGCTGTGATCTCATTCCCAGGGCAGATACTGATTTCAGCGGAGTCCTGTTTGATTTACACAAATCAGGTGAGGCAAGGCTCATTCGTGCCACACACGGCTGCTGCGGCTCCGTGGGGAGCCGTGAAGGAATGGCCTGAGCTAGGTCTATCCGGTTACTTGCCGAGTGTTACACCACAACACACCTCCGCATTCCCCAGCCAAAATAAGCAGCACCAGTGGAGACCAAAGTGTGCAAAAACAAGCAGGCTGGGTGCAGACTGATCTTTCCATCCCTAGATAGCTCCGTCTGGATTAGGCTGATGGGAAGCCATCAGAGCCAGAACAATAGGTCAGTCTGGACAAGAGAGGAAACCCTCTTTAATTAATCAGCCAGCCAGCCAGCGGCCCGCCCCGGGGGTTGTGTTTAATTAGTTTGCTCTTCTGGCCTGCTTACTTACCTTCGTGCTTGGCCTCTCGGCTCCCTGCTGTCCAGACGGAGGGGCGGTAGTTTAGCAAGGGGCGTTTGCGCAGGTGGCGACGAGGCGCGCGCATGGCTCCATTTCATGTTCATTTACTACGGGGAAGAAAGCGGGGTTCAAACAAAGTCTGCGGGCAAGGCTCAGCCACCCCGCCCTGTGCTGTGCTCTGCGGTTCGCTGCATGGAGACCTCGCACGCGACCCAAACTCAGTTGTGTGGGCAAAGATCTCCTGTGTACTGGTTTCAGACTGGCTTAGAGCCGCACACTCAGTCAGCTGGCACAGGGAGTGACCAATCTGATCATCCTCAAGCCCCTGCTGGAACGAAGCCCTTTGGGAAGACACCTGCTGCCATCTCACACGCTCAGACGGGCATCCGGGCAGAGGCCAAGTCCAATTTCTGCAGGTGATTCAAAACCCCCAGAAGGTAACTCCTTCTGGGATTCCTATCCCTCAGTTTGCCCTCCCTACACCTAGCCAAAGTCCCTGATATCTGCAGAGCAAGAATCGCCTTGATCCTCGCATTTTGTGCAACGCAGCTTAAAGACAGCAACACTCATTTCCACGGTGGCTTACAACTAGCATGCAGCTCCCACGCCTGGACCCGCAGACACATTTGTGACTACCTTCACGTGCACGAACCTGCCTATTGTGGTCAACGCACTTGAGGTACCTCCATTGTTCACAGCATCAGGTGCATTGCTGCGTGGTTGGGCTCCCCCCGTCACTCGTTGGGTGAGCAGTAGCTGGGTGGTTAATCGTTTTGTGCTCAGGAATACATGCAACAAGATGCACCTGTAGAAAAGGAGTCAGCTGGAAGGGAAGAACACCATGCACTTGCAATTTCACTCCTGCCTCGGGGGAATTAGAGCCGTTCTTAAACATGACTCTCCTAATGTAGTTATGCTAAAAAGCCTCTCTCAGCGAGCTGGAAAGGCTGGTATATACAGAAGAAAGCAGTTGATTTCTATCAAAACCAGATTCAGACAAAGAGCATGTGTTCAGGAGAGAAGATAAGGCAAGGGTGGTTTTACTGATCTTTAGACTTCTTTTTTCCCTCGGATAGGGGAAGCTCGTGAATGCAAAGGTGTTTGCAATGCTTAACCTGCTTTGCCCTCCAAGGAAGGCAAACGTAACACCCGGTTGTCTGCAGACGTGTTGGTTCCTCTAATTACAACATCGTACTAGGCCAACTGCACTTTTGCCCCAAATAGATCCAACTCTTGATGTCACTCATGGGATTACAGGATGTAACGTAGGCTTTCGTGTTGCATGCGTTTGCTTTTCATGTGGGGGGTAAAGGTTTAATTTGAATACACATTTTCAATTGCTAGTTCTGTTCTGGTAATAGGAATGAGAAAAAAATGACATCTTTCACAAGAGCCGCTGTGTCGGCTTGCAACGCTGGGTGATGATCTGTCAAAGGGGGGGCAGCAATCACATTTGTCAGGCTGTTGTGCAAGGCTTTTACGTGCCACCCAGCTAATGTCCCATGTAAGGAATCCGTACGCTCCCGCTTCCTGGCTCGAGGGAGCCCGTGTCTTTCAGCCAAGGACAAGTTTTTCCTCTGTGGCTGGTCATCTACACGGAGGTAGATCTAAGAGCGCTCAACATCACCCCTTCCCCTCCTTAACTGCCTGCAGGGAGGAAGCCAGGGAGAAGGGCCTTTTCTCTGCTGGCCACTGGAGTGATTCGAGACCTTCCTGGCCCATTAGACATTCTTCTCTGCTTGTCATTTCCCCTCATTTGTCCCCAAATTTGCCTTCTCGAGGTATTTAGGGTCATTCTTCCTCTTCAATAGGTCCCACGCACAAAACAGTGGGGCTTATTAAGGCCTTGTGTATCTCGTCTACTGGGCGCTGCTCACCGGTTCCTTGGAGATAAAAAAAATCTCTGTGGAGAAAAGCGGCGGGCGTTCCCCCTCTCCCGCGTGCCTTAAATTCCTCCCTCCTGATGTGGGTGCAATTTAAGTAGCCGGGACCAGCTTTTCGGATTGCACCTAGGCCCTCTGCCTGGCACTAACGAGGGCTGGGCCCAATTATCTGGGAGTGCTGTCACAAAGCCATCAAATAAAAAGAGCGCATCAAGCCACACGCACCCATGCAAACCTAGTGGCGGCTCAGCCCCCCCGCTAACGCTGGGAAACTATCACTGGAGCGCCCCGGAGCAGTAATATCGTCCCTCTTCGCGAGCAAGGAGCCCGAGGGTTTAGCAAGGACTGCACAGTTGAAGCAGGAAGAGGAAAAACCGAGGCATAAAAGCAAGCCCATTAGATGGGGCTTCTGCCCCCCCACGCTGCCCACTGCCCTCCTCCGGTGCGCCCTGCTCACAGCTGGTCGTCCAGGGTCCATGCGTCTCCAGGCTGGCCCGGCTGAAGATGCTCGGCCCTGCCAGTATCCCTCAGTCTCCTCAACACCTTGCCAGCTGCCCGGGGGCTACCGCGGAGGACTGCTCCAGGCATGGCCTGTCCTGGCTGCTGACACCTTTCTCCCCGGTCACGGCATCTCCCTGAAACCAGGGGGTCACCTCGGCATGTCACCCTCTCCCCTCACATGCCAAACTTGGCGGTGGCCTGGCGAAGCTGCCGCAAGCTGCTCCCGCCGGAGTTAACGGAGGCCCGACCTCCTGGGGCCTTTCCCCTGGCTCCCCCGCAGCGACCCCTCCGGGCTGGGACCTCGTTGGCTGCCGGAGGAGCTCCCGGTTTGCAAGGGCCTCGGGGTCTCCCGCCCATGACCTGGCGGAGACGCAGGAGATTGGGAGCCCTCAAGGAAATGGGGAGAAAAAGCAGTGATGATCAACCCCACGGCGTGGTTGGAAACCCCTCTCCAACCCTCCCCCTCGTGCTCGAGGGCCGGAGATAACCGCGTCCCCAGGGCGACGGCCTGTAACACGCGGGGATCCCGACACGGGGGCAAAGCGCTGTCCCCGCCATGCCCTCCCGGGAGAGCAGAGGAGGAAGCGAGTGCGACGGGCCCGCTGCGAGACGCTGGCCCCGATCCTGGGAACATCTAGACATGCGCTTTGCTTTGCGCACTTGGAGCGATTCCCACGGCCCGTCAGTGCCTGGCGCCTCCGGGTCATCCAGCACGAGGGCTGGAAGGGGCCTCGGGAGGGCAAATCTAGTCCGACCCCTGCTCCGAGCAGCACCAGCCCCAACTCCCTCGTCCCAGCCGAGGCTTTGTCTGCCTGGGGCTGCGACCCCTCCAAGGACAGCGACGCCACCCCTCTCCGGGCAGCCTGCTCACGTCTAGCCGAAACCTCCCTCGCTGCAACTGGCCCCCGCCACCCCGAGAACGGCCCTGCTCCCCTCCAGGCGGCCTGCGCGGCGCTTCAGCGAGGCTGGGACCGGAGACCTCTTGGCTCTCACCGTGCCAGCAGCCAACCCCCCGGGACACAGGGGGAAGGAGCCCTTCTCCAGCCCCCAAAGCAGGGGACAGCTGGAGTGGCCTCCGCCACCGCCTCCCCGTGTGCCCCTGGGCACGTCCCTTTGCCCCCTGCCCCCCACCTGCCCGGGGAGAGGAGGGGAGGCGCGGGGTGCAGCCCGGCTCCGGAGGCGGCGCTCGGGGCAGGCCAGCCCCTACTGGGGAGGGGCCAGCCAGGCCAGGCTCGCTCGCCCAGACAAAGCCTCGCCGGCGCCACCGGACCTGCCCCGGTAAGGGCCCGGGAGGGGTGCCGTGGGCTGGAGGAGGGAAGGGCCCGAGCCTGGCCGCGCCCGGGAGGAGAGGGGCGGGGGGGACCCTGGTCAGGCACGTCCCCCCAAACCGCCGGGGGAAGCCCCGCACCCTTTTCGCCGGGACCCGCACGCCTCGCTTCGGGTGCTTGTTGGGGTGGCCGGACCCGTCGCAGAGGCCGGCCTGGGTCCGTCCCGTGCGAAACAGGGAGCGGGGCTGGCTCAGGAAGCAGCGTGGCTAGCGGTTGCGGTGGCGGTGGCGGTGGCGGTGGCGGCAGGGGTGGCCCGCCACTGCCCGGGCCCCGGGCCCCGCTCTGCCCTGGGCACCGCTGAAGCCAGCGCTTTCCAAGAGCAGCCGGCAGGGAGAGAGGCGCCGCTCGATGGGTGTCCAGGGGCTCGAGCCAGGGGCGCCCGCCCGGAGACACCTGGCCGCTTGGGCCTTGAGCTCTGTCCCCGTCCTGGCCTAGCGCTGTTAAATACTTGCCTACCTCGGAGGGAAGCGCCAGCTTCGCACTGGTGCTTGTCCGCACGTGCAGAGCTGCGCCGGAGGTGAGGCGAGGCAAGCGTCCGAAACAAAGCAGAAGCTGGCTCGGGGGTTATATTTGTGGACCTGCCATTGGCAAGAGCAAAGCAAAAGCATTCGCTGGCCGGGACTTCTTGGTCGTCCGAGGTCTGTTGCGATCAGGCAGTCTCGGCTGGAAGGTAATGCACTTCCTTGCTCGGGAGCCAAGAGCAGCCCTCACGAGAGCGGTAAACAAAGAGGGAAGAGCTGATGGGCAGGATTTCTTTAGGGAGGGCGAGCCTTTTAGCAGATTCCCCTTCTGTGCTGGCCACTGGAGAGACCCGCAGGACGCCGGCCACGAGCCACAGCAAACCAGGGAGCGCGCCGAGCGCCAGCAGCATCAATGCTGCAAGGGGACCCGGGCTGAACTCTGGCTGCTCAGCTGGGAGCCTCAGCCCGCAGGCACTCGACGGCCCTTCCCGGGAAGCCCTGGGAAAAGGGGCAGGGCCGGCTGAGCCGGGATTAGCCCCTCGCGTGCCAGGCACCGGCCACGGTGTCACCAGGGTGTTAGCAGATCTGTCCCTAGCTGCTGTTGGGACAGACCCTTCTGCCCCGGTTACGTGGCATCTCTGCGTACGGGGCGGCAGGCCGGTCGTTCCCACTGCTCCCGTTTGCATCCGCCCTGCGGTGCCGACCGTGCCCTCCACGCCCTCGGCTCTGTGCCGGCTTTTCCTCCTCGTCCGCATTCCTTCCCAGCCTCTTCTCCCATCCAGGATCCCTTCCTGTCCTGACTCCACCCCGCCCCGCATTTCTGCGCACCGCTCCTCCTCTGCCCCGCACTCGCGCTCGCAGCCCTGGACCCGCAGCTCAGCCCCGGCTGCAGGCAGTGGGAACGATGCACGGGGCCCCTGCATCTCCCCGGGGGTCCACGGTGTTGGGGGAAGGACCCGCGTTGCCGGTCTCCAGCCTCATTGCTCCGGTCATCGTGATTGAGGCAGTGGCTTTGCTCGTAGCGCGGCGGACGAAGCAGGGCTGGGACACCCCTCCCAGCATTGTACCGACCTCCCTCTCTTTCGTTCTCCCCAGGTCTCGGAGCCATGAAGCTGAATGAGCGAAGCCTGGCCTTTTACGCCACCTGCGACTCCCCCGCCGACAACGCCGGCTTCCTCTACAAGAAGGGCGAGCGCCACACGGCCTACCACAAGCGCTGGTTCGTGCTGAAGGGCAACATGCTCTTCTACTTCGAGGAGAAGGACAGCCGGGAGCCCGTGGGCGTCATCATCCTGGAGGGCTGCACGGTGGAGCTGTGCGAGGCCGCGGAGGAGTTTGCCTTCGCCATCAAGTTCGGCTGTGCCAAGTCGCGCACCTACATCCTGGCGGCCGAGAGCCAGGCCGCCATGGAGTCCTGGGTCAAGTCGCTGTCGCGGGCCAGCTTCGACTACATGCGCCTGGTGGTGAAGGAGCTGGAGAAGCAGCTGGAGGAGATGCAGTGGGGCCTGCCCGGCTGCCGCAGAGTCCATCGGCGGTCGCCCATCTATCGGAAGGGCAAGCCGGCGCTGGGACCGGACCCTGCGGCCGGAGCTGCGGAGCTGCCGCCGCCTCGGGAGAAGCCCCCGGGCCCGTCCTGTCCCTCCCTGAAGGAGAACGGCTGCGCGGTGTGGAACAACCCCCGGGGCACGCAGGACCGGCCCGACGGGGGCGCCCCCGGAGGCCCTGCCGCCGCGGGGAGCGGCTGCGAAGTCGGCCCCAAGCCGCCTCCCCTGCCGCCTCGCCGCCGCGCCTCCTCCGGCAGCAGCCGTGGCACGGGGCCCGCGGCAGCGGAGAGCCGCGCGTGCCCAGGCACGGCGTCTTTCTCCGAGCTGCACGACTGGTACGGCAGGGAGATCGTCCAGCTGCGGAGGGAATGGCTGGAGAGCCGGAGGGGCCGCCGGCTGTGACGGGGCTCTCCGGGCGGCACGGCAAGATGGGGGCGGAGGGGAGACTCGTTCGGAAACGCCGAGCTGTCTCTGCCGTCCGCCCGGGCGTGAGCCGAGCCTGAGACACGCTCACGCGGTGCAGGCCCGTCAGCAGGAGGGGGAAAGTCCCCGTCTCCTGTCACATGCCCGGCTCTGGCAGGGATCGAAGCGAGAAGCTCTTGCCTCTCCCCGGCCGTCGGCAGGGCGGACGTGGCTGGTCCTGACTCTGCCTCCCGACTCCTGGCCTTCCTCCTGCGGCCACGTGTCCCGCCTGGCCCTTCTGCTGCAGGCCACCGACTTCAGGCCCGGCGGTCCAGGCTCGCGCTTGAGAAGCGACATCTCCGAGAGGTTTTTGGAGACGTCCCTCAGGGCTCCACGTCCCACGCGGACCTGCGGTGGGAAAAGCTTCCAGGTCTGACAGCACCTGTCCCTGTCTGCAGGCCTCACGCTTCTGCAGCATCCGACGTGCCAGCTGCAAGGCGGGGACGAGAAGAGCGGGGTTTCTGCTGCAATGTGCTGCCACGCTGGGAGCCCGCTTCCCCGGGACTCAGATCAGCTCTCTAGCCCGCCTGGCCCCTGTGACACTGGATGTCGGAAATATCAGGCCTGCTCAAAGCCCCGCCACCGGGCAGGGGCAGATTTTCTGCATCGCTCTCAGGTCTAGGTCTCACCAAACTAAACAGCAGCCAGGATGTGAATAGCAACGGTGGGCCGGTCTCGGTCAGGATTCAGGGATGAGGTTGGACTTCAGTGTTACAGGGCTTTGAAGAACCACATCCTCGTTGAGCGCCGCAGGCACATGCGAGGAGGCTTTGCCGGAGCGCAGACTCTCTTTTTCGGGAGATGCTGTTTTCTTCATCGAAAGCCATGTGTTTTCATTGCTTGTGTCATGCTCCCCTGGTTGTCCCTAGATCTTTCTGCTTGTGGCCCCCTCCCCTTGTCATGTCAGAGGGGGAGGGACGCCTAGGGTTGAAGTCACCGACTCGTGCCTACCCGCAGCTTGGTTGATCTCCCTGTTGTAAAATCAAAAGGAAGCACAATCTGCCCCATCGGAGAAGGGCGCACGCGGCAGGTTCCTTGTTTCTGTTTTAAACGGGACAAAATCATGCCACAGATAAAGGCCTTCTGCAGAGGTGTCTTCTCAGAGAAGTTATTTCAGGGGGTGGGAGCATCATCCTCATTAATGGCAGCAATACGCCCCCATTTCAATTAAATACCACGAGTCCCTGGAACTGGTAGGTGGGATTGCACCAGAGCAGAGTAGCCGTCACAATAATACACCAAACCACATAGCTTAACCTTTGGTAACTTTTCTTTTAAACTAAAAACCAGATGCTGTCCCCATCACAGCTCAGAAGGATTGTGTCCTAGTGAACTGAACATCACGTGTTATTTCATCTCATCCCAATGAGGAACTGAAGGCTTCTGATGTTTCCTTTTTTAAATTCCCTTTACTCCTGAAGCGTCAGAGGTGCTGGCTTCATTCACTGCCAGCATCTTTTTTCCGTTCTGTTCTGGGACAGGGTCTCCGTCACAACCTAGCAAATGCTCCTTCCCACTTCAATAACGACATCCAGTTCGCAGCAGCGTTGAACTATACCAAAGACTGACTGAGTGTATAGCGGCCTCCCAGGGCTTGTATTGCGAGGTCCCTTCCACACTCCTTGGGTTGGACTCCTGGTACAGAGCATCGAAAGGCCACAGCCTTTCTGCCAGAGCGGTGTGTGTGCGTATGTGCCCGCATGAGGGTGTCTTATTTATTGCTAATACTGACAGGCCGGTGGTAAGGTCTGCATTGAAACAGAATTCCTCTCCGGAGCGCTGCATCGGCGCCTGCCACGCTCGACTTCCCCAGGGAAAGGAGGGCAAAACTTTCAGGGCTGAAAACACGGTGTAGCCCTTGGTGAAGGTGCCTTGCAGCAGCTCGCGGGAAATCTGGTGACCTGCCTCTGTCGAGCACTTCTGGCTTTCAGGGAAGTTAAAAATAGATAAGAGAACAGAGACTTTCACTCTAGATTCATAGTGTTTCTAAGGAGCTGGCATTTGTGTCTGTCCAGGGAACTGCCAGGACAAAGCCTAGCTTCTGCTGTGCAAAGCGAGCGGTTAACTAGAGCCACGTGATGGAGCGACGCAGAGCTCTACTTCCATCGTACGGCAGTGGCAGGTTGACGGTGTGGCACGTGTCCTAGGAGCTGTTAAAACCCATCAGTGCAGCTTCATCCCAGGTGTAAGTCCAGTGGAGTTACCTCCTGGAGGGATCTGACATTACAAATGCACACACTGTAGTGTAAGAGGGGAGCTCGCCTGCACTGTGGGGAAAGGGGCTTTGAAGTGGCCTTTTCAGCATAACAAACCGCATAGGTTGCCAATGGCTTGTGCCCACCTAAGGCTACAAATAAGATCTAACTTGGAAATGGTAACGTGCTGCCCTGCAGGGAAATGCTCTGCGGGCTCACAGCCCTGGGCACGGCAGAAATGCCCGGGCAGAAGGAAACAACACCGAAGCCCCGTGTATGGCTGAGCCAAGATGCTAGCCTTGATGTCTGGGCTAGTAAAGCAAAGTGTCATTTGCCAGGTGGGGGGGAACAAAAACCCTCCTGGCAGAGAGAACAGGAACCCATCACTCAGAGAACGACCCCACCAACAAGCCCAGGATGCTCCGTGTCGTGCTTCGTGAGCTGTGCAAGGCTGCTACCGAGTCCTATTTAACTGTGTATTTGTGTAACTGTTTGTGCATCTCGCACGTCATTTGTAAACACTAAGACGACCCGCTAGAGGACTGTGACCCAAGTGAATTAGGCCGTGTTATGTATTTTGGTGGGGCCTGTCCCATTTGGTTTTCAATTCCACTTGTGTTGCGCCTCACTGTTATTTATGGCGTTCCCCCGCGGCCGCTCCTGATGTACACCTGAATTTTGTAATTTGCAAAAGGGGAGGTTTGGCCTTGTCCGGTCCACTTCCCACCCCGTTTGTGGAAGAAAGCAGCGTCATTAAAATGCTGGATGGCCGTCGTTTCCGTTCTCTATGGTTCTGCGCCTGGCCCTTCCCACAGAATAGATCCGAGTCCTCGCTAGGATAAAAGCTATTGCAGAAATGCTGCTTGGGTGCGTTTGCCCCTTACATGCCAGGCTTTGCGCATGACCTGTTAAAATTAAATACGTGCATAGGTTTTAGCTCCAAATCCCGGTCCCAGAGGAGTTCTGACATTCACTTAAGTTGTACCAAGGTTTAACCTGTAGCAATTTTGCACAATGGGAAACCACATGCAGGTATCACAAGTCGAATGTGGGTTTACAGTTCTTCTGCCAGCTGGTTTGTAGAAACGCTCACGACTGCTGCCAGCTGGAGGAACTACTGCACTAGCTCAAGTGGGGGCAGCTCAGCCTTGTAATACCGAAAGCCCTTGGAGATCAGACGGCACCGATTGCCCAGGTGTGAGAGCCTTCACACTTACATCAACACTGTCATAGAGGCTTCACAGCTTGGGCTGCGGCCACAGTGCTGTCCAGCAACTGGAGCGCAGCATTACAGCGGGAGGGGAGCGGTTAGATGTAAAGGGATTAAAAAAAAAGCATCCTGTACCACAAAAACAGCTGCAATGCCACCACTGTCCATGAATACACTGATATCCAAGCACTAGAGCACTTCAAGGCATCATGGCTCTTTTCAATCTGATAATTGCCTTTTTAGCATTAGTGGATGTGCAAAGTATAATAAACCTTGCAACCTAAACCACCCCTCGGCCCTCCGTGAAATCTCTCTGAAGCGTATTGGTGCAGGGCAGATGCAGGATGAGTGTTGTCTGCTTGGTAACAAGGATGGAAAATCGCAATTCAGAGAGCAACGTTCATCACTTTTTCTGGCTGATGTGAGCTACGGGGGGGGGGCCTCAGGAGGTGATAAGCCAAATGCAAAGCAATGCAGCCACGGGCTCGGGCTGGCTTGACGGTGAAGAAGGTGGAATTATTAACAGAGCTTCCCCACGTGATATTTTCACACATACAAAGCATCCTAAAGATTGCCAGCTTGGGCAATAGCAGAAGTATCATCAGATGGAAGACAGACTGTCTGCAAACACATGGCAGAGTTTATTTTTCTTTGATAATCCAAGCCTCCAGAATCATATATTTTCATTAGCCCTCACCTTCATTAAGGATTGTGCAAACTACCAGCTCCATGTGTCCTAGGGAATACTTGCTCAAAATTCACAGCTAACAGCACTCAAGTGATTACAAATATGTCCACAAAACCTGGCTGCCAATGTATTCATGCTTGGAAAAATTGCTCAAGCTCTTTCCTGCAGAGAAACCCCAGGTCTCTGGGACTTCAGAGCCCAGGGGTATTACACCCTTGGGACCATGCCCAGCCAAGTGCCATGTCACGCGGATTCTGCGCCCACTGAAACCAGTAGCAAATCTTCCATCGATTTCTGTACTGCAGGGTCAAGCCCCGTGCGGCGGAGAGGCCTGAGCGCTCGTACGTCTTACCGGAGCCCGCGGGTGCTGAGTGGGGTCAGTGTGTCTCAGGACCAGGCCTGCAGTGAGAAAAGAGGGTGTTGTAAATGAGAAGAGCCCTCACCTACTGCAGCCTGGCTCCCAGTCCTGCGTGAGGGACGGCCCCAAACTAACTGGCAGTGTCTTCAAAGAGCCTCTTGCCACCCCCAAAGCCCCTCTCCAACACACAGCTCGGGGGGCACGTCCACGTTGCAACCCTACGGTGCCCTCAGCAGCCCCTGACCTGCGAACAAGGCAGCTAGGTGTGCACAGGGCTGGCGCTGGCTGATCAGTAGCGCGCGGTGCTAACGAACCCTGCTGCCGCGCCGTGAGAACGTGGCGATGCCGCTCCTGGTTCAGAAAGTCGGGGTGCGTGGCGCTTGTAACTGTCTGGAGATGCCCCCTTGCTCCGAGAGAGGGTTGCGTTGCCTGCAGTGCCTCACCGCCGGCTGAGCCCTCGGCAGGGACATGCCGGCAGCTCCTTGCGCACAGCGCAGCAAGATGAGGCCAAACTTTTCCAATTTTCTTCTTCCTTTACGGGGAGGGAACCGTGGCGGGCGGTGACTTGTGGCAGCTCCTCCCAGGGCCGCGGCAGGTTTAGCACCACGATCCGGACGGCGCTCCAAGTCGGTGAAGAGCTTTTACCGAAGCGCCTCCCCGGCAAGCGGGAGAAGCAGCTGAGGCGCTTGGACCCGCGCGACCGACGTGCTTCAACAGTTCCCCCCGCCGAGGCTTTTTGCTCAGTAGCGTTCACTGTATTCAGCAGGTACGTCGGGTACTTCCCAAACCGGACACCTCCTGTCCTGTGTCTTTACCCAGCTCCATTGCAGCTGAGACCTGAGTCCGGCCCCGTCTCTAGGAGCAGGAGCAAAATGGGGGGTGGTTTAGAAAATGCTGCTTCACCCAGAGCCGATCCCAGGCCTGCTGAGATTGGCAAGTCCTGTGGGCTCCCTGGGCTTTGGATCAGGCCACAGACGTGCTCCTTTCTCTTCCCCGGGATTGGGAAGCAGAGCAGAGCTGGCAGGGCCTGCCCCGCGTGGAGAAGACACAGCTGAAGGATCCCAGCTGCACAGGGATTTGGGGCGTAAATGCTCCTGTGATGACAGGGCATGGAGGCAGGCAGCCGTGTTAGTCCAAACTGCGGGCAGAGATGCACCTTATGGGACGACTAAGTCAGAGAGGCGCAAGCTCTCGCAGGCCAGGCCGTCAGCATCCGATGAAGAGAGCTCGGGCTTGTAAAAGCTCGCGGCTTCTCTGGTTGAGTCCGTGTATCAGGCGCACCACTGCCCTGCCTTCTGGGACGGATGGTAATGCTCGCAGGGCCTCGGTTCGGTGCCCCAACCTCACCCCGGCCCCCTGCTCCGCGTCCGCGTGTCTTTAACCTCCTGCTTTCCCCCGCGGCCGCAGAGGAGCGTGGTCCCGGGGAGGCGCCCGAAGCTACCACTGCTCTGCCCGTGGCGCCGCCCCCCAGCCGTCGTACCAGGTCCTCCAGTGCACCGAGGCTGGCCATGCATCCACCCCCAATTTCTCGGGTCCGGCCTCCATCGGCCTGCCAGGGGCTGAGATCACAGGTCTCTCTCGCCTATTGAATTTTCTTGCTTGCAATGTGGTGCCCGCTCCGCCTTGCAGGCCTGGCTGCCTCAGCTGGCCCTTTCCTGGCCTTAATGAGCTCCCTCGGGTCTCCTGTCCAGTGGAATCACTGGTAATTAGCTGCCTCATAAAACAGGGAGCAGCTGGGCCTCGGCACAATGGCACGAAAATGGAGCGACGGTCTGGGAAGCACGGACCGGCAGCGCTCTGAGCTGGGACGAGACGCAGGCCCTTTCCAGGGAGGAGCGGGAGGGAGGGCAGATTCGCCGGGACCTGGACCACAGGGCCAGAGCCCTGCATCCGAGTACTTGCTGGTGTCAGGACAGACCAGCTGCGGGCTTTGCCGCCTGTGCGCCGTCCCAGTGCAAAGCACCGGAGAGCTCCAGCACGAATGAGGCATCCCAGGACAACTCGGCCCCACCAAGCGGACCCCACGATGCAGTCTGGGCAGCGCCGGCCCCGTGACGTGCGGGTCAGCCCCGGAGCTGAGGTGCGCGATCCGCACGGCGTGCGGAAGTACGTGGGGCAAACACTGCTGACCCAACGCCCTGCCAACACCTGGCTTGAGCTTGGAGGGCGACGACTGTACCGGGGGTGACCGGCCCCTCTCGTGCACGGACCGGCACATCCGTAGCTCAACACACCCCGAGCCTTGCCACGTCCCGTGGGACGCAGTGGCAGAGTAAACCAGCCCAGGCGACACAGGGCGTCTGTAGCACGCCCGGGGCTCTTGGCTGCTAGCTGGATCCCCAGCCCCGGCTCTCCAGGACTTACCTTGCTTTACTGTGCCAGCTGAAAGACCGATGCTGGAATGAATCACTTCCCCAGATCGGCCAGGGAGGGGGCGATGCCCCCGGCACCCCGAGGGCTAGCCACGCTCCCGTTCGTTGTCTGCAGAGCCTGAACTGCGGCCGGGAGAAGTGGCCGATATTCAGGAGTGCCACTCGCTGGATGCTTTCGGGCAGCGTCGCGGCACCCGGCACCCCTCATCTTCCCCAGGGAGGCAAAGATGCTGCAGCCACACGGCTGCGATGAGACACTGGGCCAAGGGGGAGCAGAGGACCGGATACGGGTGCCCTCGAGCATGGTCTGGTAGCCCTGGGCCTCTGGGCTGTGACAAAGCTGACCCCTCATTTTTGCACTGGCTACTGGGCACCGTCAGCATCTGCCTGCAGGGCTGAGCAGCGCCCATTGCTCAGGCCTCCCCCCACCCTCCCACGGAGAGGACGGTGTTACTCTGCGGAGACCAAGAGACGAGGGAGGACGCCGCTTACCTGGAGCCAGGCAGCGAGTCGGCGGCACGGCTGGGGCTAGGATCCAGGAGCCGCGTCGGGGGCAGCGCAGCAGGGAATCCTGCCGCTGCTTTCTGAACGGGCACGGCGCGAGCTGGCGGTATTTGCCCAGCGCAGAGCGGTGCGGACGGACGCAGCCTGCACACGCCGACTGGCAGCTTCCCGCGCGAGGCCACGCGGCACCTGGACGAGGGCGTCTGAGAGGGGAGCTGGGCCCCAGGCCCTGACTTCAGCAGAGCATCCAGGGGCCGGCCGAAGTGCTGCAGCAGCGAGCCACGAGGGTCTTCGACGTGGCTGGTGGGTTGGGGCCAGGGCGGAGCTGGGGGGTGCAGTGGTGCAGTTGCACCCCGCTGCGATTCCTGCTCTGCCCAAAGTTTAAAACCAACTGCCCGGCGGGGCGACATTTCTATTCTGGCATCGCTCGACTTCATGGCTCGTTCTTATCTACCTGGCTCCTCCTAAACTCTTCGCTCTGCAGCTGTTACGGACCCTCTCTCCTTTATTAACGGTTTTCACGTTCCAGTCATCAAGCTGGGCTCTGTTCTGCAATGCTGCTCTTAGCTGCTCCTGGTATTGTAGCTCCTATTTCGCAGCCCTGCGGGCTGTTTTTAACTCTAGCTAAAAACACGAACTCAGGCATGGAAACATTAACTCAGGCAAACGTTAACATTAACTCACGTGTGGGAAGACCTTTCAGTGACACATGGGATGCACTGTCAAGATGCTCAAGGAGGCTTTATGGGTCTGAAGTGGTCCAATGGCTACAGGACTAAAGGAACAGCATCTTTTGAAGACTATTTGCCTAGCTGGTTGCGTTTTTTAATATATAATGAACGATACAGCAAATGAATGCGCGCTCCAATACAGTTCTAGTTGTCTCTGCTTCTCTGTTAAACTGAAGAGCACAGCCCTAGCATATCAGTAACGCTTCTAGTTTCTTTTTACCTGGAGAAAAGCGTGTTGTGCTCTACGTGATGATGCATCGCACCTTCCTTTTCCAAATCCTACATTCACCCACAGCTAGGGCTACGCAGCAAGAACCATGTGTCTCACCCCACCTACCGGGCTGTCAAAAGCCGGCGCCTGGAGCGTGGTTTCGAAGAAGAGGGAGCCAGGCAAAGAGCGGCTGGGGCGGCTGGAGGAAACCACACAGAAGACAACAAACCCATGCGCCGAAGTTATTATACAACTTCTGTATTTAGTGGCTCTTTACAGAACTTGTTCCTTTTTAAAATTTTTAACAAAGTTCATCAATCTCATAGAAACTTTTGAAGTACAGTACATGAGCCTAACAAAATGTGATCAACATGTCCCACTAGCTTTTAGTACAACAGGATTTCGGTGTTCGGAAAGACTATGCTAAGTGCTTCATCAAATCCCGTTCCACTAAAGCTAACACTAGCACACTAAGAACAGTAGTCAATGCGAATGCCTAGACCTTCGATGGCGTGTTGGGGTTGAACCAGTAAAAATCGTTGCGTCGGACAAGCTCTCACTTGTTTGGACAGGGCTACCGTCGCTACAACGTGGCAGGTGGGATCTGGGCCTTGCATGGAGCCGAACGGAGTTGTTTTTAAAATTGGTCATTAACTACCACCCGAGTATAAAAATACCTTCTCTTCTGATAAAAACGTGTCCAGTGGGGAACTGTTCGATGCATAGCCTCAGTGCCTGCAGGACGCGCGCTCCTGTCCTGTCGGGTGTCAGCGGGGGTGGCAGTCTGGGTGGGGTGGGGCGGGGCAGTCCCTTGCATGCTGTACTTCGGTGCTTGCAAAATGCATTAAAAAAAAAACCCTAAACAAAACAAAACAATACAGAGCAAACCAACACGACCCACGGATGCGTCTCTCAAAGGCATTTGCATAAGCTGGGGCTAGATCACAGGGGTGGGTGGAGAGACATCTCAGTCCGCCCATCGGAGAACCGCATGGTCCAGGGGCGACTCGTAGCACGGAGATCCGGGCTCCTCTCCTTCCAGGTGGTGCCACGGGTCTGACTCGGCGCCCGCTGAAATCAGCCAGAAGACTGTCTCCCGTGGGCTTTGGGTCAGGGCCTGGGGCGCCAAGGCAGCAAGCAGCTTACAGTTCACTCTGCACATGTGATGAACCTCCCCCTTCCCCCCTCCAAGTCAAGGCACCTGCTTAAAAGTGCTTTGCTGAATTGGGGCCCGGCTCCATCACCAAGGACCCGCCACCGAAGCCCAGGGAGGCGCTGGGGCAGTGCAGGGACCAGCGGGCAAGTTTTGAAACGGCCAGCACCGTCCACGTGCGACCGAGGTGGAAGCCAGCCTTTTCTGGGCCGAGGCGTCCTGCCCCGCGCTGAGCGGGGGGTCAGGGCCTGTCTCCTGTCGCTTCGGCAGAGAGCAGTCCAGGACTGATGTGAAAGGTGACATTTCAACAGCCGCCCCGGAGGCTGATCCTCACTCCCGGGCGCTCTCTCCGTGGTCCTAACTCCAGGACCCAAAAAGGTGCCGATTCAGCCGTGCCAGCTGGATTCGACTAAAGTGAAAACAAACCAACCCAAAATCCGTTCGGGTCCCGGAGGCGAGCCGGCGGTTTGTATCTTTTTAGGGCTCGTCCTTTAAGCAGTGACCCTCGAAGGCTTTGAACTCAGAGGCCTCTCGCTTCAAATAGACCAAGGCTGCAGAGCGAGGGTATCCTGCCGGCTGGTGCTCCCTGCAGCGCTGGAGCGGATGCGTAAGATGCGGTGCGGTCGCGAGCACCGCCGAAGTTTGTTACTGTCGAATGGGACACGTCGAAGACGTGCACGCCCGGGCGCCTGTGCCTTCTCTCTCGAGATCAGAGCCGCGGGTGCTTTCACTGGCTCTTGCCAATGGACAGAGAGCTTTGCCGCCAACAGCTGTCACCGGTCCGTTCGTTCTGGGTTATCACAGGTTACTATCTAGAGGAAGTGTAAGGAGTTATGTGCCATGCTACATCTTGTTCAGGAAGGCTACTGCAGACATTTCTACAACATATACAACTGCACGTGACATTCTGTGTTACAAAGGTTTCAAAACATACCACCAGGACTAAGTACATACTTGATGGCATCCAGGTTTTCAATTTAGAGTCTTCACAGACTATAACATAGTCTCTGCAAAGGGCAAGTAATGCAGTGTCTTACAGACAAATGTGGAAAAACCGCTATTCAAAAGTTTATTAAATTTGGTCAGTCTCATAGTGCTTCTTGATGGCTTTGATCAGTAAGTCTTTTTTTTTTTTGTTTTTAATCTCATCCAGTGGCAAACTACAAGACTTCAGTGTACATTTAATGACACAACTGCTACATCATCTTGATTTTATAGCTATCTTTAATATCAAAGCAGCTTAAGCTGTTAATAAATTCCAAAGTATCCTTTTATTAAAATATCTAAAAGAGGTCTATAAATATTTTTTTTCTAAAAGTGTTCCCAGTTTTTCACATTTAAAACAAAGACAGGGCATCTGTTTTGCTTGGGTTTCGCTGTCCCCTTCCACGGAGGGCCAAGAGGCAGAAGATAAAGGCTGAGCTTTCCCTTCGCTTTCTCATGAACCCAGTGGGTCTTCTCTTCTGTTGTCAGTACGTGATAAAATTAACAAAATATATATATGTGTGTACGTGCACTCCAGGACGCCGGCACTCAGCAGCAGCCCAAAGAGCCGGGCAGGTCCCTGGGCGCGGGGCGCAGACCCGCGGGTCAGAACTCCCACTCCAGCGACTCTTCTCGGTTCGCAGCCCGCTCTAGCCGGTGGATGATGTTGTTGAGGTTGGCCATCTTCTCGTGCCTCCGCTGGATGTTTGTGTTCAGCTTCGTGCTCTGCTGGAACGAGCCCGTGTCTGTGGCGGGACTCGAACTCTGCACTTTGGCAGGGGCGGTGTTTGGCAGTGATGGGGAGATGGGAGCGGAGGAGGACGGGACCGGCGAGACGGACATCATGAGGCCTGGAGAGGAAGCTGCCGAGGGAGAGTTCAGGGAGACCTCCAGGCTGCAGCGGGAGGACTCCGAGGCAGATTTAAAGCTAATGGGGTCAGGATGCAGCCTCTCCCCGCCCTCCGGCTCCTGGGGCACGGGCTGGGCGGAGCAGTCGGCAGTCCCAGCCGCGTGCGCCTTGCTGGACGTGTTGCTGCTCCGTGGGAGGCTGGCGGTGCTGGGGGGGGACCTCTGGGAGGCCCCCGCACACATGGTTTCATCCTGCTCTTCCTTGAGGCTCGGATGCTGAATGGACGCGGCCACGAGCTCCGGCTCCCTGTCCAGGCCACACAAGTCCCAGTGATTGTAACACTCGCCTTTTTCCCCGGGCTCCGGCCGCTCCTGTTTGACCTGGACCAGGGCCTCGCTTGACCGCCGGGGCTCCGCGTCTCTGAAGACCGGCTTCCTGTCCTCCGCCTCTGAATCGGGGCTCTGCGGGTTGGCGCCTCGGAGCGAGCTACCGGCCAGCGCGGTGCCCCCGCAGCCACCCTGCTCCAGGTCCGTGTCGTCCTGGGACCCTTCCACCAGCATTTCCCGGCGCATCCGAGACCTGTGACACAAGCACGGCATGGCTGTGACCGTGGCACGGGGCCTGCGTGGCTCTGGCTGGGTCCGCGCGGTCACTGTGCCGCGGGGGGATGAAGCCCCTGGGGGCCTGGCGCGTGTAGGGCCGTGGGCTGGGCTGGGGCAGCATGTGGGCTGACTCAGTGGCTTTCTGGCTTATTGGCCCCGCCAGAAAACTAACCGAACAATGCATCCCCTCAGGGACATGAGCGGCAGGAGACAGCCAGCAGCCAGGTGGAAGGAAACAGCTCTGCTCTGTTTTTGCCCCTTTCCCCCCAACTTTTTCGATACGTGTTTAACCCCGTGGAGGCAAATTCAATCTGGAAAAGGCAGAGCAAACCGGAGTGCGGCACCGCTGCTGCGAGAAATCCCTGGGAGCTGATCCTCGGGCCTGTCCGCACCCTGCTCCGGTCCCCTCGGTCATTCCCCGTGGGTCCGGTGGGGGCCGGACGGCAGAGGGAGCGCCCTGCACCCTCCGTGGGCCCTGCACCCCTGGCCAGCTGCGTTCTGCTTGGGGCTGTGGGACACGCGGGCTGTCCAGCGCACCCAGGGCAGGCCGTCTCCTGGAGCGGTCACCCCCAGCCTCGTCCCCCCGGACGCCAGGCAGCCCCTCGCCAGCTTCTCGTGTCCCCCTGCCTAGCGCCCCGGACCCGCTACCTGTAGTTATGGAACCAGTTGATGACCGTGTTGGTCTTGAGGTTGAGCTGGAAGGAGAGCAGCTCGATGGTCTGCTGCGAGGGGTAGGGCTCCAGCTGATAGGCCTTCTTCAAGGCCTCCTTCTCCTCCGGCGCCAGCACCACACGGGGCTTTTTGATCTGGAGGAGGCTGAGGTCCTGGGGCTGGAGGCTGGGGCTGGCGCACTCCGAGCGGGCGTTCGGCGACTCGCTGTCCGAGCTGGCGCTGATCAGCCCGTAGCGACGCTTCAGATACGCTGCAGGGGCGAGAGGACACCCAGCCCGTGTGTGAGGCGGCCCGTACTGTGGGCAGCTTCCCCCTGCCCTCCCTTGCTGTGGTACCACTGGGCACCCCCGGCGGACAGTCAGGAGAGCATTTGCCATCGAACCGTCCGTGCGGGGCTCCAGAGCGGTGCGGCCTTGCTGCAGCAAACCCACAGGCTTCACATCCATTGCCGGGAAGTGCCCCTGCCTCACGCGCTAGTGCGTCATCCCTCCGGAGAGCCGGGAAGAGCCCCGCACTGAAGGGACGGGGAAGCCACCACATCCGTGGCCTTTCTGCCCATCTCCCCAGCACCCTCCCCACCCGGAGTGGGGTGGGCTAGGCACCCCTGGACAAGAACAGCCTTGTTAGTACCACTCAGCCCCCCAGTGCCATCAGGCAGCATTGCTCGTTAGCGCTCGGTCGCGTAGCACTCGATCCCGGGAGAGGTCCAGGACGGCCCGCAGCCCGGGACATCCCTGCCGCGGTCAACGTGTGTAGAGCGGGCGGCACATCCCACCTCCTGACTGATGCCAGCATGACTGGGGTCAGACCTGTGCCTCGGAAAGCCTCAAAACGCCTGGGGCCAGCTCTGGGCAGCCCCTCTGGACCGACCCCGAGGGATGGACCAGGCCCAACAGCTCCGGGCACGTGGCGCTCACCTTTCTTCTCCAGCTTCTTCATGTCGCGCAGCTTCTCAACGTTGTGCGGGTCGTTGAGCCAGAGCTGCATGCGGACAAAAGGCTCCCTCCCCTTCAAGCTCAGCTTGTGCCAGGGCTTGGGTCTGGAGAGGAGATCGGACACCGAGCCCTGCGTCAGGCCCAGGATGCTCTCCCCGAACAGCCGTTGGCCTTGCGGAGGAGAAGCAGAAGGGGGTTAGACCGCACGTGCCCGCAGGGCAGGCTCCTGGGCACGCGAGCCCCATGACAGGCCCTGGGAGCAGTGCAGGACCCCGTGGCCTGGCCAGGGTCCCGACACCAGGGTACAGCTGTCCACGGGGCCGGCTCCCCCAGCCCGGGAAGCTGCCCCTCCGACGGACCCAGCCCTGCCTCTGTTCCGCCCGTGGAGCTGGGGGACTCGGCTTGCCCGAGGTCGGAGAGGAGCAGCGGTGTGTCGTACGACGGACGAGGCTGGGCCAGCCTGACCCCAGCGCTGTCCACCTTGCAGCCGCCTGGCCGGGAAGAGCCCTTCTCAGCACCGGCCTGGCCACGGGGAGCGGACCCGAGATCTGGGGGCACCGCCACCCTGCTGCGTGCCCGCCCCCCCGAGGCCCTGGAGCCGCCCCGCGTCCGCACCTAGGTTGTTGTCCGTCAGCACCTCCTTGACCTTCTTGGTGATGGCGTAGGTGTCCAGCTCGGGAGACATGGCGACGATCTCTTGTATGCCCACGGGGCCCTGGCTGCTGGGGTACGTCTTCCCGCCCAGCGCGGCGCCTGACCTGCTCTCCGGCTGCTGGTTCTCCTTGCTGCTCTCCAGGGCGAGGGTGAGCGGCTCCTGCGGGGGCTTCTCGTGCTCCGAAGGGCTGGGGGGCGGCGAGGGGGATGACTGGGTGTCTCCAGGACTGGCTGCAGGGCACAGGCAGAGAAAAGCATCAGAGCGGTGCATGAGAAAGGCCTCGGAAAGGCTCTTGGGGCAAAAAGGCAGCAACTCTGGAGCAGCACCACGACACGAGGGGAGAAATCCCACTCAAAAGGGGCTTCAGCAGAGCCGGCTGGAACGGCACAGGGTGAAACCCACCTGCACAAGGGCCGGCAGGGACTCCTCAGTTGCAGCCCTGGCGCTCGGCAGAGCCTGGCAGACACCAAAGGCCAAAATCCCAAGCCCCTGTGCCGTGAGCCGAGGGAAGGGAAGGTGGCGTGCGACTGCTGCAGCAGCGTGCGCCCAGGCTGCCGTGGGCAGTGGCGCCTGGCCGGAGCTGGCACGCCCCACCACAGCGGGGCAGGCTCTCTTCAGCGCTGGGTGAACCACGTCAGGGGTGTCTTGGTGATGGCAGCTGCCCCCCGCTCTCTGCCAGGAGGGCGGGTGGCTGCGCAGAGCCCTGGGCCCTTGGGCTGTTACCCACCCCCAGGCCATGCGTGCAAATGCCCCCCGGCAGCTTCCACGCGAGCCTCAGACGCAGCCAAGAGCAGCCCCGGGGTGCGCTGGGGACTGCCCTGGCCACCAGCCCCCGTGCCCGAATCCTGCCCCCTTCGCACACCCCGGGGGGAAGGGATTTAAGGGCGAGTGAACCGCACGTTCGAATGGGCCTATTGATACCAAAATCCCCGATAAACCTGCCCACTAATCTCCTCTAATGCCATCCCCTCAAGCCTTTCCCTTTTGCTTAACGACTGTCAATTCCAGTCAAGTTTGATACCGTCTGGGCCAGGCGGGAGCCGACAGAGATTCCCGTCCTGCAATAAATCTCTGGCAGCTCACGTTCGGCGCTCAGCTGGGGGAGGACGGGGGAAACGGCACTGAGGCTGGGGAGGGGGGAGAAATCAATGAAAACTAAACTGTGAATTTTAACGTTATTTATTGTGCCGATCTGTTGCCGACCGACGCGGCCGGGAGAGCCTGTCACGGCCTTTCCAAAGCGGGGAGAAGAAGGGCAAGTCTTCCAGGCGGATGCTGCCAAGAGCAGCGGTGGTGAGAATAATCAAGGAGAGAAAACACAGCGTTAACACAAACCCCCGGTCACTGCTCTGTTCCAGGCACGAGGCCGAGCGCTGCGCCGGGCTCCCGTTTCCCCCCTTTCTACGTGACTATCAGAAAGCATCTCCGACACAATCCTGCACGGAGGACTGGTCCTGTCCCACGTCCTCGCGGAGGGGTCTGGGAAGGGCTGGGTGCAGCAGCACGGCGGCTTGGCAGAGCCGTACGAAGCAGCCTTTTCACAGGCTGATGGCGCGAGGGGCGCCAGTCTGGAGACACAGGCCCTGGCGTGGGGGCTGGAAGGGGCACGTGGGGGTGAGATTCACCACACGGCCAAGCAACAGGAGCTCGTCCATGCTGAATTCAAAGGAGGTGAAGGCAGACAGCACCCGGGGGTTTAGCGAGGTGCTGTCAGAGATGGGACGAGAGGCTGACTGCCCGCTCCCCTGTGAATCCATCCTGCCCCGGCCCGGCTAGTTCTGTCCCGCTGGAGCTCATGGCGCTCGCTGGCTGCACTGGTCTTTTCCACGTAAGCAAAAGCTCGAGCCCTGAGCCCAGGGTCAGGCAGCTCTGCAAAGCCCCTGGGCCAGCACGGATCAGACAAGGCTTCCCAGCTGTCGGAGCGGGAAGCTGCCCGGGCAGCCAGGCAATTGCCTTCCCTGGAGGCTTCCAAGCAGAGGCTGGATGAGCATGCACCTGGGACAGGTGAGGACCAGCGCAGGGGACCGCACGTGACAATCCTTAAGGCTCTCCTGACCCCACAACTTCCACGGGTGACGGAGCAGACTCAAGCCCGCCCTGAGCGCCCCCAGGATCCTGCACCGCATCTGGCAAGGTGTTTGCCCCAAAATCCACGTGTGCAGCTGAGCAGGGACTGCATGTGAGCGGGCACCTGTGACGTGCTCGGAAAGGGGACACGCTGCCCCTCCCTGAGCGGGTGCCCCGTGAAGGGGACAACTGGTACCAGCCAGGGGTGGTCTAGCAGCAGGGTCTGGGCTGCGGTGTTACAGCTCCCAGGGGGCACAAGGCTTGGGGGCGTCTGACCTCTCACTGGCACCACCCAGGCGACCCTGCTCGGACCGCACCGGGCGGGGGTTTCACAGGCAGGCTTGTCCAGGAGACGACCAGCACCCCCGGCTCCTGGTGCGACAGAGGCTGGGCTAGCATTCCCGTGGCGCCTCTGGGCACACGCGGAGGTCAGGCCCCTGCCGCCCGGCACTGCACGCACGTCCCACGCAAGTGGCTCCTGACCCGAGAGCCCAGGCTTGGAGCAGGAGTGCTGACGCCACGGGGAGAGGAAGAGAAGCGATGCATGAAGCTGTTATTCAGGACTCTCTCTGCTAGCCAAGCAGGGGAACCTCTGGGGGAGGAAAAGGGGTTGTGCTTGGCAGCTGAGGCAGGACTGGCGTATCAGAGAGGATGGGATTACCAGGCCTGAGAGATGGGCTGGTCGGTGATCTGCTGCCTCAGGTGGGTCACAGCCTCCACTGAGCTCAGCCAGCTCCACGGCCCCAGGCCTGGGGCCAGCCTAAACCCGGGCCCCCGGCGCACGTCAGCATGGCGAACACGTGGGACTTACCCTGGGCTGGGTTGGGCTGCTGGCTGATCCCCTGGCCCAGCTGATCCGTGAGCCACAGCTGCATCCGGATGAATGGCTCCCGGCCCTTCTGGGTCAGCTTGCTCCACGGCTTGGGCCTGGACAGCATGTCACTCACACTCCCCTGGGACAAGCCCAGCACCTAGGGCACAGGTTGAAGGGAAGGGCTGGGGCTACCGGGCAGCAGGCGTCTGATACCCCCACGAGGCTCCTGGGGAACGCGGCCACCAAGCCGGAGGGAGGCGCTAGCTGTGGGGTGAGCCCAGGGCGTCAGGGAGCTGTCACTCAGTCCCTCTGTGCGGGGGGCTCCTTACCGGCTTGCTCCCTGGCCCCACAAGTGGGAGAGGCTGCGGCACTGCACACCCAGGACACTGAGGAGGGAGCTGGCCAAGAGGCTCACACCATCCCACATCCATTCCCCCCGCACCGTCCTCCAAGGGCTGCACTGTGCGCCGCAACCCGGGGGGGTGGCATCGCACCGGCCCCACGTTCCAGCCTCGTGGATTCACCCCAAGCGGCAGGTCTAGGCGGCACGGGGCTGGGGAGGTGCCGAGGCGGCCCGATGGGCACCGCGCGCTGGGGCGTACTTCCCTACGGGCCCTGCGCGGGGGACCGCCGAAGCAGAGTCCCACCCTGGAACGGACACGCGGTCAGCAGGGGCCAGGCCACGTCGCCAGGACAGCAGCAGCCTGGGTCCACCGCTGCCTCTCCGGGGAAGTACCTTCTCCCCGAAGATCCGCTGACAGATGCCGTTCTTGGCCAGCTTCTCCTTCACCTGCCGGGTCAGCTCCAAGGTGTCCACCTCCCGGTACATGTACATCTCGTACTGCTCCGGTGTCAGCGGGGGGACCGTGGGCTTGAGCGTCCGCGGCACGTAGGCAGGGTAGTAGGAGAGGCGGCCGGCGCTCTGCGCCTCTGAGCTGCCCCCTTCTGACTTCATCTCTGCGGTCTTGTGGGGCTCGTCCTCCCCCAGGGCCAGCTCCTCCTCGGTGGGGGCACTCTCGCTTGGCTCCCCCCGCGGCCAGGCCCGCCCGTTGGCCAGGCTCGAGTAGCTCGAAGAGGAGGAGAGCGAAGGGGACACCGCGGTGTAGGGCCGGCTCAGCACGCTCCTCTCCGAAGCCCAGTGCTGGTCGAAGTAGGAGCCGGCGTCGCCGATCTCGGACTTCACCTTGCGGATGATGCTCTGCACGAAGGCGGCGGGGGACAGGACCGTGAGCGACGCCTGGGTGGAGCTGGGGCTGGTGCCCACCGCCCCCTCCTCCTGCTTGATGTAGGCCTGGACGATGTTCTGGCTGACGGCGGCCAAGGTGGAGCGCTCTGCGGGTGGGGTGGGGATGGGCCGGCCGTTGCTGCCCGACTCGATCTCCAGCAGGGCCTGCTGCTGGGCCTGCATCTCCCGCCGCGCCTGCTCCAGGATGCTTTTAATGGCGTCCTCCGAGTTGCTGGTGCCGGTGCCGTTGGTGACTACCTGGGGGGCCGTGGAGCTTTTGGTTTCACCTGGAAGCAGAGAAAGCCGAGCGGAGTGAGTGGAGGCTCTCCCGCTGGGACCGGCTCCCCGCGAAGCAGCCCGCACCCCGCTGCGGTGGGGTCCCCGAGGGAACGGGGCTCAAAGCTTCCCCGCTACTTCCGAGGGCACAGCGGGGGTGGCCTCTCCGACCTGACGGGTGCCATGAGCCAGGTCGACAGGCCTGGTGGGGTAGAGGCGCAGCCCGAGAAAGCCCCACCTCCATTCCCGACTCGCTGCAGAGCCCCGGACAACGCACGTTGCCCTCTGTGCCTCGGTTTCCCTTTCTGGAAACAGGGGTTCAGGCTACTTTCCCTTCTTTTGAAAGGAGCTCCGAGAGCTATCAACCACAAGTCCAGCCGCTGCTTGGCAGCGCAGGATCACTACCCGGGCAAAGCCCCTCCAGCAGGAAGGATCTGCTGGTTACGATGCCCTCAGACAACGCAAGTGGTGACGTGTCTGTGGGGTGCGTGTCTGCATGGTGCCGGGCAGGCATGTCGGGCCTCTCGTAATCACAGAATCGGAGAAAATTCAGGTTGGAGGGACCTCAGGTCACATCTAGTCCAACCCCCTGCTCAGAGCAGGACCAGCCCCAACTACATCATCCCAGCCAAGGTTTGTCTAGCCGGGTCTCGAAAACCTCCGAGGATGGAGACTCCACCACCTCCCTGGGGAGCCTGGCCCACCGTTTTACTGCCCTTCTAGTGAGAAAATTCTCCCTAATGTCTAACCTCAACTTCCCTCGCTGCAACTGGAGCCCATTGCTCCTTGTTCTGTCATCTGCCCCCACCGAGACCAGTCCAGCTCCGTCCTCTTGCAAACCCCCGAATACGAGCAACCGTTCGATTCTGACTACTGCTTTTGCCCCTGCGATCCCGCGGTCCCTGCTGCGGGGTCCCCTCTGCAGCACAGGGCCTGGCCTGCAATGTCCTTGCTTTGCTATGTTTTAACTTCCCTCTGCCTCATCACATCAGCACGTGAGCCACCACCCCTGCTGCTGGCCGTGACACTCCTGCTGCGCGGACCCGAGCAGGGTCGTGCGGTGTCCGCGCGGGCCGCTGGAACCAATTTGCTGCGCCCCTGGATTATCCGGGCAGCGGCACATCTGTGCCCACAAGGCACTGGGGGGTCTCACACTGCGCCTACTTTTCAGCGCATTGTTCTGGCATCTTCCCCTAACGTAAGCCCAGGGGAAGGGGCTTACTTCTGTCCAATTCATAACCATCACCTGGAAGCAGGCATCCAGCACGGAAAATTTCAGCACCACTGGGGCTGATTTGGAAAGTCCTGAGTCTAGGACATCAGTGGGGTGGGGTGGACACGGGAGACGACACCTCCTGCACCTTCCTCTACAGCTGGTTCCCTGCTTCTACAGCCACGGGAGACGCTCCATTGACGATCAGGGCACTAGACAAGCACGCCTGTTTTCTACCATCCCCATCTACCTTAATTCCCAGGGACTCTGCTTTCTCACCAGACTACCTGCTCTAATGTTTTCCCTTGCTTGCAACTGGCTGTGAACACAGCTGATTTAACCGTTCCTCAGGCCATATGGACTGTGCATGCTCATGCAAGCGTCTGCTTCTGGAAGAGAGAAGGTGAGAGTCTTAGCTTTTGAAACGACCAGCCGCGAGACCAGCCCGGTTTACGTGCGGCCTGGCGCGGTTAGGAGGGGAAGGAGTTCTCAGAGCCGGGCAAATGGGCTTCCTCCCTAATGGGGTTCAATACAGTGTTTTCATTGCTCTTCACAAAACCTCTCAGCCTGTCCCAAGTCCAGCCTGAACACCCACTTCTCATCACAGCAGTGGACTGCCTGAAGTGACGCTGTCTTGGCTTTTAGAAATACAGATGCAAAGTGATGGTAAGATAATGCTGTCCCGTGCTTGATTATCTGTTAAAAATGAGAAACTACAAGAAAAAGCCTAGTGATGACATCACTTCCCCAACACGCGATGACTCTATGCCTTGTGCTCAGCAGAGGGCAGCAGACACCGCGCCAGCCTCTGCAGATGGACTGGGCCCAAAGGCTGGACGTGCATCTTGCTCGGCCCTAAGGATATTGCAAGAGTCATCAGAGGTGGGAACCGGCAGGCTAGGGACCGCAGGGCCAACGTTTTCAAACCCGGGGACCCGGAGCAAGGCCCTCAACTCAGCACGCGCCGTAGGCACCTGCAGAAAGCCGGAAAATCCTGTCCCTAAAAGTTTAACAAACTGTTCGAGGGCCAAAGGCAGCTCTGGATTTTGGGGGGTTTCCCCCATTCGTATGGTCCTGCACACCGCGCCTGGCTGAGCCTCTGGTGACTCAAGAACCCGGAGGCATGAGGGATCCCTGCAGAAAATCCTGGCTCTCACCTAAAAACCGATCCAGGTGCTGATGATGGAAAGGACGCGGACAGATTTCTTAATGGATGCTTTCTCCCTCTGTGCATTTTCTAACCGGGGGTCGTGGACAGACACAGGGCACAAATGAAAGGGGGCAGAAGGGCTCCCCGCACACCAGCTGCTCCGCGGCTCTGCTCCACCCCACGGCCCAGGGGAGCTAAGTAGTGATAGCGGCTGCTGCGTGTGGGGGCGAATAGTCCCGGCTCAGCTCTCACTTACCACGGGCTAGCAGTGGACACACAACACAGGCTGCCCTGTGGTAAGTTCCCCACCTTTACCTGGGGATAAAATGTTCTCATCTGTCCAGGTTGGGGAGGATCCTTTTCTGGCTCTCGTGCACTAGCACGAGGCTGCTATGTGGCTCTGACACATGGCTTGGGAGCGCTCTAACAGACAAGTTCATTCCCGCTGGGGCTTAAGGGATTAAAACAAATAATCCTGGTGCCGTAACTCTTGGCCTTCACTTCTCAAAACCTAGTTCTTGGGAAAATGTCCCCAGGAGAATGGGAAAGCAGGTGGCCCAGGGGACGGGGGTGTGAAGGGAGTGAGCTCCTAGAGGGTTCCTGGCCTGGTGGCGCCTGCACCCTCACCTGGCCCAAGGGCAGAGCTGTTTCCGGCTTGGTGACTCCCGTGGCGCCTGCAGCACCTACCTCCCTTCTGGGACTCGATCTCCTTCTTGGCCTGCTCCAGGATGCTTTTGATGGCGTCGTCAGAGCCGGTCTCTGGCGTTCGAATCCGCGGGGTGATGCTACCTGATTGCAGAGGTGGGAAAGCGGGTCTGTCACCGGCACTGCAGCCGCAGGCGCCACTGGGGGTCAGGAGGGATTTATTGCTGCTCGGCGCGGCTGTTTGTACGCAGGTCAGGTCTGAAGGAGCCGTCGCTCCCGACCAGTTGCTGGCTGGAGCGAAGAGCCCGGAGACCGGCCCAGCAGCTTTCACCTCTTCCGTTCCCCCCCGGCGCAGCACGGAGGCGCCGCCCCCTTCACCTTCTCGTCTGCAAGGCGCGGGGATCCTGCTCCCCACGGGGCGCGGAGCGGGCAAGCTCTGGACTGTGGTAGCCCCAGGGCAGAGGAAACGTCAGGGCCGAGTCTCCACCCTGGGGGCACCCCACCTCCTTGCTCGGGTGCCTCAGGGGAAGGCAAGCCAACTGCAGCCAGCTCAAAGGAGGCAGGGGCTCGCTAGGGAGTATCGGCGCACCTGCTCTTACCTCCCAGCCAAAGAGAGCCCAACCACGTCCATCAGGGCACGAGTGGGCAGGTGGGCGGTCGCCCCAGGGCAGCTGCTGCCCACAACACACCCACCCCCTTCACCTCGCTGTACACTGTCAGTCCTCCCAGGCCCGAAGGAAGGGGCCCCATTCCCAGCCCCGTAACGCAGAGCCCGAGGCCTCCTTTCTAGCAGTGCAAACAGGTACTACCCTGCATGCCCTCTGCACGTGCGCCCCAGCCCCTGCCTGCCCTGTCCCGCTGCTGAGGGGAGAAGACCCTCGGTGCCACTCACCTCTCTGGCGCACCTGAATCGTCCTCAGCGCCAGCACGTTCTGCTCGTCCGACAGGAACTGCTTCATCTTGATGAAGGGCTCCTTGCCCTTGACGGTGAGCTTGCGCCAGGGCTTGGGCCGGGCCAGGATCTCACTGACGGAGCCCTGCGAGAGCCCCAGCACGTAGTGCCCGAAGACGCGCTGCCCGATGTTGTGCTTCAGGAGCTGCTCCTTCACCTGGAAGGCGATCTCGGCCGTGTCCAGCTGTTCCTCGTCAGCCGAGCCCGTGCTACTTCCCTCCGACTGGTCGCTGGGTGGGCTGGCGTCGCTGGCAGGTGCGGTGGGAGCTGGCGGGGCACTGCCGGCGGGCAGCACGCTGCCCTTAGTGGGGAAGTAGGGGGAGGGGAAGGGCAGCAGGCCGCCACTCTCGCTCTTGTACACGGGTGGCATCAGCTGCTTGGGGAGGAAGGGGTCAGCTGGTGGCCTGTCACTGGCACCCAGTCCGGGGAAGGGGGACATGGAGAAAGTCCTTTGGCCTTCTGGGGCCGTGCTGGGGCCCAGCAGGGGCTGGGCGGGGGTGGGGGAGGCAGGGTCCTCCGACGGGGGCGGTGCGAGCTGCTGGGGTGAGGGGTACGACTGCTCCGTGTCCTTCACCGACTCATCCTCGGAGGGATCCTCCTCTAGAGACGAAAGAGAGACGCGCACACTATAGCGCCGAGGCGCTCGGCTGGGCCGGGCCCCGGGTGCAGCTGGGTGCCAAGCCCGCGATGTCGAGAGGCACCCGGAGGCACTGGTCACTGCTGGGAGGACCCCGTTGCACTTTCTCGCCCCGTGCGAGCTGAACTTGAGCTTGGCACCCAGCTGCTGTCTGCGGTGGGCTGGGCAGGGGGGTCCCAGCCCTGTGTCCTCTTGCCCCACTGCGTGCCCTGGCCTGCCTCATTGCTCACCCCCGATCAGGCCCCGGGGCCAGGGCCCAGCTGCCCCACAGCCAGCGAGACGGGATGCCAGGCAGGGCTCTTCCGCCTGCGGCTCTGAGACTGCGGCTTGGGGACCGGGGTGGGATGGGACAGGCCGGACAGTGCTCCCGGCTCCCGGCTCCCGCGCTCCTGGGTCCAGGGACCGCTCTGGAGGCTGCACCTGTGTTTGCTGGTGAGGGAGGCCGGCCTGCAGAGAGCCAAGCAGGGGGAGCTCCCCACCCCCAGTCCCACTGCAAACCAGTGCCACCTACCAGCGCTGGCCAGGAGACTGGGCTTCTCCAGGAGGTACTTCTGGGGTGGGTAGGAGTCTTTCCCTATCAGCAAGGCCTCGTCTGACTTGGATATGCCCTGAAGGAGAGAACGCAAGCGGAGAGGGGGTTACCAAACACCCAGGGGCCACAAAGTATTCCCCTCGCCCCGTGCGGTGCTGGCACTTGCCTGGGAAAGGCTGCAGTTGGCTGAGGCCAGCTTCATCGCCTTCAGGATGCTGGGGAGAAACAGCACAGAGTTAGTCTCCGCTTGCTCCCCGCGTTTGCTGCAGCCGGGCCAGGCACTGACAAGTGAGGGGGAAGGGGCTTCAGGGATGGCGCCCGGGACGTCCCCCCTGCCCCAGAAACCCGGGACTTGGAACAGGAGGGCAGGGCGTATCCCGCTGCAGCGCCGCACTGCCGTATCGTCGTCAAGCCAGCAAGCTTGGTGACATGCGACGTGCTCGCTGCAGGACGCTCGGTCTCTGCTCATGCACGTGTGACCCCTCTCGGCCCCCGGTGGGGAGGCCGAGTCCATCCCGAGCCGGGGGCAGGGAGGATGCCAGGTGTGGCACTGCGCTCTGCCCTCAGCAACAGGGCCGGGAAGAGGGGCACGCGGGCAGCCGGGCACTGACCTCAGCTCTGTTTTAATCTCCTCGTAGTCGGCCTGGGCCTGCAGTTTTTCCTCCAGCCTCTGGACAACGCAAGAGAGCAAGACATTGGCTAGCACAGCCGGCCCTTCCACGCAGTCGCAACCCCCGGGCAGGTAGGGTTGCTACCGCCTGCTCGTTGCCAGCTTTCCTTCTCCCACCTCCAGGCCCAGGGCTCTGCCCTGCCCTGCCCTTCCCTCCACACGACCAGGCTGGTGCATACACTGCAGGTCTGTGCGGGGAAGTCCAACAAGAGAAAGACCGAGGGGGAAGCCCCCTGCCAGGGCTGTGCCAAGCTGGTCCTGGGCTCAGTGGGCTGCATTTGCGCAAGCATCCGGCCGGACTCCCCCTGGGGTGATCTCTGCCCCACTCCCCGCCGCAGGCTCCAGGCTCCTCCTGCCCAGGCCGGCGCGTACCTCGATGGCCTCGTTCTTGGCGGCCAGCTGCCGCTCCAGGTCGGCGATCTGGCTGGCCGAGGACTCCTCCAGCTCCTGCAGGGAGCTCTGCAGATGCTGCACATCCTTGAGGAGCCGCAGGATCTCCCGGTCCTTGGCTGCCAGCGCCGCCTCCAGCCGGGCGCCCGAGCACATCGAGTAGTTCACCTTGTCCTGCAAAGGGAAGGCGACGCCGTGAGGCTCCCTCCTGAGCGGGAGGCACTTCTCCAAGTGCAGGGAGTGGCTACACCCTGGCGGCCTCTGCAAATAAAAGGCTTCCCCTTGGGGCACATCTAACCCCGCCAACAAGGAGGCACCAGCCCCACCGCCCTGTGACCCACCTGGGGTTGGGACAGGGCTGTAGCAAGGTGGAGGCCGGAAGCGCTGGCTGGGGAAGAGCTGCCAAGAGAGGAGGCCAGTGCCACTGGCAGCTGCATACTGGTGACTGGCGGCAGGCTTAGCATGCGTGGGGCAGCGTTAATTAAGGAAGCTAATTTGGATGGAGCCACAGCACCTCCGCTCCGCAATCTCCTACGCGGGTGCTATTAGCCAAGCCGCCAAGCGCCCGCTCTGCGACTCCTCGACTGCACTGATGTCCGGGAAGAGCCGGACAAGCTGGATCTCGCAGCCAGGTGGGTCTGCCGCCCCAGCCCTCCCACGGGAACCTGCCCCGCAGGCCGGCGCGGGGGGGGCCGCAGACTGGGGTCGCGGGCCGACTCCCCCAGCCGAAGGCCCAGCCAGCTGCCCGGGGAACATCGTGCTGCTCACCCCGCTGGGGCCTTGCGGAGAGCAGCAGGCCAGGAGAATGGAGCTGTTGACAGACGCTAGCTGTTCCCGCAGGCTCTCCACCTCCCGTTGCGCAGCCTCCGCTCGCTGCAAGAGAGAGACGCCGTGGTATCAGGTCGCCCGTGGTGGCCTCCACGTCAGGGTCACGGGGGCACGCGCTCCACCGGAGCTCCCCGCCCAGCCCTCGTGCCACAGGGTGCTTTGGCAAGGCCAGAGCTGTGCTGTCGCAATGCTGACGTGAGGCCCCGCGTGGCAGCCAAGGCGCGGGCCAAGCGGAACCGCCAGCCCTTGCCACACGCCGCCCGCACGAGTCAGGAAAACAGCCACGAGACAGGCTTTGCGGCCTGGCGGCACGGCCCTTCCGCCTGCACCGGGGCGGACGCTGCACCTCCCGTCCCGCTCTGCTCTCCCGTGCCTTTCAGCCGGACGCTGCTGGGCTCCGATGGCCCGGGGGGTCTGGATCCGGCGTGCGGCTGAGCAGCTGCAGCCTGACGCAGAGCAGGCCCAGCCAGCCCCAGGCTCGGAGCCGGGGTAGGGCCTGGCCCCGCTGCTCCCAGCACCTCTAACTGGCCGTCTCAGTGTGAGGCTGGGCGCTGGAGCCCTAGCCACCTGCGCATGAGGAGACCCAGGCACAGGCCCATCCCTGGGTCCCGGCCTGACTCCAGCATGGAGAACCGTATCCTGCTCAGCTAAAATGCCTTCTCGTTGCAGCTGGGAATCTTCTTTACTTCCTGACCTGGGCTCACGTGGAGCGTTGCTGTGCACTGCCCGATAGCCGCGCCCTAGAGGTGGCTGCATTGCAGGGATGTCTAAAAGCAACACCCACATGCCCCCTCCATACCCCTTAAAGGCTGTGGTTATGTTGCTAGTTAACTATATTTTACTAATCACATTAAGTCATTTGTATGCAAATGTCATGATTAATTTAACAATGAACAAATTACTAGAAATGGAGAAAAGCCACGGCCTGAGTGCATTGTTTTACCCAGCCCCGGGGAAGTGCCCTGACAGATCCCATATGTAAAACTGGCGGGGTAATAACATCTACAAGCCTCAGACATGGGGGTGCCTCTCCAATAAGGCTGCGATAGCCGAGGCACACGCCAGTGAAGGGGGCCAGTTGCTGCTGTTGGGCTCTTGCATCTGCACGTAACCCAGTCGCACTGGTCTAGGGCTGGGTGCCTTGTGCACCTCTGAGCAGCAGCAGCCTCCTTCCCAGTGGTGCCAGACCTAGCACTTACCTGGGTATCAAGATCACCCTCCTCCTGAGCCCTGCAAGTCAGGCTTAGTCCAGTGTCCCTGCTTCGAGCCCAGCCCTGGGGGACAGGACGGCTCGCTCAACCCTGGCACTGCCCGGGCTCCCTGCTGCAGCCGGCTGCTGCAGAACGACTCTGCTCCAGTCCGTGGCTACAGGCAGCGAGCGAAGGGAAGGCGCTCGCTGCGCTGAGCCTGGCTTGCTATAAATGCAGCGGCGAGGGGCTCTTCTCACCTGATTGGCTTTTTCAAGGTTGGTCATGATCATGGCTACTTCGTCCGCCCTGCAACAGCAAAGCAAGAGCAATGAGCTGGGGCGGGCACGCGCTCCATCCCCGAGACGTGCCAGCCATGGCACACAACCTGCCCCTGCTACGCGCCGCCGTGGCTGGGGCCGGGTGGGTGGGGAGCACGCTGCTCACGCCTAAGAAACGGTGCGAGTGGGATCCCCACCAGGGGCCTTCAGAGGGGCTGCCTGGATGACCCCCTGGCACGGGGACAGTGTGGCAGCTGTGATCCCCCCCGTACCACACCTCGAGTCAACCTCGACTGCTCGTCCTCGAGGGGCGAACAGAAGCGCAGGCCCCACGGCCCATTCGAGCCTTGGCTGCCCCGTGGCGACAGCCAACACGGAGGCCGCTTGTGCCAGCTGCGATGCTCATGTTGTAAAGCGGGCACCTGTCCATTAGGAACTGGCCTTGGGCCACCCTGGCTCATTTCACACAGGCCCACAACCAGCCATTAGCTGGGAACGACTTCAGGTCATTAACGAGCCATGCCCATCTGCGAGCTGGTGAGCTCAGCATGAAAGCCTCTGTCTCCGCCTGCCAGGCCTGCACGCCACCCCCTCGGCCGCCGGATAGCTGGAGAAACGTCTCCTTCCCTCTTGATCCCGGGCTGTTTGTCAACAAGGAATATTTGCATCTGCTTAATTGCCTCCCACCCACCCTTTCACAAGTCGTTAAGAGCTGGCAAAGCTGAACGGGACATGGTGGCAGATCTGTTTACTGTGTGAAGGTAAATATCCAACGTGTCTAATTTGTGGTCTCTGGTCCCAGCTACACAACTCAGGCTGGCTGATGAATTAACCACACATAAACACACCAGCTGAACCCAGACAGGGGCATCTGAAACCCCCCGGATGGAGGCTGCAACGGAGACCAAGGGACAGGACAAACCCCCTTTTCATCTCCGTCGTGGTGCGCCTGGAGTCTCCGGTCCTAATCAAAGGGAAAATGATTTACAGGCCCGCGCTGTACAAATGGCATATCGAATTATCAAAGAACATCTGCTTTGGTATTATACGATTAAGTGTCCTGACTCTGATGTACAGCGTGTGTGTGTGTGAGTGTGTGCGAGTGAGTGTGCGAGTGTGTGTGTGTGTGTGTGAGAGGGTCGTGGTGTGCGAGCGAGGCCAGCAGAACATTTGAACAGCTGTAAGCGTTTGGCAGCCTCTGCGGCTGGCGAAAGCCAAAGAGAGGGAGAAGATGTTCCTGACTCATAAAAATAAATGGCACCCGACCAACAAAAATACGAACAGGCAAATGGACGTTTAATGGAGTGGAGGAGTCCGTTAAATGTATCCCGCTGCCTGAGCTCGCCCTGCCGGGCTGGGTACACTGCGCACAGTGCCGGGTACAGCGCTGTCATGCCTGGAAGAACTTGGGGGTCATCCCGAAATTTGAAGGAAGGCCTGATGAGAGTCATAGCCAGGGACAATGTCTGTACCTGCAAGGCAGTGTCCCCATGGTCCCCGATGCGGGGCTCAGCCCGTCTGCTGCAATGTTCAGCTCAAATCCCAGCTGATGTGAGGGACGGTGCTGACATCTGAGGCAGAAGGGGGAACTGGACTTTTACCACAGGGCCATCACCAGCGAAACGCAGAGGCCGTCCCCTGCCCTGCCCCAGGACGGTCTGCCTCTCCAGCTGCTTCCTCAAGCAGCTACCGAGAGCCCTGAGCTCTGGCCTTTGCTGCGAGGCCCCCGTTGCCTCTGCCACACAGCAGTGGCCCACCTCTGCCCTCAGCCACGGGCCTGAGCCTCTTGCTGGCATCCAGGGCTGGAGCTGGGATGGGAGCTTGGTTCCCGGTTCCTGGCTCAAACCACAGGCCCGCCTCACGGAGCTCTGCCTTGTCCCGGCATACAGCCATGGCACCACTACCAGCACTCGCTTGCTCCTGAAAACAATTCAGATTCTTGCAGACCGCCTGGCTCACCCCGCAGGCATCCACGTACTCTGCTGACGGCTGACCTTGTGCTGGGGACAGTCCCAGACACACTCCCCATGCCAGCAGCTCCCTGGGGATGCTGGAAGCCTGGCTGCCTGGCTCCGACGCTGCCTGCAGAGCCTCAGCCCCGCTACGTCTGCTTTGCTCTGGTCTGGTGGGGCAGTGGGAGGATTAAGGACAAAGGGAGGCTTCCAAGTGGCACGGAACCAGCGGAGACCGCCAGGGATGCGGCCACGGGGTTTCTGCCATGATTTCCCGAGCGGTCACTGACTGCGGGGATGGCCCCAGGAGAAAATTATAACCAAGTACAATTTAGAGCCAGCCCTACGCTGCTCTAAGTAGCATTTCGGGTAGAAATCGCCCTCGTGCCAGGGCTGAGGGAACTGAAGCAACATTCGTCCCATCCCATGCAGCCCTGCACTGGGTCTGGTTAGACCAGAGGCTCTATCCATGGGACACCTGGAGCCCACACCACGTGGACAAATTGCTGGCTTTGCAGGTGGCTGGGACGGGTCATGCTACATCGGGTACACAAGGCAGCGCCTGGCTGCGGGAAAGCGCAAATTCCCAAACAGTACGTTAAGACAGGCCCTCTTTGGCGGCTTCACTCAGATGCAACCTCTCCACATGGGTCAGCTGGACAGACAGCCTGAGGGACTTACTTTGACGCTGCCTCTTCGTCATATTTACACCGCAGCTCCAGCAGCTCCGTCTGGGTGGCCTTTAGCGCTGAACACCAGGAAAAAGTAAAAGCAACATGCAGTGAGCACTGGGCTCTGACAGGGGAAGATCCACCAGGCACCAGCCTGTTGGAAGATGCCTCTGCCTGCTCTGAGCAGGCGGCCCTGTCCCCTGCATGCTGCCGCTGTCCCCGCTGCGGTCCGAGGAAGGAACATTTTACCCACTTCTTTTTGCCTTTGTTCTTGTGTAAATGGAGGCAGAAAAGCCACAGGGAAAGTCAACCCCCCAGGCGCAGTGAGCCTGAGCCCATGGAAGCCCACCTCTTCCCACAGACTGCCCATGGATGCCACACTCACTTCGGCAGGCAAGGCCGACAGAGCCTGTGCAGCCCAGTCACAGGCCCCAGGGTCATTGCCATGCAAGTGCACGGCCACCTCCAGGCAGGCCCTTCCCCTTGCCACGTGTGCAACTCCAGCTTGCACCAACTGCCCTGGCAGAAGAGCTGTGATCACAGGGGCACAGCTGAGTCCAAAACGTGTCTGAATGCAGTGGTGGGAAGGGAGCCCTGGGCTGTAAATCTCCTGTACCTGAATGAAGCACTTTGATCTTTTCTTCTGCTTCCCCCAGCCGAGCAGCCAAAGTGATCTGTGCTTCCTGGAGTCCCCTGTGAAGAGAAGCGCAGCAATTGTCACCTTCCACGTATGTACGCAGCTAATCCCTGCCCAGGACAGGACCTGCCAGCGACTGCCGTGCATGGCTCCCAGGGGGTAGAAGTCTCCTTGCCTTGGCCCTGAACACACGCTAAGCATTTTATCTTTTTCACCACGCGCTTAAAGCCCATCATTCAGAAGTTACGCCACAGAAAGTATAGACTTATTGCAGCCGAGACATTTTCATGCCACTAGAGTTGTCAGCGTTTCCATTAAAAAATTCTATTTCCAGGGCTTTATAGCGCTGGCCATAAAAATTCACTTCAGGCTGAGAACTCGGCATGCTGGATCCCAGCCCAGAAACAAATGTTGGGCCAAAAATTTATTGGGAGAATTTTAAAAAGGACGAGAGGGAGGAAAAGAAGGGATGAGAAGCTACCTGGCTGTTTCTGAGCTGCTGCGCGGCGCAAAGCCACGAGGGCTCCGACGGGCCCGTGGAGACAGCATCCAGGAGGGCAGCGCGCACAGTGCTGACACCAGGCCCCCCCGTTTTAGACACAGCCACTGCCCCAGCACAAGCGGGTGGAAAAGAAGCGGCTGGACAGGTTGTGCAGACGGTGCCACTGCCCTTGTTAATCCAGGCTGGACATCACGGCTTCTCAGCAAGTGCTCTGGCCCCAACCCAATGATGAACGAAACCTGGCAACATCACAGCCTTCTGTGGCTGCCAGGGACCCTGACGCGGGGGTCTGTACTGACCCAAGAGCCTGTGATGGCACGGCCGGGTCTGCAGCAGGCCCTTGGGCCCATCTCCTATGCCTTGGGCGCCCGGGTGTCTGGTGTGCTCGGGCCAGTACCCTGCAGATGTGGGCGCTCGCTCTCCTGCTTGGCTGCAGGCCGTGGGATCCGCACGGCACCTACCTGGGGCTCGGCCCACCAGAGCGGTGGTGACACCAGGCAACCACTCACCCACATCTCCCCACTGCTCCCGGTGGTGCCTGGTGCTTGTTGGCAGGTGAGGGGAACCTGAGCAGCTTCTTCCCACTGCAGAGGCCCAGGGCATGGCTAGGCATGGCGGGGCTCCAGGCCCAGTGCCCAGCGTGGCGGCATCCCCTGGCACCTCTCCAGGCATTCGTGCTGCCCGCACAGGCTTCTCTTGGGCAGGGGAGGACAGACAGGCCAGAGGAGCGAGCAGCAGTCAGCTGGGCACCGCAGGGGCTCCGTCTCAGGTAGCTTAAGGGCTTGCGACAGGCCCAGTGTAGCAAAACCCCCAGTTTTTCTTTTATGTGTATATATATATATGAGAGATATGCATTCCCTTCCCTTCCCTTCCCCAATTATTTCTGGCTTTTCTTTCTCTTTTTTCTTTCTTTCTTTCCCTCTCTATTCCCTATAGACAAGCATAAGCGAGCTCAGACTTAGGATAAGCATTAACATTTTTATTTTGGTAGCAAGTTTTTGGTTTTGGATATCCACTGTTTTATATTGTATTATTATTAGGTTTGTATTGATCCTTACTGTTGTATATTGTATTATTATCATTTTTGTATTGATTTTTATTGTTTCGTATGGATATTGTATGGTTTAGGCCTGTGTTTGTAAGTAAACCAAAGTAATGTCAAGTCTCCATCTTGTGTCCTCTGCCCAGGCATCCCCTGTGTTGCAACTGTATGACTCACGTACCCCTCCCATGTAAATTGGTTCCTGGATGAATGAGAGTGATTGGGAATGACTGAAATACGATGGTAGCAGGCCTCTACTGAATGGCCTGTAACCACTGAGCCATCACCTCAGTGAATGAATTGATTCATCCAGGAACCATGGACCTCACCCAGGAACAGAGACAAGACCAGCATTTGAAAGACAAAAGACCCTGCAGAACCAGCAACTCTACATTGTACCCCCCATTACAGACATCCAAAACTGCACATCCCTGCATGAAGCACACACGTTCAGTACGCCAGGGGCTGACCCTTGCCTGGGCATGCCTCCTGTTGCTAGGGTCACACAAGGTCTGCCCCTATAAAAAGGGGCAGTGAAGACAGACCCAGTGGGATGCCCTCTCCATCTGGACCAGCACCATGCCACACCACCTATCCACCCAGAGGCCCTGCCAGCGACTCCCGTCTGGACAACACCTACTGGACAAGGACCCCTTTCCAGCCTGGATAGGTAGCTATCACCCCCCACCCCCTCTTCAACCACGGACTTGAACTCTGCTTCTCTTCCCCACCTGGACTCCAGCTCTTCCACTGAGTCTCTTTCTCCTTCTGCCATTGTGAGTGCGTGTGTGCGCGTGTGTCTGTGAGAACCAATAACTTCATGGGGATGTGTAGTGTGCTGTCTGTGTAATAAAACTGTTATTTGGACCCCTAAGTTGGGTTTTGCTTTACTATGGTTTGGTCCTGCTCCAATCTCTGCTCCTCTAACTTCTGCCTCATTTCTCGCTCTCCTGCTTCTGGCTCACTGCCACCTCCAGCACCCGTCCTGAGCTCCTCTCTGCCTCCAACCCCCTGGATCTTTGCCACTGTCTTATCCCCACTGCCTTTTCCTTTTCCTTTCCCCCTGAGCAACCAGGGTTCTGCCTCAGTTTCTTTCCTGGCTGTCTCTTCCTTGCCACTTATCTGCCCCCCCCAATATCTCAGCTGTCTGCCTCAGTTTCCGGCCCCAGTCTACCTTAAGTAAACCCAAGCCTCAGTTCCCCAGCCAGCTTCTCTGTAGTTCACCGGTTCTAATCCTGGCTCTGGCAACTTTCACTGCCTACACTTTAACTCTCTCGCCTGAACCTTCCCTCAGGTACCCCAAGCACACTCATACACACTGTACCATCCAAGTCAGGAACTTACCTGTGTGTATGTGTAGATGGGTTGTATGTGTGTGAACTGGTGAGTGTGTGTGTGTATATATATATGTCACTGTGTGCACGATATATGAATTAGTGAGCTGGGTCTAACTTTTGGGGTGTATACTGTATGTGCTTGAACTGGTGATAGCTATGCATGTGCCTAGGCTGGTTTGGATGTGTATCTGCCTGAGCTGGTAGTATGTGTGTGTATGCACCTAACTGATTTGTGTGTTTGTATATGTGCAATTGTGTCATACCCTCCTGCCTAACAGTGCAATATTGAGATCCTGAGAGTTGGCCTGACCCCACAGGGCAACACCAGAACCAAATGGGAGTCTAGCAACTGGATCAGCTGCTACTAGCGGTGAATGCCAACCTCCGGACACCAGTGGCCCATGGCACCCCTCTCTCCCAGCAAAGTCTGTGAACGCCAGGCCCAGACCAACGGAGAGAGATGAGGTGTCCTGCCTCACCTCCCTCTCTCAAGAATATGCTGGGGCCAAGCCTGTATCATAAAGCGGTTGAGAAGACACTGCAGAAACACAAGGCAAATGGTGCCTTCAGAGCATAAGGGAAACACATTCTTAAACACCTCCTGACATTAAGAGGTGAAAAAGGAAAACCCTCCTGTAATTAATTTGAGGGGGGGGAAGCAATCAGGGAAAAGTTATTTTGCATTATTTATAGCCTGCGTGTGCCAGGAACTTACTTCCAAAGAACTGCAATTTAGAGTTTAAGGATGCGTCATTTGTTTACCAGCGCAGCGCGTTAAGGAATAACAATGAAGTCTCGTTCCACGAGCCATCAGTAAACTCCGGAGTGCGGAAATTCAAAGGCCATTTAACAGAGAGGTCTGTCTGCCGGCCTGCATTTATCCAACTCGTCCACGCCAAACAACGCGCAGGGGAAATGTCAATCGGCAAGAGCCAGGTGGAGCAGAAGGGAAACAATCCCCCCGTGGAGGGGTGGCGAGGCGTGGAAAGACAGTGCAGGAGGCTCAGGGCAGAACGGGGCCGATCCTTTATCTAGCTGTCTGTGCAGAGCCTGACACACCAAGACGGTCTTCTAGCCAGGCTCCCAGCCAGAAGCCTGGTCTGGGCACTGCCCGAGTACCCTGGTCTGACTGCCCACCAGGGTGGTGTTTGTGAGAGCACGTTTCCTATCGGGCACCAAGGTCAAACAGTAAAAACCCTCCCCGCATGCTGAGCCAAGGCACCATGCACATGGAGCATGTGTTTGCACACGTCTGTATACACACACACTTGTACGCTCAGCTGGTACGAGCACTGATGAGCACCGCTGGCAGGGCCCTGCTTTGGGCAGCGCTGCTGCATGCGGAGGGGGCTGTCTGCAGAGGGGCTTGCTGGAGCGCAGGTAGTGCCATGCTGGGCTGGGGCCGCTTTTGGACATGGCAAATGGTGCAATATCCCGGGCTGGGCTTTACCATGGCTGTAGAGGAGAGGCCCAACATGGGACCTCTGCCCAGGGCCCCACATGGACTAGAAACCGGAGACTCAGACCACACCTGAAGTGGGTCTGGCCAAACCACTCCGCTCGTGAGCTCCCAGACCTACGTCTCCCTGGGTCACCAGTTCAATGCCTGGCCTACCTCAGCACTTGCCCAGGGCCGGTCTTGAATCCCTGGAACACCCCCATGACCTAAGCTGCTCCACGCACACCCAGGCACAGGTGTGAGGAGGTTAACGGCATGGGAGGGGATCGGAGTTCCCTCGTCTCCCATTAAATGCAACTGGAAATCCCATTAGCAGCTTTGAACACTTCCACGCTTGACGACAGAGGCAGGAGGGAAGCCTCAGGCTGGGGCAGATGGGACCCAGGGCGGTTTGTGGTGCGATGCAGCCCAGAACGTGGCTTGAAGGAAGGACAGGGCCAGTTTTAACCCAGATCCCAACAGCCAGGAGCATGGACTAACTGCTAGCAAGGAAGGGAAGAGGCTGGCGGGGTGGAGGGAGAGGCGCACACACACACACACACATGCGCATGCACGCTTGCAGCCGACGCAGAGGTAAAGGGTATTTACTGCCTCGCTCAGGGGCTCAGCTCCTGCTACTCACGTACTTTTGTTTTTCTGCCTCATTTCTCTGCAACAAGGTTTCTGTGAAAAGTGCTTTGCTGTTGATGCTCGCGAGCCTGGTTCCCTCTGACACCGTGAGCCCAGCTGGAGACGTTCCCTCTCTCTGCTCTGCGGGTGTAAAATTCACATCAGCAGCATGACAGAACTGAGAACGTGGCTCCTTCTTCCAGGGCCATGAGATCAATCGCAGGAGGAAAGAATTGATTTCCAGAACTTCAGCCACGGAGTTAATACGTTCTGCAGGTTCTGCTGGTCAATCACGTTACGGAGGCGCAGCAGGGCGCGAAACCCTGAGCGCAGCCTCCAGTCTGCTAAAGTGGCAGCTTCCTGACTAGGTTAGATCCGCTAATAGTCTCATTCCAGCCACTTCAGCTCCCAGCGACTGGGAGCTCGGTGAGGGCTGAGCGGCCCCCGCCGCAGCTCCAGCCCAGAGCACAGCACGCCGGCATCACACCAATCTTCTGCCTAACATGCTCTCCACGCTCGCTACCGCCATTATTTACACCCTGCCTGCCTGGGGTTTTCATGCGGTTTGGATGAGCTGGGGGGAGAGAGCGTGGGCACGTGTGCGTGCGTGACCAGAGCGCATGGCCAGGGTCTGGGACCAAAGTCCCGTGCAGGTGCTGAGCGCCCGACAGAGACCCCTTGTTGGACTGGACACGCTGCACCCCACAGGGGACTGACTCAGGGCAGCCACAAAAGGCACCTCGGCGCCGTCCCAGCAGGAAGCAATCCAGCGGCTCGAGGAACGATGGCGAGCTACCCGGCCTGCTCAGGCTCCTTCCCAGCCCCGCCGCTCTCTGGTGCTTTTAGAGACACAGGAAGAAACTGAGGCTGGTGGAAAACGCAGGGACCGGCATGTTGGCCTCACTCCAGGGCAGCCGGCAGAGCTGCACTGAGTGACCCCACCTGGCTTCTTGAAAGCCCCACTCCGGTCCCACCCGGGCAGTGGCTCATAAATATCCGTCGCTGTGCACTTGTCTCTGGCTCCCAACCTCTGGCACCCATGGGTGCCAGTGCCCCACAACACAGAGGAAAGCCAGCAGGCAGTTAGAGGAAGTGTCTCCATCAGTGGGGCTCTGCCTGGCATGGGGCAGATGGGAATGAGCGCAGCTCTGCTGAAGCAGTGGCATCAATCCGGGGGGGGACCCCAGCACAGCCCACGCTGCTGCTTATCAGGAGACGCGGCCTGGGAAACAACAAGGCTGCATTCTCCCGGGGCGGGGAGTCCTGGCCCCCACCTGCTGCCAGCTTTGGGTTCACAGGGGAACCGCTCTGGGTGCTCCAAAAGCCTCCGACGGCCCGCTGCAGGCCCCAGCACCGATTTCCTCTGCCGTACGGCATCCCCTCCCCGGCTCCCTCTCCCTGGCCCCGGGCCGGAGGCAGGGAGAGGGCAGGCACGGCGGGTACCTTTGGTGCCAAGAAGCTCAGGGGGCTTCTTCCACTGCCGGTTGAGCTCCTTCAGGGGTGGGGTCTCGGGGTCGAGGCACTGAAGCTGCCGCAGCCTGTCTTCTAGGCTCCGCGCCGCCTCCAGGACAGGAACGGGATCTGGAGGGAAGCAAAGCCGACAGGTGAGAGGCGGCAGCCGGCACGGACCCCCACCTCGGCCCTGCCGGCCACACTTCCGCGGCCCCCCCGGGGAATAAGTCAGGTGCTGGCAGCACGGCTGCGTCCAGGACTGCCAGAGTAGGGCATGGCTGCTCCAAGGTACGCAGGGTCGGGGGCTGTACTCAGGGCAACCGCTGCCCCGGGGCCGTCTGCGCACCGGCGAAGGCAAACTGAGCCGTAAGAGACTGCACAGAGCAGCGGTCAGGACGCCAAGCCTCCACCCATCCGCCCGCGCGCTTTCCCGGGGCCCTGACGGCTCCGAGGGGAGGAGAGCCGCAGCAGACACCTGGACCAGGTCGAGCCACCCCTGCCACGCTCAGGCCAGCGGCGCTTTGGAGGGAGCTACAGGAATCGGTGCTTTTCCACGGGACTTGGGCAGCAGCCCACACGAGCCACGCACCGCGGGCGGCACCGCTGGCATGGGCACCGGGGGCCTAGCGGAGCGTGGGGTACACACAACCGGCACGGAGCCGCCCTGAGGGCACCTCTCTCGTGCCCCGAGGCTCAGCCCCACCCTGCGAATCGCCAGCTGCCCAGGCAGAGCCCCCGGTCCCCCCTTCGAGCCCGCAGCCTCGCAGTAACGCCTGTGTGCTCAGGCAAAGGAAGGCCCAGACAATAGCAGTTTGTGCAGAGGTAAGCAGGTGCATTCAGAGCAGTATGTCTTCCCTCTGTCAGCATTACACCATCATTAGCTAGTGTCTGCTCAGCAGGGTGTGCCATTATGTCTCCCAGGGCTGATGTAATTATACATTGACATAATTAACCCAGCAAGCCCATTAAGCAGGCCAGCTAAAAATTCATCTATAATTATTTGTTGTGTGCATGCTAATGAGTCCATCTGCACTGCCATTGTACAACACGAACAAATTAATTTACAAGTCTGGATTTTTTAATAAGTTCAAGAAAATGCCTCCTATTGAGCCAGGTTAATATTATTATTATTTTTTTTTAGAGGGGAAAAAAACAGAATCGAATTCTCCAGGGTCGAAAAGTTAGATAAACAGGGACGTGGAACGGAGCAAGACTTGCTCCCACGTACTGATGGCACAAATCCAATCGCGAAAAACCGAACTGGCAATAAAAGCCAGCGCTGCTGCTAAGTACGGCTCCCGGCCTGCGATGGTATCAAACGCAGAATAATTAGAGGCGGGTGTAAAACAAGGGGCCAGCTCTCGGCCGCCATGCGAGCAGCACTGGTGACATTTCGTTTGTCTTGCAGCGTGTAACTGCTCGGGAGCCACTTGGGTGCATTTGGTGGTGGGAAGTTGACAGGCGCAATCCAACGTCTGTTTGGAAGCGAGGATGGAGCAATTAACAGTGGTATGGGGCCAGAGCCCGCTTGGCTTGCTCAAGTGAGTCATGCCGCCAAGCTCTCATCTCGTCTACCCGTGCGTAGGGCTGGAATAACTCCACTGGAGCGAATGCAGCCACTCTGGGTCCCGCTGGTGTCGTGGCAAGGATCGGACTTACTCACTTCACTGGCGCTACCTGCACAAAGGGTGAAATCCACCCTGGTCTGGAGGAGCAGCTCAGGGGCTCTGGCCTCCCACTCGGCGCCGTGGGCCTGCGGCAGCTCTGCACACAGGATGGACTTCATCCAAGGCAAGCAGGACCTTTCCCAACTGCTTGAACTTCATCCTCTGCCTTAATCAAGTCTGGGACAGGACTGCTGTGGCCCTGGCAATAGGTTTACACAGGCTCAGTCCTGCAGACCTTTATGCAGAAGCTAACTGGGCACTGTGAGCAGCCACAGCGATCAACAGGACCATTCGCGCACAGAAAGCGGGGCGCGTGTGTGAGCACTTGCCAAGCTGGGGCCGAGGCAAAGTGTTTCTGGAGCACCCACCGCCTCCTCTCCAACACGGGGACAAACTTGCAAGGGGGCGGACTGCTGAAATGAATGCCACTGCTTCACTCCACCAAGGACTGATGCAGCAGTGGGAGGGTAAGAACAGCTGAAGATAGGACCCAATTCTTACTTAATGCTGAGTTTGGTGGGCCAAAAATGATTTTGAAAGGTCCAGCACGTGAACTACCACACAACAGCCATGAACTAAGAGCATCCCAATGACAGTCCGGGCCCCTGCCCCACTAGATGGGCTACAGAAGGAATGAATGAGCTCCTGTTCTTGGAAACACCGCTTCTCTGAACATCCACGTGCTGCTATAGCCCACTGGCGTTAGTGGGAATTTTGCAAGAAAAGGAGTTTCTAAGACTTGGTCTGCTCTGCACTCGTCCCGGCTGCAGCTCACACATACCTGTCTGAGCTGGCTTTGAACGGGCTGCCTGCACCAAGGCTTACCGCACACCTGGGAAGCACGGGCTCAGTGCTGGCTGCCGGACCTGTCTGAAGAGCCAACCCTGCCAGCAGGTTTAAGGCTGGCTTGCGCGTGCCTGCTACTTGCAGTGCACCGGACGGTTCCTTTGACACCGACTTGAGGCCCTGGTCTCCAGGGCAGGCTTCAGAGCTGAATCCAGCCAAAAAGTCCACAGTCACTCCCGCAGGCCCCTAGGAGTAAGGGGTGACACTGCGGCTTGGACCCTCCAACAAGTCTCAAGCTATGCCATCAGGTGGGCACGTTATTCAGAGCTGCACCGTGGCACCGAGGGCCAGGTCCACCGCAGGTGTCAATCAGCAGAAGCCCCTGGCTTCAGCGGAGCTGCACTGATTCGCGCCAACGATGGCTTGGCCTTGAGTGCCACTTTCTATCCCATAGACATGGTCAAGAAAAGTCCCCAGCTCAGAACAACTTGGCTTCCCAGGTCACGATGGAGCAGCCGTGCTGCAGAGCAGACCTGAGCCCAGAGGTTACAATGGAAAACGCCCGAGTCTCGGACACAAACAGAAGAGCTGCTGTGCTGCAGCGGTCCACAGCTCCACCCAGCCCGGTGACACAGAGCAGCTGCTGTGGGGAAGAGTATTTATGCGGGGCCTGTCCAGACTGATCCATCTCCTGCCCCTTGCCCCCAACAGCTTCCAGCATTCAACACCTGCTGATTCCTCCCTTGAATTTATACAGAGAAGCTACGACTGAACCAGACATGGAGTCCACCACTGGCTTCAATGAGATTTGGATTCAGCCTGGTGAGTCTAACGTGCAGGTCTACATCGGTGAAGGGGACAGAGCGTGCATGTTGGCACCTGCGATTTAAATCACATCAACAGCCACGTCCTGGAAGATCCCCATCAAGGATGTAAACGCGTGACCGAGCTGTGTCTGAACAAACCCAGGCTGAAAATTTTCACTCTGAAAATTTGGCCTTCAAGAGTCATTCCAACAAGATCAGTCAAATCCCTCCCCGGGAGATCTCCACTAAGAGATGCATCAAAGGTGCATCTTACTGCTCATCTCCAGTGATGGCTCAGCCCCCTCCACCCTTCACGCAACCAGCAAGGACTGCAAGCACTCAGCACCTCTGAAAACCAGGCCCCTTGCAAAAAAAAAAATGGTATTGGTAGGGCAATGTACTGACTTGGCCTATTAGGTCTTTCCCAGCTCTTGCCGCTATTAGTCCATGAGAACCAATCCTCCTTTATTTCTTCATGCAACATCCATTTCTGCTGAAATCCAGAGAGTCCATTGTTGTTCATTTTCAAACACAGTACCAGCCGTGTGGTTTTCTTTAAAGAAATAAAAGACCAGACAACTAGAGGATTCTGTCAAATTATGCATACTTAAAATGCCTGTAACTGAAGAATCGCTGTATCAAAGGAATTCCCATTTACTTTGTCTTGAAGAATTATTTGAGGCATCAGCTAAATGTCAGGCAGAGAGACTAAGGTACACAAGTTAAAAGAAGGCGGGGGAAAAGCCTTCTGTTCGCTTTTAAATATGTTGAGCTGGTTTCTCACTAAGACAATAATAGCTGTATAAAGAACCACTTCAAATCCCCCTTCCTCAGCAAGAACTGGGGAGCAGAGGATAAAAAATAACAGCGAGAAAAAAACTCCCTAAGCTACAGTCAAGTGATGGGCAAGGCTTGAGCCCTGACCCGCCCCGCTGTGCTGCGCCAGTACGTTGGGCGACACGTGCTCAACCCTTAAGCCGCTTCAGGTGGGTTTGGACGCTTCTGGTGCAACTGCCTGGCTGTTCAACACAAGGCAAGGGGAGTGCAAGGCACTCGCCCGCTGCAAGAGATCCGCGTTGTTCTCCCCACCTCGCCTGGAGAGACTTGCCCGAGGGAGCAGGGAGTCCATGCCACCCAGGAGGCCCTCTACGCCCTGAGGCTGGCTCTCTCTGGGTCAGGGATGCAGAAGCAGTGGGGAAGGCTGGTTCCGGCAGGCAGGGGCATGAGCTTCCTTGGTGATACCCATGGCACCCACCATGAGAGCGACAGCAGTCCCACTGCACCTCTGACTCGCGCCCGTTGTACCCCAGGGTGACGGCGAGCCTAGACGTGCGAGCACCCTATAGCAGGGTGCTGAGCACCCACAGCCCCAGCCCTGGGAGCTGGAAAAGGGCGGAAGGGCAGGATGAAAAGAAGTTCCCCCATGGGCTGGCTCAGTTCCTGTCGAAACGACCACGTCCCCGGATGCCCTGGGGCACTAACGAGGTTCTAGGGGGCTGGAGCCTTGCTCGGGCACCCGTTCAGCGTTACCTTTCAACAAGTAATAACGATAATACAGCGCTGCAAGATCCTTGGAACGAAGACGACTGACGAGGGACAACGTGCTCTGAAATGTCCTTCCTGCCAGGCCCCTGGCCCGAGACTTTGGCAAGGGTCTCGGTTCTGTGGTACAGCTGATGGCTTAGCCCCAAGGACAGGAGCAGTGTGCGTGAGTGGAGACTCGTCTCCTCACTCCAGGCAGGGCAGGCATTAACCCCTGCTTCCCACCCTGTTGCACATTAGCAGGAGAAGACATTTGATAAAATTAGAGGGCTATAAATTCAGGTGCAATAAAAGGATGCCCTGCCTTTACGCACTACATAGTCTACCTGTAGCACTCACAGCTGCAGAGGGTCATCAACTGAAGACATATAGTGTGGCTGGATTTTAAAAAGGACCGGATAATTTTACAGCCATTAATAACGTTTGTAACTATGCAAGCTAAGATAACGATATGGGTAATTAAACCTCATGCTTCAGGGCTGAAGCTGATGGACTGCAGGGGTTGTGAAGGATTTCCAGCTCCACTCCCACCCCGCGCGTTGGTAGGTGCCTTCCCAAGATGATTCTTTTAGCCAGCCCCCGAAGCCCGGGGGACAGCCCATGGCACGATAAAAGGCAGGGCAGGCCAACGATGCAATCCGCTGTGGCAAGCGCTGACATCCTTTGGTAACAAGAAATAATGGGGGAGCAAAATGTATGCAGCCAGCATGGGTAATAAAGCCGTGAGGGAGCTCTGCCCCCATCAGCATTTCCATCTAGCTGCTTTTAGCTGCAGCTCCTTTGCTGAAATAAAAGTGACACATCCTCTAAAAACTTCCTCTTTGCGATCTGAGCTGTTCACCCCGTGAGGATATATTTTTGGGCCTGAGCTTAAAAAAGAACAGCTTCCCATCCCCTTCTGCCAGGACCACAAGAGAGGCGACATTTTAGTGTAATCTCTGGGTCCAATTGCTCAGGGAGAAACAGCCAAGTCGTATGAAAAAGGCAACCCCAAGGCTCCAGGTTCGGCCTCGCAGGAAAGTGCTGCCCTAGAAATAGCAGGACTGCATTCAGCCTCCTGGGATGGCTCCAGCAGCGTCGGGCACATTCGGGGGAGCCTGGCCTTTAGTAGATCGGAGCTGAGGGGAAGCCTTTCAGGTCCCGCACGGGCCACGCAGAACAAGCTCCCAAGCCACCACCCTGAGACCTTTCCAAGGCTCGAGCAGCCACTGCACTGGACCCTGGGCCATCCAGGGAGCTGCGGTTTGCCTCGTGCTCTTTGCCACTTGACCCCCTGGCCGGAGGGGTGCAAGGTGCTGCACAATGTGATGGATACCAAGCTGAACGGTGGTGACGCGCTGATCCCTCACACCCAGCCCTCAGCGACTGGCCAGGTACACAGCACCCAGTCCCAGGCAGTCTCAGCTGGACTCTAACTCAGTTGGGACTTGGCCCTTCTTGAAGCCTCACCTCGATGGGAGCCAGCGATGCCCTGATCAGCGACCACTCCCGCTGCCCGCCGGGAGGGCCTTGCTTGTAAAGCCAGGTCCTAAAAAAGCAAAGCGTAAATTAGGATGGTGTTGGCTTCACCTGGCAACCACCAGCCTCCTTGGGCACAAGCCGCTCAGTTAAAGACTAACTGAGGCTGCTCTCGGGAGAGTCGAACCTCTCAAGGCCCCCGACGCCCTGATCTTTTCCATACTTGAAAGTTTAATGCTTAACTTCAAGACACCTTCCTTAATACAAGCAAAGCACAAAACCCAGCCAACCTTGCCCTGGCTTCTTCATGAAATCACCCGTTTCGGTTTCTGCCGCTAGCTGGCACCATTGCACACCATTTCGCCTGCCGTGCGAGAGCTCGGAAGTGAGCAGCGGTGTCAAGGGGCAGCCGAGCCGCTCCGGCCACGGCGCTAGGGGCTAGGCTGGGCTCTGCTCCAGCTGCTCAGCCGTGTTTGCCAGGAAAACCCAGGAGCCATTTCAAGCAGGAAAATGCCCTCCCACACCGTGCCACCGATGAGGACGTACGGCGTGGTGATGCTGGGCTCAGGCTGCGGGGTGCCGTGGGATGCGTGGCGCTGATCAGAGCCAGGGCGAAGCGCCGTGGTGCTGCGGGGAGGTTTCTAACGGAGAAGGGGAGCAGCTGGCAGAGCGGAGGAGTGCATTTGCCTCCTGGGGCGTGGAGCCCCGATGCAGGATCAGGACTGCGACGTGGCCCTGTCTCGCAGCAACAGCCGCTGCTGGCCTCACCGTGGGCAGTGGGACTGGCCCCTGCCCAGGGCATCGCTGGCTTCCACCCAGGTGTGGCTTTAAAACGGGCAAACCCAACCTGAGCTGGCTGTGAACCGAGGCCCTCTGCCTGGGAAAGCTTATGCCAAGCCAGTCGCTGAGGCCTGGGCATGGGCTCACTGCTTTAACCGCCGCTCAGCTTGGTAGCCCTGAGGCAAGGAAGGCTCTGGGGCTTGCTGGACGAACGCTGAGCCCCTCTGGCCGCGCAGCAAAGGACACCAGGGAAATGGCAGCTGTGTGGCCCTGCACTCAGTACAGCGGCTGCTCCAATTTTGGAGAGGCCTTGGGGCTGGGGCTTGGGTGCCGGCTCCGGCTGCCCATTGTCGGACACGAAAGGCTTGGATCCAACTAAAGGACAGGGTTAAGGCTCGTGGGGTGCCCGAGGAAGCAGAGCAGAGCGCAGCCCCAGCGTTGCCAGCACAGCCTCCGCCCCTGCCACCCGCGAGCTCTGGGGACGCGCTGTCCGTACCGGTCAGGCTCTGAATCGTTCCTCCTTCCTTCCGAGCATGCTACAGCCTTGCAGAGACCTGCTCGGACCCCCGCTCGGGCCAGCACCTCCCCCCATGCTGACCAATGCTCGCACCTGCTCCCTCCGCCCTTGCCAGCCCAGCTCCCAAGTCCTCGTCCCAGCGCACAAGCTCGCAGCGGCTGCGGGGGGCTCTGGTCCCTCCAGCCTCCCTCTTCTGCAGCCCTCCTCCAAGCCAACATCCCTGGGGACAACGAAGCTCCCAGGCCAGACGTTGTCTGCAGCTCAGGGCCCCGTTCGCCTCCCCGCAGGGCTGCCTGCCTGACCCTCCAGAAAGCCTCCACCAGTCGCCCGCAGGAAGGGTGCTGAGATGGAGCCGTGCTCTCGTGCACCCCTGGCAGCTCCCTGGCAAAACTTCCCGAGCCCACTAGGTCTCTTTCAGCCTCCTCGGCACGCCTCGAGACCTGTCACACAGCATTGCTGCTCAAAGTCAGCGCGGGCCGCAGCGTGCCAGCTGGCATTAGCATGACGGCCGCAGCCCTGCTCCCACTTCGCTGCCCTAGCAGGTGGAGGCGTGTGGAGCTTCTCCGGGCTGTGTTTGCAGCCCTGCAGGGCCCAGGGCCCCTACTCATCAAGGCCCAAGCAAGCTGCTCTCTCCAGACTTGGGGAACCGCAGGCCCTGCCCTGCCCGGTGCCCAGACCCGGGGGCCAACAGCAACAGGTGTCCAGCTCAGCAAGGTCACTGCAGAGGGACAGCAGAGCCCTGCTGCTGCAGCCTCGGGGCCGGCGTGGCCCTGCCCGCTCTCCCTGCCCACGGCTGCTTTTGGCTCACGTGTGGAGCAGCCTCCAGATGCTCCTTACCCCCCACGCAGGGGACAAAGGCTGGCAGATGAACATCCCTTGCCTGGCACCCCTTTGCCCCCGCCTGGCTATTAACGCATAGCTTCCTCCAACCCAGGTCAGCACCCCTGGATCTGCCCAGTGCCGTAAAGAGACTGGCCCTCACCAAAACTGAAGTCACAAAGAGGCTTAAATCAAATCATCCCTGACAACAATGACATTAATTATGCTTTTTAACACATTTTACGGCTTTTTTTCCCCTCACTTCACGCCACATCTGTGTGAACAATATCAAAGAGATTTACGAGTTTCTTTCGTAATTACAGACATGTATGTAGCCCGCTCACTTATCAAAATACTTGCTGAGCAATCAGCCCGCGTCGCAGTCTCTGCCAGGGATTTGTGTTGACAGCAGCCATTCAAAACAAAAATGTTGAATCAGGACTTGTGCGTTGCTTCTAAAGTAGCCTACAAAGAATTTGCCTGTCAAGAAGTATATATATATAAAATTACAGGAGCGAAAGCCCGCAGTGAGGTGTTTGTGTGTGTGCGCGCGTGTGTGAGCGCCGGGCTCTGGAAACAGATCTGACATTTGGTTCTTGTATTGCAGGATAAAATTTAATGAGGACAAAAATATGTCTCCCTAATTCCCCTAAGAAATCATTAAAACATTTTGTTATTCCTAAATGTCTGGAAAATGAATTAGTGCCCCTGTAGGAGCCCTCCTGCACATCTTCAGCAGTTAGAAGCTCTTCATCCTCAGACTTGTTGACAGCGCGGCTGGCTCCGTGCTACGCTGGTACCGGGAGATGCTCCAGCCTGTCAGCTGTGGCATCGGGGAGGGCTAGAGCAAAGCGAATGATGGGAGAAGCGGGACTGTCTATTAATGAGATGGTGCTCAATTAAAAGAAGGGAGGGGCCATGTCTTCTGCGCTCTCCACGGGCAGCAGAGACAGCGCGGGCCAGCGGGCCAGGCGCACGGCTCCGAGCCCTGGGGTGGGGCCGACGGGAGTGCGGGTCCACAGTCCAGGGCAGCCCTGGGCTGGGGCATCGGGCGCGTCACAGCTAAGACTGGGGGGGCTGGTGGATCCCAAATGCTGGAGCCATGACCTGCTTTGGGCCTTACTGACCCAGGCCCAGTCTGACCCACCCCTGCCAGGTCAGCTGGGAGGTCAGCAATGGGACTGGGATCAGAACTGGGCTCCCAAATCCCAGCCCAGCCCCTGGCAGAGGACCCGGCTGCCAGCAGAGCTGCCCCGGGGGAGCCTCAGCGAGAGTAAGACAAGTGAGGAGGGCTCGCTTGCATATCAGACGCACCCAGCGACGTGCCAAGCGTGCGAAGGGGCTGTGGTTCACAGGGCTCCTACCCTGCTGCGTGTACAGCACGACGGGGACCGGTGCTGGGAAGTGCTGCTGTAGCACAGGGGCCGAGAGCTTATCCTGCCCTCGGGACAGGCTGATCTTGGGGTGCGTAAACCCGGAGGTCAGCAGTGGCTCAGACACACGTGGCCAGGTGCAGGCAGCGCGAGCGCGGGCGCGGGCGCAGGGCATGTAGCCACGCATATTTAAAAAAAAAAATAGACATCAGACCTAAACAGCAGCGAATGGAGCTCAATCGGTTTACCTAGCTCACCGTCAGGAAGGCAACTGGGGATAGCTGCAGTGTTATTACAAGGCTTGAGCAAATGTATTCCTTTTCTAATGTCAGGATGCATTTGCCTCTTGCGCTGAAACACGGCTATGGCAAAAGCTGTTTCCACTTGTCTATTCGGCTGGTATTTCCAGAGTTACATGCTCAAGCGAGTCCCCACCACCCAGGCCGCCAGGCAGGGAGAACAAACACGGCGGTGGCAGCGCCGTGGCCCAGAGGCACTGCAATGCAACCAGCGCCCGGACAACCCGAGATGGGACACCGGGGACAGAGGGTGGGAGGCGCCGCGCACGAGGCTACGCTGACACCGCAAGGCTTGCTCGCAATGGCACCGGGGTAGCTTCTGCGCCTGTCTACGTCACGAGCCACTGCGGAGCCCCCTTGTGCAAGGGCGGCATGTGCTGGCGGATGTCACCCCTTCCAGTGACAGGCTAAGGTGACAACAGCCGTGCACGCTGTGGCTTGGCTAGCGCTGCTTGGGGGGCGGGGGGGATCTTTGCCTACCCGGTGCTGACACAGCTTTGCTGCAGAAGCTTTGCGGTGTGGGCCGACCTCTGTCAGATGGTCTGACGCCTGCTCTCCCCATTCATTATTCAGCTAAGCAGCCAGAGCCTGCCTTACCTGGTGCTGCAATTAATTGCTTGTAAACGCTCAGGAAAGCCGTCTCAGCCTCCTTGCTTCTTTTACTGAGTGCAACCACCTGAGGGGAAATAAAAACACAGGGTGAGGAAGCAGGAAATCAGGGGCTTCATGACGAGAGTTCATTTGGGGCCCAGCTGCCCTGCAGGGGTAGGCCTGGAGCAGCACGTTGCATGTGCCCACTTCAGCGAGGGGACTCCAGGCTGGCATTAGAGTCACCCACACCAGGCCGAGCTACGAGGAGCAAATCATCCCCGCTGGGCTCCTCCATGCTTTGTACCACGGCTGGCTCTGCACTGCCAGCCCCTCCACTGCAGCCATCCCCACTCTGCCACCAGGAAACAGGACTGGGGCCAGTGCCCCGGCGCTGTACTACTCGGTCCCGCTTCTCATCACCAGTTATGATGTTGGTGCGTGCTTTTCCCTGGCTCTAGGAATTATTTTTTGGAGAGGTCATCGCCGACTTTGCCCTCACAACAGCGGAGCGCGGCGTCTGAGCCCCTGCAGGGCGCCGGAGGAAGCTTTTCCCATCACAGTGCCAACGGCAGGAGGGAAAAGGGGAAGAAACGGCACCCCAAGTGAAAGGCGAAGGGACCAGCGACCAGTGAAGCCTGCGTGGGGGCCAGTAAGAGCCTGGCTACGTGCAGCATTTAGCTTCTGCAGGCTGTGCAGTCATACGGAGGCCGAAGGTAGGCTGAGGGCGTACAACGGACATTTTCCTGTTTCTCAAGCTGTCTGGGTCAAATCAGTCGCAGACCCAATAAAACGTCTTGTTTGCATTTCTCCACTTTGTGGTTTTGTTATCGCACGTCATCTCCTAATGCCTTGCGTTGAAACCCCAAAGACGCAGCTGGATCACACAGGCAGACACTCCAACAGGCATCCGGCTTGTCTAGTTGACCGGCGGTGAAAAAGAAGCGATGGCATATTTATTGCTTAAGGGCCATGGCGGCTGTTTCTAGTGGAGATCCTTACACACACGGTATAAAAGCCCTGGGATAAGGCCTAATTACTAGAATGAATAATAATGCTGCCGTATATGTGTGCAGCAGCTTCCTCCGAAGTGCTCAAACAATGAACTAAATCGGTGTCGCCCCGGCAATATGGATGAGGCCAGCAGGGAACACGGAGAGGCCCTGGCACTCGAGGGATCGGGCAACCAGACCTGGCGTGGCTACCCCTTCCAGGGTGGCCAGTGCAAATACCGCATCACCTACCACGTATCCAAGAAGTCACAGCCGATTTCGGTGCTCTCCCACTCCCCGCCCCGCGCGCTGAGTGCCCGCCGGCCGTGCATGCCCCACGATGCCGGGCGGCTCTGAACCGGGCTCGCAAAGCAGCTCCAGCGCAGGCTGGGACTCTGCTGTGACAGCAACCGGGACTTACCTGGCCGCAGCCCTGGCGCCTATTCTCCTGAAACTCTTCTACAGCCCCGAGACGGGCACGGGCACGGGGCTGGGCCGTGCCAGCAGGGTCTCGAGGAGGGAGGGAGCTGTGGCATTTAGCAAAGTAACTGTGACGTGCTCACCCGGCCTCCTTTGCCTTTGGCTAAATTCCTACCACCATTGTCATGTCAGGCCACCATAAATCATTGATGCTCTCTGAGTAAATGAAAATTATAATTTAATGCTGGAGCTTAAATAAGGAATAAGAATTCCTCCTTGCGTCCCAAAGGCCGCTGGCTGGGCTGGGCCCGGCTCGCACCCAGGCCGCCTCAGCTGCGGCCCCTCTGCAGGTGACGGCGGGGTGGGGGGACAGCCAGCCAGGCCCTGCCCCCCCTCCGGCGGGTCTCCCCAACCCAAAGGGCCTCCCGTGAGGCTGCCATGGCCAGGAGCGTGCACCCCTCGGGGGCTGCAGAGGTAATGAGGCTCTGGCATGCCACAGCGCTAATCACAGGACAACATATTAATCCTGCCACAACAGCCCATCCAACATTCATGAGCATGAATCATTCACTCCCGTTAATTTTTCAGCATTCGCCTCCTGATCCTGGTGGCGTCCCCCTCCCGCCCCGCCTGGCGAGAGCCCTTTGTTCCCCGCCTCGCGGCGCGCCCTGCGCCCACCGGCACTCGCCCGCGGCTCGGGGGTGGCGGACAGCGCCGGCTCCCCGGCCGTCGACCATCGCCTTCCCGCACTGGGACAGGGTGAGCGCTGGGCCACGTGGCCGATACCTCCTTCCAAAGAGCCTCTCTGTGCGCTCGTCCCGCTGGGCAAGTGGATGCATCACTGGTGACGCTCGCCCAGCCTCGGGCCGGACTCGTCCCTCCGGGTGGCACGAGACCCCGGGCACGAAGCTGGCCCTGGCCCTGCTTGGGTGCTCAGCGATTCCCCCAGGAGACTTACCAGGGGCTCTGTCCCCGCGCCCCCCGCTACATGACCCCAGCGCCCTCCGGGGGCATTGAGGAAGGTGGGCAACCCCACTGCACGCTGCCTGGGGGCAAAGCATGCATTCAGCCAGAACCGAAGGGGAGGAAGCGAACTCCAAAGCAGGGAGGACCGTGCCCCGCTGCATCGCCCAGGGGCACCCGCACGGTCCGCGCGCACTAACGGACCAGGGAATCGAGACCTGCTGCCCCTCGCCCGGTCCCCACGGCTCCCAGCCGCGTCTCCGCACGAACCCTGGAGCCGAGTGGCGTGGGGTACCAGGCTCCGAGGCTTTGGAAAGCCCTTGCACAACTGTAAAAGAAATTCAATTTGTTCCAGGAGAAGGAGAGGATGAAGCACGCCCCTCCCCCCCGTATTAATGTCTATCTGGGTGGGGGAGGGAACCCTCCCCTCCCGAATCCCCTCCTGAAGCCAGGCTGGTTTCAACAGCGGAGGGGAAAAACAATCCGGACAGACTCTGCAACAAAAGCAGAGCTGGAAAAAAGACAATGAGCAATTTGTTCGTATCAAGGCTTGATTCTCGCCCCGCTGCACCCGGGCCTGCGCATCCTGCTCTGAGCCCCGGGCCACACTTGGAGCCGAAACCCGACCGTCCAGCGCGCCGGCCTGGCCGCGGGCTATTAGCGACGGTGTGATCGCCAGCTCCTGACTGGGTCATCATCGCCTGGCCCCAGCACCGCGATGCGAAGGAGAGAGGGTGGTTCGCTCCTGCGCGTTTTTCCCCTCCATCTCCCCTGCTGGAAAAGCTTCCAAGCCTCCACACAAGACTGCATTTAAATTGCTTGTCATTCAAAACAAAAGCAAACCGCTCATTTGTAATTCACCAGCCACCTGAGCAAACTGCCGTCTCCCTCCCAGCTCACAGGCACTGGAGCACAAAGATCATTTTTCTATTGTTAAAATTGTATAAGCCCTGGCTTTTTTTAGCATCTAATACACAAACCCACTTTCTCATTCTAGTGCTTCCAGCAGGAAAGAAAATTTGGGGGCTTTCTTCAACGTTTCGCAAATAAATCTGGCTGCGGGGCGTTTAAAAAAACCCAACAACAAAACCACAGAGCGGCAGAGGCCAGGAACACAAGCGGAAAGCAATCAAGTGCCGCGTGTGCGTTTTACTGGGATGGAAAAGTTACGCTCCGGGATGGGCATTAACTGTGGTCAGTTGATGTCAGGCGTCCTGATCTAAGAGAGGCCCTGACCGAGCAGGAGGAGGTGCTGCAACGCTCCCGCGCTAGGAGGTGCAGCGGCTGGACAAACAGGCCTTTTCCATTTCTAACCTCAATGATGCAGGAAACGCAGGCCGGCTCGGGACTTGCTGCTCCACTGCCCGTGCTTCGTCAGCCGAGAACGAGAGAGGCAGGTGGCTGCACCTTTGGGAAGAGCACCTGCCAGCAGAAAAGGGGCACGGCAGCTCCAGGCCGACGTTGCCACGATTAGCCGCCCAAGTACGTAGCAAGGGTCCGACTGCCCTCCAAAGACGTCAATAGAAAAACCAACAGGCAGTGGATTGGGCCCCACTTGGGCCGTGCACCTTTGGAAATCAGGGGGTTTCTTCTCCTGCCCTAAGACCGTGAAATGGGGATGTTAAGGCCCACAGCAGTCTCACAAAACCTTCACTTTGCCTCTGCACCCAACAGCCATCGCAGCCCAAGCCTACTTTAGTTCTTGATTAACATTGGATAAAGGGACTTCTCCATCCATCAGAAAAGCCTAGAAAACCTCATCCCTGATGGGATTTGGACCAGAAGCCTTGGCTCCCAAAGCAGTCATTCCAGCACAGGGATTAAACAAGATGCTCCAAAAAGCTGTCACTAGCAATAGCTCAGACATACTCTTGGAGGACCTCTAGCCACCGGGGAGCAAGACCATCGCAATTTGCTGCTAATTAACATGTTCAGGCTGCGCGGCACAAGTCCCTTGCACGAGACGCTCAAGAGGTCACTTCTCAGCACTGCTTCAGCACTGAGTGAGCGATGGCAGCCAGCCCAGCGCTGGAGACGCACCGCTCCGAGCCGCGGTCCTGGCGGCTACGGGGAAGGACTCCCGCTGCGCGCCAGGGCTGGCTAGCTGTCTGTGAAGCTGGCTGTGCTGCAAAGCCGGCCTGCCTTCAGCGCCTTCACAGTCCTCGGGCTAGAAAAGGGGATGGGGAAGTCATGCATCACAGCCGGCCTCGCGCGGAGGGTTGCAGAACGGCCTTTCAGTGCTGCTTTGCACCGAGGGGTCTTTTGCAAAGGATTAAAAGCTGTTTTAATCAACGGTGTATCTGTTGCCAAAGAGCTTTACAGCCCAACTCGTAACCCAGTCCAGTGACTGGCTGATGCTTATAACCCTGTATAATATCATCGGTGAGGTGCGTATAGCCGTGCAGAACACGTAATCTTCTTATGCGTAACATGCTTGCAACATCTTCTCAGCATGCGTTCACTGGCTATGAATGATTTCTACACTAGTCTTCGTCGGAGCTGGAGAAAATGATTGGTTTTATCTGTGGGGCTTGTTGGCCAAACCAAACAAATTGGGGAGCAATTGTTTTCAGTCAACCAAGTGCCTTAGTCTGAAATTAAGCAGTTGTTTCCTTTCTTTCCTTCTCTCTTAACACTTTTTAAAAAATAATAGGCAAATTCGGAAATAACTGCATTTTGAAAGCACGGAGAACAAAACGTTTCATTTGGAAACTGCTGAGATGAAATGTTTTGACAGCTTCCGACAAAAAAAAATAAATCAAAATTCCTGTTTTTTTTAAATCGTTCACCAAATGCAGCACCAGTTTGTTCATGGCTTTGTCTGATGTGAAATATTCGTTTTCTGGGGAGAGGGAAATCGTTTCCCCTGAAAGGTTTCGTTCAACTCTACTCTCAGTCAAAAGGGTGCCCAACCTCTGCTCAGCCAAGCGCAGCCTGGACCGGTGCGCACAGGTGGGGGGGCTTTGGTTTGGGTGGCTGCTCCAAACCCGAACTCCCGCTGTGTTTCCGTGGGTCCTGGCGGGCGAGAAGGTTTTCCCCACAGGAGCTAATAACGTCCTGGCTGAGTGCAGCGTGACAGGCACGCGCAGACCCCCCAGTCCAGCTGCCTGCTCAGTCGTATTTTAAGCCACCCGTTTGCTCTGCTCTTTCAGAGCCCTAGTAAACTTCAGGAAATGTCAGCTAAAAAAAAAAAATGAAATGACCTTTCCCAGATAGGGATAATCCACCTAAATATCCACCTAAATATCAACCACCAATGGACTTTTTAGCAAGAAAATAAAATCTTTCTGGAGTCACTTGGAGTGTATTAAACCGCCCCCCGCCCCCTTCGCTTCGCGTCGAGAGGACTTCGCCGCCACGGACGACCCCGCCCCACCCGAAGAGGACCCCCGCGATCGGACCTTATGGACTGAGACGCTCTCTCCGAGCCGCTTCCTCCAACACTGTGGACCCCTGTAACGGGTAGGTGTGTATCTACCTCCTTTCCCTCTCAGCATCGCGACCCCCCCTCCCCTTCTCCTTTCCACATCCCCCCACCCCCGGGCTTAGTTGGCTAACATTGTACGGCATGTAACCTAGTCGCGTTCCCCTCCTCTCCCCCCTCCCTCGGTTGTTAGTCCCTCGCTCGGGTGCTCTCTATTTCCATCTCAGCTTTGTCATCTTTCTCCTGGATTCCCCATCCAAAACATCTACTAACAAAAGTCATTCTCTGATGCAGGCAGGCCGCCTGAAAATGTGTCCCTGGGAATGGTTCGTGACACAGGGCTGTGCAGCAAACAGACATGCGATCTGGAAAAGCCATCCAGATTGCGATAAAGAGTGATTACTTTTGACACGAGGACTTCCACATAAGCTGTGATTCTGGATCTGAGCCCTAGAGACAGCGTACTGCACCGCTGGGACGGGGTGAAGACCGCACGTCAGGTCAAGAGGCTGCCCAAGCATAAAGGCTGGCGGCACATGCAGATACCACCGGCTCCCTCCCACAAATGGCCAGGCACTCGCTCACCGCTGGGATGACTGGGGTGGCCTTTGGCAAGTGTCTGCACTGAAGCTCGAAGCTGTGCCCCTGCAAGAAAATGCTTTCCCAGCACTGGCGCTGGGCTCCCCGGGCCGCCCCGGAGCTGCGGCCGCCAGGAACGCCGCTCCAGCCTCACGCCGCGCAGCTCGACCACTGCAGCGGCTGCGTCTTGCTCGCCAGCCCTCGCACGCTGCACGGCACTGACACGCAGGCCACGCCAGGCCAGCGGGTCTCATGGCTGTGCCCGCTTCCACTAGTGGCGGCACGGGACATCTCTGCAGCCACGGGCAGCCCACCGGTGCCTCACAACCCTCCTCCCCGCTCCCCTCCACGGGTGAGCGGCACCAGCTCACGAGTCCCGTGGCCCGGGCCCCGGGCGTCTGGAAGAACGACCCCGGCTCTGGGATGCAGACAGCAGCCGGCAGGTGACTCTCCTCCTCTGAAGCAATGGCATTTCCTCTCCGACGGGTAACGCTCGTCTCTGCGGGAGACAAAACTTTCTCTGGGGCCGAGCTGCGAGGGGGACCGTGCTCTCCCCAGACCCGAGCCACCAAAACCCTTGCTGCCGCCTGCTCCGAGGGCTTCTGCTAGACCTCTCTTCCAGAGCGGCGGCGTTTCCAACCCCAGCAAAACCCTCTGGTGCGTGCGCAGATCTGCCCCGGGGGAGAGCCCGATCACGAGCCAGATGTCAGCATGTCCCTTAATGCCTGCCTGGAAGCCCTCGGTTCCCACAATGAGGAGGATAAATAACAGCCAAAATTAGAGTGGGAGCAAAGCTGGTGACCTGTCTCTCTCTCTCCGAACTCCTCGCTCCATTTAGACCAAAGCTTTAAGGAACTAGCTGCTGAACTCAGACCCCTTTCAGCTGCCGGCTCCAGAGGAGTCAGGTGTTGCAGGAGAGAAGAGGGGACGTGGGGCAGGGCCGCCCCGTCCCACAAGGGTAGAAATGGGATCCTGATCCATCTGGTCCCTAACGCAGATCCCAGCGTGGTGGTACCCATCGCTCCGGGGCTGCCCACAGGGTTAGGCACGGTCTGTCCAAAGGGCAGAGCACCTCCAGACCTCCTTCATGCCTCCCGGGACCTGCACTGGGCCTCGGGTGAAACAGCCCTGCGGTGTCTGCCCTGCTCCTTCCCCTTGGGATGGTGAACCTCCTGCTGAATTCATCTCTCGGTCACTTGATTTCTAGAGACACCAACCTCCCCTGGCCCAGCCGCCCTGGAGGAGGAGGACAAGTGCAGGGGGACAGCAGGGATTGCAACCATGCAAAAGGACTGAATTCTGGCTTTTTTTCCCCATCGCTCTTAGCCTTCGCCACTTCAGGACTGACCCAGAGCCCACCAGTCTCCCCACTGACTTTGCTGGAGTTGAGCTCAGACCCAGAGGGAGATTCCCGGTGCAGCAGGCGATGAAATGACACAAATCCATGGAAAGCCCCAACTACTGAGCCCAGCCGTAGGTCAGACCCCGTCCCACCCCGAGCTCAACACAGGCCTTGCCAGTAATGTCAGCAGGGACGGGCCCAGGGTGCAACTCTCCGAGCCGCTCTGCTGCCGGCCGCTTCTCCCCTCAGGGCTAACGCTCCCAACGGGGGCAAGAAGAGGCGCGCCTCAAGACCCCTCCTGTCCGTCCGGCTGCACCCACAGCACCCGCCTGACAGCACAGTTTGGTCCCGTGGCTGCTTGCCGGCCCTGCCGGAGAACAGCACGCATGGGGAGGACACCAGCAAAGGAGCCTGGAGCCACAGAGGTCGTGGGGTTGCCTGACACGGCTCTGCCAGGCCCACGGTTTCCACTTCAGCCAGCAGGAGGAAACGTTACCTTCCCCGGGATGCGGCGTGATGGGCTGGAGGTTGGTATTTTACCTGTTTCTAAAAAAAAACCAGATGCGAAATGTCACCGTGCAACCGGGACAGATCATCCAAGCCTGACTAATCAACCACCCCTTTCTTTGCAAGCTGCCCCCGGGGACAGTGGTCTTCGTGAGGCTGACCATGCGTCCAAGGCTCTGTCCTCACACGGGTCAGAGGCACCAGCCGACCTGTGCCGAAGCCGGCGTTCCCACGAGAGGCCCTGTTAGGCGCTCGTTAATCCGCACCGGCGAGGCAGCTGGCTTTGGAGCCGGGCTCCCCGTGGGCAGCTCGGCACCGAGTCCAACGGCAGGACGGGGCTGGTTCTTCTCCAGGTGAAAGGCAGCAAGAGGCTTTGCATGGGGTGCCCTCTGCATGCCCCTGCCCCTCCGCTGGTTCATCAGCCACCTCCCTCCTTAGCGCAGGGCTGAAACCAGCCCGCTACCTTGGGATCACTTTGCTGCGTGCACAGTGGATCTCAGCAAAAAGACTGTCTGGTATGAGAGCTGATCTCCTCTCAAGGGGGAGCTGAGCTCCAAAGGTGTGGTCTGGCCAAGCAGCATGTCTCCAAGTGCAGAAGCAATGCAAGTAAGCACCTGCATTCGAAGCAAGCAAACAACAAATACCTCAGCAAATACAGGGGCCTTGACCTGTATGCTAACAACCATTTGAAGGGCACCAGAGACCAGCTCCCATTCCACTTACTGGGCATCTAAGAGCACCCCTAGTTCTCCCTGCGCAAGCCTCGGAAACACCACGAATGAACCGAGCCTTTGAGCTAGCCTTGGTCACAGAAAGGTGTGCGGAGAAAGACGACCCACCCACCTTTCGCCTCGACGGCTTTTCATGGACTCAAGCAGGGCCCGGTGGGATCAGACTCCGGCGCCCAAGCCCACGGAGAGGTCTAGCAGGTGACGGGATCTGGCTCTCTATGCTAGCTATCACCAAAATGCTGCACCACAGTGTGGGGGGCAAGAGAGGGAAGAGAAACCAACTGGAGAGCTCAATAAGCCTCACCAGCGAGTCTTCCTAGTTTGCAGAGCGAGAGGCAGTGAAGCAGGGAAGAGCTGGGGGCACATGCAACCCCGTGCTTCCAAAATGAGAAGCAGAGTCACCGGCAGATGGGCACCCCGTGCCAGGAGAGAGCGCCCACTGCCAGCCCCAGCACAAGACTGCAGCGTATGGGATACCTAGAGCATTTGCTGGGCCCCGAGGGTCAATTCCAGCCCCTGGGAGACTGCTCCAAGATGAACAAGCGGATTACAACGGAAAACTCGTAGCGTGGCTCAGTCCCACACCTAACCAGAGAGCTGGGAGTGAGCCTGTGCCTGCCTGGGTCAAGCCTGGGCACACATTTAGCTGAGAGGCAAACACCCAGCCCCTCCACCCCGCAGCTCCCCGGCAGCCTCTCCAAGAGGCGGCTTTTCCCACCCTCCTGATTGCAATCAGTAACAGGCGAGGAGCTGAAATGCCTCCTGCCGGCCCCGAGATCACAGAGATGACCATTTGAGATGATAAACCTTCAATTAACTGCTGTTCTCCCTCGCCCCTGCAAACGCCTTCGATGAGCTGAGGCATGGCGCGCACTCAGCCTCCATATTATATATCGATGTATCATTAATTTCTTTTTTGTTTCCTTCTACAGTGTACACTGATTCAAGGTGAGAAAACGCAACTGTGCTGGAACAACTCCGATTGATGAATTACATTTATGTGCCGGGTCTTTTTCATGGCTGGTGACTTTCCAGCAAAGCAATTATCACTGTAGAATGCATAATAGCCTAATTAATTACTATTGTCAGGCTGGCCTCTGTGCCATGATTATACCTTATGAAGCCAACTTTTTAAACATTTGGAAGCAGAAATATTATTATAATTGACTGGCAAAAATGGGTAAACTCTCCTACCTCTGTTGATATCCTTCCCAGTATCAAGGCTTTGTTAGGCACGAAGGGAAACATGTGATCGTCTCAGCGTTTCATCTCAAAGGAAGAAGAATTTGAATTGCATCAGGTTGACTTTATTATTATAAATAGGAGAGCTACAGTAGGACGAGATTTCTGGTCCTTCGCTCTAGATACTCACCACTGCAAACACATGGGGATTTTCCATAGGAAGAGCTGTCAAATGAGGATACAACCAGTGAGACCCCCTGCTGTTACAGCCACTCTAAAAATTTCCTTCCCTTTTAGAATTTGCACCCATTTCTTTGCTTCTACTTTATTGACAGATTCACAGCTGTCAGGGGCTGGAAGGGACCTCGCAGATCCTCGGGTCCAGCCCCCCGCTCTAGGCAGGAAGACAACTGGGGCCCGCAGCGAGGTGACTGGCCGGTCTCCACTTTATAATGCATAAAGGAGGCAAGAAAAGAAAAGAAGAAAAAGAAAATGAAAGAGAGGCATGGCATCCTGCCTGTTTCTCTTCTTTGCTTTCTTGGGCATATCAAATGATTTTAATGTTATTTAAAGTTTTATCATTAGATCATCGTTGCAAAAGTTAGATCATTGCATGTGAAACAGTAGTAAGCACATGCATTTCAGATGCAGCACGTCAGTCTGAACGGAGCCACCTCCTGGCAAACAGCAGCACACAGCGGTGTTCATCTGACTGCGCGCTCAATAAAGGCATCTCGACTCCCTCATTTTCAAGATCACGTGGGACGGGACAGGACGGGACGGGACGTTCCTTGCGTACGGTGAACACTTCAGACCTCAAAAGACTCCATCTTGTTGCTTTTTCAGTTAACAAGCGGGCCTGATCTTTCAACCGGGTCTTGGGTGCCAGAGTTGGATAGGAGCACAAAGCAAGCAAGCAAGCACACACTACGCATACAACAAAACGAAGAAAGCCCAAGGCTTTTGAAATGCTTTGGGCAATCATCACCACCCTTCCCTGATGAAGCAGGTTTCGATTTGAAACAGGATGTCCTATTCTCAAGTCCTCCAGTCGTCTGGTGTCCTTCTACATGGAAAAGGCCTGAATTTCTACTACCGGCAAGAGTGCGGGACCGTTACGGAGGAATTACTGTTAAACGGGCATGATCAGAGGCTGGGAAAAAGGACTCCAGGAGGGTTGACTGCCAGATAGTAATTTGTTTTCAGCCACAATGAAACTGATAATGAAATCAGCAGGAAATCAACCCCCAAAGCTGCAGAGGCCTGTTGTCTGCTGAAATAAAGCAGCCTCGGGGGGGTGGGGGGGTGGAAATCCATCTGAATGATAGACCAAGAGCCCCAGGCGCTAAATTGGGTGGATTTTGCCAGCCAGAAGGACGCGCAAATAGCAGTTTGTGCTTGCACGGCCTCCTTCAAGCAGGGATCTCAAAGGGCCTTGCAAAGCTAACGAGAGTCCTCTGCCTCCACGGTAAGCGAGGCACGAGGCGGCCAGGGAAAAAGCTCTCAGGCAGGACTTGGGGGCGAAAAGGATGCCCTCTGCACGGCCATATCGTGCTGCACCCAAGGAAGGATTAAGGTGGCGTGCAATAAGAATGGCGGACACACACGGGAGCAAACGCGTGTGCCCGAGGCACGATGCAGGCACCCTCTCGTTGCAGGGGACCGGGACGGCCCACAGACCGTACCCTGAGCTGTGACACTGGGTCAAAAGGACAGAGCAAACTGAGTCACCCGCACTGTGCCCATTTCTCTTGTGTAAAGTGGGGCTCCAGGCGTCGTGCCCGGCAAGGAGATCAAACCCAGCGAGGTGCTCGGACCTCTGCGAGGAGGAGCTGGGGGGATGGCGACGGGCGTTCTCCAGACAGCCGGGTAGCTCACAGCTCAGCTTCTCCCAGCTCCACCAAATGGGGCCTTGCCCTGCCCACAGCAACACGGCTGGTTTCCATACAGGTCCCCGTGATCATCTGGGCCAGGGCAAAGGCCATCAGCTGAAGAACCGAAGGGGAGAACAACGCAGACGTTGGCCGAGAGCGCAACGCCAGTGTTTCTAGGGCCCGGAGAAGCCATCCAGCCCAGGAGAGACCCCGAAACGGCGATGTCCGGCCTAGAATGAGTAACTGTGGTTTGATGGAGCTGGGCACCCTAACCCTGGGTGCAGATGGAGCTGAGAAACAAAGGCGGGTGCAGACTGAGCAAAGGCGAGAGGACACAAGCACCTGGGATCCAGAAAGGGGAGAGCACTGAAGGCAGATGCAAGACTGCGCCCGCTTGGCTCTGCGCACAGAAGTTCGCAGGCGGGGAGGAGGGCCGGTGCCGCCGGGGAAGGTTGGGCACACCACGAAGCTGCAGCGCCGCGCTGCCCTGGAGCCGCGAGGGCGCCAGGAGGTGCTGAAAGCTCAGACGGGTTTTCTAGACGAGAAACTATGGATGGAAAACGGAACGAGCCCGCGGACGGGCAGCTGAATGGGTGAGCCCGTGGCAAGCAGCAGGAGCGGCAGCAGGGAGCGCAGGACCCCACAGGGAAGTCTTCCAGCTTTGGCTGCTGGCAACGCCAGCCAGGCCAGCGAGGAGGCCCTGCCTGTTCTGGGCTGCAAGGCAGAGAGGGCTCAGCAATGGCAGGATGCTGCTCTGGTGGGACAGGCCCTCCGCGGCTCTCGAGGCGGGGGGAGCATGGACCTTCCCAGCAGAGCCGGGCTGTCGAGGAGCCTGTGTCAGCTGGGGGAAGACGGGCGGAGGGTCCTGACTCTGGCGAGCCCCTTGCCCTGCCCGGCTGCGGCTATCAACACTCCCCTCCTACCCAGTGCCCAGCAAGGGCTTATTAGACAGCTCACGACGCTCCGTCCGCCCCAGGACGTGGTCCCAGGCTGGATGCGGGATATAGCCCGAAGACCTGGGGAGTCAGCGGGCCCAACGCCAGAGAGAAAAGGGCGGACAGGACAGAGCATGCTGATCCGGAGCTGCCGACAGGCCACCTCTTTCCTGTTAGCGACTAATGACCGTACGTTATTCCAGTCCTCACACAAGCATCCGACTCTCCCTTGGGAGTGAAGGCAGAGCAGAGCTCCTTACCTATCAGCCAGCATCAATGTAGTGATGTGAGACGAAGCGCTGCAATGCAAGTTAAATCAATCCCGAACACGCCGAGGGTCCGGTCGGAGCCGCTGCCTTTCCCCGCGGCTTTCTGCAGGCCGGCTCAGCCACGCTTGGGGGTGGCAGGGGGCAGAAGCATCCCTGCGTATTTCCCACCTAGCGCTCCGGCTTTGCAACGCACAGCATTCAAGAGCTTGCAAGCATGGAGATGCTGAAGCCACACTAAGAGGCCACCGCATTTAACTGTAGTTAAATATGTTAGATATTACCCCCGGTATATGTGAGTTATCATTCTTCCCACCGCCGCTCACACAGGAGTCCATTTCTCTGAAGGCAGAAAGCTTACAACATTTTCACAAGGCCAAAAAGCAATTCATGTCAAAAAGATCAATAACATAAAAATAAAGCATGAGAATTCTAGTTAAAGGGAATGTCATATAAATATGTTGTTCACGTTCATGATTCTGAGATTAAAAAAAAATGAATCAATAGAGTTCTTTAGATGATGTTATTTCTAATGAGAAATATACCAAGACCACTGCAAATAACTGCTTAACTGAGGAAAAAAATGCATTAATAATTTACTTTATAAAGCATATGATACCGAATGAAGGAAAATAGCTGCTGGTTCTTAATTTTGTTGTAATACTTCCTGACAAGCTCAATGAAGCTTTGGCAAAGTTCCTGATAGGAGAGTCAGAGGATGTTAATCTCATTAGAATTCCTTTCGGAGGAGTTCCCCCCTGACATGCCAACGCCAGGCTGGCCTGGTCACCGCGCGGGATCTGCGAACAGCAGCCAGGTTAGCCGACACGCGGTCCCGCACGCGTGGCTAGAAAGAGCAAAATCCTGGCTCTACCGTGCCTCCTTTTAGCACATGCAACACACATCCTGGTTTTTAACAGCCAATTCCTCAAAACCTGCGTGCACTATGTGCGAGAAATATGGTAAGAGCAGTTTGTGCTGCTTACTGGGCAAAAGCGAGAGTTAAATCTGCAAGCGACTCCCAGGGAGAAGAATGAGGAGCAGAATCCGCTCCACGGCTGCTGCTCCTCGATGACCGCAAGGAAAGATCTTTTTCTTTCCACGCTCTTTCAAAAACCGGGTAGGGGTTTTACACTGGAGCATGAACTACACAACCGAGGATGGTATTTGGGCCAGGCAGCCAGTGCAACAGGAACCGCAAAGGGGCAAACCCCAGTGAGGCACCGGCCCTGGGGGACGCGCCAAACCGGGAGGATGGACAGCAGCCTGTGCGGGGCACAAACAGCCCATCGCCACAGGCTGCTCACAGGGCTTGTGCTCACCTGTACAGTGCAGAGCTGTTACTATCCCCAGCCCCGAGGCTACGGCTCGGATCCCAAAAGGGACCTGGCCAAGTAGTGCCCTAACAACGGCCGCCCGGCGCCGGTGAGGAGCTGCCCCCAAGGGCGCGTTCAGGACTCTCTGGAAGCCCGTGGCAGCGTCAGCAATGCAACCCGGGGCTCCGGGGCTCCAGGCCGACACCGCAGCCAGCCACGCTCCCTCTCACGCTACCCGCGGCACTCGGCAGCTCAGACTTCACGGGCCCAAATATCTGATTTCGAGCAGGGCAGCTGTTGAACAAGCCCCCGCAAGTGTGATCTGCTCCTCTGGCCTTTGGTGGCAGAGCCCATGCCCATGCCGACGTGCCAGCAGTTGATGCATTTCATTTCCCAAGCCCGGTCGTACACCGCAGGAAGATCCTGCCTTAGATCAATGCCTCCTTTGATCTAATGGATTACGCGTCTCCACGAGAGGTTATTGTGCCACCTTCCCAAGGTCTCACGCACGTACTGCAGGGTTTTAAATGAAACAAGGGCTTTGGGAACAAGGGGCTCTTACAGCAGGTGGGCCTGGGTCTCACTGCCCACTTCAGCAAGCCGACGTCTCTGTGGGCACTCTGGATGCGTCTACGGTGCAACCGGGTCCCAGGCAGGCCCAGGCTGAGCTGCAGGGGCCGTGGCCATATTCTTCCAGGAGCCGAGCTAGCTCGTTTCGAGTCCGTTGTGGAGCGGACAAAGCTGGGAAGAGCTAGCGAAGATGCTGCCTTGCAGGCCCACCAGCCACGTCCAACTTGCCCCACACTGTTCTGTAGCTTGAAAGTCTCCGCCGGTCACACGCGTCGTTTGCATCATTCGCTAGGCTTCCTGACCCTTGTTCGAGGCACACTGGCCCAATCAGCTCTGGAGACATTTCGAATTCTGCTATTCACCCCGTCTCCTCCCAGGGTCACCTCTAGTTGCAGTGGCCACATTTTCATGTGTGGCTGTCAGCATGTCACCCAGTGGCTGCATTGTAGAGAGGAAACTTTTCTGGGATTTTAGTCTAGTGGGAGCTGCAGCGTGGCCACGCAGGCGTGGCAGGAGCATTCACACTGCAGCCCCGGTCAGATTCCTTGAATCTACAGATCCCACTACCCCTCTCCCCTCAATCAGACCTATATGCAAAGCTACACCTGGGCTGTGGTGACACTGCTGTGCCCGTGAGAATAGGTGACATTTTGAGGGGGGCCCAAACCCCAAGCTGAGCCCAGCCCTGGGAGTGCTGGGGGTGCTGGCACGCCCAGGAGCAACCCCAGTTACTCAAGCAAGTACCACGAGTCAAGTGATAACATCCCTGCAAAAGCCAACCCCTTGGGCAGAAAGTCTCTAGATCCAGAAACTTCTCGCTCTGTGCCTACAAATTGCTCCCAGTGAATCGGGAGCTGTGTAAATACTGTAATGAGCTAAAATTAGTATGAAAAGCCATTCAACGTTACTCAACAGCTTTAATGGCTGTGACCCTTACCGGGCATCGCCTCAACAGGGGACGTCAGCTGGAAAGCAACACGCTCCCCGGTAACGTCCACACTTTTTACAGCGCTCGTAAATTATAATGAGGCTGCTCCAAAGGTCAGCGAATCCAGACAGCAGCACAACAACAGGCACACGGGTCCCGATCCTGCAGCCAGAGCCTTCACGGAGACCATGGGCCTGCCTGGCGCCAAGGCTGGGGGCTAAGGTGGCTGAAGACTGGTTATTTCAAAGCCCTTCGACCTGGATCCCTTAAGCAGCAATCCAGGCTGCACTCCTGGAGCAGCCGGATGCCGCACGATAACGCAGAGCGGTTCACAACGACCCTGCGAGGTAGGGAAGGGCTGCTGCACCTGCCTTATGGCGGGAGGGACCTCGGGCACAGAGACGCTGCGGATGTGCCCCAAATCACTCAGGAAGCTGGCGGCCAGTCCTGAGCCCCACGCCAGCACCCTCCCCGCAGAGATGCCTTCCCATCGGCGCCTGGTTCGACAGTAACCAACAGCCTCTATTTATGGCAGAGGAAGAGAGGGGATATTTCAAGATCGTCCTGCCGCTCTCGCTCATGTAAATATTTTTTTTTACTGACAGCCCAGTTTTGATTTTTTAAATTTATATTTTTGAGTGCATTTACTGCCAGTTGGCAGCTGTAAACCAGCCTGTATTGATGTATCATTGGGAATGAAAGGCTCCAGAGCGAGGCGTGCGAGGCTGTAAGGAGCAGATTGATTTTACATGGTCAGCGTGGGAAAGGGTCACTGCAGAGGGTTGATTCCTTTCTCACTCTCTAAAATGCTTTAGCCTTTGCGGGCTGGGCGGGGGAGCGGGGAGACAGGCTCCGACCGGCGAAATGGGGAAGAGGGATAAGGGCCGGTGGCAGGATGGATGGAGCATCGGTAAAAGCTGCCATGGAGAGAGCACGTGGGTGGGGGGGTTTTGCTGGAGGCCAATTGCTCATTAGAACAGCTGGTGGGAAACGATCCACGAGGACAAACCGGCTCCTCTCCACAGCCGGAAGCCGGCGTCTTCTCCGCTCGCCGCCCACAAGCCCCTGCACACAGCGGTGCCTACCTCTGGCCCCGGGAGCTCTGGAGGGCTCGCCTGACTCCGCCGTGAACCGGCAGCGAGGGGGTCCCCGTGGGCGGGTGGGAGAGGAGCAGCGATCCCCGAGCGCAGGAGCATAGCAGTAATGGGAACATGCCACCGAGTTGGGCTCTGCAGCGAACTGGGCAAAGCACGGGGGTGTTGAGGGCTGGGGCTGCGTCTATCACAGCCTTTGCAGCAAGAAGGGTTCGTCTGACGGGATGCAGATGCACCCCGCGGCCCTCCGGCTCTCCGAATCCCAGCCGGAGCCCCAGCAGCGATCAGGACAGAGGGAGGCGCAGCCCAGCCGGCCCCGGCACCGGGAGCGCGATGCAAGACGAAAAGGGCTCGGTACCGACTGGAACGCCGGATCCATCCGTCCTTCCTCTCCAGCGGCAGAGGGCTCCCAAACTTTAGGTACGATGGGATCATCTTTGACTAGCTTTGAAGAAGGGTGACAGTGTCCTGCTAGGAGAGGGAGCACCTGATTTCCATTCTCTGTTTCGCTCCTGACTTTGGGTCTTCTTTCCTTGCCTCCTCTCTGAACTGGACAGCCCCAGCCTTGCGGGTCTCTGGTTGTGGAGAAAGCTCCCCAGGCCATCTGCCCTCCTCACCCCTCTTCCAGCTCAGCTGGATCCTTCCCGAGGCACCTTGAGAGACAGGGAGCATCTGGGTTTCCAGTGTCCATTTCTGACTTCAAAAGGCAGGGCACTGCTGGAAAAGCCCAGGGCTAGAGAAGGGTTTTCATGTACAAGCAAATTACTTTTCCATAAGTGACTCGAATCCCACTTGTGCTAACATAGAAAAATTGCTTTGCTTTAAAGACAGCATTAAGAGCCAAGAGATAAAAAGGCACAGCCACAGGAATTTGGAGCCCAGGCCTCGCGCCCAAATTCAAACCGGCCTTTCATTTGGTCCATTAATAATAGTGACAACTGGGGATCAGGCTCTAATCTGCGACAGGCACTTCGCACGCAGCCTGGGGAGGAAAGCCGGCTGCCCTGCATCGCTGAGTCTCGTCCCCTGCCGTTGCAAGGACCCACGCAAAACTGCCCCTTCGCCCACGGAGCAAGCTCCATCTGAAAACTAGCCGGGTTGTCGGCCCCACTCCTCTGGCTGTCCCAGAGCCTCCCTCCTCGGAGGGCTAGAAACCTCTCTGTTTCCAGCCTAAATTTAATCCTGGGTAATTTACACCCGTTTACTGTGGTGCCAACATTGTCCATTAACTTAAATAGCTCTTCTGCCTCCCCGGCGTCCTCCCACCCCAGTATAACGGCTGCCACGTTCCCCCCGGCTTCGTTCCACCGAGCTGAACGAGACACGCTCTTCCAGACTGCTCTGGGCAGACAGGCCTGCGACACCCCCACAAACTCTTCCCAACAATCGCTCCAGATTGAATTCATCCTACACAAACGTCGGAGACCAGAGATGTGCACAGGATTTCAGACAAGATCTCCACAGTGGCTGGAAGGGGTCTTCATCTCTCCAGAAACAGCTTCCCTGATACCACCTCCTATGACCGTGCATCACACAGGCATCCCACGATGAGGAATATCCTCAAGCATGGCTCTTCCTTTGGCGTTTCCACCTGGCGAGCTCCTGATGGACAGTCTGTGATAGGCTTTCTTCTCACGAGCCCCCAAGCACGAGCTTGCGCTCAGTACCGCTGCACTTCATCTCATTTCCACTCCTCCGGTCCTGTAGGTCGGCTGCTTCTTCTCGTAAGATATTCCAGGTCTCCTCCGTGTTGACAGTGCCTCCCAGTTGTTGGTCAGCATCAAATTCATTCTGGTGCTCTCACTTCTCGTGCCAAGGTCATTCATGTGATTATCAACCGAGGCTGATCTCAAGACCAATCCTTGAGGAGCTCCAGCTGTAACCTCCCTCCAGCTTTACATTTCCCCTTTCAACTCATTGCCACGTCCCCTACAGCGACTTCTTATCCACTTGAAACTTCTTGCACTAAGCCCCATTTTCTCCAGCTTAACTAATGATTTCCCAGGTGGCACTGTATTAAACGCTTTCCCGAAGTCCAGGGAGATTAGATCTCCTGCATTCTCTTTGTCTAGAAAATCAGTTATCTCCTCGAAGAAAGATATCAGGTTAGCCTGGCACAATCAACCTTTGGGAAACCTCTGGTGCATTTTATCCCATTTTCTATTTACCTGCATGTCCTTAATTATCCTTTCCTGCAAAGTTTGTTCTAAAGCTACGCACGCTATCGAGGTCACACTGACAGGTCTGTGGCTCTTCCAGATCGCTTCTTCCCTTCCTTGCAATACTAGTGGTCTCAGATCAGGCCTCTAGTGCAGGTGTTCAAATCGGACAGCAGCCTCTACGGGTTTAATAGCCACAGCTGTCACCCTCCAAAAACACAGGAATCAAGTGTGATCCTATGAGATGTGAGGCCAGTGGTATGCACTGACCACCGGGCAATGCCTTCCCGGTCACTCTCGCAGGAGCCTTCCCAGACTCTGGAGGCCGTGAGCCGCAGGACCTGGCATCCTGCGGAAAAATGCCCCAGCAGAAGTGACCGAGGGGTGCAGACTGCTGGTGTTAGCTACTGGAGAGGCCTCGTTTGTGCACCGCAGTCGTTGGGAATGGGGGAACGGCACCGTGGAAGGAGATAATGCCGCTGTGAGACGCAGCACCCTCCATGTGCCCTGAGAGGGTGGAGCAGCCCTCCTGCATAGCAGCATGCAGGGGGGAAGGCCTCGGTCAGCCTGCCAGACATGCTCCTTTGCACCAGCTTCCTCCCCCAGTGCAGAGCAGCTGTCACCCGTCCCACTGGCACGTAGTCACCTACTGCCCTCACTCCAGACAGACTAACTGGTGCTCGTGGAGACGTGGGTGCGAGACCTGATCAGCCACGTGCACGCTCCGTGTCTGACTGGCATGTAGCTTGCCCTCCAGGAGACCTGTCTGACACGGGTTCATTGTTGGACACATTTTTATCGCCGTTCAATACCCCGAAGCAACACAGCCTATGCAGAGGGTCCCCAGAGGCAAAATGAACCAGGACCTAAAGCCACAGGTGAAAGGTGGCTGGCATTCGTCGTCTGAAGCCCTCAGACTTGCTTCTTTGCAAGAAGACCCCTGGGTCCCCGCTCCGTGGAGCAGAGGTCCATGTTGCTCCGTGCGCACTGAAACATTCACGTGAGGAGGCTCCAGAAGTTGCTGTTGCAAGCTCGCTCCCCCTCCGACTCCTCTCTGGCTGTCGTTTGGTCCGAGCAGGATGCCCATCTCACCCCTCATCTGGACCCTACCTGGCGTCCCCCTCAAAGGCCAAGGGAGGTCACTTGCAAGCTTAGTGAGAAGGGAGGGCTGAATATATGCCGCTGCTTTTCACCTGCACAATAAGGAAGCAATGGCTTTCACGGGCTTGGCTGTATCCAAATGACAGACTCCCTCTTCCTCAGGCTTCCCCACTGCTTTCACTGGGGTGTCACGGGTGTGTCAAAAGGAGGACTGGGTCCTTTCTATTTCCCATCCAAACAATAGTTGCTGTGCTTGCACAGTCATTTAGAAGCATTACTTTTACAGCATCCGGAGGGGGCCCTTGGACCCCAAAACACAAGAGCCACTGGATGTCAAACAGGGAACCATTCAGCAGGAGAGAGCGCCTACTATATCTGCACGTGGTGCTGGTGTGACTGTGACCGCAACACCCTTCGTGCTGGCATGCCCACTTCAAAAAGGGTACTGAAAAACCGAAAAGGGTTGAGAGACAAAGAATAAAGACGTGCAATGCGTGCTCTGTAGTGAGAGTCTGCCGGGCCTCCAACAAGGACACGGGGCGATGTGCTCACTGCCCACAAGTACCTACCCACAGGAACCTGATCTCGTGGGACTCCTCCATCAAGCGGATGAAGACCTAACACAATCCCGTGGCTGGAAGCTAAAACTAGGCATGTGCAGATTTGAAACAAGGCACAGATTTTGAACGCTGAGGGTGACCCATGGCTGCAACAACTTACCAAGGGTTGGGATGAATTCCCCATCGCTGGAAGTTTTTAATCAAGATGGCAGGTTTTGCTACAAGTCCTGCTGAATTTGAACTTGAGGTGGGAATGAATACAGGGGAGTCTTTGGGTCTGTGGTAGGAAGCCTTTCCCTTGAGCAATCCCAGCAGGCCCGTGTGAACTTAAAAGCTATAAACCAATGAAAGACAGGTTGTGACGGGGGTGCTGGGGAAAAGCATGCGACACACGCTTGCTCTCACCCTTGCCTGCGCACTCCCAGTGGAAACCTGGGATTCATTCTTATATTCTTGCTAAACCATCCTTTTATTTTAAACAAGATCTCAGATCGAGCCAATGTTCCTGGGAGAAAGCAAAGCTTGCAGTTCCCCACCACGCGGACACTTGAGTGTGCAAAAGCACTGGAAAGTTTCACCTCCAATTTAGCATAACAAAACTTTTAATTTAGATGTTTTCATCTATCTATCGGAGTAAAAAAAATAAGTTTAAAATAATGACTGTAATAAATGAAGGTAATTAATTGTAGTTTGTTCCTTTACTGTCTAGTCAGCTTAATTTTACCTTTTCATCTAATAATGAGAAAATAATTTTTGTGCTCTGAGGGTTAATGATATGTAACTGCAAGAGCTGCTAATTGCATGTTGCAAACTATTCATCAAAATCCCCATCTGCGCTACTTGATTATGTTTGCTAAATTATTGCTTTGAATTATCTTTCATAAAGCAACTTTTGTAATTAGCAGGGCTTTTGGTTTGCTCTTTTCTCTGTGCGCAAGGATATTCAAACTTTGTCCATTTCAAGCTGTTGCCATTAAGCTACCGTCACGGGCAGCTTTGTGTTATTCCGTGCCAGAGAAATAAACTGGCCTTTATCTAATCAGAATGAAAAACAAAAGCTGTTTTTATTCTCAGTGGGTACAATTTATTCCTTTCTTCATCACCCCACAGCCCCCCTCCCCACGAAGCAAAAGAAATTACATAGAAAGGATACAGGAGCCTAAATGTATACCAGCTACTTATGGCAACCGCAAAAACACAGGTTAGTATTTCAAAATGATTTTTTCCCCTTTCCATTTAGAAGAAAGAATAGAAGGGAACGTCTTGGCATTCATCACAAGGTTTTTATGGGCTACTTTCCGTGACTCAGATGAAGTAGCACTGTATTCTCCCTGGTAAATATTCATGCTTAGTGCAGGCTAAAGCCATTTAAAAAAAAAACCAAAAAACTAATGCAGCACCAGACATTCGAGCCGTGAGCGGCTGGACGGAGCTGGGGCATGATTAGAACAGCTGCACCGTGGGGGGACTCTTCCTCCTCCTCCCTAGGGGAAGGGCTAACTTTTAACGTGCTGAAGCAAGCAGGAACAGCAGGGATGGAAATGGGCTGTTGGGTTCCTGCTGACATAGGTCTAGCGGTCAGGACCGGACTGGGTCCCTACTGATGCCGGTTGGCCCCCAAGTCGAGAGATGTCTTGACAAGAGGGCAGCTTTGTTACACCAGGCTACTCTAGCTTTCACGAACAACCCCTCCTAATCCACTAGATTGCCGGCTGGCAGGAAATAAAGGCCGCTCCAGCAAAGCCAACGGCTGGAAGCACAGCAGTGCGACTCCAGCGCAGCTCTGAGGAAGTCCAAGGCGCTGTGCAGACTGACACCAGGTGACGGTGCCTGCTTCCAAATAAGAAGACTCCTTCCCACTTGCCCCCTTCCTTTTCACATAGTCCTGCCCTAGGGGAACGGAGGAGGAGACTGGCATGGTTGCTTGGACTTGGCCACAAATCCCAGTGACCTGAGAGGAAGTGCTGATGGACCGGGTCCTGTGTTTGCAAAGAGAAGGGTCGATGGAGCGCTGGGCTGGATGCACAGCAAGACAGCGTCGCCCACGCAGATCCTCTCGCTCTCTTCGCATCCTGTTTGCACAGGGGTGAGCCAGGGCCCAAGGCTGTAAACCAGCTCCCCTCCCAGCCACGTGCCCAAAGTTGAGTTAAAGCCTGCCGCTCCTCAGATGATGCCCGTGCTGGCTGACTCCATGGTAAAGCTACCACTGACTTCAGCAGGAGCAGGATCAAGGTGCCCAAAACCACTGCCCTCCTTTCCGCAAGCAACGCAACCCTTCATGCAGCTTTAGGTATGGGATGTCTCCCATTGCTACAGACCCCTGTGCTCAAGGGCTGGAAATTTAAACTCCTTCCCTGTCAGGGCTAATATTTAAAAATCCCCTGGGGGCAAAAATCAACAGCTTTCCTGGAGTCACACGAGTTACTGAGAGAGAGCACCCACATAAGACACAGAGCCCGAGGGACTGGATCCTGAGCGTGCTTACACAGGTGTAAACCCAGAGCCACTCCTAGACTCCCCAAAGCACACAGCTCATATTCTCATAGCGGATCTAATGACAGCTATTGGAAAAAATGCAGTATTTAAAAGACTGAAAATGTATTCCTATTGTTATCACTCTCTTTTATGTGTTTATGCATAGTGCATTGGAATGAATCAATACTGGATTGCCCTATAAATAAATGAGCATATCAGTAAACTGAGTAATAAAATGAAGTGATGAAAAATATGGAAATCAGCCACATTTGTGTAAATCCAGTTATTGTTTACTTTAATATTTTCTTATGCAGTTACGTGGTTCCAAAGAGACAGATTTAAAATAATGTAATGCTCAGCAGATGACAGATTCTAATGTGTTGCTGCTGGTGAGTTCTGAGTGCCTACATCTCTCTAGGGGTTTCAATCTAAGCACATTAGAGGAACACAGAAAGCAGCCCCCAGAAGAGCGATCATTTAAGGAAAAAATGCCGGGAAGCGTGATATTTCTCCTACACCGACCCGTCCCGGCGGAGGCATTTACATCCCTTGGCATCAGGCTGGCACCTAGACTGGGAGAATTCCTTAGGACACATGAAAATACCCACAACGCCTACTGAGATAATCAGATGGGGAACACAATACAAACCAGGTACGATGCGACTCGTGGGGTCCAAACAGATAAGCTAAATACCCGTGTCAGGTTCAAAGGAAGCACGTGCTTGTGATTTCCATCAGCGAGAGCTGGAAAGGGGAGCGTGCTGTGCAGGCAGTGAGCGCTCGGCCTGGGGTCTGGCTTTATTAATCGCCACTGCCTGGTTCGTTCTAAGCGCAGACACCGCCACGACAGAGAACCCCTCGTGAGTGCCGGCTTCTTACCTCGGCTTGGAAGCTTTTTAAGACAGGAGCCACCATCTCTCTGATTTCCTGCAAGAGAGATCAGAGAGTTCACCCGATGCAGATATCACACGAGCTCCCCAGTGGTACTTGTGCACACACACGCACTCAGGCACACACGCACGCACAGCCAAGCGCACACCGAGCTACGGACATGGGCAACCACCTGGCTGCTCGCTGAAGCTTTACAGCCGGTGCTCTGGTTAGACCTGATCTTCTCAAGGATATCTTCCCCTGGGGAAGGGCAAGAAGGTTTTTCATCTCCCCTGCTGAGTCTCTGGAGACCTGCAAGACTGGGATGCCGCACTCTCCCACTTTCCCCGTGCAGGAGGCAGTCTTTAACACCTTCCTCCCCCGGCCTGTCCACCTACTGGGAACCGACTGTTCTTTGCAATTTTTGCTTCCAACCTTCTTTCAACATGCCGTGCCTCAGAGCTGCCTGAGAGGATCTGCTAAATCCTGAGGCCAAGGGCTGCTCTGGGAACACGCACGCAACCCCTCCTGCAGTCAGTGGAGTGGGCGTTATGTTCGGGAAGAGGGCGATGATCTGCAGGCATTGTGCTGCCCTCCGCACTCACTTCCCTTCGGCTCGCTTGCGTTTACAAGGGGCCATCCCTGTCCTAGCTCTCCGACTCCCCAGTTCTTGGGGACAGGGCGCAGCACCAAGCAGGCTTTTTCAGCCCATAACCTGCAGCGGAGTCCACCTAACGGAGCTGCACAGGTCTCAATTTCAGCATGACGCCCTGTCAATCTGCCTACAGTACAGGGCACAGGGTTTGGGCCATGCAAGCAAGACGCAGGAGCGCTGAGGGAGAGGGCGCCTGCAGGACTCTGAAAGCGGTGCTGAGTAGGGGGTAGGCTCTGTGCCCCCCTTCTGGCCCCCGCGCGGGCTCCTCTGGCTCACTTCACGCTGGGCGGCGTGAAGTGCTCCCCAGCGACACGCGCTGTGCTGGCATCTCTCGCCAGCTCCGCAGTAACTCCAGCTGTATCCAGTTTGAAATGCTGGATAAGTCACTCGCTATTTTTCCAAGTACAGCTAGCCCAGGGCAGATGGTTCAGTCCTGCCAAGTGCACAGGCTTCTCCAGAGACTGGGGTTCAAATCCTGCCCTGCGTCCCGAACGGGAGCACACATGGTGACCTCTGCTGAGCCCCTCCCCAGCTAGCCAGCACTCGCAGCAGGGGTGACAGGCTCTCCCTCGGGGGAGGCCGGGGTGCGACTAACAGGGGCACGAAGCCCAGGGCAAGTGGAGACGGAGACCTAGAAACTTGGAGGGCTATGGGACTAACTCCAGCCACGAATCAGCCAGTGAGGGGAAAGTGGCCTGTGGCATCATCCTGCTGCCCAGGCTCAGAGCCCTTTCCAGCCTTTGCCCAAGTGGTCCCTTTGATGGACCGGTGCCGAGCCTGTCCTGCTCTCGCTCATCTAAAGCCAGGAAAACTCTACAGAGCAAGCCCCTGCTCACAGGGATGCAAGTGCAGAGCAGAGCACAGGCACCACGTCCAGCACGGGGAAACGGAGCCACCCCCCGTGCCAGCTCTTACCCTGGGGAGCGATGGGCACGCTCACGCGGATCAGAGCAGAAGGGCACTGACACTCGAGCTTGCACAAGAGGTGTCTGCAGGAGGCACGGTTCTTAGACAAAGCCTCGAGGGGCGGATCCAGCTTTCGCAGGAGCCGGCAGAAAGCTTCCCACTGACTTCATGGGGCTGCGGATCAGGCCCAGGACTCCTCTCCCTTATTGGTACCCAATTCACCCCAGTTTTTACGCACATTCCTGCCCCCATCCCCACCAGGCTGCTGGGGTTTGGCTGAAAGCAAGGCTGTAGGACTTAATGAAGCAGAGAGCAAATTTGTAGACAAATTGGAGGGAGTCCGGCAGAGGAGAACAAAAATGGTCAGGGGGCTGGGCAAAGGACTTTGAAGAGGCTGAGGGAACTGGGCTTTATCTAGTCTGGAGAAGACTGAGGGGGGATTTGATAGCAGGGTGGTCCCAGAGAGGATGGAGCTGGCCTGTTCTCAGTGGGGGCAGATGACAGGACAAGGAGCAATGGGCTCAAGCTGCAGCAAGGGAAGCTGAGGTTAGATATGAGAAAAAAACTCTCACGAGGAGGGTGGTGAAGCACTGGAACCGGTTACCCAGCAGTGGTGGCATCTCCATCCTTGGAGGGTTTTAAAACCCGGCTGGACAAAGCCTTGGCTGGGATGCTGTAGTTGGGGCTGGTGCTGCTTGGAGCAGGGGGTTGGACTCCTGAGGTCCCTTCCAGCCCGCATTGTCTGTGATCCTATGACTTCCTAATGGCATTCACAGGAGGGAAACTTCCAAAATGATGCTCCCCGCTACACAGGCCACCTTCCTTTTTTAGCTTGTCTTTAAATGTGAGACAGTGCCAAGCCAACCCTGGGGAGGGCACTGTGCTACTGGCCTCATTACCCACATGAGAACCCCTGGGGCAGTGAATGATCTCCTGGTGCTTTCTCCCCACTAGCAGTGTCTCGAGCAAACCGGGGCTTGGGCCCTTGCATCGTGATTGCACACATTCCCTTTGTGCTGGCGGTGGGATCACAGTCTCCAAGTCCCATCCTGACCTGCTCTGTGCTGGGGTGTTGCTGTGACACAGCTCTCAGTGCCACCATATTCCCTGCCTTCAACTGCTGAAGAATGGATCATGGACGCTAAATGCTCTGGGTTGAAAGACGCTACAGTGAGAGACAGCAGTGGTGATTATAGCTCTCGTGCAAAGCGCAGGCTCAGGAAGTGCGAGTGCCGGGGTGGAGATGGGGCTGTACAAAAGGGTGGGGGGTAAGAGAGGACGTGTTATAGGGATCAGGAACGCTTGCAGCCAGCAAGGAGACCTATGGCCAGCGGTGCCAGGAACATGGGTTTCTGGGGGCAGCTTCGCGGTTGCCAAAGTCACCCCCACAAATACCATTACAGTGCAGGGGGCTTGGGCACTTTGCTGCCAATGCTTCTGATTGAACCTACTGGAGGAAAAAGTGGCTCCCTGCAGAGGGGGCTGCAAGGGACTTTCCTCTCTTCAGCCTTGCCAGCCTTACACAAGATGGAGCTTTAACCCCTTTGCCCTTGTGGAGGAAGGGCAGCAGGATCTCAGGTGCCAGGGAGCTAGGGGGCAGATCATGCGAGGCACCAGCGGTCCCGCCGGCAGGGGCTGTCGATGCCTCTCCAAGCTCCCCCCACCCCAGGCTTTCCTGTTTTTCTTCCTCGTTGAAAGGCAAGCAAGAAATAGCATCCCAAACTGTCAAAACCCCAGCAAACAGCCAAACCGACTGAAATAAAATTCAGTTTGGAAAAAAAATTAAAATGAGCCTACCCCATCTGGGCTGAGAGCTGGATGCCAAGAGCTCAGCTCGGCGCGTTCAACGCTTGCTTTTTATAAACTGCTCGAGACCCAAAGTTCTTTTATTGGCAGCGCGGGAGGGCCTGATCCGGCACGGTGCTGCGCTCGCCCAGCCTAGCGCGCCGGGGGGCGGCGCCTTGGAGAAGGATCCTTCCCCCACAATGGAACCGCTGGAGGCTGCGGTAATAAGCCGTAAGAATACCCGAAGGTTGGGGACTATAATTTGTCTTTGTGGCTAATTAGCTTCCTTTCTTGTTAGTCACTTATGTCTACAGTTTTCACAATCTAGTTTGAGCAGAGGAAAATACGCCGCCCTACTGAGTTAATTCCATAACAGCAAATATACTGTACCTCAGGTACATTTTTCTTAAATTCCCGGCTGAGTTCAATTAAATGTTTATGAGAATGTTCACTCTCTTCCTGCCGCGCAGCCAGCTCGGAAGCAACAGAATTAAGCTCCTTCTGGAACAAAACAAAAATAAAAAAGGGGGGAAAAAGAAAAAAAAAAGAAGATGTTTTTGGTGCATTTGTTTTAAAACCATACATAGATTTCTCCCCAGAATTCATTTTTCTCCCTTAGGAAGCCAAGACATCTTGGCAATATTGACAAGGCGGTTGCATGAATAATTGAAGGAACGATGTACCCAATGCAAAATAAAATAAAATAAAACAAATAAGACCAAGGAACTCGTTTGGTTCATCAGGAACTCAGCTAATCAATATTCTTCTCTTTTTCTTGCCCCCCTTTTCTTTCCCAAAACGCACAGTGACATAAGCTCATCAGTAACTGTAAAAAAAACATCACGGTGGTAGTGTCAAAATAGTAAAGTGCAGCATATTGTATTGCCAGATTTTATTCTAAGTCTGCGTCGTTGCCAGATTACATATATCAGGAGAGAGGGAAGCAGTCCAAGTATGACTTACTTATACTTAAGTGTTCATAAATAAGATTTTTAAGATATATATGGCTTTTTAATTTCAGCCGAATTTGGAAAAATGAAGGTGCTGGTATTAAGTAAACTGACCTTTTGTGTGTCCCACTGTAAATCATGCACAGTTCACTTCGAGTGCAGGGAAATGTTTCATTAAAGAATTATGGATGCCGACAGTCGGGCTCAGCGAACGCTAACCTGCGTGTGGGTGAAACCGCGCAGCAGACGCAGGATTGCAAAAGGCAGCTCAAAGAAAAAACAGAACCCAGGGAGGCGGCCAAGCCAACAGACAGATGGAGACGAGGAGAGGCTCACCACACTGGAGCCACGCGTGCGCGCCTGCATTTTTCACCCCTCCCTTCTCGCCCCGCTTCGCTTTAGCGGCTCTGAACTTCACAAGGGGAGCGTGCGGCCCCGGGAGCTGCCACGGGACTCGTCTGCTCTGCTGCTGCCTGCCCGTGGGCTCCGGGACCACGGAGGAGAGTGGCTGGTGAAGCAGGGGGCAGATGGCACGTCCCGGGCCTCCCCGAGAACCCGAAGCCCACGCTGCCCAGATCCACTGACTTCAGTGGGAGGCGCGTGGCCACGGATCCCGAACACACCTATGCGTGGCTGGCATGCCCAGCAAAAAGCCACTGGGTACTGGATGTGTCTGGTGCCCCCCAGCCCCACAACTAAGCAAATATAGATCCTCTTCCCTGCAGTGCCCACCTCACTGTCTCCATCCTGCTACCGCAGGCAAGCCCACTCACTGGGCCCGTGGCCTGGCTGCTTCTTCCTCCAGCCCTCCCTCCCTCCAGCCACGCGCTCCCAAGGCAGCAGCTTTCTCTTGCTGCGGAGGCCGATCTCAGCAGCCAGCCTAGCCCCTGGACAATGAAATCAGGTGAAGACAGGCCATTAAGATAAAGTGAACGCTCGCCTGGCACCTTCCACCCAGTTCTCCAAGCAGGAGCGTATCGCCAACCCCATCTCACAGATCCAGGCCCCGAGGCAGGGGGCAGTTAAGTAAGCCAGGCTAGAGCCAGCCAGTGCCAGCAACAAGGCTCACCCCGGGTGTCCCGGATCCCAGTCCCAAGCTCTCACGAGAGGGCCTTGCCTCTCCTCATCCTCTCCTCCCACATCCTCAAACACCAAAACGCGTGGCAATTATCTGCTTGTATCATGGCAAGAACATCTGTAAAAATTTATACCTGCACCGTAAAATGTGGCAAAACACAGCGGCCTTTGTCTGCTGCGGGGATCCCGGAAGAGTACATGTTCCAGCCATGAAAACCTCATTAGAATTTATCTGCTAACACCGGTTCTAATTACCGCCCTGCAGTCTATGGGAAGAGACATAAACCATAAAATCTAAAGGGGAAAAATTCTATTAATTGCTTTTGGAAGAACTGGATGCCGAAGTCTCACGTCTGGGGGTCACTGCCTGCACGAACGTCAGACTGTGCCCCGCCACCCTCAGCCTCCCGGCCCTGGAGACGTCCCGACGGGACGTGCTGCCTTCCCTGCCCACCCGTCCAGAGGAACGGAGGCCACCACACGCAGCAGGCATGACGCTCCTTCAGAGAGGGGCCAAGATGCATGCTGGCCCAGCAGCCCGGATCCCGCGCCAGCCCCCCGGGCTGCAGGCTGTGGTGGGACTGCGAAGTGAGGAGCTGGCAAGTGGGAGAGGAGCAGGTGGAAGTAGCGGGAACAAGCCACGTCCCCCTGCCCAGAGTACCCTGACCCCAGAGCCGGGCCCCGGCATGCACAGGAGAACTCGCTCCGGGGCCTGCTCCGTGCTTCGCCTGCAGGCTGCTCTGCCCTCGGACAGTCCCCGGCATCGGCAGGGGCCTTCTTGCAAATCCCAGCCGTCAGATCCCCCAGCACTGCCCTGCCCCGCTCGGCCCCTCTGCTCCCCTCTTCCTCTGGCTGCTGCTGGGTGGGCAGTGGGCTCCTCTAACGAAGCTGTTCAAAGCAAACTCCTGCCCAGGGCAATGGCCTGCCAACGTGAAAGCTGCCGGGCCTGGGGGAGATGTAGGCTGAAGAACTGGTCAACAAGTTCCTGAACGTTTGTGTTTGATGGAGGCACGAGGCGAGATAACGCCCCATTAATACTATCAGTGCTGGGCTGCGTCAAGGTATCAAGTACTGGAGGAGGCTGGGCCCCTGCGGGGAACGCTGGAGTCCAGATAAGAGGCAGCTCCACGCACCGAGGGATTCGATTGCAAGGGAAACCCCTCTGCCCGCCAGAACAAGCGGCCCCTCGCCTCCCTTCGAACCTTATGTGGAATGTGATTAAACAAATCCTGCTGCCCGTGCCAACCCTTCCATTCAGATAGGCTCATCTGATCCACGGCGCATCAGACACAGACATCACGGAGCCTCCCGACAGCCCCTTCTGAATAACAAGCAGCCCGCTCTCAAACGACGCAAAACTGCAGACGGGGGCAGACGGGCTTGGTCCTCCAGGCAAGCTGCGGCGAGCAAGAAGCCAGGGAAGAGCGGAGAGTAGCCGAGAACAGATCCCTGCAGTGGGCAGTATGTCTGTTGGGTTGCCCCGCCACAGTCAACACCAAGGCTCAATGCGGCTCGTGCTGGCACGTGCTTCTTCCGGATGGAAGCAGGCGTGGGCTGCAGGGACTGGTCAAGGAGGTCAGATCAAGGCTGGTCTGAAAGCCTACTTCATCTGCCAGGGCTTGAAACCATCACACACACACACACGTGTGCATCCTTCTGCATGCATACATGCAAACATGGACCACACGCCGGCTTCTGCACAGCCCTCCACTTCCCATCCAGGCCGGCAGCAGGAGCAGCAAAGAGGATCGCCTGGTATTTCCTCCCACGGTGGAACTGGGAAGTGCTGGAAGTCTCTGGCCGCTGTCCCTCCGCTCGCTGGGCGAAGGAGCTCCAGGTCAGCCCGTGGCTAAGGCACGGCAGATCTGCCCTGGTAAACTACTCGCGTGGGCAGTCATTTTCATGCCATGTGCTAATGTTTCCAGGAAGGCACCCAGACTACCTGCCCGAGCTGGGCCTCCTCCGCCAGTGAGCTGCTGGAGCCTTGGGCACATCACATAACCGCCCCCCTCCCTGCGCTGGCTGTGAAATGGGGCAGACCAAAACTGCCCTCTCCCATGCACCCCACCGCACAGGGAGGGGAGACTGGGCCTGGGGCTCAGGTGAGACGCCAGAGAAGCAGGGCAGGGTTGGCACACTCAGGCCACTCAAACAGATATTTGTAACGGGCTCTTTGGGTCCATTAGCCCCTCAGAAGAGGTGTTCAAGAAGAGGATGGGCATGCATTGGTCTGGGATGATCTAGAGGCAGCTAGGCCTGAACTCTACTATGGGTATCTCCCACGTTTCTGGGGCTTTGCTGGCGGAGGGGGAGATTTCACCCCCTGCAGAAGCACTGGGAGTTGTCTGCAACCAGCACTGGGGGCTCTGGGCTCTGCCAGCGGTCCTGCTGGAACAAAACCTGGAGGTCCCCGGCTAGAAAGTCTTGCCCCTCTGCTCAAGCTCAGGCCAATCATCACATTTGGGGCGAGGAAGACGTTTTACCCCGTGTTCAGACGGGTATGCACTGCGGGGGGTTTGCCTTCCCTGGCAGCAGGGGCACAGTCCCCCCGCTGTACCTGTGGCAGGCTCGGGTGCTGTGTGACACGGTTGACAGGGCAGGTTCGATAACAGATCAGAAAAGGATTTGTACGGGATGCTTGGATAGGGATGACCCTGTATCAAGCAGGAGGTTGGACTAGACGGGTCCACTCGAGGTCGCTTGCAGCCCTGCTGCTCTGCGATCCGCGAGCCCGAGCGTCCCAGCAGCACCCGCGCTGCGGCCCCGTGCCGGGCAGAGCCGGAGCAGCTTCACCTGCCCTGTACGAGGGTGGCTCCCGGGGACTCTCGCAGGCCCGTGCCTCCCGGACAAGCCCCCGCGGGCCCGCTGCTGGACGTGGCGGAGGGGCGGGATCCGCGCCAGCAGGGACAGGGCTGCCGGCGTGGGAGGGGCCGGGGGCAGCCGGGGGACAGAGGGGGAAAGGGCCTGCCACGCTTGCGATGCAGGGCAGAACAAGACAGATTGCGGCGCACAAGACGGATGGCGGCAGGCGCGGCGCCCGGTAGATGGGGTGTTAGACAGGCTGGGTTACAGGAGCTATCAATCATTTCCTACATATTATGTAAATTTCTGATGCTAAAGATGTATGGAGCCAATTATCAGGGGTCACTGCTGGGTGTGAAATTCATACAACGAAGCTCACTTGGTCTCAAATGAATTTGTGAGAGATTGCAAGCTTACTGCCTTTTATTGGACAATATAAATATTTCACTGTTATATAAAAAAATATTGGAGAGAAAGCAGATAAAACGAAGTCCTGTGTGTATACAGAGAAACAGGGAGTGAAAAATGGCAGTCAGCATCTTTTTAACTGCCTTTTGGTGCATCACAGGGATACAGGTTATGAAGTGGGTTTTATGGCTGGCTTCGCCCCGATGCAGTCACGTCTCTAACCTGCGGGAAGACCTGGATCCAGACAGCGCCCCGAGAAATCCAGGTCCCCAGCTCCGTGGAGACCCAGGGAGCGGATCGAGAGCAACGGGCTTCCCGTGCAAGGCAAGGAAGCCGGAGCGCTCGCAGCACCCGGGTTTGATTTGGAGCCACTTTGCCGTGCGTCTTGTTCTCGTTGTCACTTCCTGGCCGTGACAGAGATCAAAGAGTTGGAATGATGAAATGTGCATGGAAACCCATTTCTCGTAGACTTGTCCAGGGCTTTACATGACATACAGCACTTAGTCAAAGGCTTTGGTGTAATCATTAGCCAATAAATCACAGTCCTACTTGCTGCTTGTACTCCCTTGTTTAATAACTTCATAAAAGCTCAGGAACAGTAAATACAGTTCTAGCCTCACCACACAGCCGCGGCCTGGGCAGCGCTCTCCCCCAGCACCGCCACATTTCCATGCTGGTTAGGAACAGGGCTGAATACAGCCAAAGGAGGGCCCTGACTACTCAGAGATGAAGGCAGGGATGGCTCGGTGCTGCCAGTGCCCCTCCTGGGGACCGTGGCAGGGCAGCGCCCACAGCCGCCGTCCCCACCTTGGTTTGGCAGCGCAGGCACCGCGGCGGAGGCGGAGGAGGGCACTGCCCTTTCCTCTGACTGAAGGGCAGCACAGCAGCTGCCTCAAGCGGAAGCTCTCCCTGCAGCAAAAAATAGTGGGCGCTGAGCCTTTCACCCCAGGTGCTGCCCCAGCTCCGCCCGGAGCGGCCGCGCAGCCCACGGTGCAGGGCAAGGAGGCTGAGGCCTGCCCTGCCCCGAGCTTTGTCCCCCTCTTGCTGCTGAGCCCTGGTTTATCGCCCACTTGACTCCTGGCCTTGGGGGCTGTGAGCGCACGTCCGGAGAGCGCTTTCCACCGTCCTCGCTGGTTTGCAAGAGGAAAGCAGAGAGGAGAAGAGCAGTCGCTGCCCTGGGAAAAGGATGCCAATCAAAGATCTAATTAGCCACGCACAAGTCAGCGCTGGAGTCACCGGGCTCCCCCCCACCTTGCTCGCTGCCACAGAGGCAGCCCTTCAGGGTCTGCGTGTCCCTGGGCACAGGCGCAGCTCAGGAGCCCCCTCCAGCCCTGCCTTGCACCAGGGACGCACTGGAGCCCAGGCAACAGGGTGACGCGCAGCCCCCCTGCCCTGCTCTGCCGGGAGACCCGATTCAACAGAGCAGCTAAGTGAATCCTGTGTGAAGGAGCCTTTAGCACCGCACAAGGTGATGGGGAGCTGCCCTCTGCTCTGGTCTGCTCTTCCCCTTGGGCACGTGTTGCCCTCCAGATCTGGCTCTGCTCAGGGAGGCAAGGCGAGCAGCCTGCCTGGAGTACCACGGAAGCAGAGTTATCCACCTCGACGCACCCCCAGGCAGACACGATTACACAGAGCAACGCAGGGAACGTGGGCTGGTGCTCCTTCTCCCAGCCACCGGGCAGCACCCTGGGTCCAAGCAGAGATGCTGCAAAACGTGCAGCTCCATGCCCAAAGCCCAGCACTTCAGGGGCAGCCGGGACGTCCCTGAGCCAGCCTGTCCTGCTGGTCGCCCTGTACCTGCAGGTCACACCACACCTACATCCAGCTTGCCGAACCCCAATATTTGGGCCAACACGACCCAGCCACCACTCATTACGCCACCTATAAACCCAGCTTGGGCGTGCCCCAGAGACAGGGCTGCAAGCTGGCATGGGTTAATGGCACCCAGTGGCAGCCTTTTGCCCGCAGCCCTCTGGGAAAACCCGGGCAGCTCAAGAGAGAGCAGGGGATTACGGGAGGTCATCAGGGCCCTTTGAGAAGTGCCTCCTCCTTGCTTGTGCAGCACCTCGGGCAGGCGAAGAGAGATGAAAGGGCTGGATCCTGCCGAGGGAAGTCACTCATACGGGGACAGGCAGCGAGTCACCGGGAGCTCACGGCTATCAGCTGAATCAGAGAGATGGCATGAGACTGAAGAAGGCACTGTGCCCTCCCTGCCCGGGGCCTCAGCTCTCAGTGCTGATCCACTGCCCACAGCCACGGTGGCTGGGATCGTCCCTGGGCTCTGGCCAGCTGCGACAATCAATCCCAGATACATTTTCCTAATAGTTTTCCTGACTGGTTCCTCTGTTAGCATATCTGTCCTCATTTGCAGTCTCAGGACCCAGCGGAGGACATTCCTTTTTGATGTTCACCAATACATCAAACCCTTCCCCGCTACAATAAAAAGAAAAAAAAAACTTTCGGAATCGATACCTCTCTCTCTACCTACGTTATATTAAAAACTTTAGCATCAATATTAATGTTTAAATTCTACCAAGCTGAGTTTAATTACCTGTAAATTGTACCCACCAGTCTGTGGACTTCCTTTCTTACAGCAGTAAATAAAAGTGATAAGCAGAGGCACTTAAATAACATGCTAACCTGGAGCAACAGCAGGAAGAATTTAGGGACCGACCACCGTGCAGCACAACCAGGTGGGGGTTTATTTCGGTTCGGCAGCACACGTTCATTTTATGGTGTTTTTACCGGTAAGGACAACGGAGGGGAAAAAAGGTTGTGGAGGGAACGCAAGCGCCACCCAGAAGCCTAGCCCACAGCAATGACACCGTTAGACAGAGGTGGCTCTGCTCTCCTTTACACCCTTTGCTCAGAAGCGGTGACCACGGGGCAAGAAAGAGCAGCCCCGACATTAGCTACCGCAACTCTAGATTTGAACGAGTGGAGACTGCACGCTGGCCCTCCAGCCCGCCAGGCCCCGAGCCAGCTCTGCCACCTTGGCTAGCGTGATGCCCATGAATGGACTGCTCCACCAGGCATCTCTGCAATGCTTGAGCAGCCCAAAATGAACGGATCAGACTGGACAATCTTGGCCCTAAAAGAGCAATGGGGAAAGTCAAACTAGTGCCTAGATGGTCTACTGCCAACCCCCATCTGCAGCCAGTTCAACTCCTTTCCCTCCCAGAGGGAACAGCGCGTTCTCCAGTGACTTGCCAGCCGATTCCCACCATCTCCGTGGATGCGGCCGCCCTCGCGTTCCTTGGCTCTTTATCCCATTACTTGGGGTCAAATATTGAGAACGAGCCGGGAGCTCTGGCCCACGTGCCTTGCTCAGGAAAATCTCCTGCCGCCTTCTGCTCTGAGCTCAGGTCTCCGGCTCAAGCTGACGACGACTCTGCCCACCAAGCAGCCACGGCACGCGGGTTTCCTCTGCCTTGGCAATGCCAACACGTGCTGCTCTGCGAGGGGGCAAGCACAGACTTAGCAGGCAAGGGGAAGCAGGCGTCTTGTGTGGGTGCAAGAGAGGAAGGAGGAGGAGGAGACTGCTTGGGAGGAGAAAACGATGCACAGCTCTAACCTGATCCAGGACTCCTGCTGCTCAAGCAATCAGGTATTGACTCCTGGTATTTTGGGAGCCAGAGAGAACGATCCGAATTGAAGCTATGGGGCTGGCAGGACCACGAATAAACACCAGGCAGCAGGAGTCATGGCAAATGAAGGGAATTTGCACACCTCTGAACAGGGTGTCCTGAAGCCAAGCACGATGGGGGAAGACACAACCGGACTCAAAACAGGCCTCGCTGCAGCTGCCAGACAAACTTCTCCCCTGCTCCGTTTATTGTAGGCTGGTTTCCAGGTTGTGCTCAATAATGTGAATTAAGGGTTTAGGGCCCAGGGTCCGCTGTTGCCCCGAACAGTGCAAATTCTGCGATTCCAGCGGGACACGACACGCAGCAGCCAGGATCCACACCCGGTCCTTGCTGCTAACCATCTGCCGAGATCACTTTGCCCCTCACCTGCCCCGTGAAAGACACAGCAATGCGATGAAAACCAGCCTCTCATAAGAGACAGCGGCTTCCCCGTTCTCGCGGCACGTCCCGCATCAAAAACGTTCTTCCAGTTCCTGCCCCCGATCGGCCCGGGCCTGGACCTGGATCGGTCTCGTCTGGTGAAAGGACTCAGCGGGCCGTGACGCGCCTTCATTTGGAAGCTTGTGAAACAAATAATCTTTGCTCAAACAGTGCCAAGACGTAAGCTATATGATCTCGCAATCTAAAATGGAATCTGGGTTTGCAGCACTTTATCAAAACGGCGGTAATGGGATCTCTAAGAGGGCAGAGATTTGAGACACGTGTTAGATTTCCATTCCCGGGGAGATATGAAAAGGCAGTGTTTAAAAAATATCAAGCGATGCTATCTAACGTGTTATACCAAAGGCCACTCATGGCGGGCCCCAAACTTTGCTACCCTGCACAGACGGACAGCGCTGCTGATGGTCTCCCAGCCCCCGACTCCAGGTTGCAGCGTCTAATGATTTGCTGCCTTGGTCCGCCACGTGCAGGTCAAAACCCAGAGGGAGGACACAGCGCCTTCTCGGCCTGCCACTTCGGGCAGCAATGACTCGTCTCCCCAAGCGGATCCGAGAGGCCACCGCGCCAACCAGGCAGCCTTCCACCTCCACCGTGCGCTGCATAAACGGTGATGCCAGTCCCGAGGCGGCAGGGAGCACCGGGCTCCAGACTGAGGGCTCGGTGCTAGCATGGGACCCACGCCAGACTGCAGTGAGATCAGACGGACGGCAGCCGACCCGTAATCCCAGGGGAGACGGGCGCGCTATTGCTGCGTCAGCCAGCGGGATCGCCCGGGAGCTTCGGTTTCCACCTGAGAACGCGTTAAGGCGAGCATCATCCATTCCTACTGCACCGGGCAGCCCTTCCGGCCTCCCCACCACGGCGCCCTTGCAAACGCATCCGGCAAGGCAGGCCCAGGCCCCTCAGTCGCATGCATTTTGGCGCAGGAGCTACGCTTCAGAGGGCTTTCAGCCAGAAATGCCGCACCTTGGTTCCTCCAATCACAGATTCCTCACATCATTTAATACCCTTTATTATTAGATCTATTACAGCGGCTTCCCGAGGACAGCGCTGTAATGATGATGGCAGTGTTCAAGGGCTACATTTACAGAATAATATTCATTACCATATTCATTCAGTGTTTATCTCGCAGATGTACGGATCTGTTACAATGGAGAAAAAAGAGAATTCAGAATTTGTTCTCAAAAGATATTCAAATTAGTTAATCAAGAGTCCTTTTATTACATGTCTCATGTACCAGAAGCAACTATCCATGGAGATAAATGATCAGCTGCTAATAACTGATTACACTGCAGCAAGTGTTTTCTTATCCCTATTACCACCATGTTTAAAGACATTTTATAAATTTCTAATTATTGTAAATTGTTTCTCCTTTTGAAAACATCTTCCCGTAGTCATCCTCTGTCAAGTTTTTTTCCCCTGAAAATCTCTCTATTTCTCTCTTTTTCTGAAATGAGCTGAAATGAAAGAGGTTTGGAAAGTGGGGTAGAGAAAACACTTGCAACTCGTTGGATGGGCCATCAGCGAGAAGATGAGCCAGGAGACCTGGGCTTTACTCCCAGCTCTGCTACTGATGTGCTGATTGACCCTGGGCAAGTTCTTTCAAGGCTGCATGCCTCGGCTTCCCCATCCGTGAGCTGGGGGAAATACAGTTTACCCCAGGCTTTGCCACTCTGTGAAATGATGATGAAGGGCCCGATTGTCACTGGCCTTTGGGCCCTCTTGAAGGCATCCTTATGCAGCCATCTGCTGTAGCCTCAGTGAGGGTGAGGCCTGCAAACTCCTCCAACTTCTAGTACCATGTTACTGCACAGAGTAGTCCCAACACAGCTGGATTTTCACAGGGGATGGCACAAGGCACCTTCCTGCTATCAGAAGGAACTCTTTGCCGTCGGGGTCTTCCTCCTGCAAGCCACAGAGGCCCAGTGCTCCCAGCACAGCACTCGGAGACTAGGGTGCCACGGCTGCTCTTCCAGCAATACGAGGTGTAGCCCCTCCACTGGGCATTGTCAGCCTCGTCCCTGATGCCAAGCAAAACAGAGGGCTGCAGGCTCCCGGCCATTCGAAGTCGGGCCCATCTCAGGCTCCCGGCCGTTCAAAGTCCATGTCCCACTGCCTTTCCTCCCTGAAAAACCACCTTGCAAGAAACTAAATATAAAAAAGACCCCAAAACCTATGAAGGGTAGAAGGAAGTGCTACACAGACAGCAAGACCCAGGGGGGCCTTCTCCAAAAGCCTGCGAGCGCTTGGGCAATGCAGCCCCCATTGCTTGGCAGATAAATTCCCCTTGCTGAGCACTGAACAGAGACTTACAGAAGACCTAACTGGGCCTCAGGAAACCACCATTTTGAAGATGTGCTCCCCAAAGCCACTACTCCCTTGGCACCAGCCAGCAGCATGCTGTAGCATGGACTGAGCTGAAATGGTGGTGGTGGTAGTTGCCTTTTGCGGCCAGAGGCTTGCACAGGCCCAAGCTCCAATCTGCAGTAAGCCAGGAAAGCCCAGCCTAAGTAACACCAGGTCCCCAAGCTGGATGCCAGGGCACCGCCACCAGCCAAATGCCACCAGGGGCACGTTCTGGAGATGCAGCCCCAGGGTCTTGCACCACGAGACACAAGGCACCAGCAAAAGCTGCCGAGCACGCACGTGCCCCGGCGGTACAGCAAGGGAGGAGCTGGAAGGCTCCAGTGTGGACGTGCGCGCTCCTAAGTTAGCGTGTGGGGACAGCGCTATTTGGATCACGTTACCAGGAAGTTCAGTAGGAACCCGGCTTTTCACATATCAGCTCTCCGTGGGGAAAGGAAACCTGGCAAGGATTTGATGAAATGCATGGTGGAAACCACAGCACAGCTGAGAAAACAACTGGAACTGTGGTGAGCTGCTAAGTCCCGATCTGTATTTTAAAAGTGGCCTGAGCTGGAACATAAAAGAAAAGGAAGGAACAAGATGGATCAGTCTTAGGTCTCTCCGTCCAAACCAGCGACACATCTTGACCAGGCCCATGCATGTCAGGGGGTGGGGGTCATGTTGGTAGAAAGGGTTCCCTGCTCAGTGAACCAAGGAGAAATAAATAAAACAGCAGTATATAATACAGCTCTTGATAACCCCTAGGCATCTGTTCCTGAAGACACTGGCATATAAGGTCAGCTCTGTGTTTAGGAGAGTGCTAAAAACCTGCTTTGCTTCTGCATATTTTAGATGAAAGCCACTCAGGTTTGATAGAAAGAGTTAAGAGGGGCAAAGGCAGCAAGGACTTTATATGCAGCAACCAGCAGCCTCTCGAAATTATTTCTGGGATTCCTCTCATTGAAATCAATCAGCTTAAAAAAAAGAAAAAGAAAAACACTCCAAAAAACTAAGCTCTTAGAGAGACAGTCAGGGGTAGTTGTAATGGAAAAGCCACCTTTTCATTTATTTCCTCTGTAACCATGCCTACTGGGTGAGATGAATGCTCCATGACAAATGATGGTGACACTTTAGTGTCCTGTATGTGGCTCTTCTCGGGGCCCTGGCCCATGTCCCTGGCTCCCGCATACTGCCCCAGACAACCTCTGCTCAACCCCGCGCAGGATCAGGCCAGCCAGCAAGGAGGCGTCTGATGAGCAGAATATTTGTGAGCTTTGCCAGGAAAAGGGGAAACAGAAAGTCAGCCCAGGAGGAGCCAGGCCTGGGCAGCATCAGTCAGAGCGGGAGCTGACGTAGGCTTCCTGGCTACAGCGGGGTTTTAGCCCGGTGCAGGAGACGCCGCAGGCACCAGCCATACCATTATACACTTTATTGATGCTGTTCAGAAGAAAGCTAATCAATATATTAGATTTTCCAAAGAAAGAAAACACCGGCTGCCAGCAACACACAACTCTCCGACATGGCGCGAGCTCCACCAGCCCTCGCAGGCGCGGGTCGGCGCAGGCTGGGGAGGGGGAGCACAGCCTTCCCGAGACCCGCAGGCTGCACCTCCCGGCGCGTGCCCGAGCTTGGCCGTGACGGCAAGGAGCTCAGCAACGTGGCATTCAGTCTGCCCTACCACACTGAGCTCTTTGCCTGAGAGCTCAGCCGGGGCAAAGGGCTCGGGAACGGCCACCACCTCGGCCAGTGTGCTGGGGACCGAACTGGGAACCTCACAACTGCTAGAGCTCAAGCAAAACTCCCCAGCGGGGCAGTAACAGAATGGGGATGACGCACAGCGCAACGTGCACTGGCTGGTGGGACCCGAGCCCTTCTCAGCGTGTGTTTGTGCGTGTGCCAACGGTGCCTAGCACAGGGGAGCCCGGCCTCCTTCCTGGTGATCTTCAGCAGGACGAACGGTCCAGTGGTTAGAGCACCAGGCTCAGAAGTCACGGGTTCAGATCCCCCCGAAGCTTGTTACGTGACCGTGGGCAGGTCCCTTCACTCCTAATCCTTTCACGTGCAAAGCAAAGGTCACCGTGCCTCTCTCCCAGGAGCGCTGCAAGAATAAATAAGTTAAAGACACTGGGAGATGCTCGGCTACAGGCCAGGTAAGGTCACCCGAGTACCTGAGATCGACAGATTACTGCAATAGCAATAGATACAGCCATCCCTGCTCATCTCATATGACAGTGCTAGGTCACTTTATGGAGTCTTCCCTCACCTACCTTTGATTGCAATGGTTATACAGAGCTATCTGAGCTCGGGAAGACCACCAGGCCAAAGCTGTGGAGATGCAGCACCTTACTGAAGTTCTCTGCAGGGAACCAACGCGAGTCGAGATGGCTTTTAACTCCTGCACTCTGGATCTGCACTCTGTGTGTTCACAGAGGAACGGGCAGCTGCTGTCGAGCAGTGCACGGAAAGGGCCCGGCAGGAGAAGCATGGGTGGAGCAGCTCAGGAGGTGACTCGCAGGGCCAGCAAGAGAAAAGGATGCAGCAAAAGGCAGGAGGATAAAGCTGAGTCCAAAGCACAGATCCATCTCTTCCCTAAATTTCTGTGTCAACTCATTCCAGGTGACCTGTGCCAGCTGGCACTACTTACAGCCCAAGGTTTGTAAATGCAGCTAGTTTGGAAATCTCAGCATGCACTGGAAACGTGGCAGGATTTGCAAGAGCCTAGGATGGAGGCCACCTGTTCTTGGGGGCAACAAGTTCGGACCTGACTGCGCGCAGCCGCGATGCCCGCTCTAGAGGGCAAGTCACGGAGAACGTGAGATGCTACAAGCTCACATACACATCACTGCAAAGACATCCACTACTCTAGGCCCTGGATTTTCTGCTGCTGGCCATTTTCTCCCTATATCTGATATCAGCCAGCACCATCTTGTATGTCCTGTTTGGATAGACAGCTTGTCTATGTGCTGCACAGACACAAGCATTGACTTTGCCCTTCTCTGGTGCATCTGAGCGGTCCGAGAATGCTTCCCACAGACTCATTTTAACCGCAATTATGCTTGTCCATGCAGGGGGCAAAGCTGTGCCGGTAGAAATCATTTTAAAAACAGTTATTTTTAAGAACATATTTCCCTAGCTCTGTCGTTCCTGTAGCACAGACAGGACCTAAAATGTTCTTGTTCAGTTATGAATTGTCAATCACAGACGCCCCGTAGACAGTCTCAAGTTTACAGCTGTTGTGCTATATAGGAGACCTCAGCTAATGGCTCTGAAACTACCGATAAAACTGGAAATCATCAAAATGATGAATGAACTTGACAATGAAGGAATCCCAGTACACAGCCCCATGGAAAACTAAACTGCAGAGCTTTGTATAATTTGCCCACAGCCACATTACCTAGAGTCTGCTTTTCAGGTGTGATTTACTGCCGAGGGCTTCCAAAATGTGGTCTCCATTCCAAGATATTAATTCTTTAAACTATTAAACTTTATGCTATTGCAGCTCCAAATGATATTTAAAAAAAGGGGAGAAATAGGACACACTGGACTTAACATTCACCGCTGACAGGAATACGGCACGATGCGACTAGGGATTTATTAGTATTTTAATGGAATGAAGCCATTCAGGGGTTGGAGTTCTGTTTTGAAACCCCAAATGTTATGAAGATTTGCATTCAAAGCCTCAACCCGGACAATCTGAAACAAGGCAGAGCCAACGTCCCATATTTCCCCAGGATTATCTGAACCATATCAGATATAATCCAGTGATCTGTAAAGTGATTACCCCCAACTGAATATACGGGATCTCAACTGGTAATGCAATATTTCATCCAGCTGTAGACGCTAGGGGAAGGCAAACAAAGGAGGAGATGTAATAAGTGGAAATAAAACTATAGGCAGAGATAGTTTAATTTTTTTTTTTGTATTGCATCTAATTGCAATCAACAACAGACATCTGACACAGTGACAGCATCAGCAAAATTGCTGCTGAGAGCACAGAATCTTTGTCTAAAAATAATCAGACATTCTGCGCGCCACTGTTTGTTATAATGGTAATCGATGCTGGAGGCTTTGAATTCCATCAATTTATAGATCTGCTCTGTTCTGCCTGGTGATTGTGTTCTGCACACATCTACTCTCTCTCGGCTAAGGCAGCACTGGGGCACTGTGTGATTAAGATAAGCTCAGATTCCTTTCATACATTCCTTATCAGTTCTAATTCTCCACCAGGCAGAGATGTTCACAGCAGTTAAAGATTAGTTCAGCTTCTCAGACGCCAAATTTGAGGGTATTGATCAATAAATCAAATCAGAGCAATCAATTGCCCAATCAGAAGAGTCTAGCCGATGCATTATTACTGGCGCCTTCGAACCAGAGCTTTCATGGGTTTCATCAAAACACTGCTTTCCTGGCTTCCTGCCAGCTGCTGGTCTGGCTAATAGACTCCACAGCAGAGGAGCTCCAGCCCAGCAGAAGAGCAATAAATTTCTCATCAAACAGCCGATAGAGAAACAAGATGAACATCTGTTTTGCTGCAATGAAACTCCTGTGTTCTTCAGAATCTGCAAACCAGGTCTGACAGACCACCCCAAAGGCAGCTTTCCCTTCAACAAAGCAGCAAAGCAGAATATTTCGCCAGTTATTTCAATCAGGTAATTTAAGAAGACTTTGCATTCTCTTCTCTGCAGCTGCTGGAGCTTTACAGGGAGGATTCCAACTCAGTCAATAATAAAAGCCATCCTGGGACCCTGTACTATGAAGGCAATTTTATGATACCCATTATGTGGCAATGTAACTTCATTAAAAGCTGTTTATTCCCTCTAAGCATTTTAAGCACTTTCCCTCACCCATAAAGAAGAGCCTTTCTGTGCATTGGAAAGGTTATTTTTATAGAGAACTGCTCTGTGATATTTCTTCCCCAATAACAGGAAGGGAATGCTGCTCCCCTTCCTTAGCTAAAGACCACGCAAGAGAAGAGAGGGAGGGGAACCCGTGACCGCTGAAGGACGCGCGGATCCGCCTCCTTTTCGGCCCGGCGCCGTCGCAGGCACGTCCCACTTGTAAGCTCTTTGGGGCAGGGGCCGTCTGTTAAGTGCTTGTACAGAAGAGCCTAGCCCAGCCTGGTCCTGGCTGCTGGATGTTAATAGAGGATAGTAATCCTGCTAATGGCTAGCACTCGCACCTCTCTGCTTCAGACTGCGTGCACAGGAGACCACCCCTACTATCTAGATTTAGCTAGCATTCGAGGGCACATAACCCTCCAGGGGCTGAAACCACGCTTCTGTGGGTCTGATGAGGTGCGCCAGCCCGGCACTGGGAAGAAAAGGAAATCCTGCAACCCAGCGCGATGGCTCTGCAGTTCTCGAGTCACAGATGAGGAACGCCCGTGCCACGTGCCCCCGAGACATCGCTCTGGCAAATGACAGCTCATGTGGGTTTTTTTAAAACTCTCGCACCTCCTCCTGAACTTAAAGGCTGTCGGTGACTTCAAACTTCTTCCCTTGAGGAGGGTGGGAAAGGGGGTGGGAAAAAACCAACCCAGTCTCGTTGATTTTGAGCCAACTGTTTCTTGCAGAGACAGTAAAGAAAATAAAAGGGTGGTTGGGAAATTAGTGTATACTTGAGCCAGCAAAAGCGATGGATCAATGACAAGCGCAGGCAATGCTGTGCTCTAGGAGAAGCTTTCGGCAATTCTTCCTCCCTGCTGCCTGCCTGCGATGCTACGGCTACTTTGGTACAACCAAAAGGTTGCTGATATCACAGTACATTATTTGTACTGCACACTCCAGATGAGATGTTTGTAAGTGCTCCATTGCATTGGCATTTCTTAAGCTGCCTTGTTTTATCAACTAGTGCAGGCAGTGCCCCTAAGAGCCCCAGCTTGGCTGGCGGGGAAATGGGTCGTCCTGGAGTAGGGCAGGGAGTCCTGGGGGAGCGGAGGGGGCTATTAATGGAGCTGCTGCTCTGCTCTGCCCCACCTGCCGCGTCTGAAGGCAACGCAGAAATTTGCAAACCTGCCTCGACCACGTGGGCACTCAGTTCCCATTTTATCTTAGGCTGTTTGGAAAGGGTCCAGCTCCAGGAGCCTTAGGCATCGTAAGAGCAGTGCTGCAGTGAGCTCTCGTACACTCAGCGTGGGCTTCAGCACCAACCTGAGAAACCAGGTGGACAACCTGGACCAGAGACCTGGTGGTCAGTACAAGCCTCGCCGTGCTCCACACAACCCTCTCTTGACCAAAGCCACCACCTTTCCCCTTGCACATGATGACTGCCACAGCTATGTTTCCAGCCCCAGGAGCTTGGGGTCTTAATCCCAAACCCAAAAAGTCAATGACAAAACTTCCACTTGCTTTACTACTGTGGGACGGGGCCACCAGGCCCAATCGAGTGGGTCATACAATATGCTCAGCACAGTAAGTCAGCCTGATGGACGCGAAAGGCTTAGTTACACCATGCTGGTACAAGGCCGTCTGGGCTCAGATTACCAGAGAAACCCTTGTTTTTATTAAAAAGCAAAATAATCAGAATTAAAAATTTATCTCCATATTAGGTTTAATGCCCCCTTAATCCTTCCAGATAGATTGACAGATTAGACGGTTCTTTATTTGGGACTTTAAGCCAGTTGTCATTAAATGGCTATTCTTGAAATGCTGATATTCAATAGTTGGTAAAAGTATCCACAAGACAAAATGCTTCCTGTTCACTAGCAAGAGAGGCCAAAGAAAGTCCCCAGTCTCCCACTCCTCCTTCAATTATCCGTCAGAGCTGCAGAAATGATTCAGACTACTGAACGACCCAGCAAAGTTGGGAATTTCCACTTAAGTTATTTAAACAAGAGAAAAGGTAGAGCACGCAAATGAGCTGAACAAAAGATAGATGAATCCAGGGGCACGATTCCAGTCTTTATTCGAGCACATTTATTTCCCTTTCAAGCCAACGTGCATTTGGCTTGTACGGTAAAAAAAGCCCCTGCTGTAGGCTGAAGTAAATGGTTCAAATTGCTACAGCTTAAACGAGACAGCAGGACAACTGCTTTGGGTAATTACCGTGGTATTCTTCCCAGTTAGTGTTGCCTGAATGACGAACGCAGGATCCGACTTCAAGGGGACACCTTAACTGTTTGCAGCGCACCCCGGAGACCCCACGCTCAGCACCAGGGGAGCTGCTTGTTTTATCCTCGAGTCTTCCCAAACAAGAAGCCACAAGCCTCACTCCAACACCTTGCAGCTGGGCCAAATGGGGTCCCACGCATTCAGATGGTCATCACGACAAGCACGTCACAGGGCGACGGGTTTTAAGTGCAAGCGTTCGGTATTTTCCCAACATTAAGCAAGGGGGAAAAAAAGGCTAAATGGCTAACGCAAAGCTCCGAGTAGTCAAAGAAAAGTCAGAATTACTAGAATACATTGGAATTGATTTACAACAGCATCTCGGGACGGTGATACACGAAAAACTGGTTTTATTGGACCTCCAGTGATAAAAGGAAAACCTGGTTTTATTGGACCTCATGCTAATTAGCTCAACTCACTGCTGGCACGACATGGTGCTGCTCACAACATTATGTAACCCAGTGCTGCGTGCAACCAGAAATAGCTTTTAAACAAACGCCACAAGAAGCAGAGACAAATGCTGCCCCATGCTTACCGAAGAGAAGAGCGGGGTCAAGCAGAACAGGGTCACTAACGACGTCACGGCACTGCCCACGCTCCAAGCATACCTTCCCCGGTCCCAAACACGCGGGAAGTCGGGCTCTCCAGCGGGTTTAAACATTCCTCTTTCCTGTACATAAACAGGCCTTTATTGCAACTTTGATATATCCTTCCCCTAACGACTTTTAAGGGCAGCAGATAAAGTCGAAAGAAGCGCAGAAGAAACCAACAAATGTTTAATATTCAATAAATGTGTCAATTTTACATACTGAGGCAAATGGGTCTTTATTGAAGAATTGGTAAATTTCCTCTGAGAAAAGTAAGTGCATTTTAGCCTTCAAGGGGTCCCTGATGAATAGAAATGGAATGTGATTTGTGATAAAACTCAGCTGCTCTATAAAAGACGTTAAATAAATGTTGCTGTTTCACTAGGGATATACAGAATTGATTGCATTATAGACTGATTCTAAGAGGCACAATCCCCGCAAGGTACCCGTGAGGTTCCCCGTGCGGCTCGAGCCAGGGAGCCGAGATGATTTAGATTACGTCTCAACTTTCTTCCCATGTTTACTCAGAATTTTCTGGAAATGTTTGAGAGCAGATATTCCAGCTTCAATTATTTACAGTTTAGTGAGTGCTTTGTCGGGAGCCCTCGCTGCTTTCTTCTTCTTCTTTTTTTTTTTTTTTCCGGTGAAGTCATGTTATCTAACCCGGCGAAGGGGGGGCAGGATCTCTTCAGACGTTCAGCCAAGACGCTTGCCCAGCGCCCCTTTCAAGGGACCGAGTCAACGGGAGTGGGACTGACTAGAGGTCGCTGCCATCAAGCAACTGGAGGGGCCTGGGTAGTTTGATGCTACAGCTCAGTAAGTCGACGGACAGGAATCGCCGCCGCAGCATCAGAAAGCGGTCTCAGGAAGGGGCCGGAGCCGCCCCCGGTGGAGGTCGAGGTACGCGGGCCAGCACGGGAGATGCTCACCAAACGAGGCCTGCGCTGGGGATAAAACAAAGGCGGCCTGCTCCGAGACTGGCACCTGCCGCTGGCGCCAGACTGGCGCCCTTTGCCAAGCTTGTCAGAAAGGCAGTGCCCAGGCTGGCGGCCGCGCATCCCTGCGCTGCTCTGGAGGGCACGTGCGAAGAGCAGCCCCTCCGGCCTTCCTTGCGTGTCTGGGAAGCAGGCTGGGGAAACGGTCCCGGCTCCATCTGCCCCCTGCAGAGCTACGACGGAGCACCCACGGCCAGATCGCCGGCCCCGACCCATCTCACTTAGACGCCCTGAAACACCGCTCGCGTGTCAGTCACCGCAACGGAAGAGTCTGAACGCTGGCTTTCCACCCCATGGACATGATGCTTCAACAGAAATCATTTCTTTTCCTATAACCCAAAGCAATTATATTTTTTTAAACCCGGCGGTGTGGGATGGCAGCTCCATACATACACTTCAATGCAATATCAGTTTCAAGCAGATCAATTCTTATTGAAAAATACAGTAACATTCACCCGTTATTTGCATTGATTTGGCTGATAAAGCACAGGCACCTCCTGAATTACCATTATGCATGAAAAATACAGGGTAAGAAAACAATTAAAATAATTTCACAGCTGAGGCAGATGGCAGCTAGCACTTGAGGTCGGAGACTGAAGAAGAAAATCAAGTTTATGAAAGGTAGCGCCTGTTTAATTCCAGAGATAACCACAAACAGTAATAATGCAAGGAAAATAGCAAATGAAATCCGGCACCAAAATGTAAACAAAGCAATCTTCATACAGACAAATGAGAGGCCACCAGTACCACCGCAGTGAGCACAAACTGTGATATAATTGCGCTGTTGCTGCATCATCTTTAATCAATAATATCCAGGGTTGCCACCGCTTGTACAGCCCAAATCCCAGACTCAGCCAAGAAACAGCATGTTGTTAAAAAGCCCAAGAGCTCTTTCCAGCTAATAGGTGGCTTGTTCCCTCAACCCTGCTGATTTTTTAAATAAACCTAAATTCCAATAATTGTTTAATGTTTATTTTTATTTAGTTCTGGTTCACCTACTCTGTCTCTTGATGACAGAAATTGATATTTTGCTCAGGTTTCTGGAAAAAAAAAATTAGGGAACTGTTATTATGTCTCGTCATAGGCAGAACATGCTCATAACAACACAGCGGTAACCTTTGTCAAATACGCCGCGTCCGCTGGCTCAAGACAGAGCATGAAATTCAGGCTTCCTGCAAAACTCATTTCTGTCATCTGCCGCGGAGTGAGACAAAATGACTCAACGCTACCCAGGACCTTCTGCTCGTCACGGGACCACGTCCACACGGCTGGAGGAAGTGACCCCGAGGCGCCAGACGGGGAGGAAGGACCCGCAGTTTTACGTTCCTTCTTCACCGACTGAGGAGCATCTCAGAGGGGACCAGCCGTGAAATGCCAGCTCGCCCGTTCTGCCGACCAGCCACCGACACGGGCGGTCTACAACTTGGGCAAGAGAGCCGAGAGACCACGGACGGTCTACGCTACCCAAGCTAGTTGAGCCAGTACGACTTTTCAAGATGCTATTTTTTGCTGCTCTAACTATACCAGAAAAAGCCCAAGTATGGGTACGGTCCTACTGGTGTAAAGGACACGTATATAGGTAAGGCTGAACTGAAATAAACTATACCCTTACAAGCACTTTTACGCTTATATAATTGTCCCCATCCTAGAGATGTGTTTCCCTGGCACCACACTGACATAGCAGCCACATTTTTAAAGCCTGAACAAGCCCTGTATTCATACCCCGGAGTTCAGTAAGGCTATTTAGCAAGCTGCCCAATGACCACCTTAAATTTAATTTTCCCAAAGACGAAATGTGCAACCAGCAAACTGGTTGGGCCAAACTGGCTTGTGTTATACTGGAGTTGCACAGCCGTCCCTTGGTTTGCTGTCTGGTACACCAATGTAAAACCCCATCTCCCCCGGGGAGATATTTTGGCCACTTGGAGTTTGCCTCATTATCTGAAAGGCAAAGAGATTCGTCTCTTATGACCAGGGACAAATCAGGAACAGCTTCACTGAAGGCAAGATTTACCTGTGTTAAGTGCAAGGAGAATCCTGCCTGCTGGATCTCTGCGGCGCCTGAAGTACAACCAGTGCAAGCCAAATCAAGCTCCCGTGATGTTTCTGCGATGTAATCGTCACATCACAAAATGTTAGCACATGGAAAGGGGGCCGCACGGCATTTTCCATACAGAAAGCGAATGAACAGGCTTCTCTGAGAGACGATTCAGGCAGGCCCCGTGGACACTGCCCTGCTCACAGCAGTACAATCAAAGTTATAGTGGTGCCATTTGCTCTGCAATCGCTAAGAACAGGTCAGCACTTCTTTTATTAAATTCTAGCAACAGAGAATTATAATTGACCATAAATGAGTCACTCCAGTGTGGAACCGGGAGCGCAGAGGCTTGGCACAAAGGAAATGTGCTCAGAAACCATTTGTCTTTCTTTAAAGAAACCGGGGTGCCCTCTTTCCGGATGTCATCGGGCTGCCCTTGGAGCTGGCAGCGACACTTCTGTACGTGGACGCGGGCTCCACGGAGGCACTCATGGAAAGTAGCTTAGTTCCTCTGGCACAAAACCAGATAGGCCCACAGACTTCAGCGGTAACCGAATCAAAGTAGCTCCCCTGACATGAAGGAAGCGAACAGGGCTATTCTGATTTACACCTCTGATGCATCTAGCACATTTCAGCTTGATATACTGGGACAGATTTGGAAACTCCTACGCATGCAAAGTAGCATCTTACTCCACGGCTCATCCTAGCGAAGTCAAGAGCGGTTCTTGCTGGTCAACTTGAGCAAGGCTATCAGAACCTTACATGCAATTTAATCCCTTAAAAAAATACGTATGATCAATTACTTAGAATGAATTATTAACGCAGCTGAGTTCCTCACCCCGTTCAGCCTTGGAGCAAAGCAGCAAAGCTCCTTTTCCAGGGGTCAGGCTCTGAACAGAACTACTAATGTGAGCAAACCCACCAACGGGTGTGAAAATCCACAGCCTGGCCTGGAGGACTGCAACCATCTGCTACTGGTCCTACAGGGCAACATCTCTGTATCCTTTCAGCACCGGATTTTATTACAAGTCTAAAAAACACTCGTTTCCTAGACCTTACTGTCAGGTAACAGGCCATTAGGAATTTTAAAAAGCAAACGAAAAGCCTACATTTGTATCCATCTCAATCGGTACAATCATTCTGGATTAACAAGGATGCAATATTCATTTAAAAAATGGGTTAAATGCACACAGCACAGTGGGTTTTTTTGGCAACTACTATGGATTAATGAGTAAATGAAAGCTTAGTCAAAGTCCAAAAGAGCCATTATGTACCAGAGAGGAAGGAACTGGAGTTTAAGCATCCTCTGAACACAGTTGCACCAGGGTAGGCAGCATGCATCAATTCTCACACTCGCATCCTTGTAAAAACCACCTTTACAAAACCTCGAGACCATTCCATGACTTTAAACCACTGCCCATGCCAAGGGGCACAGCCAAGGGCCAAGTGCGCTGAGCTACTACTGACTTTTTAGCTCTAAGCAGCAGCAAGGCGTTTTCACTGCTGCAAAGCTAACTCATCCCAACAACAGGAATGGGGCTGGTCCCATTAGCAAGGCAAGCAGGGCCCAGTTCATCGCCTCCACGATGGCACTAAGGACACGTACTCGTTAGTGATTGTTGTCTCCCTCCCCCACTAGGGAGAGGCGAGGCAAGACTGTCATCTTGGCTCTTTCACCCTCCTCCTGAATAACGCTAATGTGAAGCTCCACTGGGGATGCGCTTTACCTAACGCTCTGTTCCCATCTCCCCTCTGAGCATGGTTGAAGGTGGTTCTGGAAAAGTACAGGAAAGCTACAACCAATTTCTCGAGGAGATCCATCATGTTGGATTAGCAACTTAGTTTCTTATTAGCAATTTCCCATCCTATCATATTAATATTTGTTTTCACTAATACAATGCAGGAGTCTTATCATATTAGCAACTTTCGCATCACATTAGTGAAAACAAATACTAATACAATACAATACTAATATGACAACATCTGATGGGAAATTGCTAATACAATCAGACTCTCCTACCATGTTAGTACAGAAATGTTGAGAGTCCCAGTTTCAGTGCACTTTGAACAAGATGAGTGAACATCATGCCCTTCTAAAAATATCCGTGTACTTCGTGTTCAGAGGTGTGTAGGACGGGGCTCGGGACGTGCTCAGGGCTCTGTCCCCTGCACAAGTGACAAAGGCAGATCTGAGTTACAAGGGTACGATCTCCACCCAACTCAGACCTCATCTGCATGGGGTCGCTCAGAAAAGTTACCCTGGATTATCTAGCAGATTCTTGCGTGGACACTCATTTGCAGAATTAAAGTGGTCTTAATTTCAGTTAGCTTACTTCACTTTGGAAGCCAAAGCAGAATAAGACCATGCCAAGTTCTGAATAAGTGTCCAGGTGGTTTCAGGTGGTCTAACCAGCCCACTTGCAAGTCATACCTTGCTGGCCACAGAGCCAGACTCCACGAACATTAGGGAGAGTCAGGAGAAGTCAGTGGAGGTGGCTCTGGGTTTATACTCGGTGTCAGAGAAGTCCATGCTGCAGCCCAGGGGTATCAAACTCACTGGACTGCAGAGCTCTTGTGGGCTGCATCCAGCCCAGGGCGTGAGGGCCCAGGAACGAGTCCAAGGGTGGCAGTGGCAGTGGCAGGTCAAGCCTGCTGCCTACGGCCATGCCCAGCAGAGCCAAAGGGCGCTGAGTTCTGCAGCAGGCCATGCCCCCCAACCTCCCATGCTGGTGGGCTGGACAGAGAGGCTGCGTGAGCCTGCAGGCCTGACGCCCTGCTGTAGCCTGATCTCTTGTCATTCTGCAGCTGGCTGCTCACTCACCTTAGCTGCCTTTCATCTCCCATGTTCCTGACGGCCCAGAGGCTGCAAACATTCAGCCCCGAAACAGCATCACCTGCGGAAGCAACACCGCCATGTGTATCAGCCGGCGATGTGGCCACCGGGGAGTTCGAGGCTCACCACCGACGACAGCTGCTCTTGAAGGCTGGGGGCTGTAGCACGAAGCCCTGGAGAACGTGCTCACGTCACGGGGGAGCCAGACCAGAGCTCTCCGACAGGCACTCCTCTGATTTCAGAGGGGCCCTCATCCATCACTCAACACTGCGTGATCACTACACCTGCCTGATCTATCATAGGGCACCAGAGACAAGAGACGGTAGGAGAAGTTCAGTTTCTATTCCTAAGGGACTAGGAAAAAAAGCTGAAAAAGGGACTCCAAAACCTTAAAAAGCAAAGAAACATTTTATTCTTAATTTGTAAAGCTCATGATTTTTCAGCCAATCACATGATTGACTGGTGCCTGATTCATGGCATTTGAGAGCCTGGGGCAGGCAACACTTAGATCCTGATTTCACTGCATCTCTCTATGTTGGAATAACTCCCCTGATCTCAATAAAAAGACCCCTGGGATACCCCAAGGAATCGGAGTTCATGGTGGAGGTGATATCTTTTATTAGACCAACTAGATGTTTGCAAAAAAAAAAAAAAAAATTAGCTATTTGCAAGCTTTCGGGCACAAGAACCCTTCTTCAGGCATAGGAGAAAAGACTGTAAACATCCTCCTAGGTAGAAATTAAAGTTCTTATTTCACAGGAAAGTTGAAGGTGTGGTAAAATCTGGATACCTGGGATACACAAGCATAAAGGGCATCAGATTCAGGCTGCACATATGTAAGTGTGCCAGAGACCACTCTCTCTTTCACGCATACATGGGAATAAGGGATCCAGACAGATTACTATCATTTCTAGCACTGCTGTAATGGCAGCATCTAGGCCCCATGCTGCTGTCAGCCCTGAGTAAGTGGAATTGAGTTAAACTGTTTCAGCTGCCTTCAGACCTAGGGCATTTAGGAAAGCCGAAACAGGAACACTGTCTGGGACCCAGGTTTAAGCCTCAGTGCCCAGGCTCCTCAGACAACAGTATTTCTTCTTCCCCAGGAAAGCAGTTTGCCCGTGTACACCCCATCCCACCCAGCTCAGTCGGTTTGTCTGCAGCCCTGTGAATTGTGCGAGCAACGAAAACATCCAGGTGCTTGACAAAGCTACACTTGTGCGAGAAAACTGCTGAAACCCAGGTGCACACAAGCTGAGGTGAGAGCAACAGGAGCTCAGCTACGTGCGCAGCGCTATAGACTGGCACCTGCCCACCGTGGGGAACTAGCCAAGCCGTACGTTGCAAAGGAGCGGCCTGATTCAGGGCTCAGGTGAGATCCGGTGCCTCCGCGGCAGGGAGACGGGGCGGCGTGCAGAGCCCTACAGCTCTGGGGCTCTCCGTTTGGCTGCGCGTTTCAAATCCCAGTTATTTTTCATACTTTCAAAGCAGCGTAAAGCCAAATGATTTGTGCAAAACTACTAAAGAGATAGTTCATTAGACCCTTTTGTACCAGTAAAGATAACTTACCCCCAAAAGCTGCAGCGAGTGGAGTATGTGCTAAGTGGGGCTCTATAGATCATGGGCTCATTACAGACAGAAGCTTTCTCCACCTCCGAGGCTGCAAGTTCAAATCCAGCGCAGGTCAGCAGTGGCTGAAGGCAACTGCCAGCCGACCGCCGCTCAAGAGTGTGTGCAAGAGGAGGGGAGAGGGTCCGAGTCCATTTCACATGGAAAAGCACCACTCCGGGCACCAATAACCGGCCCTTGGACAACTCTCAGGAGCCAAGCCCAGGACTGGAAGCGCCTCTGAAATGAAAAAGCCCTCACGTGCCCAGATGTGTGAGGGAGGACCTTTGTCACGGGCTCTCAGCAGGGTTCAAACTTGGGACCCACAGCATCACAGCCCAGACATCTGCACGCAAAAAACCCTCAAAACCCCAAGTGAATCTGTTGGCTTGCGTTTGTGAAGGCTATCCCCCCCTACCAGAGGGCTGTGCAATAGGTGTTTCCCAGGCGCATCAACCTTGCACTGCTGTTGCCCATGCTATGCCTATTCTCTGGATAAAGTCAATCTTAGCCTTACATTCACTTAAGTAGTAATTAAAAATAATCATTTGAAAGAGGAATGAAATTAAATCAACTCTTCCGTCCTGTAATTTCTGCATTAGCAGCGACTTTCATCACAGCCCTCAAATCCTGTTAGACCTGTTATACAAACCAGCAGCAGTGCAGCTTAAGGAGTCACAGAAAGCAACCGATAATTTCAGGGGATGCAAGATTCTGCCGTCTATCAGGCGGCATTGTTACCACCCTGTGCAGAAAGCACCGCACCAGCGTTAAAAACCTGAGCCTGATGAGCCGGTCTAAGACACCACGCAGGGAACAATGGAAATGCAAAGGGAATATGCAAGCAAGCACTGAAGACCCGGCATCCTTCCACATCCACAGGTCAGTTTAGACCAGACACCCTTCCCCCTTGCACACCAGCGGCAGGGTGATGTGACGCGCAGGAAGACCTGCCGGTCACGCAGGCCGCTGCAACATCCCTTCTCCAGCCATGTGTGTTTCAAAGAGCGTTCTCCCCCTCCATTATTATTAAATGTTCACATCCCCAATTCCAAACCAAGAAGACACGTGTCAAATAAACCACGAAGAAAGCCGGACAATGGGACTTCTAGCCTGCGAGAACAGGAAGTACAGGAAACGTAATGGGCACGCCGACTGGGGTGTACGCAACACCTCCGCAGACCGAAGAAACCCAATGGTTCAGATGAGTCAAATACTCGGAGGTGGTCTCAGTGGCAATATCTGTTGCTAAGTGAGATGAAGGGATCAAAAATCCTGACCTCCCGCTGGTCACTAGTGACCATCAACCCTACCACAAGACAACAGCTCAGCAGGACTGCTGCAGGACTGCTGGGGCCGGAGGACGCACACGGCCCCTTTCGACTCCATCCATGCTTTGCTGAAAAATACACAGGTGCACTCTGGCAAGCCTGTGTTAGGGAAGATCAAGAGGAGGCCTTTCCTTGGGCAGTATCAACGCACGATAAAACTCCGGCCAAAAAAGAAAAGGTCTAGAACAGTGGTTTTCAACCTTTCTTCACTTGCAGACCCCCAAAATACTTCAAGTGGAGGTGCAGACCCCTTTGGAAATTTCAGACGGTGGTGAATTGTAAGTGTGGATATTCACATACTTTTAATTGATCACAGTCATCTTTCGCAGACTCCCTAAGCACAGTCTGCAGACCCCCAGGGGTTGAAAAACACTGGTCTAGGATCTAAATCTAGGGGGTCGAATGGGTCTCACTACATCTACGCTTCCTTTAGGCTAGAGAGTGATCTGGGATGTTTTTCTTCTTGTCTTAGGCTCTCAAACTTCCCCCAACTGTTAAGCTACCACTAATTATGTGAATCGTATGAACTGATCTGCTGTGTTATGATGAGGAATGATGGACAAGCTGGGTAATGCAGTGCCTCTCAGAACAACATGTTAAGTGGCAGACTCTCTCTCGCTCTTGAGCTAATGGCACAGCTCAGCAGAGGCCGCCACGTGGTGCATAATTCCTCCTTTTCACACTTGGAGCAGATGGAGTAAATTGCCCTGCTCTGATCATTCATTTTTCTCCTGGCCCATTTGAGAACGTCCAACTCTTCCCTGAGAGCTTGGACCTGACCTTGTCCCAGTGGGCACCAGCCCACTGCCTTCTGCAGGAGGAGGAATTGCCCGATTCTGTGCATTGCCATAGCACTCCTGTACTTCACACAGGCAAAGACCGGACCTCGTGAGCAATGGGGTTACAGCCCTCTGGCTTCCTGCATGATGCGAGGGCAAGCCTCCTCTTCCCTCTCCAGTTTCCCCTCCCATCCTTTGGCCGACTTGTCTCTTCAGACAGCGAGCTCTCTGGGAAGGGGCTGTCTCTTGCTAGCTGTTTGTACAGTGCTGAGCACAGTGGCAGTCAGGACCTCCCAGAGCTACTATAATTAAACAGCATTTCAAGACCCAGAAACATCCCAGGTATCCTATGCTGCATGTACTTGTGCATCAGAGCGAGCGCCCGGTTGGGGTCAGATCCTATAACCCATGATCAGGCTGAGGTGCAACCTCTACTCTAGGCTCTAGTTCAGACAGCACCCAGAATCTACATTAGTGCCAGGGTTATTTTAACAGTATCCCGGGCCAAATTCATCTCTGGTGTCACTCCTGCCACACCGGACAATTCAACAACACACATTGCAGCTTCACGCTGGCAGAAGGTAACCTAGTGCAGAAAACAGCTCACGAAAAAAACAGAAAAGGAAATCAGTGTATTTACTTCAAGCTAGAATGAGAAGGTTCAGCACATTAAGCAGTTTTCTATTCTCTCAGCAATTTTCTGTTCTACTAAATTAGTATTTTGAATTGAATTAGTATTCATTTTCTCTAATATGATATATAAGCATAATCACGTTAGCGACTTTGATATCACATTAGATTATACAACTGGAATGCATCCCTGCCTGGAACAGCTTTTTATAAAAGAGCAACATGCTGAACGAGGTGCACTGGGCCAAATTCAGCTGCTCCTATGACGACCCACATATCTCCGCTGCTTTCTGTGGCCTGCAGATTTTGGGAGCTTCCTCGCTGCAGTAGGGTTCGGGTCTGGTGGAAGTTCCCCCCGTTTGGGGAAAGCTAGGCGGAAACTCTGGATTTCACCTTTGGATCCTGCAGGAACCAAGCGTCAGAGCCCGCTGGGCTGTGCTCGGCCCAGAAAACGGTTGCCAGTTTGCATCCAGATTCTGGTTCGGATATTTGCGGAACGAGCCTCGGGACAAAGCGGAGATCACTCCTGCGCGCTCAGCCCATGCACCAATGCCTGCGCAGGGCAGCGTGGCCCCCGCTTTGCTTGGTAAGTGCAGGTGTTATATGCCAGTTACCACAGCGATGGGCAGCACGCACCAAAGGCCCCAGTAAAGGAAGACTGGATGGGGAGCTCTGCCATTCGGACCAGAAAGGCTTTGGGAATGGCTGGAGCCATGTGCAGACAAGGGCAATCCTGAGTCCCGTGGAAGAGTCCTAAAGAGGCTCAAGGCCACCTCCAGGCAGCCTGGGGCAGTGTATGGGCATGGTCCCCGTGTGGGGACAGAGTAGGGAAAGGGCCCAGATAGCAGAAGATCCTCTGGCCCTAGCTCCACCACTCCCCTGGGCGCTGCCCTCACCCATCAGGGCGCGCCTACGGTGCTGACTCTGCATGCAGAGCGGGGAGCTGGGCCAGGCGGCTTCCCCGACCCGAGCAGAGCGCAACAGCTATTTTGTGGTGATAAGGCACCGTTCCAAAGCAAGGAAGGCCCCAAATGTTTCTTTGCCAGAGCTCAGGTGAGAAAACGCCAGCACTTGCCCCGTCAGATGTCACGAGCCAGATGGCTCCGGGAAGGGAATTAAGAGCAGCCTTGCAGAGTCAGCGAGGACCACGCTCCCTTGAAAGGGGCAGGAAAGAAGACTGGAAAGGGAAGCGTGCACAGGACTCGCACTGCATGGTAGTCTAGGACCTCAGCAGGGCTGGGAAAAAAAGGATGAGCCAAAACTAACGGTATAAAAAGAGATTCTCCCCTGGGTGGAGTCCAGGCAGCTCTAGACAAGGGCGCCCGGTGTGTCTTTGGGGGTGTCTGGCTGGCTCTCCATAGTGGGATGGCGGGGTGGATTTCACAGGCAATCCAGCTGAAGACAGCCGTGAGTGGTGGGATTCCCATCCTCTGTACTACCCTCTGGCTAGGAGGGAGCTGATTTCTGACTCAGTGGATACTGCCGGTAAAGACACAGTTTCTGTGCCAATCGGCAACCTTTACAGGGCAGCCAGGGCTCACAGGGCTCCAGCGTGGGCAGGGATATTCCTTTTGCTGAGCAGTGCTTGGACCTGGACCTCTCACCAGGACAGAAGAGGATTTGGACACTCTTGCTGGGGCTACAGAGAAGTGCCAGCACTTCCAGGTGACTCGAGGAAGCTCAGGAGGAGGCTTAGGTCTCGTTTTTTGTGGTGCACACAAAGCCAAGCGCCAGGAAGGGGATCCAGTCGGACGCCTGCCCGTCATGCCTGCAGCATGGATTCGCACTCCCTCATCTGCCCGTCTGTCGCCACTCCAGTGCTCGAGCTGAACGTACCACTGTGGCAACAGCTCCCAGGTATCAGCAGTGTAACAATGCTTTTTGCATCCTCACAGACGGGCCAGAAAACATGGATGGGCTCACGCCCGAAAGCACCGGCGGAAGATGCTCGAGAGCTGGTTTTGCAGTGCATGTTTCCAGCCGCTCCGTGTTTTGTTTCCCTCCTACATCAAACCGGCTTGGAACTTGCAAGACCAACTGCTTAAAAATTAATTATTTAGAAGACTGTTCTGCTTGGGAGAGGATGCTGTGAAGGAAACATCTGAGCCTGTGCGCGGACCTGGGGTTGGCTGGGTTTTGCTTCCCCACAAGCACTGGAGAAGGCAGAGCTCAGGTGGTCTAGGTGGGGGGGGGGGACCCCCAGGTTCGATCTGGCGAGAAAGGCCTGTCTCTGGCTTCAGGAAGAACAATTAACTCGTAGAGGGCTTGCAGCAGACATGCACATAGGGTCCTTCTGCTTCTCCGCGGGGCTGTCAACTCGGTCAGTCTGAAGCCAACAGGACATACCTGTCATTAAGCTTAATGCAATGGTGCTTTCATGGATGTGGGCTGAGATAAATGGATTAAGCCCTCGGGGCTCAATGCTGAGAGGGACTAAGGGGAGGTCTACACGACTCCCCCCACGTCTGGGGACAGACAACCCCAAGCACTCGTGCTCACACATGCCAACACAGAAACATGGCATCATCCCCTGCGCATGCCAAAGACCTCAAGAAACCACAGGACATCCCTGGCGTGGAAGGAGCAGGAGAGCGGTCCTCCCTGGACAGGCTGGGTGTGGCTGCACGACTAGGAGACCCAGGGTCTTCAGGATCAGCTTTCCTGAACACTGGTCACTCAGCAGCTGAATGCAGGAGTCTCATCTGTGAACGCTCAGTTCACCCTTCCGGCTGTCCTGCCGGCTCCCCTGGCCCCTCTCTTTCTTCCCTACCCCTTCCCCTCACCTAAGCCCCTCGCGCGTGAGCTATTCTAGCCGGCAGCACTAAGGCATCTCAGGAGCGTGGCTGCAGGGGAGCTGCACAGCTTAGAGCGATGCAGTCCAAACCAGGACATGTTATTAAACCAGGGAGAGGGAAAAGGCGAGGGGAAAAATGGCTTGCAGGGGAAATGCGGAGGGTAACTTAAGACGTTAATGGGCCTGACTTGTACATTTCAATTCTGAAGTGCAATCCTATTTAATTTTTCAAAATCCCCCGAGGTCGGTGCCTGGGGGAGACTGTTTTACATACCGCACAGCCTGTTATCATTTCCGTGGCAGGGAATTGATGGGGACTGTAGAGAAAGGAGGTAGAATGCCTTCTCGAGTTGGGAAGATGTGAAATAAAATAAAAGGCTCGGCATCCTGAATGAATAACTTGCTCCTTCATTCAAAATGAAAGGCTCCTAAAGCCGAAAATTGCAGCCTCGCAGCAGAAATCTAATGACTTCCACCCACCTGCCGAATCTCCCTCGGTAAACACATGCGCAGCTCCCCCCACCCGAACGGCGATCGGCCCAATGCTGGGCAATGCCCGCACTCCTCCCTAATACCTGCCAATCTACCCGGTTAATAAAGCCACTGCAATGTGTGTGTTCAGGAATTGAAGCGCATTATTACAGCACAAGCACGCCCTGGCAGGCAGGGGAGACGGCCTTGCGGTGAACGCGCTTGAGGAGCGCTCAGGACGCCCGGGTTCAAGTGCAGCTGGCTCTGAAAGGACCTCTCTCTCTGTGACGCTGAGCCAACTGCTTCGGCTGGGTTGTCACAGGAGCCTCCATCCTTTGAAAATCCCAGCCTTGCTCTCCCCGTGCCTCCATACAATGAAGAGAAGGCAGGCTGTGAGAATGGCTATGCGAATGCTTTGGAGTCCCTCCAAGAGGATGGGGACTGCACAGGTGCCCAGACAGAGCTTGGCTGCCTGGGAGCACCAACTCCTGCCCCCATTAGCAAGCACCCTTTGAGCCTGATGTGGCCCAGAGAAGCGCGTGGGCAGATCCTTGAGCTGCTGCCCGCCCCCTCCATCACCCCGGCTGTCCGTAGCCGGACGCCCTTCTCCGGGGAGGACCGGGGCCTTCGCATCCACATCGCTGCAGTGCTCTGGCCAGAGGGCAGGGCGAGACGATGCCTGGAGCCTCTTCTCCCTGGGGAAAAGGTATTTCACCTCCTTGCTACGGCAACCGCAACGTGCTTTCTAGTAATCATTTGAATTAATTAGTTCTTCTCCCAGGGAGCAGGGGCCTCCGCTCCTCTCTGCCTCTACTCAGCTCCCACTCCTCTCTCGCGCGCCGCACCGTGAACGGCACGAGAAGTCTCCTGCCCTAGGTGATGAGAAGCCAATTCACGGTCATAAATAATACGAAGCAATTTTCCTCCATGGGGCAAGGGATAAATTATTCTTGTACGCCAAGGCTGCGATGATCAAAAAGGGGGGTGCCAGCCTTTCCCCGGCAGGTGGAGAAATCTGCACGGTGTCCGACTGCTCCAGACCAAGCTGGGCTGAAAGTGTTTTCTATTAGGGCATGGTGATTGCAGATACACCTTGTTAGCCCACGGTCCAGCCGGGGGATATCTAGAGATGTGGGCAGCTTTGACTTTAGGCCCTTTGGGGAGTGGCAGGTTACACTGAAGGAGACTTGGCTTGAGTATAATTTAAGCAGGGAAGTGGCAGAATGTCTTTTGTTGACCATGTGTGAACTGTCTGTAGCCACCCGCCCTGAATCTTTAATTATCCAATTCAGTTGCAAGGAGCAAAGTATAAAGAGAGAGAAAAAGACAGGTGGAGTGAGGATCAACCCCAAACAGGAAACCACCGTGCCAATTCCTAAACGAAATGCAGAGGACCAGTGGCTGGCAGGAGATGAGCACGCAGAACAAATCAGAGCTGCCCCCGAGCCAGGACCAGAAGCTCCATGGCAGATCACGCGCAGCCGGAGAGGATCTGGCAGTCCGACAGAGCCTTTATGTAAGGATGATCAGGTTGGGAGCTATTTCTCCACCAACTTCCTCCAGCATCAGGCACACACACCTTCCCGTCCAGCCCCGCTCTGCAAGGAGTAGATTTATCCTGGCCAGCCAGGTAAAACCCCCAGTCACCTGTACCACAAACCTCTCCCTGCTCACTCTGCCCTGGAGCACAGCGCACGACGTTCCTCGCTTCCACGCCAGCTAGCCTACAGAACTGCTTTTAAGATGCCAGTGTTTGAGAGCTGGTAGGTAAGGGTTAGTAATCTTCTGCATCACTAATTAGGTCCTTTATGGACTCAAATAAATTGTCTTCATGTTAACATGAAAATGTTTTTCTCTTAATGCACTTCTGTGACCATGCAACGGCCCCAGGATCATGCCTCACAGTCCTCCTGGTAATGGTCCCCGGAGAAGCAGCAGGTAGGCTGTATACCACAATATGCTGCAGAAGCCTTTTGGCCATAAGAATAAGCAGCATCAAAACTGCCCAACAGAAAGAGCCCATAGTAAGGAAGAGATGCCATCGCACGGGAGGAGTATCCATGTGCTCCATGGGAAATTTCCCTCTGAGCAATACTTTTGGGGGATTCACACCAGCCCTCGGTGCAGGGGTGAGTTTAATGCAATGTGACTCTGGGTTTGAGGGGTCAGATCCTGTGCCCTGCATCGCTGGTATAAATCCAGAGCAGCCTTGCCAAAGACCCAGATTCACACCAAGCAAAGCCAGCACAAAAAATGGCTTTAAACCCTCTCGCACATGCTACCGTGCTGATCATTTAGCATCTGTTAAGACGTCAGCAGGCCGCTTCCATGATCAGCAGCAACATAAATAAATAGCATCCCCAAGCCCGTATTTAAAGCCCAGAGCCAATTACACAATCGGCTCCACCCCCACCGGTGCCTGTCGAGACGTCTCTGGAGGGATTTGTTCACCAGCAGTGCACATGGTACGCGCACCCGTGCTCCTGTACAGAAGGGCACCCAGACATGAGATCTGAATGGAGCCCCGCGCACGTGCGGACAGTATGGGCAGACATCCGGACACACACGGATATTTTAAAATCCTAAGAAAATTCTGAATTCTCACTGTCACTGCTGTATATCACTTTGAGATATATACCATATTAGCAAAAAGAACTGAATTATATTGCATTCATGATGCAATTAAACACTTCACTAGGAATCAATGTAAAACTGATGAGGCCTGAAAGTAGTGCATATGGCTTAGAACATTATAAAACATTACCTTCACTCAAATCCTTTTCAGTAGCAATTTAAATCTTCTTACAGTTACTGCTGCCAATGGTAAACCATCTACTGATTCATAACAGTGCATGGGAACGAATGAATTTTTTTTAAAAATTTATTCAACTACTAAATTACCCATGAAACCGGAATAGCTGACAGGAGTAATCTGAATTATTATTAGCTCTGCAAGTATTCTGCATTAGCCAATTTAAAACCACGGCTCACAGGCAGAAACCAGTTAGTACAGGCAGGGTGTTAAATGACTGCCATAGTTCTTCATTTTACTGCTGCTTACGTTTAAAGGTCAAGAGATAAAAATTACATACGACTGCAAACATAGAAAGGGTGTTTATCTTTTTTCTATGAATCAGGTCAACCATAAACTTTAAAAACATTTGGAGATACAATCATATAAACTAAGAAGCCTCTGAAATATTCAGGACTTTACACAGGCTTTTATACAGGCACGCTGCACCAGAAGAGAGAGATTTATCTTCTTCCTTTCCTCTCTCTAGTGCTGTCATGCCTTTCCTTCTCTTTGCCTCTCCACGCGCTTTCATGCTCGCGAGACAAGATGAGAGAGGAGGCCAAGTCCCAGACTGTTTTCCTCCTCAGCCAAGATGGGGAATGACTGAACAACAGGCAATCTTGGCCTCAGTCCTACAAGCAGATCTGCTAGCATGGGTGTCTTCCTTCTTCACGGGCACCGAGGTTGTAACACAGCAGGAACGGGCCTGCCCACTGGTGATCCCCAGGGTTTCCCCACTGGACCTTGTCTACCCCTATCCCCGGATTCCCTTTTCTTGCAGAAGTACTCAGCTACAACTACTAGAGTAACCGTACTTAACCCCCGGGTCTACAGTGACCCAAAAGAAGAACGCTACCTCGTCACACAGGTTCTCAGGCCTCATTTCAGCAGCATATTAGTTGAAGTTAAGCTTGTACATAGGAAATCTCAGGGTGGGGGCATACAGACTTCCACCCCGTCATGCTGTCAAACTAGGCAACTCCTTCAAAGTGGTGGGGAGGAGACTGCCATGCTCAGAGACAGGTCCTCCAGTGATCTGACACCTCTCGAGACCAAGGCAATAATAATGCTGGCCCAGCACAGAGCGGGCTGACCTTGCTACTCTGCCCTGGAGGGTGTCCTGGGGCCAGATATCAAGCCAACACAAAGGACCAGGCTGCACAGGCATGGAGTGCAACTCATAGGCCCATTTCACAGACTTGCAGAAGTTTAGGGCTGGAAGGGAGCTCATGAGATCCAGGCCCCTGCTCTGGGCAGGAAAGACTGCTGGGGTCAAATAACCCCAGCAAGGTGTGCGTCCAGTCCCCTTTGGAAGACCTCCAGGGTCGGTGCAGCCTTTGTCGTTGTCCAGTCTCAGAGAAAAGCCAAGGAAAACAAACTTGCAAAGACAATGAAAAATTAAATTATGTTCTGAAAAAAACCTTGCTGTGCAAATAATCCACAGGCTTATTAGTCAGGCAGCTGAATGCACTGAGCTTTGGACGTTTTCTTTCTAAAAGGACGTGCCTCCTTAAAGAGGGGAAGTAGCCTGGATAATGGTAAAGACGAACAATTGTATTACCATAAATAATGGTACAGAGAAGCAGCAAGGAGTCTCATCACACTAATATAATGAGGAATGAACAATACAGAGGCAGTCAATCAAGACAACATAAATCCACTGGTTTTATAAAGCTGTCCAGGGCGCTGGCACTTTTCCCATGTTAAAGAGACACCGATGTTCAATTTGTTTAACTCTGAAACGTGACCTGACCCGGAGTCACCCAGCGCCCGAATCATCCTTCGGTGTCTTTGGTCACAACTGCCCCCACCACCAAAGGGAACTGAAACACTTGCTGTTCATTTGGTGGGATCACGTCAGGTTGTGCTTTAAGGGATCTGCTGCCGGTTTCAGCTCCCTGTATTGACAGCTTCCTCCCCCCAGCAGAAGCGACCGTCACTAACACAGCACTGCTTTTTGTGCCAAACAGAAAGCACCAGCTCTGCCCTCCAAGACATGTGCAGCTCTGACTGGCTTCGCGGGGAGCCATGTGAATGGGATCTTTCACTTATGTGGTGTATGTATATGTGGGTGTAGGGAGAGGTGTACACACACACACACACACACACAGACACAACTTGAAAGTAGGCATAATTTCTGAAAACGTTTTTAAAAGGAAACAGCAAAACAACAAAATAATCCCATGAAACAAAACAAAGGGGATACATTCAGATTTCCTTTCTTCATAGTCATCTCGTGCGGAAATCATCGTCGTCATCCTCCACAACACCACCGGTGCGCCACACCAGAACTCCTCTCAAGTCGGGAAAATACCGCACAGCACAACCCAGAAAGGCGCCTCGAACAACTGCTCCTTGTCGAGGTGAAACGAAAGCTGCGGGGCTGGGCGCAGGACGGTTCCTACAGCCAAGAACAGCACGAGCCCGCAGAGGAGCAGTCCCGAACGCAAGCAGATCCGGAGCAGCTGCACACATGCTTTCCCTGGAAATCATTTTGAAACTGGAGAAGACTGTAGCAAAGGGGAAGTCAATGCTCACCTGCTTTAAAGCTCTCCCCAACCTGAGCGCTTGAGGTGCTACAACCCAGATTTAAAGTCATCCACCAGAAGTGGGAAACCGTCCTATTGGATGGGGAAGAAACGCACGCGAGGGCTGGGGCAGGGTTTGCAGGCGCAGACCTCCTTTTCTTATTTAAAAAGTCTGTTCCTGGGACCGGATGAAGCGGGCTCCATGTTGCTACTGCAGGAGAGGCAGGGAACGCGCGCACCAAATGTGGGAGCAGATGGAAACTGGACGGGTTTTCCGTGGGGTGCGAGCAGGATGCAAAATGTAGCCCTCCCCAGCACTCTCCTCCGATCTGCAAGCAGCAGCCATGGGCAGAGAGGAGCTTTGCAATAAGTATTCTGCAAGGAGCCTGAATGGTTTCTTAGCAGATTTTCGTTCATCAATAAAGAGTGCAGAATCAGTTGGGTTTTCAGGAAGAAGAACTATGCTCCGATACAGAAAAGAGGCATTGTCTCTTTAACTGAACATAACACTGTATCATCCTTTCTCTTCCTATTTTCAGTTTTATTAGCAAAGCAGCACAATGTTTATACTAGTGGGTATTACATTTGCCAGAACAATTACAGTATGACAAATGGCACATCAATGTAATCCATCAACTCAGCCAAGACAGGAATCCTTTATACGGGACTGCCATTAATTCCCAGCTCCGATCTCTGGGGTCCCATGCTTTAGTATCCATGACAACATGGAAGACGCCGGACGGGAATGACATCGCTCTGTGAAAGATGGGCACCTTATTGGTGCATTGGAATTTAACCTTTGACATCTGCATATTAGTCTAGTCGGAGCAAGAAATATGCAAGGTGCTTTGTGCTCCCACGCTCCCCGCCGGGGGAAGCGCAACGGCTTTCCACATCCAGCGTGGGTCGCAAGCCTGGCCAGGACAACGGGCTTCACCAGACACAACTCCGCCACCTGCAAGCAACTGTCCTTCTAAGGAGGATTTCACATGGCAGCAACATCTCCTGCCCGGGCCGGGAAGAATTAACATCAAACTGCTTTTTTTTTTTTTAAACGAATGAATGTAGGTTAAAAAAAATCTCTACCTCCATAGTTTACGTTCATATACATGAGGTTTTTGCAAAGAGCTTTTAAGTGGCGCAGAAAAGCAACAAGGTTCTTTGGGTGAATCTGGTATCTTTTATTAGACCAACTTAAATAGTTGGAAACAACTTTGAAGCAAGCTTTCGGGTTTAAAAACCCTTCGTCAGGCTGAGGAAGTTTCTGCAGTTGGTGTGTGCTCTTCCTGGATGGAACGAAAAGCAACCGTTTTTACGTTACAGGGTCAAAACTTGAGACAAATCTTATGCAGACGATGCTCTTCCTGGCTGCGATGGGTACTGGCCTGAGTAAGAACCATAGAACTGAAGCCAGGGTGGATATGATGCCCAAAGGTTAGCACTTTCCTGGCAGCTAAGGACCCTGTGCAACCAGCTCAGCCCTGTGCAGCAGTCCCACGGATGCCCATTGCTGAATATGCTGCCCAAGTCACGTGTCTGGGTTTTTAAAAGTCCTGAATACCTGCCGTTTCCCTGGGCTTTCCCAAGGGCTCAGCACTTCTGGAAACAAGACTAGTCCTGGCCCACAGTCACTCCCAGAGACATTAGTTCTTGCTTGCAATATCCCCCCGGTCTGTGAGTGGAGGCAAGCACGTGCCCTCATATGCTTCGAGGTAAGCACACAGTTAAAGGGGTTGATGAATCAGAGCCCACGCACATCGCTTCCGACAAATAAGTTATGCAAGAAATTTTGCTTCTATTTTCTGCTGAGAGAGCATCTGCCAGCAGACTGCAACTTTCATGAATTTATTCAACGCTTTTTCCCCCCACCTCTTTTTTTTTTTTTACCCTGAGGATTAATTGCGAAGAGCAGCTGTGAGGCTTCGGCGCTTGGCATTTGGAAATGGAGCTGCAGCACTCGGGTCCTGTCGATTCTGATAATGCCTCCTGGGATCACTTTTGCTCCCTGGTGGGATGCCTCTGCAAGCCCCCTCCCCAGCCATGAGCTCCCACTGCCACAGACACCAGGCTGGTAAAAGCTCGCCCAGCCCAGGGTTTGCAGCAGACAAACCGTGCCCGTGCAGGGAGCCAACGCAAGGCCTAGGCACCGATTACGTTAAGGGGAGTGCTCAGAAAGAAGGGATGCCTTCAACATGCTAGGCAGGGTGACATTGCCCAGAAAGCAAATAAAGGCGCCTAGGACTGTGCTATAAAATCTAGGCAAATGTGGAAGTCACCAAGCTTGATTTTCACACGGGGCTGAACCAGGGACCTCTGGAGTGAAAAGTAAGATCCACTACAGCTGGAGCGAGATGCAAGGCTGTGGAGCCACGTCCTCCGAAGAGCAGCACCCGGGGTCCTGTAACACACTTGCCAGCGGGTCACACGGACGTTACGCGGCATTCCCCGCTACACAGACCCTTCTTTTTGCTACCACGTTTCTGGGGCCTTTAGCCACCCACAAATGCACGTGGTGGTCTCAAGGATAGATAGATCGACGGTTTGCAGATTCACATGGAAACCTCAGGACATGCCGTTTCCTTCAGACCAGTAAGTGGATGCGTCCGTAGTTCCTCTATAAACTCCACGATGCAAGGGTTTGGTTTTTTTCCACAGGTCCCACATATCCCATTAATGAAAGGAGCCAATGACTGCTGCTCATAAGCAAAAACAAGACTAAAATCAAAGCCTTCTAATGGATACACTCTCTAAAGTGTAACAACACAAGCACAGAGGGTTTTTTTTCCTCTGACAAATCAATCTGGCCCTAATCCAAGGGTATAAGCAGACAGACTGAGCTACCTCACCTGTTTTATTAAGCCATTACCAGAATCATTTTATTCCCATTTATAATGTTCAATACATGGTCTGAAGACTTTTCTAATATAGTAATTAGATGGAACACTTAGATAGATGGATTAAATTGGGACGGTATTTTATGCAATTGTGCTGTATTTTACACTGCTCTGCCTTGATTTAAAACACCCCGGTGTTCAGCTTTGCATGAGCACTGCACATGTAAAGGACTCGTCTCCCTGTTTTCCATCTCTTTCAGAAATCAGGTAGGTTTGTGTCTCAACAATGGTGCCATCAACTGTGGGGTTTTTGCCAAACACAAGTGAAGACTCTCCCTTGATGAGAGCTGCAAGGGAACCAAGCTCATCTCTGGGAAGGAGCGGCTGTCTGCAGAAGAGCCAAGGGGCCCTGGTCTTGCATCAGGGACACTTCCCATCCATTTCGATGGGGCCGGTTCGAGAGCCTGCCCCTTCTACAACAGGAGCCGAGGATCAAGTACCCCGGCCTGGTTACCCTCGCTGCCCCAGGCAATGAGCCACTCTGCAAAGCTCCCGTATCTACCGATAGAGCAGCTGTCTTTGCTCAGGACATGCCAAGGAGGGACCCAGCACAGGCAATCACATCGGCACTTAAGCATATATGTAACTTCAGCCTTGTGTTTAAGACCCTGGTAAACAGACGCCCTTCTCTGCTAGATTATACTGATTGCCCTACACAACCTGGTTTCACCTGATGATGACAATGTGGCAAGGTTTGTATTTTGGGGCTTTACTCCATATCAGGCTATGCATAAGCACAAAACCATTCACTTCCCAAACCTAGAGATGACCTCGTTCAGTGCAAGGAGCTTCAGAGCAGCCACATTCCCCGGTAAGGTACCTGCCTCCTGGGCCCAGAGACCACAAATCCTTGTCCCTGGGCAGCAGCAAAAGCACCCTGCAAGGCTCTGTCTGAGCAATCCTCTAGCAAGGGCAAGGGCAAGGGCAAGGGCAAGGGCAAGGGCAGCTGTGATGCCAAAATTCACCCCTTCTGAAACCCTTCCATGGCAGGGAACCTGCAAAGCATGGTGGGACAATTGCTGTATCAGGCTGAATTCTGTAAATCATTTCCAAGCAGTCCTAACAATTTATAGGTAGGACATTAAACATTATAGCCACTGACGGCATCAAATTACACTTGAAAAATTGAGTTCTGTCTGAAAATGAATTTAAAACCCAAATTAAATTAAACCCTAACTAAATTAAAATTAGGTTTCTAAACTAAAATGACTTTTTAATATTTTCATGAGGAAAGGGGGGAAAAAAAACCTTCTGTCAACTAATAAAATTTTCCAGTGTCTTTATAGCTGACAAGTTCTGTCTGATAGCAATTTTGATTATGCTGAATAATAAATAACTGAAATAGAAAAGAAAGGCAGGGGAAGCTAAATAACAGCCCTGCCTGCCTCAGCCTCTGAAGTGGGGGAGGAGAGGGAGGACAGAAGTGCCCCCAGGCAACTAAAAAAAAAATAGCAGGAACCCCAAAAGCAGCCCAACAGGCCAAATTTTGCTGCAGGTGACTGTCCGGGAGTGATCCATGCGCTGGCTGTAATGATACAGCATCACTGGCAGGACACTTGGGCAGAGTCCCGTGTGCCATCCCTGTCCTGCTCCGCGCTCTGCCCAGAGATCAGCGCGAATGCAACCCCCTAGGAGTGGGGGGAAATCGGCTCGGGGCAAGACAGCCAGACTTTTACTGCTACATCCTTCCCTGGTCCAGCTGAGGGAGAAGAGCTTTCATGCCACTGGGGACTTCTCCAAAGTTTCGATTTTAGGACACTTGATGCCACGCCATGCCAGCGAACGAGTCTGCTGCGTCGCCCAGCTCCCTGGAGAACGTCTGTACAAACTTCCTTGGACACTTCATTTAAGAAAGCAGCCGAGACTCCTGAGAAGACTCCAGCCAAAAAAGTCCAGCCAAGGGCCCTTCAAAAAGCCCAGCAAAGTCACCTCAAAGAAGTCCTTCCAAATCAATACAATTGCTATTTACAATGTAAATACATTAATGTAGCTGTATTACTCATCTATAATTGATTGAGTACAACAACGTTCTGGGTTATTTTGGGTGAAAACAGGCAACGGGGCCTTGGTTCAGGAACCAAACTTCCATTTATAAAATTGTTCCTATGGGAAAATCGGTTCTGAGTTACAAAGTTTTGACTTAGGACATGGGTTTCAGGAGCCAAATTACAACCTTGGGTTGTAAGTCCAAGGACTGCCTGTACTCTGAACCACCAACTGGCCTATGGAGTCCCACATGCAGAGACCACTGGCACGGGGGGAGCTGAGCCCTACACATCTTCCTACTACAAAGAAACACGATGAGCTGCTACCACTTCCCAATCCCAGCCTCTGCCTGAGGCATCTTAAAACAGGGCATGGTGTTCCAGTATTCGCCCCTGACAAGGTCTAAATCTGACCCACAACCATTTTCCAAGCCAAGATCTGAGCTATTTCGAGCTCTCTGCATCTCCCTCTCGAACGCATGAAATACCCTTCCAAAGGTGAAGGCCCTGCCCAGGAGGGGACCATCTCCGTCATGCCTCACTATAACATCCCTACTGATAGTCCAGCAGTGCCAGATCCAGTTATGATTTTTATCTCCTCCTGTGGCCTTCGCTCACTCTGCAAACTCCGTCCTGGAGCTGCTTCAGCCCAGCGATGCCTCGTTAAACAGGCTCTTGATGAATGCAAATCTCTCTTTATTTGAGTTTAATTATCAGTGAAGTTAGGAACTCCCAGCCCACTTCTACCCACCGCGAGCTGGCAGAGATGTGTTCTCTGGGCAAAGAGCAGAGGTGGTCCTGCCTCAAGACCTGATTGCCTAGCCAACACAGCATGGCATCAGCATGATCTGGGGGGAAACAGTCCTGCAGCGTACCAACAAGGGCTTGAGGGGTATGTCCGTTACCTCCCATCCCTTTTGGCCTGGATCTGTGGCACTGAGATGACGGGATAGTGACCAAAGAAAAGGTTTATACATAAGCTACAAATGATGCAATCCTGTTTTTCCTTCCCTACCACTGCCCCCCTCATCTCCTGCAGGAATGGATCTCAACACGTTCAGCAGCTCCGCAGAGGACACAAAATCCCCAGTCTCTAAGGTGTGCAGAGAAGTCTCTGAAAAGTACAGAGAGTCAGTCCAGTGTGGGCCTCTCAGTGCAGAGGCATCCTTGCCAAGAGCATCTGGTAGCATGTCTACCACCTTCCAAAAGTGCTGAGCACTTGAGAAAGAAGACAGCCTCCACCCCCATTAGCATGCCATGACCTGGTCCATGCCCCAACCTGAGTTTTGGGAGCATCAGAGATGACACCTAATGCTGGACACAATGGAGCACCCAACAGACACTTCATACCCTGGACATAGTTTATATAAAGATATATAGTCTTCAAGCCAGACATCAAAGTACCCATGCCCTGCTGAAATGCCAGCACACGTGCACCAAAATATGCCACTTACTAGATTTTCACACCAGCAATTTTAAACCATTAGCTGAAAGCACACTGACGTATATCCCCAATCATTAATGCTGGTAATTAATTCATCCTGGTTTTTAAATTGCGCTCAATGTACAAGCCTGCCTGCTCACATCTTGATCTCTTGTTGTCACGACTTTGATAGAAGAGATACATAAACAGCCTGGGTGACCATACATCTATTGATTATCAGTGCAGGCAGATTTAACACAAACACTATAATAGGACATATCCAAATGAGCATTAGGAGCTGGAATAGATCAAGCATGCAGCAAATGGATCTAAACAGCCTCATTAGATGACTCTGACCACCCGTAATGGTTCACACATATTCTGCCCTTTTAAAAAATCATGAATGGAAAGATCTTCCTGGGAGCCCAAACCAGAGCTTCTCTTGAAAGCTGCTGCTATCTCTTCAAAGCATTTCAGCAGACCCTTTAAATACACAGTGCTACCTTTTCACCAGGGCCTCTTTGTTAAACCACATCTGTATGTTAGACACTACAGGATGATGAATGTGCTGCCGTGGGGCAAGGCAAAGTGCCCTCTGTCTGGGCATCAATCAGGTTAAATGCCTCCAATCCAAGCCCATTGTAAATTATCATCCGCGCATGCTTTTACATGTGTAAGCAGGTCTCCTTCTCCACCCCCTTTCCCTTACCAACATGGTAGAGTCACATGTGAAGTGCCCAATTTGTGAGATGGGGCTACCCGTGTACTCTGCCCTTCAGGTAGCCGTCGTGCTGCTCCCAAGGAGAGGTGGATTAAACATTGCAAAAGAATGGAAACCATTCTGATGGCACCTGTGGGAGGAATCATGATGGGCAAGTCCATGCAAGGACCAACCAACATTACAGGGCAGCGTTGTGAAACTCAGCGATGCTGCTGCACCCAGTAGCCTCTTCCAGCCAGGTCTGGAGGCTGCTATCCAGACCCCATCACTTTACCTAAGGATCCACGGTTTGGGACAAGCACCAGTCAGGCTGGCAGCTTCACGTTGGTCCTGCTCTTTAGGTTCCTTCTGGCAGCACCACCATTACGAGACAGTGCCCCGATTATCACGGCCACACCCATTAAATGCCCTGAGGCAGGGACCAGTTGGCATAACATACATGCCAGCTTCCAAAATGTGGTGGGTATAACATAGTAATAATAATGGAAGCCAGAGCTGGGCAGAGGACTAAAAATGAGGAAAATCAAAGGTCACCTTTACCCCAAACGCACACAGCTGGCAATCTGGAATAGAGTCTCCTTTTTCTTTACTTGAATAGTATCAATCAGGAATGCTTTTGCTAAGATTAACAGCCCACCAGTGCTGTGAAAATGGTGCAAGAAGAGAAGTCTTATGCAAGTATCCTTTGCTTAATATGTGCTACTTTCTCTACCTTGGCTTGGGAGTTTGGATTGGCAAAGCGGGTAGCCCCAGGACCGCAGATGCCACACATTCATTTCCACGTGACATACTGATCTTCGCTTCCTGCTGGAATGATGATCCAAGTTTGAAGACATTATTGTGTAATATACAACATGCCAGGAACACAGCACCTTGCAAACTTTACAAGGGCAGGATATATTAAATGTGCCAACAGATTTATCTGGGTGCCTAAATTAAAATGGTGAAGCACACAGTTCAATCTGCAGCCATCAAGATTAGAGACGGGTGTAAATCTCCCGAACAAAGCCACAGGCCTGAATGACAGGCATTGAAAATTACACGCACGTTCAGGCAGAGGTCCATGCTCCTGTACTTCTCAGCATCCGTGATGATGAGTCTGGCTGCGTGCCGAAGCCCAGGTCAGGCGGTGCTTGCTAAACATCCCTCCAGGCGAAGCGTTCAAGCTCTCCGACTTCCATGCCCCCTTTGAGTTTGTTTAAGTTTGTGCCCAAATGACTCCATGTTATGGATAATAAAAGTAATGCTTTGTCACTACCCCAACACCCTAACCCCTCCAACAGCCTACATGGTATTCAACACCTGCTCTTCATTTTTTCTTGCCTTCCCTTTCCTCCATTTATATATGTCCCCTTTCCTTTCCTCCCATGTCCCCTCTAGAAATCTGGCACACATCCCCAGGGATACACACCCACCACGCTGAGAAATACCGCTTCACATAGCTACTCCTTCAATGTCTAGCTGGCCAAAGCCTGTAAATACCTACTAACAAATGCAACATTCACATTCCTTGCCTGGCCATGGATCTCCATCTACAGAAGCACCAATGCCACAGTGATAAAGGCTCAGACTTCAAGGGACCTCTATATGCTAAAGCTTTCTTCCTCCAGGACTATTAAATCACAGAGGCCAAGCTGGATGGAGGCCACACTGGGGGGAAAAGAGGAGGCCAAGAGAACAGCCAAATGGAAAGAAAAAAAAAAAAAACAGGGAGGCCTGATTTGCTAGGGGAAGGGGTCCTTTGCAAAAGTCTCTGGAGGACAGAGCCGAAGGGAGCCGCCAAGGAGGCAGATGGCTCAAGAGTGCACGAACGAGCCAGCAGGGGGAGCTTGCAGCTTTCCAACTACACAGCGCCACCCAGCTCGCGGCCGTCCGGCAGAACCGCGGGGCCACGAGAAAGGGATGGGCTGGCGGACTCAACCTGCCCATGGCAGAGGCAAGGGCTGAACGCAGTGTCTCAGAGGCACAGGCCACAGCACCAACCGCAGAACCAGCCTCTCTCTCGGTGCTGGGAACCAGAGCCTGGGCAGTCTTTCCCAAAAGACAGAGATGAGCCACAGACCTGGAGAGCAGGGCCAAGAGGCTGCCTCGGGTATCAAGTGAAGAGCGGAGGCATCAGGCTAGAAGCTGGGAGGAGGCTGCCGGGGGTCAGAAGTCAGCGTGCCAGGCCAGTCAGGAGTCGGGGACCGGGCAGAGGCAGGCAGGCGAGGGGGCAAGCACAGGAGGAGTGCCAGCCTGCGAGGCAGTGCACAACCAGCCTGCACCTCGGTGCACAGCCGCCGGCAGCTCAGGGCAGTGGGGTGTAGCTGGACCCACTCAGGAGTCAGGCAGTTCCTGGCAGGCTACAAACCCTTACCCGTCCTGGTCCCACCCCATCCAAACTGCAGGCCCCACCCTGGCTACAGGCCCTTCGGGACCCAAGAGTGTGAATGACCAGCAGATCTCCCAAGATCTGGCAGCTCCTGCAGGAGGGAGACAGGCTCTGGATGGACAAGACAACCCTACAACCTTCCAGCTTTCCCTCCTGGACTCCTTTCCGCCAGGCAATCCAACCCTGCAGGAAGAAAGGAGAAAGACCCAGCTCCCACTGCCCCCAGCCCAGTCATCGTCTGACCAACCTGAGAACGGGGATCTCATGCTGGCAGCTCCCACCGCCCCTCAGTCCTTCTGGAGGAAACAACAGGATCCACTAAGAGGGGAATGAAGCAAAAGGCAAGGAAAACGAACACGAGACCAGCCCGACCGCTCTGATGACGCGCCACTGTGCCCTCTGTTGCATGGCTGGCACACGTGGTACTTTGCAGACAAGGTCCTTGCCCCTGTGAGAGTGCAGACAGTGCCCAGCAGCACTGTCCCGTGTTTGGCATACGTGCCAGCTTCACTCGCCCAGACAGGTTCAGCGGGAGGAAGACCAAGGTGTTAACATCTCATAAATACGGGTTTTGCTGGAGCTCCTGTTCCATTCAAGAGCTCTGGCAAACAAAACCACTCAAAAGTCCACGGCTCATTATTGGCAGCAAAAGCAGCAATGACCTTCTTAGCTGCACAAAGCATTTCCTGCCCATTAAATTAAAGACTGAGCTGGGTGAAGGAGGGGGAGCAAATAATGAAAACTGTAAATATCAGTGTTGCCACCTAACATTTGCATGCTCTGTGGCAACATCTTTTTAAAAAGATTTGTATGCAAAGATCTCCTGTGTCCACACACACACACACACACACACACACACACACACACACACACACACACACACACTCTCTCTCTCTCTCTCTCTTTCCCTCCCCTCTCCCTTTGCATTGGATCAAATAGCAACAGCAGCACTGCTGCATAACTTCTTAAATGCTCTTTTTATCTCTAGATATTATTTATTGCTCATTTAAATTGGCAGTTCCTCAGTGGATAACTTTTTCCTGACTTGCTTCTTTTTCAGAAGATCCCAGACTAGGGGGCTAGCCTGCTAGACGCCATGCGAATAGTCCTCTTTCAACAACATTAATTATCTCAAGCTTTCCATAACAAAAAATCTTGACCCCACTGCCTGCCAATAGTTAAGAAGCTCGCTGTGGAAAAGTCTTTTATCTTTGCATCTCATAGAAGAGCTTGTGTTTGATCAGTCTTTTTTTTTCCTTTTTACATTTTGAACTTTATAGACTGATTAATTCCTATCTCAGTAAACTGCTGCATATACTCTCGAGTGTTGACTTGATTTTCTATTAAAAATATCTTCATAAGAAATTAAAACAGCTTAGCACATCATTGCTCCATAAGCAAGTTGTAAAGAGCCTTATTCTTGAATAATGTGGTAGGGGGAAGGGGAGAATACAAGTTGAAAAGATTTCTTTATTTTAAATTAAAGTTAAGGATTAAAGGCATCAGGCTTTCAAGAGTTATTGTGAAAGGCTTTTTAAAAGTCCCAAGTGGCTAGCCCATAATCTTCTTTTAAATGGCTAAATTTAGAACAAGAAACACTTCAGACCTCCAAACTATGGCCCTCCAAGTAGCCCACTCATGACGGAAAGTAGGATATTTTTACGTTACTGTACAATAAAAAACAAGCTTTTTTAAAAGGTCCGGGATATAAAAAGCTCAACTCTCCTGCATTTCAAATATTAATAGGAAAACAAATAAGTTGTTGCTAGAGACGCCTATCAGCAGTAAGAATAAAAGTCAAAAGGAAAATATGGTAGCCATTAAGTTCAGAAGTTAATTTCTGCAGCTAGGAAGAAACATATACATGCACTTACCAGCACTAATATTGACAAGTCAAATCAAAGCCTCCATTTATTGTAATTTATGTAGTACTTTTTCATTTTGCCAAATTATCTTAACCCTTACCTATTTTAACAGATCAATTAGCTCACTAGATGCAACTCAGTGCTGTTTAGAGAATATATAGTTTACATTTTATTCTCAACCTTATAGTTTAGGCTCCATAATCATGTCTAATAAATAAAAAAATCTGACTGAGTTCATAGCTATTTCAGATGATAAATGCTTGGAGATTTATAGTAGTTATTCATGCAAGGACTACATTACATGTAAATCAATACCATAAAGAACAATTTGCTAAAAATATAAATATCATGTTTATGCTTTAACAATATTAGCAAGATTTGATTCTCCGTGTCTTTAAGTAAAGTAACTGCATCTGTTCAAGTGACCGGAATAAGATCAAAGCAGTATCTACTGCTAATTGAATCTGAAAGAGAAATGCTAGAAAAGACATTTTACAAGCAAAGACAACATATTTGCCCGCAAAGCAGCAAGACCATAATTATATGGGACCTGCAGAAACTGTCTGTTGAGCTAAAAGAACGCCTGGTTAGAAAAGTCACAAACAACTGTCCCAAAAATCAGAAGCGGCTGCAAAGAAACATAATCCTGCTGAGATACCTACACGCTTCCAATAGGCTGATCTCAAACGGCAAATCAAAGCCGAAATAAGCATAGTTTTACAGAGCTAATCTTCAGCAACTTTTCCATCTTTACAAGTGTCAATCAAACAAGACTTTCACGGGCACTTTCTTCATTGCGCCGATTCCTGGGTGTGCGTAGCTCAGGTATGAAGACAGAGAACGTTCTGCTCGGGAGTCATGCGGGAAAGAGAAGAGTCCCAGGATTATGGCAGTTATACTGGAAGGAATATGGTAGCCCAAAAAAATCAAATCTCCCCAACGCAGACTAGAGTGACTGTGGGTAGAGAGGGCAAGCAAGCTCTCCCGAACTGTTCAACCACTGCATCGCCATCATCCGCCTACGCCAGCAGTGGCCAGTCGGTCCGACCAGGGATGCTAATTATAAAGCAGTGCTTGTGACGGTCTACAATAAGCAACATGATTCCAGTCCAGTGCCCTTCAAAGACAATGGGCATCTTTCCACCGACTTCAAGGGTTGTTGGATAGCGTTCTTGGTCATGAATACATCTGTTTTAGGGTCATCACAAATTGCCATATCCTTCCTTCCTTCATCGTGTCATTCTCTAACACCTTTTCAGGAAAGCATATCCCACGTTACTCTGCACAGTATACAACCCTACACAAGGTAAGTTGGATAAACTTCAGTGGCACAGTGTTCACCTAGGAAATGACGGTAAATAGTTCAGGGAACTCGCAGCTGGGCCCAACGGCAGCACTGCATTATTTTGAGCATGACCCAGCATGCAGGGACTGCAAACTCCGTACTTTGTCACCTAAAAGCCTCCAGAGTCCAGTTCATTACAAAATAAAGCTCCAGCGCATTTGGCCCTGACTAAGCTCGTGCCTGAAGTCCAACAGACTCCGGTAACGTTCATGCACAGGTGTGAAAAGGCCCTTTGCTGAATCCTACTGGGCCTGCAGCCTCAGAGTCATTCTTTTAAATGATGCTGCCAGCAATTTCTTGGAATTTAATGAACTATAAAGTCTGCATCCGGACATCCTTCCTCCGAGGAAGCCTGGACTGCCAATGGCAATGGGCATCACCCCAAAACCCCTTTAGGAAACTGCACTTCAATGCAAAATCTCCCATTTAATCCATGACAATTTTGCCAGAGTGAGGAGTCCAGAAACACGAACGTGGCCATGATGGGCTGACTACGCTCAACCTCGCTGAGCCTGGAAACTAAGCTGGCTCAGGCCTGGCTGGCACTTGGATAGGAGGCCAGCTTGAAATCCCAGCTACTAGACAGAAGCCAAGGAGATGTGGTCAGATGCCTGGCAAACGCTAAACCACAGGAACCAAATGAATGACGAGGCTTCATTGGGTCCCATCCTCCCTGCTGAGCTAACAAACAGAAATAAAGCTGAAGGAGAGAGAGACCCGCAGGGTGCAAAGAACCAGGCTGAGAGCAAATGCAAGCAGAAATCTACAGACCTTCGATGATGGCAATAAAGATCCCGATGAGGCATCAATGTTCACCCTACCAAAAAGAAACCCTTGCTGCTAATAAATATCATTACTTTGGTAACACTTAATTCTCCTCGCTTGAAAAAAAATTTCAGTAATGTTCAGTTCATGAAATTTCCTAACTATTTAACTAAGACTAATTCAATCATCCCTATCCTACAGGTTTTCAACTGCTCCGAGCAGATCTGCGAAAGTGACACCTTCTTAATAAATTAAACTTCCACATCCTAATCATTACCTGGAAACTCTCCACAGAGGTGCGATTGCAATCTGTCATAATTACACACAGCAATCCTGTCAACTGGATACGAATTCACAGAACCCACCGTCAGCTGCTAAAAACTTCCCGCTACCTGCAAGTCCTTCGGCACAAGGATTCTTTCATCTTCCCCCCAGGAGATATCAAGTAATGTATGGGATGTATGTGCAGTCTCCACGGATGTTCCTAATGCCCTTGAACATGCGATGATTTTAAACGGAAACCCAGAGATTAAAAAAAATGCTGAACTACGGATACATTCGTACTGAAATCACAGCAGTGATTGAAGCCTAGCAGCTGAGCCATATGCCCAAGTGAGCTCTCACCTTGCTATGCTGGAGAACAGCAGCAATGTAGCCATGGCAGCACACACCGCAAAGCCCACCTGAGAGGCAGGGTGAACTCGGCTCCATCCTAGGCTCCACCCTGCACCAGCTAAGCGGTGCCAGGCTGAGCGATCTCATTTAAGAGTAAGCGTGGGCATGTCTCCCCTGCAGCACATTCACTGCTGAGACCGGAGTGCAGATAGACCCTAAGCCTGTCTAACACAGTGCACGTGCGATGCAGATGCTCCCGTGGGGCTGGGCTGCCCAAGTCTAAAGCAAGACTTTTCCCACAGACTCCGAGTCAGGGGCAAGCAGCTTGAACACAGGCATGGAGAGATGCGTTTGCTTCACAAGCCTCGGGCCAAGTTGAGCATCTAAACATGGAGCAGGGAGACTAATTTGGGTGACGCAATTTGAACTTTGGGCCCGATAACTCCATAAAAGGAGTAACAATGTGAAGGGAGGAAAACGTCTGTGTCCTCTACATATTAATTGCATGGCAGGGAGAAAGAGATGAAGTTAAAACAAAGATTTGCATAGCTCGGCCACGTGGAGCCATGTCAGATGGTGATGACCGCACGATGGCTCATCTCACGGGATAGCAAAGGTTTGCCCCGAAAGGGAATTCCACCCGACTTGGGCATCACTAATGACTCTGCGCTGAGGTTGTGGCTCAGCAAAGCATACAACTGCTTGCTTAAGTCCTATTGATTTCAGTGGGACATCAGAACATGCTTCAGTGCTTCACGGATGAGAAAAGGACACAAGGAACCGCGTGAAGTTCAGGTCAGACATGCTCTCGGGTGCTTTGCTGAATCATGTTTTCACCGGGGGAGTCTGGTCTCCGTACCAGGGATGCACCAATACAAGGGATCCCAGATGCCGAGTCCAACTGTAACTGTAAAGGACAGCCACGTCTTTCCTGGTGCAACAGGTTGCACTAAACGACCCGACAGGCCCTGGTCACCTCTGAGACTGAACGCCGCACCATACTTCTAAGCTCTCCACTAGTTTAGACAAAAGGCCAGTGTTTCATGGAAGCAACAATCAGACAAATATTCATGACACGCAAGCCTTGCCCGCTTCTAAGTCCAGAACTGATAAGTATCCAGAAATCCCCCCATCAGCAGGGCTCTGTGGCCAGCCTGTGTCCTCACCCAGATGTAGTCCCCTTCCAGAGGCCGGTCCTAAGGCTTTTACTGAGGGCACGTGGATGTCACCTCCATGCCAGGTCTGGGAATGCCACCATGAGGCTCGCCCGACCCACACGATGCCCCCGCGCTAGGTGGGCCAGCTCCCAGAAAGGAAGCAACGCAGACACCCTGGGCACATGTCCAAGGCCAGGCTGCTAGAGCTCATCGAAGGTGCAGCATCCAGGAAAGCCCTGAAAATGAAAGTCCACTCTCCCTAGAGGACACAGCAGCTGGGCAAGTCTGCCGCATGCCTGCAGCCTGCTGGGGTAACAAGCCTAGCAAGCTCCTCTGCTCCCCCCCATGCCCTCAGACATCAGGCCCGAAGCACTTGCCAATCCCGGGGCGGAGTTTGCCTCGAGGCCATCGATGCAGCTGGCCCAAGGTCAGCACCTGCAAGCTTTCCTCCAGGAGCTTGCACCCAGCAAGTTTGGGATTCGAACAGCCCTCCTGAACCACAGCACTGCTTATTCCAGCAGAAGCAAGAAAGCTCTTAGAAAACAGGTTTCTAAACAAGCAGCATCTCCCTTTTCTGCGAGCAGCATTCCCAGTTGAAACGCAGGCAGACACCCCAGCAAGGTGCCTCGCTCTTGGTCTGGTTCCCCCGAATAACTCCCCCCTTCCCTGGCCCGAGTGGGAGGGAGGCCCGTACACAGTGCCACAGCCCTTTTTGTTCTTCTGTGTTCTTGGCTGTGGTCCTTCTGGAGAAAACTCCTCCTACACATTGAAAGAGGAGGAGGTAAAACCCTCCAAGCTCACAGCTTGGGCATTGTCCCTTCACAATCCGCAAGTGTTTGGCGAGGGGTGGCTTCCCTTGACCTATTCTTCATCCTACCTGCTTGTTTTTCGCTATTAAACCAAGCCAGTATGTTCCTACAGCAAACATCCCAATTACCAGGGCAACTTACCGTAGCCACTAATTATTACAGAGCAGCTCAAATTGCACCCACCATCATGGGAGGCAGAAAGCAGCTCCGGCTCAGCGTTAGCCATCAGCGTACCAACACCATCCAGCTCCTTCACACGGCTCTTGCCAGGGTCGAGGTCAAAACCAGCCAATTACTCTGAAGCAAGCTGCTCTAGCCCATTCCTACTGCTCTGAGCCTTCCCGACCCAGCGGCACATATGCAGACATCCCAAGTGGCACTGGCATGATTGACACCATGTGCTGTAGCGACAAAGAGCAATCTTGGTGTGGAGAGAGGACCCTTTTCCCAAGAGACAAAGGGCTGCTGCCTAAGAGAGACATCTCTTGTTGTAATTACATACCTCAAAATAAAAAGACAAAGCTTGAACATGGTGCAATTAATGCAGGAAACATTGATTTCTGCACTGTACCAAGCTGGCTCATTAATTCCAGATGCTCCTACAAGCCAATTCCAGCACAAGCTTCTTTGCAATATGAGGCAAACATGAGAATACTGAATTGTGAAATTCCTTCATGCAACCACCTTTTCTTACTGCACACCCGTAACAACGTTCACCTCCACCTGCTTCATTTCTGCCCCCGCAATAATCACACCTGTCCACCCTACTGTCTACTTGCATCTTCTCCAAAATATGCATTCAATTCTCACCACCACAAATCAAGTCAAGCCACACTCCCCATCCCCAAGCTCCAGGGAGATAGTATTCACACTCCTATGGCTTTACTAACCGTAGGCAAAAAGGACTAGTGGCTGAAGCATTAGACCAAAACTTGAGACATGGGTGCCGAGTCCAGCTGCCCCCAGTGGGAGATGTTGCAACTTCCCACGCCTTGGTTTCCCCATCTGCAATACGGGACTAATGATACTAATGCCCTTTGGAAAGCACTTTGAAGGTCTACTGATGAAAGCACTAGACAAAAGCTAGGTATTATTACTATAACACATGTAGATGGCATCTGCCATCCAAAGCACTTCACAAGCATGAGTTAAGCCTCATCATTTCCTTGTGAGGTGGAGGAATTATTATTCCTGTTTCACAGATGGATCAGCTGAATCCCAGGGAGGGCAATGACTTGCCTGCTGTCATACAGGGAGCCCAGGAATGAACTCGGAGAACCAGCCCTGGAGTCTGACCACACCACCAGGCTTCTGCTCTGAGGTTAGCTGGCTACAACTCGGGCAGCTCCCGATCGGCTAATAGCACTAACATCCTCCATGTAGTACAGGTCAGTGACCCACTGAGCCGGCGTGGTGAGGGCATCCCACTGTCGGCATTCAAAAGCACAAGAGGGATTGATGTGGCCAGCATCACATCCAGCTGTCTTGCACTCCCCAGCCTCGATAGCCAGGTGCCCAGTTACGGCTGGGTCCACTGGACTGGCCTATGACAAGCGTGAAGCAAGATTCACATCCCCAAAGCAGTAACCAAATGTGTTTCCCTCTCTGCCGCCACATCCTAAGCAGGAGAGGACCACACAGAAAAGAGGCCAAATGCTGCCAGCCTTTGTCAGCAAAAGCCCAGATGTTGGCGGAGGGCTGAGACACTAGGACCCAAATTAGGGGATATGGCATCTAGGCGACAGAAGCTGACTTGATAAACCTGAATAGCTCAGTGTTTGAATCCACCCCTTTTTCTGTACAACCTGATACCAAAAGAGCATTCTGCTCCAAATAAAGGGTTGTCTTTGTCTGGACACTGTATATGGATGGAGTTCCCTCATTTATTGGACAGCTTTATTATCCAGCAGTTAGATACAATAGATGGTAAATAAACTTAAGTCTTTTGAACTAGCAGTTTGGGTTACTCACTCTCCTGCTCAGTTTTCACAGCTATCATAGTGAATAGAACAAAGATTTCATGCACCAAATACCATGTAGTTTCAATTGTCATTACAGAATTCTCACAGTTTTAATGAATGCCGAATCTGTTTTTTCACTTGATAGAGCCTGACAAGAGCAACAATCACAGATTAGTAGGAAAACTTCTTGCTTTTCAACAAAGGTTAATAAATAGTGACAGCATTAAGTCTATTCTGATTAACTATGCTGAAAGATATTATTGCAGTTTGTAACATGAAATCATTATTGGATTAAGCACAGCATATAAAAATGAAATGTGAGTTTTAATCTCAAACGCAGGCTCTCAGTGCTCTGATGAAGACCATGCAACTCTCAAAAGCTTGCTTGTATTAATTTTTTTAACTTAGTCTGTTAAAAGATATCATCTAAAATGCGCCTGCCTTTCTGGGCGCTTTTTTTTTTTTTTTATTTGACTAACAAAGCTACCATGATTTGACTTGAGCAGCATCTAAAGAGGCGCCATACTTAGAGGCTAAAATTAAGTACAAAATCCCCTGTCATTTTGGCATATAAAATTCTGTAGCTCAACCAAGAGCACGATACAAATCCTAACCCCGGGACATCAATGTCTAAGGCAAAATCCTCCTTTCCAAACCCTGAGACTCTCTAGAACATACTGTCTGCCCACGGGCGTCTCTCCAGAGCCTGCCCAAGCAGACCATGTAGGCCTCGGCCCCATCCCCAACGTCCCAGACGCTCCCAAAAAGGCTGTTTCACCGGCAGTCTGTGCAGAATATGCCCTGTGCAGAAGCGCAGCCTGGAGTTACAGCAGAACAGAAAGCCCAGCAAGAGCGGGGCAGGAGCTCTCTGCTGAGCGGTGGGCTTTGGGCAGGCCCAGACTTGGGGGTCTTGATGAAGAAGCTGCTACAGGGGAAAACGGACAGAGATATCGACTCTGCAAAGGAGGTACTAAACATGCTCTTCTGGTAGCACACAGATGTCCAGTCAGATTCAGAGGGCCATCCATCAGGTCATTAGGTACTCCCATGAAAGAGAAGGACCTGGGATAAGCAGTCCGAAGAAGCAGCACACTAAATTAAGAGCTTTTCCTGCACTGTACTGCCCCGAACTAATCAGTTACTTGTTTCTATAGTATCCCCTGTCCAATTTAAGTACTCCACACAGAGCAGTGGGGGCCAAACAGATCCCTCGGAGGTAAACGGCAATCACACTGAAGGAAAGGATCAGTAACAGCCAGATACCACAGCGATGGGCTCATATCAAATGCTGTTAGCAGATCACGGAGCAATACAAAGCTGTATTTGGTAGATTTGGAAAGCCACAACCAGATGCAGCCTCCATTCTGGCCATTCACGTGGGTGTGGGTGGACAGGCGTGAGCCTGCATCACACACTAGTCGGCAAGCATTGGGCACCACACTCCCAAGAAGGCGGCATGGGTCTCAGGACAGAGAAAATGCATCCTGGGTGCCAGAGACCCACCACAGCTCAGACCATGGACTCACCACTATGGCATGACACCTGCCACCCTGGCCAACACCAGGGACTGCCAAAGATAAAAACACAAAGGTTTCAAATGTGCACATACATATGCATGCGCTAGAGGACCACAAGCATTTGCCAAGACTGCTAAAGAGGAAACAAAGCAAGGGCACATGGAAGTTACAGGTAGCTCATCTTCCATTGCAATCATGCACGAAGCACTTGGCACCACAATTACTGGAATGACCCGCAGCGCCAAACTATATCATTTACCCACTGGAGCCCTTCACCAGCACCCTGCCCCAAACCATGCCCATCTGCGAAGGGGGCCGTTGAGCTTGAGCCGGATTTTCATGTCAGAGGTCCGCTGGATCGAGTTTCATCTTCACTCAGGAATGCTGGCACCACTTAAAAAATGCTTAGTCCTTCCAAAATGTGCAGTTTCCAAACAAAAGCTTTCAGCTTTATCGCTTCAAGCCTAAGACAGTCTGATGTCTGATAAGCAGCGGTGGAATGCAACCACAAGAGCAATCCACAAACTGTATTAAGAACTCTTCCATCAGAAATGAAGTGGATGTTATCTGCCCCAGGATCCAATGCCACACGTGCCGTTCCCTGGAACACGAATCGTTCCTGCCGGTTATGCGGGGATGGAAATGATCATTTCCTGACCTGTCTATCTAGAGAGGGATTTCTTTGAAGGACATTAAGACAATTAGGCACCAAGTCCCACTGAATTAGGATCCTTTGAAAAACCCACATTCCCACATCATAAACCCCAATAGCAAGGACTGGCAAAGCAACAGGTGGAAAGAGTCGATACTGGAACCAAAGCCATTTGGTAAGGAGAGCCGACAAGCGAATAGCAGTGCCTAGCTACGAAGAGCTTATCGACACAGTTGGCTTCTCCCCACTGCAAAGCATCCTGGCAATGGTATATTGGATTTTATTCTACATGCCCTTTAACCAATACCAAATAGGAGACAACTGGCCTTGGAGCAGCCCTGTCAGGAAGGATCTGGGCATGATGAGGGATCAGAAATGCAGCAGAAGTCATTGATAAGCTACTGTCAACTAAACGAAGAGCAAATGCAGTTGTGAGTTGCATAAGCGGAAGCATCGTAGGCAAGAATGGGAGGCAGCAGTACCAGCCTGCCTCAGCTGAAATACTTGATCCAGTTTTGGATGCCACATTAAAAGGAGAACACAGAAAAACCTGGAGCCGAGGTCTACGAGCTGAGAGATGCTCTCCTGACCGGACACAAAGTGAGATGCTGGGAGACACAGGATGCGCTTCCTTGGAGGAGAGGAGACAGACGTTCATGATACGCTATGACCTTGGAAGAGAAGTCCTCGCTTCCTAACAGCAAGATGGATGGGTATATTCTGTCAGCTTAATATTTCAATACTTGATATTAAAACTTGGGTTTGGGAACAGCAAATGTTAAGTTGTGAGCCACCTTCAGTCCATAACTTCTACTAAAATGACTGGAATGAAAAAAATTCCCAACTGGAACACAGCCGACGTTCATTAAAAAATACCCCAAACTCAAAGAACTCTCCGGCAAGACATATGCCTGGGAAAAGAAAGTTTCGATAAGAAAGAGAGGGGAGAAAAGGCCTCATGCAAACCTAATTATCTGCTGTAACCTAATAATTTCAATATGTCATGTAAATTCTCTGCAGCTGCTCATATGGAATTTGTTCATGAACCCGAACTCAAAATAGAAAAGAGGTGCTGTTGTTTTTAATTAGACATAGTTGGCCAAATTCATGCCTGATTATAATGTGGCTAATGTCAATGGAGTTGCACCAGGGATGGATTTTGCCCATTTTTGCTTACAGCTAGTTGCTGAAAAATAAAAACCTTTCATGCAATGGAATATGGTCAGTTCAGAGTTTTTTTAATAGTTTAAACTTTTTTAAGTGACTTTGAAGTCTCTGAAGGCTTGACACTAAGTTAACCATCCCTCCTCCCCTGCCACAGGGTAGGGATAAGAGACAAGAGTCCGGCTTGGAAGGAAACATGCTCAGCATTAACATAGTCCCTTTAATCCCCAAAGCACTTTTAATGCCTTCATTATCATGCTGCCAACTCTCACAATACCTAATGTTTTTCCTAAAGCCTCATCTCCTGAAGGAACCTTTTAGCCCTACCAGCTTTGCAGAAAAACTTGAAGATGTGACCCCTAAAGACTCAAAATCCAGAAGAAGCACAAAGTGAAGCCCAGCTTGTCAAATCTCAGGAGGCAAAGACCAATCTCATTATTCTCAGGGGCCTGATTCATTATTTCTTAATGCACAGGGTTGGCGATCTAGCAACCAGCAGGGAACCGACTGCAAGAGGCAAAAGCCTGGATGAAGCTCCAGGAACTCAGCCTGGGGTAGATTGCTATTTGCAGCTACTAAATTGTTGTGAGCAAGCAAAGAGTTGGTCTGTGCATGGCACTGACCTTAGAGGCCAAAGATGAGACAATGCAGTTTTTTTTCCTTATTTCATGGGGGGAAAGGATGAAGCATGAGAGAGACACCTTTCAGGAATAGTGCACAAGACGGTGGAGGAGCTGATAAAGGTGAATGGTATGGCCCCACACCATAGGAGACTGTAGGAAAGAGCCTGCTTTTTACCCACAGTGAAAAGGCAGGAGGAACAGCCAGGGCACAAACCCAAGACTTCTGGCATCCGCACAGAACTCTGGAGATACTCAAGATCCACCAAGGATCTTGTGGAAAATGCAACTCCAGCATCCATAAGAGACTGCTGAGAAAGAGGAGTCCTAGGAAAATGCCTCCAAACAGTACGGGAGCCGAGCAGAGCTGAGCTGAGCTTTCCAGGGAGGGGTCAAGCAGTTATTAGCACAGAGGAAGTGCACAGTCTGGAGCTAAAGGAACCTCCGCAGCACGGCCGAGACAGAGAGGCTGGCAGGGCAGGCGAAACGGCCCAGCGCACAAACCGCAGAAAGCAGTATACAAGGCTGAAAGAAAACCCCGCAGCCTCCGGGCAACTGCATGGGGGTTATGAGCAGCAGAACCACCGTCTGTCCCAATGTGAGGAAGGGCCAAGCAGCAGTGCAGGGCCTGAGGACACAGAGACCTCCCACAGCGAGGTGCAATTCCAGCAGGTCCCGGGACCCTCCGCGCACACACAGACCAAAAGGTGGCTGCCAGCTATTCAACTGCCAGTTCTGCAACTGTGCTATTAGATCAATGGCCAATTTGACTGCAGCTGCAACGTAATCCCAGCAACGCGGCTAACCAGCAACATTATATTGTAGAAAGATGCTCCTGAGGCACAGTGCAGCCACGCTGAGGCCAAGAGGCAGAAACCAAGGAAGTGGAGAGATGACTGCTTAGGAGCTGGCCCCCAAGGGAAGAGCGTGGACACCGAGAGTCGGACACAGCAGCCTGGTGGAGCCGCCGACAGACCTGGCAAGAGAGGACAACATGACGCCCGTTCCAAACAAGCACAGAGCACTACCGGCAAGGGGCTTCCAGTTGACTTCAAACCTGTTTTCACCTAAAAATCACCTGCCAAAACCATGACACGCATGGGCTGGAGGTGCGTCCTTCACCCGCAGCAAGAAATGGGAGACCGATTCAAGGACCAGCACACCTGCAAGGCCGGGAGGGCCATGAGATGGTGGGAAGGGAGGCCCCTGTACCCTCGAGGGCTCTGGCCCCAGCAGCTGCATGAGACCCAACCACAACCAGAATAACCATCCACAGGAAAGATGCAGCGACCTGCGTGGAACCGGAGGGAGGAGCGCAGGCTGCAGGAAGAGACGGACAGAGAGTATTTCAAAAAGCGCTCTTACTGTCACTATCAAACGCACTTCAGAAAATATTGAGGAAAGAGGTTTGGACACAAGCTTTTGGAAGTGTGGAAATATTCTGAAATGCTGGAAGACAAAAAATTCCCTTTTTGATTTTATTGACTATTATAGACATGCGTATTTCCTATATATTTACATTTTTATTGTTCGTGACAACAATAGCAGCAGCATTACACATTATAGTGACACACTTGAAATTTCCTATTCTTCTATGCTCTATGATTTTTATTTATTTCCGTAATCATTAAGGGCAGCTGGTACTTAGCACCAACTGAGATATCTTATCTTCTTTTTGAGATCAAAGCATCTTCTGTTTGTTGTAAAGAAACAGTATGACACTTAAAACAAAGCGTCTCTTGTTTGTGCGGTATTGAAAGAGTTTGACACTTTTTTGACTACAACACACAGAACAGTAACTAGAAAAGACCAGGTTTCAGCCCATATTAGGAGCAGTTGCCCTTAATGATTTTTAAAAATAAGAAAATATAAGTTATTTCAATGCTGATATGATGGCTTAAGACATGGCAGCAGTAATGCATATCAGACACCAGTGCAGTTGACAGGTCATGGAAAAAAAATGTAAAAGTCAGTACATATAAAAATGAAGAAAACCCCCTAGAATTTGCAGTTAAATTTCCAAATACAAAATTCCAAAAGCAAAAGCTTTCAATGGCATTTCTATTAGGAGGATGGGGGGAGGGGTTGGGATTTCTCTCTCAGGTAATTCCCAAATGTGCTTTTGTTTCAAGTCAGAAAGAAAGCAAACTTAGAAATGCTGACATCTCCCATCTGGCAACCAGAATTATCACCCCATTTTACACCTCGGGAAACTGAGGCAATTCTGTCCACCAGGCCCTGCCTCTCTCTCTCTCACTGAAGGAAGGTTTCAGGGCAGCTCCACGAGGGAAACCAGGTTTGCCTATTTGAGTTCAGGAAGAGAAGGGGCACTCAGCTGTCTGAGATAAGACAAGGCTGCTTAGATCAGCCGGGCCACAGAGGATTCGGAGGGATTCAGACCCGAGGAAGTCAGGTGAACAGGAGACGCGACAGCAAAGGAAGTCCAGCCTGGTGACATGGACCGGTGACGGAGGGAAGTCCTGCGGAGGGCTGGGTGAAGAAGCAGGGCGCTGGAGAAACCCTTCTGAGAAGAGACCTACGTAAAGCCAAAGCATTTGCAGAGGGTCTGACTGTGGGGTCGTGACAAGCTAGCTCGTCCCACCCCACGCAGGCAGCACCAGGGTGGGCTCTGCAGCAGCTCCTAGCTCAGCATGGGCCGTAAAACCCGGGGCAGGTTTTGGTGCCTGCACTTTGCTCTCCAGTAGCACGGCTGCTGGTTCAAGTATGTCCAGTCCACACAGCGGTTTACTCCAGACTTACGCTGGTCCCGTCTCTGAACTGCCCCCCACCTTGCCATACACACGTGCGCGCCCACGTGCACCCCCACCGCTGCAGAGGATAACAAGCAACCAGGCAAATTGTCAGATACTGCAAACACCCCCGTCCCACCAAAGCTAAAAGAGTGGAATCGATCTGACACGTGCCCAGGATCCAGACCCACAACAAGAGCCCGCGGCATGAGCAGCCGATGCCCACTCCCAGTTCTCAGCCTGTTACCTTGCCCATCGGACCGCGACCCCTCCCACGGCGCAGGAACACTCCTGCCGTGCTGAGTCACTGGCTTTCAGGAGGAGCCACGGCGCAGCACAACCCAGAGAAATCAATACTCATCGCCTATCACCTCGGCTGATCAGACGCACTGAAGCCGTCCATTCAAGGGGGTAGCGGCAATCACCAGCCTCCAAAATGGAATTCGCTTCCAGGTGCCCCCGAGCAGGCTGCTCACGTCTGGCCGAGGGATGCCGCACTTGCCAAGGGGGCAGAAGGGCCGCAGCAGGCAGCAAGAACAGCAACAGGCAGGCAGATAATAGCCATAACAAGGCTGACCAGAGCATCCTTACGCGTACTGCCGTGGCACCTACTCACCGGAGGCACACATCCCGAACCTAAAAACAGCATGATCTACCTCTTAAGCGTTGCATATGTTCCAGAGTTGCAAGGATTTAATGATCCCTGCGTAGCATGGTCGCATTTCTACCAGTACAACAGTTCTGGAAGCAATACAGCCTGTCCCCTTACAGGATGAGAAATAAGCTGTATTAGTATAAGGTATTTTGATACCAGTATAAATGCCTCCACTCTTGGTAAGACCAATATACTGATAGAAAGAATCACACGCCTGAGTGAAAGAGTCTGGGACGAAAACCCAAGCCATGTCCACAGGTTAAACTTATCCCGCCAGGCAGCAGAGCTCTCCAGCATGCAGACTCTCTCAAATGAAAGCAGTATAGCCATGACTGCACACAGGCTAATTAGCATGGGGCAGGCTAACTGGCAGACTTCTCCATGAAGCTCAACGCTGAGGATTTGACACTGCTCCCAACTGGACGTCGAGCATTTTATAACTGTGGTCGCCTCACCTAGGTGACTTAACAAGAGCTTTTTTGCCTGTCAGAAACCTGGCCTTAAGCCTCTCTCCTGTGGTTTTGATCTTAATATGTTAATGAATTTTAAGCTTCACACACAATTAAATGTTCATCTGAGAAGCATCTTTTTCTCCACTTAGAATCACTTGGAGAAAACCCGGCTGGCTCCTGAAGCAGGGGGAGGACGCACAGAGCAGGCAGGCGGCTCAGCAGCCAGCGCCACGCACGAAATGCCAGCCCCAGCCCCCAGTGAATTGCTCTTTTCTCAGGAAGAGAAAATGATTTCCCCCTCTGTCCTCTAAGGACACACAGCAGGAGAGAAGTGAGGAGAAGTGAAGGAGCAGAGAACGCCCTGGAAGAGGCAATACTTTTAGGAACAAGTCCCAGCAGAAAGCCTGGAAATCTAACCACAAACTCTGATGTTATTCCAAAGAACGTATGGCAGAATCAATAGCAGCAAACCCAGGAGATTGTGCCGCGCTGCAACTGCTGATTTCTGGAAATTTGAGATTGTTTTCCAGCTATCTAAAGGAATTGGCAGTCAGGGGCATCCAACTGAGGGGTGGGGGGCAGATGCATCTGACAGCCAGGGATGGTGAAAAGAGAAGGGAAGCGAAGGCGTGTGCATTGCCGCTGCCATCCTAACCTGCACCCGTGCAGACAAAAGGAGAATCGGCACTGGGTATAGAGGTCAGAGCAGAAAACGGGAGCAACGGTGTTTCCTCTCAGCTTTGGACTCACAGGATCTCATTCAGGTCCCTGAGCCTCCCTGTCCCTCGACCTGTGCATGGCCAGACCCTGCTCTGCATAAACTGGTGTAACACCAGGAACTGCACCAGTTAGCCCTGCTGAAGCCCCGGCCAAATCACCTCCCTGCCAGAGGCCTAAGGAATTCACGTGAGCCAACATCGCCGGCTCTCACAACTTCATCCCATGGTTTGCAAAATCTGGCCCTTCTCTTACAGCTTCATGACCTGGAGTTCAGCGATTACAAGATTCTCGGCTCTCATTAGAAGTTTCTGGCAGTTGCCACTCCTGAAAAAATAATGGGAAAGCCTGATTTCAGAGGGTCAAAAATGGAGGGCAAATAAAAAACAGGGTTTTTCCCATCTCTCTCATGATTTTTGAGCCAACCCTACAACTTGGGGGCATTTAAACTGGCAGTCTGACTCAGAGTCTGGGATGAAGGGCACTCGATAACCATTATCCAGACTGCACAATCTAGAGGAAGGTGGAGCGTCACTGGTTTGCTTGCTGGTTCTTTCCTTGTATTGTAAAGATGGCTCCATCCTGCCTTTCCCATTGGTTTGGATGGGAACTTGGCACCCAGGCTGAATTAGGACGAGAGCTTTAAAAGAGGCAGTAAGAGAGCAGTTGAGACCGCCAAACAGAAAGCTGCCTTTGAGAGTCTCCATAACCATTTATCCTTATGCCATACACTGGGTCCTCAATGCTCCAAATTAGCAGCGAATGCTAGCACCTTGTTGAACGATAACACAGCTCCTTAGGAGAGTCGGCTGTCAGTCTTCCTTTGACAGGCCTCCGTGACACGCTTAGGTACATTCTGTATTCACAATTAAGATCAAAACTGACACCGCCTTCAGGGAAGGGAGCTGATGAAAAGCTGCTTTAAAGAGGTCACTCCTCTCCTGTATGTCTGCTCCTCAAAATACCTTTCCTGCAATCCAGATCTGAGGTGAGCAACTAACGGTCTAGGCTGACCATCTCTGATGGTGCGGGCTAGGCACCAGGACTGGGATGACACGTACCCCGAGCAACGGGGATCATTCGTTCCCGTTAGTAACAGTTAGCACTGCAACAGCGCCCACGTCTAAGGGAGGGACGAGGTCGGCATCTAAGGGTGCCCAAGCTCTTTACAAATATTTATGAAGGGCTGGAGAGTGGCTGGGGGATGCGAATCAGGTGCACCAACCCCATCCCTGTAGCGGGTGGGTGACTTCCCCCCCTACACAGGCTCAGCTGTACTGGACAAAGCACTGGAGGAAGGACCCAAGGCTCTGCCTGCTCCCTGCCCACGGGCAGCTTCCGCTCCTTCCCCATCTCACACATGCTCCAACCAGCGACACAGGCAGGAGCTGATGCACGGGATGAAGGAAGCGCTGAGCCTTCCCGGTCCTGGCAGCTCACGGCTGAGCCCCCCGCATGCAGAACGTGCCACCCGGGAGTGACGGCGAAGAGGAAGGAGCAGAGTTTCCCTCCCAACCCCAACTGAGCGGTGAGGTGGCCTGGGCCTGCTGGAACACCATGCTCGCGTGCTAGGGAGGGAAGGACATCCCCGGAGCCCCCGCTTCAGCACCCGGAGGGCTCACCGAGCCTTGGGGGACATCACCTCAAGAGTTACACCAGGAATGGACTTGGCCTCCCACCTGCCAGCTGATCTCAGGGAGAAGCCGCCAGAAGGGGACCCGCACCATTAAGCTGTACATCGAGCAAGACTGCGTGCTGGCACGCGCTCTGCGGAAGGGAGCTCGCAACGCACACAAAATGGGATTTCCTTGGCAGCAGGTGCAATAAATACGCTCACTCAAGAGGAAATATGGCCAGGCCCAGAAGCCGTCTATGGCAGAGATGAAGGGAAAGGCTGCTTGTGCCTCGCTGTGTTGGAGAAACCGCAGAGAACACTTCATCCTTATGTAAATACTGCCGCTGTAATGCTGTCAGAGCCATCGGCACCAAGGCCAGCTATAAGTTATCAGTTGAATGAGTGCTGCTTGGTTAACTGCATTGCCTTCAAGCATTCAATATTAACTTCTCTGAGGGCCTGGGCACACAACATGCCCACACCCACCCACGCCAACACAACGGACCTGCATAACGGTGCCAACAAGGAGCGGACAGATAGAATAAACCCCCTACACCGGGGTCACTTTGTTCCAGGCAGGGCAGGGAAAAAAAAATCAGAGCTGAAACAACCGCTGCTCCCCGCAGGCTGCCTCTGAAACTGGAAGCCCCATAGCCACGGCCACATGACACTCGAGGAGCACTGGTTAGTACTGCTGAGTGGCAGCGCCAATTAACCTACCCTGTGCTAATCAGCCCCTTGCACGGCTGCGCAGCTGCTGGCATCTGAGGCGGCCGCATGGAGCTGCATGGTGTGCCCAGGGGCCTGCCAGGCCCGGCGTGGCCATCCAGTACCACATGGCTGCTGTAGCTGCCACAAGCCCTGCTGCCACCCCACGCGGGGGCTGCACCCACAGTCATTCCCAGCTGAAGCCGAGGCCAGAAGCCCTCTCTGGTCGGGTGGTACATGGTGCCCCTGCCACTGTCTGTCCTGGGCAGGCAGTGAGCACAGCCCTGGACGTCAGCCCTGCAGCCGGGGGCCTTTCCAGTGACTCTGCATCCAGACCCAGGGCTGTCCCAGTGCTTTCATTACTGTCAGCAAAGGAAAGATTTCTCTACAAAGACCCTGCCCTGCTAAGCCCAAAGACGCGAGGGAGCCTCCTCTGAGTCGCAGGATTCATCTCCAGAGAGACGCTTCTTGCTGGGAGAGGGACGGCTCAAGCGAGAACAGCATGTGCGCTCTGTAATGCTGCAGGGAGGCTCTGGGGAGGCTTCCCCCCAACCCCTAGATCAAGTCAACCCCAATTCCTGGTCAGGTCTTTGGCCACGTTTTCCCCCAGCAGGAAAATCCTGCCCGACTGCATGGGCAAGGCAATCGCCAGAACAAGCACCGTGGGAACAGAGCTGCCAGACCAGCGCAAAGCACACGCAACCCCCCAGGTCCTCCTTGGGAGAAGCAGAGAAGTCCCCACAGATGACAGCACTGAGCAAGACCGTCAGGCAGAAGAGTCTCCGAGCTAATAAATCCCGGGAGTCCTGCTTCCTACCTCCAGCTCCAAACAGCGGAGCACGGCTCTGAGGACCAAGCCCTCTCGCACGTCACTGTTCGCAGGCACTGAAGGTGAGGGGCGGTGGGAACCACAGGGCCTGCCGGCATAATTGTGCAGCCTTTCAACACACTAAGGTCAATGAGGTGAGGGACAGTTCCTGTGTAAAGAAATGGCCCAGTGGTCAGCGTGGTCACTAGGGAACTCCTATGAGTCTCTGGGGAGTCACCTTGTCACCTAAATCCCTTTGGGGATCTGGGCCATTGACAGGATGTAGGCATCTTGGTCTCCCCGTGCCTCTATTGCCCACCTGTGAAATGGGGTTAACAGCACTGCCCCGTCTCCCTGGGGCAGGGTGATGATAAATGGACTGAGGACTGTGAGGGGCAGTGATCACTACCCAACACAGAGGTCTTCTTGACTGCTGCAATGCTCTCCTCCCAACGGGCAAACAGAGTTAATGAATTAGACCCCCAAAGCAGGGAAAGCCCCAGTCCCGTGGGAACCTGCTCCAAACGATTCAAATGGCTTCGTGCATCATTCTGCGGATGGGGAGCCAACACTAGGACGTCTCCAAAGGCGAGCGAACCCAGTGCTTCCCCACTCCTAGGCTGGCGCGGGCCCTGCCCCGAGCTCCTAAACATGTCTGGTGCTTCTCCGGCCATATCTCCATGGACTGCAGGAACCTGCTTTGTTGCTGCAACCAGCTGACACCAGCTGCCAATGGCAAATTACCCAAAATGACAAAAGCTCCGGTACCGGCGAAATCGAGGCGCCATGATCAGGGAGCTTGAAAGCACCTCACTACTGCCCCTTCCAGAAAGTAACCTGCTTCTCCTGCCTCCGTGCACGCTGAAATGCGCAAAGGACAAATGGCAAGGAAGGCGGCACAGCTATTGACAAAGTACATGGGGATGATGAATGGATCATCTGCCTTCGACAACCCCCAGCTAATGGCCTAAATGGATCTACAGCCCCACGGGGCCATCAGCCCAGCACCACAACTGCCGAGGTCCTGGCCCCAGCTGACACCGACTGGCTGCATGGCCTTGGACAAGTCACTTCAACCCCTCTGTACCATGGTTTCCCTGCATCTCACCTTACCCAGCTCTCAGGTCCGCAATTCTTGGGCAGAGCCAACAGAGCAAGAACAAAGGATGGGCTTAAGGTTGGTCACTAGACCCTTATGGCGCATGAGTTCTCAAGCAAAGCCCTTAAACCCACAGCGGCCTGGCTTTCAAGCATGCTCAGCCCCACGCAGCTCCCAGGTGCAAAACCCCATCTCCCACTGCGACGGGGGGGTCTTGGCTTTCCTAGATCTGACAGGCTTCCCACTGCTGGGGCCTGCATGCCCCGAGGCCTCCTGGCAGAGCGATGCTTTGATCAGGAGGCCCAAGGACGGCACAGCCTCTTGGCTGCACTCGCCTATAAATAAAGCTGTTTGTGAGATGCCAAGAGCCCTGAGCCCTGAGCTTTCGCTGAAGTCAATGGAGGCTGAGGGCACCTAACACCTTGCTGGATCACGCCCTGAGCTCAGAGGGACTTCATAAATGATCTTTCCTGTGAGGAGCGAACCGAGAGTACACTTAGTAAATCTGCAGATGACGCCGAGCGGGGGGGGTAGGAGAGAATAGACACTACAGCAGAATCAGGATTCAAAATGGCCTTGATAAATGAGGACAAGGCTGTGACAGGCGTGGAACGAGCCCACCTCCCACCACAGCCCATGGAAAGGCTCCGGCAGCTGCACTGGGCCCATAACGATCAAGAGCCAGGACAACCTGTGGGTTTCCTGCACCGGATCTTTGCCCTCCCATGGCTTGTGCTGGCCCCATCCCTTCTCTCCTTTGAAATGGCCACTGCAGTCAGAGCAGGGTCTCACCAAGCCCTGTATTAGCTCCAACATAGGCAACTTCTCTTCTTTTTGGAAAATCACTTTAAAATATTTGCCGTGGAAATGAAAACACAAGAGGAGAAGAAAAGTTAAATGATCTGATGTCAAAAGCAAGACAACAGCTCTTACCCTGCTGCACCAGCTGGGAGTAATTTAGCCATTAGACTAAGCACTCAGATAATGTTTCTCTGCACCTCCAGGTTGTATCTTGCCGTGGCAAGACGCACTTGCACGTCTCTGCCTCCCAGCTTGGGGACCTCAACACCAACCCGTAATCATTGCATACGATGCGTGCTCTTTCAACACGGCAGGATTTACAATAATGGCATTCATAGTTTCATAGTTGGTTGGGTGGGAAGGGACCCGAGCAGATCATCGAGTCCAACCCCCTGCCATGGCAGGAAAGAGTACTGGGGTCAAACGAGCCACCCGTTCTGAAGGCTGTTTGGCCAAACGCCTACCGGTACCGGAGATCAACTCGGAGGCGCTGACCACATATATCCACAGCAAAATACAGGGGGGCTTGGCAGTGGTCAGGGTAAGACTGGGTGATCCTGCCTCCCTGGAGTGGGGCGACCTGCCAAACTCAGCGCTGTGCAGAGGACAAAGCATTCACAGAGGAGCTGTGAAGTCTTTAAGTTGGAAAACTCTTCCTCCTTTTGAGGGGACCTTAGCCTCTTCTGAACGAAGAGCACCACAGCCCGGCTGAAATGTCATGGACTCTTGCGGGGAAGGTGCATCTCTGCAATGAAGACGCATGGTGCCAAAGCTACTAAGTCCAATTTTGATTATCCAAAGGGAATGGAGACCTTCAGTCTGCAAAAGATGGGTGAAATCATTCTGAGGGCAATTAATACACAGCAGGGGCTGGGGTGGGAGGAGAGAAAACTTCCTCATAGATAAGCAAGGAGGGTTTTTTGGCCAATAGAGGTTCAGGTGAACCTTGGCTAACCTGGACCCAGGGAATCCCCACTCCTCATATCAATACTAGAAGTCGGAGGAGGAAAGGGAAAACAGAGCCGTGGGGGATGCTGTTGGTTTCTACAATCATCTCAGAGACATCCTTCTGCCAAACTCCAGTGCTTTTCCCTGATACCTCAGCTCTGGGGCTTGCTGACTCTGCCCTGCCCTGAGAAGAGGAAAAGGAAATAAAAGCGCTTGATGCCTCCAAACACATTACACAGCCGTGCAGACAAACTCGCATCAGAAGTGTTAGGGCAAGGGGAGCAAGGATGGCTGGAAGCAGGAGGCTGGGCTGCCATCAGTATTGGCTTCGTGCACAGCAGGGAGACGTGAACACGGGGGAAAAAAGCATCCAAGTGTTTCCAGCTCTTGGCACCCACATGAGTTAGATGCAGGCCCACACTGCCCTGGGGAAGTGGATGGAGCTGCTAATGTCAGGATCCAAACTGCAAAACAGTAGTTCAGTGCCTTATGTGTTTCCCAGTATTATCGATCTCACAGCAGTAACAGCCAGTATAATTTTGCTTAGCTTCAAATACCTGGCGATCATGAATTCTTTGGCCATAAGGTTATAAAGCATTTTCTAAAACATGAGAAAAAGATTAAGCCTGCTTATAGTTAATAATATACTGTACACTGTCTATCAAGCTGGCTGCTTGCTATTGAGAGCCTACTATTAGACACTTATTTAAAAGGCCCTTCAAGGCTTCCGAAGAAAGTGCAGTTATGCATTTTTTTTTCTGGCAAGAACTACTATAGATAAACATCAATTCACTCCTGCAGATCACAGTCGCAGCAAATAAATTTTTCAGGAAGCTAAGTTCCATACAAAGGCTTCTCAAAGCTCCCATTTCACACAACATCAATGTTTGGCCTCTGAGAAATAAAAGCTCTAAGGTTGCTTTATCCAAAGCTACATTATCAATTGTTGTCGCTTTAAGAAAATGGGGCATTTCAATGAGAAATCAGTGTGGATGAAGGGAAGTAAACACCACAGTTTCTAGACAGCGTTACCTTTTGAAGTCAAAACTTGGAGGGACAGCTGATTTCACTCGCCATTTGTTTATGCTCTTTCTAAAGGCTTAAGCAGTCCAAAACTTTTCCAGGAGACACGTGCCATTCTGCCGTATGTCGGTCAATATTAACAAGTGAAACTGAGACTAGCCAGCTTCCGGCAAACTCAGCCACAGGCACTCGCACTATTTTCTTTTATCGCTTTTAGAAGTGACAGCCTGGGATTAGCATTATAAAGTATCTGTCACCAAAAAAACCCCCCTGCCAGCTCTAAGAGCAAAACTCTCAGCCCCTCAGATGGCCTGCTGGTTCTTCGTGCAGCTCTCGTCCAGAGAGCGCTGTGGGGTGCCTGGGCTTCCACGTGAGGTGGGTGCGAGCTGGGGGTGTTCAGGATCAGGCCGTCAGGAAGGAAAGGCAGGCGAGGCGGTCTGGGTCAGAAAACACGTTTCAGTGGCACAGGGGTTTGTGGCATAGAGACGCTGACATGATTAGGGAGAGGTGCATCCACTCACCTTGGCAGGGTCCACACTACAAGCCATTTCCCAGACTGGCCCTGCAGCTCTGCAAGCCAGACTGGATATCACCAGGAAGATGCTGCACCACCACAACCTCTAGCTATTTGCAGTCCCAACATCCTGCTCCCTAAGGGAAGCATTGCTTTTCCACTGCCTCTCAGGCAAGACATGCCTTGGGAATACAGCCAGATTTGCCCTGCTGCTTGCATACTCCAAAGTGCAAACACGCACGCGACAAAGAAAGAGCTCTGGATCTTCCTACCTGGCTGCCCATCAGAGGCCAGGTTTGTCTACCAGGCTGCTTTTCCACTCTGGAGTCTGTGTAAAGGCAAGCTGACAACTGGAATTTAACATGAATCAAGATCAAACAATTGTAGATGCTCTCATTAAACAACAGGCACGAGCTTGGGAAAACCTTTGAAAACTTGGAAGTGCTCCTCAGCTCCCCTTTGCAAGAGTCTTTCCCTGAAGGAGAAACCGAGCCTTGCACAGCAACAAGGTGCTGGCTGCTCACTTGTACCTTCCACGTTGGTAAGAAAATTTCCGAAAAGGCAAGAACATGTCAGCAAATATCCAAGCAAATACCGCAGGACCCTGTCAGGCAAGGTGGGCTCCTGCTCTGAAGTGTCATTGTTGCTGTGTCCCAGTAACTCCGGATCAAAGTACCTCACACTCTGCAAGTCAAACGATGCCTTTTGTGGCTGCCAGCCTTGCAATCGCAACATGGGCTCGCTGAGCGACGCTTTAAGAATTTATAGGCCACAACGAACCCTCAGCCATAAAAGAGCAGCCTCATTGTTTTTAATGGGTTACAAATGTGTAAGTAAAGGTGAAATTTGGCCCTGCGGTTGGAATTTAGTCAGTGATTCTGTGACGATGCACGACACGGGAGGAACTCCGCTCGCTCACAAAAAGCTGCCGTGCATCTGCAGAGTCGACCAAAGGAAGAAAAGAATTTACTTTTGGTGCTGAAGTTAGCAGCAGCGACTCTTAACGCACAGGGAGCAGATGTGCTGAACGAGAAGGTATCATAGACATACACCCCAACACATGTAGGTGTGCACATAAGTAAAAAGGCAACTTTGAGGGTTGATAAACTGCGTGCTACCATAGCCGATATGGAGAAACAGGGCGAACACACACAGATAAAGACACATAAAACAGAAATTAAATCTGTGGACAAGCTACACAGGCAGCCACCTGTAGGAAACAAAGTTAACTATGGGGTTGTAAAGCTGGAAATGCGGCTCTTTATGCCTAAACCAGCCATACCTCCAAGTCAGAGCTTGTTCTCAAACCTACAACCAACTTTGAACTGGAGGCACAGGTTTATAACGGTGGTTGGTCTACACATTCACCTGAAGATGTTACTGAAGCACCTGGGCCTGACAACTAGGGAACAAAGGCACAAAGGACCCACATCTTGGTATTTTCTAAATGTTGTGATCTTTATGCCAGTCTAATGATCTGAGAGGCCTGACTCACATTAAAAATGCCTGAATAATTGGCTGATAGGAACAGCCCTGAACTTCAAGAGGGGTCTGGACAATACCACGCGTCTGAGGCTGACACCAAACATCTGGAGCACCTCGTTACTTAAGGTGGATCCAGGGTGCGGGCTGGCCAGTCCTGAGAGAGGAGCTCTGGGATCAGATCAGAGGTGGCCTGTGCTGGTCTTAAGGCCCGGGGGGGACATGTGCAGACTCTTTGCCATTTGTGGGGCAGGCTGGAAAGGCATCTGCCTCGTACCTTCTCCCTGGAGCTCTTCCGGTCCATCCACCAGTTCCTGCAAAGCTCCTTCCAGCCCACAGGGCAGCCGACTGCCTTCATCAGGCATAAACTGGACAGTTCCTCATTAAATTACAAAAGACACTAAATGCTGATCATCTCAATCAATACTTCCTAAGCACTCGTTATTTAAAAAAAAAAAAAAAAAAAAAAAAAAATCAGGTCAGCTGGCCCTCTCCTCTTGGTGAAAATGTTTTCCTTTTAACTAATCTCAGAAAAGAATTAGGAGACATTCAGGGGATAAGCACATTTTCCATCACTAAAATAAACTTAATTTTCAAGTCATGAACTTATGACATTCATTGCTCTCATGAAAATAAAACCGCCAGGGATGATATAATATGCATATTTAACCTTCTGATGTTGCTAATGTTTTTAACAGAAACTGATATATCGCTCGTTCCTGCTGACAGGAGCAAGAGTCTATAAGCTATTACTGTGGCTATTAGCAAACTGCCTATTTCCTGCAGTGTTACTTCCAGGTTATATAAATGAACCCTTGGGCTTATGTTACTGTAATAACATTGGGCACTATATTGCTCTAGGCAGGAGTGTTCCACTTACCCAGCTGCAAAGTCCTCCCCACCCAGCGCTTTGCAACAGTGATCCCACCAGACTCAGCAAACATACTTCCCAGCCCGGTGTGTTGGGAGAAACCTTTCTCCCCAAGACCCAGACATGGCAGAAAGCCATACAGGAGCCTAAAGTCCTTCAACAGTAGCCGTAGCCTGTTGCTTTCATACTGCGTATCTTGCTCCACAATCTCAAAGAACATTACAGGCATCGTTAGTCCTCATGACAGCTGCGCCACAGACATTACCCCATTTTAGAGAGAGGAAAACTGAGGCTCAGAGACATGCTCAGTCCCTGGTCACCAGCAAGCTCTGTTCTCAGTCCTGCAAAAGGCCCACAGCCTACCCATGCACAGGTGCTGCTGGGGGAACTCCTAATTTTGTAAACAATTTTAAATATGGAGCAAACAGGCATTTTTACCCTTTGTTGTGGCGCATAACAGAAAAATCAGTGGTGCAATGAAAGGTAGTAATAGACTCTGCTGCTTTACTGCGGTGGACTTTTGTGACTGTGGTGCTTTCCCTGCTGCCCCAGACCTACGCTGCGGGGGCTCCCCCACCCAGGCAGCCCCCTGGGGCCGGCTGAGCGTGGAAACACTTTTCTCCACTGCCCCAGACCCACAGACCAGGTCTGAGGCCACGAGGAAAGCAAGGGTGGGACAAAGGGTGACGTGTGCTTCGCCCAGTGAAGCCATCAGCTGTGCCATGACACATGGTGGCACAGCTGAATCACTCCATTCAGCACCATCTGTTTCCAGCCCAAGAGGCTTCACATCTACCAACATCCACAGCAGCTGACACCCAGACACCTTGGATCAAGCTCACTAGGGAGCCGGCATGGCACAGCAAGTGATATTACTAGACCCTGGTCCTACAGCCATGACTGCCAAGTAGGCAAACAAACTGGAGGACAGCACATAGCTCTGCAGCTGTGGGGCTCAAAACACTTCACAGAGGGAGCACTCTGTCTTTAAGCCCATTTCACAGGTGGGAAATCCGAGGCACAGAGAAGCAAGCTGAACTGACCAACACCACTCAGTGAGCCATAGGCACGGCCAGGCACGGAAGCCAGATCTCCCGAGTCCTGGCCCCGAGCCCCGGCTGTGGTCCCACAGCAAGGTCTGTTCTCAGCTCAGCTCCAGACCTGGGGCTATAGCAAGCAAAGCCCTACACAGCACCAAAGACTTCACCCTCACACTTGTATTTACACTTGGCACTAGGTTCCCTGGAACACCATATACCACCCACTGCTGACAGAGGCTTAAAACACTTTCACAGGTGTTTAAAATGCCATGTAATCAGGTTACCAAAATATAAATAGTAAGCATTAAAATCCATTACTTCTCTAATTAAATTAGGCCCTCTACTTCAGAAGAGCTCTACAGACTAGCAGCCAAGAGCCCCATCCCTTTGCTGGTGTCATTGGAGAGCACTGGCTAGGAAAGGCTCCGCACCGAAATCCTGTTTGGCAGGTTTATGATCCTTCTGCTGCTCCTGCCGCATGTTCTGCACATCTGGAGCCAGCTCTGGGACACGGCTCTACATATTCCCCAAGCTGGAGCAGGGGAGGATGCAAATGCTTTCAAGCATCTTTAAAACAGATGCAAACGGTAAAAAACCGCACCTCGGAAGATATGGCCAAGAGCAAGCCCCAGCATAGCTGTGATCTTAACTGATCCACAGTAAGAGGGAAAAACATATTTATTTAGGTTAGGGGGCCTGCCAGAAGGCACACATTTTAAAACTAAAACTGCAGTCTCCCGAGGGCAGAACTATGCAAATTCTCATTAAGAGTGACTCCTTATCAATATCAATATCTGCCAGCAAACAGCCTTCCCAACTGGTCTATCAGCACTCAACGAACCACCACCAAGCAGCCTTTAGCACCGCAGCACCATTTGCAACCTTATATTTATGAGACTCTTACCTTTTCTGTTATTAAGGGGGGAAAAAAAAGCTTAATTTTCACAGAGTTCCATTAACTCAGCTGTTAAAACTAGCTTCAGGCCAAAATTTGACATACAAGGCTCCACTTAGGAGGAAATTTATTTTATACATGTCTTTACAAAAATAATGCACATGGTTGTTAGGATGCAAGGCTATCATGCTGCTGTTGAATGCCTTTGTGTGTTCCTGCTACTTAAAAATAGTGTTTCCCCCCTTCCCACCCGCCTACCCAATATTTTTTTAATTTATAGTGAAAAAACCTGTTCTCTCCTGGTAACAAATAATAACGAACCTGGCCAAGTTCTTCCCTTTGAAACTCTGCCTTTGTTAATGCACAGGAACTAGCAAAATGGTGGTTCTACATTATGCTGAAGCTGGATTCTGTGGCCAGTGAAGTCAGTGGTAAATGTGGACCTTCAAGGGGTAGCTCGGCTTTCCAGACAGATGACAGAGCAATCGCTGTAGAATTACCGTTAGTTTTGAATTGGTATAAAATATTGAGGCCAGGTCCTCTGACGTGTACCAGCTGGGGATCCAGTCCCTCATTTTCCACCAATACGGTAGCAAACATGCGAGTGATCAGAAACACCTGGCTGAGTGAGTGTTCATACCAGGGGAGTTTTTAACCGCAGACAGGTGCCCGGGGAGTCTCCGTCTTGTACTCATGCACCAGGACATGCAAACAAGACCACTAAATCCATGCAATCAAATCAAAACCAACCAGTTTTAATCCAGCACCTCTCAGTGAGCTGCTCACAAACAGTCTATGGCCCAGCAATTACCCACTGGAGAGACGTCACATACTGTCAGGGCAGTACCAACCTGGTATGGTCAAGGCTCTTCCTCAGAAAGGACCACCCATGAACCAAGGAACCAGCCAATGCCAAGGGTTTATCCTGCCTTGCCCTTATTTATTTCAGTAGCCCTGACTCTTTGTGGTACCCACACATCTACAAATCTTTGCACTTCTGGTTGCTCATCTATGTACTGGAGCTTGGCATGAATAGAGCTACTTTGGACTTCTACCAAAGCAGAGCAGCATCTGACCCCATGGCACCCCTTCTGCCCAATAACACTGCACATTTCCAAGACCGCTGCAGGATGGTGCTAGAAAAGGGGCTGCTTTAAACTTAATAGAGGAAACCAAAAGTGAAAATATGGTGGGAATGAGGTGCGCGTACCAGGAGAAACTGGTCTTCACCAGCTCAGCTGGGCCACTCCCTCTTGCTTGGTAAGAACGCACTTGGCACGGGTAGTATCATTAGCATCAACAAGACCAGTCTTGTGAGAAAGCGCACACAGTCTCGAGGCATCAACACATCCTTCGGGATAAGGGCAGAAAGGACAGTTAAACGCAATGAAGACTAACTGCTCCAGGCAGAATGGCTGAGCTGGGCAGTGCTGCTGTTCTCTGCTCTTTGGCCTGCAAAGTTGCAGGGAAAAGGTCCCAGGCTAGGTCTTTTCCTGGAAATAGTCAGAGCTCCAATGGCACCAGTGGACAAACCACATCAAGGGGGCTGTGTTCACCAGCCAGGGATCTGGTCCCGACAGGGGAAGGCCCAGCAGCGACAAAGCCACTGGGGGAAGAAAGCCCTCCGTGGAAGCACAACGCAGGCCGGGGGGCTGCAGAGTCCTGGTGCATTCTCATTTTTCCGCTGAGCCTGAAACCACTGCCGCCGAGCACGTGGCTGGTCTTTCACTCCCCAATCCCTTCCCTTCTCCCCGCAGGGACTAAACAGTATGTGGAATCCCCTCCCCGCCCTTTTCTTGGACAAGCTGAGGAGCTCACCAAGGAGTTCACCAGGATTTCCCTCCCCCTGGGACTCCGAGGCCCCAGAGCAGCTGTCCCCTGTGAAGTGAAACAGAGGCAAAGCAGAGGGCAAATGGGGGTAAGCACAGCGAGGGCAGCTCTGCAGCAACATGCTGCAGCCCTGCAGCAGCCAGACGCAGGTGGGTCTCCACAGCCTCATGCTAAAGGCAATCAAGAGAGCAGCACACACAACCCAGGCACGTGAAAATCAGCCAAGGTGAGCAAGGGGAGTTCTCCCAACATCTCACATGCTGCCCTTTGACAGGGCAGGGGAGCAGTCTCACCGAGTCAGCAGCCAGTGTCCTTTGTGAGCGGTGGCATGGTGTCCGGCTGATGGCCCTGGCGGCCAAGGTGTCCGTAGGACAGTCCTGCCTGCTCCCTGTGATCAGACAAGCAGCCCCAAGGCTCTGGTGGGACTTGGCGACATGACTGCATTTGTCCAAGACTCAGCAGTGATTTTACCACGTGGCAGAGCGCTGCATTCAGGGCACCACCACGTGGTCCATTCAGTTGCACAAGTGGGAGAAAAGGTGCCGCAGGCTGTGCACCAGGGCTAGCACAGCACCACAGTACAGGCCACAGGGAGATGATGGTCCCCAACATAGTGACACTCCTCTGCTTGTAGCCACAGGATCAAACCTGCATAGTGGGATGCTGGTGGGTGACAGAGCAGCCGACTCCACCTCATGCTCCATCTGCCCTCGGGTCAGAGCTAACAGCTCCCCAGCTGGAGCCCGGAGGCCTCTAGCAGTTTCCCAGCACAGCATGAGCAGGGTTTTTCCTCCGGTGATGCTATGCAAACTATGCAGCAAACCTGTCGGACTGTCACACACTGCTACCACCTCCCTCCTCCCCCAGACTCCTATTGAGCATCATTTGCCATTCAAACACAGCTGTGGCAAGACCAGAGGGTCTCATGATTTCATTAGATGAAACACCCCCACCCCCAGCAGAGCCCTGTTATCACCTCCCCAAAGCCCCCCCAAAAACGCCACTTCGCTTGGCATTTTCCACTATTCCAACAAGTAAAAAAAAAGTTCCTCGCTGGTGAGTGTTTTCCATCAATAACAATGGATAACTAAATCAAACCTTTAGTGCTGGCTCTTATCTCTTAAACAGAACTATGGATTTACTAACTAATCAGGAGATGGATCACATACATGATTCGAGTCTGTAGATAATCCAGTCAATTCATTTTGGGGAAGGGGTGGCAGGGGCTCCTCGCCGGGCGAGTATTTGCGTATTACTAAAAACAAACAATCCTGTAAATAAAGAGAGCCTCCATCCTGTCTCCACAATGCTACTCTTATTGAGTGAGTCAGATGTTCTGCTGATTAAAAATTGATCCATTTCAAAATCTAATCAACAGAATAGGATTCTTTCATATGTTATCAAGGCAGCTGCTGACAACAAAAACCAAACCTGTTATTAACCCATGAACCCCAATGACCTGAACCTGGCTGGGCCCTGGAACTGTAAATTATTCAGTAGTCCAAGAGCAATATTGTAAGTCTGATGAATTTACGCACTGACTGGAGTCTTTGTGGGTTAAAGCCAATATCACAGACCCATTGGTCCCCCGAGAATACAGTTCATGACATGCTGCCATTCTGTGTCATGACTGCGAATACATTACCAGCATCTGCTCGACTTCGGCTTTCAAACCTCTACTCCTTGTTTTAAAATAACTTTCTGGATACGGGGTTGCACAGGCTGAGCAGCGTTAGAGGCCACTGAATCCAGTTAAGAGATGCGCTGGGTTTATTATCAACACAAGCAGGCAAAATAGAACGGGGATTTCTCTCAACAACAAAAATACTCAGACACGGACTTAATGATCACAGACTCACCGAGGGGAGACTTTACGTGGACCCAGCCCAGCGCAGAGAACATTTTTTAGAAGACGGATGTTACCTGCTTACATTTGACGCACGCTGAGGCTGGCTTCACGACAATCCAAGTCCCGTGACCTTGATGTAGGCTCCATTTACCTCCTGTGCCTTGTTAAAACAAAGGCAAAGCAAACAGCTGAGGGCTGAACTTGTCGGAGTTCAGCTCTCGCTTCTGTGGGAAATGAGCTGGGTGTGAAGACACCCTCGTTCCCAGTGCCAGCAGCTGGACCTGAAGCCCACCTCGGGGAGCAGGAAGGGGACGTGCTCCACACGCCGCTCAACACTGCCCTAAAGCAGAACCACGGCGATCCAGAGCCCGATCACAGGAGCTTCCTCTGCCGGCTGATGCGCATCTTAGTCTTTTTTCCTAAGAGGACTAAGATAAAAATCATATTTAAAAGGAAAAGGAAAAACCCTTGCGCTCTCCCCACTTCAGGACCTTTTAAAACATAGGGCTGTTTGTTTTTCTAAAGCAACCCTCCTTAGCCAGTTGTGAGCAAAGCGTAACAGAGCTGCTTCGCTTTCTGGTTATCCAGAGCATCTAGGATCCAAAGGAGCCGTTAGAACAGCGGATTGGACTTCTGAGACCACGCGACTTCCCCCAGCTGCTTCAACGGCTTGCGTGTGTCCGACTACGAACGTATCTGCAGCGTCCAGCCTGAAGCCCTCTGGAAGCGGAGAGCGTAACCCTCCCCATCACGCATGGGCCCTTGCTTCTCATCTGAGTGTTTGGCCTCAGCTTCCAGCCACTGGTCCCTGTCACACACTTGCCAGTAAGGAGCCTTTGACACCCTTCGGACTTGGTTCTGAGTTTTGACTCTCACCAGCTAACAGAGCCCTGGCGCCTGGGTTTCCAGCAAAGCCTCAAAGGGGCTGTGCATTCCCCTACATGGAAACACATCTGAACAAGAAACAAGCCCAAATCCCAAACCAAAAATCTACAGCCCAGATTATAAATCATACCCATGTCTTTTTATTTATTTCTTTTTCAAAAGCCCCTGTTGCTTCTGCACAACCTCTTTCTGTCCCTGCGATAAACTTCTGTTTAACAAAAACCCACTGCCTGGAGAAGCCCCACCAGGATCATCCTGCTCTTGTTTAATCCACCCCGAGTGATAACCATAAAATATCATAGAGCAAAACGCTGGCGCCATATAAACTGAGCTCAAAGACTACAATGAATCTTCTCTTAAATAATAATATATTTATAAGTTTAATGCCTCTCCAACCTCCCCTTAAAACCCAAACAATCCCCTGGGGCCCCCGCAGACCTGTGAGTATTGATCCTGTCTGGGCTGTGATTTTGCAGCAAGCATCATCTCTGAGGGGCGGGCCCTGCTGCATGGGCTTCAGGCAGTTCCTGGGAAATGAAAGCCACGTGTTTCCCCTCGGACTGAAGGGGCAAGGATTCGCACCTCCGGTGCACGAGCAGCAGGCGTGCTGGGCTCCCCCAGGACTGCCACGCATTCAACAGCTCCCATGTGCCCTTACCGGCGGCCCGTGTCCAGTTTAACTTGCACAACTTCCAGTTATTCTCTGCCTGGAGGGAGATGGGCAGTGGGGTCCCGCAGGGTTCGGTCCTTGAGCCGGTGTTATTTAATATCTTCATCAGCAATTTGGACGAGGGTGTCCGAGTTCGCAGGCGATACCAAGTTATGGGTCAAAGTTAACACGCCAGAGGGCAGGGAGCAGATACAGGTCGATCTGGACAAGTTGGGCAGAACGAAATAGGATGCAATTCAACAAAGATATATGCAAGGTACTCCATCCAGGGAGGAGGAATCCCCAGCACATCTACAGGTTGGGGGAAGACCTCCTCAGCAGCTGAGAGGGATCTTGGAGTCATAGCCAGCAATGCAATGAAGCCATCAACAAGGCCAATCGCACCTTGTTGTGCATTAGCGGATGCATGACCAACAGGTCAAGGGAGGCGATGCTCCCCCTCTCTACGGCATTGGTCAGGCCGCGGTTGGTGTAGTGTTCAGCTTTGGGCGCTGCACTTGCAGAGGGATGCAGGGAATCTGGAGAGGGTTCAGAGGAGGGCCACTCGCATGATTAGTGGCCTCCATGAAACACCCTTCAAGGGGAGGTTGAGGGATCTAGATCTCTTTAGCCTTCACAAGAGACATCTGAGGGGTGACCTTGTAGCCACCTATAAGTTTATCAAGAGAGGACAATGCAGAATTGGAGATGTGCTATTTACCAGAACACCTCTAGGAGTAACTAGGAATAATGGGTGCAAACGAGTGGAGAACAGATTCAGGTTAGACAGTAAAAAGAAATTTTTTACAGTAAGGGTGGCCAGAATTGGGAATGGGCTTCCAAGAGAGGTGGTACTATCACCTAACCTGGAGGTCTTCAAGAGGAGGCTTGACAGTCACCTGGCTGGGGTCGCCTGACCTCGGTCCTCTTTCCTGCCAGGGGCAGGGGGTCGGACACGATGATCCTGTGTGGTCCCTTCCGACTCTACACTCTGCGAACCTGAATCTGGCCTGTGGAGTGCTTTACTGCACCTGACTCCCTGCCCCTTCCCTCCGGCACCACCGCTGCTGCATCTCCAGTGCAGGAGGTGGGTACTGGAGGACAGCGCTCAAGTTACTTGTGGGCTGATAACTAAAAGCAACTTCAGTGAAGCCTGTAGCTGCATGCGACAGAGCTGACTCCAGGTGGCAATGCCCCGACTCCTCGGAGCGCAGCTCATCCCGCTGGCATACGCTCTCCCATAAGAGCATCTGCGCATGCCAAGTTGCCACTGCACGTCTCTGCAAAGCAAGGACTCACGTCTTAGTCACGCCAGTGTCACTCTGGAGCAGAGCTGTTGGTGCCAAGAGCTTTGCTCCCAAATTACACATGGGCCAGTGGTAGCCTCCTACCCAAAATTTGTGGGTGGGACTCCCATGTGGCCCTGGGGAGCTTCCTCTGCAGAACAAGGACTAAGCTACTGGCTTACCCTGCCCTTCCATTACCCGGGATGAAAACAATCCCTAGGTGTCCACAGCTTCTCTGCACTGGGGGCCACGTGCTCCTCATGGGGTACAGCCCGAGTCACTGAGGAAGCAGGAGTCAGGCTGGAGCTCAGGAGCTATTAGTGACCTGGTGGGAAAGCACACTCCAGTCCCCAGGAAGCTGCCCCCCAACGAGTGAGCGAAGGAACAGGTCACCCTACCCTTCTGACCATGGCAGCTTTTTGCCATGTGCCAACAGGGAACCAAGCTCAAAGGTCCAGAAACAACAGGCTGTTTCCAAGCAGGCTGCGCCTGGGTTCATGCTCCAACTACAGCCTCGCTGCTCCCACCAAAACACCGACCGTGCTGCATTTCCAGCATAAGGTTTCCTCAAACCCAACGCATGTCTGGCTCCACCGCCCTGCGCAGCTTGTTGTGCCCATTGCAGATCTCGCCTCCGGTGAAGGATAAGTCTGAGCGATCCAAATCCAGGCACGGCACGGCTCTGCGCTGGACACGCCACATCGGGGCGAGCTCGGAGCAGGGCAGCGAGGCCTCCCTCCCTGTCCCGCCGTGGAGAGAAGCAGGTCAGGTGGGCTCTTTGGAACAGAAGACTGGTACAGCCCAGACACGGCAGGGTGGGGTTTACATGACCTTACGGTATCAAAGCCCAAGGCAATCCCGTGCCAAAATCTTCACTGGTGTTACTTCTCTGACTTCAGCATGTCTGCGTGCAACCCTCAGGAAAGCCTGCAGCCACCCAGCAGCCTCGGAGGGAGCAGACTGGGGCTGGGCAGGCGGGGGGGCTTTGTGATGTGGGGTATGGCCAGCACCCCAGGGCTGAACCAGGCACCCTGAGAACAGGAGAGAGGAGCTGCCGCAGCCAAGAGGTGGGACTACACGGAGGCCTGGTCAGGACAGAGGGGATTGGCAATACCCACGTGCCAGCAACTTGCCCATGTTAATGCACGAGAAGCCCTGGGGCAGAGAAGGCAGACAGTGGAGGGCCATGCTGCGTACCCCCCAGCAAACCTGGCAGGAGGAAGATGGAGCCAGGAAGGCTGCTTCTTGGAGCTTCAGCCTGCTAGGGCCACAGATGCAGGGACCCAACCCTGCAGAGCCAGAGGCCCCGCAGGCCTTCCAGTGCCACCCTGCGAGGGTCCCCAAGTTGCCTGTGCAAGGCCTGACCCTCCGTGCTGCACAGGGCCTGCTCCTCTATCCCCACGGGCCATGCTCCCGGCTCCACACCCAGGCTGCCAGCACCACACCTATGCAGGATGCTGCTTCTCATGGTGCTAGTGTCTACTGAGAGATCCCAGGAGATCTGCAGTGGACACCAGCTCTTCCCTGGCTCCAGCCTTGCTGACAAGAGGAACAGCCCCTGGGGTGTGGGGCTGGGAGGACCAGGCCGCTATGGGCTCTTGGAGCTGGAAGCAGCATGCAGGACCCAAGCTCGTTCAGACTAGAGCGGTTTGGGGCCCCGGGCGCAGTACGTACTAACTGCCCAGAAAGAGCGAATTAGCCAAATCCAGCCTCCACCCACCCAGCCCAGCTAATAAATCCCAGCCTACTTTTATTCTCCTCTTTGATGTGACCCCTTGCTAGAGGCAGCAATCGCTCCCCACACGATATCTAGAGCCCTGGGAAGTCTTGCCTATGGAGACTTTAAAATGGACTTATCGATCCATCCAAACACCACCCACCCACCCACCCACCCACACGAGCAGGTTCCCCTTGGGCTGCGGTCAGGTGCTCTGCAGGCTTCAGCCAGGGGCAGGAGATGGGGTTTTGCAGACACATTATAAACCCTGGGGAAAAGCAGTCAGAGCAGGAACGAGGGGAGAACCACTCTGGCCATGGCCAGCCCCCTTTCCTCATCCATCTGGGTATGCTTTCCTTCACGCCATCCCTACACCCAGTCCCACGCTCCCTCCAAGCTGCCCTCAACACATGCCTGGGAAGGCAGGATCGGTCCCTCCTCATGCTGGAGAGGGGTAAGGAGCAGCTCCCGCGCCTGCTCTGCGCGCACCCCTCGCCGTGCTGTTTTGCTGAAAATCAACAATGGGGCTGTGAGTCCTTCCAGCTAATTATATGGTGGGATTTGCTGAGCTCACGTTACAATTCCAATTATAAAGCCCCGGAAGGGTGAGCCCCTCGCACGCCTGTGCGACGCGGCACGCTGGGGGGGGGTGGGGAGGTAAGTGCTAATATCACCTTGCTACAGGAACTTCTAAAGCCCTCGCAATGCAATTAAATATCCAGCTGCACACGCTTTTCATGTGCCGCACTATCAGAGGGACTCATTAAGGCCCCACTCCAGCAAGGGCCAACTTCAAGGAGAGTGCTCAGCACTTCCTGGGAGGACCTGGGCACCGCACAGGACCGGGTCCATCCCATTTTGCCTCCGTCTCCAAGGGGGCCACGTCAGGGCCCAGCAAGCATGCTGGGGGAGGTTGTCTTCTCTCGCAGCCTGGGGCCGCAGGGACGCTGCGCCTCACACAGCCATATAACTCTTTTATGTCCAAAGATAAAATTTGATATTTTCAAAGATTTCTGCATCGGAAGTTGCCAATCCTGATGATTAAGCAGTTTGCAAGGGGGGGAAAAAAAATCAACTTTTATCACAGGTTGGCACAGCTCTCCAAGGTTCAGTCTGGCTCCCGCCCGCCCTTCCCCACTTAAAGCAGAGGTGATGCAATCAAAGCCAAGCAGTACTGACATAAAAATGTTATTTTCCTTCCATAAACTCTCGGATCCGGGCATTTTGACCCTGCACACAATTAAAGAGCTCTGTTACAGAATCTGCTTTATACCGAAATTCAGGTATTTGCAAAAGGTGCAGGAAATCATTATTAATAGAACAGGAGAAATACTAAATATTGACTTTTCTCCTCCAGCACAATGGCATTTTAAAACCAACTGAGAGCGACTTCACAAGAGGGACGGCTCACACCGACGCTTTATAACAACCCCGCAAGCCAAGTCCCACCCCTCTGCCCCGTCAGATCTCCCCGGGAAGCCGAATTCTCCCCTCAGTCCTGCTGATGTAAACTGAAGTCAATGGCCTGATATGAAGTCAATGGCAAGACTACAATCAGCTTCACTGAATTTTGGAGGACAGCCTTATCCAGACTAGCCGTGCTCAGACTTTGGTCCCTTGACTTCAACTGTGCATCAGAACAGGATCGAGCCCTCCTGGATATGCCCAGGTGTGCTGATCTCAAACAACGTTAGGACTCGGAGACCGTGGAGATGTGCTGAGTGGTCGGGTATCAGCACTCCCAATGCCAAGACTTCAAAAATCACAAGACCTTCTGAGAGAAAAAAAAAAATCACAAGCTCTTTCATTAAAAAAAGCCCCAGTAAATGTGGGGTTTGTGTGTCAACCTTCTGGTTCCCTAGCCTTTTGAACGTGGGCTTTCGAGCATTATATAAAACTTAAATTACTTCAAAACGAAAACTGGGATTCTCATGTAATGATATGACTCCAGAAGCTGAGGCTTTAGGGGAAAACCATCTACACCAAGACTGTGAGAGCTGGACCCACTACAGCACGTTCACCAAGACGGCTCCTGTCGCTGCCTTCTGTTGCGAGCTGGGTTTCTTTACAGCCACAGGACATCGGCCACCTGCGCTGGAAGAGGACTCCAGGCATGAGCTGAACCACCACATCCCACCGTGTGAGCCGCCCTCGCTTAACCACATTACACACATGTACCAGGCACGCTGAGGGGGCTGTCCAACGTGTTCCTCTACCCGCTGGACAGTTTAATTCTGTTCCCAGTAAATGTTAATGCTCCGTTTTTTCTATCACCATCGAATGAAAACATCATCCCGATCTGGATGCTGCAATAATGTATGCTGCAGTTTCGCCTCTTGACAAATAAGATATACTGTATAATTTCATTATGCGACCAGGTGGAGATAATGTTAGAGGGGCCTGGAAAGAGAAATTCAGCTCAAAGGGTGGAAGACTGCACACCAGGAAAGAAAACACACATCTACAGGCGCCACGAATCCCATCTACGCGTGTTCCAGCCACCTCTGCCAATCCGCAGAGGCGTGCTCGTGCCCGTGCCATTGCTGGGACTGGATTCTGCTCCTAGTTGCACCAGAGGGGAAAATCTGGAGTAATGCCAGTGAAGTGTCTGGCTCACGGAGTCTAATGGAGTGGCTTGAGGCTTGCACACATGTCCCTGAGAGCAGGATCTGGCCTCCAAATGGGAACAGCATTTCTGCAGCATAATGTACGACTCGTTTGACTTAACAACCCGCGCTCCAACAATGTGCATTATCTGCAATGATGTATGTAAACAACTACTGATTTGTCTCCTCATCATAACTGCTCCGTGGGCAGCGATTGCTCCCTTCACGCTGCCAGGGGAAAGGAAAATCACCCATGATCACCAATTTAAAGTGAAGTAAGATCTTCCCTTCCATACTCTCCTCGCTACCTAATAATCACACTTGTGTGAAGCTGCTGCCGTACATAACGAAAAGAGAAAACATCCTTGGAGAGCCTAACAATCAGACAATTTTTAAGATCACGGAGCATTAAACCATTCCCGATAGGGTTTACTAATCAAACAACCAAATCCTTCATAACCAACCAATCCCTACAGAGCAATTAAATCCTTCCCCTTTAAAACACTTGGCACACTGTCTGGGGACAAAAAGAAAAATTTGCAAAATTCATTTGATAAATTAACCAGGGGAAAAAAAAAAGGAGAAGTGAATCCAGCTTTGTTCTTTTCATTTTTTTTAATTATGGAATTCACAATGCCTGAATAATGTTTAATAAGAACTATGAAAATTCCTAACAGTATTACAACACAACACAAAAGAATTAACCTGGTTACCGTGAAAAATTGCATATTTAATTAAGAACAGAGAGTTCAAAACTATCCAGAGATTTCAAAAGTACTGTTGCCTAAGGGGCTAAATTACATGCTTGCAGTGCTGCTAACAGTGCTAGTACGCACAATCATTACCCAAGTGTCCCCATTAAGTGACAATGGGCAGATGACATCAAATTCATTTCAAAAGCAACAGGAAGTGAAGCATTCGCTTGGGTAGTTTAAGGGAAAGCGACTATCCTGCTGGTACAAATCAGACCCCTTGTTGATAAAGGCAATAATTAAAGAATAATGTTAATTAGCTGCTTTTATTTGAAAGAAAGTACAGTAGCAGGAGACTGCAGCCCTGGCTCCAGTACCTAATTCCTGCGTGCAGCGTTTTCCTGGTGGAAAATTAAAAAAAGAAACGCAGCCTTCTGCTGGATTTCCAGAGTACAGCTTGCTAATCAGATATGTGCCTGAGCAATGCTCAAAGGCTGAGCACAAGCTCCGCACTCGGGGGGGGGCAGAAGCCATTTTTCAGCACTGAACTTCATAGCAAGAAAAAAGCCCCTTTCCCTCTTACTCCGTGCGGGGGGTGAGGGGAGGAGGAGCCACGTGACTGGCAAGACAGGACACCTGGTGGGTCTCGGCCGACTTGCCCATACCCTGCCCGCCTCCAGCGCTTGGGAAGCCAGGCTGCAGGCAGAAAGACAGGTTCCTGCAGAAGTGACATTCTGCACAGTTGGAGGAGGGGCAGGGTGGCCCGATACCAGACTGCCGCAGGGAGCATCCGGTCGCACTCCCAGGACAACTGAGGGTGGGGTGCAGGGGGAATGAAAGCCATGTGCACGTGGGGCACTGCCTGCCTGCGGGCTTCTCTCTGATCCCTCGTGCTGTCTCCATAAATGCATTACAGGACAATGCCGGGCTGATAACGCCAGTGCCAAACGCACTCCAAACTGCAGGGACCCAGCAACCAAGCCAGTACTGTCACTATCCCTGTCCGACAGCTGGGGAAGCTGAAAGGCTTCAATGGGCTTGCCATCTGGCTTGAATTTGGCCCTCAGTGGGCACGTCTACATGCTTATTAATGCACCCTAGTTACTGTGAATTAAGTTTAGCACTTGGTTAACCAAGTGCTCATTCCATGTACAGTAACTCATACTCTTGCGCAGTAGCACCGGTGTGCAGTTTTTTAGTGACACTTACTGTGCAGTAGCCTAATAACACTGCACAGGAAGAGTCTCGTGTAGATGCACCCAGTGATGAACACACTAGCCCTAGTGCTATATGGCAAGGACTCTTCCTTCCCTAACCAGGAGCCACTAGAAGAGCTTGAAGGCTCCTTACGGCAGGTAAGGGTAGAAACTGGTAGGAAAGATGGGGTCTTCCCCTCCCTGGTAGATAATGCTGGCCCACTTGGGCACTCTCCTGCATCCTTGGTGGGTTTGATGCTCATCTTGCAGATCCCCAGCAGGCCAACCCTCAGCCTGCTACATGCTTCCAGCCTCGACTCGGGCTAGAAGAAACAACGCGATGGCTGGCTCCACAGCAGCTTGCACAGGTGCAGACTACGTTTGGTCTGTGCTCCTGCATCAGAGCATAGCGTGGCCCCAGACCCAAGGGAAAAGGGAGTGCTTCTAGCCACCTTCGCTTGAGGAGAGAGGAAGGTACTTGCCTGTCTCCGGCCCCTCGTGGGCTCAGGGCTGGAGAAGCAGGGTAATGAGGACACAGCAAGTAAAAATGCATGGTTCACCACAGCACTCATCCTCCACGCAGAAGGGCAAGAGGAAATGTGGAAGGCCAGCTCCACTCTGAGCACACAATGGCAAGGATGTTGTCTCTGCTGTACCTCCCATTAGAGGCCTAGGTACAGGCCAGCCCCTGCCAGGATGGGAGTTAGAAAAGGCAGCAGCTGAAGTTTATGCCCCAGCCCTCCCAGACCCTCAGCCCATTAGAAGCAAGAACACATCCCTCCAAAAGCCCCGCTACGCGACGCGTCCCACCAGGTCGTTACGGCTCATAGCTGAGCTCACTGGCACGTCCTGAAGCACATCCACCCCTGCTCACGCCTTTGATACAGCGCTGGTGTCACGAAGCTGTGAGCACAGCCCTTTCCAAAAGCAAATGACGTGAGCTCTCTTGGCCTCACGCAGCCCTGTCCATAGCAGCTGTCGGCACACCCACAGCAACCACGGTTTCCCCCGTGATCATAACCCCATAACAGGTGCCATACCCTTCCCTGCCAACTGCCCCAGCTTTGCAAAAGCAACAAGACTTCCCACGCTCCATCACTCATGGAGCGGCAAGACTTCCTAAACAACACAATTAGTCAGCCAAGTAATCTGCTCCGGTCGGTGTTTCCACCAGCCGCTCTGGGGACTTAGGACCAGAGCAGCAGGGGGAATTTGCCAGTCTCTTCTATCTTCTATTAAAGCAATAAAACCCCAGTTCCCTCAGCTGCTTTCTCCGTTTCTTTTCCCAGCAGCCTCAAGAGCAACCGTGGCTCCTTCCTCTGCAGTCAGCAAGTAGATGCTTCTGATGCCACAGCTCCTTCCTGGGTCACCCAACCCCCTGCTCCGGACTTGCACCGCAAGCCAGTCTCTAACTTGCAGAGATCAGGATGAGACCGGATGTAGGGGTAGGCTGCCCCACAAATAACCCCAGTAGGATCCCACATCTTCCTCTGAGGCATCTCCCACTGGCCACTGATGGAGTTAAATTCCTGTGCTGGACAAGCTGCAACAAACTCCTACGTTCCCACATCAGAAGCCCTTGAGCTACTCCAGCGCAGCTGCCTCCCCAGCACGCGCTCACCCCGCACGGCATCTGTCAAGCAACACGGGGCAAAGGGACCCCCCCGGGCAGCCGGTCCGGGCCCTGCCATCACAGCATGTCGCACCACCTCGATCCGACTGCGCTGCTGCTCCACAACCTCACAGCTCTGGTCACAAACCATCAATCCAGCCTAGATTCATCATGACTAGTTTAAATCCATGTGTCCTCGTCCTTTCAGAAGAGAAGGAATCACAAAACATGGCAGGTGGGTTTTAATACTAACATTTTCACAAGGGCCTAGGTGAGTTAGGAGCCCTGCTGCCTTTGACTTTGGCTGTCTGGTTTCTTCAGCTGTGCCCAGCAAGGGGAACCTGAATTCTGGAGTCAAAGACAAGACAGCAGCAAAACGCTGAACATTATTTACAGTCCACCGGGGTCCCTTCCAGCGATCTAAATGAGAACCAGAAAGAACGACATCGCTCTCCTGCACAGCCCATTCCCACCAACAGTCATAAAATACAGCACAACCCTAATAAACTCGCAGTGAACCAAAGCACAGCTCATTATAAATCACTCTGCTGACGTGCTAGACTGATTTTAAACAAATAACTTGCCAGTTATACCAAATCAAACACGGCAAATATAGAAGCAGAACCTTCCGCAACAAACTTAGGGCCACACTCCAGGAGCCACCGAGCGCATGCCTCTCCGGAGGTCTTCAGACAGAGCATCCGGTACTCAGCATCTCTTTGTCTGGCCGTAATGCTTCAAGAGGGGGGCCCGGGAGTCAGCACTCCTGGGTCCTAGACCCTGTTCGGCCCCCAGCAGGCCGCGTGGCAATGGCAAGATGCTTTCACCTCCTTCTGCCTTTGCTACCCCAGCTGTAAAATGAGGACGGTAATAATTACCTACCTCCCGAGGACTACGCGGTGTTTGTAAAGTGCTCAGACAGCCTCAGCTGAACGCAGCTATCTATGTCAGCATGCAGCATGATTAATAAAGAAGAAACGCGCTGTGCAGCCGGGCTGGGCAAAACACACGAGCCAGGGCCGCGGCTCTCCCCAGATCTCAGGAAGATGAGTGGCTCTGCTTACACTGCACATTACCAGACTCCGTGCCAGCAGCAGGTAATACCTTTATTGCGTTATCCTGATGGAAGAAAACAAAGGAAGCCCAAGGTCCTGACTTCAGTGCAAAGCTGAAAGAGCGTACCAAAGGCAGCAGCCGACACGTGGCCCTGCTCCCACTAGAGGCCTATTTACATGGGGTTCAAATTGGTTATTTACCTCTTTAGAAATCTGTTGCAGAAGACCCAGCTAGCAGGCACGCACGCACGGGCCCATTAATATTCAAACAGCCCCACGTTAGCAGTGAGTCACTTAAACTGCAGCGAGATCAATACTCTGGGGTCCTGTTTCAGCTTTTGGGAAATCATTAAATGTTACACCAAACTCGTCAAAAAATAATTACACGGCGAGGCCAGATTAAAAGGCACCCAAACCGTTTGGAGAAAAAGGAGATACGTGTGTGCGTGCGTGCATGCGTGCGTGCGCGTGCCTGTGTGCAATCTGGAATGACCCCTTCTTATTGTGTAATGCACACAAGAGAACAGCGCCAGGAGATGAGATTCTGCAAAAGGGCTCTTTGTAGCCACTGCCAAAACAAATAAAAGCAATGCTCAGGCAAAGCTAAGGCAACCCACAGATAATGCACAAGCCTTTCAACTAAATTCCTTTCTCTTTATATTAACCTTGAATGTAGCCTGTACAGAATCAACCTGGATGAGCAGAAATTTCTCTTGGCCTTGACCTCTTGCCCTCAGCAAACAGGCAGGCCATGTCCGGACCCTCCGCTGGGAGTCGCTGTTGCCCACTCTGCCAGGGCAGTAGAGGTGATGCCAATATGGAAGAGAGCCCCCAGCAGATGGGGGTACCCACGTATGTGCCAGGGTCCTGCAGTCGAAAGCACACACCTGGCGACTGAGCTCCTGTCCAGAGACCCCCAAGGGAGAGGGTTCTGGATCAGCAGGCTCCAAGTTCCCGCTCCGCTCGCTCACAGAGCCACCCACGGGGCGCAGGACGGCAGCTCGAGCCAGGATCGAATGCGATGCGTGCCACTGGCATCTTTACGCTGCTGCACAAACGCTGCAGCCCTGCCTGCCAGAAACTGCCACAGAGCCTTGAGGAGCAGAAGAAAGGCAGGACCAAGCTCCAGAGCTATTTAATGGGGCCTCAGGCCCGTGCAACAGCACTAGCAGCTGCCCAGCTGAGGGGACGGCACCCTGTAGCGCAGGCCCCGGAAGAGGAAGAAAGATTAGTCAGATTTTACTCCAGCCTCTCTACACACAGGGATGCCCGCGGACCGGCAGGCCATCCTTGCAGGCTGCCCCTCGAACGCAGGTTCCTTTTCCAGCCCGGCATTGGTAATAGTCCCCATTAATTAATAAGCTCTGCAGTCGGTAGCAAACACTGCAACTCTCTGCTCCAGCTAAGCCCTTGGGTAGATGTCACGGGTACCCCCCGTGGTTGACATCTGGCTGGCAGTAACGGGCCAGATTTTTACAGTGAAATAGCTTAAAGCTCGAGGCAAGCACACCCGCATGGCTCATCAACACAAGCAACTACTGCAAACAGACGTGCTGGCTCCAGATCTGCGCATGCCAATGGCCGCGCACAACACAAACCACAGCGGGCATCTCCGTGCCAATTCACAACCTGTGGACGCCTCTCTCTCGCGCAGCACTTCCCGCCGCATGGGCTCAGAGGATGCCAGCATCATCTGCTGTTTGCAAATAGGGAAACTGAGGCATAGAAAGGGGAGCTGTTTGCCCCCAGAGTCACCCACCAAGTGGAGCATCAAGCCCAGACAGTAAACTCACCCTCAGCCTCCCAAGCCTTCACCGAGTTCTCGGGCCATGAGGCAACAACTCAACCTCCTGGACAACCTGCCCCTGGCTTGGAGGTCCTCCTCAGGCTGCGCCAAGGCAGCCCTCACTGAGGAGGGGCATCAAGCTCGTCTTCTCCTCCACTTGGAAGGCCGCCCCCAAGTCCTGCGTTTGGCCGAGCCTGGTTGAGCCCATGGGGAGATGCCCCCCCCCCACATTCCCACCCATTCGGTGGCCCAAAACGGTGACCCCCACGTCCACTGCACTGACGCTGTCCCTGGATACGTCCCCCATGTCCACTGCACTGTCGCAGGTCTGGGCTGCCAAACAGCCCCGGTGAGAGGAGCCAGCCAACACCACCCTTCAAGCCTTCACATAGGACCAAGTGCCACCACCGGCTGCCTGCCCATGGGAGATGTCCCACCCCAAGCATCTCCAGGCTCAATGAGCCACACTTCCCCCCGCAGCCCCAGTGAAGCGGCAGGGGCCCGGTATCAAAGGGCATGCTGTGCCATGGTGAAAGCCTCCTGTATGTGCCTTGTGCTCACATCCCCAAAGAGGCCAGTTCCTCTTCCTGCTGGCCAGGGGCTGCTCTGGCCCCAGCTGAAATCAGCGGGGGTTTTACCATTGATTTAAAAAAGAATGAGGATCGCAAAGTCGGACCCTCTCAGTCACTGGCCAGCAGATGCCTTGCTTTGTCTCTAGCCTCAAGAGTTTGGGGCTCACATGCAAAGAAACTCTGGGGTCCCCACACCCTCTGGTGTCCACAACAGGTCACAAAGCCAGACTCCCCATGTCTACACAACAGGTACACTGAATACCATCCTCGCCTGCAGAGATACCAGGGAAACTCCTAGATATTTCCCCTTTTGTGACTTAGTGCCTGAGCCCAGTGCAGGAGACGGACCAGACCAGGACAACGTCCCAAGCAGATCCTTCCAATGAAACACAGGATTCATCTTCCTGCTCTTCATTCCCCCAGGCAGAAAAAGGGGTTGAAAACACTAGGAAAATATGCATCACTGAAGGACAACGAAAGACCATTCAGAAATGGAGCCCACGGTACCATACATAGCAAAGTGTTACAGGAGGGGAAAAAACTTTTTAATAAAGTCTACAAGTATATATTCCTCCTTTATCAACCTCAGGATTTATTGACCTGAGAAGCCATATTGACTGAATAAATCTTGATAATGACCTCAGCAGAAGTCAATACCTGCTTATTATCTCCCAAGTTGGGGAATTACATCTTTCTATAATAGGAGCAGGATGGTACAAAATGTTCTGAGAAACTTCACAGAGCCCTTCTGGATGGAACGACTCTCCTAACATTCATTTTCCATTTTGAGAGGGAGTCATCCTGCACTATTAATAAAGAAACCACACGACAGATCCCCCTTCTATCTCAGGGTGCAGGGGGAGGGAAGAAAGTGCCTGATTTGCACAAGCTGTAGCTTTTGAACCCTAATTTAATTTAATTTAAACCCAACCTCTGCTCGACAAGCAGAATTGTTCAGACCCTGCACCTCCTCAATCCCTGCAAACATCACGCCTGCGTTCTAAATTCTTAATGTTATATTGGCAATTCTTGTGATAAGTCACTGAAATCCACGGGAGGGACTGCCAACAGCCTGCGATATATAGGAACAGCAGCACATTCGTTTTGGAGGGGCAGAGCTTGGAGGGAGTTGGCTGTTCTGTTACCTTTCCCTCTTCCTCGCCTGCTGAATGAACACAAGGAATACAAGGAGGGATTTGCTGTAGCGGGAACCCGAGCGAGATTCAGGATGTACAGGGCGTCCGTGCATCTATGAAAATTCCCCTACTCTTTTACAGACAGCACCAAGCTGGGTCTACACTGGACTAAGCTGGCACAGATACATTTCCCTACCCACTTGCTGTAGAGTCTCAGCAATCTCAGATCTCACTTGTCCAAGAAGTTTGGTCTTCAGAAGGGGCACTAACAGCTGCCCCACCTCCCCAAAAATTAGGATTTATTTAAAAAAAAAAAAAAATCACTGAAATCCAAACCCAATGGAAATATTTTAGGTTTTTTCTATTTAAGTCCTTTTTTTGTTCTCAACTCCCCTTCAGTACCTGCGATGCAACCACTATAGCACTGAAAGTAAATCAGATTCGAAATACACTGCAACCAAATGCAAAACTGCCTAGGGTATTTTCGCTGGCTAGAGAGGCACGCAGCGAGTGAGAAGTCCAATGAGTCGTTGTGAAGACAAGCAAGGAATGTTGATGCTTTAAATAAGGGTTGTTCGCCTGACAGTTAACTTTGGGTTCAGTGCGGAAAACAATAGATCAGGGACTGGAATGCACAACAATTATGCCTGCATTTTTATTTGAAGCCTCTGCAGACAATAAGAAAAATTAACTGAAGGGAGCAGCTACTGTGCCAACATATGGAGGGAGACTAATAGCTGGTTGTGTAAGCTCCACTGAGGTTATCTGGTTAAGCAAGTGCGTCCTAAAGGACTCTCAGGTTGGAGCGCACTGTTTGCTAAGTCTGTTCATAAATAATCATTCGGATCACCAAACGTTTTAACATGCTGCTCCACGCGCCGCAGCGCGCTTCCAAACCCATCTTCCCCAGGCGCCAGCAAGCGCTCCATCCTCCCGCCCGCCTCCACAAGACTTCACTTCAGCTCCGGCAGTTGTAAGGAGTTTGGAAACTAACTCAGCCGCGCTTCCGGGCCCGGGCTGTGGGGGAAGCCTGCCTCCGCCAGCAGCCACGGGGCCGTGCAATGGCAGGATCAGGAACAACCTCCCTCAGCAGAGGGCTCGCTCCGGGAGTCCCGAGGCCCTGGGCCGATGCTCGTGCAGCCGCAGCATGACGTCCTGCTCAGGCTTTGCCCGCCTGCAAGAAGCCCTGCGGGCAAGAGTCAGAGACCAGCTGCCAGGAGGTTGCTCCAGTTTGACATGGCTGCCCCGGACACCACCCGCCAGTCTGCTCAGGGTAACAGCAAAGCTGAAGGAGTCAGGGGAGCAGAGCCATTCAGCCCGGGCTGCTCGGGATGGCTCAGGCAAAGCTCTCAAACCCTCACCCCTCCTCTGCCCTGCTAGGCCCTGCTCCCAGAGACAAGGGCAGGCCCTCTTATCTGTTGGCAATTCACCTCCGAGGATGTGCAGCCCAGCTGGGCGGGAGAGCTGAGCACGCTAGGGGCTCCCCCCAGCCCTGCTCCAGCAAAGGGCTTAGGGTCTGCTTAGCTTTACACACATGCTAACAGCCCATTCAAGCCAATGACACCAGCACCCACAGGCTGACGGTGAAGCACGTGCCTCAGTGCTGTCATGGATCGAGGCCTAGGGGGTCCTCACCCCAGCACGGTGGTGAGCGCCAGCAGGGGAGAGTCTCCCAGATCCCTCATCCCAGTGCCCTGGTTTGGCCTCCTGACATGTCCCCTCTCCTCTGCATCTCAGCTGCCACCCAAAGGCTGTAATTTATGGGCAATAAACAGCGATGGCTGATCTGAATGCTCTGCTGACAACCCAAGATGTGCATCTGTAGACTCCGAGTCGCTAGATAACAAGGCAGGAAATACCTACGAGTTGCAATGTCAATAGTGTTCCCCGCCGTCCCCCGGGAATCAGATTCTATTTTCCTCTGTGCCCCTCATTTGCGTCTTGGTCACAGTCTTCCCAAGGCCGTGGAGACTATCCACTCAACTGGATCGGGGAGGCTGCCGCGCACATCTCTAATGGGCTGCAGCAGGCACACAATTAATTAATGGATTTATTAATTAGGGAAGAAGTCACTCTTCGGGCTGGAATTGGGGTCACCAGTTTCTAAAGTGAGAGCTGCTGAGCTAAAGATAAACTCTAATTTTCTGCAGCTCTCCTCTCCTTGTCTGGCAGAGTCTCAATTATTCAACCACAAAAAAACATGACACTTGGTAACTTTCACAGCCCGACTCCTCCTGCCAATGCAATGAAATTCATAATTGAGAGGTGAAATTGGGGCTCTCAGGCCCCCCATCCCTGTATTTTATTTAAGAATAAACCAACAGCCGCTGATGTCAATGGCAGAGCTCCCCTGGACCCCAGCCAGGGCATGGTCAACCCCGTATTTACAGGCAGAAGGCTTATTTCACAGGTGTATGTATGCAGGGCTCAAGACATGCACAGTGCTGTATGCAGACACGAAGAGCAGACCCTGCCCCAAGGACCTTCCAAAGCCTCATCCTATTCACCCACTGAGGGCCATCCCACAGGAGGAGCTACCTGGGAGCAAAGCCCAAAGTCCAGCCGCTGCATCACTACAGCTCCAGAAGCGGGAGGTCAGGCCCTGTTCAGACTCCTGCCAAGGACCAGTCCCAATTGACCTCAGCTGAGAATAAGCTCTGGGTCATTAGGCTGGGGTGTTAGGGGGTGATACTGCTCCGCTACTCCCTTGCATCCCGCTGGCTCCAGACAAAGGAGTGCCCTCCCCAAGCCAGCCCAACAGGCCACTGGCCCCAAGGGACTCGGACCTTGACTTGCATGAGGTGAATTCTGGGCATCAGGCCTCATTTACATGGGCAGGGCCCCCCAGGCACACATGAATCCACTTCCTCAACTGTGCCAGCAGGCCACGAAGGGCCCCCACTAAGGCGCCAGCTGCTGATGGGGCCTTGGCAGCAGGCAGAAGCCCTCTTCCAGTCAGAGCGGTGCTGTGGCTGCATGGCCATTTTTGCAGGCAGAACTGGACTCCTGCCAGTGAAACGATGCAGCACTGACCAGGCCTTAGTGTGTCCCCAGGTAGGACCCAGGGGACAAGCCAGGCCAAGGCTGAGGAAGACCATGGTGCATTACACCAAACAGCTGTTTCCCAGCTACCTGGTACTGGCCTGTCACCCTGATCTTACACCCAGACTATCAGCCCCGAACGCCAGGACCAGTGCTTTGCTGTGTGTGTACAGCACTGAGCGCAGTAGGGCCGTGCCTCCCTAGCTAGGACCTCTGCAGGCTCCTGTAATCCAAACCCCAGCAACCTGCATTCAACCTAAACCATGTCCTGCATCTTGAGCTGAGTTCAGTGATTTCCAATTGGTGAGAAAAGGCTCCTGAAGCCGACAATGACTCTTCTTCTTGCCCTATAACCTGCCTTCTGCAACGCAGCAACAGCCAAGAGAGTCACGCTCCATCCCTTTAGGACAGGCATAGGAGGACCTTTCTCAGTCCTATAAACAGATGAATGCTTTTTAGAAACTTTGCAATATTTTAACCAATTTTGTGACATTCCCCGCCCCCCCCCCCTTATAAAAAGCCACAGAAAACACTGATTTTTAAGTTTCAACTAAATCTCCCTCATGGTCAAAGATTTTAAATTGCAGTGGAGTGTCCAGCTCAAACCAGAACAAATTTGGGGAAGACCCACGGCCTGTAGGAGGTCAGTCTGAATGATCACAATCGGTCCTTCTGGTCTTAACATCTATGGACTTATCAAGCCCAGCAGACATTGCTGGCGTCCTGGGGGCCACACAGTTCATCCTGGAGTAAGGACGGGCCCTGGTGCCAGCAGCGAGAAGGCCTGGTGCAGCTTTGCACCATGACACTGCCTTGTGCATCAAACATCAATACCGATGCAACAGCTCGGCTACAGCACTGTTGTTCAGTGCGCGGGTTCTCCATGCCATGGCAGCCTCTCCGGTCCAGCTCCAGCAGCTCTGAACAACAGTGGCCCAAAACAGCCCCCAAGGAGCGTCGGAGGGTAGAAGCAGGGTCCGTACGAGAAGGCAGTAGGCACCAGGCAGGCCAGGCTGAACTCTGAGGGAAGCGCCGTCTCAGCAGGGGCAAAAACAGAAGCACACAGTGCGAAGGAGCAGGAAAAAAGCAGCCACTTCTGCCAGGGAACTACAGCCTGTTTGGCTTTTCCTGCAGGAATCCCGAGAGGGTCAGCCAAAACTGGTGGCTTGGCCACCCTTGAGCCCAGCACAGTGTCAGTGCTAAACCCCACACTGCCCAGCCTGACCTGGGAGAAAAGAATCACAGAGTCTGCAACATCTGCTCAGCCTGTAGCCCCTCTGCAGAGAGGGCCCGCATAGAGGCAGGCTGTTGGTCACATTACAAGCCAGTGCCTCGCTACTCCCTTGCCGACAAAGAACAAAGCTGGTTTTGACTTACGGGAGTGTCAACTCCTCTTAAACAACACAAATTTGCAACCCTCGTGCAAAAGCAGCCACAGAGCTTCGAAGCACGCTCCATGCCCAGGCTCTTTTGAGCGCAGCGGGCCAGCTCCTCAGGCAGCGTAAAGCAGCACAGCTCCGTTCGCTGCAATGGAGTGACACTGATTTACATCAGCCCAGGATCTGGCCTTGTGTTTCACCCATGACTAGATTTTTATTAGCTCTGAGCTCTGAATCTCTGGAAAATAACTGAAGCTAATAATGGAAACTCAGAGACTTAACAGTAGCGGAATTAGGATTCTTCCTAGAATTCTTGCCCCGTTTCCTCATACGCCTCTCCACCAGCGCCGAGCGCCTGGGGGTGTGCCGCGGTGACGGGGGGTTTATCCTGAACTGCGCAACGCTAAGAAAGGCCTGATACATCTCCGGCCATATTCACCCCGAACGCCACTCTGGCAGCAGCTTTGTCCAAGACCTGCGAGACTGGGCTCAACCTTCCCTCCCACGCCGAGAACTGTCCGTTCAGGACTAGCAAAGGCCCCACGGCAGAGCAGACGGAGGCACTGGTTTTGCTGCTGTCACCTGCAAACATGGAGAGGACCTGAACGCCCAACACCTTCCAACTGCCGGCTGCCACCGTGTCCAAGTCCACTAAAAACCAGGGCATCTTTTCTGTTTTCAAGTGACTTTTAGATGGCAGCCATGCACGCCCACCTCTACAGCGGGGTTGGGAATTTGAGTTTGGGTCTTTTACGAGAAAGCAAGCTCTGCAAAGCACGCCCTCTTCTTCCTCGAATGCTCGTGTGGCGGTGGCATGGCTCTCTAAAGAACCAGCGCTGGTTGGCACAACTTCTTGCCAGAGCAAACCTTTAAGGACTTAGGCTGGGTCTCCAGTCTGACCACAACAAAGGTACAGCATCACCAAGCACCGAATCCACCATTTACACAGCACCTCTAAGAGGGCAACGACAGTAGGGCCAAACTCATGCCTGGTGAAAGTCCACCGACTGCAGCAGGGTCATGCGCAGGATGCTTTGCGCCTCGGCTGCCCGCTGTTAGTACACACGTGCCTGCAAGTGAGACAAATCAGGCTGGATTTCTTCTGTGGCTCAGGGCTATTGGCAAAGCTATCCGTTATGTCATATTTTCACAAAGCTGATGATGATGGAGTAAGCTGTATGGCCCAACAGCTTCCCACTCTCACTGCAAATTCTGCCCATCCCGATGATATGTACAGCTGAGAGCTTTTGACGAGGTTAATTCCCCCCATAGAGCGCTCCGGAGACAACCTTTGCATACCACCGGGCACCTTCACCAAGACAACAACAAGGTTATTCTGCCTACAGCTCCTCTACAGTACTGCAGTTAACTTTATTAGTCCAAATTTCAAAAGTTAAGCTTCAGCCAACAGGACTGATAGCTTATTTACTGCTGTCATCTATATAAAGAAGAATTTTGACACATTGTTAAATGATAGCACATTTAGATAAGTCAAGCTGTCATATCATTTAATGGATGTCTAAACTCCCTCTGTAGCTGATATGTAAAATTTATGCACTTCAGAATATCATAAGGTTATAATATTTTAATCACATCCACATTTTTTTCTAAACTTTGAGCAGTGAAAACATTCCATCAAGCACACGTCTAGAAGATGCTCAGCATCCGCGAACAGCCGAGCAGTCTGGAGCGACTAGGTACCGTATAATGTCAGCGCTTAAGTTTCTGCAGAACTCTCTGCAAAGTCGACTACTTCAAGTGCTAGTTCACACAGACGCACAAAAAAGCGTTAGCACGACGGGAATAAAAGGAGTGTGTTTTATCGGATGAACCCAGGAGCTCAGGGTAACCGGAGCCAACCGCTAATGAGATGCAAAGACGTTTATAAAATACGGCAAGGGCAGAAATCTATTCCCCAACTGGAGATGGCTTTATTACCCCAAATCATCAGCTCACAATTCTTGCCCTTTTTAATACAGAAGGGACAAGATTCAAAAAAAAAAAAAGGCAGGATGCAGAGCGTGCGTGTAATCCATACACTGGTAAACTGAGCATAATAAAACAGGGCAAATTAAAACCAAAAAAAAAAAAAAAATCATAAAGGTATGAATCCTGTTATGACTATTATACACAAGAAAGCAGTAAAAAAATACTGCATTAGTAATGTACACTATAAAACAATCTCATAACCAAATGAAATATGTCTGGCATTATCTTTGATAGAATTTTATCTCTTCTCATTTCCGAGGCTCTCTGCTGTAGAAAGGCTCAATGCCATTTTGATCCAAGTGCTACCGACTATCGCGTTATCTGCATGTTTTACACATGCCCACCATCCGTCAAGGTTGTCCAAACTCTGCCACTCCATGGGCACCGCAGGCTAGAGCCCCACGTGCACGCATCTGAATTTTTTTTTTAAAAAAAAAGCTTTTGGCAGAATAATAAATGGGCTGTTCCAGTCTTTTTTTTTATGGAGGCCGGCAGGCCGGCCTGGCACAAGGTCACCTTTCCCACCAGGATCCAGGGGAGGCGCCAGAAGTGACGCCTGGACAAGGCAGCGGGCTCCGCCGCTCACTCCCCGGCCCGGCCCGGCCCCGGCCCCGGGCCCGGCCGCCGCCCGCCCGCGCCCCTGCGCCCCAACGAAGTTTCCGCTCGCCTGTCAGCCCAGCCGACTCGGAAACATCTTCCTGTAAAACAAGGGGTCTGCGCACAAGTCACCGGCGGGATGTGGCGCGCCGCGACGCCACCGGCCGCCCCGCCGCGGATGCCGGCTCGGGAGCCGCCGCCTGTGGGAGGCCGGCCCGGCGGGCAGCGGCTGAGGCGGCCGTTGGCCCCCGGCGGCGCCCGCCCGGAGCTTTGTTCCGGCGCCTCGCCCCCGCCCCCGGCCGGGCCGGCCCCACGCGGCGCTAACAAAGGGCCGTCCCCGGCGCAGCCCACGGAGGACGCGGCCCCGCGGGGGGGCCCGGAGATGCTCCGGCCCCGGGCGGGCCCCGCGCGCGCCTCACCTGTGCCCGCCGGGCCGGGCCGGGCGGGGAGCGGCGGCGGGCGGGGAGTTGGCGGCGCCCGGCGCTGCCCGGGAAAGTTGCAAAGTTCCCGCCGGCGGCGAACAAAGGACGGCGCGAGCGGTGCCCGCACCTCGGGGTGCCCGGGCGGGAGCAGCGCCGCGCCCCGCCCCGCCCCGTCGTCCGCCCCGCCCCGCGCCGCCCCGCCCCGCCCCTCCCCGCGCCGGGCCGGGCCGGGCCGGGCCGCCCCGCGCTCACCTGCAGCCGGCGCGGGTCCGAGTGCTTCCAGCAGCGGAACATCGATCCCACGTCGGCGGCCATCTTGGGGCCGCCCGGCTCGGCTCGGCTCGGCTCGGCTGCTCCCGCCGCGGCTGCGCCCGAGCCGCCCGCTCGCCCGCCGCCGCCGCCGCCGCCGCCGCCCGCACCCGGGGCGGGACCGCCGGCCCCCGCGGGACGCACCCGGCCCCGCGCCCGCGCCCGCTCGGCGCGCCGCCCGCTTCCCTCAGCCGCGCACGCACCTGCTCCCCCGCGCCTTCCCCAACTTCTCCCCCCAGTAGCCTCTTCCCAAACTTCCTCTTTCCGCATTTTCTTCCCAAACATCGTCTTTTTCGCCCCCCCCCCCCCCCCCGGTTTTCCAGCTGCCCCTCAGAGAAACGGCAGAGCTGATCCTTCAGGTGGTTTTCACACCTTGCAGTGACTCGACGCAGCCCTTCTCTGACGCGATTACAGGCATTTTTTTAAATTTTGGGTCTAATAAAAGGTGTCATCTTCGCCACAAGCCCCGGTTGCTCTTAAGGACTCGGGCAGCGTTGCTCGCGGGGTCCGGGCGTTCAAGCACAAAGCTGCAGAAAGCGTGGTCTCCGGGCTGAAACCCGTTGGCTTTTTCTGCAGCCGTGTTTAAGGGGATTTTCAAGATCGGGGGTGTTTAAGGCAAGTAAGTGGTTGTATGATGCTGTGTGGAGGGCGGTCTTCCTACAGGACAGTTCGGCTTTCTGCTGCTCTGTCCTCTATTGATACAAAACCCAACGCCTTTATGTCCTCTGTTTTTCGAGAAGAGAAGAGAAGAGAAGACGGTCTATTTTTCTCTTCAAGGGGACTTCAGTGCGCGGGGTTTCATATCACTAGAGGACAAGCACGCTCTCCTCTACAACGGCCGCCCTCACCGCATCTTCTCTACCTGCAGCGCTGAACATCAGGCGAGGAGGTCTTCAAGAGGAGACTGGACGTGCACCTGGCTGGGTCGCCTGACCCCAGCGCTCTTCTCTGCCCAGGGCCGGGGGGCCGGACTCGGTGATCTGCTGAGGCCCCTTCTGACCCGAAATATCTATGAAATGTAACTACATTTAAATAATAAAGCCCCAGCAAAACATCCCCGTGTTTATACTGAAAATACGTTCCCAAGGCTGATTGTTTTAGCAGGCTTTACAGCGCTAGATGCTTACTTCCGTTAGATGTTTAAAGGGATAAATATTCTATTAAGCCCGAGGGAGGAATTTTTAATGCTCAAGGGTGCTTTAATTCCTGAAGGGCTGTATGCGGTAGCCGTGTTGGTCTGAGACGAAAAGAAATGCATCTAGAACTCTTGGTTCCAAAATGACACCTTTTATTATTTATGTTGGAACCACGACTTCTGGATTTTTGCATTTCCTAATTCCTACAGACAATGTGGCAGAGATACAGGACCTGGGTTTTGTTCGTAAAGCAACTGCTTGTGTCCACACAGCCGGAAGTCGCACTGGACAAAGAAAAAAACATCCAGTTGAATACCTAAGTTACAAGCTGAACGCAGGGCAAAAAGGAGGCATGTACCCGCCTTTGAGGAGCGCTCGGGACAGACGGTAGCTTTGTGCAGAAGACGCATGTAAGCCAAAGTAAACGCGCCTTTTGAAAATTCCCAGGCTGCACAAAGATGGTGAGAGAGAGAACGGCAGGTCCTTAACCACAAACAGATAATGATATGCGAATTCCCCAGCATCAAAGCCGAAACAAAAGAAAATGTCAGCCAGGCACGCTAGGCCGCCCCAGAAGCCTGGCTACAGGGCAGACAGGGAGGCAAGTCCTCAGCTGCCTCCCACCGAATTCACCGTGAAGCCTTGCGGCAGCGCCAGACCAGAGTGGAAACGCGTTTTTGGTCTGACGCCACGCCAGCATGCCCCGAACGTGGCGATGCACGCGCATGCAATGTGGAACAGGGGAGAACCAAACAGGAGTGCCTCGGAGGAGAGCCGGGTTCCAGGGCGCTCTGCCCGGCCCTCCCCTCCACCCCAACACCACGTGTGGCCACCCCAGCTCCCAGTAGCTCACCCCTCGCGCCCCGGAAGACCGCGGGCTTTCGGCTACAAAGAAGGCAAAGCCCTGGCTGACTCCCTCCGGAGGGCGTACGTCTGCCTGGGGCCTGTACGTCAGCGGTGGAGTTGGCTTGGCTTCCTCCAGCTGCAAACGTGTGGCCTCCAAGGAGCCATTTGCGTGGACCGCCAAGGAAATCAATAAGAAACCACCTGAGCCTGCACGTTTGGCTCCGGCCTGGGTTGTGAGAGCCGCGCTAGACCACGAGGCCTATACCCCATGCTTGGGTTCCCGTGCAGAGACTTGTGTTCAGGGATGAGCAAGGAGGTTCCCAGTCCAAACACTCTTCAAGGGTGCTCCCTGGCACCAAGCTACTCGCATGCAGATGTGTTGGCAGGGTTGAGCCCCAAGGTGTGTCTCGGTCACCCTTTGCTTGTCAGGTCTCGATGCCAAGGAGAGGAGTGACTTCCATCTGCAGAGAAGCTTAGGACCCAGCCGGCTGCGATTCGGAGCAGAGCTCGCCACTCCTGGCTCTTTTCAAGTTGCATTAGGCTCTGACAAAAACCATCAGTTCCCGGCTGCTGCAGGATGTATTGTTATGGCTGTTTTGTTCAACCAGGTCATTCCAGGAGCAGGGCAGGAGTTCCTGCCAAGCCAGACTGCCATCACTCACATCTGACAGGGCAGCACAAAGTACGGGTTTTAATTATATTTCTATTGAAAAGCTATGACTGCAATTAGAAGGGACACTATCGGCATGAAGTCTAGTCTAGTCTAGTTTCAGGCGCTGTCCTGTCCCCCAGCTGCCCCAAACACTTCTTATGGTTTACAGTCACATTTTTTCTGTGTGGAAAGAGGTTTTCTTCGCTCTTGTATAAAAGAAAAAAAACCCCTCCCTGTGCAAAGGGAACTGACCAGCAGTATAAGGGAGACACCAAATGCACTATCTGGAGCCGTAAAACATACTACGGAAGCAGACTGCAAATCATTTTTCCTCTCTGACCCTTTTGAGTTACAGCAGCCCTAGGGTTTGCTTGCAACAACAGGAAGGGAAGTGTTTCCATCAGAAAAATGATCGTCCCTTTAATAGCAGGGGAAGGGGGGAAAGCAATACATGAAGCTCAAGAACGGACTTTGCAAAGTCCAGGATGGCTTATCCAGAGAATCTGGAGACTTTGCAAAGCCTGGAAGATGAGGGCGTTTTTCAGAAAAATGTGTCCCCCTTTTTCATCAGGAAATTCTGCATTGCTTAGAGCAGCCCCAGCAGTTCTCCAGTCCCAGCGCCCAGATGACTGATGGCATCAGCAGGGCCGCCCCAGCACACCTGGGTTCACCTCCCGTTTCTGTGCCATGCTCTGTAAATACCCAGCCCGAAGCTGCAACTGCTAACGCGGTGCCGCAGACAACAAATCCTCCCAGTCCCGAGGCAGCTCCTCCAAAACCACTGCCACCACGACGGGTAAAGTGGAAAACAAAAACCCAAGAGATGGTCTGTAAGTAGTTCATTTAGGACTCTGTGTCTTTGCCCAGGGTTTCAGACTCTAGGGCCCACACACCATGCTTCTGCAGTTTTGGTCAGGTCAGTGGTGCGCCAGGACTGTCCCAGCTCGAGTACCCTTGGATTCAAAGATGAAGGACAGAGATGCTTGGTTTCCTGCATGGCATTTCCTCGCCTGTCACCTGTGCCCTTGGAGACCCTTTCCCTGGCCAGTGAGGATGACCGGCATCCTCCGTACCATTCCCACACAGAGTAGCCCTGGCTGTAAGGTCGGGGTATGAATGTTCTTTCTCCACCCGCCTTGGTCTGATCAGAGGCGAAGCTCTTTGGGGCAGGCATTACAGCTATGCCCCTAGGAAGTGCTTGGGTGGTGGGACTTAGTTGAGCCATGGCCCATCGGTACTATCTGTGCTTTTCCTGGAGCCTCGGCGGAGTGACAAAGGAAACAGATTTTCCCCTGTTCCCTGTGTCAGCCTCAAAGACCCCTGGAGCTGAGCGTTTACAAACACAGTCATTTTCTTTTTTAATGACCTTTAAATACGTCTGGGTAATAAAGCAGCCCCAGAGAGGCTGGACGCCACAGAAGCTCCACCCCAGGGCGCTGCAAAGAGGAGAGAGGATATGACTTCCAGGCGCTTGCTGTCCACAGGCCCAGAAGTGCCCACGCTCTGGGCACCTGGCAATGGGCCCTGCCCCTGCAGCACACAGCGTGGGCTCATAGGAATGCCTCTCCTGACCCAAGTGCCAGGAGGGGAGCCAGGGTGAGGTGCCCAGTACATGTAGGGCCCTATGGGCACTAGCTTGTGGGGCCACCTTGGGCAAGTGGCTGTGGGTGCCTGTGCCTCAGTTTTACCACCCACAGTATGGGGATAAGAATACTTCCAACCACCTCTAGGGCCACGGATGCAAATGTCTGTCCCATCCCCCCCCCCCCCGCACATCTCCCCACACTCCAGCGAAAGGCTCACCTCAGCCTTCGCAGGTCCTGCCCACCTGGGCAGTATCCAGGGAAGTTTTTCAAGCCTGGTTTCCTACTGAGAATGCCTGGATGTGCACAGCCTTGGAGGAGGATGCGCCAAGAGGTAGAAGAGGGCTCCTGGTCCTGGTCGGATTTAATCCACAAGATATTTAATTTTCTTCCCGTGCTCTCTCCTCTTCCCCGACCTGCCTACAGCTTCCAGTGCTTGTGTACCACCCCTCCTTGAAAGACTGCTCTTCTGTTAGAGAGAGGAGGAAGTCAGGCCCCATTTAAGAGAGCCCCTAGGTCTCGATGCTACCAGATATCCAAGGAAAATATGAACCCTCTCCCTGAGAGAGTTATTAAATGATTTAAATCTGTTTTTCACTTGCTCATTAATGATTTAAACTGTTGCTTGTTAACGTCTAAACCTATTACAGCAGGTGATTTAGTTTACATCTTCAGGCTCCACTCATCTCTGCAAGTTGTTTTTTTTTTCCTCCATAAATTCATAACTTCAAGAACTGCACAAATAATTTAATGCAGGCGTGCAGATTTAGCAGTCTAATGACTGCAGAAAATGGCCCATTGGGCAAAGTCGCCATCTGGCGGCCATCGCGGGGCAGCGCCTGGCACACTGGCGGCCGTCCTGGTTACGGCAGAGGGGCACTGCCATCCTCCGCGGGGACGTCTCTGGGACGCCGGCGAGCAAAGCCCGCTGAATGCGTGCAGGGTCTAGCAAAGGGGGTGCCCCTTGACTCAGCACTTCTAAGCGCACGCGAGTCTTTTCAACGCCACGGTTTTCCTAACGACAAAAAGACGATGCCCTCCTATTGCGGCAACTTCTATCTCACCTTCGTTTTGCCGTTTTAAAGGCGTCACAGGCACTTCCGATACTGAACCTCTTAGGAAATAGTTGGTTGAGTGAACAAGAGGCCAGAGACACAGGATCTCATATTAAAAAGATATACTATAGTATACCTGCTGTTGTTCCCGAGCAGAGGCAACAGTCTCCGGTCACGCATTAGGAATTTACAGATGTCAAAGCATCTTTCGGGCAGAGGAAATGAAGGCACCATTTCCCACGCAGCAGGGCTGAAGACACTCCAGCATAATATGTTTGAGGGACTCAGAAAAGACCATCGCCCCATCTGTGAGAAGGACGACCGGAATCAGAGGCAGTGCTATCAATGTGCTCTTCCTACTGGGGTCTGGGTATCTCAGATCATCCTCTCCGTATTCCTGAAGTCCATCTAGGGCAGTCGGTCTCACTGCCCATAGGGCACAGGCAGCACGTGTGGCACAGGCAGCTTTCGAATTCCCTTTCTTCTGTACTCAGCCCGCTTTGGCTGGGTGAGACCAGGAGGGCACGTGGCACAGACTCACTGCTATTCAGACACTGTTATTTGGGGAAACTGCACTGCTCCTCCTTAGCGAGTGCTGCCTTCTTAAAGGTTCGTAGAAGCTGCCTGGATCCATCAGACCAGGTCCAGCGCTCGGGTCCTGTAGTGCTCAAACCAGAACGTGGCATGGGGAAGTGCAGCATGCTGCAGTGAGGATAGTGACTGTGCGGAGGGTGACCTTTACCAACAGAGCTGAGCAAGAGCAAAGGGCTGGAGCCCTCAGGGGCTGAGGGGACACAAGTGTTGGTTTGGGACCCAACCAGAACTTCAAACCAAAAAAAGCCCCTGGGATCTTCAAGTTGCAGCTCAACCCCAAGAAATTAAATGCCTGTGGATGGCTTCCTGGGCCTATATGCCTGTGTGGAGCCCCTGTTATACTGGCAGCTTGGTACCCTGGCAAACATGCTCCCAAATGGAACTAGCTCTTCTTCCCCGTCATCTTCCATCTGAGCCTCTTAGTGAGAAGGCCAGTACCTGGAAGAGAAGCAGATCTCTCCCCCTGAGCACACACACATGCATCTCAGTGCCCCTCTCCCCACAACACCTTTCCCCATCTTCAGAGTTTGCTGTTTCCAGGATGAAAGGCCCCCGTGTGCCTAACTGCACAGAGCTTTGCCTGGCTCAGGCTTCTGCGCCAACGTCTGTCCAGTGAAACACGCTCACCACATGCTTCCAGCCACGGGACTTCCTCTTTCACCTGCCCCAGACTGGCCGCCCTGCCCTGCCGCCGTGGAACTGCGTCCCTGGGAGTCCCCGGCCCCTTCCCACCCCTTATCAGCTTTTGGCAGATGTGGATTTTCCTAACGTGGCACTTCTTTCAAGGCACTTCCCCACTACAATTAGCACATGCTCTTTAATTAATTTTACTCTTTTATTGCTTCGCTGAGATTATCTTAACTACGTAGCTATTCAACATGTGTGCTGCATTTAATGCCGGCGTTTATGGCTTCCTCGGATAAACCCTCTGTGAAGGAGATCCCACCACTTAGGAAACCCAGATTTTATTCTGCAAGGGCTGGATCCTGGACAGTGTCCTCAGGAGGAGCTGAGCCCTACGACCTTGCCCTGCCCCAGGCCCCTCAGCCCAGGTTCACACTCTATGCAGTCATGATATCAGCATCCTCAGTACTCTTCTCTTCCCCTGCGCAAAGTTCGGCCCCCTTTACTGTCATGAGCAGGAATCCAGGACATGCCCCTAGCTACCATTGTGGTGACCGGATACCCCACATTGCGAGATGTGAAACATTCCCACTCCTCCCTAATAGGAGATGTGTTTCAAGGGAGGCAGGATGTGTTCAGGCCACAGAGCGAGATATGCAAATACACCTTTTTATTACAAGAGGTGATATATTATTTTGCATGAGAATGGAACTCAATTGGGCATAGCTGTTAAATTAAGTCTGGCTTTACCCCTCAGGTACAAAAAATTTTAACACCAAAACCTTATGGAAATCAGATGATAGATTACAAAGACAGAAAAGCCTGAAATTTCCATGGAGGATGCAGAAGTGGACAGGTTCCAGATGGGACCGTGTTTTCCCATGGCTAGGCACTACTGCAAGGAGGCCTGGTCCAGAACGAGCACTCTCTTGATCCAGAGAATCCCAGTGCTCGGGAGCACGCCTTGCAATAGCAGCCTACCTCCAAACAGACACTAGCAGCCTATGTCTGTCCCATTGATAGCAGTCTTCAAATACATAGAGGGGGCGTGTCTACATGTGCACTTTCATGAGTGTTAGACTATTTTAATGTGCATTAAAGCATCACTAAAAACATGCTATGTAGCTAATGTGCATTAAGACAGGCTAATGTGCATTTTCCTAGATTTAATGCACATTAACTAAAGTGTGTTAATGCACGTGTAGATATGGCAAGGGTGACTAGCAAGGAGGTGGTGATCAATTGTTCTGTATGCACAGGGCACAGGACAAGCAGTAATGGGCTGAAATTGCTACAGGGGAGATTCAGGTTGGATATTAGCAAGAACTTTCCAAGCATGAGAGTGGTTCAGCACTGACACAGAGGCCCTACGAGGCCTGCCAAATCTCCATCCCTGGAAGCATCTGAGGGCAGGTTAGACAAGCACTTGGCTGGGATGGTTTGGATAGGCCCAGTCCTGCCCTGAGCATATGCCAGAAAGTTATCAGACAGCCTTCTCCAGCAAGCACTGTGTGAGGAGCAAGAGCAGTGGGTAGGGCTGGTCTCTGGGTGCAGCCTCCAGGGCACCACAGAGATGGGATAGCTGGACCCTAAGGGAGCTTTGCCCAGGAAAGCAACTAGCAAACACATTTTAGTAGCAATTCACAGAGCAGGAACGGAGGCACAGTGAGGAGCAGTGACCAGGCCAACGTCACATGGCCAGCCAGTGCCAGAGCCAGGCACAGAACCTCGCTCTCTGCTCTGGCTGTGGGGTCCTCCACAGTGTCCCTCACCTGCATGCTCACTTCTTCTTCCTACTGCTGCAGTTTAAGGGCCAAACTCTACTCTTGGCCACAACTGGGGAAATCCAGAGCAATTCCAGAACATCTCTACCCTAGGAAGGCAGCCATTTCAAACCAGCCTGTGTTCCTTGGAGCCTTCCCCAGCCAGCCTCCAATGACGATGGCAAAGCTCACGCACGCCAGCACAGAAATCCATCTTTCATGCTTTAGTAGGCTTTTCCCTTTTAAAAATAATCATTACCAATAAACAACTATACACTAGCTACTGAATATAAACATCAAATTAAGTAGCTACATGCATTTGTTATAGATGATATAGCTTGGTTAACCAAAAACCTTGGCTTTGGAATATGTATCGATTTCAGCAAACATATATATTATTTTACTGTAAGTACCAACATCTGCTGTAGTTAATATACACCGGTTTAATTTAAAATGTATTAGTTGAATAAAAATGCATAAAATAGAAAAGAATTGCATTAGCCTCAATAAAAAAAATTCAATTTCATAAATATTATCTAGTGTTAAAATGCATTGATTTCCAGGGGAAAAAGTATTGGTCAAAGATAATTTACACTGGTTTGAATGGGAATGTATCAGCTTCTATACATATGTATTAGCTTAGTCAAATGTATCTGATTGTACAAAAAATATTGGTTTGAGCAAAATATATTCATAAGAAGTCAAATGTGCTGGGTTTGAATAAACCCCCTGTGCAGATCAGCTCCAGAGAAACCTGGGTGAACTCAGCCAGCCGGGAGTTGAAAGTCTACCACAATAACGTGGGCCACGCACGTGTTTGACAAGTCCAGCTCCAGATTAGAATCAAATCCCATCCCAGCATCCTCCTAACACAATGCTGCTGAACACAGGTGGGCTGCCAAGGTCCCGAGGGCCTGATCCCACTCCACTGAAGTGGGTGTAAACTCTTCTATCAGCTGGATTCAGAACGAGATCTGGCCCTAGATCAAGTCAGGGCTTGGCTTCCATAGCAAAAGCCCTAAGGGATGTGAGCATCTGCAGCACCTCTGCAATGTGGGGGCTGCTGGTCTTCAGTGTCAGGCCCTTTGGCAGGGTCACCTAATCAGGCCCTCTGCATTTGACACCACCGTCCTGCCACCACCCCGATGTTTGTGTGCGTGTTGCTAATCACCACTAAGAGGCCCCTGCCAAGCCAACAGGATTGCTCACAGGAGTCCAGGTTGCAAGGCTGGCACTGGAGAGTGAGGTAGAGAGCTGGATCCTCAGCCCCTGAGGGGGCCAAGGGAGAGATGCCAGCTTGAGGAGCCAGGCCAAATGCCTTACACCCCTGAAGGGCAGGGGGCACAGACTGCTGCCAGCATCACAAGAGAAGTAGCTCCTAAACAGCTCTCCTCAGGCGCCAAGGGGGGAGGCAGAACGACAGGAATTCAGGGGTCTAGGATCTCACTGCTGCTGCTGATGCCACCAAGGAGCCTCCGAACTGCAGGAAGCTGGTATGAAGCAGGCGTGCCGAGGTTCAGACGACAGCGGACCTTGATGCCATCTGCTCTGCCTCAGATCCTTAGTCCCACCCTAGTGAACGCAGCAGGTCACAGGACCCTGAGCACTGGCACTGGGGCAGAGTGCTTGTGGAAGGGCGAGGGGAAGGCATGGTGGAGGAAATGGCAGCCAGCTCCCATCTGCAGGGGGGAATCCACCTGCTCTTGGCTGCTTCTCCTGGCCTCAGCTAGGGCACAGGGCCAGCCCAGCTGCCTGGAGCACGAGTCCATGGAGCAGCGCCTGCTCTCTTGCAGCGTCCTGCATGCCCTAGCTGCCTGTTGCCTGGCCTCTGGAATGAGGCCCGTAGGGTGGAGAGCACAGGGCGCCAGTGCAATCAGCTCGGGGCACAGAGCTTCTCCCTGCGTCGGTCTGATGAGACAGCAGCTTGCAGGGGCCCCTGAGCCAGCGGCTGAATGTTGAGGCAAATCTGCTGAGGACAAGAAGAGCACAGAGGCCCAGATGCCGTGAATGGCACCACCAGGGCAAAGCAAAGGCTTCAAGCATCTCTGGGAGGGAAGCAGCCATTTGACAAAGAAAACAGCAGTGCGGCACCTGCCCTTTAGGCACAGCATCATAGTGGCAGGAGGAGAATGAGGGTGGGAATGAGCTTGAGGACATGGCTGGTGCAGACACCATTGAGCTCTTGGGTCCCCCTGGCAGCCCAGGGAGGAGCAGAGCCAACGTGGGGGGAGCCTACCCTTCCAGGCCTCTTCCAAGTCCCTCTTTGTCTCCCTTGCCAGCACCCCTTGGCCACAGCCTCCTTCCACATGCCCTGCGTGCAGCACCCATGAGACAGGCACAGACCCAGGGGCGAGTCAGTGCCAGTGGGATGACACCCAGGTGTCCCGGCTTCCAAACAGCAGCCTGCGACTCCCCCTAGCAGCACTTCAAGTGTGTCCAGCATCTGTCCCAGCTGTAGGGATGGTCCAAGAAAAGAGGTTACCAAGCAAAGCTTGCTTCTCATGTACCCCCTAGACTATCACAGCTGCAACAAGCACTGCACCTTGCATCACTGCACCCAGGGGATAAACTGCAGTGGCCGCTGCATGGGCTTGTAGGGCCAGATTTGGTTCCTGGTGGCAACAGCAACTACTCAGGGCAGAGCCATGGGTGATGGTGGAGTCCCTGGGGCGTGAGCAGGACAGGGAAGGATGCAGATAGCGACAGAGAATCCCCCATCTGCAGACGGACCTAGAAACGTGGTGAGGCAGGGAGGTCCAGGCCCATCCCGAAAAGCATACAAGCAGAGCGCATGAGCAAACAGAGCCAGGCGGACAAGAGCAGGCCTAAAGGAACAGCACACGCACTGCTGGAACGGCAAGCAACTGAGTATCTGCTCCCCTTATCTGCAAAGAGCCTGTTTTACATGAAAAAGCCTTTCTAATTAATAGGCCGGCCCCTCTCGAGCTTGATAAAGCCAGAGCAGAAAGGATTTGATTAACCCCCGCTCTTTTCGATTTGGCACGTTCTGCCTCGGCGAGATGTGCTGCCTGCAATAGAGCCAAGCCCAGCTCGTCCTGGCAGAGGGCGATAACATTCTTCCCTTTGTGCCACAGCGATGTATCCCTCTGTGCCAAGGGCGCAGATCCACCCCGGAGCTCGCTGGCACCTCACGCACCTGCTGCCTGCATGGGGAACCTGCTGCAACGCCCCCAGCCCACATGCACGTGCACAAGTCTCGATACCCAGGTGAGTGTCTGGGGAGAGGCCCCGGGGGCTGGAAGATTCAGCAACTATGCCAAGACTTTGCCAAGCTGTTCAGGACAGGAGCAAGCCCTTGGTGGGGAGTTGGGGGAAACTGGCCAGTGCAGAGCTGCAGCGAACTAAGAGCACCATGTCTGCACCGCTGGGCTGCCACGGGGTCCAACCATTTCGTGGTCAGCTTACGCTAACATCTATGCTACTGATGGACCTGGCCCAACAGTGCGTCTGGTGGCAGCATTCACCCGTCATCCTCCTGCACGGGCTGCTCCAGAATGGGCCTGCACCTGGCTTTGACCCCATCCTGCAGCAGCGATGCAGAAGCGGGTGCCCAGGGGCCTGTCCCCCACTGCACCAGCCATGCCACTCCCTTGGGTCCTTTGCCTGATTGCGCTCTCCAGCGAGCCCCACGCTCCCGCGCTGACAGCTTGCATTAGGCTGCATGGAATATTGCAAGCTGCATTGATTTTCTGCTGGCGAGGCAGTTACGCCCTGGTCGTGCCCAACAAAGACATTCTCAATGCTGATTTTATTCCCTCTGCGAAACATTGTTGGCCTTGTTGCTCCGGACCCTGCCTGTGACCACCTCGCCCCGAACTTTGATTTTGTCGCAATTCTGTTAGCCCCGTGTCTCCCCAAGGAGGGGGTGGGACAGCAGCGGCCCTTATTCAGCGTCGCTGGAGAGTTGTTACACCCCAAGCAAGGCACTGGTAAGAGCCAGCCCGAGATGGGGACAAAGGGAGTCAAGTTCCCAGCAATGGATGCTTCTCCCCCCTCCCGATGTAACGTCCTCCTTGGGTCACTGTTCCCAGGGAACAGAATCTCCCCGAGCTGCCACACGCAGCTCTGGCAGGCGCCGGTTGTGAAACAGCCTCCAGTCCCATCTGGGGTGTGAGCTGCCAGCTGCTCCGGGGTCCATGCAGGAGCATTGCAGCTCAGCAGGAGCCAGCACTGGCACCACCACGGCCTTCACCGGGGGACACCTGAGGCAGCAGAGCAGGGAGGTGGCCATCGGGGAGGAGCCTGCCAAGCTCCACAGAAAGGCCCAGCACCTTTCAGGTGCCTTGTGGGGCTGCAACAGCACAACCAGCCTTTCCCCCACCACTCCCGCCCCCCACAGCCGGCTCCCTCCTCCCCGACGCAGAGAACGCTGCACGAGAACATTATCTCCCAGATCCTTGGCAAATATCCCCGCTTTCCCACCCGGTGCTATAATACGATGCTCAGGATTATGTCTGACAACTGAGAAATGAGCAACGGAGCAGATGTATCGTCTTACAAATTACCGTGGAATTATACATTGCCATCTGCACCCCGTCCCCATCCAGAATTTGTATGCTGCGCCGTGGCCTTCCATATGCAGTCATATGTTTGGAGCATCGGATCCATCCTGTCACTGTCTCGGAATCCGTCACGCACCGCATATGTGCCATCCAAGCCCGCGAACGAAGCGCTAGCGCGGTCGTCTGCCTTTCCGAGCTGGGGGTAGCGGGGCACTGGCCTCACCGCATTTGACCCCCCCCACCTCACTCAGCTAGGGAGAATGAGGCACGCGGCGAGGGGGTGGGGTGCACCCAAAGCCATGCCAGGGGTCCGGCCACCTGTGGACCCCGAAGCAGGGAACCTTCCGCATCTGAACGTGCAAGCCCCTTCCGTGTCCGTTAGCTCAGGGGCCGTAACCCCTGGGACCCCCTGTGGGAAGGGAACAGGCGCGTGCAGCCCCTGTGTGCTAGAGACGGTGCCCCCAGGAGCCTGTGCCGCCCCAGCTAGCAGCCGTTCACATCCTGCTGCCTGGACAGACTCCTACGAACCAAACCGCCACCCAGCAAGGCCCCGATCCTGCAAGCAGGCCTCTGAAGCGCCCCAAAGGGTGGTGGTTTCAGAGCACCCCCACTGCCCCCAGGAGACAGCTTCAGGCTCATTAGCTTGCTGCTGGGGCCAACAAGACAGCATACACCCCTGCTGCAGCCCGGCCTGTGGTTGCAGCGCCGCCTGCTCCTCTCCGCGCCCCGCTTGCTCACTAGACTGCTCGAGTGCCTAGTCCTGCACTTGCCATCCAGCAGCCTGCTTCCACCTCCACCTGCAGCCCTGAGGCAGGGGACATGGGACCCCTGGCTACGTCCAGGCCACGCTGCGGGGAAAGCTGGCCTTGGCCCAGGCAGTGCAGTGTAGTCTCCAGGCCCTTCTTGCACGTTCTCATTGTCAGGGTTCAGAGGAGCACAGGGGCTCACCAGGCTCTTTGCCTCCCGGACCATCGCCTCCCCCTCCACAGGCCCAGACCAGGTTGCAGCCCGGGGCCCCTGTATCACACAATACCCCGACACCCTCACCCCGTCTTCGGGACCCTTCCTACCTCCCCTCCTTCCCCGTCACTGCAGCTGCTTTCTCCACGGCGTCTCTCACCCTGCACCTCAGGCTCTCCTGAGCCAGCTGGCAGCCCTTCTTCCAGACCTGCAATCCTTCCCCACAGCTGCCCGTCCTGGGCTGCTCTGGACACACCTCGAGAGGTGACAAGGTCCTTCATGAACCTGGTCTGTGCTGCTGCCTTGCAAAACATCAGTACCCCATCACAGCCCCGACAGACACTCCCATGCCCTGTTCAAAAAGCTGCAAGCTCTGTGGGGCATGGACCGTCTCGCGATGGCCACGGACCACGCCTGGTAAGACTGCACCCTGCGCATGGTCACGGGTGCAACCCAGATGCCTGCATGGCACCCTGGGCTCCCCAGGCAGCCGCAGCGCCCACAGCCGTCCCTGCGACCCTGGCTGGCCGATTCCTTAATTATTTACTGGTTCCTCAGGCAACAAACTGGGCTTCTCAGAGGGCCCCGGAAACGCGATACAGCTGAGGCTGGTGGGTGCCTTGGTGAAGGTTACATCCCAGCAGACCCACTTTCCGCTCCTGGGGAAACCCTCACCTGTGGCGCTAGCACTTGGCAGGCACCAAGGCCACAATCCCGCCAGCTGATCTGCGCACCCCGGGCACGGGGATCAGCCCACTGGGTACAGCTGCCTCAGTTACCCCGCCTGCCGGAGAAACCTGCCCAGAGGATGAAGTGCCTGCAGCTCAGTTTGCCTTTCCCGAGAGGAGCAGTGCAGCCCAGCTCTGCGCTGACATGGCTGGAGGAGAAGAGATGAGGACTTTGCAAGGCCCCCGCACTCATAACTTTATTGTTGCAGGTGGCCTGATGTGAAGAGGGAGCCCATCCCTGCCCTATGTTAGGAGCTAGCCCATCACTGCTGTTTTCATCAAGTGAGCTCCACACGCCGGACAGAGGTTGATGATCACCCCATCGCAGTTTCCCCGCTGCACAGACCAGGACGGGAAGTGGTCACAAAGCACACGAGGAACAGGCCAGAAGCCCCATGGCCCGCCGACACCGCCTCACCTATGAGCCTTTCCTCCTGTTCTCTGGGGCACATCAGGAGGGCCTGGAGTAACTCTGGTGCAGCCCTGAGCCTGGGTAACCGTTGCAGTGGATTAGCCCCCATCTTCAGCTGCCTATCAGCTGCTGGCGGGCCGAGCTGGAAGCAAGCATACGAAGACTCTCTGGGAAAGTTAAGCCTGAGGCGGACTGGATCCAGACAGTTGTCGTGGTCCGAACGATCGTGCGACAGACTGCTCATTGCAGGCCTGCTGGGAGCAAGGAAGTCTGTATCCTGGACAGGCAGCAGCAGCATGCATCAGACCAGGGCACTCTGCACCATGCCAAGTCAGCTAGCCAGAGAGGGAAAGGGGAAGAGTCTGTCCTTGTACATGAGAGTTCACGGGGCCAGGCCTCTGGGAAGGGGGAAATGGAGGCGTTTCCCCAATTGCAGGCAGTTACGTCTCCAGCAAGCAGGGGAGAATTAAAGGGTTAAGGAGTCAGAGGTGGTCAGATCCCATTAGCTGCAGACCCCTCAAGGCAGGTATCAGCTTATGTCACCCACGGGGGTGGAGAGGAGCAGCAGCCCACAGGTTCAACAGGCTGGAGAAACCCCCTGCCATTCCCCCACCCCGAGTCCAGCCTGGCCTTGGGTCTCAGGAGGGCCCTAGGGAAGAGCCAGGCCTCCCTGCAGCTGGCTCCCCCATGCGCCCTGAGCAGCGCAGGGCCTCATGGCGTGTGTGATCACCGATAAGTGTCATTAAGTGGCCGTGCGTTGCACCCTGACACTTATGGATTTTACCTAGCGCCACAAATTCAGGTAATTGCACTTGGGGGCCAATTCGTTCAGCTGCACTGTGTGTGGGGAGGCAGCGTCCAGCACCTGACTGGATGTGACGCTTTCTGAGTTCGCCCCTTCCCACCGCTCAGCCCTTCCCATCTGTGCCCTCAGGATCCTGCACCGCGTAGATGCCAAGCGTCGGGCACTTGTACCCAGTTACTACCAGCTCCTGCCCAGGGCCACAGACAGACGCCAGGCGCCTGCTTGCCCAGGCATCGCCAGAAGGCACAGGAAGGCAGAGGTCACCCCTCTGGGGTGTTTCCAATGAGACTGACAGTCCAGGACACAATTTCAGACAGGAGGGAAGCAAACCAGCAGCTCTCTTGAGCACACAGAAACCCCTCCCGATCGGGCGGTAACCCCACTGCACAGCTCGGTCTGCTCTGCCCAGCGCCTCTAGCCCCCACGCTGGAAACACGAGACATCACGCACAGCAACAACACGCCCTGGGGCCTCCTTTTCCAGGGACGGTGCGGTTTCGACTTTTCACCAAGAGAGGGCCCCCCAAGAGCAGCGATGGGCAGAGTGCAGGCCGCTGCAGAGAGCTGGCAGCACGCGTGGGCACACGCGCTCCCGTTACACGCTGGGCATTGCTCTCCTCTTGAGCGCTGCAAAGCCCCTCTGCAAAGAAAGATCTCCCAGGCCTGAGAGCCTCAATTAGGCTAAGAGCATGGGAGCTTTCCAATGGCACATCCTCTGCTTCACAGCACCCCAGACCCACCTCTGAGTCTCTGCTTCTCTTTCTGTCCTAGAAGCCAAGACAATAAATCCCCCTGGCAGAGAACAGCCTTGACCCTGAGGCATGAAAAGGAAAAGAGAGTCCAGTGCTTCCACAAACCATCCCTTCCCCCACCCCCCCAAGCCTGGCTGTGTCTTCACATCCTGTCCAAGTGTGGTGCGCTGTGCTCTTCTGGTGGGTTTCCATCAGCTCCAGCAAGGAAAGCCTCATTTCAGCAGCAGCACAGGGACAGGCTACTTGGAAAGGACAGAGAGGTTCTGGAGGCGCTGCGTTTTAAACAAGACCCCTCCCCTATACACACCGAGCGGGAGGTCTGAGATGCTGCCAGCCCCAGGTCGCATCCCCCGGTGCATCAGGCAAGAAGCTGGTAACAGGTGCCCAACGCAATGATAATCTGCCCAAGTGCCAGGCATGCAGCTCTCGAGCTGTAGAAAGGATATGGTATCATGCTGGTGCCCTCTTCTGGGCACTGCGGTAGGAACTGTCCAAGGCTGCTTAGCGTTACTTTCTGAGAGTTAAAAGTGCATGGAGGTTTCCAAAGTAAAAGAGAGACAGGCTCCCAAGGGGGGCTGGTGAGGAGGGTGGTATTTCCTCACCTGTCAGCACATCACTGTGGCAGAAGTCTGCCCGAAGGGCAACATCTACGCAGCAGAGAGGAAGAGGTGGCTGCAGGTTGGGTAGGCACATCCATGCCAGCCTAACGTGGCTAACATAGGTAACAATCCCAACGAGGACGCAGCTGTGAGGCCTCCAGCATGGCCTGGATGCTGGAGTGTGTTCCCGGTGTCCCAGAGGGCTGGCACTGGGCATGAGGTAGCCAAAGTCCCACCGCGAGCAGTTTAGCAAAGTCAGCAAAGATAAAGACATGCCATCCAAGTCCAAACAAAAAGGTCTGTTATGTCACCCCAAGGCCCTGCTGAGACCCAGTCTAGCGTTCCCCAGAGCCCGAAGCCCTCAGATCTCATGCTGAGACCATGCTGAATGGTGCGGGGTCCCCGCAGGCTGTGGGAAATGCGCTCGTCAGTGCCAGCGAGGGGAAACGCTCTGTTCTGGTACGCGAGGAGTGTCCCCACATGAGTGCAGGGGAGGACACATGTGCCATCGAGGCCAGCCTGCAGCAGGTACGCCATCTAGACCACGAAGCAGAGGAGCAGCAGGAGGGACGCTCTCCCCGAACAAGCACTGGAAGAACGTGGCTCTCCTGGCAGCAGCACCCCAGCACCGCGTGCTCCAGCTTTGCCATCCTGGCAGTTGTTGCAAGTGTTGGCAGAAAGTACAGCAGGAACTTTACCCAGCCCCAGGCTGCACTTTGCCCTGCCCTCCTACAAAGACATCACGCCCTCTTCTCGCGCCAGGTATTGGCTCAGTACCATTCAGAGGGAGGTATGGACCCAGCCTTCTGGGTCCTTGGGAACATTTTCTGTAGCACATTGGCTTTTTCTTGGTGGTGTCCCAAACCTCATGCCTTCTCAAGGCTCTGGGGCTCCCTGGCCCCTACAGTGCAGCTGCAGGGGAGGCTGGCTGCCTAAAGCACTAAGCTGGCCTCAGGAGACTGGAGTTCAGTCCTCTGCTCTGTCACAGACTCCCGGAGTAACCTCGGGCCAGTCGTTTCATCTCTCTGCGCGGCAGACCATAACATGGGGGTGCAGCCCTGCCTGGTGTTGCGGAGAGGCTGGGAGAATAAGCGTATGACACCCTAAGGGACTCAGATGCCGCGGCCATGCAAGTCCCACAGATGTGCTGCAACAGGCAAGGTGGAAGAGTCGCCTTCCAGCACAGATCACCTGCCCTTTGCCCTGCAAGATCTTGCACATCTTTGCTGGGGACAAGTCCACTGGCAAGATCTTGCTCTTCCCTTTCACGCTCTCATTGTTAGGGCAAGGGGAGCTCTTCCACTGCCCGAGCTAGCACACTTCGCAATGGCTTTGCATTAAAGAGCAAGAGCAAATTGGATGCTTATCTTGCTGGGATCCTATGGCCCCAGCTGACTTCCTGCCCTTTGGGCGGGGGGCTGGACTCGATGATCTCCCGAGGTCCCTTCCAGCCCTAGTGTCGATGAAATCTATGAAATTAGCCAGGGCCTGGAATCTGCCCTGCCCTTCAGCGCCTCCCATACCAACTGCAGGCCTGCTTCCTATTTCCACTCTGCCTCCCCAGCTTCTCTCTTCTCCTCACGTTCGCAGGAGATGCCACCTCCAGAAGATGCAGAGAAACAAATCTGTAGAGCCTTACACCGTAGCCGGCCTGAGTGGAAGTTTTGCCCAAGTAAGGTCTGGACACCTGCTGCCGGCTTTGACCAAGACTCTCCACTCAAGGGTTTATTCTTATACCGGCTCCCTTTGTCTTACTCGGTTTTCCTCCTGTCTATTTAAATCCTGTTTAAAATGCCCTGGCTTGTGGCCAGAATCCCTCACATGTTCACACTCCTTTTTGGCTCAGGCCCCCCCGTGCCAGGCTGGGAACAAACGCTGCCCGTCACGCTATGGCCGTTTGACTTTTCCCCGGGAATGCAGCCCGGTCTTCTGGTTCTCGCCTGTTCCTCGTGGAAGGCCAGGACTCACCTGTGCTGGCCTAGTGCCTCCCCCAGGGCTCGTCTGAGCCCCGTTCTCTTGTGCCCTGCCCGCTGGCCCTGCAGGGAACGCCGGCCGTGCTGGAATATGTGGCATACCATTCGAGGCCTTTAAAGCCAGGGCGCAGGCTTGCAGGGGAAGGTGTTAGTGAAAAGAGGCTGTCAAGATATTAAAAATGATATTTGAGTCCTCTTGGCAAACAAGGACAATCGCATCTCAGCAGAGTCCTTGAACTCCAAGGGATCCAGTTTCCCAAGTGTTTATTAGACATGAGTCCCTTTTGTTTCCAAAAGCGTCGCAACCTTCTAGCTTCCCTAGGGGAGGAGCGTTCCCCCACCCGAGCGCGGCGGGGAGGGATCTTGCAGAAGCGGCAGGCATCCCTGGAGAGGGACCTAGACTCTCACATCACTGTCTTCTGGTGTCCATGGACTCACCTCCACTGAGTCACCTGGAAGTGCCTCCACCCAGGGGAAGTCCTGCCCCCACTGAGTGGCACTCACTGCTAATACAGGTCACTGGGCTTCAGTGACTCCCCCAGCTGAGATCTCCTGCACCTGAGCAAAACACGTTTCGGGAAACTTGTCATCTGCTGGCCTGATGCTGTTCCTTCCTGGGCAGGACAGAGCCAGGGCATGCTGGAAAGTGCCTTCTGCTGTTGCAAACCCATCATGGTGTCAAAGATATCGATGCTGAAACGTCTGCCTCTCCTCTGCCTGGAGGGAACGTCCGTCCATCCCACTCACAGCGGGACAACCGGCAACACCTCATCGGTTTATGATGGCATTCAAATAACCCCTTCAGCTCGATCATGCCCTGGCCTCCCAGCCACCGTTTCCAGCACATCAGAAACAATTTTACTATTTTCTGACTGAGACTCACAGAGTTCAGGCCGAAATCTTTATTGGTAGGGGCTGCCAAAATATTGCAATGCTACACACTGCCCAGATCGCTTGCCAGGTTTGTGTGCGTGTGTCCAGGTAGGGACATACATGTGTGGACATGTATGTGTTTGGATACCAAGAGACAAGGCAGCATGAGAGAGCCCGTTCTCACGGTGCTGCCAGCCTAGCTGACTCTGGCAGGCACAGACAACTTGTCCAGAGCTCTCTGTCATGTCGGGGATCCAGAAAAATGGGCTGGATGGCCCCTCAGGAGGCCACAGAGTCCATCCCCTGCTCAAGGCGGGAGCATCCCTGTCTGAACCAGCCCAGACACATCTGTTTAACCTGCACTTAAAGGTTTCCAATGATGGAGATGGCACAACCTCCCCCGCTAATATCCCACTGCCGAACCACCCTGAGGGCAGGACCGTTCTTCCCACTATCCCACCTCAATCTCCATTGCTTCCTGCCCTGCCCCCTAGTCCATCACCTTCCTACTGAGAATGGCCCTTTGTGTATTTGAAAATCAATCAAACCTTGCTTCAGTCTTCTCTGCTCCAGAGCAAAGCACCACTAGTGCTTCCTCTTCCCCTGTGTGCTTCTCTAGAGCTCCAGTCATTTCCATTGCTCTCATCTGGGCTCTCCCCAGTTTGTCCACATCTTCCTCGAAGGGCAGTGCCCCAAACTGGACCCAGCTCTCTTAGGAAGACCTCCCCAGTGCTGCATGGAGCAGAATAGGAGACTTGCATCGGCACACCTCTGCAGAGCCACCCCAGCAGAACTGACCTCCCCAGGTCTTCGCAGCTGGCCCAACGCTAGCTCCTGGCGCGTTGCACTTTGCTCCCCGAGGCTCCCCACCTCGTGTTGAAATTTCAAGACGTTCTGCAGGCATCTAATGAATGACCTTGTGACACAACCAGCCAGCCTGGATCTGCCCCATCCCAGGGCACTGTGGCCCAAAGACAAGATACTCCTGATTTGGCGGTTTTCAGTAGGAGTTGGAGATGCTCTATCGCCACTTCTGAAGCTGCCTAAATAGAGCCAGCTTTAGCCTCCTGCGCAGGGCTTGGCCTACCATGAGAAGCCCAGCTACCAGTCCCCGCTCCCTGCCCCCAGTTACAATGCCTCTAGCAAACTAAGGAGCCCGAAGAGCAACTTTCCTGGGGTGTTGCCTGGCCGGTGCATTGCAGCACAAAGGCCTGGCCTTTATATAACTCGTGGACTGCAGCCCTTGACAAGCAGGTTCAGCTGTAACAATGCCATTTCCATAGGGAGGCACAAGGACATGGAGAAGCAGCTGTTGTTTGCATCTTCGCTCTGGTAAGAAAAAACCTCCGCAGGGCTGGCCAGGCAGCTGAGAACGGCAAGGGAGCCGAAGGGCATTGTTCAGCCATGAGTGTCAGTCTCACTCCATTGTACAGGCATGTCTGCACTGCGGCCTTGGCAAGGGGGTGGGGGAGGCCAGATAAAATTAACAGGCTAAAAATACAAAGGCAACTACCTCCATCCAAGGGGTTCGGCTTTGATGTTGAGGGATCCTTGGGCTCCTGGGACCTGGGTGAGATAAAGCACCCTCCCAATGGGGGAAGACTTCATCGCCTTGCTCTTCAGTAGCCTGATCTGCAGGAGCTCCCAGACTTCAACCAGCTTGGTTCTCCGGGGAGAGACAAGCTGCAGCCGCAGGACCTGATCGGTGAATGTGGGCAGAGTGCAGACTCTTCTGGGGTGGGCTGTTCATGACAACTGTTCAACTGCCCACAGCAAGGCTAGCTGCGAGGGTAAGAGTGATAGCAGGTGTGCAGCTTAGCTGGACCGCGGGTGCATCTCAGCAAGGCTCAGAAAGGGTTTGGAGGGAGACGGCATCGCCTCCTCCTGGGTCCTGAAAGCTTGCACTGCTCAGGGCTGTGGGACGAACCTGACTGCCAGCAGCCCCAAGACAGGCAGGGCAGGAACCCCCTCTCCTGGTTCCCATGGCAGGCAGGAGTCTGGCCAAGTGGCTCTTCATGTGCAGGACTGCTCCCTTCAGAGCCACTTTTCCTGGCCCTGGTTTTCAGCCCAACTAGGAACAGCACTGCTGTTCTCAACCCTTGGCCAGACTCCATCCTCCCATGAGCCCAGAAACCCCACCTCCCTCCACTGCTCTGAAACCACAGCCAGGAGATGGGGTCATAGGCCAGTGGTTCCCAGTGGCAACTGGAAGCGGAGGAGGAAGGAGAAAGCCCCTCAGGTCACGGGGATGCTAGACAGCTACACCTGGAATCAAGGTCTTACTCGGACAGGTGACAGGGGACAACCGACCCTCCGGCCCCAGAGCCCGGGGTGCCTGACTCTGCTGGAGCCCCTTGGAGGGTGTCACACAGCCCTGGTGTCTATGTGAGCAGGGAAGCCTGTGATGCTTCCTCTCATTCACTGGTAAGTCTGGAGCTGCCGCATGCCACCAGAGGTGGCTGCATGTGTGTGAAGGGAGCTGAAAACCCCAATGCCCCTGTCTTCATAGTTTCTAGGGTCGGAAAGGACCTGAGCAGATCATCTAGTCCGACCCCCTGCCATGGCAGGGAAGAGCACGGGGGTCAAATGGCCCCAGCAAGGTGTTCATCCAGCCTCCTCTTAAACACCCCCAGGGTAGGGGCCAGCACTTCTCTTGGAAGCTGGTCCCAGACCCTAGCCGCCCTGACCGTGAAGTCGCACCTCCTGATATCTAACCTAAACCTGCCCTCTGCCAGCTTGTGACTGCTATTCCTGGTCACTCCTGGCAGCGCTCGGGGGAACAGGGACTCCCCCAATGCCTGCTGATCCCCCATGACTAGTTTGTAACAGGGCACAAGATCCCCCTCAGCCTTCTCTTGTGGAGGCTGAACAGGTTCAGGTCCCGCAGCCTCTCCTCGTAGGGCCTGCCCTGCTGCCCCCTGATCATACGAGTGGCCTCCTCTGGCCCCTCTCCATGCTGTCGAAGTACCCTGTGAATACGAAGAGAAGGGGCAGAGAGGTCAGCTCCAGCTGGGTAACAGGGCAGATCACAACCCCACATCTGAACATCCCTCATAGGAAGGAGCAGAAGTTCAGGTCTGGGTTTGGGTCGGGAAGTCAGAGCAGGAGCTTTCTTGGTGCTCTGGGCTGGCTTTGTGTGGCTAGACATCCAGAGCCCCAGGGACACGTGACTCCCAGGGTAGATCTACCCCACCGGTGGGGAGCGACTGACAAATGTGGGTGTCACTCATCCCAGACAAGCCCCACAGCACGCCTTATGTCAACATCTTCAATAGGGAAGCCACACAGACGCCTGGCATTTCTCTAACCTTGAAAAACTCCGAGTCTCACATGTCACCCAGCAACAACAAGCTGTTATTCAAGATGAGAGAGCGAGCGAGACAACGGAGCTGGGGGTGGCTGAGGTGCTGCCGAACTGACCCCTAGCAGCCAAAAGTGGGCATGGGTTTATTTTTAACCCAGCCCGGGATGTATTTATTGTTTCAGCACACGGCGACCTCAGGGATTGTCTTTGGAATCCCTCTTGCAGTAACACCGAGGGCCGCGCAGAGTCACGTCAGCAATGGTAAGTAAGAGCGAGCGTGTGGGGGAACCGTGGCTTGGCCGCGAGGGAGGAGATGGGCAGCACCGAGGTCCTCTATCAGCAGCATCTCTAGGGTTGCCTGGTCGCACACACGTGCGTTTTGCCCCTGGAACCAGGTAAGGCCCGCCAGGGTACCAGATGCACGGCTGGAACATGAACAGCAGCAGCTGGGGGCTTTTTCTTTCATGTTCTCAAGAATCAGCAGAGCTTGCAAAACGGGCCCACGCGCTTCTCAAGGTTTACATTTCAATTCTTCCCCAGCCTCCGTGCAGCTGGCAGGAGAGGCTCTTCTGTCTTGCTAACTCGCCTGCTTAGAGCTTTTCCTTGCGTGAGCGGCCAGCTAAAAATCTTTGCTTCAGAGGGAATAATTCTCAAGGAGGGAGAGGCTTTGACAAGCGGGTCTAAAGATTTCCTTCTTCATTGGGGCAGTCAGGATTACCTCCCTCCTGGGCTTCACCTCCTTTGAGGAGTTTTTAGTGAGGAGTTTTACAGTGTCAGGGCTCCAGCTGTCTCATCTGAACACAGACGGGAAAAATGAAGCACAAAACTATAATAAAGCTTCCAAGAGCCGCAGCCATTGTGTGAAATCTCAATGATGTGCTTAACTTCCTCCCCTACTCCCAGGGGTCCTGAACGTACAGTTGTACAAGAGGAGGCTTCTTTGCTTTTAACTCTCAGCCAAACACCAGTCATTTTATCCCCACAGACTTCCCACCACGCTGTCTAGTTATCTCTCCAACTCTTTTTTCCCCCCTAACCAACTGATTTGGCAGAATGTATCAGGAGACCAAGCAACCTTGCATGAAGAACTCCTAACTCCCATCAGTACCTACAGTGTATCTTTTATCCCATGCTCTGAACTGAGCATGAGAAACCACTGAATGCTTCGGAGACTGAAGAGCACCAGCAGCCCCGAGCTATGGATAAGTGGAGGGTAGCTTAATGCATTTAGTGCATAGAGAAGGACTGTGAGCTAATGACACTGTGCTTGAATTCCCCAAGGCACCCAAGAAAGCCAAGAAGAGAGCAGGCGGAGCTAATTCCAACGTCTTTTCCATGTTTGAACAAACCCAGATTCAAGAATTCAAAGAGGTAAGTTGACTTGGTTGAAATAGCCATGAAGGGGAAGACCAAGAGCCACTGATGCACTGGTATCTTCCAAGTGTCCCTGACAGGCTTTGATCTTCGGTGTTTTAGGTTTGGAATAAGCCCCTAAAAGCCCACTGAAAACTGCTTTGAATAAAAGTAGCAAGTGTTATACGTATGCATGTAGAGTCCTCTCTAGACTTTACAGAGACTCCCATCAGGAAGCATGAGAGACAGCTCATGCTGGCAGCAACACAAGAAAGCAGGCATGTATAATCAAAACTCTAACCAGCTGACAGTGACTGCGCGCGTGGGACACTTACACAGCGGTGGTTGCCCTTTTCATGGGTGCTGCACAGTTGCATGGTTTTAGGTCCTGAAACTCATCTGGGTACATGGAGATCATCCGGGGCCTTCTCCAGGAGAATGCATCCGTGTGCTTTTTGGAGCATGCTAACCCAGGCCAGGGATAGCCGTGCTGCAGCAGCCAGGAGTGACCAAAACACAGCTGCTCTGTGCTGGAGGCTGCTGAAACATCTTGAAGCAGGGATTTCCCTTCCTCCTGGGCTTTCCAGCTCCAACAGCACACATCCTTCTCCTTCCACCATCCTGTCCCTGCTCCTGGGGACTACTAAGCTCTGGCAGTCATTGGAAGGCAGGCTGCAACATGAGTAAAGCCTGTGCTAAACCCAGCAGATGCATAGGAAGGGGGAAGCAGCTCCTGGCCTCAGCATGAGGTTTACATTGAGCCAGAGAATAAAAGCCCTGTGAAAGCAGCCATCCCTCACCCCATCACTGGAGAAGGGAGAGGGACTCCCCTTTCACAGTTGCTACTCCCACGGATGGGTCCACTCTCCTGCACTGCAGAGGAGAGCTACTGTCCAGGGAGATCTGCGACGCTGGAGCTGATAGGTGGCAGTAGTGAACAGTGAAAGCCACGGGCAAAGTCCCTGGCTGTGGTGAAGCACACCTGGCTACACTCAGATAACAACTTTAGTTTGGAGAGCTTGTGAAGCTATTTTTGGTGTTGCCTTTCATTCATCTGCCCTTTGCAGGCATTCACCATCATGGATCAGAACCGGGACGGCTTTATTGATAAGTCAGATCTCAGAGACACTTTTGCTGCACTCGGTAAGCCTCCAATTTAGAAACACCGAGCTCCCACATCAAAAAAAAAGCTTTGATAATGTTGGAAGACCTGGTAGCAGAGAGCTCAACATCTACACTGTCCATTTCATCCTGTTACTGGGGACTTGGAGCTTCCATGGCTTTTGCTGAGTCAAAACCTCTAGATCCAAAGCCACTAACTATAAGATGATCATTTTGTTCACTGCAAGCTTTGTCAACCAGTGTTAATCACTTTTTGGGCAAGTACTAATTAACAATGGAGGCCCCCATTAGAGACACCAGTTATTGAATGAATGAAAGTCTAAAATCTGTCCTGGATCCTAAAGCTCAGACGTACCTCGCTCTGTCAACAGTCCCCTTGAAACTAAACCCATTCTTTGAGAAACAGAGGTCTGAATAGCTCCTCCCTCACATCAGTGAAAAATTAGGCATGGCTCCACTAAAGTCCAAAGAGGCCTGGGCTGCAGATTTTACCTCAGTAGATAAAGGCAAGAAAGAATTGGGTTCATTCAGTTGGGAACTAATTCAGCAGGAACCAAACTCCAGATCTGCTGTTTCCCAGATCACAGAAATCAGAGTAGGAAGAGACGTATCAAGTCACATCCAGTCCAGACCTTTCCAAGTCAACACAGGAGTCTTCAATATGGCCCATTTTCTAGTCTAGTCACCACTCTCCCTTGGGAGACTGTATCCTCCTTCCACAGGGAGACCATCCCTATACCTTGCCTGTGTCCCTTACCTCACTGATAGGCTCATTACTGTACAAAGCAGGCCTGCAGACCTCCAGATTGGCATGTATTTTTAGCATTGTTTCAATGGCATAACCTGATTTACAGGGCGTTTGAATGTGAAAAACGAAGAGCTTGACGACATGATCAAGGAGGCTCCTGGACCAATTAACTTTACTGTCTTCCTGACCATGTTTGGTGAAAAGCTCAAGGGTGAGATGAGGACTGGGGCGGGCAGGGAAATCGCGAGGCAGGAGTGGGAGGGTAGGCTGGTGGCTATGACGCACAGCAAGGATTGCAGGGATCCAGGCGCCAGGCTCCCTCTGCACATTTGGAAGTCACTCAACTACTCTGGGCCTCAGCAGGCCATTTGCAGAATGGGGACAAGGCGCCTGACCTACCTCCCAAGATCTAATAACCCAAGATGCCCCAGCTGAAGCTGCTAAAGAAGGACAAAGTGATCTCAAACTAGATAACTTTATATGCAGTTTCTCCCGATTGACTTGATCTATGCCCGCTGGGACCAACTGGAGTATTTCCAGGCACTTAAATGAGCTGTGGGTCAAATTCCCCTCTTGTACCTCAAAAGGTTCAGGAAGGTCCGGAGAGGACTACTGAAACTCCCCAGCCCTCTGTCTGACACAGAGCGATTGCTCCACTGAACCACGAGACCCCTGCCACCCCCTGCCCCACTGCACTGTTTTGATGCTGCTGGTCTTCCAGCCACAGCCTAGCACACAGCACCGTCACTCAGGCCACTCTGTCCCTGTGCCTCAGTTTCCCCAATTCATGCACTGGGAAAAGAGACCTTTACCTTCCATGCAAAGGATGCACAGGTGGGAAATGCTCCCTGTGAGCTGCCCACAACACCCAGCTCAATGCCACAGACTCCAAACCAGGGGGTATGGTCCAAGCTCTGACAGGAAGGCATGACATCCTTTCCCTCAAGACTCACAAATGGTTATATCCCCTCACCTTGTGCAGCCTAAATCATGCCCTCTGGGCAGCACTCCCAGAGCCCATCTAGCCCTGGTACTGCGGCTGGCTTTCTATAAATACACGTGGTGGATAAGGCCCATCTTGGCTGCAGGCAGGGAGGGGTGAATGCTATTTACGTGGACCTGCTCCTCTTGCTGCAGGAGCCTGCACTGATGTCCCAGGCAGAGGCAGGAATAGGGTTGCTGCTCTGCTATGGCAGGCCAGGACCCCGGGGCAGACTGCTGAACTTTCCATAGGAGAAATGAGCTTTAGAGGCCTTGGGGGCACTCTGGGTTTCTTGGGGGGTGTCCCAGGACCAGGGATTTGTGCCTCCAGGTCTGCTGGCAGCATGGCCCGTGCTTCATCCATGTGTGTGCTCTGCGTTGCAGGGGCCGACCCTGAAGAGACCATCCTGAATGCGTTCAAGGTGTTCGACCCCGAGGGCAAAGGTCTCAAGTCTAGCTAGTAAGTGCTGAGCTGATGGGGGGCGGGGCCCGTCAGTGCGACACTTTTCCCTCATTCTCACATCCCGCTCTTTTGTTTGCAGCATTAAGGAGATGCTGATGACCCAGGGCGAGCGCTTCTCCAAGGAGGAGGTATGGGGGTGCCTCTCCACCCCCTCCTGCCCCGCCACATGCCCACCACTGGAGTAGGCGCATGGGAACGGCCGGATGAGGCTGTCTTACCTTTGCTGCATCAGCCTGTGCTTCCTTTTCTGTCGTGGACACGTCTCCCCACCAGCAGCAAGGTGGCTGGGTGCCATGGGCAAGGCACCAAGCAGGCATCCTCCCCTTCCAAGGCCTCCAGAGGAGCCCGAACAGAGTAGCCCTTTCCCCACCTTGACTGGGGCAGCCCCTCATACTGGCCGTACCCCACACTCAGCAGGGGCCACCCGTGTCCTCCCCATGGGGGACACTAAAGAAAGGGGCAGAGGCTGCTCTGACCCCACGCCTGCCCTGCCCTATCACTGCCTGCCCCCAGGACCCCCAAATAGTCCTCTGAGCAGCAATGCTTAGCTTCCCTCGACCAGCATGGTAGCCCCAGGCCCCAGGAACCAGGCCCTAGCAACCAGGCTCAAGCCCTAAGCCCTAATAACCTGGTCCCAAGCTGCAGCAATCAAGCCCTAATAACCAGGCCCCAAGCCCTGGCAACTAGGAACTAGACCCTAGGCCTGAGGCCCGAAGCCCCACTAATGGAGGCCTAAGGCCCCAAGCCCCAGTGACCAGGCCTCGAGCCCAGGCCCCAAGCCCCGACACAGTGCTCGCTCACAGCCCTGCCATCGTATGGCCTGGGGTGCAGAGCAGAAGGCTCAGGGCAGAGCCAGGACATGACCCCCTTAAAGACTCCCCAGATGCTGCCTTTGTGTGTGTGGGGGGGTGCAAAAGTAGTACGGCCACATCAGGGCTGGCTGCAATCCTGCGACCAGCAGAGCAGGGGCTGGCACTGCCTGAGGTGCCGTGCGACTGCCCCGCACATGGAGCTGCACTGCTGCGCCTCTGCTTGAGGCAGGGCGCAGGCTGCGACATTGGGCCCAGGGGCCGCGTGGGTCCATCTCCTCAGGGCCACGCACGCAGGAACCAAACAAGCACGGGAGGGAAAGCAGCCAGCCGATTCAAAGGATGCCGGCTGACATGGGGGCTGGTCCACACTAGCCCCTCTGAGCCAAACAGCTCTGTGCTTGGGGCCAGCAGGAAGCCAGATCCTACGGGGAGCTCCCAATCCCATCCCCAACCACCAAACGTGAGGCAGTAGGGACTCAGAGCCCGTGTGTATCCGAAGGTCACCATCTCAGGCATGAACCTGGAGAGGGATGTCTCCAGGTGGAGAATGGCAGCCTGACCTAAGCTTTCACCCACTCTACACCCACCAGGGCCCATTACAACACCACAGGCCACTGGCACAGATGTGTTGAGCACCCTTTGGTCAAGCTGGGTGGCAGGGCATGGCAGCCTTACCTAGCCAGTGAGTGTCTTATGGCTGGGCAAGTGCTAGGGATTTCCCTTTTCCTTCCCTATTCCATAGTTAGGTCAATATTTGCTCAAGTTTCATCATATAAGGGCAGTCACCACAAACCGCTGAGTGCAGACCCTCTCTCCGTCTGCTCCTGCGGAAGTGCAGAGCTTCCACTTGAGTCCAGATCCCTCCAGGTTCATCACTGTTAACCTGAATACAAAGCCATTCCTTTAACCCTTCTACTTATGGCCCCCTTCTATTGCAGGTCGATCAGATGTTTGCAGCTTTCCCTCCAGACATCAGTGGAAACTTGGACTACAAAAACCTCGTCCACATCATCACGCACGGTGAAGAGAAGGATTAGGAGTTGAAGTGGGGCCAACTCCTACACCCTATGCTACTTTCCTCTTCACCTCTGGTTCCTGTTCAGGTCCCCACTCTACCAGTCCCATTGGCCAAGCTTGGCCTGATTGTTCCCAGGGTCACCATTTGCACTTGGTCCCATTCTCGTCTGTTTTTCTATGTGGAGAAATCTTGTTGTACTTGGGGAAATGCCTACCTGAATGGCTTCCAAATTAAATGATGCATTTTGCAAGACAAAATCCAGCTGCCTGTTTGAGCAATGCTAGGGCACATAAAAGAAACGCTGAACAGAATGTCAAACCTGGGACTGAAGTGAAACCAGGGGTGAATGCATATGGGTGCATGCATGCATGAACTTTGCCAGGCAGGGGATGAGTTGCACGAGAATCAGCCTGTCACAGCAGGCTTGGGCCAGCTCTGTTCCTGTAACTGAATTCAAGCCATCCTCCAGGTTCAGCTGGGACCCTGGCACAACACCAGGTTCTGGGAAATCTTTGGGTCCATTTAGGACTGTGCTTATACCAAGCTGCTGGCTTCAATGTTTCCTGAGAGGAGCAAATGTACACTACATGTACTTTCTGTTTTGGGGGACCTGGCTGAAGGGTACCATAGACTGGGAAATCTCTTGCCTCTGAAAGTCAACGTATGAATGATCAGTGACTGCTCCAAACATCAGAAGAGCTGGTACGAGATAGCAGTCAGGCCACTCAGGAGACAGCCCAAGTGGCTCCACTTGCAAGCTCTTCCATAATGATATTACGACACCCAGCTCCTGCTTAGCCAATGTCAATACGCTCTACAAAGGAGATCGGTCAGTACCGATCTCCATTTCACAGACAGGGAAACTGAGGCCCAGAGCGGGGAGAGCGATGAACCCAAGGTCACCCAGCAGGCCTGTGACAGGAACAGAAGCTATGACATCTCCTGGGTCCTAGCCTGGTGGTCTATGCAGTAGGCCATGCTGCCTGCCTTAGCTTCTCCCTTGCTTGAAGATCTCTGGGATGCACTCCACTCTTTTCCTAGGGGCAGAATATCTACTTTCTGGGGTGGAAAGGGGACCCCAAAGAGATGAGCCAGCTCCACAGCTGCTGCAGATCAGCTCTCTTGATTTCACAGGCTCAATTTATACTAGTGAAGGGCAACAGGGAGCAAGAGGCAGACACAGAGCAACACCTCTGTCTGAAACACCTGCCGATGTTCAGTCCTCCAGCTTGTCACGTGTTTTGTGGTCACTTTAACCAGGGTCTAGATTGCTCTGTGCAGGCACTTATGAACCCATAGCACATTGCAAGGGTAGGGGTAATGTGACAGTGAGATAGTGCCTGATTGCAGCCAGCTAATGCTGCCGGTGCGTTTTGTAGTGTTTTGCAGCTCAACTTCAGTTCAGGTAATTACTGACTAAATGCCCCCTCCTGCTCCTGGATACCACAAGATTTTTCATTCACTGACCATCAACTGTGCTAATCCTACTGTTAGAGCTACTGCTTTCCACCCCAAAGGTAGTCACTTTTCTACTGTGAGTGAAGTGATGCTAATATGTAATTTTTTGAGCCGTAAGCTTGTCAAAGGCATTGGCACCTTCCAAGGGGGAGGAACTATATGTTTAAGAAAGCACCAGCATTACAGAGCCGTAACCGACGCCTGGTTTCAATTAAGCACAGCACCAGACTTCCAGATCAGCTCAGTTAAGAAACTATTATTTACACACAGTGCATTGGCTCTCTGTGCCCTAGAAGCTCACCACCCCTCTCTTCTGGCCTTTGTCCACTGAACTGCTCCTGGACTGGTCTGTCTCGGAGTTCCCAAGAATCAGGTCACGTATACTGTCATGGTCCAAAGGGTTATCAACTGGGTCAAAAGAGATGCAGATGCATTACAAAAGCATTCCAGAGCCCTGGGCAAACCCAGACTCTAAGGGCAACCCTCTCAGCAGGCTGCTGCTGCCCCCAGGAACCCTGGGCTGGAAAGGAGGCAGGGACCCCCTGGGTAATCTAACCCACACTAGGGCTAGATGCAGCCACAACTCTGCCACTGCATTTCATTTCCTTGTAATAACATTGCAAAGGCCTTGGACTGTCCTGTACTTTCCCTCTATAACAGAACAGAGAACGAATCCTAACAGGTTTACAATCACCAACCCCAGTTTAGTTGTGTGGCTATTTCTTTGCTTTCTGCAGCCCACGCCTCTGCAGTTTTGCTCTTGGTCCCAGTTTACAGCACCTGCTTGCCAGGGTGGCTGGCAGAGGACATGTATGGACTTACAGTCCTCCAAGATGTCTGCCACGTGCTCAATGGGAGGGGGAGGCGGTGCCATCTTGTTAGAATCCATAGATTTCAGGAGCGATGAGCCACCTAAAAATGGATTCAAGAGAGGAGACGAGTCCTGCTCTCCTTCGAACTCCTTGTTGCGCAGGAAAGCCTCTGTGAGGAGTAGGTCATTGGTCTTCTTTTCTATGACACCTGGGAGAAGACAAGTTGAACATGTGTCATGGAGCTGACTTGGCAGCCCCTTAGCCCCGGGGGGAAGACATCTTCTATTCTGAACCTAGATTTTGCCAAAGCCAAGAACCAGGAGCCTGCATCCTCTTCCAACCCCCCTGTGTGATATGGGTGACACTGGCCAGACCAGGCCTATAACTCCTGGGAGGCTGGTACAGAATGCATTAGACCCCACATTCCCCTTGAGAGCCACTAACAGGGCTCAGGAGTCCAAAACCTGCCACTCCTCCTTTCCAAATTCCCCACTGACCTCTGCCATGAATAAGTCACTGAGGTATTCCCCTGTCCAGAAACTTCAATCCATACTTTTCCAGCATTCAGAGAGGACACAGACAGCTGACAACTCACCAAAGTATTGCATCAGGTTCAGGTCAGTGATCTCATCACTCTCTCCGAGCTGCTCCTTTATCTTTGTGGCATCGCAGTTTGTTTGCTTGAACAGAAAGGCTACAGCGGATTTGAGCTGGTCCAGGACTTTGCCTCCCTCCTTGCAGGTTAACTCATACAGGTCGGCTTCCTCACTGGTTTTCTTCAGCTTTCTCTATCAGCAAAGAGTTATCAAGGCTATGGGGCTGGTGTGATGTAAAAGAGATGGCCTGAAGAAGCCCCCAAGCACCCAATCCATGCCCTGTCTCTAGGCTTGCAGCTGAAGCCTGATCCAGGTTGCATGAAAGTTTTCCATGGAGTGAAAGACAACAGGCTAAATCCCATCCCTGCTGTGCCCAGCTCACACACAGGAATGACAACAGTGCCCCTAGCCTGGCAACTCTTTAGAGACGACAGGAAGTCACTAGTCATCATATGGCCTGGGGTGAGGGGCAGAAGGCCCAGGGCAAAGCCAGGACGTGATCCCCTTAAAGACTCCCTGGACGCTGCCTTTGTGTGTGGGAGGAGGGTGCAGATCCTGGAGATCAGCACAGGCCCACAGAGTGGGGCTGTGAGTTTGTGCAGTCAAGGCAACACCCTGAAGCCACCTTGCTCTGGGGGAACCCATGGACCATCTGCAGAATCCAGCTGCACCACCAGTCACCAGGCAACGGCTGGCTTCACGCAAGTCAGCCTCAGGTTGCTGAGAGGGCAAGATTTCCCACAGGCAGTGAGAGCCCAAAGCTGGGCTCTCTTAGTTGCAGCCCCCTTGGCCCATTCTCACATCAGAGTTGGTGGGAAAGGCCACCCTGTATTTCCTAGCGAACCTAGAACTAGAAGAGGTAGAACAAGTGGGGACTCTCCACCCTGAGTTTCATCAGCATTGCGATGGGGAAGAAAGTGGTGGGGCCAAGGAGGGCACAGGCCACTCCTGCCCACCTCATCCCAGAAGCCACAACACTGGCAGTGCCATAGCTCCTTCTGCCAGGCCCCATGCATGGACATCCCAGTGCCCAGAATAGCCACATGGACTGCTTCCTGGGGCCTATGCTGTCAAACGTTTTAGCTGAGAGTGAGTCAAAGGCAGCTGGGCTACCCCCACAGCTCCTTACTTCCAGCTCCTTCAGAGAGACGTGGCTCGTGGTTTTGGCATCCTTCTGTTGTGACTTCAGGTGAAGGATTTCACTCTGCATAAAACACAAGCACAGGAGGCAAAGAGAGCTGCTCCCTGCTGCTGAATCCATCCCAGCATGGAGCACTGTATGCCATCCTCATACTGCCCACCATGTCAGGGCAACAATAGAGTCTCTGTCACCCTCCAGTGGGGTAGACTGCACCTGGGGATAGACAGAGGCCATTTCCTGTTCTCATCTGTTCCCCTGCAAACCCTGTCGGCTGCAGGCAGACCAGCCTAGGAACAAACAAAGCACTGTGACCTTTTGTCTTCTGTTTCTGCCAGGGCCAGGTCCAAGGGTGTAAATCAACAGAGATGATCTTTAGTTGTGGTAAATTAGTGGAGCAAGGCAGGATTTTGGCACAGAGGCTGGAGGTCATGGATTTGGGTTTGGTAATGGATCATTCTAACGTGGTTGATCCACAGTGTTTCCTTCACTGGTGCCAGCAAAACCAGGGAAACAATGAGGAGTAACATCTTACAACTAATCACTCCCTCCCCAGGGGCAATTAAATATTAATGCCAGGTAGCAAAATACCATGCTTCTGCCACTAGGCCATGGGTTCCCCTCAGGCAGTGAAAGCCTGAAACAGGGCCCTCTTCTCAGATCACACAGCCTCATATCCAAAGCACAGACCCAAAGGGTTCCAAAAATTTCAGATCCATAGCTAAGCAGCAGTGTTTTAAGACCTGGCCTCAAGTCCCTGGGAGATCCCATACCAACAGTGTTCAGGGAGGTTCCATTTCTCCTGAAAAAAATCCTTTTAAATAAAAGTTCCCCTGGAAGGCCTCAACTTCCTGCCCCCACATCATGTCCTAACCTGCCTGTTCAAATGGCCCCCATTGCCTAGGCCTCAGCAAGGGAGTCACACAGAAGCCCTTCATAATGCTGATACTTTATATAGCTGAAAAGTACAGAAGCTGCAGGCAACAGAAGGAAGCGCTGGACCTACAGCGTTCAAACTGCAGCAAGGAGGACACAGAACAGGCTCATTGGCCCATCACGCAGGAAGGAACTTCTGGAATGGGCAAAGCCAGGTTTCTCCTGTTGAGAACAGCTGGATGTCGAAGCACAGTCATTTGGAATTTGGATGGGCGGTGCATTTCTGGAGGCTGGGGAGTGAGGCTCGTGTAGGGTGGAACAGCTTTTCCTTGACCAAAAATAAAAGAAAAATGCTGTTCTTCTCTGTCAGCCTCTCTGAGCATGGGCCAAGTCTTGAAGCCTCCCATCAGGTAGGAATCTCACCTGGGCAGGTTCCTATAAGCTCTGACTGATCCCACCCCTCACAGGAGAAACTTTGAGTCATTTTGTCACAAGCCTCGGCACATGTCCAGGGATACCCACTGCATCCACTGACATTAAAAGGCCCATCCAACTGGATTCAGCAACCCTCTGGAAGCTGAAGCTGTTCCTGAACATGACTTTCTTGCAGTATTTCTTTTGGGTGCAAGGTGGCAGCAATGAGCTTGGTTTCAGTTCCAGTTTTGGGCCATTTAGCTCATGTAGCAGGCTTTTTTGGTGGAATTAGCAGCTGAGGCCCTGTGTGGGCAGCAACAGCTGCAGGAGAGGAAAGAAGAAAACCTCAGTCTGAAACAAAGAAACAGTGCAAAAAGTGTGGAAAACCAGCAGGCACTGACCTGAATATCCTCAATCCTCTTCTGCAGTCTCTCCATCTCGTTGTTGAGTTCGGTGGCATAGCTGAAGTAGGCAAAGTTCTTCTCCTCCTTCTCAACGAACTCTTCAACCAGCTGGCCAATGTCCCCATTCTCTGTCATCTGGAGTAGGCGTATATAAGAAACCTCATAGCTCTCAAAGCTTTCCCCTCTGCTCTTCTTGGCACGTTTGCTGGCTTTGAAGGCTGGAAGAAACCAAGAATGACATTTAACCTTCCAGGACAGAAAATGACCTGGGTCATTCTGGGTTTTACGGGTCATGTTCTTGCTGTGCCCACCATTGGCAAACACAGAACAATGCACTTGAGAACACCATGGACTTAAATCATGGCTTCTGGGAGAAAAATTATGGGAGAAAGAATGAAAATCCAGGAAGAGCACCCAAACTGGAGGTCAGGGCACTGGGGAGGGACCTTGGAGCTGACTGATATGAATTAAAAACCCAGGGTAGCGCTTGAGACCAAACTGGAGGGACATTTAACCCTCCAGCAAGGTGAGAGCGTAAATGGAGAAGGATAATTCCCCACTGTCTGAGGAAGGCAGCAGAAAACCCTGAAGCTAAGAAACAGGAGCCAAACTGTGCGCTAGTCCCATCAGTTCTGCCTCCTTGAACTGAGCTTTGATTACAGTAAGAAGCCTGATAACAACACTGTGTGCACTGAAATTCAAGTCCCTGATTTCCCTGTCTCCAACACAGACCTGACACTTTGCTGGCCATGTTACACATTTCTGCTGAGAGTGAAGGCCCTGCGGATGAGCACTGGTCTCCCCTCTGTGTCACAACAGCAGGCCTGTGTCTGTTCCCTGCTATTTCACGGTACCTTCTTCCCTCTTGACCTGGTCCTCAAAGTCAGAGCGATCCACAAGCTTGACGACCATGAAAGACTTCAGCTTAGTCTCGTGATCGAAGATCCGCTCCAGCTCCCTGAACTCGATGTTAAACTGCACAGTGTCCTTGTAGTGCTTGTCCTTCATGGCTGAGATCCTGGCCAGAGCCTCCACCCTAAGCACGACCAGAAGTCATGAGAGACTTCTTCTCCCATCACAAGCTAACCACACCACTCCCAATGCTGACTCAACAACTGGACAGTGAATGCCGGGTGGATCTCATGCAGTACAACTCACAGGGATGGGAAGAGACTCTTTCCCAGCGGGGTTAGGAGAGACCAAAGAGCTTTCATGCAGTATGGGAATGCTGCATGGGAAATGGCCTGGTGGGAGGAAGTATGGGCCGGAGAGGAGCCCAGTCCTCAAAAAACACTACTGGGACTGGTGCTAAATGGGCCCCAGTTGGCAGACCTAGCTACAGGGCCAAATGTGGGAGTGAGCCATTACCCACGAAGATCAGGGCTGTAACAGAGCAGTAGCAGGCTGCACAGATGCAGCCACTCTACTCTCTCTGCCTTGTCCAGGAATGGAGAAGCCCAGATTCAAGATCGATCAATCAAGTGCCTCAGCTGAGCAGTACAACACTAACACTCCCCATGGTTTCTTACCTGGGTGCCCTGTTTTTTTGGTTGCCCAGCTTTAGATAGGAAAAGCCTGGTTTTCAGGCATATGGAGCACCCATAACTCCAGCTGAAGTCCACTGGCAGGTGCTCCACAACCCTGAGAGTTGAAGCTTTGCTGTCTAATGCAGGGCACCCAGGATGAGTGGACACCCATTCAAAGTTGGCTTAGTGTGCACCTGTCTGAGTGAACAGAAGGAGCATACCCAAAATCACAAAGCAGTGCCCTGGAGTTCACTGCCAAAGCTTAGCACTGCCCCACCCCCTTTACCGCTGATCATAGGCTTGTGAGGACTGCTCAGTCGCATTTTCCATCATTCTCTTCTGCTGATCGAATTTCTTGTGGAGTTTGATGTAGTTGTTGTCAAAGACGGCCTTCTGAACTCGCAGGGTCTCAATCTCTTCTCTGAGCTTTGTATTCGTGGTCAAGACTGTATCGAAATGGACTGTGATCTGGAAAGAGTGAATGATGCAATACAAGACAGTGGAGATCAGCTTCCAGTAAAACAGCATACATCAGGGCTGACACACAGCCCATCCAGCTCTCAAGGGGACCCTCTTTAACACAGAGTATAGTCCATCGAGCCAGTAGAAGAGGCTTTGTGGAGCAGAACAGCCAAGGTTGGGAGCTACTGAAGTTCACCTGTCCTGTACCAAATACACAGCCAGACGGACCAGACTGGAATTCTTAAACGTTCTTTAGACTAGGAAAGAAACCCTGTGTATGCAAGTACCCATAAGACCAGGCAGCTGCAAGCTACCTCACGAGCACTTACGTGATTCAAACGAGTCTCTAGCCTCTGAATCTTCTTTTGCAGCTCTTTGCTGTCATTTGCTTCCTTCACCTTAGCCACAACAAGGTTTTGTTTTTCTATCTTGTTCTCCATCTCCATTACCTAAAAAAAATAAAACCGCCCCTTGATGCTAGATTTTAGTCAGTATGCTAAGCCAATGTAAATACTTTGTGCTGACCTGAACTATAGTAACCTGTGGTGTTAATGATATCTTGCATTTACAGAACAGCTTTCATCCCAAACCCTCCTACTCTATAAATGCCAAGATGCAAACTATTAGCAAGAATTGTTTTATTTTCTCTTCACCACTGATATGCAGCTGCCTCTGGGGTGAAGCACTGCAGCCAACTAACAGCAACGCTAAGCAAGGGAATGGAACAGGACATTGAAGAACAGTGTCTCACTGTGGCTTTCATCCACAGACCATGTGGAGTCTGTAGAGCTATGGTTAGAAGCATGTAATAAACATTTAGGAGAGCTGGGGGTTGTGAAATGGGCTGGATCCATGAAAAGATCCTGATTTCACCAAGTGGCTCGAAGAACAAAAACGTTGGAGCACCACTGGAACTGCAAGATGGGGGAAAGCAGATAGCAACTCCAGAAGAGATGAGAGCAGGACTTCAAAGCAAATTCCCTTCCTGAAAAACTCTAGGGATCATTAATGAGCATAAATTACATTTCAGCTAAAAGCCCCCTTCCCACTGTAATGGGTTATTGATTCAATATTAACTCAAAGGGGAAAATGCCACCAACAAAATCTCCCAGGCCATTTCTGCAGAATCTAGTCTGTCTTTGGTGTCCTATCCAAATGCTAAGCAGACTCAACACAACTTAGCTTATAAGGGCCACTGAGCCAGTTATGGCATGTACAATGAGTTCAGATGTCATGGGCTGGGGCACGTATGTGACAAAAAAATAACATTTTGCCTCTATTTCAAAAAAAAAAGAATTAAAGTAGGGATGGGAAGATGATAGTGTTACAGTAATGTCGTAGCCATGATGGTCCAGGAATTATGCAAGAGACAAGGGTTTCTTAGGGTGATATCTTCTTTGGGAAGAGCAATTCACAGCCTCCTCCCTTCCCCCACATCCCTCCAAATACTGGCAGTACCTAGAGGCCAGAGCCACAGACCAGAATCAGATTCAAAATCACCAGCCAAACTCCTATTGACATGAACGGGAACAAGACAGGTCCATTTCGATATACACTGCTCTGGGCACATCCTTTCACAGTATCTGAAGGGTGATCCAGCTCACAAAAAGTTGTGAGATATATATAGGTGTGCGTATGTGTGCGCATACACACACACAGCTATAAGGTGCAAATCTACCCTGTCTTCTGCTGGACTTCAGTGTAACACAGCTAACTACATCTCTCCACTTTGTCTTCCAGCCATGTGTCTTTTGCTAAGAGGTGATGTGATATTCCAAGACCTGAATTAAATATGCTTTACTCATGAATACTTCAAAGACACAATTTGCCTACAAAGGAAGTGCAGGCAAGGTGCAGTTTTTTCTTTCCCCTTGACCTTAATGCTTTGATTCAAGGCTTTATTCCTTTTGACTACATCATGCTAGGATATTGTGGTGTTCAGAATAAGTAGGTCATTAACTTATAGAGCATGTTACACAGGACTACCAGTGGAGGAGAAACACGGCAATGTACAGGCAATTTAGGGCCCAATTCCATACACCCCTACTCACTTGAGTAGTCCAGTAGTCTCTATGCATGCAAAAAGTGCTATTGCCTTCATTGGGCACTCTTTATGTAAATTTTACTTATGTGTATAATGGATGCAGTATTGGGAACCTGGGTAGCAATTAGTGAGTTATGCTTTTGACTAGAGATGAACTATGAAGGCATCCGCAGCTGTTTAGCTGCACAGCTGCAAATTAAAAGCCAAAAACATGATTGTGCTTGTGATAGGTACAAGGGCGTTTCTAATTCTGTGGGTCTGCTACAGTATATCATGTTTATCTGATTAACTGTTCAGATGCTCTACCTTCTCATCAAGTTCCGCTATCAGTGCTTTTGTTGCTTTTATCAGAGAATCATACTCATCTCTAGTCTGCAAAAGGTATTTAAGCTCCATACAGTTTCTGACATCCAGCATCATATTCCTGGGTGACTTAGCAAGGCTCAGCAGTAATGTCATCTCGTCGTGTTCCTGCTTCAATGAATGTATTTGTTTTCTGTAGTGAAAAAAAAAACAATAATCAGCTAAAGCACTTAACATCTTCAAAGCCCAGTACAAACATTCATTATTTAAACCCTGTAATTCCAGCAGCACTCATACAGAAAAATATGAACAGGGAGAAGTTACTTTGAACAAACTATGTAAAAAACACTTAAATACATTTTCCTCCTTAAAAATAATGATGGCATTTCCCCCTGAAACAGATCCATATATTTTATGGTGGAGTCTTGCTGTCTTTTGGCATCTACTGACATCATGAGAGTTTTGCATGAGGAATAAAAAAGGACTGGAACCTAAATAAAGGGACTCTCAGGATTCAAAGCAAATAGATTAATTCTGTGAAAACAGGAAATGCATAAGGTCACCATGGGACTGGAGCCCCGCTTACTCCTGATGGTACATCTGCTGTAGCACCTTGACCCCAAAAGACTTCCGCTTTTCCACCATGATACGAAAATGCTGCTGCAGCTTCCTCAGCTCGTCCTCTGCCATCTTTTCTTTCTCCTTCTCAGTGAAATCCAAAAAATTGCTCCTGGAGCGGGACCCTTTCCAGCGCTGCCGACAGAAGGGAATATGTTAGCCTGGTCTGGGCACACCACTCAACAAAGCGTGAATAACAACGCACAGTGCAACCTATGCCGATGCCTCCTGTCCTCAGAGCCCCCCACAAATGCTAACCAGGTCACGTGCTGGGAGATGGGGAAAACTCCCTGTTCCCCAGGTCACAGCAGGGGGAAGGAAGTGTCTCTGGTGACATTAAAAGCCACCAGAGTGTTAACTGCAGTGGGCAGAGGTCTGTACAAAATCTCAAGAGACTCTAAGGAAGCACATGCAAGGGAAACAATTGCAATACCCATTTGAAAGCATGCATTACCTGCCTGACTGCCAGCCTGAAGGCTGATGGCTACCTATGCACTCCATGGTCCTGGCTTTTCTACCCATTTTGGGAGGCCCAGCACCCCTTGCCCCTGGCAATCCCAATATCAGGGAGCTGGCTGTCCCTGAAGCGGAAGAACATGAGAACTGCTATTCACTGGCTCAGACGCTGGGTCCATCTTGCCCAGGCTCCTGTGTTAGACAGGGGCAGAGAGCGGAGGCTGGAAGGGAAAGTGAACTGGGTCTGAGCAGGGTTTTCCCCGTGTCTCTCTCTCACTGGCAGCCTCCAGCGTTGAAGGTTTAGTCCTGCCCCCGCTGAAGCTGGTGGGTGCTCTCTCTTTCAGAGCAGCAGGAAACTACCTGTACAGCTTTGTTCAGGACTCTCCTAATTGCCTCTTCTCTCGTTGGGTTTGGGTGGGTGATAATTACCGTCACTCCTCTTTACCTGTGAGCCCTTCATGGCTTTCTGCTAACGTCAGCCTTCGGCTCTCCCCGGGCAGCCCTGGTGACCAGGTAAAGGGGGCGAATCCTCCCACGGCGCTGTCCTCCTCTTAAAGAAAAATCGAAGCGGTGCTGTCAGCAGATTCCCGGCCTCCCTTCGGGATCCGGCCTGTGTCTCCCCGCCCCACGCACAGAGCCCCTTTATTATGTTTGGCACATGAGGACATAATCACAGATGGCTCCACAAGGAAGAAAAGAAGAACATTTGTAGTGATGTCATGGTGAAACATGTTCCTCTGATCGCGTTTATAATTAGGGGGAGAGCAGATGGTTTAAAGCTTATTCCAACCCATTCAGTACATGGGTTTCCATAGAAATTATAGACAGGGGCACCAATCCAGAGCACGGCGCTGCAGCGGGGCGAGGTCCCCACAGGCACGGGGGTTTGGCAAAGAGGGGTGATGGAGAACGGGGATGAATCTGGCTGCTCTTCAAACCAGCCCAGACAGGCATCGGCTATGACCAGCTTGGGCTGGAGCCTGCGGCCTGGGTCGGGGCTGAGGGCCAGGCTGCGGTCAGCCGGGGCGGGCCCCTGGCAACGCGAAGGGCAGCCCGGGGCAGCCGGAGGGGGCTGCACGGCACACTCCCCCCCGGGCTCGCCGCTCCTGCCCGTGCTGAGCTCTGCGGAGGAAGGAGCTCGGGGCCGGGTGCGGGTGAGGGGTGCCCCGCGGCAGGAGCAGCCCGCCCTACCCGGGCGGCGGCGGCGGCGGCGGCGGCGGCGGGGCGGGGCTCGGAACGCGGCTGCGCGCGCACAATGCGGCCCGTTGCGCGGCCCCGTTCGCACCCCCCCCCCGCGCGCTCGGCTCTCCCCAGCCGGGGAGCCGTCCGTAGCAGTGCAAGCGTGGGGGCGGCGGGGCTCCCAAACCCCCCACCTCGCTAGGCGGCCTGGCCAGTGCTCCACCACCCTCCTCGTGAGAGCGCTTCTCCTGACGTCCAGCCTGAGCCCGCTGCTCCTTGTCCTGCCGGCTGCCCCGCGGAGGCCAGCCCAGCTCCGTCCCCTTCGGGACGGCTCTCCAGGGAGCTGACGGCTGCTGTTCAATCCCGCCTCTGCTCTTCTCCAGACTAAGCCAGCCCGGGTCCCTCGGCCGCTCCTCCCGAGTCCGTTTTCGTGGCCCTGCGCCGGACTCTCCGACCTGTCCACGTCCCCTCCCTAGCGAGGGGCCCACCGCCGGGCTCTGGATGTGGCCCCACCAGTGCCCAGAAGAGGGGAATAAGCACTTCCCTCGATCTGCTGGCAGTGCTTCAACGATGTTGTAGTTGATGTGAGGATGCGCCTTGCTGTCCGCACCCCCTTTTCAAAACCCCAGATCTGCCCAGGTTTCCACGTCGCGCCCCTCGCCCGAGAGGAATAAGACCCAGCAACCCGCACAGCTCCCGACGCTGGCGGCCATGCGGAGCAGTTATTCCAAAGGCCTTCGCCAGCAAAGGAGTGCCAAGCTCATTCAAAGCCGCCTAGCCCCAGAGAACGGATGTCACCGCACGTGAAGAATGGAAGGGCGCAACGGGTAAACGCCAGCAGAAAAAGACAGTATCAAGGAGGGGAGAAATGGCCCAAACAGCTGAACTCCCAGCAGTGAGTGGCCCCCCACCCCGGGTCCCATCCAGGCCAGGAGAGGATTCCTCTGCAACACATGACAGGAAACCACGGGGCTGGTGATACGCTGTCCCATGGAATCAGCCTACCTCCCCCTCGAGCACGGGCTGGACTGGGTCGCACTGCCAGCCCCAACCCCCCTGCCCTCCTGTTTAGCTTCCATTATTCATCTTCAGTGAAACAGGATGAGCCCTGGCATTACTGCTGTGCTTGGTGCCATCGCATGGCTTCCAAGGATATGCTGATGCAGGCTTTACAGGGCCCCCACACCTACTCTTAAACTCTCTGACTCTGATGCGTCTGAGAACGGGAGCAGGCCCTCATTTCCAGACTGATGTGTGCAGAGCAGGAGCGGGTGGAAGCGCTGCAGAGACAGTATGGACATACCCGGAGCTCGCTAGTCTCAGTCCTTCTGTGCAAAAGACACTTCAGCCTAAAAGGACTGGTCATGTTGTTCTTTGCAGCCAGACTCCACGGACCTATTCTCAATTGTGTAACAATGAACAAGGCAGTAAATTAAATTGCCAGGAAAGGAATTGATTTGGTCAAGTCTGTCGTCTGTGTCACTCCACAGCAGAAGCACTTACTTCACTAAAAGGGACCTCTTTTTTTCTCCTATCCAAACAATGCTAAATTGTCAGGCTTGTCTTGGATGAATGTGACTTTATTGTCTGCATCTACCCTTACACTAAGCAAAATGGTAATCAGAGTGGAAGGAAAGCAAGAACAATATCTGAATCCAGCAGGAATCCCTCTATCAGCTGGGGTATCCTGAACAGGAGCTGCTCTGCAGGGTAATCCCTGCTTGTCCGGCCTGCTGGAGTCCTGGTTATAACTCTCTCCATAGCCATGTTCCCCAGTTCAGCAGAAACATACAGTGTTGGCTGACATAAAAAATATAGTCTTTCAGGGCCCTGCTGCACATTCAGATTAAAGCTAGATAGAAACCAGCTAGAGAGTTGTTACACATTTCCCAGCACAAACTTTGTAGCTGGTTGGCTCTTTTTACAGCTGAATAGTCATTTTTATGGTGCGGTAATTATTTTGCAGTGTGGCTGGTCTAAATTGATTGTGTGATTAACCAGTTAATTCTGTGATAATTACTTTGCACTTGTGGCCAGTCTTACTTTGCACATGTGGCTGGTCTAAATTTATTGCGCGATTAACCAGTTCATTGCATAATATACATAACATGTAGCAGGGGCCTCAGTGGCAGCTCTTTAGTCTAATTAAAATTCCTTTTCCCACTTTCAGGTCAAATTCTGATCTCAGTAGCCCTGGCATAAACCCAAAACAGCTTCACTGACTTCAATTATTTCAAATTTAATCTAGTTCCACTGAAGCCACAATTTATATGAGCAGAACTGTTGTGAAATCACAATCCTCAAGGCAAGTCTGGGATACAAAAGGACTGCGGTGAATGTGCACAGACAGAAACTACCTTGTCCTGAGAAGAGATTGGCTTGGATTGGAATTAACATTACATTTTCCTGCATTAGGAGAAATCTTCCTTGATTCAAGGGGCTGTGTCATGCGGCTACAGCTTTTTTTCTTGGCACAGCTGGAGTTCTCCTGGGAAATGCTGTTCATGCGTGCATGGCCTGATGACACAGTCTGATTTACCCGGTTCATGTCTGTCCAGGGCTGTGGCCCACTGAGGCCTGGGTCTGACTGAATTCAAATGGAGCCAGTCTCACTAACTGCAGAAGGGACTGCTCCTAGCTTTACACTGGTATAAGAGAGGAGAGAATCTGGCTCCTGTTTTAATGCAAATGTAATAAATTCATGCTACTTAATCCCTATTTATAACAAATGCAAAACTTAATTCTATTGAACCAATCTTCAGTCGCTGACACAAGATTGGTGAGTCACAGGGCTATATATGGAACTGTCAGAAGTGTCTTCTTTTCCTTTTAATGCCTGGATTAAATCATACTCGAACTCAGATCAGCTCCAGTAGCATCATCAGGGGATATATGAAATGACTGACAGCCAGAAAGGCAGAAAACTACATGGAGGAGTAACCCTGTTCAGGAGTCTAAAATCAACCCCTTAAGGGGCAGGTTCTTAATGCAAATCCACAGAGATATTGTAATAACCTGACAAGACTGCTCCTGTCACCGTGCACAAGAGGCAGTGTGTGGAGATGCACAATGCACCTCTGAGGTTACCCTGCGGTCTCACAGAGCTGGAGCCTGACGCCTGCATCTTCTGGTGTCTCATGGGCTCTCTTGAGAACAGTTGCTCTTGAACATGCATTTCACACAGAGATATACTCCAGTCCCACAGGGAATGCGTGAATTTGTTCTCTTGCTATATCCACAGGAGCTAAGCTGGGCTCTACAGGATGATTTCAGCCCTGGTGTAAATGAGTGCAATGCCAGAGCTTTTGTGGGAATGGCATTCTTCTGTGCCCAGGCTGAATCTCCCCCTTATATGCCTAATGTAAAGGCCAAAATGTCACTGTCTAAAAATACAATTAAATCCTCAAGTGCTGAACAATATAGCCCACTACATAAAAGCCCACTGTTGCTCTTCTTTTCCTCAGAATGTATTGCTTAGTGAATGCAAAAGGCAAAGATTTTTGCAGGTGTTACCTTTCACTGGACCAACTGCATGGACCATGCAGTCAGTCCAATAAAAGATATTATCTGCAAAAATCCTTGCCTCTAGCATAATTCCCAGACCACACAATTATCACTTTACTCCAATATGACCAAAACCTGTTTAATAAAAAACATTTTTGCTGTTACACATTCAGCACTACAGTGCAAGCAGCTAGTTATTTTCACAATTGAATACTTGTATTAAAATAGTCCTCACAACCCTCAGTCAGAACCAGAGCAGCATTCTGCTGGACACTGTACAAAAAAAAAGGAAGACATAACCCTTGTTTCACAAAGCCTATAGAGCAAAAGTTACCCACATGGCGTGTCCCCATAAATAAAGTCGGACAGATAGCCTAGATAGCCTCTAGCAGCAGATGCATTATGCTTCAGACCTCAAAAAGGGATAGCTACTTCTCTGCCATAGGGATTCAGAGACCACATTTTGCAATCAATCATGACAAAGTTTCTCTGGATTGCTTTTTGTAATGCAGCAATCATTCCTTTCCACTTGAAGTCCCCACGTACCTGCCTTTGAGATTTTAATCATAAATTTCTACAAACAGGAGTTCTTCTGAATTATTAATAACAAAAAAGATGCACTTCCATGCAGTGGAGTGACTCCTTCAGGGGCCAATGGTTTAACTTGGTACTTTTAAAAAGACCATGTTGGGCCCAAACCTACTGTCTTTGACTTCTGAAAGGCATAACTCTCATTGATTGCAGAAGCAGCTTTGCCAGGGTGAACTTGAGAATATGGATTCAGTTTGTCCTATTGTATTAACTTATACACTGCTTAGGCTCTGACTGATATTCAGTTTATGATGTTGAATTTAACTGGTGTGAGTCAGCAGGGATTTATAAAAGGTAAATCACATCACACAAATCCAATCCCTTTTTTTATGACATAACTATTGGTCTAGAAAAAGGAAAGTGTTAAGATGTAATATGTGAGGATGTTCAGAAAGTTAAACCAAGTTTGAGGTGTCTCCTGAGGGGTAGCTGTATAAACCCAGTTTAAATGGGTTAGGTATTGCCTTGTTCAGCTGGCTGAGGCCCACAAATATAATCCAAAGCCATGTGGTGTCAACAGAAAAGGCTCATAGTCATTTCACTGGGTTTAGGATTGGCCCAAATTAGACAGTGAAAGGCACTAACACAGTGCAATGATAGGGGCCACATGTTCTTATATAGAGAAACAGTCAGAGAACAGACTGACAGACAGATGGGTATCCAAAAATTGGTATAAAGCCTCTTCGCGGAAGCTGATGTTACGTGGGGCAAGGCTGTATGCCGGAATCAGTGCTTTAAAACAACTCTTCTTCCTGGTTCAGACAAAACCGCAAGACCTAACAGCATGAAATGGACTGACGAGCCCGAAAGATGGAGTGATTTTGTCTCCAAGGGCTGTAGCTGTTTTACATGATAAAACAGATAAATTAACCAGAACAGCTCAGAAGTAGCACATGAAATATACGCTTTCTGAATATGAAGTGGTGCACTTGGCTAGAAACCCTGTTCCAGCTGAGCACAGTTAAATAATTAAATAACAATCTCATACATAGCACTTTTCATAATAGAAATGAATTAGATAAAACAGCAGAGGAAGACAACCTACATCTATTAATAGAAAACATAAATGCTGCATCCACCCATTGTTCAGAAAGAAAACTAATGGCAAGGTGGTTCGTGACAGTGAAACTAGTCACTTGGGTGTCAGGAAGGAAACTCTTGTACACCTGATACAGCATTGTGCAAGTGACTGCGGGCGTGAGATGAGCAGGAGGAGGTGGGAATATTTCATCTTATTTAAAAGCATCAGCTACTGGCACTGCTGGAGGAAAGATGACAAGATTAGGGATTGTTCCTACAAGCAGAGTCAGGGAGCTATCGATGAACTGCTTCTGATCTACTCCTTATGGACTCTTTTATTCCCAAATGCCTTATTCCAGTTTTTAGATTAATCTACTTTGGAAGAGCACTTAGCTAACACAGGGCTTGTCTACACAGTGCTTAGTTAAGCAGAGTCAATTATTGAAGTAGGTTAATTAAAAGGCATTAAACTTTTGTGTAGTCAGGCTTATTCAGAATCAAAGTGGCTTTTACTCACTTAACTTTACTTCCAGAGTGAATTAAACTAAACTGAATTAAGATCACTTTAAAATACACTTTCCAAAGTGTCCCTCAGTAGCCAAGCAGGCAAGGCCAATTACATTCTACATAAAAGTGTCCACACAGAGGTCTAATGCAGTTTAACTAATGCACTTTCAAATAATTCAAATTAATTTTCCTGAATGTACCTCATAGACAAGACCTTGACTAACATAGGAACTGATTTGTTTCCTTTTATGTAATTTCAGAGCTATCTAGTAGCTCTTGATATCTTCTGCACAAGAAGCCATAGGATCCTGGCCAGATGCCTCCTTGTGCTGGAAGGTGCTAATGGCTGCCAGGCAATTGCCTTTGATCCAGAGACAATCACAGACCTCCTTGAGGCCTATGGGTAGGCGTATCATTTTCCATCTGCCTCAGTAAAATCAAGCCCCTTGATATTGTGAACATAAACAACCAAAGAGGATGGAGGCCTGGCTGGAGCTAACCCAGGTAGGTTAATAAGGGTTTCCCTGGTTGAATAATTTTAGGAGCTAGGATACTGGTTGCAGTGCTGGAGCTAAAAGCCAGAAGAGCAGTGGTGAGCAGACTCTGAGATGATCTGTGAGCATGGGAAGTATCTGCTGAATACTTCTATTGTGTTCAGAGAAGGAGGACTTTGTGCACATTTGTCGTCAGGAAAAAGAGTTGCACGGCACATGTGCCCAACTCCTGTCCCTGGCATCACCTCCTAATAAAAACCAACCCTACAAGTCCCAGAATTAGCTAACTGCTTGGGCCCAATGGCCAGCCACTCTACATAGGCTGGGCATGTTGGTTGTACTTAGTAAACACAGCGGTTTAACTCCCCCTGCCTTCTGTCCCTCATATAAACACACAAAGAGCAAAAGCTAGAACAAAGCTACTGGCAGTAACCCCTCCACACACTGACACGAACAACTTGCTACGTTTCTTTTTATTAAGCACGTCTTCCTATAGTTGTGCCATCTTCCCCATTGGGCGTGCGCTCCCCCAGCCATTTTCTCTTGAACAGACATTTCAGCTCAGTTCATTCCAGAGAACATAAGCTTTCCCAACCTACTGTCGACATCTCATCCCTCTCGTATTAAAGGAACAGATTGTTCAGAACATGCTGGTCCATTTGCCATTTACGCTTGCTGGCGGGATTGCTGTTTATTGCCACTTGCTCAGAAGCTGATCTTTTGCAAGATCACAATTACCAGCCCCTTCTCTTCCCATCATCCTTTGTTTTGGGCTCTCTCCCATCAGTTGCAAGGGCTTTAACAGTGAGGTTGCTGGTTGCTGTTTCCCTTAGTGGTTTGTTTAAATTTTAAAAGCTTTTTAAAATCCTCCAAAAGTCTGGGCTGCCCATTTCTCAGGACTGTATCAATCAGGAGTCACCCCACTGGTGATACAGCTGCAATGCCAGCCAAAGGAGGCCTCTAACTCCATCCCACAGGTATTTTGCTTGTTGTGTTAGTACACAGGTTTCCTGTGATTAGCTGCAGGAACTCAAGGACTAAACCAGAACTCGAAGGCAAAGCTCTGGGTTCTAGTCCTGCCTCTTGCCACTTACCTGTTTCACAGTCTTAGGTTGGTCACTTAGGTGACTCGTCCCATATGACACAGCCAGGCACAGAGTCTATATATCCTGAAGATCATCCCCAGCAGGGATTCAGTATCATTACAGACCTCATGCTTTCCTTTTCCTATAAAGCCACCAAGACAAGCTATAAACTGGGTTTTGGATGGCTAGCTGGGGAGTATGGAAAGGTATCTGCTTTCACCCTGCTTTCTGCTGGCTACGTTGGGAAGTTCAATAGGAGAGAACTGTACCAGTTGCCTAGCAACTCGAATGCAAATTATCATCCTGTCAGAAAACATTTATTTCAGCAACTTGGACTAGATTCACAAAGGGAGGACCAGGCCTAGCTAATCAGCTGGGTTTAAGGAATAACACACAACTAACTCAGAGGACCTCACATATCTAGTCTTCAGCAAAGCACGCATCCACAGGGCTGCACCAACCCCCTGCTCAGCAGGACAGCAGTGACTGCTATGCAGGGGTGGAGAAGAACCTCCTAGGAGGACTTGTTTGGAGAATGAAGGCAAAGGGCGTGCACAGTGGGACAAGGGCCCTGGGCATCTCAGAGGAGTCCTTGCGCTGCTGAAATGTTATCCATTCAGAAAGGCTGACGCTGAAATGTTCACGCCACCTAGGGAGTTAGAAACCCAGCTCCCACTGGAGCAAAGGGACCATGTGCATCTTAACATATTCACCCTAAAAGACTGGCCACCCCTTTTCCTTCCAGCCTCTTACAGTCTTTCACATGCAGGTTGGTGGCCTCAGTGACTCCACTTTCCAGTGCAAGACTGAACTGGGAGCTGCTCTGTAACTCAGGTTCAGGGTTTAATTGTCTCTTTGGCCTCTGTGTGGTGGATCTGAGAATCCAGCCTGACAGAAGGAGGGCTCCCTTCTCCATAGCACTGTCCCTTCCCATTTCTTTCATGCCCATTGATTCCCGTGCCTGAGCCTTGAGACTGGTCTGAAGGAGACAGGAACATTGATGGCAGTCGGGAAGGTTGGTCTGCCAACATCAGTTGAGGGAAGCTCCCTGCTGTCTGTCCTGCTCCACAAACCCATGGTTGCCTGGATTGCAGTGGAGGAGCTAACCGTGGCCTTTCTCAGCAGGTTGTTGAAAGCCTGGTGCCTCACAACACAAAGGTATGCAGTAATGGCATTTTAATGAACACCCTCCTGTAATTAATTTCTCTATCATACCAGGTTAATAAATGCACAGCTATAATTTTGCATAACAGAAACTACATCAGTGTGATGGAACCCTGGCCTAAGATCAACATCTGCAAACACCTGCTTTGCCAAGCCATGCCACTTTGGATATAGCAGGTGACCATTATCCTACAGTTCAGTCTGTTCTTTGGAAACACTTTCATAAGCATATCATTAATTAAACAAACTAGAGGTGCAACAGATATGATGACATGCCCCAAAGTGCAGAGGGAAATACGGTATTTGGGATTATGTCATCCTGTCCTGTTTGATACCATGCCAGTCTTGTTGCCTGTACAACATGGCACACAGCAGGCAGAGAAGCCTCTTGTAGTATAGTTGTACTATGTGGAAATGATAACAGAGCATTGCATTGCTTACGTGCAGGAAAGAGCAACAGCTCAGCTCACTGGGGGGGATTCCAGAGCACTTCACCAAAGCAACATGAGTTTGGCAAGTTGGCTGGTGTCTGTGACTGTCCACAGTAACCATCCATTTGTGGCTCACATCTGGGGAGCTTCTCCTCTAGCTCAAGGATAGTGGCTATGCTTTTGAAGAGGAGATGCCAAGATTCAGCTGGGCCTCGGGAAACTCTTGACAGCTATCATGCACATCATGGTGACAACTGCAGAGCACCTGGTGGTCCCAGATTTGTTACATTATGCATCCATTCTTCAGCATATGTCAATCAGTATATCAGTGCATTTACATATCCATTCACAGCCAAAATTGTAGCCACCCCTGGGGTAGAAAGCAGTGGCTGTTTGAGCACAGCATCACCATTAAGAGGGAGGATAGGAGGAAAATGTAGCCAGCTCAAAATACTTGGGAATTGCAGGTTGTCTGAGCGTAATTACTCAAATGAGACTTTTGGCTAGAAGGAGACAGAGGTTAACGCTTTAATGCTCATCCCCCATTCCCTCATCAGCAAGATGACATCTCTGAGCCCAGAAGGCTGCCAGGAACACTGATTTGATATTTAATCAGAGGACAGACTGTCTCCTACTTCATCACTGATGCCTGCAGCACCCCAAAATTGGTGTGCCTTCTGAGAACTGACCAGGTATGGCCTTGCATAGTTTAGGGGAATCTGCTCATATCATAACCTGAGCTGGTACAGTTGCAAGAGAAAAGTGATTTCTGCAAGTGCACTAGATAGGAGCAAACCTGCTGCCTTATTTACTGGAAGCCAGTCTCAATTATCTGCCATTCTCTCTCCCCCCCTCTCTTTTTTTGTTACGTCTTAATTAGGGCTGCACTGTCAGTATGTGGTGGTTGTCATGGATCAGCACTGAGTGACACTGTTGGCAATTCAATGAAACAGGAGCCTGAATCAGCCCACGTGGACTAGCTGAAGTGCCAGTGCTTTCTTTGTGAGTCTTCCTCGATCAAAAAGCGCACATATAAACAGGCATTGTTACTGGCTGCGTGCTTACAGCTGCAGCTGTGCCTCAGAAAGGAACCGCATCGCGCTGGATGGTGTGGGGGGGGAAATGTTCTGCTCATATCTGCATCTTTGGAGAAGGCAGCATTGTTGTTGTGCATCGGCTGGAACACTGCCGTTCTCACTTCGTTTGGGCCTGATCCAGCCCCCGATGTCGTCAACACCAGTCTTCCCACTGACGTTAACAGAATTTGGATCAGGCCTTTAGTCGGTATCCAAGCTATTTTATGATTTACACTTATACGCGGGCTGCTGCAGGACTCTGGCTTACATTCAGGGGTGATATAAACAGTGGGACAAGTTAAAACTAAGTGTGCACTGGTTAGAAGCGTGAATGCAAGGGAGGTCGGGGGGGGTACAGCCCACCCCATTCACCCCCTCAGTATCCAGTGGGCTACCTCTTTCCCATACATGGGGTCAGAATCTGATCTCGTTTACATCCGTGTAACCCTGGAACAAAGGTTTAAGCCTAATTTCAAAGAAGCTGGTAGAAGAAATTTGGGGTGAGGTGAGCACACTAGGGAGGGAAAGACTACAGCAAGACTAGGATAGGTTACAGGGGTGGGCTAGCAAAAACAGGATGCGCTTCAATACTGACAAGTGCAGGGTGCTGCACTTAGGCAGTAGTAACCAGCAGCACACTTACACGATGGGAAACTCTCTTCTTGAGAGCATGGAGGCAGAAAGGGATCTCAGGGTCATTACTGACTCCAAGATGAACATGGGCCGACAATGCGAGGTCACAACTGGCAGGGCTAACCGGACCTTGTCGTGCATCCACAGATACATCTCTACCAGGGACAAGGAGGTGATCCTCCCGCTCTATACAACACTGGTCAGGCCACAGCTGGAGTACTGCGTCCAGTTCTGTGTGCCCCACTTCAGGAGGGATGTGGACAACATGGAGAGGCTCCAGAGGAGGCCACCTGCATGATCTGGGGACAACACGGCAGACCCTACAATGAGAGACTGCAGGACCTGAACCTGTCCAGCCTTCCCAAGAGAAGGCTGAGGGGGGACCTGGTGACCGTCTATAAACTCACTAGGGGGGACCAGAAGGGTTTGGGGGGGACCTTGTTTCCCCTTGCACCCCCTGGCATAACAAGGAATAATGGCCACAAGTTGTTGGAGAGGAGGTTTAGATTAGACATCCGTAAGAACGACTTCTTACGGTCAGGGCAGCTAGGATCTGGAACCAACTTCCAAGGGAAGTGGTGCTGGCCCCTACCCTGGGGGGCTTTAAGAGGAGGCTTGATGCCTACCTAGCTGGGACCATTTGAGCCCAGTTTTTCTCCCGCCCAGGCAGGGGGTCGGACTTGAAGATCTACAAGGTCCCTTCGACCCCACTTCTGTGATTCTATGATTCTATGAAGGTTTATCATTTAATTCAATGGGATCAGCATTTGTACATGGGTCCCAGTGAGGATACTCCAGCCTATCTTAGAAGACTGAGATCTAAAGTCAAATTTCAACTGAACCTTCACCAGGAAAACAGGCTTGGTGAGTGCTATTGAAAAGAAACCTGTTTGGAAAAGAAACCACACTAATTTAGGGTTCTGGGGTAGGTCATGGTATACAGAAATGCCATCCAAGGGAGAAAGGCAGGGCAAACGAGTTCCTAATAAATCATCCTTTAGTGTTCAGGATTCAGCAGGCTTGTGAGCAGTGCCTCACAACATTTATACCTCACTCGTTTCATTGCATCACGTGTTTTTGTATCAGCACCCATGGCCATCTAGCAGCTTCTTGGGATGGTGTTCTGAGACTTTTGGTCAGAAACCTGTCATCAGTTCTAGCTGTTCCTAGAAGTAGCTCTGACCCCAAAGTCTCACCTCATCAGATTTATTATATGTGTGAAGATTTCCAGAGGGGGAAGCCCATGAATAACTAAAAATCACTGCTGGTTCACTCAAACATTTACGATTAACTGAATTGCCACTTGCCATGCACTAACAGGTTTGCTTTAGAAGGAGCTTATCTAGGACTGAATTTTCATCATGTCTTCATTTCTGTGGAGCTAATGAATCTGACTAAAACTGTCTCAGCCACAAAAAGGACCAGGCCTGGGGAAGGACACCTTGTACCTGAAAGCCTAAGTCCTCTCCCTGTTGTACAATTGGTCCAATAAAAGATATCACCAAAAAAATCCTTGCATCTTGCGTATTTTCTGGACCATAACAGCTGCAATATCTATCTGACACTACCTCTTCCTGAAAACGCATTTTTACTTTTCATTTTAGATTTTTCTTGGGAGCACTGGAAGCGATTTTCCCCTTGTTACCTTGATGCAAAGCTTTTTCAGTTGGGAGATGAATTGGACCTGGTAACATTATATGCCAAGCTGAGATGAGGATAATACTAATAAACTATTTGGCACTTCTATAGGTGGCTTTGCAAACATTAATCACTCTTTACAATGCAGCTGCAGGAGAATGAAGCATCCTTCTTCCAGTTTCAAGGGAGGGAAACTGAGACGGATTAAACAGAGTGCCCAAGGTCACACAGCAAAATAGGGGCAGAGATGGGAATAGAAATAGCAGCCTGAATCTCATTCCCATCCTCTAATCGCTAGCTATCACTCCCTCGCAAACAAAGCAATCTCCAGCATTGTTTTACATTAGCCCTGACTGTATCGCTATTTTATATTTAGCAACCAAGTCCTGTAAAGGGATGTTATGTAACATCCCCAATGTACGGTGCTTTGTAATTCATAAGGCCTACTTGTGCTGCTTCTAGAAACACTCCTTCAGAGTTCATTCCACAGCTCTGCTGAGATTCCTCTTTCATTTCCCTTTGATCAAGCAAAAGATTGCACTGGGTAGTCATCTGCAGCTTTACACACATACTGTTAAAATCACCCTCCCCCCCCTCCACACACCCCCTTCCACTGCTCAAGCTATTAGCACTGTTGTCAGCTAAACTCTAATTGCAGAACCTTTATTATTGACAATGATTCAAGAGGCAGCCAGGTGTTGGCTGATCATTCAGATCTCAGAGGGGACTTGCAGCTTGGGCAGAGAGACAGTCCTCTTCTGCATGGGAAACTAATGGTATTAACTTTGGAATCATGGAGGATGTACACATGGAAGCCCTTCATATGTCACTTCTTGGAGCTGGAAAGCACTCAGTGTCACTGGCATCAACAGGGAAGCTGGCTGAAGTCTTGATCGATGCACATCCTGCCTGGCTCCGTAGTTCAGCCAAAACTAAGTAGATGGCTCTCCACGTTGCAAGTCACTATGCTTGTCCCATGCCAAAGGAACTGCCAAGCATGGCAGTGAGGGACACTTGGTTCCTGGACCGCTGTTACAATGGCAACCTCAGGTCCTGGTTGCCGGAATGGGAGGCAGGGCACTGGAGAGGAACCTCCCCTTCCACATCTCTATACAGTGCAGCTCCTATCTGGACACATGGGCTCCCTGCATACAGACAGAAATCAGCACCTTTGCACCTGGAACTTGGCACGAGTCACCAGCATTCTCCCCTGTTCTGTGGCAGACATGTAGATGGCCCACTGCTACCAGTGATCGTAGCACCACCAGCCATGCTTGACAGTAAAAAGAGGTATGGCTTGGGAGGACAGGGCTGCTTCCCAGTCCCCCATTTCTGCCCAGCTGCTGGGCAGAGGGCAATGCCCTTCCTCAACTGCAAAAGGGGCCCTTCCATTTCAGCCAGGACTTGCCCTCTCCTCTCTCCCCCACAAAGCTGGAACCAAAGGGCCAAATTCTGCTCTTGGATTCTGGTCCTCCCGACTCCACTGTCAGTTACTGCCAAGCAGCTAAAATAAAGCCAACAACACTGTAGCCTCACAACGTGCCAACCCCAGTGAATACTGTGTTTTTTGCAGAACAGGCTCTGAAGCTTCGGGTCGCAGAGATTCTGCGTTCGGGATCAAAGCCTTGCACATGGCTGTAATTCTGGAGAGAGAAAAGGCCCAACAGCAGTGCCGTGTCTTTGACATACAGAGCTTCTGACAGCCTGTCTTGTCTCCTCTGCATCTACTACTGCAGTTCAACACCAGAGAGCAACGTATGCATGACAGACCCAAACGGCAGACAGCAGCAGATGCTCACAGAGTGCAGCGTCTTGCAGCGGGCTCCTCTCTCCCAGGCACCCGGCCCTGTGCTGTGATGGATGAGGACAATTAGGCACAGAGGCACCTGCTTGCACAGGAGCATCTAAGGCCACTGCAAAGAGCACAGTTGTGTAAGCACAGGGTTTAATGCACTTTCGATGCCTCCAGCAAGCTGGGTGTTTCCAGTTCCAGAGAGCTGCATTTGCAACAACAATTTCTCTACTAGGGCAGCCTTCTCCCAGGTGCAGAGATCTCTCCACATTGACCTAATCCAGGCTGTGCCATTTTGTCTGGGCCAAGGTTAACAGCAGCAAAGCTGAGCTGATTTTCCCCCAGATCTGAATGATGCCCACTTGGGCCAGCTCCATCCCACTGCAGTCTGTTTTTGCCACAAGTGTGTTGGAGTTGCATGTAAACACAGCTCTACAGGCCATCCCAGTCAGGCCTTGTGAACTGGTGCTGGCCCCTCACCAGTCCAGGAGAAAGCCAGAGAGCCCATAACTCTCTCAGGCCTTTCCATAGGGAGAGTTATACTAATGCAAACACAAAGCAGAGGCAAAACATGACATAAAACTGCCTCAGGGCCTAGATCAGGAGCCCATGACCCTTCTCCAGCTCCTTTCCAAATGAGCTCTCAGTCCTTCCTGGACCTAATAACTGAACAGATCCAGCTGGGCTGGGTTCCCAAGTCATCAAAGGAGCAGACTGGCCTGTTACAGGCTTAAAGAGTGGGCACTGGAAAGGCCCAAAGGTCTTGTGTGGGCTGTTGGCTGGGTGCTTAAGCGGAAGTCAGGTGGTAGCTGCTGGTAGGACATCCTGTAGGAACACATACAAATAACCGTTAGTGTGGGGCTGGCACACACAAACATGTGGAGTTCTGCCTACCTTTCCTTGGGTATCTGCACCTGGTGCAAGTCCTCTTCTGCAATCTCTATTCTCCCTTGGACTCGTGCAGCCAGTCATTGCTACGCAGAGCGGGACGTTCTCGTTTTTCATTTTCTGTGTTTCTTCTGTTTCTAGCTCTAAGTCAGTGGGGGCCAACCTTTCTGGCAGGCATGCTCCACATTAGCCCTACACCCTCCCTGAGTGCCATTCCAGTCCCCTGTCTGATCTGCTGCTCAGCTTTCTGCTCCTTTTCCTGTGTCCCATGCTCAATTTGCTGCTCTTCTTTCAACTCTCTGCCCTGCCCTGCCTGCTGCCTGTCCCCTCCCTCTATCTGCCACGTGCCACACACAAAGGCTGCCTGTGCCACTTGTGGCTCCCGTGCTGCAGGTTGCCCACCCCTGTTCTAAGCAATGGTAATTACAAGCCTGGATTCCTCTTGTGCGTACCTGCCATCCCAGCAGCCTTGCTGGGTTAGAAGTCTCTAATGTTCACTGGTCTGCTACTCAAACCATTTTCAACACAGCAACCCTCTGCCCTGGTTACATGAACAGCAGGAGAGTCAAAAGCTTCTCTCTCAGGAACAGTGTCTCTGCATTCTTGGGTCTAACCCGAAATCCAGCACCTGGTAAAGGAGGAATTCTTCTTAGGAAGACATATGGCACCTCACCTTCCAACAAAGCATCACTGCACGCCTGACTGATCCAAGGCCTGGAATTGCTGCTGTGGTAACCAGCTCCTGACAACCAACACAAAGACATCGAGGGCAACAGTCTGACTGTGGGACAATGACCATAGCCACTGGTGAGCAATGGTTGCAGAATCAGACCTTGAGCAGGGAGGGAAGGAATCTAATGCAACTGCATGGCTGCAGTATCACAAGCTGACAACCTACAGGCTTGAGAAACATATGCACAGTAGGGGGGTTATTTGGCAGTTTGTTTTCCCTGTAAAAGTCAAACATGAAACCTCCTGTTTATAATCATCTCTTGGGGATGTAGGAACCTGCTGGCTCCATGAGTGACAAAAATGTTTGGATCTGGGAATCAAGAAACAGCCACTAAAAACAAAACATCCTGTATAAAAGTTGATGTTACAATAAAAATATACATCCAGCAAGTTTTGATACAGCCGTTTTTCATCCTCTCCAGGCTGTGCTAGTTTCAACATTCTCAACAAAAATCATCATCAAAGCAAGGGAAAGGGAAGAGCAAGGTATAAACAATCATTTAATGACCCAGCACTGAATGTCTTCATCGGATGAAGTCAGGGTGTAGCAAAGAGAAATATTAAACGGCCTTCTTTTGAGTTCCACCTGCTCTGCAGATAAGCAATGCCTGCAGCGTCCCAGAAACCCATCGATTTGAAGGTCAGCTTCCAGCATGTGATAATATTGATGTAAAAAAAGAGACATTTCAATTGCAAATGTCCATCCCACACTCTGGTGTTTGTGTTTATCAAATTGTGCTGCTAAAGCACTCACAACTGGGGCAAACAGCAGTGGGCTGGCTGGCGTGGTCAGCTCTTCTAGGGCATGAGAGAATGGGTGTGCTCTTGTTATTCTGCCTGTGCACACCCTACCAATTACTACAGTCCTCTCCTATTGTCCCAGTTTAAGACACAGCAAAGAACAGCCGAGCTCCTATAGTTTCACTAAGTGACTCCATTCTGCCTTTATATTTGATTTCTTCATCACCTTTCTCTATCTCATGACAATTTTATGATTAGCGCTTCCTGTATTGCAGTTCCCTGGGAACATTCCTTCGCTTACTTGCCTGCCTCTGCCATCAACAAAATTTGTGTTACAGCTGGAGAAACGCAGCGACTGAGGATGGGCCAAGCCAACTAAATAACTGAGTAGCGAGTGGCTGCAATATGCACCAGGGCAAATAAAATCCAACCTTTGTTATAAACATATTTGACATTTAGTAGCTTTTATCCCAAAGCATTGCACACACTATACACAAGCAGCCATTTCTGGGACCACCCAGTATACTGCTGTAGCAACCAGCTAGCGATGCCTCTTCCTAGTTAAAACATAATGTGGCATCTTTACAGCCTGCCTGAAGTGGGCAGGTTGCACGCATTGAGGGTTAATCTTATGTGAAAGCTCCCATCAGCTGAGCCGGCACACTGCTTCTTTTTACCACCTATTTCAGGAGGGGAAGGGCCACTGTTGACCCTTCCAGAGATATATACCTTGCACTGCTGGGAAAGTGCAGGTATTCTAAGTGTAAAGCACAAATCTCTAAGCTGCGCTTGCCATGAGGTTCAGCAGGAGACAGATAAGTGTATTTGGGAAATCAGTGTGTGCCTGACTGAGTGATGAGTCATTGCACCTTTTATACCCAGCGTCTGTTCAGAGCAGATGAGGGGTTCTTCTAACTGTGGAAACCATTAGCATAGCAAGGCGGATGTCAGGAGATGCAAGCCAGGCACTGAGGAACTGGAAACTGCGGCAGTGTGGGGGACAAGGAGCAACTGGGTACCAGAGAGAAGGGCAATGAAGCTAGAAAGGCTCCACATTGCTTCTGCAATGCAAGCAAGCCACAGAGAAGGTCCCTTGGGGAAACGATGTTGTCTAACTGGCACATCATGTCTACGCTGCAACAAAGAGTGTTCTCAGTTCAGGTAAAGAGTGTTGCAAATACAAAATAACTCGGGGTTAGCAGCCCAGTCAAGGCTACAAGAAGCCCATTGTAGAATGCAAACTTCTGGCTCCAGTTTGAGTCCACGGCTTATTCTATACCACACAGCTCTGCCTCAGAGCTAGGGTAGCCAGGGCTTTATGAAGCCCATCCTGTCAAGCTGGTGTAGCTTTCCCAGCAAAACCCCGGCTTGGAGGCAGCTTCTGTTGCTCAGGGAAGCTGGAATACCTCTGGAGGCACACAAACCCCTACTGCCAGCAGACAGAGGACAGGTGTAGCATAGCAATAGCCCATCAACCTTTCTGTAACTGCTGTGTTAACCCACATAAGCCAGCCCATGTTTAGAAACTCTCCCCCTGCAGAGCAGAGGTAACCTGAGGGCTGGACAACACAGGGACACTCCAAAAGGAGCCAAAATAAATGACAAGTGTGAAGTCAGCATGCAGAGGTGAAAGCTCCTCCAGCTCCACGTACAAGCTCTCAGTCCTAGATGAACCCTCCTTGGATTTAGCCCATGGATATTATTAGCTGTACAGCAATGGTTAATGCATCCCGTTTTCATAGTTTCATAGTTTCTAGGGTCGGAAGAGACCTAAGCAGATCATCTAGTCCGACCCCCTGCCATGGCAGGAAAGAGTACTGGGGTCAAATGACCCCAGCAAGGTGTTCATCCAGCCTCCTCTTAAACACCCCCAGGGTAGGGGCCAGCACCACTTCTCTTGGAAGCTGGTTCCAGACCCTAGCCGCCCTGACCGTGAAGTAGCGCCTCCTGATATCTAACCTAAACCTACTCTCTGCCAGCTTGTCACCGTTATTCCTGGTCACTCCTGGCGGTGCTCGGGGAAACAGTGACTTCCCCAATGCCTCCTGATCCCCCCTGACTAGTTTGTAACAGGGCACAAGATCCCCCCTCAGCCTTCTCTTGTGGAGGCTGAACAGGTTCAGGTCCCGCAGCCTCTCCTCATAGGGCCTGCCCTGCTGTCCCCTGATCATATGAGTGGCCTCCTCTGGACCCTCTCCATGCTGTCCACATCCCTCCTCCAGTGCGGCGCCCAGAACTGGACGCAATACTCCAGCTGGGGCCTGACCAGTGCCGGATAGAGGGGGAGGATCACCTCCTTGGACCTGCTCGAGATGCATCTGTGGATGCAGGACAAGGTGCGGTTGGCCTTCCTGACCGCGTCCCCACACTGCCGGCCCATGTTCATCTTGGAGTCAATGATGACTCCCAGATCCCTTTCCGCCTCCGTGCTGACAAGAGGGGAGTTCCCCAACCTGTAAGTATGGTGCCGGTTGTTCCTCCCCAGGTGCAGCACCTTGCACTTGTCTGTGTTGAAGCCCATCCTATTCTCGTCCGCCCACCCTTGTAACCTGTCTAGGTCTGATTATAGCCTGTTGCATCCTTCCAATGTGCCCACATCCCCCCACATCTTAGTGTCATCAGCAAATTTGAACAGGTGCTTTTTACCCCCTCATCCAAATCGCTGATGAAGATGTTGAACAGAGCGGGCCCGAGGACCGAGCCCTGCGGAGCCCCACTGCCCACGTCCTTCCAGGTTGAGAAGGACCCATCCACTACCATCCTCCAGCCAGTTGGCGACCCATTTGACTGTGTGGGTGTCTACACCACAGCCCCCCAGTTTCTTAATGAGAACGGGGTGAGAGACAGTGTCAAAAGCCTTCCGGAAGTCCAGGAAGATTATAGCCATTGCTACCCCTGCGTCTAATGATCTGGTGATCTGATCGTAAAAGGCCACCAGGTTGGTCTGACAGGACCTGCCACTGATGAACCTGTGTTGGTTGCCCCTAAGCATGGAGTCCCCTGCTGGCCCCTCCTGGATGCATGCCAGCATAATTTTCTCGAACAGCTTGCCTAGGATCGAGGTAAGACTAACCGGCCTATAGTTTCCCAGGTCCTCCTTCCTGCCTTTTTTGAAGATAGGGACCACGTTGGCCCCCTTCCAGTCCTCCGGTACCTCACCAGAGCACCACGAGTGCTCATAAAGTTGTGCCAGGGGACTTGCAATGACCTCGGCCAGTTCCTTTAGAACTCTAGGATGGAGATCATCCGGGCCGGCTGACTTGAATACGTTTTGTTCCTGGTTCTCTCACCAACTCACCGCATAACCAGTAATAAGTCCCCTGTGGTCCAAATTTAAAAAAAAGGGCCTCTAATGTTTATTGTCCCCATTTTTCTTGGGTGCCTGGACTACACTGTGTTCCACACTTCTAACAAGTGTAGATGCTTCCAGCTGGACAACTAAACAGTGGGACACCAAAGGGTAGAAGTCACTTGTGAAAATGAGCATGGTAACATAGATAAACATGTATTTATTCACCTGTACTCTGGGAAGTACCTGCCAATCACACAGGAGGGCTGTGACCTTGTGTGAACTTCTGTAGTTTGGGAAGTCCCTTTTTTTATGTTCCTCTCCATATTTGTTCAATTGGCAAACCATGTCCTTTTAGGACTATACTTACAGACTGTACAGAACTCTCTAACCCTCCCTGACATGTTTGTTCTTCAGCCCAGTTACTTTCCCATTGTCCCTCTCAAAATTTATGTCATCTTGTACCAGCTTTAATGCACGTTCCGCATGTCCTGCATTGTATTTTATTCCAAATCACTCTCTTAAGCATTGACTGACTCTGTGCTTCTGTATGGAATGGCTGTGAAGCAAGTTAATTCAGCAATCATCATGCACCAAACAACAGGCCCCGTATGAGCCTGATAGATTCATCACTGTTAATGTCAACTATGAGATAGTTAAGTTATAGCTATGAAGGAAAAGAGAAAAGTCCAACTGAAAACATAACTTACTTTTCCATGACAGACCATGGGCCCATTAAACTTCAACTGAACTTCACTCCAAACTGGGAGGTGGACCCTTGCCGAAGTTTATTTTTTTCCTTCCCCATTTGGGATTTTTTAAAAATAACACCAGCAGCAGAACTATGCTAGGAAAAAACCCCATCAAACTACAGCCCTACAAAAAGGAGGGAATCTTGGTAGCAACTGCACTTTTATTCCCTCCAGAAAGCTTGATGCACAGATTCAAAATGAAGGATGTGTGTCAGCTGGTAGGTCGGTCCCTAAGGCTGTCTGGTGACCTACATGCTACTATGGGGGGAAATAACACCATAGTCACTTAAAGGGAGGCTGGTAAAAGTGACAAATGTGGATTAAGTTCCATGAGAAGAGGGCAGAGTGCTGCACAGAAAGACACTGCAGGTGTGTTGCATCCTGCTGACATGACGGCATCTAATTCTGACCTTCATAGATAACTAAATCTCCTGTTGAAGAGATACAGATAAGCAGTTTTTACCTAACATGCAAGAGCTGGAAATTAAAGAAAAGTTTAAAACTTTTCATGGCACAATGGCAGGCTTTTCCAGCAAGAGGGAAATCAACACAGGGTGAGAGGTTCTCTGGTATGGTGGACTACCAGCTGGCCTTTGGACCACTAAAATCCTACTTACATCCTCAACACAGAATCAACATCCATGTGTTGGCCCGCTGCAGAGAGGTAGATTACATCCTATAAAGAGCTTAATTGTAACCAGAGAGGGACTAACGTAATGCATGTTATTTAATGTCATCGGCAGGATAGGGGTCAGGCTAAAACACAAGCATTTTAGGGGGCAGGCGTTTCTGCCTTCACAAACCTCTTAACAATCAATTAACACCTGCTAAAAGGGGCTAGGAAAAATGCTACTAAAGGCTTTCCTTTCCTAGAGTTATATGGGCATTGCTTTTGCACTTTGATTCACACTTTACCATAACCTGAAACAATTTGCAACTGTAGGCAAAACCTGAATGCCAGTGTGTAAGGACCAGGAGCTGGCAGTGAGGAGGCTCCTTTATAGGCATGTCTTCCCCCTCCTGTCAGGGAACGCCCCCTTCTTTATAAGACATCTAAGAGCAACTGTACTGCAGCCATGCCCCAAGCATTTCTCCTTACTCCTCTCCACCTGACGTAGCAGTATGTCTCTCTTCTCTTTTGTTCTGCCAAATTATTGGCCTGGGAAAGCAGCATGCTCTATATGTGCTTGCTGGACTGGCACAGTGGATTCCCTTTCTGGTGAATGAAGCTTGACTAAAAAGGGAGAGAGGCTTCTTGAAAGGAAAGACTTTACTGAAACATGCTGAAGTGTTTCAGGCATTGGCAACTGCCCATTCCATTCTACAGGGGGTCTGTGGGACCGATTCTTCTGGGAAGTTGTGTAGCATCCTGCTAACACTGCAACAGCAGTGGTGGAGGTGCTAGTGGGGACAGAGCAGCAGTGTTTTGAGTAAAACACATTGTCCCCTACCTTTGCTAAGGCAGGCACCAACAAGGACAAATGGTATTTCCTTAGTTGAGTTCACTCAGCTGAATTAATTCTGCTCAACAGAAACTCTGTTAACTTGAACGTCAAGCCAGTGAGTGAAGCCTTGGTCCACTGACATTGACGGCAAAATAGCTATTGGCTTTACGAAGGCCAGAAGTTTACCCACTGTATTAGGTGAGTTCAACTACCCCAATTAAGCAAAGAAAGCTTTATTTCCCTACATTGGACAAAACCTGCACAACATGGTAGTGACAACATCTTTGTACTGTCTATGCCAATGCTCCCATAGTTTGCTCGAGTTACCAGTTAGAGATTTCCTACAAAAGTTTAGTGCTTTTATAAACATAACTGGCATTGATGGGCATTTTGATGGCTTTTAAAGTAGTTCTACATTTAGGTCCAAAATATTTTCTTGTTTTGCTTGAGTAAGACTTGACCTGCACACATTGTAGTGGTTTAAGTGACGGAGTGATTTTTTTTAAACATGTTTTCTGTGGGTACTACTTTTGCATAGAGGCTCCAAGATTAGTTAAACTGATGGAAGCTGTTTTATACCATGTGGGTTTATACTGCATAATTTTATTTATCTGAGTCTGCATATAGAAAAGAACAAACACAGACTGTATACACGTTGCTGTTCAGGACCTAACACACAATCCATAGTGTGGTTTGTGGCATTGGCTGATATGAAATGTATCCAAAGAAGGTGGAATAAAAAATATCAAGCATGTGCAATTCTGAGTACAGCGAACAGGAGTCAGATGCATGGGGGAATTCTTTCTAGCAGGCAATCGGATGATGCATCGAAGCACAAAATTTAATTATGTCCATACCATTATAGCTCCAAACGTTACTGATGATCATAAAATTATCCAGCTGTGTTGAAAAGCTGGACACAGCACTCCCCCCTATTGACTGCTCATAAGTAAATGAATCTTTTGTTTTCCATGATGCCATTTCTCCCCTTCTAAATTTAGTGATTGCAGAATTAGAAATAAAATACAACATTTGGTGCAGTGTTTTCAGTGCCATGCTGGCTTCTATTTTTTGCTAAAATCATCACGTGAGTGAGCTCAACATTCCATATTTCTAGCCTATTCCCATGATCGAACCAGGTGTAATGGTGTGGCATGATAACAAATCACAGTCTTGAGAGGCCCCATGCCTGGTCCCAGATGCTTCCCTTCATGCAGGAAGACAGTTAATGGAAAGGGCATGCTGATTCTGAATACTCCACAAGGCTACCCAACAACCCCCTGAAGAGGCTAGGATGTCACCATTAGGCAAGTAGCAAGATTGGCACTTGCAAAATCCCTATGGGGCGGGAGCAGAGCTGGAACAAAGAGGTTGTGGAATCTCCATCCTTGGAAGTTTCCAAGAGCAGTTTAGACAAACCCATGAGTGAAGTTGTTTAGATAGGGATGATTCTGCCTTGAGCAGAGGCTGCATTACACGAACTCCTGAGGGCCTTGCCAGCCTGCCTTTTCTATGAATCTATGATCCCAGAAGGAAGCTGTTGGAGATTCAGGGGTCAATTTTCAAAGTCACCAATCAAGTACCCCAAGAAATTGCCCTTCTGTGCCTCCCAGAAGCACAGCAAGTGGTGGATATGCCAAGCTGCCATCAGTCCAACCAGGATCACTATATGTGGATCAGTTCCTGTTCCCAGAGGAGCATCCTCTATAGTGTGGCTGCTCCCCAACTCTATTCTTCCTCCAGCCCGAAACTCTTCCTAAATACCCATGGCACCTTAGTCATGCTGCACTGGTGCAGAGGGGGTTCTGTAGGTGATTGAATATTTCCTATGTGCCCCAGACTGTCACTGAGGGTGGTCTGAGCAGAAAGAATGTAAGCTCAGTTCAAGCCTTGACTCATAAAGCTGTTACTGGGATGTCTCACAGAATGTCTCTCTCCTCATCATGAGGCTTCACTACAATAGCCATCATCCATGGAAACAAAAGTAGGAATGTACTGACAACTCAGCTGAGATGTGCAGGACTGGGCTATCCCAGCAGCTGACCCAGGGATTTGGAACGCATTACCGTAGGAGCTGAAAATGCCCACAAACCTGGCTGCATTTAGATGGAAATGCCAAACGAATCTGTTTGCCATAGCTGACCCCACAATATACATTAAAATCTAAGTGCACAGTCTGGGAAATAAGGGAGAGAACCATAGAACAATTCCCTGTAAGCTTCAGGTGATTTGGGCTCCACATTCTGTGATGAAAGACAGAGTTGATAAGAGAGGATAAGAAAAAGTAAAAACCAGATATTAAAGATGTCACCGGCTCTGGTACCAGTAACAGCACTGAGGATTCGAGTGGAAATGACTGCAGTGCTTGAGCTCCTTTTACGCTTTTTATGTTGGTGGTTCCCTTTTAATTTTCCTCAGTAAGACAATGAACTCAAGTCAATTCTACTTTCTGTTTAGGATCAGTTTGCTGTTTTAATTCTGCACTTCCACAAGCATTGGTAACAGCTATAAAACCCACCCAAAATAAATCTCAACTAAAACTACATTTGGACTTAAGCAACTGGGTTAGCGAGTGTGTGAGTAAAGAAAAGCTGATGGCAAAATTGTAATTTAGTGATGAGATGTAGTGATATACTGTATTTGGATGCTACTGAGATCCTCAGACAAAAGCCGCTCCAGCTATAGGACAATCTTATTTTTGTAGAAAAGACAGATTGGCCAAAACTGTTACCATCTCACTGAATTCACATTGACACAGAACTTGAATGTGTTCCATGCACTCTAGATGAAATTAATTATTCAGATGGCCAGTCCATAGTTTATGCACTCCTTATGTTCTACTGAATCAAAGGCCTTGTTTCAACCCCCTACACCAGAGCAATTTTCACCCACTGTGCAACAACATGCAGGCTATTATTCATGAAAACAAGTAAAACATTTTTTAATACTGAAATAACTAAGAATAAAAGTTAAGATAACTTGAAGGGTACCAAGAGGAGGAACCCTAATTAATGTGAAAAAGTGATTAAATGGATCCTTCCCATAACTATCTACAAAGCTTGTTTTTTTTGTCCCACAGGTTTGTTTTTTTGAATATCCTATTCCACCTCTAATCTCCTGTTTCATGTTGATGAAAAGATGTTGTTTCTGTTGTGCTTGTCAGCATGCATCAGATGCACTTGATCAACACTTACCATGTGTTTTGACCAAAAGATTTGTGATATATCACAAAAAGAACAAAGCCGAAGACTTGCAAATTAAACAGATCAGTCAGTCTCTCCTGGGGAGTGACCAAGAGCCCCAAAACAGGGCCCTGCACTGACTCTTACACTGCACACTCCAAATGCTGAAATCAGGCTACATGGTTGCTGCTCCAGGAGTGCCAGGGACACACAGCCCCACAATGAGGCACTCCCTGAGGGCACTCCTGAGAGCACTCCTGGTGCTGCACCAACACAGCAAGCAGTGTGTACAGAATGGGAGCAAGTGGGCTGAGTGAGGGCTTGTTCCTTAACAGTGGTCTCATGACTGCCAAGGAGTCATCGACACTGCAATCCAGAGATGAGACTGCAGCCTGGCAAATCGTACCTGGGTTAGCTCTGCACTAGCACCAACAACAAAGCAACTGCTGCAACACATGCTCCAGCAACAAAGTACTGCTTTCCTGACTGCACAGAGCTGCTATAGGCAGACTGCTCCAAGTATCTGCAAGAGCTAGTCCAAAGCTAACTAACATCTGGCCATCAGTTGCAATCACACTTCTGGATCTCAGTGTAGACATAGCCCTCCTATCAGAATGATGAAGGTCAAAGTGGATTTGCAAGGGAAGATTAGCAGACCTGTCAGACCAGAGAGAAAGTGCATTTTTTTCTGTCTTTCAGGAACATATTGTACTTTGCTTCTGTTGACACAACACCAGGGCGCATCATCCAGCCAGTCCAGCACAGGAGATGGGAAAGTGTTTTCCCCCTGCAAGGTTAAACACATTTTGCAGAACTATCCAGCCCTAAAGGCCTAAAGCAGAGTCCTTATTCTACCAGTTCAAGCTTTTCCCCTGGGCCCCTCTCACCACAGTAATTTCACACCACCCTATATGTAACTATTATGAAACCTTCTTAGTACACACCTCAAAGCACTTCTCTGTTAAGGTTTCCTTGTCTCTTACAAACCATCCTTCCCTCTGCTGCTAGTACAAATAACTCATTGGAAACATAATACTTAAAACTGTTTGCAAAGGCATTTATGTATAAGTAGGCAATCTTGTTCTTTTCTTATTAGTGGTTGTGGTGAAATAGCTGTTCTTTGCTGGGAGGCTTGCTGAGACTTTTGCCTAGAATTTCCTATTAAATCTCCTTCAGAGGAGGGCAGTCCTGCTCCCACTGCATTCAGCAGGAAGCCATGCCTGTGTGCAGACTGGGGGTGGGCTCATGACAGTGCTGAGAGATGACAAGAGGACTAGGTGTCATGTTTACCTGCCAGTTCAGGATTTCTGTCAGGCAGGGTTTTGGCACTGTGTCCCTGCAGATATGAGGAAAAGCTGAGCAAAAGGTTTGGCCCATCTGAAATGGGACCAAACCAGTTCAGTGCTTGTCCCTCAGAAGGATATAGCACCATTGAACACTGTAGGGAAGAAGGAAGCAGCACCGTGCCTAGCAACTGAAATCAAATTATCTTGGGGTGAAATGGCTGCAACTACCTTACAGTACAGAGTAGTGCTACCCAGTGGGTCACAGCAGACTCTTTCTAGCTGACAGAACATGGATTCAGAGTGCAGACCACTGAGTCGCTCAGAAATCCCCCAAGGGACTTCCTCTCCAGACATTGCTTCCATTTGGTTTCTTGATCACCTGATGTGAGCTGACCAGAACCCAGCCTCAATATTATGGCTGCAAGGTTCAGATATGTAGGCAGCAGAATTTGCAAGCATAATTTCTTGAATCATTTCTGAAAATTGGCCACATTTCACCTTTTTGATCCGTGTGCTTAAGAAATCCTGTCTTCACAGAGCAAACAACTGGAGTAGAGACCCAAGGCTTGTGTTCTGCTCTCCCGGGAGGTAGATGCAGCCTGGCTTGAACTAGTCTGAAATGTTCGTCAGCCTGATCCTATAAAAGGCAAAAACCAAATTCTGAGAGACGTCAGCTGAGAGAGCATTTCCTCTGGGTGTTGGGAAAGCAGGAAACTCCAGGGCAAAGAACCAGCCCGTGACAGCATGTCCAGAGTGTACAAATGAACTTAGAGGGCGCAGGGATCCAAACCTGGCTTGAGTCACAAATTCCTCCCAAAGCATTCATATACCTTTTGGTGCAACATTACGTAACATCAGCCTCGCTCTTGAAAATCTGCCAGCTTTCACTAATAGAAGAGCTGAAAGGAGGAGGTGAGAATAAAAACAAATAAATACACGCACACAGAGGCAAAATAGAGGCAGCTACCTACACACTAGGCCAGCTTCTCAGATTGTCAGCAGGAGAGGAAATGCAAGGTGCAACAGTTATTTGGGACTGACACCAGCATGAGTGGGATAGGAAGTACATCCACAGGTCTGGCTCTCCTAAGTTACTGAAGGTGGGAATCGCCATGCACAGAAGGACTCACTCACATCAGTGACCATCTTGGGTGGAGAGATGAGGGCTCAGTCTACCTAGATCAGCTCTTGGCTGCTTCTGGGTGTACTCATGCTTCTGGCTCACAGATTATGTTCTTTTAATCAATCGTGAGGAATTTCTCTCCTCTCTCAATTTCTTGTAGCCCCTGACTTTGGGGTCTCTGCTTTCTTGAGAACCACTGTTGTGGTCTTTCTTTGCTGCCGGATTCCAGCCTGACATTCCTCTGTGGCATTCTGGAGCCTCTGTCACTAGGGCACAGAAGAGCACCCTCTTCAAACTGGGGGAACAAAACTCCACGTGAAATTTACCTGCCTCCTATTTCAGCCCAGCCAGATGAATGACCCAATTCTCCTTCCTTCCTACCATCAGTCAGGTAGGATGCCACTCCAGTCACCAGCTGTGCTACATGGGTGTCAAATCCATCTGAGTGGAGGGGAGGAGGCCACATGCATCATAGCAGCTGCTCTATCTTCCTAGCTGTGCAGAGCACATTTCATAGAGGCTCCAAAGCAACACTAGTTTACTGAGCAGCCTGGCAGCCAGAGCAAAGGCCACTACTTTAAGTGCTTTCTTCAGTGGCAGCCGGGCATCCTCAGCTCAGAGTACAGCATTCGCTTCAGACTTTTTTCTGTGGGAGAATACAATTCCTCAGGTAAAGGTGCCTTCAATAAAAGGAGGCATGAAAGTGAGCTTACTCTGTTAAGTGCTTTCTACTCCTGCCCTGCCCACATTTCTCTCACACAAGCAGAGGAGAGAGAAAGAAGAGCAGCGGTCATAGCACATGCTGCTCTGTGTGGGTTTCTCAAGAAACACTAAGCAGCCCTTTGTCTAAGCTTTGCCATGCTGTGTGTATTTTTTCTGCGGTAATCAGCTAAGCACTATGGAAGCCCACAAGAGTTTTTTAGCCACAGCTACAAAACTGAGACTTTGGCTGAACAGAGATTCCTGACCTACAAAGGGAGTTTGGTTACCTGCCAAAATAATGTCAAGCGATTCATTACAGCTGTTCCCAACTTAATGTATGACAGTCTTCCTTAGCCCTATTTCTCCTCATACTCTGAACGACGGGCTAGACCTTCACTATGCTTGGCCAGAGGAGCTCGGCTGGGGCCTGACATCAGTCAGACGTTCCCTGGGACTGATCTTCCACAAAACTAATAGATCTATCTCGGTGCAATTGGTTTTTTGGTAGAAGCCCTGGTGTGGACACAGTTCTATCCGTGTAAAGGTGGCTCAGGCCACATTTACACAAGGAGTGTAGGAGTGGTACAGGTAACACACGAACTGCCAGCATTGTCATTTTGCTACAGCACATACACACTCAGCTGCCTTAGCCAAGCAGCAGGTCCCCACGGAAAGTGGCTGCAGCAGCAAAAGGCAGAGAGCACTATGAGTAGGCATCCCAGCATCCCCTGTGCCACTCACTGCCTTGTCTGCTATTTTGCAGTGCATTGTAGGATACCTGCAGACCACGAAGGGATTATGAGCACTTATGTCGTTTTCCCATAATTCCCTATGGTCCCTCCCACAATGTACTTTTTCCAAGATAGTTTCCAATCTGGTTACCTTCTCCCTGTCAGAAAATGGGTGCTTAACCACAGAGAGGAGTTATTGTGTCTTGTTTTTTAAACTAGGCACCTATTTCTTACAGCAGAGTTATTTGCATATAGAAATAGTAATTTCTATGAGGCTTTTAAAATTAATGAAGCTAAACTGAATTAAGTGCCCTCTGATTCCAAATAATGGTGTGCACAGGGGTAGGCTGCACTTTAGGTAACCTACCTTCAATTTGGGCCTTGCATTAATGCAGATTAATTTTTCTAAGTTCCCTAGTGTAGATGTACCCCAGGAAAATGACTCTTAGGCAAACACAAAACTCCCTGTGGGAACCTGTCAATTTTTTCAACCACTTTTTTTTCAGATGTGCTCAGAGTTCTGCTGGCAACACTTTGTAGAGTGGAGTCAACCTAGGCAAGTACTCAACTGTCTTGTGAGCTCTTGTTCCAAACAGGAAGCTGACCTGTTCAGCCATAGGGTTGGGGGCAAAACCACCCCCAACCACTGGTTTCACTCCAGCACACACCTCTGTCTGAATTAAACTGTCACCATCTTAAACAAAATAGAAAACCTCAAGCTTCAGCAAAAGTGAATCCCAAATGAATAACAGGGAGAAAGTTTCCTTAGATGGAAAGAGCAGGATATATGTCTGTAAATAACAGGAGCCATGGAAACTTGTAATCCATGTTTAAAATCCAGCTTGCAAAAGCCAACATTTAACTCAACATTTTATTCTTGAAATGTTTGAAAATCCCCATTCTTTGTTTAACACAAACATACAGACTGTCATCAACTTGACAAACCCATGACCTCAGTCAAGGGAAATAGCAGGGAGTTAACATCTCTTGCAATCCTTACATTTAGAGAAACTAAAAATAAAAGAGCATTCACTGGGGGGGGGAGGGGCGGGAAATAGTCCCTAAACAACTCAGATCATAAGCAACCCTACAATAAATAAAACAGTGGGTGTATGTAAGAAAGGAGAAAAACTGGTAAGCAAAGACAGTTCACATTCAGTCGTCCAAGGAATTCTGCTCAGGCAGTGATTTATTTGTGGAATTTCTAAAGTGAAGGGAGGAAACTGTGCAAAGGTATCAAAGCTGTAAAGCAAGATAAATAGCATGTCACCATATATTTAGCAAACTGTAAAGCAAGCCTCAGAAAAATAGACAGAGGAAGGGAAATAGATGTAGTCTATGCTGGAAAGTTATTGAATGCCTACAGCCAGCATGCAAACAGTTTGAGGGATGGAGGGATTTCCCCCAGCTATTTCCCCTCTAGAAATAAATCACTGTTTTAAACAACATTGGGGAAATAATAATTTCAAGCCATTAAAATACCTTGGCTGAATCCCTCTTTTCATCAGTGAAGCTGTTGTTGGGGGACGTTGCCATTTTCTGCAAAGAAAAATAAGTTCATTTAAAAATATTTAATTTTAAAGTGGCTTTTTAATAACTGTAGTTCAGCATACATTCGATTCATATGAATTATGTATTGTTATTAAAACAAGGTTCATGTAGCAATGTAAATGTAAAAAAGGACTCGGCAGAAAAGGGTCTGATTCTGAAAAGGATGCTTCCTATCCTCCACCAAGACCACTGGGAATTGATGATGCTCTGCACTGCACATGGTTTGACTCAGAGTACAAAGGCCCAATTCTGCACACATGAACAACTTTCACATGTGTGAGTGGTCCTATTGACTTCCATGATTGCAGGACAGAGCCCTCAGAGACTGTTTCTGCACAGTGCTCAGCCCCACCAGTACCTATGGAAATCCATAAGTCAAAAGGACTCAGCACCTCAAAAAAGATGCTCAAAGAGGTTGAGACACTTGATCTGAGCCAAAAAGCTGAAAAGCAAGAGAAAATGATGATTTTTTTTGTTAAAAATGTGTCTTTTATATATATATATAGGTTATATATATATATAGGTTTTTATACACACACACCTTCTAGTCACTGTTCATTACCTACTTAACTGACCAGAAGAACACCTGTGCACCTGATACAATATATGCACCCACAGAAAATGCTGAAATACAGTACAAGAAGATCTAGAGACATTACTGGCAAGACAAAATGGGAAGGATTCCCTGGAAGTATGAGGCCTCTTTTGGCACACCTCTGTTGAGTTGAGGCAAGTCAGCATGTAAAAACTTGGCCCTCTGAATTAAAGCAGGGACAGTGAGAGAAGGCATACAGTAGGCAAGAATGGAGAAGCTGTTCCAAGGGAAGAAGCAGCATGAAAACAGCTGTAAGCTTATGAATGGAGTCGCACAAATCAATCTGGAGTAACCTCACTCTCTTTGAGGGGGTTACTTTGGATTGATATCAGTGGGATGGAGATTAGCATTTGGCTCACGTGCATTCATTGCCATAAGCAGTCACTTGGGAAAGTATAAAGTCACATTTGATAAGTGGCAAATGCCTGTGCTATAGATGGTCCATATCTATACCACTGCAAAGGCCTCTTCCTTATTGGCTTCTTTCCTGTTGCACACCATGTACAAGTGCCCAAGGTGTGCTGAGATGGCATGTCTCCTGCTTTATCACCACAGTGAACCTGAACTCTGCCCTAGCCTGACCAAGATAATGAGCTGTTATGATTATTATATAACTGTCAGTGTGAGGCATCCAGCTTACACAAAAAGGAGCAGGAGAGGTGGGAATTGAATTAACACAGTCATCCCTGTAAATTAAACTCAGAATAAATAAACCAATTAAACAATATTCAATCAGAGATGCAAAGAAGTGAGCAAGAGTAGAGGCCAGCACAGGCCAACTCCCTGCAAATGTAATTGTTTTTTTTCAATCTCTGGACTGATTTTAATTTTGTGTACGCCTCTGCCTTGCAATTGTGTTGCTGCTGCATGCAGAATAAAACAAGAAAACCCTGCAATAAACGTAACGTATCTAAAAATGAGCACACTGATTGCTGTGGCTGTCTCCTGAGGATTTCTGAGCACCTTGCAGGCATCCTGCAAATACTGACAGCTCCACGATGAGGTTCATGTGCATAAAGTTACTCACATGTATAAAGGGTTGTCTGCACAGGGGAAGCTACTGTGAAATCAGCCAGGGTGAGAATTTAAAGTACGGAGGCTATTCTGCACAAAGGGTCTTTTAGTTTCAAATAAAGGTGTTCATGCAGAAGGGCTTGTGTGGAATAGCTCTGTCTGGGGAGCGCTTGCACGTGGTTTAGCTCCGTTCACTAAATGCACAAATCCACTACCCCACACAGGGAGTGAATGCAGAATAATAACTGTACTTCAAATGCCAGCCCAACTTGATTTCACTACAGTTTCCTCAAGAAAGGCAAGCTGCAGCCTGACTAACTCTAAATGAGTCGGCATGGGCAGGTGTTTTGTAGGGCCATGTGAAGCTTTGGTCCCTGATTCATTCAATTCAGAGGAAATTTGGCCCAATTTGGTGGTTGAACGGAAACATTTGCCCGTGGGCAATGTCTCTGAATCAAATTGGGACCCTCTGAATGAATTCAGACATACAGACAGCTTTAAATATTTTTTCTATATACCTCTAGGTAGCAGGTGGCTCATGAACGCTGAGGTGCTGGGGCGCATGGAGCGTCCCACAGGAGCGCGGGGAGCTCCCCAGTGCACCTGGCAGCAGACTCAGAAGCTGACCAGAAGTGCTTCTGGTCTCACCAGAGAGCGTGCTGGGCCCCCCACACCCAACGGCTCGGCAGGGTGCACCAACTGCTGAGCTGGGGACGATGCGGGGGGGCTTTCGGTTCACTGCTGAGCATGTGGGGGCCCCCCCACTCCCATGGGGCACTCCATGCGCCCCAGCATCGCAGCAATCATGAGCTGCCTGCTACCTCGAGGTATGTAGAAAAAAACATTTAAAGCTGTCTGTATGTTCGAATCCATTTGGAGGGTCCCATCTTGATTTGGAGAGATTAAAGGGTCCTCTAATTCAATTTGGATTCTGAGATTCAGCCACTGAATCGGGTCAAATTCTTCATGATCTGTTGAGGTCCCTTCCGACCCTAGTGTCTATCAAATCAGCCATGTCTATGTCCAAATCACCGATTCGCCAAATCAGCGTTGAATCTTTAGATTCGGATTAATCAAATCAGGGAAAGCACTCCGAATCAAAGAATTGAATCGGCGTTCCCCGATTTGGGCCAAATCCAAATCGACTAGGCCCTGCTTTGCACACCCCTGCTGTTTCACAATTGATTTTCATTTTTTTGAGGTGATTTCTGTCCTTCGATGAGTCCTCCTGGTTCGCAAGGGCTGGACTATATTACCGAACTCAGCTCTAGACCACCTCATCCCGTCTATACACCCATTTCACAGATGCAACCGCTGACCCCACAGTCCCTCAGCAAATGCCATCATCTGACCCCAGCTGCTTTTGCCTGCCCAGGGCGGGGGGGGGGGGGGGGGGGGGGGGGGGGTCGAGGTCCCTTTCAACCCTGAATAGTATCAGTGAATCTATACACCCCTGCATCTCTCCCGGTGGGGGGTCCTGGGCGGACCTGGGGCTGGAGGAAGAAGGGGGTAGGACTTGCAATGCCCACTGAGACACTACCCCACGGGCTGATGTTTCCAGGGGCACATCCAGCTGGTGGAAGTGGGGGTCTACTGGCAGAGGCACAGGCCGTCCACCCTCCTCCACCTCCTCAGTGGTTCAGTTTAACCCATGCTAAACTGACCCGCTCCAGCTCCAGCTCCAAGCCGGGTCAGGGGGAAGGGCTATTGCGGGAACCCCAGCTATTACTCCGCACCTGTGCAGAATGAAGGGAGCAGGAACACGAATTCTCCACACCCACACTCGCTCTGAGGCGACTGCTGAACGGATCTAGTCCCCTCGCCCCGCCCCCTGGGGCGGAAGGATTCGGTGCAATGGGACTCTTGCAGCCTCTCTGCCTATAAAGGGGTCCCGGTCGCGCCGCGCCGCGCCTGGTATCCGTGCGCCGCCACAGCTCACTGAGGAGACGGCGGCCATTTTGTTCGGCGCCGGCGCTGCGCGGGGCGAGCAGGGGACGCTCGGGGGCCATGGCGGATATCGACAAGCTCAACATCGACAGCATCATCCAACGGCTGCTGGAGGGTGAGGAGGAAGAAAGGGCGGGGGGTGCTCGCGCGCGTTCCTGCCCCCCCACCTTAAGGGGGCCCAGATATTGGGGTGAGGCGCGTCTGCGGGCCCCTGCTGCAGCTCGGAGCTCGTGTGACAGGGGCACGGCACTGTGCGTGCGGGGAAGGAGCCGCGTGTCCCGGCGCCCTGCCCGCTGGGATTTAACTTGCCCCCACTGTGTGCTGCCAAAAGTCCCCGAGGATTTGGAGATAGGGCAGTCCGGGGGGCAGGTTTCTCCCACCTTTCTTGTTGTTTTGCAGCATTTGTGTGAAAATAAATGACCTGGGTGATGCAAAAAGGGGTTGGGGGGTGCTGTAGGCACAAAGAATAAGAAATAAATCTGTCTTGAGGGGTCTTCCCTCTGCACCAATGCCCCGGGGGGTTTCATAGTGTGTGTGGTGTCTCTATTAACCGAGGCTGAATCTTGCTGCCCTTTCCCGGGTCCGTTTTGGCTAAGTCGAGTTATTCGGAAGTTATTTTCCGCACAAGTCTTTATTATCATTCGTGTTTGGCTGCTTTTTCCTCCTGAAACATCCGTGGTAGGTGTAGAGACCTCATAAGTGTCTTGGAAAAGCCAGTCCTATTGAATTAGTAATGCATCTTCTTGGTGGCTGGGCTGTCGGGGAGGCTGCCACGTGAAGGTTGCTCTCGGCGTTGTGTACATGAGCTTGCTAACAAGATCCTTCAATATAGCCACTTAACTTGAACCTTTTATTCCTGCCATTCGAGAGTTGTTTTGGGTAACCCTTGGCACTAATCCTGACTCTTCGTTAAGACTTGAAATAAAGTATTTTCACAGACTTTGGGGCTGGAAGGGACCTTGTAAGATCATCAGGTACAGCCCCCTGCCCCGGGGCAGGAAGTTGGCTGGGGTCACAGGATCCCAGCAGAGTAAATGTCCAAATCTTTCTTGACCCAAGGGCCAGGAAGTCAGCTGGGGTTCACAGGCTCCCAGCAAGATCAATGTCCAGATGTTCCTTGGATGTTTTGAATAGCCTTGTTGTTACTGTCTATAAGTATGAACAGAAGTATGAATGCTTATAACTATTAATGGCAGTTCCCACGTCAACTAGTTTTATAGATTTCCTAGACATTTGGGCTGGAAGAGACCTTCCAGGCCCCAGCCCAAGGGGCACCCCTCTTGATGGTTGTTTAGCATATTGCATATTAACACCTGCTTGTATTACAAGCTATACAGCAATTACTTGTCATAACTTGATTACTGTTCCATGCATAACCTCAGTAATGTGGAATTCATGTTTTTATTATGTTTTTACAAATGGAGAACCAAAAGACCTGTTCTTGAATTTGGTCAAGTAGCTTTGTTTTAAATGCAAGGAAAAAAACTGTGATTTTTAGAATCGGGATGGGACCTGCATGATCCACAGGCAGGAGGTTATTGGGCTCAAACAAGCTCAAGGAGGTGCTTATATTGAAGGATCTTGTTAGCAAACTCTTACAGACAGTTTTGAGAGAGCAGTCTTCATACTCCAACTTTCCCGAAGGCCCAACCAGTAAATTATGTAGATTACAAGGTAAATCGTGTGTTGTAAAATACACTGTGTCTATAGCTTTGATTGTTTTCCCCCCTTTTTTTCCTCCCTCATAAACTTAGTGAGGAGTATTGGCATTGCCATGTAGTTGACAAGCTTTTTATATACTTTAAGTTGGACAGTTGCACTTTTAAAAGTTGATGTAAATAGTCTTTATACTCTGCTTCATTCAGTGGCTGTTTCTTAATTTGTTTTTTATCACATCCTTCCCCACTTCCTCTTCAAAAATAATCCTTGTTCTCGGAACAAATTCCTCCTCCAGTTATAACTATAGTTTTGGTAGCATGACTGAACTTTCATGTAACTGCTAGTTTTCATTTGGGTGTACACACTGTAGTACACCTCAAAATGAGATTTCCTTAGATGTGTATGCCTTCAGAGTAGGTTCTCCCTTGACTAAATGTCATAGTCCATCACTGTGAATGCTACAAAGCACTCTCTTTAGTAACAGGACATTTCACATGTTTGATCTCAGACGACATACTCATGCATTCTTGTAGGCAATAGGTAGTGATTTTGGATAAATCTGTTAATAAACTTTAAAGATATGAATGGGGAAGTTTGAAGCTAAAAATCTTTAAGAGCTAATTAAACCTAAAGTTAGTGAAGAAACTTCATGACACTACATCAAAGTGCTGGGCCATAAAACATTGTTTTTGTTATTTATAATACACTTTAGTCTTATGCTATTTGTCTGAGATCTAGAGTAACATAACTAGGACAAATCTACTTCAATTGCTAAAGCACAGTAAATTTACTACCTTGAACTTCATCGTTTACTCCCAATTTCCATTTAAGAAAAATAGGTGCCAGTAATGTAGCTGTTATTTCTGTCTCAAGAAAAAAACCAGCTTTTGTCATGACAACTTTTTTATGAAAATGTAGATTGTAACACTAGTTGAATATCGTAGTTACGCAGTTTTCTGTGATGTCTGTGTAATCTTGGATCAGGTTATATTTTTCACATTCAAAATATACAAGATTGGCAAAACAAATTTAAATGTAAAACAGAGATGTACTTTGTCTAACATTCAGCTTGTATTTTGAAGCATCCCATTAATAGACCTAGATAACGTACAGTGCAAATACTTAATAATATGCTTAAATGTATTTTAACTGTCTAGTACAAATCACTTGTAGTTATGGGCTCAGAATTCTTGTAGGTAAGTTAAACATCTTTTTTTCTATTAAATATTTTTCTTAATAGTTGGCATAAGGAGCTCATGTTGAGCCGAGGGGCAAGACTATGATCCATCAATCTCTTATTTAGAAGTTAATTTTTTTTTAAAGACGCTTTTCCAGTTTTCCACTGGAAGTAGCTAAAATAGTCCTTTATTCTTCCAGAAACTGTCTACAGTTTAGTATTACAAAGCCCATCTTAAATCATGCTTGCTGTCTTGGTGTACTTAAATTAAAATACAATATTTAGTGATATTTCTTTCTGTAATTGACTTCCTGTATTTCTCTTCCCTTGTTCCTTTGTTAATGAGGCTTGTTCTTTATTGAGGATACTTTCCTGAGGACAGTTTATTCTTGTTTATTCCCATATTGTGAGAATATTTCAGTAACTCGCATAGCCAGTGGTCTTAGCTGAATTAGACTAAGGGGGAATAACTAACAGAACTCTGCATGGAAGAACAGTGTTTTTTTTAAATGTTCTCAGGAATTACAGATGCACAAACACGTGTGCAGTGGTGCATTAACATGTTGTCTTCATAGCCATAAGAAGGGGGAAGTCATGGTCTTTTCAGTGGCAAGAGGAAGCATATAGACAACCAAAGTCCACTTGTAAAATAGCCACTTAAGTTTGCAGCTGCTTGTCTCTGCTAAATCAAAAAGGCTGGTAACTGGAAAGTTCCCTTTAAATCAGTTCATAATATGTAGACAGGTACAAGAACAGATTAGAAAATGATTTTGAATGGAGTTGAAAGAAATTCTAGGCGTCTCAAAATTGATGCTGAGACTTGAAAGGGTTGTCTTTTTCTGTTTTTTATGGTTTTCTATAACTTCACCCTTCTGTTTAATGTATTAAATGCATTAACAACCTGTTCCATACAGTACAAGAAGCAGGATCTTATTTAATAAATGTTGCTGTATAGTAATACAGTATGTTGAAAATTAAGTACTACTTGCTTGTCTGAATGCTGTGCCCAAGCAAAGTAACACCACTTATAAGGGAAAAGAAATTGCAGAAGATTAACTGATAGTGGCTAGAACAACTGATCATGCTAGTAAGAGAGAAATGAATACCCAAACTTAGGTACACCTGGATTATGTCATCTGTTACTGAAAATCTTTGCATTCTCTAAGCTATAACTTTCACTGTCGCTACCAGGGGCTAGTTGCAAATGTAATGGACCTCAGCTAGGGAAATGTAGGTGCGCAGTGCATTTCAGACTGCAGTGTTTTTTGGTGAACCAAGGTCCTGGCTGTAACACTAAAATCTACCAGAAGATTATGAATTCTTTAACGGGCAGAAATTAACACCCACAGATTTCTATTCCTGGTAATGCCTCTTGTATGGCTCAGGGAGGCATCCTTATGATAAACGGAGAAAAGACGACCACCCAATTGTTTCCTGTTTTGATTTATTTATTTTTTTAAAGGAGTGGGGAATAAATAGTAGAGGGAGTCTGGATAATTGCAGTTAGCAATGTGTATAAAGCTCTTGCCTTCCTCTTAAAAGAAAGGCCTTTGATTTTTTTTATAGTTTGTTACCACTAGATCTATGCCTGCCTTGACTAAAAGATAAAGGAAGAAGGATTGTATTGTGGTTAGTGGATGGGACTGGGGGATTTAAAGTTCAGTTCAGTTTGTTGCTGTGACAAGTACTATATAATTTGGGCAAGTTATTTAACCTCTGCTTTGTTTTCCTAACTGCTAAAGAAATAGCATTATATAAGTTAGTATTTCTCAGCTTGTATGTAGCTGTAAGACTTATTTGTAAAACTAAATATAAATATTTTATAATTTTGTCAAGGAATTGAGTTCTATATTCTTTATGAGAGCAAGACTTTAAATATGAAAAGGGCAAAGATACTTAGATTTCCAAACTTAATGCAGCAGTTAAAATGATAATGCAGGTTTCCTGGGAACCAGTCACCAAGAATGAGAAGTGTTATCTTTCACTTTGCTGTGCTATCAGTTGGTCTTAGTTCATTATTGAAAGTAATCTCTCAGAGAGCCACTTGTCAGCTAAATTGTTCTTGTAATATTTAGCCCAGGTTTATGGATGTTAATGTGAATATGAACTTGTTTGTTTTTCCAAAAGCTTATTGCCTGTTCTGAGGCTGCCCTGGTTTCCTCTTAATACTTGCTGGGTTTGCTTGTTTGTTATGTTTTTTTTGTCTAACAAGTATTCCTATTTCTAAGTAATTCTAAATGAAAACTAATTGGGCAAGATTGGCACATGCAATAATTAGTCCTTAATTAACAAAGAGCATTCACTATCCTAGACCATTTAGTTTGCATTGACTCTTGCCCTCTACAGTGAATGATGCTCTGCTGAAGTATAGCAGCCTGTAATCCTTAAGTCTTCAGCAGCTGAGAATCCTGGTTTCCGTTCCTGCAACTTTGCAGGCTTGACTTCAGCTAGGTCACATCCATCTGTAACTTGCAGGAACTCTTGTCATATCTGAGAATTTTGGATTAATGGCACAGGATGAGGTGCATGTTGCCACTTATACTAGTCTCTGACGGAAATATTTTATATTCTGCTAAATGCGAACTTTAAAGTTAACTAATGCTATTAAGAGCTTTAGTCTTCTCAAAAAAGACTGAACTTAGAATTTTCCTTCGCAGAGGCTTATGCACCAAGGAGCAACTCTTCAGCTCCGTTCTGAATTTGCAGTGACTTGGGTTACCTTGAGCACTAGTTACTTTAATGGTTCAGCGCTTAAACCTTCTGAAAGTTACCCTTTTTGTGTTTTGATACGCTATTGAATGTTAACCTGTCCCTATGAAAAATAAAAGAAATCCATATATTCTGTAAATGCTGTACTGGTGTCTCCACATCGTATATAATTACTTAATAAGCCAGTATCAAACTTGTACTGCTGTTGCCAGGACAAGTCATTTTGAGTGTCTTGTTATCTAACCTAATATTGACAGCACCTAGCTTGTATTACATTTGAAATAATATTTTGGGTAGAGTTCTTGTAAAAAGATTTCTGTCCAGCGTCCCACTATTCTCTTTGCATCTTACTCCTTCTGAGTGAACCGATTTATTCCCAGCATTAATTATTGTAGGGCGTGTCTTCATCAGAGGAATGAACTACTGCATATTGAACTGGTAGGATAATATTAGTAAATAACAGTGGTGGAGTGCGCCTGCACTATCCATTCTGTCTTCCAGTTGCATTTTTCTTGTATATACGTGAACTCTGAAGACATGCTACACCCTGGATATTTTGAAGTCCTGAAACAGTGCCTTGCAAGAGACTTGTGAAGGTCTTGCAAGAGACCAAGGGGAGTTTGACCCCATCGTGATAAATGCAACATTTTCCTGCATGTACATGTCTGCTGGGTTGGACATGACTCGTTAAGTTCATTTGTACCATTGTGATACAGCTTGGGTTCTTTTCTTCCTACTTTGACTTCACCCTCTGCTGGCCTGCTGCAGCACTGCATTCTGATCTGAGTTGACTCTGCATTCATTTCAGAGTATGGGTATGTGTTTGACTTCCACAGTGGTCAAGGCACTCTCTAAAAGAAGTATGCAAACCAAGAAGCCTAAATAGAAGATCTCTTCTTCAGGAGGGGATTCTAAATTTAAGTGAATATCTGCCCAACAAGATCAGGAATCTGTTGGTACATTTCTTATGGTCAGTGGTATATAATGCTGCAGTAAACATATTGCTTAAGACCAGATAAAAATAAACATACCTGGAATGAACTAGTTTTTCTTTCAGCTGATTTGTTCTTACCCTGGACTACTGTCAATCCCAGAGGATTTTTTCTAACCTGTAAAGATGATGATGATTCCAGTCCCTCTGAGAAAATTCTAAGTTATACTTCTATAATACCATTGAGCCTATATATAAAACTTTCTTGGTGATGTCTTTTGTTCCTTTTAATGGGACTAAGTTATTTGTAGAATCCGTCAGAGAAACCTTAAAGATTAATTTTGATGGACTGTCATCTGCTTTCCCTGGGTCCCATTTCCTTCACAAATGGAAGCAGACTTGTACAAAAACAGGTTAACTTTTCAAGCTAAAGGATAGTCTCAACTGCACCTTTTAGTTTTGAAGCCAGGAAGTCCTTTTCTACCTTCTCAGGACATAGATGAATGCATCCTTCAGCAGTAAATCCAAATAACGTAAATTTGGCCTAGAATTCAAGACTACTAAAATAATAAATTTACAGAAAAAATACTTTTAATTACATTATATTAAAGTTCTGTCTTAATATTTGTTAAGAATAGGTGAATGCCATCAGCTGCAACTTTTTGTTACAAGTTTTAGTTATAAGTATTACTGAATGCTTACAGCATTTCAGTCTAAGCCTTTTTATCTCTTTGAATTCAAAGTTTTTAAGATGTGGGATGCACAGTTTTTGGTGTACTAGTGCTTAAAACCAACTAATGCAAAGTAAAATCTGTTTCTTCTTTGAAGAAATCATAAATGTAACTCTGTGTTAATCTTTGTAAAACAAAGATTAACTATAATACTGGAAGTGTTAATTTTGCTCTGTAGAATTAACTTTGATAATTTTTCCTGTAAACTTGTTCTTCATTGCTGCTGGATATTTGGCATTTTGGATAGCTTGCTTGTAGCTCACAAAAGGTCTGGAAAATTGCTTTATGGCTGAAACAGTTTCACGTACAATAAAACTACGGTAACATACAAAGATTTAACTTTTGTTTACACGCTTCATTACTTGCTTTAAACAGTTTAACAGAACACTTGAAATTTAGTGGTAATTCTAGTGATGTCATGTAGTGTCAGTGATAAATGCTAATATTACAGTTAGTGAATAATGTGGAAGCATGTGTTACTTGAACGATAACCTTATTATAGCTCTGATCTTTGGCCTGCAAGGAGTTTCCATGCAACTGCTATGCAAACAGGAGTTCCATTTCAGGACACTTTAGAAAAAATAGGAATAAAGGAGGAAAAAAAAAAAGAACCTAGATTTTGTTCCTGTTTGAGGGTATAATTCTGCAGCCCTGTCCACGCTAGAAAAATCAGTGTCTATGGCATTAATTGTTACATGGGCATAATTGACGCCCATGTTGCAAGCACTGCTGTAGGCTAGTGGTTCTTAACTTTTTATTTTTTAGACTTGAATCATCCCTTGTTAGCCTCGCTGGCCATGGTATGACACTTGGCCCCCTCACGTGTCAAGCCTTTGGGACTTCATCCCCCTGACGTTAGCCAACCGTAGCCACAACCTGGTCCTTTGTTATCAGACTTGATTGCAAGTTAAATACAAGTAAACTGCTTCCAAATTAGAGTTCCTTCCTACTCTGGGTCAGTGCCATACCACAAGGTGTGCTTCATCCCTTAATTTTCTCCTTCAAGCTCTAGCTGATGACTTGGATGCTTGCCAGTCACCTGCAGCCATCTCCCTCAGGAGCTCCTCTCCCTGCAGCCCACAGGACCATTGATCTCAGGCATTGGTTTTAGTGCCCCAAAGCCCCACTCGTTCCTTTTAGGTGGCTCCCTGTCCATACCCAGGGGTTTCTGATTTGACACTATGACTAACCTCCCCTTCTCTGCTCCAGTTAGCCAAGCTGCTTGCAGTCTTTACTCCTGCCCTGCCTGGGGGCTGCCCTTTGGCTGCTTATTGCAGTGGAGCTAGTTCCCCACAGCAGGCTTAGCTTTTTCTTTAAAGTAACAGGAGCCTCTGGCTCTATGACATACCTAATAGTACTGATGTTGTGCAGTACCCTGGGATGCTCTTGAAAGAATCTTGCAACATGCTGGTTGAGAACCACTGGTGCAGGGAGTATTCTGGAATGTGAGACTTGTACATGTTACTTGCTTTTGGAAAAGTACAAATTTTCCTAGTGCTGATTTGGTTTCAGAATAGCAAGTAAGCTACTCAAAAACAGTGAAACAAATCACTTTTGTAAAGATTTGAAAATGAAATTTAATTTAAAAAAATCCCAAAGATGACATACAGCGAAAGACTACTAATCAAGCAAGGAAAAGTGTCTGGGCTATAAAAGCAAGTACCTGTATTGCTGCTGGTAGGTTGCTGCAAAGTGTAAACATGCATTACTGGCTCAATTCTTCCTGGGCTAAAACTGTAGCTCATTCATTTACTGTTTTGTTTTTTTTTGTTTAAGCTATATAAAATCAGATTGGAAAACATTACACTAGAGTAAGTGGTGATAAACTTATTCTAGGCTATAGCACTCTGAGTCATAGATAATAGTGCTAATTTTAGCTTTGATAAGAACTTAGTAGAAAACAAACAGCCCATGCTAATACAGAATTTTTAGAAGCCTTATCTTTTCTTTTCTTTGACCTTGTCCCAATCCACTGCTATTGAGGAAATTTATCATCTAAAAATAGACTAAAGATGACAGTGTATCAGCTCATTAAGTTCATTCAGACTATTCTTTGCAACTGATGGCTAAGACTTTGAAATGAGCGTTTAAATTATTCTGAATTCAGATGCCAGGTGGGTCACATGCAGGAAATGACCTGAGTAGCTGACACAGCTGATCTAGAATGTATTCTTTATATATTTCATGGTTCAGTAGGTAAAAGTCTTACTCTATAGAAATGGAGTGGGTGTGTCAAAATGCTTCAACTTCAAGTAGGTGTCAGAGCCTCAAGCAACAATGCTGAGTTGGTCTTGCTTTGCTGAGAGCAAACTCCTCTTTGGGAAAGGGTCATTTGCTCTATTTTTCCAAAGATTCATATATGGCATCAAGGCATCTCATCTTCCTGGGAGGAGTGTACTAAAAATTGCTGGGCCATTTGCTGTGAAGTGAGACCTGCTGGCTTTATACCCTAGGGAGTGGAGGTTACTACTTCCGGTGTCCCTCTCTGCTTTCTCAGATGCTTAGTGCTGCTCTCCTGTAAGCATCTTTGAAAGCTAGTAGTCGGACTCTCTCCAGAACTTGGAATTTAAATTTTTCTGTCAGTTGTTGAAACTCCATTTCTCCATGACTGTACTGCAACTCGAGAATTGACTTGTATACATAATTCCTTCCTTGTTAATTTTTTTTTAGTTCCCTTTTTAACCCAGGTGCAGTAATAACTTCTCACTTGCTTAAATTAATGCTTCAAAAACTTGGTCTCCATTATGAATATAATCTATTAAGAATAGACATTTCTTTGGTCCTGTCTGAATTCCGCCAGTTCTATCAGATTCCCCCAGCCAGGGGAGCTGTAATGTAGAAAAGTTTGTGTTAACTTCCAGATTCTTGACATCATTCTAGGTAAGCCTGCTAACTGTCTAAAAGTGGTAAATTTTTGCTTCATTTCTGTCAGGGCTACAGCTCCCACTGGCTTAAGTATCAGAAAGACTTTTTTAAACCTCTGTAAAAATGAGGCAATTAGGCTTTAAGAAATTGAAACCCCCAAAACTTACTAGACTACTATTTAAGACACAAGGGCAACTATGATGGATACCTTTCTTGTACACAAGTTGAAAGAAGAAGACATGCTTTCTTAGCAGGATCACTCTCATTATGGCTGTCACTTTATTGCTTGTTTTCAAAGAAGTGAGTTGCTGAAGAAGTGTGAAGAAAAAAATCAAATCAGGAGATCAAAATGCAGGGAAGGCTGGCTTTAGTGGCAGTATAAATGTATTTAGGACAGTTGAACTGAATTGGAACCCTAATTGTTTGTCTTAAGAAGGGTTGGGGCTGGTTTTGTTTGACTGAACTAGCCCTTTCAATTGCTGACGGTCTGTGATTGACAACTGAGTGCCTCTAGACTCTGTAGTTAACTTTAGGGTACACAGAATGAGAAAAGCAGAGCTGAGAGCTCTGAAAATACTGGAAGATGATAATAGCAGAGATGGAGCATGAAATGAAAGTGGCAGGAAAATATCTGAGGCTGGGAGATTAGAAGAAAGCAAGGTAGTGAGAAACCCAAATCCAAAAGAGGCTGGTGGAGAGCTAGAAAAAGCATTAGCTTGTTTTTACAGTGGAGATAAGTTTCACTAGTCTCCCAATCTATGCAAGTATCTAGCCAAATGGCTCAATTTTAGCCTGCCAAAACTCTAAAATCTCCCTGTTTGTGTGAGTAGAGCTGATTCACTCATATTTAATTAAATCCTTTGAGATTGGCAGTTTCAAGACTATGCTCTAAATTAAAAGGAGTGCTTTTAAAGTGAATATGCAATAAAGGACTCCTTATCGGGTTAGTAGCCAGGCAGCTTGGTGGTTTTAGTGTTTTGTCAACATGCTTCATGAAACCCAGTAGTTGTATTTTGGATTACCATTGCATTTGCATGTTTGACAAGGAACAAAAGGATGGCTAGTGTTATATATAGCAGGGTTGCAGTCTTGTAGCAGCAATAGTCCAGGAAATATGTGGGACACGGATTATTCTTGTGACTTCGGGGGGGGGGGGGGCGGTCAACTATATATTTGAGAGAAACATTAGACAAGCTGTCGGGCATAAATACACCCTTTTGTGGTAGTATTGTAGTCATTTTCCCTGAGCTTGCTGTTGATGTTTATCATTTTCATGTGAGATGAGCAGCCTCTATATCAAACATATACTTGATTTAGAATCTCACGCATGCAAGCAGGAACATTAAAGGAGCTCCACTTGATGAATTCTTGCGCATTGTCATTTATGTGAGTCTTCAGACAAGGTGACTATTGAAGCAGTCTGCCTAATTCTGTCTTCTGTTTATTGCCCTATAATTTGAAGACTAGTTAACTTCATTTCCACCCAATTATATTAAATATACTATATAAAAAAAATTAGTGGTTCCTTGACATTACACACAAGGTTTGTCTTGGATTTCCTTCTCTTTGGATTTTGAAGTCTTTTTGTTTCTGTGAAACATTTGGTAAACTAAAATGGAGGTTTTAATGAATTGGATCTAATCAGTATAGTAACTGTGAAATTTGTTCTTCTGTTCAGCTTGCTTTTTCTTGTTCCTGAATATTTGATGTTAGGCATATTTATTGAACATGTATACATGAATTGCAGAAGTTTGAGGTGTGGGGGTTAGGGCATAGATCTTGAAATTTTGGCTGCTAGATTAGGTAACCATTCAGCCTTTGGCATCTGAGCCCTTCTCGGGCTGTCTGGGGTCATGATTGAGTCATGTAAGGAATGTTTGTATTAGCAGAATCTTATTTTTCTGGATCTTTGCCCTTCAACTTAATGGATAACTGTGGTGAAAACTATAGTTTGACAGGGTGCAATCTCAGTGGCATTAACATCTTGTTCATAATGAAACCCTATGAGTAGGTCTAGACAGTAATTTAAAGAACTCTGCCCCACTTCTAGCAATGCTGTTCCCATCCTATGATTAAATGGAGGACTTCACTTTCAAGTGTTTGTTCTCAGAAAATGTGCCTAAGCCTAAATGTTCTATAAAACTTAACTTGAAAGGTATGTGGAGCAATGCAACAACACCACACTTTCATTTTGGACGCTGCAGGGTTTTAATTTCTGTTTTCTGCAATTGAATGAGTGTACGCTACTTAAATCATTGAAATTGAGGTAATGGAGGGTGGTAGGGACCTGAGGGAGGGGATTCATTTAACCTAGAGTACACTGTCTAGCCTTGCCTCTGATATGAAAGTTCCATTTCAGGGTAGCCTTGACCTTGTATGTGTTGGGGTTCCTTTAAGTTGCTTGTCCCTTAATTAAAATGGTGCTCCCCAGTTCTTTAATTGTGTTACTTGATTTTGGGTAACTAGTTTATTTTTCTCCTGCCAACAGTGAGAGGCTCAAAACCAGGTAAAAACGTTCAGCTTCAAGAGAATGAAATCAGAGGACTGTGCTTGAAATCCAGAGAAATATTCCTCAGTCAGCCTATTCTACTAGAACTTGAAGCACCACTTAAAATTTGTGGTAAGTATTGTCTTGGTCTGCAACATGGCTTTCCAAGAGTTTAGCTTTGGAAATTTCCTTGATGCACAAATATTTAAGTCATCTATCAATTGACTAATGTATAGTAAAGCTAAGAGAAACATCTGCTTATGATTAATCAACCTGAGTAAGTAGATATAGTGCATAGAAAATAAACCAGGTTTTGCAGGGCTGGGGCTGTCATGTTCTGTGCCCTAGGGCCAGAGCTGTGTTGGAGCCAGAAGGGTAAAGGGGGTGGGAGCTGTCAAGTGACAGGGCAAGAGGGAGGGGTCAGACCACTTGACTTGCTTGCTGCTTGTGTCCCTGCTCTTTGCCCCCTGCTACTGTTTGCCTGCAAGAGGGACTAATTTTAGATGAGCCTCCAGTAATCAGATGCTAGGTATGAAAAATTATAACACATTTATAATTTCCTATGTTTAAAATCTAAGCATGCAGGTGTTGTAAATTCAGAGTAGCCTTGGATTTGGGTCGGTACAGTATCTGGACATGTCTTGGCTAAAGTAGTCTTTACCTATAATTGGGTTTAAACTTCAAATGAAGTAAAATGGAACCTTTCCCTGAGTAAATACTAAATTGGATATCGAATTGTGTAACTTGAGGCACAGAGCTATAAACTGTCAACTGTATATATAAAAAAAACCCAAACAAACAGTGGTTCACAACCTGTAGCTAACGGGCTGCATGTGGCCCAGTCAGCACACTGCTGTAGCCCAGTGTTTTAAAAAAACAAAAATTTTTCTGCAAGTGTGACACACTGTGGCACACAGAGTGAGAACCAGTGGTGTACAGAGATGCAAGTTTTCTGGAATTTTTTCAGATGCCCTAAGTAGAGCGTGATCTGATTTAGGATGTTTATTTGAATTGTATGTAGTAAACAAAACTTAAAAAGTACCCCCATGTTAATTTTATGTCCCAATAGCTGCAAGTATTTGAACTGATATATTTGATTAGGAAAAAAATTAAATACAGCACACTTAATGTGATTTAAATGATGGAGTCAAATTCAAAGCTTTATGTGGAAAGAAGTTATTTTTATTGGAATACTTGTAAAAATGTAAAGACAATACACAATAGCATGTATTTCCCTTGCATTGTTTGTTTTAAATTTAAGGAAAAAAACAAAGGCACTGCAAACTGACACACTAACTTTAGCACACCCAAAGAACTGTACATGATTTGCCATGCTTTGGTTTTGATTTGACCTGTGTAGCCAATTAGGTGAATTCATAACTTATTTTTTGGTTTGGATTATTGTGTGAATGCATTTACCCTCCTGTTTACAAATCAGTAAAACATATGTATGCATTCTTTCTCTCCCTTCCTAGGGATAATCACCTGAAAAACTTTAATTACAACTTTGAAACTGCCAAGCGTGCCTAATATTATATTGGTATCCATTCATTGTTAATAATGAACTTTATGAAACAATGAATTTTTAGAAATGGAAAATTTCCCAGGGAAAAATTAAGCACTGGAAAATGTTCTGTTTCAGAAAATGTTTGCTCCACATCTCTGCTGATATAAGTAAATATGCGTGGATTTCTAAATAGCAGGTTTTTTAGTCATTGCCAGAATTTCTTGCTGAGTTAACTGTTTAATTTTTAAAATAGTAAAACTTTTTAAATTTGATATCACAGTTGAGCCAACTTAATGTCTAAGTAGGTAACATGTCTTGGCATAAATTTTGGTTCTGTTTTGTACTTTACCGGTCTTCACTGAAATATTTCTGTAGTATCTTTTTGGATACTAGAGGAAAATCTAATTAATGTACCATTTATGAATGCCTTTTTAGGTGATATCCATGGACAATACTATGACTTACTTCGACTCTTTGAATATGGAGGCTTCCCACCAGAAAGCAACTATCTATTCCTTGGTGACTACGTCGATAGAGGAAAACAGTCTTTAGAAACAATCTGTCTCTTATTGGCATACAAAATCAAATACCCAGAGAACTTCTTCCTTCTTAGAGGGAACCATGAATGTGCCAGCATTAATAGAATTTATGGGTTTTATGATGAATGTAAGTAACACTTCTTTGGTGGCAGGGAAAGCTGGATCATTATGCACTTAGTTGAACGATTTACAAAAACTTTCTAGTCTCTGTTCTTAGACGGAGCTATAAACTAACTTAAATACTATTGCATAGTTTAGGTGGCCTATTGGCTTATTTCAGCAGGTGATGTATGTCTCTTCAGCGATCCTGTGTCTTCATCAAAATAGAAGGCAGTGCATAATGAGTAATGTTCCTATTTGCTCATTGTTCTAATTTAAGTTCCTATTACTCCACACTGTCAAAGTTCAGCTAGTAAGCCTATCTGGTGAACACTGTTCGAAGGTGAATTACAGGGCAAAACTTTATACTATCAAGATTGTGATATACATATACTATAAATTCTCTGGAAAGTGAGCTGTTCTTTATCTTGAGTATTTTACATGGCACTTACCAGACAGTAAATACAAGACTCTAACTGTCAGACTTTAAGTTTTATATAAGTACTTTATCCTTGCTTGCTCTCTTCTGGAGCAAGCACCTGAATAACAATATGGCACAAAACTGTAATGTGAACTAACTTTTTTTGCACTTCATAGATTTAGTGTGAGAACCAGCCTCTCTTTCTCCCTCTTTGGGAGAGACAGAACATCTACTCAGGTTACAGCATTGATATGTTTTGTGTCTTGCAGAGATCTTGCCAAGAGCTTCCAACAAAAGGCAGTGAGGTCCTGCATATCTTTTTTAAGTTAGAAGCTATCTCTGAATCCCTTAAAGGAACGGTGGCAAAAGCAGTTTTTGTCTCTGGCTTGTTTTACTTCTAAACAAGTTGAAGTAAAACCAGGTTTTCATCTGTCCTGGTAAACATAATGTTGCTGAGGAATTACTTTTAAACTGAGGGGGATTAAATTAATGGTGGTGTATAATCGGTGCTTGCTATGTGTCTTGGGATCTGAGAGTAGGGACAAGCTAAACTTTACCTGAAGCAATTAGCGTGCCTGTGATGCTGTAGCAATTAGCAGTGTTATGTTAACATTGCTCAGATGATTCTGGATTTGTTTATGGCATTTATTAAATACCTTGGATTTAAAAAAAATTAGACTCAAATTTATGCTGTCTGGCTTCATTTGCATACAACAGGGAGGAAGGACATCGGGGAGATCTAGTTGCAAATTCCTGATTCTCTGTCTTGTTTTGTTGTCCACAGTCTCAACTGAGTTTAGAGCAACCTCAGTGCTACCCACTAGAAATGGCCTTGGGAACAGCTCTTTAGTTAAGTACTGCCAGGATGCAGCATACTAGTTGACTTCACATGGCTAAATGCCTGTTGAGAAGCTATGAGCACTGGAAGGAGTAGAATTGGCCAGAGAATTTGGCTTTAAAAGTGACTTTTTTTTTTATACACATGGGAACTTCCACTGCAACAGAAGGCCACTTAAAAGCACTTTTGCTTGTGTAGACAGAGAATTTCCAGCATCTTTTAATGAGTAACAAAATGTATTAGTATGTCTGAAGCAAGTTGTATGTTGGCTTTATTATGGACTGGTTATGTAGTCTGGCAAACTTAGAACAACAGTAGTATTATACAATAAGCAATTTCCTTACATTATAAAAGCATATTAACTTATTTTTTCCATTAAATGTCTTTGTAGGTAAGAGAAGATATAACATCAAGCTGTGGAAAACCTTTACAGACTGTTTTAACTGTTTACCAATTGCAGCCATTGTGGATGAAAAAATATTCTGCTGTCATGGAGGTATGTGGTGGTTCCTACTTCATGAACACATGACTGCTAATTCTTTGGCACAAGGCACGGTAGTTCAGTGTCTGATATGCATTTTCACATTGTTGGAAAATCTGTCTCCCAACAATGAGGATGAAACCAAATGAAGTTCTGAAACACTTATACCTCTGCCTTGGTTCATCAGTAGGTGGAGATCGAGCTGTATATTGAGAGGTAAGTTTTGCAAACCACCCCTCCATGGTTTATCCTGCAACAGTTTACTTCTTAACTGCACAATACCCAATTTAGCAGGCAGTTCGATATCACTTGAGATGCTTGCTATCTGCTCTTCCTTCTGTATGAAAATTAATATAGCATCTTTTTTTCTCAAAAATCTGTGTATGCAGACACTTCAAAAGATGGCTGTGGTCTTACTGGGATATGCCATCACTCACTTGTTTCTACATGTCAAACTACTTTTTCCTCTCGGAAAGCTGTTTGTTAGCTGCTGCTTTTAAAGACACTTGTTCATGCATTAAATACCTCAAGTGCTGTGGTGTTCCAGCTGCTTTAAGTTGCATGCCCCTTTTTAAGTTTGTTAGTGGGGTAGCCTGGGATTTGTGTTATAAACCATATTTCTCAAATTACTAAAACCACAGCAGTATAATAGTTGTTTATATGTATTGCAATTTGCATCTATTTCAGCTTCTGTAAGTATGTACAGCTTTTCAGTGAAAAATAATTTTAAATATTGTTTAGTGTTACACTAGCCTGGTATCTCCCTTGTATTATTCAGTCAGTGTGCCTGTACTTTTGAGACACACAGCTATTTTTAGTATTAAATATCCTTTAGTATGCATCTGGAAGGCAGTCCCCTCCCCTGTTCATAAATACTAAAACGATTAGAATACTGTAGGGCTGCACAATGTAGAACTTTTTTTCATTCTTGTGCTTAAGTTGGTATACTTTCACACCTTTTGTTTCTGCCAAATCTTAAACCTGCTAATGTAGCTCTTTATCAGGCTTTTAAAAACTTGAGGTAAAAATCTATTAGAATCACCAGAAAGCAATTAAAGACATTCACTTGTGGTGGATTGGCCTGTACAATGGACTGTTTCTTTCCTGTGTTGGAGGGTACTCACAGTATACATTTCTATATGCATTCTTCATATCTTATTGAAAGCAATTGCAACTTAAAATTTACAAAATCTGAAAACATTACATTTTTCATGTGTTAGAAAATAGTTTAATGTTGCATTGTTTGCTAGATAGTCTTTTGCTCATGGTTTTGTTTGGCAGCTGCCTTAGGATAGTAACTGGACTTGTTCAAAACGCACAGAACAACCTATACCCTCATCTTACAACTTTTCTTTACCTGAGCTGATTTGTATGGGACCGGTTAAGTGGGCTTCATGGATTTAAGACATGGATGGTGACTCTTGGAGGTAGAAGCTGGGCCCAATGCTTGTAGTAGTGGCTGCTAGTCTCCTGCACCTTGTAGTACATTGCTTGGTCTCCCATGGCACAAAGTCTTTTTATGTAGTACATAATTTATTTATAAAAGTTGGCCTCTTAAGTTGGATTTCCCCCCCCGATTCTTTCTCTGTATAGAAAAGTACATAGTGTATTACTCAGCCTTTGAAATGGATTCAGTGCACTAAATGTTATTTAAATGTTTTAAGGGATAAGATTAGGCCTCAACATCCTTTATGTATTTGATTCGGATTTTATTTTAAATTGGCTTATTTTTAAAAAGGAAACTTGTAATTACAAAAATCAGTTGTGTTTACCAAATCTAGCAGTCCTGAAATCAGCATGAGATGTGGGTGGGTCGGTTGGTGGCTTCAACCAAAGGAACTAACCTGTATTTTAATATGGTGGAACGATTTGGGTAAAATGCTAAACAGCTTGTATGTTTTCCAACACTTTATCAGGCTTATCACCAGACCTTCAATCAATGGAACAGATTCGACGAATTATGCGCCCCACTGATGTACCAGACCAGGGTCTTCTTTGTGACCTGTTGTGGTCAGACCCTGACAAAGATGTCTTGGGATGGGGTGAAAATGACAGAGGAGTGTCCTTCACTTTTGGTGCTGAAGTGGTTGCAAAGTTTCTCCATAAACATGATTTGGATCTTATATGTCGAGCTCACCAGGTATTTTAATTTTATAAGTACAGATCATGGCCCTGTTCCTCCAGTGGCATCCACTAGTACAGACCCTTGGATCCTGCATGATTCCATTAACTTAAGTGTTAGTGGATTTCACTCTTGTATTTGCCCTTGTATTTGTTTTGAATTCTGTTTTGATCTAGCAGTTTGGAACTGCTGTTGCTTAAGCTTAGACTCTCCCACAACTGGCTGTGCTAGGGAGCCACAACTAAACTCTAGCTGAGCTATATGTGGACTGACCTGGATGCATGCCATTTGAAAAATATTGTTTTGTAGTTGTGTGGTTAGGAATTCTCTGCTCTAATACTGTTTTTTCCTGTTGAAGGTGGTTGAAGATGGATATGAGTTTTTTGCAAAAAGGCAACTGGTAACTCTATTTTCTGCCCCAAACTACTGTGGAGAATTTGACAATGCAGGTGCCATGATGAGTGTGGATGAAACTCTAATGTGCTCTTTTCAGGTACAGTATTCTAAGTTTATGCTCCTGTCAATTTTAACTTTTAATGGTTTAGCTCTTATTTCAAATAGATATTTGCAAATCCAACAAATGAAGAGGTTGTCCAAATCTTTCACAGATTTTCTTTTAAGAACATTAGTGATGCTGTCTGTACTGGCATAAAGTAGAGAGAACTTAACCTTCCCACCTTGAATTAGATTGCCCAAACAGTGTAGTCTGTTTCCTGCCTCTTGCTGGCTTGAGATCCCTGATCCCCCTCCTCTGGTATCGACTTAGCTGTGGATGGGGAGGGAAATACACTGTTTCTTGGCACGGATCATGCTTAGGGGTTGACTGATTTACACAAGTGACTATGACAAAAAGCTTTTTAGTAGCAACTGAGTTTCATTTGCAAAATGTCACTTTATCATAGCAAATGACTGAACTGTCTTTTTCAGATTTTGAAACCTGCAGAGAAAAAGAAGCCTAATGCTAGCAGACCTGTAACGCCACCAAGGGGTATGATCACAAAACAAGCGAAGAAATAGTAAATTTGGACCTGCCTAGTTGGGACTTGTATTATAGTATATAACCTTCATTTTTAAAACTGTAATGTGTACTGTTCAGCTTGCTCAAAATAGATAACATGTTTGTGGTTTTCATTTTGATTTAATGAATGGCATTTGCTGGTTGTAACAGCAAATGAAAGACTTTTTTGTTCCCTCCCAAGAAAAGAGTTTTAAAAACTTACCTTATGTTGGTGTTACAGCTGTACACTCCACAGCATCTTATCCTGTCATTATGGGTAATTGTACAACTGACTTTTGAACCTGTACAATGAGTAGTGTAAATGCTTGTTTTCTTCTTTAGGATCTAAAGAGGGCACTAGTGTGCTGTGAGACTAGACATTTGTTACTGTCAGAAATTACATACTGTTTATACAAACCACTGTGAACTTTTTTTACGTTAAAAATTGTTTTAAAGGGATTGCTTTTCTTTTAATGTCTTGTCATGTTCAAGTTAGTTTTATTGCTGTCAACGTTAGAAATAACCCTCAACCTTGCCAGTATCACTGGTATGATGTATATTTAATTAAAGCACACATCCCCTCCCGTATACTTTAAATGACAATTAAAGCCATTATTTTAAATGTTCGTGTCTCTTTCCTGAAGCCAAAGTTTCTGTTTAAAAAGCTATATTCCCACAACCCGTAAAGATGAGTTGGCAGGGCTTTACGTTCATGCCTTCCTCTTGGAGATGAAAGGAATTTTGACTTAAATAGCAAGTAGTAATGCTGTGCTCTTTGTGCTATTAATGGTAATGGTAAATAACGTTTTGTACAATTTCCATATATTCTATTGAGTGGACCTTTTTACAATTGCATCAGTCCTGTGGAAGCCAGTTCCAGAAGGCTGTAAATTATGGAAACCCTTCTAAATCTACCTGAGAGTGATCTGCATATTTTTTTGACCTAAAGACTTTGTTCTGCAAAGAAGCTTAGACAATAGCTTGATGAGCCAACCAGACCCAGGAGTTAATTGTCTTCACCAGTTTATACAAATCTCTCACAGTATCTTGTTTTTTAAAAAACAAAACTGTTAATCTTTTTTGAACAGATGACAGTGTACAATACCGTGTAGTAAAAATAATTCACTTATTAAATGACGAAATTGTTAAATCTTCTCAGTGTCAGTTTATCAGCATTTACACACTACAGTTGTTAGAAGACTTCATGTAAATTAGACCAATACATTGATGTGGAAACCTACAAATTCTTGTCTAAGCTGCTTGAAGTAGGTTGTCTTCACGTGGATCCGTCATGGTTGCCTCTTAAAATGAGTGGCTTCCCATTAAACATGAAGCAGAAGGGAGCTGTGCTACCAAACTAGCTTTTATACAGTGTTGGGGGGCATAAATCTACCGAGTCAGTCTGTACTTCCTGTGACTGTTCCAAGTTCCTGCCTTGCACAGCTCTGATCAGGATGACTACAGCACAATGCTGAAGACCAAATCTTCCTCATTTGGAAGTGGAATGAGGAAAGAGCACCATTCTTACGATTTTCCTGTCTTGAACTGTGGCTTTGTCCATTTAGACTCCATGATGAAATTCTGCCCCATGTTGTATGCTTTGCAACTTAATTTGGCCTCACATTTTGAGTACTATTGTTTTTTTTTCATTTTATGGCATTATGATGTGTAATCTGGACTTTTAATAAAAGGCAGCCTTTGTGTCTAAAGCTTTGACTGAGAACTCTAGATTCTAGCTATGCAAAGTGCTATTGAAATTCCTCACAGCTGCTACATGATTTTTGCAAGGCATGTACACACCACAGCAATTAAAAAGCTGGCTCCACTGGGAGGAAATTCATAAGGTAAAAGGCTGGCTGTAGAACAGATTGCTATTTTTTACCCTGAAGCAGATGCTAGTTGGGGTGGAATGTAATGTTACATACCTTAACACGTATTTTGTAAGGTGGGTTTTGAAGTGCAACAAAAATCTCTCGCTTGGTAGTGTGAAAGCTGGCCTGTTCTTTACTGCAGTGATGAACTTGAAGTGATATCTAAGTCTGCTCCTTGAGCTTTGTAGTTTACGGAACAGGTATCTATGACTAAATGTTAGTTTAATAGCGTAAAGCTCAAGGGGATTAGGTGGTCTCATCTAGCCTGCCTGCATACATTCAGGACATGGTATTGAGCCAAGTGTTTCTCCTTGACTAAAGTGTACCTTCCTGGAAAGCATTCTGCTGGACTTTGAAGACTTCAAGAGATGGACATGGCATTGCTTCCCTTTGTGATTTTGTTCCAGTAGCTCATCGCCTGCACTGTGGAAAATATATCTGCCTTCAGCTCCCAGCCACTGGTGTTTCTTATGCATTTCTGAGAGTCCTTTGCTTAGCCAGAATCTTCACCCAGTGAAGGTTCTTATATACTGTAATCAGGCCACTTGTTCTTGTGATTAACTTTGATGGAGTTTTTAGTCTCAGAGTAAGGTACTCTTCTTCCCCACAACACCCCCCTCCCCCATCATCATATGACTTTTCTTTTTCTCTACAGCTTTTCCACATCCCTTCTCAAATGCTGACTCCAGAACTAGCTGCAGTATTTCTGTACTGCCATGTACAGAAATTAAATTGGCTTCCTACTTGTATTTATTACTCCTTATTTTTACATCTAAATATTGCATTATGCTTTTTTTTTTACCACAGTATTTTATTGACAACTGTCTGATTTCCCCACCCCCCCACACTCAACTTTGCCTTTTTGATAGATTCATAACTTTTACATTTGGCTGTCTTAGAACAGTTTGTTTCAGAGGATTCTTACCAAGTGGCCCAGATTTACTCTATATGAGTGCCTTCCAGATTCATCACTCAGCTGGTGTTTGGCTGATTTAATCTGTGATTTTACTTAGTTTATTGCATATACTGGGAAACTTTGATTCATTCATTATGTTAGTGCTGTGTTTGTTGTCCTGGACCTAAAGCTACCAGCCCTTCGTTCTGGGCAACTGCCTTTTCTACTTCTTAGAATAAAAGGTGATACAGAACAACAGTTGCTTATCCCATGCGTATTGTATGTATGCACCAATGGAGTATCTTTTCTCCCAGCATACTACCAGTTATTGCCCTATAGATGGGGAACATTTGTAGCCATAGCTAAAAGTGGTGTTTTTATACAGTACCAACATTTGTGTCAGGTGCTAAGTATCTGAATGGAATGCTTCTTCCCTGCTCTCCAGAAATAGGGGTTTTCTTGTCAACTATGGTTCCTTCTTTTGGAGCTAAAAGGCTCTTTACTAGCTTGCTTATCTATTACAGGCTGTACTATGTTGCACAAGGAAACATTTTTCTTTAAAAGAACCTGGGCAGTAGATTTGGGTTGTGTTCCCCTAAGCCAGAGCTGTGTGCATTTCAGTGTAGGTAGGAGTGAAGACTTAAAATCATAGGGTAAATGTCCCATCAGAACACTTGTATTTATACCTTGGACATCTGTTTTCTACTCCCCTTATTACTGCTCACCTGAATTACAGCACTATCATCTACTAGAAGTGCAGAAAAATATTTTCATGGGTCTCCTGAAAACTGCCTTGCTTTCCTTACCATAATGTAGACTATTGGTGCTCTACCTTTTGGCTCTGTGGGCCAGATGAGTGGCCCAGGGCTGGTCCATGGACTAGACTCCCCCCCTAACTGCACCAGGATTGGGCCCCAAGTGGCCTTGCCTTAGCTGGGCCCCATACTGGGAGCAGGCCCTGCCCAACAGTGCTGGGGGGGGGCATGCTACCTGGCCCATCCTGATCTAAGCCTTTTTCTGTAATGGCTCTCTAGAACTAGGCAGCTAGCTTGAGTTGAGTGGTCAGTCAGTCTATAATCTCACAAAATGGCAACAAAGGAGAAGTCTGTGAGACGCTTGTTTTATGGAGAGGTATTGCTGCTGCTTGTGGGAAGGGCTCCTGATACCTAACGGAGGAAGTTTTAAAATGGCAAAAGTAGGTTATGCTGCTGACCAGACTGAGGAACCATTTCTCCAAACTTAGCTGGAAGAGCAAGTAGATTCTGCAGCAGCACAATTCGACGTATTTCAAATATCAGAAATTAATTGAATCTGAAAAAAAAGTTCTTTGCTTAAAAATGTGTGTTGAGTTGATTAACAATGAGGCTAAATGCTAAAGCTAACTGTGACCTTATGCTTAAAGTTAACATTAACATCGTGCTCCCTGAGTTCATTGTGGGACGATCATGATTTTTTTGAGATTCTGAAGTAGTCCTAACTTCTGCATTTGTGGTTAGTGACACCTTGTAGCATCTTTTTTCAAGGTACAGATGCCACTTTCCAGCCGACACATAGTACATGCTTTTTGTTACCTTCAGGCCCACTGTGTAATTCCTGAAACTTGCCTTGCAAGGTTATTAGAAGGTGGAGTGGCACAATTGCATCAATGTAGCTGTTGTCCACTAGCATGGCAGTTTTTTAATTATAATTTCCCAAGATTGTTCAAAAGTGCCGCTTACGTCCTACGTGTGTATACATGTGTATGAAACCATTGCTCTGCCCCTTAATGACAGTTGGTAAGTTTGTGTTGTCAGTTCCTGATTTTAAAAACTGATGTTATTTGTGAAATGTCTTCACTTCCTTTGGTGGCTTGTCAAAGCTGGAGTTGGACGCCTTGTAAGATACCAAAAAAGACAGGTTTCCCTTGTTTCTTTTTTTTATCGACTCCTTAGTAATTAAACAACAAAACAAGCCTGTTAAGTGTGGAGCCTGTATTTTAATATTTTTTGTTGCATGTTTTCTAAATTAGTGTTGTACTCAACAGTACAGCCCAAGCCCCATACATAAACTCGCAATATATATGTAGCCTCTTCTGAGGAAGTCAAAAAGGGTTGGTTTTTTGTGTGTGTGTTGTTTTTTTAATATGGCATCCTTGCTGCTTGATACGATTTTGAACCCAGCGTTTTCAGCGTTGCATTTACTGTTCCTTTGTCTTGCAGTACTATTGTTTGGTCCAAAGCTAAGAAAATGTGGTATCTTGCACTCTGAACAGGAGAACAAAGCTGACTGGCTTAGTTTAAAATCTATTTGGTATTGCCAATTGCTGTGTCCTTGGGCTTCCTGAAATTACAAATGGATAAAAAGAAGCAACACTTTGTCAGGTACTGGAAGATTAGAACTGTAAATAGATCTAATGGCAGGTTCCTGTACTTGGAAGAGCGTCACCAGTAAATGAGAGGGACATTCACTGCCAGGTAACTAAGAGCCTGCTCATTTCCACCTATTCCATCACTTTGTATACGGCCTTGTACCAGTAGATTTTTGGTGTTTTTGCAAAGGGGATGAATATAATTTATTCCCGCTTTTCAACTGAAAAAGAGGGCTAGAGAGGTGAAGCGAGTTGTCCAGCAAGGCAGTGACAGAACCAGAATCTCCCAAGTCCTCTGTTGACTACTCTCCCTTTTGTGTTAGCCAAATAGTCTCAAATTAGGTTTAAGAAGAACAATTCATGCCTTGTGAAAGACTGTTTATCAGGACTTCGGGCTGCGGTTTTGAATAATGATCCACAGTATCGAACCTCAGGGGTGGGTCGTCTACTTCAAGATTTCATTTTAGAGAGCACCTCCTTAATGTAGCACCTGTCCCTGCCCTTCCTTATTTTCCATCATCCCAGCTTTCACTAGCCTGTTCATAATCACCATGGCCTTAGGCTGTAGGTTCATAAACAAATTGGGAACTTGTCTGTAGTACTGCGTGTGTCTGGGAAAGTCCTCTGTCCTTTCCTGAGCAATATTAACTAAGTACTTCATTTTCTAGGTGTGCTTCGAAGTATGTGTGTTTAAAGGCCTTGTTTGGGTTGGGAATCGATTATCTCTAATACGGCAGAGGAGATTTAACAGGCCCTGACTGTGAAGGATGGATGCAAGATGCTCTCGGAGGAGGAATGACGCGTACTGAGCTTGCTTTAAACACCATCTCTTTGAGGCAGGTAATCCTGGATTCCTTTGCTACCACCTCAAATGCCATGCCTGCCTAGGTCAAGGTTGCCATCCTGCCGATCATGATACTAGGTTAATATTATCCAAGGATTATAGGAGGAGCCTGGAAGAAATGTTCTGTCATTGGGGCCATCCCCCTTGTAGACATGCTGGTCATCACTGGGGTTATTGTCAGTACAACTGAGCACAGAGGTCTGGCTGTAGTCACTATGGGAAGTTCACAGCACCTCAGAAGTGTCTGGGCTTTCTCTGATTAAATTCACTCTAATTCCTTATTACGTGGCTGACCCTGGATTAAATTTATTTTGTGCTACAGTGTGCATGCTCGACTTAAACCTGAGCCTTCAATGCGATGCTGCAGCTACTAAAGCGACCAAAACGCTGGCTTGCGTCCATAGATGCTTCTCAAGCAAATCCTGGGATGTCATCCTCCCCTTGTGGCTTCACCAAGGCCGAGTACAGCTGGCGTACTGCGTCCAGTTTTGGGCTCCACAATTCAAAAGATGTGGAGAAGCTTGAGAGAGTCCAGAGAGAGCCACGTGCATGATCAGAGGTCAGGAAAACAGACCTTACGATGACAGGCTGAGAGCCATGGGACTCTAGCCTGGAAAAGCGCAGGCTCAGGGGTGATCTGATGGCCACCTATACGTTTATCAGGGGTGACCACCAGGATCTGGGGGAACGTCTGTTCACCAGAGCACCCCAAGGGATAACGAAGTCAAACGGTCATAAACTCCAGCAAGACTGTTTCAGGCCGGACATAAGGAAGAATTTCTTTACTGTCCGAGCCCCCAAGGTCTGGAACAGCCTGCCAGCCGAGGTGGTTCAAGCACCTACATTGAACACCTTCAAGAGAAAATTGGATGCTTATCTTGCCTATGACCCCAGCTGACTTCATGCCCTTTGGGTGGGGGGCTGGACTCGATGATCTTCCAAGATCCCTTCCAGCCTGAATGTCTATGAAATCTATGAAACAGACTTTACAGATACACAATCCTCTTTCATCTCCAGCTTCTGTGATTAAGTGTGTGACAATCCTGGCTGTGGTCTGCTTTCATCGTGTTGATGTTTCCTGGAGTAAAATGGGGTGGGAGGCACCGTTTGGTTTTAGCAAGGCTTGAAAATACTTCAGATTCCTTCCAGCCAAGGACATTGCAGAAAGTTATGCCTTAATGTCTTACGCAACTCAGACCTTGTCTGTCTGTCTGTCTTTAAAGGGAAAAGACCGCCCCCCCTTAAAGTAAGGAGAGGATATTCAGAGCTGATACTGCAAAAGCCTGTAACTTGAGACTGGTTAACCCTGGTCTAAATTTCCAGGGTGCTCACCTGTTGCTTTGATCCAGCAACCTGAGGCTGCTCGGTGGCATTAATCCCCACGCTGGCTCCAGCTGAGCTCTGATCGCCGCAGCCGTGCCCGGCTGCATTTCATGCGTGGTTGTCCAGCTGACGGCTATGTCTGTAAGTGAAAGCCTATTCTAAGAACCGCTGCAGGTGGTTGAAAAGCACTTGGGCCTGGTTTTGCCCGTACCCCCAGCTGCTGCTCTCCTGGAGCCAGGCTGCCGGCAAGAGAGTTTTGGCTGAGACTTTGGTCAGACGATTCAGGCTGAGGCAAACGAGGTATCTTTTCTTAGAGCCGTTGGAAAAGCCCACTCTCAAGCCTTCGGGAGGAGGTGGGGGGAGGCACGGGGTCCCTGGGGTTGAGCTCTGCCCCCTGCTCCGGGGCGGGACGCCTAGTCGCTTGAAACCGAAGCGAGGGGCCCGCTCGCGTCCCGCTCTCCCCAGGCCGGGCGGGGTTTGCGTCTGTGCGGCGGGGCAGGGCAGGCCCGGGGCCCCCGAGCCCGGGCGGGGGTTTCCGGCCCGCACCACGGGAAGCCGCCGGCGCCCGAGGGCTGCGGGCGGAGGCGGCGCATCCGGCGGGGCCTGGACGCGCGGCACCGCGGGGCTGCGGCAGCGTGTGTCCGCGGTGGGCGGCGGCCGTTCAAACGAGCAGCCCGGCCGCGTTGCTGGTGTCGAGCGCCGCAGAGCCGGCGCCTGCCGGGCGGGGCCTGGCGCGTGCGTGGCCGGCGCCGCGGGGCTGGCGGGACGGCCGGTGCGGCGGTGTGATGTGAGGCGGGCGCGGGCGCCGTCTTCTCACCGTGAGGTACTGGAAGCGCACGCGTGCTCCGCGACCTTGTGGTGATGGGACGTGCCCGCGCCTTAAAGCGGCAGGGGTTGGCGACGGGAGCGGAGCGAGCTCCTGTTTCCCCCTGGGTGCTCCCGCATCGGCGCGGGCGCGGGCGCCCCCCGGCCGGCGGTGGGCTGTGCCCTTCCCGGGAGCTTCGGGTCGGGCCGCTGCGTAACAGCAGCCGGGTCAGGGAGCCGAGCCGAAACGGGGCGGAGAGGCGTTTCTTCTCGGCCTCTGGCTGATGGGCCCAGAAAGGCTCTGCCCTGCCTGGCGCGCGAGGGCCTGCTGGCGGTGCCTCAGCCCCGCTGCGTGATCTGTGGTGCAAGGGCCCGGTGCGGCCGTCTCCCGTCCGTAGGGCGGGGGTGGTGGTGCAGCAAGGGGAGGCCGTAAAAGTGCCCCCGATGGAGACGTAAGCCAGGCCGAATGACTTCTAGCCCGGATAACCCGTGTAGCAATCGCCAGCTATTGCGAAGGTGCTGGGGCTGCCTGCAGGAACTGAGCAATCCTGTGCCTGGCCCGGGCTGCTAGCACCCGACCGGGGTGACCAGAGGTCGTTCGCTGTTCGGCTGGCGTTACTCGTGCTGCCTCCTGCCTGTATGACTGAAGTGGTAACGAGGGGCGTACAGGAAAAGGAGCTGGCGGGGAAGAAGACGAGCAAACCCTTGAGGGTTGTTGTAGGACAGTGGTAGAGTCTGGGGTACGACTGTGCTGAGCCTACGAGACGGGCCGGGTCTGGGAGGATCAACATCTGGGAGTACAAGGAACAGTTTCTCCAAAGGGGAGCTGTTTGTGGAGATCAGATGAGCATAAACCTGCATGCAGACTGCTTTAAAAATCCTCTTTCTCCTTGCCCCCAGAGTGATAAGAAGACAGTGCTTTGCTTTTAAGAAGGATCTCTGGTCACTGCATTTGTCACTGATTAGGCTCTGGAGGAGAAGATGTGTAGGGACCAGCCTCGGCTGGAGCTGCAGGGCTAACACCGCTCGCTCCCAGGGTCCAGGAGCCCAGACTGGGGTCTGAGTGGGAGAACCACATGATTTCACCCCACGGGTGAGGAGCGCGACCCCCTGACCCACGGGGAGGCCAGGACAGAGGTGCAGCCAGCCTCTGATCTGACGGCAGCATCGTGCATGCCAGTCTGTTCTAGGGAGGAGGTCACTAGTGACTCTGCACAGCCTGACCACACTTCCACCGTGTGTCGGGGCATCTTCTGGGGAAAGTTCAAGGCTGAAATAGTAAATGTTTAGCAAGAGGAGTTCTTCCTGCCGCACCTGCGTGCGCTCTTCCCTTCTCAGCTGGAGCAGGCACTTGCTCTGCTGTTTCCTGGTGCAGCTCTCTGTTCAAAACTGGGCAGGGAGAAGTGGACAAGCACCGAGATGTGGGGAGTTGGGCTGGGTCTTGGAGTCCGTGAAGTTCCTCTCCTGTCCACGTGGCTGTCCTTTAGCTGTCTTTGAGGGAAGCCGAGGAGGGCGCTGGAGGAAAGTGGAGCCCTGCAGAGACAGGATACCGCCTGCGGTTCAGTTCAGCGGGACGTTTGTTCCCAGTAAGCGCAGAGCCAGGGCTTAACAGGGTAAGGGTGCCGGGGAGGCAGGAGGTCAGCAGCCACAGGTGCGACAGACCTCCACCTCGGTCTTGTGCCCGCTGGTCTGAGCTGTCTGGTGCTGCTCCAGGGCCTGTTGACCATCCTGGCATGGCACCCATTGCTCTCGGGGGTGGGGGGCTTCTGAATTGGGTCCTTCATCACCTTACACATTCACGCCTTTTCTCTGAACTCCCCAGGCTTTGCAGGGCTGTCCCGGAAAGTATCTGGCAGCGGGGAGGCCTTGGTGCTTTTTGATGAAGCTTTCTTTACAGTGCCTGGTAGCTTAAGGAAACGTTTTCCCTCGATCGTTGTTAACGAGTGTCCTTGCCCCGAGAAGTTCATTGACTCTCTGACCTGAGACATTCTCCACCTAGTAGCAACACTCCGATTTCTACACGGCTGGTTCATGTATCGCCATGTGCACGCTGCCCTGTCCCGTTGCATTATAACGTAGCGTAGTTTGTGACAGAGAAATGCTTTCTAAGAGGATCACAACTGTTTTGAAATAGAATCAAGGTTTTAAAACGACTCTATAACCTTCTCTGCACTCTTTTATTAGAAAATAAATGATTATTTCCTGCTCTAAGTGCCACTTTCCTACTATAAAGTATGCCTAATAATTTACGCAGAAATCACGGAGAAATGATATTCATTAGAAAGGGACTAAATAAAGGTCATCTCTCCTCCTCGGGTCAAATTTTTCTGACCAACAGCCCTCCTTTGTTGTTCTTGGTAACTCAGTGGGACGTGACGGGGCTTTCAGTGACGGAAGATTGCATCGGTGGCCGTCTTCCTCTTCATCCCAAGGTTGCGGGCCGAGTGCCAGCTGTCTGCTTCTCTCGTTAACCTTTATTTGTTGTCTGAACACTTTGAAGGATCTTATAAATAATTTCCCTGCAGTTTGGCAACGCGCAAGAGACATTCCTCAGACAAGTAGCATAAACAAGAGGGTGGCTGGCTCTGCACAGCACTGCACTGCAAACCGTGCCCCCTCCAGAGGAAAGGACTTCTGTGCTCTGAGACCTGCAAGTGCCATCAGGAGGTATATGTTGCCCGCGCTGGCAGAGCCAGGCTGGCTCACGGGTCTGCAGGCAGGCGAGTGAGTGGTGCAGTGTCGGTGAGGTGCGTGTAGTGACGGGAGTGTGTTTGACACTGTCTGCCCTGCCGGGAGCATGCAGGTGACTGTGGAGTAGAATATCCTTGTTGTAGAAGGAAAGCAGTCTCTGGGTTAAGAGGCGACCCAGCAATGGTTTTCCCCGACCCTTTCCGAGCGGTTACAGTTCTCCGTGGAGTCGGGCCCTGACCTGCGTGCCGCTTCCACGGAGCGTCCGGCCGGCGCAGGGCGTCCACGGCACCGTCCCTCATCAGAGCTGAACTTGGATGTCTGGGCTTTGGGCCCTGACTTACTGGTGCGGGGGGACCCTGGGATGGTGAAGAAGAGGGGTCAAAACCCTCTGTGCTTCCTCGGGCTTTGTTTCTGCATGGAGGCCTGGTGGCTCGTGCTCCTGTGGAGCCTGGGTGGCTACTTCCCACCCCCTGCCCACCGTTACTGAGAGCAGACCGCCGTGGATGGGCAGACACGTGGGTCCCTGGCAAAAGGCTGGCTCAAGGGCAGAGAGGTTACATGCTGCCCAGGTACGGAGTAAATGCAGAGCATGCCCACAACAAACCAGCTAAACATTGCGTGTCTGATCTGTAATCTCACTTAAAGCTTTCCCTTGTGTTGTATCAACACAACCAGCCCCTGGATGCGCCTGCATGAGCCTGCAGGGTGGGGAGAGAAGGGAAAGGGCAGGGAGGAAGGAGCTGGTCAGCCTTCATTCCACAAAGTAACTTTTCTCATTTCAAACACACCAGGGAATGGGAAACCCGTTGATTGGCACCTATAGCCCACGCTCCTCATTCCCCTGCAACGGCTGAGACGGGCAGCGCAGGGGTAAAAGCCAGTCCCCGCTAAAGCGGCCAGGCCCAGAAAAGTAGTTCACAGAATACCTCCCCTTGGCCTCGTGTGGTCTTGGGAACCTGCCCACAAGGCGCGTGGAGAAGAATGGTTTTGCTAGAAGCGATAAGTCAGAGGGGCCGTGCGGAAAGACGGTAAAACACCCCCAGAAGAGAGAGGCAGTAATTGATGTTACTGGTGTAAGCTGAAGCATTCATGAGGCCTGTTCCTGAAACTTTGCATAAACCACCATTAAGTATCTCTGGCTTCATGGCATAAAGGTTTAGGTAGCTGGGAGCCCTGTTTCTGCTAAGAACTGGGCAGAGATGGATTTAAAGGAAGCATTTATAGCGACTGACTTCTTCTCTCGTCCTGTGTCTCGCTGATCTTTCTGTGGGGGATATATCTGATTTCTACCCCAGATTGCTGACAACACATACAGCGTGTGAAGCAAAGCGAGCGGCAGCACCTCTAAGCCAGTTTTGTTTAACAAAGCAAATTTTGTGCTACGACCTACTTGCTCTCTCCTAAAACTGATGTAATGTTCTTGTGGCCTACCGTCAGTGCACAGCTTGCTTGAGAGGATCCTCATCTGTCTGCTCTCAAAGCAAATAGAGTTGAAACCCTAGGCAATGGAGCACCTGTAGAAAAGCACTCGTTACACAGGAAAGCTGATTGTTACCCCACCTATTGTGTGGCTTTGCTTAAGGATATCCGCAAGGCTTGTCGGTGCAATAAATAGAGCGGTAAACAAATACTGGCTTCCCTTGAGAGGACCATGACACCCACGGGTCTGAATAGCAGTTTGGAGTCGCCCACACTCCAGGGCTGGCTCAGTCTGGTTTAAATGTTCAAAAGGCTGCTGTTCCTTTCTGATTTCATAGCATCAGTGAGCTGTAGTTTCGAGAGGAGCTCAGATCTCTTCCCATCTGCCTTAGGTCAGTTAGTGCAGTAGCTTGCATCATTGAACTAATGTCCTGATTCAACTATTCCAATAGTTTGTTTCTGCAGAGTAATGTCCGTGTAACCGAGAACCATGTCCAGGTATCTGAAGCACTTCACCATTGTTGGAGACGACCCCGCACAGTGGAGCAATGACTACAGGAAATGGGAGGAAGAGGAGACGGCCGAGGAAGCGGGGGACAAGCAAGCAGATTCAGCGATTCAAGTGGGTCCCTCCATCAGACGGCGTTCCTTCCAGGATGTGATGAAGAAGCTATTTAGCTCCCACAAATTTCAGGTAGGATGAACACAAGCCAAGGGCCTGGTATTGCAAGACTTTATGTGCAAGCAGGCCCTTCCGACGCAAGTGCCAACTTTTATTTTTGCTGGGGGTGCCTAAGATTATGTCCCCTTCCCGCTACCTGGCGGCAGAGCCGAGAGGAGCCCGTGGGGAGCAAGGGCGGATGCAGGCATGGGGCTCCCCGCCCTGCTGGCTTTCCCCCGACAAGGTGCCCCTGCCCACTCGACAGCTGCAGGGGTCACAACTCCTTGCTGCCACCGCTGCTGCTGCTGGGCAGGCAGGGGCCTCACCATGGGCCCCTGGGGGGAGGGCGGCAGGGCAGCCTGGCTCCACCTCCACCCTATGCACAAATCTGGGGGCAAATCCTCCCCCTATTACCCCTCTCCCCAAAAGTGCAGACAGTGGCAGGGAGCTCTCCCCCACCCCCAGACAAGCTGCTCATGGCTCTGTCCTGCCCCAGGCCTCATGCACTGTCCTGGCTAGGCAGTGCTGCCAGGTCCTGTCCCCCCTTAGCATGGGGGCCTCAGTCTGTGCCCCCCCATAGGCTTACCAGCAGGCACCTGGGGGCCACATGCATGTGTGCATGCACATATATGCATGTGGTGGCCCCTTGTAGAGGGCCACGGCAACCTGGGCTTGTCAGTCTTCAGTCGGGGACAGATGTTCACCCTGGCTTCTTCCCGAGGTGGGGCCAAGGCATACTTGGCGCCTGTGCCTTCCCAAGTAACCGCCTTCAACTCATAAAATTAGTCTACGTACAAGTAATAAGTGATGATTCAGAAGCAAGGGCGAGCAGACGAAAAGCTCTTTTGAAGTTTCCCCCATCATCTCCTCTGGGGAGAATCAGCAAACTACCTGCTGTGTTGTCTCAGTATGTTGAATCTGCCCTGGGTCTCCGTTTGAAGTGATCAGTGCCATTCCCTGAAACGGTAAGACATGTCCATGCTCCCTCTTCCACTACCAACCTCGCGTGCTCTGCTTCCACACCACCAAATGTGTGTTTGGCTCCGTGCTGGCGGGAGTATCCCCATTAAATTTTAGGGCTGAGTAAATGGAGATCACTGGTGGTTGGTTATTTTTAGTGATAAAATGGGTTTTGCTTTAAATGTTACAGTTTTGCAACGGCAATATTTGGGGGGGGGGCTGGGACAGGTCTCACTATAAACTACTGACATGTGGATAGTCATGTGAATGGGGCTATTGAGGGCCTGATCCTGCACGAGCAACCCCACTGACATCTCTGGGGCTACTTGCACTTCAGGACAAAGTTCCAAATAAAAGACGCAGGCAGCCCACCCGAAAAGGTTCCCTTAATTCAACGATTGAAACAAACCTCTGCAGTAGCATAGAGTGAATCTAGATCTGAGGGTCTTAGGCAGAACTTGTAGCTCTGCAACTTCCAGACTCTACCTCCCTGACAAACAACACCCGCGTGCGAGAAGACCTCAGCAATGAACCTGCCTGCCCAGGACCCCAAGTAACACACGTGTCAGGCTAGAAAGCTTGCTTAACACGCACACCTAGATTAGCAACCTGATGTTGTTGTTTTCTGCCCACATAGATACTGGTGGTTTGCCTGGTTATTCTCGATGCTGTGCTGGTGCTTGTTGAATTGCTTCTGGACTTGAAAATCATCCACCCAGACAAAAATCACATAGCACCCAAGGTAACGTGCAGGGAAAGTTTTTCAAGGGAATTGTCTTTCTCTTTCCTTCCTTGAGTGCAAAGCCAAATAGATAGAGAGGCAGGCAGAATTTTTCCTTCCAGCAGCCAGAGAGGCCTGGGGACTGCTCCATGTGGGAGGCTGCAGAAGGGGGTACTTTCATGCAGGGCTTCCACGAGTCGGGTGAAGCCCCCTGCTCTCTGACCAGGGCTCTGCTCGGAGATCCCCCAAGCGACAGCTCGGTTGGAGAATTCTGATTCCTGCTCTCTGGCTCCCCAGAGACTTCTGGATAGCCTCAATGGACACTGACTCTACTTGAGTCCGTCTTACTTCTTGAAGAAAGCTCTAAGCAGGAGCCCAGGACAATGCTGCTTTGCCTCCAGACCAAGAAAGACTGCACTGAGTTAGTGTGGTCTGTTCTTATCTTTTTGTGGCTTCTTTCAGTAGGAAAAGGGTGCATTTTCAACTGGGGTTTAACTAAACTGCATTGCACTCCTAGTAACCACAAAGCAGCTGTGGTTTTAAACCCATATTTGCTGGTTGAGGTTAACCCAGAGGTTGGCTGGTTTAGCACTGCACTTTGTCTACACCAAACTCCTGAACTGTTCAGTAATATGAGAAAGTTGCACTTTTTAAGTCCTAGGCCATAGACTGCTCGAAGATGCTAAACAGGGGGTTGGTGTCGTCTTGCCCATTAAGCCAACTCTGTTAAACAGAGCTGTACTCACTTTGCCTGTTCATAGTCCAACCAAATATGTTGGACGTCTTGCGTAACAATGGAATTATTAGCCTTGCTTGTGTCTTTTCAGGTGTTTCACTACCTTAGTCTTGCTATTTTAACCCTCTTCATGGTGGAAATTGGGTTTAAATTATTCATCTATCGCCTGGAGTTCTTTCACCACAAGTTCGAGGTCCTGGATGGAATAGTTGTCATTATTTCGTTTGTCCTCGACATTGTCCTTCTGTTTCTGGAGCGGGAATTTGAAGCAATTGGACTATTGATACTTCTCAGACTGTGGCGAGTGGCGAGAATTATAAATGGTAAGGTTACGTGATTACTTTAGTGAGTTTTGTTGCCTGTTGTTTCATCCTTTCTCCAAATCAAGTGTGCGGGTTTCTTTCTCCAGGCCACATAAAACAGGGGCTTGCTCTTGCAGTGGACCTGGAGTTTTGCCCATTCATGTTTTGTTAGGGGAGTGGGACTTTCGCTATCCTGCCAGCTTTTGGGACCAGGGCGGTTGGGGCCTAAACAGTGGGGACCTCATCCTACACAGTATTCCGGAAATGTACCTTTATCTGTTTTAGCATTACTGGCTCGGGAAGCAGGGTAGCATATGGTTTTTGTATTATGGGATTCTCCCATACCCTTTTCGGGAACAAGCAGCATGGTCCCTGTTCCCCTGCAATTCCAGGGTTTTGGGCAGAACATGCGCTTTTACCTCTGTCGTACTTTGTTTTCCTGGATGCAGTGGGGATGTCCTGGAGCTAGTGTGGATCTTTTTTCCACCTGATTCTGGCTTAATGATATATAGCCTGCCTACCCAAAGTGCATCAGTCAACCACAAGCAGGCATTAAAATTTTCTGTTTGGATTTTCCTTGACAGATCAGCAAAGCGAGGTAATGAAAAGGTGCCACAGCAAAGAGAAAAGTGGGTTAAAGATGCTCTGGTTTCAGACTCATGGGATCTCTTCCCCTTTCCTTTCCCTGTAACTAGGGTACCAGTTACACTCCAAATACTCAGGAGTTGGAACTGCTTTCTTTCTATAGGTTTGATGCGTCTTCAGGTTTGAAGACGCAGTTCATTCCCGTTTAGGTTCAAAACCTCAGTCCAAGAACTATGCTTTGCGCTCTGTACCTCGTGCCAACACACATGCTTTGTAAAGTAAAAGGTGCTTATATAAGACTGAGTTATCTTGTTTAGCATACAGAGAGAAGATGGACGGCACAGTGTCCATAACCTTTGCCTGCATATAGTTAATCATCAAATCACCTCAATGAAAGGAGATTTTTCTTGTTCAGTTGTAGACCCAACCTGGCAGGGGGTGTGTGGAGGAAGATCATGTTACTGGACTGGAGCAAAGGTTTGAGACCAACTGGTCTGGAGTTAGAGTGAGCTGTAGGGACATGCATGCCACTGCTACCACAGTCTGCCTCTTAATTCAAAAAGGAATTTTTGCTTTTGTCCCATATTTACAAATTAAAGGGATTTCAGTTCAAGTCCTCCGGGCTTTTGTTTCTCCCTTCCCCTTGATCCAAGTCTCTCTCTTGTTCTTAGCTAAAAGATGTTCTATGTGCTTTTTGTAACTTTTTTTTCCTTCCTGCTACTGAAGGCATAAACTCAAGCTCATAATCTAGCCCCTGGGTTAATCAGGCTTCCAGATCTTGCTCAATAATTATCCATATAAGGGCAAAGTGTTTGGTTATTGGTAGTAATGGGAAGTTCAGCCAGGTGGATGTGTGTGGGAGGAGGTGGAATGTACGTAAAAACCAGTGTCAGTGTTTTCATTCTCCTTTATAGAGGTAAGAATTTGAAAGACAGGGCTATAAAACTCACTTAATGCTGCTGCCCATAACCCAAGGTTTACAAGTGCATAATGGTGCCAGCTCTACCACACACTGTACTGTCAACAAAAGACAATCTCTTACGGGTAGAAAAATGTGTAGCTGTGACTTAGCTATTTTTTCCTTAGAAAAAATAGCTGGAGGATAAGTGCTCTGATTGCGGGGGTGGAATTGCATGCAATTACATAACAGCAACACATTTGGTGAAGGGAAAGACCTGCACTGTAAAAGGAAAGTCAGTGCCCTTCCTGGAGGCATATAAGGAGAAATTAAATTAAATGCTGAAGGAACTAGCAGATTCCTGGTTAAGGCAGTACAGTGGCCTTTGGGTGTATGTAGGCAGGAGTTAGCTGGGTTTGTGTTTGCATGCATCTAACAAAGTTCTTGCTCTCTCTGTTTTGCCTGATGCTAGATTGGAGTAAGGATAAAACTACATTTTAACAAAGGTTTGTTGTAAAAGATTTTGTTGAACTATGGCATTTAACATCTTTTAACAAAGCAGCGTTAAAATCCTGGCACAAATTGCTGCGTAAGTATGCATTTCCTTGAGCTCTGCTGAAGGAACAAATTCAAAGTCAGGATTTGAATGACAGCATGAGTGATTAATTCAGTTCTGGGGGCAGGCTGCCACTTCCCAGCGGGATGGTGTGTGAATCCCCAGCACCGTTAGCTTGAAAACCTCCTTCTAGAAAACAGAAAAGGCTAGCTTAAACCAAGCTTGAGAGCTCCTTCAGAACAAGCCAAGGGTATGCTTGCTTTCTGCTGACTGCTGTCTTACATTGTAAAACAAATCCTGTGTGAATTGTTTTTACAGGAATAATCTTATCAGTAAAGACCCGCTCTGAACAACAAGTGGCCAAGGTGAAGCAGGAAAATCTGCAACTTACTACAAAGGTTGAACAACTTGAATACAGTTGTGCTGAGAAGGTGAGAAACCTTGCTATGAAACATGTGCTTTTCTCCATCTGTGGTCAGCAGTAGATCAGATGGCGGGCTAAGCCAGCTCTCTGCCTGGGGAAGGATCAGTGGTATGGTTCTGTCCACTCTGAATCTTCCCTGCCCTAACTGGGTGTTGTAGGCCCCAACCATCTAGCTCCTGTCCAGTTACCATTAGAGAGCCCCTGCATTTCCTGTAAAGAAAGATGCCATTTCAAGGACTCATTACAACTGAACTAATAATTTGCCTTACCTTCTGCAGTAGAAACAGCAGGGAGAACTAAGCACCTCTGCCCTAGTTACTTTAGTCATGTCTTCTTCAATAGCTGTCCTGCTTTACTGCATAAGTGACTGTAGTTCAGCACAAAGAAAGGGAGCTCTCTAGTGACAGCTTGGAAAAGCTCTTACCACAAAGCACATTTCACTGACTTATTAAACCATTTCCAACAGGAGCAAGAAATTGAAAGGCTTAACAGACTCTTAAAGCAGCATGGACTTATCAGCCAACTGCAATAGAAGTCCAGCTGTGGGAAATCCTTCCATGGAGGGCGTTCCAGTGCTAGAAACTAAGTCTGATGTCCATGGCTGACCTCTTCGAGAGATCTTTCTATACCTCTGTGCCTCCTCGTTCCATTTGTACATTTTCTACTTAACCAAATCACTCTGATTAAGTCTTTTGGGTGGTAAAATATGTTACCACAATAGTCTTAAGCAGGTAGTTTTACAGCAGTTTACTGAAAAATTAAATTTTCTTCATGTAAATCTACATTCCATTTATTGTAGAGCTGTACAATAATATTATGCCACACCTTATTAAAGTCAGATCTTGACAAAGCTGTATGGGCACCATTTATTCCAAGGAGATGCTGTTTTCTGCTGCATATTTGTACCACTGCAATATCTGGTGAGAGCCTGTGCTACAACACAACTGGTAAGAGTCCAATCTGTGGAAGGTCATTTCTTGTTTTAGGGGGATTCCCTGCTCAGCACCGTTTCCTTAATGCACCTGCTGGTTTATTTCCTTCAGTCTCATCAAAGTAGCTTCTTTACTCATCTTTTGCTTTGTGTGTACCACCACACTGCTGTGCAGCACTGTCTTCCAGAGGCACTGGTACTTAAATCATGTGGATGACTACTAATTAGAGCAGCACCAAAGCATGCATTTGGAACAGGAGCAGAAGTACTTCAGCCACAACCAACTCGGTCCAGCATGGTTGAATGCTCTCTGTAGGGTTCCTGCACTCTGTTTTTTCTGCAAGTAGGGTAGGAAACAAAAGAACTGTGTAACTAAAGGTCCTTAAAGCAAAAATAGTGGAATGCATAAACACAGACAGTGTGGCTACTGGGAAGAATTAGGAACCTGAATAACCTGTCAAAGCTTGTTTTTAAAATCCAGTGCAGTTCTGTTACCAGACAAGCTGGATGAAAGCTGTGACAGGCCTGTTCACTGAGTGCATTCATCTTTGAGGTATAGAAATGAACGCGTGAGATTTTTCCAGGGCACGTGCTATGGCATAATTCGCGCCCCCCACAAACTACGATCTGAGCCATGCAAAATCAACATCAAAATCAACTGGGGAAGTCCGTGTTCCCCTGAGCACAGCCAGGAGTGACCAGGAATAACGGTCACAAGCTGGCAGAGGGTAGATTTAGGCTAGACATCAGGAGGCAATACTTCATGGTCAGGGCAGCTAGGATCTGGAACCAACTTCCAAGAGAAGTGGTGCTGGCTTCTACCCTGGGAGTCTTTAAGAGGAAGCTGAATGAACATCTTGCTGGGGTCATTTGACCCCAGTACTCTTTCCTGCCATGGCAGGGGTTGGACTTGATTATCTACTCGGGTCCCTTCCAACCCTAGAAACTATGAAACATAGGGCACTTCTGAAAATCCCCCCTTATGGGTGCAGATTTTGAAGAGGAGGGGGTTTTGGTCTTGGAGATTCTTTTGGAGGAGACAGAATAAGGAACTACATTTCCAGTTATCTTTAAAACCAGATGAATATTAAGTGATTCTTTAAGAACTAGAATATGAATGAGTGTTGGCTGCAGACTTACTTTTAAACAAAGGGAAAGAAAAAGTCAAAGGGCAGCTTGGCCTCAATGGTTGGCTGAGCTTTATAGCCTGGCTCTGCAGGTGCAGAAACATCAATGAAAGTAACAGAACTTGTTATCTGGAGAGTGTTTTTGCTTCCTAAATTAATCTGCAATGAAAACACAAGTGTTAAGCTCAGTCTGGTTTTGTAGGGCAGATTTCTCTCCCTACCCCCAACAGTTAGCTATTTGACTGTCATTTGTAAAACACATGTACCAACTTATTTCCAGAAGTGTGTATCCACCCTCTAATTTGTTAACCAGCAGCTCATGGCTGCACTTGATTTGGAGAGGAAAGAGAGATGCATACACTCTATTTTGACAGACAGTCTTAAGCTGGGGGCTGGTTTCTGACCAAGCTAAGGCAAACTTGTATAACCAGGCCTCAATTTGTGTGGGTTATAGGTAACGTACAATTACAGGTTTCTACAGCAGAAAAAAACCCTAACTAGTAAGTCCTCATTCTAACCAAAACAAACTGCTGTTCTACCCTTATCATGAAAGATAACTACGTACCGGGGAGGAAGTGATGCTTGCTGTAACGCTAATTATTTTAGCTTGTGGGTTGATCAAGGATCCATATTTAGTCCACTTCACTTCTATTTCAAATGATATGGGGAGCTGCCACGGGCCCTGAAAGTGGTACAAGCTCTGTCAGAGTAGCTATTACCATTTATTTTATTAAAACACTACAGTATAAAACACACAGCTCCAACCTAAGAAATTAGTAGAGAACATTTAATCCAAGCCATAATCTACAGCAGTGGTTTTCAACCTTCTTCATTAGCAGACCACTTTGGAAATTCTGAATGGAGGTGCAAACCTTACACCTTCAAGAGCAAATTGGATGCTTATCTTGCTGGGATCCTATGACCCCAGCTGACTTCCTGCCCTTTGGGCAGGGGGGCTGGACTCAATGATCTTCTGAGGTCCCTTCCAGCCCTAATGTCTACAAAATCTATGAAACCCCTCTGGATTGTAAATGAGGGTATTCACATACCTTTGCCTGATCATAGTCATCTTTTGCAGACCCCTTAGAGAGAGAGTTTGTAGACCACAGGTTGAAAACCACTAATCTACACACAATGCTGATGTCCATGTGCTGGTCATTTTACATGGGATAAGGTAAATCTTTAAAGCTTCAGTGACTTTCTACTGCAGACACAAATGGAGCTGTGCTTGTTTGTGATGTAGGACTGCTTGTTAAAGTAGGGCAGTATGATGCAAAATCTTCAAGATGTAAAAAAAGCTTAGTGGGTGTGTTAGGAATTCTTCCTTGGAAAACTGTATGAATATTTCAGGATGTTAAAAAACAAAAAACAAAACAAAACCAACACCCCCACAAACAAAAAAACGTTCTTGTTTGTGCATCAGGTATGGCAAAGGCCGTTCCTTAAGGGAAAATGGAAGTATGGGTATGCCAAGTAGTCTATAAGTTAAAGTGGAAGTATACTTAAGTTGTTCTCACATGTTCTGAAGAATGGATGCAAGTGATTGGCACCCAGTCCAATACATCTTGGGGCTGAGAATTGCCAAATGAGGCTACATATTCCGGAAAACTTTGTCCTTTTAGTACGTTCAGGACCGTTTGAGCCAGGAACTGGTATTCTGTATTTGCAGTAATTCTTGCAGGAAAACAAAAAAAATTAACTTAGTGAGATCCACTGGGTAAGTACAGCAAGAACTTCTTGCTCACACACTACAACATTCCTTTGGCCACAGCTGGTCATACATATACATACAAGCAACTATTTTCAGATAACTCACTGCAAATTTAAATATTTATTAAGAACAAGTACTCAAACCCCAATCCTCCTACATTTTTATATAAACAGCATCTAGTGGCTGAAAGGATTTTAATGGACACTATTACAGTGGTTTATAGTTTAAGGATAGGCTGACTGCAAGGAGCTGAATGGAAAAAGTTATCCTCTTACCGTAGTTTGCAACCAGATATCATGTTATAACCAAATAATACAGGAGTTCTGGCTCCTCCTATAGCTAAGCAGTCCTGGTTAGATGTGCTTCGCAGGATGGTAAGCTGACCATATTCATTAGTGCTCTGAATAATGCCAGATGTGATAGCAAACGATTAAGGAAAAAGTATTTAATGTTCTGGCACCGTGATAAAATAGAAAACCATAGTCGGTTCCTCAAAAATGCTAGTGCCACTGCTAGGGTAATTCAGGACATTCAAGAGCTGTTTAGAAATGCTGGAGTTAACTCAATTAGGCCCTGGTCCTGCTTTCACTAAAGTCTTTTGTTTGTCTGTAACTCTGCAGGGTTGAGCTACTAGCAATTGCTAAAATATGGGCTAGAGACAGGTGTTATATAACTGTTGGAAAACATAAAGCCATCAACCATCTTTGAAAATGGCCAGGAAGATGTACCAGCACAGGCACAACATCTAATTGCCTCCCCTTTATCACAAAAACTGAGCAATCAGGTTTTGGCCATCCACCCAAAGGATTTGCTTTAGGTAGTTTGGCAAAGCTGCTATAAGCCATAGTTAGCAATGAAAAGGATATCCGGGAGGTCTAAATCCTGCTCTTACAGGGTATCCAACGCTGTAACCAGGGTTTCCACTAAGAGGGATTGGCTTTGTGTTTAGCTGTAATATAAACTGCACAACATTAACTCCTACTCTTCATTTGGACAGTAAATTGGTTTGGGGTTACTAATCACATGGAAGTTGTTTGATTTATCAATCTACATGAGACTTTTCCTTAGGATTTAAAAGAATGCCTCCTAAAATCAGGGCTACACTTTCCTTTGCCTGGATATGGCCATATGCAGTCACCCATTTAATCTAGAAAAGGAAAGACAAGGTGTTTGGAGGATTCTAACACGTAGCTCTGAGATACTGCCTAGTTTGTTTATAAGATGGAACTATGTTTTATTTCACTGACTGCACTTGCTCCAATGCAGCTTAAGTTTTGTAATTAAGTATCTTTCAACAAGTCATCTATGACATTTTTAAAAGTTACCTGAGTAAAGCTAATTTCAAAGCTCTGCTGTACTGAAAGCACTGTACTGTTAATTATCCCGAGGACAAAAGAAACAGCTGCTTCTGTTATTTCTCCTGTATCTTTGTATGTAAGAAGATAACTTGCCTGAAAACAAACACAACATTGCATATTAATTAGAACAAGTAAATAAGAGTGTAAAAGCCAGAAAATACAGGGATTAGAGTCTTTTGCACGTTTCTGCCTTGCTTGAAGGGTAAACGTGCTTACTGAACCTCCTCACCATCTGGAAATATGCTGCATTCTCAGTTGCAGTATACCCAAGCAAAGTAACACAAAGCCACAGCGTGGCAGGATCAGCACTGCCGCTTTATAATAGTTACATATTAAAAGTCTGGCATGGCTGCATACCTAGCAGCAGTACATGTTTTGGTAAATAGTAATGTGCAGATTGATAAACGAATGGAGAGATGCCTTTCCCCAGATTCTAATTTTCTCCTGGCCAGTAGGAAAGATCCCATCTTTCCAACTAACCATGAGAAAGATAGAAAGACTGCTTAGTTATCCTAACTTGCCACCTCTCTCTCCTGCCTACAGAACTGAGAGACTCAAGCAGATGAAGAAGGTTGTCTCACCAGAGAGTAAAATGCAACACAAAGATGTGAGGATAAATTAGTATCCATTTCAAGAGACAGGAGCTAAAGGAATTGGGCCAAAATCAGTGTTACATGCTGATAATTAAGACTAGGTTAAAGCTCCCCAGATTTATCAAAATGTACTTCCTGATACAGCCTCCCCTCAGCCAATCCTCAAATCTAATTACTTCAAATGTAAAGAAATGAACCAGTGACTGGCACTATCCAAGAAAGACTGCTACTTATTCTGGTGTGCCTTTTCCCCTCTCTCTGGCCTAAGAGTAATCTTCTCCCAAAGATCACAGCATTTATTCATGTTGGTTTCTAAGCTCCATGTTGGTGTTTCAGTGTCATGCATGCACGCAAAATACCAATTATAGGCTGCCTCAAAGTCTCATGTTTTGAAGCAGAAGTTTCTAATCATGTGCATTTATTCAGAAATAAAAGGAAAAGGAATTTGTTTACCTACCCCAATAACTATGTTTGTGCACATGTTAACTTCCAAAAACATGGGGAACAACATGGCATCAGTGCTGTTAAGCAGAGTCCGAGTTCCATTCAGAGACTGGAAAGTTATGGACTGGACAGTGATATTCACCTAAAAACAAGCAAGTAACTTCTTAATATAGAGTATAATTGACTTGTTAGGCATATGCTATGAACTGGCCATGACAAATAGATACTTTTCTTCTTTGAAATAAATCCAACTGCTGTAAATCAAGCCTTAAAACAACTGCTAGCTACAAGCATTTGCCTGTATTCTTAGAAGTGCACAGCCTAAAACCTGCAAGAGAAAGCCACCCTCTGCTTTCTGTTCCATAAAGACAGCAGTCAATAAGGTTCTGTATAAAGAGCTGGCTTGCACGAATTCCTGAATGTAGCAGCCAAATGTTCTAGGTTTGTTAGCAAGTGCCAGCTGACCAAGTCTACAGGTACATTTGGGTAGAGATTTGTTCATCAGAATTAATAAGCAGCCTCAGAGGGTAGCTGCAAGCTCTAAAACACCCTGTTATTTGTAAGCTGCGCCATTATTGACAGAAGACATAGTTCCCATCTCCAAGTGAATATTTTGCTAGTGTTTAAACAGCAAGACTGGAAGCCTGGCTCCACAAGTCTCTGACAAATCTCCTTTTAACTTCAGTGGAGTCAGGACTTCATTCTCAGTGCATCTCAACTAAGAAATATGATACTTACCATCTGACTTGAGTTGGGTACCTAGGAAAGAATAAAAGAGCAATTTCAAAGCAGCACTGAAAATATTAGGTAGCTACAAACAGCTTATAAGTAAATAAGGTAAGAGTTTACAGCTTAAAGGCTTTGCTACTTCCTTCTCTTTTGCCAACAATTATTACAATGGCTTTCATATCATGGGAATAACCAGACATACCATGTATTATCCACAAGGTTGAAATGTTAGTGACTAACATGACTAATTTCTACACCCTTGATCCCCAATGCTCACTGAAATAAATGGAAAGTTTCCACTTGATTTCAGTGGACCTTGCCTCAGGCCCAAGTTTGGATATGTACAAATTCATAAAACAGCAAAGAATAGGTGGATCCAACATTTTTTTTTACAAGGGCATTGAATCTTGGCTGCTCTACCTTCTCCTGACATATGGGGTCTGTTTGCAACTGTGATTCTGACTGCAGAAATAGCATTTGTGGTTTACCTGACAGCTGTTTGTGTGTCAGACTTCTTTGCTTATTGCTACAGTAATTCTGCAGAACCGGTACAGCTATAAATGGGTAAGAGTCTTGCAATATACATAAATTATGAGCTAGATCATGTTTTGTGATGGGTTTCTTGTTTTTTTTTTGCAATGACACGCAGATGGAACAAAGCTAAAAACAGTTTGGCTTGGTAAACTGGGCAAAGCTGACAGAGATTTCTCTGACAAAATGTTAATGAAAAGGTACAGTAGATACGTTCATTAAAGGTACAGGTCGGGTGTAGAGGGGACAGTCTTCAAAGCTATATTTTAACAACAACATTATGAAAAAGAATGGTTACACACCCCAGAGTAAATGTGATTCAACAAGCTATTGCAGCTAAAGTGGATCTCGCTGTGTAGGCATGCAAGACTGGACTTTTTTCTGAATAGCAGTGCTCATGGTTTCCAGCCTAGAGTTCTACACTTTAATGATGTGCTGTTGAGACCTTCCTGCTTACTGGACATCGTCTTGGAGAGCAGCCTGACCTGAGCCAGAGCTGACAGTGTTGCAGGTAAAGTCTGAGGAGCCGTGTCATGTACACATGAACTGACATAAGACCAAGCATTGTCAGACATTTCAGTATTATCATAGTTAAGATAGCTGGGAGTTCAAGTATATGTAAGAACTAGACCCTGCCCTTGAGACAGCTATGCTGCTTCTTATCAGAGTCAATTAAATCTCCTGCGTTTGGTCATTTTTGGTAGCTGACCTAGGGAGACAGCCAGTTGACACAGGCTTGCTGCTGTCTCTGCTGGGATGCATCTCTAATCCCTCCAGGGAGGCGCAGCTGTGAATGCCTTGCCTTCTCAGTCAAAACAGTTCAGCTCACAAAGATTAGAGTGTTCTTGTTCATTTGCTACTCCGAGGTTCTAAGTGCTGATGTCAGGCTAAGGCATTTGTGGCGTAGTCTGTAACAATACTGGGGAGCCACATTTCCTTGGTTTCCCCCCACAGGGGTGAGCTCTTGCAGGATACTCAACATGACAGCCCACAGTTGAATATGGTAGTGAAAATTAAGCATTAACATAACAGAGGTAGATCAGATCGTATTAGGGTTCTCCCTCAATGCGGTCCACAGGAACTAAAGGAGGGCCAGAGCTATTTTTTCCTTTGTGCCCTTAGATGGGAGCAGAAGTTATGCATGTGACAGTGACAAACACTGCTATTTAAAACATCCTGTCCTGATACACACAGGTACCTCTACAGTGGGATCCATTCTGACATGCTTTCCAACCATAAGCATTGACCCCACTCAAATAACTTCTGATCTGCCATCAGATGAAGCACTTCAGCAGCAGGCTCTTTAAAAAAGTTTAGGTGCAGATGTGAAAAAAAACTGAAATCACTGCCATTAGTTCACTCAAAAGTCCCAGAAAAGCAGTGCCCCAAGTTGCCTGAACTGACTACTGTATGCATTTCACCTCTGCAAGCTTGAAAGGAAAAATGTTTACAAGATATGAAGTTTCTTCCCTCAAATCCAAGCTCACCACTTCAATTCCTAACAGAAACAGAGCATCAACCCGCCTCCCTTAGGAAATGGACACTGCTTCATTCTAAAGATGTGGGAAAAAGAAATAACTGTCAGCCATGTGATGCATTTTAAAGCTATACTTGCCACTAAAATTTGGGAGCTGGTGTAGAACAGCATACCGAGTTCTTGAATAGCACCACAGCTTTCTGCATTTATCATTCTACTGCACTTTGTAGCCTGGTTTACTAGAAAACCTGGGGGAAGGAGACAAGCAAAGGACATAAGAGTACCAAGAAAATGCAGCACAGAAAGCAATCCCGAGGCAGCTGACAAATGAAAAACTGCTGTAGCTCATAACACCTCCCAACAGCCCATGATCTCAGCTTGGAATCAGTGCCCATGACTGCACATCCAAACAGCCTAACCACAGCCGAGAAGCTTTATTATTTTTTCAGGGAACATCCTGCTATTCCAGGTTAAATTCAACGCTGACCATTTATTTTTCCATTACAATTATAAACAAAAATTTGGAAGAGAAATCATTTACATGAAAGGAAGGAGCACTTGTGCCTTTTTCCCCCCTTAGCTAGGGATTTGCCACATTTCTCTCCCCATTATGTGTTCCATAACAGCATTCTTATTGATAGCATAGTGGCTTTTGTAACATACAGCACACATGGCTTTGTATTTCTCTCTACAGTATTTTGAGACACTTAATAGGGATATAACTCTGGGGCCCAATCCTCTAGGTCTTTCTTTGTCAAATAATGCTCACCTGTGCTAGGAGCCTCATTAGCTTCATTAAGACTCCTTGTAAAAGCTGCAGGTGGCATGCTACTCTACTGCATCCATGCTCTACTAGTTCCAGAATGGGTTAAAGAAATAGAGCATCAACCCGCCTCCCTTATTTTGACAAGACCCCAAAGTATTTATATGCAACCCTTAATGCACTTGCAACACAGGTACCTCTTGATGAGCTGCAAAAGGCACTAAAGCACCTGAAGAACATTTTTTAATAAGACTTTATCCAGCTTTGCAAATGTAACCATGCTAATTCATTTGATTCATCTATAAAATGAAGTAGCAGGATAAGAATACAGTCAAGAGAGGATACACAGGAGTTCAAATATATTCTCCAACCTGCGGGATTAGCATCAGAGCACTGAGAGGAGACAGTGGGACTGGGGAGTCTCAGAAATGCATCGGCTGTCTGTATAGGAACACCATACTGCCAAACAAAAAGACAGACCCAAGCATGCAGGTTTATGTCCAGCTCACAGAAAACTTTGTAAAAAACTTATCTTAGCAGAACTCAGAATGTTGTTTGATTCCACTATTGTTTCCAAGCAACTAAACTTCTCCATTCACAAATATTTAAGTCAAGATGATATTTAATTGTAGTATTTACTGCTAAACTAAACGTTTGTTATAATCCTAGGTAACCCTCCAAAATATCTTGAGTAATTTGAAAAAAAAGAGAAACAAACCAAGCAACCCCCCCAAGCAACAACAAATATCCTCGAAGACAATAGATAAAACCCACTTTTTAGAAGTTTGCAGTTACAAATTAATAGATAAGCCCCAGTGACTAGACTGCAATAGCCCTTTCAGTTATGTTTTTCCTCCTCACTTATAAAACAAGGAAAGTACACATGCTTCCCAGATGTTGAAAATCCACTTTGGTTTTTAAGAAGACATAATGCTAAATGCTGCAATATAGTCTTCTAGCACTGACATGTTTATATTTAATGAAGGACAATAAAATCTGCTGCATTTTTTTTTCAGAAAAAATAGTTCCACTTTCAAGTTTATTCAACTATCAAATGATGCAGTAGTGAGAAAGGCATTATGGCATCATAGTAACAAGGATATCTGAAACTGTAAATGAAAAATGAACTAGACTATTCTTACCTCATATCTAGCTGTTTCATTTGAATAGAAGAAGGGACTCTGTGCATCCAATTCAGTACTCAAAATATCAGATTCAGCACTGAAAGCAGCACCTCCAAACTGTTCAAGCAAGTGATCAAAGTTTTGAGCTGTTGGCGTTTCAGGAGGAATAAAAGACAGTGCTTGTTTATCTGTCAAAAACATTGTAGAGAGAAAATTTTAGAACAAGTTACAGAAATAGTGTTTAACATACATGTCTACTATGGACTTAGGAACACATTCTTAGATATTATAAACATAGGAACCCCAAATGCCAAAGTGGAAGACCATTTTTCAGTGTTTTCCAAGAAGCAGGTTTTTCAACCATGAGTTGGCTCTATTCAAGAAAGCACCTAACCCTTTGCTCTGAAGTTTAAGGACATGCTCAAATGCTTTTCTAATTTTGAGGTCTTTAAGATCAACATTTCTTCTATGACCAAACACACCAAAAACATTTTGGTTAGCATTCACACTTGCTAGAAAGTACGCATGGTTGTCAAGTGACTTTCAGTCATGAGGGTATGACTGAAAAACAGAAAAACAGGCAGCACCAATCCTTTTTGATTTATTTGGAAGCTCCTTCAAGATGGACCTGGAAAGATTTGTCAAGTTACCATTAGTTGCAGTTAGACCTGCTACTGACTGAAATTCTCTCCCATGACCATTTGTGATAGAAGTTTTCAGCCATCAGCAGTTAGAGCCAATCCCATTTTCTCTACAGAGTGACTCTCTATAAAAGCAAAACATCTTGGAGGTGCCTTTTGGAGTTTTACCAGGATTAGGAATATATCTTCACCACCTCCTTCCCACACTCCACCACTGTAGAGGATAATCAGTCTTCTGGCAAAAAGCATGTTACTTAGAGTTTTGGTCTTAATTTCTAATAACCAAAGGATGTAAAAAGGCAGGCTTAGAAGGCATAACAAATATAGAACTACTTACAGTTTACAATTTGAATACAGAAAATGTTTGGATTTAATTGGTCAATTAATTTAAATATCCTTTCAGGTGGGTGTGCTGTAACATCAATTGAATATATAGCTGCTTCCCGACTACAAAGCTGGCTGTCACCTCTGTGGATTTAAAAAAAAATAAAAAGACACACAGATTCAACAAAGTTAGTCCCAAGAGCATCATCTTAAAAGTCCTTGCATGCATATATTATTGTGGCAAACGGAAAGTCATAGATGCAATACTTTTAATAATCTGGTTTGAAGATAATTTATGCAGCCTTATAAAAAAAATTACCATTTCATATTGCGTATCCAGTAACCAAGAACAGTAAGTAGTGGTACTTGGGCACCTTTCACCAACTATTTCAGAAAAGAGAGAAGTAGCGGCAGCAGAAGTTTGAAGCAAGATAAGAGGCAGCTAGTGGAGATAAAGGGCATCTGATGAAAATGATGTAAGAGGTAAGGTGACAAATTGGAAGGTATCCAATTGGCTTCAGATAGCACAATGAAGAATGTATTACAGAGAGATTGAAAGCTATGTAATGTTTCTTTTTGCTTGGAATTAGGTTAACTGTAGCGAGAGCTGCAAGCAGGTCAGGAGAAAATGAGGTGCCTGGATTTAAAAGAGCAGTGAAATTATAATTCATCTTCTAAAAATTCAGAATTAGCTATACACAATGCAGAAGAGACAGGGGATGGATTTAGAACCATGTAGGCTACCAGCATCCTCAGGGAAGATCATGCCAGAAGCTGGTTTTGTACAAGTTTGTTTGACAAGTTAGCCTCAGTGGCTAGCAGATGTTACACCTGGACACAGCAATGCCCAGTGAAATACTGTCAGGTTGACCTGAATACACAGAAGTGACTTGTATGATCAAGTGAATAGATAATGCAAAAATAGTCAAGAGCAGGGGAAGTAGTTTATCAAAATGAACAAAAATGGCCACAGACTATATGTAATCTAGAGGCCTATTTTTCAGAGGCGGGGGGTGTGTTAAGTGATTCTAAGTAGACTTGACCTGATAGGCAGGAAGTTGTAAGCTTTATAACATAGTGATTACTGTCTGTTCTTTAGGGTCACAAAGATCACTTCATCTTATGATCTGCTACAATCCTTGCAGGAACACAGCTGTTTACATGTGCAGTGCCACGTAATACCAAAGCCCTGACCACTCATGGTCATTGAAAATCCTTTACCACATCTCACAAAAGATCTTGACAAAAAATATATACTGCTTAATTTTATGCCTTTCTAGTTAACAGGGCCAGAATATGCACAGCTGGGGATTAAACTGTCATTCAGAAACTCATTATTAGACCTTTCTGAAATATATATAAATACCTATAAATAGGTAGCAATGTGCATTGTGTGCAAGAACAATGAGAAACAGCAGTCCTAGGTGACTGCTGATGCAAATTTCAAAGAATCAGGAACCAGCACTCAAATCGGGGTAATTTATTCAGGAAGTGGGCTGAAGAGCTATACTTATTGTTCTGAAAAGTCACATGGAGCTATTTTAAATTGAGTCTAAAATGAGCTTTGTTAACTCCTGTTTAAGAAGCTGAAGCCTACACAAAACGTACTAAAATGGACTATAACTGCACAAAAAGGAAACAATGGTCAGTACAATTATCTTGATTTTTGGAATATATTTTAATATTGTCCTCTATAACTTCCAAAGGCTGCTGGAGAGAGGAGAGAAAGAATGCTTTCTCCTAGAGAGAACAAAGATCAGCTCATGGTACTTAATGATGGCTCTGATTCTCTCATGTTTCTGGTTAACATCATTATAACTCCTACAGGCAGGGTTTTCAAACTATCACGGGTAGACCAGTAGTGCTAAGACACACTTTAAATTTACCCAAGTCCTGGGGCAGATCTAGACTGCAGGAGCTGTTTCAGGGCCGGATTCACCAGGCCAGCAACAACTGTTGTGGGTCTGCATTCAAGTGGCATTATGGAGCCAGGGGTTGTGCTTGGGTGGTGGCATGGGGGCAGGCAGCAGTGTGGGTCTGGGAGCCTGCTGGCAGTAGCCATGTCCATTGGGGTCCAGGAACCCTAAATTCTGTGGGAGGCCACTTTCCCCAGTTGGCTGGACTACTGGTGAGCCTGATCCAGCCCACAAGCTATATGCCTGACACCCCTGTGTCAAGACACTGAGTCTGTTTTGACACAGAAATCAAACACAGCCTGTTTCAAGCCCAAACTTTTTGTGGAGGTCTCCCATCCGGGCAGACAGACTTAGCCCCAGGCACAGAGAATGACATACTAACTTAAGTGAAAACCCTGTAGTTCCCAAGCCTGTCTCACATAGCCACCCAAAGCGATAACAGGTAGACACTGCATCACCTCATCCTCATGTCAGGTGTAGGCTGAAATCAATCCTAAGGCAAGAGTAGGAATTTAAGTATCAGACTATGCTTTAGTGAAGAAAGATTCTACACCACAGAACTACTGATAATATCCCCACACTCCTCAAAAGGGACCTTTTACAATGTGGTATTTTCTGCAGTGAGAGAGAGCTTTACATCTCAAGAGACCTTTATCTCCCCATTCCTTGGAAATGTTCTTTGGCTGTAAAGACAGACCACTGAAACTTTAACTGCAGGACCAAGTCTCCACCCACTGAGATCAAAGGACATTTTCTTTCAGAATTCAATGGAGAATGTAACATGGTTCTGTAATTTCAACTTGAAAAATTATAATAATTTATAAACTTACGTGACAATGGGAACTGAACACGTAGTGAAGAGGCTGAAGTCCGCAGCGCTGCAATCTGGGTCACAGCAGCAATTGATGTCACACTGTGCCACCAACAGGTTACAGACGCACAGCTTCGCAACTGGAGAGAACATTTAAAATACACTTGGGATTGGAGGTTAGTGTGTTACAGCACAGTCCCTAGCACCCGTTCTTCACACTGCCTGGAAGTTTCTATCCAAGTTCTCAGATGTTAGCATTTTTAAAAGCCATGGGGCTACTTTATAGATAAAGAATTCCTCTCAAGCCGTTAATCTGCTAGGAGCAAATTACCAGTGAATCTGTATTGCTTGTGAGCCCAAAACGTGGGCTTAAAGTGCCAAATAATGATCGTGACATGAGATTCAGAGAGAAAGGGCAGTCTAAATGATATAGGAATATTAGCAAAATTTGATTACACCAAATCCCACCGAGCAGGCGTGACCCAGAGAAGAGCAATATGTTTTTCTGATGCTCTACTCGAAGCAAAGCTGCTGGTTTGTTGATTTAAAAAAAAAAAATGTTCTCTCTTTCCTCTTCTGGAGACTGGAAAGGTGCAAGCAATGCAAAAGCTTGTTTCCATAAAATAAAGCGGCAGGCTCACAGCAGGAGGAGACATCTGTCAGGCACAATACTTACGGTTATAAACAAGAACCTGCTCTTTTAATGCCCGTAACTCAGCGCACCAAACTCAAAACCAAAATATTTGATGGTGGATGCCAGGCAATGCAGGGCCTGATCCTGGCACCTGCAAATTGGTGAAGGCGAGACAGGGCCCTGCCCAGAGCCTGATCCCGGCGCAGGGCCCGATCCTGGCGCTCGGCCAATGCCTCCAAAGACGCGCGGAGTGTCCTGTCCCCGCTCCCGGGCCTTTCCCGCTACGTCCCTGCCCGTACTCCTCCGGGGCGAGGGTCGTCAGCACCCACCGTCCGTGAGCGGAGCCGCCGCCGGGGGGGAGGCGCGGGGCAGCCACGGGGGCTCGGCGCTGGGGACCGGCTCGGCCCGCCCGGCCGGGAGCGGGAGCGGGAGCGGGAGCAGCAGCAGCAGCAGAGCGCCGAGCTGCAACACCGCCGCCATGGCTGCCCCGGCTCCGCGGCCGCAGTCACCAGGCAACCGCCGCGAAGCATCACGGGAGAGACGGTCCGCCGCCGCGGAGCATCACGGGAGAGACGCTAATGTACCGCCGCAGGGCATGACGGGAGAGGAGCTAACGCAGCCGCGGGCCACAGAGGGTAGTTCTACTACCGCGGGGCATCATGGGAGAGAAGCTAATGTCCCGCCGCGGGGCATGCCGGGAGAGTGGCTCTGAGGGGCCAGGCTGACAGGTGGGTGGCCTCGTAACGGTCCCTGGTGCTCTTCCATGAGGGGCCCGGGCTCCCCCTTGGGGCAGGCGAGCAGGCTGCGGGCTTGGCCCCCAAACACGATTCCTGCCTTGCGTGGTTTTCTTGGCGGGGGAGCTGGGCGGGGAGTGTAACGACCATGTAAGGACACGGGCCTGGGGCAGCGGGAGGGTCGCCTCGGGGCAGCGTCTCTACCGACTTCCCTGGGAGAGCTGCAAAGATCGTGGCTCTCACGGCTTGACGTGCTAGTGGCCCCTTAGTAAGGAATTGTATGGAGCTGTCCTGATCCCGTGTTGAACTAAATGCTACTGGACGGCTGCAAAATAAAAGTGAAGTGATCCGTTATCGCAAGCTTATTCTCTGTAACGCTAATTTAAAAAAGTATTATTTTCTTAAGAAAAGCATTCTGTCCTTTAAGACACTTCCAGGTCACGATAAACGTTCACGAGTTAATATTTGGCACACCTCTGAGAGGTGTGTAAGAAATTTTTATGCCCATTTCCCAGCTGGGGAAACTGGTGGACCTAAATAGTGTTGAACTGGCTTGTCCCATTAATCTGACTCAGGAGTGTTACCTTTCAGGACTGTCTTCTACACAACAGACAGCGGTGCTCCCTTAGTTCTAGGGAAAGCTGCTATTTAACTATCACTATTTCATTTGAAAAAATGATTTTCCTGAAAGACAGCTGCATTCAACACAAAGTTGCTGAAGGATATCTGTAGTGAATTATTTAAAATCCCATAGCTTTTGTTGTTGTTATTATTCTCCCACCAGGGTTGTGGGGAAACACAGCAGCTAACACAGGGATAATTTAGATCTAGGCCTCAGGGAGTTTCCAACATTATCATTACCTTCCTCAACCTGGTGGAAGCACGCATCAGTAATGCTGTCTGAAGGCCACGTGGTCTTATAATAGAGCTAGTTTCCATTTTGTGCAGCACTGTTATCCCTTATGAGCAGAGATCTTGGTTTTCTCTGATTTAAAAAAAATCTCCAATTTTCAGTTAAAAAAAAGTAACACCAAATCCACGTTTCTGTGCTTAAAATGAAACACCACTGTATAGATATCTGTATTAGTGGTGTTTCATTTTAAGCATGGAAAAATGTGGATTTGGCATTACTTTTTTTTAACCGAAAATTGGGGATTTTTTTAAATTGGAGAAAACCAGGATCCCTGCTTATGAGAGCTTAATGCACCACAGATAACTGTGATTTTACTTATGCTTCTCAGGCCACATATTTTTTTCAGTTTCTTCTGGAATCAGTCATATCTCTTGTCTTTTCTTCCATTTCAATTGAACATTTTTCATGAAGTGGAAAATAGAAGTCCATAATGAAGCACTGTCTTCTTTTCTATAACCAGCCTTCCAGCACATATTTCATAAACAGTGGGCATGTCTACACATTAATTAATGTGCTGCAAAATCAGCACTATTGTGCATTGGCACTGGCACATGTGTTTTTGTGATGTTAATGCACAGTAGACTAATTCTACTGCGCATTAGCACAGGTTTTGCCTGCCATACTAATCCGCAGTAGAATTAGTCTACTGTGCTCAAAGCATCTTGTGTAGACACACCCAGTAAGAATTAATAATCCTGTGATGTTTTGACCCTCTCTTTCTCTACAACTGTGTAGTAATTGTACACCTCTTGCTTTTTAGCCCAGGCTTCTTGCAGAGTATTCCTTGTAAAATGCTGCTGGTTGGTCATGGCGTACTTCATGTGCATCTCTGGTCAATTTGGTACATCCACTTAAATGACGACTAAAATTATCCAGGTCTTGGCCATGCACTCAGGACTTCGATCTTTCTGACCTGACCTTTGCTTTTACATAATTCGTGGAAATAATCTGCTCCTGTGTGGCCATAATTAAACTGTCACTTTCTCTTTTCAGTCATTTCAGAAACCACTTATAATTCCCTCTGATATATTTTACTACAAAACTTTCATGTAATTCTTTATCCATTTCTGTCTACTTATCTCTCGTTGTTCTTTGTATGATGATTTACTGCTAATAAGAATGTTTGCATCATTGAGTTGTGATCCAAGATCCAGACAATCCATCTTCTGTTTCTCATATAGTTCACTATCATTACACACTCTTGTTCCACAACATCCTCAGCTGCTCTCAGCCCTTTTCCTCCATCCTTCCTGTCAGCATAAAGCCTGTCCACTTCTGATTTCATGTTCATTACAAAAAACATCATTAACTTCCTCCTAGTCTCCCTGTCCTCTCCCCTTATCTCAGTTGTCATCCAGGTTACCACTGGCATGTAATAACACAAAGCTGGAATGGTGCAGATGTTTGTTGACTGAACTGTATTTTGTGTATTGAGCTCTGTTTTCAACTAATCTCCTAAAATACTTTTTCTTCGGTGTTTCCTTCATTTCTTCACCAACCTTTTCCTTCTGAAGAAATTTGAAATATTTATAATATTCTAAAATGTTAATGTATTTTGTTTCCTATTTCTATCCCCTGCAAGATTTGTGCAATTCCTTTTAGGATTTTAAGAGGTTTTTTTAGCTGGATTGCCATAATCTGCACTTTTCTTTGATTTATCAGGCCACATGATTTGAAGTTTCTTTTTTTTTCAGTGCACTTTCCTGAAGGATTGTAGAGTGCCTTGCTTTCCCATAGCTTTATTAAAATATCTGTCCCACTTTGTTCATTTATTATCATATTCTTTTCATCCCTCTGCTCCAACTCTGAACATTTTCCTCTGGCCATTTTCAAACAACCTGTTTTGCTGACACTATTGTTGTTTCTTTTTTGTTTCTTAAGTACTGCTGACTCTACCAAGAGCTTCTGCTTCAACTCCTTTTATGTCTCTGTGTTGTTATAATATGAAAGTCAGAATGTCTCCTGCAACTCCATTATTATTGATTTCTCCTTGTCATCCAACTGACTTACCTTTTTTACATTTTTTGACCAGTTTTGTCTCCCAGTGATTCCTTTTCTTTGGAAAGGTTTGTTTATTTCCCTTTCTGCCACTAATTCCTAATTTTCCCATTACTACCAAAGTTGCACTTAGCTGTGTCTTTTACAATCTTGCCATGTCATTAGCAGTTACACCTTATAGACGTTAATATTTTCCATTGGTTGCCTAAGTTTCTCCTTATCCAAAAACTTCAAAGGCACAGACCATATATCCTTGCTAGGTTGATCAGCATTTTCTTTGTAATGCCACCCTGACTACTTTAATTCTTTCCCTTCTCATGTAGGGTATGGCCACCTAAGTCAATAGTCACTGCTCTTTTGCAGAAAAACATCATCTGCTGCTGTTGCCAGCACATAGTGTCCCACAGTGACTCTTTAGCTATTCCACAGTGTCTCTTTAGCTATCATCGTGCCTTTAGTCATTCTTCTCAATGTTTTATAAGTCTATATGCAAGAAAAATCCCATATTTAATAAGAGCCTAACTTGAGTAAGCAGCTGCTGTTTGAAAAACCCTTCCACAGATTCACTTCTGTTGGCCAGCTCTTTGTGGGCCCACAATTACTACTTAGAGCTAGGAAATAGCATGTCATCAGTTTGTTTTCATAATGGCTTCCTTTGGTCCTCTTCCATTCCTCTGCATCCTGTTTCTGCAGACGCCTAAACTATGGCCCGGCCTCGTCTGCATAGCACATGCAACCTAAGCAGGCAAGACACTCACTCTATTCTGTAATATTGCTGCATTTAACTTCACCCTACTGGGTCTGACAACTTGACCTCAGACAACTTGACCTCACTGACATCTGTAGGGTCATGTGCACATTTACATTTCTAAGGGACTCCACTAGTTATTTCTGGAAGCAGCCACATGCCATCAGTAACAGCAGTCATATGACTGTCATGCTTCACTTACCTCTTAAATTAACCACTGCAGCTTGGGATTGGGGTATTTGTATAGCAAAGCTCCCACAAAGAGGATCTTGCCCCCAGGCCTGGGTCAGCAGGGCTGCTTTCCAGGTCCCGTATGCTGTGCTGAATAATTGGAGGTAGGCAGCAGGGTCTGGAGCTGCTTCTTTCTCTTTTTCTCATCCTCTTATCACAAATGGCTTTACAACCGTGTTTTTTGTCTTCCTCAAGCCTGACTGGATCCCTGTGCAGTGCTCGTTTCTGTGCTTGATCCTGCTCTTTCCTCTCACTTTGATGTGAAGCAGCTGGCGGCTTTACAGCCACCAGAGGGCACATTGTGTGTTGTGTCTTCTAGCACAGGAACACTCACAGGGCTTGTACCAATATCTGGATAATACGACTTTCAATTGCAGTCGTTTCTATTTTTGTGAAACTTAAGGATTTTGGAGAGGGTCCAGCCAGCCATTTCAAAGCATGATGGGCTGCAGTGCTGACTTCTTCAAAGTACCCTCTGCCAGTATACCTCCTGCCTTATCTGAGCCAGCCACATTTAGAGGGGAGAGAGGACAGTTAAGTGTCTTTGTTTCATTTAGTCTTTGACTTCCCTGATGAGACTGGTGAATGCCTAAACCACTTAACTATTAGAGCCAAAACAGAAGACTTCTCTGCCTCTTCTCCTTCTAGGAATTGTGTTCAGATACATGCTTATGTAGCGTAGCCACACACACATACCTAGCAGGTATGTAGCCTGCTGTGCAGTCTGCCCATACACACTTACGGATCTATACCACAGGGGAGTTGAATCACTACCTATGCATAAGTGTCAAAAACACCACCTACATGGCTACAAAGCTACCAGTTCGCCACACAAGGGAAACACAGTTGTGCCCATAGTGTCTTGCTATATTTTATCATTCCAAGTTTATCCTAGTTTAGTCCAACTGGAAATAACTACATATGTTTCCTTTTAATGAGGTATGAGGAAAAAAAATCTCAGTTCTTTCACACCTGAATTTCTTTTCCAAATGTGGAGAATAACATTCTCTTTTGGAAAGAGCTACTATAGGACTCCATTCTTTATGTGTCTCTTCATGATACTCTGTTGCATTTGGTCAGTTAATAGATGCAAATGTATTTTTTTTGTCTAACAGCCAGCCCTGCAAAGTCAGCTTAGTGTGAAGTTCGATCCGTGGGTTTTTTTCAGTATCATTGCCAGTGGTGATATTTATGCAGGCCCGAACCTGCCTTCTCTTTTACATATGCCACTGCACTGTCTTCAGATTAGACCTTCATCAGTATTACTGCGCTGCTGTTCACTGGTTTATACATGTGCATCATTAACAGACTTGTTCACTAACCCAGTGCACAAGGCAAAGTAGAATTCAGCTCATTCTCATATCTTTGGGCTGACTCTATACAACCACTAGGAACAAAGTAAAAAACAGTTTTGGGTGATATCCCAGACCTGTTGACGTCAAAGAGAGTTTTGCTGTTGACTTCAGTTACCCCAGGATTTCTCAAGTTATTGTTTGTTTCCAGAGCAAATAAGACTCCAAACACATACAAGGAGGAGGCCTGTTGAGGAGCAAGTTGCCCGCTTTATACAGTCATTTTTCAGCATGGAAACTCACTTTAACGATGAACTAGGATAGCCCTCCTGTTGAGGCAAGATCTGCCATTTTTATTTTTCATTTTAATAGCCTAAGCTGCGGATATAAGATTAGCACATATATGTGAGCCTCCTGGGTGAGCCATTGTGACATAGGTTTGTGACTCATTGTTTTCCAATGCTCCATTAATGTTATTTTCACTGGGGTTCTGCATGGCAGCCACATTTTTCAATATCCACTGGGTAGCTGAACGGCATCATTGTGGAGGATTGGAACAATTACCTTTCATACATAACAACTCAGGAACACTGTTGTGCACCTTTTCTGCTTGAAATACTAAAGATGTTTGCCAGTACAGGTGCTGAAAAGAGTCACTTTTGCACAACACAACTCGTCAAGAGGCATCATACAGTGCTTTATTTATTTCTTGGCAGGCAGGGTTCTGTGGGTAGATGTAATATCTTTTATTAGACACATTAAATAGCTGGAAAACATTCTTTGCAAGCTTTCAGGCACAAACATCCTTCTTCAGGCATTTATTTGTTTCCTGTGACTTCATCTATCACTGAACTCAGCCACTTCTGGCGAAAAAATTTAACTGTTTGACGGTGTGGTATTTTGATGTGTCACTTATCTCAAGATTTAATTATTTTATGGCCAGTGTCTTATCTGGATCTCTCTAAGCTTATAGGAAATGCAGCTGTGGCACAGATGGGCTTTTCCTTTTATTATCGAGTTCTTTTTCGAATACTATTAACTGTTCTCTAAAGGGGACTGTGCTGTACTGCCAAACAGAGGGATCTGAATGTTTATAAACTAATGGGACCTTTCCAGAAATGTACTTTCATGGTAGAAGTAAACCATCTACAAAACTACACATAGACAAATGCAAAGGCCATGGAAAAAGAATACTTTCTCCAACAAAAACAGAATGGAAAACAAAGCTGAAGTTGTCCCAGAATACAAGAGGAGCAGCAATAAAAACAATACTCCTCCAACTCGACAAGCAGGTTCCAAAGAGCACACTTGGAAGCATGCTGTACAGAGAAGCCAGAGACAACAGTCCTACTGGTCTTCCCCACAGAGTGGTTGGGAGGCAGAATTATTCCATGACTAAAAAGCGCACCATGAGCCTCATGGAGAAGGGTCTCTAAAATACCGAGTCAGCCAATTTAGAGCTACAAATATTGTTTTTGCTTTAAAAAAATGTTTGACAAAACCTGATCAAATATATAATTGTTTTAAAAACACTTAAAAAGAAAACCAGTGCAAGTAGGGCTTTTGGCATGTGTTTAAACTTTGCTACAGCGTAGAGAGAGCTGAGCCAAGTACACCAGGGCCCGAAAGTGAAACTGGCTGTAAACAATGTGAGACATCGGTTTCACCGTCTCACACAAACGCAAGGCAAAGTGTAAACAAGCAACACAACTTCAGTTTCTTTCCATTTTTCTCCTCCAAACTTCTTGTTAATAACACGAGTAACATGATTTAATTTTTAACATCATGACTTTTAGCTGAACAGCATTCTTTCCAAAATAATACAGCTTTCCATGCATCAGAGCAAAATATGCGCAGATTCTCCTGGGACATCATACCAAGATCCATCCTGGATTCTTGTGCATGTTTTGGTGTGGCAGGATATGAACAGACAAAGCCGACTTGTTTATGTCAGGAGGAAGTTAAGGAAATTTGCCTAGTAAGGTCAGACACCTCCCTGGCTCAATCATTTAATGTTTTTAGATCACTCATACTGATTTAGAACTGGTTTAGGTTCATACAGTGATATTTTATAATTGGGATGGCCCTGATGTTCAGGTGGCCTGTCTAGATTTAATGTATAGGATCCTTATTTTGACAAGAGTCAGAGAAATTAAGCCACTTGCTTAAGGCCACACAGGAAATACACATGGATGCTATAATTAAACCTAGGCCTCCAGGTAAGTAACATTATTACCATTTAGGTGATGGAACATGTGACAAAAATGAAGTGAGCTTCTCAAGGCTTCACTGAGTGGAAGGCTGGGCTGGGCAGGAATACTGGAGGTCCTGCTCTGGAGTCCTGTGCAGATTGTCACACTGCCATTTTCTACACTGATGTCCTGCAGGCACCTGACCTCTTGCTTTTGCTTGTGTGAATTTCTTCTTTGATGTCACTGCCGATAAATAAGGGAATTTTATCCTTAGTATGTGTAAGAAACCCAAACACTACTTTTGTCCTTTGACAGATAACTTCAAACATTCAAGCAGAAAGCCATCAGTAGTTCAAGTCAGAACCAAATCAGATGAGCCTAAGATAAATTCCACTTTGCTCTGGCACCACATGAGCCCTTAAATAAACAGTCAAGAGTCTGAGAACCTCAAGCCCCGTCTCTGTACAGCAGATGGCATAACAGGTTATATTTATCAAGCTCTAGTTCCCAGACTATGATAGTGAAGTTGAGAAACACTGATGTCAGCCTGCCCTCAGGAACAAGAAAGGCTCCTTCTGATGTCTTAATGCAAGCTGAAAACCTGCTTGTGCCTTTGTCTCTTAAGAGCACTGTGCAATATTTCAGTTTGTAATTCCCTGCTCAGATTATTAATCTGTCTCAGCAAGGCCTTGCAGCAAGACTTCATGGTGTTTCACAGTGTACATGACCTGATATGAAAGGTTTGTGGACTTTGAAGTGGGAGGATTCAACCCAGCCACAGTAAGCAAAGGGATGCCCTTTGCCTTGTTTTTTGTGTCCCAATTTGGTACATTTTAGGATTTTTAAATATCTTGTTTAATTAGGGTATAGCTCTTCCCTGGACAACAGGGGGCGCATTTGTCATGTACTCGGGATATTTCCTCCGCTCCAAGGTCAGTAATGACCTTGATCAGTGAGTCAAACCATGATGTTTGTCTTATTCCATGAGAAGAGTAGTTCGTTTCTTAGAGGTGCTCAGTTGTCCCTTGGAATAAGAAACACTAATATTTTTCATGGGTGAAACATCCATCATCCTTCCGGTTTACAAGGATGAAAAGGGAAAGAGATTAGTAAAGTTTAGTTACAGTAAACTGGAGGGGAGGATCTGAAGAAGCCTGTAGAAAGTCTGAGCTTCTGAATGTATATCCTGGTCTATTAACCATAATAAAAGATGGACACGGGTCCTTTCCACCAAACTGCTTCAACACCAGTGCTCTAATATATCAGACTAATGTAGGTCAACCCATTTTAAAATCAATGCTCTTATCCAGAAGCAAGATTTTCCTTTCCTACTTGTTCTAACAAAACAAAAAAATAGTGAAAGTTACTTCTGAGTAGGATTTGAAGCAGATGTAATATGTAACATTTTGCAAGCCTTTTAGCCTCTAGTTATTCTAAGGTGGATGAGTGTTAGTCCCTTCAAGATCTCCAGCAGCGAACAATACTTACCATTCCTTAATTCTGTAGTAAAGCTGTTGCTTTGCTAAGAATGTTCTCACAGGGCTGGGTTAGAGGAACTAGTAATGAATACCATCAATTTTGTTGCTTTCACTTGAGTCACTGGGTTTCAGCCCCACCTGTGATTTCTCCAAACCTTTGTTTTCTTGTTCCTGTATTAGTTTGATTATGTAATAGGGTGGCAGCCTCCTCCAAAGGTTTGTGTAGGCAGAAAATGTGGTGCTTAGAAGATGCAAATCACAGCACATGTGGCATTTAAAATGATCAGACCCAACATTTTCTAAAATGATTAGCAGTTTTAGATACCCAGGTAGAAACACAAAGGGCTGATTTTGAGATGTCATCAGCCCTTTTTGAAAATTAGGACTAAAATTATGAGACCAAGGCACCACAGAACTCCGTTGCAGACTTTCATTATAGTGATTACGTTCTACCCCATGTACCTTTGTTAAAAAAAACTTAAGAAATTGTTGCTACTGTTGTAGAAAAAGGTAACGTATGTTTTAGAGAAAGCCTTACCAGTTGTTGACTGGTAGCCTATTGACTATTGCAGTAGAAATTATACCAATTTGTAAGAAATACAACTTTCATATTACCTGTGGTACTAAACAATACAGCCTAAAAGCACTGTTTAAAATATGTTTCTCTCAACCATTAAGGTGCCACCCTTCCCTACCTCACTAAAATATAGATCTGCTGTTCAGACTCCAGGTATTAATTTTACATGTGTCCTTGCTGGCAGATTCTTCCAGTACCTATGCTGACAAAGCAGGTCTTATTCTAGGAACATCTGCACTCAGCAATGTGAAAGGGGTTGTGCATGAAAAGAAAGAGCAATCTTTGATCCCTAGGAAAGACATAGAAACTATGGAAAAAAGTACAAATCACACTGTAAAACAAGTGACCTGTTTTGCCATTCTTTCTGGGGCTAAAGGTATTAGCTCTTTAAAAATCTATATACAAAGAAAAATGTACCATGTTTAAAAGTGGATCTTTAAGCTAAGCATAGGGGGAAAATGGTTCTTCATTAAATGAAGATGCACTGTATAAAAGGTGCTAATAAAGTGCTAGTCAGAATTATTCTGTATTGATTTATACCAGAATAAATTAGGCGTAATTTGATGCAAGTCCTTGGACTTACACTGGAGTAAAACTGATCAAAACCTGAGATTTCAGAAAAGCGTAGCCATGCGGTATGTGGCGCTGCACATGCTGCATATTCAGGCATTCTCCACGCTGCTACTTTGCAGTGCGAGGGATGAGGTTTTGACCCTGGAAGATCTTGGGGTCAAAAAAACCCACGTGGAAAAAAAGCAGTGTAGTGCACATGGCAGCAGCATGTGCCGCCCAAACCTGGAGCCTAGCTGGCCGGAACCATGCTCTGGCTGCCAGCAGGCTCCCAGCTGCACAAGCGCTGTGGCTGCAGCTTCCGTGGCCCCCATGTAAGACTGCTGGGCCCAGCACAGTTGCTGGCCTCAGCCTCCTCTACTGCCCCTGGGGTACCGCATGCCACACACCAGAGCACATGTGGCACAGACATTCCTGGGGACAAGTAGCAGTGGCACAAGGTGTGCTGCTGCTTCTTGTCCCCAGGGAAATAAATATCAACATTTGTGTGGGTTTGGCCCAAGAGTTGTTATTGGTGCTGAAGCCTTTCCAAATCCTTGGGACAGATTTAAAGAGTTACTGTGAACTAAAATAGGAAATTCTGTTACTTTCTGCAAAAAGGAATGGACAGAACCAAGGAACTAGCATTGGTACCTTACGTATGTGTTCATCACTGTAATATTTAGGTGTTATATACATTTATACATATAAGATCCTCTAGGGAGTTTTAATTTAAAAAGTAAAAGCATAGGACTGAAAGTAAGAAGCTGAAGGTTTTATTTGCAGGTTTATGACTGGCCTCCATTTATAACCTTGTAAAATGGGAATAAGAAGAGATGTATTTCAGATATTCAGAAGGAAGGTAGTTTAGAAGTGCAAGGTTATAAATATTATATATTTATAGTATTATGAAGCAAAGGATATATTTGCATCTTATAGGCCCTGATTATAGTTGTGGACTGTGCTTAAAACGTAAGAAGTCAGTTTGCTTGCCGGCCTGCATGTTAGTTAGTGGTAGGGCTGTCGAAGAGGCCGACAACAGGGAACCTTATGGTAGACTGATGCCTTTTGGGGTTAAATGGCAGGGTAAAGAGTCACCTTAAAGACTAACTACATCAGAGATGCTTATGCTGTCATGAAGCTTGAGCTCACTTCATTAGATGCTGCCTGTACCCTTCCTTCTGCTGACTTCAGGCAAACCCTTCTCCTTTGGGTTAACTATGCAAACTTTATGCTTGCTCATTTGTTTTTGCTTTCATTATTTTAAGAGAACGCTTTTCACCGAGGGTCCCCAAGCTTCTTCCGTTCTCCTCCGTGCTGACAGCAATGCCCGACCATGCTTTGTGGCTGCTGGGGTGACCTCATTGCCCCCCTTCCCCAGCAGCCATATACTCAGTTGCCTATTTTGGCAATATATACTCCAGCTCCTACATGATCGGACAAGCGGGATGCCCTTGCCCGGCCTGTACTTTTATTTGATGGATTCAACTTTCTCAGCAGCTGGCCGTCATGGTCCTGGGCAACTCATGCATCCTGAACATCCTGGCAGCAAAGGCAGCAGCACTTTTGGACAGTGGGAGACCTCATACAGGTTTCCCTCGCCAACCGCTGGGGTTAGGTTCCTGAAAGTTCCCATGGATGGCAAAACCATGGTTGGCAAGACAAAAAAAATGGCTTATGGGGAAAATGTCAGGTGGCGGGACTGATGCATGGCCACAGAAAACCATGGTTACTCAAGTCTGTATACTGTGGTAGCCAAAATGGTATACAGAATATGAAGCATGGCTGCTCAAAAGTGGTTGGCGAGGGAAAGCTGCACAACCCTTCAATTTCTCTTGGGAGCGGGCCAGAGAGTTATGAACTACACATCAAAGAGCTACTTGGCACAGCTCACAGAGACACTCTCATGGGCCCAGAGGGACAGCCTTTCACCTTCAGCTCCCTCTGTGCAAAAATGAGGTTTATTTCCTACCTATGGGGACTTTTTACCAGCTTGCACTGCCTACACTTTTCCCGGAGCCTGAGGAAGGAACTTTGATCCCTAAAGCTTGCAGAAAAGGACAGTTGTCTTGTGATTCCCCAGTTGGTCTAATAAAAGGTGTCATTATGGAACCAAGGGTTCTAGTTTTTTGCACACCTTTTTGTCTCAGACCAACACGGCTACCAAGTACACCCCTCCCAGGGGAGTCTGCACGTGCAGGCATTTCCTGCTGGGCTCAGGAGAGAGATCCCTCGGAGACAACAAGGGACAGATCACTTCCAGGGGAGCTCCCTTGTCTCCCAGCTCACCTTGCCCAGGCGCAGAGCTAGGGAGCCGTCCGGAGCGCAGCCACCCATCACGCGACTCCAGCAGCTTGGGCTTGCCAGGAGAGAGCGGAAGGACTACAAATCCCGGCATGCCTTCCCGCCCGCGCAGGGCGCGCCGGGACTCGCCCGCCTCCCCCGTTGCATGCCGGGAACCAAGTTTACCACTCAACTAATTTTTTTTTTCTCTATGCAAATATGACCGGGCGGCTGGCCAATGGGGCGCCCGCGGGCCGGTGCGCCTGCGCGGTAGCGTGGCCGGCGGGGGGCGGAGTTGACCTCGCCGCCGCCGTGCCGGGCCCGAGGCACGCGAGGCCAAGATGGCGGCGGCCGCGGCAGCCGGCGCGGGGCTGAGGGGGCGCAGCGGCGGGCGGCGCCGGCTCTGACCGGGCCCGGGCCCGGCCCGCGGGGAGCCCTGGGGGTGGCGGCTATCAGGGGCTGCGGGGCGCCGCGCGCCATGTTCTCGGTGCTGTCGTACGGGCGGCTGGTGGCGCGGGCCGTGCTGGGCGGCCTGTCGCAGACCGACTCGCGCGACTACAGCCTGGTGACGGCCAGCTGCGGCTTCGGCAAGGACTTCCGCAAGGGCATCCTCAAGAAGGGCGTGTGCTACGGCGACGACGCCTGCTTCGTGGCCCGGCACCGCTGCGCCGACGTGCTGGGTGAGTGCGCGGCCCCTCAAGGTCGCGGGCCCGACCCGCGCCGCCGTTGTGAGGGACGGGGGTGGAATTCATCCCAATGCCCAGCCTCGGCTTCCCCGAGCCCATTGCTCCTGTACGCTGAACTCCATCCTCTTTGCAGCCCCCCTGCGGGGAGGTGAGGGCTGCTGTTCAGGCCCCCGGCTCTTCTCTTCTGCGGGCTCAATCAGCCCATTTCCCTCAGCCTCTCCTCACCACTGCTGGCCCCCCAGTACCATTTTCGTTGCCCTCCATTGGATTCTCCTCAGTGTGTCCACATCCTTTTGGCAGTGGGGGGGCACAGCTGGACTCCAGATGTGGCCTTCCCAGTGCTGGAAGGAGGGGGAGAATTGCTGCCCTCAGTTTGCCGGCAGCTCGTACCAGTGCTGTTCGCCTTCTTGGCTCCTGCCCAGCGTCCTGCCCCCGCCACCCCCCGGTCCTGTTCTGCAGAGTTACTGCCCGTGGCATCGCTCCCCTCCACGTCGCAGGACTTGTCTGTGAACCTCGGGAGATTTCTTTTTGGCCCAGTCCTCCCATTCCTGTCGAGGTCACTGCGAATCCTAGCCCTGTTCTCCTGCGTATCTACTGCTCCCCCCACATCCCGCCTTCGGCGTGCGCGGGTGGCCGGCGTTCAGTCACTCTCGCACAATCGCCTCCTGCATCGCACGCTCTGTGGTTGCACCGCCACAATTAATCGTGGCCAACGGGCTCTCAAGTGAGCGCTCGAACATGCGTGACACCTCGATCGCTGGGGGCTAGCCAGCTCCTGCTGGAACAGGTCTGGGGCCCAAAGCCTGCCAGCTCCGTGGTCGAAGGGGCTTGTCCCCTGGCTGTTCCTTCGTGCAAACACCCGAAGGAAACGCCACAGAGTTTTTATTTGCGTTTATTTTGACATTTGCCGCAGCCGCGGGATGGTGTTACAGGAACTCATGCCTTTGTGCTGTTACTCTGGCTTGTGCCATCTCCATCATGGGGTGGCTTGACTGCTGAAATAGCCCAGGTCATATTAAACGATTAAGTGCAGCTTGGTGCTAGGAAACAGTGTTGCTGGTTACTTTGAAGGGAGCAGCAGGGTGAAGTCGTGCGCTCTCAAGGAGGTGTGGAAACTCGATCTGGGCAGTCCGTACTCTGCATCTTTTCCACTGGGTCTATTCTTGAGTCATTCTTTTTTCCATTAAAAGGAGTTGCTGGACTGCTGCACATTGACATGTGACCCGTGCTGGCTGCTTTTCAAGTTCAGGACTAGACCTGCACTGATAGTCTCTGATCATCCAGTGTTCATTCTTTGGAGAAATGAAGGACCAGGAGACTTTCTCCCCCCACCCCTCCCTCGAGAGTTGAACTTTGCATGTTAGGGGAAAGCAAAGTTAGGATGAGAGTGGATTTATAACCATCTGCTGGCACTTCATTTCTTGTAGCCATATTTGGTAACTGTATTAAATGTGGACTCGCTCTTCCAGGTCCATCATGTAACTGCTGTGTCCAGTGGGAAGACTGTACTAAATTTTTGCACCAGTTTTGCATCAATTTTCACAGCAACTGGAGGATCAGCACAATTCTAACTTGGCTGTGGAAGCAAGGAGAGAGGAAGTTTTGTTTGTTTTTTTATTCAGACCAAAATGTCCTAACTAGGAAAGTGGAAACTGAAACTTGCTGGTAAACGAATGGCTTTCAGTATCAAGCCATTTTAGTTGTTAGCTGTTTGCTTTTCTGACATTCATGTGTAGCAGTCATTTTGAAATTGCCTTATGCTCTGCAGTTCAGAGAATTTGGGATGAATCTCCTTTTTTTCTCTCAATCCACACTGCTTAAACCAATGGATACAAATTTGGTCTGCTCCCCTCCCCCCCTTTTTTTAGTTACAGTAATTGTCCCTCTCTGGTCACCTCTCCTTTCCAGTCCTGGTGTTAAACTTCCTTGCTGTTCAGATGTCACCTCATCTACAGATTTCTTCCCTCCTCCACCTTTCTCTTTCAGCATAAAGCTCTTCACTTCTGTTTTCAGTGCCCTTCATGACTTCGTATTCGACTGCTCACTTGCTCCATGTGCTTCTCTCTACCCTCACTCAAGTTTCTTCTCTTGACCTCCCACCTCTTGCTGCCTAGGCACCTTCCCATACCTTAATTCTCCTCTTTAAACACTGCATCTCTGCACCCTCTTGCTTCTGAACGACTCCTTTGCATATGGTCCCTTGCTTTTCGGCCTCTTTGGTATAGGGACCTCATTTGTTTCTTGAGGCGCCTCATGCACTTGCGTAACATTGTCTTCTACAGCAATGCTAAGAGTGTTCTCAGTACAGGATACATTCAAATACCTCACTTTTGTTTAGGCTTGATTTGTTCTATTAGTCACTCCATGACCCATGTTTGCCAAATACTTTGTTTAAAATTACTCTGTGCCAAACTTCTCCAGATTGAGTTTATGAAAAGTGAGCCTGTGTGGGCTGGATGTGGATATGGGTGTGGTGCAGCAGCACGAGGCACTCCCCGTTAATGGAAAAGTTGTGCTGGTGCTTGGGTTTTAGTCTCTTTAGTTGGACAGAAGTTCACCAGTGCCAGAGAGACTGCATGTTTATGGAGCAGAGCCGTTGGGATCCCAAGCCGCTAGTCATCGTGCTTTGTTTTTGTGCACTCTGCAGTCCAAAGCTTGAAACCCTCACCAGATCCCCACTACTGTGTCTCGTTCTTTCCTAGTGAGATTTCCAACATACTGCTGAAAATCCAGTTCCTTCCCACCTCCCAGCAATGGGTAGAGGGGAGCAGGTGCTTACCAGTGGGCTAGCCTCTTGCTGGAGGATTGATCTTTCATTTCAGTTTCTGGCAAAAAATCCCTGTTGGGTTAGATATTCAATCCTGCCACCTAACTGCTGGAAGGGAGAAGAACCTCTCCACCCCAGGTCCTTGGAGACTTCTCTGGGGAAAAGGAGGCGGTTTGTTACTCACTGATTTCTGGTGTTTGAGGCCTTCATGATTAGGATCAAAGCTTGCGTGTCGCTGCTCTCAAAAGCTCTTGTGTAATCTCTCCCGGGTTCCCAAGGGCTGTTGAACAGCTGGGACTGGCATTTGTAATGTCTTTCTGGGCCTTCAGACCCCTCTGCATCGTCTAATATTTGGAGGACTGTGTAGAAGCTGCCTTAATAAAGTTGCTTATATGTTGGAATAATGCTCTTCCCCCCCACCCCTGTGGCCAAATGCTAAAAAACCCCTGGTGTGTATTCTGCTGCAGATTAGCATCTAGCTGCGTAAAATCAGCCACTTAAAAGTTTGAACCCAAATCTTTGAGCACCAACATTTTCTGTTGTTAGAATTACGGAGTAAAAATTTAACCAAGTACCAAAATGGCAGAGTTTCTTGATAGGACAGCACATGTTTGTTTGTTTTTATTTTGCTCCCTTTTGTTTGCCAGTACTTACTGGAATTGCTGGTTATTGGACTCAGAAGTGCTCTGCCCCAGGCGAGGGGCACTGTATAATGGATAAAAACCTACATTTGCATAAATGAGAGCCTAAATTTTTCATCAGTTGATAGTGATATGCATTTTAGTGGCTAGCAACTGTTTCCTCAGTTGACATGGGTGAGTGGATTTACTCCTTTTTTGCCTCTCTGGTGTATTCCAAGTTGCAGGTTGAATTAACAGCATGAGTCCTATTTAGCACTGCAGTCAAACTTTTTTCAAATCCAGGGTTGAGGTTTGTTTTATAGACCTTGTGGTGCAGTTTTTTTAATGATGCTTTCCCCCAGTCTTGGGACCTGTCTTTTTCTTCCTTGGCTCTTTTTCTTTTTTTAGGTGCCATCCATCCTTGCCAGTTTTCCTGGGGTCTGCTGTCCCTGTTGTGACCCATCATTAAAACACAGTAGCAGTTATTCTGCATCCCGTGACACCAGTGCTTTCTAAGATGTGAATGGGACTTTATTTAGAAAGTGACCTTGGCAAGAGCCTTTACGGCAGTCTTTCCCCCTTCCTATTTGGCTATCTAGTACCCACGGTAGGCATGGTTTGGGGAGGAAAAAGCTGATGCCCCAAGGAGTGCAGGCTAGCGTCTCACTGAGTAGGAAAAGGACTTGAGTGGGGAAATGCAAATGGCTAAGGATAGACAATCTGAAAAGATGGCTCCAGGAAGTGTTAGTGTCAGAGTAACTAAATATCTGAAGGACATAGAAAGCAAGTGTTTATTTGATGTCATGTCTACTAATGATTGCAGGCAGAGCTGGACAGGTTAGAAAAGTGGGCAGTACATAATAGGATGCAGTACAACAAGGACAAGTGCAGAGTGTTGAGGTGTAAAAATATCTAGCACATTGACTGGCTGGGAAGTGACCCTCTCAGCAGCGCAGAAGAGGAAAGGGATCTCGGAGTCAGAGTGGACTCCAAGATGAACACGAGTCGTCAGTGTGACGAAATCATCAGCAAAGCTTACTGCACTTTCATGTACCAGCAGATGCATGATGAATAGATCCAAGGAGGTGACGTTTCCCCTCTATGCGGCATTGGTCAGACTGCAGTTGGAGTACTGCGTCTATTTTGGGCGCCGTACTTCAAGAAGGATGTTGATAGACTCGAGAGGAGGCCGCTCATATAGTCAGGGTCTTACAGGACAAGCCCTACAAGGAGAGACGGAAGGACCTGGATCTCATCAGCCTCCACAACAGAAGGCCATGGGGGGATCTTGTGGCTGCCTCCGGATTCATTAGGGGGACACAGCAAGGGATCAGAGATGCTCTCTTCACCAGAGTGCCTCTTGGGGTAACAAGGAACAGTGGTCACAGATTGACAGCAGATTTAAGCTAGATATCAGGCAAAACTTCTTCATGGTGAGGGTGGCCAAAATTTGGAATGGGCTTCCAAGGGAAGGCTCTCCCCTACCTTGGGGGTCATTAAGAGAAGGCTGGATAGGCATCTGGCTGGGGGCATCTGACCCCAGTGCTCTTTTCTGCCCAGGCAGGGGGTCAGACTCGCATCAGTGAATCTATGAATGAGATCATAGATTCACCATTTATAGATGAAGCAGCCTAGTTCAGTAGACTGTCTTGCCCTAGGGAACAAAAGGTCAACACTAGGGAGACTTGATATAATCTAGAGAGGTTAGTCATTGGATTAACAAAAATGTTGCTGGTCCCAGAACATGAGGAGTCTGACTTCTAACCATGAAGAATGAGCTAAGGATACAATTTGTGGAAGTGTTAGAGGGACACTCGGGAGATCATCTAGCCCAGGGGTTTCCAACCCCCAGGCTGCAGCCTGGTGCTGGGCCATGAAGGGTTGGCTGCCAGTCCGCAGGAGGGCAGGAAGTGACCAAGGGTTGGCTGCCGGACTGGAAGTGACCATGGGCCAGCAAACCATGGACTGGAAGTGACCAGCATACTGCGGATCGGCAGCCAACCCCTTTTTGTACTGAGTATAAACGAGGGTTGCCTGCCTGCCCGTAGTATGCCAGTCACTACTGGTCCATGGTCAGCTCTGGTCTGCAGTTTGCTGGTCCTCGGCATAAAACGGTTGGGACCCCCTGATCTAGCACAACACCCTGCTACAGGCGGGACTGTCCTTGACTAAACCATCCCAGTCAAGTGTTTGTCTAAGGATGGAGATCCCACAGTGTCTCTAGGCAGCCTGTTCCAATCCTTAACCACCCTCATCAGAAAGCTCATCCTTAAACTCCGACCTACGTTTCCCTTGCTACAATTCAGGACTGGACTCATCTAATTTGTTCACATCTTTCTTGAAGCGTCTTGGAGCCCAACAAAAGTAACATCCCTTTCTTTGTGCAAGTGTTGCTCCTATTAAATGCACTTTACATTCAGTCGAGTACTGTAATTTGTAAGGAAACCACATGTTATTGACAGGGCTGTTGGGGGAATATGGATGCTGTTAAAAAAAGACATTCTCAGTGGTGGCTAATGCAAATGTCGATAGAATGGCTCTGTCAGAGCATTTAAGCTCAGCATTTGAAAAAAAGGATGGCTCTTAGCTGCAGATAGCCTCTAACCTGACCACTCTTTCTGACTGTGGTTCCTGTAATGGTGCTAAGCATTTATTGTGGCTTACGTTTGCAGCCAGACCTCTGTAACTGTACCCGCTGTTCACATCTCTTGCTGGCAGTAGGTGTAACCTGAGTTGCATAACTGAAGCTGTCCTGAGGGAAGGCCCTCCCCTGTGAGAGAGCTGTAGGAGGAAATAAGTCCAACTGAATGCAAGCCAAGTACCATAGTGGAAGCACCAATCAGTCTCTGTGCTGGGTGAAGCATTGCAATAATCTGTTCCTTTTGTTGGTTTAGTATCCAGGTGCAGCTTGGCACTCTGAGTGCTGGCTGAGTTAGACCTATTCTGTGTCACGGATCCCTTCCAGGGAACAAATACCAACAGCAGCCTGCACTTCAGTAGCATGGGAGTTTTCAGTCTTGCTTAATACCTGTGGTGGTAGCCATACCGGGAAACTTGCAAAATGCCTCGAGCATAACAAGAATTCAGCATGTTCCTGTTATGTTCAAATCTATACCAAGTTTCATCATTTTGAGGAAAACATTCGTGAGGTTCCCACTCTGTCTTTTTGCACCGGCCAAGGAAGAAGAATACAGGCCAATAATAGAAATGGCCAAAATAAACACTGGACGCTTTCAGGGAAGTCCCATCTCTGCACAAATGTGATTGCTTAGAGCCTCCCTGTTCTCTTCCCATCTGTGTTGCTTTCCTCTTTCTTCTTTTAATACCACTTGTTGCACTTAAGCCCTCACTTCTTTCCCTAGCCTCTTTTTCCTTCTTTTGGTGTATATACCCGAAGTGGGAAAAAGATGAAACGAGCCTTAAGCTGGTTGAGTTCCATAAGCCAGTGCTTATTGGTTGATAAAATGTGTAATGTAAATTGACCTGTCTATTAACCATTCATATTGAAAATAATTGAAAGATTTGGGTCCCTGAGAAGTTACAACCTGTGAGTTGTGACCTGACCTTATGAGATGCTTTGTGTATAGTTATTTCTTTATAAATGTCAAGGTCTGGTTGATCAGAAAACTGCATCTTGATCCTACTGTGCTCTTATTAAGTCAGAGTTCAGCTGCTGACTTGGAGAATTGGATCTGGCCTTGAATGGAGGACTTCGGCTAACTGGAATACAAGTTTACCTCTGCTTCCTGTCACCCGTTTTTATTAAAAAGTACCTATGCAGCGTCACTGTAGGTGATGCATTTCAGGTGCAGTTTCTTTTGCTCTTGAAGTTTTAGTGTAACGCTGCTTTTGTGCCAAACATAAAACCATTCCATAAATGCGTCACTTAATTCTCTGGCACCAGTGACTCATGGTTAATTCAGTATCGGACTTAGAAGTTCAATATTTCATGAGCTCAAGGCTTCATTATGTTCCCCTGCTATGTGCAGATACAGTTTGCAGGTACCTCTGCCACGTGTCTTTGTGCATCTGCTTTTTGTGCCCTGGTAAGCACTTTCATGGTGAGCATCTTCTAAAGGTTTCCAGCTCAAGGCAGTGCTTCTGCACTCGATCTGCTGACATGGGAATTGGTAGGTAAGCTGTGGCTGGCTGGCAGACTGCTACTCATAAAAGTTACTGATTTGAAGCAGGGCAGATGAAAGGTTAGCATCAGTTTAAGAAGCCCATAACTTTACCACATGTCTGAGCTAGAATGGAACAAATGGATCGGGCTTGAAAGCATGTATGGGGGAGAGCTGCACTCGGCTAACCCAAATGTTGCTGGTTTTGTGAGTTGGTTCTCCCGCCCCTCCAGTTACCTGAAGTGCAGGCTGCCGGGAGTACTTAACTTGAGTAGCATTGAGTATCGCTGCATCTTATCTTGGTTGGCTTGGATACTGCTACATCCGTCAGGCTGGATTTTCCTCTGAGGCTCTGGATTTTACTGATTGTCCCTGGCATTGAGACAGATTGGAAGGAACCGGTCTCTCTAACCGACTGACGCATGCAGAGAGCATGTAACCTGGCGGTAGCTCTGGGGAGTACTCATGGATCTCTCAACACAAGGGAGAATAGCAGAACTGTAACTTGCAGTTCCTTGTGCCGAAGGAGAGGCTGTAGTACAAGGGACCTGGCCTTTGAAACACCAAGCACTCTCAAAACATTTTCTCATTTAAAAAATATGCACATTTTCTTTTAAATCTTTTTGGCTGTTTTATTTGCCGATACCCCCCCTTGCCATGAGCGTCTCTGGATCTTGGTTATGGCAGCTCAGATGTAACCCCTTGGGTGCCCTTGGGTATAAAGCATCCAAGGAAGTGCACAAAATCACAGCCTCTTGTTCTCCTTGTCACTGAGGGTAGGACAGTTTTGCTCCATCTTCCTGTGGCAGCCTTTCAGATATTTGAACGCTGCCGTCACACCCACTAGTCAAAGGCTGTACATAACTGCACTTGAGCCATATCTTATACTTTTAATCTCAAGCAGCTAGTATTTTATACCATAGGTATTCAAGGTCAGAAAGTGGGGGACTGAAAGAAAATCCTGAATGTTATTGTGAAATGTGGTGGAACTAATAAGTGAGCTGAAATTTGACCAGCTTTATTTAACAGTCCAACCTCTGGTTGTCTTGAATTGTTGTGTGTTCTGTGTCCTGGGTGAAAGCGCGATAAACAAGAAGAGTAAAAATCGATACAGCCGCATGCCCTTGTTCTTCAGCAGGGACTTTGCTAGTAGCAGGAGGTTTCTAAATTTGAGAAGAGATTGGGAGACGTGGTGTTACAGGGGAAATGCTATCAAGTCATTCTTATATTTAATAGTTCTTTACATACCGGTTACACATACGTCATTTCTTAGAGACCATGGTTGTTCACACCACAGAAATCACTGTGTTTGGTCCGTCTGGCTAAATGTCTTGGAAGAGGACAAGGACTGGTGCATATGGAGAATGAATTGTCCTTGCTTTCTGCTACCAGTCCCTTTTTAAGCCACAGCTGGGGCATAGTGGTAAGCCAGTTTGGGAAGTTTGTGCTATTCCTGTCACTTCTGTGCACAGCGTGTTCATGCCTGAGGCTCCTGTCCACTACTAAAATCATTGCACGCTGAGATTGAGGGTAGAATAAGCTACACGCTAAGTGGTGTTCTGAAAGCAGCTCACGCTTGGTCTGGATTTTCAGTTGGCTGCCGTCAGCTTGAAGGGGCCTGGTCCCTAGGAGGTTGAGGTTCTGCTTATTTTGGAGTGTTATATAGGTGCCATCGTGTACTGCTGGACATGGGTGAGACACATTCCTCCACCAGCATCTCTTGCTGACCTTTAAAGCGGGGGCTCCCTCATCATGAGCCCGGTGCAGAAATAATTATAAACCTGACTGAATGAAAAGCTGGTGGGTGCCTGTGTTGGAAGTTGAGGGAATGTGCCGTCAGGCAGGAGGTGGTGGGGAAGGGAGGGGAGAGAGCAGAACTGGTGGTTTTGTGGCTCAAGATGAAGTATGCGGTCATAGGCCAAGATTCAAGCTCCAGGCTTGGAGTGGGTTACAAACTGAGAAATCAGCTGGCTCTTCTGCTGCTAATAGCACAGTAGGTTTGCACTAGCTCTTAAATCATCTTTGACTTGTGGCCCTCCTTGGGTAATCGCTAGCCTAGTCCGTCTTTGCTGGTTTTAGTATGTATAGCGTGGCAATCTTGAGTCTTGCGTTAGCTTCGTGGGCTGGTGTGTAAATCCACATGGTCTGACTGGGCAGGGAGAAGAACAAACGCACCTGAAACCACTTCTGTGTCATGTTTCTTGTAACAGCTTGTTGCACAAAACCCGTTTGAAGCCTGATGTGGTAAACAGCTCTCTTTAGTAGCTTCATGCTGTTTGGTCGGTGAAGATTGTTAGGCAGATGGCAGTATATTGAAACGTGCCTGTTGTACCAGCCTTTGGTTGTACGGTAGCTGTGTTCAGATCGACAGCAAGACATGACTTGCATGCATCTTCAGCTTCGAAATAACTGTCTGCAATTATCTCCTGGGTGTGACTGAAATAATTTGTTGTGAACCACTTCTTTTCTTTAAAAAAAAAAAAAAAAAAAAAAAAGTTACACTTACGAGTACACCGCTGTGATGTGAAGAGCAGAATGCATGCTGCTTTCCTGGCAATACAGTAATATAACACTACAGTTTTATTGGAGATGAAGTGACCCTCTGTAGCATCTCGACCACTTCAGATTCCAGAACAGAAGGGAAATGAGACATAGCGACCTTAATGCAGAAATATTAGGGCTCTCATTCTAGACCTATTGCTTGTAAAGCATAACCATGTACAGTATCTTATGAAGGAACTCGATAATGCCCTTTATTCATTTAAAAGGAAACGAGTCCTGGGCGACAGCGATCATCACCTGCTGGGATTCACCATCCAGCGCAAGGTGGCGAAGGCCGGCAGCAAGGCAGCCGCCCTAGATTTCAGGAGGGCGACTTCAATGAGCTAAGGAGAATAGTCAGGGGAGCCGGGTGTCCAGGAAGAGTAGTTGCTCCTTAAGAAGACGATCCTCCAAGCCCAAACGGAAGTAATCCCAACACGGATCAAAGGGGGCAGGAGGGCACACAAGCCCCCATGGCTCACCAAAAGCATCTGGGAATGTCTCCTAGCTAAAAGGGAGGCGCACACCCGATGGCGGGGAGGGGCCATCCCCAGGGAGGACTACACTGCGGTTGCTCGGGGCTGCAAGGGGGGGAGGGGGTGTCAGGGAGGCCAAGGCGGAGATGGGACTGGGATGAGTGACTCGGATCAAGGACAACAAGAAGTCCTTTTTTAAATACACAGGGGCCAAAAAGAAGGTACGGGGTAACGTGTGGCCCCTGCAAGACATGCTAGGAAATTTGGTCGTCGCACCAGACGACAAAGCTAACATATTTAACGATTTCTTTGCCTCCGTTTTCCTGAGCAGGAACCAGATCAGCCCCCCCACCGGGTCCCCCTCAGGCCCCCGGGGAGGCGCACCCAGGCCCAGGGTCAGGGAGGATCTAGTCGGGAACCGTCTGGAGGGACGGGATGTATTCAAATCAGCTGGTTCGGACAGTCTCCATCCCTGAGTGCTGAGGTCGTTGCGGGACCCCTGGCACGGCTGTACGAGCACTCGTGGGGCTCTGGTGTGGGGCCAGAGGACTGGAAGAGGCCAGTGTGGTTCCCATCTTCAAAAAAGGGACGAAGGAGGACCTGGGGAACTATAGGCCAGTCAGTCTTACCTCGATCCTGGGCAAGCTTTTTGAGAGAATAATCTTAGCGCATGTCCGCGAGGGGCTGGGGGGATTATGCTCAGGGGCAGCCAACACGGGATCGTTAGCAGCAGGTCCTGTCAGACCAACCTGGTGGTCTCCTACAACCAGGTCACCAAATCCTTAGACGCAGGGGGAGCAGCGGACATCATCTTCCTGCACTTTCGGGAGGCCTTCAACACTGTCTGTCACCCCGTTCTCATTGAGAAACTGGGGGACTGAGGTGTTGACACCCGCACAGTCAGACATGTCGCCAACTGGCTGGAGGGCCGCACCCAGAGAGCGGTGGTGGACAGCTCGTTTTCAACCTGGAGGGACGTGGGCAGTGGGGTGCCCCAGGGCTCGGTCCTCGGGCCCGCACTGTTCAACATCTTCATCAGCGACTTGGACGAGGGGGTGAAGAGCACCCTGTTCAAATTTGCTGACGACACTAAGATGTGGAGGGACGTGGGCACACTAGAGGGGAGGAATAGGCTGCAACTGGACCTGGACAGGTTACAGGCGTGGACGGATGAGAACAGGATGGGATTCAGCACCGACAAGTGCAAGGTGCTGAACCTGGGGAGGCAGAGCCAGCACCATACCTACAGGCTGGGGAGCTCCCTTCTCGTCAGGGCAGAGGCAGAAAAGGATCTTGGAGTCACCATTGATGCCAAGATGAACATGGGCCGGCAGTGTGGGGACGCGGTCAGGAAGGCCAACCGCACCTTGTCCTGCATCCATCCTCAGATGCATCTCGAGCAGGTCCAGGGAGGTGACCCTCCCCCTCTGTGCGGCACTGGTCAGGCCGCAGCTGGAGTACTGCGTCCAGGTCTGGGCGCCGCACTGGAGGAGGGATGTGGACAGCATGCAGAGGGTCCAGAGGAGGCCACTCGCATGGTCGGGGGCAGCAGGGCAGGCCCTACGAGGAGAGGCGACAGGACCTGAACCTGTTCAGGCTCCACAAAAGAAGGCTGAGGGGGATCTAATGGCCTGTTACAAACTAGTCAGCGGGGATCAGGAGGCATTGGGGGAGTCCCTGTTCCCCCGAGCACCGCCAGGAGTGACCAGGAATAACGGCCAGAAGCTGGCAGAGGGGAGATTCAGACTAGACATCAGGAGGCGACTTCACGGTCAGGGCGGCTAGGGTCTGGGACCAGCTTCCAAGAGAAGTGGTGCTGGCTCCTACCCTGGGGGTGTTTAAGAGGAGGCTGGATGAACACCTCGCTGGGGCTGTTTGACCCCCGTGCTCTTCCCTGCCATGGCAGGGGGTCGGACTAGATGATCTGCTCGGGTCCCTTCCGACCCGACCAACTATGAAACTGAGTCCTTATGGTTGATTTGGCTGGTGGCCAAAACCAAAGAGTAAATTTAGTAAGAGTCCGTGGAGAGGGCTTATTTGTTCTTGAAACTAGAAAAGCGTCGTCTTGGAATTCCCGGGCTCCTTTTGGACAAACTCCGCTCCCAAATCCTTTTTTGAGAGAGAGGTTGTTCTTGGCTGTGCCCATACACAAGAAGAGGAGGTCTTGCCCTTTGCACATTGTACTGCTTAGAAAACACGGACAAAGCAGGTGTCGGAAAGGTTGTGCACTATTTTTGGGAGAAATCTGATTAATGTGGATAGGCTGTGCAGAATCTAGCTCTAACCTGCTGTCAGATTACAGAGTTCATGGCAAGGTCGACTCTAAATCGTCCATCTCCATTTCAGAAAGCATCCCATGTGATGGGCCTTTGGAGGTGATGCATATTGTATTTTACTGATAAATTAACGTTTGCTCTTGGCCAGAGGTTAGTTCTGTTCTGCTTCGTAAGAAATCATTCTCGTTCAAGCCTGCTGTGATCTGTGGAAGTGACTCGCTGTGCTGTATCGTGAATAATTGACTTGAACTTCATTTTGTCGTAGAATCCCACACTTCAGATCATGACTCCCTTAAGTTGACAGTCAGAGTTTTTTAAATTGGTTGAGGACCTATGGGCTCATTTCTCAATACATTTTTTTGTAGTAAATTAAAGTTACCCAGTAATAACTTCTTAGACTGTATTTTAATGTGACTGTGTTGGCACTAGGGAGAGACTGAAAGAAGTCGACAAATGTCTCAGCCAGCTGAGCAATGTGCTGGGCCCAGGTTGGGGACTTCACCTAGCCTCCAGCTAATATCTCTGCATCCAGATCCTTCCTCTCCCTACACTTCTTTCTTCTCCTGTGAGGAGGGAAACGGGCTCTTTCTTTTTCCATGCTGCTGCCATCCTAGGGGATGGACCCTGGGAATCCGCCCCATGTGCTACTCTATGTAGCTCTTGCCCTTCCCTCTGCTGCTATGTAGAGCTCTCCGAGTTTCCCAGAGTGCAGCCTGCCAGATCCCACTCTCGTATGGACAGCCACCGAGACCCTGCTCAGTTTTCACTCTTGCTTGGCTGAAGCCAGAAGCGATGATATGTCTGCAGGTAAGAAGCACAGTATTGCTGTGGCTCTCGCCCTACCTGGTTAGAGGTTTCTCAAATCTTTTTCCTCAAATGGAAGTTTGACTTCTGCAGAACTTGCTCCTCACTGGGACGTTCCCCCCCAGTACAAGTGACTAAGGAGATCCTCCTGGGGGTGCTGAACAGGGAGGGGGAATCATTTTCACCACTTGTTCTGGTAATGTTTAAAATGTTTTACACTGTCCCCCCCACACACACCTCCTCTCTGTCCAATGGGCTAATGAAAGTTTTGATCTAATTTGAATTGCTAGGAAGGTAGGTGACTCTCTAGGATCTCTTAAAATGAAGTCACTTTCTTCAGAATATCATTTTAAGCAGAAGTTCTAGCTTTAGACTTTTTTTACCATATTTACTAACCATTACGTGCACCTGAGGCCTAACATCAGAATCTCTCTGAAGCACTGCTTTTCAGAGCATCTTTTTCCCCCCGAAAACCAAATATAACTTTTCTCCCACTGTTTGTGACATGAGAACAGATGGCAAATATAAAATAACCACTTTGAAGACTGGCTTAGTACAGAACTATGGGTAACAGCCTGCAGTGGTCTAGCTACTGGACCTCATGTAAGTGTGTGAGAAGTGAGCGTTTAATACTACCTCGTTAAGCTGCATGAGTGGTAACATTGCTTTCTTTTTCCCTCTCTTCTTTTTTTAAGGGGTAGCAGATGGCGTAGGAGGCTGGAGAGACTACGGGGTCGACCCTTCTCAGTTCTCAGGGACTCTAATGCGAACGTGTGAGCGCTTAGTAAAAGAAGGACGGTTCGTACCAAGCAATCCCGTTGGGATTCTTACCACCAGTTACTGTGAGCTACTGCAGAACAAAGTCCCTCTGCTTGGTAAGAGCAACAAAGAGCCCACACGTTGATTCCATGGTGTAAAATGTGCTGGCCAGGCTTACAGATTCGAGGCGGTTTGAGCAGTCACTTAGTGGTGCAGTGCACATCCTCAGCCAGTTATCTGTCCTGAATTTCAAGGGAACTCTGACACTCTCTTGGAGCACTGATGCTCCATATATGAGGGTACTGGAATGTAACTCTGCTCCAAGGAGCACTTCAGAGATTTTCATTAAAGAATAAACTTGCTGAGAATGTCTTCCACACTTGCAGAAGGGCTGCAAAATAAGCTCTCCCGGCAGTCCACTCCTGCTTGTGTTTGTTTAACACCAGCTCCTCAACTTGTGATTTAGGCTTGGTTCCAGCCCGGGCTTTTCTGATAAGTAACAAGATAGCTGGCTGTGTCTCCTTGAGCTGGTCCTGCTAACTCCTACTTCAGTGGTGCCCAACCTTTTGGTCCAGCTGGCTGCGTAAGTGCTAGGGGATGGGTCCACAGGCCACATCTGGTTTGCAGGCCCCATCTGGCCTGTGCAGGACCGAATCCCTGGTCCAGCGTGCCGTATCACAGCTGTGGCCCTAGCCCGGATTGGGCCAGTCCCCTGGTTCTAGCCCTGCACGTGCTAGATTGGGCCCTGTGTGCAGGGTCATGTCTTCTGGCCTACAGGGCTAGGGAATGTGTTGGTGGGGGAGTGGCAGCAGCATTGACTGCAGCTGCCCCTTCCACCCCCAAATATCTGGACCTGTGGGGAGCGCCTGGACTGCATCACAGCTCAGCAGGGGCTGGGGGTTGAGCACCCCTGCACTCATTGAATGGATTGCATGGTGCCATCAGTTGTCTTCTGTTGTTGCTGATTTATGGGGGTAGGAGTAACGATTTGAAGGAAAGCTAAAGAAATGTGCTACAACCACGAGCTTGCTGGATGTTGTGCACAGTCGGCCTTCAGATCTGTTTATGCATTTCCCTTGGAAGCCTGTGGAAGTCATGTGGACAGAAAGGCCGTATTTGGCCCTGCTCAGGTAACCTTGAAAGCTGAATACCGTTCTAAAGGCTGTCTAACCTTTCACACACTAAGAGTCTGATGCACATGCTTCTTACCTGACCTTAAACTTCTTTCCCCAGAGAGCATTATGTAAACTATGTCTAACCAGTTTGCTGAGCCAGGGACCAAATGTTTGCTTTTTATTACGTGCCTAAAAAATGGGTGCAAGCCTCAAGCAGCCTGCTGGTTCGTCTTTTAGCCTACGTCTGTTCAGTGACTGCTTTATTTCAGGGGGTTGGAGTGTCTAATTATAGTCCTTCTATTTTGTGCAAAGCAGTCAAAGTGATTAAGTGACCGACAAGGTGGACCACTCGTGACAAGCTCTCGCAGCCCTTCCCTGGAAGGAGACAGCCTGGCCTGACCTTTCCAAGTCTCAAGAGCAGTATATGCAGAGTCACGGGATCTGCATTCCTTGCATGGATTTCTGGTTACAGTACACGTTAATGCTGCTAGACTCTGAACCAAGTGAGGCTGGGAGCCCCACAAAAAGGAAAGCATTGCTAATCAGTTGCAACACAGCCCTGTGCAGGAGAGGCGATGGCCCAGAGCTAGCTGTGCTCTGCGCTAAAGGCTCGGAGCTCAGTTGATTTGTAAGCCCCTGATCCATCAAACGGGCCGCTCTGCTTGGAGGCGTTTCTTAGTTAATGGAAAGCTCAGGGTCTTTTTTTAACCCATCTTGTTAGAAATGTCTCTTTGTGGAGCTGAGGATGTTGGAACCAGCTGCATTTCTGTGTCTCGGAAAGGTTTGAATGTGTTAACTTCTGGGATGTTCACTCCAAATGAAAAGGGATTCTGTTCTCAACCGTGCCCAATGCACTAGATTATGGATCAGACTTCTTTGGGCACAGCAATTGCTGTGCCACATCACCATCAGTGGGCAATCCCAGATGTTACAGGGGAATGAATTCAAATTCCATAATGCCCCCACCATGAATGGAAGGTTTCGGGGCAGTATGAATTGATGTGGGTGTTTCCATTCTACCCTATGCCCTTACTCTCTCTTAATCCATCTAGCACAGTATTTGCAGAGAAGTTTTATCTTGTGAAGTAACTTGAGCAATTATTGAGAGTTCTAGGACACTACCCATCTCTCAGGGTCTTAATGAAGGTGGTTGTGAAAATAGGAGTCGACAGTTTCTATTGAAATAAAATGAGGCTAAAAACTTGGTACAGGTGTCTCACTGACTTTTCCAGCGCTGGGATCTTGATTGGCATGTTATGAATGAAGTGTCCAAGCAGTTAATGATGTGTCAGGTTACATATGGTTGCACCTGCCTGCTGGCACTTAAATACTGGAGCTAACTTCTTAACTGAGCTTTAAAGCAGTGCACTTATTTCTGAATGAATTGCATGAAGAGACCATGCATTTCTTTGAAAGCAGCCCTCTGAGCCGGTTTTACAGAGACACGGTCTAAAAGAAAAAGCATTGCTCTGATGCACACAATGTAAAAACACCTAGTGACATCTCTCAGTTGTCCATTTGCTGGGCACGGATTATTTAGGACTGGTGAAGGGAAGTGTTTGGACAGCACCTAGCATGGTCTCGGTGCTGTCATGATACTGTTACGGTCACAGTAATCATGACTTCATTATTCTGTGCCTTCTGTAAAGTAGGTCACCTTCAGAGATTGTGCACATCTACCCACACTAGAATATTTTAGAATGGGAAACTGCACTAAGTGTTTGTCAGCATGCTGTAATGACAGAAATCAAAGCAAGATAAGCAAATTAATTGGCAGCTGTGTCATGCAATGCTTGTAAAACTCACCACTGCTTTTTTCCTCCTCATAATATATATTCACTTTGTTTCTCCCCAACAAATATTTACATGTGCCTGGATTTGTCAGCAGTGATGTTCAGTATTTGAACAGCTGGCCTATGAATGAAATAATGAGCAACAGTTGGCTCCTGTGACATAAATGCTGCTACAGCTTAGTCCATCTCCCGTTGATCCTTTTAACTTTCCTTCTAGGAAGCAGTACGGCTTGCATAGTGGTTCTGGACAGAACAAGTCATCGTTTACATACAGCAAATTTGGGAGATTCTGGATTTCTGGTAGTGAGAGGAGGAGAAGTGGTCCATCGGTCCGATGAACAACAGCATTACTTCAACACTCCGTTCCAGCTGTCGATAGCGCCACCGGAAGCAGAGGGAGTTGTACTAAGTGATAGGTGAGATGGGGATTGATGCAGTGTACAGCCAGCACATGAGAGGTTCTGGGACCTTCAGTGAAGGTGCTCTGTATGCTGGAATCTACTACTGGGTGTACTTATTTAAAAAAAAAATAGAAGGGGAGGAGGGTTTACTTGTACTCAGGTCAGCAGTTATTTCTTAGACAAGTCAACAACCTGGTAAGAGTCCAAGCTAGCTGAAGCGTTTATGAGCTCAGGAGCATGGTCACTTCCCCTAGACTTGAGTGCATAAAGCACGTGAGTCATTTTGATCCTCAGAGGGACTAGGATATTATGAAACTGTCCTGACAAAACCAGAAATGTCCACTGGTGTAGTAGAACGTACAGCATAAATGTCATGTCCAGGTCCTTTGCATGTTGTGCCAAGACGATACAAACCTTAAGGTTGTATTAATCACAGAGATGAATTCATTGCATTTGCAGGTTTGAGCTATTGCTGTTTGTTTGCAGTAACTGCAGGAGCCTTAAATACAAATTACTATGAGTGAGTCAGTATTAGAGGCTTTTTGTTCCTTACTGTGAAACAAATAAGAGTTTTTTGTAGCCCATCTAGGATCAGGGAGGATGTGTCACAAAGCCTAACTTCAATGCAAGAAAAGTTCCTACTGACTGTAGCAAAGTATAGAAACCATTTGAACTTCCTTATATGTGGCTGCAGCACACGTAGTGAGAGTTGAATAAGGATGGACTGGGCTAGCACTGGGCACTAGCAGGCAGTATTGACCTGATGGAGGACACTTTCAATTGTTCCACTTAGCGTCAGCCATGCATTCTGGTTTCGGGTGCACCCATCTTTTCGGAGTCCCTGCTCCTCTAGAGACCAGCAAGGAACAGGCCAGCTTGCATAGCTTGGCACTGAGGTCATGAAGCCTGAGAGGAGAGCAGGGCAGCGTGTGACTGCAGCTTGCGTTGCAGTACGGCGAAGTGTCCAACAGCACGCTGCGTTCCATCAGAATGAGCAGAACTCCATCTGGCAGAACACCGAGCTTGTGTTAGAAAGACACTGTGTCCACAAAACTTGCCAGGCCAAAGGTGAACTTGGGTAGTGCCCCCGCTGAGCTGTCTGCGTTTCAGTGCTGGCCCAGCCCTTCAGCCACTTCTCAAACAAAATCAGAATTGCAGAACGCACCTTCTTGTCTTATGTCACTTTGCTTGTCTCTCTTTTTTTCTTTTAATGAGTTTCCTCTACTGTATTAAATTAAGTTCATAATCTTCTTTAAGAATGCACTTGAATTATTTAATTTTTTTAATTAATTTTTTGATCCGGACCTTAAAAATCTCCTAAAGAGCGGTTGTAGTTGTGTACCCTGTACAGGCAATGGAGAATGAATGTTAAGCTCTTAGTCAGAGGTTTTAGACTTTGTAGTTTCCAATGCCAAAATAATTCCTTTGAGGATGCTGGGTGGAAATAGTTCCAACTAGATTGCTGTTACCGTGATGAAGGTAACAAAGCCACACAGGAAGACCAAAGGCCTCAAGGGTAGGAAGTGCATAGCCATGAGGATCCTAAAAGGAGAGCACTTCAGAAATTGACTCTGGTCTGATTATAAATCATTCCAGTGGTTCTGGCTTCCTTGAGTAAGACCTAGGTATCTTTTGTAAAGAATAAAAATAGCACAAGGGCAGTTATCAGAAAAGCATCCTTTGGAAGCTAAGGAAGCAAAGAATGAGTCATTGTGGATTAAGGAAAATGTGGAGGATGCATCGGCCCTTGAAACACCCACGTTTCCATTCTGAATCATGGGTATAGCATGCATCATAGTGGCTTGCACTCATCTCAACTTTAAGTGGTATTTACATTCAGTTTTAATGGCCTTTCTGTTTTTCCTTTTAATGGTTGGACAAGTCCATATAAAACTGGTATCGGGATAGGGCAGTGATGTCAAACACTGGGTTGAAATGCTGATCATCTTAGAACTGCAAGTTCAAATCCAAGTGGGGTAAAATCAGCCCCTCATCCAGTGTGGGGAGCCAACTCCTTTTTGCCATTGAAAGCCAAGCTGCTCCTCATTAAAGGCCTCATTCTGTTTAAGAGTTGGGGTTTGCCATGGTGACCAAAGTGTGTGCTGCTTCCTTCCTGTACAGTGTATTGTATAGCTGCGGGTGCATCATTCACGATAAAAGGTGCTTCAGTATCTAGGCATCGCTCTTCTCATCCCAGTTAGGAGTTTTCACCTCCCTCTTCTCAAGCCCTTTGACATGTTTAAATTGGGTGAGAAGGAAACCCTGAACTACCATTGGACTTGATGGTTACCTGGTGAAGTGGATTAGACGGAATTGTCCTGATCTGGGCAGTTTTGATGCACCTCCCCAGATGTTTGTGATCCTGATTGTGTCTTCTGTCACACTGGCTCTCTTGATAAGCTGCACCAATGCATAACACGTGTTATAAGAGCAGTGAATTGCAGAAGCCGTTGATGCTGTTGTTTGACAGGACTTTGTACCTTTTAGTGTGACGTGAATTCCTTTCCTTTAACATGATATCATCATCTTCACAGCCCAGATGCTGCTGACAGTACTTCTTTTGATGTTCAGCTCGGAGACATTATTCTGACAGCAACAGATGGACTTTTTGACAACATGCCTGACTACATGATTCTTCAGGAACTAAAAAAGCTGAAGGTAACTGCCATGAAGTGCCTGCACTGAATGCAGGTTCTTATTCAGCCATATGATGAATAGCTGTTACTTCCCGTTAATCATTTCAAGAGCTGTTTTCCGCTTAGATAACAAATGAGATCTTGCCCTTTCCCCACTGAACAGGGAATATTAAACAACTTTGAGTGGGAGAGTTGTTAGGAAGTCCACTGCAGAATCCAAAAGGACACAGGAACTAGGCACCTGGAGGAAGGTATTTTGACACGGACAGCTTGCACATTAACTTCTCGGTGGCCTTCATATTGATCCTTCTCTCAGCAAAATGACTGCCGGGGTTTGCTGGAAACACTACAAGTGGCCTTGTAGACAGTGATTTAGAGGCATGCTCTGAGTAGACTGAATGTGAGCTTGGAGTCCTGCTCTTGTGGGTCATAGGGGTGATTCTTGTATTACTGTTCCAATAGAAATCTTTCATTTTCCCCCAAATAGCATTGAGATCTGAATGTGGAAAGCCTCCATTTCAGTCTCACCTATGGCTTGAGCAGGAAGGTCTTGTTTGATATGTCGACAAAGTTGAAAACCCAGTGTTAGCTGGTTGGGATCTGCCCTGCCCCTGTTACTGTTCTCTTACCCCATGTTTGCCCTAGAGAATGGAGGTGTGGTTGTAGCACATGCCATTAGCTAGCTGGCAGGAGTAGCCATACGGAGAAGGCCCAGCAATGCATGTTTTAGCACCTCCGAGTACTGAACAAGATGCTTATGTGGGAGGGGAGGGAGAAGCTGTGGGGTGGTGAAGGGAAGGCTGTTGGCTTTGTGGGGTTTTTTTGTTTTTGTTTTTTGAGACTTGTAAATAATTTCAGATGAGCAGCAGGGCAGAGTGGGGACAGGAAAACTTTATTGTTGCAGTGGAAGCTGTAACTGCTGGGTATGCAGACTTGTAGCCCATGCATAGACATTAAGATTTCAGTTTGATTTGACACTTTCCCATTTCAGTGTAGGCCACAGACACCATTCAGCAAAATGAATATTGTAATTATGCGAGACTAAAGAGTTGTCAGGCATTTTTGTGTTATGGGAAGATAATCCTTTTGTTCAACACTTAGTACTCAAACTAGCTTTGTTTCCCTTGTTTGCTCAGTCATTGCTCTCCTCCTTTTGCCTTAGCACTCCTGCTGTAGTGAATGCAGTTCCTTTGGGCTCGTCTTGGCTTTGCAAGTCCTTTGGAAAGAGCAGGTTCCTGTCTGTCAGGCTGGGTGAAGGGAGGGTGCGATTTGGGTAGTCAAAACAAGTAAAGGGAAAGCTGAGTTTCTCAGCTTAGATAATTTCCAATATTAAAAACAGACCAGGTCCCATCTTCTAAGCAGTGAAATGATACATTTCCTTCCCACAATCGGTGGTCTCATGAAAACTATGCAGATAATCACAGCCACAGAGGTTGGATTCATCCTGAAAAGCAAACGCTCACAAACTGGACATTTGGGAGAAGGCAGGTTCCTTTTGGATTAGGAAATGCTCCCTGTGCCCATCATGCTCTCTTCCAAAGTAGCTGCTTAGGTGAATGAACCGCACTCATTTCTGTAAGAATAACTGGCTGGGTTTCATCAATCTAGAACTCGAATTATGAAAGCATACAACAGACTGCGAGAAGTATTGCTGAGCAAGCTCACGAACTGGCGTATGACCCTACCTACATGTCACCCTTTGCACAGTTTGCCTGTGACAATGGCTTGAACGTGAGAGGTGAGTGTGTCCCCCCCAGCTATGGAATCGCTTCATAAATCTTGTGCTGTCGCAAGTTCCATCCCTCTCTCTCCCCCTGCCCCCAAATAATTGGTGGTCCCCACAATGCTTTTAGGAGGTGAGTGTTCCTTTTGAAAGGGAAGTGAAGGAGGCCAAGGCTTTTGGGTATACGCATGTTTAAAACAGTTACTGACTTTTTTTTTAAAGGGTATTAAAACAAAGCATTTAGGACACTGTTTATAATTTTTAGGTAGCTTCTTGATTAGTTGAAAAATTAATTTTTTGCATTACAGGGGGAAAACCAGATGACATCACCGTCCTTCTTTCTATAGTAGCTGAATATACAGACTGAATTGTTTAAGATGTCAACTTCTGATACCGTCTTTCTCCCAGAGTTCCTGGCTTCACACGTACTGTTTCCTGCTGGCAGGATTGCTTTCTTACGTTGCAGCTGATCTCAATGGCCAATTGTCAAGCCTGTTGCCTGTCTTACAATGCAGTGTTGAGATCCTTTTAAGAACCACTACTGTAGTACACTGATCCGTCTGCCAGCAAGAAATGAAGAAAAATGCAAGGCTTGAAGCATGCCTTTTGAAACCTAGTAGTTGTTTTCAAGGTGGGGGAAACCAGACCCACGTGGTTACTGCTTTTTAAATTGTGACTAGTTTCAAATGATGAACATCAGTTGCTCAAAGTTCAAAATTAGGTATAATTGATTAAAAGTTCCACAAGAGGATGTGTATTGCTCTATCTGCTAGAAACATCCATTATTCATCCAAGGATATGTTAAAAAGCATACGTTCCTAAACCTAGTCTCGTTACAGTGATAGCTGAGGATTTGTGTTTCAAAAATATTGTTTTCAGGAGGAGAACTGCTGTAAAAGTCTTGGTTTTGGCATACATCGTGTCAGCTTGGAGCCTTTTCTATTGCAGAATTTCAAAAAAAAAACAAGATTAGTTTAAGCTGTACGGATGCATAAGTGTGTTGTGATTTCAGATGCTTAACTGTGATCTTATCAGTGGAAGCTTTGCAGATCATTTGTCCATAACAAGGCCTAGGCTCTCTGGATGTTTTGGGCGTGGTAACTTTTTTTTAAATCAGAAAGTTGTAGCTTGAACTTGCGAAAGCTGCCAGCGCTCAGAGTTGAGGTTTAACACAGATTCTTACCCTGTCTCTGAGCAGCATGCGAGAACATGCCATAGCTGCTGCCATCCCTAGGAAAGACGGGTGGCGCTAAGAGCAGGTAGTCCTCAACTTTGAACTTCCTTACTTTTTGTTTGAGAACTCACTACTGCCTAGCCGTCCTTTGTGTTAGTATGGCCATTCTTGCTTTATGTAGACTAGAACATGCTTTACCAAATTAAGTCGATGCTTGTTCTGACTCTCAAAAGTGCACCTCTTCGCTTATGCTGTGGCAGAGGCAGTAAGGACACAAATGGAAAATAGTTAATGAGTAACAAGCAAAACTTACATTTCAGTAACTGATGCTGAGGGTTTTCTGAGTGATCCTTAATGATGTTTACAGTTATCTCCCAGCCACTTGCGATTATAACATTTCCTTATGAATAAGAGTAGCTCACAATTGTTTCCCCCAATTTGCTCCTCTTGAGGCTCATAAAAAGCTTGTAGCTGGTAAAGATATATATATTTTGGTCAGTTTTTCATTAACTTTTTTTTTTTTTTTTTTTGCTGGTAGAGAAGTATTTAGAAATAAATTAAAGCCATGTGTTTTTTATATATATATATATATATATATATATAAAAATAAATAAAAAAAGTCGGGTAACATTTGATGTTTAGATGAGTGCAGTTAAACTTGGTCAGTAAGTAATCTTACCTTATCTCAAAAGGAGATTTTACTACCTGGTTTATTGTATTAAAACTGTTAAGTTCAAGGTTACCTCAACTTGTTTAAAGATTTTTTTTTTGTGGAGTTGTACTGTATATTTGCATAACTATGTCAAGCTCTTATTTTATTTAAAATCATTTAACATGTACCATGTACATGTCATTTTACTATATTTCAGTGCATCATGCTTGTAACAGGCATTTCATTTATAATGAGGATGAATGATTAATTCTGGAGCACTTCAGTAACTTACCTACTATTCCTAAATTGGCATAAGGTTGGGTATCTACTTCAAAACCACCTTTAACTTCTGTAAAAATGCCTTAACTACCCTAACTTGACCAAAATGCTATTTTGGTGGAATGTGGGGAGGATGATGTTAACAAAGAAAAATCCTTATTTTGTGATAAATGAAACAGCACGTGGCAGACACCTTTGCACAATCTGCCCAGTCCCTCTTTATTTTTAAAAGCTGAACAAGCTGTACTCAGCTGTTTCTTGTTGGAAGGAATGTATTCATGCTGCAGTATAGGGCTTCACTTCTCACACCTGCAGGAGAGGCTTCTCTCTCAATCCTGGGTATCTTCTGCTTTTAGTTCTCCAGTATTTACACAGTTCCTTATTAGAGCAGACTTGATCAACTACTCTTTCCCTATTCTTGAACCTCCATGTCCCTGTAGAGTTAAACTGTTTCCCGCTCCTCCCCTCAAGTTTACAGCCCTGCCCAGCCCTCCCTGTTACTACCAATTAGAAGGGGTGTATGTGGATCAGATAAGTGAGTACGGCAAAGATGCTTTCCCCTGAGCTCAGACGCTGCATGCACTGTGCTCTGCCTCTACTGATCGGGGGTCTGGAATCCGAGGTTGTAGAAATTCAGCCTTCCTGTCTGTGGTTAAACTGCGCCACCTGCCGGGTCTGATCCAAAAACCTGTTCTTTGCATTCATTCACTTCTTAGCTGAGCAGTAAATAGAAAGCCATCTGCCCAGTATCGCATCATGATCTTTAACAAAGAACAAATTTCGATTTTTAATTTACAAATCATAGATTTATCCCTCACTGGACACACCAAAGACCAGTAAAGCTTATAGATTTTTCCATCTGTTTATAAAGCAATACTGTATTATAAAGAATTTAATATTTTTATCACATGCTTGAGAATTTTGGGTTTTTTTCTGTTTGAAGATGTGCACTCGAAACATATCAGAACCTGAATTCTTCCTATGAACTTAAGCTGTCTGCGCACAACCAATATTTGGAAAATAAAAACGACAGGGCCCATGTACTCAAAGTGACATTACAATGATGACTGAAGTCGCAACACTTCCTAGGAGTTAGATTGTGGTGATTAGTCTCGAGGGACATGCAGAAGGGCTGCTCCTAGGTGTGTTTGTTCTGATTTGGAAATGTTGGATGGTGAATGAGCTGACTGCCAGCTGCGGGAGGGGACTTGCTTTTATCAAGAATCGCTTGGTGGGGAAGAATTATCTAAAGAGAATGAAACATCTTTGTATAGTAGTAATCCATCCTACCAAGTCATGTAAGAGCAGCTGCAGGACTTTGCTATAACTGTGTGTGTAGGTGAGAAGGGCTAGGATATAATAGTACACAGTTATATACCTGTTGGGGGGCTTGAAAAGTCTGTGGTTTCTTGCCACTCTTTCATAGCTGTCTTAGGGAGAACTGCAACATCCAGGTTCCCTTGAGATTTGCTCTTTGCGTTTTTAAAGAAGTGATGGCTATTGGGGACCATATTGAATGATAAAAAACCATCTGGAGGGGGCAGGGGTGTAAAAATGTAGCAAAGAAACAACAAGTATTTTGCTAATGGGTAATGTTTTTTTTTTCCTTAATGGAAAACCAGATTGTACATGTAGAAATTGACTGTGTGGAGTAGTTTCTGACAAAGATAGCTGAAATAATGAAGCAAATCTGAGTCTGTATCTAATGAGGATGCTTTTGCTAAATGAGACTATCATTACCTTTGCTTACTTAAGAGGCAATTATGTGAATTGGATGTCTGAAGAATAACTTATGCAGGAATAGTTCTGTAAATACATTTAAATGAACTGTAAAAAAATATTTAATAAATATAGTATTTATACTAAAACGTGTGTGCTTTTTAAAGTAACAGTTGCAAGAAAAAAATCCACTTAAACTGGTCACTGGACTTTTGTCTAAGGCCCAGCTGGGCAAAGCCTTGGCTGGGATGATGTAGTTGAGACTGGTCCTGCTCTGAGTAAGGGGCTTGACTAGATGTGACCTTCTGAGGTCCCTTCCAACCTGAATTTTTTTTGGTTCTATGACTGAGTCCCAAGGTCTATGCTTATATGTTGTTTGGCTTTCCCTAGCTCTGTTACCCTGAATTTATTTAGTATAAGGAAAAATATAAGGAAATGAGTCTTCAGCAGTCCAAGAGCCAAGAGAAGTGATGGACACCTGAATATAGTGTGCAGTGCAAAGCAGTGTTTAATAGGAAAGTCAAAGAATGTCTTGCTGGGGTGATTGACACCACAACTGTGGAATTGTACTTCAGTGAGAAATTCTAGTCTCTCTTCCCTTTTCTTGACATAGGTGTGGACTGCTCACTAACAAACCATTTGGCAGGCCAAAATCCAACTGTTAAAACAAACTGTGTTCCATGTCTTGGGGTCTGTACATCCCAAAATAATTTTCCTAAGTCCTACAGTACAACAAGCTGCTGCACTCCAACCTCAAACCTAGATGTAAAGGACCTTGTCCGTAACTTCCAAGGGACACTTGACCTGACTGTTGTAACAACATGCAAATCTGCCTGACAGACTGAAGCACTGATACTTCACAAAAATGTCCATCAAAGTGCTATGCCACAACATTTTTCATGGAACTTTTCTGGCACTAATTGAAGATGTCTGCTGCTCAGGTACTGCCCATATGCCAGCCTAGTATCAATATACAAATCCAATTAATCTATTATCCTGCTGTCTTGAAAAAACAGTTGTGTGCTCATTCTGCAGAGAATTTTTTCCTACTAAAAGGATGATAGGTCTGGTGAGGTGGCTGTTTTGAGTGAGGCTGCTGAAAGTAACTAGCTGTTACCACACTAAAACAGCCAGACTCCTGGTTTGTGTAGGGAGAATGGGGAGGCCACCATTTCAAAACAGAAGAACCATCTCCTACCTGACTGCATCACACTTGCTCCCATACAGTATGTGTTAAAACTGTAGTTTACAGGTCATGATTCAATTAAATGCCAGTCTTGCAAAGTTAAAAGGCTGCTTTGTCTAATGTCTGGCCTTGCCAAGAGAGTTTCACATGAATAGTCAGAAGTGGTGGACAGCTGGAAGCTCTTGAATACTAACCCTGTCCGTTCTAGAGCAGGTGGGTATTCTGTAGCTACAGTCTAAGATTCTTAACCTTCAAGCTTTGGCAGTGCTGAGCCCATGAAAAATGCTCTCCAACTACATCTTATACAATGCCTGACACAACACTATTTACAAACGGTAAAAAACACTTGTGTTAAAAACCTATGGAAGTTTGTCGTACCTCTAAACTTCCATTAACATTAACAGTTGAAATAGATATTGACTTGCATGCGTTTAACCTGTAAATACAGTAGGAAATTCAAGAATTCTGAAAAGCCATTAAATAGGGTCCTGGCCAGTCCAGTTTCTTTGTGCTTTTTGCAAGTGGGGGCATATGCACAACTGAACCAGCTGGGACTGTTGTTGTGAGAGCTGGAAGTTTTAGCCTTCTGGAGAGTGAATTTTGGCTTAAACCTAGTGATGAATTCAGCAACAACTGTTTCTAGTCACAGTTTTAATTTGTTATTTAAATATAGTGGTGAAATTTCCATAAGGGAGGTGCACATTCTTTCTAAAAAGAGACAACTCTGCAACAACTTGTTCTAAAACCATTTCTAAAGACCACATAAGCATCTAAGTAAAGGCTCTGTAGGAACTTCCTCATTGGATGACTGGAGAGAGCTGCCTGTTGTCAAAATCCTCTTCAGTGTCACTAGCTGTTGCCAAACTGTGGAATGTGTGGCTGTTGACATCTGGATTGTTACGTGACACTGCTCCAAAGAACAGGGAATGAAACTGGAAAATGCAACATTTAGAAATGTGAAGGTATGCATGTGATATGTTCCAGGGATTTTACTACTTCAGTCTTTCTAAGAACACTTCAAATCTCTTTTGGCCTTACAGCAAGCTCTAAAACACATTTGACATCCATGCTTCCTTCCAGAAATGTGGTTACATTCGAGAATATGATAATGTGTCAGTTGCAGACCAACAGCAACCACTGTAATTCAGTATTTCAAAGCAATTTTTTAGAGGCTCTGACAGCAGTTGAGAGCATACTTGAGTTCATGCTCGGGTTTGCATTTAAAAGGGGAATGATGTGTGGTTAGCTCCTAATTACTACAAGATTTATTAATACTAGTTCAGGAAAACACTGGCTATGCTTATGTACTGCTGTGGTCTGCACAGTGTGTATGAGTCCTGCATATTCTCCGCCACTCATTCAACGTAGGCTACATTGAATGGAAGAAGGCCTGGGCAGATAGTGCTACCTCAATCTTTCTGGAAATAGTTAAATAGAGCAGTTGATTCTACTGCCAGAGGAGTAGGGAGAAAATGTTAAACTACTCCCACTCTTCCAGAAGATGGAAGGAGTAGCTCATCCTGTTAGCAAGAAAGTCTGTCATTTCTAGTACACTACTAAGGTTCTTGAACTTATTACTCTATCACATTACTCTGGCTGGTAGTGATGACTGTGAATATTCCTCTTACAAATCAACCTCTGCTTAAAACAACTTACCTGCATTATGAAAGTCTGCTTTTTCAGGGGATTTTATCTAACAGGGTTAGTCCCACTGATTTGAACAGGTTCCTAATGTAGCTGAGCTAAATTGTATGGTCAAATCTGTAAAGCAGCAGCCAACACAAAGCCCTACTAAAGACCTCACTAAATACCTACAGACTTGGGCCCTTCTAGGTAGTCATCCAAGGACGTTTGCAACAGAATCGCAATTTTAAATAAGCTTCCCAACTTGGTTTTCTTGAAGTCATTAAGTGAACTGAGCATTCACTATATGGGGGATGTTTCCTTTATTCTTGCAACTTTTAACTTTCTGCCCTGAACTGCTTGATTCATCTCAGTCATGAAGCAAGGGAGTCCATGATTCAGCAGAGCTTATAGCTTATTTTTCCGCCCAAGGTATTATGGAATTCAACATCTCTACTACAGAATTTGCCACTTTCCTGAAGTTTATTGCTTGGCCTCTTGTTCTCCCTCTGCTTTGCCAGGACCTGCTTCTGTTGTCGCTAGCCTTTGCTTTCCTCAAAAGGGGGAGCCAATTGGATTACAGTGCTTGTTCTTTCTGTAGTTCCAGAGGGACAGGTATCAGCAAGGCAGAGAATCAGGAATGGAGTTCAGTTTGCAGGCAGGGATGAGAGGGGGGAGCTGGGCTACTTGTGGAACTGATTGCTACAACCTCCTCTCTTCCCAAATGTACACTGGGGGTAGACTAGAGGAAGACTATCCTAAAACAGGCCTCCTGGACAACACTGTTAAGTGCTTGGGGACTGCTTAAGGAGTGGCAGTAGTTGATAAAAGTTCAGAGTTCTGTCAATTAGTATTTTCAATTATAAGCCACAGGTAAGTGTGAAAGGAGAAAAGAACATGTATTGTATGTACTGCATTAAAACAGTGGTTCTGCAAAGTACAAGGGGCCTTTTCTACAGTGAGCCCTGAAACAGCACTCTGTTACAAATTTAATGCTAAAACGTGGAGACTGGGGTTGCACATAGCATGCAACTACTAGCTGTTTAAGAATATCATTTCTCTTCCTATCTGGGATAAACCAATTTTTTGTTGGGTTTTGGCTTAAAGCATATGTATGATTTGGCATTCTCCTTACCGTGTGATGATCAGAATCTGTTGGCACTACTGCTTCCACCATTGTGCTGTCACCTGCTGCATCTCTCCTTGACGGAAGTTTTGGCAATTCTACTGATGACTCCGCAGAGTTGCACATACTTCTGTTCCAACACAGCTTTTTTGAAGATGCTCTTTTTGAATCACTATCTTTGTCTGCAGAGCTGTTTGGGACATTTTCAGTCTTATCTGCAAAAACTTTTGTCAAGGTGGACCTGAGGAAATAACAGTTAATTTACTACCCAACTTCTGGATATTGTGCTAGAGAAACAAGAACATATGGGTTAACTATATGTTACCCATAACTGATAGAAAGTACAATATAGGTAAAGGTCTAAGAAGGAAATGGGATGCTCCAAGTGTTGGAAAGCTAGCTTTTATTTTAGAAGTATGAGGCCATACAATACACAGATACAGTACTTAGAACAGAAGCAGCTAGTAGGAGAGATTGCTCTTTTATCGTAAATGGTGCTCTGTCTTGGGTCTCATACTGTACTATCATTTTTTTTCTGTTCTGGTGAAGCTGTTTAATCTGAATCTAATCCTCTCTTCTACCCCTAAGCAATCTCACCTAATATTGGGACAAGAGAGTCACAGTTATGAATGCTGTATAAAAACACAAATAGAGTTCTTCATTTCAACCTCAATTTCACCATAATTGAAAACTGCAAGAGACAAGTGGATTTTTGCCCCTTAGACGAAAAGTCCCCAAAACCCACACCTCAAATTTTGCGTTACCTTTTCTGCCTTTGTGAAAGGCACTGAGATTGGTGAGAGATCCCATGTTCAATGTCTGCTAATGTAGCCAAAACAAAAGTGGCTTCCACCATCATGTCTTCAATGCTGAAAGCAATTGGTCTAAGAACAAAGTTGGAAATTAATCTGCATGAATATACACATATTTAGGGCAGAGAAGCCACACCTCATATACTTTTAGCCATGTCTTGTGTGTGTGAATATGTGTGCACACAGAAATATACACACTGGAATGGATGCTTGATAAATGTTGGATTACTTGTTTATTCACTAATTAGTGAACACTGTGAGACTGCTTCTTGTTACAGCTTTATATTGCTCCAGTGAGTAAAACCTATGGAATTTTGCTTAAAAACCTGTGCTTAAAATATTTAATACAATTGCTTACACACGTGTACAAGTGCTAACACTTCTGACTTCTTTCTCTAGACTATTTCCAAAAGAAGTGTGTTGTGGCCTGAACTTCCAGTGTTGACCACTTTAAACTTCCATGGGTTTTTTAGTGCTCAACGATCTTGAAAAACAGGTCAGTGATGGATTGAATTAAGTAAGCCCTACTCAAGTAAGAGCCTCCAGCGTGGCATGCTGGAGGGGAGGGACAGAATCGAGCTAGATCTAGACAGGTTACAGAGGTGGGGTGGATGAGAACAGGATGGAATTCAACAAAGACAAGTGCAAGGCGCTGCATCTAAGAAGAAACCAGCAACACACCTATAGGCTGGGGAACACCCTCCTTGTCAACACAGTGGCAGAAAGGGATCTTAGAGTGACTGTTGACTCCAGGATGGACATGAGCAGCCAAAGTGAGAAAGCGGTTAGTAAGGCTATAACCACACCATGTCATGTAGCTACAGATTCATCACAAGCAGATCCAGGGTGGTGATCCTTCCCCTCGGCAGCATTGGTCAGGCCACAGTTGGAGTACTGCACCCAGTTCTGGGTGCCGCACTTCAAGAGGGATATGGCTAGTATTGAGAGGGTGTAGAGGAGGGCGACTCACATGGTCAAGGGGCAGCAGGGCAGGCCCTATGAGAAGAGGCTAAAGGGCCCGAACCTATTCAGCCTCCACAACAGAAGGCTGAGAGGGGATCTGGTGGCCATTTACAAACTCACTAGGAATAGCAACCACAAACTGTTAGAGAGAAGGTTCAGGTTGGACACCAGGACACATTACTTTACAGTTAGAGCTGCCAGGCTCTGGAACGGGCTGCCAAGGGAGGTGGTGCTCTCTTCTACCTTGGGGGTCTTCAAGAGGAGGCTGGACAGATATTTGGCTGGGGTGATATGACCGCGGTACCCATTCCTGCCTGGGGCAGGGGGTTGGACCTGATGAACTGTTTAGGTCCCTTCTGACCCTAAGCACTATGAAACGCTATTCAATGTTTTGTATGACCACTTAACTAAAAACACAGCGTTTTAATTTCCCTTCAAGGCTACTTTAAGGGGTTATTATATATTTGATATAGCAACTAAATTAAACATACATTAATATTGTATCAGTTCATTCAAAAACGTACTTTCCAGACGCATCAAAGTGAATCAAAACAGGAGCAGTAGTGGCCTCTGCAAACGTGAGTAGTCCCTACAAATAGAAAGGTTTTAAGACAGAATTAATAAAAACACCAGTGACAACAATGAGCTAAAATTGATCTGAGCCTTCAAGAGGCCAAGAAGTGATCAACCAAAAATGTTATATTACCCTCAGTTCTTTAAGACAAAATGTTACTTCAGAGTCTACTCCAACTTGAAAGTAGTCAAATTCCTCTGGATGAAGTTGTATCTCAGTGTGCATTGCCTTTGAAAAATCTGTTCAAACATTAGCAGAAAAGCAAGGGTTAAAACACACAAGATACAATCCTGGTCCATTGGAACTGATTTTTAAAGTATTTTCAGACAAATATGAAGCTATAAGCCATTTAAAAATAAATGCTTTGAATATTCCAAGACTTTTTAAAGCAACCTGTATTTTTTTCGCTGTGTGGTGCAACTGCAGTCTGTTATGTGCACTCCCAATGACTATGTTGTTCACAGGGCATTCATTATAACTGTATTTTCAGCTGTTTATTTCAACACAGGTATTAAAGTGAATGTAAAGACCTCATGAGAACTGAGGTTTTTAAATAGTTGTCAACCCCTTTGATGAAGTATATCAGAGGCAGACAGTGGCAAAAAAAGGCTTTTAAAGCAGAAAACCATTAACGTTGTCTATTACTTGTGCAATATTCCTAAACATTTCCAAGCCCCCGTGGCCAGATCTGTCCCCACCACACTCACCAAGCATGCCAGATTGGGCCCACCAATAGGATTCAGCCCACAGATGAACCCGGCACTGCCCATCCAGCCTGTGCGATTAAAAGGCTGGGCACTACTGATGCAGAACATGGCTTAGGATATTCAATGGGAAAAAAAACTAGTAAGTTGTCTCCTTTATCCTCCCTTATTTTTTTTATCCTCCTTTTTCTTCTATAACTTGATATTAGTGTTTTCATTGCTTGTGTTTTTCCTTAAATCTTTTGTAATTGCATGTTTCTAAAACCTCCTCTTTCTGAGAAATGTAATTTCCTCTTTTGGTCTGATTTTGTTTCCTTGTTCACTCTGCTACTTGATCCTCTCTGCTTCTATAACCCTATCTCCCCGTCCTCCTCCAAAAGCTTCTCTCTCTCCGTCAGTTTACTATCATCAATCAGGCTTGCCCATTACAAAGGAATGCAAACTTTTGGGGTCCTACTCACTCTCCAACTCCAGTGACAGGTATTTCACAGATGGAGTGGAGCAAATGGCAATGTATTTATGAACACCACTTTCAAACTGCATGTTGATTGATTACTTTGTAGTCCTCTCATGGCAATGTCCAACAATGCTATTAAGTTAGCTACCATACAACACTGCTGTCGTATACTAGCATTCAGAAGTATGCTCTCTACCCGCAATGGCAATTTATAATGATGATATTTATATTAACTATTTGTGTCTTTTTTTCCAGTGCAAAATTATTTTCCAGCTCCTCCTTTCCCAGTCTTTTTTTGTTTGCTACTAAACTAAAATAATTACCATAGTTCAGGCCTAAAGCAAATCACCTGAATTTAGATGTACTGCTCTGTCTGGCATCTAATTTTGATGCAAAAAGAGTCTGGCTAATTACAGGTTTTCCTCAAACCTTCTAAAAGTGGGATTTTTTTTTTCCATTTTCCCTTCCTGACCTGTTCCCTGTCTTGAAAGCCTCTTCCAGCCACATGATAACATTTCCCATTGTTCTTTAAATGTACCTTATTACATTAATTTAAAATGACTTGTCAGCCTTTACATTATAAGTTAATTCTTACCTCTCTCCTCCTCAGTATAACTCTTAAAGCACACTTTCATTGGAGTAATAGCTAAAGTTACTTCCTCTTGACAGGTTGGAAAATGAATCATGATATCAGCCAGCAGCCTAAGAAATTTTGTATAAAATCTTAATGTTATTTTAAAGCCAATAAATTACTATCTAGTATTTATTCTTCATATTAGTTATGAAAATTATGTCACTTTGTCATAACATTTTAAACTTCTTTCAGAAGGAAAATAAAGTTGTTGTTTGCCACACTTAAAATGTTATCAACTGTATTTTCTTTGTAAAGTTTAATAAATATGATTTTAATCTAACCAGTAGTATAATTAACATTGCATCTATAAATTAGGATAAGTAACATTGCCATTTATGAAAATGTACTTTGGTATTTGTGTGTAGAGTTAATTTGGCTGAAGACATGGCTGCTTTATTTTTATTTATTTTTTTTTAGATTTTCCAACATTATTTTTGCAACTCAATTTTTAGTAGAACACAAAGCAACATTAAATGTTGGTTTGTTCAAAGTTTACAATTAATGGAAATACAGGAATTTTGCTTTTAACTGATATCTACACTTCAATTGTTACTTTGTTTGCCATATATATTTATTTTGCAGTCAGTATATGAATATCACACGTAATAGAATCTTTCCTCCAAGAAACCCTTCATATTTTCCCACTTCCAGTGACTCTTTGTTGTAACTGTAGAAACCTTCCTTCTAGAAATAGGAAACTGGGAGACAGCCATCTCCAGAATACTTCAGCTTGGCTTCCTGAGCAGATTGTGTTTTAGACTTCAATGGGGTTACTTGCATCATATCACACATGCTTCTGGGGGGAATAACTGTCTCTTCACAGTTTTTATTGTGCCTCTCTACAACATTTATCACAATGTAGTTCTGATCCTTGATTGGTATCCCGAGGTATTATATAATACTGTAATATAAATAAATAATAATAATAGATGGTATGATCAGGGGGCAGCAGGGCAGGCCCTATGAGGAGAGGCTACGGGACCTGAACCTGTTCAACCTCCAAAAGAGAAGACTGAGGGGGGATCTTGTGGCCTGTTATGAACTAGTCAGGGGGGACCAGCAGGCATTGGGGGAGTCACTGTTCCCCCGAGCACTGCTAGGAGTGACCAGGAATAATGGTCACAAGCTGGCAGAGGGTAGGTTTAGGTTAGATATCAGGAGGCGCTACTTCACGGTCCGGGCGGCGAGGGTCTGGAACCAGCTTCCAAGAGAAGTGGTGCTGGCTCCTACCCTGGGGGTTTTTAAGAGGCAGTTAGATGAACATCTTGCTGGGGTCGTTTGACCCCAGTATTCTTTGCTGCCATGGCAGGGGGTTGGACTAGATGATCTGCTCAGGTCCCTTCTGACCCTAGAAACTATGAAACTAGGTGGGCAAAAATCCAAGCCCGTAAATGATCCCTGTCTCCATTTGTTTTACCCTGGCATGCTTTGTTGCAAGGTCTACATGGAAAATGAATAGAGAATTATTACAGATTAGTTATTAAGACCTTTGAAAACACTCCTGACTGCACAGTCTGTTATGTCAATACTATCTTTTTAATAGTACCTTTTAGAACATTTTAATTGCTGTTTTTTATTTTTTTATCGTTTACATAGTCAAATATGATGCCTCTTCCATCTTGGCAAAAATATTAATTTTACACTATTGGCTGGTTTAATTTTTAAAAAGAACTCAGTGGAACAATTAATGGATTTGTTTTCTCACTTCTCAAGTTTATTGAACTGATATACAATATATTATATATTTGAATTGTCTGCACATGTTTGTGCACAGACTTACTCTATGCTCAGCAGTCTAAACATTTGGCTGTCATGCAGGGGGGTACCCTGTCGCACCATACTATGCACTTACAATTATTTTCAGGTGATACCTCAGTCATGTTTTGTGGTTTGATAGGACTGTGCTCCTCTAGTACCTGAACAGTGAGATTAAAAATTTCAAAGCAGTCTAGAGAATATAGATCCATCTAACAATCCCAGTGTACCCCTACTCAGAACGGGCTAATACTGTGTAAGCACTCTGTATCACTACAGTTCCAATATTTCATCCATTTGCTGTGTACATTGTAAATAATATATGTTCATTACAGTTATGCCATCTGTTAGCAACATGTGTAATTGGGTGTTTAATATAACCATCTGCACAATCCAGCCAGTTACACTCCCTCATCCAGCCTCAGACTCTTTTAATTAGCTTCATTCTCAAACAAATTATAGCCTGGCCAAAATTCCCCTGTCCTCTCTAACTCTAGGCAAGGCTGATGGGATACCATACCCGGACATGTCCATGTTTATCTGTCAAAGCATGAGATGCTCTGCCTCCCCCTTTTTTTCCCCTGCTCTGGAAAGCTCTCATGTTTGTGACCCACCCTAATTAGCAGACACTAACCTCTCACCTGAAGCCAGCCTTACTCAAAAAGGACTAGATGCTCCCTGGTACTATGCAGCTCAGCCACAAAGGGACAGCCCTGATTTAAGTAGTGGTACTGGTGAGTAAAGTGACTGTGCACAAATGGCTCTGTCTTACTCAGTAGAACTTTTTAGTGAAAACAGTCAGAGTTTACTTTCTAATAAAAGTAAATTTTTACCAGCATTTATTTTTGTTATTTTTGTAACACAGAACAATATTACAGAAGAATAAGGTGATTCAGAGCTTTCTCATCAACAGAAATGTTAACCAAATTCAATTACAGAATCTTTATAATATAGATAAGTACAGGGCCAAAAATAACCCTGCTTAAACTGTCAGGTTTTGAATAGGGAGTGTAGCAATGACTATGTAAAAAGAAAAATCACAACATCCTTTTATTTGTTTAGATGAGCTAACTGAATCTGGAAGATGTGGAGGACCTATAAGTAGTAACGCAATAACAACCTTTTATAAAGAGCCACTTAACAGAGTAGAAACTGCATTCTAGACCTCACCCAGAGACCAAAGGCCCCAAACTGAACTAGAATTCAGTGTAGCTCAGTACATTTTAGCTGTTACTATGTCTCATTCAGCAGCCCTGAATATTTTTGTTCCTGGTTTCTTTAATCAGAACCTGATTTCCATTAATGGCTAAGTGCAGCATTTCATTCTGTATGGTTATTAAGACAAAGAATATATTGAGTTTACCACCTTGACTGGACTTTCAGTATGTTAGGACACATATGCTTTGCAAAAACAGCTTGTAAGGGGTCACATTCTTGAAAAGTCAGGTTATGAGTTTTTATAACACCTAAATACAAACAAATGTACAAAAATTGATGTTTGCATGTTATCTTAAGCTTAACATTTATTAATTCATTAATTTCAGTTAACAACAAAATAGTTAAAAAAACCCCATCCTCTTCCAACCATTAATATCTTCCTAACAGCAGAGGAAATTTAATTAATTTAAATTCTGTTTACTAGGAATGTCTTTCATTGTAAAAGCTGGAGAGTCAACTTCCAAAAGTTGGATCTCTCAAGATTTCTTCGCAACTCAGGTGATTTGCGAGAAGCAAGCAGCAGGCTGGCTTATTCTGCAGATTCTGCAGAAAGCTTGGGGTTTTGAAGAAAGGCATAATTAAGCCCTTAACGTTTGGCTGGTTCAAAGATCATTAAAGAAACAAACAAACAAAGCTCCTCAAACGTGTATAAACATTTACATAATTACCAAGAACTATGCCTTTAGACATACACTGTGAGGATACCAATAGAAATTAAAAATTTATTATCTGATGGACTCCAACTCAAACAGGAGATGTTTGTAACAGATAAAAATTGAATACACTTACTACATTTAATACCCCCCAATCCGATTCGATTTCAAAGTCAAATAGTCAATTTTAGGAAATAATTGTTTAGAATAGAAAATATTAGACCTAGAACTGAAGTCACTCAATTGTATATAATAAATATTTGTCATCTTTGTTTTTTTAATTAACAAGCTTAAAGTACTTAATGCTATATAGTCATTTTACATTTAACCTACCATGCTTGCAGAAGAGCTGAAAAATTACATGAGAATCATTGACATTTGTATAAATGTTGCACTTCTCTACATTCCTCTCTAGTGTGTTTAGACATCTGAATATGGGAAGGACAGACTGTAAGAAAAAGTGCATTAATACAACATAAAGCAATGTTCCCATAAAGTAATCCACAGAATTCAGCTTGTCACTTACAAAGAAGAATATAAACAATAACATAAGCAAAAGCAACTGAGATAGTATTAATCAAAATCAGTATAAACACACAATTACATTAGCAATGGCATAGGAGGTGGATGGATCTGTGAGTTCTGTATATAAAAATGTATGTACTTTTATTCAATAAAAACATTTTGAGTATGTGGGTGTCAACCCTTTTAGACTGAGGGCCAAATGTACTCCCGGAGGTCAAAAACCCCAGATCAGTATCTTGGGGCTGATTCTGTAGCCTTTTCTCTTCTGTCTGTGTCACTCAAGGAGCATAAAGTGAGCAACAATTACCCATAATATTAGAGTTTCCTTCCCCAGTAGGTGTGGGGCCAATTTAGTCAGCTCCTACAATCCTGGGTACAGGGAGCTGTATCAGGTAAGGATAAGGAGAATGGTTGGGATGTGTTGCACTTGACTGCTCCAGCTCCTACAAGTCTAGAGCCCGCTCTAACCTGGGCTGGGTTAGAGAATCAGGAGCCTTATCTAACTGGTTCCTAGTTGGTCTCTTGGGCTACCTTACATGGCTATGTGGTAGAAAAAAACATACTTTGCTGAGTATTCCTAATCTTTAACAGATTCTAGCAAGCTCCTACCCTGCTCTCCTTGTTTCCACAGGCCAAAAGCCAAGTGAACACTGAAGAAACCAGTGATTTTTCTCCTTCCTCCACTACAGTGCAACAGGAAATGACCAAGATAGATTACTGAGCAACTACCTGGAGTGCTCCTGGCTTGCAGCAAACCTGCTTTTGGAGCTACTGCCTGCCTCTCCATCATGATGAAGCTGATTTAAAAACATGATACACCCAGGGATGCACATATGTAATAACTGAATGCTAATTTTCTTCTTAACATAGTTATCTTTGAGGACCAAGTTTCAAAGGACTTCTGCAAGGAAGGAATTCCACCCAAACACAGTAATGTGTCATCCTATTGATTTGAAACTTGAACTGATCTTCTGCTTAAAAAGCATATTTACTAATCCACTAACATTTACCTTCATTACTAATTTACAAGGAAAGTGTAATCGTCTCTCTCCCTGATGTACCTCAGACACAGTCACGGAGCAGTAATGTTGAAAAAACATAGATGAAAAGAAGACACATGCATATGCTGACCTAGAAGAATTCACTGATCGTAGAGCAAGCTGAAAATATAAATGAAGATGTAATATTTGATTAATATGAAACTGCAACAGACCAAGCTGCAAATAAAGCCCCAAATATAACAGGGCTATTTAAAATTTTACTCTTTACTTCACTGTCATACATAACTGCAAACCACTTTATACAACAGTAAATACAGATGGATGCATTCATGTACAGAAACATTATATTTCAAACTAATCAGTTTTTGCAATGTTATTACTAGTAAGAAGTGTCTGATGTTATCTAGATACTACGGATACGATCTAGCAAAGCCCTGAATTACGTGACTAGTCCACAATTAATATCTTGAGGACTGTAGACATGCCCTTTAAGCATGTAAGCACATACACTTTGATGTGCATTAGTCTATTTTAATGCAGAATGAAGTGTCACAAAAAACATGCGCTTTCACTAATATGCATTAAAATAGGCTAACGAGCCTTTTTCTACCATCTCACAATGGAGGTATTAAAGTTAACATGCATTAGCAAAAGCACATTTAATAAGCATGTAGAAAAGTGCCAAAATTTGAAAGGGCTTTTTGGACTGGTGGCTGCAGAATGAAAACCAGATAGGTCAAGCCCTTTTAGCCAACATGCAGCAAAATGGTCGTGCATGGGGTTCTTTAACACTTTATGTTAAAGTCAGTCTACTGTTCAATATAAAAACACAGCCTCTTAACTGGTGATCAGAAGCCTTGCTCCATACCATCATAAACTACGACCTCCAATTCAGGAGGTGACGTTTTTTCCTTGGGAGTTAGAACTGAGTTGATGCCAACATAAATTTTTAAGAGGTAATTTCAGATAAGATATCAAACTGATGCCCTAACCAGATGTAACTGTTAAAAATCTATGGCCGTACAGTAATGCTGATACCTTGAACCATCTCCAGTTTAAATCAAAATTAAGAGAAAGTAGGAAAAATAGAGCAAGAACAGGGGTGAGACTTCTCTGATATGAACTGGTATAGTTAAGATGCCAAAAAATGGAGGATGATCATTTCAAAAGTTGGAAAGGAACAGAACATGAAGCATGCTGCAGATTTTGGAAAAACTCCAACAAACTATCAATTAAATACATAAATGTCTGTTCCCTGCTCAAGGCTACTCAATTAAAATCAACGGACTTACCCCTTTTTCAATCGGGTCAAGCCAAAATTCATCACTAATACGGGCTATGGCATGTATCGCTCTTCCAAACACTGTCAGAGAAGACAGAAAAAAGGGCGCTATTTGCATTTAGTATTGGTTAAATGATAGGGGAGCAATACAACGTGGCCTCCAGATTACCTAATGAGATGGAAACGTTTGTCTTTTCCTTGCACTCATTTTAAAGAAATCTCCTGATGCAATCCAGAGCATCGAGGTGCAATTTAGTTTCACGTGAAGCGCGTCACGCATTGCTCAGATGAGCAAAAAACACAAGTGTTTTCAAAACTTGCAACCCATCTATAGGTATTGATGATGCCCCTCGATTGATAGATATCAGGACGCAGGCCTCAAACATCAAGGCAGGGGCCCGACGGGGAGTGGGGACCCTGCCCCTGGCTGCAAACGAGACTGCTGTCCAAACACTGCCCGAGTTGGACAGCAGCCTGCAACCCGCCGGTTTAAATAGGTGTTACAGGAGGATGGAGGTGCAAGCCATTGGTCCCCATTTTACAGCAGAGCAGGGGCAGGAAGGTCAAGCTGAGGCAGTCCAGGCCCCTCAGCACCCACGCCACGGCCCATGGGGGAAGAGGGACATTTTCAGAGCACAGAAGCCCCCAGCTCCTCTCTGAAAGCAGGCACAGATCTCCACATCATGTGGTGGGTGCAAAGGACCACGGACTAGACCCACATTTCAGAGGCCAGTGACGGAGCTGGCTCCTCTCAGGGAACCCAAGCCCCCATTGTGCCTGCCTGGCCTTTCAAGGCCTACCTCGCAAATGAGACCCCCCCACTGCGCACTTCATGGCGCCTCAGAAAAGAGCGGGAAACACGCGGGAGTGGGGCCTACGCAGCTGCTCAGGACACCCGGATGTTGCGCGCGCAGGGAAACGCGCGGCGACGGGGTTTGGCTTCGCGCGGCCGCCGTCGGCAGTACTTCCGGGCCCCGGACGGACGGACGAGCGGCGCGGCAGGATGGTGAGCGGCGCGGGCCGGGGGCGGAGGGGTTTGGGGTTGGGCACTTCCCCCCGTTCATTCGCCTGTTTCTTCTCCTGCCGCTCCCTCGGTCTAACCCCGCCCGCGCCTCGTCTGCAATCAACTCCTTCGCCCCGCCCAGGCGGGGCACAGAGTAAGTCCGCCCCCCTCCCTGCCCGGGGCCCGGCTCCGGCTGCAGCTGAGCTGCGACTCCGGGCCCGGCCCTCCCCTGGCAGCGGTGCGGGTGTGCCGCCCCGTGGGCCGCGTTGCTCTGGGGGGTCCTTTGAGCAGCGGGGTGATGCTGCCGGGCGGGGTCGAGCAGCGAGTCTCAGCCCCGCTGCCTCGAGACCCTCCTCTTGTGAGGGGCCCAGTGGTGTTCGCAGGCCTGGTGAGGTGACCCCAGCGATTGCCGTGAGCACCTATCGCCCCAAAATCCAGATTCGTTGTGTGGCTTTTCTGCGCTCGAGAAACAGGCGAGAGCTGGGCCGCAGCATTTCAGGAGCTGGGCGTGCTGCCGGCTAGGAAGGTTGAGAGCGGGTGAGGTAGTGAATACAGCATTGCTTGTGTCCTGGTTAACAGTGTCCTGTCTGATGCGCCTGACAAGGGAGCGTGTTGAGAAATTCTTCTTAAGAGGAGAAATGAAATTCATCTTAAAAGGAGCAAAATATCTTTATTTCTCTTCTCCCGTGACACCAGGCTCATAGGGCTGGTGTCTGCCTGCTAGGAACACCTGGAGAAATGACCAGTCTTGCCCGGGAGGCTCAGAAATTAAAGACTCTGTTGCTTCACCAAATTGCTCCCCACTGCAATTTAGGTGTTGCCCTGAGTAGGTTTTCCTAACGAAGTTCCCTGTCTGTATGAGGGCACTGGTCTGGTTGCCGGAATAAAGACACAACCTTAGAGCATGGAAAGGATTAATCTTGTAGCTGCAGGCATTGTGATCTTCCTCTGAAGAGTGTGTTTGTGTTCAGTAGCTGTTACATCTTGGTGCTGCTGTACTGATAAGAGCACTACGCATGCAAGAAACCAAGCTACTATATTAGTTTATAGACTTACCAGGATGATAGAAGCAGCTTCTCTATACGTAGTGTTCAAGTGACTGAGTCGCTAGAGAAGGTCTTGTGCTTTTACAATGCTTCTCTCACACTGTATAATTAAATGAAGCTTGTGTTCCTGTTGCTTTGCTTGCATTAATTTTCTCAAATAAGTTGTATTTAACAAGTCCAGTGCTACCACAGGCTACCTTTTTGTAATTAAGATTTAGATTCAAAGGTGTAATTCTTATCTTGATTTATGATTAAATTTCCTTTGCTCTTGTGATTATTCTAGAAAGGATAGCCTCAAATATATTAGTTTTTTTTTTAAAAAGTCATGCTGAATCCTGTGTCTTTTTTAATACTTGTACATATTCATACATCTCAACCTATTAATCTTCAGCTTGTAAAACTCTTAAAAACTAATTTTTTTTAAAGTAAGCCCCATTGATGCTGTCCAGTTGATATTGAAATTTGCCTGTTGGCTCTTGACAAACTCCTAACTCTGTTTAAAAACCTATAAGTATATACACATGTACAGAAATATATTTCTGTACATATGCGTGTGTGCATATATTACAGACTTATTTGTTTGGGTTTTTATTAGAACACAAGAATAAAGGATTAATTACTACGGTAAAAGGGAAATGTGTAACAAACATAGTTCTGATGGAAAATAGCTGTGACTTAATTCTTTTCTATTTTTGGGTTGTTTAACATTTCTAGGTTGGCTAGAAGTTGGCTGCTTTAACCAGTGTTAAGTAGTTACACTGGGAACTCATGTAGGTTTCCTAATGAGTATAAATTACACTAATAGAATTATTTTTATTTTGCTGTAGCTAATTGGATCCACAGAAGTGAGCTTTGTTGTTGTACCAGCAAAACCCTCTTTCTGTAGATAAGGCCTCTGGTGGCATCATCCAGGTTCAAGATCCCTTACTTTTATTTCCAGCTTCCATAATACAGAATCTTGAAACTGAAGAAAATGTGTACTTTGTTGCTCATCTTAGTTAGAATCTGTAATTCTCTTTCTCTCTCTGTCTCCTGTGTGATCCCTCATAAGCTGGTGCTAGTGTTAGGAGACCTTCACATTCCACATCGGTGCAACAGCCTCCCAGCTAAGTTCAAAAAACTGCTGGTTCCAGGAAAGATCCAACACATCCTCTGCACTGGAAACCTCTGCACCAAGGAGACCTATGATTACCTCAAAACCTTGGCTGGGGATGTTCATGTTGTTAGAGGGGATTTTGATGAGGTAATGTGCTCTGTTATACACACTTCTTACAAAAAGGGAATATTTGAATTTAAAAGGAGTTATGCTGTACCCCTTGGTTTGTAATGAGTAAAATTGACTGTGTTGTCATCCAACATGGTGAAAGCTAACTCTTGGATTTTAGTGTCCCTTGTCTTGCATAATTCTATTCTAATAAAAGAATTCAAACCTAACCAAGTCTTTTAAAATAATTCGGCAATAACAGGTGGCATTTGATGGCAGAGTTGTTAGAGCTCAGCAACTTTACAATAACATTGGAAGTCTTGTAAATTTGGAAATAAACCATACAGTTCTGCTGTTTCAGAACTTGAGATTTCTAGTCCCCCACTTAAAGATGCAACATAATTGGCTTTCATAATGCACTTGACTGTGGGTGGGTAGAGCACTGTCAGGTGTATTTGGCAGCAAAGAAAGCCTTGAAGAAGATTTCTAAGACTTTCTGAATAGTAGCAGAGATGCTTATTTATGTGGAAGAAATGCAGGCAAAATAACCGAATGTGAAGTATATCTGACCTTCGCATTGTGTGTGTTTGATTTCAGAACCTGAATTATCCAGAGCAGAAAGTTGTAACTGTTGGGCAGTTCAAAATTGGGCTGATCCACGGCCATCAGGTTATTCCATGGGGTGATGTGGCCAGCCTGGCATTGCTACAAAGGCAGTTTGATGTGGACATTTTAATTTCGGGGCATACACACAAGTTTGAGGCATTTGAGCATGAAAACAAGTTCTATATCAACCCAGGCTCAGCTACAGGAGCTTATCATGCCTTGGAGAAGTGAGTAGAATAAAAGAAGAATGCTATATATTTGTTTTAATTGCATTTGAATATCGATACAACAGTTAGTGTAGAATACCAGGGTACATAAGTATTTATCATCTTGGTGACAACAGGCCTTGCATGTTGCTTCACCTTTCTAGAAGGCTCCTCTGCATTTTCCAGTGCTTCTCAAGAAAGGATCTAATGAACTGCTGAAGCTGCATTTAGATTTGCATGCATTGTTATTGCCTACAGCAACAATATTTTCCAGTCTGTAAAGTGCAACTGAACCCTCTTGGACTTTGTTGAGTAGAAGAGAGCTCCTGGCAGCGATGGTAGTAAGAGGGAACCATGTCAACTGCTTGTTAGCCAAGCTTTATTGAATGGAGACTACAAGTGGTAATTCTGTTGCTGTTGGGGATTTTTCTTATAGTACTCTAAATGCATTTGACTCAACCAAGCTTAATATATTGAAGTGTTACTTCCTCATTTTCTGTGGTGGAGTGTGCTTTAAAAAATCAAATTCCTTGGAGCAAGTCATAGTAAATCTAGACTTGAAAAGTGTTTTATGTTGCTGCTTCTGTAATTACCAAATATTAACAGAATCAATTTTTCTTTCCAGCAACATCATTCCTTCCTTTGTGCTGATGGATATCCAAGCTTCCACAGTAGTAACCTATGTGTATCAGCTAATTGGAGATGATGTGAAAGTAGAAAGAATCGAGTACAAAAAATCCTAGGACAGCTTCACATGGCTGGTGCCTCTTACCAACTCATTCCAGAGCTGCAAACTATTTGGAATATTTGATTGCTAGTTTATAGTATTAAAACACTCACTTGCTAAGTACTTATAACAATGTAACTAGCTTAGAGTAGCTTTCAAATAACGACACTCCGGTAATTTGCTCTGTATGGTTAATTTCTTAAAATATTCTGCTAAGTAGCTAAGTGCACAATGCTATGGGAAATGTGCTTGAGCTTGTTAAAGAACAGCCCTTAACGTAATAAAATTGTTTTCCTTCATTTTTTTTGTACAGAGCCGAATTTTGAATGAAAAATTGTTAGCAAAACACACTATAATCACTAGAACAACCATAAATTGTTAAATATTTTTAACAATTTAAAATTGTTTAAATTTTTTAAACCATCAACTCCCAGGTAGTACTGTTTTGATAACGGTGTTTACGGAACCTTCATATTTAATATAATTCAGCAACTTTATTTCCAGAATGGACACTAACCTCAGCTGAACCTTTTTATGAAAGGTAAGGGTTATGTGAGCCACAGTCATTACCTTAACACACATTTGGTGCTTAGTCTCTCCTTGAACAGACATTCCTCTGAACAAGAAGCAAGTACAAACATTTGGATAACATTTAAAAACATGTTCAAGACTTTGTTTGTGAAATACCTGTTCTCTAAAATTGCTGGAGTGCTGCAAATATAATTTTGTAGCATATGCCAAGTTAGTGTTCATTGACAGAACAGTTAACTCTGACCAGTTCCTGTTTGCTTACCACAGGCTTGAAGGAAAAGTTAAATTTTTTTATTCTGATTCCATTTGGTCCTGAAGTTATAAAATGGAAATGGTCCATTTTATGGACAGTGAGTTTAGACTGCTTAGTTTAATTTGACACCTTGCACCTCTTAAAGTCTGAAGATCTTTATTTTGCTTTCCAAATCCTCTATTAGGATAAGAGGACCAGGACTTAGTTGCCCATTCTTAGCTACATGGAACCTTGGCACCACATACTGTAGTAGTTCCTGTTGTGCATACCTGCCTTCTTTGTGCTAGCTTGTCCAGTAAGAAATGGACCCCAGATGCGTGTGTTTCTCCAAAAGACAATGATCTCTCTCTGTACTACAATTACCTCAGAAAGGGATATTCCTCTTGCAGAATACTCTCAGACTGCTTAGTATGGTGTAAGAGCTGGTTGTCCAGCTTTCTTCCCACTCTGGAAGTAATATGCTTATTAAACCTAGTCCCTTAGTTAACTGCATATCATGCAATTTACTGATACTGAAAAATAGAAAGTGATCAAAATCAATTAAAAGACCATCTGCTTATTGTTACAGATGTTTTAACTATACTACTAGAACATCCGTAATTAGGTTTTTAAGGAGTACAATCAACCTGGCTTATGTTTACCTATGCTGTGTTGTTTTTAAATGTACTCTGCTAGTATTTCATTTCTAATCTAGTGAGATGCTTTGCTTTCTTTGGAGCATTTAACCCATGTAGCCATATCTCAGTGATATGGCTAGTGTCAAAGTCTAACTTAAAATGAGAGGAAAGTTTAAATAAATCGAGTCATGCAATGTTCTTTTTGCTGATATGAGTGCTTACCTTACCTTTATTATACAAAGTGGGTGTTTTGGGGTGGTCAAAAAGAAGGAAAAAATGAAATATTAGTTTCCATTAGAAAAGTTCATCTATGGCTAATTTGGTTATGCTACAAAGTTGATTAAATAAGTCCAAACTTTTTACTTAAATCCATTTTATTTATGCCCGTGGAGGAATCCAAATTTAAGATTAGTTTACAAAATATATTTTACATAAGATACATTGATATTTACAGTCATGTTTATAAGACCTTTACATAGTTATATAAAAAGTAATTTATCCAAGGAAGACTTTCAAGGATAAACCTTGACATTTGTATTTAGCTCCAACACTGACTTCAAGTTAGTGCCAGCTAAATTTGAAGTTGTTTTAATCTTAGAATGTTGGACTTATTTTATAGTAGGGAGCAAAAGAGTTGTGCTGTAAGTGAAGCTTAGAATTCCATGTGGAACAGCACATTCAAATTGTGTGCTTAGTAAGTATTAGCCACTACCAATTAAAAAAAAAAAAGGCAAGTAATAGCATGAAGACTTTGATTCCATTTCCACTTTGAGATATCATTGTGGTGCTGGCAGAGAAGAGAGAGACATCAAGTTTTTGTTCCTTGGATGGCTGTTTCTAGTAAGGGAGTGTGAAGGTCTACTGTGGTGTACTCAAAAACATCTGGAGAAGAAGAATGTGAAAGTTGAACATTTTGGAGACATTACTTTTAAAACAAGATAAATGTTTTTGAAAATTAGTATACTAATAAAAAAGCTCAAGAGTCATGTAAAAAAGACAAACTGCACAGATCTGAATACTTGAAAATATACTAGTGTTAATAGAAAACATAGGGTCTCTAATGGGTCCAATAAGGCTTTGCTCTTAATGGTAGTCTGAGCAAGTGTCTTGGGGTCAGTGTTTACTTTTCATCTTTGGCCAAGTATGATTTACCTTCAGAATATCACAAGGCAACATGTCTGCTGGTATAGAATTTCCACATCTCTCTTGATACTCTGTTATCAGGGTTGCAGCGTCATCTGTGCTGCAAAGGGCAGAAGTAAAACTTACTCAACTCATGCAATACCTATACTGTAAGCATGTTAATGTGTAGTCATGTATAAGAACAGGTATACATACAAAATTGATTCCTGGCTTGGTATGATCAGTCACTTCCCTATGCACCTATTTACCTATATTCCCTTGCAGAAGAGGGAGGGAAGTTTCCATGTACTTGACAGAACTGTACCTTAATGGAAGTAACAAAGCACTACTGGCTCAAGCTACTACCAATTATATTTTAACAGTTTTCACACTTGGTTGTGGTCCCCTATCATTCAGGATCACAAGACACCTTTGTGGCAAGTACACAATTGTTTATAGAGAAAAGGAAGTAGGTTATTTTTTATTTCAAATGCACAAATTGACAATAGCTTAGTGGGGTTTTCAGTGGCAAAGTGCTCTCTTTCTTGTTTTAATCATAGAAGAACATATTTTTGTCAGATGAAGTACAAGAACAAAAAACTGATTCCTGGACTTAAATACAGATAATGGATGTTACTTATTACTGTCAAAATATTCTTAGCACCAAATGTAGAATTATGAGATTTTGTTTAAAAAAAAGTGAGAGTTTACTTGTCTAGGTTTTTAAAGCTCTTGGATGCTGTGCACTGATAAGTCCCTAGGGCTCTGTGTATATAACAAACTTACAGCAAACAGATTGGAAATGGATGGGAATCAGAACTTACCAGTTCTTACTGATGAGGTACTCCACCAGTTCTTTCACTCTGTTATTGTTCATGACTTGTAGCTTTAATAATGGGAAGTGTTTAGATTTTGAAAACTTTTCGTATTGTTTCTCGTTTATAATGTTGTCCAGAACCAAACATCTAATCTGCAAAATAGCAGAATTTATTTTAGAAAATTGCATTCAAGATCTTAACATTTTACTTTAGTGAGTTCAGGTGTTAAATACTATAAACCTTTTCTCACTCTAATCTCAAAGCAAGCAGGTTTTATATTTTCAAAGCACTGTGAAAAGTTTGCTATTTAACAGCATTGTTGTGAGACTCGACTGTTAATCTTAGTTTTTCAGGCAGGGAGATATATTAAGAAATATGCCCGCAATGAGTCACTCTCAGAGTGAGATGACAAAGTTCTGCTAGCCTTTTTGATCAAACAAATTTAGAACAATGAGGGCTTGCTACTTAAAGTATTCTAGAAATAATCCTACAATGTAAGTTTGACATGTGCTAGCAAACACCACTGTGACCAATGTGGTCACGTCAACTGCAGAGACTGCAAAAACCTACGTCCTTATAATCATCTCTCACACATTTTGGTAGTGTGCAGTATACCTTCTAGTGCTGCCTGGGATAAAGCATGGCCAAAAGGGCTAATTTGATTCTTAGAGAAGTGGGAATAGCAGTTAAGGGGGTGTGATAAGACTGCATACAATCCTGGTGCTCTTATTTTTCCCCAAAAGGATATTGCAGGGGGAGAGTGGGGAGGGTGGAGGATACAACCATAAAAAAATGTTTCTGGAGCTGGAGAAAATGGCTGGCACTGAGATTCAGAACTCAGGCTATTTGGTGAGTTGATTGTACTAAAACACATTAATGGGAGAAAATACTATGGCCCCAACTTCGAACTTGTTGTTCTTATGTCTCTGCTAGATAGTCCTTTAATATGGGGGGGGCGGAAAATCAGAAGATGCAAATTAAATGAGGAGGATTGCCACTAGAGCAGGGTGCTAACAGAAAGGATGCTTTTTTCTTCCATTTCTTATTGTCCTGAGAGGAAAAAAAAAATTGGATCCTTTCTGAAAGATATGCCGTAGTCAAACAAATTACTGGGTTCAGTACAGGGAGATTGAGTGAAACATAATGGCCTACCTGCTACCATACCTAAAGTTAGTTTCTTTACCTGTGATGCAAATCCTGCTACTTCACCCGTGTTCATGCATTCATCTACTTGCTGTAGAATAGCTTCTGGGTTAGACGAGGACAGGAAACCCTTTTCAAGAATTGATTTAATATTAAGTGTAGAATTTTACAGTCTAAAAAATTTCCCCAAGAACAGACATTTGGCTCAGTAAGAAGCAAGTCATGCCTGCAGTTTCAAAGTACAAGTTAGAAATTCTCAGAGCTTTCTGCAAAGATTGTTGGCCCAAACAAGCTATAGATTTGTCACTAATGCTGCCAGTGTGTTCTGCTGTAAAGTGGTAAAATACTTGTTAACTCTTACTGTCAGCTGACTGTTTTGATTCCATTTTGGGAAATCATAACTGAGTCAATGTCTCTAAAATGGAAAATTCAGAAGTAATGCGTAAACACACACACTTGGTAATTTATTTGCAAATCTAGAAAGTGTTGTAACTTGTAAAAAATGTAGACAATCTGAACTTCTATTGGCTTCTAGATCTATGCAGAACCTAGTAGGAGTATGCTGTACGTAGCTATGGATGTCTCTTAGTATATTGCTGCGAAAGCTGTCATAGTAGGTGCACAGGCTTTCAAGACTTCTTCATTAAATCACAGACGCAAATGCTGTGAGAAGGGGAAGATGCAAATTAGCAGCTGGAACAAAGCTTTAAGGCAAAGAGTTTTGGTTAGAATGTGACGTGCTGCTATGTCTCTGTATAAAGAATTGCTTTTCTGATATCAACTGCAAAGACCACACACCGAGTGGAGATCAACCTTATTCCTACTCAACTCCCTCATTTATATATGCAAGGAACGTGTTACCTTTTTGCAGCACAACTGGGAATTTGTGTTCAGTTGTCTGCCACTAGGGACCTTGCATCTTGTTTCAGGACCAGGGTTTCCTCTTGTAAGGATGGTCTGTGTTCCTTTGTGTTCACATTATTGATCGTTCTACCAGTCTGTCACATTTTGAGTGCTTTTTGCCTTAAGAAAACACTTGAGTCCACTTAACTTGGTTCTTTTGCAAGTGCAATTATCAGTATTGATAAAGCAGCAAGGGAAGATGCAGTTCCCCTAGGCAAGAGGTCCTATGTCACTGTCTGTGCACTTCTCTGACAGGGCAGGTTTAGCAGCATGTATCTCCTGCTTACCTGAATCTGTTGTTCTCTTTTTTCAGACTGAGGAATCAGCAACAGGCATCCTAGAGCAAAAGCTGGAAGGTCCAACTGTGCATATTGCTTTGCAATTCCAATCACATCTAGATCAGCTAGGACAGGACACCTTCAGCAGAAACATATTGAGGGGAAGAGAGAAAACTTTAACTATAAAAAGAATTTTGTTTCCTTCGGTGATTTTGATAATTAATGCATGTGTCTCCTTCCCTTTAAATTTTGGGAAAAGATCTTAAAGTGAATATTTGGACAGTTGCCTGGATTTGTACTCATTGTTCATGAGCTACACTGAAAGGCATTTTGAAACTGGCAAGTGATAAAATGGTGGAAGTGTATTTATTGTTTCACAGCCAGAGGAAGGGAAGGACACAGCAGAGAAGTGGAAAAAACAACAAATCAAGTCACCAAGAAAGTTCAGAACTTGGTATGCACAGCATAGACCTTTACCACATGAAATGGCAGAGTATCTGATGACAGTACTAGATTTGTTATCCTCTGCAGATTTGTTGCTAAAATTCTACTTTGCCAATGGCAAGCTTGATAACAGGAATACAGCCCGAGAACTCTGTTCGTTCCTAGGTTCTATACAGGACTGTACTTTACAACTTATACATCGGTCTGCCATTCTTAAATCTTCCCTGACCCTCCCAAATTGTGGCAGCTCTTGTTGCCACCCTCTTTACTTGCCAGTTCCTCTTCTCTCCTCCAGTTTGACTCATCTGCATTGCAATGTGGCTGCCTCCTACTATTCCACAGGGCCTGGGCACAGCGGAACAGCACTGAGAGCATAGAAGTACACTGAGGATCTTACGTGTCTTCCCACCCAAATACAGGATGTAACATTTACTTACTTCAGTAGAGTAACAAAGCATTCGCAGCATGCCTCCAACTGCTTAGGACTTGGTGGACATGAAGCTGAGAAATAAGATAAATAAAAAGAATGACAAACTAGAACAGCTTGGCAGTGCTGTTATATACATCTGACAGGCAGAGAGGCTAATAAACATACCTGCAAGGAATGGGGCCAGAATTACAGTTCGCCAAGCTCGGCTAAAGTTAGGAATCTGTTAAAAGTAAACATATTTTTCAAGTAATAGCCACTGCCTGCACTTCACAAAGTTGACTTGTGAAGTCTGAAAATTGTCCAGCTCAAAAACTTTTTAATAGCTATTCTTCAGCTAGAAGTAATTTCTGTTATACTCCAGAATTCAGAACTAGAGCTATAGGATTTTAGACACTGTATTTCTTGTAGCCACAGTGGGCTGGTAGACGCTATACATTTTATTTAAAAATGTTGTATGTAGCCAGAGACCACAGCACTAACAAGTTAGGTTTGTAAATCCTAATGATCTAGCCTATTAGTCCTCTTGGCAGTGCAGGATTGTTCCCTATAAATATACTCCTTCACTTTTGCTCTGAGGTGTTGCCATGTTTCAACTTAAACACAATTGTTTACCACCAAATTAGTAAACACTTTTTTCAGAATTTTTAAAACAAGCAATAACACAGTTTTAAAACTACAGAGTATATGGTTTCAATGATTTAAAAAAATACTTTCCATTGCAATTAACTGATTTAAAAACTACTTTCCACACAGTCCTGTTAAAACACACATGATACTAAATTTGAAGGCATTCTTATGCATAGTATTTTCCACCTGCAGATGATAAAGCAGCTTATAAAAGGGAGGTAATCACCACTAGGTCCCTTCTAAATGAAGTTGGGGCTGAGAATGTATTCATAAAAGATTCACAGACCTGCCATAATGAATGAATCCCAGTAATTGCTATCAAAATTTTCCTTAGATAGCGAATCTGAAAACAAAAAATTCTGTTACAAAGTGTTTTAGCATTTTTAGAATTGCACAAGAAATTACAGGATTAAAATATCTGCATGCTCTTGGAGCAAAGTCAAGAATTTGCAGTAAGGAGGTGTGACTGCAGCAGGGACAGGCTACCCAAGCTAGCTCAGGTAACACCACCATCACGTGGCAGGGGGCACTTCATCTGCCTCAGTCCTCAGGGTCCCTCATGGACTTGATCATGTTCTGTTGAAGCCCTAGTGGTTGTATCCTCTTGGCTACTGGTAACCAAAGTAGCTCAGGATGTTTAAAATGCTGCAGTACAACGTGGACATAGTCCTACTTGCTAAATTTTAAAGGAACTAACACTTTGTATTGCAAAACTAAGAGTGTTACTATAAATATATCCAGACAACTCAAGTACTTTTTTTTTTTTTTTTTACTAGGAATAACGTATCTATATCGGGGGGTGTAAAAATCCCACACTGACGTCTTTTTGCTCATTTTATTATAGGACTTAGGCTGTAGCAATTAACTCTGAAGTGCTTAGACAAATTAATGAACTAGAACAATTAATATAATACTCTTAAATACAAAAATCCTTGAAGCTTTATAAATTGTGAGTGCCCACAAGCTACAAATACTCTTGTGATAGTGTTAAGCCACAGCTAGGGCAGCAGCCCAGAGTAATCTCTGATTTTCAGGAATCAGAGGCTGTTCTGGTAATACAACAAAAACAGATTTTTCTCATTCCACTCTCCTGTTTTCATCTTACTACAGAACAGTGCAATTAAGGCATTACATAAAAGGTTTCTTACCATCTTGAAACCAAGCAGTTTCTGCAGGAAGCAACTCCAAAGTTGGGGATCATACACTTTGTATTCCAAGCTAAGTTCAGTCACCAGTCTCACAGCCTTAAAAAGATAAAGATGTTGAATTTATCGAATGTTTATTATCTAGTTTTATTATCTACAAGATTTTTAATGGCTTTGCAGGAGACAACGGTCTATGTAAAACCATGACTGTCACATGTACCCAGAGCCACTTTAGATGGAAGGATTTAAGCAGGGAAAACTCGCTGTATATGGTGTCTCTGCCAACTTTATGACAAGCAGACCCCAATTGTCTTATCTCCACATTTTGAATGGTGTGCTATTATACTGATAAGGAACAGACCAGTTTCCATTTACTAGTCAAAAGCAGATGTTGAAGCTCTCTTGATAGGACACTGTAATTTCTGGTCATGCATTAATTTTCCCTCAGAAAACTTGCCTCCGTGCTATGTCCTTGGTTATTAACTAACTCAACTGTTTGTTTATGTTCAATGATACTAAACAAATTTCAAAATGCAGTTTCACAGGCTACAGCTAAGGTTGCACTGCTGACATAAGAGTCCAGTAAGTGACAGGTGCCCGAAGATGTGCATCCGTTATTATTTGATTAATTTTAGACATTTGTGCCCAGGAGCCCTAGTCATGGACTGGGAGCTGTACCCAGTTCCCTGGCACCAAAAGGCATATGTTGAAATATAAAACAAGGGGCAGCAGTTGGGGGGTACAAGGCAATGGTCATTACAAGAGGCAGTTGTTGTCTCAACACAACAGCAGCCCAAACCTTTGCCAAGGTGTATTTTTTTAAGCATGGTGGCAAAACATAGATCCCTTAAAATGATTCTTGCCATCCACTGATATTTACACTTCAAAAACAGGTTTTACGCTGTAAATTATGTATCTTTAGGGCCAATTTAAAAATCTAAAAGATACACATCCACAAAACAAACAATTCAACAGATTTTCTGGTACTTCCTAATCATACCGTGGGTTCATGGCTGTGATTCTTCCAAAGTCCTTTAATCATTCCTTCTTTAGGACTTTTATGGAAAGATTCATAGGTGTAGGGAATGTTCAAGATTTCAAACTCTGCCAAGTAAATGAAGCATTTTAGAAAATACCTGCAAAATAAGAAGAGGTGTGATGTTTATAGTAATATATTAAAACCCATGAAGTTTTCAAAGCTTATAATCAATTTTAGGATGAATTTTAATGTGCTGTTGTTTAAAAAGTAAGGTGATAGTACAAATGTCAGCCTTGTGAAAGAAAGACTATGGGACCTAGCAATTTTCCAGTACATCTAGTGATTGAATTCTTACTGCAACTCTTATGCTGACATTTCATGTATACAGATGATATGTTTACAGAAAATATATGTAGGGAGATGCAAAGTATAATGCAGTGCAGATATTACTTATATTGTCTCCAGATAAATATCCAGTCCAAATTTTCAGTAAATTTAGTGGAATTAGCTATAGAAGAGAGACTTTCAAAGAAATAAGTTATACAACATCTCTCTGGAGAGGCATATATCCTTCCAAAAGTACCTAATAATGGTATCTTTTACGCAAAGGAAGGTTTGTACTTAAAGAAGGATCCCCAAAAGGGCCATGAACAAAAATACTTCACATTCTACAGTAGTAAATACCAGTTTATACAAAGAAAGAAATAACAAATTTTTCACACCCCACATAGTCCTTAATCGATGTTAACATGGTGCAGTCCAATGTGGGATCGTAACCCAGAGCACCCAAGTGTGCTTTTACAATTATGAAAAAAGTAAGAAAACAAAACAAATTGTTCCTCAGAGCTTTATATAAAAGAGGCCACACTGCAGAAAAAAACCTCAGCTTACTTTACTTTCTCAATGGGTTTCTTGAAGAGTGATTCAACAGTATTAGTGTCTGCCAAGTAGATCAGACATTTAAGAGCTCTACTTCTGTGGGCAAATGTCAACTGATTAACTCCGATAGGCTGAAAGAGAAAAGATGGTTTGGGAAAAGTTATGATTATTTGCTGGACAGTAAGGAAGCCAGGTCATTCATAGCCTGAGTTATCATTCTAATATTCTTGGGTTCTACTTGGACATAGAGACTTTAATGGTGGTAGGATTTCAACCCAAAACAGAAGATCAGAAAGTGCAGAACTAGCATGTGCCTATACTCAAAGCAAGTTACAGAACCTTGAGTTGAATACAAATTTATTTAAAGAGTTTTATGAGAAGTAAAAAAAAAAAAAAAAGCAAAAATATTAAGCAGCTATATAAAGCATGTTTACAAAAAAAAACTTACAGATGTGGCAGACGTCGTAATGGCAAAAAGCAATCTCGAGCTGTAATCCATTGGGCGTGGCTGAAGGAGATGTATAACTCTGCAAAAAAACATTAAAAAAAAAACTGGTTACTAGGCATGTGCAAAACAGGCCATATTTGATTAGGATTCAGATTCGGCCTGAACTGGGGGACAGTGATTCAATTCGTTGATTTGGATCACTGTCCTGATTCAGTTCAGCTGAATCAGGATCTGAAGATTTGATACTGATTCGGAGAATCAACAATTTGGACATAGACACAGCTTTAAATGTTTTTTCTACAGACCGTGAGGTACCAGGCGCAACTTGTGAATGCTGTGATGGTGGGGCAGATGGAGCGTCCCACAGGAGCGTGGGGGGGCCTCCCACATGCTTGGCAGTAGATCCAGAAGTGGACCGGAACTACTTCCAGTCCACTGCCAAGCGTGTAGGGGACCCTGCCAGGCCATCAGTGATCAGCTCAGTGATCAGTTGTGGGGGGATCCCTGGTGCCCCCCAGACCAAGGAGGCACCAGTCACCAAGCTGGGGGCCAGGGGAGGGTCCTCCACATGCTCTGCGGTGGACTGGAAGTGCTTCTGGTCCGCTGCCAAGCACGCTGGGGACTCCCCCACACTGCTGTGGGAAGCTCCATCTGCCCCACCATCTCAGCGTTCATGAGCTGCCTGGTACCTTGAGGTATGTAGAAAATACATTTAAAGCTGTGTCTATGTCTGAATCGTCAAATTTCTTCCAATCAATTTGGAGGGTTCCAATTCGATTCGGAGAGATTAAAGGGTCTCCCAATTAGATCTGGAGATTCGGCTGCCGAATTGGGATGAATCTCCACTGAATCGAATCAACAACCGAAGTTTTGTAGAGCCCTATTAGATACACAGTGGGTGTATCTACATGTGCGCTTAACTGTGCAGTACACCAATTTCTTGCAGTGTAAAGTGTCAGAGTCTACACGGGCAATGCTATTAAGCCTCAGCAAACTAATATTCGCCACCATAAAATAGTACTTATGGGGGCAGAACTAAGTTACGGTGGTGAAAATAACTGTGTTCAAACACATGTGTAAATGCTGACCCAGCCATAACTTGTGCCAGATCAGCCCAGCCAGCCGGCAACCAGACCCCTGCCTGGTGCCTATGCCTAAAGAGCAGAGCTGTGTGGCTTCTCATACCCCAGCATAGTCTGATGCTTTGACCTAGAGCCCAGGGCTGATCCCCACCCGAAGCCTGCTGCCAGCCTAGGGCTGCTCCGCCCTGGCTCAAACTGCTGTGATTTTGGGTGCATGTGTAGATACTGTGCCCAGGAGCCATTAAGTCTGGTGTGAACTGCACCCGAGTTTATCACATTGGATTAATTGCTGGTTTAGATGCACCCACTATTGCCTAGATTTTGTATCCAAATACAGTATACCCAGTTTAGGTCACATGCTGAAATATTCCTTTATTAATATGAGCTAGGCATAAAATAAACCTAAAATATGTGCAGTGACAAAACCATGGGCCTGATCTTGCAAGACCTTCCTTCCATGTGAACTCTCATGTGGTACCCTAAGAAAGGTACTGTACAAGAGATAAAGTATTTAAAGATTCTAACTCTGCCCACAGGAAATACAGATAGAACAAGTATATAAAGAGAAATTTTCCCTGATGCCTTTTAACTTTTAGATTGAAGATGTGACACTCTTGGTTTCTATAATTGTTTTTCAGCATGCTTCAGAACTGCTGCCCTTGCAACAAAGTAGGGCACATCAAAGTCCCATAGGCTCAGCCACATACAACATACAGCCATATTTCTGCACATTCATATCAATTAATCTACTACATTGCCTCAAGTGTTTGGCAGGTTATCTGAATCGCTTTCAAAACATTCGCATGGTGGATCCACTATTACATTCCTTGCTTAAACCATGATCCCATTCCTGTCAACGGAATTTTGCCCCACTGCAGAATGTGGCACTGAGCCCCAGGTACCTGCGATACTGTATTTGTTTTCTGGGGAGCCGGATGTATTCAAAACAAATGGGCAGTTTGGGAAAATGGGCTATGCAAGGTGACATCAAACATATGTACCTCCTGAGATCTTCATTCGCCTGTACATCCTCGAAGAGTTCCCGGGTTCTCTTTAAAAAAAAAAAAAAAAAGCAGTGAATGAAAACCATCATAGAAGTATTTGAACCATGAGGTTCAAGAGCTTGATTGAGCCCTTGCTCAAGCCTTACCTAAAGGGCTACACAGTTGGGTCACCTCAGGAGAAAGCCCTAAAGAAGAATTCTGATTTTGTCATAATCCCAGTTCTGTTCTCTCTTGTACCACCCCTTGATCAAGGTCAAATTACTCCTCACCCTGCTGGCTTGTGTTTTGAAGCTAAGGTTCTACTCATTTGTTTAGGTTCAGAAGATGTTAGGTACTGGGTAATCAAGCAGAACTCACTCTTAGTTGCAATGGGAGCTGAAAAACAGCCACCTGTCCCCAGGATCAAGGGTGTGTAAAGCTAATTTCATCATTCCCTACTCTAGTTTAGTTCCAAGTTAAGGAAAACTCAGCCAAACCCAGGGGACAAGAATTCTTATCTCTGTGAAGGCAGAAAGGAAAACAATTAAAGTTTTCTTACCAAATACAGTACCTTGGAAAGGCCTGCCCTACCACCCTCCCTGCAAACTAAAGTTATTAGAAAAAAACCCAATTACTACTTTGCTTGTAAGCAGCTGAGAAAAAAAATTAGTTTCAGGTGTAAATTGCCATGTTTTTGTAAAATATAACTCTCTCTTGAAAAATCCATACTTACATCAGTTGGCAGCATATTTGGACACAGCCATTTTTCAAGCAGTATATCCCAAATTTTGTTCATATCTATGTTGTTAATTTCAGCTACTTCCTTAGCAGCTACATGAATATCTAAACATAGACAATACAAATATATTTAAAGATTCCTCAGTAAGGAATTTGTTCATAAAACTACATTCCATTTTGACCCTCAGAGCTCTAGGTAAAGCATACTAACCTGGATAATCTTTGCCAGTTGGATTTTGAATTCTTTCATCTATGCTGCTATGCTCATACAATAAAACAATAAGGTTTGCTGGCTTCCCAACAAGCTTCAAATGTTCTGTAGTGTTCAGCTTGTGGGTTATTAGCACATTTTCTGTAGCTGACCTCTGGTATTGCATGCGTAACTTCTTCAGCAGCACTTCAGCTTTTTGATGTGACTGATCCTTTAGCAAGATTTTAAACAAACAGAGATGAATTCCTTTTCATTCAGAGACTTTATAAAATACTTGTCAGCTTTTAACAACCACATAGTTAGTTTGATCTTGCAGATGAATATTTGTCTAGTGTATATGGCCTATTGTTCTGTGGTGTTTATACACCTGTTCTGATAGACCTTTTTGTGCCAAGCAGAAAAATTGTAGCTCTTATACATTAGTAGGAACAATGAGCATTGATAAGAATTGTGGAAGAGTCAGGAAATAGTTTAATTAGACACTAGCAAATAAAGTTACGAAATCTGATGGGTAATACTGAAAAAACTGGGGGTTAACTATATGCCTAGTAAGTATGAGTCTTCAACTACAGAATGGTACTAACAGAGATGTCACCAAACACGCCCCCCCCCCCCCCTTGCAAACTTAGCCTGGGATCTAAGAGTCAAGCTAAATTTTTTTCTGGGTAGCACATCACCACCTAAAGACTGCATTGGTACCAAGTTAATAATTCAGTTAAATTTATAAACAGGAATAGAATACAACTCATTTCTCCCAGAGCAAAGTGTGAGATTACACTTACAGCTAAAAAGAGAAGAGATATTTTATAATAAACTTCCACCCTCCCCTTGCCCCATAGAGGGAAAAGAAATCAACCAAGAAATATTTATACATGCAGGTCTATTTTTTGTTGGGAACATAACAGATTAAAGAGATGACAGGAGCCTTCTGTAGGTGCTGTTTCTGTAGTCACTTCCTTTAATCAGAGGTTTGTTTTATACAAGCGGGTATTGTTCCTTTGATTGAAGGAAGGGTTTGTTTTTTTTTAATTAGTGGAAAATGCCTTTCATAATTTGCTATGAGGCAAACTGTCCGTTACAATTTAAGTTACAAAAGACAAACGTGCACAGTTTCTCTATTCAGACATTGGTCTTGTAGATCTTGTGCCATTACCTTGGCTGTAGTATTATTTATCCATTTCTCAGCTAAAGACAGACAAACTTTCAATGCCTGAATCTGGTCAGGCCCTGAGAAAAAGTAAGGAAGAGAATTACAGATACACATTTTTATCAATCTTTCCTAAAGTACATACAGTGTTCTCACTTGGGTTTCAAAGGCATTTAATTATGATCCAGAAAATTATAATAGTTTTCCTAATCAAGTTTCAAAGTATTTTTCCTTAGCATGGTAACTTAAACAAACAAATATGGATGAGAGACACACTGGTTCAATGCTGTATGTCTGGTAGAATATTTGTATTCAAGTTCTGATCTGAAATTACTGTTAATTAGTACCAGATTTTAGTTTTTAAATCTCACACTTGCTAGTTAAGCCCCAAAACTATTATAAACCAACTCAAATTGATGAGTAAAAATATTTTCAAGGGCATTTCTTCACTTTGATTTCCCTTGCTGATTTCCACTCCCTCACCAGCATTTATAATACATTCAACTCTATGAAGATTCACATTTATTTCTGTTCTTTGTCCTTCTTTCTCCTACCCCTTTTCTTTATCTAGTCTTGTTTAAACTGTGAACTCCAGAGGGTTTAAATGATGTATAAAAAAAGTATAACTGAAGCACCCTGCAAAGTGATGGCATGACAACATAAAAAGTGTTTCTTAACAGAAACGTACAGCTCATTGCTTTTACTTGCATTCAGCAGCTACTTTCCTCCTAACTTTACTGTAATGCCTCAAACTAAGTTTGAGACAAAAAGCTAAGACAGCCTACATATAAGCTTCTACATATTTTTCTCCACATACTACACAGATATTGTCGGTCTTTTTCTCTTCTTCCTCTTTAAGAAAACAATGATCTTCATACCTGTTGGAAGTTCTTGGGCTATCTTGTGAGCAATAGCTACAGCCCATTCTGGATTAATTATGGATAACAAGTAGGAATGAATGGTCTGCACAGTTTTAGTAGTTTCCTTGTTAATCACTGAAGAACATCCACATTGTCTCATTTCAAATACTTTTGGCTTCAGTTTTTTCTCAAAGACATGCCTGGCTGCAGACATGTATAATGTATCCAGAGAAACCTAAGAGATAAAGAGTAAGTTATAATTTAAAAAGAAAGACACACACACAGACAGAGACGTGCTCCCCTCCAGAAACGAAGTATTTTGCAAATAAAATTTCCTAATGATTGAGCCTTACCTTCATCAATTTGGAAATCAAAAGAAGTGTTGGGAAGGACTCCTCACTTAACTCTGCAGCTGCAAGAAAAACAGACAATATTTTAGTGCAAGTCACGGCATAAGTGCAGCTTTCTCTTGTTGAGTGAGGGACTTTTTACTGTTAGACATGGGACTCTAGTGGTGACAGAAAAAAAAAAAAAAGATCTACTTATCAATGTATTGGTCTGAGACTTGGGGTATCTGGGATAATTCCCTGCCCTGATAGACTTCCCTTAAGCAAGTCCTTTGGAGGCAGAACCTCAGATGGTGTAAACTATTCTCAGCTCCTAGGAAGTTAAAGAACCCTGTTCATGCATCTTTGTCTCAAGTCCCTATTATATAAAATAGAGGCTTTGGGAGAATAAACGTATTAAAGACTACATTACTGTTGAACTGAGAGTTATGGAAGAGTTAAGGAAAAGCTATGTAGCTAGCTAACTACATAGAATACATACATATAATACTCCAGAAACACTGTGTGGTTCTAAAGAATATCAGATGGAAAGGCAGCCTGGTTTGAGCAGCTGGAGATAGGGCAATCGCGTTCTCTAAAACGTATTGGTGTTCTAGGTCCACTGGAGGGGAGATTCTTTTATAAGATTCCAGGTGTTTCAAAAGGCTTAAAGCCTAGAACAGGAAGAAAAAAAAAAACACACCACATGTATTACATAGCTAATATATTCGTCAAGTAAAATAACAGCCCCCAATAAGTACCTAGAAGTGGTAGGTATATATATTATTTTGCATGATTACAAAATAGCTTTCAGATATTTTCCTCTCTTGAGAAAAAGCTACAGTTCCCTATTTGACTGAATCTGTTTCACTCTTATATACAAATTTCCAAAATGACAGAGATAAAAGTTATAATAATTGAGCAATGTAAGAATTTAGTGGGATGAGTTCAATTATATAAAAAAGCAATAGTTGAGAGAAGCTGTAAATAAAGTGACAATAGATTTCTTTTAAATGATCTATTGTTGTACCTGATTCACTTGGATACTTATACTTTTTTCATCAGCACTTTGTATCACTCTTAGGACATTTTCAATAGTTTCATAGTCATATGGATCAAGCTGTTCCAAAACACAAAACAAGAGATAAATGACTTATGTACTTTGTAATTTGACTTTAAAAACAGTAATTCAGTATAAATTTTACTATTTTAATTCCAACTATGTAGCTATAATGTTGAAGCTCTAATGTATACTTCAAAAGCATCCTTCTCTTTACTGTTGGCATTTACTTCCCTTCTAAAAAAATTTACTAGGGGTGAACTGATACAGATTTTTGGGGCTGGTAGTGATAGCCAATTTTTAAGAAGGTATACTGGCCAATATGGATCCAAATTTCTGATACCTGCCTGGGAGCCTGAAGAGCTGCATGCAGCTAGTAAATCTGGCATAGTGGAAGGGGAGGGAGGGAAGGGAAGGGAAGGGGCATGGCAGGGCACAGATCAAAGCCCTGTGGTGAGGGAGGAGTGGGGCTGGGGCAAGCACTGGCAGGACAGGGCGGGGAGGGTGCAGGACTGAGCCACAGCTTGTCCAGGGAGGGGGCGGCTCCTGCCACCACTACTGCTCCCATGGCTCCTTGGAGAGTCTGCTCCACAGTCCAGCAGAGACTCCCTATGCCTGACAAAGGGTGACTGCGCCCAAAAGCTTGCTAAGAACTTTTTTCCAACTACTCAGTTGGTTTAATAAAAGATAAATCACATCTACCCAAAGAACCTTGCCTGCCTATTTTTTAAATTGGTCCTTTTAAGAAGTTAAACTTTAGTGAATCCCTAGAATTCACTGTTTCTTTGCTACAAACAGTGTACCCTATAATAAGGAAACAGAAAAGATGTGACAAACCTATTAAAAAAAATACTAGAAAAGCCAAGAAAACTAAATAAAACAAAAACTAACAAGCTACAGTAGTAACAGCAAAAGAGCTACTCTAACCACAGTTCTTTATTTCTAAGATTTATAGTCTATAGCAAAGGTTGTCAGGAAGTTTGGTTTCAGGTTTCCTTTTTAGAAGTTTTATACATGACTGGCACACAACTCAGAATGGGAGGTTAGTAAAGAAAACAGTGTTTGATGTTAGGTGCATGTTGTGACTATTTTACCTTGTTCAATATTCCACCAAGGCTAATAACCAGGTCCTGTGTGCTCTTCAGCAAAGGAATTATTCCTAGGGCTTTGGCCAATAATATCGAAGGGGGTAGCTTCTCAGTATTCCCTGCCGAGTCACCTTCCACATGATTTATATTTGCACTCTGGAGGACGAGTGTTTCAATGCAAAGCTGCAGTGCTGTATCACTGTCCAACATGTAAGTGCTAAAAAGACAAAACATTACTTAAACTGCCAGGGACTTTTGTTAATGACAGTTTATTTACTGCATCAGAAAACAGATCTTTAAACTAAAACAGACTCAGACAAACACAATTATTATCGTGGTAGCAATAAAATACTGGGTTAACTTGCTTCAGTTTTTACCTGCAATATTTCAGCAGAAGGTTTGTATCTACAGTTGGATTCTGTACTAGAATTCTTAGGAGTTCTCTCTTCCTTATTGATGGCTCTCTAAATACAAACTGGAAAGAAATCTGCAGATAAACAGAAAAAAAATCCCAAAACAAGTTTAGGGATAGGTGGGTTAGTAATGGCTTTTCATGTATACATTATTTCCCAATAAAATACAATGCTTGCTGCAAATTTACATTTAGTGTATCACCAGAATGAAACATTTGTTCATGAAAAATAGCAAAATAAAAAACCCCACTAACTGCCAAGAAATTGAGATTGAGATTAAGGAAATTAAAAAGGTCATCTCTCAGACTGAGCTGCCATTTTAAATAAACAATTTTAATGTATAAACATGTTAAAAAGAAAGAACACTCACACCAAATTTACCAAGCTGGATACCCCACTCTGCATCAATAATTAATTCCTGGAATTTCTCTCTCTCTTCTGCTTCACCATAGTGACTGGCAAGTTGTGCTCCAACCCGAGCTACTGCCTTTAAAAAAAAAAAAAAAAAGAAAAAGTGTAAAAGAAAACTATAGTTAAAAATGGGATCTTGTATTATCTAGGTCACTGCATGACCATTTGCAAGCTATGAACTCTTGTGTTTCAAACTCTGAAGCTATAAAATGATAATGCCTCCCTTTTCCTCGTAGGGGATATTTTTCAGATCACCACTGTCCCCAAATTAGGTAATAGCCATAAATTAAGTGCTTTAAGAAGAAACTTTATTTATCAATTTAGAGTAGCCATCTTAAAAATAATTCTACCATGCCTTAAACAAATTAAGTGATGCAGAAATTAGGATTTATAAAACAATATTATCTGTCTTCAAAGCAGAGTTCAAAGAGTCTGATGCGTCTCAAGAGAACTTAGATTATTTATGTTAAAAAAAACTGTCACAGTTTCATCCCGTCTCCACTGCTTCATTATTTTTTAATTCTCCCCACCTCCACACACACTTCTTTCCTGCAGGCTCATTTCATTCTTTAAATTGCTAGAGAGAGAATTTTGAAGAAGAAAATATTACAGGTGCAAGTTTACTTCATATCTTACCAGAATAGTTTTAAAAAGTGTAGGAAGGACAAATCTAATGCACCACTATAGTAGACAGTTAATATCTGGAAGTAGCACTTTAGTAGCATATCTAAGTTAAGATAAGAACAGTGCCTCTAAAGGTTACCAGAATTTTATTGTAATTTTGCCACGTGTTGTTTATGACATCCCAGAGCTTTTTAAACATGTCTTCCTTGGGCAAGATTGTACAGTACCCCAATGCCAGATTGAGATCTATCAGACGACAGTTGAAAACCTATGGAAATGAATAGGTTTATTTTAATAATTAATAAGCATACTTTAGAAACTTCCAGTTATGCATTACACATTGATACTTTCATTATTTAATGTGTTAAGCGTCCAGTTATACGAAAGTCTATTGAGCATTTTAATTAAGTTAGAAAATAAGAAAGAAAAATAGTTTAGCAGTATATATCAAAACACAAAGTAACAATGTAAAGGAAAAAGTCAATCTAATAGTGTAGACAGTTCATCTTTCAGGAGAATATTGGCATAGTTCAGGATCCACAGACAGCCTTTAAAATTCTGTTTAACTCATGGAGGTAAAAAGATTTCAGGATCTGAGTAGATGGTGATGGAAAATGCCCACAGATCATAAAAGGCTCTTATTTTAATCCAATAGGGCCTGAAAGAAATCAGGACCATATACTCTGTAAATAGACATTTGCCTTTATTTAGGAGTTGGGGTTAGCAATGTTTTGCAACAAGAAGATTCTTTAACAGGGCTTGGTTTCTGTGTGTAGGCTGCTTCCAACCCAACCTCCACCACTACCACAGCTGCAGCCACTGCTTCCGTCAACAGTGCTGTCCTTGCTGCTTTTCCCTGCCACACGGCTGAAGCCCTCTGTTGTAGAAATGCCGCCCCGGCCCACACCTCCACCCCACAACTCCCCAAGCTGGATAAAATGGGTCTGCAGGAAACTAAAAGTGGGAAATAGCAAGGGCCTTGCAAAAGGCTTTTTGTATAGGGTATGCTCACCTTGTATAGCAAGGCCAGGCCAGCAGTCATAATCACTGAAGTGGATTTCTGTTTCATGGCAATAAGAAAGCTTTTGGCATCAGTCATCATTTTCCCATCATGTAACTAATCCCAAAAACAGAGTCAGGCAGTTAATAAAAGAAGAAGAAAAAAAAAAATCAAATTTCACAAGAATTCTAATTTTCTTGTTACTCTGACCATCTTAGAGAGGGAGTGGAAAAACACTAGAAGGGTATGTCTTTTTTATCAACATTAATTAAATCCTTGCTCTTCTTACAGATAAGATGTACCAGTTTATGATGGTGATATTGGACTGTGAAACAGTCCTCTGCTACGAAGCAGAAGGGTGACCACTCCTTCCCTTCATACAAGCCACTGAACCACTCTGATGGTGCTAAGTCCTAGTGAGAGGATGTGTGTCACAACACCTATCTGCTCAGCCATCTGTTCAGGAAACTAGCCTAAAAGTGGAAAGGTTGGGCAGATTTCCACAGTTTATATTCAGCAAAACCCAGTCTAGGTTTTCTCCATACCTTCTCACTCAGGGACATGTTCATGTTGTTTGTTACACAGTGCTGCAGGCAGGATCCAAATGAAGAGACTATTAGCTGCAAAGCTAACTCGTATTGACTGCATTCTGTAAGGTTCTGAAGCAAGGCACAGATGGGTGTTCGAGCTGGCAAGAGAAGGTTCTGTCCTGTGAAGTTTCATCAGAAGAATGGTTAGCATATATCTGAAACATGCATGTTGGTTAAACCTAAATAGACGCTTGGAATTTATACTGAAAGTGTCTTCCCTCCTTCTCCATTAAGGTGATGTTATGTGATCAGCTTTTGCATTCTTAATTAGTCTTGTTTTTCATAGATCTACACCTTACTACAAAAAAATTGTAGTTAGTTCAGCTACCAGTGGCTCACCCTGACAGGGATCAGCAGAGTCAAGAGTCATTCTGGACAGGCTCTTCACCCTTCTACAGAAGAACCTAGGGCGGCATTACTAGTTGTACCTTTATAAAAACAGCCTTCATGCACAGATCTCAAAGCACTATAGTAAGGTATCATTATACCCACTTTACAGATCAGGAAACTAAGACACAAAAAAGTAAAGGTGCCATGCCCAACGTCACACAGGTGAACAGAGCCAGAAACTGAATACAGACTGGCCAGGATACTTGGCTCCTGACTTCCAGCCCTATGTCCCAATTCAGTGCTGCCTCTCATAGTAAGTTTTAGACAATATGTGGAAAGTCTTAGCTAGTGATTTAGGATTAATGGAGATATGTTCTTGCTTTTTCAGGTTTAAAATTAAACATTTAGCATGTGTTAGTTTATTTTAGTCTTGCAGTGGTACTTTGCCATTACATTACCTTTAACAAATGGACAGTTTGCCAAGCAGGTACAGTCCAGAGGATATATCTTGTTCTCTGCAAGGAAAACAATTTTGTCAGAAGTGCACTAACATCTCAGCAAAGTTAGAAACCTTGCAAATATCTTAAAGGATTATACCTGAAACCATTTTAGAAATATAGCTACATATTAACTGTGTTATATGTTCTCAAAAATTTACAACTCACAATCTAAATCCTGAGAGCTAGGATCTTTTCTGTAATTTTTTGTCCATTTACCTTGTTGTCATTAAAAAACAAAACAAAACCAAAACCTTAAATTTTCGTAAAAAAAGCAAGGAAAAATAAAAAGCCCCAAAACAATCTCTTTCAGACAGGAAATTTAATTTTAGCTTATTAATTAATTAGCGTCTCACTTATGGGAAGATGAGGGCGGAGGAGATGATGAACTACCAGGCCCAGCAACAGCCAGTGAGCCCAGACCAATGGTCAAAAGGGAGAAACAGGTAAGTGATGGGGGACGGGGCATTGCTGAGACTAGGGGGTCAGTGGGCACAACCGTTGGAGGCCTCAACTGCCTCTACACGAATGCTCGAAGTATGGGGAAGAAGCAGGAGGAACTCGCCCTCCTCCTAGCTGTCACCAGCCCTGACATAGTAGGGATCACAGAAACGTGGTGGGACTCATCGCATGACTGGGCGGTGAGTGTCAAGGGCTATAGGCTATACAGGAGGGACAGGATAGGAAGGAAAGGTGGAGGAGTAGCACTCTACATCAAGGAGGAATATACTTCCTCGTTAATTAGCAAGGGGGTAGAGGTGGGGCACTCTGAGGTGCTCTGGGTTAGAGTAAAAGGCAGTCCAGGGGAGAGAGACTTAACGGTGGGAGTCTACTACAGACCTCCCAACCAGGGAGAAGAGCACGACCAGGAATTCTTAGGTCAGCTCACAGAGGCAGTGAGGGCTAAGGATGTGGTCATCATGGGGGACCTGAACTTCCCAGACATCTGCTGGGAGGAGCAGTCAGCCAAGTCTGATCGCTCACGTCGGTTCTTAGCCAGAGTGCAGGACCTCCATCTAACCCAGGAGGTGCACAGTCCCACCAGGGGAGACGCCTTGTTGGACCTGGTGCTGGCCACGGGTGATGACCTGGTGAGGGGGCTGCGGGTGATGGGCCACCTGGGAGACAGTGATCATCGCTTGCTGGAATTCACCATCCAGCGTAAGGTGGCAAAGGGCTGCAGCAAGGCAACAGCCCTAGACTTTAGGAGGGCTGACTTCAACAAGCTAAGGAGGATCATTGGGGAAGCGCTGAGGACCCAGAGGGGAAGGGAATCAGATGTCGAAGGTGAGTGGTTGCTCCTTGAGGAGACGATCCTCCATGCCCAAAGGGAGGTAATCCCAACAAGGGTCAAAGGGAGCAGGAGGGCACATAAACCCCCATGGCTCACTAAGAGCATCCAGGAATGTCTCCTTGCTAAAAGGGACGCATACACCCAATGGAGAGATGGGGTCATCACCAAGAAGGACTATGTTACAGTCGCCCGAGGATGTAGGGGGGCAGTCAGGAGGGCCAAGGCAGAGATGGAGATAGGACTAGCTTCCCAGATTAAGGACAATAAGAAGTCCTTCTTCAAATACTTAGGGGGTAAAAAGAGGGTCCCGGGTAATGTGGGGCCCCTGCAGGACACGATGGGCAACTTAGTCGTCACGCCAGATGATAAAGCTAACATATTTAACGATTTCTTTGCCTCTGTCTTCCTAAGTAGGGACCAGTTCAGCCACCTCCCTGCTGGGCCCCCCTCGGGCCCCGGGAGAGACACGCCTGGGCCAGGGGTTAGCGAGGAGTTAGTTAGGGTACTTCTGGAGAGGCTGGACGTGTTCAAGTCCGCTGGTCCGGACGATCTTCACCCTAGGGTTCTACAGGAACTGGCCGAGGTCATTGCGGGACCCCTGGCGCGGCTCTATGAGCACTCGTGGTGCTCTGGCGAGGTGCCGGAGGACTGGAAGAGGGCCAATGTGGTCCCTATCTTCAAAAAGGGAAAAAAAGAGGACCCGGGAAATTACAGGCCAGTTAGTCTTACCTCAATCCCGGGTAAGCTCTTTGAAAAAATTATCCTGGCACACATCCAGGAGGGCCTTGCGGGGGAATGCATGCTCAGGGGCAACCAACATGGGTTCATCAGTGGCAGGTCTTGTCAGACCAACCTGGTGGCCTTTTACGATCAGGTCACCAAATCATTAGACGCAGGGGTTGCTGTGGATGTAGTCTTTCTGGACTTCCGGAAGGCTTTCGACACTGTCTCTCACCCTGTCCTCGTCAAAAAGCTGGGAGACTGTGGTGTCGATGCCCACACGGTCAAATGGGTCGCCAACTGGTTGGAGGGCCGCACCCAGAGGGTGGTGGTGGATGGGTTCTTCTCGACCTGGAAGGACGTGGGCAGTGGGGCTCCGCAGGGCTCGGTCCTCGGGCCCGCACTGTTCAACATCTTCATCAGTGACTTGGATGAGGGGGTAGAAAGCACCCTGTTCAAGTTTGCTGATGACACTAAGATGTGGGGGGATGTGGGTGCACTAGAAGGGTGCAATAGGCTGCAAGCTGACCTTGACAGGTTGCAACGGTGGGCGGATGAGAATAGGATGGGGTTTAACACTGATAAGTGCAAGGTGTTGCACATGGGGAGGAAGAACCGGCACCACACTTACAGGTTGGGGAACTCCCCTCTTGCCAGCACGGAGACGGAAAAGGATCTTGGAGTCGTCATTGACTCCACGATGAACATGGGCCGGCAGTGTGGGGAGGCAGTCAAGAAGGCCAACCGTACCCTGTCATGCATCCACAGATGCATCTCGAGCAGGTCCAGGGAGGGGATCCTCCCCCTCTATGCGGCACTGGTCAGGCCGCAGCTGGAGGACTGCGTCCAGTTCTGGGCGCCGCACTTCAGGAGGGATGTGGACAATATGGAAACAGTTCAGAGGAGGGCCACTCATATGATCAGGGGGCAGCAGGGCAGGCCTTATGAGGAGAGGCTACGGGACCTGAACCTGTTTAGCCTCCACAAGAGAAGGTTAAGGGGGGACCTTGTGGCCTGCTACAAACTGGTCAGGGGGGATCAGCAGGTATTGGGGGAGTCCCTGTTCCCCCGTGCGCTGCCAGGAGTGACCAGGAATAACGGTCACAAGCTGGCGGAGGGTAGGTTTAGATTAGATATTAGGAGGCGCTACTTCACAGTCAGGGCGGCTAGGGCCTGGAACCGGCTTCCAGGGGAAGTGGTGCAGGCTCCTAGCCTGGGGATTTTTAAAAGGAAGTTAGATGAGCACCTTGCCGGGGTCATCTGACCCTGGTGCTCTTTCCTGCCAAGGCAGGGGGTCGGACTAGATGATCTACCTAGGTCCCTTCCGACTCTAGCTACTATGAAACTATGAAACTATAAAAGGAGATCTGATTCTATCAAGAATGCCTGAAGATAACACAAAAAATATAATATCACCGAAAGTGAAACATGTGGAACATGAATGTTTATAAATGTATTGTTGGAGACAGGAAACAATTAAAATTCAGTGATTCTGAACCGAACTGAAAATGTGTTTCCAATTTTGCAACAAGTGCAATGCCAAGTTCTAGCCAGAGTTCTTGATCTTATTAAGCAACAGCATGAGTTTGGTGAGGTGCATTTGGAGAAAGTGCCAATTAAAAAAAGAAAAAAAGTGGGTAATTTATTTATACTCACAGCAAAAAATCAAATTTATTATGAATAAGATCAGGATAAAACAGTGACTCATTGCATAATAAATAAAAAAAAATATTTACCTGCAAAAGGCATAAGGGAAGAAACAGTTTCATATGCAACTGGGAGCACCATCTGTGGTTCAAGAACTATCCCATCTTCACTAAAGAAATCATCGTAAATCCATTCTTCATAAGGATCTTTATCAGCTCCAAATGATGCTGTCTGAATAAAAATCATTATCAAGAATATGGAAACAAATACAATTAGATAAAACACATTTGCCAGGAGCGGCAAAGTATACTTATCAACAAGCTAAAAAAATTCAAAACATTACACTTTCAAATGTGACTTTCATTATCTGAATGTTCAGCTTTGAAAAAGATTTTACCTTTGCTATAAATCCATAGTTTTCTATTTGGCACTGTCCATAAATGTCCTTAGCAATCAAGGTATATTGGCATAACTCCAGAGAATCTAGTAACAGATCTGTGAGAATTTAAAAAGCCATTATCGTATTTCAATAAAATGTATACATTCTACATTGTAAAGAAAACTACCATTTTGTAAGCATCCTCTTTTTTTAAAGAGGCATGCACAGAGATTCAGTTTGATTTCGTGTTTAATAGCAAAAACTGACTGTCTGGAAATCTGGGTGTCAACATGAACACAAATTAGAAACAAGGATATTGATTACCTGGACTGCATATTGTAGCTGCTTGGCAAGCCAGCTCATCTATCACTGCAGGAAGGTTCAACTCTTTAGGAGTAATCATTGGAACGTCAGCTCCCAACATATGGCAAAGCTTTTGACAAGCTAAAAACAGTGTCTTTCCTGTTTCTTCATTACAGTGATGTTCATATAAGTCTCTTTATGGAGAAGGGACGGGAAAATAAATGGTTAGAATGTTTATTTAAGATCATATTTATAACTTGGGTTGCTTTTGAGATGCTTAGTTATCCAAACAACAAAAAATCTAAGTAGGGACTCCAAGGGGATGGAAAACTATTTTAGTTAGCTCATTAGTAAGTCATGCAGCCAGACCCAAGAGCTGAATAAAAGAATACAATTAAAAGATAGGCAGAGTTTCCCTTGTACATGATTATTGAATAGTGTAAAATAAGTAATTGGTTATAAAAATGTAGGATATTATTTAGGATAATATAGAATACGAACAGATGTTGCATTTGTTCCAGGATAAACTGTTTTATTCCGGAACAAGAGTGTTATCATTCAGACATCCATGTCTGTTGTCCCAGGGTTAATCCTAAAAAGGCTCACGGGATAAGTACTATTAAGAGTTTATCCCAGGATATCGCAAGGTGCATTTGAATAGTTAACCTGGATTCCATCATTAGAAGGGCGATGTGCGTATACTCCAATCCTGGAACATTTCTGTTTTGGGATAAACACAGGAACAACCTGTTCAGGGACAAGTGCAATTTTTGTTCCTAGCCTTACTTTAGTTACGTTTTCATTCTGCACCTCCTTTAAAGGAAGAAAACTGAAATGTAGGTAAAGGCAGAACCCTATCTAATCAGGCAAAGTGTGCAAGGGGGAAGGATGAAATATCAGAAACATGATAGTTTAGATCCAGAGCTTTCCATGTATTCATGAGACTCAAGAAGCAGAGAGGAAGAGGGAGGTGTGTGGCTGGTTAGTTTGTCAATCCATATTATTCTTTATCTTCTATTAAATTGGCGGAATTAGATCAGTTACCACGTCCCTTTACCTAGTATAGAGAATGCATTAAATAAATCTCATTATAACAAAATCCACAGGAATTGCCAAATAATCTAAAGCAGTGCTTCTCAAAGTGGTGGTCCACAGACCAGTGGCGGTCTGCAAGCCACCGGTCGCCGGTCCACAGCAAGTTGCTATGAAAGAAATATCATTTTCAGAACCGTAACATTGATATGTCATAGTGCCACAGTTCGTACGTTCCAACACTCCAGGTGACGTCACATTGTGCGAGGCGAGGAAAGAGAAAGAAACAGCCGGTCACGCATTTGTGTAGTGCTGTTACATGCAGCTGCTGCCACCAGCTGAACCAGGGACTGGTCCCTGGCCCACTGGAAAAAAAATTGCCAGTCCGCCACATCAGATAGTTTGAGAAGCACTAATCTAAAGAAACAACTAAACTAACATTTGTAGTCTTCCATAAAATGTGGCATATTGCTTAAACAGATCTACTGTTCAGCACTTCCTCCATCTAATGGGATCATGTCTTTGCAAGTACCTTCAGTAATTGCAGGGTACTAGAAGTAACTTACTACATGCGTTTAACTCTAATATATTAGGCAAAACTAAACATGCTTGAGATTTTACCTGCATATTTTAATAGCCTCTTCAATTTTTCCAGTATCTAATGCCCTCAATGCGAGCTTTGCCCCCAGTTCCTGCTCTGTCTTTTGCAGAAGCAAAGCCAGTCTGTAAAGTCTTGATTTAGTGGAGCAGTTCTTTGTTTCACCTTCTTCTGAATGGTGATTTGTTGCTTGTACTTTTCTAGATTCTGCCATAGACTGAATGGTTTCATAGGCTTTTATGTACTCCTCAAGGAGCTGAGACATCAGTGAAGGATTCCCATAATCTTTGACTGAAATAAAGATATCAAAATCCTCCTACAACAGAAAGTAAAATAGCATGCTGTCATCTTATTTAATTTGACATTCTTTGGAAATCTGTTGTATTTGTTGACATGATTCCGCATTCAGTGCTTTAGTGATGAAACTGTTCTTAGAATAGCAGCATTTACTAGATTACAGAACTTTCATTAATTAGTAGATACGCAAAATAAATATTAAAAGGCCACTGCATCAAAATATAGGTTTAATTGTTTAACTACAATCAAAACAGATACATTTTATAAATGTAATATAATCTTTATAAGCCGTCTCCTATTAGCAAATCTTTGCTGAAAAGTAGAATGAGCATTAGCAAGGTTCTACTAGCAGTTTAAAATATTTTACAAAACAGAAACCATGCATCTAGTCTCATAAATTTAAAGACTGAATTTTAATAACTGAGTGGCACTGGAAGACGCTATAAAGGGATACTGTGAAGTTTTATCTACGGTATCAAAACTGATCTCTCACTCAAAATCAAGTGATAGAGTTAAGAAGTATTTTTAAAAAGCAAGTTTGGTTTGGCATCTTTATTCCATGGTGGACTTATTAAAAAAACTAATTTTAAAATCACATTTAAAAATCAGCACGTAGCAGTATTATTTAAATATTGATTTTAATCCTGTTTTGTATTTGTACTTTAGGGATCGGCCTAAAGAAAAATTCACTCTGATTAGAATAACCATCAAAAACACAATGATTTACAACTATATATAGCATCTATATTGAATCTGGAAAACTACCACCATCTATAAATATTTATGTAAACAAAATACCTGAAATTCGAATATTATTTAAAATATTCTCCACAGAAGCCAGCTAAACTCAAACCAAAATTATTCAGGCAAATACTTTTCTGTAATATACAGACTGACAGTATCTATCTATGTTAGGAAAAAAACCAAAATGCTAGGATTAATTTAATTGTAAAAACACAAAATAGCATACTTAAAAGGTTGTACACGAACTGTGATAGTTATAAAGCGGCAAAAATTTCAAAATTGAAGCATGTTTTTACCAGATTCCATATATAATTAAAAAGCAACACTTTGTCACTAAAATTTTAGAGTTAATTTAAGCAATATTTTCAAGTGATTTTAGTAGATTATCCCAATTGTAAGACAGAACATAGTTATGATTAATTTATGACAACATATTTTAAAAATTATATTAAAATCTAATAATCATTGTATTCACCCTTCTTTCTCCCTAAATAAGAATGTAAAATTTGTTTTTAAAGTATAACATAAACAAAATCTATTGATCAATCAAGTAATTTCTCTCTCATCCTGGTCATTAAGCACTTTTAGTTTAATACAAACAATGTTAACTGCAAATATATTTTAGTAGGATTCATGTTGTTTAATAATATTACTGAGTGCAACATCAAGGTAAAAAGTAGATTCTTAAAACTTAAAAATATTTACCTGCAGACTGGCAAGTGTTTCAAACATTTTCAAGTTCATTTCACACTCGTCCTTCTTCAGAGGATTTTCTGTAAGATAGAAATATGTTCCTTACTAAGCTACTTATTGGGTAAAATATAAAAAACAGATTACAACTTACCTTTCTGAATGCTGAGAAGGAATTTAAGAACATCCACAAGTGACTTTGTTATACACATTTGTGCTTTGCGCTAAAAAAAGGAAAAGTTAATGTTATTTAGCCTTTGATGAATTGGAAGTTTACAGCTAAGAGTAATCTAATAGCGATGGCAGCAGAATTAGTTAACTTTGTCCAACAGTCAGATAATACTGATTATTATAGATAATATGTAGAATTTCTAACTGGCTGAAGTAAGGATTAAAAATCTCCCAAAAACCAAAAACAATCTTAATGCACTAGTGGAAGTCATTTGTGTAAGTCTCCACCAAAATAAAATGTGCCTGTATAAAGTATAGCAATGATTTCAGATAAAGAAGTTTTACATCATGTTATCTGCTTTTTCATACATGGATGGCTAGATAAATAAAGCAAAAAAGCACCAATTTTTAAATATCTGAACTGTTTATGAGGTTTTAGAAATTCTTCAAACCACTACTCTTTTCAATATGTATATAGACTTCAGTGTTTGGAACAGTCAGTACATGTATTTTATGAAGTTAAATTGGTTAAGTACCTCTTCAGAATTATTTGGTTCCTTCTGTAATGTCAGTCTTGCCCATATAGTCAATCTTTCTGCAATTTCCTCAGCTTCAGCAACAGGGAGAGATTTTAGTAAGTTCAGAGATTCTTCTCCCTGCAGAAATAAAGCATAGTAAAAACTGTTGAGAATTAATATTTGCTGTTTACAGTCTGGTTGATGGACTAGTCTCACCAGTTCTGTCAGTTACATTTCTTTACTTTGGTACTATGTTGGCAAGGGTAGCCCAAGACTGAGACTTTTTAAGCTGCATTTTATAAGTTAATTTAAATTCTACAAAAGAAACTGCATTGCTAGGGACAGTTGGAGTGTGTGCACACATGCACATGTGCCCATATGTCTGTCTGTCAGTCTCTATGCATAAGACAACTATGCCAGGAGAGAAGCTCAATACCCTTCCCTCAAAGAGAAATGCTTTGCAATATCCTCTCTTCTTAGAGCCTCTCTGTAATGACAGAAACATACAGGTTTTGACATCAGACAGAGGCATAACAACCAGGTTCTACATCCTAGGCAGTAGGGGCAGCAGTAGCAGCTGGGCTGGTGTTCAGGTCACCCACCCCTAGCTACACTACTGACATCAGGTGCCAAATATGGCAATATCTCCCACCCAGAAAGTCTTTTTTTTTTTGGTTGGCAGTGAGGTGGTCAAGCACATTCAGAAGTTACAACAGTAAAGCTCACTCAAAAACATCTAGCATACTTCAAGAAAAGGCTTCATCCCAAGCCTGTCCACACAGGTGAAAACTATTTTTCACCCTTTCGCACATTTAATGAATCAGCATTTGCAAGGTTTTACACCGTGGCAGAACATGGTAGTTTCTCAAGCATGCACTACTTCCTGTGATGGAAGTGTTAGTTTATAGCCTAGAAAGGATAAATCAACTTAGTTGTATCTTAAGCTATAAATACAATCTTTTTAATACCATACATCATGACAGCTGTGCATCACTACTAGAAACGTGTAGTTTGCATGTAAAAAATACTGCAGTCTGTGCAAGGGTGTATGCAGCTTTTGAAACAATACCCCTTTGGAAAAAAGTCTTGGAGAATATCAAATCACATAACTGAATATTTTTATACCCTGTCTTTATCAATCAGATCCACCATCCTCAGAATATAGACTTCCACACTTGGCAACATACAGGCTGCTACAATTTTCAAAGCATCTTCTAAACAAGTAGGAGTATCTTGTTTAAGAATGTATCTCGCCAGCCTCTGAAATGAGAAAACAGACATGGGTTTTCCTATAAAATGTGCTGGCAATTTTAGAAACCACTAAAAGCAATGGGATCATCTTGGTACCAGGAGCCTTTGAATATCTGGCCCCTAACATATCAAAATACTCAAAGACTGGCTTAGGAATTGGTATTTAAAAATATAAGTCATAGAAACAAAGTAAAAATCTAGAACAGAAGCAGCCACTGGCCACTTACCATTATCATCTGTTTGTCTTTTAGAAGATTGGCATCCCTTATTCCATAGGCACGCAAAAGCTTCTTCATTTCCATCAGTTTGTAACTCTCCTGCAATAACTTCACTCTATATATAAATAAGCAACAACAAACATGAGGAAAATTTGTCACATCAAGCTACAATTCAGTCACTCAAAGCAAAAGAACAAATAAAAATAGGACACATGGAATATAAGGAAAGCAATCTTACTTGCTGTGTTTCATTTCTAAATGCTGCTTTACCAGTTGCTCCACTGCTGCACTCCAAGGTACCACAGCACCATGCATTATCTGCAACACTGCGTCAAATTTCAGCTGCAAAAAGGATTTGCACTCATATGAAAAATTAAACACTATTACTTTCAGGTATTGTTTACCTATTATTCATCTTACATGTAGAAAAATTCTCTCTCCCCAAACTCCACTCATTCACTCACACATTCATTTTCACATTGCATGTTTCTCCCAGAAGAGTTATCTGCCAGAATAATTAGGGGCTAAAATTGCATATGCCAAACTCCCACTGATTTCGGCAGGTATGCTAAGCCTTTAAAGATGCATACCCCAATTTCTTCCATTGTTCAACAAGATATGGAAGTCACATGATTTCCTACCATGTTTTATGAAGTTCTTGAAAGCAGAAGTTAACCACTTATACATTTAAACACTTTATTTTCCTTAATATAGCATTTAAACTATTGCTGTACTTCTCAGAGAATCCAACAAGTACTTTTAAAAAGGTACTTAAAATAATGAGCAACTTTAGTGACACAATGCTTCCAAAAGATAAATTTATGAACTGCAAGGCTAAAGAGACTCAGGTAGCTCACTGATAGAGACATACCACATTACCACACTCTCCAAATGGCACTGCTGTCCCAATCTAGTGATCCCCCTTGAAATAGTGGGAGAATGACAATGCTCAGCACCTCGAGGAAGGACATTTTCCTAACTACCTACTAAGAGAAGACAGAAAACAGAACAGCTACACGTAACAGAAATACAAAAATGCTATCAGACCAGGCAACGTTCACTGCACAGAAGGAAACTGCTAAGACAGACTGAAAGACAGAATAGCATCTGACCCATGCCTTCTTCATGATACAATTTTTCCCATTCATAACGAGACAGACTGTGCAAAAGCCATTCAGTTATCCAACAAACTTACATCTGTGTCAGATATACAGCCTATGACAGCTATTGCCTTTGCCTCCCACGCAGTTTCAAACACCGATGTGGATCGTGTACAACAACGTTCTAACAAATCCTGAATATTTTGATTTAAAAACAACAACACATTAAATATATATAAATAAGGAGTCCTGGAAGGATTAGCTCATGATTTAAATAAACAGCTTTAAAAATTTATTTTATTTTATACTAAGGGCCAGCTTTTGCCAGGCTTACTTGTACCAAGTATCTTACTACTCAAACAGTAACATCCAACTCCATGGGCACGTGCAGTTAATGCAACTGAATAAACTCCGGTGCAATCTGGAGTAAACTAATCTGAACATCACTGTCTATACATGCGTTTAAGTGCAGTGATTTACTCTGCCATTGGATAGTACTTATGCCCAATGGGACTATCTGATGGCACAGTACATTAGTCTACACTGGCCTAATTGCTGGACATGTGTAGACACCCAGTAAGATTACTCACAAGAATAGGGATGTCAAAGTTGGCCCTAAGTAATTAGGAAATAAATTACTTAAAATTCTTTCCTACTCAAATTCTTTCCCTTCAAAAATAATTAAAAAATGTAGATACCTTTATATACTGCAAGAAAAGTTCATCCTCTTGTAGATTATGTTCTTGGATGTATGGTTTTATAAACTTCTTCAGCATGGACGGAACAAGCTCAGGTGCCAAAATTTTATCAAACATGCGAAACACTATTGTGCTTGCATTCTCCTAGGCAACAGAAAAGTAGTTACAGAAATGTTAAAATATTTTGCAAAGCACAATATACAGTATTTTCTAATTTCTGTAAAGGCATAACCCAATACCAAATGGAAAGAGTTCACGCCTAAACACCTACATGCTTCTGCAAAATCCTTCAGTGCTGAGCTATTACTTCTGGATTTCTTTGTCACTGTAAACTTTTATTGGATAACAATCCATGTTCTATATCAGAAAGTACTAGGGTCAGGAACTATGCCGCCTCCTATTATACAGAACATTTGTATCATTAAGATTTCATAACCACAAAGGATGTTTAAAATTCTTATCCCTTTTTACACACAGGAAAGACAGAGGAAGATTAACCCATTCATTCGAAGCTCAATGTTTGGTGCTAGAGCAGCAGCTATTACACCAAGTGGTTCTTGACTCCCAATCCCATGCTCAACAGTGCTCAGGTCTCTTGCCTGAGCGCTTATGATGTACAGACTGAACACTCAGTGCTCAATTATTAATTTTTAAATGCTTGCAGTATTACCTTTTCAAAATCACTGAGTGCCAGCCTGCAGCTATACTTTCTGTAGAGATTTACCAGCTCTTGTAAATCGAGCACCAGCTTCTTTAACCGATACACCTCTTCACAGCCACCACACTTCTGTAATGCATGTCAAAAGTGAAGGATTTTTTAACAACCTTTGTATATAATTTTCTAGAATTTGCAGGTTATATGAATCAGAGCTTTTGCTGAACTGCTATAGCCACAAGGCGCATGAAAAAAAATCAAAGCCACAGACTGAAAGTTAGATGCAGGAAAGAAAACTCATCTACTTTACTGAGCACTTAGTATGTAGGATTCAGTGGGTTGAAGACAGTAGACCTGGAAAAAGTTCGTTCTACTAGGAGTGTCCATAGTATCAATTTTTATATGAGAAGCAGCCTGCTATTAACTTTACTGCTCGTTTCCTCTGTACCCCTAGCTATAGATGCTACTCCCCATAGGATATCAACGATGATAAGCTACATTTACTCATGTTTCATGTGGCTAGACTGGTTCAAGACAATTTGAGATATCATTGAAAAAAGAAAAATAGCAACAAAACCCCTAACCTAACAACTTTATAGACCCTACTTCTGAAAAAGAACCAAGAATAAACCAAGCCAGCATTGTTCTTCTGATCCTATATGGAGGCATTTTCATTGCCTTTGAGACTGTTCAGATTTTTGCCAGACAGCAGCAAGTTAAAAGTGGACTGGCTTGTTTCACTGTTGTAATTCAAAACCCAACTGGCAGCAATGAAATTATCAAGAATTTCATAAATTTGTGCTGCTGTTTAGGAAAGCTGAGTCATAGCAGATACATAAGTTGCTCATAGAAAGAAAAAAAAAGAAGGACCAAAAGAGCTGGGCTAGGGGCACAGGGGGAAAAAAGAATATTTGTAGGGAATCTGTTGACAAATTATAAACAATTTTTCCCTTAAGGCAGGAGTTTCCACTTTCAGAAATGCCCTCGGGACAAACGTATCACTTGTTAATTAACACAGCTTAAAAAAAAAAAAAAGGAAAAGAAGGTCTAGAGCCTAATTTCTCACCTTCGCTGAAAAATGTCTCTTCTCCCAAAACATATATTTTATTATTGTGCTTTAACTGCTATTATGTTAATATATAATTTTAAAATATAATCTACTATAATCTTAATAATAAAGATTATGTAGGCCAAGAGCTCTGTAAAAAAAAAAAAAAAAAAAAAAAATTGTAAATATCAGTCATCAATATATTACCAATTAACCATAGTACTTACTGAAGGAATCCAGTGGCAGGAGGAGGCTAGTCCCAGTTCATCTGGACTTTTACTTGTAAAAAACACCTCTGCCATGTTAAGTCCATTTTCGGGCCAATTTGCCTGTTCAAAAATATTAGAAACATTAGTGAAAGCATATCATGGTTAGAGAAATAAAAGCTAACCAAGGTTTTTGAACAGCAACTATTTTACCTTATCAGTTAATTCAAGATTACGAGCAGCTTGTTCCAACCATTTTGCCAATGTTTTCTGAAATAAAAAAACAACACAATACAGAAATCTTATATAAAGTGAAACATGCATTAATACAGAAGTGAAATGACTAGCTTTTGTAATGCATACAATGGAGAGAGAGAGAAAAAGAGTGTGTCTTAATATTCTTACCTCTCCATTTGGCACAACTCTTCTAACAAAAGGAATCACAACATTTTTAAACCACAGAGAGAGTTCTTTTGGAGGAATAGTGGTACGGATTGTATTAAGCATGTTCACCAATGTTTTCTCATCAAAGCTGCTTTCAAACTCTGCCTACAACATAAACACAAAACAATTGCATGTTATAGTACTGGGCTACAGAATACCTATATAAAAGGAGAACCGCTCACCAATTCAGATACAAGCTGAAAAGTAGCTGTGGTGACTGGGTGGAGGGTAAAGTGGGGAAGACTTATTAAATTAAACAAGACCTAAATTAAATCTGTTCTACACTATCGTTATAGATCATATTCCTGATGCTATCACTTCTGGGGATACAGGAGTGATTCACTGCTTTCAAAATGTAAAAAGTAATGACTCTAAGGCAGTAAATGTAATAGCTTGGTCACTATTTTGGATGCCTTATACCTGAGAAGGTATTTGCAAGAAATCAGTCAAACATGCAAAAACACTTAAAAGATTCATCTGAGAAAGTGCACATCAGGGTGACAAATATGACAGAATCTTCAAAGTACCCAAGATTCTTCTGTACCCACAAAGAAGTATAAATTATGTTACAAAATGAAGCCATTCTTTCAAACCAGTAATAAGTTCAGTATGCAAATAAGAGACGATCAGCCTAATTCTACCACAAACCCTCTATTCAAAGAGGTGTCTGATCACAGGTCTTGAACAGCAGGGATTGTAAACTGAGGCCTCTTACCTGATGTCTAAGCCAAAGGTATTGTGCACAAGGTAGACTGCCCTCTTCTAGCTGATAAAGGACATTCTTAAAAAGGTCTTCATTATTCAGGAATTCAGTCCAAGCAATGCCACTAGGATTGTAAATGAGAAGTACCAATTAGCATTTTTACTACTGTATGAGGAAAAGCATGCATGCACAGGGAGAGCAAGTTTTATAGGAGCAAATGGATAGTGGGAGAAATAATTACAGGCTTTGGAAACTAAATCTCGTCCATGAAACTCATCCAACACACACCTAAGTTTCTGTAAAATAGAACATCTGTAATAGAAAAAAAAAAAAAAAAAAAAATCGGTAGGCTCCTCATTCTCCTTGCGCACCTCTCCACTACTTTTTTTTTTTTTATATATATATAATCACTACTATGTATGAAGCGGAACCACTAGAAACCTCTAAGAGAAAAAACCTCCATATTCACATAGGTTATTGCCCTAATATGTATAAATGGTACTGAAGACTTGGAAAAAAGAGTTCATTTGTTGACTCTCCCTGATAACAAGGCATGTAGAGCTTCTTTAAACTCCAAAACTCTTAACTGGATAAACATGCATTTCTTCCAGGAAGAGCTACTCATTAAAACTATATTTACATACAAATTTAAAAATTAAAGGTGCAAACCTGAATTTCTCTGGGCCAAAGGCTCCATAGAAAGTAGTTAGCCTGGCTTGAGCTCTCAGTACCTATATGGAGACAAGAGTTATTTTAGATTAAGAGGATCCTCTAGATATTCCATATTAGAAATGTTTAAGACTAACCTATGTAAAGTGCTAGGTAGACAAGGTTTCTGAAATCTAAAAACTAGATTACAAATTGGCTTGTTTAAACTAAAAGCAGGTCCAAAAATTCAAAACTTTAAAAAGGTTTGCTGTTCATCCCATTTCAAGTGGTCCAAATCTCCTATATACTAAAAGGCTGGAGTAAAAAAAAAAGTTATAGTTTCTAAGTTTTTTTTTTTTTTTGGATGATTTAAAGAAAGAGAGAGAGAAGTCTACGAAACAGATTTAAAAAAAAAAAAAATCACTTATTTCTGTAGCAACAGAAAGCATTTACTATGGAAAGTGCCAGTTTCTAGATCTTGACAATACCTATATTTTCAATTTAAAAAAAAAACTTGTGCATTATTTCCATTTTTTATAAAATTGCCTATCAGAATTGTTAAGTTAATCAATGCTTAAAAATCTGTGGAGTTTGTACTTATTCTACCTCCGTTATTATGGATCCTGGAGCCTCATCAGATGAGGAACCAATAATTTTATCATCTCTCTTAAAGACCTGAAATGGAGACAATAGTTAGCAAAACAGTTGATGCAGAATACACCATAATGTGCACAGTATCATAAAAGCTTATATGAATATAGTATTTTGAAAAGGTACAGTTCTCAATCTTTCCATGAGCTTTCTGCAAGCATACTGCATCTATGGGAGTATATCCATATTATATCAGCCATGTTCTTTTAAGTATGGTAGGAAGTTATGAAACATGAAGAAAATAAAACAAGTTTTCAGATTTTAGTCTTGGAATTGCTAAATAAAAAGGAAGGTGTCAGATCTTTCTACCCAAGACTAAATCTAATCTACATGAAAAGGAAGCTCTTCTCTTTCTCCTATGCAACAAAGCAGAAAGCCTCACTATAAAACTTGAGTACAAGCAGTCAGAGAACCTACTAATGCACCACATCTCTAGACAGAAGTGATTTTCATGAGTCACAAATCTATTATGTCAAGGAAGCATTAGTTAAAATATTTTCCTGCTCCTTTAACCCAGATGAAGTAACCACCACAGCATCTTTCCCTTTCACTTAGCCCTTAGTTTGTGCATCTTTTTGTTTAGCCCAATGGTACTCCTTCAAAACAGTACTGGAACATTTATAGTATGACAATCATTCACATTACATGAGAAAAATGCAATAGGAATGTGCTGGTATGAGCAAACCGATCAAATTAATTCAACTTACTCTGAATTTTGCATAGTTTAACATTTCCTGAGTTGTTTCATACGTTGGCCACGGTGCATTTATGCAGTACTCTACAACAAACTGGTTATCCTGTTTGATTGAAGAAGCAATTTACAATTAAATTAGGATCCTTTGTATCTCAATGAAAGAAAGGGGGGAGGGAGAGCAGGCAGAGAGAGAGTGTGAAATGTTCAACAAATACATCATGTACCTGTATTTGTTGCAGATTTTCTTTAGCTTCACTCACAAGATCTAGCCAGACTGTTTGACCACAACTCGCAATGGAAGCTGAAGCCAGCCTCTCCAAAAAAGTGCTTGCTTTTACTTTGTAAACAAGCTGTTTAAAAAAAGAAGACGACAAACACTGAAATCTAGCATACTTCGGCTTTAAACAGGTAATCTCTTCCTAGATCTGAAAGCCCTCTGTCAGATCACAATAGTACTTCCGGGTTAAGTGTGCTAAAGTGAACTTTCATCACAGTAGAAGTTCCAAGCACCTAGTTAACAAAGTCTATTTTTGGCTTGCAGAACTATACATGTTTGAATGCCATCAGTTTTTTTATTTTGAACACAAGACTTACCTCTGCCCACAACGATAGTCATTTATTTCAGAAGAAAGTACACTTCTGTCACATACCTGAGTCATCTTAAAATCTGCCTTTGATTTTAAAGAGTAACATAAAGAGGTGAATGTTTTATATCCTAGTAAAAAAGCATCAGGAGGCAGAAACTTTGTTCACAAGTTTAACTGCACTTTTATTGGCAGGTAGGAGCCACTTACTTCAACATCCAGTCCAAACTGAATAGCAAAATTCTCAGCTTCAGTAAACTTGTGCTTATGGAGTAAGCGACTTAATCTAAGGAATGAAATAAAGTATAACATTTACCTCTACTATGTAACATGGTACCTCAATGTTATGTAAATTACATAAATTTAAAGCAAAATTTCAAAGAAAGAAAAGAAAAATACATACCTGTTTTCTGGCAAGGCTTCTGTTAAACTTCTCATTACTACAACAGACACTGAGCCTTCAGGGGACCTGAAAGGGATGGTTGAATTTTTAATATTATAATTGGTTCATATATAGGATCTCACATATTTTTCATGTAAAAGCAATCTAATTAAACATAAAATATTACTTACTTCTGGCGATTTTCAGGAATTCCTTCCAAAAAGTATATAATATCCTACAAGACAAAAATTAGAAATTAGAATTTGGAAAAAATAAACAAAATTGGACAAGTGCACAACCTACAAGTTAATGAAGTAGTTGCTAATTTCAAAACAAGTCTCTCTCTTTAGCCTTATTAAATATACCCTCAGGCTAGGAGTTTATAGAATCATAGAAAAGTAGGGCTGGAAGGGAGGGACCTCAAGAGGTCCCCAAGTGCAACCCCCTGTCTGAGACAGAACCATTGCTATCCAAACCAATGAAACGTGGCCATTTCAGCCAAATGCGCAGTTTGGCCCCTTTGTGTTCATGCATTACTTGAATGATCACATATTGTATAATAAAAATTCTCAGGGTCTAGAGTACGGCACTGACATAATAAAAAAAATTGTCAGTCCCATACCTATCTGTAATAGGTATGGCATAGACACAGCACACTTGCCTTTAATTTATAATAAAAACAATTCAAACGAATAAACATACTGTACTGATCCCACTTTGAACAAGTGAAGAAACTTCAGATACTTCCAAAGAATAGAGCAGGTGCATTGCAGGCAGTGAAAAAACCAGGAGGTTTCTCTTCTATAAAAACAGGGGAAAAATGTAAATCATAAGAACACAGTGCTGCCTTCTGAAATGCACAGACCCCTACAATATCATCTGCAGGACTCTTTTTAGATGGTCTCTACAGACACTCCAGTTCTCTAATTAAAGAATCTCTTCAGGACTTTGAGCCCAAAACTCCCATGCAAACAATTTGAGAAAGTTAAGAATCTGCTGGTTTAGAATACTGTTTCGCACATGCCACATACATTTATAATACTGTTTTAAATGACTGTCTAACAAGTTCAACACGACATTCTTTTCCCAATGACTGTTCCAAGTAAGCAATTAATGGAAAGCAAAAAAACAAACAAACACTGGTACTGTTGCCTTTTATACCACCTGGGATTTCTTTTGAGTAAGAATTCTACTAGAAGTAGAGTTTGGCTATACATAGTCAGATGTATTTTGATTACGCAGCAATGAAAAAACAAGACAAGACAGAAAATACAGAAAAATCGTACCTGTCTGTTATCAGGTATTGTCAAAGTTATTAGTTTAAGGTCAGCAATCCCTTGTCTAAAGAGAAGGGGAAAAAAAAGCCAAAATACTTGCATGAATCTTATTTCAGATTATGAAGCGTTCAAGTTTAAAGATTTCAGTATCCTTTTGTTGAAAAAGATAACAGAACAAAAAAAAACAACTTAGGTCTTCTATGAAAATGTTGATAGGTTAAGTCCCACAATATATGGTTTTAAAACAACATTGTTGCGTGCACAGGATAAGAGTGACATTTCCAAACTTGTAATGCTTCTCACTGTACACAACAGCGAATTTGAAAGACTAGCACTAGTCTAGAGTAAGACCCAGAATTCTTGCATCTCAGATCTCCGCCCTGTCATCAATTCCTGTAGTTTTAACCAATTCATCTAATCGCTGCCTGTTTCTCCATCTTCATAATGAAGATACCATTTATCTACCTGGTGAACATACAACATAAATTCTAGTATTAATATAATCTTAGTCTTGAGAGCAACTTTTTAGCCCTTTATTCAGAAGAATAGGAATCCTGCCAAAATGATGTTTCTACCCTGGGGAAGAGATCTGAACTTCTTAATATCAATGAAAAGACAAAGAGAAGGAAAGTCACCAAGAAGAAGGCGTAACAATTCTTATCAGTGGACCATTGCTTAGGATGCTTAGACTTGAATTTTAGTTCTGGACCCTGAAAAGACTCACTGGAATACAAGGAGAGACCAAATAAAACATGTTTTAAGACACCGTTCAGTCTTCAAGTTTCCTGATGCTTTCCAGACCCTGAACAAGCTATATGGAGTGTTAGTCCTTCCTAGAAGGCAATGCCACTGGGAGCTAGCTCTATGAGTGTTGAACTGTTCCAGTGCTGACAGACCCCTCCCCACTTTATCATGTCAAAAAGTGATACTATAATTCTTCATTTACCGCGTGACTGAGGAAGAATCTGATTCTGTAGTTAGAAGAAATTCTTTAATATGAATTGAAGGCCAATCCCAAATCAACGTAAGAGAATAAACATCCCACATGCTCAAAATGTTCTAGAAGAGAACAAAAACATTTCATCTACTCATTTCATATTTTCCTGCCAAAATTAAGACATGTGTTTTTTTTTGACTGGCTGACAAACAAAACCTGTGTATTTATAGCACAGTACGTACATGTTCTGTATCTAAAAGTATTTCTAAAGAGCTTAAGATCAAGGAGGGGCACCTTTTTTATCTTGTTAAAAAAAACCAATTCTTTTAAAAATAATTTTACTAAATAGAATTCCTAAGTCATTGTAAAAGTAATTTAAAACAAACAAACAAACAAACTCAATGAAATGATACTTGCCTCGTTATCCAAGACAAACAATAAGTTGTCTAGAACTTGGAATTGTGTTGCGTCTAGAAAAAGCAAACAAATGATCATTCTATACACATTGAAATACTTTTCTATGGATAATGTGTTTGAATAGCAATTATTTTATAGAAACCCCATTAAAACTGTTTGGAATTTTTAAAAGACACCATAAACCAGTCATACTACTTGCACAATTCCATTTATCCTGAACGCACATAAGCATGTGCTTAACATTGCCCATCTGCATAAGCCTGTTAATCTTTTGATTTCAATTAAAATATTTACATGCATAAAATTAAGTGCTTTACTGGATCAAGCTGGAGTGCTTGGCACTGAATAGATCAAGTCTGTAAGGAGAAAAATGACATAACTGGACAAAAAAAAAAAATCACCTGCTCATTTCCCAACTAAACATAAATATTTGAAATCAAGTTAAAGACAGAAAAAGTGGAGACCCAGTTGTAGACTATATATCTTGCTATTTTTTATGACAAAAAGGCTGTCTGAAAATCTTAACAGCTTTGAAGCATAAACTTGGGTCAGGCAGTATATTAAGTATCATAAAACGTTTTTATTTAAGTTCCTACAATCTTAGGATTATATTTTGCCAAACAAATACATAGTTTTACCTTTAATTATGCTTGAATCAGCAAAACTCTGAACAGAAACCAGCCTTTTAGTGGTGTCTACCTCCCATCTGGAGAGTACATAATTACCTTTGCCCTATTAATAAAAGTAAAAGCAAAATGTATGTTAGAAACTGTGGTATCTGAAACATTTGTCTCACTAATTGACCTTTAATATATAAAGGCTTTGGGAAAGTTGCAAGTCTGGTGGATCATGTACACAGTCTTTTTATTTAGAATAATTACATTTCAAACATCAAGATACCTGTTTTCAAGAACAGACTAATCTCAACATAAAAAAAAAAAAATACTCTTGTCTTAAGGACATTTTTGGTTCTTCCAAAACCATGCAACAAACATCCGCTTTGCATCCAAAGACGGAATGCCCACATCAAAGCACACTGACCTCCAAAAAAATCTACGTGGTATTCAATAGGTTTGGGATTAACCTCATAGAAACTATATTCTGTGGAACCACTCTAAGTCCAAACAACAAGGTACTTCAGTATGTGGATCATTTTAACTCTTCGATCAGTTCCCTTAAAGTCAGTGGGCTATACACATTCTTAAAAGTAACCACTTAAGTGGTTTCTCTAAGTAAAAACCTGATACTATAGTGAATATATCTACCCCAATTATCAGCTGGATGTTATCCTTTGAATCACCAATTATAAAATTCAGACAACCAAAGGCATGATATTCTTTTGTAGAAATGAAAGCAGTCTTGATCTCTCCTTGTAACTGGAAAAGTGAAAAAAAGTTATTAATAAAACAAAGCTTAGTTAAAATGTAAAAGCTGAAGACTTTAAACACAAAAAGAAAAGTGAGTTAACTGGTATAACTTGGAAGATTCTTTTTATTTCTCTAAAAATCAACAAAATAGAGTTGTGTTGATCCAACTATATCAGGCACAGGCAATTATTTTGGCTGGAGGGCCGCTTAATGAGTTTTGGCAAACTGTCAAGGGCCACATGGGTAAGCCCGCCCTTTGACACATGCCCTGTTCCTGGTCATCATCTTGGGACTGGAAGTCCCTCACCTTGCCCCCAGTACTCCTCCTTTTGGCAAGGGGGTTTGCCATCTTGGAACCAGAAAAAAGCCAATTACATTCTAAAAATCAGACATCTGCTACAACATACATTACTTTGATTTAAAAAAATATTTGTCTTGATTTATGTGCATTTGTGTAGCATACACAGAACACAAGTGATTGTATAATAGCTTAAAATCAAGTCTTACTTTTATATATTGTGGGGTAGGTAGGTATAGGTTTATGGAGGGCTGTAGGTGTTTGTGGATGTGTGTGGGGTTTGTGGGGGTGTTGGTATATATGGGGTTGTATATGTGGATATGTGGGTGGGTACGGGGTTTGTGGGGTGCTGTGAGTGCATGGGGAGGACAGTGGATGGGGTGTGAGAGGGTGTGGGGTGTGCATGGTGGTGCAAGGAGGGGGTATTGGTACACGAGTATGGTGAGGTGTGTGTGTGTGTGTGTGTGTGTGTGTGTGTGTGTGTGCGCGTGCGTGCGTGCGTGCGTGCGGGACCCCCCCCACACTGCATACATTCCCTGCCACCAGCGGCAGCAGGAGGCAGTGAGGCCTTGGAACGATCATGGCCCAAAGCAGGAAAACCTTCAACAGTGCACAGTCGCAACGAGCCCCAAGCCTGCTCATACCACTTCTTCCCACCCCCTTGCCTGCCCGCCTGCTGGTCTGACAGAACACAGTTCCCAGCTGCCCCAGTTCTTATCTGAGTTTGCACTCTCAGACAGAGGGAGGGTGGGGGAACAGCCCTAGGGTCACCAGGCTAGAAGCCTCTAGAGGCCGAGCAAGTCTTACTGCTGCCACCCCGGTGCCTCATCAGCTTACACAGCCAGCCATGGGCAGATAACAGTTTTCTAAATTTTTTAGGGGCCCCACAGGCCGGACAGAATGGCCTGGTGGGCTGGATCCAACCCATAGGCTGGATTTTCCCCACCTCAAACTATATAGATCCAAGGCTTACTAGAAATAATAGATCTGTAAGACAAAGTAGATGGGTGGACACTGCTACTTACCTTCTTTGCTGTAATCATGTCCATCTTGTCAATAGCTACAAAAATTAGGGGAAAAATACAGTGTAAAAAAACAAAATAATACATCTTAATAATTTTCCAAAAAGAATCATATTGGATAGCTGTACTGCCAAGCCGAGAATTCTGGAAACATTTTAACCATTAAATCAGAGTTCACATATATTTCTACTGGTTATAGTATGCAATTTGAGAAAATTAAGTTGAAATTAAGCTCGGGCTCATCCTGTGCTGTTGGATGTTCCATTTAAGCAATGTCTTATATTCTTCAGTATGATAATGATACTATGATTCGGCATTCTGTTCCTATAACATGCAATTCTCTCCAAAAGAAACAGAAGTATTGATGGGAACATACATGTAAGTAGTTTGTGGGTTGAAACTGCTCTGCCTATCACAGAACTGGCCCCTTAATGAATACAGAAAGCAGTAGACAAGGGTCTTTTTAGTTATGATCAATTAATATCACCTATGTTTAAAATGAATTTCCTGACTTATGTATCCTCTTACCTTCCTGAGTTTTTGCAAGTGGGAGGCACATAATGCAAAAGCAGCCATTACTTGTGAGAATGAACATATGGTAGACACCTAGAAAAGGACACAAACATACCAATTTCAATTGCTAAGAGTGCAAAACAAATATCCCATTTATATAATGGGACATTAGGAAATAATTTAGTCCAAAATAATTTTATAGTAGCTCTATCACTTAAAAACAAAACAAACATGCAGTGATAATGTAGGGACATATATAAAGCTTAAGAATCTTACACACATCTGTGTCAGACTGCAGATTCCATTTTTATTGTAAGATTACTCTTTACCTATCTACTTTTTGTTTCCATCTTGGACTAAAACTCCAAAGACACAGCTGCCACTCAGAGCAAACCAGCTTTTCATATCTGAACCTTGGATGGATGGTAACTAAGCAACAAATCCCCAAGTAGGTTGTTTTACTGAACTGACAAGGCATATTAGAGAGTTGCATGGACAGAATGGACTGGAAGGTTTTAAAAGGCCAAGAGCTGTTACGTCCTAGAGACTTATTAGCAGCCCAATGAGGCAGTGAGAACATTTTCTTTGTGATAGTAGACAAACTCACTGGACTTCCACAAGATGGCTAGATTAGAGGGAAAGGTACTGCATTCAGAAGATAGTTGAGAAAAAAACCAATCTGCCCTCCTTGTGCTCAATCTGTTCAGTGAAGAGCAATTGTATTTTCAGAACTCCTGTGCAAAGCCCCAATCAATCAGTCTGAGGAGTCAGCAATAGGGGTGTGGACACTTGGGCTATGACTCCTATGAAGGGGTGCTTGATTGAAGGAAGTCATCAAAAGCCTACTTTTATTATAAATAAAAACTGGTTATTTCTTGTGGAAGCCTTTTGCTGAAGTGGTGTAGAATCAGGTTGTTCTGAAAAACAAGACAATATAAATTTAAGAAGCATTACGGAATGCTTACCTGGCTCTGCCTTGTCTTTTTCTATAATCAGATTTAAATACATCTTTTCATTTGAAGATTCCTGAACCAAAACCTAAGAAGAACGTTAATGTAAAACAGATATTATTTCATGTTTACTAAAAAGAGCACATAAGACTAAAAACTTAGGGGTTTTTCCCCCAGAAATTCTGCATCATTTTTGTACTTTGCTTTTTTTTCTTTTTTTTAAATGTAGGATTAGTTACACAAATATTAGAGCTCAGTCTGGCATCTCCTTACACAAATGTTTTTCCTTGCGCAGCTTTTTTTTCAAAAAAACATACTTACAGGAACTTTAGGGACAGTTTTTGTTCCTGCATAATCTGCCAGCTTAAATCAAAGAAAAAGAAAACGAACAAACAAAACCACTTTTGAGAAACACAGTCCACCAATATTTATACATTTTATAAAAATGAAAACAAGCAACAATAAAAAAAGGATGGGTTTCAATAAATATGAAATGGAACAAAATGTCTCTTACTTTTGTTAGCAAGGTTTGCTGTGATGGGACATGAATAAGATGCAGGTTGCCACTCCTCTCACCCACTACAAGAAACTGTCCTTCTTGGCACAAACCAACAACATCCACATTAGTGTCTGAAAATTTCAAATACTATGTTATTACAAGCAGTGGAGTGCAAATATAAATACGTTGTTAGTGAAGTATCCCACATTCTTTCAAAATTATTTATGGAATATAATTATGTTCCTTCCTAGCATTTCAATATATTTTAAAAGCCCTTAGCATAACTTAAAAACACAAATATAGCAATTTGCTTGTGGGACAAAGAAACCAGTCTTGAGGCCACCATAAGCTGGGTTCTAAAACTTCTCCTCAATTCTGTTTGCTGTCCACATAAAATTGACAAAGTACAATTTCAATATTGCCATGTTTTTCTTTAACTTTGGTGTTAATATAAATTTTATTATTTAAAACCAATATGGTTGGGTACTATGGGTCTAACCTCCTTATGTGAACAGCAGTTAGATATTTGCCATGCACATGCTAAAAACCATTCATTATTAACAACCTCCATTCTGTGAAGGGTGCTTGGTAAAGCACTACTTTCTTTTTTTAACAAGTAAAATAGCTGCCATTGCCATTTGAGAAGCAAGAATCAGAAGAAATTTAGTATTGTTTACAAAGTTATTATGTCTAAATGCTTTCTCATACCATGATACATAGATAGGCATCATGCTTGCTTTATTTCCAACAATTAAACATACAGCCTTATTGGTTTTTGCACATTATAACTGAATTCAAAGCCTATTTTGATTTACAGTTTAAGTCCCAAGCAGTAAACTTACCAAACTGAATGTGCATTTGAAGAGACTGGCAAATGCTGTCAAGAAGTGCCACTGATCTGTCAGTCACAATAATACAGCCATCAGTTGAGTTGACTGCATGCAATTCTGGATTAACCAAAACCTTAGAAACAAAGAGTTGTGAAGCATAAGTAACCAAAGAACCTTAACACCCCCTCCTCCCAAAAAAGATGTTTTTCAAACACTATGTAAACTCACAACTGGTAATACCCTACTGGCCAAAAGAAAGCAAACAGAACGTATCCATTGTACAAAAAGCCTGAAATAAGCTTCAGCATAACAAAACTATAGCTCTGATACCTTGTCGGAAGATGTTATTTTAACAAGGGTATCCACTTGGTACAAAGCAGTTCCACATTCTTGTCCCGAACCTGCGCTCAGTCGTCCACTTCCCGTGTCATCGTTTATGAGAAGATCAATCTCGTTCCACATGCTGAATTCTTTATCTAGAGCAGAAAACGCAACAAAATGGCAGTAAAGCAAAGTGCCAAGTCTGGGATCACACGAGAGCAGGGCTGGAGGGGACCTCACCAGGTCACTGAGGCACGATCGCCCCTGTCTAAACCGCCCCAGCCAGGGGTCTGTCTAAACTGCCCTTCAAAACGTCCAAGCATGGAGCATCTTTGGGCAATGCTGGACCATCAGACAGTTCCTCCTCATCTCCAACCTCCATTTCCTCTGCTGAAGCTTGACGCTGTCCCTAGTCCTGTCCCCATCCCCTCTGTTGCTGCCCTTCAAAGGCTGGTATCAATCTCCACCCCCCAGTTTTCCCGTCTCCAGACTACAGGTTGCGAATTCTCCCCGCCTTCCCACATACGTCTCGCTTTTCAGACCTCTCATCCCCCATCAACCTGAGGGATGCGCAGGTTGACCCCAGCCCCACCCCTGCAGCGCGGGCCTAGCACCAGGTCTCCCCACAGCGGAGTCGTCACGTCCCTGGACCAGCAACTGCGTGCGGAGACAGGGTTTCAAGAGACAGATGGATACTCAGCCTCAGCCCTCACCTCAGACCCCGCTCAGGTTCAAATTGGCGGGAACCACGCCCCCTCCCTCCAGCGGTTACGGAACGCGGTGCGGGATAAGAAACCTCGGGGCGAAGCTACGCGAGATGACGTCCGCGCGCCAATCTTCTCCTCCCACCCCAGCTTGGCGGCCGTTGCCGAGGCAACACGCCCCTCCCGCCGCCCCAGAATGCACCTCGACCCCTCCCTGTGCTTTCGGCTCCTCACCGCACCGGCGCCATTGTTCCATCCGGGCACCCGAGGAGCCAGCGGGCGGGGCCGCCTCTGCAGCTAGGCAGCGCCCGAGCTACAGCCGCCCGCCGAGCCCAAGTCCCAGCCAGGAGCCGGCGTGGGGGAGCGCGGCCCCCCGGCGCGGGGGGAGGACATGGCGGTACGTGGGGTGGCCCCTGCGGGGCGGACTGCCGGGAGCCGCGGGCGGGCTGGGGGAAGCCGAGTGCGCGGCTGCACAAAATGGCGCCGGTCGCCTCCCCTCAGAGCCGGCGCCATGATGGGGCCCGAGGGGCGGGCGCGCCGCTCCGCCCCGTTCCCCGCGGTCCTGTTCCAGAAGTTTCTGTCTCTGTAGAAGAACTGGGGGGAGGCCTCTTGGGCCCCCCCACCTCGCTTCTCCATGGGGGGGAGACTCCCCTGCACCGCTCAGCGGGGGGGAGACGCTTGCTCCCGCCGCCAGTTCCCCATTGAAAACAGGCGCTCGCGTGTGGAGGCACCCGTCCAGCAGAGCTCGTACAAAGGGCAGCGCGTCCCATTGAATTGTTCTGATAAGTGGCCCTTTTCAAAAAGCGAAGCCGTTTCAGAGCGGAGACCTGGGAAAGGGGCCCTGCCGGGTGCCTCAAAGGAAACGCGCTCGCCAAAAACCGGCGTTCCTGGTGGCAGCCCCCTAGCTCCTGACGTGAAAGGAGTTAGCAGTGAGTTTAAAACTAATACTAAGGGAGGTCTTTCTCGCCCAAGGAGGAATCCGACCGGTTGCTCCCAGGTGTGATGGTGTGGCTGGAGTCGAAAAGGGGTTGGGCATGCTCTTGGAGGACAGGTATCAGTGTCTAGGAGCAGATATTGGGGGGGGGCACAGTGTCCAAATTGAAATGTCCTATTATTTGAATGTTGGGAGGCTGCAAGTGGAGGGGGGGAAGGGGGGAAAGCCTGTGGTTAGACTTTGGTCACTCTCCTTTTTCAGCAGCCTGTCTGCCACTATGTGACACAGGCCTGTTTACTTGGCTGTTGTCTGCCACGAACACCTGTAAGCTCCCTTAAAAAGGGAGTCCACTAAGGAAAGAGCTAATTTATTAGCGCAAAGGACATGCGGACCATCACTCTCATCCCTGTTTTGCAAGGGGGGACAGTGAGCAGAGCCCCCCAGACAGCACCTGCTGTGTGACAAGACACTGGGCAACATGGACCCAGAGTCTGACCCAGTAAATGATTTGATGACTGACCCAGAGCTAATTGCATTTTTTGATAAAAGGTGAAGGACTCTTGCAATTCAACCCTGGTCTTGGCACATACCTTGCCTATTGTGAATAGTCCCATTTATTTGTCTTCATTGTGTGTAGTTATAAGTAGGTGCATGTTTTATTTCTGGGTTTGAACCTTTCTGCTTAGTATAGAAGAGTCTTTGTTGCAGCCCAGCTAGATAGTAATAAGGAATGATGTCAGAAATGAGTAGTAAGACTGTAATGAGTTGGAAATTGGTCCAACAGGTTCACTTTCTACTGGCCATTGCTTATTGATATGAAAAAAGACAGCTAATTAAAACTGTCTGGGTTTCATCCCCTTCCCTCTCCCATCTTAAGGAAATGGGATCTGAATCGCCCTTTGAAACCATGTGTACCTGTGTTGAAACATCTCACATAACTGCTGTTTTGGCAATAGTGGTAGGAGAGAGGGACAAAAATGAAATGGAGAAATTAACTTTGGAGTTGTGGGATGCCCAGGATAACTGGGACTGGTAGGATGATAAATGAGGGGACCACTCACTTTTATTTCTGATTTCTGTCACTTATCTGTGACACACTCAGCTATAGAGCTATAACTATAGAGAGGTATCATGCAGTATATTGCTTCAATAATGTGTAGACCAGGGGTGGGCAAAATGCGGCCCGCCAGGACATTCTATCCGGCCCATGGGGCCCCTAAAAAATTTATAAAATTAATATTTATCTGCCCCTGGCTGCCTATCATGCAGCCCTCGATTGCTTGCCAAAACTCAGTAAGTGGCCCTCCACCCAAAATAATTGCCCACCCCTGGTGTAGCCAATTCCTAGATGGCATTTCTTGTTGATCGTTTTCTATATATGATTTCTGTATGTTTGCATCCCTGTACAAAAAAGAACAATTACCACCAGTATGTTGCAAGCACAAAATCTACTTCATGGTTACCATAAGTTCTATGTAAGAGCTTGGTAGTATTGTTACCATGATTGTGTAAAAATAATGACCCCTTTGCCTTACTTTTCACTTTAGGCCTAGTTACTAGAATTGTGCCAAGAGTCTACGATGGAAGGAAAAGCGGTACAAAAAAATTAGCAGCCTGGGTGGGATGAATATTAGCAAGTGAAATGTGAATATTAGGAGAGATGGTTGTAGTTACAGGACTATCCTAGAAAACCCATCGTGTATGCAAAATAACAAAGTTTCTAATGGGTAGTCAGAACAACTAACCCTTCTTTAAAATATTTTTCTATCCAGAGATTGAAACCTTAAAAAACCCTAACTGATGTGCTTTATTTATCATGTTATTGATTTCCATGTCTGTTTTCTCAGTTTGCAAGTTAAAAATGTTTTTTCTAACTCCCTGTGTACGTACTTAGTCAGATTATTCTCCCTTTCATGAGTAACATATTTTGCAAGCCAAATTATGCCCTTTAATGAGACCTGCAACTAACTCATTTGTCTTCGGTGGTTTTGCATATGCTTTCAATTCATCTGTTCAAAGGCACAGAAACCAATGATATTGCAAAGAGTCAATAACAGCATCGTCTGTCATTATAGAATGTGTTTTACGTGTTGGTCAACTGTGAGAAGAGAGCTCAGTTTGAATTTTTTTATATACCAAGATCCGTTTGTGGAATTAACAATAAAATTAAGAGAAGATGAGGGAAAGTGTGGCCTTGCAGTCTTAATCAGATTTATTATGGTGGTCATTGAGACAGTGCTACTATAAGATTGACAGTTATAGTAGGATGGCTTGGAGGACTTTAAGACCCCTGGCAGTTGTGCAAGTAAAGGCACAGTGGATCTGATGCAAGATCCCCACAATTGTGCTTCTTGCCATGCCACACGTACATGGCAAGAGGCATGATGGTGAAGTCCAGCCTCTGATCCCATCATGCCTTACTGTTGGTACAGGGGGAGCCTGGGATTGTGATCCCCCTGCACCACTGGCAAGCAGGAAGCTCCCATGGCTGGGAGTCTTATCAGCTGATCTGGGTTCCCAGCTGCAGAGGTACACCATGCACTCCAGTGGCTGAGAGCCCTCAGCAATTAATGGTGTCATAAAACAAGGAATAAGCCACAAAGTTATCATACAGAAAATGTGTAATAACTTTGTGCTTGATTCCTATCTCACCATTAATTGAACATTGATGTACAGCAGTGTCCTAGCTGTAATACCCTAATCTGTAATGTCATTTAGTCAGCCATGTATGGACAGCATTATCCATGAGCAGTAACTTTTGAGATATGAACTTACATAAATAGTATTTGAATACATAGACGCTATTTGGAGAAAAGTCTATAAGGTTGGCACGGTAGGCTTTGCTTCACACTGCATTTTATAACTGAAATTTAAAAAAAAAACCCCAAAAACCTGAAAATGGTAAATTCTGCTTTTACAAACGAGTTCTTTTTACAGATGAGCTGGTTTGGGGTGAAGCTATTAATTCTGTTCTGGGTGCTAGTCTGTAACAGCTCTTGATAAACTAGTCTTTCACTATATAATTAGCATACAAATGTCAATGAGGCAAAATTCTATTCATATTGTTACCTTAATAAAAATGTTAAATATCCTAAAACATTCTATTTTTAAACAGATATTTGTTTAGTTATTAAAAGAGTGCTATGGTGAAAAGAAATCATTCTTCAGTGCTAGACTGTCCGTGATTTTTTTCAGAACCAAAGAGATTTCTGTACTTAAACTTTATAATATTTTCTTCTGCCCATCTAGGGTAGTGATACTGAACGAGATGGAATAGCTGCAGAAAAGTCATCTCCAGAGAGAGAGAAGAAAAAGGAACAGTCAGATGCATCTAATTCTCCTAGAACCTCAAAACATCATTACTCAAGATCACGTTCACGATCAAGGGAAAGAAAACGAAAATCAGGTATGGCTCACTGCTAAGGAATGTTGCTGTAATTGGTTCAGTTTTAATTACAGTGGACTGCACAATCCTATCATATGGCAGTCCCAGACTTCAGATTTTTTGAGATAATATATTATTGTAACTGGGTAACATGAAAGCATCCAAGTAAGGCAAGCTAACTTTCTTGTGCCAGTTCTTGGTGGATTCTAGCAAAAATGTGTGAACTTCATCCTGGTGATACTGTGGAAATCATGTAGAAGTAAAGTGGCAAATAATTAGTTAAAACTCTCTGTATTTTATTTCTTATAGTTCAATGCATCATTTGAAAATACTGTAGAACAAAAAGCATAAAAACGCATCCTTGCAGAACCTGAATCTCTCTTAATATAGTTTTGGGGAAAGTTGCTCTCGTATGGTGCCAGATTGGGGAAGTTTAGTATTAAGTTAATATTGAATTTAAAGTAATTTTAAATTTTGGGGGGTTTTTTTGTTCTATTAAACTGCAAATTTTAATATTTGCATTTGCATTTAATATGTGCTTCAACAAAAAAATCTTCTAAATGATCAGTTGGTATTTCTCTTTTGGAGATGCACAAAATAGCATAAATAATTAGGAAATCTCATATATATTTCTGTTTTAATTGGGCACATGTGGGTTATTCCACTTTTTCCCATGTGGTTTCTATCCAACATTTAAAGAGTTCTTTCCAATACATGAGTATGGAAGTGTGAAACAGGCTAGTCTTTCCCCATTAGAGTTGAATAAAATGCAAAGAAGAAATTGTAGTAGTAATGAAAAAAATTTTAAGAACTTCTCTAATCTAGTAGATTTAAAATATCATTGTTATGCTAGCAAAGTACATATCTTTAACCTTTTGTTCTTGCCTTGGCAAGGAGGTGGGGGAAGAAGTGCAATAAATAGATGCAGCTTAAATTCATATTAACAATACTAGACCATTGTAGTCTTTAAGGGCTCATAGTTATCTGATGAATAATAAACATTTTCTTTTCCAGATAATGAAGGAAGAAAACACAGAAGTCGGAGCAGAAGCAAAGAGGTAATTAACACTTTGTAGTGCTTAGGTAATTGTACAATACTTCTTTAAAAGTATCTTGTAATATTGCACATGTGTAAACTTTTATATAAAAGTGACTTAATGGTAAGTACAAAAAATTGGAACGCATAAACTTAAATGGGCATGGAGTACCTGTCCTAGCGAAGCATGATTGAAGCCATCATTTTGACAAGAAGGTAATAGTTAATAGCAAAAGTACATTCAGAATCTAGTAACTTTAGTTTTCTTTTTGTGGAAACAGCAAAATGAGCTTTTCAAATGGAGAAATATAATTGGTATTCTTGGTGACTGTCTCGCAGAGCTTCCATTAACCAAAGGCCTTTGGTCTTCTGATTCCTGACCACTGCTCAGGACTTCAGTGTTAGATACCCATCTACCTGAGAATAATTCTTTTAAAACGAAATAAGTAAAATTCCCCAGTGGCTAAGCTCTGTTTGTCGTTTTGAATTTTAAAGACTGCTGCAGCCTTTCCGATGTCAGCAAGTCGCCTAGAAATTGCAATAGCAAAAGCTCTCTTTAAAAAATAAAATAAGAAAAATAACCTTAGGGCAAGGGGAATGAGAAAAAGGCATCAACAATGATACATTGGAGATAACTGGCTTACTCATCGGAGAAGAGATCAAACAAACAAGCAAGGAGCAGCAGAAATAGCCAGAAGAGAAGCTAAGTTATGTGGGGCAAGAACAGGTTGGGTAGATGGGGAACTCGTAAAACTTGTAATGTGGGTCTGGAACTTCTCCTTTCCTCATTCCAATGGAAGCTCTGTTAAAAAAAAAAAAAAAAAAATGATGTAGGAGAGTTTTTGTAAAATTGACTATATTGTTTAGATCACATGATAACATTTCTATAATAAATCATACTCAGCGTGCTAATGCGCGAAGAGACTGAACTGAAGACGCTGCAGACTCAGATAGCAAAAATATAAGCCTACTTCATGATAAGGTAACTATTAGTCATTCAAACTCTCATTTCCCTTAAAAATATCTTAAATCCTTTATGGGATATAATGGTGTTTATTACTAAGTGTGTGTCTAGAAGACTGATCAAAAAGAAACTCTCATTCTTAGGTTCAGAAAGTTTTCTTTCACTTGTAATTATTGCCATATTAGGGCTAAGTGAAACTTTTACATCTTTTTAATTGAGTGAAAAATAACTTGTTAGAATCTTGCTGAATGCTTTTTTTATTTCATTTTTTTTCACTTGAATTTGCAATTTTTTTAAACTTTTGAATGGCCCAAGGCTAAAGCTTCTTTGAATGTGTAGGTCAAAATATCTTACTTAAATTGCATGCTTTGAAATTAATTCCTGTAGGTAGCGAACATTTAAAAACAAACAGCTGTTGACTTAATTGCATGTATATATCAGATTTCACTAACTGTTTAGTGAATTAAAGGAAACATTGCTGAGAAAAAAGGCAAAGAAGACATGTCTGTCTTTAATATTAGACATGCACACAATTATGAGAAGAACTCTCTTGTATATGTCTGGAATATAAAATATACCAGCCCAAGTTTAGTTGGAGAGATTTGGTTGAGAGAATATTAAAAACTTGGTACTTTCTAATTATGACCAATCTCTATCAGACTTGTGTCTTAACTAATAATTTGGTGGTTGTGGGAGAGGTGCTTAAATATGCAACATTAGATCAGGGCAGATCTAGGTGAACCTGGATTCTAAACTGCTGGCATATACATAGACTTGCTGTATATTCTTTAGGGGTCTACTTAAATCACGGAGAAACTAAACAATTTTCACAGGTTAGTCCATGGCATGCATAAATTCCACAGATATTTCCCGGATGTGCTTCAGTGGCCCCTCTCCCAGGCACCGATTGGCAGAATGGCCTTAGGAGGGGGAGGAGGGACAAGGGGGCAGCTGCCAACTTGTTTGCTGCCCTTCATTCCTCCCTGCCTCCAGATGGGCTACAAGGCTGGGCTGCAGTAGCAGCGAGGACCACTAGCTCCCACTGAGGAGCCAACATTTCGTATTTATTAAGTTGTTTTTAACCCTTTATGTGGAAACCAAGACTTAAGTGGTCTGCAGTAGTTCAAACAAGAAACCGTACAAAATTAATTGGATATATTAAGAGCTGTTGATGTCATAGCTTAGGTTCCACAGAAAGCCTAGGCAAAAATAAGAACTGACCTTGCAGAGTACTCCAGGCACTGCAGCTATAAAAGGAATGAGTCTGCTTTTAATAAAAAGGCACTGCAGAAAAAAGTTGCAGTAGAGCATAACAGGGTATCATTTTAGTTTAATTTGAAGTGTGAGACCTCAAAGTGAAGCTTGAATGTTTTAAGAATGGAAAACAAGGATGTCAACCTTGTATGTTTTTATAAACACTTTTTTAATGGGGAAGTTTAATATATTAGTTTGAATCAGTGATGCTACTTAATTTATGATGGTTATACGTATGGATTAAAAAAAGCTTGTGTAAAATGGTGTGGCTCTAGACACATTATTATGTATGTATGTGTGTCTATACATGTAATAGATAACTTGTAGAGACAGGAACATGTTAGATACTTTTTATTACTGCTCCAGGATAGATGGAGTAACAAGTAACTGAAAATGGTTACCCTTTTCATTGCAGTATTGTGAACTTGTATCAGGAAACAGTATAACAGTGCTCTCATGGGAGTCTTAAAGATAGTTTAGAAAGTGGGGAGCCAAAAACATGTTTTAAAAATGATAGTGTGCATCTGCAACATTAGGTAGTTGGCGGTGTTAAGTAAAATAGCCATCATTCTTGAGGCACGCTCCTAAGGTTACTAATGTTGCATCACAACATATCATTTTTATCTTCTGATACCCATACTAACTCTCTTTGTTGCACTATTTTCCTGAAAGAACCAACTTCTTCTTAAAACAGGCAAGAAGACACGAGTCCAAAGAGAAGTCCTCCAAGAAACACAAATCTGAGGACCATAATGACAAAGAACATTCTTCTGACAAGGGGAGAGACAGTCTAAATTCATCAGAAAATGGTGAGGACAGACATAATAAGCGCAAAGACAGAAAATCATCAAGAGGTAGAAGTCATTCAAGATCCAGGTCTCGTGAAAGGTAAGGTATCTATATTCAGCAATTGTTCTTTTTTCTAATTGTGTTGTCAAAAATAAACTATTTTTGTTTTAGATTTTTCCATATACAAATAAATTGTCTGCAATTTAAAAAAGAGATTTTTGCATATTGTTAAAGCCACAGTGGCAAGATTGCACTCTGTATACTGCATGCACTGTTAGTCAAGATTTTTTCTGCATTTACTTGGCCTAAGGCTGGATAGTCAAGGTATCTAAAATTAATCCAAATGCAAACTAGTACAGTGAATATATATTTTATAAATGTTCCCTTGTACATGGTCTCCTCCTTATGTCAACATTCTTTTTTTCCATATGTGGCCCTTTAAAGTTCCTATCCTTAATTTATCAAGAACTGATGTTTTTAGGAGAGATTGCTGAAATGTAGGACTCCTGTATTGTTCTGATGCACTCAGTTCTTTGAGCTACTCCAGACATTCATACTCTGTAAATAACTGATGAATTCAACGTTACTTAATGATATACAAAGTTCTAAATGCATGTGGTGGCTTTCTTATACATATTCTGTCATGTTTTGTTTCTCATCCCGTGCTTTCCTCACTTAAAAATTTTCTAGTAATTTTTATTTTGGGAAATGTTTTCTATAGATGAGCTAAAACGATTATGTACTCTTTCAGTAAGGGTTTAAGTAGAAGTCAGAACAGGCCCTCAAGAATTTGTAAGTATTTGGGATATGTGTTTCAGACGTCATCGTAGTAGAAGCCGTGACAGAAAAAAGTCACGATCTCGAAGCAGAGAGAGAAAGCGGCGTGTAAGATCTCGTTCTAGATCAAGATCTAGACACAGACATAGGACTAGAAGCAGAAGTAGGACTAGGAGTAGAAGCCGGTAAGTTTTGTATTCTGTATGTTCTTAATACGTTACATGTTTAAGTGTTTCTTATTGGATTGTGAATGCGTTTTACAAGGATGTTTGACTTAATTTAATATGAGTGGTGCTCAACAGGTGAGGAAAAAATATGCATGTGAATCTTCGATGTGAAACTGTTCCCTCAGTCTCCTGTGATGTCCTGTTCTGGTTTCTTCTTTCTTTGTAATTCAGATAATCATTTTAAATCACATAGTGACTGTTTTAGTATTACCGCAGTTTAGCATTTCCAGGTACATGGTCTATTAGAAACATTGGGCACTGTTGCGATACTGTTAATAACATGTAGGAAGTGTTCAACAGATTTTTATCTTTTAAGATCATATAGAATTCTGTTGTTTTATCCATTTGCTAGTTTCAGCAAGCACTGCCTGTTAAGTAGACTGAGGAATGTAGCCGGATGTGCACTTCATGATGCATACATCCCTACTGATACTTTATTAAAGAATTTATAAACTTGTTGGGTTTTTTTTGCTGAGGGCAGAATATGGGTAGTGGAAAATATTAGTTCTCAATGAAGGTGTAACTTACTCTGGGCTGTTTGTGTCAAATGTGGAAATTATTCAGTATCACTTTGAATTTTTTTATATTTTAATGATTCCCACCCCTTCACTGATATGTAAACTCCAAAACAGACTTTGTTTTCAGCAAGCAAATTAAACTATCTGAATAAGAATAAAAATTAAACTATCTGAAGTAGCAACTGTAGAAAAAAGTGAGGTTTTTCAGTCTAGCAAAGCTTTTGCTAATTGAATACTATTTCAAATGCAGAGCAGTGTGTGTGTGTGTGTGTGTGTGTGTGTGTGTGTGTATATATGTATATATATATATATATATATATATAGACTTACCTTGTTCTCTTAAAATTTGGTTATCAATAATATGGTATAGGAGGAGGAGTAGTGATGCACTGTTGAAACATGTCTGGGAAGATTTGATAGTATCAGAAATGTATGTTATTTAGTGGGAGGCCAGGGACTTGTTAGAGAAGCTCATGTAGCATTAATGTTTTTAGTTGCCCAAGTAGTCCATAACTTAAATGTGCTTTTCAGAGAATCATATTTCATAGTTGTGTGTACAGTATAAATAATACTGATACTTCCAATTACATGTTCAGTATTTTAATGTTTGAACACACCTTTGGGGAGACATTGAAAGATGACTAGTCGTAGATAATTTAATATTAAGTTATATGTAGCCTCATTGTTTTGGTGACTTCATAAAATGATCATTTACAGAGAAAGAAAGAAAAGAATTGAAAAACCACGAAGGTTCAGCAGGAGTCATAGCCGGAGTCCAAGTCCTCCACCCTTTAGGGGACGAAACACAGCAATGGATGCACAGGAAGCTCTGGCCAGAAGGTAATACATTTATTTTTGTTTAAATAAGGGGTAGCAAAAATATAGCCCTTCAAGCTCTTGGAAGGAACAGTGGGTGGGGCCATCACCCCTGTTTAAATGATGCTAATATGTTGGCAAGCGATACAAAAAAAAAAATTAAACACATTTCTGTCAGTCCCAGCTTGCACATATGTAGAAGCTGCATCACAAATAAGGAATTTACTCCAGCTGAAGACTCTGATCTTGAGTTTAGTTTTGCTGTTGACACTGAGCTTTACATAAATGTTTGACTTCTGTTTGTTTCTGATTGGTAGCTCAGTTATAAATTTGTAGTGTGCAAATAACAGAAAGTAATTTAGAAGAGCTATATTTGTCAGCCATTGCCATTCTGCTATAGTTTGTTCCCAAGTAAGAAAGAATGTGTTGGGGGTAAGGAGGGGTGGCAATGTGATTCCACAAAAGTGCATTAGGAATAAGGGGCAGTCTTTGTTCCCAAGTACAGGGAGTGACTAGAGTGGCTGTGGTGAGTGACTAGAGCGATATAGCAAAATACCGTGAGGCATTTATACACATACACTTGTCTGCTCTGCATGTGAGCTGATACGCCTGGCACTGCATCGTATGCATTTGTATAAATGGCAACATGCACATCACCTTGGATGTGTTTTAGTTCAAAAGTGCGCTGCTGCCATTTTCTCAGTGCTGATGTGCATTTTGCCACTTATACAAATGCATGCAGTGCACCACTGGGCACTTTTAAAAACGCCTGATGCTGGAGTGCATGCATATATACGAATGCCCATGGTAATCAGAAGCTGAAGATCAGCAACTGGTCTGCATTTTCTGGAGCTACAGACTAAGCTGATTAACAGAAAATACTTTGCTGAATTCCCTCAAAGAAAATTTACTTCTTGAATGTTAAAAGTATGCAGAACCCTTCCACAGGCTAATCTTATTTTTATTTATAGCACACTTCTAGAATTTGCTCTGTTTATTGCTTTTTAAAATAGAAACATTTCAAGAATATGTATTTGGATATTACTGGAGTTGGATGCATCACTAAAGAGTGAATGGTTTCCTGATCTTAATGAATTGTGTAGTATTCCTTTGTGCATGCAACTCAATTTTTAGTTCAATACTTTGGTTCAACTGGTGTAAGTTGGGAGGCTGATGCTTTTTTTTTTTTAATTTTTTTTTCTCCCAACTTAAAAAAAATTCTTAACCAATCTTACAGAATGAACTGAAGTACTTTCTATTGCCAACTACGGATAAAACAAATAGTGTGACAGTACAGGATTCCCTGTGCCATTTTGTCAAATGCAAGTCTCTTATCTGGAAGACCCAGCCAGTTTACACCAGTTATAATATCTTGGGATTTGGACAGCACGTCCACATGGAAATGGATTGAGGTCATTAATTCATTGCTGGCTTATAATTGTGCATTGTTCTGTTTTATAATGTTTAGTAGTGGGGGTGGAGATGTACCATTTTGTTGCTCCCTGTAAATTTTTTTAAATGTATTTTTTTTTTTCCCCAAAACTTTCTAAACAGTGTTTCAGGACGTTTGTGCATAATAAAAATTCCTGCTCAGTCTATGACTTTACTTCAATAAACAGCTATTTGTATGCAAGCATACCAGTTTTTGTTAGTCTTTGGCATGTTAATTGTGTGTAAATCAATTATTCCTCATGTCACTTATTTGTAGGTTGGAAAGAGCAAAGAAATTGCAAGAACAGAGAGAAAAAGAAATGGTTGAAAAGCAGAAACAACAGGAGATGGCTGCAGGTAATTCTTTATGAACTGTTACTGGGTGCAGAGTAACCTATGGAGAAAGTAAGAGTTGCTTGTTAACCGTAGGTTAAGCAGTTTTCCCAAACCAGGTAATATTTGGCCTTTTTTTCTTTTACTAGTTAAGAATTGTAACTTGGATCGTGTATTGGCAGCTAGAGAACAAGGGAATATTTTACCTTGACTCTGAAATACAAAGTATTACAACAAAATGAGATGATTTCTTGTGGTTACATTACAAAGTGCAGTTTAACTGACTGCTGTTTTGTCAAAATTCCTGGGAAACTTCCAATTTTTAGGAAACTTTAGCTATTCTATCAAATGCATTTTGCATCACATCCAGACATATTCCTATTTGTTTCCAATCAAGGGATTTAGAGGTTAAAATTGTAACTTACTCCTTGTATGTGAAAAACGTTCAAAACTTTCGTATTTAATTTTCTTTTATCCTTTCTTTCTTCAGCAGCTGCTGCTACTGGAGGTTCTGTCATCAATGTTGCTGCTCTTTTGGCATCAGGAACACAAGTCACTCCTCAAATAGCCATGGCAGCTCAAATGGCCGCATTGCAAGCAAAAGCACTGGCAGAGACTGGAATAGCTGTACCTAGTTATTATAACCCAGCAGCAGTCAATCCAATGAAGTTTGCTGAACAAGAGAAAAAACGAAAAATGCTCTGGCAAGGCAAAAAGGAAGGGGTAATTCCCTCTTGCCCCTCTCACCCATTCTTAGTATTTTCATGAAATCATTTAATCAGAAGCATCTTATACTTAATAGTTTCAAAGTGTATTACTTGCTGCAGTCTCAAGCTGAACTAAACTGAATGATGTTGCTTGTGTTCACTTATATTCTACATTATTATAAGCTACATTTTTGGACTGAAGAACATAATGGAATATCAGGCTCTGATATCTCTGAGTTCAGGAAACCCCTGCCAGAGGACATAATACAAAGTATGCAAAGTTAAATTAGCCTGTGCTGTTAGCTCTGTTGTAACAAAGATCTTCAGGGTGAGGTTATTCAGTGGCCACCTGTTTTTACAGAGCAGTAACCATTATCTGGAGAAATTATTTATTAATCAAACTCTGGAGCTTGTTGGAAGTTATTGTACTTGTTCAGATGATGGTCAGAACTTCTTTTGGTGCAACCCAATGTGAGGGGGGTAAATTCTTTCATGATGTGCCCCATGCCAAGAATGCAAATGCTACGCTGAAAATTGAAGTAGAGAATCTTCCAGGAAGCAGTGGAGAACACTGTTACACATACTCCACTGGATAGATCCTTAGTGGCACTTTCTATCTGTTTGTTACTACCTCAGTTGTAATATTGTTGGAAACTTTCTATAAAAGCTTTTAATCTTAATGTAATCTGTCCTATTTTTTTTAGGATAAATCGCAGTCTGCGGAAATATGGGAAAAATTGAATTTTGGAAACAAGGACCAAAATGTCAAATTTAGAAAGTTAATGGGCATTAAGGTAAGGCAATCCCTACTTGTGGTTAGAGCTATTTCTGTATCATGGAATACTTTAATCCTTGAAAGAACATATTTTAAGGCTAATGTTGCCAATTTCTGGTGCTAAAGTGGTTAAAAACTTGGTATTCACGGTTTCAAGATCAACTTGAATTCAGATTAAGATGCTAGTGACTTCAATCAGAAATATTTCTCAGAGAATTCAGAAGTTTTTGAATTTGCTTTCTGGTGTTTCTGGCTAACAAACCGGTCTGGGGATGGGAAAAAGCACTATGCTTTAACTTGGCTCACTTCATAGTCTAGGTGTGGACCGTGCAGTTAGTAAATATTTTCCAAATTTGTGTTTGAATTAATTTTAGGATGGTAGTTTCCCTGTAACCATTCATGAGAAATTTAAAAATATACAAGCAGCCCTCAAGTGATAGCTAGACTGGTAAAGTAGAAATATTCCAATTTCCGTGGGATTTCATCTCTGACTTCATACTAGTTACATCCAAATGTTGATCAGGTTAATTTGTCTGCCTTTTTTTAAAAGTTGAGCAAAATGTTGATTGTGTGTAATGAGTATCAAATGACAGGAACTTGCATAATTATTTCTATAAATTACACATTATATTTGAGTGTTCTCATGAGCATGTTTAATACTTTTGATGACAATTACTCCCAGCCTCTAAGTACATCAGAGTAAAAAGTACATCTTGTGTAGCTGTAAAACAGGTACAGTGTATGAAAATGCTAGTTATTGCATTTAAAACATTTATAACTAATTTCTTTTTGTCTGATCTCTAGAGTGAGGATGAAGCTGGCTGTAGTTCAGTTGATGAAGAAAGTTATAAAACTCTGAAGCAACAGGAAGAAGTATTCAGAAATTTGGATGCCCAGTATGAGATGGCAAGATCACAGACCCACACACAAAGAGGAATGGGATTGGGGTTTACATCTTCCATGCGAGGAATGGATGCAGTTTGAAAGATGTGATTTTAAAGTTTGGGACTTTGTGGAAGATTCTTGTTCTGATGTTGGGTCCTTGTTCACCAAAAAGCTAGCCTTCTAGCTTGCATGGGTGTTGCATTGACTTTAATTTATTGAAAAAGTACAATTTTTTTGTAAATATCAGATCAGTGATACTGGTGTTAGTGTTGTAATCAGGTTATACCCACTTCCATTAAACTTGACAGAACTATAGAAGGACAGTATTTTTTAGTTCAAAATTTTACTTTTCAAACAAAGCAGCAGACGGGGTAAACTCATACATGGATATTTCGTGTCCACTGTCTTGTGTACTTTTGTACTTTAACCTTGTACAGTTATTTTCAATTCTTGAAACATGAAAGAAGCATTGTGTAGATGTTATCCAGCAGGTTGGGCCAATAGGCACATAATCCAGTGCAAAAACCTGGTTAATAATAAAGATGTTTTTTCTCTAAACTGGTATTTTTAAATTCACTTAAGTTTTTTGTTTTAATTAGTTCTTGTTAAGTTTGTCCAATTTTTTTAGTTTTTTAAGTTATGTTGGATGTCTAGCAAAAAGTGTCATGGTGAGCTCTGTAATGGAACTGGGAAAGAAATTGGCCATGGAGTGTGCAGTTAAAGTACAAGTACTGGATATTGACCTTGCACACTTTTTTTTCTTAAAAAAAGGTTTGTTGTTTGACCATTGTTACTACAAGATACAGTGTTATTCTTCTGGCTTGCTGGCTGAAATATGCTACTCCACCTAGTTCTTATTTCTGCTTAGTCTTTTGTTTAACTAGGTTACCCTCCTTCAATTGCTTGGACCTAAAAATTCAGATCTACCATTAGGGGAGTCCTCAACCCCTAGCTATTTCTGCCACTAGACCAAAGAAAATCATTTTTCCCTGCACACAAAACAAATGATGGGGGTGCTTCCATCCAAAATGCCTCTAATGCTGACTTGCAAGTCCTTTGGGGTGGCAGAGAGACCTAAAATTTCCCTCTCCCTGGATCCATCTCCGGTGTTATGGCTTAAATATGGAACTGAACTGACAAGCGGGAAGTCTCTAGCCACCTTGAGGAACCAGGAACTGCTAGCTTCCTGATTCCCCTTTACCCCAACAAAAAGATTTGGAGTAAGAGCCCTACTTCCTGAAATCCATGGGTTCTAGATGGAAGTGATGAAAAATGTACACTTTTACTACCTCCTTTGCTGAAGTGGCCAGTTATCTGCATAACTCTTTTTCAACCTTTTTCAGCACCCCTCAAATTGTGGCTAGACTGACTTCTAGCTGATATAGGATACCTGGGATATGAGGAACTTCTTGATGCTTTCCAAAGCTAATCTAACCATGGCCTAAGTTGGCTGAGTTTCTAGTCCTGTTACTATAAAGTGATACAAAACTTCACAGATAAAACAGATGCTGGGTTTTTTTTTCAGTTTTCACATGGCAAGATAGAATGGTTAATTAATGCTTATAGAGCAGGAGGTGAATTAAAAGTGAAGCGTGGGAGTATAAATATAGAAGGAAAGAGTAGGGGCAAAGTTGGACTTTCCTCCTATGATTTTTCTTAAGTGAGCATTCTAATGTTAGTCCTTTTCCTAAAATAACTGCCAAACTGCTATCCACACAATTATGCTTTCTGAGAGAATGCCTGTGATTGCAGCTGCACAAGTCAAAGTTCTAAGTAAATTAATCATTAGGCAGCCAAGTTTTAATTGGCATTCAGTTTTCTGTCACAGCATTCAAAATTCAGAGTGCAGGGCAGTGAAAAGCTGGCATGGCTTTTTATTGTGATAGAATGTGTTAGAAGAAACTTGTCATCTTATTACTGGTATCCACTATATTATTAACTTGTATTTAAACTAAACTCTGAAATGGAGCAAAAACTTGTTGGGCATATTATGGAATTGTACAACTTAACAGAGGTAGAGAAATTGGCTTATAAAACTAGCAATTAATTCTTTCCTTCAGGTAAGCCATATGTGAAAAAGCTAAAAGATCTGTGGCTGTAACCTGTAAATTAAATTTAACTTCAATTTTAAGTGGAGCTCTAGGGAGTACACTCATCTCAACTGTCACTGGCTCAGTTAATGTGCTGTAAGGCTGTATCAGAAAGTTTTAGTAACGCATGGTATTTTATCAGTTCTGATTAATTTTAGTGCATCAAATTTAACATACAGAAGTCTGCATCCTGAAAGTAACTTGTCTTTATTTAAAAATTAATCTACCAGGTTTTTGCACTGAGTAGAAATAGGCTGCTGCCTGTGCTATGCTTGCTACTTGTGTATATGTCTAGTGGCTGCTTTTTGGCCCAGTTTTCAAAAGCAAAAAAAGCAGTTTTTGTAGCTAAGTTCTGGATACAGGACAGGATAGGGGGGAGAGCAGTGTAGTTCAGTCCTGTCCATGTAATGACAGCAACCAGGAGCTGCGATTCGAACCCTAGACCCCACAGACTAAATAAAAGCCCAGTCTTCTCTATTTTTAGGAAATGTTAGTATTCTCTCTCTCTCTCGTTCCCTTCTATAAGATTAGCCTCAGCCCCTAACTGAGTGCTATTAAGCAGTGATGTTAGATCCTTGAGTGTGTTTACTTTAGTAATCGTTGAGTCCCTTTCCTCCCACCATGAAGGACCCATTTTACTAATCTTTGAAGAAAAACAAGACTTTCTTAAAAAGTGCAAGGAAAAACAACTCTTAACAAAAATTTATCAGAACCTGAGTTTTGCTAGTTATTTGCATAGCTGTTCACCCGATCCTCAGTCCTGCCACTTATCTTCAGTGGAAGCTGCTGTTTCTTGCTTTGCATTGTGGAAATAAAGAAGGCGTGGAAGTGGAAACCTGGCTTGCAAATGAGGGGGAGACCAGGCATAGTTAGCTGTGTTACTCTGAAGTTAAACAGAAGGCCAGGTCAATGTGTGGACTAACCTGCCTCTGTGGTGAACCACAGGACACAAGCTTTGGCTTATGGAAGGTTGGTTGTGCTATAGTGGGGATTTTCAACCTTTCTTGAGTGTACCTCTCCTGGTGCATACCCCCTTCTGGATGAGGTCCCTGGGCAGCCAGTGGATAAGTGGTGGGGGGCGCTGAATGCTCCGTAGCCCTTGGGGCCTTCCCAAGTGCCCTTGGGGCTTTCAGGTACCCCCAGAACTACACGTACCCCTAGCTGACAACCCCTGTGCTCCACTATGGTTCATCTAGAGCAGTGATTTTAAGTTGAGGTGCCCCATAGAAAATGCCAGCTCTTTGTTTTCACTCCAGCTACAGAATAAGAGCAGGGTTGGTTTGTTTCTTAATCTGTTGCAAAGAACCCAGAAAGACGACAGCTATGGATTTCTCTATAAAAGTGCTGGGTTTTATCTTGTGACCTATGTTTGTAAACCTGCTAGTGCTAACCTTTGGCACCCTCAAAAGGACCTTGAAGCTGCCTGGTTGAGAACGGCTGGTCTGGAAGGTGCAAGTCTGCCCTGCCCTATGCAGGTGCGGTGCTCGAACGAGGGTTCTTCGTTCTCCGAACAGCGCAGCTCTCCCGGCCGCTTCCCAACTGTAGGCCAGCTCGAGGCCTGGGCCTAGCCCTCCCCCAGGACTGCAACTCCCAGCATGCTGCGCTCCTAGCAGAGACCGGAAAGCCCAGCATGCAACGCGCCGAGGGGACTTTGCCTTTGGCCTACAGATCCCAGGGTCCATGGCGCCGCTGCCCCGCAAGCCGCTACGACGAGCGTGCGTAGGGTCATGCCGGGACTTGTAGGCCCCCCGCGCGGCGGAGACGAGCCGTTAGAGGTCCCGCTCCCCCCACCCACACACCTCTGCGCGACCTCTGCCCTTTGCCCTCTGCCCCGCTCCCCTCTTCCTGCTGCAGCTTAAGATGGCGGCTGAGGTGGATTTTGGGGACCGCGAGCTCTTCGAGCAGCTGGACGGTGACGAGGAGGCTCCGGCCGCGGTTGCGGCCGCGACCGCGCAGCCACTTGACGCCCCCCTGGAGGAAGACGAGGAGCAGGCGGCGCTGCGCCAGCGGTTGCGGGACTGCGAGGAGACGGTGCGGCGGCTGCGGGCCGAGAATATCCTGACAGGGCGGGACGGGCGGCGGGGCCGGCCTCCGCTCTTCCCTCGCGGGGGCGGTTGTGGGGGCGCGGGCGGTCCAGCTCGGCTATCACCGTGTCTCCGAGCAAGGGCGCGGCGGGGTCGCCGGGCGGGCCCAGGGCTTCTTTTCTGAAGAGCCTCTGGCTTTGAATGAAGCTGGAGAGTGGAGCTGGCAGGTCCCCCGGCTCCTGCCCTCTTCTTTCAGTTTAGTTTGAGCTGCCGGGGAGGCAGGTGTTCCTCCCATCTTCTGCCTGACTCGTCCCTTCTGGAGGAGGCAGGGGGCATCCTCCAGCCGAGACTTTTTAAAAATCTTGATCTGTTTGGTCTGAGGTATAAATCAGCGTACCAATAGTACCCGTGTCTCAGATGTTGCTGTGTTAAAATCTTGGTCTGTTTGGCTATGTTTGAGGTGGAAACAGTCAACTGGTGGTGCCTTGCGAAGTGTTGTGACGAGACGGATTCTGAAAGGCCTTTTTTTGTTTGTTTTGTGTTTTAAAGTGAATTGTATTTTTGAATTAACTTTTTATTATTAGTCTGACTGCCAGCTCTTTCTTGCCTCTTCCAAACTGAGACTCCTGAAATGGGTATAGTGTTTGGCATTTCTTCTAACTTTTCTCTTTTGTGAGTCCTGGTATGTTTTATAATTTTGGCATATTTCTGTCCTCGTATGTGTGCTTTTAAACTCAATCTCTGTACATTTCTCTGTCCTATATAACAAATTTATAGTTTGAACTGGCCTGTTTCTCCCCCCCTTGGTTTTTGTCGGTTTTTTTCCTGTTTTACCTCATCCTGCTCTGATGCTTGCTTTAGTGATTTCTATCTATAAACTAAATGGTTTTGCTGTTAGCATCTGTGAATGGAGTACTTGGTGATGCACACAGATGTCCAGCAAGCGGAGACAGAATGTGCAACAGGACTTTGCTGTGGTGCTTATTATTATGGATTGCTGCTTCGAACGCAGTAGTTGTTCCCTACTCCAACCAGCTTTTTGTATTCATCTTACTCTAGTCCTTTTGTTGGTAAACAAATTCTTGAATTACCTGAAGTGCAGTTTAGTAAAATGCAAGTTTCTGAAGCCCTGCCTTATGTTCGGTGCAGTTGTTGTAGGAGTTGATTGATTTTAGGTTTTTAAAATGTCCTTCAGTTCTAGCAATGTGCATGCAAAGAAAAAGTAATCTTCCTTAACAAATAGTTAACATCAAGAACTTAAAAGAAAATTGAACATTCTGACTCGACCAAGGTATGTTAATATTGTCTTTCCAGTCTAGAACTTGTAGCAATGTAAGTCCTCAACATTAGATCTCTAAACAGATGCTTTCCGGAGTCGAGGTGAAGGTTGCTGAAGCTAATTATTGTCTTGTGCAGTTGCTCTCTGAACATGCATTAGACTCTTCTGGAAAAGGTTTCTGTAACTGCTTGCCTTCTGGGGATTCTAAAATGCCAATGCCCCCTAAACATCTGTATTTTCAGACATCTATATACAAAACTTAGTTTAATGCTGTCACTTGTATAACTACTGGTATGAATGTGGCCTTCTGGCAAATAATTTTTCCCCTGAAAACTAGTAGTAGAGTGTTAGTTGCTCTAGCCCAGGAGTGGGCAAAATGCGACCTGCAGTCCAGATGCAGCCCACCAAGCCATTCTATCTGGCCCGCGGGGCCCTTAAAAATGTAGAAAATTAATATTAATCTGCCCCTTGCTGCCTGTCATGTGGCCCTCAATGGTTACCAAAACTCAGTAAGTGGCCCTCCACCCAAAATAATTGTCTGCCCCTGTTCTAGCCTATTTAATAGTCATTCTCTGAGGGATTTCTGATCATCAGATTGTCTGTGAAGTTTTCCCAGTTCTTAAGTAAATGTCAGTGCCCTGTGTTTCTTGTATGCGCCCCCCAATAACAATAAGTCTTTCAAGCAGTCGGCATTCTGTGCTACATTGCTTGAGGAAGTAAAACTGGATTGAAACCAAGGGGGGCAAAAACTGTAGCATAGAGTAATGGAGTGATTTGAAAGACGAATTACATTTATATTGGCCTGGACTTGCTGCATGTCTGTCTTGAGATGATGCTCATCCTCTTGACTTATCACTGCTCTGATTAAATAACTGGGATACATCACATGACATGGGATGATACAATTACATTTTACTTTCGTTATTTACATTTCTGACTCTTTGTTCTTCTAGTGGAATAACACTGGACAGCTCTAAGTTAGATGGACCTTTGTTACAAATTTTGTTTATGAACAATGTTATATCAAAGTAAGTAATTTCTCTTGCCAAAGCTACTAATTCTGATTTTGTGCTGAGATTTGCCTTTATTTGGGGTATGTTAGTGTACAGTGGATGTGCGTGTACTGTATTCAGCAGTTAGTGGCAGTGTTTTGAATACTCTTTATATAAATCTGTTGTTCTCTGATTACTTGTATTCAGTTTAGCAAAATATCTTTAATATCCCAGATTTTGATTGGTTAACTGTTTTGAGATATACAATCTGTGAATATAATTTTGTCAAATTAGCATCAGGACATGGATATGTAATTTTGAGTTCTGTATGGTAACTAATTTGGGAAAAATGCATGTCAGAGCATTCTTTAAAGAATACATCCTGAAGTGCTACATGAAAAAGTGTCTCTTTGCTTATGCTTAGTCTCCTTAGACCAGTGGTTTTAACCCACTTCTTACATTCACACCACTCTTTGGAAACTGCCAAAATTTCATTTTCACCTGTTTGCATACAGAAAAATAATAGAGCACTTCTGCTGTGAAAAAAATCAGAAAGACTACAACTATGGATTCCCATTAAAAATCTGTTTATCTTGTGAATTGTGTTTGCAGACTTAACGTTGCTAACATTATGCAGCCCCACGTGGCACCCTTGAAAGCCTCTCAAGGCACCCAAGTTGATAGTCCTTTCCTTAGACTGAACCAAAGATTAGCAGTACAAACACACTCGTTATCCAGTTGAAACTCATAGTCATTTGTCTGTTCTGAGAGAGTGTGTGTTTGTTTGTAGAGTGTGGGATGTGTGTATTTGATTTTTCCTTTAGAGCTGAGTTTTATGATGAGGATGGGAGTGCAACTGCCTCTAAATTGCTATACTTCATAAGTAACTGAAAACGTGTTCATGTGTTGCACTAGAGTTGCTTCTAATCATAGAAGTTTCCTCAGCTATATTTGCAGGTGGGGGGGCCAAATTTTCTACTGCTACTGTACAAGAAAGTGTTATGAAGGGAGAAAATACATTAATATTGGGTAGTACGCCTTTTTTAGATGCATATGTATAGTAACAAAAGTTTCTATAACCATTCTTATTTTGAACACCATACAAAGTCATAGCGTTATAGCATTTAGATTTCATGTCAGTTTTTTTGGTAAGTGTTTAGACAATTTATATGTTTACTTCTGATGTTTTATTATCTTTTGTAGGCAATACCATCAAGAAATTGAGGATTTCATTTCTAATCTAGTTCAAAAGTATGAAGAGCAACAGGGAGCTACATCAGAGAAGACCCACTTCAATGTTAAGCCTCAGGTAATTTTATTTTTTTAACTTCAGTCTTTTGTTAAAGTATCTTACTACTGGAATATTTAAATTCAAGAGTTTTCCTTATTACTTTAAAATAGTATACTCCTTATCAAATGTTTATACTGGTAAAAATGGTGATGATTTAAACAGTTTAAAAAAAAGGGGGGGGAGAATAGGAAAACCAATTGCAAGCACCCACTCTCCTTGAAAACATTCTTTCCAGATACTGGGGGACTTTTTTTAAAGTGTGCAGGGTTCTAAACGTCACAGTGTGAACCCAAATGTGCTTTAAAATATAGAATTTTCTAACTTTATAACTCTGTACATTTCTTTAGTCTAAATGAAAGTTGTCAAACATCCAGTCCATTGGGTTTCTCATGCCTTGCTTGGATAGCCCGTTTTCACCCATTGTCGCTGCAGCTGCTAGAGATGTTCTACCAGCATGGCTCTGGAACCCAGGGGATTTATATTGCTGCTGTTCTCTCCTCTTCCCTCTTCCCTTACCTGCTACTGAATTTTGGGGCTTTTAGTCCATAGTTTAGATTGTGGGGAGGAGTGAAGTAGGGTGAGCAGCAGTTGCATTAACCCCCTTGGTTCTGGAGCTGTGCTAATGCAGTGACTGTGGCAGCTGCGGGAGTTAATACTGTCACTCACAGTCCAGATATGGCCACTAGAGCCAAGTGAGTTTGACATCCTTGGACTAAGTTTTTTGAGAAGCCTTCCCCACCCCGCACCTCATTACTCATGTGGAAATTGAGGTCAATTAAGAGTCTACTGTTGCTTCTTGACATTTCCATGTTCTTTCCCTTGCTGAGAAGCAGAAAAGACTCCCTTGTTTTGTCATTGTCAGTCCTTAGCTTCTGCTGCTTTTGAACAGGCAAGTGAAAAGAGGCTTTTTTCCTCCTACTTACCTGAAATGCTGCATTTTCTTCACAGTATTCCCTGTCCCCATGAAGTAAAGAACTAGCTGCCAGGAACCAAAGCCATGTCAGCCTCCTGTTATAGATAGTACTACTGCTGTTAGCCTACAGATCTCCTACACTAGCATGTAGATATTGGCATGTATATGGGAATGGAGTTATAATATATATTTTGTACATTTCAGCAACTAAGGATTACATTTTTAATATGTTGTTCTCTTGCTTTTCTCATTAGCCGTCCAGTATTCTTTTGGAAGAGGACCATAGAGTGGCAAGCTCTAATTCAATTAAAAAAATTAAAGAAGCTTTTAGTGTAAGTTTAAAAGCAGTTCTAAATCTGCATTCTGCACCTTTTTGCTGCACAAAATTATCAACAATTCCAGATGTCTGCCACTGATTTATTTTGCTTTAACCACATAACCAGAAAACATTAATGACGTGCACATTCAGAAAGCATGCATTTGTTTAAGGATTTACAGATAATCAAAACAGGAAATCTCTTAAGTAATTTTATAGAACTAAATATATTACATTAAAATATTAGCTGATATAATTTTTAGACATGTATAATATTCTAATTGTATTTAAAAACTGACAATTTTCTCCATCTTTCTACAGGTTGTAGGGAGTGTTTTATACTTTACCAACTTCTGTCTTGATAAACTGGGACAACCTATATTAAATGAAAATCCACAGTTGACAGAAGGATGGGAAATACCAAAGTATCCTGTTTGTTTGAAATGGAGGCTTTTTTTCTATTTTGTTTATGCAGTCAAACAGCACAATTGGACAAAGTTTGAGACTTAAATTCTTTTCTAAAAGGTTTTTAAATATGAAATTTGCATGGATCTCATCAGTTTGTTGGCTGAAAAAACTACTAAAATAGTAGTTTTGTTCTTTGTTTAGTCTCCCCCTACCTGCCTCCACTATCCCAAAAACTGGTTTCTTCATGATTGTATGATTATAGGAAAGGGGAGCTCGAAGGGACCTCGCAAGGTCATCTAGTCCAGCTCCCTGCCCAAGGCAGAGTCATTACTAAGCCATCCCAGCCAAGTGTATGTCTAACCCTCTCAAACTTTCAAGGATGGAGATTCCACAATTTTTCTAGATAACCTGTTCCAATACTTGACCCACCCATGGTCAGAAAGTTCCTCCTAAATCTCCAAACTTGGTTTCCTCTGTTGCAGCCAGAGGCTACTGCTCCCAGTCTTGTGCCCTGCATCCGCAAAGAAAAGCCCATCTCCAGCCTTTCCATAATTGTCCTTCAAGTATTTAAAGATTGTTACCAAATCCCACCCCCTCAGTTTTCTCTTCTTCAGACTTAGCATAGTTCTTTCAGCCTTTCCTCATAAGTCTTGCTTCCCAGGCCCTTGATCAATTTTGTTATCCTGCAGTGGACTCTTTCCATACTGTCCACATACTACTTGAAGTGTGCAGTCCAAAACTAGACATGGGACTTCAGCTCAGGCCTTACCAGTGCTGAATAGAGCAGAAGAATTGCTTCCTTTGATCTGCAAATACTGTGTAAAAATCAACCATATAAAATCAGTTTGAGAAATCATGTTTTGCTTATTGATGCACCACAATAAAATTGATCTGCAATTGATGCCCCACCATGAGTGAAAACGTTAGTTCAGGAGCCAGCCAACCTGGATTTGTTGTACCTGTCTTTGGACTGTATATTGCATTGTAATTTGTTCTTCTAGTTTACATTCTTGTGAGAAATTAGCAAAGCTCCTTTTCTATCTAGGACTTCAAAAACCTCAATTTAAATACCTTAGTAACTTTCACGAATGAGAGATGGCATGAAGGAAGATAGAGAGCTTGATGCAGTTGATATGGGGCAGGGCATTTTTTATGATGTTCTGTTAGCCTGAACATCAGTGTCAGCTTTCTTGAGACATGCTTACCTGCAAACTTAAAGGATGACATCCAGCTTAGTTTAGTTCCTACAGGCTAGGCCAAGAGAAGGTTTCCCTTGTAAGTTACTTAGTGAAACAGCTACCTGTTAAGTGGAACTTTTTTTTCCCTACAGGAAAATATACAGAGCAAGGCTAACTATCACGTAGAGTTGAATGAGGGGGTTCTCTACAAACGTTTTGATGGATAAGCTTATAGTGGATTGTGACTTCTGTAACCTGAGGAAGTGCTTTTAGCTCACTCCAGAAGAGTCCATATAAAACAATGCTAGGTTTTGATTGTGCTTGGAACAAAAATATCATTTCCTTATTAACATCTAAGATACCAGCAAGTGTTCAGCCAGATCCTCTCTGTAGAGGGGCAAGAATTGCAAGTAGCAAAACCAAAAAGGTTTGTACTTTTAGTTTATTTACCTTTTTTAATTCTAAGCCTCTTAATTTCAAAACATTTTAACAGGAGGTGGTGTATGAGGGTAATACTAAAGATTGTAGCCAACAATTAAAGTAAGCAATTTTAAGTTTTTTGCAGTAAAAAAGAAAATATAACTTGTAAAGAGAGGCAGTCAATCACAAGGCCCTAAAATCACTGTTAAGAAACTGTTTTTAAGCTTATTTGTTAGTGTTTTACTTTTTTCATTTATTGTTAGCACTTTTTATATTGGTCTTGTCATTTTTTTTTTGCCTTGATATGCTGTCACCTTGCTTTTTCTTATCTGGCTTTTCCTTAGTTGGCTTGTTTCCTCTACATCTAATACAGAGTACAGACTTTTTTTCTTGTGGAGTTGATTATTTAGCTGTTTTGAGGAAGAAGAAAACTTCCTTCTAAGTTTCAAATGCATGTTTGGTGGAAGTAGCAAGGCAAGGAGGCAAGCTTACTTTTTCTGTAAAGTACTGTATAGCCAAGTAAAATATTTGAGTTTAGGAAAACGGATTTGACAACCATGTTTAACTACAGATGATGCCATATGAAAAATATAGTAATTTATATTTAATCTGAAACTTTGGGTCCTGTATCTTTTCCTCCTTTGAGACATGCTGCCTCTTCTTCCTTCAAGTCTTACACGAAAACCATGCCTATTTTAAATTATGTAACTCTAGCATGTCCATTTCTACCTGCCTCTCCCTTGTCCTTGTGGCAAAGGCAAATGTGCAGACATAAAGGGAACTACCAGTCAATTCTAACAAGATGTAAGGATTTTTTTTATAATTATAGAGATTAGGGAGGCAAATTTGTATGCATTGTTTGAGGTATGTGGTTAATTTGAGTTGATACTGTAAATCCTGGATACTTTGGAGGGTTATATTCCTAACCACTGCTGCAGTGTGTGTGTGTGTGGAGGGGGGGTTACAAATTAACCAGAGGTACACAGAGCAACAGTAGACCTGAACAGAACTGCTGACTCGCTGCAACTTTTATTTCCGAGGCCTTCAATGCAGGAGATCAGAGAATTAAACTGCTGATGAGCCCCAGCTGAATGGCAGAGTGGCACCCTTTGAAGTAAAAGCTGTAATAAACAGCTGAAAATGAGCAGATCATCCTTAGTTTTACAACTTGCTGTGTTGTGGACAATTGTGATGCAAATGACAGTTCTGTTGTACTCTGTCTATATAAAAAATATTTAAGTATGTGTATGGAAGTACATTTCTAAAGGGATAAATAGACTTTTTTCTCCTTTCCTTAAACAGGCCAAAACCTCACTGTTTCAACTGTGGTTCTGAAGACCATCAAATGAAGGATTGTCCACAGGTGAATTTTGTTCAGTATGGAAAGAATTACTTGTTTGTTATCCAAAGTTCTGATGTAACAGAATAGTTATAGAATTAGAGGAATCATGTATAATTCATGATGGAAGAAGAGGTTTTTTTTATTGATAATTTATATATCTCCATTACACTTAGAAATTTTAATATTACATTAATTTGAATAATTGAATCTTTCATAGCATAACTTCCTGTTTGACATTTCTTTAAAAAAAAAAACAAAAAAAAAACAACAAATGAACCCAAAGCCTTCATCTATAGGTTTTTCCCCCTATTAAGCTAGTGGATGTTTAAATACAGTCTGTGTATAACCACCAGTGCACCTTCCACACATTTGCAGTCCATTGGTTTGTGTTGAGCTGTACAGGCAAAAGTTAGAGGTTGCATAATGCTGAAGTTCCCACCTGTATTGTCTTTAAGCCACGAAATAATGCCCGTATAAGTGAGAAAAGGAAAGAGTTTATGGAAGCCTGTGGTGAAGCAAGTAATCAGAACTTCCAGCAACGATATCATGCAGAAGAGGTAGAAGAGAGATTTGGAAAGTTCAAGCCAGGAGTAATTAGGTATTTATTTTCCTGCCATTGACTGTCACTCTGCTTGTCATAGATAAATACATAAATTTCCTATTGTTTGGAATTAAATGGGGTCGTCACTTGGCAAAACTATTGTATATGTGTTCTCTTGGTAGCCTTAACTAATCTGTTAACTCATCCTGCTAACTGCTTACATGAGCTGATAATCTATGCGACGCTGGTCAGGCCGCAGCTGGAGTACTGTGTCCAGTTCTGTGCGCCCCATTTCAGGAGGGATGTGGACAACATTGAAAGGGTCCAGAGGAGGGCCACCCGCATGATCCGGGGACTACAGGGCAGACCCTACATTGAAAAACTGCGGGACTGAAGGGGGGAAGACTGAGGGGGGACCTGGTGACTGCCTGTAAACTCACTAGGGGGACCAGAAGGGTTTAGGGGAGACAGTTTCCCCTAGCGCCCCCTGATATGACAAGGAACAATGGACATAAGTTGTTAGAGAGTAGATTTAGATTAGACATCTGCAAGAACAACTTCACGGTCAGGGCGGCTAGGAGCTGGAACCAACTTCCTGGGGAAGTGGTGCTGGCTCCTACCCTGGGGATCTTTAAGAAGAGGCTTGATGACTACCTGGCTGGACTCATTTGAGTCCAGTCTTTTCTCCCGCCCAGGCAGGGGGGTCGGACTTGAAGACCTACATGGTCTCTTCTGACCCTACTTCTATGATTCTATGAAATTCCTCAAGTTTACTTCTTGTGCTGGAATATTCTGTTTTAAAAATGTTGTGCAGGGTGGTATATTCCTGACCTTGGGACCTAGTGGTGATATGGACTGAACCCTCAAATGGTTGTTGAAAAGGCAGCTGTTCCAAGGGTGATTGCAAGTGTTTCAAGCTCTGTAGGTTATTTTAGAATCATGAACTATTTGTGCCAGATATGTGCAAATCTAGTCTTTTAAACAAAAGTTCTCTTTCACGGCAAAGAGATGACTGCAGTTTGAGCTGTTTTTTGTCTCGTTTATTTAGCTTGACAGGAAGGATGGATGTTTGTGGTTTTTTTTCCTCTTTTGTAGATAGGCTACCTTTTAAGGATTTGGGTATGAATGCATAGATCAGAGTGAGTTGTCATTCTCATAATAAAGTTAACCTTCATGGGTTGTGTCCAGATGAGCACTGCTGCACAGTATATGGCAGTGCAGACAAGTTTGCGGCACCACATACCACATGTTCAACTGTTCTCTGTGCTATAACGGAGCAGCACTGGGTTGTTTTGGGGTGGAGTTTTTGTTTTGTTTTGTTTTTCTGTTAACTGCCAGCCAGGCTCCAAGTGGCAGGGTCACTGCTGTTACAGCCCCAGGAAGACCATAGGTAAGGCTTTTGGGGCCAGCCTGTTGCTGTCTTCAGCCTCCCCTACCCCACCCTGGGTAACTTGCCATATGCCAGAAGGCACGTGGCACCGAGCATTCCATGGGGACAACTAGCAGTGGCATAAGGTGTGCCACCATTAGTTGTCCTCGGGGATCCAAATGCCCATGCTCGTGGGGATGTGGACATGGTGTATGTTTACACATACATTCATTTGCACTATGTAGGCAAATTAATATCCTAATGAGAGAGCTAAAATCAACACTTCCTAAATTAACTTTTTTTAGGTACAGTTCTTACATTGAAAATAGTTCAGAGATTAACAGTAAAAGTGTTCGGATTAAAAAAAAAAAATCTTAAGAGGTTTATTTAGATTTTGTTTTAACTTGGCAATTCAAGTAAATACTCCTTAACTCAAGTAAATACACCTAATCATTGTCTTTATCTTTTTCTAGGAATATCAGATCTCGTATAGCTTTCCTCTCTCTTTTTCCTTTCTAGTGAAGAACTTCAAGATGCACTTGGTGTCACTGATAAGAGTCTTCCTCCATTTATATATCGCATGCGCCAGTTGGGTTATCCCCCAGGGTGGCTCAAAGAAGCTGAACTGGAGGGTTCAGGACTTGCCCTTTATGATGGAAGAGGTAAGAAGTGTGTTGTCAAGGTCTGGCTCACTATACCAGTCATGCATTCACTTCTTAGTTGATGGAAGACCTAGACTACACACCTTTAAAGTACATGCAAGTTAGTGATGTTTGGCATTGACTGTGGAAGGACTTGATTCACCTCAAGATTGCATTGGACTGGTTCTTCTTTTCTCTAGCCATGTCAATTCTTTTATTGCTTATCATCTAGGCATGCTACAACAGTCTGCGCAACCTGCAATAACTTAATCACATGGTTGAGGGGATTTTGTCCTTTTGAACTTGCTGTCTTTTCAACCTGACATTAGACCATGGGGTTCATGTGAAGCCATTTGTTTCTTAAATGGCTTTGTGTCAGCCTAGCTCTTGCTTGATCACACTTTTTTGATTAGCTCATAGGTTCTCATGAAGTCTTGTATAAGCTTTCTGGAAGAAAAAAATAGTCCCTCAAAGTTCTGTAATTATTGCTGGTTTTAGTTTTGTATTCTGACTTTGAATTTGCATATATTCAATAATTTAAAGCATTGAAAAATCTAATTGCCCATTTACTCAGGCTTGTCTAAAGCAATAAATCAAAGCCACAGTTCTTTTCTTCAGTGGAGAAAAAAACTAATTTTTGACTAAGTAATTTGGCGGTTTCTTTATATATAATGGCTGATCATTTATTCACCATCCTTACAGTTATGTAGCAATGACGCATGGTCTCCTTATTTCCTTGTACTTGTTCTTCCTAATGCAGAGGCATTTAAGGCAACAAGAGAGAATTTTTTTTTCTTCTCCTTCAGACTGACACTGTCCTTCATCAGTTGATTTTTTTTTTTTTTCCCTAGCTCATTCTCTCTCTTAAAACAAACAAAAAAAACTTTGGTCCAGGCTTTGTCTAGGTGAATTATTAACATGTGTTTCTTCTTTTCCTTCTGACATTGGTTTGGTATGCATTTTAGAATTTTTTTTAAAACTTCATGTTAACCTTTATGAGTGATCCTTAGTAAAATTAATTTAAACTCCTCATACTCCGTTTCATAATCAGGGTTCCCATGTTAATGGTTCATTAACCGTCACCTAAAAGTTGCCTTCAGTGTCTAGGTTTGGTGCCTCAGGCCTGTGGTGCCCCATGCCTGACTTATTAGATATATTCATTCTGTTTTCCATCTTATCAAACACCCAGTTAATTCTGAAGATTTGAATTGTGATGTTTTCAAAAATTAGTTCTGTTAATATTTAAATTCATTTGCTAATAGCGAAAAACCATAACTTCTGTAGCCTTCCTTTTATAGAGAAATTAGTTGGCTGTGTAGAAAAAAAACCTCGTTCTGGGTTTCTTAAGTTACTGTGCTATCAGAGAGACCGGCCCCCAGGAAAACAGTAGTGAATTCAGATTCTATGCTGTCAGTGATGCTATAATTTCCAAAGGTGGTTCTTTGACCCCTTGTCTAGCTCTGCTTTCTTTCCTATCCTCATCTGCCATTTTTCAGGAGTAATAGACTGATTTCCACAGCTAATGAAAGAAATTTGGAAATAAGTGTACTCATCATTTTTGTAACTTACAAGAACCAGGAGCTGGTGATGACAAACAGTAAAATTAACACTCGAGAGATAACATTTCTAGGCTCAAATCTGAAGTGCTCAGTGATGGGGTTAGGGTACTGATCTCAGTCTCTAAACCAGGCCTTTGGTCAAATCTCTGTGTGTACGCTAAGGAGATATTTGGTCACTATTCCTACTTTGCAGGATGCAAGTTTTTCTGTAACAGTCATTTAAACTCTTCATGCATGTGTTCTCTGCTATGGCTTCTTTCTATACAAAAGCATTATAAAGTTATATTCTGTTGTAGATGGTGAAACAGAGGAGGAAGAAGGATCCTATCCACAGAAACGTGTCACTTATGATGTCACTAAATTGATAAACTATCCAGGTTTTAATATGTCCACTCCAAGTGGGATTCCAGATGTAAGTGGATTTGCTATACTTAGTTGGCATGTTTCTAAAAAACAAAAAACAAACCCAACCCACTAGTACTGCCCCTCATTATTAAACTTCTGCCTCTAATTGACCATCACATTTTGCTTTCAGTCATCCATGATTTGCTTAATTAATTGTATCTTAATAGATATTTGGATCATTTCATTTTCTTGTCTTTTTAATGTATTTGTCACAGAGCTTCTGGCATAACTATTGCTAATTAGGAGGAAGTCACCCTAGGTGTGCATGTTTTCTTTTTTTCTGTGGAAGTAAATTTTAATAGCCGTGTTAAATACTAGTTGTAAGTAAATTGTTAACAAGATATTTGCATTTCACACAAGCAGTGTTCTTGTTTAGCCAGTTGGCTCCCTGCATCAGCCATTCATGTTTCCAAATGGAAGGGAACTTATCTGTTAGAAATGCACATCTGAAATGCAATCTGTTAGAAGGCAGGTTCTTCCTGCCTTCCAGTTGGACATATTTCTGGTTAGTGTATTAACTAATACTGGTCAACGTTATTCATGAAGTCAATTTGCTGAAACATGTCGTGTTACTAACTGCAATTTGCTGAATGTTGAGCCTTGCTTCTGTGTTTTGCTATAGGAATGGAGGATATTTGGTTCCATACCCATGCAGCAATCCCAACAGAAGGATGTTTTTGCTAGCTACCTTTCTAATGTTCATGCGGTGAATATTTCTCTCTTGTTTGAATGTCAAATATGGGAAAAAAAACTTGTATTTTTTGTGTTAGTGTTCCCCAGATGTTGATTACTAGTTACATTTCCAACTTTGACCAAAGATGATTCAGAGTGAACTGCCTCAGAATAGTAGGTTTTGGTGTGAAATCCTGAGGCTATTCAGGACAAACTCTTCCCATAAGTAGGGGATTGCCTTTTAAATAATATAGCCACAAAAGAAAACAAGTCAGAGTTGTTCTATAAAAATTGGTACTTTTTTTTACATAAGATAGCCTCATGAGATTAGAAATATACAGACTTGATTTAAAAGGCTATGTTAAGACTTTAGTGTTTGTTCACAGTTTCTAGGAATTCACATGTTTTATGTAGGCTGTCTAAATAACATGCTTCCATAATATGCAAAAAGGTGCATTTTATTATTATTGTAAACCATGTCTATGTTTAATAGGTGCTTATGGCAACCTGGATTTATAGCTTTCTCTGAGAATACCTCTGATGTAACTGGTGTTTTCTACTTGCTGTTTAATTTTAGGCTTCACGTTCCTCTTCCCTGAGTTAGGCAGTCCATTACAGTAAACGAGATCTTTATTGGTGGGGAGGGGTGAGAGGAAAGCATGTCCAATATTCTTCATGTGATTTGTTTTTAAAAAAACAAACAAACAAAAACACAACATTCTCTAAGACTGATGCAAAGGGGATGCTTAGTATGTGTGGCATGGACACTTTACAAGATCCAGATAGAAAACATTGAAAAATTGAGTACGCTTGAGGCTGTTATGCTTTCATAGACATTTCATAGACATTAGGGCTGGAAGGGACCTCGGGAGATCGAGTCCAGCCCCCTGCCCAAAGGGCAGGAAGTCAGCTGGGGTCATAGGATCCCAGCAAGATAAGCATCCAATTTACTCTTGAAGGTGTTCAATGTAGGTGCTTGAACCACCTCCGCTGGCAGACTGTTCCAGACCTTGGGGGCTCGGACAGTAAAGAAATTCTTCCTTATGTCCAGCCTGAAACGGTCTTGCAGGAGTTTGTGACCGTTCGACCTCGTCATCCCTTGGGGCGCTCTGGTGAACAAACGTTCCCCCAGATCCTGGTGTTCACCCCTGATAAACTTATAGGTGGCCATCAGATCACCCGTGAGCCTGCGCTTTTCCAGGCTAAAGAGTCCCGTGGCTCTCAGCCTGTCATCGTAAGATCTGTTTTCCTGACTTCTGATCATGCGCATGGCTCTCCTCTGGACTCTCTCAAGCTTCTCCACATCCTTTTTGAATTGTGGAGCCCAAAACTGGACGCAGTACTCCAGCTGTGGCCTCACCAAGGCCGAGTACAAGGGGAGAATGACGTCCCGGGATTTGCTCGAGAAGCATCTATGGATGCACGCCAGCATTTTGGTCGCTTTACTAGCCGCAGCATCGCATTGCAGGCTCATGTTCATCTTGTGGTCAATGATGACCCCCAAGTCTCTTTCTTCTGTAGTGCTATCCGATGTAGCACTGCCAAGCCTATAAGGGTGCTGCAGGTTTTTCCTCCCAAGGTGGAGAACCTTGCATTTTTCGGTGTTAAACACCATGAGGTTCTCGTCTGCCCATTTGCTGAGCTTGTCCAGGTCAGCCTGGATCACCCGCCTATCTTCTGGCGTGGATGCTTAGCCCCAAAGTTTGGTGTCATCGGCGAACTTGGCCAGTCCACTCCTGACTCCAATGTCCACATCGTTAATGAAGATGTTGAACAGTATGGGTCCCAGGACAGAGCCGTGAGGGACCCCACTGGTCACAGGGCACCATGATGAGTGACTGCCATCAGTTACAACCCTCTGGGTCCGACCACGGAGCCAATTTCCCAGCCAGCGGATCGTGGTGTAGCCAAGGCCACAACTGGGCAGTTTGGCCAAGAGGTGATCATGGGATACCAGATCAAAGGCTCTTTTGAAGTCAAGATATATGACATCAACCTCTTCTCCCTCGTCCAGGTGATAGGTCACCTGGTCGTAGAAGGAAATGAGATTGGTCAAACAAGACCTACCCGCAACAAACCCGTGCTGGCTATCCCTTAGGATGTTAGCCTGGGCCAGTCCCTCAAGGATGGCCTCCTTAATAAACTTTTCTAAGATCTTCCCCAGGATAGAAGTCAGGCTAATGGGCCTGTAGTTAGCCGGATCCACTCTCCTCCCTTTCTTGAAGATCGGCACCACATTGGCCTTCTTCCAGTCTTCGGGCACTACACCAGAGCGCCAGGAGTTTTCAAAGATCTGTGCCAGGGGCTGGGCTATGACGCTCGCCAGCTCCTTGAGTGCCCTGGGGTGCAGATTGTCAGGGCCAGCTTACTTGAAGGTATCCAGCTTCTCAAGGTGTTCCTTCACGAGGTCAGCATTGATGGAGGGTAGGGGATCCCCAACACCCAGACTTCCCTGTCCCATAGCAGGCATGGGCATCCCGTGTGACTGATGAAAGACTGACGCAAAGTACCTATTTAATAGGTTGGCTTTTTCCTGGGCGTCAGTTGTCAGTTGCCCCATCTGGTTTAGCAGGGGTCCAACGTTGCCCTTGCTTTTCCTCCGGCTCCCCACATATCTGAAAAAGGACTTTTTGTTGTCCTTGATGCCTGAAGCTAGTTGGAGTTCAGTTGCAGCCTTGGCTTTCCTGGTTTGCTCCCTGCAGGACCGGACCAGCGCGGAGTAATCCTCCTTGGAGGTGAATCCTGTCCTCCATCCTTTGTAGGCTTTCCTTTTTAGCCACAGTAGGTCCGCTAGGTCTCTGGAGAGCCAGGGGGGCTGCTGTGCCTTCTTGCTGCCTTTCCTGCGTGTTGGGATAGATTTAGCTTGTGAATTGAGGATCGCTTCCTTGAGAAGCAACCACTCTTCTTGAACTCCCATCTCCCTGGGGTCACGGTCCCTGAGGGCCTGACCGACAAGCCTCTTGAGCTTGTCAAAGTCGGCTTTTCTGAAGTCAAGGACTTCTGTGTTGCTGACTGACTTGCCAGCTTTACGGCGCATGGTGAAGGTGATCAGCTCGTGGTCGCTGTCACCCAACTTCCCATCAATCACTAGGTCGCCGATTTAGGTCGTCCCCCGTAGCCAGTACTAGGTCAAGCAGCGCTTTGCCTCTCGTTGACCCATAGACTTCTTGAGTCAGGTAGAGGTCATCCACGCACGAGAGGAAGCTTTGCGCCCACTCAGATTTAGCTGAGTGATCTTCCCAGGAGATGTCCGGGTAATTGAAGTCACCCATGACAACCAAGGTCCTGGAGCAAGCAGCCTCAGTCAGTTCCCGGGCAAACTCCTGGTCAAGCTCGGGACTTTGAGTGGGAGGTCTGTAGTAGACTCCCACCATTGTGTCCCCTGTGCCGAATTCCTCACGAATTTTTACCCAGAGGGTCTCCTAGCTGTCCATGCTGGTCACCAACATCAGCTTGCAGGGACATGTAGCTTTCCTTCACATAGAGAGCTACACCCCCGCCCCTTTTGTCAACACGCTCCCTCCTGTATAGGGTATAGCCCTCGATACCCGTGGTCCAGTCATGGGTGGAGTCCCACCAGGTCTCCATTATTCCAATGACATCATATTTCTTTGCACTGAGCAGGAGGACGAGCTCGTCCAGCTTATAACAATGTGTAAATAATTCTGTGGTAGGAAGTGTTATTGTTTTGTCTCGTATGGCAGTATTATAAAATCTTAACTTGTTCTTCTTGTTCCTGCATAACTCTTTCCTCAGCCAAGTCCAAAATCTAATAATAAAAGGCCTGCCATTCAGACAAGCCCTCATAATTCAAAGAAGCTAAGAGAAGACAATTCAGTGGTGGCTTCAGCAGCTGACATGGATGTAGATTCTGGTATAATTTACTTTTTTAATATTTTGGATTTGCTCCTTTCTCTTCAGTGTTTATAACTGATACTGAATTACTAAGCCATTATCTAAGAGGAGATTTAGATGGTATTGGAACTGGCAGCTAAAGCAAACTAGCTATGGTGCTCAAATATTTGCATTATTTTTGGCTCATATTTGGGGCTGTAACACCCACCATTTCTTCTTTGAAGCATTTTACTCTGTAACAGAATGGTCTGTTCAAGGAAACTGGAATCTTAGGTCACCGCTCCTAGTAGTAACACTGGGATTACTGAGGCCTCCTCTGAAGCTGAAGGCACAATGGGATCTAATGTGCAATTTGCACAATAATGCCTTTTGCCTTTCTGCATGTGTATGACAAGAAGCACAATTGTGGAATCACTTATTGGATCTTATTGCCAGTGCAGGGGGAACATTACCAGTTAACTGCAAAATACCTTTAATTTGTAGAGGGGTCCTGAATAACAAACATGCTAATTTGAGTTGGTCTGGTTTCAGTTTTTGAAGGATCGATATTAGCTACAGACAACACCTTTGGTATTTTCAGGAGGGGCCATCTATAAAGCATGTGTAGAAACTGTTGCCTCTTTTAAGACTGATTTTTTTTTTTTTTTTTTTTTTAATGAATTGGCTTCTATAGCAATTCTAATCTAGTGGCTTTTGGGTTCTCTCTGAGGAGAGAACCTCTATACATCTGGGAGCACAAATCTGAAAAGTTTGCTTTCAAACCTTAAGTGTTTATCTGTTTTAAAAATGTGTGGCTTTTTTATACTACCATCATGGTTTCCCATGAGATTCAAAATGACATCTTTGTGAAGGTTCCTTGGGATCCTATGACCACCTCCTGCCTCTCCCTCTCCCGCCCAAAAAAAAAACCCACTCAAAAACCTATCTTGCATGACATTCATTTGGATATAACTTTCTGGTTTTGAGCCTGAGATTCAGGATATGGGGGTGGGGACAACGATGACAAACACTTAATACAAATGTGCTGTTTTTAATTGAAGCTTAGGTTTGAAATCAGCCAAGATGAGAATTAAAGCATCAATACTACTAATTAAGATTTTTCATTATCTAATATTAGATTTGGACATGTCACAGAGTTCTCAAGCCTATGATAGTTTTCAGTTCCAGCCTCCTCTGCCACCTGGATCGCCATCAATTTCAACACCACCTCCATTGCCACGAGGAACACCTCCTGCTACTCCACCCAACTTTACACCTCCTCAGCCTCCAACACCTACTCCCCCTCCTCTTCCCAGGAATACACCACCAATAACTTCTTCCAGTGACTCGTCTCACCCCAGGGTGGGAGAACCTGTTATGGATGAAGATACTTTGACCCTAGAAGAATTAGAAGAGCAGCAGAGACTGATTTGGGCTGCACTAGAGCAGGCAGACAGTACAAATAGTGACTCTGATATACCTGCAGACACACCGTTAGCTGGGAACTCTGTTGCATCATCACCATCTAGGAATGAACTGGAAGTTCTTCCAGAAGGAAGAACATCTGAGAAGCTAGTTGCAATGGAAACTAGTGTTTCGGGCATTAATATGCAAATCCCCAGCAATGAGCACTTTAAAAGTAGTCCTAGTTCAGGGGATGGGTTGCTTGATTTAAAGGAAGACCCTGATCCTATGGATTCAGAAGGCATGCTGGATGACAACACTACAGCCTCCAAAAGTGAGGTGAATGATGAAGGAAACAAAGGCATTGCTGACGTGGTGACCAGCACTGAATCATCTACAAAAAATTTGAGTCCTGTTCCTGACATGAGCAAGTTTGCTGCAGGAATAACGCCATTTGAGTTTGAAAATATGGCAGAATCTACTGGTGTGTATCTTCGAATCAGAAGCGTGTTAAAAAATTCCCCCAGAAACCTGCAGAAAAAGAAAACGCCTTCAGTGTGACTGGTCTTCCTTTTGTGGTTCCGTGGGCCCCAAAAGAAATTAAAAGTATCCGCCAAGTTGGATATGCTTCTGCACCCTGCTTTTCGAATGCTTGTGGAGAGTGGACAAATACAGTTCTGCATCTGTTCTTCCTGGTATCAACTTAAGTCCATTCAGGGCTCCCACTTAACCAGGACCAATGCTGCCATTTCAGTACAGGAGAACTTGCTGAAATCAAAACCTTACACAAAGATGACAAGACTATTGATTTGTTTTGGTTTGATTTGAATTTTTTATACCCAGTAATACATGGAAGTTGTGGCTTGCTGTTAAATCTTTTGGTTAAGATTTATAATGTCTCTGACTGGGGTCAGGTGGAATGGTGATTTTTATCTGTCCTTTGTACATTAGTCTGCTCTTTCTACATTTTGCTAATTACCCTGTAGATAAGTTTAATATATTAATGTTTTTAAAAGATCTGCCACTTTTAAATTTCCCATGTTAAATCCTGGCAACCAGATGGAAATAATCAGGGATTACCAGCATTCGCCTCACCATTTCAGATATTTTTATAAATTATTTATGTGGGGTCAGTTTTTTAAGTACCACTTCTATCTTTTGTAACACCATTCTTCATGTAAACTTGCTGTACATACCTGTTTGTTTTTGTGTACAGAGGTTTTAATAAATATGTTTTTCATACAATTTTTTTTTTTTAATGATTGAGTTCCAAGCCTTTCAGGTTCTGGTTAGACGTTTAAAGCTACATGGATATGAATCTAATCTGGAAGTTAATTGTCACAGAATTAATTGGTAAAAAGGGGATGAATGTAGCTTATAAAAGCACCAAATCTGTACTTTGTAATAACGCTTGGATAAGAAAATATTACTTGCCTTTAAAAGGTACTTAAATGTATAACTATTAAAATCATCCTACCTTGCTTTTTTCTTTTAATGGAGGATTTATGGGTGGGATATTCAGGAAGCACTAAGCAACATGGATTTGATGGACAGTTATACTAGCTTGGGTGACCTTTTTTTTGCCATGAAATAAGTATCAGTGGGGCCAAATCAATGGTGTAGCAAATGCAATTTATTATCAAGATTCTAAGATCTTATTACAAAAGAAAGAGAAGAGACTCCAATGACTATATTCAAAAGCATGTATAACACTGATCAAAGGTTCTGACTGCCTTTTTGGAGCCTGCAGGTCTCTATCTAAAGAGCAGGTACAGCTTGGGTAATAATGGCAGAACCATCCTAGCCCCTCTAGAGGTTGAGGCAACAGAGCATTCTGCATTTGAATACTTCAGAAATCTTTATTTTTAACTAGATATGTGCTTCAAAATAGGCACATTTAGAATCTTTAAACAGAGGGAATTTTTCTGGATGGCTCTTTATACTAGAGGTGGATATAGCATAGACTGCTCCACCCACTGTGATGAATCTGTTTAGGTGTGGAAAGTCATAATAAGCACTTACACTTAAATGGTTCTAGTTGGGTGGTTTGGTTTGGTTTCAGAACTACCTTGAGTGAAAAGCTGAAATACAGGTTTCTAAAACAAAAGTAGCTTTTTACATTGCATCACTTTTTCTTTCTTGGTAGGTGGAGACATGCTGTCCTTATGAAGCTACAAAACAATTTTGTCTTGTTTCTTTTCAAATAGTTTCTTACAAGCTTTTCTAACTTGTCAAACTTCAGGAGAACCCAGAACCCTGTTAGCCAGGGTGTCATGGATGCTGCCTCGCTTGCATGCAGAGGGTGATGAAAGACACTAAGGTAATTAAGTGCTACAGTGTACACACCTTGGGTGTGTTAAGGCATTCATGTCTGAGACATTCACTTAGAGTTCTCAAGTCTCTCCTGCACCTCTAAGAGGAATGTTAACCACTTGTGTTAAAAATGTTGCATAATGTATGGCCTAATTTTACAGACATGTGCACACTACTTATAGAAACTTGGAATTGCTAACCTATATGCAAAGATCCCTCTAGCATTAGTTTAGCCCTTTAACTACACACACTTCATAATAGGTCTGCTGTTCCATTTAACAGCTCCAAAAAGCCAAGTTTTTTCAAAAACCAGTGAACCAGTGTGTAGGAGTAGGAAGAAAAAAGGAATACAACTGTGAATTCTCGTCTTTCTGTTTTAAGGGGATTGGGAGAAGGAGGAAAGGGAAGTTGTTCAAACAGCTCTAGTTTCATTAAAGCTAAACCAAACTTATGCTCTCAGTAATCTTTTTATAGAGAGTTCAGAATCTTATGAACTGTATTTATAATCTGTTCCACATCAATTATTAGCTACAACACTTAAATGGAGTCACTGAATCCAAGTGTCCTACGCTTTAATTTCTCTCACAAATGAATTGTTTTTTGTTTAGTTTTAGCCACCCTGGTTTTTTTTATATGTGCGCGCGCACACATTATGTAATCCTGATATAATTTAATGCTATTCATTATATATCGTAGGGCAGAGAAGAGGCTTAAGGCATAAATTTGCAAGAATGACTACTCTCCAAGCAGTCCGATTTATACAGAAGATAGAATATTCCTTTATCCTACTAAGAGTTAGTACTGTCAGTTAATTTTTATGATGGGCCTTTTCTTCTCTTTTTTTAAATCCAGATTTTCTTTATCAACTAAACAAATACCTCTAGATACTTTCTGTTACAAAACAGAGGCTGCTAGAACTTAATCCTTATATCCAATGTTCTGTACCAATTGCAATGTGTGACCTTTTTTTTTTTTTTTAAATCCAAGAGTTTTTTGAGTTGCCTGCCCAATCCAACAATGTAACTAGAAAGTTTCTGTTCTGTTTTTTGGCATGTAGGATTATTTCCCTTATTTGTGTGTATGTGTGGGGGTGAAAACACTAAAGGGACTGTTTAACAAGATGTTTTGTATCAAACTCATGGGAGGACAGTGTTATAACACAACTATTGCAGTCTTGGAATAGCTAATATCTTCCACCAGAATTCCATCCCCGCCCCCTACCCTTTTAATAGTCACATTAGCCCAGTCCTATAAAGATACCTAAGCACCTATCTCCTATTGGTTTCACTGAGAGTTGGGTGCCTGCCTACCTCTTGTCTTAAATTGATTTATGTTAACAGGTGACAGGCTCAGCACTCCAGTTCGAGTTGGGGGGGGGGGAAAACTACAAAAAAACCTGGGCTAAATTCACATGAAGTCTGCTTCAACTTGAAGTCAACACCACTACAATCATGTCGACAATCATAAGAGTTATTGCCTCTGATCCTACAGAAATCACTGAGTGAAATCTTGATTTCCAAATAATTCTTAGACAATTGGATCAAATTTGGCAAAGGTCTATATTATTGTGGTATTTATTGAGGTATTTAATTGTTCTAGTCTTGTCACCCATTGTAGTCAACATGTTACATATTTTGAAGAGGTTTTTTTATTTATTTTTTTTTCTTATGTTAAGGCTTATTTGAGCTCAAATAAAAATGCAAGATACAGCCTTTAACCAGAAAGTATCTTTTGGTTTAGTTGCTAAGTTTTGCTGAGGCACCAAAGCATTTTCCTGATGTTTTAATACTATTTCTTGTAGTGATAGGTGTGGTACAGGAATCTAATTTAAAGCTGACTAAACTGAATGAGTAATCAAACTTATGAGATGGATACATTATAAGTATGCATTATTCAAACTTTCCCACAGACTATGACAACCACAATTCAGTTCTGACCTGAAACTCTCCTGTAGTTCTAGCCTTAGTGTTCTTTTTACTATAGACATGAGGGTACTTGTCTCGTAGGAAGCAGAATATGTTTGTTTATTCCTTAAACTAATGCATAAGATTCTATATTGAAAGCCACCTGCTTCCCACCAGTCTCCATAAGAGTAGCAGAAAAATTGCACTAAAAAATGTACCTGGAAAGTATCCTAGAAAGTTGCATCAGTCAAGGGTATAGCTTAAAAACAAAATCAAATTCTTAAATACATTCAAATTAGAACAAATTTAAATAAAAGGATAAGAGTCAAAATTAAAGAAAGTTCTCTTCTTTAGAAGTGTCTTTTTGGGTTTGGGTTTTTTTTTTGGGGGGGGGAAGGGTGCAGGAGGAGAAAAGTGCGAAAGGAAGGAACAACCATTGCATTGTTTTTGGTGCGGTATCGGATCGTTGACCTCTCCTGGCCAGTTGCTTACCTACAGCAGTGATGGTTTGTACTTGCTGCTTCAGAAGAGATGCGTTGACTTTTGGCAATATGTTAGACTTGCCATGTGGATTATCTGACATTAAGAATGCACTTTTTCTCATTTAAGATGACAAGTGTATTATTCATTAACATGCTGTTGGATTTGTTAGGTGTATAAGCAGCCCTTTTTGCCTCAGTTTTCAACTTTTTGGTTTGGTTGGGTATCTCTGTTAGGGGACGAGCTAACTCAGATGACTACCAGCAGGATACAGGACCTTTTCTGCTTTGGTTACTACTTGAATTCAGGTCAAGTCAGAAGCAATAGGAACTCATTGCTGGCTGTTCAATGGCTTGCTGGAGGTATTTGGTGTGTGGTGTCATTCTAAATCCTTTCCTGCCAGAAATCGCACTGGAACAGGCATCACAATTAGCCCCTTGTTGAGAATCTCACCAGATGCCAGGGACTGCATCACTGATACTACCCTCTCTTACCACATGTAGGAGTGCTTGTGCTCTAGAACAGGGTTGATGAAAGCTGCTGGGGGCAATGAAGAGAAATCTGCACTTGTGCTTCCTGCATGTGCTTGCTCTACTGATGAATAGGGTACTTCAGTTTCCAGGGTGCACAATCTGGTATGTTTTCCATCTACTGAATTCACATTGGAAAGGAGAACATCTCCCAAGTGATGTGTAACTAGGGATAAAATCTTCTGTTGCTCCCATTTTTTTAAATATGTTCTACTGAGGGCATCTAGAACAACAAAAGCTATCAACATTAAGAAGATTAAAAAAATGCTTACACAAAATTTGCATGCATTTCAAAATGCAATCTCTAAAGTAATTTCAATGCATCAGTCTGGTGACAACTATCTTCAGTTATTCCTATAACACTTAGTCACATGAGCTGTTTTTTAATACTGTTAGTTCGTTGCTTTTGAATGTGATGAAATGAATCACAGCTGAAATTCTTAAAAGACTTGTAAGAAGCACAGTAACTTTTCTGGCAATAAATATATTGTACAACAAAGCAAGGCTAAGCTCAATAGGAAAAAAAAAAAAAGTTCAAATTTAATTAAGATGTGCCAGGCTAAATTAGGGTCATAGTGAAATGACAGTAACTAACTTGAGTTGTATTTTGTTCCAGTAGAAAAGTTTCACTTTTTAAGTGAATGTCTCTGATTTATCTTCCCTATGTTGCATTGCAGTCTTTCTATATGGAAAGTTAGGAAAGGACTTCAAGTTGCATCAAGGTAGAAATAATATGGATGGTAACTGTATATTGTTTAGAGACGAACAAACAAGGACGTTTAATAGCATATTAAGTAGTAAAATCAACCTGGTTGGCCTAGTGGAGACACGGTGGGATGAAACATTTGACTGGGCAGTAGACATAGAGGGCTGTAGGCTGTTTAGAAGAGACAGGAAGGGGAAAAAAGGTGGGGGGGTGTTGCGCTCTATGTTAGGGAACAGTATACCAGTTTTACCTTCCAAATGGGATCAGAGGAAGACTTAACTGCGATCCTGTGGGTCAAACTTCAAGGAGGGCAGGGGGAGAGGGATCTGGTGGTAGGGGTTTACTACAGGCCACCACATCAGGAGGAAGAACTAGATTAGGAATTTTGCAGGCAGCTTGGGGAGGCCGTGCATGCGAAGGATGTTATGGCCATGGGTGATATGAATTACCCCGACATCAACTGGGAGGAGCAGTCAGCCAGGTCTAGCCACTCATGAAAGTTCCTGATGTGCATACAGGACCTACACCTTGTGCAGGAGGTACTCATCCCCACTAGGGAAAACGCCATACTGGATCTGGTGTTAGCCTCCCTTGTATCCCCCACCAGGCCGTCCCCAGAGGCTAAGGGACAGTGATCGTGAAATGATCCAGTTTGCTATTCAGAGAAAGGTGGGGAGGGTAACTAGCACAGTGCAAATGCTTGACTTTAGGAAAGCCAACTTTGCTGTGCGCAGGGCAGTAGTCAGGGAGGCACTCGGAGCCCAAGGGATAGCTAGTCTGGGGGTCCAGGAAAGGTGGTCCTTCCTCAAGGAGGCTATCCTTGGGGCACAGCAGGACACAATTCCTCTGCAGGAAGGCGGGAAAAGGGTCCAAGAAACCTTTATGGCTGAGTGCGGATATCCAGGCTGGCCTGAGGGCAAAGAAAAGCGTACTGGCGGTGGAACCAGGGGGCAGAGACAAACAAGGAGTACACCTCCCTGACTGGAGCTTGTAGGGATTTGGTGAGGAAGGCTAAAGCAGCATTGGATCTTAGATTAGCTTCTGGGATTAAGGATAATAAAAAGTCCTTCAAGTATATAAGTAGCGAAGTCTCAGGATAACATTGGACCCTTAACGGGGCGGGGCAGGGCAGGGCAGATGGTGACGGATGTGTGAGAGAAGGCAGAACTCTTCAATGAGTTCTTGGCCTCCATGTTCCTGTCTGCTGACAATGGGGTGCTCTCGGGTGATAGTGTAGAGAGGCCCAGGAAGGATGCAAGTCCCCCCGACTGTTGATTCAGACCTAGTTAAGGATTACCTGGAGGGCTTAGATGTGTCCAGGTCGAGGGACCTGGATGACCTTCATCCATGGGCGCTGAGGGAATTGGCTGGTGTCATTGCGGAGCCATTTGGCACGGCTGTTCGAGGACTCCTGGTGCTCGGGCCAAGTCCCTGAGGACTGGAAAAGGGCCAATGTGGTCCATATTTTCAGGAAGGGGAGGAAGGAAGAGCCTGGCAACTACAGGCCAGTCAGCCTTGCTTCTATCCTGGGGAAGGTCTTTGAAAACATTATCAAGGGCCACATTTGTGAGAGCCCTGCAGGGGAAGTGATGTTGAGGGGTAACCAGTATGGGTTCATGCCAGGCCAAGCCTGCCTGACTAACCTGGTCTCTTTCTGTGACCAGGTAACAAACAGCTTAGATGGGAAGGAGGAAGTCGATGTCGTCTTCTTGGACTTCCAGAACGCCTTCGACACACTGTCCCAGCCAATTCTGGTGGGCAAGCTGAGGGGCTGCAGCATGGATGAATGCACAGTCACGTGAGTGGCAAACTGGCTCCAGGGGCGCACCCAGAGGGTGGTGGTGGATGGGTCGATGTCAGCCTGGGAGGGTGTGGGCAGTGGAGTCCCCCACATCTTCATCAGTGACCTGGACGAGGGGGTGGAGACCACCCTGTTCAAGTTCGCTGATGACACCAGGGTGTGGGGTAAAGTGAATACACCGCAGGCAGGGACCGCGTCCAGGCAGACCTGGATAGGTTGGAGAAGTGGGCGGATCTGAACAGGATGCGGTTCAACAAGGACAAGTGCAGGGTGCTGTACCTGGGGAGAGGGAACCAGCATTATGGTTATAGGTTAGGGGCTGCCCCCCTTGGCAGCACAGAGGCAGAGAGGGATCTTGGAGTCAGGATTGACTCCAGGATGAATATGAGTCTCCAGCGTGACGAAGCAACAGGCAGAGCCAACCACACCTTGTCCTGCATCAAGAGGGGCGTCACTAACAGGTCCAGAGAGGTCTTGCTCCCCCTCTATGCGGCGCTGGTCAGGCCACAGCTGGAGTACTGTGTCCAGTCCTGGGCGCCGCACTTCAACAAGGACGTGGAGAACCTGGAGAGGGTCCAGAGGAGGCCACTCATATAGTTGGGGGCCTCCGTGGCCAGCCCTATGAGGAGAGGCTGAGGGACCTGAATCTCTTCAGTCTCCACAAGAGGAGACTGAGGGGGGTCTTGTGGCTGCCTACAACCTTATCAGGGGCCAGCAGCAGGGACTTGGGGGAAAGCCTGTTCATCAGGGCCCCCCTTGGAGTCACCAGGAACAGTGGCCACAAGCTGAGGGAGGACAGATTTAGGTTGGATATTAGGAAGAACTACTTCACAGTAAGGGTGGCCAGAGCCTGGAATAGGCTTCCCAGAGAGGTGGTGCTCTCACCTTCCCTGGAGATCTTCAAGAGGAGACTGGACAGGTACCTGGATGGGGTCTTATGACCCCTGCCATCCCCAGTGTCATTCCTGCCCATGACAGGGTGTCGGACTCCATCTGTCTAGGTCCCTTCCAACTCAGTGATTCTATATTACACCCCCAACCCATGGTTTTTTTCAAATGCTGTTATATTGGATAGACTGTCTTTTCTGGAGAACTCTAAAAACAGAGGCATGGATTTAGAAAACTGGCTTTTTATTGGTGAACAGAAGGAGGAAAGTAAAATTTTTAGGAGAGTCAAAAGTGGACAAGCCTATGCAGGCTTTTGAGCTAGTTTAGCTGTAAGAAGAATGCTTGTGTCTGCAATTGGTTTACCAGGGGCACGAATTCCCTGAAAGTTCTTGGTTGCTGTTTACCCAGTTCTGTGTGCCATACTGTACAAAACAGGGAATGTCAGGCTCTTGGGTAAGTTCAGATCTCTACACCAAATGGTTAAGCACCACAGACGAAACATGAGACGACGGCAAAGAACAGCAACATCCCTAGCTTTTGTATACTGAAAAGCTTGTGGATTGTCTAGTCTGACACCCATATATCACAGGCTATCAAATTTCACCTGGGTGCCGAATATAAAACCAAAGGCATTAGACTATTTCCATCCTCCAGAGAGTCAGCTGTCTCATGGCCAACAGTATAACTGTGAAGATAGAAGAAGGATGTCAGCCAGGTATCTAGGCGAAAGGATTCTTGGTACTACCCTGCTCAGTTTCCTGCCTCCACATATGGCCAGTTTCTAATGCTTTGGAGGAATGTGAGGTTAAGGAATAGAATACCTTTAGACAATTGTATGTCTGAAAAATAATTCCTTCCTTTCCTAGTAGACTATTTGCCTGAACTAGAAGCATGAGATTTGATTATAATGTGGGAAGCCTTGTAGGGAAAAGAAAATTCTGAGTACTTGCTTTTGCTATGGTTCTCTCCTGGTGCACAGGGCAGGACACAAAGCAGTAGGTTTAAACTGAAACGAAGCAAATTTAGATTTCATTTTAGGGGAGGAGGAGAGCCTTCCTTACTGTCAGAACAGTAGGACAGTGGAACACACTGCCTAGGGAAGCTGTGGAATCTCCTTCCCTGGAAGTTTCAAGGGTGTGCTAGATGGGCATTTGTCTTCATCCAGAACTAGCATATCATTTGTTCAGGGGGTTGGACTAGATGATTGCTGAGATCCCTTCTAACCCTCTGATTCTTTGGCTTGTTCCCCAAGTCTAGTATTTCAGGAGCCTCGTTTGCAAATAAAAACTTACTTGGCATGCTGGTATGTATTCGAAAAACTTGCTCTCTCTTCCTTTCCTCCCTGCTGTTTTATCTGCTCTGCTCTGCTCTGCTCTGCTCTGCTCTGCTCATTGGACTTCATGCAACTTAGTGTAATACAAGAATTGTCGTCCTGTTACTGATTTTTTTCAAGCTAGCACAGTAGCATTCAGCTGGATCAGATGAAAACTATCGCATGTACAAGCTATGGAGGAAGCAAGGAGGTGATTAAATACAAACCAGAACAGAAAGTAAAATGGAAATTAAACCAGTGCCTGCCTTTTAATTATCATATTTGTTATAACTTGATCAAATGGTACTTACGGGATAACAAGCAACCTGCTCCAGAGCCTGCCTGTACTAAATAGAGAGGCCTATTACAAAGGAGGAGGAAACAATAGGAAATCCCAGATAATTCAGCCTTGCCTCAGCACTATGTCAGAAGAGGCAGAAGAGTGGGTAGCCAAGACATGAAGTGGAAATTAGTTTCTTATGCTACATTCTGCAAGCTTGGCTATTTTTCTCGTTGACAGAATATTTTCTCTTGCATGCCTAGTGCTGCTGCTTATATTGATGAAAGTCTACAGTGGGCAAGCCTCTTCATAGATGGTCATTGTCTGTGCTTGCTTCTTTGTGCACAATGTCCTATTTTGGAATGTGATTCTGTACTCCTCAAGTTATAGAAGAAAAAAACGGCATCTGGCATAAACCAACACTATATCATTTACTTCAGAGGACTACTGATTTCACACTTGGCTTTGTATAGGTCACTTGTAAACTGCTCTTTATTTTTTTCTAATAAAATTTTTTTTTTTGTTTACATCGAGACCCTCGTTATGGTAAGACAGCCTCACTTGGAAATGTCTGCATATTCTATAGCAATTACAAAAAATCAGTTCTGTTTGGATTAACTATAGCAACTATAACTGAAGAGCTAAAACTGTGCTTCACTAACTGGTATATAAAACCCATCCAAATACTACCTGTAACCTCCAAAATAGATTAATTTGTGCCAGATACAATCCTTCAATTTATTCCATGCTTCCTTATAACCAAGACTGAATCTATGATAGGGATATGGTCAATCTCTTACTAATAATTTTGTAATTTCCAGCACAATGGGACCTCTGAGCACCAATACTAATGCTTGCTTGGAGCAACAGTAGGGTACAGAATCTATAGGACGTGAGCACTAGGACAGACATTACTACAGATTTCTGTACTGTAGTTTATATAGTAGAGCTCCATTGCTAGAGAAGGATTACTTCTACTTGGTCAACTATAACCTACAATTCTGTAAAGGGCAGTAAGGGAATAATATACATATTCTAAGAAAATAGTAAGAAAACTGTAAAGGACACTAGACTATTTATAATGGAAACTGTCTCAAGATGTAGGCTAGATTTCTAAAGAGATCACTTCCCATGTTTTCCTTAGCCATTTTGTTAGTAAAGTTAAGAAAGAGGCAAAAATGGCAGAAAGAGGAATGAGTCATTGTGCTGCATTTAGTTAAGGGGAAAGTCCCCCAGGATTAAAACCAGTCCATTTTATTGACATTTTATTATGTGGTTAGGATGCTGGCAGTGTTCTAAGAGCTTATTACTGAAATGTTGAGTGATTCCTATTTTTAAGGGGTTAGGAAAAAAAGGTATGGGTTAAATGATTTGCCTAAGGTCGTACAGATAAGTGCTAGCTCTACAATTTTGCTTGAATCCAAGAATTTCTGGCTTCCAGTCCTGTCTAATCCACTATTGTACTATGCTGTCACTAATGTGAATTCTTTACAGGTCAGCACAGTACTTGAATACAGACTGGATATTTTTGCAATGAATGCATGTATAGTTGTATATAAACCGATTGAAACCACCAGTAATGTGGATGAATCCACAATTTTCAGAAGTTTGACTTCAACATTCTTTTAAAAGTCTACTTTAATTGGATGGCGATAAAACTTGAAAAACTCAGGAGTGATCACTTCTAGCTCTCTGGGTATATATAACACTCTTTATTCCCACAAGATAGCTCTGCTCTTGAAACTGTGATTCAATCAGCTGGCATTACATGCAAAACAATTGCAAGATATATTTATCAGCACAAGCTATTTTAGCCATTACCAGTTCTCAAAGCCAGCTTAGTTTCCATGGAAGAATAAGATATTTACATGTTATTTAATGTTACAATATGTTTAATGTTACATATCAAACTCAATATTTACATCAAGTTACTTCTGTGTATTCCAGCACTTACTGTTGTCCTTTACTATTTGCGTTTTCCTGAGCTTAAATACATTATTAAAACTGGCAAATTAAAAGTAATATCTTCTATTAGTCACTACTTTTTCTTTAATCCCTATGCATTAGAATAATTAAGGTTTTTGGATTTTCATAAAGTGTCAGGAAAAGGCATGTAAAAAAAAAAAAAAGAAGAGTGTTTGTTTCAACTGCATAGGACAATAGCAATCAATCTTACATTCAATAAACACTATTCAGCCCTTGAATTAGTCTTCCTACATGGGAATAAGACCTATTCCCAATTAAATTTGCTGAACACTTGCTTCTGTTGAGTTCAATGGAAGGAGGACTAAGCCATCTCACTTGGCTTTTTGGGTATTACACCTTGATTTGTATTCATTTGTAGATTTTTCTAGGAGGCTGTGAGGGTAGAGACGAGTCTAAAACTCAATCAAATCTAAACCCTAGTTACTTTATACGTGCAGTAAGTTAAGATCCTGTGTAAAGAACAAGGGGAAAATAAATGCAGACTAAAAGGGAGAAAATACTTTGGTTCAGCACTGTCATGAAATCCAATCTGAAAAGTGCTCCATGCTAATAAAGAGCATTGCTTGTCTATCCACCAAATGTGGCACGTTCTGTCCCTGTACAGCCCCAAGCATTGTGGTCCAGGGGTGAGGCTCCCGCTTTATAGGCTGTGAATGATGGATGCCTTATAAAATACCACATGCAATCAAATACAAAATTGTGGTTAGAAAGGGCGACCCTTAGTTCTAGAAACCATGAGGGTTTCTATTAAACTCAGTGAAAATATCTGCATTAATAAGAACTTGGTACACAGAGGTCTGGGGGGGGGGGGCGGAAATCGAGCCTTGTCAGACCTTGGATCCAAGCAGTGGGCTCCTTCATACCTAGTGGCAGCAACACAAATGAGGTTAGCACTTGATTGAAGCTCTACCATGTTTAATTCAAATTTTACTATGTTTCATTGAGATTTTTCCACATTTGATTGAAATGTTACCACACTTGATCATATCACGTTTCCAGGTTGTAGCCCTATGGGTCTAGAGGAAAAGGCAATCAGGGCTTGTAGTAGAGATGGTCTCTTTAATTAGACCAACAACATTTTGGCAAAAATAAAACCTTTAATTGCAAGCTTTTGGGCACAAACACCCCCTGAAAGCATGCAATTAAAGAATGTATTTATTAATTTATTTGGCAAAAAGCTTGTTGGTCTAAGAGATCATCTCTATGACAAGTCCTGCTAACCGCACATGACTGAAATGTTACCATGTTTGATTGAAATTTTGCCTCACTGAAATTTTACTTTTCACTGAAATTTTACGTTGCAGCACTGAAATGTTGCCGCGCTTGATTGAAAGCTTACGTTTCACTGAAATACATTTGATTGAAACGTTGTTTCACTGAAATTTGACCATGTTGCACTGACCATTTCAATCACATGTAACATCTATGTTTCACTGAAATGTTACCACCTTTCTCTGAAATGTGGTTTCGTTGAAGTCTCAGGGTGCGCTGAAATGTTGCCACGCTTGCCTGAAGCGTCACCTCGCACTGAAACGCTACCGCGCGCTGATATTTTTGATTGAAATCTGACCACGTTTCACTGAAGCGTCGCCGCGCTTGGTTGAGCTGTTACCTTCCGGTGACAGTTATCACGTTTGGTTGAAATGTTACGTGAGCGTGGCACGTCGCCCCGCTCCCCCGCAGCGCTCCCGGGGGCGAGGGCCGTGCTCCCGGGGGCGGGGGTCCGCGGAAGCCGCGACCTGGGCGGGGCGGCGCCGGGCCCAGGCGGGGCTCCCGGCGAAGCGCGAGGCCGCGGTGAGCCCGGGCGCCGCTGCGGGCCTGCCCGCCCGCTGCCGCCCGTGAGGGGAGCGCGGGGGGCCGGTTGGGCGCTGCAGCCCCGCCGCGAGGGGGAGGCCGTGCGAGGAGCGGCGGCGGCGGCGGCTCTCCCGGCCGGGAGGCGGCTCCCTCGCGCCGAGGCGCGGGCGAACAAAGGCGGCGGGAGGGGGCGGTGCTGCTGCAGTCCCCGCCCCGGAGCGGGAGGTGCCGCGGCCGCTGTAGAGGGGCAGGAGGCGGCAGCGGTGAGGCCGGGCGCGGGGCCTGCTCGGGCGGGACCCCGCGGGAGTGGGGGGCGGGTGGAGGCCGGGCCGGGCCGGGCCGGGGGAGGCGGCGGCGGCGGCGGCGGCTGCCGCCGGGGCAAGTACAGCGACACGGAGACACGCTGAGCAACAGGTTGGGTCCGCCGCCCCCTCAGCGCGCGGGGCCGAGGGACGGTCGTGGCCAGCCCCCCCTCCCCCCCGGTCCGCTTCTTTTTTTCCCCCAAACCCAGGCTGAGGGGCTGGGAGGGGTCGGTTTGAAATGGCAGCCAGACAGTCTGCCTTTTTTTTGTGCCTCCGCTGAAGGGTTTCTTGGGCTGCGTCGCGCGGGAGGGTGACAGTCTGTGTGTGCGTCTGCATCTGTCTCTCCTACAGCACCAAAGGTTTGCCCCGGCCCTGGCTGACTGGTGTCAGCGCGGCCTCGCCCGTGCTTTTGTCTCGTGTTTTTGGTGGTTTTCTGGCTGGCCTTGCACGCCTGCCTCGGGGCTGGGGAGGTGGCTATGGGTGGCGGGGACGCAAAATGTGCGCTCTCTTCATTGCCAGGTGTGAGGAGTTGGAGGGCCGGCCGGCGGGCCGGCTGCGTTGATGTAGTCGATGCGACAGGAAGTGCAGTAGTGTGACAGTCTCGTTTTGAAAGTGCTGTCAGGCTGACAGCACCCTTTTCTCCAAGGCTCGCTAAGTGCAGGTAGTTGGGACGAAGATGGGTAATGTCAAGAAACACACACACGTATGTTTATATGTGTGTGTATACACACACACACACATATATACATATATATAGGATAGAATTGCATACATACATACTATACGCACGCACACATTAAACTGTAGGAGTCAGCCTGTTTTTGTTAAATCCCGCACGGCATCCCTGCATTGTGGGGGGGACGGGGGAGGTCTGCGATGCCCCGTCTGGTTGTTCCCTTCCCCATCAAGTGCCGGGTGGCTCTCTGCTGTGTGCCTCACCAGACCAGTTTTAGGTCCTGCTTCTGGAAATGCTTACTCATGGCCTCAAATTGCTACATGCGAGTTGTTCTATTGCTGTCAATAGAACTACCCACTTAGTAAAGTTAAGGATGTGCATAAGGCTGCGTAGACTTGGTTTCTATTTATAAAAAAAGGCATGTTAACGAGCAGCTTCACGAAAGGTGACATTTTGTTTTAGTTCAACTTATTTTGTTCATTTCTGCTTAAACAGTCAAAGCATCTCAGGATTCATGTTTAGGCCCAGCTTCTCAGTGTTGCCAATTCTGCTGATTTTTATCAGGAGTCTTGTGATAGTTGGCACTTTTCCTTAGAGCCCTGGAGTGAGTTGACTATTTGTGAATATGAGTTTTTATGTATTTTGTTAAGGCATTCCTAGCCTTTAAGGTTTTGAGCAAAGCTTAAAGATGTGAACACCAAAAAGGTCTTTACGGCTTTATTTTGGGGGATAGGTTGATTATTTTTTTTTTAATGCTTGTGTTTGAGTCTTTTTGCTATAGAGTACAGGTGTTAAATACTTTAAGGGAACATTTTTACTTTTACAAACTTTAGGGGAAAGTGTACTTACAGGATCCTTAGAACCCTTTGATGTAGAGTTTGGGTATTAATTGGTGGCATGGAGGAGGGGAGAATCTCCTTTCCTGCCCAAATATTGATCTAGCCCAAGCTGTCTTCGGCTGTGACCATTGACAGTGTCCAATATCCAGGACAGCTTCTCTCTTAATGGTAGGTTACACTTGTTCAGCTATTTTAGTGGTTCCTCCTTTATTCTGTTAATTATTCTAAGGTTTTCTTTGGTATTGATTGTGAATACCTCATTTTAGATCTCCTTTCAGAAGAACTTGAGTCATCAGTCTTCCCTGTGGAACTGTTCCTGTTCTCCTTTTTTTTTTCTTCTGTCTTTGTCTGAAAGACTCTGGTCAAATGCTTTCCATATAACCCTAACTCAACTTTTCTAATGCATGAAAATGATAGGTATGCATGCTAAAAATGTTTTGGGATCCCAAAAATGTTTGGGTTTCTGTTATTTAATAATAGGTGTATGTATAATATTGGTTCTGATCTCATGCTCTGAGCTGTGCTTCAGTACTTAATGGAGTAATTGAGCCAGTCTGCCTCTCTTCTTTATGAAATGTCCAAAGTCAATCTAGCAGACACTCTTATGCCAGCTGCAGCTTGAGGGTCTGGGAGGTAGTAAGGGAAGTGAGGGGGAAATGGTGGAATGTCTGCACCCTACATTTCTTCTACCTGCTGGCAAGCCTCAGTTAATAGCTTAAAGTTGTTATAATCTTTATTGCTTGCTCAGCAGTTCTTGATGTGTTTGGGGCTCTTCCGTACTGCTTGCTGGAGACAATTCAATTAAGAAATGATGGATGTTGAAGAGTCAGAGCTAGTTGGAGTATTATAGACTGTCTCTCTTAAATTTTCAGTTGAACAAGTTTAACCTTGTAGCTGAGCAGGTATTTTCTGAAGGGTGCTTTGCATCTATTGAAGGATGTCTCAAAGTTATCAAGAGGTGCCTCAAGTCTAAAAAGGTTGAGAACCACTTCCCTAGACTTGTGACATGGAATTGCTCGATTCTGCTTTGAAACTGGGTCAGGATTGCAGTTATTGCCTTAGCAGGGCTGCCTTATGTCCTGCACTTGCCAATTCTCTTCCTTCTGGGAGCAGTGATAATGCTGAGTACTAACTAAGTAGTTTCATTAAAGCAAATTACTTATTTAGAGTAAAAGCATGTAAGATCAGGGCTTGAATTACAGGGAACCTTGGTGGGGGTGAGCCCCCACTCCGTAAGAGATGAGAGCCCCTCTGTAAGATCTGAAAATCATAACCTTCTCTGATTTTATTAGTACATTGGGATGGGCAGCTCCCCCTCTTTTTTTGCAGACCTCTTCCCCCTCCAAGAGTCAAAGTGTAATTTGAACCCTGTGTAGAAAATGGCTTTTACATGATAAAATGCGCAAATGTCTGTCTTGCCCGGTGTCCGGACATCCTCCATAAGTAGCTCTTGATAAGTCCGAGTTTTCTGTAGACCCTTTTGAAAGCCCTATAGGCTGGTTGGCATAATACATTTCTTTAACTAAGAAATGTGATTTCTTCATAGAAATTCTTAGTGGGGCAAAACCGGGCCCGCATCTTGTTTGGAGACGGGCTATAGGATACTTGACATTGATATCCTCTTCCATTGTCTTGTAATTACCTGCTGACTGTTTGTTCAAAGGTGGTTTATCCAGGTCCCTTGTGCAGTTTCTGTGCTTTTTCCACTCCCCACCAGGGCCCAGTAAATTCAGTCAATACAAGCATATAACGAGCATGTAAATTATACAGTCCATCTCAGTTGCTAGCTTACATAGCAGCTCCATGATTATGACACCACTAATTTAAAAGACTAAGAAGGCTGAGAGCTAGGAAGAAGGCTGAGAGCTAGGAAGGGAGGGAGTCTTATTTTGACAATATGAATTGACCTAACCACTTTCTGTGCCCCAGGACCAAAAATCTATCTGTGTTGTTTGCTGTGGCTTCCTTGTTTTAGTCCCTCACTTACAGTTACATCAGTTAGATGCCTGGGGACCTGGATGTCCTTGTTCAGACATGTTCTGTAGTTGAGAATAACGGGAAATGGTATTCTTGAAGTCAGTTCCCACCTTCTGTTTCTAAATCATTTTTTAATGTCTAATTTCTGTCAGAATTTCAGACTTTAAACAACTGAGAGATGCTCAGAGTGATGCAAGTCAGGTCTCTTCATGGACTGAATGTACTTATTAGCAAGGAGGATTAAGTTTGTTTTTTTTCCCAGGAGCCTACCAAACTCTGTAGGTAAACAAACCAGCCATGTGTGTAAGTGTACAAATATGCACACAGAGTTAAATGTAAGACTATAGCAAGTCCTCTCTTAGTGACTTGCAGGATTTTTCATTCTCTTTACTCTTCCCATAAGATTTCAGGAGGAAGTTAAGGGAGGTTGCTATTTAAAAATGGGTTGCAAATGGTTGTTAGCTTGTATATTAATGGGATCAAAGATCTTTCAGTTGGTTATGTTCTCTCTTCCCTTTGTTCTGTTGTTATCATTCTGCTCCTGGACTAGTATTTTATCATTAGGACTAAATGTTGAAAATAAATTGTTTTGGTAATTCCATCCCTGGTTATAGGTAGGAAAAGACACCTGTTTTCTGCAGCGTAAAATACCTATGTGGAAGGCTGAGATGCTTTGCTGGAGTTCCTCTTGGAAAGAATAGCTAATTCTCATTGAAGGGCTAGTATGAATTGTTTTCTAGGTTGGAAACCAGGAAAAAGTTCTTAACAGTTTCTGACTGTCTGGATGGAGTGGTATGGACTGAGAAGAAGGGACCCTGTAGCCTTTTAATAGATGATAGCAGCTATGGATTTTATAACATCTGTGGGGCCTTAAGTAACCAAGATTCTGCATTAACAACTGAAGCAGAGTGTTATAATTTACACCTTGCTTTCTGCAAATTTTAGCTTTTGAGCACTTATCAGTTCTTCCCCTTTTGTTAATTAAAGGTGGGAACTTTTCTCAAAATCTTAGCAGATTGTCTTCAAATAGCAACATAGCATGGCAAATAATGACTCATAATGTTGTTAGCTAGAAGCAATTTTTATCCCTTGCAGACCTCTTCAACTTTCAAATGTTTGATTATTAAAATGGGAGTGTCTGATTGTTTGTTTGTGTGTGTCCATGGGTGGGATTGGGCCTGCGTGCCTGGATCTAAATTGCATTGCCTCCATCCAGCTCCTTACGCCAGGCCGAGGGCCCTGTACCGCCCTGCACCTCAGATCCAGCATGCAGGGTTACAGCCAACAGGGTTCCCCATGGGCTGAATATGCACCAGGGGCCAGATCTGCCTTGTGGACCAGGCCTTGAGCACCTGTGGTCTAAGCCTGTGGCCTGGTTGTTTAACTTTAAGATTTGTAGCGTCCTCTCAAGTGATCATAATAGTGTGAGATGCATGTTATACTTTAGTGTCCATAAACAGAGAATGATAGAAAAGAAAGTTGAAAAGGGCATTGAGGTCAGTTTATCTGTTCACTTGATCAACTATATCTAAACAGTTGCTGGCAAATATTCATAGATTCATAGATGCTAGGGTCGGAAGGGACCTCAACAGATCATCGAGTCCGACCCCCTGCATAAGCAGGAAAGAGTGCTGGGCCTACATTACCCCAGCTAGATACACATCCAACCTTCTCTTGAATACCCCCAGGGTAGGGGAGAGCACCACCTCCCTTGGGAGCCCGTTCCAGACCTTGGCCACTCGAACCGTGAAGAAGTTCCTCCTAATATCCAATCTAAATCTGCTCTCTTCTAGCTTGTGGCCATTATTTCTTGTAACCCCCGGGGGCGCCTTGGTGAATAAATACTCACCAATTCCCTTCTGTGCCCCCCTGACGAACTTATAGGCAGCCACCAGGTCGCCTCTCAACCTTCTCTTGCGGAGGCTGAAAAGGTCCAGTTTCTCTAATCTCTCCTCATAGGGCTTGGCCTGCAGGCCCTTAACCATACGAGTGGCCCTTCTCTGGACCCTCTCCAGGTTATCCGCATCCTTCTTGAAGTGCGGCGCCCAGAATTGCACGCAGTACTCCAGCTGCGGTCTGACCAGCGCCCGATAGAGGGGAAGTATCACCTCCTTGGACCTATTTGTCATGCATCTGCTGATGCACAATAAAGTGCCATTGGCTTTTCTGATGGTTTCGTCACACTGCCGACTCATGTTCATCTTGGAGTCTACTAGGACTCCAAGATCCCTTTCCACTTCCGTGCCACCCAGCAGGTCATTTCCTAGGCTGTAGGTGTGCTGGACATTTTTCCTCCCTAGATGCAGCACTTTGCATTTCTCCTTGTTGAACTGCATTCTGTTGTTTTCTGCCCACTTGTCTAACCTGTCCAGGTCTGCTTGCAACGTTCCCTGCCCTCCGGCGTGTCCACTTCGCCCCATAGCTTAGTGTCATCTGCAAACTTGGACAGAGTACATTTCACCCCCTCGTCCAAGTCGCTGATGAAGACATTAAAGAGTATCGGTCCAAGCACCGAGCCCTGCGGGACCCCACTGCCCACACTCTTCCAGGTCGAAACCGACCCATCCACCACAACTCTCTGGGTGCGACCCTCCAGCCAATTCTCCACCCACCGGACTGTGCAGTAATCCAAGTCACAGCCCCTTAACTTGTTCACCAGTATGGGGTGGGATACCGTGTCAAAGGCCTTCCTGAAGTCCAAGTATACGACATCCACCCCTCCTCCTGCGTCGAGGCGTTTTGTGACCTGGTCATAAAAAGAGACTAGATTGGTCAGGCATGATCTACCTGCCACGAACCCGTGCTGGTTTCCCCTCAGCATAATTTGTCCTGCCGGGCTCTCACAAATGTGAGCCTTGATGATTTTCTCAAAGATTTTGCCAAGGATGGAGATGAGACTGACTGGCCTATAGTTACCCGGGTCCTCCTTCCTCCCCTTCTTGAAAATGGGAACCACATTGGCCCTTTTCCAGTCCTCCGGGACTTGACCCGTGCGCCACGAGCGTTCAAATATTCCCGCCAGTGGCTCTGCAATGATGTCGGCCAGTGCCTTCAGTACCCTCGGATGGAGCTCATCCGGGCCTGCCGACTTAAAGGCATCCAGTTCTTCCAAGTGACCCTGCACCACCTCAGGGTCCACGCATGGAAGTCTGGTGCCTTGCTGCTGCCTCCCTACACTCCCAGGGAGAGACTTGTTGTGCCTCTCGCTTAGGAACACTGAGGCGAAGAACTCGTTGAGGAGTTCAGCCTTGTCCCCTCTGTCCGTCACATATCTAACATATTCTTTAAAAATTCCAGTAATTGGGATTTCACAGACTTCTGAGTAATTATTCCCATGCTTAAACATTCTCGCCCTTTGAATGGTAATTGAAATATCCCTTCCTATAAGCTAAGTCCATTACTACTTGTGCTCTCTCCAGTGGTCACAAGGAATGGTTCCTCTTTGCAGTAACAGATTTGAAGGCTGTTACTGTGTCTCCCCTCTACATTCTCTTTGGACTAAAAATGCTCTTTCAAACTTTCCTCGTAGGTCATGCTTTCTAGACCTCCTATCACTTTTACTGCTCTAGATCCTCTGCAACTGGTTTACATCTTTCTTAAACCAATACTAGATATAATACTCAAGATGAGGCTTTACCAGTGCTAAACAGAGTAGAAGGATTACTAAATGTGTCATGCATGTGGCATTCCTGTTTATACATCCCAAGATAGCATATGCTTTTTTCCAACAGTATGATTTGCTGCAGAAGTACTGACAAATCAGCAAATACCTACTTTGTATTTGTGCAGTTGATATTAGCAAAACGTAATTCCTTGCACTTGTTTTTATTGAATTGTCGTGTTTATTTTGGACTATTTCTCTACTTAAGATTATTATGAATTCTAATTCTCTCTTTCAAAGTTCTTGATTCCCTCCCAGCTTGGTATCTGCTGCAAATTTAGTAATTCATCATTTGAGTCGTTATTGACAATATTGAATAATACCTCACCTGAGACAGAACCCCATTTAAAACACACTCCAGTCTGAGAGGCAACCATCTTGTAAATGTAGAATGTTATTTTCAAGCCCATTTTTATAGTAGTTTAATCTAGTCTACGTTTTCCTGGCTTATTTATGAGAAGTTAATTAGGCAGTGTTAAAAGCCTAATTTAAATCTGTTTTTCCCCTACCCACAAGACTTGTTACCCAGTTATCAGAAGAAATTCTGTTGACTGATTTATCCTGTGAGTGGTATTATTGTGTTCAAACATAACTCGTGTTATTAATCAGAGTGTGCAGTGTTTATGGAAGAACTTCTTAGCCAGATAGTGAAGATCTTTGATTTCTCTTTTAAAACAAATTGATATAATTTAGTCCAGTCTGTACACATACGAAGAACTCCATAGCAAATGCATCTTTCTCCAGTGATTATAACAGTATCTTTCAAAGGCAGTTCAGAGAAGCAGAAGACCAAATCAAATTTAATTTCATTTACATTAGCTAGACATAACTGTTATATTATCAGAGGTGCATTTATCCAGGAATAATCCCTAAAGAATGGATTTAACTTATCTTATAAAATGTGAATCGCTAGCAATGCTTTTCTGATCCAAGTCTTAGAAAGTAGCAAAAGAAATTTATGTCCTGTGCTCTAAGTAGGATGGATGTCTGTTTTTAGGCCAAGTATATTTCCCTAGCTGATGGTAGAAGTACTGTAGACCTGACTGGAATATATTTGAGTGCAGTTATGCTTAGAGAAGTGAGTTGGTCCATTGATAACTTCTCTTCACCAGTTCTGTTTCTTGTCTTTAAGAGAGCAGTTATCCTCAGTTTGCTGGTTAAATATGAATCCAGATCCATACCCAATTTCTGTTTAGGTGCTTAAATAACTTTTAGGGGCCTAGACTTAGGTTTGTATTCTTTCCAGCCTTGCAGAGGACTGTTGAAGGAGAACGAGCTGGTTTCCTTTTTGCCTTATGCCCAATCAGCTAAATTGTTTACCAAGTTACAAATGCAAAATCTTTCCTGTTGAGCATGAAGTACAAAAAACTCAATCGTCTGACAGTCGTATACTCAGCTGAATGCTTGGTGCGGGTAGTTAGCAAAACGTCTTGTAAACTGAGTAAATGTGATCTAGTGTCACTAAGAAACAAACCTGGGGCAGCATGATGCAGAGTATTTTACTGTTGCACGCATAGATATAGAAATATATAGATAAGTAATGTGTGGAGATAGAGTCCATCTCCCCCCACCCTGCATTTCACAGCATATTCAAATAAGTATAAATTGTAAGACATTTGGGGTCATTCATAATACCAGATGGATTACCTGGGTCATTCATTGCTGTTTTCTTCTAGTTACTCCTAGTTAAATATGACTATCCAAATAAGGCCAAGCTGTATATGATACAGTCATAAATTCTCTGCATTTCAATTTAAGTAGTACCTAAAGATGTGTAGCCAAGGTTGTAGGTACCCCTAGTCCATCACTAACAATATAATTAAAATTTTAGCAACAATCAAATGAGGATTTAAAAGTAACCACTTCTGTAAAGGAGGTTGCATCACACAAGCTTTGTTCTTCCTGGTTTGTTTCTAGTTTCAACTTGTTACTGTTTCCATAAAGTTTTGCAGCTGAAAATGCATGCTGTATCTTGTGCGGAGCCTCATGCTCTTCAAGTGCAGAAAAGCATCTAGTTGCTGTTGGGATATTGGTCTTTAATACATATGTACACATAGATTCTGGGGTGATTTCCTTTATTTAGAATTATTTATAATTAAATAGTAAATGTTAAAATTGTTCCTATGTAATCCAGTACACAAGTTAATATGAGGTAGGTGTGCAGTACCTCAGTAACATTAGGTCCCTGTAAACTGTATTAAGTTGGACACCTTAAATAACAAACAGTAAGCTTGCAGGTTTGCAAATCAAGAGTGCCAACCCCAAGCATCCAAAAAAAACTAAGGTTTTTAAGCAAATTCCTTTTATTAACTTTGCATTCTTGCTTATTTCATCTGTTGAGTTCAATTTTTCATACTTTCCTTTGCAGGCATGAGGGCTAGATACTTAGAAACAAGCTGCCAGGGTTTTAAGAAAAATGTCATGATGTTAGAGTTGGCAGCATAAGCACTGTGTGAGATGTTAAAGTGTTTTTTTTTTTTTTCCCATAACTTTTTGCTACCTTAAACAAAAGAAATCACTTGCTTTTTTCCTACATATTATAGTTATTTTTCTCCAGTGTTTTAGAGTTTTCTTTCAGACTCAAGCTAGTCATAGCACTGTGGAGAAATACATATTTAACCAATTATGTAGTGAATTTTTATGGGTAGTTGATTAAATAAGATGTGTGCATAAAGTAGATACTATTCATGCATATTTCACAAAGAATCAGTATGATTAACAAAATTAACAGGCTGAAAGTAGTTTCTACTCTTAGAATTTAGAAATGTGTTGGCATGAAGAAACATGTGCCAAGGTATTTCATTTCTTAAACTGTTGGCTTAATTTTAATTGTAATATTTTAAAGAATTCATGCATGACCAATTATGGATGAATTTACATAAAATAATTGTCACCCGTAGCTAATTTTACAAGTACACTGCACATGAGAAGTGGTGCTCTAAGAGCAGGCATGAAGAGTTAAGGTGTATGCACATGCATGTAGATGTAATGTCTGTAGGAGACTGACGTGGAGTGCAGGTTTTAAGTCGATTCAGGCATTGTGCTGTTTCATGCTAGATAGTCCTCTTCCATATCTCTCTCTCCACACTCTCTGTTTCCACATGGAATCTACATTTAATTTTGTGGCTTAAGTCAGCCACAACACCATCAGAGAAGGTTCCTACCTTGAATTGTACAAGGCTCAAGGTCCCAGTTACTAGTAAAACAGTATCAGTGACAGTACTGCCCTTGAGAGAGTCTAGGAGTGGTTACAGTACTCTGCTCTGTTGGGTGTTGTCAGCTAAGTTTTTATAGCTCTATAATCTCTCTTCTTATAATTTCTTAAGGGGAATGACTAAATTCTTGGAACTTAAAGCAGTTGACTATAATAGCTATAAAATATCAACATGCTGAAATACGTATTTTGAATTTTAACAGCAGTTTATATGATCTGCTAGGTCAAAATGTGCATCTTGTAATGTGCCTTTGTAATCTGTCCTGCATTTTTCAAAACGACTAGAGATTTTTCACGTTCTAACTTCTTGAGTGCCCAACTCAAGTTTCCTGAAGGAGATGGATTTTTTCAGAAAATTAGTGTCTTACCTCTGGAAGATTAAAGATTATTCAGATTGAACACCCAAAATTTGAGGCCCTCTGTTAGCAATCACTCATGAAAATTTAGGTTTCTAAAAATACTCTTCATCTCAAAATTTATCCTGCAAAATTCAAGAGCTGTAAGCATCCTTGGTATTAACAGTGATTGGTGAAACTTTACAAACGATTAAGTTGTTTTATCTAATTTAGGATTGTGTATTTTAAAGAACAAATCACAAGCTGATAGCAGGAAGAGAAATCACTTGCTTTGGCAATATAAGAGTATTTATTCTCTTGGACATTCTCTTCTGCTATCCTGTATTTTAAAATAAATCAAGTTACTATGGAAAAAGTAATGGCAGTGTTTTTCGTTTTCCTGTGGTTTCTCCCTCTTGTACAATGCATCTTCCTACAAAAATGGGGAGGAGAAAGTAGTGATCTGCAGCACCAAGTCCGGAGAGAAAACACTTTAATTAAAAATGTACGCCTTGTAAAATAAAGTGATGTCTCTGGATATTTAATACTTCTTAATATTGTGAGTTCCTAGTCTTAAGGCCACAAGGTTCATCTTTTATTACCTTGTAGGTTATGGCCAATTAAGGGAGATGCCTCAAAGTAGGAGCGTCAGACCCATTTGCAAAGGGTCAAATTGTATGTTTAATTCTGGTCTGAGAGATGGGATGCAAATTTAGAATTTAATTTTTCTCTTTGAACTCCAGCAGATTTCCCCCACAGATATTAATTAAAGGAAGGAGGTTACAGAGACTTTCTGTAGCAACTTAATGTTTGTGTTTCTTCAGCATCACTTGTCAAGAAAATCAGATTCCTTTTAAGCCACTGATGTTTGAGTGCTCTCTCTAATTTGACCTTTCTTTCTCTCCCTCTTCCCCTATCTTTGCAGGGCTCGCTGTGTTTCTTCTTACATTTTTTTTTCTTTGTAGCAGCTTCTGGTCCTTTCTTGAGGACATTGCGTCCCAACCTATCTTTCACATCCCATCCATTTAGGATGACCAGGAATACCATTGGGTACATGGCTCAACTCTTGTTTGTCTGCCACCCAGCCTAATGGGGCCCCAGTGCCAGCTAGAGCATGTGAACATTACCCTAATATAAATATTTATAGCAGTCTGTTTTAAAAAGATGCTGTTGTGGGTTTAAGGAGCCGACGTTCCAAGGAGATGATTGAGAATCTGGAGAGTTAACACTCAAAATTGTGTCATGTTGCGTGCAGGATCCTTGCAAGCTCGGGCAACATGGCTATGTTGTTTCATGAATCTATATTTAGAAGGCTTGCTCACGCTTATGATGAGGGTTAGAAACATTTTCTGTGAAAATTGAGGTTCTGGAGAGCTTACCTACATTACACAGACCGCAAAATTGCATCAAGGCAACTGGTGTACGCTTTGCCAGCCAGATCTTTTTAAGTGTAATTTTCTTTCTTTTTTGCATTTCTGTGGTGATGGGAGTGTGATGGACTACAATGTTCAGTACATTCATAGGTTGGGAATTGCATTTTGGTCATGTGTGGATGCATCCTATGCTGTTGTCTTCAAATGCAATTTATTTGTGCAGGTGAGGTTTTTGGGTAAATGTGATATCTTTTATTAAACCAACTGAGTTGTTGGGAAAAAGTTCTTTATGAGCTTTCAGGCACAAGCACCGTTCTTCATGTATAGGGAGACTGCTGTTGTTCTGAGATCTCCAAGGAATGAAAGAAGCTAAAAGTGTGGCAGAAGGTCGGTGAGAATGTAAATGGGTGGAAATTAGGAAAACAAGGGGTAGAGAAGGGAGGGCGGGGTGGAACCAACAAGGAAATAGTGGGTGAAGGAATGCCAAAGGTAAGCAAAGGAGACTGGGATGTAATTGAGTTCTCCAAGGTAGAAAAGAGGCAGTGTGTGAAAAAAGTAAATAGCTGGAAATTAGTAAGACAAAGGGTAGAGAGGAGGGAAAGAAGGGTGGGGTATAAATGGTAAGGGCAGGCAGGTACCTGGTGAATCAGGTATCAGGCAGGTTGTAATGTCATAAATCCAATGTCTATATTGAGTTCATGGTTTTTTGTATCCAGCAGACAGATACAGGTACCTATGGGGTTCCCAGCTGGTAACATCACAGACCCAGAGTTTCTTCTTAGCTTTTGTTCAATTTCAGTGGAACGTGTTGTTTCTGTAATGCTGAAACAATGCACAGTATGTGACAGTAGCCACCTTAAACTTTCTGCTTGTTTCTTTATATGTTATTTGGCTCAACATACTGTGTGTTCCTATTTAAGATTATTTTGCAGGGGAGCCAAAGGAAATGGAGAAAGGAGAATATAAAAATCAAAGAAGCAAGTTAGTTCTTGTATCATTTTAGGTATCAGAAGCAGAATATTATGTCAGGCCCCAGAGAAAAAAATTAAGTGTACAACTGTTTAAGTCAGTCTTTGCAAAGGAAAACATTTCCATGTGTCCTAAGCTCCACCAGGAGATGGTAATGGGAAAAGAAGGTGCTGCCCCTTTAACATGTGGCTGCACTTCTAACTGTACAGATACATTTTTGGTAAATTTTATTGCTGTTGCTGGCTTGGTATATTGAGTAACATAGAGTTCCCTGGACTTAAGTATACAAGGGATTGTGTTACTTTTGGCCAGATTGAAGGCCTATATATTGAAGAAAACAAATGACACAGCAGATATATAAGCCATGACTGCAGAGAACAGGATTAAAATATGAATGAGCACCCTAAGCCAAGAAATTCAATATTAGAATGTTCTTGCATCCTGTCTACATTAAGTTTAACGACTTCTTTGAAAATTATTCATGGAAGCTACCTATGCAAAACCAAAATGCAACATTCTCCGTGTTTGATATAAGTTGGTAGAAATAAGAGCTTTATACCTCTCCAGACAGAAGATAGATGACTACATTACTAAAAAGATTGCTGATGTGATGCTGCTGTTAGCTCATGTAAGTAGAAACCTTGTTTGCTGGTAGCTTGGCCCCTTGGTTTGGAAGAAAAGGAGGACTCAGTAAGCACTGGAGACAAAAGTCCTCTTCCTCTTGTAGCAAAGGAGATTTATATTTCTCTCGGCCCCTGCATCCTTTCGTTTTTGTTCCAGCACATCATGCTTTGGCAGAAACAAAAGAAAACTTTCTGATTTAGGTTAATTCAGTCTCTTTCCCAGGGAGAAAAGTCTACCAACTATTATGTTTTCAGCACTCTTGCTACCTTCAAATTTCCCCACAGATTATATCTTCCATTTTATTGTATTTCTTCACAGGTTGCTGATAATCTCAGTCTCTAATATAGTGAGCACTGTAGAAAACCAGCACAGATATTTACAAAAGTTAATTATCCCTCCAGGAATTATTTTCCTTGTTTAAAAATAAGAAATGCTAGCATGAAGAATGTAGCAGAACACTGACCTGTAGTTTGCACTGATTTTTGTTTTTGTTTTTTCCCCCTCATTTTTAAGGTACAAAATAATCAACATAAAAGCCAGTATGCATCCTCTGCAAATTCATGTATTTGTTATAGATTTTAAAATCTATAGTAGTGGATGCACAGAAAGCTTTTCTGCTAATATAATCTTTTTCAGAGAAACATGAAAAATTCTCCCTTTGGTCAGTTAAGCTCTGTCTTTGGAGAACCTCAGCAATAAATGCTGTTTTCTTTTCCAAAATTACATATATTTAACAGCCAAATATTTCAGATTTCAACCAGCCACTGTTCTTCTTGTAAGATGGGAATGGAAAGGCTAATGTGACTCTTAAACTGGAGGGGATAAGGCATCTGTTAAATTGAAGGTGGCATTGATACCATTCTGTGAAGAGTTCTTGCAGGCATTCTGGCAGCCAGTCTCCTTATTTATGACATCAGATCCAATGAGGTCACAATATAGAGAGAAAAATCCTATTAATGCGTTCTTAACTTCTGTATTGCCTATGGCTGCACCCTAAGAGCCCAAGTTCAGGGGTTCTCTGCTTGCCAAAGTTGACGTTGTTACATGCTATACAACCATCTGTACCTTTTGGTTGCTGTTCTGGGCATTAGTCTTGTGACTAGCGAGTACGCAGAACTTGGCAGGTAAAAGAAGGAAGATCAGATTTTCATTTCTTTAACAATACACTTGTAATATTCAGTGCTACATGTTTAGTTAAATTGGCACCATTTCAAAATGACAGCTCACTTTTTACCTGCTCACAACCATTGTGTTTACTTCTTAATGGTTAAAAAGATACCGCAAATCTGAAGTTTCAACTCCTAAAATGTGACACCCACAGGAGAGTGACTGAAAGAACAGGCTGAAAAGCAGTCATATTTAGCTGATGTCTCTTGAAGGGAAGAATGTAGATTAAAATGTACAGTATTTGTTTTGGCTGTATTGGCTGAACCCTAACCCTCTATATGTAGCTTGTCCTCTTAATTTGGAATGAGATACACCATAGTTTGGGCCTGTTGAGAGTGTCATTGACTTCAAGGAGCTTTTGCACAGATGTAGGCATCTGTCCTAATGGGTCAATTGCTGGAATGGAGGGATAGATTGTAGATCCTATGGAGAGGAATTATATCTCCATCAGTATTTGGGTGTTGCTGGAATACACTAATAAAAATATCAACTGTTTTTTACTGCAGAATTTCTTTTATTGAATAGCTCTTTGCAACACTAAAAAAGTAAATCTTTTTAATATTTAAGGAAAAATAGTCAGAATCTGACTTCTATTTCAAAATAGTTTGCTTTAAGTATGTTATTTAGTAAAGTTTTTAAGTAGGATATCTAATGAAATGGAGCTGTGTAATGCAGCAAGAGCATGCATAAGGAGGCCGATCAAGTGACAGATCTCATCTTCCCTTGCCCTAGCTATTAGTAGAGAAATACTAGTCTCCAGCAAAGGGTTGATTTAGTTAGACAAATAGGGTGCAGTTTCTGTTCCCTGAAAGTTTCGTGTATTCTGCTGTTCATTGAATATTATAGAGGAAACCATAAGAACAAAATTTAAATGGTTTTGAGTTTGTAATAATAATATGGTTTATGTTATAACTGTGTGTGTCATAATTACTCTGAATGCTAAAATTAAAAGGCAGATTTCCTGCTTCAAGCATATTCTAGCAGGTCTCTCTCAACTAATTCTCATGTAGGGAAGCATTTGGAATAAAACTATTACATGGCAACTAAACTGCCCCACAATTATTTATTCAGCTTCCTTTATGCAAGGGTACCAGTCAAAGGCTATGAGAAATGGGGAATCCAAAAGTTTGAGTTGTACTGTTTGACAGATTATTACCAACATCCTCCAGTCCCTTCCCATCTCTGTGACCACCCATGAAGCTTGCACCTTCCCCAGAGTGGTAGTGTTGCCAGGACATTCCTATGGAGAAATGTCACACAAAACCACAGCCTTTTGTTTAAGACTCTCTCTCGCACCCCCCTGCCTGCCCCAGGACCTGTTTTTGCTCCTTTTGGGAATTTAAATGTCTCCTTTAAGGTGGAATACCTTGCCAGAGATTTCAGGTTGGACCCCAGCTGTCATAGGTTGCTACTGGTGGGCGAAGTGTTGAGCTATTAGAACTGAAAAGAACTGTATTAGACTCATCTGAGTTTATCAGTGAAAAGGTCTCTGCTTTGCTAGTGTCTTGAGCTGTTGCTTTTCAGCTGAATGGTTCTGTGCTATAATATGAAGTCACTCTCACTCGTGATCTGTAGTTTTGAGTGCATACTCTGAACAAAGGTAAAAGTGACTCAGTCCCTAATCTCTGGTGCTGTTTGTTGGTTCAAACACAATCTAGTGGGCTCAGTTAATATTGCAGGTGGAGCAAGCCACAGTGGGAAACCTTGTCCGCTTTAGGGTGTTTATGGCTTGGGAGAGGCTTTACAGTATACTATGGATATGACCTTTCCTTCTGACTTGCCTTAAAAACAGAAGCTGGAGTGTACCAGTTTAAACTAAAAAGTGTGGTGTCTTGCATCTAGCAGACCGGTGAGCAAAGGACTGAATGGCTGCTTTGAATGGCAGGCAATGATTTAATGTTGGAGATCTGCAAATAAGCATGCTGGGGGAAGCTACAGCCCTAAAATAACGTGTCCACTAGTACATTAATTTCAATTTTGTAATTAAAAAAAGGGAGGGAGGGTTAATAATGACTGCTTAACTCTATCCACGTGCTTTCACCTGCTTAATTCCTGAGTAAACATTTTGGGGTTTTTTGTATCAATGAAATGGGCTCCCTAGAGTTCTTGGGCACGTTTTTCCTGAAGAGATTTTTCTCCAGTACAGGTTAAAAAGCTGACTAGTCGTGCTGCTTTTAGCCTTGATTTAATTAACAGTGCAGATTATCTGACACTTAGTGCATTTGCATTATTTCAATAGAAAATACCACTATTTGTTCACCAGGAAGGCAAAGTAGAATTTATGTTGCTGGTATGAGTAGGAACTTAATACCATGAAGTAGGTATCAGGATAACTCTGTGAAGCTTGTCTGATACTTCAGTCTTGATTGGTCAGGTGAGGAATAGCTTCAGTCTGTGGAAAAGTGTTCCTTAATCTTCCTACTTTACATGGTATGGGCTTCCTGCTTTGTTAATTGTTCCCTTGGGAGGAAAGCAGTGAACAGCACCACAGCATTTACCATTGTGCCAACTATTGAGTAAGTGTCTTGGGAAGCTTTTTCATGCGAGGGAGGGGAGGAGAGCAAGGAATGTCTTTGTCTCTCCCTTGAAGGGAGGAATTCTTTCTGAAGTTAAGGAGACAAGGAAGGTATTAAAAATATGCCTTTCTGAATGAAGAAATGAAATGTCCCAGACAATGAAAAGCTACAGAGTTCCAATCAACATCTGTCAGCATTAGAAAACTACAAACAGGGCTTTTTCCATTTTGACTCTTTCTACAGAATTGCCTGGTGTCTTGAAATGGTTGTCAAGGTCAGATGTTGAATTTCATGTAACATGGCTACGTGTGCACACATGCATGTGTACACACAGCCTACTGTAAGTAGCTTGTATGTTTCTTTAATAACTGATCTTGAAAACAATTTCAAGACTGATCAGACAAGTCATGTAAATCTGACCCTGGGGAGAAGAATGTACCCTTTTCAGCTCACTTAACTCCATCAGAGTTTAAAAAGCTGGTTTTGGAAGGAAATAATTTTTTTTTTGTTTGTTTCATGAAGAGATTTCTCTTTTACTGGGACAACTGATATATACTATAGCGTATAGTGGAGAGGTTTGTTGTAAGTTTTCAGTCTGGATAGGCCAAAATTTAAAAACTCCAACAGCAGAACATACTTTTTAAAATGGAGTTGATGACAGAAGCACAAACCAACAAAGGAAAGGAACTTGGGTAGTAGAGTAAGTCATTCAGCTTGTTCATAATTGCTGAGCCATGCAGTTCCCTCCTTGGTGGCCATGTGCAGTTCCTGTAATCCACTGCTGGACTACGTAGTGAAGAGCAGTGTACAGTGAGGAACTGTAACAGAAATAGAGCTTTCAGAGATGAGCAACCAAATTATTAGAAGTTTCATGTGTGAACAGAGTGGGAAAAATTAGTGGCTTTTAAGGGCTTTTAGATGTGATGAGATGATCTGTTAGATGATAAATGATATAGAGAAGGTAATTGGGAACACCTGGTTTATTTTTCTTTGTACAAGAAGAGGGAAGCAGTTAATGCAAATTGAAAGCAGTAAATTTAAAATAGATTCAGGGAATTTGTTTGTTTGTTTGTTTTAATACAACACAGTTAATCTGTAGGACTTGAAGCCACAGATTTTTTTTTTTTGTATTGAGTTGAAAGAGTTTAGTAGGTTTCCAAGAAAGAGTGATGTTGGTAATGACAATTTCAGGAAGGAATGGAGGTGGGGGGGGGAAAACCCCCATGGTTTAGGATGAGTCAGTTTCTAACTTGGTTTGTGGGAAGCAACTCTCCTTGGGTGCAGGTTGTTCCATGGTTGTCATTGCACTTAGAATCAAGTTAGACAGAAAAGTTAGTTCAGGTATGGCATTTTGTGTGTTTCTGCCTTCCTCTTGAATCTTTCTTTATTGTAACTTGGACTTGCAACGTTAAACGGCAGAATCAGATAAAGTGAAACTAAACAAAATACTAAACTGCACTAGTACTTTTAGGTCTGTGCAGGTAGCATTGTTGTCTTTGTCCTGCTTATTTTCTTCCAGGTTAACCTGTGGCATGCAGTTATTGAACGCCTCAAGAAAAGTCAGTATACTGCATCAAGATCTGACCAGGAGGATGGTCAGAACAAGCTACCTAGAGAAGTTATGAAATCCTCCATCCTTGGAAATTTTCAAGAGCAGGTTGGACAGATACTTGACTAGGATGGTTTAATTGAGTTGATTCTGTCCTTGAGCATGGGGCTGGACTAGATGACCTTGTGAAGTCACTTCCAGCCCTATTTTCTATGATCCTAAAACCTGGTATCTCAAATCTGTGAATGTCACAGATCTTGACATTTTGTCCTTCTCTTGTGTTCATCCCATGATATCAAAGTCCTTGTGACCTTTTTCTTCGGAGGACTATATAAGGTTATCTTTCCACTTAATTGCTGTTAATAAGAGATGGGTTGAGTACAAATTACTTTCCAAGTTGAGTTTCTCGGTTAAGTACTGTCCAACCGTATATCTTTTCTTTGTCCCTTCTGTGGGATTTTAGCAAGATCCAGAGATGCTTTTTATGTAGCAGAATCTTGATGGAGATATATAGATCTTCCAAAAAATATCTTGAAACCCGGGGGAGAAGACAAATGTAGGCAGAAAAGCCTATGAACTACTTTATTATTCTGAGCCTGGGAATGAACTGAAGTAGTGAACTCTGATTTTTAAAGTGCTCATTTTTAGTGAAGCATCAACATCCTTCACTTTGGGTTCAATGCTAAGCTGTGTGTGTTCTCTCTCTGTGGCCCATCCCATGTGAGAATTGGCCACATGGCAGGAGCCTATAAAAATTCACTTCTGCGGCTGGGATTAATGAGGATTTTTGCAATTGTAATTTGAAACTATTTGAAGAGCAAGTGTTTTGTTGCCCTGCATAATGCAGTGCATAAGTGTATTGTTAAAGCTGGCTACAACTAATCAGGGATGCATTAAGCTACGTGTGTTTACTTGGATAACAATAACTGTCTTTGAGTAAGTTAAATGAGCCTGTTTCCTAATTGTTCACAGTTGTATAGACATCTTTAGATTAGTCAATTGTATGATGGGTAATTTAAAAATAGATTTAGAATCTTTCTTGATTTAGTATGAGAAGAGCTAAATTAGGTTTAAATTATTTCCAAGTCTTTTTAGAGCTTGATGAGATATTGAGAACTGTTTGAATTTTTTTTTAAGTAATCTTGCATTAAATTCAGCAGCACACCCTGTCTTTCTGGAACATTTTGTCTTTTGAATTCCACATCCAGTCAGTTCCATAACGTCAGCATAACAGGATCCTGCATCTTGGATCTTGCCAAAGTTTCTTTGTGGTTTAATGATGTGGACAGCCTGCATCACTTATCTCTCTCCCAGGCAGAATAGATATGTGATGGAGAAAGGGGCACACAGCATCCCTGGCTGGCATGGCAAGAGAACAACAAACTGGAGCTGCAGAGGAGGGAGGAAGACATGAGAATAGCATGGGGAAAATGTAGACACTTGGACCCTGGCATGGGGGGAGAAAAAGGGGAATGGTGGAGCCTCTTGTGAGTGTGTCTGGAATTCACACAGCACTTTGCGAATGGAGGGAAATAAATCTGCTGCTGGCACAGAGAGGAATATGGGACAGGTTCTGATGGGGTGGGGGGGACCAGGGATCTCAGCCCCGACATGAAGGAGAGAGGGTGGAGTACAAGGATCCCTGGGGTATGCAGTCCCCTGGCCTGTACAAGCCACAGAAAGGGCACACTTCGGTGACTTACTCCTTTGAACCAAGCCTTTCTGTTCTTTCACAGTTCCATCTGTATTTTTGTCAGCACTCTCTCTCTGCTTTCTTCTGAGAGCTCTCTTCTGTTGATGCATATGAAAGCTATTTTAAAATTAATGGGAGATGTGACTGTGCCTCTCTCAGTGGATGGACCCTGGAGACTCTTTTCATTAGTCCTAACTCTAACAAATGGGTAGGAGGCATGCTACTGGGAACAGGCTCAGTAGGGAAAGGTTCACCCCACAGTCTGCACTCCATTACTTTTTGTGGCTTCAGAATATTCTTATTTATGTGCATAATCTGAATGGTAGGCGAACGGCAAGCAGAAGCGGTGGTAATTGCAGTTGAAAGTGCAAGGTTTTCACAGATTGTGTGGAACTTTGAATTTGGTAGTGCTGACCTTGAAATAGTAAAAGAGTGCTTCACTTATTAAGTCCATGAGGCAGCATAACTGATACTTTTTGTTTCACAGTGAATTGATTTCTTTCTTCCTTTTTTAAGCAAATCTAGCCTGCTGTCCATTAATAATACATGAAGAGTAACATTTACATCGGGAGGTAGAAGGCATTGATGGTTCTCCTTCCTTAGCCTTTGTTACCATAGAATAGACATCTCTCCTTTATTATTTGCTTTTCTTCTCTGCTTTTAGAGTTTATAGTGTGCAAGACTTTAAGGCATGGATGCTTGTAGCATTTGTACCGAGAGAGTTTTTAGCAAGCGCACACATGCACAGGCTGGACCCAAGACGCTATGTAAACGGCAGGGTCAAGACCTGCCTTTCGGTTCCTGCTTGTCATGTTCAGAGAAAACAGTTGAGCAAGCACAGTGCAATTTCTACATGCCTAAATTTCTTTTGTCCTTTTCAGGCTTTGGTTTAGCTTCCTAACATGAATGTTTCCCCCTTTAAATAACCATTGTGATTGCTCTGTCATGGCCTTTGTAAAATGTAGGAAATATTCAGGATGTAGTAGGTGCAGAAATGTGTGTAGTTTTAGAAGGAAAGAAAATGGCTAAAAGCTTGGGTTTCAATTCCAGCATAGCTGTACAAAACAGATTCAAAGGCTTTTGTAATAAGGAGGACGATGCCTTCTCCTGGAGCAAAACTCTCATGGCATGCCTGCATGAAAAGCCTATAGCCGGCTTCCAAGTCAGAGCTGCTGTCTACCTTAGCAACCTAGAAAGAAATCCCTCCTCTGAACTCTGATTCAGAGGGTTGGAGCTGGGGCACTATTTGGGGACTGTATAATGAGCTAATGAGTCTTGTGATCCTAAATAAGGGATTCTCAAAGAATTAAAGTAGGTGTTTACTTATTAGCTGTCATCTAACTGTCTGCTGATCCATCTTTAGCTTTAAAATTAAAATAAAATTTTAAAAGGGCTCTGTTTGTTCTAATAGCTCCAGGATTTTTGCTATCTTGCTGTTAGCCTTCTTGCTCATCTAAATTTGCTTTTGCTGAGCTGTTGCAACACTTGAAAAATATGTGACTTCACACTGTTGACTGCATAGAATGATTGTATCCATGTGTAGTGTTGTTAGTAATGCTGTTAAAGGCTTTGTTTTTCCTTCTTAAAATAGCCCTTTGGTTTAAAGTTCAAGATGAACAGAGCAGTGTTTTAATGCCATGACATCTCTTAATGTTTTTGCTGCAGACTTGAGACCTCTCTTATTAGGAAACAGGCATCTAAAATGTGAGAATTGCCTGTCTATCCCCGGTACAAACTGGAGGAATGAGTTTTTATTGCAGTACTGGGATACAAAATTTACGTAAGCCAGTTTCTTTCTCAATCTCCTGTTCTGTAGGAGTTATATTTATCTTGTCTCTGACATTTTCTATACAGGTTTAACCTAAAGGCAGACAATATAAAAGTACATATTGCATCCATGTGTGGGAAAAGATAGTTACTACAGACAAAGGGAATAGACATTGACAGCACAAGGAAGATGAGTATGTTGAAACCAAGTGGACTGAAGGCTCCTACTAAGATCAGCAAGCCTGGAAGTACATTACTAAAGGCGTCTGCAGCTGCTGTGCCTGGTAATGATAATCAGCATTTCAATATATTTTTTGATCATGTTCTCAAAAAGTAATCTGAAGGTTGTGATTGTATGTAAATCTACTTCTGCTCATAAGTCTTGTCTAACTAAATTGGTATGTGCAATATGCAGTAAAATTTGGATTTACAAATAGAACATAATTTACTTTGAAAGAAGAGATGCTTTAAAAAAGCTATAATGTTCAAAGCACTGTACAGTTTAGGAAAAAGCATTTTGATCTCAATATTTCCAGATGTAAAAACTGTGAGCTATCATTTGTAAGCAACAAATGAAGTCTAGTGGGAAGGTAGATAACATGCTTACATACATATTATCAGTTGTACGTTACTTGGAAGCATACATTTGCCAGTACAGCAAACTGGTCTGAGCAGTTACTGAAATAACTGTAGGCGTTTTGAACTCAGCGGACAGAATGTTCTGAAAGATCAAAAATGTATCGGCAATACTATGACACTAAATGTACGAACTAGGACACAAAGCAGAAAGGCTTTAAGACAAAGGTGTAGTCATTATAAGTAGCAGTTGCTGCCTGACTGCCTTGTCAGGAAACCCCACTAAACTGAGAAGATGTTTATTCTGCCCCTGGGTTGGGCTGGTATTGTGAGATTAGGTATAAAGGAGTTTGTTGTTAATTCCTTAAATTAGTTAAGAAATTGTGCACCATGATTACAGTATATTCAATAGTAAGAAAATACCAGGTTGCTTTCTCTTTTTAGAATGATACTTTACTAAATGTTCATCAAGTGGAAACTGTGTAATGTTGGGCTTTAGCTGTGTTTCTTCACTGATAATATTTCCTTTTTATGTTTGACTCCAGCTCCTGAAGAAAAAGCAGCACCTAGTGAAAAGTCATCCAGCATACCCGCTGCAGAGGCACACGAAGAGTTTGTGGATGACTTCAGGGTTGGGGAGCGTGTCTGGGTCAATGGAAACAAACCTGGCTTTATTCAGTTTCTTGGTGAAACACAGTTTGCACCAGGACAGTGGGCAGGAATCGTTTTAGATGAACCAATTGGTAAAAATGATGGTTCTGTGGCTGGAGTTCGGTATTTCCAATGTGAACCCTTAAGAGGAATATTTACAAGGCCATCTAAGCTGACCAGAAAAGTGGTGGCAGAAGATGAAGCCAATGGTACGCAGACAGCTCATGCATCTAGAGCTACTTCTCCAACCTCTACATCAGCCGCTAGTGTGGTATCTTCTTCTGCACCAGCTCCTCCTACAGGAATTCCCCATAAAACTTCTCCACCTGCTGCTAAGGAACACTCGGCTCCTTCCCCAGTGAGCAACCTTTCAAAAACTGCAAGTGAATCTATATCAAACCTCTCTGAAACTGGATCTGTGAAGAAAGGGGAAAGAGAACTAAAAATCGGAGATCGAGTTTTGGTAAGGCTCTTCCTACATTATTTAGTTTCTACCTAATGCAGTATATCTTCTGATGATCTAAAAATCATATGGACTGCAATTTAAACTATAACACTCTTCAGAGGTGAGATTTCTGCTCTGGGAAATAAGAATAATACAGTACATAGCTGCACAGGTTGGTGTCTGATTTTTTTGCTGTCCTGAATCAGACCCTCACTGCTAAAAACTAACGGATAGTCATTTCACTGTGCGGACGTTTTTGCCCCATGCTAAGAGTGGAATTAAGCTAGTGTAGACTAATAAAACTGACAGATGTGTGTATATATACCCCTGTATGACTTACTCTGATGTGTATGCCAGTATAAATTATATTGGGATCAGAAATGGACAGATGTATAACTATCCCAAGGTAGCTTATGTGTTGGCTATTGTATTATCTTTCTGCTAAATGACAGCTGAACCATTGTTTAGTAGACTTTTTTTTTAGCAGTAGTACAGCATAGATAAAGTTATTCTAGGTGGGGTTTCTGTGCATCAGCTATATTAGTAGTGGTGTTGGCATTACTGTTATTAATATTGCAGTGTAATCTCAGTTACACAATGTAAATCCTCAGTCTCTGACTCCCCTCTGATTTGTCTACACTGAGCCTAGGGCTTTGTCAAGAAGCATATTTTGCCTGCTCAGTGAACAACACCAATGCCCCAAAATTAGCCATGTGAGAGCATCTTTGAGGGTGCACCCCAGCACTGTGTGCTCTCAGGTATGCTTTGTGGTGTGCACTTAAAGCCACTCTAAACGATCTGACCTGATCCCAGGTTTTGGAACATATCTGAGCAGGACATGTTCCTCACCTCAGAGGTGGTTCTGCACTTGATGTGGTCAGTGTCCCCATGGGAATCAATGCAGAGTACTTGTACACTCTGCAGAATGAGCTAGGAGTGAATTCAGTCCTTTTGCCATGCAGATTAGCCATGGTGGAGAACAAGAAGCTGTTTGGCAAAAGTGCAATCAAGGAAAAGCTGCCAATGTTCGGTAAAACCCTTAATTGTGCTTTAACAACCTATTTATAGCTTATAATCTTGCCCTAATTCTAAGAATTGCAATCATGCTAAATACAAATGGCAAAATTGCCAGGTTTCCAGCCAGTCTTTCCTTTCCTCATTGAAGGTTCAGCATCTCCAGCCGTTTTTCCCGCAGTAGAGTGCTTAATGATTCCTATTAGTAGTGCTGGGCAGCAACAGAAGCAGTCTCCTAATACCAGTGATCACCGGGGGATTACATGTTCTGGTGCTTATGTGACTTTTTGAATGCACTTCATAAGCTTTGGAATCCAAATCTTTTCTATCAAGTATAATAGTAATTTTTAAGATAGTTGTGGTCCCTTGAGAGTAGAACTTTTTAAAAGCTTTAAAATTCTATCTGCTTAGTTTTGGTCTCTAGTTGGTAGGCTGCAGTAGAACATGGCCCCTTTCATTAACCTCTTTGGTGAATCTGTGCCATTCTCCTATTAGCACATGTTTGAAAAGACTGCTCAGCTGCTGCACGTGAGCCCTGAACTGTTTATGGGTAGGCCTCCAAAATTGAGCATTCACCTTTTTTACAGGACGTTTTACAAAATCTAAGGAACTAAGCTGAATATTTAAAATAAAACCAAAATGATAGGTGAAGGGTAAATCTCACCAAATTTATAGTCATTTTACCATAGGTTAGATTTGGGGTTTGGTCAGTCATTTGTTTAAATAAATAACTTGAGCAATAGACTCTTAGAGCAGGAAGTTTAGATTTACTTTACCATAACTTTCGTGTTTAGAATGGACATTGTACCTTATTCTCTGTAATACTTTAAATTTCTATTTGCGAAGATGGGGAAGGAGAACATCCGGAGTGGGCAGGATTGCTTCTGGAATAGAGAGCCTCTCAGAATAAACTGTGACCGTTCCTTACAGAAAATGTCATGCGTATTTACTCTTTTGTCCGCATGGACACCCATGCGGTGTCTGTGGCTTGACACCCTGGGGTACTACTGACAAAGTATTATTGCATGCATTGAGTAAACCATGGTCCACTTCAAAGCTTACTCATGTTTAAAAAGAAATAGGAACTTTTTTTGTCTCCTATCTTTAAAAAAACAAAACAAAACAATGTATGGGTGGAAGAGGACTTGGGCAGTTCTCCATAAAGAATATCTGCTTGCTAGTCAGAGCTATTTATACGCTCGCTGTGTGGAGTTGGTGTTTATAAAACTCTTCACCTGAGGAGCTTATGTTCTAATTAGATTGGCAGCAAAGAACCTTTTATCTTCACATGAGATTTAGGTGGGATGGTAGTATTTTGAAGACGAGGGTTAATGTGTTTGCACTTCATGGAGGGGAGAGAGGTGCATTTTTGAAAGAGGGATTCGACAGGTGGGAGTAACTGCTTTGCACATTAGAATAGGGAGGGGTGTCTGAGTATGAAGCCAGTGTGAACAAAAGGTGCAAAGGAGATTTGAAAGGAAGTGAGTGATGTTTAGTTTTACTGGTGGACTGAAGCTGAGATGGGTCTCTTCTGCTATTGCAAAGAAAACAATCAGTCCCTTCTTCTTTTCCCACCCTGCTCCCCATGTCCTGCACCTATCACTTTACGATCTTATTGTAAACCTTATCCTGCCTTTTCTCCTTAAGAATGCCAGCCCATTCCTTGCCCACCTATTAATCCATTTCTTTCTTAAGAATATTTGTGAGTTCTGTGCTGCCTATGCACAGGCAGGAAATTTCTTATCAGATTCTGTATAACCACTACCTTACTTTGCCCTTCTCCAGATATTTCCTTTTGATGCCTCCCTACCATTGTCCCTGCTGAATGCCACAGTCTGATAATGATTACTCCAGTGCTTAGCAGAGTGCTGTTTATTATGCAAAACATGCCCATTGCTTCATCCTCCTTGCTCCTTCATTTGCCTTTCATACTCCTGTTGCCTCACCCTACTTCGTGATTAAATTTGCCAGGCAATGTCTTTTTGCACAATGCCCAGCATTATGGGGTCCTATTCTTTGATGGGAACACTAGACTAGCTGTAATCCAAATAAGCTACAGACATTAAGTAGTCAGGGTTTACCTCCCCATGGCTGTTTTTCAACCCTTTGAGTTTTGGAGAAATGAACCTCACAGCTTGCATTTTGAGTGTGGGGATGTGCACATCTTCAAAACAAAACAGCATCAAATGGAGAGCCTAAAACTAACTTCCTGGGCGAATTTGGTGTGCTCTCTTGTAGATGTTACCCCCAAACAAGACTTCTAATTTAAATCTCCAGACTTGATTTCTTGAGGACAAAAATCAGCAAACCCAACTGAAGACTGCAGCTGTGTCCATTTTTAAAAGCAATTTTTTTTCCTAGTCAGTCTGTTCCAGACTCTCGTTGCCTGAACACTGGAGATCAGTCTTCAGAATTATCCATCAGAACTAGTTTCTAGGAAGGACCAGGCCATCACCTACTATAATTTGTCTGAATATTCAGTCTCTATTGGGCAATATAAATGTAGCCAGACCACTCCGGAGTATTGCTGTCGTCCACATTGACAGCTTTTCTGCGCTGTTTCTTACACAGTATAACACTGCAGGTGTCATAGTTTGTTCTTTTGTCACCTCACTACAGGATGGTGATTTCTCCTCCAGGGGATGGCATAATCTCTTAGCCTGTGGGATGCATGTGGTATTCTATAGTTTGATGCTAACACAAATACTTAAAACTGCAATACAGGCTGCATTCTTCTTCTGTTGCTGCCAGTCGGGCCACCAGCTGTTGAAAATCTGTGTAAATGTGCTAATAATAGCAATGACCTAGTGAAGATGATTGTTATGTCCCATTCCAATTCTCAGAGGAGAACCCAATTCAAACTGCAGCACAAAAATGGTAAGCTTTCAAGTATACAGAACTATAATCCCCTGGAGCTGTCTAGTTTCTTTTCAGACAGTTGCTCATTTGGGAGTCCTGATTAGGTACTTTATAAGGAAATCCAGTTCTGAGGCAAATTCAAAATGGAGAGAGGTTTTTATGCTTCATCCTTGTTTTGGTGGCTTTTATTATTATTTTTGTATGCATGTGTTTGTGTCATTTTTCAAGCTGAACTTCATAATGCTATACGTTGTTATATGCACATAGTCTCAAATAATTCTGCTGGGAAATACAGAAAGAGGCAGTTAGCTATGTTAGGCTGAAGGGAGGCCGGGTGTCTTATAAGGTCTGTAAGACTAACTCTATAAGGTACCACCCTGCTTGCCTTCTGTAAAGCAAACGTAGGTAGTGTTGTTCAACAAGTTTCCAATATGCATTGGTCCCTGATGATAATTTTAGACCCAAAGACAAAGCCCTAAAGGAGTGTCTTACTTAAGATTCTGTTAAGAGTGATGATAGATGCAAGGTAAGCCTTGGGGACATTTGTTTGGTTTTAGTGCTTGTGGGAAGAGAAGAAATGCAACTGTAACAACCAAATTGTATTGTGAGGCCATCACTCAGCACTGTTGATGTTGCAAAATCATCTGGGAAGACCTCATGGCGAGGTGATGTGAACCAGTGTCACACCTGAGTGAACAAGGCATGTAAGAGGCAGAGCTCTTTGCTAAAATGCAGACTTATTTTTCAGTGGGAGGAAAACATCTTGTCCCTAAAGGTCTTGCATATAAAAACTTTGATGAATATTGAGGCAGGCAGACAGTGCTCCAGGGCATGTGGTATCTCAGCCAAATGGTATTCTCATGCATAGTGAAGGCTGTAGGAAAATCTCCAGGATGTATTTGCTTTCACCAGTCAACAGTTTTTCCATCTTTTAGCTGAGGCAGATGGACTTCAGATCACTAATGCTAGAAGCAACCACTACAACTAGAAAATAGTTTATTATTTTTCTCCCCTTTTTAGCACTAAATATGTAGAATAACTAAGAAATCAAACTTGTGGTTCCTTAGGACTTGCCTGCACTGGGACTGCAAGGACCGCTAAAGTGAATCAGCCAAGGGGTGAAGTCAGTGCACATAAATTAAAGCCTGTTCTATCCCTGAGTGGATGCTTCCTTTCAGAGTAAATTGGCCTTGGATCATTGTAATTTACTCCTCAGAAGAGGGAGGATTCAGTTACAGCAGTAGATAAGATCACTGATGTAACTGAAATACCTTCTCGTTCCTGATAAACCAGGATTGAAGGGAGCCAGACCCAGTGAGACTGTCTAGCTACCTGGTTGATTTAAAGTGTATTTGTGATTAATGTTTTAAATGTTTTCTAGCAAAAAGATATGTTGCAGCTTATTAGTATATGGAAATGTGTTAAAGGCACCACTTTATTTTCCCACTCTTAAATGCTGGTGACTTGTTTGGATCTTCGCATTCTTTTTTCTGGTGTCTGACTTCTTAATAAAAATCAATAGTTAAACTGAAGGGAACTGTAGTAAGGCACTGAGGTAGTTCAGATAGAATGGAAATTATGACCATGACAGTACTCGGTATGTAAAGTATGTTCCAAAATCTAGTTGTCATTCAGCAGGCTTTTTTCCATGGGGGGGAGGGTTAACTCTAGGCAGCCTGAAATCTTATGATTTTGGATTATTGCAAAATACCAAAGATTGGTTGATGGCATTCTTTTCTCTTTCCCTGGGCTGTTCCACAATAATTGGATTACTGATACTGTCCTGATTTTTGAGAATAGCAGGTTGTTAAACCTACTGAAAATCAGAGTTTGTTCCTAAAAGTACTTTTTATTGGATGTATGGGGGACGGTCTGTAAGGTGTCACACTGCCATGCCTTCTGCCTAACTTCAGACTAAGGCAGCTAACTACCTCTTTACTGTTACTGTAAAATATGATAACTTCATATGAGGGGGAAGGAGAATCTACTAACAACTCCATTTAGAAAGGAATGAGCTTTTTGTAGGCCACCACCTACTTTGTCTAATTCATAGCATCTGACAAAGTTGGTTGTACCTTTTATGAAAACTCCTGGTTCTGTGAATGTGTTAGTCGGTACATTGCCATGCTGCCCTGCCATCTGCAGTACCAGCATTAGCGAGGAAATAATTTTGGACATTCCTTGCTTAAGAGCACTGCATATTCCACAGGGTTGAAACAAAAAAGGCTTCATCTTAGACATTCTCAAACCTGAGTGGGCCGAATAGTGTATTAAAAACTTGTCGAGGTAAAGGATTCCAACCTTGAAAGATTCAAGATCTTGCATTTATTTAACTACTGACAGCTTTGTTGTGGCCTGCCAAATCTGACGTGGCTGCAGATGATTTGTAAATCTGCAACTTGAGCCAGTCTCCATATCTTTGCAATATAGATTTGCAAGCATATACTGATGTGGTGAATTCTTCTCATTTTTATCAGATTTGCTGCTACTCGTAAGTTATTAGCAACAGTCATTTCCTTGTCAGTCTCTGTCCACTACATAAGGGACTTGCTTACTTGTCATTTTCCTCCTGAAATCATTTTTTCCAAGTGAATATGCCAAAAATCTAGTTAATACACAGTGAAAGATTTTTGCTTGTAAAAAAAAAAATCCTTTTTAAAGCATGCATACAAAAAGGGAACATGCCTCTTGGCAAGCAGGGCCGTTTGATCAACATGACAGCCTAGAGATGAACTTTCCGTGTTGGCATTATGACAGCTGCATGCAGCTCTAAAGGCAAAGGTCTGAAATTTCGTTCTGCTAAGAAAAAAAAATTGCCAGGATTTAGTTCTTTGAAAAAGCAAGGCAAATTCAGAGGCATAATTTAGCAGTGAAGCAACACAAAGCCAGGCAGAGGGAGGGCTGAGAGCAGGAAGGGAACTTCATGAGCTGCGTTTGTGGCCCTGCCATGGTTTCCCCCCTGCTTCTGTCTTTCTTAATGTCCTTGCAGAAGTGCTGAGAAGCTTAACTGTTGACTCAAGCTCTTGCATCAGGAGTTGTATTCAGTGTACTTTTGGTGATGCTTATGTTAACTTGAGGACAATGTGCAGTTTTATATTTCCGTTTGTGTGATTAGAGGTAGCATCAAGTGGTCAAAGTAGTTGCCACACCCCTCATATTCACTAGATACTATGTACGTAGGAATACTGCAGTTAACCAGTCCTCTGATGCTAGATTCAAGAATATTTAATAAAACCTTAATTGTGCATATCATGAGATCCTGGTGATTCTTTTTGTAAAACAGCCTTTTCACTTTACTGTTGCTTTCTACTTAGATAAGCAAATAAGATGCATGCCTTTTTCAGTATCACTGCAAAAAGGTATGAATTATGTCAAATTGAGTCATCTAATTTGAATGATTTACAGCTGTTAAATTTGAATGTATGTGGGAGGTGGCAAGCTTAATAACAGTTGGGCCATATAAGTAAGTAAAATCTCATACCCAGTCATAAATATTTTGTTTTTGTTGGGGTTTGTGGATTTTCCCCCAACCTCCCCCAAAAGGGGAAATATGTCCCAGGAACACAAGGTCAGAATTTACAATGCAGGAAAACTACATGCTGTTCTGCTGCCTGTCTTCTGAAAACAGTGTTGAAAAATTGAACAGGATTCAGCTAGAGAAGGCCTCTTGTGTTGAGACACCTGAAGAGCTCAATCTGTTTATTTTGTCCAAACAAATACTGGGGGGTGAACTTCATTACAATGTGCGGGGGCCTGTCTTGGAAGGAAATACTGATCACTGAAGGGCTCGCTTATCTACTGAAGAAAAGTGTAACAAGAGCTAGCTTTGTTTTGTTTGCTTGTTTTGTGGTGGTGTTTTTTAAACAGAGAAGGTGATATAACCACTGGAACGTGCCACCCAGGAAAGTGGTGGGTCTTTTTTTTCTGATGTCAAAACAAGATTTGCTGTCTCTTTAATTGGACAGTTATTGAGCGTAGTACAGGGATAGCAGCAAAATTGGATGGCCTGTGGTAAAACTGAGGGTTGGATTGGTTGGTTTAATGGTTTCTCTTGTCTTAAAATTGAATATTTGGAAGTAAGACACCTATCTAAACTGGGAACACCTTGCCTAAATGCTGACAAACGTACGAGGGAAGATTATGACCACTAGTACATTCTCCTTTTCAAAGGCACTGGTCTTTACTAGTATCTCAATAGCTGTCTTGTTTCTGAAATTCACCTGCTTGCTTTCAAACTTTTGATCTCTGGATTACAGACTTTACGGTGGAATTGCTGGAATCGCTTATTGGAATGTGGTCATTTTAATGGATTTTCTTGCCAAGAACTTTTTATTGTAACAAAGTGCTGTGGGCAATGCAATCTTAGTTGCAGAGCAGACTGACACTACTCGTGAAGGGGAATTTCAGAAGCATCTCTGCACAGAGCTGTACTTGCTTATCCTTTTCCTCCGCTGCTTTTTCATCCCTCTCCTCATCCTTTCATTTGCTGCTTGTCTCCTTAGACTGGACGTTCTTCAAGACAACTACTATGCCCACTTCTATACAGTATCTAGTGTCCTAGAGCCCTTGGATAAGCTTGTATTTTTAAACTGTCAACCCATAGGATCTCTTACGTTTTTTTTCATTTGGTTCCTTCTTTGAAAGGCCTGGCTGGCAGCTTAGACCCAGTGTAAGTTTAAGTGAGAGATTTTTCCCCCCCCCACCTTTTTCAGGTGCTTTAACTAGTCCATTGTCCTGCCTTGTATTTCTTATCACTGCCAGGCTCTTTGAGGGACAAGAAAGGAAGGTTGCCTGCTAGAGCAAAGGTGATTCTGGCACCTTTACAGTACCTTTTTTCTGACTCTTCCCTTGCTTGAGGAATGGGTGAGGAAAGCCTAACAGGCTTGCATCAGGAAACAGTCTAAACTGTTTTGAATTTGGGAAGATAGAGAGTTCCCCAGAGCTTTAGAGGATGGGATACTCTGAGAGCTCCAGCAGCAGGTAAATAACTTCCCTTTTAATATCTCACTGTTGATTACTCGATATCTTACCCCATGGGAATGAGGGAGTCTAAAAGGAGGCAGTTCTAGCCATCTGCAGATGAGTGAGGGTTTTCTTTATTTCCATTATTTAAAAAATCTGTAGGGTTTTGTTGTTTCCTGTTTCTGTTTAGAAACAGAATTGTGAAGATGTTCATATGTCTGGTTTGGCTTGCCTGTGCCAACCTGTTTGCAGGAAATTTTTAGAGTAAAGGGTTGATTTGCCTTTGGTTTATTCTTTAATCCCACATTGTGGTAAACTCAGTAGTTTTAGAATACGTGACAAATTACGTTTAATCACATCATTTTCCCACATGTTTGATAAAACCCCAGTCTAAACTTTTACATCCCATAAAGGCCAGCTGTCTAGACTTGCCATATTAATATACTGTATTATTATTTTATATCATCTGTTCTGAGTGTGTAGAGTACAACACACAGCTAAAAAACATTTGGCAAGTCTCATCTTCAGTGCTCAATTATTTAGGGACCTGCCTCTGTGAAGGAAGGTTGTGAAGTGGCTGTCTTCATGATATGGTAATGATGCCCTGTTTTTCCTGGAAGCCTTCAAGCTGTTGTACAAGGCTTTAACTCATTTGTGCCCCATTAGAAATAAGCAGGCAACCAAATGCAGCAAATATGCATATTGCACACCTTTTTGTGGAGTTCTCCAGTCATTCCTTTTCCCTATTTTAGTTGCTTTTGTAAATGCTGTTCCCTGTTCTCCCCAACGAGGAATATTTTAATAACAGGATCACTTGCTCGCTCTTTAGTCGTATGACGGTACGGTCTAGTCTAACCCTTCAGAAGTTACTTCACGTAGGGGTGGGATTTTTCTGAAAAATGTGTTTATACTGATAAAAGCCCTGGCCTGGGTGCAGTTATACCAACACAAGGTGACTCATGCTGTTGAGTTTCTTTTCCTTTGTATATTTTAACCATTTTTACCTCAGCCCCACTGCATTTGCAGTAGGAATACTCTGTTAAGTATATAGGTATAGTATAGTTGAAGCAGTAAGTCCTACGTGAAGAATGCCAGGGTTTCCCGTATTCCACAGGAGCAAATTACACTGTCTCGCCAAGTCAGCTTTAGTAAGAATTAAATCCTAATAGGTTATTTGTTAAATGTTTTACAAGCAACAGGAGATTACAAATGGTTCTGAAGTTGGTAAGTAGAAAATAATTTTCAAAATAATATTAAGCAAGACAGACCCTTTGCATATTATTTTCTACATATAGACTTTAAAACCACTTGTAATCTCCTGTTGCTTGCAAAATATTTAACAAATAACCTATTAGAACCTATTTTTGAGGCAGATTTTCTACGAGATACAATAGATCTTCAGTGCAACTGGATTTACAGTGGAAACTGAAAGCTAGTATTTCTGTAAAATAAATGACTGGAAAGTTTCAGGCAGAATAGGGGGCACCTTGGGTCCTGGTGTCCTGTCCCACTCCCCCTAACTCCTATCCCCGAATTTAGATTTCCCCGTGAGAATAGTTTATCCTTGTGTTACTGTTTCTACTGTAGAAAAAGTAGAATGATTCTGAGGGAGTAGAAATGCAAATGAGGGCTTCAGAGTCGATACTGAATGTGAAGTGTGGTTATTAGACAGTAGTGTAAGAGCGGTTGCAGAGCCCATCTGACCAAACAGTTTAGTCTTGTTTTCTTAATACAGCACTTTTAACAATGAGAGAACTTCTTGCTGTTCTGAACCAAGAACACTATATACCAAAGATTTCCTAGTGCTGTATTTACCTGTGTTTTGATAGCTGTAACTTTCAAGTGTTTTTCATCCACAGGGTAAAATGACTTGCTATACCAGCAGGTAAACAGATGAGAGGGCATCTTTAACAGCATTCAGAAGCTGGGGAAACACCTGTCTGCCTCCTTTGCAATTCATCAAAGGACCTATGGGGTGGTTTGAAACATTTGATTGTAAACTTTTTAACAAAGGTTTGTCTGCATAGGGAAGTTCCTGTATGGTAGACCTGGGGGTGAGTTTATAGGGCACTAGCTGCATGGTGGTTATGTTCTACGTAGTAAAAGTGGATGACTGCATGTGCAAGGTAGCTCACTCCATTTGCAAGGATGCTGTCCACAGGAGAAATTAACACATAGCCTGTTCTGGGTAAATTCATACCATATCTTACTGCACAGGAATTCGTTGTACAGACAGACCTCCAGGGTTCTTCCAGCTGTTTGCACCTGTTGATCCTCTCCAGACACAACCAGAAACTTTTCATAAAAATAACTTCTCTCTCAAATGCATTTCACACCCTTCATTAAGCTACTCTTCTCCAAGTTTCCAAGCAAAAACCAGGAGATCTGAAATACCAACATAAAGAGTTGTGCTTTAAAGCATGATTAGGTTTTCCACATGATAAAGGAGGAAAGTGGCACACAGGCTTTTTTTTTTTTTGTCTTGGGAGATCACTTTTAAGCTTTCTGTCAAGGTTACAAGGTTCATTCTTCATTTTAATGTGTACTGGGAGTTGTAGGTGTAAATAATACCCCCAAAATGTCCATGGTGTATGTGCAGGTAACCACTTGAAAAAGGAGTTCCCATTAACATTTGGTGCTTTTGAAATTTTCATGGCAGGCACTGTAGGCTTCTACCTCCCTGTTTCTCCCTCCGCAACCCTTTCACAATTAGACCATGACACAGTCTTTCTGACCTGCAGAGCTGCGGCTGCAGTTCCAGGTCTGGGCCTCTCCTAGCCACAGACTGTTTCCTGTCAAACTTATTTAACATTATTTTTCCCCTTCTTTCCCTCTTAGTTTGGATAATCTTGACTTGCACAGGTGCTTTGTTGGTGAGTGGAGCACAATCCCAGGGTCTACAAAGGCTTCCTAAGAATGTTTCCAATAGAAAATTGATAGTATATAACACATCATTCAAGAGTTGTACACTGAAGGAAAAGCCAAGAAATTGCTTTTGGCCCTATACAATTCAAATAGATTCTTCTTATCTATAAATCTGCAAAACCTTACAATTTCAATATTTTGTTAATGCATGAATAGTTTTGCTACATAGTTCATCTGAATTAGCCTGCTGAGGAAAATGAGCAGCTTTGTTTTTCTCCTTTAATTTCCCTTGGCCTTTTCCCAGGAGCTCAGTACATTAAATAATTTTGGAGAGGTGCTTAATTAGGTGTTTTAAATAGGTGCCTGTGAAAAATGGATACAGTTTGGTTCTAATGCATTCAATTCATATAGTCTGCAGCAGGTCTTAGTAAATGTATTTTTAGTCATGCAGTCAGGGTTGTGTTTTTATCAATTCATGTGACAGACTTGTAGATCATCAAAGCTTGTGCTGAATACTAAAATGTCTTTTGTAGGAGCCAAACTGCCTCCAAGGCATTTTTCCCCCTGTACACAAACTTGTAATGAAGAAATATTCAACATATTAAAATAAAGGCTGTGCTTAAGGCTGGATTATCTATAAATAAGAGCAGCCTGGATTAAATATTGTATTCCTAACTCATGTGATCATAAAAACTTGATAATGCTGAACATTTTTACATCTGGTTTGGCGCTTCATTTGCTAACTCAGTAAAAATAATTGGATCTCTTTTCTCACTTCAGGTTGGTGGAACAAAAGCTGGAGTAGTACGTTTTCTAGGAGAAACTGACTTTGCTAAGGGAGAGTGGTGCGGAGTAGAATTAGATGAACCTTTGGGAAAGAATGATGGAGCGGTGGCAGGAACAAGGTTAGTTCATACACCAGTGTCAAACCAGATTTCTTGAGCATCTAATCTTGGTTTTATGTATGTTTCAAAATCAGTAAAAATCAAGTACCTGATCTGAGTAGGGAACTTTGAAAATTTTATTGGACCTATATCTGCATATTGAGGCAGCTAAATCTCTTTGAAAGTATGGGCCCCTGCCCTTCAAGTTCTTAGAATGAATAGATCGCATCCTTTTTCACCTGGATGAGATCTTTCCTTATAGATTGCACAGCAAAACAAGCTTTCCAGCTTTTTCAGTCACCTAACTGGTTTCTCAACCTTGTATAACTTATCCTAATAAAGAAAATACTCTGCACCTTCTAGCTAAAATGAAGTAAAAGCTTTTCTGTGCAACTGGAAGTACTTACTACCATTCGCTTCAGAGTTATCAATACCTTCACTCATTACAGTGGTGTATGTGACACTGATATGTATAAAGCTTGACTTCACCTCACAGGTTAGGTGTTTCTGCCTGAATTCTCCATTTCAATGGTTCCCAACCTTTTTAAATTCAAGGCACCCCTCAGGAAAAGCCAGTTATTACCTTTCACTCATTTTTAACTACAGAAAAATAACAGAGCAATTCTGTTGCAACGAATGCAGCAAGATCACAACAAGGCAGAATTTGTTTGACGTGAATAGATTCCTATCTGGAACTTTTGGGTTTATCTTGTCAATTGTGTAGGTGTTTGCATACCTAATAGCTAATACTATGCAGCACCCTGGGTGAGAATCACTGCTCTATTTATTTAAAGGAAAGAAAAGAAAGGACCTCTTAACTCATCAGCATTTTGAAGAATGTTTGTTAATTCAGCATATATATTATGCAGCATATTTAAATGATTGGTAGGTTATACTAAGGTTGTGTTCTAAAACAGGCTGTCATACATTTATAGTTAAAAAGATTTATTTGGGTTTTTGTAAATGTACTTTAAAAAAGTCCTGAATTTTGAACTTAAAATCAGAATTTTATCCAAGTGTTATCTGCCCTCATCTGCTTGGAGAAATGCACATGCACACTTTAAAATGTGGATGGGATTTCATGAGACAAATGAGCATTTCTCTAGCCCAGTGGTTTTTTCCTATATAAATTTCTGAAGTCTGTCATAAGTGGTGATAAAGCCTCTCTCTCAAAAAAAGAAAAGTTGAAAAAATCTTATTGTAAAAAGTTCTGGGCAGTCTAAATACAGGCTGGATTGCGACCAACCTATGCCTTGCCTCTTTAGGCTGTTGACCTGTGTTTCTTTAATAGTTGCTTTACTCTACATGAGAAAGTAGCTGTCTGCAGTCTTATTAATGCTCTCCTCTGGTTTGTTTTTTTCTAAAGGTATTTTCAGTGTCAGGCAAAATATGGTTTGTTTGCCCCAGTCCACAAAGTTACCAAGATTGGGTTTCCATCAACCACACCAGCAAAAGCCAAGACAACTGTGAGGAAAGTGGTTGCAACGCCATCGACTCTGAAACGTAGTCCAAGTGCATCCTCCCTTAGTTCTCTCAGTTCTGTGGCATCATCAGTAAGCAGCAAGCCAAGCCGTACAGGACTAGTAAGCTGTTTTTCTACTGCATGCTTTACGGTCCCCAGCAGGAATCCACATGGCATATGCTGGTGGCTTGCTTACAGAAATTAAACTGAGAATAGAACAGATCTTGAAGAGTACCGTATTTGTTTTATTGTGCTCTTTTCTCCCCCCTCCCCTTTCTTTCACTTAAAGCATGCATGAAGGAAATCTTAGCTAGCCCTGAAGAACAGATAAATATTTGTGTGTTTTGTTGTATGCTTAACAGTTAACTCAGACTAACTGAAATTGTTGCAGTAGGAAAGTGGCTTATGTTACCAGCAAAATGAATTACATCGTCATGCTCTGCCTGGCACTGGCACTGTAGATGATCCATTTTTTTCTGAAGCTGTTTCTGTGTTGACACAAAGTTTGTTTGCAGACTTAGCATGTGTTAAAACTTCCAGAGATAATCTTGTTTCATTAAAACCAATAGTAGGGGGGCATCAGATAAGCCAAAATGGAAGTGCTTCCTTCCCCAGCAAAGAGAAGTTTGTATGTAATGAACAAAAGAAAAGATGCAGTGTGAGAATGTCATGTGTGCCTCTGGTGAAATAAGCCCCTTTTCTTTTTCTTTTCAGTTGAATGTTAACCTCATGAGCTGATAGAGTAGAAACTGTTTTATAGAGATTTTAACATAACACTAATTCTGTCTAATGTACTTCAAGCTCTATTCATTTATTTATTTTGAGTTTCGTCTGTTAAAGAAACGTTCCAGCCTTGGGTCACATGTAGTAAAAAGGAAACTTTAAAGCTGGATACCAGCCATCTTTTATAGGGCAAGGGAGTTGAGCAGAAATACTTCCCCAAATCCACCACTTTCTCAGAACAACAGGGTGAGTACGTTTAGGAGAGAGCTCATGGCACCTTTATTCAGCTGGAGCTGGATGACTCTCAAGTAATTTGAAAGTTGCTCTGTCAGCAGCATCGTGCCCCCCAGGCTAGTATTTTAATCTGTATTGCCTCAGAAGAAATTTTATGTTTGTATTTGCTGAAGTGCTTCCATCCAAGTACAAGCATGAACTTACTCTGCTTAGCTTCTTGTTGACATGGGAGTGGCTGCAGACTATAATAACTCTTTTGATTTTTCTCTCTAGTGCTTTCCTTCAGTGCTTTCGGATGTTTTGACCATAAACATCATTCTTCCACAGTTAAATATTTTCAAAGTGCAGGCTCCAGCCCACTTCCTTGCATGCTGTCCTCAATAGGCATGAATGCTTTGGTTGTGTCCAAGTGGAGACTCCGTTTTTCAAAAGAACCTTTTTGACATTTTCCTCATGAGGAGTAAAATGCTGATTATTGACGAAGCCCGGTATATCCTTGCTTATACTCAAACATTAGTCACAGCAGGTTTCTGCTACTCTGATATTCCAGAAGCAGTGTTTTTGTGTAACTTTTCTCTCTGATCTGGAGTTTGACAGCTTTGGTAGCTGAGGAAATATGGTAGCATGTCATCCAAACATCAAACTGAACCCATCTTTTTTTTATAAGAAGCTAATGCAGTTCTTCCTGATGTTTCTCAGGTTACTTGATGTACATTGCTTGCTTTGTGTTCTGGAAGAGCTGGCTCTAAAAGAAGAGAATGGTATAAAGAAGCCTTTTAGCTCAGAACATGGAAAGGGAAATATGGGCAGATATTTTCTGGAGGAGACAGCCTAAGTCTGGTGTGGTAGAATTTAAGACTAATCTACTGAGGAGTAGATGAAAGATGTCATATTTTAACACTTGACAAGAAACTGTCTGAACTACAGAAGTTCAGGGCAGTTTTTACGTGTCTGCAGCCTTACAGTCATATCTCCTGAACCCACAACTTGTTTGCTCACTTTAGTGCCAGTTCCTATTGTAGTTTTAGTTCTTCCGTTTTTCCCTTTGTCATTTAAAAAGTCTTGATGCGGAGGATAAAGAGATGCTAACTTTGAGTATTTGTAATGACTAATTCCTCAGATGAAGCAACATAACCAGGCCAAACCTTCCGTCTCACTTCAGAAGTTTTCACATTTTCCAGCTTGATTCTGCTTTTCTCTCTACTTTTTAATTCAGATCCTTCAAAGTAGTTCTTTCTGAAAGCTATCTTCATCCTCAGGGCAATTTGAATTGAGGATTCTGCTTCAAAATGTTAAGTAGCATTACAAGGACCATAGAATTTGTCATTTTATTTGAGGTAAATTTGTGTTGGCCTTGGAAAGCTCAAGTCAAGTACACAGCAGAATTTGACCCTACATATTTACCCTTCTCTAAATAAAAACTGATAGTATGGGAGTGAGAGTTCATAGGAGTAATGTTTCATACAGCATTTGGAAACTTGATGTTTCTAGATTCTGCAAGTGACCCAAGATGGATTGAGTGAATAGAGGAAAAATGTCTTTAACTTACTGTGAGGACATTTTTAACTCTAGCCAGTGCCCGTATAAAAAGATGTTTAGCAACCTAATAAGCTAGCCTTTGAGTGAGCCTCCAGTAGTGATACAAGATTGAGGCCAGCCCTTTGTTTTCACTTGAGCTCTTCTCTCCCACACAGCACTTGCTGATTGCCACCTAACAGTCTTGCCACAGGGGTATGTTTGCTGTTAACTTCCAGAAAAGCTAATTGAAGTAGACTATTTTCCTTTTCTTTAATTGGCATATGACATATTGGGGGAATCTGTTACCGGGTATGGATAACATTTGCTTAGGTAGCAAGTGCACCAAAATTCTTGTGCAGTCAAATGATGTTCCTGATTTTTTTTTTTCCACTTGTATAACTGTGGGGTTTTTTTACTTCACTTTCTGAAGTTGACAGAAACATCTTCCCGATATGCAAGAAAAATTTCTGGCACCACAGCCTTGCAGGAGGCCCTGAAGGAGAAGCAGCAGCACATTGAACAGCTTCTGGCAGAGAGAGACCTGGAGAGAGCAGAAGTTGCTAAAGCAACTAGTCATGTTGGGGAAATAGAGCAGGAGCTAGCACTTGTTCGAGATGGACATGACCGGGTAAAGCATGATTCTGGTTTTGTTGAAAGTAAGGTTTTGGGGCCCCACCCACCTTTTTAGGGGTGGGGGTGAGGGGGTTATCCTTTGGGTGATCACTTACTGAATTATATGTCTTTGTTGCTCCTCTTTCCTGATATGCTTCCATAGAAAATGGTTAAGCCTGATATGCTTTTCTTTTCCTGTGAACTGGGTGGTTTGCTTTTTCCTCTTAGATATATCCCTGCTTAAATTGCTTTAATGTATGATTTCACTTACTCACTGAATTCTGTCATTGCTACAAATATAGCATGTGGTGGAAGTGGAAGCGAAGATGGATCAGTTACGGGCTATGGTTGAAGCTGCTGATAGGGAGAAAGTGGAGCTTCTCAACCAACTTGAAGAAGAGAAAAGGTGAACCCGAAATGTTTTACTCAGTATTTCTGTCACAGTCAAGGCTTTGTGTTTCAAATGTGGTGGCTTACAAGTAACAGATTAACTCCATATTTAAACAAATTGTAGCTGTGACCTAGTGATCTAGGGAGTGCTTTTTGTAAAACCAGTGCTGTTCTGATAAAATGCTACTAAAAACACGCTCCCTGCCCCAATAGGCAAGTATGTAGCTGGTATAAGAACTCCAACATAATTCATGCTGTTATGGAGTTGCTTAGATCAACAGGTTGTGACTGGCAAACGGATTTTGTGAGGTTTCAATGAGTTTAATGTTTGATGTTAATAGTCAGGTATGAAGGATATCAGATGACAGTCTGCATATGCTTCTGAAGTTTTTGTTTGTTTGTTCATGTTTGGAGTTTTACACTCATTTATTGCTCACCTTTTCAAAGGGAGAGAGTTGGACTAGATTGCCTTGCTGAGACTTTTTTAAATTTCTCTCTCTACTTAGCCTCCACCTGAACTTCAAGCAGATCATTCCTTTATACTACTTCTCTCTCTTTTTATAAAGGACTTTTATTCCTCCTAATAAAGTGTTTTTAGCTCATGCTCTGATTCCTGAAAGGGTAATTTCTCCAACGTCACAGGATAGCTTTATAGTTTTGTTTCTTGAGGTGGCCAAATCAGGAACTTATAAGTTAGTCTTCATTTCTGTCAGGTGCATGCTCATTTCCCCTTTCTGGGGGCGGGGGGGAAAAATCATCAAACCCTTTTAAGCTTTACGTCTTTCCTAACTTCCATCCTGAACTGTTGGTGAAAAAGGAGTTGAGATTCCTGATTCCATGTAGTTCCAACAGTGGTGAATTGGGTATGTTTTGGAGAGTGCTGGAAGGTGATTAATTTGCTGTCTTAATTAATTTGCTGTCTTCGTGCATTCAGAGTGCTTTTTGGAATCTCTTGAGAAGCAGGAGCCTATCTAGAAACAGCACAGGCAGGCTTCTAGCTTTGCACCAGTTACACCCATTTCTGTGAAACTGACTTTATGGAAAACTGTCGCGGAAAATTGCTTTTCTTAAAAACTCAACATTCCTGGTGTATGGATCACAGAAAAAAATCTCAGCCAACTCTGTGCAGCATTCATGGCCCCATTAGCTCTGGTCTGTTTGGATTTTCACAATGTGTTGCTCACTGTTCTCGGTGAGTGTAATGTTGTTTGAATCCACCCCTAGAAATGAACATGTAGTAGACGCTCTCCGTCTCACAGCTTGGTTGTGAATGCCAGGGCAGCAGGGACTACTTTAAGTCTGGTCCTCGTTGGCCTTGAGCTCACCTTCACCACGTTGCTAGGCAACGTAACAGGATCACTGTGTATGCCTGACACACATTAACTGAAGTGGCATTTTACCACTTGGGAAATACTACACTGCTGAAGCCATGAATATTTCTGCCTCTCCTTCCTAAACAGTCTACAGTTATTTTTTCTAGGAAAGTTCTCTGTTCTGTGCGAACGACCCATGCAGCAGCTTGAAATCCAGCAATGATAAAGGCTTTGCTCAGAAAAAAATATAGAATTGTGCCATATACAGCTTTGTATAAACTTAAATACATATTGTACTTTTCCTTTCTTCCTTTTTCTCCAAAAAGTCCTTTAATTCCAATGAGCCCTGTTTAGACTAAGGAGATGTTAATGTGGTCTTCCCCAGTCAGTCAGCCAACCTCCAGTTATCAGCCGGTACATGCCATTCAAGGAGTAATAGGCACCTTTTTCTCTCTTTTGCACTCTTTTGTGGAGCTGAAAGGACTAGGGAGCTAGTCTAATATAGCTCAGAATCTGACTGCAGAACCCTCTAATTGAAATATGCTATCCCTAGACCATTCAAGTCACTTAGTAAAATATAAATAGGGAGAAATGGGTTTCTTAAATTGTTGGCCAACACTTTCTGACTACATCTCTGAAAAATCTAATATAGACAAGGCCAGTTGTACTTGAGCAAGAGTTGGTTCCTTTCTTATTTGCCCCATGCATCATATTGAGCATCCAGCATGTTCTGAAGATCACCCTGGTTTGCCTGCTAGTTTACATGCTCTTAAATCTGGTTCTTTTCATCTTTTTAACATTTCCTATTTTCTTCCTCATTTTGTGCATAAATTAGAGATTATAATGGTGTATTAGATAAAGTTGTGTGTCCAGGCGATAGTCTGAGAACCTTCGAAGGATTTAAGGAATGAATGAATTGGCGACCAGTTACCTTGAAATATTTTCTGTCTTCTACTTGTAGAACTGCCAGAAAGGTATTATTGTCATATTTTGGCTTTAATTTGTCATTCAGAGTTCTCCATAGAGTTTCCCATGTTGTTTTTCTTCTCTTCCACTTTTTCCTGCTACAGACTGAAGTAATCCGTAATTTTACTGTAGACTTTATTTCTTGGGAAAAGCAAGTGTGAAAATCCAGTCTCTTTCAAAATTGTCATTATTTTATGCTTCACAGGAAGGTAGAGGACCTTCAGTTCCGTGTAGAAGAAGAATCCATTACCAAAGGAGACCTAGAGGTAAAATACCCCCAACTTCGTAAGCTTCACATGCTGTAGGATTTCGAAATGCAAACAGTTCTAGAGGTAGTAGTACAAGTAGTCTCAGAAAATAATAGAAATGATTAAAACTGCATGTTGGTAGTCCAGAAGCGCACATAACACATGAAGATCGTTCCCAATTCTGCAGTCCTTGTTTAAGTTAAATGCTCAGACATTTCAGGATTGGACCCTTAAGCAAATTGAATTACTCAGCATGGCTTCTAGAGTTGAATGGTGGTGGGTTTTGTCAGAGTACTTTAGTTCTTGGTAAAATTCTACCCTTTTTGCTGTTTTATAGTATGTCTTGCTAATGCTTCCAAAATTCTTGTAGTGAAATCAACAAACAGAAATCAGTGTTAAAGTTTTATGAAACTGACAGTTGTTAGCTGCATCCCAGTTAAATGGGCACTGAAAATGAATCACATTTGTCTTCTGGCTGACTGACACTGAAAAATTATTTCATCCTTGTACACTTCTCAGTAAGCTTACCATCACACTGCGCTTTGGTAAGAGCTCAGAACTAAGAATGCATCACTGAAGAGTCAAAAACTTGCTCTTCCCACTGTTTACCTTCCTGCTTTTTCTGGTCCCTGTGCTGAGCTCTAGTCTAACGTTATAATGTACATAGGATTAATTAGCAAGAAATGGTCTGAGTCAGTGTAAACACTGCCAGTTTCATAATCCAAATTTTAAAATTTAAATTCTTGGATTCCCTCTTGTATCTCTAACATGTTCTTGTTTAATCTGAAAGATATTGAATGCTCTTATCCCAGGATGTAGAGAAATACAAATTTAAACTGACTTGTGACACTATGAACCCTTAATGCCCAAAAGTGCTAGCCTTAAGTGGTCCATTTCATATAACATTTCCTTTTTAGTTCTACCTTTTAGTCTTCCATCCATTTAAAAATATCTGTCTAAACTTTTCATAGAAATCTTCTTTATTTTTAGTGAATGACATATTATTTATTATTATTATTATTATTATTATTATTATTATGATGTTTAAAACAGTGTTTGAAGTCACAGCAGACCAGAGTTGGTTTGTCAAGATGCATATCTTAAAGTTTAAATTGAATTCAGGTTAACTAAATGTCTCCTGTTGCTTGTATTGGAAATAATAGTGTTAAGTGTTGAGGTAAAATATTTTTGTTTTTGTTTTTAATTTTTACTGATAGCGAAAGAGGCAGATTTCTGAAGATCCTGAGAATGTAAGAGGGCACTTGCGTGTGCAAAGATATTCCCATTAACAGATTGTGTACAAATAAATGCTTATTGATAAACTTAATCACTAACTGCATAATCTGTTATTGAAACATTGACTGTAGTATGTGTGCATGTTGCTTTCAGAGCAATTACAACATTTATCAAAAGGAATGTATGTAATGACTAAACACTGTAATCCCCCTTAACTGAAGTGTGGGAGAATGCATCATCCTTAGAGTCTTTTTCAAATATGAAACCACAAACTTAATACAGTGGAAATGATTGGAAAGTAACAGGAGCTTGTAGGAAACTAGTCACGCTCCCTGAAATGTCCCTCACTTAAAAACAGGCTGCAGCTTGCATTCATCACAAAATCCTACACGCTTTCCCGTGAGCTCCCACTACTGTTCAGTGGAGGACACTGTACAGCATTTTATTACGTTTCTTCTGAGAACAAATTTGATGTCCCTCCCACATGCCTTAGACTCATTACCTTTTTTTTTTTCCCCCCATGAAATGCTGATGAGAGAGCTTTAAGCTAGGAGAACCATAATTATCTCACTATTTATAGTGAACAAAGAAATGGATTTTTCATTCTAGTATAATGGGACTTCAGCCCTGAGTCATGGAGAGGAATTGTGTTACACTGGTTAGGGAAAATTGCTTTGCAAGTAATTAAAATAAATGCCCTCTGCTCTTTCTCTGGTACTGATGGAATTCCAAAGCTCTCTCCTTTTGCTTAGACTCCCCTTCCCTATCCCAAGTAGACAGCACTCAAGACTAAAAATGGTTTCCAACTATGCATTCCTAGGTGTTTCTTTTCTAAAACTACTTCAGTGATCTGGGTCTCTTCTGTCCTTCCATGTCTGGCTCCATGGTGTGATGGAAGTAAACTTGCATGTGGCCTTCTTCTTTCCTGAGGGGGGAAAAAAAATCTTTGCTGCTGTCCATCTGAGCAGAGCGTGGTATTAATTATTTAATGGAGCCCTAGCTAAGAAACCGCTCAGGTTGCATTGTTTAGTGATCACCCCACCATGGGAGGCAGTGTGGGGAACAGGAGGACCTCCTGTCATAGTCACAGGACATTGGACAGTGGCATAGCTTTGACAGCTCGATCAAGAGATGCAAAACTTGACTTTGAATTTCAGCTTGGAGAGGAGGAGAGCACCCACAGTGTACAGATGCTGAACTTTATTGGTGACTAATGGCTCTGCAGTCACTTAGTGGAGTTGTACAGAGTATAAATCAGGTCCAAGTTAGGATTTGTCTCTCACCGCTCATCTCTGATTGCAACACTTCAGAGAAAGGAGAGGCTCCTGTTTTGAGTTGGGGATTTTTGCTGGTTTGTTTGCTTTTTTGCTTTTTATACATTTGGGTTGAATTTTAAGTTCAAATCCTTCTCTCCCTTACAGTACACTACAATAAATCTTTGTCATAGAAAGCAGACTCTTTTGAATGATAAATCCCAAGTAATAAAAACAATAAGCTCTCAAAAATCTTGCTGAAGGTTCTCTTGCATGGAGCTTCTCTTATTGTCAGCTGCATGTTTTTAAATAATAGATGAGATTTTTTTTAATCAGTTCTGATTGAATTGATGTCTGTCTAGTATTAGCAGCTAGATATATGGTTTACAATTCTTATAAGTGATGAATTAAACAAGAAGGCTTTTAGTTTAGGATAAGTGCAAGAGAAAACCTTAAGGTAGTGTATTTTGATAGAGAAATTTTTTATCTGAGGAGAACTCTATGGTGGTGACCACTGATCCCCCTGGATTATTGTATATGCATGAGAGCCACCCAGACCTTTGATGCATATGCCTGGGCAGGAATTTTTGGAGGAGTGGAGGCAACCCAGACCGTCCATCCTCCCTTTAGCCCACTGAGATAAAATCCAAAGACCAGACTGAGTCCAGATGGAATCGAACCCCAGTCTCCTGTGTGATAGACAAGGGTTCTATCAGTGAATTCCAGGGGACTCTGGAGAAGTATATATGCTTTCTATATAGATCTTCCTTGGGGAATGTGGTACAGGATGCGTAAGAATTTATTTTAAACCACTGGCTAAAAAAATTAAAACATTTTAGGATGACTTGTTGGTTTTGTCTTTTTGTTTAATGGACTCAAATAATACTGTGCAGTCACACAAAGGGTCTTAATTAAAGCTATTGTATTTAGATCAATTAGGTATTTACAGCTTTTGTTAGCATCTGTTATTTCCCCTGAGAATATCTAGCCATATTGTATAAGGCTCTTGGTGACAGTAAAGACAATCCTTTCTCTTCTGATATACAACTGGTGCAGGAACAAAGCAGGCATGGAGCCTTATAGAAACTCAGCTAACACAAGGAACTATTGAATGCTTATCGTTTGAAGGAAGTTTTACTGCTTTTTGGATCCTTGCATTTTGCATCTATTAATTATATTAGTAGAATTAGCATACCTTGTTTTACCTTGACAGATACAGATTTTTGTTTTGTTTTTTGTTCTTTGGAAAAGCACCAGTGAACTGTCAACTTTTTAGACAGAGAAGCAACCTGATTGCATCAGATTGAAATACTCAGGTTAAAATATAATTTGATTAGTTGATGGGTGGAGAATAATAAACTTGAAGCAAAATAAGGGCTCCCCTCCCCATCTCACCTCCTCTGCAAAGACAACCTAATAGTCTTGGACAGTTAGGTCTGGTTTGAAGAAGTCCTAATCAGCTTATTGTGTGGTATGTGTGTGTTTGTTTGTTTTTTCCTTCTTAAATGCTACTCTTCAGGGATTTCTCACTGTCTTTACTATACTGGTTGTACTACCATATGCATATAAGATGGTTTGAAGTGGAATTAGTGCCTTGTTGGGATCCCCTACTTTCTTCTTCACTTCAGAGTCTTTCCAGCCTATGGCAGGTTCTGCATGCTGTAGACCTACCCATTCTAATCGGTATTTCCCTTGCTATTTCCATCTATCGACTCTGCTCTGCACTAAATTACCTGCCGTGGTTAAAGTATGTAGAAGAGCATTGCCCCTGCCTGACAGGTATTCTTGAAGTGAGGGATATCTTTTGCCATACACAGATGGGATTGAATTCTTTCTATCACCACCTGGGTGGGCTCTCTCTCTTGTTGAAGTGGTCAGGTCTCTTCAAATAGCATCTCTTCTTTGATAAACCAACAGGCAAGAATATTGTATTTTTAAAACTAACTTTCCATAGTTCATTATGGGCATGTGCTAAGAATGAGACCATGTACCCCATTTTGTAATTCATAGAGAAGTGGGACACCTAGTTTTTAACTCTGGATGCACTTCTCTTCTTGCTTTCACCCTTGCTCCCTCTTGTGCAAGCCAAGAATGGAACAGCTGTTGGACTCTCCTTCATTCCTCTTAAACTTCAGGCTTTCTTGCAAATTTCTGGGAATTCTTGCAAGTTTCCTTGTTGAATATCTGGGAATGAAGCATTCAGATATTCCCTACTCCCTTATAAAACTTGTACTGCTTTTGGATGCAAAAGGCAGAAGTTACCCGGTGGCTTAGCTTGGTCTGGTTCTTTCTTTTTCTTTTATTTTTTTGGAACGGCGTCTCTTAGAAGTACAAAAGGCCCAAGTCCTTTGTTACTACTGCTACTTGTCCTAAACAGTTTAGACTTGAGTGATGTGCTGTGGGCAAAAATCAGCATTTTAGTTGCAAAACAACCAGACTAAGTCAGTTGCATTCCTCCCAGTAGTTTTGGAGAATGATGCTTGTCTGTGGTTCCTTTCTGGAAGAGCTGGGAAAAGACGTTCTGAGTGACCCACATTCTCTACATTTGAATTTACATTGCACATATCCTAGTGAAAAATACTTTGACCTTCCTGTGACTTGCTACAGAGACTTTTGTGGCAAAGTTTTGGAAACCATGAGAGCCTACTAGTGTTCTGCAGAAATCTGAACAAATATCCAAGTTCAGACCTGTTGTGAGCTGTTTCTTATTCTATGAACTTCAGCCACTAAAAACCAGGTCTGAATTTTCCACCCCTTGATTCATAAATAAATTGTTAAAAACAAAGTCAGTGTTAATGGGAGTGGCAAGGGAAGGGGCGTATAGTTCTGTAAAAACAAGAATTAACTATTCTAATTTGTGCTGATCAACTTCACGTACTGATAAATAACTTCTACTTGGCTGCATGAATCTACCTTTTGTCCATACTTCTTCTCGTTTGTTTTGGGTTTTGTTTTTTTTTGTCAGTCCATTTACACTTTGAGTCCGTTGCTTTCATCCATAGCATTTCCCTGTTCATTTTACCACTGCATCTTCTCTGCTCATCATTGGTAGAAGATACTGGCAGCACGGCCTGCATGTGGCTCCTTCCTTTTGTGCTGGCATGTGATGGTGGCACTGTTGTGTTCTCTTCCTTTCCCTTTTTACTAACAGACGCAGACCAAACTGGAGCATGCCCGCATTAAGGAGCTTGAACAGAGCCTGCTCTTTGAAAAGACCAAAGCTGACAAACTCCAGAGGGAGTTAGAAGACACTAGGGTAATGGTTTTCGCTATTTAAATGAACGAGACCTGTTTGTAATGTGGAGGCTTTCTCATGACACAGTGCTGGGTAAATACAAATTTGCAGGAGTGCCTTAGTTCTGCCTTGATCAGAATATCCACGAAAGTGCACAAAACACCCCTAACATTACCATTAAAATGATTGTGACCATTAGTAACTTGCATATATATTTATAAATATTTCTTCAAAGGAATCCTTTGAAGAAATATCTATATATTTAATATATAGATATTTCTTCAACCCAGGTAAGATCTCTTCACACAGGAAAAGTATCACTTGAATACAGATCCAAAGCCACAAACAAAATTGTGAGTTCATTTATCAGTGTTCACTATCTACTTGTAGCAGATAGCACTGTTCTTTGTGCTCGTCAGGAAATGCTAAAATTTACTGACTTTCTGGGTCTAAACCAACATGTTCATTTCTTAGTTCTTCCAGTTGAGAAGCTTGTGGGAGGGTAGGGGGTGAAGTTCTCAATTATCTGGCCCTTGAGAACAAGTTGCAATAGTTATTTATACAAGCGTATAATGCCATACAGTTTTTTTCTCCCTCTCAACCTGTGTGGTCTTTCCATCAGTTTACACCTTTAAGACTTTTTTGTGATGCCTTTGTCAAAGGTGTAAAAGCTCTGCCTGTGCTCAGACTTGAAATTATGTTAATATCTTTCTTGCAAGAACCATATTAATCCTTCTCTTGAAAGGTATTAACCCTGTATCAAATTTTAGTGGAGACAGGGGCAACATAAGCTAAATGGCTGATTCCAGTATTGCTTTATACAGGTCTTTTTAGTAGAACATGCTCTTCTACATCATAATTTGACCTGAGGTTTCTTTATGGTCAAGCTCCAGGAAGCATCAAAAAATACTTTTTAAAGTTCCTTAATTGGTGCTCTGTGCAGATACAAGAAAGGAAACTTTTTTGATTTTTGTACTTGAAAGCATTAATCGTTTTGGTTGTGAAACTTTCCAGTAATTTAAAACTGCTCTGTTCAGGTCTAAACCTTTGCTTGCTTAAGGTTGATTTAGATGATTTTAAATATCAGTCCATAATGAATATCAAATCATTGGCAGTCATTGTTCTTAAAATGAACTTGCAGTTGTCCAATCAGCTTTCTTCTGTCAGTTTAAAGCTTGTTGATTTAATTGAAACCGAATCTTCTCTCCAAACCAGAAAATGCTATAATTAATTAAGATGGAATGACAAGTAAATGGTACCATATCAGTGACTGTGGATTGGCAGCTAATTATTTTTCTAAATCCAAAAGATTTAAGCGAAGAAAAGGAAGATGTGGACAGCTACTGTTTGGTTCCTGTTAAATTTTAATAAGAAGTTATTTAATTTAATTACCACTGAGTTAATCCCAACATTTGCCTATCAAAAGGCTTGCATTTATGGATCCTAAAGAATAAAGGCAGAACTTTGTAGTATCAGTGTGAAATTTTAAATTTGGGTTTTGCCAGAGTCCTGTAAGACCTCTTTTCTGAGAAGAGAATATTCTATAGATCCTACTCTTGGATTATAAAACTGAAAGAATGGATTGCTTCTATGTAGCAGGGAGCAATCCTTTAAATTTATGGGAATCCAGTAAATTGATGGGATTAATGGATCCAGGTTTTCATGGTGATTTTGAGCTATTTGGAAAATAGAAAATCATTAAAATTCCCACAGATAAATAAGAATTATGCTTGTCTATAATATGAATACAATACTGTAGCCTTCCTATAGGCAATATGATATTCTGCTCTAAGCATGGTTTCTTCATCATTCACTCAAAACATTACACTCTCATTTTGGATCCTCTTGTTATCCAGCTATCAGTTAGTAGGTGCAACATAAACTAGCTGCATTGTCTCGCGGGGTGGGAGGGCCATTCTGCGGAGAATGAACTTCCATTTAGCTGGAGATGTGCATATTTGTGAAGTGTAAAAAAATGTCAGGCCCTTACTACTCAAAACAAAACAGCAAGACACTAAAGCTTTTCCGGCTCTCCAACTTATGCAAAAGAGGAACAGGTGTTTCCTAACTCGTTGTTTTGTTAAGATGATAGAAGAACCTGAATGGTAGAGGAACACACAGGTGATACTTTTACCTAATTTCATGTTAAAGAAAAATACAGAGCAACTGTACCTTTAGGACCCTTCTGGGACAGCATTGATATGTGGAGAGATTTCAAGAGGATTATACACAAATGCTCAGGTCCATGCTATGGAGATGTGAGATCTGTATTTCTAGGGAGAAGTACTTTAGGTATGCTTGATTCTACCCAATTAAGTTGGCAACATACAGCCTAAAACCTTGGTCTTTGGGGCACAACTGGTCCAAACATTTTTACTGAGAGAAGATAAGAAACCTTCATCTCTAGAGGAAAAACTAATAAGAATTTTATATTTGGGCTTATTAATATGTTCACAATTTCTGGCCACACTCAGGAAAAGCCTCACCAGACCTGATCAAGTGATGTTAATATTTTTGCCCAAATATTACCAGGAAGTCAGTGGTTACCCAAGACAGAGCATAAGGTTACCTTTTACGTGAATGGATTCTGGGTCTTGTTACAGACTGGTTAAGTTGCCTTGTTCTTGAATTCTTTACACATGCATGCCTATAGCCATGCTGGGTTGACAAGCCTTTATTAATGGCTTCTACGTTTGTGGAACATCAGTAACAGAGAGATGAGGATAACTTTAATAATACACTGCCAATCTTTGTGCTGAAAGAAAATACCCAAAAGCCTGCAAATCTGCTCCAAGAAGTGATGAATGATATCAGTTTCCCATGTGAAGAAATCTACCAGGTGTGGAAATGGCCTGATGAATACTACTTCTATTATGACACATTTGCAACACACATTTCAAGACCAGTTGGTGTATTGATACTTTTTAAAAATCATCTATGAATCAAAGAGCTGATAATTATCTTCATCTTTTTTCCTTAAACTGGAAAGCATTGAGAGCTTGTTTTTTTTGTTGCTCAGATGAGCTTTCTGTTTTATGCATTGGGAAAATCATTAAATACAGTTAATGCAATTTTTCTTCCTGAGAGAGAGAAAAGTGCTTCTGCATTTCATTCATTAATGTAGTAAGTCCTCAAGGTTGTATTTTTTTTTTTAATTCCTATCAAGCTTTTGGTTTAGCCAGAGAGTTCCAATGGACGAACATGTTACAATTCTTTGCTAAACAGTCAACTGGTTTCTTCAGGTTCTTACTGTTTTATTTTTTTCTTTAATTAAGTGAGCATTTATCTAAGAAGACCACCTAACTAGTTATCTGCATGTTGTGTATTTTCTTGCTCTGTTTATAAGTTGACTCTGCAATAATACAGTTGACAGCTTTTGTATGAGAAACGGCAGTCAGTCACTTAAATACTTCTACAAAATGTTTCTGGCTTCAGTAATGCATCCCACTGGTGGCACTGTTGTCTCCTCTTCCATTCATTCTTGTTTATTCAACCTCCTTTTGATAGCAGGTAGTTCTTGGTGAGCTCAGGAAAGTGTTTTTTGAAAGGGGTCACAATGTACACTGCAAAAAACATGCCTGATGGAATTTGTGGGAGGGGCTTACAGATTTTTTTTTCTTGAAGTCATAATTGGAATCATATAACACCAAGAATAGGATCTATAGAAAATACTTAAACAAATAATTGCAGGTAAGTAGTATCCTTATTTGTGATGTAGGTAAAACTAGGAAGGAGACAATAACTTTCTGATCAGAAACAGTTGTTAAGGGATTTTACATAGGCTTTATTCCAAAGGCTAAGAAAAGTAATGAGGCTTTGACATCCTGTGAAAGCCTTGGGTAGTATCAACAGATGAACTAGGGATGAGGGAAATGTGTATTTCATCTGTGTTTACATGGAGATCAACCAGATTTGCATTTCTTTGCCAGTCTCAAAGTGAGTATACGTAGTGTAGGGAAGGAATTTCCTGAACAAATAAAGGCTGAGAATTCTCCTTCTTTCTTTGTCACTTCTAAAAATGGCTTTTAGAAGCATTTTACTGAACCTTGATAACCTGCAGAAGACGCAGTTTTAATCTGTTGCTTAACAAATTGTTCACTGCTTAACAAGTAACTTCATAAAGTACAACTTAACTGTTGTTAATAATGGAATGTATGTACTAGGGGTTACATAAAATGACTGGTATTTTGATTTAAAATTAAAGGATCAGGGTAAACTGAATCAAGTATTTTGGATTGCTGTGTTTCATAGCCTTCCGTGTAAAGACAGCCTATGCTTTAATTCATGTTCCATTACCAGTGTCGAGAAGAGGAGGAGTTTGGATTAGATTATCTCTGACTTTGTCCAGTTTGTCAAAAAATCTAGTTAGGCTATATGAATGAGGTTAGTTTACAGTAACAAGTTAAATTTCTTTGTGTCTTAAATGTTCTATAATTATTTCTTTCTTTTAAAATGCTGTTGATCATAGGTGGCCACAGTTTCAGAAAAATCTCGCATCATGGAACTAGAAAGAGATCTAGCATTACGTGTGAAGGAAGTTGCAGAGCTCCAAGGAAGATTAGAGTCTAACAAACCAGTTGGTGATGTGGACACTTCTCTTGCCTTGTTACAAGAAATAAGTTCTTTGCAAGAAAAAATGGCAGCCATTAGCAAAGAGCATCAAAATGAAATGAATTCACTGAAAGAGAAGTTTGGTATCAGTGAAGAAGCTTGTCAGAAAGAAATCAAAACACTTTCAGCTTCAAACGATAGAATTACAAAAGAGAATGAGTCATTGAAAACTAAACTAGATCATGCTAACAAGGAGAATTCAGATGCGATATTGCTGTGGAAGTCAAAGTTGGAATCTGCTATTGCTTCACATCAGCAAGCCATGGAAGAACTAAAGGTTTCTTTCAGCAAAGGAGTTGGGGCTCAGACTGCTGAATTTGCAGAGCTGAAGACACAGATTGAGAAAATGAAATTAGAGTTTGAAAACGAAACCTCCAATTTAAAATTAAAACATGAGAATGAACGATCTTATAATCTGAAAGAGATTGAAGGGCTGAAAGCAAAGCTGTTGGCAGTCACAGAGGAGAGAGAGCGAAGCCTGGAAAACCTGAAGATGAAACTGGAAAGTGCAGAAGATCAACATCTAGTAGAAATGGAAGATGCTTTAAACAAATTGCAGGAAGCTGAAATAAAGGTAAAGGAGCTAGAGGTACTGCAAGCCAAGTTCAGTGAACAAACCAAGGTTATTGATAGTCTTACAACACAGATCAAAGCTGCTGAAGAAAAGATTTTGGACCTTGATGCACTTCAGAAAGCCAATTCTGAAGGTAAATTGGAAATCCAGAAACTTAGTAAGCAGCTTGAGACAGCTGAGAAACAGATACAGATCTTAGAGGCAGAAAAAAGTGATGGAAGTAGCAAGGTTTGTATCAACATCCATCTTACTTTAATTTGTTTTATTTTATTTTACCCTTATACCACTTTTAATGTTCAGCAGTCAGCTCATCACAGAGGAAAAATGCGGGTTTTATGAATTGTGGTATTTTTTGTGCCATCTGAGGAGGTTTAGCGAAACTGTACCCTACGCTAAATCTGGAAGGCAGGTTCTCCACAGGTCCTTGTTTGGTAGATTACTGCCAGACACTTAAGTCTTGTGTGTGTTTTGCCATGGATTTAAGACTCCTGTTCTGAAGTTATACTGGGGCAAGCTGTGTTGCATATGGGTCCAATGAACAAGAAAAGCTGACATGGTTAATTCCATGTGTTACAACTCTCATGGTGAACGTATTTTAGGTTAAGTGAAATGAAACTCAGTAGGAAAGTCTTTCCTGCTTGATGATTGTATTGATGTGGACACGGGTTCCTTCGCATTACTGATGCCTCCTAAAGGTTGAGTACCTCTTTGAATGATGGTCTTGCAATCAAGGCTTCACAGCTCTGCCTAGGTCCTAAGCAAAAGTAAATTGCTGGTCAGAAAAAGTATGTCCTGTTCTTCCTATAGCTGAGAGACCAGTGCAGCAAGCTACGAAATGATCAGTCTTTAAATTTAGTCTTCTGGTGGTCTCTAAAATCAGTCGCTTATTTAAAAGGGCTGAAAAGGATGAAGGAGTGATTCTTTATCTCTCAATTACCCAGAAGCAGAAAGGGGAGAAAAGGGTTACTCATCTTAGCAGATATGAGAGAGAAAGAGATGAGGGATCATGCTATATCTAAGAACTAAGAAGAGCCATAAAATCAGTGAGACCATGCTGATGGAGCATCTATGTGATGGCATGTGTTTTGTGACAGCTTCATCATGTGAAGTGTATTGAAGCAAAGTTTGCAACATGGTGCATGGCTCAGTAGTTTTGCTTGTGCTCAGGCTATTAACTAATGAAGCATTGGTCTAGGTTTGAATTCCGTAGATGGGAAAAGAAGTTCTCTTGTTTCGGGGGGAAAAGGCATGGTTTAATATCTGAGCTTTCCCCTCCTTTATCCAAGACCCAGCAAGTTGACTCTGTAATCATAGTAGCAGTATAAGTGACTTGGTAGTTTTCCTAAACCTTTCTACAAATGGTGCCAAAATACTACATCTGCTTGAACATTTTGGCATGATTTTTGGAGATAATGTTGAATGCCCACAATTCCCAGGACTGTCAATGGGCAGTATAAGCATTAAACATTTTCAGTGTTAGGCTGGCAGTTCAGTACAGTTCTCTTTATTTAGTAATAAAAAACCCTAATTCTGTTGGCTATAAATATAATTCAAAATATTTGACTATACCCCAAAAACATTTTTTTAAATATCTGCTGCACAGTTCTAAGAATACTACATTTAGACAACTTACGAGTTATGCTTATCATCTTGGACTGATTCAGAGATGCAGCTAATACGTTAATGCAGCCTTCAGCAGAAATTTACTTTTATTTAATTAACACAGAACATTTTTCCTTCAGTTTTTGTTCATCATCTTAATTTTTTTATTTGATTGTTTAAACATCTTAATTTCTTTGAAACTCATTGTTTTAGGTTCTTCATTTTTTTTATATTATTCATGTTCATAATTTTTGTTTATGCCATTTAATCACCTTGTTAGGCTAGTAATCTGGCCAAAGACCTGCAGAGCAAAGAGCAAAAACTTCTAGACCTTGAGACAAACTTAAGTGCAGTAAATCAAGTTAAAGATTCTTTGGAAAAGGAGCTGCAAGTTTTGGTGAGTAGTTCTCAGAAATTCTCTCTAGCCATTGGGTTCACTTTGTTCTTTTATGGGAAAATCATAACTGAATTACACGAGTGAGAACTGCCCTCGCCATGGCAAAAGCCTAAGGTCATTTCAAAGGGAGTTTTGCCCAAGTTAAGTTTTGATGCAAAATTTTTCAGTACATCTCACCTCAAGGTAAGATACTCATAGTACTTTTTATTGCATTAAATTTTTACGTAAGCAGAGCTCAGCTTCTACTGGCTTCAGATAAAACATTGAGCCAGATCATAGGCATTATACAACTCCATTTGAAAATAATAATTATTAATGGCTTTATATTTCTTAAGAGTCAGAAAACGTAGATGCGTTGTAAATTCAAGGACTTCTTATATTCAAAAGCATACGGTAATTCCTCCTGAGACCTATCATGAGATTTAAGTGAAACCAAGATACGTATATAGTGGTTTTATTTTGCCATCTGGTCCTTTCTTGGTCACAGTTGTTTAAGAAGCTGATGTGAAGAGGTCCCTTGTGGAATCTTCCTCTGTATCCTGGCCTTTTCTTAGGTATCCATACTTTTTTATTTTGTCTTCCCAGTAAGGCAAGAAAAGTCTGGTATGAGAGGGTCATAAGCTTGCAAAAGTTGGTTGAGGTCATGAATCCACCACAATCTTTGAACCAGAAGTTTATAACTGATTAACTGAGTTATCAGTTATAATTGAGTTATAACTGGTTCACTTGTCTTGATAGGCCTGTGTGTGAACCATGTTTCCCATACAAATTTGCACTGTTTCTGTACCACTATCCCAGCTTAAAGAGAAGCTGGAAGAATATGTACAGGGATTTTTTTCTTCCTGCCAAATTTAAAATATCTAATGCTACAAGTCAGAAATTCACAATATGTCTGTGACAGTCATCAGTCATAATTCTATCATTGGTAAATGGTAAATAGTGCCCATACTTTCAAAATAATGTCTCTTTATCAAATGTAAACTTGTCTTGGGCTTTCATTCTTTTCTAGAAAGAGAAGTTCACAGATGCCGCTGATGAGGCAGAAAGTGTTAAAAAATCTATGCAAGGTACGTTTTCCTAAAATCTAAACCCAACTTTTCCAATGCTTCAGAAAATTATATCTTGCAAAATTTAAATTTTTCATGAACATGGCGTAATTCAACAGTACAGTACTTGGTTTGACAAGTATTAGGAATAAAACAGGATTATTTGTGGTCTCTTTGTTTGAGAGTAATATGCATGCCCTGTCAATGAGACTTGCTCAAAAAGTTGAGTTGCTGTTAAGCTGGTGACTAATTTTGCATTTTATTCCCATAGAAACTATTAAAAAACTAAACCAAAAAGAAGAGCAGTTTGCACTTATGTCCTCAGAACTGGAACAGTTGAAATCTAGTTTGACAGGTAAGGAAATGAGAAAATGGAGTACTTGTAAACAAAATGCCAGTTTCATAGACTTCATAGACATCAGGGCTGGAAGGGACCTCGGGAGATCATCGAGTCCAGCCCCCTGCCCAAAGGGCAGGAAGTCAGCTGGGGTCATAGGATCCCAGCAAGATAAGCATCCAATTTACTCTCGAAGGTGTTCAATGTAGGTGCTTGAACCACCTCCGCTGGCAGACTGTTCCAGACCTTGGGGGCTCGGACAGTAAAGAAATTCTTCCTTATGTCCAGCCTGAAACGGTCTTGCAGGAGTTTGTGACCATTCGACCTCGTCATCCCTTGGGGCGCTCTGGTGAACAAACTTTCCCCCAGATCCTGGTGGTCACCCCTGATAAACTTATAGGTGGCCATCAGATCACCCCTGAGCCTGCGCTTTTCCAGGCTAAAGAGTCCCATGTCTCTCAGCCTATCATCATAAGATCTGTTTTCCTGACCTGTGATCATGCGCGTGGCTCTCCTCTGGACTCTCTCAAGCTTCTCCACATCCTTTTTGAATTGTGGAGCCCAAAACTGGACGCAGTACTCCAGCTGCGGCCCCAACAAGGCCGAGTACAAGGGGAGAATGACGTCCCGGGATTTGCTCGAGAAGCATCTATGGATGCATGCCAGCGTTTTGGTCGCTTTACTAGCTGCAGCATCGCATTGCAGGCTCATGTTCATCTTGTGGTCAATGATGACCCCCAAGTCTCTTTCTTCTGTAGTGCTATCCAACATAGCACTGCCGAGCCTATAAGGATGCAGCAGGCTTTTCCTCCCAAGGTGGAGACCCTTGCATTTTTCGGTGTTAAACACCATGAGGTTCTCATCTGCCCATTTGCTGAGCTTGTCCAGGTCAGCCTGGATCACCCGCCTATCTTCTGGCGTGGATGCTTAGCCCCAAAGTTTGGTGTCATCGGCGAACTTGGCCAGTCCACTCCTGACTCCAGTGTCCACATCATTAATGAAAATGTTGAACAGTATGGGTCCAAGGACAGAGCCTTGAGGGACCCCACTGGTCACAGGGCACCACGATGAGTGACTGCCATCAATTACAACCCTCTGGGTCCGACCACGGAGCCAGTTTCCCAGCCAGCGGATCGTGGTGGAGCCAAGGCCACAACTGGGCAGTTTGGCCAAGAGGTGATCATGGGATACCAGATCAAAAGCTTTTTTGAAGTCAAGATATATGACATCAATCTCTTCTCCCTTGTCCAGGTGATAGGTCACCTGGTCATAGAAGGAAATGAGATTGGTCAAACAAGACCTACCCGCAACAAACCTGTGCTGGCTATCCCTTAGGATGTTAGCCTGGGCCAGTCCCTCAAGAATGGCCTCCTTAATAAACTTTTCTAAGATCTTCCCCAGGATAGAAGTCAGGCTAATGGGCCTGTAGTTAGCTGGATCCACTCTCCTCCCTTTCTTGAAGATCGGCACCACATTGGCCTTCTTCCAGTCTTCGGGCACTACACCAGAGTGCCAGGAGTTTTCAAAGATCTGCGCCAGGGGCTGGGCTATGACGTTCGCCAGCTCCTGGGGTGCAGGTTGTCAGGGCCGGCTGACTTTAAGATATCTAGCTTCTCAAGGTGTTCCTTCATGATGTCAGCATTTATGGAGGGTAGGGGATCCCCATCACCTGGATCTCCCTGTCCCATAGCAGGCATGGGCATCCCGTGTGACTGATGAAAGACTGACGCAAAGTACCTATTTAATAGGTTGGCTTTTTCCTGGGTGTCAGTTGTCAGTTGCCCCATCTGGTTTAGCAGGGGTCCAACATTGCCCTTGCTTTTCCTCCGGCTCCCCACATATCTGAAAAAGGACTTTTTGTTGTCCTTGATGCCTGAAGCTAGTTGGAATTCATTTGCAGCCTTGGCTTTCCTGGCTTGCTCCCTGCAGGACCGGACCAGTGCAGAATAATCCTCTTTGGAGGTGAATCCCGTCCTCCATCCTTTGTAGGCTTTCCTTTTTAGCCGTAGGAGGTCCGCTAGGTCCCTGGAGAGCCAGGGGGGCTGCTGTGCCTTCTTGCTGCCTTTCCTCCGTGTTGGAATAGATTTAGCTTGTGAATTGAGGATTGCTTCCTTGAGAAGCAACCACTCTTCTTGAACTCCCATCTCCCTGGGGTCACGGTCCCTGAGGGCCTGACCGACAAGCCTCTTGAGCTTGTCAGAGTTGGCTTTTCTAAGTCAAGGACTTCTGTGTTGCTGACTGACTTGCCAGCTTTATGGAGGATGGTGAAGGTGATCAGGTCGTGGTCGCTGTCACCCAGCTTCCCATCGATCACTAGGTTGCCGATTAGGTCGTCCCCCATAGCCAGTACCAAGTCGAGCAGCGCTTTCATGCAGCCTCCTATGCTTTCATGCAGCCTCCTACTCCTCTTATAACATGGTAGCTGATACCTCCACAATGGGAGATACCTTTTTTGGAAGCTAGCACATCAGACACCATCCTAGTTTCTAGCCCCAACCCAAAATGCAAATCAGGTCATTTGTGTGACCATTTGGTAAGCACAACTGAAAGACTATATATAGTGACACTGGGCAAAGTGACTGACATCAGGGCAGCAGTGATCAAATATATTTTCTGGCTTTACTTGCTGTTTGCATGAGTCTGCTCCAGACAAATAACTGAAGCCTTGCTTTAAGCATTTCTCAGTATTAACATTTACCAACAAAAATGCCCACTTAAATGTGTATTAATGTAGCAGCTGATCTAAGCGGGATGATAGTAGAAATGTATCACAGTGAAAGCTGGAAATTAAGACTAACTTGCTTCAAGTGTAAGATTAATTTAGGTCACAAAGAAGTCATGCCCATACCACGTTCTTGTAATGGATGGGTCAAGACGTGATTCATGACATCAGTATCGACTACTTGGTTTGGTTGTCAAGTTCTTCCTAACTTTGTGGCCTTTCAGCTTGCTTTATCTTACAATGTAGGTAGAATGATACTACAAGTTCTAAATTGATCTTACAAGCTTACAAAGGTCCCCTTTCTGCTCTCCTGCCTGGAGAAGGTATCTGGGCTGGATGCAAGAAGAGCCATTTTCGTCAGTAACTCTCATTCATTGAGTTTTGTTTTTTTTAAACAATTAGTTCAGTATTCTCCCTTTTAGATGTACATATCTCTGACTTAAGGAAGTATGTCCAAATATATCTGCTGGAATTCTCTTCTAGGAGAACCTCATTAACTTTCGGCAGAATGCTGCTAAGAGTTAAGTGAAGCATCTGGAGAAAACAGAATTCTTGATCATTTGTTTTTCCTTTGTGTGTCTGTGCAATATTGCATTCCTCTGGGAGTGGTGCACCTTATCATTACTCCATAGACTATTGTTCTAAGTTCAAACCCAAGCACAATATTTTACATGTTCAACATGGTAGATTTATAAAACAAGTTTACTCCATTTCCAGTCTCTAGTGAGCTTCTAAGCATGTTGTTTGTGGCTTGTGTACTGAGTTAACTTAGAGTATAAACCTGTTTCTTTATGTTCAGTTATGGAGAAAAAACTGAAGGAGCGGGAAGAAAAAGAGCAGCAGTTGATTGAAGCTAAAGCCAAACTTGAAAATGACATAGCAGAGATCATGAAATCCTCAGGAGATAGTTCGTCTCAGCTTACAAAGATGAATGATGAGCTACGGTTAAAAGAGAGGTATCTCATTGCTGTTGGAGCATTTTAATGCAACTCCCCCCCCATCCCTCCCCACTATTTATTCTATGCTTTTTGTAAATAGCTGTGAAAGCTTTCCTGATTCAAATGTCTTTCACATTGATGTGACAGCTGAATTTGTGCCATCAAATTCAGTTTGTCATGGCACTCTGTGTAGTGGATTAAAAAGACATCTGGTTTAAAAAATCTTATTACAATTTCCTATGTATGTATCAAATGACCTCTTACACTGACAAAAGTAGATGTCATTTTGCATTCATTTAATCTTGCTTGATTTTCCCCCACCCCCAGCTTGGGTACTCAAAAGATGCTATTTAATTTGTAAGAGTCATACACTTGGACAGTGCTTGTAAGATAAGCACTGCAAATGCAGTACGTGTTTGTTTCAAACAAATTTCATCCAAGCATTTATTTGTAGCTTATCTTTAGAAAACGCTGAACTCGGGGCCAAACTAACCATGATGGCATGCTATGTGCATGAGAAAATATTTGATCTTGCTAGCTATGATGTAACTTAACAAAATGTTCCGCATGTGTTCAGAATCAAATGATCCTTTTTCTGATTGGTACCAAAGGCTTAATCGAAGCATACTGTAATTTAGAGAGAACCATTCATTTGTAGTTTATACTGTCGGCAAAAAGTCCATTTTACTTTTTCTTTTGGCTTTTTAAAGGCAGCTAGAAGAATTACAACTTGAGTTTACAAAAGCAAATGAAAGGGCTGCTCAGCTGAAGGAAAGCATGGAGCAGACAACAAAGAAAGCTGAACAGAACCAGCTTGAAGCAGATAAGAATCATCAAAATGAACTGAAAAAAATGCAGGACAAACTAGTAGACCTGGTAAGAACTATTATAGAAAATGACAGCTGGTTTCAGGGGGAGAATATTACAAAACTAGATTCTGATCACTTTCAAATTGCTCTATATTCTGACAGGGAAAGCAATTAGAGAAGATCCAAAATCAATATAAAGATCTGCAGGCAGAACATGAAAAATATAATTCTGAGATGATTGCTAAACATGATACAACCATCAAAGATCTTAAACAGAATCTGCTGGACATGGAAGAGATGCTGAAAACTGCACAAAAGAAAAACAGTGACTTGGAAAAACAGGCTGAGGAGCTTCAAAAACAAGCAGAACAGGCCAAAGTATGTATAACCCTGATGCAAGTAACTGAAGTTAACTTTCTTTTTCAGTTAATTGTTCTTTCATTGTTTAACCCAACACCTCTCTGGTAATTGTAATTTTTTGGTATTTGCTCAAGGAACCTATCAGACTTAGTTAATGAATATTAGAGGAATAAAACATAAGCTACTGACTTAGGTAATTACAAAAATTGCATAAATATAAACTATGATGATAAGTTTTTGGTACATTTCTGGTTCAGTACAACCAGTTGGGATAGAATAGAGTCTCATTTTTTTTTAACAAGCACCTGAATTTGAAATAATCAAGTTAATTGAGGAATATTTTCTTTACAGGTCTGTTGCATTGTTTTGTAAAAACAATTCCATGTTGTATATAACTATTTTGACTTTAGGTTTACTTCAGTAACTTTCTTTTCCCATTTCCTTGACATTTTTGCTTGCTTTCATCTCTCATTCATTGTGTATTTGCCTCAAACTTTGTGTTATGTTTTGCTCTAGCAAAATATTTGGTGAATAAATTGATACACAAGTGAGAGTTTCAGACATAATTCTGATATTTAATAACATATCTAATTAAAATATTACAGGGTATGGGTAGATTTTTCATACAGGGGAAGAAGCTATAAAAAGTAACTCATAGAATTGGAGCTAGCATTTGGTACAACTGCCTCAGTTAATTATGGCAAAATTCATCTACTTATTGGCTAAATAAGGCTTTTTGGCTATTCTTGCTTTCTACGGTAGCTTTTTGATGTTGCTTCATTCTTAATTTATTTAATTTTTGCCATTTAAATCACTAATGGGTTTTACTGGAGTAGCCTTAGTAAGAAGCCAAGCTTTAGTATACATGAGCACTCAAACTATGCTACATCTCTTCATTTGATTGTTATTAGCTATATCCCCAGGTTTGTTGTTTATTTTTATTATTGTTGTTGTTGTTATCATCATCATCATCATCATCATCATCATTCTTAAATTGCCTTGATGTTTTCATCAATTGAAAATATACAGGGACTTGTGTGTCAGTATATGCACTTTTTTATTTAAACTATAATAGCTCTGTTTGTCTTTAATCCACATTTCTCATTTGTCTGCTTGACTTCATTTTTGTTTCCTTTTCCCCAACTTTATTTCTTTAGTCCTTAACCTCTGTGTTAGCATCAGCCAGAAAAGATCTTGAACAAATGTCAGACGAAATGAGGGGTTTAATATCAGAAAAAGAGACGCTGACACAGGAGGGGAATGCTTTAATGTTAGAGAAAGGTTCACTGTTATCAAAACTTGTAGAGTTGGAGTCCAAGATTTTGGTTTTGCAACAAGACCAGGAAAAGCTTCAGACAATGAATGAAGAACTTAATACAGAAAATAAAAAGATCCTAGCTGAGAAGCAGAAAGCTGAGGCTAGAATTCACCAGGAAAGCGCAGAAAAGTTAACTTTAATTTCTGAGCAAGAAAAGTTACGGTCTGAAATTGAGGCGGCGCAGGAAGATCTTCTGAAGATAACTAGGGAAAATGATATGCTCCGCTCTTCAAAATCAACCCTGCTCCAGCAGCTAGAAGAACTTCAGACCAACAGAGATGCCCTGGTTGTGGAATGTCAGAAGCACATTAAAGAAAAAGAAGAACTGGACGATTGTCAGAAAAAACTTTCTGAGGAGAATGCTGCTCTTGTTAAAGACAAAGATGGTATCATTCAGAAGCTGAAAAGCTCTTATGAGGACTTGGCCAGAGATCAAAAGGAGCTGCTGCAAGAAGCGGCTGCTCTGTCTATAGAGAGAGATTCAGTCTTGAGTAAACATTTGGCTCTTGAAAATACATATGTAGCTTTAAAAAAAGAGAGGGATGATCTATGGCAAAGAAGCCAGGACTTGCAATCTGAAAAGGAAACACTCCTTAGGAGGGCTGAGGAGCTACAACTAAGCATAGGAACTGCTCTGAGTGAGAATCAGACACTGAATGTAGAAATTGCAGGTCTCCAAGAAGAGCTGCAAACTGTGAGTAAAGAACTTAAAAAGGCCACTCAAGACAATGCAGAGTTGCAGGCTTCTCATTCTAGTCTCTCTAAGCTTCTTGAAGACATTAAGGCGAGTAGAGAGACATCGGACTCTGAGTGTATCCAGTTGCTACAAGAGAAGGAAGCTCTTTCTTCATCTGAACGGAGGCTTTTGGCTGAGAGGGATAAACTTTTAAGTGAAAATAAGGCAATTACAGAAAAGCTTACCACAGTCACCCTTGCTGAGAGAGCTCTTAATGAGAAAGTAAGTCAACTGAGCGTAGATCAGGAATTGGCTTCTCAAAAATCATTGAAACTTAAAAAGCAGAATGATGCTCTCCTCAAAGAAAAGGACTCCTTGGAAATCAAATACTCGGAGCTTCTTACGGAAAAGCAGTCTTCTGCAAGTGCACTCTTTGACTTGAAAAGAAAGCACGAGTCGGACATGTCTGCTACGAGAGTGCTGCTCCAAGAGAAGACTGAGCTCCAGGATTGCATCGAGACCCTCGAGAGAGACCTGGACAGCAAAAAACAAGAAAATCAAGAACTGATGGACTATAAAAGTGAACTTGCAAAGCTTCTGAAAGAAACTCAAAATGCCAAGACAACACTAGAAAATGAACTTTTTGCTGTATCCCATGCCAAACAGGTTCTCGCAACTTCACTCCAAACCTGTTCCTCTGAAAAGGAAGCAGTGGCCCAGGAAAGGACCGAATTGCAAGAAAAATGTCAGAAACTGATTGAAGAGGTTCAGATTATGGAGGAGAATTTAACCAGAGAAAAGGAAGCTAGAAAGCTAGAGAAGGATTCATTTTTATTGGAACGTGCAGCACTTCAGAGCACCATCAGCTCCTTGGAGAGGGGGAAAGAGCAGCTAGCAGATAAAAATAAGGAATTGCTGATGGAGAGACAGCAGCTGGTTCAGGAGAAAGACAGGTCTGAATCCAAACTGGAGGAGATTATGAAAGAAAAGGAAATCCTAAGTGCAGAGACAGAGCAGCTTGCCTCCAACATTGAACAGCTAAAGAGTGACTTTGTGTCCTTGTCTAAATCGAAAGCAGAGCTTCAGGACTTGCACAGCTGCCTCTCCAAGATCCTAGAAGACCTTCGCTGCAGCCATGAGGTGACAGAAGTGGAGAGAGCAAAGCTGCTCCAAGAAAATGAGAGCTTGCTTGCTGAGCAGAAGAAGCTGATCTTGATCAAGGAAGAAATACTGAAGGAGAAAGAGAAGTTCTCTGAGGACTGTTACAAACTCCATGAGGAAATGACAGCCTTAGCACAAGCTAACAGTGACCTCTCAGCCAAGCTACTGGTGTCAGAGAACAAAAATCAGATGCTGCTGAACGAAATGAACAATCTTGCTTTGAAACTAAAAGAAATTGAGGTTCTTCAGGCACAAACAGTAATGCAAAAATCTGAGGTATTGAAACACATCGTTAAACCAATGAAATATAGTTACTAACACTGAGCACTAACGCAATGGTTTTAGTATCTGCACTTAATTGCACGATCAGCACTTTATCTCAGTGGAATTATTTTCCATCTCAGTATGTTACCTGTCTGTCTCACGTTGTCTGTAACAATAAGTGTGAAAGATCTTAACACCTATAATATTTAAAACAAAAAAATCTGTGTCTAATTATAAGGATCTATGTTGTTGCTGAATGCTGCAAGAAAACAAGTTTTAAACTGTGAATAAAAAGGAAGGTTTTTCCAAATCCTGTTGAAGAAATGTAGTAACTTTTTTTTCAGCTAGTTCACAGCTAACAGTAAATGGGCAGAAATTTAATAAATTTTTAGAATTGGGTTTACCATATCTTTTCATGTTAAATTAAAATAAGGAAGAATGTAATCTAAAAATACATGGGGATTAAAAAAAAAAGGAATTGGACAAAACAAATTGCAAGGTTTGCTTTGTTGGGCTTTCAAGTGTTAATAGCAAAGAAATTGGCACTTTGCATGTTCTTTTTTGTTCACAGTAATGTTTGTATTCACTACCAACAGAGTATTAAATGGACTTTTTCATGTCCGTTTTTGACTTGTAGGTGGTAAGACAATTTGATGTGAATTTTTTTAGGGGGGGTTAATCCCAAATATTTCTCAGTTCACAAAGACAAACCCTAGTTAATAGTACTGAAGTATATAATACTTAGCTCAACTACCAAGCTAGATTTTTGCACTCTTTAAGATTTTGAGATCTCTCAAAGTAAATTCAGGGCCATTGACTCTATTGCACCTTAACCTTCTGACAGTACAGACAAGCCTGTTGGTAGTGAATATCTGTTGAACTACTGTTGTCATTTTTTTGGACATATAAGAGTAATCATAATGGATACAGTTAGGGCCATTGAGGAATTAAAAAAAAAAATTAAATGTTGGTGATGGCACAAGCATGAGGTTGTAATTAAGTTCTGCATGGTTTTATAATTTCTGAGATATGTTTTATGCAGCGTCAGAAGGCAAATACATTTTAATATCCCATTTTAAAAAGAAATTAATGTATTGTCCAACACTTTATTTAAAAGAAAAGTTGTTGATAAATAACTGAGTTCTGCATAAAGCATACATAATGTTCTATAGGTGCTAGTATACTCTATTGACATTCCTTTCAGTAAAACTTTTCTCTCATATAGGTTGCTAAAATGGCAGAAGACGCTTTGCAGATGGTGGAGCAAGTGACCAAAGAGAAGGACGCCCTTCATAAAGAGAAGACTGAAACTCTGGCCTCTTTGGAGGATTCTAAACACACCAATCAGAAGCTACAAAATGAAGTAACCACGTTTAAATGTTCATATGTGAAAACTGTCATGTACAATCTTCATCCAAATAGTCACCAGGCACTACAATTTACCAGTGAATGCGCTTCTGATGTATCCACCAGTCTGATATTATTTCTGTCATATGCTGAATTATACACATGCTGATTGACTGACATGTTTGACACTTGACATGGTGCTACAATCAAATCAGATGAAACCTCTGGAGCCTGGGATGTTTGAATCCCATTTTTTTGATGGAAAATAGAAGAATAGAATATATAAAGAGAAAAATGCCTAGATGCAGATTTAATTTTGACTGTGCAGTTCAAAAGTCCTTAAAGACCTAGGATCACAGTGCAGTGTTAAACATTAAATTGAGGGGAAGAGAAAAGAATAGTAAAAATGTGGAAATAGAGGAAAGGAGAAGAATTGGCTGAATACCTTTTTAACCACTGTCCTGTCACATAACTGAATATGGCCACCTCGCCCTGGTATACCAGATACTTTTATATCTCTTAACTCTTTGTATCCAATGCAGCCATACAAACGATATGCCTTACAGCTTGGACGTGGTGTGCCAAGCTATAATGATAAATGTCCTGTTGTGTATGCTTATGGAACTTTTCATGGTGCTACAGTAGTGCTTACCTTGCACCATCTTGAAGATACAACATGGTCCAGTAGCCAAGGTGTTGGTCAGACTTGGGAGACCCAGGTTCTAATCCTGGCTTCATTGTGAATCACTATGTGACCTTGGACTAGGCACTTACAGCAACCGTTTTGGTGCTCTAGCCTCCTCAGCCTCAATATGGGGATGGGACTGCCATGCCAATAAAAAAAAACAAAACACCACAGATGTTCTAAATAAGTATAATATCAATAACGTGCCAAGTTCTCCCTTCCCATTTTAACTTGCAAAAGTCATCTGGCTTTGTACGTGTCCACTCAGAAATCCTTCCTCTGATCTCCAGTTTCACTGAAGTATCTTCACCTTTCCTCCTCTGTCTTCTGTAGTATCTTTCCCTGGGAGTCTGGAATAAGGACCACAGTGTGAAAAACTCTGTACAAATACTGATTAAGTCTCTGACCAGAGAGCTTCCAATCTGAAAATACAGAGTTCTCTTCAGTACCAATTCTGGGACAGACACTCCCTTCTTGTGTTCAGTTTCATAGTTTCTAGGGTCGGAAGGGACCTGAGCAGATCATCAAGTCCGACCCCTTGCAATGGCAGGAAAGAGTAGTGGGGTCAAACGACCCCAGCAAGGTGTTCATCTAACCTCCTCTTAAAAACCCCCAGGGTAGGAACCTGCACCACTTCTCTTGGAAGCTGGTCCCAGATCCTAGCTGCCCTCACCATGAAGTAGCTCCTCCTGATGTCTAGCCTAAACCTACCCTCTGCCAGCTTGTGACTGTTATTCCTGGTCACTCCTGGCGGTGCTCGGGGGAACAGGGACTCCCCCAGTGCCTGCTGGTCCCCCCCGACTAGTTTATAACAGGCCACAAGATCCCCCTCAGTCTTCTCTTTTGGAGGTTGAACAGGTTCAGGTCCCGTAGCCTCTCCTCATAGGTTGTGAAACCTTTCCTCGGTTGTGAAACTGCAACTTTTTGGGGACAGGTGTCTTCACTGGCAGGCTAATGGCTCTTCTTTGCTTGGAACTAGGTTGCAGGGATCCAGATCTTAAATTAACTTTCTTTTTTTAACCTTTGCCTCAAACTTGAGCACACTGATTATTTTGGTACAGGCTATGCTGACCATGCATAACACTTTCTTTAGTTCTTAGGACAGTAGGCAGTTTTAATGGAAAAAGCTCAGCTAACTTAATGCCTTAGGATACTGTTGAAATGTAATTATTTCCAAGAAGTGCTGATGGCTTGCAAATTAAAAGCGGAGGCCCTTAATGAAAGCAGTTGGTTTTTCTGGATTGTTTAAAATAGAAATCCAGTGTCTTGTAATGCCATCAGAGTGACTGAAGATTATCTGTTATGTAATATGATTTATTAACAAGTGCTGGTAAACAGAGGAGATTTACATGATAAATGCAAGCACAGTACGGACTGCAAGGCACTCTGTGATCAGTGCCAAAACAAAAAACCTCCCAAAAGAATGGATTTCTCGATATTGCAAACACAAATTTCACCCTCTTATTTCTGGCAGATAAAGGTACAATAAGGTATAACTAGGAAATACTGTGGACTGATTTCATTTTGCTAAAAGTGTTGATCTTAAAAGTATGCAAAAATGGAAGTGTTTTGTGTGAAAGGTAGATAGAGTTCAAATGTTTTTACTGATTAATTTACCATGCTACTGAAATTGCACTGAATATAGGAAAGCTGTGTGTACTTTTTGTTAGATGAATATTTCTTAGTGCAAAAAGACGACATGTTTTCTTTCATTTGCAAGACAAAAATCAAAAGGGTGAAAAGGTTCAAACATTCTGGCCTCAAATTTCACAAAAAATATAAACTATTTTCAAAACTTTCCTTTTGAGAATTGTAAAATTCCCCAAATTTAATGGGAGATTTTTTTTTTTCTTAAGGTGAACATACTTAAACAAAATAACCTGAAAAATGAAGAGGAACTCAACAAGTCAAAAGAACTTCTAAATCTAGAGAACAAGAAAATGGAAGAATTTAGAAAAGAACTGTAAGTATGTTAAATGTTTGATCTGTTAAATGGTTACATCGAATTATTGTATGACAATTTGGAGTTTAATTTAATGAAAAAGTCCTTTCTATCAGTTCATTTTATAGTGTTCATTACAAAACAGTATGTTGAAATCAGCTACTGGCTTCTGAAACACACATACGGAGCAAAAACAGAACACAGTTCTTGCTCACTGAAGATTATGGGATTATTTGTGCAGATATTTGAAATGGTTATATTAATCAGCATTCTGTATTGTCATTTTAAAGCAGCATACAGTTGTGCCACGTGGGGGCGCCAGTTTACTTTAGGATGCTTGTAGCCAAAGAAATCTGGTAGTGTGTTTAAAACACGTTTATAATTAAACTGTTAATGGTAGAATGACTTCTGTGCACAGGGAAACTTTATCGGACTTCCATGTCCTGCCAGGCAAAGTGTGATTTTTGCTTTTTTTCTTCTGAGTTAATTTTAGAGTAAACTCAAGATAGTATGTGAAAAGCAAGTCATTTGCCTGCCTTCTCCTCTTTGGGCATGTCTAGCTGAAGAAAGCGTGCTGTTTTTTCAAATGTTGTTTGCAGCAAGAAGGCACAGCAGCCCCCCTGGCTCTCCAGAGACCTAGCGGACCTACTGTGGCTAAAAAGGAAAGCCTACAAAGGATGGAGGACGGGATTCACCTCCAAGGAGGATTACTCCGTGCTGGTCCGGTCCTGCAGGGAGCAAGCCAGGAAAGCCAAGGCTGCAACTGAACTCCAACTAGCTTCAGGCATCAAGGACAACAAAAAGTCCTTTTTCAGATATGTGGGGAGCCGGAGGAAAAGCAAGGGCAATGTTGGACCCCTGCTAAACCAGATGGGGCAACTGACAACTGACACCCAGGAAAAAGCCAACCTATTAAATAGGTACTTCGCGTCAGTCTTTCATCAGTCACACGGGATGCCCATGCCTGCTATGGGACAGGGAGATCCGGGTGAGGGGGATCCCCTACCCTCCATCAATGCTGACCTCGTGAAGGAACACCTTGAGAAGCTGGATACCTTCAAGTCAGCTGGCCCTGACAACCTGCACCCCAGGGCACTCAAGGAGCTGGCGAGCGTCATAGCCCAGCCCCTGGCACGGGTCTTTGAAAACTCCTGGCGCTCTGGTGTAGTGCCCGAAGACTGGAAGAAGGCCAATGTGGTGCCGATCTTCAAGAAAGGGAGGAGAGTGGATCCGGCTAACTACAGGCCCAGTAGCCTGACTTCTATCCTGGGGAAGATCTTAGAAAAGTTTATTAAGGAGGCCATTCTTGAGGGACTGGCCCAGGCTAACATCCTAAGGGATAGCCAGCACGGGTTTGTTGCGGGTAGGTCTTGTTTGACCAATCTCATTTCCTTCTATGACCAGGTGACCTATCACCTGGACAAGGGAGAAGAGATTGATGTCATATATCTTGACTTCAAAAAAGCTTTTGATCTGGTATCCCATGATCACCTCTTGGCCAAACTGCCCAGTTGTGGCCTTGGCTCCACCACGATCCGCTGGCTGGGAAATTGGCTCCGTGGTCGGACCCAGAGGGTTGTGATTAATGGCAGTCACTCATCATGGTGCCCTGTGACCAGTGGGGTCCCTCAAGGCTCTGTCCTGGGACCCATACTGTTCAACATCTTCATTAATGATGTGGACATTGGAGTCAGGAGTGGACTGGCCAAGTTCGCCGATGACACCAAACTTTGGGGCAAAGCATCCATGTCAGAAGATAGGCGGGTGATCCAGGCTGACCTGGACAAGCTCAGCAAATGGGCAGACGAGAACCTGATGGTGTTTAACACCGAAAAATGCAAGGTTCTCCACCTTGGGAGGAAAAACCTGCAGCACCCTTATAGGCTCAGCAGTGCTACGTTGGTTAGCACTACAGAAGAAAGAGACTTGGGGGTCATCATTGACCACAAGATGAACATGAGCCTGCAATGTGATGCTGCGGCTAGTAAAGCGACCAAAATGCTGGCGTGCATCCATAGATGCTTCTCGAGCAAATCCCGGGACGTCATTCTCCCCTTGTACTCGGCCTTGGTGAGGCCGCAGCTGGAGTACTGCGTCCAGTTTTGGGCTCCACAATTCAAAAAGGATGTGGAGAAGCTTGAGAGAGTCCAGAGGAGAGCCATGCGCATGATCAGAGGTCAGGAAAACAGACCTTACGACGACAGGGTGAGAGCCATGGGACTCTTTAGCCTGGAAAAGCGTAGGCTCAGGGGTGATCTGATGGCCACCTATAAGTTTATCAGGGGTGAACACCAGGATCTGGGGAACGTTTGTTCACCAGAGCGCCCCAAGGGATGACGAGGTCGAACGGTCACAAACTCCTGCAAGACCGTTTCAGGCTGGACATAAGGAAGAATTTCTTTACTGTCCGAGCCCCCAAGGTCTGGAACAGCCTGCCAGCGGAGGTGGTTCAAGCACCTACATTGAACACCTTCAAGAGCAAATTGGATGCTTATCTTGCTGGGATCCTATGACCCCAGCTGACTTGCTGCCCTTTGGGCAGGGGGCCGGACTCGATGATCTCCCGAGGTCCCTTCCAGCCCTAATGTCTATGAAATCTATGAAACATATTGTTAAACACCACATAGCTTCTGGTGCAAACAGATTTAATTGTGCGTTCAGGTGTCAGCTGATCATAGCCCTCTCTTAGTCTGCATAGATCCTCCTCCTAGAGTCTGAAATTGAGATGGAGTTGGCAGGGGGCAAGAGAGATTCTCTGGGCTCTTGCAGCAGTCATTTAAACCCTTGTCTTTTCAGTAAACTAAACCAGTAGGACTCCAAAGAAAATATACAGAGCAGTAACAATGTGCTGCTCCAGGCCAGGGTGAAATGAAACCACTGCAAGTCCCACTGAATGTGCTTGCCATGCAAAAAAGAACTATTCTTTATTGGGTTGGTTTTAAAATAACAGTGAACTAGCAGGTTGAATTAAACCTTATAGGGGACTCTAGGGAAGCTTGAACTGCTCACCAGACATAAAGCCTGAGTTGCAATGACTTCTTTGCTATTTCAACCCAAGGTGGCTAAATTGGGTTTAACCAAACCTGAGTTAAGAACGCCCATTTGCCGCCTCCTCCCCCCAGTGTAGACGTGCCCTTTGACTGAATAAAACATTTGGTCGCCTGTGGTGTAAAATCCATTGTCTCTCCTCAAGCTTGGATACCCAAGCTTCATAGATTTGGCACTAAACCACAAGCTTTCCTATCCCACTCCATCTCTGCTGGGTGAGATTCAGAACTTGTCATTGGGACTGCAGGGCAGAGAGAGGCCTTGATCTTTCAGGGCAGTGCAAGAGACTTGGCACAGACCTGACCAGTGCTCAGAGGTCCAGGAAGACCAGACCAGGAGAGAGCATTTCTGGGAGACCAACACGGCATTCATACTACATTTTTGCATGAGTGTACCCATTTTATTGCTGTCCTCTTAAAAACCTGAAGGCCTGTTTTGAGAGAGAGGCCCCTTCTGGTGTGACAGAATTGCATTCTGTGAGCAATTCCCACCTGCATTGGAGCTTACAGAAACTGCCACAGCCAAGTAATTATTTCCAGAATGGTTATTCCAATCCTAGAACACCAGGGAGTTACAGCTCCTGTTTTTTTATTAAAAATCATTCTACTGTGGCTTGACAGGCAAAAATTATTTGTAGAAATTGCTTCAGTGCAAAGGATTTTGGAGCGATGAGATTTATTTCTCTCGCTTGGTCCTTTTTAGGATTCTGTTTAAACCGAACCTTAGTCCTAGGCAATTGCTGGTCTGTCTTACCAATGATTTTGAACATCGATGGTTAGACCCAAGCTAATCCAGTTTGCCTGATCAATTATTTATATAGTTTTTAAATCTGTCTTGGTTGTCGGTATCAGAAATATTTGGTTACACACAAACCATGTAATTAATGTTGCAGTAGGATGAAATTGAATTGTTAACAGCAGCTTTTCTTGACATCTTCAGTGATCTGTTGCGAAAATGCCTCTTGTGAGGTACAGCAGATGATGATAAAACTCCTACATTTGTCAGGGAGAATAAATCTGGTGAGCTTTTTCAGTGCAAGCTGTGACTAGTCGGACACGTTTCGGTAAGGTAGTTGTTTTTGCAAGAGCGCTAAATGTACAAAACTGGGTACTGGTGAAATACTGATGATGTCCACAGGTTACTTAGCCTGTCAATATTGCACGCTGTCAAATGCTCTTCAGACCATCAGTTAAAACTTCCACATACAAATGAATGACACAGGAGTTCTGCAGTTTTACACAAGAATACACCAGTATTTATGTGTCTGCATGTTGAGGATCTGGCTGCTGACACCATAATGCCAAAATCAAAAGGCAGAGTACTAATGCACTGCAGCTGACAGTTGAAGTTAAAAATAGATGTGTTCCTGTATTAGCAAGCAGACTCATACCAAGATAATTTGATTCAGTGTTCAGTGATGTGAGGCAGTGCATTTAATCCAGTTTAACTAGTCCTTAGTCACCTAAAATGGAAAAAGTGCACCAAAAATTGGTTGCAGTAGAACCTGATTTTTAAGAATTAACATAGCCAGAGTATAAAATGGAAATAATATGCTGAAAGATATTTGAGGTTATATTTAAAACCTATAAAGTCTGGATATTTTCAGTGTTTATTATGTAGTATAAAATCATTCTTGTTTAAATTCATTTAATGATAGTGAGCTTGTTTTATGAAACCTATTAAACAAATTTTCCCGCTGGGTCACTTCAGTCTTTGGTCATCATAAAAATATTTGTGTATGCTAGTCAGTGTTTGGTTTAGTGAAATATTGGCACATAGGTCTATTGAGTCTCTTTTTAGAAAAACAAAATATAATGGAAAAAGAACATAATTTAGATGAAATAAAGTATAGCTCTTCAAAAGGACCCCACTAATTCCTCTAGAAATTCCTTTAGTGATATGTTCATGGGTCTCAAAACATACAAAGGTTTTTGTTTTATAAATATATGCAATGGTTAAGTCTAATTTAAAAAAAAGAAACAAAAAGCCAAACTGATCAGTAGCAAAATGGATTAATGAAACCTGGAAATCCTAATTTGCGTTTCACTCTTATGCATTTCACTGTGTCAGAATAATGAAAATTTAGTTTGTCAGCTTCACATTTTGGTCCACCTAACCCTGTAAGTTCTTAAATGTTTGGGCTGTAAGACCTTGCAGGAGAGAGAGATTTAAATCGAAACAAGTTACTTTTCACTGATATTTTTAATTTTATAAACACTTTTGGTTTATAAAAATCTTGGACTACAAACCATGCAGGTGTATTTATGTGCATGTGTGAGAGGTGCGGCTCTGGAACAACAGTTGTCAAACTGTACCATTTGTAAGAGTTTCCAAATCTGGGGATTTTTAAAACATAGGAGCCATGTAGAGCTGGTAACGTGATGCTCTGAGTAGACTTTCCCTTCCGTGGGTATCAGATGCATTTAAAGGAAAAGGAATTAATTGTGCAGTGTGCGCCCACTGCTGTGCTTTTTAGAGTTAAAGCTGCCATATGCGCTTGAGGTGTAGATTGTTACCTTTATTATAGCTCCCATTAGACACGTGACCTAGATGTAATTTTCCAAGCTGCCAGGCTGATTCTCTCCCCCAGTTTTTTCCTTGCTGTCTTGTTCCTATGGTAACCATGCACTCTGTCCTTGCAGAGAAGCGCTGAAGCTGGCAGCCGCTCAGAAGTCCCAGCAGCTTGCAGCCCTGCAAGAGGAAAACGTTAAACTTGCTGAAGAGCTGGGCAGGAGCAGGGACGAAGTCACAAGTCACCAAAAGGTAGGGTGGCTGGAATGCTTCCTGTTCTGTGCTTAGAGGAGGTTGCCATTTGACGGGATGTGCAACTTGTAGTGATAGGCATGCTGTTTCCACTGATGCCCATGTTAAATCGTAATGCATGTGTGCAATCTCAAGCGATTTTCATTTTGGGGCTATGTAAATATATTTGAAAGCCATCTGGATCAGAAGGTTAAAACTACAGGGTGACAGAGTGTTAGAACCCATGAAGAATCCTTTATAAAGGAGCAGTCTATTTGAAAACTTGCAAATAAGTGTAAATGTAACTGTGTTTCTACTGGAAGTATTTCTATTTTTTCAAATATAACAACTCTATTTGATGCATATCCCTCCCATAGGAAGAGACAATGTGACTTTTTAAACCCTACTGTACAGAGGTGATTTCAGGGTGGTTAGAGTGCTGTTCAGAACAACTATTGAGGTCTGTATTAAAATGATGGTGTAAATACACATGTTGACATGCTTAAACTTCTGCATCTCTGGATAACTGAATCTCATTGCATCCAAATAGCTGGTATTAGAGGGCTGGAAGGGCTGGAACAGACATGAGATTTTTTCTGGTGGCAGCATAAGACCTGGAGAGCTCCCTACTGCTTTGCACATGTCAGTAGAATGTTAAAATACTTATTTTGTAGATGGAGCTTAGACATTTAGTACTTGCCCAGAAAGATGCTGGGGCTGCAGCTTTTAACTGTGAGCAATTAAATCTCTATGTAGGACACCTCCAGAGTCATTACTACGCCTTTTTCCTGAAATACGGCTACTTACATTTATTAAAAAAAAAAAAAGAGAAGAAGGTTTGGGTTACATTTGGTACCTGATCTCTTGTGTCACTCAGGGGTCTAGTTCTAGGTTGTTATACTGTGATATAAAACTAAAGCTATTGCAAGTTGTGTCTGTCTCTCAACCAGGTATCTTTATAGCTTAGACCCTGTATCTGTGTGCCAGAGCTTGTTGTGGCTGGTTTCCAAGCTTCCCTGGGAGTCTCCTTTCCTCCCTGCTGCAACACCTGATGCACCTGCAGGAGTCGAGCAGACTTCCCCAAAGGACCTCTTTCTTGCTGAGGGGTTGAGGATGGATAGCCATAAGCCTTTGCAGTTTCTAGATCCTCCCAGCTGCTGCAACAGGAGTCATATAAGGAATCCTCTATCTTAAGAGTGTTTTGAAAGATAATTGAAGACTATCGACTATCCCAGACATGTGGGACTTTATCAGTGACTCATGCTCTATCTGAATAGTGGTGTGGTACCAGGCTGCTGTCTCCTTAAACAACCAGTGGAAGCTTTCCCCCACATTTTCAAAGTCTTTTGAAGGCAACATCTCTCCTTCAGACCAACCAACACTTGAGGCTTCTCAGCACTGGGGCCATCCCATTGATCGAGTCTTATCTTCACTGCGCAGCCCAGATACCCTGGCTTGCACTGAAGAGGTTCCAAGGAGATGGGAACCTTGCCCATGTATCCCAAGGGCACAGACTGCGCCCTTACTTGAGACCGCAGTAGTCCCTGCAGCTTCTGGCTTTATCTGTCCAGAGGATAGTGACTTTCAGAAGTCATGCCATAGGCAGTGTAGTTCACCAGGCCTGATGGAATACTAGAGGCACCGACTCAAAGGGCTACATGCAAATGTTATCATGGTACTAAGAAGCAAATGAAAAATGGTGCTATGGAAAATGCAGATTATAACACTGCACAACTATTGAATGTGGTTTTTCTCAGCTTAGCATAGTTTAGCTTGAAGCTGTATCCTCTACACTGCTGCATAGCAGAACCTTATATACTTTGCTTAGAGACTGGCTACTTAGAAATGAAGACCAGGGGCCTCCTGAACAATGTTTGGAGTCTTGCCTGGGGGTTCATAAACTACTAACAAGCCTCCATTGAGAGAGAAATGTAGTGCCTTCCCTTAAGAACAGAGTCCCCTGCAGAGCACCTCCCAGATGTCTAGATCAGTAGTCTAAAAAAGCAGCTGTGCTCCCAACTGTGAGAGATTCATCATGAAGCCACTGCGGAAGCAACTTGCCTTCCACAAAAGCTCTAGCTCTTGAAGGCTTGGCATGCATTCCCTACCTCCATTTTACTACCACTTGTTGTACCATACCAGGCCAGTGCTGTTTAGCATTGCTGCTCTCACGTTTCAAGCTGCCTGAGTGCAGATTCATGCCTTTCTCTAAGGAGGTAACAGTAAAACTGCTCAGGAGCTCCAGCAAGGGGCTGGATACTGCCCAGTTTGGAGTCAAAATGTGGCAAACGGAGTGACCATATCAGATTATGTCGTCTTGTCCCCTTTGTTCTCATGGAGCTCAGGTAGGAAATGTAGGAGCGCCCTCAGGCCAAGTGACACCGAGGAAGAAAATCCATACAAGTGGGTTCTTAATATAGAGAATTGGTAGATTTGATGCACTTTAGATAATAAAATGCTGTCTAAACCAGGAGCAGCAGCCTTGATGTCAAGTGACCATACACATAATTGTCCATATAACTAATTTCTCTCTGTCCAGTGGCTATTATTTAAAATATAATGTAAGGAACAAAATATGGTGATTTTTTTTTGTGTTTGTTTTGTTTCATTCTGATTTCTTTATGACTTGTAAGATGCAGTAAGAAAGGTATGAAGCACATATTGCAAGTATTTTGAGCAGTCACTATAGCAACCGTATAAATTCTATCAAAAGCATTAGTCAACTGAGTTAGTGAATATGTGGACACATGTGACACATTTACAACATTAATTAATACCTTTTATGAATGATTCATCCTGACATCAAAAGGTTAAAGTGGCTTATACTGCAGATACTGAGGGATTTCCATCTGTATCAATCTATAAATAATTGGCTATTTGTAATTAGTTGAAGGGTTCCCAGTCAGATGGTTATGGTGCTCGGAGCAGGGGAATTTCTGGCTACATATATATTTTGTTGCAGAATTGTAACAAAATTTCAATCCCATGAGTTTTTTAATTTCAGGGGAGATCTTGTAGAAAAGATCTCTTAGTCTACCTTGTCCAGCTCTTTCATCCCTGCTCAATAAGACGTGTTGTGTTGCTTATCTGATGTTGCTGCTTAAAAAGTACGCAACCCAATTTGGGAGTTGGGAGAAAGTTGAAAGAAAGATGGGATATACTCTGTGGCTATTCCTTGTACTTGGTCCATAAAACAGGCTGTTTGCTGGCTCATCCCAGCCAGCCAGGTAGCAGGAAGGGAGGCCCAAACTTTGTGGATAAGAATGCGGAACTCCAGCTTCATCTATCTTTTACCTTCTATTTCTATGCGGTCGTAAATGCTGTGGGATTTTCCAGGCTTGATTGGTGTGGGGGAAGCTCTTACACCCTTGAAGTTTTTCCAAAAGGCAGCTGAAGTGAGAGCGAGGTGGCTGTGCCTGATGAAGAAATGATACCGAGGTTTGGCTGTTATGGGCATGGCTGCTGAAGGATGCGACTTGCAGGGATTTTCAGACTCTGTGGATAGAGAGCCTTGCTTCTGAGAAGTTAGGTCATGCCAGGGGAAATTTAAGCAACCAGGCACTGGACTGTATTGTTTGCTGGTTAGAGGCTAAAGCTGTGTAGGCTGCCTGTGGGGAGCTGCAAATGATGCCTGCAGATGGAGGAAAGCGAGTCCAAAAAGATTCAACATAAAAGGGTTTGATGTGCAAGGTTTTTAATCTAATAGTTTGAGGAAGACGCACAGAAGAGGGAAGGCAATTTAAAAATATATCTTGGAGAAGAAACTTCACAAACAGAATGCAGCTTCTTTCCAAATTCCCCACTTTTCCCCGCTTTTCAGTAGTGTATATGAAGCATGATACTCGAAGCAATAATGTAAGCTGCCTCTGCGTAGGAGTGAGACAAAAAATCCTCTGTAACATGGGGCGTGCGCTCTGCCGTCAGTGAAATCTCTATTTTTGACTTCCAGCAGGCTCACAGAAGCATTACGGCAAGCAGTAATCTCACCCTAGCTTGTATTGCTGCTGTCAGAAGGCTCTTTCACAAGGTTGACTTTTAATCTTCTCTCTCCCTTCTGCTGCTGTTCTATCAAGGACTTTGACATTGCACCCCAGCACTAAGTCCTAAATCGGGAAGCTGGACAATGCCATAGTAAATAATCCACGTGAGGAGTGTTTAATATAGGGCTGGATGACAGCAGGCACCCTTTGCTCTCATTTAGTACCTCATTTAAGATCAAGTGGACAGAAGTTTAAAATGTGTATGTTCACAGCCCCTTTGGGTTTTCATTACAAATCTTAGAAAAATGTGATTGGAAACTAAACAGAGGGAAGACATGGTTGCTGCTGTGAGCAGTTTCTTTGGGTGTGTGCCGTTGCCCCTAGCATTCCCCAGAGGGCTCAGTTCAGTAGTATTCCAAACCTTACCAACGCTGCACCCAAGATAATGCTTATTTGGTACTGAAACAAGGACTACTGAAATGTGGAAGGATTTCATTGGATTGGATATTATATAGATTTTTACCTCTCTAGTAAAGTCAGATTTAGTCCACATGCCATTTTGCACTGAACATGGCACAAAAGTGGTGAGCATGGTCACAGCTTTTATTGATAATGAGCCTATAGGTGCCTGAACTCAAGCTCAAATAGTTTGCAGATGCGTACTCATTGAATCAGGCTGAAGGAACAACTGGAGACCATTTTCTGTGCTGACGGGTCCTGGCTGTGTTCACAAGTGTTCTAGTGAATATTCCTGCTCACTGAGCAATTTGGGATCATATCTGTGTTGCCCTTGGAAAAAGCTAATTACTTTTGCTGAAAGCATTTCGTGGTCCAGTAGCTTCTACAAATTTGCATACATTAGGATATGTTAAACTGAAAAAACCATTTGATCCTTAATGTGCTCACTAACTGCTACCTTTTATGTTTGTATGTGTTTTTTTCCTTAGCTGGAAGAGGAGAGATCTGTACTCAATAACCAGTTGTTAGAGATGAAAAAGAGGTAAGCTTTTCCTGATGTGTGTTCTAGTCTAGTCCTATGGAAAATATAGCAAAATCTGATGCAAAATTAATAGTTCAGGGAAAACGTGGCTCTTCTTATGTTAGTGACATGTGTTGTGACTTCTACAGAGTGGCATTTAAGTAATGTTGTTGATGAAACACTAACAAATATATGTAAACAATATTTTTCGTGTTTTCCTTACTAGAATTTGAATGAAAATGTAATTGGCTTAATAATAGGACATGTTCAGCAGCACTTAACTCTAGTATTTATCACCTCCTGCTCAGCTAAATGTCTCCTGCATTTTACTAATGCTAAACTCTCCTGATTTCAGCAACCAAATAACTTAGTGGTTTTTTAGTCTTCCTTCAAAAATTAGATGGCTTATAGATCTGACAAGTGTACACACGCAGCCCTAATGAATGGTGTGCTTAATAAATAGCTTAAAATGTTAGTACTGTGCAGGGTCAGGTTATCATTATGAAATGTATATGGAGGCAGCGACACAGCTTTTAGTCCAGTGTTCCACAGTTTGGGGTATTAATTAGGGGAGTGCTTGGTTGTAGTTTATCAGCCCTACTTCTGGCTCCCTTGAGATTGGGTTAGGTTACCAGGGTCTCCCTGTGGGAATCATTATCTAATGAATGTTCTCAGAGTCTAAAAGTTAGTCTATTCCTGATTAATATAATATTTGTAAAGGAAAATTCACTTGAATCCAAGTCTCATGATATGAACTACACTTAAAAATATTTTTGTCTGAGGAAATTGTATAAAGTGCTGGGGAAAGGTGCTGCTTTTCAGAGACCTGATTCTCTGGTTAAAAATGAACAATAAAGTAATACAAATCCCTTTGCCTCTAATTCCCTGTAAAACAGCTTTAATGGCAAAGAGTATCAATAGTCATCTTAAAATTCAGACAGATTCTTAATGTTCCTCTTCTGTCTTTTGGCCCTGTTATATTATTTTGGCCCCATAATTTGCTTTCCTTTCGAGTGTGTCCTACTCTCTTACATCTAGCACTTTTCCAGAGACCAGTGTGTATGTCTAATATTACATCAGCAAAGGTTCATGTAGCTTAAGGATCTGATAAGCTGAAACTCGGGTCTTAACTTCCTTCTAGTGATCAGATCTTAACTTTGATCACTAGAATCATCCGATACCTGGAAACACCTAAAATCTTAAGCACAGGACTTTTGGGGAGAAATGAGAAGAGTGAGAGCCTCATAAAATCTATAGGGAAATGCATCTTCAGTAGTGTAAACTGTTATAGTTCATCTGATTTCAGTGACAGTTTAAACTAGCTGTTGATCTTCTCTGGAATGCCTAATACAGAAAGAAATTAGAAGGTTAAATAGTATTGCCTCCATTGCAGCTGATTAAGGTCCATCTGTTGAATACATATTAAAATTCAGATTTACAAGCTCTTTGCAGGGTGGGGGGGGGAACCCTAATGTTTCAAAAGGTCCCTGACACATGCAGAGAAAAAAGGAGTAGGGCCCTGTGATTGACTCTGTAGCCTTCAACAGCTCCTTTGTTTGAAAAACTTAACTTGTAAAACACGAGGCCTTTATAAACGGGTTACAAGGAGAATGCAATCAACATAGTGTGTCTTAAAATAATTTTGGAGACGGGGATTATAAATTAGAGAGAGAGTATATCAATCTAAACAGATTTTTGTTATAGGGTCCATTCCAGGGTGGAATATACTTCTGACAGTATAGAATTATCTGAAAACGGATCGTAGTGGAAAACTGAAAACAGCCTCAAGGAAAATACAGGGTTCTTAAGTTAATTTTAGGATGGCATCCTCCTTAAATGAGGGATGACACAACATTGGTATATTCTGAGAGCTCCAACTTGGGGAGCTTAGGGAAAACTGAAGGTCATCTTTAAATTCTCCAAGATCATAGTTAGGAAAATATTAGGCTTGTTGCCCCGACAGCAGATATGAAAGTTGTTATCAAATGATGACAGCAGAGGAACAAATAAAAATACAGCTGAGGGTACAGTTATGGGTAGTCTTCTGCAAAGCTGTACAATCAATGACAGTGTAATTAGAACCCATATTGCAGAAAGCAAACTGTTGTCCTTTGGCACACATTTTATTAATAACCCATTTTTTAATTTTTGTGGATGTTGTTTCTCGATGGAAGCTGCCGAAAATAGACATAGACATCTGTGCAATCTGTGGGCTGTCTAGGTTGCCAAACTTACTCATCTTTGCTTACCTTCCTTTGCTTTTGCTGATACAGATGCACTTAACTTCAGCATCTTAGTAATATATTTGTCAATGATGACTACTCTGTTTCTTGGTATGGGCTATGATATGAAGACCAAAGCAAGCAGCAGAGCAAGAGTCAGTTTTTATGCAAACAATGCAATCCACTGAATGTTAGGATATGCAGATACGACATTAATTGTATGCTACCAGATAAAAGGGTTGGGTTAAAATAAGATCTAATTAAATAAAAAATGTCTCTCTGAATCCTAGAAACTCAATAAAAATACGGTGATTTATTTCCCTTCTCTCCCCTGCCCCACCCCATCCCTTCCACGATACGGAAGCAGAGACATCTTTTATTTTAATTGGGCCAAGCATCCAGCTAAGAACAATTTCCCCACTTACCTTCCACTTATAAGAGTTCTCTGTCGTTGAATTTTCCATATGAAATATTCCAGTTAGGAGTGACAGAGATTTGATATTTATTAATCTAAAACTAAGGGGGTTCTATGTTACTTCAGCTCATTAGATTCATTGTGGATTGCTAACTGTCTTACTGTCTTTGAGCTTGCGCTATTTATCAATACTCATTTCATTCCTCTCTCTTCCCTTTCCTACCCTTGCTTCCTTTGCTATATCTGTGTGTCTTTAATGGTAAGACTCAAGAAAGTCTATCCACGTTACAATAAATAAATTTTTTTTAAGTAGAGTTGTTGTACATATTTTGGCTGCCTTTGTCCCTCAGTGTCTTGCTTTTGTTTTGTAAAATACTCAGCAGTATATATACATATATATATATATCTATATTTTTTAAAACAAAAGAAAACTTTCGGTGCAAATTTCGTTCTTCCTTACAGTATTTTGCATTTCTCTTCCATGTTTCTAACATGTGGTTCTTGTTATCTTGCATTTTTAAAGCTTGCCCAGTAACACTTTAAGGTACTTGCTTCATTCTTGGAATTTCTTATTTTTGTAGTAAGGGAAGAATCTGGGTAATTTTATGCAAAAAGTAATCCATGTACCACATACTTTTCACATACTTTGCAGAGTGTAGTTTGCCCCTCCTCATAAAGGTGTTCTTTTCCTGGCTTTTTGGAATGATTGCATAAAATGTTAATAATTTTGCACATCTACGTGCTATATGAAACTCTTGGGTCCTGCTGGTAAGCAGATACTTATGGTCTGGAATGATGAATGTTATGTTAAATGCAACAGTTTTCTCCTTACTGCAGATGGTCATTAAGTGTTATGCACGTAATTTTTCTTGCAAGTCATTTATATATAGCTAATTCATGTTTGGCGTGCATCCTTCAAGTTTAAGTATCCTTAATGCCACTGATATTGCAGGTGGTATTGAAGTTGAGATTATCAACTGGGAGGATTATCTGGGGACGCTGAAAGGGTATCGTGATTCGGATTCAAGTGAAAAGGCTCAATGTAACATACCTATAGTATTTGTTGGCTTTCCATTTGTCCTTTAAGAATGTCTGAGTGATCTGTGAATCAGTATGTTCTTCCTAGAGACAATAAGTCAATGGTAGAGGAAAGGGGCTTTTAATCTCCTTTTGATTTCTCTCCTCTTGCCTCTCTCCCTTTCTTTGTATAATATATCAGTTAAAAGCATTATAAATATGGCACATATGACACTTATGCCATTATGAAAACTGTCCCACTGGTTTACCTGCCTTTAAGTAACAGACACCCTGCTGCTTATGCTGCATGTCCCCTTTAACTGTTAACACAATAGTCGGATGTCCAGAGTTTTGTGTGGGTGTGGATGGCTGTAAAATTCATAGTGCTTCACGTGGCTTAAACTTGCTTGTTTAGTGCTACAAGTTAGCCAGAACCAGACAAAACATTATATGAGATAAAGGTTTAGCTAGGAAGCTGAAGTGTTGGGCACTAAGCCCTTGAACATGAGACAAGTCAATGTGGGGTCTCCTTGCTACTCCAGCACAAAGGATCCAGGCAAACCCACTTGTACTCTGCCCCCAGGAGCAGTAACTGCATGGCAGAGCTTCCCTTTCTCCAGTCTTTCATGTGCACTATGGAGCCATGGCTCCATGGGCTCCTACAGATGTGTGGGGAGCCTGCTCTGACGCACTCCAGCCGCCTTCTGCATCGCGTGCATCAGTGTTCCCCTGCTGAAAAAATGGTGGTGGAGTGCTTTGAACTAAAACATGTTCAGTGAGCTTTAGTTCAAAGCACCCTGCCACCATTTTTCAGCACAGGCACGCTGATGCATGTGATGCACAGACACTTAATTAGTATGGCTCACTAATTAAACCACCTGGTGCTGCATCCCAGAACACATATATACAAAAATGCCCCATGAGTTGATGGAGTTGCATAGCATTGTCATTCCATCGCTCCCCAACTCCTGACAAACCCATGCAGGTTTTTGCTGCCCTGCTGCTCTTTTATACCCTGTTCCCACTGCACAGCTGCCCTAGTTCAGTTAAGAATGTGCTTAATAGAGAGCAAGACTGCTCATGTGTGAAGTGCTTTGCTGAATCAGGGCTTGTGGAAACAATTGAGAGATGCATTAAGTGCCATTGCCCTTTTTATTAATGAAAGGAGAGATTTATATTTGTAAAGAGTTTTCTTAGTCAGCAGTTCAGTATAACCTTTCATGGAAAAAAAAAAATCAACCTCAGTCTTGAGTGGTATATGCTGTCTGTAAACCCCAGATTCTCCACTTACTGCTTCCATTCCTGAGTATAAACATAATCTTAACAATGAAAGAATGACAGCACTTGTGCTCTCATTGTTCAGTTTTCTATTTATTCTGAGTCATTTGAGATGATTGTATTTCATGGACTGGATATCCTGGGCCTCACTAACAGTAGATGTCATGAATATTAAAAATCTTTAACCTGGACCAAAGAGTATTTCCTTAACTAATGTGTAGTGTGCTATGTAGGGAAGTGTTCCACACTTGGAGATTGAGCAGTCCCAACATGTTCTGAGTGTATTTCGTTACTTGGCTGATGATCATGTTGTTCTTTCTCCTTAAGGATTATGCCTCTTTTCTACTGAAAGCAGCATATGAGAGAACCATTCAACACAGTTACCTCTAAAGTTTCAAAAGGAAAGGTTGTTAAGAATTTGGAAAAATATGGCTGTGGTTCTCAGAATTACACAGAAGAGAGGCCTGATTTTTCAGAAGCAGGGAGCACCCAGCAGTCTCTGCTGAAGGGCATCGGTCGAAGCTGCCGTGTACTCCATTGTTCTGGAACTGGGCCACTTTTCTAAATGGCTAAATATGGATTAGGAGCCTAAATGAAAGGTTCAGTTTTTAAGAAATATGGCCTGTCACAAAAACACTATTTTGCCATTTTGAAGTATTTCTATAGCAAGTAGCTGGCTCATGTCCAAATATAAGCTTTCCGCCTGGATGCACTTGAAAGCTTTGTTAAGGTTAAAATGCAAGACTTTGCTGTATCCCTTAATACGGGATGCTATCCCCATTCTGCTGGAGAACTAAAGGCTAGATTTCCTTGATACTGAGCAGGTAAATGATTTCCTCGGTGCTGTTCCATCGTTGGATGCGACAGACGATATGAACGTTCCTTTCACCATCCACACGCTCAGATGGTGGAGCTTCAAAACCGTCTCAGCGTGAGGTCAATTTTAAACCTGGTACTTGGAGAGTATCGATTTACATCACCTGCTAACTCTTGGGTTAATTTTGTAGTAATTTGCTTATGAATATAAAAAGGAGTGCTTTTCTGATGCACCAAGCATTTGCAAGCGTTGTGGTTTGCCACTTCAGGTTTTTATTTTTCATGTGTTCTTCCATGTAGCAAAACAGATTCCCAGTGACCTTCTGCTAAGATGAGAGTTATCAAGGCCCAGTAACCTCTGAAAGTATCTCTCTCTGGAATTCATGAAGTTACTGAAATTAGCGAGGACCAGCTGATATTTCCAGCATCATCAATGCTTTGCATGATGACTGTATAATAAGCTTTGCATGTACTTTTTGTTGCGTATTAATAATTATTCCAAGAAGTAACAAAACTCTGAAGTTAGGTTTTTGTGGATCATCTTGTGCAACATGGTTTTTTAATTCTGTATTTCCCAAATCTATTAACTTGTTTCTTTAAATTCAAATGGATGCGATGATATGCAGATTCTGGCATGTGTCTACATAGGTAAACTTTTTGTTTTGTTTCCACAGTGGTACAATCCGAAATTATTTTTTTCAAACGTAAACTCTCAGTCAAATATAGAACTGAAACTTGTTTTTAAGAACAACTTCTAACACTAGTCTGATACTTTAATTTAAAATGTAACGTTCTTGGGTTGATTTAAGCAGGCCTAACCTAACAGTTTCTTTAGATGATTTCTGAACCTTTGATTTTCTTTTAGAGAATCTGCATTTAAAAAGGAAATTGATGAAGAAAGAGCTTCTTTACAAAAATCCATCAGTGTTACTAGTGCCTTGATCACAGAGAAAGATGCAGAACTGGAAAAACTCAGAAATGAGGTATCGTTTTTAGAATTATGCTACTCTAGACTGTCGTGGATCTTTATCTTTCACAACTCATTTATAAAACGTTAAGAAAGGCACAGTTTTTTCCCCATTTTTTTTCTAAAGATGAGCTTCTACATTTTTGCTTAGGTATCTAAATACATTCCAAATAAGAGGCACTGAGCATCCATAGTTTTCATTGTTTTTTTTACAAGTTACTGGTGCTACATACTTATGAAAATTAGGTCACTTTCTTATTTAGGTGTTTAAAATATGGATATAAACATCTAGTTTGAGTGTGGTGTTTTTGAAGTGTAGGCTGCTGTTTCTGTCTTTACTTTCTTTTGATCAAACATAGGCGGTACGCCTAATGATTTCTATGCTTTAGTCATATGTTTACCACTAAAAAAAACAAGCCGATAATCTAACATTTGCTACAACCAGTTTTCCTTTATTACATTTGACTTTCCTCCAAATTTCCTACACTGTCTCTCTAATTATTGCAGATCACAGTGCTCCGTGGAGAAAATGCCTCTGCAAAAACCTTGCAGTCAGTAGTTCAGTCACTGGAGTCTGATAAGTTGAAACTTGAGGAAAAGGTGAAGAACTTGGAGCAGAAACTCAAAGAGAACAAGAAACAGCCTTTAACTGTAACTAGCTCCTCAGGTAAAACAAAGACAGTTCACTTACTGCTTCAATGTGTTCCGCTTTCGTCTTCTCAAAGATGTCCATACCATTGCTGTAACCTGCAAACCCACATGTCAAGAGGGGGCTTATTATGTTTGAAACCCCTTTCTACAGAGATGTAGCTTTACCCGGTTAGAGTTGTGTGCGAGACTTTTGAATAAAGAAAATCTGACTCAGTCCAGAACAAAGCCAGTGGCGTGGCAAACCCTGCAGGTGGGGGTGGGCACATGGAGGGTGTGGGGGTGAGGAATGCAGGTTCTGAGTGGGAAGGGAGCAGCAGCTTTACCCATCCGCAAACTTCTAAACAGGCCCAGCTGAGCTGCTGCTTTGCATCCTCTTCCCACCCCAGCTCCATTGCTCTTCAAAGCAAGCAGCTGCAGCTGGGAAGAATTTTGAAGCTCCTGGCATGACAATGCTGCCAGGGTGCAGACACTGTAGTGGTAGGGGGTGATTTCAGCATCCCTCCTAGCTTATTACCTGGGGCAGGTGCCTCTTTCACACATCCCTAGTTATGCTACAGCACAAAGCTGTTGACATGGTCTGCTGTTGTCACCAGTTGCTCCTACTTGCATTTTATAAATGAATTTTGCCTGAAATACAAGCATCCCAAGCTTCTGCCTGTATAATTTTTCCCCACTCTGAGAGAGAGTATTTTCATGAATTCTGTTACGACTCCTGCAGACTTCTTCACGGATTCCCTGAAAAGCAATTAGACCTGGTCTGAGCACAGTATTGGGAGCCAAGACTCCCTGATTTCTGATGCTATATAGGCCAAGTCCTTTACATGTTCTGCCTCCATTCCCAGACTACTTTCCTCTTAGGGAATCTGAAGTATGTAATCACTGTGCAAGTACTATTAAGTCCTGAAAATGCTTCTGTGTAAGGTGCCAGCATGAAATATAAAGTAGGTTCACATCAAGAACTCTGGGGTCTCCTGTTGAGTGGTTAGAAATATCTCAAAATGAGAGTACCGGGGACAGTGCAGCAAATAAAGTATGATTTCTGGTGTTGAACCAGTGCTGCATGGTGAGGCTGCAGAATCTTAATGCCTGCCTTTTCTCTTTGAAGGTGACACTGCTGCTAATCTACTCCAAGAAGAAAGTGCAAAGGAGAGCCAGGTATTTGGTCTGGAATATGTGCTCTCTAATATACTTGTAGTGGCCTGTACTTGAGTTAAATACCTTTCCAAAGCTGATGGCTATCTAAACAGGGTTATAACAGATTGATATATTTTTTGACCTCTTCTCCCCAATCTCCCTGTGAAGCAGGAATGAAGATTGGTTTGTCAGTTCTAATGATCAGCCTCTGACCTGAGAAGAATTGTGGTGTTTGCCATCTCATAAAATCTAGCCACTTGTGTCTAGGTGTCTACCTTGGATGCCTACTTTTGAAAGCATTCATCTAAGCTGCTTGTTAATCAACCTGTAGCATTTCACTTGGAACAGTGGATGGGTGGCAGTTACTCAGATATAAATGGTATGTGGTCAGTAAAAGGCTTAGGCAACAAATTATACAAAGAGGCATAAATGTACTTAAGCAATCAAACTATTTTTGTTAATATAATGTACAATCTGCATTACCACCCATGAAGACAAATGCCTTGGAGAAAAGGTTATAACAAAAGTGCCCACAACAATGAATAAATTTCACCCTGTTTAAAGAAGTGAGTTATCTAACTAGAGTGTTGTGTTTAGTTGAAGGTCTGTTTCCTGGTAATATAGCATGTGTTTAGATAAGTAACAGTATTATTAACATACTAATCACCGGTTTCTTTCTGTTGTTTTTTTCCCCTTCCTCATGTCCCTTGCTTTCATCTGCTGCTGGCAACACTTTCTTCCAATCAGCATATGGTTTGTTTCTGCTTTCTCTGCTTTTTTTATTAGCTGTGTTTAATTTGCTGGGTATTACACTGGTTACTTTCTTTTCAGCTGTGGGGAAGACTTTACATGGTGTTTCTGCACAGCGCAATCAAATGTCTGCATTCCAGTCTGAGAACTCAGACTTGGTTTGGAAGACTGTTCAGAGAGCATGCATGCTCTGTGCCATTCTACTGCTCTCTGGAGGGGAGGGTTCTGGGAATGACTCCTTTCACTTGTGATTCTCCATGGTACATTGACTGGTGAGGGCAGGACCAGAGGAGGCATGAGAGCTGGATAAGAATGATGCACCTTGCTATACAAATCATAGAAGGGTGCGTGCGTGCGTGTGTGTGTGTGTGTGTGTGTGCGCATTTCAGTAGAATATTAATGTTTCTCCACAAATGCATTTAAATAATGCTTATATAACAATAGCTGAGCAGTTTACCTCTGCTCTTTATTGATCTGGGCACAGACAGACACTAAACAGATACAGGTTTAATCTGTTAGCCTGTTACGTAGTTAGTAGGTACTGCTCCATTTAAAGGAGGGCCTGCTGAACCATTAGAGAGACAAATAGCATGAACATTTCAGTTTGCTTGCAGTCTTGGTAGTCCTCACTTTTCTGCAAGTGGGGTTGTATTAGGATGGAACAGAACGCCATGTTCTGGTCCACTTGTTCCCTGGGTTATCAATACTGAATTTATTTCCTTACTTCAGGCTTCTCAGATTTCCAGAAAATCTGATGGTCTGGAAATTGATGTTCTGTCCGTATGGTAGAATAGGTACAACATGGACATTGGCAATTTAGGCTTCCCTCATGCTCCTCCCCATTTCCTGTAGGAACTGGTGTAGTCCTGCTGAAACAGCTTGCAACAGCAGCTGGCATGGAAGATGATCTGTGCTACAGGCACTTGTCCACCAACTCATTTCAAACTGTTGGGTGGAAACTGTTGAGTCCCCAGTCAGAATTTACACTGACAGCTCAGGCATGCTCCTTGAGCTGTTACTAGTTTGTAAGCTTCCCCTCTTGATGCCCAACCTTGTGCTCTTGCCTTGTGCCATTGTGGTCGTTTAAAGGTGAAAAGCAAATGCAACTCTTCTGTGGCTTTCAGATGCCATGTTTGTGCTGCATGTTGATATGTTGCAGTCTCTTTTCACTAATGTTTGCTGTACTGTGCAATCCTAAATCTAACTGTCTTTTATTCTAAACACCCCAGATTGATTTCCTGAATTCGGTGATAGTGGATCTTCAGAGGAAAAATGAAGAATTGAAGCTGAAGGTGGAAACAATGTCTGAAGCAGCTCTCAATGGCAATGAGGAGGAGATAAATAATTACGACAGGTATAAATATTATGTGGAAAATTGATTTGGGTTGAGCTTTGCTGGTGGCACTAGCAGTTGGTGCTTTGAACCTGTCTGTTAACAGAGAAGCCTTGTTGCATGCAGTGCGAGCATAGCTTCCTTCCTTACATGACCTGGGTGGCTAGACAGAGGCTGAGGGGAAATATTAGTACACCTTCATTTGCTATTGTGCCCAAATGTGGGCCTGGCCCCTCCAAACCAGGATATGAGTGGCTTTGAAATGGTGGGTTTATATTTGTGTGTATGAAAACTGCAACAATTAATTCAATGACTAAGGTAAATTGCTATCACTGAATGGGGAACAGCAATTCCAGAATCTTTTTCTGAAAGGTACTGATTCTTTCTGCTGCTTGCAGTCCATAGGATAACCTGTAATTTTTAAGCAGCACAAAACAATTAATGATGTCCTTTGGTCTTTCCCCTCACCCCTCCTATATTAAGAGAATATCCAACCTAACTTGTGCTAATGTTGATCTTACAGCGAGGAAGAAAGCCTGTCGAAGAAGAAACCTCGCCTCTTCTGTGACATTTGTGACTGCTTTGATCTCCATGACACAGAAGACTGTCCAACTCAGGCACAGATGTCAGATGAGCCTCCCCATTCAACTTATCATGGCAGCAGAAAAGAAGAGCGCCCCTATTGTGACATCTGCGAGGTGTTTGGGCACTGGACAACCAATTGCAATGATGATGAGACCTTCTAACCCAATACAAGGCCAGGAAAGCAAATCTTGTTTGTATGCACTAATTGGACACTTTACACCACCAGCATTTGTATGCGCAGGCATCAGGAAAAGGGACAATGGCTCTTGACTCCCACCTACTCTGGAATCAGCAAACCTATAGATATTTTGTTTCTCTGCTAACAAATACTCTATTATCCCCCATAATAAACTAAAGTGAAATATACATAATTTAATAGATGACTTTTTGCCATTTATTTCCCAACTTTTGGTTTTGTCCCATCTTTAAAAAGAAAAGTCCCCTACACTGTTACATTATCCTATGGGAAAAAGGTATAGGAGCAAAGCACTATAGTATGGTAAAGCTTATTTAAATACCTTAAAATTATACTGTTAATTTTGATATTTGCACTAAAACATTTTAAGGCTGCATTTGTACATTTAGATTTTTAAGCTTTTGACACTGGAATGAGTTGAGAAATGTTTCATCTTTATTTTTCATCTGCTCATTTAACTATTTTACTGTGCTCGTGATCAAAGAACACGAGCTCTGCACTACCTATCAGTAGTGCCTTGATTTCTGTTTGGTTACAGTGTGAGACTTAAAATCATGAGACAGGTAAGAAAACATAAGCTACTGTGGGGATTTATTAGAAAACTATGCTGTGCACACTTACTGCAGTATGTGTGACATCCCTTTTTTGCATTATTTCTGCTCTATACAGTGTGTGTGTGTGTGTGTGTGTGTGTGTGTGTGTGTGTGTATGTGTGTGTGTATATACATAAATATATATTAAAATTTATATTTTGGAAAAAAAGTGTCTTCTTTCACATTTTTAAATTTTATTCAATTCTTCATGCGACCTGTTTATGGGACAAACATTACAGCGTGACTACATGGCTTTACTTGGAAGTCAACAAGTAAACCAAACCACCTCAGTATTGGAAGAGACTTTTTTTGTGAGAATCTCTCCAGCAAATTTGCCTTCTATAGCAGGTTTTCAGTCAAGTCCATCTCAAAAACAGGTTATTTCAGTTTTTGTGTTTCATTTTCAGATGAATGTATCATGGAAAATTACCAGTTGTGGATTTTGTTATAACCAAAAACAAGGGGTGAAGAAATCTAACCTGATGGAATAGTGATATGTTCTGGGTACCTCACTACATGGATAGCTAAAGCTTTGTCGGGGGGGGGCTACTGCTAGCAAGGTGCGATTCAAACATGAGCAAGTGTGGAACAAAGTGGCTTTAAACCACTGATTCAGCTTGGTTTAAATCTTCTCTTTTGAATGTCTTCTGGTGTATGTAAAAAGAACAAATTGTACTGTATCTTCCTTGCTACCTGTACCAGAGATCTGGGATTGACTCTTCTACAACTGTGTGTATATACACATATATATATATATATATGCCTTTGATGTATTTTTTTTCTCAAAATGAACAACTGCGTATTTGGCCTATGAGTATAAAGTAAATCTTCTGTAGTCATTTTAAATCCCGGGCAACGAATGTATTATAGAAACAACAGGAACAAAAGCAGGGAATCAGTATTAACGGGAAGAATGGCGTCTCCTGTACCTTCCTGAATAAATGTTTATTGTCACTGCTGTGTCGCATGCCTCCTTTCTCCCTGCCCGGGGCAGCGCTGCTGGCAGCTCAGGCTTCTGCCACCCATTACGTACATCATGCAGTCGCCTAGTGCATGGCGCAGTAAATTTTACACCAGCCGCCTGTGTGAAGACAGGGCACCTGCCTAAAGCCCACCAGCCCAGAAGTTAGTGCTTGGAGCGCTGCCCAACTTCAGAGCTGGTTGGTACCCGGCTCCCACGCCAAAGAAACCAACGGGCGCTGATGCGACCCCTGCCCCAGCGGCTGCCCCGCCCGGGGCTGGCCCCCGCCTGCTGGCTAAGCATCTAAGGGGGGGGGGGGGCGGCTAGAGAACCACGTGGGCTAGCAGCACGGCCCCGGCGCGCATGCGCGGGGGAGGGCGGGGGTCACGTGGTCCGGCGCCTTCACGTGACCGGCGGCGGTTGTGGCAAGTGGGTCACGTGAGCGGCAGCCATGGCGGCGCACCTCAGCTCGGGCCGCGTCAACCTGACGGCGCTGCGGGAGGCCGGGCGGCGCGAGCTGCGCGAGTTCCTCGACAAGTGCGCGGGCTCCAAGGTGGGCGCCGCGCCGCGCCGCGCCTCCTTTCCCCTCGCGGGCGGCATTGGTCTGGGGATGGCGCCTCCTTCCTGCCCTGCCTTGCACGCGGGCGGCGACGCAGCTCAGCTCTGTTCTCCTCTCCTCTCTCCCCAGGCCATCGTGTGGGACGAGTATCTCACCGGGCCCTTCGGCCTCATCGCCCAGTACTCGCTGCTCAAGGTAAACGCCAGGGCTGCTCGCATCCTGTGCGTGAAAGGCGTGTGTGCATGTGTGTCTGCGTGCACGCGTGCCCCAAAGCTACCGTGAGGGTCACTCCTCAGCGGCCTCGAGCTGCTGTCCTTTTTTGCCTTTCGACTCCCCAGTCTGGGCAATGGCTCGGCCTTGCCAGACCCGCGCAGCTTTGCGGTGGCCAGCGCCTCTGCCAGTCTCCTGCTGACGCCTGGAAGCAGAGCACGGAGGTGTTTTGAGAGCAGAGAAAGACGCACAGTCTTCAGCCACAGGCAGTGCCTTTTTTTTAAATGACCCCCTCCCTGCCCTGCCCTGCTGCTGATTGACTTGCCCTGCCCTCGAGCCAGCGGGCAGCGGCAGCCTGGTTTTGCCAGGAGAGCGATGGCGCATGAAACTAGCTCCTTTCCCAGTCAGTCTGGGGAAGGAGAGGAGGAGAGCCACATCCTCTTTAGACGGGGAGGGATGCCTGGGAAATGTTCGCTGCGACAGTCTCCGTGGAAACTTTTGGTGTGACGGAGGTGGCAGTGACTGGTCAGTGGTTTGTTTCCTCGCAGGAACACGAGGTGGAGAAGATGTTCACCCTCAAGCCAGGCCGCCTGCCCACAGCTGATGTCAAGAACATTATTTTCTTTGTCAGGCCCAAGCTAGAGCTCATGGATATAATTACTGAAAATATACTCAGGTAAAGCCTGTTCTGGCTGAAAGACCATAGCCATTTCTGAAGGCTTCAGGGAGTTAAATCTGTTCCACTTTCCACCCCTTTTGGTTTACATCAAGCTTCAGTTCCAAACAACCTGAGTTAGGTGCATTTCAGCTGTTTTGGCAATAAATTGTGTAGGATCAGAGTCAGGGACATGCATCCTGTAGCACAGAAATGCAGCTCCCTTGAGGGTGAGGACAGGGCAGACTAGCAAAAGGCTTGAAGGGAAACCTCTGTCCCTCATCCAGTAGGTTAGTTGGAAAGGCTTGTCCATTGTAAAGTGCTGAGAGGCCAAGATTTGAACCACAGGCTCTGGGCGGTGTGAGATCATGCAAATCTGCTGTTTACCCCATAGACCATTACCTTTTTGCAGGTGGTAAGTGCTGTAAAACATTATGTAGCAAAAGCCCATGAGCAGGAGCTCTAAATTGTAGATGACGTTTGCTTCCCTAGAAGTCAGTGCCCCTTTGCTCAGGTGCTGTGCTCCGTACTCCTGATCTGAGCTACCGCAGCCTGTGTTTACTGGGTTGCTGTGCTTGTTCCTGTAACTTGCCATGGTGACTTTTTTTTCCAGTGAAGACCGAGGCCGCTCTCCGCAGAGGGACTTCCACATCTTGTTCGTGCCCCGTCGCAGCCTGCTGTGCGAGCAGTGGCTGAAGGACCAGGGTGTTCTGGGGTCCTTCATCCACAAAGAGCAGTACAGTCTGGACCTCATTCCATTTGATGGAGACCTGTTGTCTATGGAGTCAGAAAGTGCATTCAAGGTACATGCTTATTTCTCCCCCCGAGAAAAAGATACTTTGCACTACAGGAACCCCTGGACTGATTGCTCAGTGGCACAAACCTACTATAGGCTTCCTCTTGCCATCTCTGCTTACAGGCCTGTTGAATTGAATTGTCTGAGCAGCACAGAGGATGAGTTGGAACATGACAGAGCCTGGAAGCATGTATTACTTGGTGACGCATTCTGTAATTGGCCACTGGAAAGAGAGGGAGGAAGTGGCTTCCCAGCAATGCTATGCTGTGACAGCACACGGAGAGTGGCATGCTGGATTGGAAAAGTATAAAGTAACAAGGTTCATGAGCTAAGTGTTTCTGAACAGAAACTAATTGCTTGGATCATGTGTTCAGGCCTAATGTGTTAGCAAGAAGAGCCCCCTGTGTGTAGAGTTGTGCTGGGTATGACTCAGTGGGTTCCCATTTCACCTGAGATACATGAGCAGTAAAGCTGTGTTGCTTTAGCATTTGTGCTGTGGATTTGCAAGGGGAAGGGGTCACAGCAGCAGTTTCCCAGAAATAAAAATCTCATTCATCATTGCACCCATCACAAGTTTCCTCCTCCTCTGCTCCATGTGAGCATGTCCCTCCCCCTTTGAGGGGAAGGCAGTGGGATTCATCTCATGTTTCCCTTTAAAAGCTGACTTTTGTCCCATGGGGCCATGTGTGTGCAGCTGGAACCTGCACTGGCTCCGTGCTCTAAGTTTGGTGCAGAAAGGGTCTACGGTTGGCATCACAGGAGATGGCTGTCCTGTCAGTTGCAGAACAGAGATGGCCAGGGAGCATAAACCTCCTTCATCCAAAGGAAACTTCCTCTGCCAGCTTGTGTCCCTGGGCAAGCTAAGCAACTGGCTAGTTAGTAACTCTGTGTTAGTGCTGACTTGGGCCAGGTTTCATAGATCATAAGGCCAGTAGGGACCTCGGAAGATTACCAGGTCCAGCCCCCTGCACCAAGCAGGAAAGATAACTGGCAGTCACTTGACTGTCTAGTCTCCTCTTGAAGATTTCCAGGGTAGGCGATTGTACCACCTCTGGAGGAAGCTTATTCCAGAGTCTGGACACCCTGACTGTGAGGAAGTTTTTCCTAATGTTGAGCCTGAATCTTCCAGGAGTTTGTGGCCATTAGTTCTAGTTATCCCTCCAGGTGCCCTGGTGAACAGTTGCTCACCGAGCCCTTCATGTACTCCCCTAGTGTCGCAGTAAGGTGCTACCAGGTTCCCTCTCAGCCTTCTTTTCCTCAGGCTGAAGAGTCCCAGGTCCTTCCCTGTACGGCTTGCCTTTTAAGACTCTGATCATACGGGTGACTCTTCTTTGGACTCTCTCAAGCTTGTCCATGTTAAAGTGCAGTGCCCAGAACTGGATGCAGTACTCCAGCTGTGGTCTCACCAGTGCTGAGTAGAGTGGAAGAATCACCTCCGTAGTTTTGCTGGAGATGCATTGATTGATGCATGCCAGAGTATTATTTGCCCTGCTGGCTACAGCATCAAACTGCCAGCTCATATTTATACTGTGGTCTGTTACTACCCCCAGGTCCCTTTCATTTGTGGTGCTAGTCAGTTTGGTGCCACCAAACCTGTAGGTGTGTTGGGGATTGCTCATCCCAAGGCTTAAAGAGGTGGGAGAATCTGAGTCATCTTAGCAGTCCCTTGACCCATCTGATTCAGCCTGCTGTACTGCTGTGGTGATGGTGCCTCTGAAATGGCCTGTTTCTTAACCTTCCTTTCCTTGTCAGGAATGCTACTTGGAGAGTGACCAGACAAGTCTGTACCACGCAGCCAAGGGCCTGATGACTCTGCAGGCGCTTTATGGGACAATCCCACAGATCTTTGGGAAGGGCGAGTGTGCAAGGGTAAAACCAACTCTATCTTGCTCCATGTCTTAGTTGCCAAATCCCTCCTGTGCTTGTGTAGCTGTCGTTAGTATGTGCATGGTTCACTGACGCTCTTAATCATAAGCTGCAGTTTGCTCCTGTCAAATGAAATCTCACTCAGCCTCCTGCTGAGGACTTTACTCTTCTGAGCAGTATAAGGAGCTTCGTAAGTGTTAACTACATTTTTTTTAAATTCTCCCAATAGTTATCCACTGTATAAAATGTCAGCTGGCTGCTGAGATTAACACCTCTTCTCATGTGTTTCAGAGGGATTCAGCCAGTGAATGTTTTTGTTTCACGACTGTTTTAACATCTAGGAGAGCTGAGGGAAGGGGTTTTGGCCAGTGGTTCTAGAGCGCATTGTCCATTCACAAATATCTTGAGTAACTGGGCTTCTTGGCTTCCTCTAGGAGACTGCAGACAAACAGATCTTGCTGTCAGGAAGTTTCCCTTGCATTTGATGTAAATTTTTCCTAGTATCCTTTTGCCATCATGTGAGACCACCTTTGCCTTTATCCTTGCCCATTATTCAACACTTAGCAAAGTTGTATGTGTCTCATACTTTGGGTCTCTGGCTGTAAGGCAGTCCCTTTAGCCTGATCTTTTTTTTGTTCATCTCCTCTGAACTTCCCGTGTTCAAGGAGGGCGGGTAGAGGAGAGGGTTACAAGCGTAGTCACAGCAAGAGCTAGCGTAGGGTGGCTTGGTTTGCACCTTCCTGTCTCTGGCTCCTGTTGTAACAGACCTGCAACTTGCCATTCCTGCCATTTACTCTCTGTGCAATTCTAGTAAATTAAACAAACACATGCAATAGAGATGGGGATAGGGATGAACCTGTCTTGAAAAGGGGGTTGGAGCAGGTGACCTCAGAAGGTCTGCACTAGCCCTACTTCTTAAGACATGTAGGTGTATCTAGTCATCATAGCACCCCCCCCCGAGCCATGACCAAGGAACATTTTGTTTCAGCATGTGGCTAATATGATGATCAGGATGAAGAGAGAGTTCCCTGGAAGCCAGAACTCAATATTTCCTGTCTTCGATACCCTCTTGTTGCTGGACCGCAACGTCGATCTGTTGACGCCGCTGGCTACTCAGCTTACATATGAAGGGCTTATTGACGAAATTTATGGAATTCAGAACAGTAAGTACTGACAAACCTAGAGCGAGCCCCTGTGGGTTTGGGGATAGGGTGAAATTCCTGAGAGCTGGGAGAAGTGGCAGTGTGCCAAAGGGAATTTTGCTCCAGATGAGTTTGAGATGGGGGTGGGTGAGAAAAACCTCATTAGAGAAGGGCTGGCGTAAATGCTTGAGGCAATTAGAAACTTTGGTTTAGATCCTGCTTCTTGTGAAGACTAATTGAACCCCTGCCCTTTACGAGGCATGAGTCTGTGTGCTGGCATTAGCAGTCCCAGTGTACTTCTCATTGGAGTAGGAAATGTATATAAACTTCTCTTTCCCTCACTGTTCATTACAGTAAACAGCTTCCAGCCTCAGCCCCTGCCCATCATTTGTCAAATGACTCGGGGTGCGTCCCCTTAGCTCCCTAGGCCAGAAGCCAGTAGCACCTGTAACTTCCCCACGCTGCACTGAAGAGCGTGTAGGATGCTTCTCTTCACCTGCCCAGGAGTGAGCTACCACCTTGGCAAGCATCTCAAATGCCCTCTATCTCGGTGTGGTTTCTGCCTGACTAGGAGGGATTTTCCCCTTTTGATCTAATCAGCTCATCCCTGGCAAGAATACTTCTTTCAAGTTGTGCGGTAACCATTTACTCTAAGTTCTCTGTGGAGAGCTGCATTTTTGCCTCAGGAAAGCTTTGTGTGTAGCGGTTTGTCATAACTCTTGGGGTTATGTCAGGCGTATGAAGTGTCCGTCATTGTCCGTCTCTGATATCAATAGCTTATGTAAAACTCCCTCCTGAGAAATTTGCCCCTAAGAAGCAGGGAGAGGGTGGTAAGGATCTCCCCACGGAGCCTAAGAAGCTGCAGCTGAACTCTGCCGAGGAGCTGTACGCTGAAATCCGGGACAAGAACTTCAACGCCGTGGGCTCGGTGCTGAGCAAGAAGGCCAAGGTCATATCTGCAGCCTTTGAGGTAGGTGCTGTAGGCAGGAGGGTGTCTGGATCTGCAGTCAGCCCGTGAGTCTATTCTGAGCCCTGCTGTTTGTCTGATCTTGTGGCTGCTCTATCATGGGCTTGGCATTTTATTCCTGAGCTGCCCGTTCATAGAAAACTGAGCGGGTGGGATCCAGATTGTGTCGCTCAGCCTGCAGGTGTTTGAGGGACTCAAATGAAAACCCTATTTTAAGAGGCTGTAGAGGGTCTACCCTGAATTAAAGCCTTGTTAACACCTTGGAAGGTGCTTTGTAGAAGCACGAGGGGGAAAGCCTGTTCTAGGACTTACAGTCTAAATGAGGCTGAGAGTATGTTAAAGTACCACAGTTGGGGCATGTGCCTGGTTCCCTTCACGCAGTGCTGGAGCACCTTAGATCCCTCTTACTGTTGGGAGCTCAAGCACAGACCTGAAGGACAAAACCCTTGTGTCAGCAGTGTTGGGGTTTCACCCCGAGTGACTTATCCAGGGGGTGTGGCTGAGCACGGTGCTCTGGGCTCCTGCCTCAGTACTGGCCTGGCTGTCCTCAAAATTGTAAGCACCAGAACTGGCAGCTTGAGGAATGTGGGGCCAGAAGACCAGGGAGGCAACCGGGCTGCAATGCAGGCTTCTCAAACTGCAGACTCAGCACAGATTTGTCATGGTGTCGGGTGTACACAGGGCCTGGCAGGCTGGGACCCTACCTAGAGGCTCCAGGTGCTGTCACAGTCCCTGTGCATAGTCGCATGTAGGGATTGTCCTTCAGCCCACACAACTAAAAGATGCTGGTGACCTTTTCAGCTGGGTGTAGGACTTACTGCAGACATCGAAAGACTCCATCCAGTTGACCTTTGTCAACTGGGACCCCTTGGAGAAAGGAGCTGGCAGCCCTTCCCAGGAAATGCAGTGGCTGAAAGTTGCATTTGTGCAGTGACATTGGGCACTGAACAGCCAAGAAATGTGAAAGCAGTTCTGTGGTAGGCAGGACTTGCTGTGTAGGTGTTACCTTCAGGCATGAACATGTGGTTTGCCACAGTGTGCCCTCAGAAAAAGCGTGACTGGAAGAGCGGGGAAGAGACTCGTGGCTCCCAGAGCTGTGTGATCTGGTGTGCTGTGACATCTCTACTCTGAAGGACTGCACTGAGCTCCCATGTTTCTCAGCTGTTGAGGGCTTTGCTGCACAGCCTCATGCTAACTCCCTTAGTATTTGGCTTTCCCCTCTGCCAGCCTTAAGACAAAGTAGATGTACTGTGTATCAAATTCTAGAGCGCATTCGAATTTGAACTTGTAGGAATAGCTATTTACTGGGGCATTAGTGCTGGAAGCTCCCAGAGTTTAAAGTACTTCACAGTGGAAGGGGACGGAAGAGATGTGAGAGATTCAGATGTAATGGGTGATAATGAAACAGCAGCACATCAGCAGCAGAGGACTTTTTAAATGGCAGACTTCATTAGCACTTGCCTGCCTACACATGCCCATGTAGATCATTCTCATTTAGTCAAGTTTATTTGTAACGAAGCTTGTTGCAAATTTAAATTTAAAAAAGATGTGGATAGGCCCGGGGGGGGGGGGCAACATGCAAACTTCTGGATTATTCTGGCACAAGAGGCTGTATCTGCCCTTTGTCTTGATCCCGTGCAGATAGCGTATGACAGAACCTGAGGCAGACCTGGAAGTGTTGCAAGTGAGCTGGCAGCTTGAGGAGTGGTTTGGGGGGCAGCCCCTTCTATGAGTGTGTTACATGGCACCAGAGCACGGCAGCTCAAATGGAGGTGAAAGCCCTGAGTCTGCCTGAGTATTCAGCTGGGGGTGATGGTCCACAAAGGGCTTGCTGGCCTCACCACCTCTGCAGAGAGCTAAGTGGTACCTCTGTTTTGTGGGTGAGGAAACTGAACCAGGACTGACAGGCTTAGAGGCAGGCAGCATGTGAACCCCCCCCCCCCCCCCACACACACACACACTTCTGACACCTCCCTGCTCTAGCCCTGATGCCTGCCTCTGTTGTTCCATCTGACCCTGCTCTGTAATGGGAGTTCTTAAGTTCCGAATTTCTTCTCTGCACTTACTCCCTCCAAGGCTGGAATTGTTTCCCACTTCTGGACTAGAACAAAGCAGGGCGAGAGAGCACTGAGATGCTTACTGTTCCATCTCTCTATTCCTCTGCTTTCTGGAAGGATTCCCATCATATGTGACAGCACTACAGACAAGAACTTTATGTAATATTTGCCATGTGAGCCAGTATTTTATCCACTTGGTTGACATCTCCTGTACGTTAAGCCCTTGGGACAAGGTTACTCTAGCTACAGCCCAGCCATGGTTTCTGTACTCTTGAAGAAGTATAGTAATACCTTCCAGCTTCAGAGGACAGTCATCTGGCTTAATTAATAAATGTGCAGATTACACCCTCTTTGGTCCCTGGCTGGACTGCACAGTAGGGTAGAGTCCAGATGCAAATTGCAGTAAGAGGGGCAGCCTCCATATGTAGAGAAAATTTATTCCAGGGTCATGGTTGAGCATTTTCTCCTGCTGCAGTAGGAGACTGTGCTATCAGTTGACGGGGAGCAGGAGCATTATTTCAGTCAATGGCAAAGCCGGACCGGCTGTCCAGTGATCAGACATTACTGATACTGCGCAAGGAAATCAAACTGTGCAACGAAGCTCATGTGTTTCACCGTTGCTTACACAAAGCACTAACTTCTGCCCAAAAGTCTATTGTTGATGAAGTGATGTGACAGGTGCTGCTGTCTAAGCTGTAACCGCTGTGTTTCCTTAGGAGAGGCACCATGCGAAAACAGTTGGAGAGATTAAACAGTTTGTCTCACAGCTGCCCCACATGCAGGCAGCAAGGAGTTCTCTGGCAAACCATACCTCAATTGCAGAGCTAATCAAAGACATTACTAGTGAGTGAATTTCTAAGTCTTCCCTCTACAGCTGGTTTTGTGTTGCACCTTTTGTTGGGGAGAGATGCAGTTTAATTCACTCCACTGTTGAGTGCTAAATTTGTCTATATGTAACTAAAACTAGAATTACTGAAGGCATTTAACACAGAAAATGTTAAATGTTATTTTTAAGTACTGATGTGCTAATGTTTTGATTTCCTTTCCATCTTAGCATCAGAAGATTTCTTTGATAATTTAACGGTGGAACAAGAGTTTATGTCGGGAATAGACACGGACAAGGTGAGTTGCAAGGCTAATTCTGTTGCAGATACAGACTTCTGTGATGCCTTGCTAAAAGGTTGGGTACTTTTTAAAAGAGAAAAGCCTGAACAGAGGTTGACTGCTTTTCAGTGCTAGAGTTCTGGGAGCTTTCCCGAATGCACCAGGCAACCCTGCAGACGGAGGGGATGCAGGGTGCTGAGCATACTTCCTGGGAGGGCAGGGGAGCTGTGGTTGTCAGTCTGAGCCTTGGCTCCCCTGAAAGACCTGCACTTTGCCTTGGACAGTGATCTATGGATGGTGTGAGGGTGAGGCTAGTCTGAGTTCTGGCAAACTGCTTCCAGCCTGTCAAACGTGACCCAAGGCTTGATCATGGAGTCACTACTGCTTGTGACATGGAACCAGGGCTCTTACGCAAATATCTAAGCTGCCTACACTGCCACTGCGACCTCTGTTCTGTTGCTCTTTAGCGCCTGACGTGGAGATGAAAGCATCCCCCTTCGTTTTACTTGTACTATTAGGAGCTTCTTTTTCAGGTGTGTTAAATTCTCAGAGCTCATTTGTTTTATAGGTTAACAATTATGTTGAAGACTGCATCGCTCAAAAACATCCATTGATCAAGATACTACGACTCGTTTGCCTGCAGTCAGTATGCAACAGCGGGCTCAAACAGAAGGTGTTGGACCACTATAAGAGAGAGATTATCCAGGTCAGGCTGTCATTATTCAGAGTCAATAAATCACAGTGCAAAGCCACATTAAAGCCGCAGTGCTAGACAGCTGCACCCCCTGCACCTCTTCAGGTGTGTGATCCTGGGGATTTCTTTGAGACTATTCATGTGTACAAAGTTAAGCACCATTTGTAAATCTTGACAGGACAAAAGCATCCATGCCTGTCTGTTTTTACGCTATTGTTTAGTATCTGAGAGAGTGCAGGGGGGAAGTTTTATAGCCAGTAATTTACTCCCTGAGGAACATTTTAAATCAAAGTAGCTCACTGCTTCATTTTATTGAAACTACGTATCGCTTTTTCTCATGTTTTAGTCTATTGTCTATCTGCAGTTTTTGCTTTCTGACAAAAGGTAGGTAGTTGTGAGCATGTATTTCAACTCTGCACACTAAGTAGCATCACACAGTCTTAAAATACCAGAATTGTTTTACTGAATGTTTTGTTTAAAGCATGTCACTCAGGAAACCTTGGTGAGGGCTCTGGGAACTTGAGGACACCCAGTTGCTCATTTCCTTTGAAGGAGCTGGTGTAAAATTGCTTGGTTTCACCTCTGCATATATATTGACTGGCACTGCATCTTCATGTTACAGACTTACGGCTATGAACATATATTGACTTTAAACAACCTGGAAAAAGCTGGACTCTTAAAATCTCAGACAAGTGGAAGAAACAACTACCCAACCATCAGAAAAACCTTGCGGTTGTGGATGGATGATGTTAATGAACAGGTAAACTGAGAATTTTATTGTCTGACTGGTCTGCCCTGAACACACTGACCTGTGCACAACAGCGGGGGGGGGTGTAGGGGTTGTCTTGTACTTCCGTGAGTCTGATAACCTTGTTGACTTGCAGTCACGCTCCCCTCTCTTTCTTCCCCAGAATCCCAATGACATCTCCTACGTGTACAGTGGTTATGCTCCATTAAGTGTGCGTCTGGCCCAGCTGCTCGCACGCCCGGGCTGGCGTAGCATAGAAGAGGTTCTGAAGATGCTCCCAGGCCCCCACTTTGAAGAGAGGCAGCAACTCCCCACGGGCCTGCAAAAAAAACGTAAGAGCTTGCATGTGGCATCTTTTCTCTTTTGGAATAAGCAGGCATAGCTTTTCCAGGGCGCTCACTGTAGTCACCCCATTGCAGATGGGGGAGCTGAGGAGCAGAGAGGGCAGTGCAGCATGGGCCCCAGGCCTGGGTTAGCCCCCTCCTACTAGCACTGTTTCTTTGCACCCCCTTCCCCCCATTTTTTCATGTAGTTGACTGATGCACTGCAAACCCCTCTACATGTAGGTCAGCATGGGGAGAACCGTGTCACTCTGGTCTTCTTCCTGGGAGGTGTGACCTATGCAGAGATTGCAGCACTGAGGTTTCTGTCCCAGATGGAAGATGGAGGCACAGAGTACATCATCGCCACCACCAAGTTAATCAATGGGACAAGCTGGATCAAATCCCTCATGGAGAAGCTGGAGCCAGCCCCTTTCTAGGATCGGAGCATCAGCACCTTCCAAGGCTGCCTGGGACGTGACTGTCTTTGGCCATCACAGCTGGATGTGAAAAGGCCAAGAGAAACAGCAGTAGTTGGAGAACGGACTGTGAGTGGGGACTGTCCTTTCTGCACTAGCCGGTATCATGGTTGCACTTCTCTCCTTGCATTTCCTGTTCTGTTCTTGCTGTACAGAACACTGCATTTAAGCCACAAGCAGCTGGAGAGGAAATAAATGGTGACTAAAGTATGCATCTGGTGATCTTGGAGCTAGGTGGAGGGAAGGTGCTAGTTTCTGGTCTGTCCCCTGCTGCTGCTGTAAGCAGCAGAACAACTCTGCAGTGTTGTGCTACGTGGCTGAAGCAATGCTGCTTCTACCCTCTCCCTTGGGAGCCTCCCACAGGCTAATCTCACTCCCCTGTTCTCTCCCCAATTCATCTGTCAGCCTTTGCACCCTTGGTCTCTGACCAGGGTTACCACTGCATTGCAAGCAGGAGGAAGTAGCTTCCTTGAAATAGCATTAAGGTGTGACACCCCATGTGCTATGGCACAGGGTGCTTAAGTGCAGCGCTTGCACAAACTTGGGGAAGGACAGTGCAGCCTCTTACCCTATAACCTTGTGGCAGCATCCTACTGTCCTGACCCAGTGGTTATGGTGCTCCTACGAGCAGGGAGCTCTGGGTCTTGCCTGTCCACATGGTTTATGCCTTAAACTCCCAGCACTGAGCCCTACCTTTTTTGTGTGTAACATGCAACCCCACTGCCCAGTGGTGTCCAGCACTTGGGAGCAGGCACACTCGCTGCAGTTTAGTCCAGAGCTGCTTCCACCTTCTCCTCCCCATCTGGCCTTGTGGTAAAAGGCAACACACTACCTTTTACCTCCCCTGACCAATTTTTCTCCTTATGTTTTCCGAGGCAGCAAAGAGCAGCTGGGGTTTGGGCAGTAATGAGAGGACAATGGGGAAGGCCTAAGTGCTTTTTCTTATTGGCAAGCACATTGTAAGGGGCCTGTGTGCCCAGGACCAAGGGGCGAATAGAAAAACTATATCAGCTGCCCGTCCTGTGAAGGGCTGAGACAGCAGCAGAGCCAGGAGTGAGGCTTGACGGTGCTTTGTTTTGCTACTGCCTAAGTGAGGCAGTGTCTGAAGAGCCAGTTATCCTGGGAGGAGTAGGTACTCGGAGTACACAGGAGCCCAGGCAGGATGGTAGTGCTTCTCCCTTCCCCAAACTATTAGGGGAACCCAGCCAGCAGCAAAGGCATGACACAGGTGGCCAGTCCCAGCGATCCTGGAGGCAGAGGCCTGGCGCTTGCCCTGGGCTGGAAGCTGCATAGCACTAGGAGAGATAAGAGGCTCTGCTGCCAGTGAGTTCTTCCAAATGGTGTGTGCATGCACACAAAGAAAGAGGCTATGTTTTCAAATTCTCTTTTAATAACAGCCATGGCCTATTCTTAGAACAAGGCCTCTCCAGTTTCCCGCTCTGTTGGTGCTGGTCTCTGCAGTTTGCACAGGAGAGCTCACAGGGGGGCTGCAGCCCGATATCACCAGGGTGGAGCAGGGGTGAGGAGGGCTGGTAGAGCTGAGGACCAAGATGGCGAAGGAGCTTGCGGTGCAGTGTGAGGAGCAGCAGCAACCCAACAGGCCCTGGCTTCAGTACAACTACAGCTACAGCTGCAACAATGCTTCCAGCTGCTGACACACTGCAGCTTGGGGGCTTTGCAGTTGGCAGAAGTTACCCTGTCTGGCAGTCAGCCCCTGCAGCACCCTCAGGAGGCTGACAGATGAATTGGGGAGAGAACAGGGGAGTGAGATTAGCCTGTGGGAGGCTCCCAAGGGAGAGGGTAGAAGCAGCATTGCTTCAGCCACGTAGCACAACACGGCAGAGTTGTTCTGCAAAGGCCTGACAACACCCACCCCTTCCCCTTCAGGAGCATTAGCCTCAGCGCAAGGGTTCTTCCTCTAAAAAGAGAGGCAAGGCTTTTTTGGGGAAGCAGGTAGTGTCATAGCTTTTATTGCACACTGCAAAATGTCAGACAAGCTTTTGAATGCAGGAAGCAGGGTACAAAAAGCCTGGGTGCCTGGCTGAGCTCTGCAGGTGGCCAATAAACAGCAGCACCCCACAATAAATAAATCCTTGCCTGTACACAAGTCCTGGCCCACCAACGCACCAGCAGCTGCACCGGAATGCCCACCTGAGAGCCCTTTCTCCCAGGTGGCCCCCTCTTCTCTCCCTACCATCACGCAGCTCGTGGCACGTGGGCATTTGGCTCCATTTACTTTGTTGCCCCCACAGGCCCGCTGCACGCACAACCTCTTCTAGCCCTGCACTCCTATGTGTAGGTCATCCAGCTGAGGCAGGAAAGCATGTGGCAAACTCCCTTACAAAAGCAAAGCTTCCCCTCCACAGCACTAGGCACTGACACTGTCTCCGAAGAGCTTGCCTGTCCCTTCAGCCTTAAATGCTTGCACTGGTTGAAGGGTTTGGGCACCCCACATTCCAGTTGCTCTGTGGGCCACAGGCTTGGCAGATCACGCAGCATGCTTGCAGTACCATGGCAATGGGCCTTGGATTACAGTTAAACTGCATGTGAGCCATCCAGCTAGCAGCTAAGTGAGAGCACTGCTGAGAGCACACCAAGGCTTTTGGGTTCAAAAAACAAGGGTTTTGAAAAATAAATAAATTTCACGGGCTTACTCAGAGGCCAGTTTGTTTGGCTTCACATTTTTCCTACAATACCGCATCTTTGTTACTGCTCAAGACTGAGTCTGTGATGCTATGTAGAGGCTGAGTGAAAGAGCCCAGGCTCTGTGGCTCAGCCAAGCTCCGTGATTCACAAAAGGGGGAATTTAAAAACAAACCAGTGCTTACCTTCTTCATTCATACCAACAAACGAGCGCATCGGGGACAACAGTCGCTGGCTTTGCCGCATCAAAAACCATTTGTAGCGTGCATCTCATCACATATCACCCAATGCCCAAGCTCAGGCTGTCCTGGCTGAGGGGGGAGGACTTCCTTAACCAGAGGCCAGGTATTGATGGCCTTTCCCTGAAAAAGCAAGGAAGGCTGGAGTTGACCAATTCTCTGGAGGAGCAATTATTTCCTAACAGGCTTCCTGAGTAGCTTGATTATCCCCTGCCGCTGTCTGAGGCCTTGCTGGCCACCCGGGTAATAATTTGATAACAAGAGATCCAAATTCAATTAAGAGGCCATTTGCCAAGCCCTAATGTCAAGAGATTGGATTTGCAGGAGATGCTCTTGCTTCTCTGCTGCCTGCAATTGTCTAGTTGCTCAGGAGCAAAGCAGGATGCACCTTACCTTTCCAATCAGATCAGCAGAAAGCAACGAGCTAAGCGCAGGCTGAGCTTGACTTCAGAGGGGTTCTCTGTTTTATATTTGTTGGTAACAGGGTTTAAAAACCAAAAACCACCTCCCCCTTGGCTGCTGGGAACAGTCTGTGTGTGTGCGCACGGGCTGGAAGGGCAGCAGACAGAATGGGGCTGGTGCTGCTCCACAGGGAAGCCAGCCAGCCTGCCTCTGGCACTGCGCGGTGGGACTTGCTACGCCCACAGCCATCCAGCCTGTCATGTTGCACTGATCTCTGGAGAGCCCCAGCTGCGCTCCAGTGTCCTCCTCCTCACAGTTCCTCTGGGCACAGGAGGCTCTAAGACAACAGACAGTCCTACACTGGGGGAGCAAACGCAATAACCTCTCTGACCCCCAAGGAACCCAAGTGGCAAAGCGAGATGCCCCTCAGGACTGCTACAGAAGAATTGCGGGGCATCCTGGGGGTGCTGAAAAGCACAGCGGGGAAGGGGCAGGCGCTCTCAAATAGGGGCCGCAGCTTACCAAACCTCCCGAGGCTTCGTGGCAACACTGGTGTTTGGCTGGTTCTGCCCCATTGTGCCGTCAGCACAGAGAAAGCAAAGGGTCTATGTCATAGATAATAATCGGTTCCTGACCACACCTAGTCCATTAGCATCCTTGGGCAGCCTGTAAACGCAACCTCACTCCTCCTGCTCTCCGGATTAGCAGATCAGAAGGGATCAAAATACATCACAAACCTCTCAGAAGCCAGACACTGAGGGGAGAGCACACAGCAACAGCAGTGGAGGAGAACAAACTTTCAGCGGTGGATTCAACCATCTCTCCGGGTAAGCAGAGATTTCTCTCCCCATCAGCATACGTTTTGTTCTAAAACAAAGCTCAAAGAAAACACTGAGAAATGATCTCCCTGCGCAGAAATCCCCAGGATCTAGAGCAAGGGTCTACCCCGCAATGTCTTATACCCAATACAGGCAGAGGCAACCAGGGACCCTTAAGAAGACCATTAAGAGAACAAAGGAGAAATTTCATGAGGAAAAAAAAAAGGGGGAGTGGGCTCTGGCCACAGCTCTTTTGAAAATTAGGTGGCAGGAGGGAAAGTCCTTTTGCGCCCCAGGCTTTTTACTGTCTGGGAGAGAAATAATCCTATCAGGGCAGCTTTATCCTGACCCTGCTTTCGTCTCCTGTGTGTGCGCATGATGAAGAGGGACAGCATTTCTGATCTGTAATGTTCTGATGGAAGCTGAGCGACCCTGCAGCGGGGGTGAGGGGAGAATTTTGGGGGACGTTACAAGAGGAAAAACTTCTGGTGAATGTGTCCACTGATTCACTAGCAGAGGTGGCAGCTCCAGCCTAGCACAGTCACCGCAGGACGGGACATGAGCTCGGGACATCTTGGTCCCATCCCCTTACAGGGAAGGGTTATTTTTAACGTGAGCTATGAAGCTTTTAGCTGAACAAACTCTGACTTAACCCAAATTTTCCCCTGATCCTAAACAAAAGGCTCCGCTTATGCCTGTGCGGCCATTACAAGCAATTATCATATTAAATATTAACAGCATCTTCCCTGGAGGGACCGACTGCTTTGATCGGAGCATTTGTTGGTACTAATGCGCCATCAGCGAATGCTCCAAACATGAAGCTTCCTGGCCACGGATCAATGGAGGCAGGGGAAGCATGCCAGGAGCTGCCTGCCCCGGCCCCACACCTCAGAGGTGCTGCTAAGTCCGTCCAGCCCCTTCCCCAGGCACTCACCCTGCCCCTTCCTCCGCAGAGACCAGGAGGCGCCGGCGGGGAAGCAGAGGGCACGGCGGACGCCCGCGCCCGGCCCGGCCCGCAGGAACCATGCAGGAGCCCTTTGCTGTTCACTTCCTCAAGGTGCTGAAGGAGCTCCTGGCCTTCGTGCTGTTCAGCTACACGGTGCTGATCGGGGCACTGCTGCTGGCCGGCTGGACCACGTACTTCCTGGTGCTCAAGTGAGAGTCTCTTCTGTCCCCCAGCATGGGCGAGCAGCACCCCGTGAGCCCTGCTCCTGGGGCCGCCTCCGCGCCCAGCGCAGCCACGTCTCCTGCTGTAAGACACAAAGATTAAAATCATCTCCCCCTTTGCTGCCCGCCAGCTCTCTCATTCTGCCCCCGGGCTCAGTCCCGCTCCAAGAAAGACCGGAGCGGTGCAGGCAGCCCAGAGCCAGGGTCCAGCCTCCTCCCCGCTCCCGGGTGGGGGAGGCGGCCTGGCACCGCTCCAGCGCGACTCCCTGGGCCTGCACGCCAGCCGGGAGCGGTGGGGGCGGGCCGGGCCCGGCCCCTCGCAGCCGGCCGCAGCGGAGCGTCTCCGCGCCCGTGTCGGACGGGCCCGAGGCGGTCTGACCCAGGCGCAGCCGGACCCGCGCGCACGGGCCCGGAAGGAGGCACCAGGGAAGGGCTGGGCTCTGCCCGCGGGCGCGGGGGGGGCCACATGGCAGCACCTGCAAGAGACAGCCGGATGTTCAGCTCTCGGGATCCTGCGACCCAGCTGCCTTCCCGCCCCTAGGCCGGGGGCTGGGCTCGGCCCTGCCAGCCCTGCCGCTATGAAGCCGCCCGGGCTGATCCATCCCCTCAGCTCCGCCCAAGCACAGCGCAGGCCTCCCCCGCCCCGAGGCGTCGAGCCGCTCCCCGTCCTGGACCGGTCCGACGGGGGCAGCCCGCGACCGCAGGGGGGCACTCCAGGCCCCGCCCCGCTGGCCGTCGCCGCCACGTGTCTCCTCCCGCCACGTGCTTCCGGGGCGCACGGCGGGCGTCACTTCCGGGGCGCCGCCCGGCACCAAGATGGCGGCGCGCTGGGGGCGACGTTGCTGGGCGCTGGTGCGGGGCCGCGCAGGCCCCGCCCGGCTCCGATCCCGCCCCCCCCGCGGCAGCGCGGCGCCGGGCCTGGGCCTGGGCCTGGGGCTGTGCGCGGTGCCCGTGGCCCAGGTAACCGCCCCGGGAGCCGCCCCCGAGCGAGGCCGGGCGGAGTTTTCATAGGGGGAAAAAAAGGCCTCCCAAACCCCGGGTCCGGCCCCCCCCCCGCCCCGCGGGCTCACGCGCACTCACCGCAGCCGACCCCCGCGCGGCTCCATGCCGCCCGGCCCGTGACATCTGGCGTTTCCTCAGCAGCGCGACCCGGCGGCGCTCAGCAGCGAGGCCCTGGTGCGCCGGGCGGTGTCCGCGGTGACCGACAGCACGTCCGCGCTGCTCTCGCAGGCCACCCACGCGCTCATCGAAGCGCTGACGGAGTACACCAAGGTAGGGGCAGGCGGTTTCCTCCTGGGGTTTGCAGCGACGCGCTCCTCACGGCTTCCCGGCGCCTTGCTGCTGGAGCGGGGGGTGCCGAGGGGCGCCGAACCCCCGGCGCAACGCGGTTTGGTCGCCGACAGACGGAGCGAGGCGTGCTGCGAGGGATTCAAACGCGGGGACGCGCGAGATGGGTTCCCTTTGCCAGCACCCGTCCCAAGAGAGCGGCAAAAGCTAGTCTGCAGCCGTGCACGTGGCGTACGCCCGCCTGTAAGCGCTGCCGGCAAAGAGTTCTCTGCGCGTGTTCTGTGTTGCAGGCCGTGTACATGGTGGTGTCCCTCTATCAGCGATACACGACCCTGCTGGGGAAAATGAGTTCCCAGGAGGTGGATGGGGTGTGGCAGGTGATCATAGGAGCTAGAGCCGAGGTAAGGAGTTGCTGTCGACGCTTGTGGCATGCAGCCCTCGCCCTGGTGAAATGGTTCATTTCACACGCGCCAAAACGTAAGCTCAGGTAGTGATGCAGCGTCTCCCCCCATGCACATTACAGATGACGACAAAGCAGCAGGAATACCTGAAGCTGGAGGGCTTTTGGATGACTGCCTTGCAGCTTTCAGAGAGGGCAGCAGAGGCTGCGTATCAGTCAGGTATTTTGGGATTGGGGATAGTTTGTTCTTGCATGTTGGGTCAAATGGGCAGTTCTTGGCACATGCCACTGGCATTTTATGGGGAAAAAATGCAGTTGTGACTGACTCGGGATATGCACAGCTGACATGCGTGTTGTTAGATCTGAGTCCTCAGAGAGCACTTTATCTTGGCTGAAGCACTTGGCGCTTTTAATAATGAGTCTCACAATGTGACACTGCTCTGATTAGATTGCTGCGTGAGACAACTGAACGTTTCAGCACTGTTTTAAAATATTCTTGGATGTTAGCCTGTTGTAATAAAGTGGGAGGATGTTTTGTCCTAGGGCAGTTGTGCACCTTGAGCCTACAAGTTTACAGCTGGAACAGATCAAATGGGCCTAAAAATAGCCAACATTTGATATTAAAATTGTGGTCTTTTGGTCCCCTGACTTCTCAGAAAACAGTGCTTAGGTCCTGATCTGACTTGTCATTAGTCAGAAATAACCTTTGGTGAGAATGGGGGGGGGAAATGTCCAAGTAATACCACAATATGAACTAAGATAAGCAAACAGTATTTACCACATTCACCTCTCTCTCAACAGTGAGAGGAACAAATATTTTAACTTTTAAGTTATCCAGTTTAGTAAACACAAGCTATATAAACATGATATTCAATTTCCAGCCTAATCAGCCATAATGGATGGTGTCAAGAGCTCTTCCAGCAGTGATGCACTTAGATTTCTGTGCTTTCAGGTGCAGATCTAGCTTCTGTGACAGCCTACAACCACATTCAGCTGGTGAAAACACATGTGCAAGAAGTACGGCAGCTATCGCAGAAGGCAGAGTCCAAATTAGCTGAAGTGCAAACAGAGGAGCTCATTAAAATGAAGGGAGAGGAAGGATCGCAACTCTCAGAAAGCAGCAAAGATGAGCCTTATCTGAGGGAGGACTGAAAAAAAGCAAGTGTCACCTTGGAGTATTGGATGATGCCTGCGGATTCAGGCATCCCGAACTTCTCATGCTTTAAACTAGAGGTTGGATAATGAAGAGGGGTTCTCTGTTTTATATTTAGCAGTGGTGGGGCAGGCTGTTTCCAGTGATTTTTGCTTTATGAAACAAGCCAATTCCAGCTAGTTGAAGTTTCTGTTTTGTAATTTATCTTGTTAATTACGGGCACAGATAATCTATTTTTATTCAAGTGTTCCACTGTGCAACTGTGAAATTCGCCTTTCAGAGTAACATGTTGCTGGGTGCTTGAATCTGTGAATGTGAGGGCCTGATTCAGGTGACTTAGACAGTGGGACTGCCCACTTGTTAAGGTTATTAAGTGTAAATTTAAGCTACATTTTTGGCTGAAATCTAAGTACTTTTAGCCTGTAAAATCTCATCATTAAATACCTGAGCTCCACAAGAGGCATTTCATTTCCAGAACGGTTACCCAAACAGACACTTTCTCACTTGTTTTAAATCCTGGTTTTCTAGTTATCTGGACTCTGACAAATCACAGCAGAACTCTTTCCCCTTCAGGCCTCTTAATAAAAAGAGTCAAGATACTGAAGTCTAAACTGCCCTTAATTATAGCCAAGGGACTGCCTAAGAGTGTTTGGGTTCAGGGACACACGGGATTGCCACTCCTCAGGAGAATACAACAACTGCACACAGACTTACAGTACACTACTAGGCAGATGCAATACTTGTGATTCACAGAGAAGCTGCTGGTAGCAAAGGAAGGCTTGTTGCTGACCCACACTACCTAAAAACCGAAAGCTTGTGGCAATTGCCTGCTTAATAAAGAAGCATTTGAAGGCAGAGGTCCCACAAACAGCTGCAGCCATTGTGCAGTATCCCACAGCAGAACGCTGCATTCAGGACTGGGAGCTTTCCACCAACCCAAACGGCAGGAAAACCTTCTTTTCTCCTCTGCCAGCAGTGGTTACACTACAGACCAGGATGCTGGAACTTCATGTGAGCTTTTTACTACAGTCATATCTTACTGTAGCTTCTGCTGACTTCGTGTTTCTGTATGAAGTTATTTTCCCAAATTCTCTTGTGGCTTTGATATTTTACTATTGACCTAATAAACCCAGCATAAGTCTAATCCATCACTCCACAGTAACTGGTTTTCAGCAACTCACTTCTCTGCATCAGTGAGTGATATTTTACCCCTCTGCCAAGTGCCACATTGTCAAGGACCAATAGAGGCCCCTTCTCCCAATAGAGGCCCCTTCTCCCAGGGGTCGTGACACTGTCCAAAGACTACACCAGTGGATTCTGTACACGGGCTGCAGACACGGGGCGCTGCTTCCACATGTTTCTGCCATCTGTACTTAGAGACTGAGAATTCTTTGATCCTCCAGGACACCCCTCAGCTCTGCTTACCTTTCCCCTCCCTGTACAACAATAGGTAACAGAAGGTTTTCTACACTACAAAGTATTTTGCGGTCATACTTTAATCTGAGGCAACTTATAACCATCATGAGTTGGTCAAATAAAAGCTTTCCTTACTTACACAATGGCCTTTGTGCAAATCCACATACTTGTTCTCTCTGTGTAGAAAGAAAAAAACATTACCCAAAAAAAAGTTTTCACCACTCTACTGCATCCATCTGGGGAGGATGAACACTAGATTTGCACATTCAGAATGGACACAGAGGAGGCAACGGTTGCAGCCTATGCTGTCCTAGCACATTGTGCTTAATTAGAAGGAAATTAGTTTACTGCTCCTTAGTTATAGTCGTGGTAGCATGCACTGGTCCCTGACCACAGCTCTAGGGTGGAGGATTATGGGCAGAATCACTTGCAGATGTTCACACAACTGCTTGCACAGAGCCAAATGCAACCAAGGGCCAAGCCGCTCCAACCACAGCATGCGAACAACTCAGCAGCTGCAGTTTAGTTAGCAGAGGCCGTCACAGTTACTGTCCACAACTGCAGGTCCAGATCTTGCTGAATTGGCCTGTGATTGGGAGCAGGTGTCTCCTGCCTGCAAGGTGCACGTAAAGCCCTTAGTCCTAGGCTGCTGGGTGGAAGATTGCTGTCAGACAGTTACCGGCCTTCTCCTCTACATCCCGCTGGAAAGCAGAACCTCGGTCCCTTTCTGAGAAAAGGCCTCCCACAAAAACCACCACCTGCTCCTTGGTACGCTCTCCCTGCGCTTGCTGCCCAGGCAGTGAGTGTGCACCCCCCCAAAAGGCAAAACACAGTTGCAAAGGAAAACTTTTTCACCCAGCAATTGCATTGCTGTACTAGGAGCAGCCATAATCAAATATACGTGGACGCTAAGAATACTTTCAAAAGACTTCAAGATATTTAGAGAAAGGGGAAGCCTCGCAGCTGGGTTTTGCTCTAGCAGTCTCCCAGCGCCTTGGTAAACAGCTCTGATTTTGGCACGGCGGGCTGGAAGATCCCCCATGGATGAGACAAAGCCACCTCTTGTGTACACCTTACTGCTGCTTAATTCAGTTGCTCAGACAGCTGGGAGAGGCAATTAGGCCTGCACTAGGCATGGGCTGGTGGAACAACACCACACAGCAGTTTTAACAAAGGTACTGGAGCTCCTCCACCTGTTGTGACGAGCCAGACACCCGCGTCTCTAGGCTACAACAAACCGCATGTGTGGAAGCATGCACAGAAAGTCACCAGGTCTGGTAATAAGTTACCTTCCCCAAAGCAAGCATTAAGCCTCCCCACCTCAGCTCATGCCTTGATTACAAATACAGAAGCATTACGTGTAATGGTTCATGTTACACCCCGTTAGCCCTAGAGCAGATGCAAAACGTAGCTGGCCTCCAAATGGCAGCTGTGACTAAGGAGGGGCATTGGGACTGACAGCAGCAAGGGAAAGAGCAGCAGTGGCATGCAGGAGCCCAGCAAATCATGAAAACCCTCTGAACTAGCTGTAGCCTGAACAGTTGTCCCTGAAACATAGAGGGAAAGGCAGAAACCTTGCTTCTGATCCCAGCTGTGTCAACCCCACCCCGCTCCAGTCTGCCCAAGGACAGCCCTCAACCTGCTGTGGCTCAGCTCCCCAAGAGATCCTCCAAGCGCTGTGCAAACCTCCGGGACAGCACTCATCTCCACCCCTGCCTGGCCGTGGAAAGTCACGACATGGAGTCCAGTGCATACGTGCACCGTACTAAGCCTTGAATGCAGCCCCAGCCCTGTCCTGCTGCAGGAAGCAACTTGGTTTTTCACAGAACTGGAAACCGAGAGATACTACACCACCGCCACAGAGTACTGGTCTTGCTCTTAGATAGCCTCGAGGCAGCAGAGCCTGCCCAGGCTTTTATACCCCACCTCCCTCTGGCCCTTCCCGGGGCGCGAGGCTCTCGTGCTTTCCGCTGTCTGCTCGATTCCTTCAGAGCCGTCAGCTCTGGTGGGGGTGGCCGACAGCTAACAGCTCCCCACCCCCATGAAAGAAAACGTGTTCAAAACTGTATTACTTATTGCTGTAAAAAAACCAAAAAAGCCATAATGTTTACAGTGATTCCCAAAGATTGGTTTTTCCTCCCAGCCCCAGTGTCAGACATTCGTGTGCAGAAACTCCAGTGCAAGTAAGTCAAAGATGGGTTTACAGGGTATCTGGGGGGCTGGTGTTGGGTAGCCTGCTTGCGGGGGCTGCAACAAGGTCCATAAGCAGGGAGTTTCTGGATCTTTTCCTGTGCGTGGTCTTTGCCTCCCACCCCCAAGGTGAACATGGTGCTAGTGAGTCTGCTAGACTGACAGCCCCAGACAGCGCATGCTCTCACGGGCCCGGCAGCCCGCGCTGAATCGTAACCTCAGTCCCCACTTCCTGGCCAAGGCCGCCCCCCACGCAGACACTAACAGCACCGGGTAACCGGGACGTCTCGGCTGGGTGGGACAGGAAAGGAGAGTCCCCAGGCTAACCTCTCCCTTTCCCGCGCTGCATTCGGCCGTGCCGTGCCCCGTGCCCCGCTAGACGCGACTCCGCAAGTGTTATCCTACCATCCCGCTACAGCCTGTTAAACAAAAGAGCACCCTCCACTGCAGCTTTGTTTCTAATCAGTTTAAGCACCCTGTCGCTACCACCGCAGTCCACATCTCACTCCCGCTCGGCGTCAGCAGTCTCGTTCTCAGCCGGTCCTGTAGCCGCGCGTCACCGAGCGAGCGCACCTAATGCTGTTGTCCTTTACCAGCGCCCACATGATCCACATCTCGGTCGGGGTGAGTTTGTGCACGATCATCAGTTCCTTGTACAAACAGGGATCAAAGGGATTGAACGGCCTCTGGATACCAAAGGTCTTGAAGCCCGGGTGCTTCACCGGGGTCACGGCCATCTTTGCCAGGCACATTCCCACAAAGACGTCATCGATCGGGAAGAGCGCCGTGTCCTCGGCGGCGAGCTGCAGTCGCAGCACTGTCCTTCGGGACATGACGAACCCGCCCCCGCCGGCGTAGAGGGGATAGTGGGGCATTCCGTACATCGCCTCCGGGATAAAATACTTGGCCCTGGTGTCTCTGATGGGACGGGCCTGGTGGATCACGTCTCCGACAAAGAGGTCCTGCTCGGGGTCCAGCTCTGCGAGGAACTCGACGATGTTGTCCGTGTTGACGAAGACGTCGTCGTCGCCCTTCAGCACGAACCTGGCGTGCGGGCAGTCCGCCGCGAACCAGCGGAGGAAGTGCAGCTCCTTCAGCGTCAGGTTGAAGAAGTTGTCGGTGAAATCCCACTGGAGCACGTCGTCAAACTCCCGGCTCTCGTAGGCCAGCAGCTGGCGGAGCGGGCGAGCCCGGGCCGCGGCCTCGGCCCGCCCCAGCAGGAACACCAGCCTGACCGGCTTGCTGCCGACGGGCACTGCCTTCCCCCACGTGTTGCGGATGGCGATCCGGCGGTCCACGTTGATGGGGAGAGATTTGATCGCCAGCAGCAAGAAGGTCTCTCGGCTGCACCGCGTGGGCCTCAGCAGCGGGGGGAAGCTCCTGCAGTGCCTGTACATCAGGAAGGTGCGGTGAAGCTCCGGGAGAGCCTGCGAGGAGTTGGCGACGGCCGGGTCTGGCAAGCACCGGCTGGGTCCCGGCTGCCCGGGGGCCCAAAACGCGCCCCCGGGGTCGGGGGCGGCCGGAGACTCCGGGGGCCTGGCCTCCTTCCGCAGGTACGCGAGGCACGCGAGCACGGCGAGCGAGAGGGCGTACGGCGCGAGCCTCCTGCTCCGGGGAGGCATCCTGAGCGCGGGGCAGGGCCCGGCCCCCGCACAGGGGAAGAGACGCGCCGTCTGCGAGAGGAGCCGAACCGCCGCCTCGGCGTCACTCACCGTCGCGCCGGCCCCGGGCTCAGCGCACCTGCCGCCGGGAGAGACCGCGGGCTCCTCCCGCCGCCGCCGCCGCCGCCGGGAGCCTCCTGGAGCGGCGGGGCCCGCCCCGCTTCCCGGCAGAGGCGGCGCCCACCTGCGCGCCCGGCGCCGCCGCTGAAGGCAGCAGCCACGGAGCCGAGAGATGCCGGCCGCGCCCGCACGGGCCGCTTCTCCGGCAGCCCGCCCCGCCCCCCGCCCCTGGCCCCGCCCCGCCCCGCCCGGCCGGCCCCGCCCCGCCCCGCTCCCGCCGGCCCCGCCGCCGCCGGCCCCGCCCCGCCCCGGTCCCGCCGGCCCCGCGCCGCCGCCGCCGCCGGCCCCGCCCCGCTCCCGCCGGCCCCGCGCCGCCCCGCCCCGCGCCACACGAGCCGCGGCGTTTATTTCAGGGGCGGCCGCGCAGCAGCTGCACGTGGAAGTCGACGGCCAGGGCCGCGGGCCGGGGCCGGGCCTCCGCCGCCGCCGCCTCGGGAGCGTCCCGCGGCTGCCCCGGTCCTGGAGAGCGGGGCCCGGGCGGCGGGCCCGGGGCGCTGCGGCCTCCCCGCCCCGGCAGGCCCTCGTCTGCTAAACCTGCAAGAAACGCCAGGCTGGAACCCGCTCTCTGCGCGGGCTTCGCCAAGCCGCTGCCGGCACGGCGCTCGCCCCCGCAGCCGTGCAACCAGCGGGGGGGGCGGACGCCGCCGGCGCCCGGCTCCCGAGCAGCTCGAGAGGCGGTCTGCCGCACGCGGCTGCGCGGGACGGGCTGACGCCGGCCGTGCCTGGGCAGGGACCCAGCTTGGGCGAGGCTTCCCGGAGCTCGCAGCCCCCCTGGATGTGTCCAGCGAAGCCCTCTGCCAAGCAGGAGCCTGGGGATCTAGGCCCAGCCCTGCCACAGACTCGCTGTGCGACCTCGGTCAAGTCACTCCCCCTTCACATGCCCCAGGGACCACCTCCGTCCACTGGGCATCTTGCTCTGCAGATGCAAAGCGCTGCGAGAGCGCTGGGTGTCAGCCCTGGCCGTGCGCGGCTGCTACGCAGCACCCTCGCCTCGGTCAGCTAGTCCGCGTCCTGGACTAGGCAGACGTACAGCACCTGCTCGCGCCCCGGACGGGCGGCGCGGGTGCAGACCCCGGTCCGGCGCAGCTGAACCGTAAGCACGAGAGCGGTTCCCGCTAGCTCAGCGCAAGCCCCCGCGTCCTCCGGGCGAGGACCTTGCTGCGCAGCCGGGAGGGGGTGGAAGCTCGTGCTACCGCTCCCCCAGGCCAAGCTGGGTTTCCCGTGCATGCAGTAAAAATGGTCACAGCTTACGCGGGCCCACCCCCGGTTACCTTTGGCAGGTGCCGTGGGTCTCTGGCCCGCTGTGCTTTCTCCCTCTGGTTTCGGCTTTTTGCTCCTGTCTTTGCCCTTCTTTCCCTCCTGCAGAACAGAAGCGTTTCCTTGCTGAGCGGGACGGGGCTCAAGGGCAAGAGCTTAGCCTGTGAAACCAAGCTAAGCCCTGGGGCAGATCCCGAGAGGCACTGCGCCTCCGCAAGCAGCGGGGTCCTGGGGGCAGGCTGGTACCTTCTCCTTTGGAGAGGGTGGTCGAGTAACGCTCTCGGGGACCAGGACTCCAAAGTCGCACACCACTGCCACAGGGCTGTCGCCTGCCAAGAGGCTTTCCAGCTTCACGTGTCTGGACCCCAGGGTCCTCAGGATGGGTGGGTTGCTGCGGAGCTCAGCTGCGGCTTCCTTCTTTTGTTTCGGCTTATCCCTGGGCTTAGCATCCTGCACAGCACAGATGGGAAAACACGGGCAAGTGCCCTGAGGCTTGAGATGGTATCAAGACACCCCCGAGTCCAGGCTTACACACTCGGTACCACGGGCTCAGCGCTCTGCATCCCGAATCAGGACTGAGCGCGAGGGCTGCCATCAGATGCCACGCTCCCAGACTAAGAAGGTGAAGGGGGCTTTAGCAAGAGCTTTGGAAACATGTAAGAGGGTTTTCAAAAATGAAAGCTCTGATTGTAACCTGGCCACTCCAGGGAGGAGGGGCGCAGTCGCGTGTGGGAACGACCTCCGCCAAGCAAACCCCAACAGGATGGGGAAATGTGCTCTCGTCTTTTTTGGCTCCCATGGTGGGCTTTTCTCTTTTCCATCCAATATTTTTGAAGGCAGCCCCCAGCTGGAACCAAAACCATCATATGAACGAGGCAAGCCGTTGCGTCGGCACCCCTTTGAGGGGTCCTGCAGAAACACAGGTCGTCTCTGCTCGGGGATGGGGAGCGGTGAGCTTGGCAGCTTTGTTAAAAGTAAACTGGCCTTTTCACCCATATTTCCTTGCTCTTTGCAGGGGCTGGTCTTGTCAGCTCAGCCAGTCTCTCATCCTTTTACCTTGACACTGTCCTTCTGTTTGCCCTTCCCTGCCTTCCCCTTCTTGCTTGCATTTTCAACCGGAGATGCAATAACAGGCCACGAAAGCACCTATTGAGACATAAGAGCCTGGTTCTCGTGCTGCAATATTTGGCCTGGGACCAACACAAGAAGCCCTCCTCTAGGAGAGGGAACTTGTTAACACATACGAAAAGGGGAACGTCGGCATTGCAGTTCACAGTCAAGAACTGCTCCTTCCCTTCCCAGCCTGACTCGGCCCCCTGCAACCAGACCGTGCAGGGCATCTACCTTTTCTTCCATAACGGTGACGGTGGTGCCAGCCTGCAGGTAACCCTTCAGGGCTACAAGGTCTGTAACCACGTGCTCCTTCCTGTAGCTGCACTCAATAGTTTCTGCCCAGGGCTTTGGAAGAGTTTGGTGCGTGTTTGCTGGGAAAGAAAACACAACAGTAGCAATGGAAACAAGCCACCTGCCCACCGCTCCTACAGTTACGGAGCGCACTGTAAGCTCCACCCTGTAATACTGTCACTATCCAGCTGAATGAAAGGACAGATTCAAAGCAGCCCTCAAAGACGTGAGGATCTGGTTTGCATTCACCTGAATTGCTTGGGCAGCAACACCCGCCCCGGATCAGGTGACCTGCTGGAGACTAATACCCCCATTCATTATTGATAGGCCTGGTCTTGATTACGGAGCTGGCTGTGGCCTGCTTCGCTGGGCACCTTGTTAATGGCAACACATTCAAAAGAGGCAGCGGACGACATAGCAAGGGGAATGGTGCTCTGGGTTAGAGTAAAAGGCAGTCCAGGGGAGAGAGACTTAACGGTGGGAGTCTACTACAGACCTCCCAACCAGGGAGAAGAGTTCGACCAGGAATTCTTGGGTCAGCTCACAGAGGCAGTGAGGGCTAAGGATGTGGTCATCATGGGGGACCTGAACTTCCCAGACATCTGCTGGGAGGAGCAGTCAGCCAAGTCTGATCGCTCACGTCGGTTCTTAGCCAGACTGCAGGACCTCCATCTAACCCAGGAGGTGCACAGTCCCACCGGGGGGATGCCTTGTTGGACCTGGTGCTGGCCACGGGTGATGACCTGGTGAGGGGGCTGCGGGTGATGGGCCACCTGGGAGACAGTGATCATCGCTTGCTGGAATTCACCATCCAGCGTAAGGTGGCAAAGGGCTGCAGCAAGGCAACAGCCCTAGACTTTAGGAGGACTGACTTCAACAAGCTAAGGAGGATCGTTGGGGAAGCGCTGAGGACCCAGAGGGGAAGGGAATCAGATGTCGAAGGTGAGTGGTTGCTCCTTAAGGAGACGATCCTCCATGCCCAAAGGGAGGTAATCCCAACAAGGGTCAAAGGGAGCAGGAGGGCACATAAACCCCCATGGCTCACTAAGAGCATCCGGGAATGTCTCCTTGCTAAAAGGGAGGCATACACCCAATGGAGAGATGGGGTCATCACCAAGAAGGACTATGTTACAGTCGCCCGAGGATGTAGGGGGGCAGTCAGGAGGGCCAAGGCAGAGATGGAGATAGGACTAACTTCCCGGATTAAGGACAATAAGAAGTCCTTCTTCAAATACATAGGGGGTAAAAAGAGGGTCCCGGGTAATGTGGGGCCCCTGCAGGACACGATGGGCAACTTAGTCATCACGCCAGATGATAAAGCTAACATATTTAACGATTTCTTTGCCTCTGTCTTCCTAAGTAGGGACCAGTTCAGCCACCTCCCTGCTGGGCCCCCTCGGGCCCCGGGAGAGACACGCCTGGGCCAGGGGTTAGCGAGGAGTTAGTTAGGGTACTTCTGGAGAGGCTGGACGTGTTCAAGTCCGCTGGTCCGGACGATCTTCACCCTAGGGCTCTACAGGAACTGGCCGAGGTCATTGCGGGACCCCTGGCGCGGCTGTATGAGCACTCGTGGTGCTCTGGCGAGGTGCCGGAGGACTGGAAGAGGGCCAATGTGGTCCCTATCTTCAAAAAGGGAAAAAAAGAGGACCCGGGAAATTACAGGCCAGTTAGTCTTACCTCAATCCCGGGTAAGCTCTTTGAAAAAATTATCCTGGCACACATCCAGGAGGGCCTTGCGGGGGAATGCATGCTCAGGGGCAACCAACATGGGTTCATCAGTGGCAGGTCTTGTCAGACCAACCTGGTGGCCTTTTACGATCAGGTCACCAAATCATTAGACGCAGGGGTTGCTGTGGATGTAGTCTTTCTGGACTTCCGGAAGGCTTTCGACACTGTCTCTCACCCTGTCCTCGTCAAAAAGCTGAGAGACTGTGGTGTCGATGCCCACACGGTCAAATGGGTCGCCAACTGGTTGGAGGGCCGCACCCAGAGGGTGGTAGTGGATGGGTTCTTCTCGACCTGGAAGGACGTGGGCAGTGGGGTCCCCCAGGGCTCGGTCCTCGGGCCCGCACTGTTCAACATCTTCATCAGTGACTTGGATGAGGGGGTAGAAAGCACCCTGTTCAAGTTTGCTGATGACACTAAGATGTGGGGGGATGTGGGTGCACTAGAAGGGTGCAATAGGCTGCAAGCTGACCTTGACAGGTTGCAACGGTGGGCGGATGAGAATAGGATGGGGTTTAACACTGATAAGTGCAAGGTGTTGCACATGGGGAGGAAGAACCGGCACCACACTTACAGGTTGGGGAACTCCCCTCTTGCCAGCACGGAGACGGAAAAGGATCTTGGAGTCGTCATTGACTCCACGATGAACATGGGCCGGCAGTGTGGGGAGGCAGTCAAGAAGGCCAACCGTACCCTGTCATGCATCCACAGATGCATCTCGAGCAGGTCCAGGGAGGGGATCCTCCCCCTCTATGCGGCACTGGTCAGGCCGCAGCTGGAGTATTGCGTCCAGTTCTGGGCGCCGCACTTCGGGAGGGACGTGGACGATATGGAAAGAGTTCAGAGGAGGGCCACTCGTATGGTCAGGGGACAGCAGGGCAGGCCTTATGAGGAGAGGCTACGGGACCTGAACCTGTTTAGCCTCCACAAGAGAAGGTTAAGGGGGGACCTTGTGGCCTGCTACAAACTGGTCAGGGGGGATCAGCAGGTATTGGGGGAGTCCCTGTTCCCCCGTGCGCTGCCAGGAGTGACCAGGAATAACGGTCACAAACTGGCGGAGGGTAAGTTTAGAATAGATATTAGGAGGCGCTACTTCACAGTCAGGGTGGCTAGGGCCTGGAACCAGCTTCCAGGGGAAGTGGTGCAGGCTCCTAGCCTGGGGATTTTTAAAAGGAAGTTAGATGAGCACCTTGCCGGGGTCATCTGACCCCGGTGCTATTTCCTGCCAAGGCAGGGGGTCGGACTAGATGATCTACCTAGGTCCCTTCCGACTCTAGCTACTATGAAACTATGAAACTATGGTGTACTCCCCGCATTCGCTTGATGTGGTTACCAGGATTAGCAGACGGCTCCTGTTGGGACAGAGACTGCACGTCATCCCCTTCATGGGTGCCCCTTTCTGGACTCCTGGGGTATGCGGTAGCTGCAGCACAGCTCTCCCGGAGTTTGGGTACCTATAACAGAAAGGCATGAAAAGCAGCTGTGGGAGAGGCCAGGTGATGGCTGAGACTGCAGCAGGACACAGGATGCAAGGGGAGGAAGGGGCAGCGCTGAAATACCAGGCCACCGTCTCCCTCCATTGCAAGACCCCGGGAAGGTGCACTGGCAGGCCAGTAATGCTGCGCAGGGTCCTACTGATGCCCCCGGGGACTAAGTCCACATACTTCAATACATAAGAGCATCCCCCTGTACAGGGGTGTAGGTTGTAGCCGTGTTGGTCCACGCAGACAAGGTCCTTTGGGTAAACGTGGTATCTGTTATTAGACCGACTCATATAGTTGGAAAAATTCTTCTTAGCAAGCCTTTGGGTTTGAAAACCCTCTGTCACGCTGAGGAAGCACTGGCAGATCCAGGAAGAGCTCACACCAGCTGCAGATGCTTCCTCAGCCTGACAAAGGGTTTTTAAACGCTTCATCAGGCTGAGGCTAAGAAGAATGTTTCCAAATATTTGAGTTGCTCTAATAAAAGATATCACGTTTACCCAAAAAAACTTATCTCAACACCACAGCCTGGTGGAGCAGCACAGCGCGCGGGGCTGGGGCTGGGGCCCGGAGAGAGTCGGTTCAGAACGGTTTGGGGCTGGTCTGCACAAGGCGGTGGAAAAACATCAAGGGCACATTTGCAGCCTAGCTAGGCATCAACCAGGGCCGCTATGTTGCAACATTTTAAGAGATTACATTTGCACTTTTTATCTTCCTTTTCTCCCTTTCTGGTTCACAGTTTGAAATTGATCTCCGCAGTGAGAAAACCAGAAACTTACTTTTCTTTCATTTGGAGCTGAGATTCTGGGGTGCTCACAAGCCTCAAGGGCCCGGAGCTATTCCAGTGGGTGAGACTGGCAATAGAAATCAGCAGCACGGCTGCCCCGCGCTGTCAGGGACCAACGCCAGAGGGGCGATGGGAAGTTAGTTTCCAAAGTCATCGTCTTTGCTGAGATCTCCAAAAGGAGACAGTTGCAGGCCCATGTTCTCTGCGATATAGGTGGTGTCCCCTCAGACCCGGGCTGCTGGGAACTCACCAAACTTATTTCGCACACCCACTGGATGGGAACAGCTTTCAGTCACTGCTGACCCAGGCTGTGTGACCTGGAGGTAAAAGGCTGCCGATCCCTCGAACCCTCTGCCTCCCCCAGTTCCCTTGCTGTATGCTGCAATCCCTGTGCACACAGACCTCAGTGCTCTTAGCACCCTTGCTGGTTTCCCCCTCGGCGAACTCATACGTCACATAATAGCTGTAGGCAATCACTGGAGAGTCTGCGCCGCTTTCCAGCTGCTCCAGGGTGGTGGGGCAGGGGATGCCCTCGATTTTCCCCACCGTCACGACTATTTGTGCTTCATTTACCATAAGCTCTGAAAAGAAGACAATCCAACCGCTGAGCTGCCAGGGGCACGTCCCAAAATAAGGCGACAAAGGAAGCACGCAGAGTACGAGCTCTCTTAGGACAGCGGTAGAAAACCCTCTGCTTCAGCAACCCATCCCTGCTACCACCGCCTCCCCGTAGCTTGTGGCCTGCTAATGCCATAGCGAGCTTAGGCCACGTGGGGTCACTCACAAGCCATGCAAACAGCTCCTTTTTCTCAAGCACTGGCTTGCCATGTTCCCAGATACAGTTTGGCATGATCACCCCGCTTCCAGGAAGCAAGCCCAAGTGCATAAGCAACAAATATCCTGAGCTTGAAGAAGGGCTCCCTTGCCGAGGGGAACGTGACCCCCACGTCCTGGGGAGCGGGCAGGTGCCTGCATGCAGCCGCCTACACGTGGGGTATTTTCCTACTGGAAGTTCAGCATGTGGGGAAAAGCTTCTCAAGTTAGGACCCTCATTCTTCACCAACCTACAGGGCAAAAACACGACCCAAAATCACATACAAGTCTACAGCCCACCAGCTTGGTTCTCTCTCAGCCTGGGGTCATCATTCACTTGAGGCGAGGCCGTAATGCTTAACCAGAGACAGCCTATGCCTTGGATAGCAAAAAGCTGATGCTGCTAGGAAGGCAGGTTAGCACCTCACAGCAGCTGGGCTGCGGGTCTGAAATCCTTGCGTCCAGACAAACGAACACGGGTCACCCTCTAGCTGGGCTGTTACGAGGCTTCCAGCCAGGTCGCTGGCCTGTATGCTCTCGTGCAGGAAGGGCCAGCACCCTTTCCAACGTCTGGCGGGGCACAGCTTTGGTGAGTACATGCAAGACTCACCCCAACAAAGCTTCTCCCTCAGCCAAAGCAGGCTGCAGGCCCAGAAGCTTTTCCCTCCGCATCTCTCCCTGCAACCCCTCTGGGAAACCAATTTCTCACCTGCAATTCTTTCCCCATAAAAATTATTTCGGCCACCTACAGCCGCGGTCCGATCCGTTCTACTGGTCTAACCATCCAACAGGGCTGGCTGGCTATCTGCCTGTCACACCACCATCTCTGCAGTGTCTGATGTCGGTGAAAAGTTCCTACCGATGTCACTGGAAGCCATGAGTGTGCAAGCTGCAGCACTGGGAACACAGCGACACTGGCCTAGTAAAATAATGGGCTGCATAACGAGTTTCTCGTCCTTCTTCAACTTGCTTTAGCATGAAAATTGGAAGAGTTGAGACAACACACAACTGGCCTTAACACTCAGCGTGATTTAAAAACCCAGTGATGAGGCATCCCTTCCACCCATTCGTTTTAAAGACATTGGTTAATTAAACCTTAGCACCCACCTTGTGAGCCAGGTATCCAGGGATAATGGTTTTAATTTGATGGCTTGGAAAACTAAGGCAGAGAGCAGGGGAGTAAGCTGAGCAAGGGAAAAGAGGAAGCCATTAACCCTGTTTTCTCAATCAGCAGAGAAGGACATAGGAGACAGCATCTACCCGCTAACCAAGAGGTTACAAGTTCCCAATCTGACATCTCCCACTGAGTCTCTCCTTGCACGGAGCGTGTGGTGCAGCCACTCCCACGCGCTCTTTACTGAAATGGCGATGGGTTGGAGTTTGATGAGGGACTCGGGTCACTCTGGGCTGCTTTGGGGGCTGGGCTGCAAGACTTTTCAGGCCCGTTCCAACCCTCTGCTTCTACAGTCAGTGAATTGAGGGGATTCCTCAATCCACTCAACCTAGTCACCTGTTGACAAAAATAACGATGACTGATATACTTACGAAACAAAGTCTCACCTGGCTGACTAGACAAGCCACAGAACCGATGCTTCTCATCAGGCAATATGCTCATGTCGTCCAGGATGCAGAGCTTGGGCAGGCTGTCTATGATAAAACCTCTGTAACCAGGAATAAGAGCGAGCGGATTGCCTTGCAGCACGAGGACTCGCAGCTTCCTCAGAGTGGCCAGTTTAGAGACTAGACCCAGCAGATCAGTAAAATTATTAAAACTTAGGTCAAGAGAGAGAAGATTTGGCCTAAAAGGGAACAGAACAAATGTTAGGGTGCGTGCACAGACATCACTGGTTGCAGTCTGGAGCATAAGCAAGACTCTCCCTGAAATCTAGTTACCCGTTGCTGTGTTACACGCCTCGCCCTATGGCCACAGTTTGCAGCTCCTATAGAGGGGAACCAGTTTCCTAACCCCCCTCACTGAGTGCCACGGTTAGCACTTATTTCGTTGTACCACCCAAGTGCCTCGGCGCTTTCCTCATGGTCTCCCATTATGCCGGGTGATGTACAGACATCGGAATAAGAGATGGGACTACAGCGGTCAGCATGACAAGCAGTAGTCTCTGTACACCAGCGGCCTAGCTGTTGTCAAACTAGGCATCGGGGCAAAGGAGTGAGTAGGTGAGGTTAGCTAGTATTTCACTTCTACATTACTGCGGTGCTCTCTGAGTTACTCAGATTTGAAAAAAAACAACAGTTCGAATCACAGTGAGCCGGCGCAGATCCCGATGCATCGCCTTACGCCGACTACTTTAACCCCTGCCGTGATCACTGCTCAGCGTGTGGAGTTACCAGAACTGCTCAGTGAGATGCCCATCCTCCGAAGAGCCAAGCAGGTTGTAGCCCAGCCCCAAGTGCTGGAGCCGTGGTGGCGGGTGAGCGCACAGATCCTGCAAGGCAACAATCTTGTTGCCGCAGAGCTCCAGGACCTGCCAGGGAAAGAAGAATCAGCTGGGGGACCGGGCGCTTTGACGCTGGTTTTCGGTGCCGCTGCTTTCAGCACAGCCTGTCGGTGCCGTGTGTTAGGCGGGAGAGGGGCTCGACCTGTCCTGCCTCCACGGCCTTACCCCAGAAGGATGCACAGGCCCCAGCTTGCTTACTTTCAGCGTTCTCGGGAGGTTGGCTGAGTTTATGTTGCTGATTTTATTCGCGCTGAGCACAAGCTCTTCCAGGTTCTGAAACTTTAGCAGCTCGTCATCCACTTCACTGACCTGGAAAGAGATCCAAATTCACCTTCAGCTGCCTGTCGCTGATGCACTGACACATCCTAGCACCATGATGCAAACCCACAGGGCAAATGCTGGGGCCTGATGCTGCGGTCCTTACGCTGGCAACACTCCCCTGGGGTTCGGTGGGAGCGTACCCTGGTTTTGCTTCCTGCGGGCCAGGTAAGACCCCTGACTGCACCTGCTGTGGCGGGGTGCTGAAGTTCACGTGGCTTTGCCCCGGTGGGAACAGCAGCATCACAGCCGCGCTTCGTCCAAACCCTGGGGCGCAGCCAGAGAGCGCTGGTCTCCTGCCGCTCCCACTGCGTTCGGTGGAGGCTGCCGGCACCCAGCACCAGCGCAAAGGCCGCTTTGTGCTACGGCCGCGTCCACCCAGCACCCATCCGGAGCCAGCGCTCCCAGGCGAGCACGGCTGAGACCTCGGGGGCCCCTGGCTCCCCACCTTATGCTCAGCTTCTCTCCCTATGCCGAGATCGGGGAGATCCCGGTGGCTGCACTCACTCCTTTGTCCACGAGCCGCAAGGATGTGAAGAACAAGAAGATGAAGCTGTCCTGGATGAGCTGTGGGGACTGCACAGCCAGTCCCTTCAAGTGCTGGTCCTCAGGGCTGCAGTCAGGTGGCAGGGCCCACGGCGAGCCCGGGCTGCTCACAAACTCCATCAAAGCCTCCAGGCTCTCCTCGCCGGGAACGTCGGCCTCCTCGCCCGGGGCTGCACCTGCCGCTCTTCGGGCCACGTCTCCACGAGGTGCCTTTTTCCTCGACTCCAACCAGGATTTGTTCTGCATGGGACAAAAAGGAGGCAGAGGAGCACGTCCGCAGGGGAGCAAGGACAGAGGGACTCCCTGGGGCTGGGGCTGGGGCTGAGCCATCCCGCCTCCGCGCCGCTGTGGGGCGGGGGGCTTCACAAGCTGCGTCCCCCGGCTGGAGGTGTGTGAGGCCGCTCTCCCCAGGGGCCTCCAGGATCCACAAGGCCAGCCCCTCTCCTGGACAGCCTAGTCTGTCGAGGGTTAAAGAGACTGCATACAGCTTTCCAGGCTACCCCCAGGCCCACAGCCCTCTCCAGGGAGAGCCCGGGCGTGGGTGCCGCCGGGTTTGCAGGCAGCTGCGCCAGCCCTTACCCAGCTCCCGGTGCCGCCGGGGAACTCCCACAGGTGCAGCCGACGGAGCTGCGCCCCGACGGCGGCCGAGGCGCGGAGGCCGGCCATGGGCTGTGCCCGACGGGGAGCCACACGTGGCTGCGATGTCACGAGTCCCACGGCCTGCAACAGCACCGCGTCCTGGTTGCTAAGAGACAGACTTGGTTGCTGGCCAACGCGGGTGGTAGTGTTCCAGGCACGCCCAGCCCCGAGGATGCACCGCCTTGCACGCTCGGGCCAGCTGCGCACGCACACTGGAGCTGCCCGCGCACGTCTGCACACCTGCCGGCTGGTACGGCGGTGGGGGGACAGTATGGACAAGCGCCCGTGACACTTGCGGAGGCACGCGTCTGGGCTCAGCAGCTGCTTCCCCGCCTCCTCCCAGGGGGTGAGCTAGGCCACCCGGCAGCACCAATTCTTTCGGGCACTGAAAATCCCCCGGGGTGATTTCTACGATGGCCACGGGCTCGCCCGGCGCAGCGTACACACTGGCCTGTAAATAATTGCCTGGCCAGTGCCAGGAGATGCAACGATGACGGCACAGAGCGGGCCTGTGACCGCTGCGCTGCCTTACTCCTCAAGGGCAAACCAGAGCTTTGGGAATAAGGTGTTTTTCCCCTCTTCATTTTCACTTTCTTCAGTATGCTGGACGGAGAACATACCAGCTTTCCTGAAGTTGTAGCTGTGTCCAGCGAGGCCTGGCCCGAGTTCTGCGGCTCTGATCCCAGCTCTTCCGTGGGCTCTCCCTGTGGATTGGAGCCAGCCACTGCGCGTCTTTGCACCTGCATCTTCCCATCTGTAACACTCCTGCCCCCCACAAGGTGTGTGGGGATCAACCGATGTCTGTACAGGACTACCTCCCCCATCGCAAACACGGCAGCGTAGCCCTCGTAAGAGGGAGTGTTCTCTGGCTCGTTTATTTGTTGGTGGGGGCTGGCCCCCTTCACCCATCTGCTTGCTGAACGTTGCTCACATTTCTCCGTTTAAGGAGAAAATTATTTCTAAAAGTTAGTGAAACTTTAGCACCTCTTGCATTTACACAGCAGCTCCAGATTCTCCCATCTCACACACAAGCTCTTAATTATCGCTAAAACTTCAGCAGCTCAAGTTTCCAGTCGCTCTGCTGTATGCGCCACTTAAGCCGTGGAACACCCCACTTCCACCGGCGCTGGACAGATGCTGATCTGTCGCCTTATCAGCACAACTGAGCATTGCTTATCGCTAGCACGCACTGATAAGGAACGGATGTGTGCAGGCGCACGTGCACTCACACACACGCACAAGATAGTTGCCTGGGGTGGTACAACTGTGCAAATGGAAAATCCCAACTCCTATGGGAAATGCATTAAAACCTAATATAATCACTGAGAAGCAGAGTTACAGTGGCAGAGGGGATTTCTTCCATGGAAAGCCGTTCTTTTTATTGCATATTGCCACCAGTGCTAGGAATCCTAGTCACGGTCCTAGGCATTACGGCAATACAAATAACGCACCATCACAATCATCATTGAGGTATGCTATAATACAGGCAGACACGGGAGTGCAAGGAAACAATGAGACAATATTGGGCAGCTTCACTGACGACGGTCTTAGTTCCCGTAAGTGGAACGGGGACCTGGTTAAGCGAGGTGCACCCTAGTGATTCGACCAGGAGATCCTCGTTCTGTGCTGCAGAGCAAGGCAACAGCCCCAGCTCTCTAAGTCCCTGGTGATCAGATCTTGAGGAAAAGTCTTCCTGACTCCAGATCTGGCAATTGCTTCAACACCAAGCTTGTGAGCAAGGCTCACCAGCCAAACACGTAACAGGTAGGATTCGTAGTCCTACCTCAAAACACTGGCCCACCCAAACAGATGCTGCTCCTCCACCTCCCACCTGGCCCTCGCGAAGCCAGGTTGGGGAAATACAACTTGTCAATTGTGCCTCAGGGGGAAAAAACGACAGCAGAGTAATAGTAATTCCACCTGCTTATGCGAATGCAACAGATTATTTTTTCCACTATAACTTGCACCTCGCTTTCAACCTTGGTGATTTCCATTCTCTGGAGGCCATGCTTTTGATTCCATATTTGGGGCACTCTGAGGTCACCTACGCAGAAACCTTTTCTTTTGGTGATAAGGGAATTGGGAGGGTCATCTCATAAGCATAAATATTTTCCAACAGGCCATGGCACTTATCTGTTCAGCTCTGAGGCACACTAGTCCTTGAGTTTGGGGTCACATTTTGCCATTTGGGGAAAACAGAAAGATTGATTATGCTGACACTGAAGGAAAATCCTTGCAGCTCACCTCTTGTTTCTTATGAGGTTTTCTTCCACTGCTTATCGGAGTCTAATCTGTCACTTCCTCTCCCCTATCACAGATTCATTTGCCTTTACTTTCTTCACATCACTTTATATTTTCACGTTTAGCATTATGATTTCAAGGAAATGTGACTACCTTTTTCAGTCCCCCATGAAAGTTTTTCAGTGCCCTTTTCAGGGACCTATTGGAGAGACAGCTTTTCCCTGAGGTCTCCTCACAAGGCAAAAAGCAGCATGACCCCACAACAGATTCAGACCAAATGGCATGGCACATCATGTGTGGGAGAATGAAAGATCCAGATCCCTTCCATGCATCAGGGAAACCCCTGGTTAGGGTCACACTGATCTGATAAAGGCTCCTTTGAATCCAGTTCTTATTCTGATCCTGAATAAATGTGTTCAGCTGGCGACACTCGGGCACTGGAGGTGACATCTTGGAATCTCCAACCTTGGGTCGCTTCAACGATGCTCCCGTTGAGTACTTTGATTAAAACTTTCCAGCGGGTCGAGTGTTGAGTGATGTGATCCTCCACGATGCACAGATCAGGCTTCTTTCGCCAGGTAATGGGAAGGGTGTACCCCTATAGTTTTGCTCTGAATGAGAACTTCCTGAGTCCTGCCTTATTCATCAGGACAACTGGATTAATCCACCAGAGATATACCTCATGATGTGACCAAAAGGTCTATGGGCCTGATCGTGGTCCCGTATACACATATAGCTTCGTTTGGTGGCATCATTTTGGGTTTAGACGAAGCAGCAATCTGGATCAGGCATTGTCTGTTCCACCCACTGGTACTAACAGATGACCCTCCACATTTGGTAGCTATGGCAAGCTTTCCCCTCCATATAAAATCGAATGTTGCCTCAAAATATACCACGCAGACTGTTCCATTAATGAAAAAGATGACAAGATCATACATGGGAGGAGAAGGTGGAACTTGCACTCTGTTAATGGGTGCATGGATTTTGGTAGCACTAGTCCCCCAAGCAAAGGACTGCTTAAGAAGCTATCTGACTATGGGAGCAGCAGTGTCTCCTAGGGGTACAGGACAGCAAGCCAGGAACTCCCGAGTTCTAGTTCCAGCTCTGCCACTGTTTTGCTTTTTGGGACCTTGAACAATGCTTGTGCTCCAGTCTTCACCTATCAGATGGGTGCAATCCTTACCCATCTTGCAGGGAAACTAAGTATTTTAGTTCAGTAACACTTGCTAAGCACAGGTTATTGGATAGAAGCTGCCACGCTAGTGCAAAATATTAAACTGCACATTGTAATAATACTTTATAAAGATACAGCATTTTTCAGCTAAGGAGTTCAAAGTACCTTAGGAGACATATTAATGAATTCAACAACCACCCTTTCTGATTATCATACCCTTTTCACTGATAGCCAATTGGTCAGGGGGCTGGGGCACAATACTTGTGAGGAGAGGCTATGGGAACTGGGTTTATTTATTCTGAAGAAGAGAAGACCAGTCAGGGGGGACCAGCAGGCACTGGGGGAGTCCCTGTTCCCCCGAGCACGACCAGGAGTGACCAGGAATAACGGTCACAGTCACGATCTGGCAGAGGGGAGATTCAGACTAGACATCAGGAGATGCTACTTCACGGTCAGGGCGGCTAGGGTCTGGGACCAACTTCCAAGAGAAGTGGTGCTGGCCCCTACCCTGGGGGTGTTTAAGAGGAGGCTGGACGAACACCTTGCCGGGGTCGTTTGACCCCAGTACTCTTTCCTGCCATGGCGGGGGGTCAGACTTGATGATCTGCTCAGGTCCCTTCTCACCCTACTAACTATGAAAGTATGAAGACTGAGCGGGGATTTGATAGCAATCTTCACCTCCCTGCAGGGGGGTTGCAAAGAGGATGGAGCTGGACTGTTCTCACTGGGGGTAGATGATAGGACAAGGAGCAATGGGCTCCAGCTGCAGCAAGGGAGGTTTAGGTTGGATATTGGGAAGAACTGTCTCACAAGGACGGTGGTGAAGCACTGGAACAAGTTACCTAGAGAAGTAGTGGACTTTCATCCTTGGATTTTAAGACCCAGCTTGACAAAGCCCAGGCTGGATGATCTAGTTGGGGCTGGTCCTGCTTTGAGCAGATGGCTGGACTACTAAATGACTCGCTAAGGTCCCCTCCAACCCTCACTGGCTGTGATTCTCCAAAAACCAGCACTGGAAGATTGCTCCAAGACGATGAGCAGTGCCGGGATCAGAACCAGAGTTCCAAACTCCTAGTCTGCGTCCCTGACCGTGGGATGTTCCCTTCCTTAACCTGAAGATACCAATCGCTTCAGAAACTTGTAGTCAAGATTTGATCTTGCTTATCATAAAGGAAACTACCAATGTTAGGAAACTGCTTTTCATGCTGACGTATAGGGCAACATTTTTTATAACGCTAAAAAATGTAGATAGAATTTAAATACCGTTCTGTAATCCATGGCTAACACACACAGCCAAGAGTTGCCTGAAAACTGAAGATAGCCAGTGTTCGCTCTGCTCAGGCACTCATCTGTCTCATTTGCCATGAAGTCCCTGACAGGTTTGTTTTAATTTTAGTTTGCTATGCCCTATGCTTCTTGGTAAGCGCTGACCAAGTCTGAAACTGCTACCAGGTTGAAATACGTGTGCTTTAGCAGGCTTGGTAAGAAATGGAAAAGCAGAGATTGCATGAAAGATGTATTCAGAGGTGTTCAATGGCATTCATTGTATTTTTTTTCATCCTTGTACACAGAAATCATTGGGTTCATCATTGTCTTTGGACTGATCAGCGGAAGTACAACCTTGCCAACAATAGCTACAAATCGAGAATGGAATATAAAACTGGAACCCCTAGCCTGGCTTAAGAATAAGGCAACCAAACTGTTTCAAGACTATGTAAGTATAAGGTAGTTTTTGGTGTTTATTTTTCCAGAAAGCTCTTTAATATCTTACAATAACTTAAGACAATTTGGGAAAAGCGCTTGGTTCAGGTTGTTTCTAAAGAAGACAGAATCGGGTCTTTGTATTCTAGACCGAACTGCTTTTAACATATAGCGGTGTCACAGCACTTAGGAGAGTACGGCTTGGAGAGTCCAGTAAGGAAAGAAGAGCATGTTTGATTATTACTTCCAGTAGGTACCAAGTTTTTGCTCCCAAGCTTAGGTTCTGCTGCCAACTTTTTCCTTATGTCCCTTTCTCTTAAGGCTTCTTTCTGCCCGTTCCCCTCTGCCAACAGTTCCAGCAAGGCCTTTTGATCTGGAAAAAGACCCTACTTTAATTCCTTCTGACACTGGGAACCCTCTGGATCCCCTGCACATCCATCACTGCAGTTACCCTCATATCAGATCCCCGGACACCAGCTCCCTTTCAGCTTCCTTGGTCACTTCCAGCTGAGTAATTCTGTTGGGTGTTGGGCCCACCCTAGAGACCTCTCCTAGCTGTAGTCTTCCTCCGACCTTCTTGGTGGAGTCCTCTTCCCCTGAGCTATCATTATCTGGTGCCTGGTCGTCTGATGTGGCCGCAACCTCAAACCCATCACTTGCAACCTTATAACCAGACATAGGTGGGGGCACTGCACCTGGAGACAGGGCCACAGCAACAGTACAGAGCCCACTTCATTCCACCATTTACAAACTTTGAGGGGCTTGACACTACGATAATATTCTGTTAACTGCATTATTCCCTTACTCAGGAAATGCAGACTCGTTGCTTGCAGTCCAACTTTCCCATCCCTGAGCTCATCGTCTGATTTCAGTCTCCCACCCCGCAGCTTCTTGCCCCATTTTCCTTTGTCAGCCAGTTCCAGAGTCCCTCTGTATCCTTGTCCAATCTGTTTTTCCTGCCTCAATTGGCCCCCAGTCTGTTTCTGCACCCCACTCCTCTGTCTCTTAAATCTTATCTCAAGCTCCCTGTCCTTTGCTTGTCCCATGGCTCTCAGTCCCAGTGTCCTTGCCCAGCCATCTCTGGTCCACCTGATTAGTTCTTTATCCTATTCAGCCTGGGTTTGAGTTAGGTAGCTTTCTCCTGTGCGAATCGTGGGTGTAAGCTGTGGGATCACGGACACTACAAAGGAACAGCCTCCATACTCCGGGTTCTGGTGCTAGGTACCCCAGCAGGAAGGAGGAACAATTTGAAGGCAAATCCTGCTCAGCCTCTATCGTCCCAGGATGAAGTGTGCTCAGGTGACCTGTGCTGTTGGTGCAGGTGCAGTCCAGCTGCAATGCAGGAGCGGCTGGGTTGTGGGAGGCAGCTCGAGGGGTGGGAGCCTTCAGAAAGTCTCACTGCCAAACTCTACCATGCCTCCGTTTCTCCACCTCAATGGGCTTCCAGTCCTGATCTCCTTCCCTCTGCCCACCTGTTTCTCATAGCTTAGCTTTCCTAGTCTGTTCGCCCCACAGGTTGCACCTACCAGGGACCTTGGTTGAGCTAGTTCCAAAATCCATCACTTGTTCTTTATGCAACTGAGCATGAAATAATTACACTTTCTAAAAACTCTCACACCTTGGCCAAAGAGGGGGCTCTGTTTTTCTTGAGAATGGGCAAAGGCACATCACTGACAAAGGAAATGTCCCTGACAGTTTTGAATTCCCTGCTCCAAAAAAATAAGGCTTCTCAAAACATTTCACTAAGGCAAAAACGGTTTTCCAAAAATAACTTTTTTGAAACCACCCATTATTTTTGGTGAGACTTTGCAAAATAAAAAATAAAATAAAATAAAAAAGATCAGCCTGAAATTTCTCCCATGGGACATTCCAACACACATTGTTAAAATTTGTCAAAGTGAATAGCAGCAAACAAGGACATATGATAGAAAATGCTAGACTATATATTTTACTATATATATAAACATATATTATAAATACAGCAGATAACATTACCTATTATTTATATATATTCATTTAAAGGACCATAAGTATTAATCCAGATATTGAATATATGTGCACTGAAACAAAAATGAAGTGTGCTTGTTACTTAGGGGTGATGGAAACTACCGTGGAATAATATAAAACATCTCATTTGTTGTTTCTTTCCGCTGTCCCACAGGAGAGGTGTACTGAGATAAAAAGTCACGTCAATCTGACTACCTCGGCCTGCATGCTCCAGTACTCGGCCTGTGATCCAAAGCAGGCAGACAACTATAACCAGATCCTGCATTTTTATTACTGTTCTTTAAACCACAGCAAAAGTATTTTTACTTTTTGTAACATAGGTACCACCATTACAGCAATTACCAACCAAATGAAGACAACATATTCACACCTGGGTAACACGAATCACCAAAACTGCAGAAAATGTCTCGATATCCATCACAGCAGTGACTGGGCCAAGCAAATTTACTTCTGGAAGGTTTTCAAGGAATATGTAACCTGTATGAACCAAGCATATCAGTCCCTTGAAAAATCCTTACAGGGTTAGAGAAAAAATATTTAAATTTGGGGTGTTCTGAGTTTCTGGTTAATTAATGATTCTACGTATTAATTTAATGTCAGAGACAGAATGAATAATTTACCTACTTTTTATATTTTTAGTAAAGGATCTGTTTTAAATTTAAATATTTAAAGCGTACATTTTTAATTTATTGATATTTATTGTAAATCTATTTATTCTGTATTTATTTGTACTAGGTGCACTGACAGGGCAGATTAATATACCTAAAATGATTTAAATAATGGATTTTAGTCAGCAATAGGACACCTTGATTTAAAATTATTTCAGTCTTGCTTGTATTTGTGCTGTGTAGTTGTTTCCTGTCAGATTTTTGGTCTAACTGTGTAATTAGTTTTGACAACCAGGAGAATACTTTATACATTTATTGAAACAATTGTACCCCTTAAAACAACTTTATTTTTACATTTACATTTTATGATTAAATGGGGAATGATGCATTCATTTCTTTCTTAGGAGATGATTTTGAATCGTGATGTGTGTTAATCTGCACCTGAATTAAAATTGGAATTTAATTAAAATGCACAGAAACATCTGTGCCATTTTGTCTTTCATAAAACTATCTGGATATTTGGAAACTACCTGAATATTTTGTATGTAATTTTACCAAGGTATGCTCTGCATTTAAAACAAAGTATTTTCTTAAATAAAAGGAAAATTATTTGAATTTAGTAAATTGAAGCAACTTGTTTCTAGTCACCACATCATTCAAGGTTTCAGAACTGACAGATCTTATTTTATGCCAGCTAGTTTTTTAGGCCTGGACTGGAAGAAAGGTAACAAGCTTTCCTGCTCTATTCATTCCCAATTAATTTCTCAAGTTTAAGTGAGCTTCTCTACATTTGAATTAAACAAATTGAAATGAGGTAAATACTTCCTTTGCATCTGCAGAAGGAACTACTTCTGTCAAGCCTTGCCTTAGCACTTGGCCAATGACCTCCTCTAATACACCAGCTTGACTTTAATACCTCAACACCAAACATACTACTCAAATATTACTATTTATTTAGTTAGCTTCTGCCTTAACATACATTGCCTTAACATACATTGCCAGTTTAGAAATTCCAAGTAAATATTTTTATTTTTAAAAGAGAAAATGTGTTCAAAAGCAATCTAATTTAACCCAAAAAACTCTGATTTTTTTTTTAAGTTACTTTGTACATCATCGTTGGGTTCAGAACTGCAAAGTGCCCACTCTTGCCCCCCCAGCAAAACAAGGGTCCTTGCTCAGGGAGAATGCTTTGCTGGGAGTGTCCAGCAAGATGAGATCAGGCTGGATCTGTCCTCCCACTTCCATTGACCGTCTTTCTTGTAGAGCAGCTGCAGACCGTCCCAAAGGACCTCACTCCGCCATGAGTTCAGCTCGTAAGTTTTGAGCGCATCACCCTGCAGAGTGCTAAGATTAATATAACTGCCATAAGTACAATGCCCCAGGACCTTCAGAGTCTCTTGCTACAGGAAAAATCCATTACTTACCTGAGAGAAGCTGTAATCTTTTGAGATGCTGGGGTCAGGGTGGATCTTGCCATAGGTGCAACACATGCATGGAGTTTTTCTGGCATGACAGGATTCACTGGAGCGTGCATGCAGCCTGTGGGCTTTTGACCTCTGTAGAGAACGTAGGAGCTGCTAGATGGAGCAATGAGGCCAGTTCTTTTTCCAAAAGGCTTTTCTGTGAGAAGGGCCACTGACAAGGGAAGGGGAAATGAATCAGGTGGTGGCTGCAAAGGGTAACATCCAGCACTCACTTGTACGTCAGGGTCTCTGATGATGCCTGAAGGAACGGGGAGAGGCAAATTCTGAAGGTTGCCTGTAGGCTTTAGGTCTGGACAGGACTCCAGATCTTCTCATAAAAGCTAGTGCCTGTGGGACAGTGGTACAATGGAGCAGGAGCATGCAAGGTGCCATCTGAAAGATGCCATCCCTTCCCTGGTGGGTCTTCAGGTTGGCAGCCCTGAGGATGCAATGTGTTTGCTGCTTTTCAAGGGTCCTGAAGCATAAATGACCAAGGACCTCTGCGTTGCTGAGAAATCCTTTGATCCTCCCAGGAGGGCAAACAATCTTTTTTTTGCTTCCTCCCTTTGTTTTTAACTACTTAACTGAACAGCATTAATAACTAAATAAGGGAAGAAAGTTTTTCTTTAAGAAAGGAGTACGGTTTGTTTGAAACCCAGGCCAAGCAACAGGGTCCAAGGCAGTTCAGTTCTGTCTCAGCAAGGAGGAAGGGAGGGCTGCTGGCTGCTCTGTTCCTTGGAAGTGAACCTTTCATGTCCTGGCTGCACATTTTTCTACTGGCTCCTCCGGCAAAAACACCAACCAAAAACTCAAACACATCCGTACCAACAAAAAAGTTTATTTGGGTGCAGTGGATGCGCACTAGCTGTGAGGGCTGTGCTTTTTGCCTTTCTCCCTTCCTGACATCCCCCTCACACCTCCCCACTCTTGGCCACATGCGCAGGCTTCTTCTTGCGCAGGGCTTTCCACCTCCTGTGGGAAGACGGTGCTGGTGGAGGGGGGACTTTCTTTTATTGCTTTTCTCTTTTGGCTTAAGCTTGGGGCTGCTGCCTTGTCAGCAGCTCCGGGGGTGCCAGTACTTGATGAATTACACGGAGATTGAAGCTGGGGCAGAAGCACAGCCCCTCAAGCTGCATCCAGCCCTGGCTGTGACTCCAGTGACTCAAGCCTGTGCAGAAAGATGGGGGTAATCCCCTGAGAAGCATGTGGGAGAAGTGACATGCAGTCTGGCTCCTGGCCCATGGAAAGGGAAGAGCCTAGACCACTGCGCCTAGCTGAGGCCCCATTAGCCAAGACAAGCCCAAAGCAGTAGCTGCCAGTCGAGGGAAGCAGCCAGAAGTGGCAGCTTCCTGCTGAGGGACTGGCTGGTAGAGAAGGGCCCTCCCCTCCCGAGCCCACTTCCCTCTTGGCCTGACTTGGCCCCAGGCAGTGACCGACTTCACTCCTGAGCCGCTCAGGGCAAACATGCTCAGGTGGAGCGACGGCTGTAGAGGCAGTGCTGCGTGAGGTGCTCACAGCATGACCCTGACATGTATGGGGTGTTTGGGTGCCATACAGGTGGGTTTTGACATCCAGACAAAGGAAGAAATGAAGTACTTGCAGGCACAAGGTCATAAAGGGATGAGAACAGAAGAGGTCACGCAAAGGTGGAGCAACTTCATCTGCACCGATCCTTCATCTGCATCACATACAGCCAGCAAGGGAAAAAGAAAAGCCCAGACGTGGTTCTGTTGGAAAGGTGCCAGTAGGAAAGAGAAAGACTGGACTTGTGCCCCAAATGCTCTCTCTGATTAACACTAATTTTCTTTGGCTTAATGCCCAGTATATGAAACACAAGGCCATTTGTCATATGGCCAGAGAATTTCTACTGTATTTAGAGGTCCAGGGACAGAAGTAAAATGATAAGTTTGCTCACTGCTTTTTGGTAGAGATGACTGCTCTTACAAGTTTCACTTTCAAATCTCTTTGCTCAGTAGGAAAGAGACACAGCTCCTAGCCACAGCTTCCTCTGATGATCCACCAGAGAAGTTTGATAGCATCGCTGCAGAAATAACAGTGGTGTTCATGTTATTAGCAGCTAAGTGAGTTTTAAGGACCTAGGATGCTAGTTCTGTACTCATATAGTGTGCTTCTTCCCCTCCCTGCTCTGGGCCATCTTTTACCAAACTGATTTGGTCCCAGGCAATGCTCGTGAAGCTTAAATACATGTTTAAAACCCAAACAAAAGATGCTCTGATGAAGGCTAGTGAGGCTTAAATGTATGTTTAAAGCCTAAACAAAAGATGCTCTGATGAAGCAGAGCTGAAGAAATCTGATTTCTTAGAAGATACGAAAGCTGAGATCAAAACCACAAATCAGTAATGATATTAAAACGTCAACCCCTTCAAAAAAGAAGAAAGAAATCACTACTTTGCACTTACCTAGCACATTTAAGAAACACTCATCACAGTCCAATACTGCTTCCATTGAACACAACAGGAAAAATCCCCATTAGCTGACATGCATAAGGGAAAGTATGGCAGCAAGACAAGCAGACGTGAACTGTGGGTCAGACATACAAACTGTCTCACTAAAAGTCATACAGCTGCTCAGGAAAGGATCCATATTGCAACCTCAGAGTCCCACTCCTTTAAAATGATGTTCTTTTTCATTAGCTTTATAATGTAAATAGTTCACCACCCTTATGTCTGTACCTGTCCTACGGAAGTGTCTGTAATCAAACCTCATCACTTTTCAGTGGAATCTGCTGCTTAGCCATTACTACACTGGGTGGCTATGAATCTGTACCAAACCCCTCACCTCAGGCAAATATGATCAGGCTCAAGACAGTAGTGCTGTATATGGTGCAGCTTAAATGTTTCTTCTAGCTTAAAGCAACACACTGGGACCATCCTGGAATTACAAGCATAGGAATGAATTCAAAAGCAGGTAAGGAGGCAAACAGATCCAATCCATTGTTTGCTGGGGACACTGGCTCTTCTATCATCTTGTTAAAGCAGAGAAAACAGCAATCAGAGCTTGGTCCTGTTTTGTTTTGACGGGAAGAAATCAGACCCTCGATAAATTTGGAAAATTGTGCCATGAAAAATGTTAAACATTAGTGTACAACTCTAGGTGTTAGTAAAAGACTTACTAGATTGGTTCGAGCGTTCTGTCTCACGATCCAAGCTACTTCCTGACTGTTCGCTGACGGGTGTACTTGAGCCTCAGAAACTGAGCGAATAAAATGTGATTCTGCTCCGAATAGTTACCATAACTGGAGCACTGTGGGAATCAGCAATTATTGTCCTTAAGCAGAATGCCTAACTAGCATGTTAAAGTTCACAGTGTAACAAGTTTTTTTTTTTCTGACATCACTGCAAAATCAGCTTGGGGCCCAAGAAGCTAGCTGGGACCCTTCCTGGTTATGAACCACTATAACCAGAAATCATGATTCTGCAGACTACATGGGGTCACCGTGACACCTGTGCACCTTCTTCCCTGGCTTCAGCGGATTTCCATGAGTGTAGCTAACTAGAATTTAAATTCACAGCCCCACACATGAACCAGAAGAGAGGCCAGGTCTCTCCCCCACAGGTGCATGGCAGCCTATTATGGAACCATCAATCAAGCCTGGAAGCCCAAGGAAAATACCAAAACTCCAGAAGCCCAGGAAAGCTTATAAACTTTACAGAGAGGAAGCCAAGTGACAGCAATCCAGCAGAGCTGAGGAATACATCTGAATCCTGCTGGCTGGCAGCAGAGCCCAAGGAACCAAGGGAACATGACCACGTTTCAACTAGCTTCAGTTTGTTGAGAGTGGTTTTTCATGTGACCAGAGCTTTCATTATGAAAGTGGAAGTATGTCACCACCCATTCCCTCCCCCTTTTCCAAGCTGAGTCCTAGCTCTTTCAAAAGGGCTGCAAATGTGCAGAAAAAGCAATACAGGCAGAGTTTCTTCCAAAAAATAACATTTATTATTTTGGTAGTAAATATAAAAAATGCATTGCACAGTTTAACAGATCTACTTGAAAAGTGCTACATATCAGCAGCACGACGGAGGTTGTGTCATGCAAGAGAACAGAAAACCTTATACAACAAGGCTGAAGCAAGAGCACATCTCAAATCCTCATTCTTCCAAACTTTTATATAACAAAAATCAAATCGATTCATTTAAAATGAACCTCAAACTGTTATGAAAGCAAAAGAAGCAACTTGTTCAACAAACCGTTAAAGAGGAGGTCTGCTTCTGACCTTAATTTCTTCATTTTCAAAGCTTTATTCTTGCTTATTCATAAGTTGTGCTTAAAGGAGTTTAGATAGAAAAGTGATTCAAATAACAGCCACAAGTCATTATATTAAATACCTTGGTACGCCACTTTTAATACCATAATATCAGGATCATTGTATCCATATACAACTACTTGTATACTACCACTCTGCTCTAGCCTTATAACATAGCACAAACTATGTCTAATGAACAGGAAAAATGGTGATGTAGAGCCTTAACCAAAGTCAGTGGTAAATGGGTTAAGGCTCTTGCTGCAGCACACAAATCTACATTGAACAAATTACTGGGGGAGTGTGATGGGCCAAATCCTACAGACTTTACCCAGTCAAAAATCTTATTCAAGTCAACAGGAGTTAAGGGCACTCAGTGACTGGCAGTACTGGGTCCCTAAGACCATGTGATTTAATGACATTTTTATTTCAATCACTTTACTGTGCTATCAGGGTGCATGATCAAATGTGGCGGCAGGGACTGTAAGCTAACTGCAGATAATAGAAAAACAACTAAAAACCATTATGAGGCTGGACAATAATTTTCTTCTTTGAAGTTGCTACCAACTGACACCATCAAGGCAAGAATTAACCATCCCAGGAACAAAGAGAAAAGATGAAACCATTTACAAGTATTTTGGACTACAAAAGTTTCATACCATGGAACATTTCTGCAGTTATATCACATCTCCCTGCCCTGAATATTGTAAACTGCTCTCAACCCCTGCCTGATCTCACTGAGGTTTAGTTTTTGACAACACCTAACATGTACTGGAATGTCGAACGCTGACACTTGCAAAGCAAATGAACTGACGCGAGACAATCAGAGATTGCTAAGCAGTGATCTATTTGGCCTTTGCCTTTTCAAGCGCTTGCAGATGCAGAGATCTAGATACAAAGATGCTGCCTAGTCACACCGGGGTTTTGCTGGTTTGGGGTTTTTTTTGTTCTTATTTCCAGAAAATAATCAAGTGGGGCACGCAGACCTAAGGAAAGTCATTTTGTACCTGAAAGCCATCATCTCCCAGATAAACAGTTGGTCCTATAGAAAATGTCACCTCACTTTACTAATCTGGCTGCTCACACAAGGCACAGGAAGACCACAATCTCCTGCTCACTGTGTTTTCCATGGAACATCCTCTTGGAAGGAGAAACGGCTGGATCACGACACATCACACCTATGGTACTCAATGGCAGGGCAAAAATCTTAGGGTGCTTGGGACACCTCCAGAGAGCAGGCAGACTCAGGCGGATGATCCAAACTTCAACATTTTCCCCAAGCGTTCCCTTCCAGCAGCTTGACAGAACCTGCCAGCAGGACCAGCACTGTTCTCCTGCAGGGAAATCCCTCTGGTTTGGTGAGGTGACTGTACTGCCCAGAAGAGCCCTTTATCTTCATCCTTCATCCTCATTTCAGATGTTTTTTGCTCCCTGTACTCATGCTATTGGCAAGAAACATATGAGCCTTCAAACCTACATCTCCTAATGCGTGACGTTCCACAGATTTAGAATTTAAGATGAGCAGGGACCATCACGTCTGACTTCCTACATCTCCTAGGCCATTATATTTCACTCACGGACCACTTTGTAATGTGCCCCACTAGTTTCAGTTTGACTAATGTATGACTCGAGTCTTGTTATTAGGGAAACTAAGAATCTCTGCACTCTGGATTCTTTTTGACGGAAATTCCCAGCACAGATCCACTGACGGAGAGGTAGATGGTGACTGTCACCTGAAATTCTTTGTAAACAGCAGACAGACAGCGGGCTCTAGCTGCAAGACTGGACCTTCTTGGTGCCTTGCAGATTCAATTTAGGACTAGTTAATACTGTATAACAGTAGTGCTCAAACTTTTTGCCCGGTGGACTGGATGGACAATGCCCAGTCCATCTGCAAGCCAGATCTGGCCAGTGGTCCTGATCCAGGACCTAGTGAGGATGCAGTGGGGCCCCGTCCTGCTGCATGGAGGGGGTGGGGGGGCAGCCCGGCCCCGATCCAGCCATGCAGAGGGAAGGGGTATGGCCCAGCCCCAATCCAGCTGAGTATGGGGAAGGGAGCGTGGCCTGGCCTGGCCCCATGTTGGGGAATGGGGCATGGTCTGGCTCTAATCTGGCCAACAGGCTTTGGAATTGGGCAGCCAGGGAGTGGTGACAGTATTAATTGCCATTGCTACACCATTGCCAAGTTTCCTGACCTGTGGAGAGCCCTGCCAGCCAGAAGCAATACCTCTATGGGGCACATTTGGCCTGTGGGCTGAAGGCTGAGCACCCCTGCTGTAAAAGACCAGTCTAGACAGAAACGCATCTTTTGAAAAATGTATTTTAAACCCCTTAACTGGAGAAAAGACTAATGAAGTCAAAGCTTCCAGTACACATTTCCTCTTAGCTGTAAGTAATACATGCTGGGGTCAAGCTCTTTTCATGACAGTACCTAGAACCTGTACCCTGCTGAGACACAACCTCCCTTTTCCTGTGTTTTCAAAAAAGCATGAGCGAGAATCATCATGTTCAAATCAGAGACTTCGGAGAGCTGGATCATTTTCGGTAATGGTTAGAAGTATTTTTTCTCAACCCTCATCCTCCTACACCTTCCCCTTCTGCCTGCCAAGCATTTTTTAATTCAAAAAGGAACAACAAAGAGAGCAGATCTAGGTGTGCAAAGCAGAAATGCTAGGAGTCCACTTCTCCAGTCACTAAAAATAAACCTTGTCTCTCCAATTTTAATCTGCTGAGCGATGCAATGATATTGAAGAGCTTTTCATAGACTTCTAAACAAAAAGAATTATAATTACCTCTGATTTATTACAGGTTGAGATAATATCTGCAAAGCAGATAGGAGACAGCGTCATTTAGAGAACATGTTAAAAACAGCACCCATAAACCAAATTTCCTCTGAAATGTACCACAAAAAAAAGTGATCAAGCCCTGAGCATTTTGCCAAAGGATTTCTAAGCATCTCTCTCTCAGTAGGACAGCCCAGTAAATGAGGAACTTGAAGGAAACCCCCTAGCTAATCAGAAGGTTAAAGAGTTTGCTAGACAGAAATTCAAGCTCATTGATAAAATGATGGATGAATTTAGATATAAATAGAAAATACCTTACATGTGTACAGCACCTCTTATTCAGATGAATCCCAGAACATATTGCCTTTTTCATTTAACTATCACACCGTACAAAATATCTAGCTACAAACCTATTTAGAAAAGCCACTTCACTGTTTAATAATGAGTGTTTCTATGCAGTATTTCAATAAAATTTAAGCCTGAATTTTCTAGAGTTTATTTTTTCACAGCTGCCTCAGCCTCATGATCTTGTGCAACATTTGGATACAACACACAGTTAGCAACCTGTTTCTCAATTTGCATGCACAAACACCTTTTGCATACAAAATTGGGGTTCTGCCTATGCAAAACCTTACCTGTAGAAAGTTGAGGATAGAAATACTGTCTGGACAGGAAAAACAAGTAATTTATTTTGTAGACAGATTTGTAATATTCAACACCCCGCCCTCTCTGGAAAACTGTATAGCAGAAAAAGCAAGAAGATTTGCTTCCTATTGACATACTTTCACAGACACATTCTAGAAGATACAGTTAAAATAATTCAGTCTACTCCCTTTTTCAATACTGTGGCATCCTAGACCCAATGATCTCAAATCAGTGTTTTGAAACTGAAGGGGAAGATACTAGGAGGCTTATCTGTACTGTTCTTCTGGTTCCTAATAACTACAGTTCAGAAAGCAGTGGAACCATCAAAGTCAGGGGCAGGCAACCTTTTGTGGTTGTGGGCTGGAACAACCTACCCTGGGTCAGAGGTAGGCAGACACTAGGACCTGGCTGCCCCTGGCACTTGTCCCCGTGGTGACGGCACATGGAGAACACCTGCTGCTGAAGCCCTACATCCAATGGCTCCATGGGGTGCATCACAAAACATCGTGCAATATTTCAGATAGCAAACAAGAAGTGTTCCAAGTCTTTCACTGAACATCATCTCTGCACTACAGCTTTAGACTAAAACTCAGGAATTTAAGATGGAAGGAAGGGATGCTGAGGGCAGGGAGAACCAGCAAAGAAAAAGATGAGAGTGAAGGATAGTTTATAAATACAGGGTTTTAGTCTAATTTCTGTGATAACATAAATGCCAATTTCCTAATGTCACAAACTCAGTCTCTGAAGTATAACCACAGTATCTGCACACACACATGTTAGGGGCACGCTGTGGTGAAGAGAGTTCAGCTCTGCAGCATGTAAGAGAAAAAAAGCTCACAGTCTGAACCTGTATGGAACTTCAGCCTCTGCTGACACGTATGGAACCCATGTGAACTAAAGATAAGGGGCACTCACCAAACTGTCCTGCTACTCGCTTGCAATGGCTACATTAGAAAAAATTCTAATACAAATATTAGCTACTTTATTTGCTAGGAAATAAAGCATGCCCTGCAGCTGATCATATGGAGAAAATATATAAAACAGAACAGAAGTAGATACAGAGCCTGAGATTTTAATTCTAGTACTTTACCATGATTTTGCATCTTTGATGGACATTTTTCTCCTTTGGTTATTAATATGCTGATCACTCTGTTTATCAACTTTTACTGTTCAAGTAAAATAACAAAGAAGTTGAATACCTGGTAATAAAATGAAAAGTACATTACATTTCATGAAATGAAAGTGTGTTTCCCTTTAACAGATCATTCCTTATCATACAGGAGTTACACCTCACTGAGCTTAGTACTCAAAGGCATGTCATATAAAGACGTTTACTGCATATCTATGCATGCTGCATTGAAGGAGATCTATTGCTGCCTGCAGGATTCTAGCCTGCTTATTTACCTGAGCTTGGCATTCTCATTTAGCTGAACCTAACGTGGCACTGGAGAGGAACCCAAACATTAGACAGTGTTGCACTGCACCTCTGCATACTCAGAAGACAGAGGCTGCATGCCCTGGACAATGTCTTACACGATGGAGAGAAGTTTTTCTAAAGTGCACCACCTGAAGGAGACCTGCGGGTCTGTTCTCCACATCTTGGATAGGCAACACATCTTCTTTGGTTGTTAGGTGTCCCCAGCTGTTTTGTTCATTTTACTAACTGCCTCGGTGGCTTGTTCTGGCAAGCACGATGGATCAGTCAGAATGGAGGTGGTTGTACTTAGATGCCGAAGGGTGTTCAGCACCACTGAAATAAAAAGCCAGAACAAAGTACCAAGGGAAAAAAATTAGGCTGAATGCAAACAGATACACATGCCCTTAGCAGTGAGGATGAACATGATCTATGATGTAATAGGTGATGTAATACACAAATATACATATGCTCCTGCAGTACATATGCACATGATGTATCCCTTACAAATATACCATCAAAGACAAGGAAATGCAATTACTTTGTCTAGAGGATCATGTTTACAAAGGGTCTACCATTTTACTGTTCTTTTAAACAATATCCCAGCTTGCTCTGATACTGCCTGTACCACTATGCAGAAATAACCATAAACATGAGCACTGGATGTGTCCTTATAGAGGACAAACAAGCAATGGGTGTCAATCATATGCAAACTTCACTGATACTTGAAAACTGAACATAGATCTAACATGTCCTCTATTTTCATTATGAACCAGACCCTTGGACTCTATCCCAGCTCCAGAGAGTCTGAAATCCTTATTTAAATGCTGTAGCTGAGTCTACATTTGATTTCTGGTGACTGATAACAGCAACAAATGCTCAAAGCCAAAATGTATGGCCAGCAGCAGTTCTTAGCTTTCCACTGCAACAATACAAAAAGTTTGAGGGGGAAAAAACCTACACTGTCACAACTTCTTTCCCTAATCTATACTGACCTTCAGAGATGAAACTAGTGATTATGGTTTCAATTTCTGTGCCACTAAACTACAGATAGCTAGAACTCTACTTACTTGGCCTCAAAACAGGGAGGGTGCAGTGCTGATCCAGCCATGCCATTGCAGTCTGATTCAGGTCCTCAAAGCTGGTTGTAGACACCATTCCATTGAAGGACTCAAATAACGGTTTAATGATAATACTGAACTGCAAATCACTGGGAGTTAAAGGAAATAATAGAAGTGCTAAGAGGGGAAAACAGAAGGTTTTCCACAGTAAAGGGGCTTCAGTGTTTAAAGAAAGCTGAGATACCAAAATAAAATAAAAATTAACTACAGCTCTCTTCAACTGAGCCATTTACTTTTGCAATATGGGCCATCCTACCATAGGAAACATCCATGCTGATTTGCTATGCTAGTGGAAAACTCCAGAGCAGGACGTCAAAAATTCCCAGTAAACGAGAACGTAATATGAATGTCAGTGAAAACAGTTTCTGAAAGAGCCACATGGATTTGAAGGTCTAAGATCCTAGAGACTACTGTTATCTTTCATCTCTCACAACTTCTAAAAAATAAAAAAACCCAAAAAACCCGGGCAATGTGCAAGAATAAAGCTTGCATCAGTCTCAGCACTCCAGTACCTTTTGACATAAAGGATTAAGATAAATCTAACAGATTCCTGTGATGGTTGAGTACCATATAAAGATACAATGCAGAGTATTCTGCTATCTCTAGTGGCCCAAGATTATTCACTTGCTTCCTTCATGTGAGCTTTTCAGATTGCTATTGAAAATGTCCACCTCCATCTTCCCTTTACAGTCATTTCATAATGGTGAGAGAGGTTTCTCTGAACCACCTCTCACCCCTGGAAACTACAGGCACATACAGACTTGTAAATTTTCACTGGATGATATCCTAGTAAGTATCAGTGTGCACTACAGGTTAAATCCAATTGCTAGAAAGTTCCTTTAGGGGCATTTCCTACTGAGGTAAACTGTGGTTCTCTGAGAGTACTACCCAGGCACTACACCCATTCCCTTCTCCCACAGAACATGCTCCCATTCTCATTAAAGAACTAGGGGACTGTGGCGTTGACACCTACACGGTCAGATGGGTCACCAACTGGCTGGAGGGCCGCACCCAGACAGCGGTGGTGGATGGGTCTTATTCGACCTGGAGGGATGTGGGCAATGGGGTCCCCCAGGGCTTGGTCCTCAGGCCCGCACTGTTCAACATCTTCATCAGCGACTTGGACAAGGGGGTAAAAAGCACCTGTTCAAATTTGCTGATGACACTAAGATGGGGGGGGGATGTGGGCACGCTAGAAGGGAGGAACAGGCTGCAATCAGATCTAGACAGGTTACAGGGGTGGGCGGATGAGAACAGGATGGGATTCAACACTGACAAGTGCAAGGTGATGAACCTCGGGAGGAACAACCGTCACCATAGCTACAGGTTGGGGAACTCCCTCCTCGTCAGGGCAGAGGCAGAAAAGGATCTTGGAGTCATCACTGATGCCAAAATGAACATGGGCCGGCAGTGTGGGGACACAGTCAGGAAGGCCGACTGCACCTTGTCCTGCATCCACAGATGCATCTCGAGCAGGTCCAGGGAGGTGATCCTCCCCCTCTATGCCACACTGGTCAGGCTGCAGCTGGAGTACTGCATCCAGTTCTGGGCGCCGCACTGCAGGAGGGATGTGGACAGCATGGAGAGGGTCCAGAGGAGGCCACTCGTATGATCAGGGGGCAGCAGGGCAGGCCCTATGAGGAGAGGCTGCGGGACCTGAACCTGTTCAGCCTCCACAAGAGAAGGCTGAGGGGGAATCTAGTGGCCTGTTACAAACGAGTCCGAGGGGACCAGAAGGCACTGGGGGAGTCCCTGTTCCCCCGAGCACCGCCAGGAGTGACTAGAAATAACAGTCACAAGCTGGCAGAGGTTAAATTCAGATTAGACATCAGGCGGCGCTACTTCACTGTCAGGGTGACTAGGATCTGGATCCAACTTCCAAGAGAAGTGGTGCAGGCTCCCACCCTGGGGGTGTTTAAGAGGAGGCTAGATGAACACCTTGCTGGGGTCATTTGACCCCAGTACTCTTTCCTGCCATGGCAGGGGGTTGGACTTGATGATCTGCTCAGGTCTCTTCTGACCTGACCAACTATGAAAATATGCACATATTAGTGGAGGGGAGCAGGACAGAAAGTTTCAGCAGCACTTTGTTAAAATGGAAAAGTGAGGATCAATTTGCTATTAATGTTCATTTGCAGACTATAAACCAACTGACTGAGATAGAGGAACAAATGGCTCCTACACACGTGCAGGGATCCTGCTCCCTGCTGGGGTGTGGAAATTAACACAGTCCAGCAGACCCTAGCTCATTTGATAAGCTTTAGTTCAAAGCACCCCACTGTCATTTTTCAGCATGGGGATGCTGATACACGTGATGCTTAGGCGCTTTTAATTACTGCAGCTCACTAATTAAAGTGCCCCCCACCCTATGCCTCCCAGAATACGTGTAAAAATGCCCAAAGTGCAAAGAAAAAGGAAGACAAAACACCTAGCAAGAGCATCGTGTTTCTAGCCCTGTGCATCCTACAGGTGACTGGTTTTTAAATAATGCAATGCATATTCAGAGTCACTGGAGCCTTTTGCTGAAAATTAATTAAAACAGACCAGAAAAATTACCACTAGTACCTAAAAGCAGGACCCTCTGTATTCCTTTGTAGTATGACTGCGAAATGTGTTGAATGCCGCATTCCTTCCCATGTCATAAAAAGAAGGCTCCAGAACCCATACTTTAAGCCATTAAAAATTAACTTTCCAGCCCTTAACAATTCTGAAGAAAATCTCTCACCTGAGTTGATAAGCATTCCTGCACTGCTCTCTTCCTGCTACAGATTGTCTAGTTAATAAACAGCAGCACTGAAAAACAGTTCATGTCAATAAGATGTTGAATCTGAAAACCAGCATCCTGCATTTAAGCCCCCAAACTGAACCATATTCCGTTGAAGTGTTAAGGAGATGCATCTAACTTCTGTCCTTTTCCAGCTTTCCAACTTCCCCCCACACCATCCTGGATACCAGAAGCTGTAACTGCCTCCCATCAAGCTGCCAAAACACCCAGTATTCTCTACATGGCTGCTATAATGCTCTCAGCCTTGTCAGTATCAAATTTGACAGCAATTGAAAAATTTGGGGCAGTGTAAAAATATAGAACCAATAAACTGATGCTTGAGAAGCTGAGCCATTAATTTGAGTCATTTTCAGTTATACCCATTAAAGACTACTATTTCTCTGATTTATATGAAGCTATCCCAGAAGTTCCTGTACTAGGAAAGCTACAGGAATCTGAGGCTCCTGTCAGAAGCAGAAGGTCAAGCTTATTGAAGAGCACATAAAAACCTGGTGTTTTCAGGAGACTATGCATTTAAAATAATAAATTTATTTATGCACATATATGGAGAGAAAAAACCTTTCCCCGAAGTGTCTGCAACTCAGAAGAGCAACTAATGCAAGCACCAGAAAGAGAAACTAATTATGCCTGACAGTGTCCAATGAAGGGCAAAAACCCCCCTTTTGATAAATAGTGAAACTGGAAATTTTAAAACTATGATACTAAATAACCTTAGTGGTTATCAGAAAGAAACTTAAACAGCATTTTTTTTGACAGTGCCACTTTTGATTTTATTTTAAAGTTCTTAACTCCCTTTCCTGTCTGATAGTCACATACCCATACCCATGAGACACCTAGAGTTTGCTCAATATAAACTCTATATTTAATGCTGTGACGAAAGGATACAATCCAAAACTTCCAGTTTTGGAGGGTCCTGTTTTTCACATACTCATCAAACATACTCCTCATATGATCAAATCTTTGTCTTGTTATGGGAACCCCAGTAGCAGGGAGTTGCTGTTGACATGATCTGAAAAAAAACCAACCCAGAGGTCAAGTCTCTGAAGACAAGTGACACTTCTCTTCTACATTAAAAGCTAATGTGAGGCAAGTATCCATTCACAGTGCCAGAACTGATGTTGTTTCTTAGTGGATCAGTTCTTTTTAAGCTCAGCAACCTCTGTTGTGCAACACAGTATTTTCCTATCAATTCTGCTCTCATCCATTTAGCAAAGGGAAGATTTTCAAAGTATTAAGATTTTTTTATTATTATAAATAACAAGAGTTAGAAACAAAATATAACCTAGAACAGTGGTTTTCAACCTTTTTCATTTGCAGACCGCTACAAATTTCGAATGGAGGCATGGACCCCTCTGGATTGTAAGTGTGAGTATTCACATACTTTTGATTGATCATAGTCATCTTTTGTGGACCCCGTAGACATAGTATGTGGACTCCAGGTGGAAAACCACTGACCTAGAACAAATAAGATTTCTGTCTCTGCTTCACAAGAAAGAAGAACAGTAAAACTAGAAAGCAGAGAAAAACTTACTTATTGGCTAATATTGCATAATTTCTTCAAATTTTTAAAGTTTAAGAAGATGGTTCAGTTTAAAGATAAATTTAAAATCAGATGAATTGCTGTGATCATGTCCTAAAATATTAGGGGGGTTTTATTTGCTCATTATATATTATTCAATATTTCTATGAATAAAAGCACATTATGGACCCAAAAATACCATTTAAAAGGTATGGAAACTAGAACACAGAAAAGTGAAGTAATTTGACCACGGTCAGACTGAGTCAGTTCCTGATGTCACTTTTTGTGCCCTTTTTATTCAACCATATTTGTTCCCAAGAAGGAAAGTTTACATACCAAAAGACAGTTGCACCTATGCTGCTGCACAGAGTAGGATTTCTGATTTAAAATAGTTCTCATTTGTCAGTACTGAGAAGCATTCCAATCTATTTTTGATCATGTTATCACTTCTGCATTGATGCCCAGAGCTTACTGAAGATAAACACAATGCTCATTTTGTAGCTATTTTGTGTTTTCATTGTAATCCACTGATACTCTGCTTATTTTCAATGCCCAACTGCCAGTTGGCATACTACCTGATACAAATGCCTACTGTTATTAACCAAAGCAGAGCTGCACAGGAAGCAACAATAACAATTTCCGGAGAACATCTTACATGATGGTAGCATTCAGTTCCTCAATTTCTTCCCGGAGACGCCTGGTTTCTTCCTGCATCTGTATTCTCTCTTGCTGTAGTTTAGCAATATATTCCACAGTCTTTTGGAGTGTGATTGCATGGCTGATCTGTGCCAAAGCAAATGCAAAACTGTTATTCTGGAATTCATCTAAGCAGGCTGAGTTTGGCCCAACTTAACATAACACCTACAAAAGCATGTCAGCCCCTTTATCATCAGACTCCTTGCCCATGCTAAAGAACTTTGGGATTTATGGTTGCAAGGTGCCACAGCACAGTGACTAACTGTTCAGTATCATCCTGAACAGTTAGTCACTATCCAGCTTGCCCTCTCTTCCCCAAATGAGACTTTGGCTAATTTCTTGAAGAAAATATTTCAACAATTTTAAATGTTCACAAATTATTTTCCCACATTAAATAAGACCTGAATAAGAGGAATCAATACCTCTTTTGATATATTTAGCACATTACTAAATGTATCTAGTTGCAGAGGTAATTCAGAACACATCAGATCTGAAAGGCTTTGAGGTTTTCACATTATTAAACAGAAGGGAACATGGTCAAGCTGTTATCAAAGGAGACCAAGATAGTACTACTGGTTTCTATTTTAGGAGCTGCCTCTGTCTGCAGTTGTACCAAGGCAGATAATCTAGTTTTTTATAAGACTTTTTATTCAAATCAGATTCGTTTACTTGCAATTAAATATATTTTTCTTTTGCTTAAATAAAACTGACTAAAGTCACACATGGAATGAGAACAGCCCATGTTTAGCCCTTTTTTTAATTACCAAAGCTGTTTAAACAGATGAAAAAATGCCGTATCAATGGGCACTCAGTTATTTGAACTAGTCCATTCAGAGTTGAGAAACCAACTGGGAAATGAAAATACAGGAAGCTCTGATTTTCTCTGTCCATCTAGGAATATGAAACACTGGGAGGGGATAAGACCCAATCATTTTAAAACTCTGAAGTGCACACAGCCAGATTACAGGTTCAATAGCATTTTCAAAAATGTCCAAACAGATTAGGCAAGTGGTTAGCAATGGTTAACAAGCAGTGGACTGAAACCACCTGCCTTGGGTCAGAGGCAGGCTGGCGCTTTCCACTGAGCCACTGCCGCTTCTCCCTGCTGCCTGGCTGCTGTGTGTGCAAAGCTCTCTGTTGCTGGAGTGCCAAAGCCTCTCCACTCCATGGGCTGGATAAAATGCCTCTGCTGAATCTGGCCTGCAGGGCAAAAGTTGCTGATTCCTGGGTTAGGCCCCAAGTTAATGAGTTGGTCATCTATGCTCTTCAGGCAATTTTGAAAATTCAACTGGGCACCTCCACATCTTTGGAAGTCTGGGCATTAGCAACCAGAAACAGCATGGAATATTTATAAAATATTCCATGAAGTTCTACAAAGCTCTACAAAATATGTTCAAAGTGTTATTGTACAGCAAATGTGATCAAGCCCTTAACCCAGGAGTCCCAGAAGCAAGGAGGACTACAGTGCCCAGCTTCTGTTCTTTCCCCTTAAGTCTGAGAGTTAAAGCCCCTGAGCAAATAGAACTCCTCTGCTTTTGGAATCAAACCAGTGGTACAATCAGGACCACAACACCTGGCATGTGCTCTCCCATTATCTGACATGTAATAATGGATTATTTTCTTACTGCATTATGGTCCCATCTCTTAACTCCTATGATTCAAGTAACTACCCAGCAGTCTTTCCTGCCCAAGTACAGGGCAGCTGGACCCAATGATCTGTAAGGTCCCTTCCAGCCCCTAACAACTATGGAACTATGAAATTAAATTCATTAATTGCACTTTGTATTTTCCAGTGAAGAGTGGAGCTGTCCAGGTTGATTAATAATCTTTTTTTTCAAAATGGCTACTGGTTTCCATAACTACACGGTTCTTATTTTGCTATGTTAAAAATGTTACTTACAGATTTGGAGTTAGAGGACACCAAGCTGTTCAGTGTATTAAAACCAGCCTTGATATTACACCTTCTCTTTTGTTCTGCTGAAATATTCTTTATTCTTCGATTCTGTATAAACACATAAAATGAGCTCAACGTATGCTGGCTTACTGGCTTCTGTCCCTATTTATTAGGGTCACTTACAATTTCATCTTTTGTGGAATTAAAGTTACTGTGGTACTCTCAACTCTCCCAATACTGCAAGCATCACAGGAATGTCAATAACATGCAAGTAACAATTTAAACAACTGTAGAATCATTCACTGTACTAAATTCAACCCCCATACTGGTTTAATCTCTTTTTAGTTTTAGAAAGATCACTAACCCACAAGTATTGCTAACCTTCTGGCTACTTACCACCATATTGGTATATATAATGTTTCAAATACAAAACATTCCGTTTCACAGATATTTATGCCAAATCTGCTACAAAATTTGATTCAGTCTGCTCTCCAAGGACACCACACCATCTAGCGGCTGCTGCTTTCTTCTACGCAAAGTAACAGATGGCAGTGTTGATAATATTCTAGATTCTACTGTGGTTTTCATTACCGAACTTCTTGTACAATCAATCAAAGCCTTTCAATAAAAAACAATCTGTTTGTGAGACACAGCCAAGATTTCCAGCAATCTGACTTGGCTGCTGCACTTAAAACTGACTCTTGTCCCAAAGGACAACACACGCTTCATGGTTGCAACTGGCATCAAGGCCACACTAAAACATATAAGAAAGCTTGTGATCCACTTTTCATATGGATGCACTGTAAACATTTGTGCTTGTACAGCACAGGGTTAAAACTTTCTCGATAGCCATGGCTCTGATGTGTTTCACTACTACTGAAGGCCTAGTCTGGCAATGGGCTGACTTCTTACAACTCAGGGAGCATGTTCTGTTTCTTTCACAGATGGGAACTCCCATCCACGTGTAACCTGGGCAGACAGTCCTCCATCCTACTAGCTCCCCACAGGCAAGGAAATCTTTATGGCTACCTGGAGCTCAAGTCCACACGTGTGTTCTCTCACCTGCTATTCTGCCTATGGCAGTGTATAAACAGGCTGTTACCTGTAACCAGTTAAAGCAGGGGTTCTCAACATTTTTACACTTGAGGCACCCCTAGAAAATGTCAGCTCCTAGTTTTTACTTGTTCTTTGGCTATAGAAAACACACAGGACAATTTTCTGTTGTAAACAATGCAGAAAGCTCACAATAGGTTAGGGTGGTTTTTAACATTATGGATTGGTGTTATCTTGTGAATCATGTTTGCACACCTAACAGTGCTAACACTGCGTAGCACCCCATGGCACTCTTGAAAGGTTCTTAAGAAATCCCATGGCACCCTAGCTGATATTTGGTTAAATGTTCCTCAACACTGAACACAATCAAAGTTAGAAATCAGTGCGGAGAAAGCCTTATAGTCACTGTGATTATAACAATATGCACTTTACAGTTGAGGGATTTCAGTGCATTTTCAAAGGGCTTCCAATGCAGCAGATCCCACTGTGCTAACCCTCTTGGAATGCAGCACTTAGTTATCTTCCCAAGAAGGTGTAAAGTGCTGCATTTCAAGGAGAGTGAAAAAAGAAAACTTCACAAGGGAGGGTGGAGAAGGGTTGAGAAAGAATCCCTAATTCCCATTCATGCTGCAGCTGCTCCATGTCTGGAGACAGCTGCCCTCACAAGAAGCAAGGATGGCTTTTCGGATTTCTTACTGGGCTGGAATCTCAATTAAATTCCATCTGTAGCAATGCTTTTGTAAAAAGTGCATTTCATTTTAAGAGGGTCAATTCACACAGCCAGGAACATGTCCACCAGTGAAGCACAGTCACCTCTACTGCACACAGAAACACTACATGTATGAAAAGCAATCGAGATACCATGTTGCAATAAATCTTTAAGGGGCCAGGACACCAAGGCAAGCACCTGGCAGCTGTGAAAACTCCACCGTGACCAAAAACTACTAATAAAGAAATTGGCAGGAAAGGCAATCAGGTAGGGTTCTGTTTCCATTAAGCAACTTGCTGTTTAATGAGCATTAAACTTTAAATGAAGTCTAGAGCATCCAAGTCTTGCACTTTGATCAGGACCTGGGACAAGACCCCAGGTAAATTCAACACAGCCATTCAGATAATTAATCACTTTAGAAAAAACACACAGAGGACTGAAAGTCCATGAAACCAAACAGATGGGAGAACTCCCAACAGAAAAAACAATCCCCCCACCCCAAAAAAAAACAAAAACAAAAAAAAAACCACCCAAAAAAACCCAACAACCCCACCACACGTACACAGACCAAATGGAAATCATTTACAATAGGGCTGTCCAACTTTTAAGCGTCTGGGAGCCACATGCCCTGGGGGCTGCACCAGGTACACCATGTAGATGCGTTTCCTTTCCAAGCCCCATTCGCCATGCACTCCCCCAACTACTGCACTGTGCAAACCACCCTCCAATCATGGCCCCAGACTCACCCTGAGCTCCCCACCCTGATGCTGTGCCCTGCCCCCTGGCGCAAAGCAGCACAAGGAGTGATGAGGGAGTCTGGGGGCTCTGGCTGCCAGAGCAATAGAGAGAGCAGTGGCCAGGTGAGAGCCATGAGACTGCACCTTAACCCCTCATAGGCTGCATGTGGCTGATGGGCTGCCAGCTGCCAGCTGCATAGCTCTGCTTCAGAAAAAAAAAGGCTAAAACCACAGATGTCCCAGTTAACTGTAGCTCTTCCAGGAAGCACTGCTGGAAATGATGTCATGGCTGGTAAGGACAAGCAGACAGCATACTCCCGTCTCCATGAGATAACACATCACTGAGGAGCAAGGCAGACTTGATTTCATTACTAAGCAGGAAGTCACAATGATAGTCAAAATGAAAAACAGCAATGCAAGTGTAATGAAGACTGTGCCACAACCAGATAAACACCCTATTTCATGCAGCACTATATACTGCACAGTCACACATGGCAGGAATCAGGAAATCACTGTGCTACAGAGGCAAATGAGAGAGCCCCATAGGGGTGGACTATGTACCTTAAAGGCAGACATCTGAGGATTGGTCGTGGCTTTTCCTGAGCAACTGTTCTGTGGAGACTGAGGACTGGGGCTCTGCTCCGAGGTGCAGGGTGAGGCCTGTCCTGAGTTCTGACAGTCTCGGCCTTCAAAATGGAAACATCAAGTCACTTATGCAGCAACTGCCAGAAACAGCCTGACCTGTGGAGGAGCAGCTTCTACCCACATCACCACTGGCTTCATTTCTACAGAACTGAGCATTGTAATGCCAACACACTGGAGATATATTTGGATAGCTTGGAAACCCAACAATTTAATCAGAAATGGCTAAATGAATCCCATGTGGCAATACACTTCACCTTAGACCTCCAAACTTTAAGAAGGTGGAGGTGGGTGACAGGGCTCTAAACCAGGGGTGGGCAAAATGCAGCCCAGGGGCCAGATGCAGCCTGCCAGGCCATTCTATCTGGCTTGTGGAGCCCCTAAAAAAATTTAGAAAATTAATATTTATCTGCCCTGGGCTGCCTGTCATGCGGCCCTTGATGGCTTGCCAAAACTCAGTAAGCAGCCCTCTGCCCAAAAAAATTGCCCACCCCTGCTCTAAACCAACTAGCACACACTGACCTTCTCCTTTCCTAATGCCGAAGAAAAATAGAAGGTTTTCACTAGTCCTTCCTCCCAATCCTAGTGAGATGAACATTCAGACCAGGGCTCTTAAGGGAAGGGAACCCCAGCAGCTGTAAAGCTAAACCACACCCTCTGTATCATGACATACACCAAAGACAACTCTCTGCTTAATTACAATTAATTTTTTTTGAGATCCTCTGAAGAAAGCTGTAATTGCAGTGATACAATGTACTAGCTCAACAAGCTTAAACAGAACATTTTTCAAGACTCTTTCCAAATTGCTTTCTCTGTTTCACCGTAAATATGGGAGTAAAATCACTGCACGAAGCACTGAAAATGCAATCATTGCTGGAGTGCAATACTGCAGCTGGAGGGAATAGAGGCTTTAAAATGTGTTCCGATAAAAATCTCCTGGGATTTGTAAGGACCTCAACTGCCCCAGACACATTTTACAAGCCACCCAAAAGACAGCTTTACACACATACATGTTTCGCTAATATCCACCTATACATGCACATGCAGAGCAGAAAGAAGGCTGCAGTCTCTCTTTGACTTACTAGGCGTAGGTGAGGGGACTTGTGAACTGGTACTGTGGGAAGGGATTTGCTCCCCTTTCACCAGTGCATCCTGGACTACACTGGGAGAGAAGAGGTGCGAGACAGCAGGCTGGGCTTGCTGGGTAATTGGAGCTTGTTGTGCTTGACCAACCAGAATGCCACTATGGAATTCTGCCACCCCAGGAGCCTAGGAAGAGCATGGAAATATTGTGGAAAGAAGATACAAAGATTCACCACCTTGTCTTTCACTGGGAGGTTACAGTATTAAATCAGGACATGTTTAACAATCTGGCGAAACAAACTCCCCAGATTAGGCTTAATAGGGACTGTCAGGTGCTGGTGTCAGACTTCTGGGAAGAGTCCAACAATTTAATGAAATATTATAGTATGTCAGCACCTATCAGACTGCCAGACACTTCCCCTCCCCATGCTTACAATCCATTGGATAAACAGTTCCACCTTCAAGAGGACCTGCAACTGGAAAACTCAAACCTGATTTTATCTGTTGCATCTTCAATAAAATAAGACAATAATAAAACCCCACATCTGTGCAAATGGTGGCTGTTAATAATTCCACTGACATTTGAGCCAGAAAACAAACCAGCTCAGTACCCTGAAGATGCATGAATACAGTGTTGTTAAAAGCTATAGAGAATTTAAAACAAAAAATAAGTAAATTCAAGTGTGAATATCACAGCTCTGCTGCGTAATAACAGGGTATTTATAAATGGTCACTTTCCAAAGCCTAACCATACTTTAACACAGCATGAAAACTACAATCCTATGGAAGAACTTCTTACCCTGGTGATTCCAGCTGGTGCAATTACAACGTTTGGCTGAGACATGGTTGGAGTCAAAATCCCTTCTCTTTTTATAGGTGCTGGGGTTACAATCACAGCTCTGGGCTGTCCCTGAAAGGCAGCTGAAGAATACACAATTAAAGTTAGAACAGTTATTGAGAAAAATGAGTTGGAAAATGTTCTGTAGGGAAGAAACTTGTGTTGAATAGGAGAATGTTCTAAGCAGGACGTAAGGGGTACAGTATGGGTATTGTACATTTCCTCCAAAGATCACCTTGCAATACAGAGCGTTGCCACGAGATGGCATCAAGATACAAAACAGGGCTTTAGCAGCTTCAGTTATCATGTAGTGTCTAGACCTGCAAGCTGACAACAGATGCAGTATTTTAATCTGTGTGGTTTTACCGTAGATGTAAATGCACCCAGAGGCTGTGACAGGTGCACTTCATAAACAGAGCAATGATAGGGAAGCATCCAGCTTATTCTCACAGTTGTTTAATAAGGGAAATATCCTCTTGGCTGGAAGCCAGAGCATGGCTCTGGCCAACCAGGCTCCAGTTTTGGGTGTTGTGCCCCCACATGTGCTACCCTGCTTTTTTTTGAGTGGCTTTTTGACCCCAGGATCTTCTGATTTCTACACACCAGAATGTGCAGCATCTGTGGTGCCACATATCACACAGCCTTGCTCATCTGGATGTGGCCTTACCATTCAGTTCTGGTTCCCCAGACCACCCAAAAGAGATTAAAAGGACAACAAACTGGTCCACTGGCCACTGACAGAAACCTACCCATAGCCATCCACCATGTTCACACTTGCTTGTGCACATACTACATTTATTCCCCATCTGCTCACTCCTTGAGGTGGCTTCTCAGAAGGCCAAAGTTTGGTTACGCAGCTGTTTAACCCAACACAGCAGTTTCATATGATTTTTGACCAATACCAATTTCCTAGGAACTAGGCTAAAGCAGCTGCAATTTGGCATCAGTGGGTAGACAGCACAAGCAGTCTGTGACCTCAGTCTTCCCCTCATCAACAAGTTCAGAGCAAAGCCATCAGGTTTTGACCAAATCAGAGCGGACAGAGTCCTTCCATTAGTCAGCAGCAAGTTTGCTCTAGGGACTGGAACCAGGGATCCTGGTTGTGAGTGAGCTATTTCTACTAGAAATATTACTGCAGTATTTAGGTTCTGCATACACAAACATACACACACCTCTTCCCTCCCCTCCAGGACTTTGCTGCCACTCTGCATTACCCCAGAGTGAAGCACTATGAAGAGACACCTTTTGTGCTCTGAATATGACAAGAAACAGGCTCATCTTGAGAAGTTCAAGACCCAAACTGCTGAGCTTCACCCCAGGCTCCTCTCATCCTGGTCTCCCTTTGCCTTAGTCATGATACAGTGTGCTGAAGAGGCAGAGACTAAGACCACTGGATCCCAACCAACAGAACGCTTTCAAGATTAGGACCACAATGCTGTGGTGAACTCAAAACAGACAAGGAGACAGGGTAGAGCACAGGGGCTGGTGTTATGTGCCCTCATTTGTCTGTCATCTACAGCAAGTAACAGCTATGGAATCAGACAAAGATGCCTTCATAGAAAAATCTTTATAGAGCACACCACATTTATCCTGGAAGGATGCCCAAGACAGTGATGCACTTTGGCACAGTGCTTAATTCTTAGCTTGAGTGTTCCCATCTGTAAAATGGGAATCAGAATCTTTCTGCATGTATACTAATTCAGTGGTATATTCACTAGTATATTAATTCAGGACCCTCTGAAAGGAACTTGGTCTCTGCTTAGCATTGCTACAAGAAAGGCAAAGTAGTGGTTTCACTGCACAACAACATTCCTGAATTCTGGATCAGGGTAAATGCAATGACCAATATGCGTTTAGCTGATATGTTAATTGCCCTGAAGATTTTTCAGGGCAGTTGATATCAGAGAGAGCAAAACATGTCACTCTATACCCCCAAAGCAAATGTGCCACCTCCCATGCTGCCCCTCCTAAGAGAGAAAGAAAAGCCTCCTGGAAGCTCACCTGGGGCAATGAAGGCATTTTTTAACACTAAAGACACTGTTTCAGGCTTCGGAGCAGGCACTATTTTTTGTGGCTGTCTGGGCCTAGTCCCAGCATTTGCCAGGGGAACAGCTTTGGGGAGTGCAAAAGTCCGCTGAGGCTGCAGCTGGGGTTGGGGCTGCCCCGACATGACAGTAGTCTGTAAAGCCAGGTTACAAGGCACTCCTCCCCCTGGCTGCTGCGTTGCCAGGACGAGGTTTTGGCTCTGGCTGAAGGTGGTGGCAGGAGCATTGTGGGTCAGTGTAGCAGAAGCAGTGTGGGTGATCACAGTAGATGTGCAGAGGCCAAATTTCTGGGTTTCTGGAGCCATGAAAGCAGAGAGCTGGGAGTTCAAGCCAGCATTCAGAGGCACTGCAGGCAGAGGGGTCTGGTGCGGTGAGGCAGAAGGCTGAAGTAATGGCATTGAAGTCTGGAACACTTGCACGAATGATGGCTTGCCACTTAGAGATGAATCAGAGTTGAAATCTGCCGGCTGGATGAAAGATCCCCCACCTCTAATGCCAGAACACTGGTCAGCACCAACGTCAGGAATGACAGAAGCAGGGACCGATGAGGCAATCAGTTCATCGCTGAGGTTTCCTGCTGGGAGTGTGCTGGGTAAAGAACCCGAGGGCAGGACAGGGGACTGGTGGAAGAAAAAAACCACTGTAAATGAATGGACACCATTGGAGATGGGCCAACAGCAGCTTTTATCAGCATCTCCTCTTACCGCCAGCTGTGCCTGCTTTGCCAAAGCTAGCCTCTACTGACCGAGTGCTGGAAGAGGGAAACTTCCTCTGCATTTGACCATTTCTCCCTGACTCATCTTGGCAGAAAGTCTCCAAGACAATTATCAACAGCCTCATTTTACAGACAGGAAAACTGAGGCTCACAGAAATTCTGTGACTTTCCCAAGAATCTGCATCTAGACGGTTTAAAACACATTAAACTTCCTTACCTGGGAAGCATGGCTGCCAGAATCTGTTGTAGCAGAACTGACAGTAGGAACAGCAGACGCAGAAGGAAAATAATTACTGGAACGACTGGAGGCGAAGAGATCTGAAATATGGCAATATATAAATAGATCTTTTGGTCTCCCTATTTTGGCAGGACATAACTAAAGTGGCACAAATTAAATTGCTGCAAATCAACAATAAATGAACAACTGAAACCCCTTCCTTTCTGTACGACAAAATGTGCTTTACTCATATATACAAAGAGATGTCTCTTTCTCACTCAGATAAGAAACTCTTGGGGGAAGAAGTAATTTCTCAGCTATTCTTATGAGATGCCATACAAATTCAGGGGACTGAGCAACATACACCTCTGTGGACTTGAGCAACACAGTGCCTACCCACCAATTTATCTCTCTTTTGATGGCTTACAGACATGAATTTTGCTTTATGTGAAAGACTACATCAATATATTTAACAGGGAAAGTTTGGTGTCAGTGAATAAACCTTTGGTTACCAGTAAATGTCCTAGAGTCAATCAGAGAAAAAATCTGGTTTTGGAAGGATGAGTCTTGGCCTTTTCGTTATTACATTTGTGTTAAGTGGGGAGAGCCGGATGATGGTATCACTAGAGGGCGTGAGGATTAAAAGTCACAAATGAGTAAGGTTCTGCTTTAAGGTTCTTTGCTGATGCATTAGGTTTCATAGTTCTGCCCTACCACTCAGTGGTGAAAGGTCCAAATACCACTTTTTCTTGAAGATGCAGCTTTCTGCCATGTCCAAGTCTTGGAACATAGAATCTCAAAATGTGTTCAAAACCCAGTGAAGCAAAGAACTGATTCTGCAGCCTTAAGGGGGTCTTTCTCTACATGCTTATTAGACTGAAGTGCTTAAAAATAGATTTCAAATGCACATCTGTTCTGACTTTATTGTCATACTTTAATCAAAATAGTAAATATTAGTTTGCATTATTTATTTTTCCATTAGTGACTACATTATAAATTGCCATAATATTCACAAATACAGTAAACTCATTTCTTTTCCCTAATTCTTACCCTGAAAAGGTTCAAAAGTATCCATGAAATCCAGATTTGGCTGGAGAGGAAAGAGTCCTGGCTGAATCATGTCAGCATTTCCTAAGTGTCCTATGAAGTTCAAGAGAGACAGAGATCAACTTTGCAGCACGCAGACCAATTACAAAGCATACGTGGAACACTCAAAGCCTCAGGCCCAGATTCTGTAAGCACTCCGTGCAGAGAAATCCAGCTGAAGCAATTTAGGCAACAGGTCCTTTAAGTGCAGTCTTGAGTTTTGGCTACAAAAATGTGAACTGAAGCCTGCTGGGGATGGAAGACTTCATCTAATAAAACAGACCGAGGCTAGCAATGGTCATTTTCTGAAGGGTCCAGCTCCTTAATCGAAGTGACAGCTTGATGGAACTGAATAGATATTTGGATAGATGTCTATAGGGACAGGGATTTATTCTGTAAGTTTATGGAGATATAGAAATTAAAGAATATTCCTTTCAACATAAAGGAAATAAGATCTGAGATTAAAAAAAAATCATTGTCATAGGCATCAATGTTCTTCTGTAAAACTTATACACAGATTTATGTAAGGTAATGCAGGATGGTACACCAGCAACTAGAAATTAACTTGTGTATGGGGTGCCTATACACGAGCACGGAGGCTGCTCTGACAGGCTGGAATTTAGTGCAATGGAGCAGACTCCATTAGTCAAGAACAGCAATTAGTATGCTCCAGCAACCTCCTGCATCTAGTGTATCAGCATCCCCATGCTTAAAAATGGTGGTGGAGACGCTTGAAATAAAGTTCATCCCAAACTCATCGGGTCTTTAGATAAGACACGGTGGCACTTTAATTAGTGTGACTCTCAGAGCCACTCTAATTAAAGTGCCAGCCCCCTCAGCTCCAAAGCACGTGTAAAAGTGCCCATAGAGACATAAAAGAAAGTTTTAAGGGAAATATCAGCAAAGGATTCCTGACCCTGATGAACCTTTTTCATGCCTTTAAAATGTTTATGCTGGGTACTACTGTTAAACCATGGCAAGTATAAACAGCTCAGGGGACTAGATCAGCAGAAAGAGTAGGTCACTTGCTCCACTCCAAAAATAAGTGAGGCTAGAGAAGTAAGACAACAAATACAAAATCTCTCAGTTGCTCTCCCTGCCAGGTAAGAGCAAACACAATACCTATCTCCCTGGGATTTGGCCAGGAAACCGGCTGATGCGAAGAGAGCGTGGAGAAGAGGGTGTCTGTGAATTCTGACATAAGCATATCCGCGTCCAGCAGGGAGCCTTCCTCCATAGGGACAGGGGTTTCCCTGTCATAGTTTCTTTCTTGCCAGGGAACCACATCGTCATCCTGCCAGAAGAAAGAAAAACAAGCGTAGTTTTAAGCAGCCACCACTAGTACATGCAGTTATGTGAGCAGCAGTCAGAAAATCTTTTATTTACTTCCCTCCCCTGCACCCCATCATTTTAATAGCCAAGAGCATTCTGGAGGAGCCATAATGGATTAGACCAATTGTTAGCCTGCTCTAGCATCCTGCTTCCTATGACATGGAGCCCATCAAAAATCATCTGGTTTGACATTCCCCCTTCTACTACATCAAATCACCTGCAGTGAAATGTCTTGCTGCTGGATGACAATATACCTTGTGGGGAAATTTCCCCCATATTCCAGGTGGCGATTAGAAGTGGAAAAAAACCATGGTGGCTTTGCCAGTGCTTTTCCCCCTCGCTGGATATGTGGAGTTTTGCAACTCAAGAGTTTCACTGATTCTTGAGTTTAAGTGACCCTTAACATTACAATGAAATCTTGTGAGAAATAGCTTAGGTGTAATCAGAATCTTAGCAAGCTCTTTGACCTGCTGGGCAGTTCTGGACATATAACAAAGAATCAAATCTGGACTGGAATTATGCTTAGCTACAAAGAGCTAAAGAGCTAAACAGTCCTCCTTGTGACCCTTTTATACCTGAAGTACACTTGAAGGAAATTCTGGGTTTAATCCTAAGAATTTAAAATGTACATGCTTCTATTCCTCTATGCATCTCCCTACCTTTTAAATGTAATTGTCCACCATATGACAGAAAAACTCATTGGGTTCTGCTGTGCTGTCCAAAATGTGTTCCTTTCCAGTTCCCCAGGGAGCATAACGGTGCCAGTGGCAAGCTTCCATAGTAGGTCAAAGAGATGTATCTGCTTGAACTCATTGTTTCTCTTCTCCTGCCACAGGATTCTAGACTAAAGCTTTGCAACCCCCTTCCCCCAGTTTAATCTAGAAAATGTTAACAGTTCCCCTTTATACAACTGAACTCTAAGCAAAAAATGTGCCCTCTTCCTAATCAGCATTAGGCTTTAGGTTTAAGACACCACCAGCTGCCATGCTACTACAGCTTTACTACTTGTCACAGCTTCAAAAACAGGAATGCTGTCGCCTCCATCACAAACAGTACTTACCCGGACCAAGCTTGACAGATCTTCATCTCTGTGTTTCTGTAACTGCAGAGGAAGAACAAAGGAGATTTTTAAAAATAAACTCAAAAAAGGCCTGGTCCAGCAACTTGTTTACAGAGTAGATTTCTTCAGACAAGCAATTTTTAATCCCTGGACTATGCATATAACTCTAGAGACATTAGTGGACTAAATATATACACTAATATATTTGAATTTCCACCACCTTTTAATGCTAGTAAAATATCAGCTATCCAGCTAATGAAACAATAAGCAATTATTTTACACAAGGTACTTCTGCAGGTGCAAAAAGACAGACCCTTTTCTTGAAGTATGTTCTCCACTTGTGATATTCCCTGATGACTATCTCAATTCTTCGTTTCCAGTATTCCCCTTCTGTCGCAATGGCCTGAAAAAAACAAAGGCATACAAGTCACATTGAGATGTTTAAAAAGTATCCAAAACCAATTTTCAAACAAACTGAGTATACAAGGTAGGCACACTAATTCTATTTGAGCTCATAAGCCAGCAGAGATGCTGTGTTCAAATCCAGGTATCGCAGGGCAAATGAAACACAAGAACCATGTCAGCTTTCACATAACTAGCAAACAAGCACTAATACTCAATAGTAAGTGCCACAGCACATGACATCAATGGGTTACAGGTAACCAATATTTCAAAACAACATGGCACAAATGAAAAAATGCTTTATACTACAGCAAATTATTTTGGAAGGATTATTGTGGATTTTAACAAGGGAAAACAGAAACGGTATGGAAATTCACTAGCCCAGGTACAAAGTCTATCAATCCATCCTTCATGACAGGACAATTATGAAATAAAACTTACCAGAGCAAACAAACAAGAGCGACTCCCTCTTCTGAAGGAGGTGGTGTTTTACAAGGCTGCATGAACACGCACACGTATACCAAGACTATTAAGCCTTTAGCACACAGCTTTCAAGGCATCATAAGTTCTGCAGCATGCTGGGACAGTAGGGTGAGTTCACAAGACTGGAGAGAGCTTTCATGCAACATTCCTGTTTTTCCCAGCTTAGGCCTCACCTCAAACATCATATTTCAAAAAAGTATCAAGACACTTCCACATGTGCACCTGTGGCCCATTTCTGCTTTGCAGGTTCAACAGGTGGGTTTATGCTTTTGCAGTGTCTCACGGTACTAGGTGCACAAATTAAACTTTGCCCCATCAAGGGCCTTGCCAGCTTTCTGCCAGGTGCCAGAGGGCTGCGTGTATGTCTGCATGTAACTAAACAGAATGAACTTGAGCAGACCTAAATCACCCTCTCGTGCTTACTGTTTCCTTGACAGAGAAGCAGAAATCGTTTGCTGGTTTGAATTCAAAGAAATTAAATAAAAAATAATATTGAAAAATCTATCATTAGGCCACTTGGGCTTGATCCAGTAGAATCACTCCTCTGCACCCTCATCTTCCACTGACTTCAGGAACACCGAGAAAAGGGTCCTTAGGAAGGAAGACAACGTCTGGCCTGTCAGAATCACTGTCTATCTGAACTTCACCTCTACAACATACGATTCACCAGAGTGAAGGGCAGACTTAGACTGCCCATTTATCCACAGACATAAATGGACCGTGGGCCGCATACTGAGCAGCCCGGTGTGGTAGATTTATAACAGCTGGCTCAACAGCACACATTAATATTTTTCACTACAGACAGGATACCGCAGCAACATAATGCTAAGGAGCTTTTGCATCAAGATGGAGGTACAAGAAACGTGATGCTGCTGAAGCCCCATTTTAAACAGGAACTCAAGCTTCACTTACTTCTGGCCTGCGATGTTCCTCTACCTCCACAGAGCCATCCAGTGGAGTCACAAAATGGCACACTGGGTTCTTGCGTTTCTCCAGATCTGAAAGAGAAAAAAGCCCAAGCTTGCTGGGTGTGTTCATGCTTTGTAGGAACCCCATCCATCCTTCTGGAGTCCCCTCCAGATCATCAGTAGGGTAGAGGTTATTGCAGACTGCATTGTACTCAGGGGTGGACCTCAGGCTCCAACCAAAATACTAAATTCCATGGAGACCGGAGTTCAGGACTGCTCTTGACAGAATCTGGACCTCAGCAGATCTCTTGGATTCGTTGTAAAATGAGTGATTTCAGCAATTCTCTACTGAATGTGAGATAGTTACACAAAACCAAATGCATTATGAAAGTTACTTACACTGCATATACCACGCCCTCCAGATAGCGTTATTGAGACGGATTTTATCTCTCCACTGAAGTTTTAAGCCTTTAAAATTCTTCCATTTTGGTGAAACCAATTTGCCACTGAAATAAAACAGAAAAACAATCATTTTGACTTTCAGACTTTTAAGGCAAATAGACAACTAGTAGAAACACCATAGTGACCAACTTGGAAACTACAGAGCAAGTGAAACTTGGTTTGCAACAAAGCACTATTCTACCTGCTGCTGCCCAGCCAACTGGGATGGTTGGGAGGGAACTCCAGGCTCCAAGGCTTCTTCCACAGCTTTGCTAACCATTATTAGGAAGGTGCAACTGACCTGTTACCCAAGGGAAACACCACAACCAACTATACAGAACATGTGAAACACAGGATGTGAACAAACCAAAAAGATTAGATATTTTTCTTTAATGTCCTTGAATTTTATCTTCTTATTGGTTACTTTCAATGACAACAAGTAATTTTCAGACAGAAGTACAGGCAGTTTGAATCAGCTGACTCCTGAGGGAGTCCAGCCCCGTACTCAGTCTACTCGGTCTATATATAACATCATGTGTATGTACCTATGTGCACGTACAAAGTTCTCTTTAAAGAAGCCTATTAATATTACATGAGTCAACTCAGCGGGACTTACAGTAAAGATTTCCCAATACCCATTACTAATACAAAAGTAATGGGTATTGGGAGAGAGCTCCACGCTTGCCAACAGCAAGACACTCTTAAATCACTGCTGCCTTGGGTTATTCAGCTTGCCTTTGTTTCTCCTGTTTGCAGTGCAGCTGACATTGCTACCCAGGTAATCCACAACCGCTACAACAGCCAATGAACAGCTGCCAGGCCTCAGCTAAGCTCACAGGGAAAGACAAGCCAATTAGTTTCCTCTTCATTCCAACTTCTGTTTTACAATGCTAGCTGTAACCTTACTGTAATCCGTATCAGACAGATGAGGTGCTGCCCTAGGATGCAGAGAGAAACCTTTCCACTGTAGCTTCCTTTTCAAAGATCTGCCCAGGGTGGGTTTTTGTTTTTAAACTGTATAACCAGTGAACCAGGTGCAGAGCCCAGACAGCAGGTGCGCCAAAAGGATCAGACTGATTTAACAGGCAGAGAATAGGTCAGTGACAATTTCACGGCTGTTACATTTAACATGGTTCCCACGGGACCTGCATGTGGCACTCTGAGCTAAAGGTGTAAATCTGCGATAGTTTTCCTAAAAAAATCCCAAAAGCTGGTGCAGACTATGAGACTTGGGGGTGAGATGGGTATTTTTAAATAGCAGAAAACACAAATATAAATTCCTATGCTTCAGCTTCCTCTCTCCCCGCACAACTGTATTACTTAACAAGAGAACACATTCCCCTTGTGGGTGTCAGACATGCTATACAATTGTGTCCCTGACTAGGGAGTTGGTCACCCTAACATCCATCTCTGCTCTGGAAGCCAGAGAGAGAAAACAGTCTCCTGGGTACAGTACTTGAGGGCAGCTCCCTGACTGAAACAGACTTGCTCCCTGCCTTTGTGCAGGGGGTTGGACTAGCTGATCCCTAGGGTCCCTTCCAGCCCTGCAAGTCTATGACTTCTGGGTTCTGGAAAGGCATACAGACCCCCTTCCCCACTTTCAACTCCAGAGGCTGAAAGTGCAGCTCCTGGCCTTCAAGAGCAGCACTACTCTCACAAGCAAGCAAATGCCTATCGATTCCTCTTACCAATTACACAGTCAAACTATTAATCTTGGCACAGGATGCCAGCATTTTCATGACCCTCAGTCATTCCACAGTCATGGACGTAACCACAGCTGACCAAAGCAGGGTGCGAGGCCCGGGGTAAATCAGCCCAAGCTGGGCCCTGCCCCCACTCCGATCCTACAGATCCCAAACCCGAAGCTGCTGCCGTCATTGGCAGCGGTGGCATCAGTGGCGGGGGGGAGGGAGGAGGAGTGAGCAGCTGGACGCAGAGCCACTGCTCTGCAGGGCCTGCCAAAGTGCGAGGCCTAGGACAGTCACCCCAGTTCGCTCCCCCCAGGGACAGCCCTGGATATAACTCCCTGGGAGAACAGCTCCCAAACAGGGAATGAGCAAAGTTCCCCAAAATTTAAGAGGCTTGGTCATGTCCAGTGTGATCCCGTACAGTCCCTGCACTGAAAGAACACTAATGGAAGCAGTAGATGTGCCATGTCTGAAGGGGGCCTGAGTATAAAGGGCACTTGTACATGTTATGATTGGTAAAACTAGAGGGAGAGAGATCAGATACACAGTGAGATAAAGAGTAAAAAAAGAGTTTTCAAGGATGATGCACATATACTCTTCTAATAGTTTTACATTTCTTACATATAGCAGAGCAACTTGCGCTACAGAGCACATACCACTCAGAAGCGTGGTGACAACAAAACAGTAAGTATGAATTTACTCTATCAAATCTAGCCCAGGCCAAGAGTTATTGAAAATAGTTTTGCAGCTGATGTACAAAATGTCAAGGTCTCTGTTCACCGTCAACACTTCTGTAGTCAAATCACAAATTAACATGACAGCACTGCTCTTTCCGGCAGTCTTATTCAAAAGACCTCCAAGACGCTGGCCACAGGGACAGAATTCCCCTCTGATCCACAAAGGGGGTCCCTACATGTTGAGGGTGAATCATGTTGCTAAACCAGATTATGAAGCCCAAAGCACATCTGTTCTGAGGATGAACTAGTGGCCACTTTCAGTAGTGCTCTGCACTGAGCACCATCCACCTACACAAACAAAAAAAGTAAGGGAAAGTTATTGATGGGTTAGGGTCATTACTTGTCACATGAAATACAAGTGCTTCCAAAGAAGGCTGGAACCTGCCCTAAAGTTTGTCTAACACAACGTTCGCCCCTCCAGCCTAAAAAGAGCTTCAGGCACTTGTCACAAGGCCTAGTTCAGGAAGATATGCAACACTGATTAGACTGTGTAACAGCAAACTGACTTTCAATTCCTAAGGCCAACAAAACGGTCTCCAATTTTTTACCATTCCAATACAAAGATCCTAAAAAACCCAAACAAAGCTTAACCATACCCCAAACACTGAACCACTGTGATGCTGCATGCTGAAACAGATGTTCTGGGCCCAAGCCTGAACACACAATGCAAATACAGATCAATCAATACAAATAAATGTGTCAGAACTTTATATTTGAATTTAATAATCTAAGGTTACAGATAAACATTGTTGGAAGGTATTCACCACTTGGGTAAAGAGTTTTGCTTTGCATTTAGAAAATGCAGAATAAACTGTCTTTAAAACAATACGTATTTGCATTGGTTTGAATATGTGGCCTCCACTCCCAGGGCTTGAAGTGCTAACAACATACAGATACCAATTTAATCATTCTGTTCAGCATCAAGATTTCTGATTGGCCAAAAAAACCTGATGGGCAGCCCACTTGGCAAGTAATATATATATAATTCACTTTAGGCCATACAATGATCAATTATGATTTCATAGATTTCATAGACTGGAAGGGACCTTACAAGATCACTGAGTCCAGCCCCTCCGCCACAGGCAGGAAGTCTGCTGGGGTTAAATTATCCCAGCAAGCTATGCATCCAAACGCCTTTTGAATGAGTCCAGAGTAGGTGCTTGCACCACCTCTGGGGGGAGACTGTTCTAGCCCCTGGACACTCGGACTGTAAAGAAGTTTTTTCTTATGTCCAGTCTAAAATCGGCCTTCCAGGAGTTTGTGGCCATCAGACCTAGTTATCCCTTAGGGAGCCCTGGTGAACAACTGTTCTCCCAGATCCTGGTGCACCCTTCTTATATACTTATGGGCAGCCACCAAGTCCCCCCGAGCCTTCTCTTCTCCAGGCTGAAGAATCCTCAGCCTTTCCGCATAAGGCTTGCTCTCTTGGCCTTTGATCATGTGGGTGGCTCTCCTTCGGACTCTCTCAAGCCTATCCACATCCCTCCTGAAGTGGGGGGCCCAAACCTGGGCACACCACTCCAGCTGCAGCCTCATCAAGGCTGAGTAGAGCGGGAGAATGACACTTCTGGTTTTGCTTGAGATGCACTGGTGGATGCATGCCAGAGTTTGATTTGCTTTGCTGGCTATGGCATTGCATTGTCTAACACCTCATTTTAACATGAAAAATAGCCATGAAGTTTTCCCCCCGATTCTTTACCAAACCCTCAGAAAACTCTCTGAAATGTGTTTGAGGAGCTTTCCATTGACAATTACTTATAACAATAATTTGAAATGCATGGTAATCTGATAGCACACCCAATATTGAAATTTACTCATAATTCTTTCAGACACTTGGGAAAACTGCTGGCTCATGAAGATGCTAGGTAGGCAAATAGTTTGACTTGCACTATAAGGTTAGGAACATGTAAAACTAATGACTGTTTCAACAACTTCTTGTTTAAGCTAGAGGCCATCAGAAATTTAAAAAACTCATTAGAAGTTCAAGCCAACTTCTGCTGGAGGCAGTGGAACCACTCATGCCAACATCACTGAAACTTGGATTAAGCCATTACATGCAGTAAAAGGTCTCTCCCTTGGACAACAGTGCTTCAGCTGGATAACAAGTGTACGAGTCCTTGTGTTACTCCAATCCTCATCCATTTTGATCTGGAAGTGTACTCATTTCTTACTGGACCAGAGAGAGTGTTTATGAGAAATGAATTCTCATCACACCCCCAACACCTGTCCCTAGAGCACTATCTCCATGCAGTGAGCAGGGCTCCGGTCTTCAGTTGAGACATGCTTGTGATTCTTAACTGTGCACATAAATGGACTTCCCAGCACATGCTTGACTAATAAAACAGATTAGGACAGAGACAGGGGAGGCTCCATTCAAGAAATGGTAATCTGTTAAAATAATATAAACCAAATAAATTTTACTGTACGCACACATTTGACACTGCAAGACATTTCTAACCTAGTTTCTCAGTCTAATCTGCCTCAGAAAGCTGCCAATATAGCTCTTGCCATTTGTTAATTAGCTCTCATTCAGAGTCCCCTCTAACCTAATATACTAGAAGGAACCTATATTATGCTGTTTGCCTTAAAAATCAACCTGAAGAGCTTTCCCCTCATCTGCTAGAGGCTAACGTATCCCCCACCTCCCGACTGCAGCTGCTGTTGAACAAAGAAGTCAGCAAGAAAACCACTATGGTTATTTTGGTTTCAAAATGAAAAATTTAGTTACCAAGCAAAAAAATAACCCTTCCTGGATGGAAGAACAGCCGTACTGTTCTCACTGAAGGGACATCGGTAGTGAAGACACCAGGGATCCCTCGTCCCAAGAAATATTGTGGCACTGGTACCCCAAGACACTTCAGCTCCACAGCTTAAACATAATGGGACTGGGGACGGAGCATTTTGCTTTCAGTTCTAAGCTTTGGTCTAGCAACATTCAAGTCCATCTGATAATCCCACTCAGATATCCTATTCCAGTATTTTTTCCTGGGAGGTTTAATGTACCTTCGCTGGGCTACAAAGGGAACAAGGGACGTGGGTGGGTGGGTGGACGGGAAAAGGCAGGTTATATTGATCAGCTTCCAAATTCAAGATTGGTTTCTATACCGTGCAGGGGTCTGGAGAAGCCTGTGGTAGACGTTTCACAGTTTCATAGTTAGTAGGGTTGGAAGGGACCAGAGCAGATCAAGTCCGACCCCCTGCCATGGCAAGAAAGGGTACTGGGGTCATACGACCCCAGCAAGGTGTTTGTCCAGCCTCCTCTTAAAGACCCCCAGGGTAGAAGCCAGCACCACTTGTCTTGGAAGTTGGTTCCAGATCCTAGCTGCCCTGTGAAGTCGCGCCTCCTGATGTCTAGTCTGAATCTCCCCTCTGCCAGCTTGCGACCGTTATTCCTGGTCACTCCTGGCAGTGCTCGGGGGAACAGGGACTCCCCCAGTGCCTGCTGGTACCACCGACTAGTTTGTAACAGGCCACAAGATCCCCCTTCAGCCTTCTCCTGTGGAGGCTGAACAGGTTCAGGTCTCGTCGCCTTTCCTCGTAGGGCCTGCCCTGCTGCTCCCTGACCACGCGAGTGGCCCTCCTCTGGACCCTCTCCCTGCTGTCCACATCCCTCCTGAAGTGCGGCGCCCAGAACTGGACGCAGTACTCCAGCTGCGGCCTGACCAGTGCCGCATAGAGGGGGAGGATCACCTCCCTGGACCTGCTCGAGATGCATCTGTGGATGCACAACAAGGTGCGGCTGGCCTTCCTGACCGCGTCCCCACACTGCTGGCCCATGTTCATCTTGGCATCAGTGATCCTTTTCTGCCTCTGCACTGACGTGTACCATAAATTAAAATAATTAAGCATGGCTAGAAGAAAAGCATATGGATGAGTGGGAAGAAACCCTCAAATAAAACTGGAGCACTTGGTGCAGGACAAATCAGGCAGGCCAGTAATATTTCTAAGTGAAGAGGCAGCCTGTATAAATGATGGATACAGTGGACAGTGTTTTGCAAACAGTCTCAATCAAGCACACTCCTTTGCTGTAAGGCAAGGCATTAGGGTCAACCCCTATGCACAGATGAGAAAGCTGAAGGAGTGAGTTTAAATTACAAGCCCAAGGTCACACCGCATATCAGGGAACAGAATCCACAGCTCTCTTGACCTGCAGGTCTGTGCTTTACACTGGAAGATCTCACTCCTTTTCCTAAGGGAAAGCATTCACAACTAACCAGAATGCAAAAAGCAAAGCTTGTTGGACGTGGTGCTCCAGGTCAGTTATTTTCTCCAGTCGGACTCACGCTGCACCTGGTCTTCATCTGCTGTGGGTGGAATTTCAACATAAATCTCCCGGCCCCGAAGTTCAGACTCCACAGTTCAGACCCAGCTGCCCACAAAACCATTCTCAGTATACATAGCAAAGATGCCTTGAAAAGTAGCTCTTACATACTTGTAAGCGCCGCTTTTCAAACCACAAATATCTTGCCTATTATAGCTGTAAACAAAAGGAAGTGAGATTAGAGACCACCTATAGAGCACGTTTCAGTTTTGAAAACAAAGTCACATTCAGGTTATAGGAGCAAAATGTAGGACTAGATTTTATTTGTCTGTTTATATCACAGTCTCCTGCTTTCTCATGCTAAAAGCCCTTTCTCCACCAAATGCTTCCTCAAAATCTATTTTCTTCAAAGTAAAATGATCCCTTCAGTGCTGGTTCATTTTGCGTTGTCAGGAGTAATCTGTACAGACCCCGAGAGAAGGCTATTTTCTTTTCAGGTGTTTGTAATGCACTGTCCAATATGAAATAAGCAGTTAAATGGATTAGTTTTTGCTGTGACAAAAGGAAAAGGTTTGCTTGGCTTCTGCCCAGAACAACTGCACAGGAGAAGTTTTCAGTTTTGTTGAGGGGCTAGGCCTGTCACATCAGCTGTCTAAGAGCCAAAACTAACAATATTTCCCCAAACAAAGATTCATTCAGTAGATCAGATTATACACTTTGTGTGTTGGAGCAGAGGCAGGAGAGTGGAACAAAAACATTCTTCTGTCGAGCAAATATGCGTAGGACTGTGTAAAAGCCACACTCTCATGCTGACTCGCATTACTGTCCATCCACACGAACCAGAAAGCTGAATGCAGCCAGAGCTCATTTTAAAGGAAAGCACCGGGGCAGCTCCTTGTCTCGGTGTTCCCCAAGCTGTCAACCCTCTGCGAGAGCAGATCCAGGGCACAAAAGATGCTACTTCACAAACTACAGCCTGGATCTCAATGCTGATGCTAAGCCCAGCACGCTGTTAAACACCTCCTTCACCAGCAAAGCCGATACCATCCCCACCTCTCCTTTCAGCTTGGCCAACATACCTGTGTCTACACTACGGCCTTTTGCTAGCATAGCTACACCAGCAACCACACCTCATAACACCCTTGACCAAGCAAGATAACTATGCTGTCAAAAGTTTGTGGTGCACAGCTGGCCAAATAAGATAATCTGAACTGGCCGTTTGGAGACAGCTTGGGGAACAGCAGAGGAAAAAAGCCTGGGAAGAAATGGGTTCTGTGAAGAGACACAACAGAGAACAAGAGTGCCTTGAAACAGGAGGCCATTCCTTGACCAGGGGCTCCGTAAAAGGCAGTGCAACTGTTAAAGAAGCTGAAGCCTGTAGCACTCTTCACCAAGCAGACACTTAGGACACACCTCTGATGAAGTCCCCCAGCAAAGGGAATACACAAAACGTTCAGCCTGCTGCAGGGAACTGTTTAATGAGTGTGACCAAAGAATGGGTTTTGGCCAACACTCCCACCAGTCATATATTCACTATGAGCTTGGTTTACCTAAGACGGCCAGAAAACTGGAATGGCTTCCTAAGGCTCTGAAGCCAGTGTTACCTAATGAGTGGCTGAGGAGGGTAGCAGTCACGACTTCTGGGCACCTCTCATGGCCATCAACTCAGCACATGACTTGGGCAAACCTCCCCCTGCCTCCTCTGTACCTTAATGCACTTATTTGTAAAATGCGGATAATGTTTGCCTGCTCTATGGGAACATCTTAAGACTTAATATTTATAAAAGACTGGTAAATGCTCATATGAGCTACAGGATGCTATCTTGGTCTCTTAAATCTTAGAGTATTTATCATATGGGACTAGGTACCTACACGTTTATTTCACAGACACTGAAGCAGCAGCATGGATGCGAAACTAGGCCTACAAATTCCAGTCCTATTTATTACCTGCTGGACAGAACCGCACCCTCTACAAAGTATGGTTCCTTTCAACAAGATCATTATTCATGCTTGTAATCAAATGTTAAAGGTGATCTATTACGGTCTTGGTGCATGTGTGTGGGGGGGCATGGTTACTTTTGCAAAAGCTTTTTGAAGACTACATATTCTTTAGTTCTTTACAAGCTTTCTTGCCATGTGGGAAGGGGTACCAGGAAACTGAACGCCTGTGAAATGCTTTAATATCTTCAGGCTGACTGCACTAGAGAAAGGTTCACATGTTAAACCCAAGCTGACTTCTACCTGTACAATCATTTTCCCAGCATGCACATCTTTGCACTTTTATTTGACTAATCAGGGGTGTACTTGGTAGCCGTGTTGGTCTGAGACAAGAAGACATACAAAAAACTAGAACTCTTAGTTCCAAAATGACACCTTCTATTAGACCAACTCGGAAATGGCAAGAAAACTGTCCTTCTCTGCAAGCTTTTGGGATCCAAGTCCCTTCATCAGGCTTTGGGAAAAGTGTAGATTGTAATCACACACTGAGAGACATGTTTTAACCTCTTTCCAAGTTGGCTACAAAGCTATCCAAAATAGAATCAACTTCTACCCATTTGGCACCCAGATACATGTTGCTATTTTTTTCCTTTTCTTATAACAGTACCACACCTAATGTATAATGTTTCCAGGGAACAATGAGAACATACTTACCAGCCACATACTGTGATGGGAAACGCATCAGATTTTGAAAACAAGGCATCCCTGTAGATATTATCACAGAGACATTAAAAATTCCACTGTACTTAGGTTTGTAGAAATAAGACTTATAAAAACCCACAGAAAGACAAGTCTTTCTATTTAGTTTGAAAATAAAACTGCAATTGTTTTTAAGCATACACTGTCCTGCTGTGTTTGTGATGCAAAATTGTACCTTTGTTCTGGGACACAAGAACAAGAAAATGAAATGAGCTGAAAAACTAATGAGAATATGAAGTGAACTAACCAATTTATTTTTGTGATCTGAGGTGAGATGTAAATAAGATGCGTAAACGGTGAAAAGTAAATGAGATTTTTTCTAATGCTGACTCTGAATGATCCGACATATTAATTCAGGACGGCAATTGCACCTTTGTAAATTTTCCTTAACATACTGGGGCTTGTATCCGATATTGGGTTCTCCATGTACTGCTGCAAAGTAAATGTTGAACTACACACCAACACCTTCATTAAAAGAATGCCAAGTTGTCCAAATTAAGCCCCCAAAGTTAAGAAAAGGCATAATTCAGGATGCGTACTATACACAAGTCCAGCTTTGAAGAATGAGTAGGTGCCACTGCTAGTACTGCTTATAATATTGTGTAACAGGGTAGAAATCAGGGTTTTTTTAATGGTTTTTAACCTGCAGCATAGCCTCACATCTATTTAAATGACTGACTCTTGCAACAAAATGGGCATGCTCTCTCTGCCTATGAAGCAGTAGGTCAGTAGGAGACTGCCTAACAGAGTGCCAGACAGCTGTCCTCAGCATTGCAAAAGAATGCAGGCTCGAGGCCATGTAACTGGAAGATAATCTCTTAGAGATGTGAAACTTCAAATCCATCCCCTTCTCTCCAGCAAGCCACTGAACCTGGCACCAGAATGACAGATTAATGAGAATGCAGTGTCTGTCCCATACTGATGAACACCCTGGGTCTTTTAAAAGTCTCCTATTTGACTTGTTCCTGACACGATGAACTGGTAAAGCCAGAAGCAGTTCCTCTCCTGGGAGCAAGAAATGCCACATTCTTTTTACCTGAATTACACCTGCATTCCAACTGCCCATGGTCTCAGTCCCTTAACTTTTGTCCCATATTATTCCATAATGTTGCTAATAGGCATCAGCCATATGACACACTAAGGGGCTGCAGATCAGAGTTGGGTAATGGGATCCCAGCACGGTTTTGAACTAATCCACAATGCACTTTGGAAAGGAGATGGGGACAGAGGTACATCCCTTAAGCATACAAAAGAACAAACTGAGCGATGCATAACCTTTCAGTTCTAGTACAAACCAATCAGAAACAACAATTCCATATTTAATTTCCTGACTAATCTGCCTTTGGTTCACCAGTCATCAGTCCTCCTTTAGGTAAACCGTTCATGATATAAAAAAAAATCCTAAATAAAAAGTTACATTAAGGAAGAATTAAGAATGAGAATATCAATAAGCCAAATTGGGATGTTATAATAACCCCCCCAAAAAATAAAAACTTATAAATTTAGATAAGTCAGAGTTAGTGTTATACTTAAAAGAAATTTAATTTTAAGCACAGTTCAGATACCACAAAAAGCCTTACATCGGTCCTGTTATTAGACAACCTAATCACCACGTGATTACTGTACTTTAGTATTTGTGATCAGCACTTTTATGTGCACCTGATTTTTAAAAGATGGGCTTTCTCCTCGTGACATTATCTTCTCTCCGTTCTGTAGTTATTTAGGTGCCTCCTCCAAACATTTCTTACTTTAATACATTTGATTTCTTTTAATTGAAACCCTAATTCTGAATTTCTTACATTTATAAATGTGATATGCCTGATTTTGGGATTGTTACAACAGTCTGGTTGTGTGTATGGTATGCCCTCAGCTCTCTCAAGTATCAGTATAAACTCTCACTGTAACTACCAGAACATATTTAGCCCTGGGAATTTTCAACCTGGAGGAGGATATACTTTCTTTCATCAAAACCAAGGTAAATTCCTGCTTAAAGTGACAAATAGGACTCAATCATGATCCTAGCCCCAATCACGCTGCCCTGATCCTTCACTGGGTCACAACAACCACTTCACCTCGGAGCTCGGCCAAGGCAGGCGCAGGGAGGGAGAGGACACGCACTGGATTTTCCCTGCTGCATCACTACCAGGCACAAGCTTTATTTTCAGCTTCCTTCCTGCCACGCCTCCACCTTTAAAAACAGCCACCATAATCCCAGCACCCTCCATTCTCCCTCTGTATTTTTCCTTCTCCTCATCTGCAGCTCAAGCAAGATTAGAGAGATTTCTGAGATGCAAAAGACAATTCTATACAGCCAATGAAGCCGGGGTTGGCTCGCAGAGGACACTTGGAGCAGTGATGTCAAACAGCTTTGCAGATAAGCCGCGCTGGCAACAGCAGCAACTTTGCTGTTGTTGTATCAAGTGTTTTGATGAGTATTTACAGACATACCAACTCTGTGATTCATGTTTGATTATGGCTTCACTTGGCTTGGGTGTTTTTTCTCGAACTCTCATATATCTGAAAAAATGTAAATGCCTCAAGTCTCTAGAAAACTCGCCAATGCGAATAACTGTCAACAATATCAGCAAAATGATGCGACCCTATTGTCCTTTTGTATTTTCCACCGTTCCACTCCCTCCCAGGTAAATTTCTGCATTTGGCTTTTGCTCCGATTCTTAGCTTCACCGTGCTTGCATCACAGGGTTGTTTTTAAATAGTGACACTACTGAATTGGAAGACATCACTCCAATTCTTGGCAGATGGTGGCTACTGGCAATCAGGCAACTGTAGGAAAAATGAGAACACTAAAAGATCCTGTGGTATGGTCAGCATTGACCTAGACTAATAAGTAGGCCGACCTGAGCTAAGGCCACAGGTTATTTGGTTGTGCTGAGTTATGATGAAAAAATGTTCCTATTCAGTCTCGCAGAACCCAGAGTAAACCAAATTACACTGAGCACTGCACATCTCTCTTGCTCTGGACAGACGCTGCTCAGGAAAATGTACTTGTCTGGAGGCTGGAGAACTGTTTACCATGTGTAACAGGCAGAGAAACTGGAAACCGGCTCTTCTCTCGCTGAGGATAACATACCATACTCTGCACAACGTGGCAGGCCTATAAATATCCACCAGGATCTTGTTCTAAAAATGACTTCAGGCTTCTAAAAAGAATGCATGGGAGACTGTGCGGCTTTCCTGGGCTGAACAAGGGCTCACAGCATCTGCCTGCATCCCAGTTCCCCCCACTGGAAAACTCCAGACTTTTGACTGCCAGTGTAGGATGTGAAGGCTCAAGGCTTGAACAGAACATGTCACTTTGCAATAATTTCATACCAACTAAAACACAACAGAAACAAGAAATAAGGTGACTGCAGCCAGGAGTGCAATGAGGTCAACACTACATTTAGTAACAAAAAAAATGTTGATGCCTCCGTGTATTCCTGAGACAGGATCCATCCAGCTACCCAACACACTAAAAGGAAATGTGTTAGGAAATGGATTCCATGATGCCTTAGATAGAACTTAGGTTTTCCTTTAGCACTGCCTTACAAGAGGGCTATAAAGCTTAGAGCAGTGGTTTTCAGCTTTTTTTTTCATTTGCAAACCCCACCAAAAATTCAAATGGAGTTGTGGACGCTTTTGGAAATGTCAGATGAAGGTGCAGACTCCTTTGAATTGTAAGTGTGGGTATTCACATACTTTTGATTGATCATAGTTTTCTTTTACCAACTCTTCAGACATAGTCTGCAGCCCCCAGGCTCTGCAGACCACAGGTGGAAAACCCCTGGCTTAGAAGATGGGTAATGAAAAAACTTTCACCTCTAAATTTCAGGTTAAAAAACTCAGCATAACAGCTGCTGAAAGCCATTATCTGAAGGCTGTTTAGTTACATCTGTATAAAATTTACTATGGGGGAAATGCATCCAACTAACTTTTAGCCTACACATGCCAGAGACACAGAACTCACCACAACATTTGCCCCATGTCTCTTGTGCTGTCAGCCAAGGGACAGGCCGTGGGAATTCCCAATTTCAGGACACTGGCAGAGGGTGGGGATTAGTGGGTGCAGACAGCTTGCGCTGTGGCCACTGATAGTGGCCCTTTTTAATGGGCAGAAGTGGTTTTGCTATTTATAACTAGGTTTAAAAATAGTGAATTATTTTAGAAGAATCTTTCAACTCAAAACTTAAGGTCCCTGTAGATGTGCAGGTAGCTGCTCCAACATACTGCAATTACAGTGCGTCGTGGAGCATGCTAATTAGTTTGTCAAATGAGCTTTAATTTAAGCAGCCCCGTTACCATTTTGAAGTGCAGGATGCGGAATACATGAGACACTGTGGGTGCTTTAATTAGAGTGGCTCTCATTGCTGTTCTAAATAAAATGTCCCTCCCAAGCAAGTGTAAAAATGCCCTTAATCGTAAAGGATATAATGCATTTTATAGAAAATAGTGTAAAAGGAAAAAACACTCGGGTATAATCCATCCACAGAAGCAAGGAACAGTGTTAGTGGTGCACTCTACAGTTCATACAAAGGGAGCTCAAAATACTTCATGAGCACTAGTCACTCCTCCCAACACCCTGGGCAGGCACAAAAATACCCCATTTCCCAGATGTTGTGCCACTTGGCCTAGGCTCTACAAGGAGTCACTGGGAAAGGTCTGAATTAGATGTCATAGCTTCCTTGACTGCTATGCACATATACTACAAAATACTGGTACCGTATGATTCATTTTCGAGGGCTACAATCCCACCTAACACTTTCCCATCCGTGTGCTGATTAGCCATGCCAGGAACATGAGCAATCTGTGTATGGCAAGGGGAACGACGAAAGTGCTAGGCAGCAGTCAGAAGCACAACTACACAGACTGAGGGGCCTCCCTGAACACCACTCTGCCATTTTGGCTGAATTACCCCTTCTGCGAGGATGAGATGCAGGAGGTGTTTCCTTGGTGAATGCCCAGTGCTGAATCCCCCACGGGAATTTCACCCTCACTACTGAGAAGTGCTCGTACTTCTGATACTGCCCAGCTCCCCACTGAGAGAAACACAAAGGTTAGTGCCATGTTTCCAAAGGGTTAAAACAAAAAAACCTGTTTCCAACAGATGCTTAAAACCAAGGTCAAAAGCATCTAACCTGCGTATTCTCACACCTTCTGGGGACTGGTGCCAGGAGATAACGAAACATTTATATGTTAAGAAACACACTGGTCAGGTGGGTTATGTTATAGTTAATATGCTTTCTACTTTCGCAACCGAGAGAGAAAACCTTCCCTGAGATGACAAGTCTTTCCTTAATGCTTCGGGAAGTAAAGAGACTATCCTGAAGATAAAAAGCAGGTAGTAAAGGGTTGTGTCCCAATTCTAATCTCATTTGATAGACTTTGTCCATGACTTTGGGCAAAAAAATTTTCCTTCCTTGCCTCACTTTCACCTTGTGAAAAAATGGTGATCACGCTTGCGATGAGCTGTTGAATTTGGAACTGTTGCTGTGTGTGCTGTGTCTAGTTGGTCTAATAAAAGATATCACCTCTACCACGAGTTCTGATCCTTGTGGCTTGTTCCAGATACTGCACTTCTTCCACTACTGCAATATGATGGCCACACCTTCCTGTCACCTCAACCCAGGCAGGTCTGTGCAAATCTTGAATATAAAATTGTGGGTCCTTTGGGGTTCTCAGAATGAAAGGCCATATATAAATGGTGTCTTGCTTCCACTGTTTTCATATACATGGGTTAAAAAACATTCAAGAACACCACACAGTCCAACTGGCTTCAGGAGTCAGAGCCTTAAGGGAGCAACACACAGCATGAGATTGATGCATTTCTCTTCTCTCGTGACCGCTCCAATAACCTTAGATATTGCCTTTAAAGGATGTACCATGCAGAGTCCTGACTGGTATTGATTTGATTTAACATGGGAGTTAAGGGCACTCGACTAATCATTTTGCATCATCATGAGATCTGTGCTTGGACTGTTTTTCATGTCAGCTGCATGTGATTGGAATAATCAGGTGTAAAAATGAGGCAAATGAGCAACCATAACATCTTGCCACACCTTTAGTGCCTATGGGCATCTTTACACATGCTCTGGGATGGGGGGAGGGGCATGCTTCAATTAGAATGACTCTGAGAGCTGCTCTAATTAAAATGCCCCCGTGTCACATGTATTCAGTGTCCCTGCACTTCAAAATGGGGACAGAGGCACTTTAACTAAAACTTGTTTGACGAGCTTTACTTAAAGTGCCCCTGAATACACATGATGCGGAGGTTGCTGGAGTGTACTAATCAGAATGCTCCAGCAGACTCCAACACGTGCTAATCAGCATGCAATCAGAGCAAGCATCCGGCACATGTATGGGTGCCCTGCGCTCTCAAACAACAGCCATCTACATTTCTAATTACTCCACTACTACAATATCTAGGGACCTAAATATCCTGGTTAGGATGTAGCTACATACGAAAGTGAGCTAAAGTTGTGAAGTTCTCAGAAGTTTACGGTTGTTTTTGTCCTAACTGAATGGCTAGGGCAACCAAAGAACTGAAGTAGGATTGCTCAGCATCAACAGCAGCCCCGGGCTCTCAGGAACACTTCACAGCAATTAACTTTATCAAGTAGTACTTAATCATGCTATAATGTGACGAGTGTCAGTGAGACATTTGGTCCTATTGTAGTACCAATTGACAAAGCCAGCAATTCACTCCCAGACAGCCAGCGGATTAGTAAAGACATAATGAAAATATCTGGTGATGTGACAGCTTCAGAAATTTAATGAAGTCATTCACTCATCTGCAAATCCTAGGGCAGAACAGGCAAGGCCACTTACTCCTCTTGGACCTCAGCTTCTTGCCCCACCAAAAAATGAAGGTAAAACTCTACAGCTCAGATTGTTCTTTGCCTGCACCTTCAGACAGCTACAGAGGATATATGGACATCAGATGTCAACTAGACAGCAAACAGCTTATGTGCAGGCCTCTAAAACTCCGAAGTCACATCTAACACAGAAGAGAACGAGTGTCCAACAGGCATTTTCTTGTCAGGTCTCCTCTTCTGAAGGTGCACTTTCCCCAGCCAGGAGGCTCATCTCTAGGTACGGCAGAGAGAGTTAACTGGTGGCTCAAGACTGGACTAGGAGTAAGGACACAGGACTTGCAGCTGTTTTTTTTCAAAGCTTTTCCTGCATTTTCTTAACCTTGGTGCACCTGCACTCTTCCACATGGGCCTGGGGTAAAGCTCAGGGATCCTCGCTGAGATGTTCTAGGGCAGTGGACTCAAAGTAAGCTTGTGACCTCAGTCTAGTCCCCAAAGGACAGGTGTGTCAGCATCACAAGCTTACCACTGCAGCATGCCCTCTTGTTGGCAATTCAGGAGAGGCCAGGCTGACTAAACCACGGCGACTCAATGCTAATGATAAGTCCTCCACATAGGCCTAACACATATTTCAGGGACTCTATGGAGTGTGCATTGTGGTCGCCCAGAATATGTATGTCATCCCATATATGCAGACAGCACTCCAGCCATTAGGCCTGAGAATCACTGCTAATTTAGATTGTATATCTCCTATTATAGATCTCTAAACTGTCCTGGAAGATGATCAGTTCAAGAGAACTCCTTTGGACTGGGAGGAGAGAAGAGAAGCCTTGATTTTATCTGCATTCGGTGATGGACATGCTAGAAATGGCAAAAGGCCCTTCTACTGGCCTGTTCCTGTTTGGCAGTTCCTACATATTTCTTCTCTTGATACTTCCTTTCCATTTGGCTGACTTCTCACCCCTCTCACCAACTCAAGGCTATTTGCACTCGGACAAAGCAATCTATTTTCTTGTCAGTAATTCAGGCCACTTCAAATGACCCTCGCACTGAAAATAAAGGTCTCTCTGTAAGGAACATGCAAAACAGAGCAGCAGAGGGCCTCAAAAAGGGAGAGAAAATTGGACTGAAACATTCTGCCCAACTTCCCCTTTGGCTTTTTAAGCTCTTTTGGAAATGGCACCGACTGCAAACTAATAAAAAAGTCAGCGACAGACTAAACTCTAAATGTAAGATACAGCGTGACTGAGTCTAGCTGTACAGAGGGTGAGGGCTCTCCTTGCACATCACATGAAAATACTATTTGTTACACACTAATGAAGGGCTGAATGGGGCTCAACTATTTTTAGAGTTTACTGTGCAATCGCAATGCTGTTTCATTTCCGTAAGACCCATGCTGCTTCAGATAGGCAGGAGCACCATGATGTACAGAAGGATCTGACTTAGCAAGGGTCCTATATCAGCATGCATGGTTTGACTCTTGGGTCTAATTCCTGGCTTGGACTTACCCTCTACTAGACAACTAGGGTGGCAAGTGCCGGAGTGCAGAGCAGCTATGCCAACACAGTGAGGGCTATAGCTAGCTTAGCTTGCCATTCTGAAGATGGTGGTGCTACACTGGAAGGAAAATGCCCTCTCCTAGCTTACATGTGCCTCCACTAGTGGCTCTGCTGACAGCTACACTGGCATAGCTCACATGGGTAGACATGCCCTTGACTGCTCCAAGGGCATGGTGCCAGCTGCTAGGAGACCTTGAGGGAAGAGAACATAGATAAAGCTAAGGAGTGAAAAGGAGACAGGCTCCAGGTAAACATCCCGGACAGGTGGGAAAACAAAGAGCTAAGGGAAACTGGTCTGAACAGCTACAACAGTCTTGTTATACTGTTGTTTAAGTCTCCCGCTGCCCCACCAGGGTGAGCTGGCTTCATGGCTGGGGGCACCGAAGCAAGAGCCCCCAACCATTTCAGCACCACTTTGGAGAACCTGCTTGGGGCAGATTTAGAGGACAAGATACCAGCCCTGCAGGGGAAAGATGATCTCTTCTGTGCTTGTGCAGCATCTAGCATGACAGCCCCAAGCTCAGTTTGTTGTATTTGCCATAGCTGATCATGAGAGAAAAGCACTGGCAGCTGCTTGGATCCCATCTGTGTGACATGGTATACTGCACAGATGGGACAATTAGAAAACTAGTGTAAGCAAGGTCTCTGGAGCAGGCAACACAAGAGGCCCACAAGCAAGTGCCATGCACAAAAGTGGGTAGATAGAAAGAATACAGGCTGGTAACCAAGGCCCTGGTCTGCAAAGCCCAGCTGCAAGCAATGTGGTTTCTGTTTCACTTCCAAAACTAAAAATGACATCTTGTTCTTCAGGGTTAAATACCTTATGCATGAGCAGGACCAGGCAGACTCCTCACAAGTCATCCCAGAGGCACAGCCTTGTTCAATCACTGTATATAGTCTAGCCAACTCCTGCACAGGAAGACCCCATTTACTCCCTGTCTACACACAATCAAACATAAGACGATCCACTTCCTGACTCAAGGTGAAAGGGTTCTTTCATCACTCAGGCTGCTTATCTGTCCTTACAGAAACAGAAGTTGTAACAAGCATGTGATAAGAAACAAAACAGGATTGTCATGAGTAGTGCACTGGCAGCTCTTGCTTGGATGGAAACACAGGCAGCCCTCTCTGGAACCCTAACTGAGGCCACTGTCTCCTCTTCCTCAGCTCCCTTATACAACATCTCCCAGAAAAGGGTCTAGAAATGTTGGCCTCCATTTCTCAGATTATAAGACAGTCCAAGTGTGGGAACCCTTCACTCTCTTTGCTTTATCTGCAGCTAGAGAAAGAGCGCACAGTGCAGGAGCCTCTATCGCTTATAATGAAGTTCTGCTGTGTTTGCTTTGGCATGGTAGAAAATACAAACAAGAGGAGCAATCCCAAATGAACCCAGAATGTCTCCCGCCTGCAGCAAGATACTTCCAACCAGAAGGATTTGAGGCAAGACAAACAGCAGACTTAGTAAAAACAACAAGAAAAACCCAGCCATCGGAGCTGTCACCTCATTGCAGACAGCAGCATTTCACCCACCCCCAAGGGTGAAATCAGGAAGTGGTGGCACAGCATGCACTTACTGTGCATGAGTGCATCACAACCCTGGCAGGCCAACGACACCCCACTAAGTAACTGCACCTTCCTACTTCATTGTTTCCCCTTTCTTACCATGACTTACCCTTTACATCCTGGGGAAAATGCGGCATTAACTTAGCAAAGCTTATAAAACACTCAGTCGTAGGACAAGTGCAAAGTGTAATCTTCCTGTCCAGAGCTGCTCCAATTGTTATCACTCAGGAGCCACAGAACTAAACACATTGCACTGAGCCTCGCTGTCTTTTTGGTTCACTAACAATGACTGTCCTCACTTCTAATCCTTAAGCCTCTGGCAAACATTAACTAGGCAAAGAACACGTCAATTCTTGAGGCTGCCTTAGCAACAGGGAAATCGAGGCAGAAAAATTAAATTACTGACACAGGATCTGTGTCAGAGTCAAAATCAGAATTTGGGAGTTCCTAGATCCCAGTCACACACAGTCAGAAGATGCCTCAAATATTTATTACATAGTAATTATTATAAAGTGCCCTAATAAGGCATGGCATTACCCAAGCTTGAATTATTAAATGCTCTAAATAGAGCACTGAGCCCTGCTTATAAAATGCACCAACCCACACCACTGATCCAGGGGTGGGAAGGAGGAATACATGGGAGTACTGTAATGAGGGGTCAAGTCTAAACAGACTTCTGTAACTAATTCCTGTTGAAGAAAACCTGACCAATTAATTCATATCTTACTACATCAACTACCTTGTGTCATTACTTGCAATTAGAATAATAAACCAAGAGAGGTATCACATCCAGTGGTGTAGCTTTATGAACTATATGAAAAATATCATTCATAAATAAAAGTGGCTACATCATGTGGATGGGCCTGCTCTTTGATCACCTGCTGTTCTGAGGATGCAAAAGAACTTCACAACCTCTTATTCTAACCTATTTAGAAGAGAGAGATCTTGAAAATATTGTACAGGCTTTTTACAAATGAGGGGCACTGAGCCAGTGCCAGAGATGGAAACAGAAATCAGAGCTCTCTTCCTATGATTCCCTCAACTATTCAGCAGGGACACAGAGGCTGGAGAAAATCCACCAACAATGATCATTAGAAACAAAAGAAAATGACAGTAATATATATACATCCTCCCAACAGGAGTCATTCAGCAGAAGGCTGACTCAAACCATCTGCTTGGCTGCAATTAAGGGATGCAGACTTGAAACAGCAGGGGACTGAAGGCATATACCGGATGTTATTAACCCAAACTGGCAATTTGCACCCCTTGGAAAATGGCAATTGCTGCCCTTAACTTTCAGGGAACCTCCCCCAGGACAGCACATTGATTTGGGAGGGGAAGAGTATGTTGAAAAGTCAGAGATATCGTAGGCAGTACTGATTAACAAGCATGCAGCTGTAAAAATTAAGTGTTTTATTCTGGGTCACATGGCACTTGCCTTTTCAGCTGTGAATTAACACCACAATCATGACAATCAAATGTTGCTGCTCTCCACATGTAGGGCCTTAATTCTTCAAGCACTCTTTACTTATGCAAAACCTACATTAACTTCAGTAAGGGCCAGGAGTTCAGAATGCCTGGCCCAGGGTTTGTGGTATACTGTGTAGAAGAGGAGCCAGTAAATCCGCATGATCACAGTGCTACTCCTGACTCCACTATACTGTCCCACTCGCACTTAATCTCTTTCCACACAGGCAGGCATAAATAGCAGTAATAAAGGTTTGCCACTTCACCAGTGTCGTGAAGATTATTTATAAATGGGAAGGTTAAAAGGATCTGGGGGAATTCAGCCAGGTCTCATGTAGATGCTTGATAAGGAATCTTCCCCCAGGCCTAGGGAAGTAACTTTTTGTATTGTCCCATTTTATAGGTGAGAAAGTGAAGCACTAAGCAGTTGAATGACCTGAAGAGGGTTGCAAAATGGGTCCATGGCAGAAGTGGAGACAGAACCCAGGAATTCTGCCTCCCCGTCTGGAGTCTGAATCAGACCTTCTGCACTTCTTTGTATTTCTTGGAAAGTTCTAACAACGTGCAATGTTTAAGACATGTTGCGGTCATTATGGCCGTTTCCTTTTGATCCAATCGGGATGTGCTTACTAAATCTAGCTGCTGTGGAGATATGAATCCTTTTCTGACAGACTACTGCATTACAAAATTGTAATTTTAAAAGCAAACAAAACATTTAACACGATGTGAAGAAATTCAGAAAAGCACAAAGAGTATTAAGCAAGGGGCAAAAATCATGCAAACAGCCTGATCATTTGTATTTGCAGAGTAAACCAGGTTTCTTGACAGGCACTGAGACTCACTCATTCTAAAGACTGTAACTCATTTCTCCTTAGAAAGGAACTGTGCTTCAAATAAAAATTCAGCTTCTGACCACTTAAGTAGAAGAGAATTATTCTGGCATCAATGCCCTGTCAAACAGAGATCTTGGGAGTCTAGCAGGTAGAAAATCTGTCACTATGAAAAACAGAGCACCTCTTTGTTCTGAGATCAGAAGAGTTTTCCCAACTCTGCAGAACACCTCCTCCTTTCACCACCTGTGGATCTACAAACCCAGAATTAACACTGTAGTTGCTAGACATTGCTTTTTCCAAAGCAGGGCAGCTCCTCAATTCAAAAAGAATTATGCTTCTTCTCACAAATATAATAGAAATTTCCACATGAGAGTGGGTGCCCGCTTACATATTTTAACTGATGCTGAAAGCCACGTACAGAGCAGTGCCCACCAACATATTACTAGTGTAAGACTGGTCTGGTTATGTTACTCAGTGATTTGTGTTCTTTGAAGACTAGTATTTACTAGAACAGACAGATCTGTAAGCTGCATCTCTCTCTCCTCTATAACCACACATCCTTCTTTCTTCAAGTCCTCCCCTTGACACTTTCTCGCTGTGAAAATTACCATCATCTTCCTTGGCGCTCAAGTTCACAATATAAGCATCACCTTTGACTCACTTTTCTCATTATACCCACATATTCATCCTGTTTTATAATTTTAGAGATGGCAAAAAATTAGGCAGGCAAAACTCTGGGCCAAGCCCTCACTTCACATCTCAACTGCTGTTACATACTGTTTTCACTAATGCAGCCGTGCTACCTGCAGGCTGTGTGGAATGTAGCTTCCAAAGAGGTTTGCGGGGCCTGTTGCTCCGAAACATCAACTCCCGCATGTCCCTCCTGGGGCTCCACTTCCAGAATGAGTAAGGTACTTTTTCATTCGAGGCCTTCCACAACTGCTTACCTGCCAGCTACCCCAGCAACTTACTTCAATGGGAGACTGACCTCTGTGCTTTTGCTGCACTAGTATTCATTCCAGGGACTTCCGTATTTTCTCCATACTCCCATCATGGACAGGGAAAAAATACCTGAGGAATTCCAAACTGCCATTAGTGTCTTGCCTTGACTGCAACACTGGGGGGCAAGGTCACAAAGCTCTTTCCTTGGTCCCCATCACACGTACCTTTCTCTATACCTCATTTCTCGGCAAATTCCAAAACAAATTCATCCAACTTTGCCAATTCTCTCCGCAGTTGAGCACCTTATTTTCCACAGGTATGGTGGGAAAAGACTTTCAAATGCAAAGCCCAACATGCTGAAGCGATCTGACTGCACATGAAGTGTTACAGAACTGTTTCAATGGCTCCATACAAGCAACTCTATGTTGACACATCTTGCTTAGCTCCTCTCAGGTGCTGCCCTAATTGGGGTAGCTGAAGGCAGATGCCACGGCATTCTTCTTTGTTTCATTCTGAGGTAGCACCCAACCAAAGTGCAAGAATTTGCACAATCAGAATAATCTGAGAGTAGTGATCTGCAGAACTGATTAGTGCACAGCCCATATCATCCCTGGGCTCCGAAGGCCAAAATCACTTTCCATATAAGAGAACAACAAACAGAGAGGAGTTAAATAACTTATCCAAGCTCACACACATATTAACAGAGCAACGATAATAATTCAGGAGTTCTCAGTTTCCTGTCACATTTAGGCCATTTTATCACACTTCTACCAGGGGCAAGAGTTGAAGAGAATGGGAGGAGGGGACACTAAAATCTGTTGTTGTGAAACTTGAGAGTCCACTTTAAAGCCTGTCATTTAAGAACTATGCAATAGCACATCCTTTGTGAAAAGGACCTTCCAAGCCAACTAGTTTATCCTACATCTGCTTTGAATATAGCACAGTGCATTGCATTAGCAAGCCAAGGACAAGCCGACTCCCCTCCTTTGCCTATTTTAGCAAACCGTCCAGAAATAAACAATTATGAAATCCATGTTATGCTTAAACCACAAAATGAACTCTGTTCACTACACAAAAATATAGGATAATGGACTTACTATGCCACACACAGATCACAAGGTAGGTTGGAAACTGACGCATCAGCAATGTGGTTTGACTCTTCTACGAAAAACGTGATTACTCTGCGCCACATCTCTGTGAGGGTGACAAACAGAAATAAGGTACACCCTGCCTTCTAACAGAACTAACTCAAAGATGGGGAAACTGGGCCCCCGTTGGATCAGAACTCAGGAAAGCCACTCCCAATCCAAAAGGCTGTGTCACTTCTAGGAAAGCCAAGTTATTGTATAGCTTTTTTTAAGCTAGTCTTTGACGCAGCAGGACCCCGGTCTTGATTGCAGCTTTTTTCAGGTTATTTTTTCAGGAAAACAGATCTTACGATGACAGGCTGAGAGCCATGGGACTCTTTAGCCTGGAAAAGCGCAGGCTCAGGGGTGATCTGATGGCCACCTATAAGTTTATCAGGGGTGACCACCAGGATCTGGGGGAACGTCTGTTCACCAGAGCGCCCCAAGGGATGACGAGGTCGAACGGTCACAAACTCCTGCAAGACCGTTTCAGGCTGGACATAAGGAAGAATTTCTTTACTGTCCGAGCCCCCAAGGTCCGGAACAGTCTGCCAGCGGAGGTGGTTCAAGCACCTACATTGAACACCTTCAAGAGTAAATTGGATGCTTATCTTGCTGGGATCCTATGACCCCAGCTGACTTCCTGCCCTTTGGGCGGGGGCTGGACTCGATGATCTCCCGAGGTCCCTTCCAGCCCTAATGTCTATGAAAATCTATGAAATCTATGAAATCATAATATAAATATTTAGGGAAAAATCAAACCAATACTTCTAACATCCTTCATCAAGCTTTTTGCATGGCTTCCCAATATGCAATGTCACATAAGTGGAATTTGCAAGTAAGTCCTTCTTAAATTAAGCTTCGTATCCTGTAGCTATATCAAGTGTGAGACATGGTTTCCCCTTGTCTGAAGCAAGGTAATAAGCCAGATCGTGTAATGTCTTCATTCATTGTGCTGCACCTGGGGTAAGCAGCACTGTCTTCACCTGGAAAGTCTTTTCATTCCTGAACACTTTACACAAGGCAGCTCAACAGCAATTCCCTGCTGCAAACTGGGCTCAGTATCAGGACACTATTCAGTAGTTCCTATAAGGCAGCCTTCACAATCTGGGAAAGTCTCATGAACCTTGGTATTCCAGATCTGCTGGACGTGAAGGCAGAGACGAAGCTCAAGGAGTTTCTACAATACACGGTGCTTTAACAAAGTAAGACATACGACAGGGGCATTTTGGAATCAATCTATCCCTTATGTCAATCCACTGACACAATGATGAATTTGGCCTACATCTGCAGAAGACCAACAGGCTGTCTCTCTAGTCAGACAGCTATAATTGAAGAGATTTCAAAATGACCCAGCTAGCAATTTCCAAGCAAATCTTTTTCTCTGGTCTAAGCCTTCATTTTCCTGATTTGCACAACCTCAACACACAGGATCCAGATGGTTTAAACAAGTATCTAACATCAGTCTTAGCACTCTTAACTAAACAGCAACCCCTTTCACGTGCTTATTGGTTGAGGCCCTCTGATGCTCCTTAGTTACAGAAAAACTTGCATCTAGGCCTACAAAGACATCCTTTCACATTGATGCATAAGATGGACTGCAACTGGCAAACTGTTAAAAATTGAATATATTTTTTAAAAACCTACTCAAAAATCACACTAAAAATGATTACGTACTTTTATTAAAAGAACTCCAACATTAACAAAAAGTACAGCAAAACTTCCTCTCCACAAGCAGTGACCCTTCAAGACATGGCTGAGGCACAATGGCATCCCACTGAGCACCCTGCACCATCATTTCCCATGTTAGACCTGTTCTGAAGATAACCATCACTACCAGTGATATTATTAACCTGTTTTTCAATGACTATAAAATACTTTCCAATCCTACAAAGTTCAAATCCTCCTGGCATGACTATGGTAGCTACCCAAAATCTGCACCCATGACCTCATAAGAGAACACAGCAGACCAACCATTCCACAAGCAACCTCCTCACCCACCCCACTAGCAGCAGCTGCCAGTCCCAATACTCAGACCTAGCAGAAAGGCTGAGGTGTCCTGAACAAATTTTTCACCCAAGAGAAGGTTGAGACAACAATGCTACTGAATCCTACAAAATATGCAGTTAGTATGGAGTCCCATTCGCAATATATGGAGAACATCTGCAAATCTGTATGTGCAAGTGTGAATTCTTTGCTGTAGTCCTTGAACAAGTAACAGTCCGCTTTTAGAAATGGAGAGCTTTCCACATCCTGATACTTTGGCTTGTTAGTGTGGTAAGAGTATCCCAAAGAGTCAGCCCCACTAGGGGTAACGCCTTGTTGGACCTGGTCCTGGCCATGGGGGATGACCTGGTGAGGGGACTGCAGGTCCTTGACCACCTGGGTAATTGTGATCATCACCTGCTCAATTTCACTATCCAATGCAGGGCATCAAGGGCTCACACCAAGGCTAAAGCCCTTGACTTCAGAAGGGGCAACTTTAATGAGCTTAGGAGACTAGTGGGGGAGGCACTGAGGGCCCAGACGGTAGAGGAGGTGGGAGTCCATGAGGGATGGTCGTACCTTAAGGGGGCGATCCTCCAAGCCCAAAGGATAACAGTCCCTGAGAGAAGCAAAGGGGGGTAAGAGTGCTTAGAAACCCCCTTGGCTCAGCAAGGGCATTCAGCAATTCCTGAGGACTAAAAGAGGGGCGTACAACCAGTGGAAGAGAGGAGCTATCACCAAGGAGGAGTACTCCTCCTAGGCCTGGGAGTGCAGGAGGGCTATTAGCAAGGCCAAGGCAGAGATGGCACTCAGGCTAGCGTCCAGGATTAAGGACAACAAAAAGTCCTTTTTCAAGTACATTGGGAGCAAGACGAGGACACCAGGCAATGTAGGGTCCTTGCAAGATGCAAACAGTAATCTTTTGGCTACGCCAGACAAGAAAGCTGGTATTGTTAACCATTTCTTTGCCTCCATTTTCTTGAACAGGGACTGGGATATCCCACCTACCAGAGGTAGGGACAATCTTAGGGATAGCTCTGTCAGGCCTTCAGTCAGTGCAGATGTAGTTAGGGATCTTCTGGAAGGCCTGGACATTTTTAAATCTGCAGGTCCAGATGCCCTCCACCCAAGAGTGTTGAGGGAGCTGGCAGGGGTCATCACGGAGCCCTTGGCCTGGCTGTTATGAGCATTCATGCTCATCTGGCCAGGTGCCGGGGGATTGGAAACTGGCTAATGTGGCCCCAATTTTCAAGAAAGGGAGGAAGAAGGGCCAAGTAACTATAGGCCTGTAAGCCTCACCTCGGTGCTCAGGAACATCTTGGAGAGAATCATCAAGGAGCACATATGTGGGGGGCCTGCAGGGGAGATCATGCTCAGGGGCAATCAGCATGGGTTCACCATAGGCAGATCCTGCCTGACCAACCTGGTTGCCTTTTATGACCAAGTAACTAAATCCTTGGATGATGGTGTCGCCGTGGACATAGTCTTTGTAGACTTTAAGAAGGCCTTTGACACTGTCTCTCACCCCATCCTCAGCAATAAATTAAGCGACTGTAGCACTGATGCCTGCACAGTTGGATGGGTAAAAAATTGGCTGATGGGGCACACCCAAGAGAGTAGTGGTGGACGGGTTGCACTCAACCTGGCAAGATGTGAGCAGTGGGGTACCCCAGGGCTCAGTCCTCAGGCCCGCATTGCTTAACATCTTCATCAGTGACTTGGACAAGGGGGTGGAAAGCACACTGTACAAGTTTGCTGATGACACTAAGATGTGGGGCAAGGTGGACACACTTGAAAGGAGAGAGAGGCTGCAAATAGATTTAGACAGACTACAAAAGTGGGCAGATGAGAATAGGATGGGGTTCAATGTAGACAAATGCAGGGTGCTACACCTCGGGAGAAGGAATCCACAGCATACATACAGGCTGGGGAGTTCCCCTCTTGAAAGCACAGAGGCAGAAAGGGATCTTGGAGTCATTATTGACTCCAAGATGAACATGAGCCAGCAATGCCAGACCACAGTCAGCAAGGCCAGCCATACCTTGTCATGCATCCAAAGGTGCATCTCAAGCCGGTCCAGAGAGGTGATGCTTCCCCTCTATGCGACTTTGGTCAGGCCACAGCTGGAGTACTGCATCCAGTACTGGGTGCCGCATTTCAAAAGGGATGTGGCCAGCCTGGAGAGAGTTCAGAGGAGGGCGACCCATTTGGTGAGAGGACAGCAGGACAGGCCCTGAGAGACTGAGGGACCTGAACCCGTTCAGCCTCAGCAAGAGGAGGCTGAGGTGGGGGACCTGGTGACTGCCTACAAACTCATCATGGGAGATCAACAGCAAATAGGCAGAGCCCCTTTCTCCCCAGCACCACTGGGGGTGATGAGGAACAATGGTAATAAGCTGATGGAGAACAGGTTTAGGTTAGAGATCAGAAGGCAATATTTTACAGTTAGGGCGGCCAAAATCTGGAACCAGCTTCCCAGGGAAGTGGTCCTCGCCCCTACCTTGGGGCAAATTCAAGAGGAAGTTGTATAATCACCTGTCTGGGGTCTTGTGAACCCAGCATTCATTCCTGCCTGTGGCAGGGGGTCAGGCGAGATGATCTGTTCAGGTCCCTCCTGACCCTAGCTACTATGATACTATAAGATGTCTGCTAATTCTTTGAAATCTAAATTGTCTATTGCAAGTACTTCCCTGACCAAAATGTTTGTGGATTCAGGCCTGATTCTACCCCCACAAAAGAAAGGAGCTCTAAAACATAATTGGGGTGGCTTTTGCTATGGCTAGAAGCTTCCTAGAATACAATCCAGTTTTGTATGCTATTTTTACTCAAGGACATTTTGGATCGTTTTAATAATTCTGTTAAGCTATTTGGGGCGGGGGTACATTAAGTATTAAAATTACATATCATTTGACCTAATACTATAGAAAGTCAGGTTTGATGACAGGTTTGGACCATGTAATTGTAAGTACAATTGCTTATTTGGAAATAATAATTAGAAGGAATGGTGCAGTTAAAGCTAATTTTCTTTTCAGTTAGTACACTTGATCTGAGCCCACAAAAGGCTGGGAAGAGATTATAATATATATTATAGTATAAACCAAGGAAAATCATAGACGTTGGGCTGGAAGGGACCTTCACAAGTCATCTAGTCCAAACCCCTGCCAGAGGCAGAATCTTTCCTCTCCAAACAATCCTATACAAATCCACTGTCTGACGTACTAGTAAAACTACAGTTGGCCCTGATACAACTACAAGGCATAACGCCTTAACCTGCCACAGGCAAGGTAGTGGGACAATGGCAGCCAATGTGCTGCTGCTGAGAGGGTTGATAAGATAACTCAAGAGAGGTCCAGCTTCCCTAGGCAGTCTAGTCCACTGCATCATTGCTCTAACAGTGAGGAAGATTTTCCTTGTGTCCAGTCTAGACCTATTTTGGTGCAGCTTCAAGCCACTGGTCTGTGTCCTGGTCTCTGCAGCAAGAAAGGTAAAAAATCTGTTCTAGGTAAGTTATAGCTAGAAGCCTTTTTTCTTTTCTTTTTTTTGGGAGCAATGGCCATTCAGATAAAGTGTACAGTACAGAACATGTAACAGTTGTAGTATACACTTTCTATTGCTCGGTGACATTGATTTATAAACCTGTTTTGATCTCCTCAACTGCACATGGAAAGTACACTCTTATCCTACTTTTCCATGTGAAGAGACTGATCTGAAATTAGACTTTTCTAACCAAGTAATCCGTGAAGTCACTGAAATACAACAGAAGGTTAAGTTCAATTTTGCCTGTTCTATTTGCAGAGGAAAGAAAAAATTACCTCATCCTGAAACACAGCTTTCTTCAGTGGGGAACATGCCAGCTGTTTAACAGTATACAGCTGTATTACAGGACACTAAGCTAGGAGACAAAACTAAAAGCATGCTTTGGGAAGCTCTTCCTGCAGAAACATGATTAAGTCTAAACACAGAAACTTTCAGATCATGGGTACAGCAGACTCCCTTCACCAAGTCTTCCCACTTAATTAAATCCTGATTTCCTAGCTGACTGGCAAAGCTTCAGCATAGTATACTAATTGCTTTCCCCTATCAAGAGCTGGAATGTCCAGCTACTAGTGATGGGTGTGCAAAATCAGTAAGAAATACAAATATGGCTTTACCCTGGCACTTCAGTTATTGGACCTGACTAAGCTGTGTCAGGCCAGCTCTATGACTAGAGCTAGTCACTAAGTCTGCCTTGCTGGCTCTACAGCAGCAGCACAGTGTAAACATCACGAGTCTTTTATGAACAACTCGTTTTTTCCTCTTTCAGTTCCCTCAGTTAAAAACAAGCCTAGCACTGATGGACTTCCCTGCCAGCAAAGGTGCCAGATGAGACTAAAATACCCTTTATCTCTGTCCGCCCTTTTTACTGGAGAACATAATAAATGCTAAGGCTCACAGGAAAGGTTCAGAAGCACCAGTGAGTTTCCCTACATACCAACCACTGTGGCTTCAACTAATTTGCAAGCTGCATCTTAAGTGGCAAAATTCAGTCCCATAATTCTTCATCAGAGCAGCTGCACTGCTGGTGAATGAGTGTCCAATTTTCTCCACTTCCTTATCCTCCAGAGAGACTGCTGATGAGGACACGAGCTGTCTGCATGCTCAATCCATCATTTCCTGAATGGTGAACAAGCCTCCAGTGTCACTAATGTCCAAATGCACCACACATCTATTGGACAGGTCACCTAACAGTCTTACATAAAACATTAAAACACATTAACATTCAAAGGTGCAAACTTTGCTCTCCATGTAGTGTGCCGATGACAGAAAGGCTCCACCTGCTTACCAGACACCCGGACAGGGTAATTCATGACATGCACCTAACCAGCTTTAAGAATCACCTACACAAAGACAAACCTTCGACTGGAGAGCCACCAAGAAGGTTTTTTCTAAACTTTGCCATATTCTTTGCTCAATACGTAGGGCCTTTACATCAGAATCATGACTTCTGCTACAAAAATTTAGAGTTTATTTAAGATTTGTATAACAATTTTTCACCATTACCACCCCATATTTGCTCTCTCATGTTATGCATCACCTTACTGATATGACAGAAAATGTATAAAACCTAACATAACCAGACAGTAGAGATTTAAAAAATTAAGCATGCTGAAGTTCTAGTTTGCTACGTCACCGCTGTGTGCTGTGGGTTTCCTTTTTGTATTTCTCTGAGGTTGGCAGTCTGGTTAATTCTGTTTCAGTGTCACAACTTGGTTCTACTACATTAGCACACAACTCTCTTGTGTATAAATATGAATTCAAACATCTATTCACACATAATTGAAAATTCACTCTCCACAGGAAAATGATTTGCCCACTAGCAATTGTTAGGATAATAATCAAAAGAAAACAGTTGGATCAATACAGTTTGCATTTCATAAACCTCCGCACCTAGCCAAGTTCACTGCTCCCACTCCTGCCTCTATGGCTCCTTTTATACAGCAACGTTTGAAAAATAAATGGCAGAGGAACTCTGGGTAAAGAAACACATTTGCTTTGAGTAGATTTCAAACTAATGGTGCTTATAAATGGAAAAAAAATATTTTCATGCATATGTTCTCAAAAACTCCCCTCCCCTTTTCATCAGAAATCTAAAAATGTGGATCCAAACTGCTGCTGATCCTTAATCTCAGCAGTGTCACATGGATCGCAAGCTCATCTTTCCCAAACAGTCTTTTATTCCACAGCACAACTCCCTTCTTTCCCTGCCTCCATGTTGGAAGGCAGACAAAGGGGATATGCATGAGGATGGTATCTTACTGAGCAGGGGGAAGGAAACACTGAAGTTGAGTTGCAGGCCTGAATAAATTCAGGAAGTATCAACAACAAACTCGAGTTCCAGAACAAAGGAAATGAAATGTTAGGAAACATGCTGGCTAACCACCATTCCTTACACCTGCTAAGGAAAAAAAAATGCAAATTAAAAAAAATTTCCCCCCAAATACTTGTTGAATTTTTTCATTTGGAATAGGGCAAAAAAAACCCCAAAACAGGCATCAACCTTTAATCCGCCCTTTGCATATTCCTCCTCAAAGAGGCTTTACTAATACAATACCGCTAACTTTGATACCAAGAGGCTGAGCATCTGCATCACTTGCTGGAGTCTAGAGCTGCTGCAGACAGACAGCTCAACGTGGTCTTGGATCCTGTCAAGACCAGGTGCTTTTATTTTCATTTCTTATCCTGAAACTGACCCCATTCCTTCACGTTACAACACAAGAGAGAACTCTGTGTTCAGCCATAAGCATGTACCATGCATGTAGGACCCATGCGTTCTGACGGGGGGGTTTGTGGGGTGCAAATTGTCAGAGCAGCAGAGACATATTGACAGGCTTTGCATTCTGTCAATGAGGAGGGCTTTTCTGCTGCAACCCCCACACCCCCAAGTCCTCTGCTACCAGAAGAGTTTTTCCATCTATCTTCTGTGAAATCCTATGAAATTTCATTTCTGCCCAGGCAGACAAGGTTCTTTGGGTAAATCTGATATCTTTTATTAAACCAACTTGAATAGTTGGAAAAGCGTTTTCTTAGCAAGCTTTCGGGTTGAAAAACCCTCCGTCAGGCCTCTCCACTTGGCGTGCATGCGCTCTTCCTGGATGGGGTGAATCGCAGAGAGAAGTTTTACAATCTTTTCTCCGACACATGACCAAGGGCATTTGTGCCCGAAAGCCTGCGATGAAAGAAAATGGTACGTGCAAAAGTCTCACTGGTCTGATAAAAGATATAGTGACCAAAAGCTTGCAACAGAAAGAAAATGATGCATGCAGAAGTCTTGCTAGTCCAATAAGATACTGCCCCTATGATGGCCTGCTACTATTTTACCCCTTGGACGCGCCCGCGCGGACGAGCCACCTGCACGCGACAGCAGCGGTGACACGTCGGGCCCAGGACGCTGGCACGAGCCCCGGGCCCCACCCGCTAGGCCGGGGGCGGCTCGGAGGGGCCCGCCCGCGAGGGGCCCGCGCACCCTGCTGCAAGGCCGCGAGGAGCCCCCGGCCGCGCCCACCTGTAGGCCAGGCTCATGCACTCGAAGAGCTTGGTGAGGGAGGCGTCGATGCTGAGGCGGCCGCCGGCCCGCGCGCCGCCGAAGCGGTAGGTCTGGCACGTCTGCTCGTTGACCGTATCGAAGTCGTAGCCTTTCTTGGGCGGGTGCTCGCTGTGTGGCGACGACACCATGAAGTGGCCCGAGTGGATGATCTGCGCGCCGGCCCCTGCCGCCCGCCGCGGCCCCCCGCCCCGCGACCCCGCCTCGTCCGTGTCCGACGAGTCCTCGTCCGCCCGCCGCCGGCCCGGCCGCATGAGCACGTCCGCGGCCATGGCCCGCCGCCGCCGCCGCCGCCGCCCAGCTCCGCCGCCTCACACAGACCCGCCCCGCCCCCCGGGGCTGGCCCCGCCCCCGCCGCCTCACACAGACCCGCCCCGCCCCCCGCCGCCTCGCCCCGCCCCCTGCAGGAAGGAGGGAGGGAGGGGGAGCATGGCATTTCGTACCAGTCCGGCACGAGTTTAGCCATCAAAAACCCTCTCTCACCGCAAATGAAAGGGGAAAAAAAAATCTGGTAGTAGAGGTGATCTCTTTTATCAGACCAACAGGATTTGGGCCATCAAAAGTTCTTCCATTGCAAATTAATTTTTTTTTTTTGGGGGGGGGGGAACAAATCTTGTTGATATCATCTCTGCTACAATATTATTGCCAAAACTTGCAATGAAAGAATTTTTTATGGCAAAAATCTTCTTGGGCTAATGAAAGATGTCATCTCTACAAGATTTTTGCCCAAAATTTGCAAGTAAATAATTTTGGGGGCAAAAATCTTCATCTAATGAAAGACCATCTCTACAAGATTTTGGCTAAACATTCGCAAATTAAAGACATTGGTTGGCCAAAATCTTGTAGCAGAGATATCTTTCATTAAGACCAACAGGATTTTGGCCAACCAATGTCTTTAATTTGGAATTATTTTGGCCAAAATCTTGTTGATCTAATAAAAATATAACACCTCTACTACCAAATTTTTGCTAACCAATGTCTTTAAGTGCAAATTTTTGGCCCAAATCTTGTAGTAGAGATGATCTCTTTCATTAGACCTAGATGATTTTGGCCAAAAATGTGCATTGGTTGGCCAAAATCTTCTGGGTCTAATGAAAGAGATCACCCCTACTACCAGATTTTTGCCAGCTTTAAATTTTCAATTATTTTGGCCAAAATCTTACAGCAGAGGTGACATCTTTAATTGGACAAACAAGATTTTGGCCAAAAAAATTATTTCATTGCAAGTTCACAACAAAAAAAAATCTTGTAGTAGAGATGAGATCTTTTATTGGACCAATAAGATTTTGGCCAACCAATTTTTTCATTGCAAATTTTTGGCAAAAACCTTGTAGTAGAAGCGAAGTCTTTTATTAGACTAACAAGATTTTGGACAGAATAACTGGGAATTAAGGACATTTTTTAGCCAAAATCTTAGGAGAGATGAGATCTTTTATTGGACCAACTAGATTTTTACTAACAAATTTCTTTAATTTGCAATTATTTTGGCAAAAATCTTGTAGTAAAGATGTCAACAAGATTTTTGCCACTACTTTACTTTGCAATTAAAGAATTTTGTTGGCAAAAGTCTTGTTGGTTTAATAAACAGTATCACCTCTACTACAAGATTTTCTCCTTTCATTTGCAATTAAAAAATGTTTTTATGGCAAAAATCTTGTTGGTGTAATAAAAGATATCATCTCTACTAGGAGTCCTGCAAGCCAGAAGGGCAATCCTGAACGGCTGAGCGAGAGATTCACGTCTGAGGGATGGAGACTGGAGACTGGCCGGTCACCTCACTCCAGTTGTCTTCCTGCCTAGTGCAAGTTTAATCAGGTTGCTTGAAACATTGTAGTCTTTTCTATATATGGAGTGCTAATAGTTTTCTGTACACATAGCACAAAGATGCCTCCCCTGCTAGGCCACCATCTTCAGGAGCCACTGAGAAGACTATTTACAAAACTGTGCCATCAAACCTGCACTACCTAGATGACATTTTCCTCTGCTGAACATCTGGATTCATCAAGTGATATTCAGCAACTACCCTCCTTTGACTGAATTCTCTCTGGCATACGCCTACATGCCACAATCCGCATCCAGGATGACACCCTACAAACCACTATGTACAGAAAACTCATGGCCCACCACAGTGTCCACAAAAACAGCAACAGCCCCAGGCACACCAAAAAAACTCATCTATAGTCAGGCCCCTGGATACCACCTCCTCTGCTCACCCCATTCTCATTAAGAAACTGGGGGCTGTGGTATAGACACCCACACAGTCAAATGGGTCGCCAACTGGCTGGAGGGCCGCACCCAGAGGATGGTAGTGGATGGGTCCTTCTCAGCCTGGAAGGACGTGGGCAGTGGGGCTCCGCAGGGCTCAGTCCTCAGGCCCGCACTGTTCAACATCTTCATCAGCGATTTGGATGAGGGTGTGAAAAGCACCCTGTTCAAATTTGCTGATGACACTAAGATGTGGGGGGACGTGGGTACATTGGAAGGATGCAACAGGCTACAATCAGACCTAGACAGGTTACAAGGGTGGGCGGAAGAGAATAGGATGGGCTTCAACACAGACAAGTGCAAGGTGCTGCACCTGGGGAGGAACAACCGGCACCATACCTACAGGTTGGGGGACTCCCCTCTTGTCAGCACGGAGGCGGAAAGGGATCTGGGGGTCATCATTGATGCCAAGATGAACACGGGCCGGCAGTGTGGGGACGCGGTCAGGAAGGCCAACCGCACCTTGTCCTGCATCCACAGATGCATCTGGAGCAGGTCCAGGGAGGTGATCCTCCCCCTCTATGCCGCACTGGTCAGGCCCCAGCTGGAGGACTGCGTCCAGTTCTGGGCGCCGCACTGCAGGAGGGATGTGGACAGCATGGAGAGGGTCCAGAGGAGGCCACTCACATGGTCAGGGGACAGCAGGGCAGGCCCTACCAGGAGAGGCGATGGGACCTGAACCTGTTCAGCCTCCACAAGAGAAGGGTGAGGGGGGATCTTGTGGCCTGTTATAAACTAGTCAGGGGGGACCAGCAGGCATTGGGGGAGTCACTGTTTCCCCGAGCACTGCCAGGAGTGACCAGGAATAATGGTGACAAGCTGGCAGAGGGTAGGTTTAGGTTAGATATCAGAAGGCGCTACTTCACGGTCAGGGTGGCTAGGATCTGGAACCAACTTCCAAGAGAAGTGGTGCTGGCCCCTACCCTGGGGGGCTTTAAGAGGAGGCTGGACAGACACCTACCTGGGGTTGTTTGACCCCCGTGCTCTTCCCTGCCATGGCAGGGGGTCAGACTAGATGATCTGCTCAGGTCCCTTCCGACCCTAGAAACTATGAAATTGCCGACACGCAATTCACCTGCCTGAAAAATGATGTTCCCAGGCGAGGATGCACCAGCAGAGAAACAGATTGCATTTTGGAGCTAGCCACACAAACACGCCACCTATTGCAATGCAAAAAAAAACCCCTGCCCAGCTGTTACATGCTGGAACTCATAAAGGAGGATTATGAAACAATTACAGCCCCTCATCAAAAAAAGGTCAGACCTTGAGGGAAATGCTCCCAAAGCCTGCATTCCTGGCCTTTGAGCAATCCCAAAACATGCCCAACTCAGCAGCAGCAGCAAAACTCTCCCTCCTGTCAACAGAGTTCAAATGGGACACAGCCCAGCCTTAGCAGTAAATGCAAAGCCTGTCACTACATCTCCACTGCCCTGACAATTGGCACCCCACAAAACGCCCCCATCAGAGTGCATGGGTCCTACATACATATGTCCCAGAATGCAGGACTCACGCATCATACCAGGTGTCTGTCCTCATGGAAAGCACGTGGTGAAACCAGACAGGAAGGAGGAATGACCAAGAAGGAACATCTTGCTGGGGTCGTTTGACCCCAGTACTCTTTCCTGCCATGGCAGGGGGTCGGACTAGATGATCTGCTCAGGTCCCTTCCGACTCTAGAAACTATGAACCCTTACAGAAAGCAACATGGGAACACCAGGAGCACATTTTTCACAGAACAACCATTCCTTCTCCAACCTCTTCCCTTTTGCTCAAAGGGAATTTACAAAACAACTGCAGACGACGGGCCCAAGAATAGAAATTAATAACCCTACTAGATAGAGAGTGGCTGCATGGCTCATTACAACCTATCAGACTCCGTTAGGAATCTCCATGCACTTTGCAGGAAATATCTCCCCTCCCCTCTTGAATGCTCTAGCTCTGCCACTCAGCAGATTGCCTGGTCCACTGCATTTCTTTTGTGCGTCCTGTCTCTCCAAGCAGTCTGTCTGTATTTGCATGTGGGCTTCCTTTGATATGTGCTCAGCCTGCGTCTGCCTCTTTCTTAAACCCAAAAAAGGGCACTTGATACTCAAAAGCTTGTCCAACCACTCTCCCAACTATACTGTTGGTGCAATTAAAGTGATCCCTAAAAAGCCTTGTGTCCCACAGGTTTTGAAGGACACCTTCAGATCAGAGCATTTTCCCCTCTTGTATTTGGTCTACGTCAACATGTTATAGATGAAACCAAGCAAGGATGCAGAGGAAAGACTTTTTGCAGGTGTGGTGTTTTCCTTTTCTTTGTGTGAAGCCTGTTTGGACCTGCCCAACCTAAACGCTGCACTTCAAGGATGAGTGCTCTAGAACAGGGCATTCCAGGAGAGATCGAGGTAATTGCAAAGGCCACAGCAGAGAGAGACAGATTGATGGCCTTGCTTTTGCATATGCCTTTTGTTAATTCTTTTAGCAGCTGCGGTGCTAATGAAATGTTCCAGCCCATCGTTATCTGCTGATGCCTCCCAGCGGAGACTGGACTGGTATCACAGATGAGATAGCTGTTTATTTAATTCAATCACATTTGAAATGTGCAGAGAAGCAAGACCAAAGGCCCCTTGCTCACCTTCCTTTTCCGGACTAAGCACTTTTGAATTTAACACACAACTACCAAGGAATCGGACCTCATAGTGAAGGTGATATCTTTTATTAAACCACTAGAAATGTTATTTTTTTTGCAAAAATCTAGTTGGTCTAATAAAAGATATCACCTCTACCACAAGTTCTGACTCCTTTCGTCTCTAGGCTACAACCCGGACACCTGATACAACTACTAAGCATTTACACAATACGCTGCAAATTAGGAACTCTTCTGCTCAAACTGACCCATGGGAAGGCGAATCTCCCCACTCTACAGAAAAGAGAGGTAAGGTGGATCACCTACAGCTACCCAGGTTCTGGGACACAGCCAGGATTAGAAGCCTAGAGAATTTAATTCAAAACTGTGCTTCTGCAGCCGACAGAATAACTTGAACCTGCTCGGGTCTCTTTACAAACCAGTCCTTAAGCTTGGAAAAGCTTCCCTTTCTGTACAGGCAGGCAAGCACCCTCTTTTCATGAAAAATCTCCTCCTTGGCATCCTCCTTTTTGGGGCAATTCACTAAGGCTTTGAACAATGTGCTAACCCGGTCAGCATGACTTTGAGACTCAACTTGTCAGGCCCTCCAGTCTGTAACAAGCACTCAAATGCAGGACCTTTGGGACAGGGATAATATGACCAGATTTTCAACAGAAACATACCTTTAAGTGACTTGCATATTTCATGACTAAGAGAACATTGTAAAAGTATTTGCAGACATCACCGTGGCTGGCTTCCAACTCAATAGACACATTTCTAAGCAAAGGGTTTTCTTTTAGTAATGGCATCTAAAATGAGCTTACCCTGAAAAGCTAAATATTATTAGTTAACACTTTCTTTGAGAAAAGGGTAACTTGGATATTATAAATACCCCCAACTTTCCCATTCACTGTTCATCACGTTTGGCATCTGATTCCATTAAACCGAGTGGGGTCCTAGTAAACTTGAAGCAAGTTCTACTGAGTCCTAAGTGCCTGGAAGAATTATCCAGACTAAACAAAGTGAGAACTGAGATGCTTTATAGGCATATGAACACGAAAGGAGAGACAAGGCCCGTGCCCTCTTCATATACTGCAGAGCAAACCAACAGGGAGCAAGGAAACACGCAGAACTTCACTAGTCTACAATCCCTTGACATGAACTGCACGGATGACTTCCTTACATCCTAGCAAAGAATCACTAAAAAGATGCTGCTACCATGATGTTTGTTTTTGTAAAAAACAAACAAACAAACAAACAAAAACCAACTCCCCCCCCCCCCCCCCCAATGTGAAGAGGTGTAGCGTAAGTAGTATTTGGCATTTCACATGCCCGGAACAGAGGGATGTAGCAATCTTACTATTTTACTGGATTTGTGAGCTCACTGGTTCGCTCATTCCAGACATTCTCCAAGTCACTCATGCAAGAAAGGAAGGTCCTGCTATAAGGATATCAGCGCACTTTAGTCCGTTGAGAGACTGGAAGGTTATACTGTCTTACGCATTGCCAAATGAGACCATAGAATGCACACATTTTAAAAACTATTCATAAACTGAATTATTTATTTAAAAAATTTAAAACAACAGACAAACTGAGAATTGCTTAAAATTAAAATTCCTTGATAAAATTATTCACGCAGCATTCATGTTGTGATTTTTTTTATTTATTTCTGAAATGAAACCATTGTACATTGTACAAACCATAGCTACTGATGGAATAAATAAGTGAAAAAAATTATACTGCTGTACAACACACACACACATAAATCATAAGATGGAAAACGATTAGGTATTGAAGAAAACAAAAATTCTTTACACCTTCTAACAGGCCCTTAGATATAAAGAACATTCCAAAACATGACAATGTTTATGTATGAAGATAGCCACCCAAAACCAATCTCGTATACTGCCGTGTTGATTTTTTTGTTGTTTTGTAAGTGCCAGCACTTTTTGGAATGTTTAACAACTACTTTCCCAAGCATAAAAATTCCAAGGAATAGTTCTGCTATAAAATGTTTGGCTGAGTAAATCTCTTATTCGGAAGGCCTTCCCAAGTGTTCCACAACCTCAACTAATTTACTTGCTTCTAGTTTCTTTTGTTTTTGTAACTGAAGCTCCAACATTCAGCATTGTAGCAAGGAAGCACTTCATGATATTTGCACTATTTCTAGAACGTGAGCTGTATGAGAACTTTCAGTCACCTTGAAGTAAATTACAACTCCCCTTCTGCTCCACATCGCAATGGTTTCAATTCACCCTTTTACAGTGAGTTCATAAAACAGATTTCAGGTAGAGATGGTCCAAGCCAATAAGCTGGATTTAGATCTGGTTCCAACCCTAAACAGGGCTTGGATCCTATGTTCTGGTTTGATCCCATCTGTACTTTCTGGCATTAAAATGTGTTTACTCACATCCATTGGCCCATATGTGTTATTAGGCACTTCAAAGAAAGACTAATAACAGTCTTATACTCTATTTTGGATTTCTTCACACCAGGTAATGTCAAAGTCTCTAAGAAAGAGACTGACATTAACAGGTTTAAGGAACCCAAATCTATCTGCTTGTTCAATTGTCTGTTGTCACTAGAATCTGATTAAAAAAAAGTTCTGAATGTATTTTGTATAAGCTGTAAATTTAAAAGTTACTATTTTAGAAATAAAGCGACTAGGCAAAATGGTTATGCTGCTTTGTTTTCCAAGCCACAGAACAATGGACACGGTTCTGAGCAGAAGCCAGAGGAGAAAAACGGAATTTTATAGTTAACCTGTTGGTGTCAGTAATGCCAATAAATGTTTCTACCTAATGAAAAATTTGAGGTATTTTAGTGCTATTTATATATTTTTTCTTCCTAAAGTACAGGAATCAGTTTTTAAACCAAAAAACAAAACAAAACAAAACAAACAACCTCCCCACCCTATTTAGTCCCTTGGAAACTTACAGAAAAATCAAAAACATGAACAATCTGAAGATAGCAATTAGTAAACATGACTACTTGTCAAAGGTGGCATCAGATTCATGTCGTTTTAGTATTAAAAATTAAAATGAGTGAATCAAAGTGTTTTTAAAAATTTGAATTTCTTTAAATTTACTCATTTAATATATCAAATAGAATTTTTCTCACAAAATATTAATTAATTCTGAGTGTAATATACATACAAACTGATAGCCGTTGACCAGTTATCATCCACATTTTTAAGCATACACACAATTCAAGAGAGATACTTCTTCCATTTCATTATGTATATTGTGCAAACATAACTATTGGCTCCTTATTTCCTTATTTCCAGAATGTTAATGAACTTTATGATCTGACCAGAGAATTCAAAAACTTATTAGGGAGCACACTGCTTTCATGAATGATTTGCAACCAAATTTTATTTAGTTAAGATCCAAAAAGTTTATTTCAACATAAAGGAAAAAATCCCAAACTTAGCGTAGCAAGTTATTTGGAGTTGAATCCCGCAAACATCTTATAGAAGGTCAGCATTGGCTCCCCACTTTTCCCGCCCCATGCTGTGTTTCATAATTAAAGTGGTAATTGCAAATGCAATGCAGTAGTCAAAGCTCAAGCCATTTTCACCATTGGAGAATTCAGAAATAAATAAGATTACAAAGAGCTAAGTATGAAAATGTATCGACTGGAAGCAATTTTATCATTAAAAAATATCTACAGTTCTTAGCTTACAAACTATATGCAACCATTTTCATAGCTGTGGGATCTTGATTTGAATTACCAGGTCCATCTCCTGCACCGAGCAAAAGAAGATTAAGGACCCAATCCATCAACACATATTTCTCATGTGAATATTCCTTACTCACACAAGTAATTCCTACTGCTGTTGCTGGGTGCTGAGATGACTCGGCACCACTACGGAAGTACTAAGCCTACTGCAAGAGCAGGCGTTCAGGACCTGATCCTTGTCGATGCTCTGCACCTCTAAATGCTGTTGACTCGAAGGGAGTTGCACATGCTCAGCACCTCTCATTCAAGTCTAGAATGAGCAGACTTCAACATAATCGAAAAGGAAGGAACTTTCCTACCAACGCAGTTCATGGAAACAAGACTTATTTACAAAGATTTGGTGAAAATTAAAAAAAAAAAAAAACAACACACCCCAATACAGTATAGATTGGAACATATCAGTAAACATCTTATCAAAGAACAGTACAATGAAATCCAGTTCAGTGAAAACCTGATAATCAAAATAAACCATTTCAAATACATTTGCTATGTATCAGTCCCTTTGATCCTTTATTTATAGTGGAACCCTTCTGTAAAATGTACACTGTACCCAGTACAGAGATCTGGACCTAATATTTAACCTACTTGAATCGTTTCGTTATCTATGTAGATCCGGCCTATAAATGGTAAATAAATTGTTAACTTCTGCTGAAGTCAAGTGTTTAAAAGACCAGATTTACAATTTGTGAATGCTGTGCATTCAATAAAAGGTGTCCACTGTAGCTGCAGAAAAATAAAATATCAAGCTTCTTTGTCTCCTTGGACTCCAAGTGTGAAAATGGCTTCCTAATCTCTCTCATCTCCTTTTGTTAATTTTTAAGCACCAGGGATTGAAAATTAAAAAAAAGAAAAGAAAAGAAAGAAACAAAACAAAACCAAAAAAATCAAACAAAACTTACTACATGGCATTATACAAACATAGGTCACTTTGCAAAGGAGACAGTTGCAAAACAACTTTAAAAGTTAGCACTGTTTTCAGAACACAAGGCACAAAACAAAAGCAGACATCACGCCAGAACAATGAACTTCACATGAAAGCTAATACCTGACCTGTACCATCCTTAAATATCTTACATTGTTAAATAGAGAAATGAAAAAAAAATACAGCAGCAACATAATTGTAATTTTGACTTTAGAAACAGTGCGTAGACCCCTCCTGAGTTGTTTACTCCAACCATTTCAGAGACAGTAACTTAAAAGTTCTCAATGTTTGTTTCACAGGAAAAAGTTTTCAGTGTCTGAGAAGTTAAACCTTTGTTAGGTTTTCTTGGATTTTTGCTTGGTAACTTGAAAAGTTAGGAGTTCTGTCCTCATCCAAGAGAAGATGCTTAAGTAAGGTTGTTCTATAATTAAGCCCACTGATGTACCTTACATAAAAACTGACCAGGAAAATCTATAGTCTAAATCTCTTCAACATTTTGTTGGGAAGCCTCTACTTTCATCTTTTTAGAAGGTGGCACTCCTTCAGAGTCCTTAACAGGGGGGAAAAAGAAAGAATTCATGTTATCATTGAACTGAATTTTAGGTCCTGTAGACATCAGATAAAAAACTTATGAGCATATACTCAAAAAGCATTTTAGGACGCAAGTGACGTAACCAAATGAACACACTTCCAGGAATCACCCTTTTAACCAACAATCTGCTTACACTTTTTCCTTGTTAACACAGGGCAAAAACTTCTGGTTGCAGCCACAAAGCCCACCGTATGCTACTCCAAAATCAACAGCATTTACAAGCAGTCATGCTCTTGCTTCCTTTAGCTGCACACTCAGCCATGGCCTACACCACGCTCGTGGAAGTTGCTCCTGCTAACAGTAATGCAATCTGCAAAGGACAATGCACGTGGGGTTTGGAGTGGGCATGTGTGCAGCAACAACTGAACCAACTACCACCGGCATCTCAGAGAGGATACAAAAGAGACAATATCTGAGGAGCCCCATTTCCCCCCACACCCATGGCTTTGTAGGTATGTACATATACATGCTTCAAGCCACATTTGGCCCTTTGAGTTTCTTAACGCTGCACCTTTCCAGATGCACTCAGTGTTCTGCTTTATAATGGACATAAATGTGTCCAAAACATCCTTAAAGAGACACGATTCAATAGATTAGGCCCAAAATGTATATCAGTAAAAATCTTGATTTAGCTTTTAGCATTTCACTAAACAAGGAACTGGCCCCCCACATTGGATCCAGACTATACGGCTCTTCATAAGCCAGATCCAAACCCACCTGAAGAAGCAGGGTGGACAGCATCAGGAAACCACAGGGGTTAACACAGCTGCCTTTGCCCCCTTGCTCCACATCCCAGATTTCAGCAGCAGGTCTCACCTTCAAATTCCAAGCCCCTGTAGGAGCCCCACAGGCTGGATGACAGCTATTGGCAAGATCCAGCCCCCAGAATGTATCTTGGACACCCCCGGCCTACATGTATTATTAGGACCACAGTGAAGGAAATGAAGGTAACACACAGCTCCTTTCCTGACCATTTTCCTTTGGTTCCTCATGTTTACAAAAAGGTTGACTGAATTTGGAAGAAAAAAATTCTAACATTCCTTTGTACTTAAATACAATTACCTGAGAATTTTTAGATGCCTCTGATGTTATATCATTTTCTCCAGAGGTCTGAATGTCTGCTTTCTCTGAACTATTCATGGAATTATCCATTGAAGACTGTGAATTCTGCTCGTCAGAAGTATCTGCAAGAGTAGACTTGTTTAAGAAGTGAAATCAACTTGAAATAAGAACTCCTAAACCATTTTACATTCCAACACTAAACACAAACAGAAGTTTCATCCAAGCATAATCACTGGTAATCACATACCCAATGACACGAGTCATCACTGGGGATCAAATTCATTAGCTCCAGCACCACAAGAACAGCTTCTGCCACTGAGCTAAGGAACTCTTTTTGCCAGCGGCCTGGGAAGCAGCATAGTTACTCGGATCACCCGCCAGGGGGAGTCCCAATCAACACTGTGACCACAGACAGGACCTGAATTCCCAATGTTTAAAAACAAATAGGAAAGAAGTTAAAAAAGATATTCAGACCTTTCTATGCATCATAAGGCAGCAAAAAAAGAACAGGTCCAACGTTTTTATTTGGAAGTCACCTTTAAGCTTTTGAAAGCAATTCTAAATCAATGTGAAAATAAAATACAAAGTCATTTCTGAAATGAGGCTTTGTCCTCTTTGGATCCTCAGGGCACAGGACTTCTACCTGCAGGCAGGATTTAGGTCTGATCCAGCCACCCCTAAGGTCAGTGACAAAATTACTCTTGCCTTCCAGAGGAGCAAGAGCACACAAAATTGCTAATTATTTCAGTGAGACTTCATGTACGAAAGCAAAATCCATGCGAAGGACTGTGCTTCAATTCATGCAATGTTAATGAAACGGAGTTTAAAAAACGCAAGCCAACTGGAAATGTTTATGGATAAGTTAAACTGCTAATCCCAGGCGGACTGCTGCAACTCATCACGGCTGACTTCTCACAACATATTTATTGTTTTGTTGGTGCTGGAGAAAGACAGTTGTGTTTCATGTGACAAGCCAGCCAGTCTATTCCACTTCATTTAAGCGTCTTTCTTATGACAAATTTTGAACTGAAATAATCACTTAAACTGGTGATCGGAACTGGAAAAGCCATAGGCACAGAGACAGGTATCTGCATGTTATTACCTTCTGAACCAGGCTGCTCCTTTGGATCTGTCTGAATTTCATCAGACTTTACTTCAGTGCCATCTGCTTGTGTTGCTGAGTTCTGCTCTGGTGCTGGACTGGAGTTACTACTGTTCTCCTGTTTTATTGGAGAAGCATCAGCTATTGAACTCTGGTTGCTATTGTCATCTGGAAGAAAATTCTGCCTTGATGAAAAGTGAATACAAAAGGACATTTTGGCTTTTCTTGCATTTAGTTTTTCAGGCATTACTGAAAAACTAGTCAAGATAGATCTTAATCCCACATGCCTTGCACACCTGAGACTCTTAGCGAGACATTAGAGGGAATTTTGGGCTGCGCTCATGTTCACTGAGGCACATAATCAAGTAGGACTTTTTACACTTAAGACCCCAGTACCCTGCTGATGGTCTCTGCTGTAAACCCTGCAGCATACTTCTAGTGTACATCTCTGCAGATATGGCAACCAAGGCAGGTACAGTAATTAGAAGTATTCTAACAGACAAAAGTCTTGTATTTACTGTATATGCCTCTGAACAGAAGCCAAAACTGTATATTATGAGCCAAACAGACCAGTAATGCAACAGGAAGATATCAGAAGTGCAAATAGCTAAAGCAAGAGCTCTGCATCCAAAGAAGGCCACACCTCTGGTCCAGCTCAGCTGTGAGTTTTGTCCAGCCAGGGTAAAACATACACACACAAAAAAAAAACTTGCAGCATGGTAGACAACGCAGGTTGCTTTTGTTAAACTGCCTGCATTTCTTTGTGGGAAATTAAACATTTTACTTTTTCTGTTATTTAATTGTATCACGCAAAAGTCTTCCAGGGGGCAGATATTTCAGGAGCCTAACTTTTTTTTCTTTGTGTTAGGATGGGGAATGAATACTGTTGCCCTGATTCACATCACACCAGTGAGAATCAGAATAAACTCCATTAAACTAACGGGGTTAAAAACACACAGAAATGACATAAGTGATATGAGAAAGAAGACTATCTGAAAACATAGCTTCCTCTTTTTTCATAACATTAAGCCAATATGCTCATGTCAAAATACAAATTATGCTGTAAAGACACTCACATTCTTCAAGGAATTTTACTTACAAAGATTCCTAGGAACTTAAAATGTTGCTGAAATTTCAAATGCTAGAAAGAAACTGCCCAGTGTTATGACCATTCACGTCGCAGCTCAGTTAGGAATTTTGTTTGACATAACCTACTGTACACATTAAACTAAAGATAATCAACCATAAAGTCTTGCAGCCATGTCTTTTGCACTTCTATAATCTTCCATCCAGAATACTTCAGTGCCTTAAAATCCTAAGTTAAGAATCATGGCATTTCTCTCGTGCGTGTTACAAAAGTCCCCATAGCAGTATAGACCACCACAATTAAGGCCATAAACGAGCTTCCATTCCAGCCCTCTGCTATCATGCTTTGATGCCTTACAGATGACTGATTTTGGAGGTGAATTTGCATGTTTAGTTTCTGTTGTTTTTTTTGAGGCAGAATTCTTTCAGCTAATTTTGAGCTTATTAAACACCTTTTTCAGTCTGGGAGGGAGGGGTGGTGGGGCAAGAGGGAAGTGGGGAAGAGAGATGGTGATAGAGAAATGCATTTCTCTCTTGCATGGGTTACTACAGTCTGCAGTTATTTACATCTGATGGCTCCAAGATCAAGTTATTAAGGTGTGAAATGTGGAATGGGGTCTTTCACTAAGCCACTAGCTGTGAACTTTTTAAGGACAGACACTCTTTGCAGGCACATGGAGCTAGTCTAAGTTACCAAACATGCTCAAAAGAAATCAGTAATCACTAAAAGCACTACCACGCACTGAATTTAAGTTTTGTCCCTTCCCCTTTTTATTGTATAATTTGGCTCCACGCACAACAGACAAAGACATCTTATTTTAGACCCTGCATCTGACATTGCTGATGCTAATGCATTGATTTGGGGCAGTTTACTTCTATTCTGAATTACCGCTTGAGCAAATCATGCCCACAGTTACAATGAGCAATACAAAAATGGTTCTTCACAACAGTACCATGAGGTAGCTGAGTCTGATGCTCTCCTACTCACCATGCATGTCCATCATCCCTGGAGAGGAACTATTCTCTGGAGTTGTCACTTCAGATCCACATTTTTCATCTTTGCCTTTTTTCTTATTTTTATTTTTCTGAAAAAGCAAAGACATCCCCTAAAGATTAGCGTTACAAATGAGATTAATCCACATTTAGTGTAGGACTTTCAAGCTTGGCATTTTAGTCTTGTGTCTCACACTCACAACTTTCAAGTGGAAAATAAACCCAAGTCAAGAATTGCCAATACCAGTGATGCTGGTGTTACAAGGTCAGAGAAACAGCTCTCCATGTGGTTCTCAACATGGTGTCTGCTCACGTGGAATTCTTCCACGCATCTGGACCACTAAGGTGACAGAGACTTTGAGAAATAAGACTGCTGTCCAGTATGGCATATTGTTATTGATGGTTTGAAGACATCTAATTCAGCAAAGTACTGCAATAGGTGCACATTTTGATTAATTATGCACCCATTATGGTGGCCTTTGGGGGCATTAGTGTTTTTATTGCTTTTCCCTCCCTCTTCCAACAGCTAAAACTTTAACTGGGAAAGGGAAGACAAAGTCAAGATTTCCCATCAAGACAGACAGGGAGGCAATGGCATTGATCAGAATAGACAGGTGCTAAGAATCAGAAGGTCTTTACTTAATTTCTGACTCTGCAGCCTTGCTCATGGGTAAATCAACTCTCTGCCCTACCTCAGCTTCCACTCTGATCTCCTTGGAAAGCCATATCATGAGGTGACAGGGCTTTCCCCAGGCTGGGCTCCCACCTGTCCCTGTGGAAGGAGCATCTTAACCTTCGCATGAATTCTTGAATGTGTATACAAAGGTAATTCAGAATTCCTTCTATGAAACAATGGCCTTTGCCTCCCTCTTGCTGACCCAGGCCGTGGAGACTTTCTCCTACTCCACATCTAATGTAGGTTCTACATTAATAATAGAGTAGGAAAGATCAGCCAGCATGAGAGAAAGAACCAACTCACAGCAGCAAGACTGTCCTGCATGAACATACAGCACATTACACTACAGTAACAGAAGGAGCTGCAAGCATTAATACAAAGGGAAAGATGGTAGTATGCATCCAAAGCAGGGAAAAATCTGGGGCTGGAAAGGGATGAAACATTTCCAATTAAAACATGATGTAATTAATCCCCAAAGAGAAAGTACCAGCTACACTGCTTGTGGAGAACCAATGCTTGCTGTGAGAATGAAAAGCCAGCTTCTAATGTAGGAAAAGCTAAACCAGCAGCCCATTAGGGTTAGGCAGCATCTTCCAAAGAGACACAAACAAGATGGCACTCAATAAAACCTGAAGGATTCAACAAGACAAATATAGGTCTTTTCCTTCTTTTAACTTGTAACAGAATAGGTGGAAAAGTTACACATAGAGAAAAGGTAAATCTTTGCATGAACTCAGCTTATTTAGCGGAACAAAAAGGCTGAAGGAGCTAGGACTTTTCTATAACTACATCAAGGGGATAAACTTCAAGGAGAGGAAAAACTATTTAACATAACAACAATTTTGGCACAAGAACACACAAAAACTCACCGTGAACAAGTTTAGGCTGGTGATTGTAAGGTGGCCTCTAACCATCAGGGCTGTGAGGTTCTGGAATGGCTTTCCAGTAGGAGCAGTGGGGCAGAACACTTTAAATATGCACACTCACGTGCACGCATTTCAGAAAGTTAGGTACAGAACTGCCTGCTCTGAATCAAGGACGCCACATTCCCAAATACTTGGGTTTTCTTTTTGGAAGGATCAAAGTGGTAACACTTGAATGAGGAACTCCTAAATCATCTCTTCTGCACGCGCAAGGGAAAGAGGAGTATATCACGATCCCTAAAATATTAGGCAATATTCCCTTGGGACCATGAAACACTGCAGCACATTAAGAAGCCCCCATGTCATATTCAAATGATCAGTCGAAGAGGACCCTGGTCTGCTCCTATAGAGCAGGCCAAGGGCTGGTGCAAAAAAGATCCTTGAGACCAAGTAGAACATGCAAAGATTTTGCACCCTCTCCCATTCACTTTACTGTCAGTACAGATTTTTCTTCTGTTCAAAAAGACCTCCCCTTAATCAAAGAAACAACGCAGACACCCTTTAACCTTAAACTAGACTGCAATTTGCTGCAGCAGCATGACTGTGCCTACTGGGGATAAGCAGCATTTGACGTAGATGTTAGAATGACCTAGTTTCAAGGAGATGGTGACAATTAAGCGTAGGCCCAAAATCTAGGGATATTTGCCCAATATGTCCAAATTACCACCCAAATATTGGAACTGGTTCTATGTAGAAAGACTCTGTACAATCACAGAACCTCACTGACTTAGCAGGTATTTATGCAGAACGAACTGCAGAACTGGGGCCTTAGGCACCCTGGAACCACATCAAACTCCATTCCAGGTCTCCATTACAGAAGCGTACTATGCAGGACATTTGGGAAAATACACCGCTAGCATCCTCTTGGCTGCAAACTTAGATGTAAGAAAGTGGACCCAGAATGCCCCAGCAATTGCAACACTCAGGTCAGAAATATATTTAACAAACCCGACCTAACTGCAGCACAATGATCACTGTCTCTTGTGTCACAAATAGTCCAATTAGCACAAACACTTATTAAGGAGTTAAAAATGACCGTGTTCATATACTGGTTGTATTTTTTCCACAAAGAAATTCATGAGAGGTTATTTCTCACATATCTAGTTCAGTTTTAAGGCACTTTTAAATATAACAGACACTACAGAAATGCTTATCTTCAGCCAGTGAAGTCTTCAGTCAGATGAAGCCATGGAAAAAGAAAGGCTTGCTTTATAACACATCCTTAATCAAGGACAGAGCTGGGCCTGGAAGCTGGACTTTGATCAATATGGATAAAGGCCCGAGACTTTTTCTGAAAGATCCATTGAAGGACCTTTGCATGCATGATGTCCCCAGGAATTACATGGTAAAGAGCACAGCCTGTATGCTGATCCAGGCAGAAGAGAGCCACCTACTGAATCACCAACAGCACTTTCTGCAGCAGCCTAGATTTCTCAAGATCTTCCATTCAAGTGCTACCAACCTAGCCAACCCAGCCGTAGCTTGCAAGATCTGGGGAGGGCTAGGGTATTTCCTGTAAACCCCAACTAAACACAAGATACCTGTAGGATGTGCAGCGATACTTACATCATCAACTTTGGGCTCTGTTACTGGTACCCATTTGTAAATCCTGAGGGATGTGTCACCAACTGTCACCCACTTCTTCTCCCTACAAAATTACAATGCAGGAGAAGTTAAAATTAAAATCTTTATATTCAGAATAAAAAGACCTACCACTGTATGCTCTCAAGGATATAAATAGGCTATCACTCCAGTAAGATACTATTACACCACCTCAAACACATATATACAATTATTCACTTTAAAAAAAACAAAACCAAAAGATTGAAGCCTGCAAATAAACTGCTTCACAATTCTGAGGGCTCTTACTTGTCTGGCTGAGGGACTGCAGTAGCAGTAACGAGGCCTGGGCAAGAGATATGGTTATGCAGACTTCTACCGAAGTTAAAACAGTTACAGCTGTCATTTAACATTGCATGCAGCAGCAGAGGTTTTCAGACCTGGGCTACTCTCAAGAGCTGTGCTTATTGATACTGGAAATCTGCATGCACTGTGACCAGATGACTTTTTTTTTTGGAGAGAACCTTGTAACGATTTTGGTGTTCACTCAATACCAACAGCAAATATTTTTTAAACAAAGGACTACTAAGAAGCACTACGCACTGCCATGCAGAAGGCTAGAAACAGATTCATCAGGTCCTGGCTCCCTGGACCAGCAGGGCCTGAGCACGAGCTGCAAGAGCGGACAGCACAGCCTGCGGCACCCGTGCAGACTCTGCCACCCAGTCACAGCGAGACTGGTGACCTGTGAAGAAAATCTGGCCAGAGGGCACCACTGCTGTGGGAGGCCAGGCAGATACAAAATGGGGAGGATGCCAAAAATTGGGAGTTCAGGAACCAAACTCCTGGAGAAGCAGAACGCTAAAGGCAGGTCCATACCACCAGAGAAACTTCACCTAGTCGCTGGCGATCAGGTTTCTCAAGGCACAGTGGATCACTATTGGTTTGTAGATTCAAAATACATTTCTGCAAACAGATCCATTACAAACCAACAGAAACACTACTGGCTACTTATCCAGGAACAATTGGTATTAATTTAAGATTCTAAAACATATGCTGCTTTGAGTTCTGTTTTGTCTTTTTTTTTTTTTAAACAAAGATACACATGACAGCTGCATGCCAAACCTATCATTTAAGTATATATTTAAAACTGTTCACTGCAGGAAGGAAGAGGCTGGATGATCCTTGTCCAGTGCATTTGTGATCTATTCAGAGAGGCTTGTGATCACATTTGAGTGCCACTGACACCCTCCTGATTGTTAGTGGCCAAAATGCAGGCAATGTCAACTTTGATCTCTGTCTTCCTTTAAGGGATACTCTTCTGTGCTTAGAAAAGGAACTAGCCATGGCACTCCGGTAACAAGTTTGGGCTTTCCCTACAATGACTTTTTTTAAAAACACTGTTTAAGCTTCAGTTCAGATGAACTGATTTCCAGTTTTGTATACGTGGCTTAGCTCCATTAAAAGTTTGTTCACCAGAGCGCCCCAAGGGATGACAAGGTCAAACGATCATAAACTCCTGCGAGACCGTTTTTCAGGCTGGACATAAGAAAGAATTTCTTTACTGTCCGAACCCCCAAGGTCTGGAACAGCCTGCCATCGGAGGTGGTTCAAGGACCTACGCTGAACACCTTCAAGAGTAAATTGGATGCTTATCTTGCTGGGATCCTATGACCCCAGCTGACTTCCTGCCCTTTGGGCAGGGGGCTGGACTCGATGATCTCCCGAGGTCCCTTCCAGCCCTGATGTCTATGAAATCTATGAAATTCATCTACAACAGACAACTAAGGCATGGCAGAAGTTAACTGGAACTTGATTTGAACTCTGTTCCTAGCCATGGTAAAAATGGGTGTGGAGATGACAGCATGTAAATGATGAGAACTGTGAAGACATCATGATGATGTAGATTTTTTTAAGGATATAGAAAAACCTAAATGTATTTCTAGTTAAGAAAACTTTTGAAAAGTGATACAGGAATAACTAACTGAAAGTTTTTTCCTTGGTGAATAAATAGCACCCGATATTTCGGTCTTCTCCTACATCAAAATATTACTCAGAGATGCTGCACTGGAAAACCAAAAGTTCAAGATACCTGTTAGCATCTCAAAGCAGCCTCACACAGCATCTTCACTGGACAGACTGTAGAACACAGGAGGAAACCTATATTAGTAACTTTTTCCTTCTCGTATTAAAATTAGCCCTGACATTTCAATTATTTTAAAACTGCCAAGCAATCTCTTAGCCTTTAACAACCTCCCAACTAACAGAATTAAAAAAAAACAAAACCCAAAAAACAGTCATCCAAACAACAGAAGGGGGATAAAAATAATTTTCAATGGAAATATGCCAATGCCCCAGTTTTGCAGGCACATGTACATAAAGAGCAATAACAATGAACTGACTGGGACTACTCACATATACTTTCTTTTACATGTGTAAGTGCTTGCAATATTGCAGCTTTATAGAACATATAAGTGTTAATATGAGCAGAGAAGACAAGCTTCTTTAACAGCCTCTGACTGAAACGGCTGCCAATGTAAGCAACAAACTTAGAAAGGGGTGAAGAAACTTAACTGGTTTCAAACACTAAACACCTTTTAGGATCTAAGGAACAAGCCAGGGATCTCAGCTTCATACGCAGGTAAAGATGAATGCTTACCCTAAAAAAACCTTCCCAGAATGTTTTCATCTGACATGTTAGCACAAACCCTATATCTGTTCTAATGCTCTCCCTTTTATTTATTGTGCAAAAAAAATCCCCCCTAAACTGCAACTGAGAAACATCCCATTTTACATTAAATTGAATCAACATAAAATACACATTTATTTGGCCAGTAACACCCAAAATGTGTGGGGCGCTGTCTGAATGGCAGAATGTGCTGGCTGACTGAGCACAAGAGCAGGAGTGAGGAAAAGTCTTTGTCCCTGTGTGTGTGACCCCAGATAATGTACCTCTCTGTCCCAGTATGTCCATCTGTAAAATGGACGTGACAGTACACTGTCTGTGGGACACACTTAAGCCTCTTATTTTCAGAGGCTAATCCAAAATTTCCCTGGATGACAGTTCTACTCCATTTGAACATAGCCACCTTTGATTAGCAATTTATTTTTTATCATTTTTACATAGTCACGAAGAAAACTGGTCTCTCTACTAACCTACCTCATTAGGTATTTTTGTTAAAGGGACCACTGAGCTGAGAGTTATTCATCTAAAGCACTGTAATTTCCAACTCCTATTGCCCAGGTCTGTCTGTCAATATTCTGACTTCATAAGTCATTTTTCTATTTTTAAATCCTCCTTGTTGTCACAGTTATGGGAAACAGTGAAACTAGTGATATATCAAGTCCTACCTCTGGGTGAAAAGTAAAAACTGAAAAAAAAGAGATGATTATAAGTTAAAGATCCACAGGAGGAAAAGCAAACTTATAAGCTGGTTGATACAATACCGGGGGGGGGAAATCACACTTTAGGGTGAAACATTTTAAAGGTTGACAGCGTTCCTTTATTTATACAGTATTTTAAAGGCAGGCAAAGGTACATAAGCACTACGCATGATTAAATATTAGTATTTTTTTCATTTTAAGGTTCCAGGATACCAGTGCGTCTCCCAAGTTATGTAATCACATTACTCAAGGTCTAATTTTAAACAGACAACACTTTCTGGAAATAAAGAAGAAAATTAAAAAGCCTCAGAGCCCCCAAAGTTAAATTAGCATCAAATTCCACATATCAATGGAATAAATTACAGGGTAAAACAGAATAGCTTGTGTTACATTTACACATGAAATATCAAGGGGGCTTTTGCATGAGTGCCATATGTAAAAACCAAAATGTCTGAGGAAACAAGAACTGAAAGCCTTTGCTGCCAATATAGCTGCATCACTTAAAAAGGGGCTTTCAAAATGATCAGTCAGCTTGCTAGTTTCTTCCCATGTCTGCTGTTTAAACACAAATTGCTTCTTATGATAGTCCCCATAGCAGTATAGACCACCACCTGCATACCCCATCTTGTCCTGATGATCACAAAGTGACGCCATAACGCTGAATTTATCACATCACGCTCACTTGCATTGCAACAGAGTTTGGTGAAAATCAGAATTACAACCACACACGCAAGCTGCTGCCAAATGCATAAAGTAACACTGAAAACGGATTCTGAGTTCACTCTTTAGAGGTGTGGCTCTGCCCATAGGTGTGTCTGTGCGTAGCAAGAAGGGCCCCCAGGCCCTACTGCAACATGCTCAAGTAACACCTGTGACAGCCTCAGAAAGAACAGACAAAAGCGCTGGCCAAGGATCTCTCCTTCATTTTGAAGTTTTCTTCCCCGAAACGTGTTCCAGTGGTAAAACCACCATTTCACTTATATATGTAAGAATGTATTTTTATGCAAGTTTTATCGACCTCCAAAATGCAGGGATGGCGCCTGTTGCCTACAGTAATCAAAAGGGTACATTTATGAAAGGCCAAATTTTTCCCTGGAAATAAATGCCCAATAACTCCCACCAGTCCGTTCGGGTGTAATGTGATACATAAAAAAAGTACAAGCCAAGCACATGAAGGCTGCACTGTAGACCATTACATCTCAAATAGATGTCCTGCCGGTATTAGAAGTGCTACCCCATTTCAGCAGACCATGTTATTTGGGTAAATCTGATATCTTTTATTAGACCAACCCCATTTCAGCTTTACCAGTGCTAACAATGTTGAGAGCAACAGGGCTGGACAGACCCAACTGCAGTCTGTTTTCATATATCCTGCTGTGTACAGGATTAGAAGAGAGGTCTAAAATACTGGTAGGAGCCAACAACATGGCTACACTACAATTACCCACCAAAAAAGGTAGTCAGCAAAAGCTTTCTTCAGGGTGCCAACAAAAAATCCCATGTTTCAACTACATTTGCAGGAGAGAAAGAAAAGGGGAAAGGAAAGTTTTTAAGTTCTTACAAATGGAAATTGTTTCAAGGGAGAAGGCCCTGCTGCAAGATCTGAAGATGATCTCTTCAACCTCCAGGGGTTAAACCGCACAATTTCTACAGGCCAAGTGAGACAGTGAGCAGAGATGCTCCAGCTGCACCGCTCAGAAGAGCTATCCCTAGAGCCTACAAGGATCCTCCAGTGGGGAGGTACTGGGATCTAACGAACGCACCGCTTGCCCCTTCACTCACACATTCACTACTTTTAACCCTCTTTAAGTTGGACCCCACAGATGATTCTTTGCCACAATAAATCCTGAAAATGTTTCTCATGATTTTTACCAACAGATTTCCAAATCTATTTTATTAAAGCAGGAAAACTAGCATTGTCCTTAAATTACTGCTTGGGAAAAATGAGCCAAAGTGGTCAATGACATACCCGCAACCACCAAGCAAGTCAAGAGCAGCCAGAGCCAAACAAGTTTCCTCAGTCTTGGTCTAGTGCCCCGTTGTTTGGGTCATGCTTCCTGTCCAAGTGCTAGCTCCGTCTCTGCTTGTCTCCATCCTTACTTGCTCTGTGGGAGTTGAGAAGTGCTCAACCCTACACTTGGGGGGTTTCTGAGCTTAGTCTGAGACACGTATGATGCACCATGGTTTCATTAGGGACATTTTACAAATGCCTTTAGTAAATAAATACTTAATTTTTTTAATAAGGACACCTGATTTTCATCAAGGAAGAGACTTTTAATTTTCTTCCTGGTATCACAAACTGTCTGATGTTTAGCCCTTCTTCAATAAAAACGTATAAACATTATTAGAGAGAAGAAAGAATTCTTGTGGGTGATATCTTTGTCTATCCCGACTATGCAGTTGGTCCAATAACTGGCAAGCTTTCAGGTATCATGGTACCTTCTTCAGGCCTCTCAACATCACCTCAGTGCCACTAAAAACGACTGATTCCACCTCAAAATCTATGTATTTCTGTCAACTTTTTGAAAGCAACAAGTGATGCATTTTGGAGAGTGGGGGTAAGAAACAGACACACAACATGCAAACCCACTGAGATGCACTGACCTGGGATCATTCTTTGGGTAGGCTTAGTAGAAAATGATAAATATTTTTATCCAAAAAAAAGGTTTATCCCTTTTAGCTATAGATGGCCAGCACTTCCACCGCACACTCAAACGGAACAGATTTTAAGCACAAATACCTCGTCTGATGCGCACCTGAGGTTTTTCTACAACAGAGTACCCTTGATGGAGTAGTTTAAAGCAACCCGGTTAAGTAACACTTGGCAGCACATCCCGCAAAGATCAAAACCATTTAGTCAATGACTTTATTAGGGGTGCACCGATATATCAGTTGGCTATTGGATCAGCACCAGTAAAAAGAGAAATGAGGTTCTTAGTTACTGGCTTTTTTAGCTTCTTGTAGCTGATAATTAAGGCTCTGTGCTCAGAGCATCCTGGTGAGCCCTCGCCAGCCCCAGCCTACAGGTCCCCGTGAGCAGCGGGAGGGCAGGCGCTAGGGAGCAGTTACAGGGTGCCACGCACAGCGACAAAGGGACTGTTACCAGGTCCTGCTGCCGCTGCCATTGCAATGCAACACGCGCAGCAGGGGCCTGAGTTGGGGCTGTTGCGGAGATGGACTACGCGCGGCGGGGTAAGGCACCAAGTGCACTTGCAAAAGTGGCTTTACCCCATGGCCAGGGGGGCTCAGCTGTGCGGGGCCCACCAGCTGTGACACAGCAGCATGATCTGGGGCTCCAAACACGGCCAGCACCGCTATCTGCACAAGGGCCCGCCCTACACCCCTGGGATGGCGTCACGGGCTGCGCGGGGAGGGGGTTGGAGCCGTGGGCAAGGGGGCAACATGCATGGGAATAAGGTGGTAACCGCCTTCCTCACCGAGGCCTGGAGCAGGCAGGAGGCGTGTGTGTGCATGTGCTAGAAATGCAAAACAAACAAAAACAAGTTTTATGTCAGTAGGTTAAAATGCCTTGCACTATTACTAAATATTGGTTATTGGATCAGCATCAGCCAATATGGTTAACTGTCCGCTTTTGGGTTAGTTAAAAATAGTTATTGGTGCACCCCTAGTCTTTATTCCTGCTCATAGTGTTTCAATAATGCCCAGAAGCTCCAATCAGATCGAGGCCTCCCCGTGCTAGGCACTTCGCAAACACATCTAAAGATACGTCCCTCTGACAGCAAGTTGACTACTTAAATGTACTCTTGTCAAAGGGACGAATCCTGCACTGAGACAAGCGAGCCCCGTAAGGTACGCAGCAGCATCTGCGTGCACCTGCGTTCACGTGCAAGGCTACGGCACGTCCTCCTTCACCAGTAAGAGGAACATACACCAGAGCCACCGTCACTTCTGGAGAGTGCTGTGCCCCTGCAGTCAGGTTTAATACTGAAGTTCAGCACTCAAAGATGACGGGATCCACTATGCAACACTCCCATCTTGATCCAAACTGGGATCGCTGCACGCTGGGATTGCAGCCTGTGGTGGCTGTATTCCCACAGTAAGCTGTGGGGATAAACTGTTCCCCGTTCTTCAAAAGCGGGTTCGGTCCTCACGCGCATGGCACGCTGCATACGCACCTCCTCACAAACTGTGCTTGCTTCGGGGGTATAAAGCACCAAAAGCGTTTAACTCGCAAAATACCGGAAGGTCCCCAGTGTCTTCCCATCCTACTGGTCTGAGAGGAGAAGACAACAGAAACAACTAGAGACCCTGGGTTTGCTAAAAATTATTCCCAGCAAACTTTCAACAAATCTGTCGGTACCTGGTACACATCAGCGCTTGTCAGACCCGGGCGCCAACTGTGACAGGAGCCAGTTCTGAAGTGAGCAAAACAGGAGCTCTCACTAATTCTACCGGGTCACCCTTCAGAAACAAATCATCGCTGCAGGATTAAGTTGCATCAAGTCCACTTCAATCCTAAAAAAACTCCCCTCATGGAGCCATGAGCCTGCCTGGCAGATCTGAGCAGAATTTTTATGATAGCACAAAACAAAAAACACCACCGGCCAAAAAGAAAGAAATAAGATTTAAAAATGCCTTTTTGTCGACTATGAAGAAAAGGTCAAACTTCTGTCACTCTCGCCTCTGAGTCTCCTATACAGCGTGATCGGACAAGTACAGGGGTGTAAGGAAATATCAAGAAAATAAGCGGAAAGAAAACCCAACCACCCTGCTATGCCATAACTGATCGCCATAATTATGTAATTATCTGCCTGCCTATCGATAGATGGCATAGATAAATAGATCGACAGATGTATATACAGATAAGCATATCGTTAGGTAGACAGATAAATACATGTATAGTCAGACAGACAGAGAGACAGACGGATGTATAGTTGGACAGATCCATGGATGTACAGACAGACAGAGGCATACTTAGATAGGCTACAGATGGATAGATCAATATAGTCAGGCACACGGATGCAGAGGTAGGTGGACAGATGTGTAGGTGCAGAGACGGGCGACAGCGGGACAGGTGTGTAGTCGCACAGCCGTGCGGGTCGGGAGGCGCGGGCGCGGGCGGCGGGCCCGGCCCGGGCGCTGGGGCAGAGCCGCCCCCGGCCCCAGGCCCGCGCCCCGGGCACGGGACACCGGCCGCCGGCCTGTCGGGGCCGGCACACCCGGCCCGCGCTCCCTCCCTGCCTCCTGCGCCCCGCAGCCGGGCGGGGGCCGGGCCGCGTGCGGGCTCCGGGCGGGCCGAGGCGCAGACAAAGCCGGGCCGCGGCCGCACAATGGAGCGGCCGCCGGGGCCGGGGCCGCGCTGAGGCGGCGCAATGGCTGCCGGGCGGCGCTGGGGCCGGGGCCGGGGCCGGGCCGGGCCGGGGTCTCGCGCGCCGGGGCCGGGCCGGGCCGGGCCGGGTCCGCTCACCATTTGCGCACTTTCTCGATGGCCGCCATGACCCGCTTGATGTCATCCTTGGCGCGGCTGCGGGTCTCGGCCCGCACCGACCGGCCCGACATGCTGCGGCTGCGGCCGACGACGAGACGGCGGCGGAGACTGCGGCGCTCGGCCCGGCCCGGCCCGGCTCGGCTCGGCTCGCGGCCCCGCACGCACAATGCCGCGCCCGCCCGCCGCCGGCTCCGCCCGCCCCGCCCCGCCCCGCCCGCACCGCGCACGCGCCGGCCCAGCGCGGGCTCCGCGGCCTGCCGCCGGGCGGGGGGTCCCGCTCGCGCCGCGCCGCGCCTCAGGCCGCGGGCCAGCCAGCTGGGCCTGGGCCTCAAGCCCGACCCCCTCGCCCCAAAACACCGGCACCTGCCAGGCCTGAGGTGGCCCCTGCCCCTCGCCAGGCCTGCGCCCCGACCCTCGCACCACTGCGCCGGGGCCTGACCCCCACGCTTATTGCCCCAGTGCAGTGGCAGCGCTTGTGTGGCGCGACTGGTCACGGAGGGCGAGGGCCTGCGGCGTACGACTGAAAGTGCGGCGCACGCCCCAGCGGAGACGTTGCGACTAGTGCTCAGCCAGAGCCCCAGCTTGACCCCGCCGAGACGGCGGACTTGCGCCGGTTTAGAGCCACTGAGGACCCGACGCGAGGCACGGCCCGGAGAGAGACGTTTAAGCATATGTGCATGGATAGCGTCATTTATCCATATAGGCATCCATAAAGGGGGGGAAGACATCAATGGCATCAATAAAGGGGGGGAGACATCAACACCATCCATGAAAGGGGGGGAGACATCAATAAAGAGGACTGGGGGGGAATCATGCAAAGTGACGCCCCTTTACTATCACATCCCGGCACTATCGGACCCTTCGTTGCACGGCGGCTGGAAAGCAAACGACACCCTTTATATCCTGCTCTTTCTGCTCAATCCAATGCTAATCTCCATCCTACAAGCATTGCCGCTGAAAGGAACACTTCACAAGGGTCTACATTATTATTCAAATTGATGCTGAGGATGATGTAAAGAAGGAAATGTGCTCAACAGCTCTTCACTGAATCTTTCTACAGCAACTTGCATCAGCTTCATTATGCTGTTTATATACACACACCAAGTAAGATGCTGTCCCATTGGTATTACACAGCTAATTAGAATTAACACTTCTAGAGAGAAAAACAAAATACAAGGAGCAAAAAAAGGGAACTCAATTTTTAATCTCTGTCCCTAAATAGAATGTGCTTCCTTTGACCAAGATTTGTTGGATCTGCGTCTAATTAACCATCCAGGCATAACATATACCGCACTTATCAATGCATATCATCAGATACTGTACTTATTAATTGCTATTTGACCATCTGTTTTTTGTGAACAAACTTTAACGTGCTGAGACTGGAATACATTACCACAGCTTTGCACTGAGCCCTGATGTAAACCTGCCTTGACACCAGCATTACCAGGCACAGGAAGAACCCCCTTGGGAAGGAGGATTATTAATGGCATAAAGCAACTACAACAGTTCAGGTTGCCTTCTCCCTGAAACGGATGCATCTCTAATGGGCCTGGATGGTCTGGGAGCAGGACCGCAGCATTACCCCTTGGAAAGGCACCAGCAGTGGAAGCTGCAATGCTGGCGTTAGCTGCAAGTTCATTTAACCCTTCCTGATTTTGCATCTTTCAGGGCATTTACTGGGCCGCCAAAGTGTTTCCTACCCCTGCGCATGGAGCAAGCCACTTCCTCTTAATCACCCACCCAAGCCACAGTGCTGTTTGGCCAGTCTTCGGGAGTATTTCTAATCTCTTGATAACACTGAACTGATAGGATCCCCTGGAATTCCATACACCTGAAATTCTCTTTATTTCTTAAAAAAATACAAGGGAACTACGAATGCCGTGGCAATTATACCTTTCCAGACCTTTCACTGCTAATGCGTTCATCTGTTTTTTCTAGTTTGTTTTTTTCTGGTTCAGGAATAGGTAAGCCAAGAATATCAGCAGTGAATCTCTCTGCTGTGATTTCCTCTGGAATTTCTTCTTCAATCAAACCTGCTGCACCTAGAGGGAAAAAAAAAAGCCAAACACCCCCCGACAAAACCATCAAGTTTCCCGATCAAGAACACTGGTAACCAGTAGTTTGGGAGTAGAATGTCTACAAAGGTATACAAAAGAGGTCTTAAATAGTGTTAAGTGTTAAAGTGATACATCTCCTGTGAGGAGAAGAAAAGGGCCTGATCCTATGAGATGCAGCACATTTCCTACAGCCACTGAGGACTAGACATAGACTAAGTGATCTACAGCACTGTAATTGGTCTCTTCCAGTTCTGACCGTGCGAATCACGATGAGGTTATTTTCACTCCTTGTCCATGAATTCCTTTAAGATGGTTCTAATGTCATTATTAATGTGCTCAATCTCAGATACGGTTATTCAGATTTCAGAAAACTGTAGTCATTTGCTTTAACGACTAAAGCAACTTCCTGTTTCAAGTAATGTAGGGGGAAAAGAACAGATTTAAGCTTTAATTCTTACAAAGGCGGCCTGGGATGTGTAGAATATACTGGTCTTTGGTTAGCAAAGTCTCATCTGCAAGCCAGAAAATTGTGCGGCACCTAATGGATCTACCTCAGAATGAAACAGTGGTATTTCTACCCTACTCTGATTTTATTTTAATCAAGGCTGGGGCTTATGCCACTAAGCAGTTCCTTCTAACAGCACCTTCAGCAGGCAGAGATCTTCTGCAGAAAACTCTCACTGGATGCTATTTTAGACTGTTACACATTGGCACACTTGATTCATAGACTGGGCATGAATATCCAATACCCATGGAAGTTAGGGCTATGCACTATCTTTGATCCGTGCACTCCGACTGCACTTGCAATCTCAAATGCACATTTTTGACAGGTGTTGGACAGAGGGCGATAGGGCTTGCAAGTTGCATTATTGTGTTAAAGGAGCTAAAGAAATTTAACTTCTGTGCTTTGCAGAATATTAAACGTTTACCTGCAGGGTCACAAGTACCTAGCTCAGATGTTCCTCCCTCAGGATTCATGCCCAGCAGGGTGGAAAGACACTCTGCCAGTTCCTCCTCTGTCATGTGCTCCCCTGCATACAGTAAAATAAAAACGAACAGTCTCTTATTAAGATTTCAATATCTTTCATGCAAACCTAACCCACATCTGGAGCAATAGTGGGAAGCCAAAGTAACATGGTTTGAAAAAGTCATGGGGCTCCTTCAAGGTGCTGCCAGCATCACTCATACTGAGTGATCCTCATGGAAGAAATTTAATCCTAGAGAAAATTGTTCTTGTGCACTATAAAAGTGTCTCATATCTGGGGGGGGAGTGGGGGAGGGGCTCTACTGGAACTGGTTTGTTGAAATCATTTTGCAATTTCCTTTTCAAAGGAAATCCCAGTAGCCCATGCAGTCCAGTACTCTGGCTGTGGCACAGGCCAGTGTCACACACATTCACAGCAGGAGCAAGAAACTCTTTGGCCAGCTCATATGGAATAACTTGCACAGAACAATGTATTCCTGACCCAACCCAGTTAATGGTTTTGTCCTAAAGCACAAGTGTTTCTCTCTCTTACACAAATGTTTTATCCTGCTTTGTATACCTACTTGTGGATGTTATCACCATTCATATCAATGTCTAGTTCTGTAAAGAAGCCCTTCAGCTTGATGAAGCCTTGTGACAATGGGCTTTACAGATTGATTTGTTGCTGAATAAACAATATTTCTTTGCGCCTGTTTTTAAGCTTGCTGCCTTTTAAGCTTAATTGAACGTCCAACTTCTTATAATAAAAAAATGGAAGTAGAAGTACCTTACCAGTATTTACCTTCTCAAGGTTGGGATCACTCATAATGTTCGGTTACTTTGTTCAAGTCCCTTTCATTCATGTGATTTTTAAGCCAAACAGTACCGCTTTGTAGAGTTCATTCCAGGCCTCTAATTGCTTTCCTCACTCACCTCTGGATTCCCTTTCAATTCATGCTACTGATTTCTTGGAGAGTGTATCAATGTATAAAATGTCACTTTAATAAATTTTCAAGGTCTGGAACTCTCCATGCAGCAGTGGGGGTGCTTCAAGCTTGTAGTGATTTCCAAAGAGGAGACTACAATGTGTTTAATTATTTAATGTTAAGTTTTGAGACAGATGGGGTAACACCATAGGGACAGAGCTAGGTCTCTGACTCCCCTTTTTTTCTGGCACTGATACTTTTGAAATGGGGGACAGAACCAGCAAACCTCATGCTAATGTCAGGAAAAATAATTGCTCACCTCTACACTGAAGCAACTGTAGCAAGTCTCCTCTCTTAATAACTTTTTCTCCGTTCTCATTTTCATAGCCAAGAACTTGAAAGGCACTTTGTATTTCTTTAACTGACAAGCCAAATGCTGGTCGATGATTTATGTAGAGTTTGATAAAATCTCCCAAATTGATTTTGGTAACCTGCTTCCCAGTAGCCATGTACTCACTGAATTTTACTTCATTTATTATATCTTCAATCTAAAAGTCAAGGCAAGAAACACTGCTATAAAAAGGTTTCTTTTATTTTAAAAGTACGAGGCTAGCTTCTGATCTCAGCGATGCCAGGACAAATCCAGACTCTTCCACGGGAGCCAGCTGAGCTACCCGGGGTTTGCGCAAGTATCACTATGATTAGAATCCAGCCTCAGATTAGCTGACCATGTCACTTTAGAGCAGTTGTTGTTCATTACAATCACAAATTACATCCACTCCAGCAGTACAACTCCTGCAATACTCCAGGGTCTTTCGCGTCTCAGGAAAGCATTTTGCCTGGCATGCAATATACTGGGGAAATCTTTGGTTGTGAAATATGTCGAGAAATCAAAACGAGATGGGGGGTGGGAATCAGTCTGGCCATGCCACGCAGAGGTGCAGTACCCCGTGGCTGCTCCTGCAACCCTCCCTTGCAGCTGCATCTCCAGTCAGGGGATTTCAGGCAGTCAGTGCACAAAGCAGTGAATCCACCCCACGACACAACTGTGTCTAGGACTCGTCTCTCTACAGCTGGGTTACATGATGTGCACACCCTGGATGAGCTTCAGAAAGCCTCTTCTCCCTGCCCCCACTCCCAGCGCACACACATCCGGAGCTGAACTGCCTCTGGGGCCCTCTGCAACTGCAGAAGACAGAGCTGGAATTTGCTCAAAGGGTCCCACATCCTGCCCTTTATTCCCCTGCATCACTCATAAAGAAGCTCTTCTGTTGGGCAGTCAGGCAGTCCAGGCCTGTCCTTGTCACTAGCAGTCTCCCTGAAACCTGGCACTGTGTCAGAGCAGCACACAGCCTTGCAGATGTTTGCTCAAAAGGCAGGTTCTGTTCCATGCCTTCTTTGTGCTCCGCTTGAAGAGCCAGCCTCCTTGCAGAGACAAGCAGAGCTAAACGCTGGGACAATTCCCAGTGCCAACACGTACCAAGCATTCTACTCCCCAGGAAGGGACGCTGACGCAAGAGCTCCCTGGGGAAGCTTTTGCATTCAGCCCTGGGCCTTTGTCCTCATGTTACAAGTTTTTCCACTGAATGGGGCCCAGGGAAGATGGAAATATGGACTTATATTCCTCCTATGAATGTGCCGGGCAAAAACAGCAACTTGAATTCACCGTGAGCTGGTCTGGGCTTCAGTTTCATACCAGCCTGAGCAAAGCACAAAAGAAAAGCACCAATTCCCAGAAGCCCTGTTAGTGGGCCCATGCTGATTTTTTTTCCCCTTCTGCTTTTTCTTTATGAAAATGCTCTGGAGACAGATGATCCCTCTGTGCTTTTAGATTTGTCCCCTCTGCTTTGTGCAATGGATTGAAGGTTGCCTAGTTTCAAGGCGGTTTAGTGTCTGCTTTCTTGACTGAGATGCTGCTCTGAGATGTATTACTGTTACACCTTCTTAAGAGATACTCTTCAGGCTTCCTGCAGCCACCACGCTCTAGAAAAATACATTCCATCCTCCCCCACGATGAGCCAAGGAAGATATCTAGCAACACAGCAACATACACACCTATAGGTGCTTTTTCCACATAAGATTATTCTCAGTGTCCTTGCAAGGCACAAGGGGTGAGCAAGAGGTTTTCAAGTATGGTATAAAGAGCCAGGAGTTTCAGATCCTCTTTGTTTATGGCTAAACACCAGCAGATGACACTCCAAGTGGGTCTCAAATCGTTCTCCATGCCCTCCCAGTTCCTTCCAAAGCACAGAACGTTTCCTCTGTGGATGATTTTTGTGCTTCAATGTTTATTCCACTGGGAACTAGACCTAGGCCACTGCTCAGCTATCAGAGGAAAACCTGTGAGCTCTCCTGACCTGGACAGGATTGATCTCAAGTTCCTGGAGCCACCCAGTTCCCAAAAAGCACTGAGTATTTAAAAAAAAAAAATGCATAGGGCAAAGTAAAGAGCCAAATTCTTACCACAGTCATAGCACCCTGCGTCCAGACTGAACAGCTTAAGTCCAGAAATCGGGATATGCCTGCACACATACTCCATAAACATAATCATGCTCTATAACAAAGCCACACAAACCTTTTCCTCTGATGGATAATACCCCATTGCTCGCATTACAAAAGGAACTTCCTCCAAGGGAATGTGAGTTGACACCTGTCTGGTCTCCATTGTATCGATGCCCTGGCTCCGCAGCTGTGCATAGTAAAAATAGTCCTCCAGCTCCTGAGAAGGAATTAAGTGAAATAAAGTAAAGAGCAGTTACCCAATAGGCACAGAAGATAAGCTTCTTTTAAGATTTACTAACAGGAATATCAATGAGATTGTTGTTAAAGCAGATTTGGACACAAAAAAATTGCCAGACTGCTATGAATTAAATCTAAAATCTTAACCAGATGTTACCACATAACGTTTGTTGTGAGTTTAAGTTACCCTGAAGAATTCGCCATCTCTGCCACCATCCAGCAGGTTGTAGAATGGGATCAAATCCTCACCACCCAGGGAAACAGCAGCCTCCAAAGCACTGGGATGAGAAAAGAGGGAGAGCTTTGAATGCATTTGTGCAAGGAGGGATGTCATTCTCCCCCCTCTGCCCATTACAACTGCCAAGTCAGTCAGATCTGCCCACCTCCGAGCAAACAGGAGAGGCGGTTCTGCCCCGAGCCAAGTGCTCCTCCATCACCAGCCCGCACTGCATGAGCACTTCTCATCCAAGGATCTCCACGATATTTTACGTACCCAGGGAAGTAATGATTATTAACTAGTCCTCCAAACCTACAGGAACGAGCACAGGGCTGGGAGCCAGGAGCTCCTGGATTTTAATCCTGGCTTCACCGCTGACTCGCTGAAGCCTCATTGTTTGGTATTTAACCATGGTACCTCCCAGAGATGGTAGCTAACGTCAGGGCAGCATTTTGAACACATGAAGGGCTCAGGTGCTGAGCTCACGGCAGAACACACATACTCTCGCCTTGTGTTCCCTTGCTCTAACCATTCCACATGCTCCCTCCCTGTTCGTCACCGGTATCAGTTACCCAGGCTCTGTGTTCCCTCCAGCAAATGACAGTGGCCCACATCTGGCAGACATATGCTAAAAATGCTCGAGCGCTATCATCTCTGCTCTACATTTCAGTGTTGCAGGCAGCTGGAGCCAGAAGAGCCACGTGGGTCAGTGAGGATGCAAAAAAGCAGCAGCTCCCACAGTGAAAACGGAACAAAACACAGAGCCGGGTGCTGCCACCACACTGGTAACGCCAGTGCGCGTGGCCCCACGCGTAACAACCAGCTGTGCCCCGCACCTTTGTTGCACTGCTCACTGCGCTTTTGACAAGCTTTTATAATTAAGTTATTTGGACACTAAACATAGCGGAGACACCACAGATGCCAGAAACAGCAATAATGTGATAATTAGCTCGTAAAGAGCTTTGTTCCAAAAACAAATTACAAAGAAATTCAATGTTGCCTGGACGCTGGCCAAACTTTATAAAAAAGGATCATTTATATTCTATCCCCTTGGTTAAAACGTTGTCCTTTCTGACACCCCCCACCCCCCAGCTGACTGGCACATGAAGTGGGAAACACAAATAAACAAAAGCACTGCTTCCCCAGTCAGGTCTCCTCTGCTCTGGCACTCGGGTTCAACAAACGTTAGCACTGCACTTTTGCAGGGCCATCACCAGGGAAGCATCAGGACCTGCCATAGTTGAAGTGAGCAATGTTGCAACTCAGTGATTTGCAAGGTACATGTGTGTGTCAGAGGAGTAAAGCCCCTCTGCTGGGGAAGGAGTTGGAGGAGGAGAGCTCTTAATTTTGTAAATTCACACCATTCCTTGCCCTCTAAAAAAAAAAGGGTGGGGGCAGAGAAAAAAGAATCCAGCCAGAGAGAAAAGCAATGCTCAGCAGGGCTGAGTTATCACAAAGCAGAGAGGAGGATACATTCCCATTTTAGACGCGGGGGGACAACCAGCACTACAAAAAAGAGACATGCACACCCCACAGCCATTCAATTCCAGCTTGCAAGCAGAAAGCTCCATCCCCTTCTTTTTTAAGCCTGAGGTTGCTCTGCCATGTAGGATAGGCTCCCCAGTTGCAGGTAGTGCTGGACGTATGAGCACCTCTCTCCAGCCACCTGCTGCCAGGCTGGTACTGGAGATCCTTCCTGCCCTGACACCCCCACTGCAATGAATGGCTTCAGCCTCTGACGCCTCTCCTCTGTGTGTGTCACCTTTACCAAGCAAGCAGTATAACCAGGCCTCTCCCTCCAGGCCCCGGACACCGACGTGGCACAGCCCTTCAGTGGGAAGCCTGCAAAGGGAAATCCCAGGTGCCTGAGCCAAGGCAGCACCGAAGGGCCATACAGACAGGGATGGTGTTCAATGCCCTGCTGCAGTCAGGGACTGAGGCTGCAAAGCCTCGTTCTCACAAAGCGGTCCTCACAGACGCAAGCAGTCCCGATGACCTCAGTGTGTCTACTCATGCGGGGGGGGGGGGGGGGCCCTGCAGGATTATGGCTGCTAAATCCATTCTTTCAACATAGTGGGGACTTCCCAGGAACATGCCGTTGCTCCCAGCTGAAGACGCGGTGCATTATATCCGTGCTGTTCCAGTGTCTCTGTCCTGCAGCTACTTCAGAGGAAGGAGGTGCCACTTTCCTCCAGAAACCACCTTCCTTCCCGAACCCCCCACTCCCACTGCCTGGTTTTAAGATTCCCCCCCTCTACGGACCAGCAGGAAGGGTTCTCCAAAGTACTGACACAGCCTCTCTCCCATATGAAGGGTTTTATACACACCAATGCATTAATCACCACTCCAGCCTGCAACACTGTGTTACAGGCATTCAGTGTCTTTACTTTCCAGGCTTCTGCACTGCCAGGCATCAGGCCTCTCACAGTTGCAATTCCCAAGAGATTTCATGATAAAGCAAAGTTCAGTGAGTTCAGCACCTGGTGGCTCATATTGTGAATCTGGTCACTTCACTGAGGTGCCTCGTGGGAGCTGAGCACGTTTGGGGAAAAAGAATCATAATACAAAAATAAAAATCAAGCCCCTGTTATGTGTCCAAAGCATTTCTGGACATTCTCTCCCCCTGCTTTAACCATAACCCTTCTCGCAAACCAGTGCTGCGCCATTTTACACCAAGTCTCTTGAACACAGGCACCTGCAGTGTGGGATGCAGGAGCAATTCTGCAATGTCAGTGCTATGTAATAAAAGGGCTTGCAAGAAAGAGCGCTTATACACACAGGGGGATTAGTCAGGCTACCGCTTCACCCTTGCCCTGAATGACTACAAATAGCCAGGGTCTGAATTGGAAGTTTTTCTGAGGTGGAATGGGATCCTTGAGAATGAAAATCCCTTTATGGGCTTACATTCACTGCCAGGAGAATGTTTTCTTTAGCTGTGTTGATTGCACAGATGTGTGAAGTGCACACCACAGTGTGCCGCTTCTCTCAGCTTTTACTTACTTCAAATTAATTTCCCACTTCATCACGGTGCGGTCATTACCCCCAGCTGTAAAGACATAGCATCCATCATAGGAACTAGCAAGGTTGGAGACACCTCCTGGGTGGCAGATGAAAGCTGAGGATTTGTGCGGGTTACCATCCATAGGCAAAATCTGCAGACCCACCTGGAGAGAAAGTTAGGAAAGATGCGGTAACTGCAGGATGGGGCAGCATGCAATGTCACTGCTAAACACTCCAACAGATACATCTGACCAGACATACAGGGACTCCGTACCTTATCTTTTGCAATATAGGCCAGGTATCGCTTCTGAGGATCCTGACTTTCTGTTACTGGAAGGATCTGTATCTTCTCAAGAGGGGAACCATAGGTTGGTCCCAGAAGCGTCTTTCTAAAGCAAAATACAACATTTTCAGTTGCTCTATGGACCGTGATGCATTTCTCCTCTAGAACGCTTCTGTGCGCTGGTATGGAACTGCACGTGTGAGGCTGAAGGCGTGACTTTACTGCTAGTAAAAGCACACTGGAGACAGACACGCAGGTGCACGATAACACAAACAGTTATGGGGGAACACCATGTGGGATGCTACAGTGTTCACTGTTTTCCTCCTCTCTAGAAAGTGGGATCTGGTGGTGGCTTGAATGCAGCCCACAGACTCCAGAGCTCTTAGCTCAAGCTTTTCAGCAGAGTCCCCTAATACTTGGCGTCCCCCAAGAGAGGAAGTGGGGAGGCAGAGAGAATGACCTCCGAGTGTGAAAATTCAGTGAGGGCAGAGGTCTCCCAGGTACCTGCACATTTTGGTCGTTGCATTATAAAGCTTCATTTTGTACTGATTGTTAGTCGTGAGGATGAAGGACTCCGTCGTGAAGGGCGGGTACCAGGCCAGAGACAAGGGGACGGCGCACTGCTCGATGCGGTCCCTTCTCAGGATCGCCAGCTGATCTTTGCTGCTGCTGCCCAGATCATATTCCACCTGATGGGGAGACAACACATGACAGCATCTGTGAGAGGGCAGCCCAGGCCTGTTCGCATTCAGCTGTTTCTGCCTCTCCAGCACATTCTGTTTTAAAAATGCTAATGCTTTAACCCTTGCAGCAGCCCTGCAATCTGCTGTGATGCAACCCCCACCTGCACCTTCATAATTATTACACACCATATGGATTCAAACTCTCTAAGCTAGTGCAATGCCCACCCAGGAACCCCAAGAGACTCAGCTCCTGCCACGCACACCCCAACATGCTGAATCCTTGAGTTGGTCACCTCGACAGGCCAGATCTGGAGGAAGAATTCCCCTGCAGTGGGAAGGGGAGGCCTGTACTGCAAGGGCAAGTGGGAAGGATCTGGAAGCCTACGCCGGGTGTGGGACTCTTCACTCCACAGGGACCCCTTCGGTGCTCCTATGCACTAGGTTTTGGGGGGCTGGGCTGCAACACACATCTACAGGTAACAGTCTCCCGTGGAGCATGGAGGAGCTGCAGATTGGATCTGTTACACCCTTTGCTGCTGCTCTACAGTGGCAGGGAGGAGATATGTCCGAGCCCAGTGTAACATCACTTCCCCAAGGAAGACTAGTAGGGAGCACAGGGACAGGGTTAGACTCTGAGCAAACAGGCAGGCCTTGGAAAGGGTTCCGGCTGTCAAAGGGAGGCGCTGCCTGGCCAAAAAAAATTAGTGCAGGATGCAAAGTCAAGCACCAAGCTGTGACCTCCAGACATGGAAAGGGACAGATCCATTCACGGCCAACAAGAGTGGTGGAGCAGCTCCCAAATGTGAGATGGAGAAGCATTTCTGAGGCCCCCTCAGCACACTGGGTAATCAAAGACACAGAGGGGATAATGTCATCTGCCCGAGATCAAATGTTGTGTCCAGGCTGGGAATGTGATCCAGGAGTCCTTCCCTCCATAGCCTCTGCACTAATCAGTACACTTTGCTGTCTTTCAGGTTAATGTCTTACCAACAGTCTGTCCTCCCCAAGGCTTAAGAGCCTGGGTTCATTGCTGTCCAACTGGACACCAAACATTACACTTCGAATCGGCTTATAGTGCGCGTGAAGCCCTGCAAGATGTTCCCAGGACTTTCTGCCGTTTCTCAGGGTTACTTTGTAAATAGTCACTGAGAATTTCTCATCCTGTAACAACAACAAAAGCATCTCAGTGTCACATAAAAGGTGTGTCCATCGGGTCCCTGGCTGTCTGCCCATCACACCAACCTTTCTGCCTTTTTAGCTGCATGCTAAGATAGCCACAAAAGAGGAAAGGAGCAGAATGGCAAACATGATAAAACATGTGATCAAGCAGAAAGAATCTGAACAGGACTCACACATGCCGTGATTAACAAGTAACAAACATGAAGTTCAGCCTTGCTCTGAGCAAAGCCACCGACCAGTCTGCGATATATAAATACAGGCTTCTGCTGTGCAGAGGGTCTGCTAACACTGAACCTGGGAGACTCACCTTGCCTCAACGACTCTAGAGCAAACATGATCAACTTGCAGTTATAAAACAGAAGTCAAAACCATGCTTTTCAGGACTTCCAGCCCCCCGTGGATCTGAGCACCCAATGACCGAGTGTGTAGGGTCTTTCTTACTCACAGATTGTTATCAATAATTACGATTCTACAAGCCCAAAGCAGCCCTGGCGCCTTTAAACACTGCCCTCCATTACACTGACATGAGGAACCGGGTTAATTCACCTGATGGTGATTAAAGCCAGAACAGATTCCTCACTCTCCCAAAGCCAGTTCTGCAGGGATCACAGGAGTGGAGAATAGTCAAAATGTGCTTTTGTCACTGGAGTCAGGAGATAAGGCTCTGACCGGATACAGGGTGCAGGTCTCTTAAGGAGGGTGGTGCCATTTGAACACAGTTGGTCCTCTGAGCAAAACAGCTCTAAGAGAAGGAGACCATTCCAAAGGCACAGGATCACAGGAAAGTAGGGGTGGAAGGGATCCCTCGAGGTCATCTAGTCCAGACCCCTGCTCAAGACACGATCTTCCCTGATTAAACCATCCGAGCCAAGCATCTATTTAACCTGCTTGTGAGCCCCTGGCCCAGCTGTCCTCTCAGAATTACACTATGGGATGGTCTGAAAGCTCCAGTCCCACCAGAAGATGTTACAAGGACAAGAGCCATACATCAACAGAGAAACTTACAGCAGTAGCAAGATACTGGGAGTCGTGGGAGAAGCAAAGATGAGTCAGCGAGCCTCTCGAGTACTTGAACTCTTTACAGTCATCGTCCAGAGAAATACTATCAAGGATGCGAAGGCTTCCATCAGTAAAACCAGCCGCCAGGGAAGAACCTAAAACATGCACCAGAGAATCACTACTCTGTGGTTCAGTCATCTCAAGAAGCCTGAGGCTTAACGTGTAGCAAGACATCAAGATAAAAATACCTTCTGGGTCATAGGACAGACATTGGATGCTGGCCCCAGTAAATATTCTGCTAGTGAGGTACTGGGTTTGCTGGTAGTCCCACACCTTCAGCAGCCCACAGTGACTTCCTATGGTAAGAAGTGGCTGGGTAGGATGGCAAGAGATGGCATTAACAGCTTCCTTGGCCTCCTCCACCAGTTTCTCCAGCTTGGTTCCCTCTGGCGTAACATGCAGCACGGTCGCAGCCAACGTGGAGAGGATAAAATTCCTGTTTGGCATGAAGTGAGAGAGAAGCCAATGGCCAAATTGCACAGGTGCAGACTAGAAAGAGTGCGTCTTCCTTCCTGATAACTGTGTGAACAGCTAGTCTCACCCTGCACAAGAATGGCTGCTCATCCATTCACTCAGCAGTGCGTATAATGCAGTTTCCCTGTGTACCAGGTGAACGGCGCACAAACCAGACTATGGGACGGGTATGTCACCAAACTGTTACGGGTCAGTGGTCACCAGCTGGCCTGCAAGGGAGGGGCTGGTTTCAATTAGAGGGACAAATTCTGAGATCTTTACTCAGGTCTCAGTATTGCTACTATACACAGTCCGAGCAGTACCGAGTCCCAGCCCCCACCCCAGTCAGTGGCCGACACGAGTGCGACTCCTGGCGTGGTCACCTACTAGCTCACACCCAAAGCCACCATGGCTGTTAGAGAAGCTCTGGCAACAGAACCCGGGGGCTCCTTGCTCTCAGTCCTGTGCTCAGCCCAAACCTCCTCGCTCTCCCTCTTCTGTAAGCAAGTACCAGATGCTGCCCGCTGTGACGCGGCAGGGCTGGAGGCCCTTCCAGCCACCTGTTCTGCGGGAGAGATTGGTTTCCTGCATTTGGCGCAGAGAGCCAGGGAGGAGGGAGGGAGAAGCCATATCCTGCCTGACCAAAGCAGATGCCGCAGTCCCTGGCTAGGCAGAACCACTGTCCCCAGCCGAGATCTCCACTGCTACTGGGAGTCTGGCAGCAGGAGCCAGCGTGAGGCTTCCCTGTGCTTTGCCACCCTTGCACGTTTCCCGAAGGGGCCGCCAGGGCCAAGAAGCTGCAGCAGACATGAGGCTCAACAGCCACAGCTTCACACCCAGGTCTCCAGGCAGAAACACAGCAGGAAAGCCTGTCAGCCACTAACTCATTTCAACAGTTCTGCGCCAGGCAGTGGGTTAGCTCAGTCTCAGGAGGATGCTCACCTGACAATAAAGGGCTGGCCACCTATGGTGCAAGAACTGGAGTAGTTTGAGCGGCAGCTACCGGGATCAGGAGGGCTTTTGGAAAAGGAAATGGAGTAGATGGGCCCCAGGTTGAAGTGGCTGTACCAGTTCACGAGCTGCAGCTGGCCGTCATAGAATTTGATGTGACCTTTGACATCACACATTACAAAATAGCTGAAAGGAAGAACACGGGTCTATTAAGGAAAGCATTTTTAAGAGAGTTCCAGGCAAGCTGATGTTCTGTGGTCCTAGGGCATATTAGGAGGGAGCACGCTTCAGGGGGCCCTGTCCTGAGTTACTTCAAGACTCACAACCTGATCCTGCTCTCACTTCCCCTGATGTAACTCAGAGCTATCCCCACTGAAGACAACAGAATGACTTTCATGGAAACCTAGTGTTCAGAATCAGACCTTTTCTCACGAGACCTGCTGCTGGATAGGCTGTGTCAGGTCCACATCACACAGGAGAAAACTGACGCTCCAAGTAGTGGGAATAATGCAGTGTATTAGTAAGAACTAATAAAATGCAGTGTATAAAAAGTGCCCTATTGGGCCAGACCAATGGTCCATCTAACCCAGTATCATGTCTCCAGCAGTGGCACAAGTAGATGCGTTAAAGACACAGCATGTGAACAGGGTATATCTAGAAGGATCTATATCCCCTCTTCCTCCCTGGCATCTATAAACCATGCATCCACAAATGCACAGAACCCAGGAGTCTTGATCTCCAGACTGTTACTTAAACCTCTGGACACAGCCTCACAACACTGAATTACCATCTGAAGATGCTCTAGTTGCTGCGCACAAGCTAAACATGTGCTTAGTTCCCCAGGAGACGACACTGTCTAGAGGTTTAAGCTTGGAACTAGGAGCCAAGAGTTCCCAAGTCCTGCTCCTGAGCCTGCCACCGACTCACTGCAACCTTGGGCAAGTCACTTAAGCATTCCATGTCTCGCTCCCCTCATCTGTAACGTGAGGGTCACATCACTTCACTCACTCACTCCCTTTCCCAGGAGCACCGTGAAGGGCAGTTAATGCTTGGACAGTATTTTGAAAGTGTACAGTTGTATGGAAAGCACAGTAATGCCCCGTACCAAGGGGCTGGAATAAACGGCTTACACTGCAAGGTACGTGCTGCGACTTGTTACTTCATGGGACCCTTCAGATCACGGATGTTGCGTGTGTATTGGTTCCCTCTACTGGTTAAGGTAGGGAATTAACCCGACAGCCAAAACCCATTTGCTCCGATCCCACTTGGATACTAGGGAGCCCTGGTGCTTGTGTGTGGGGCACAGGACTGGGGAGTTTCACAAATGCAGACAGCATTGGTTAAGCAAGACACAGCACTGTCCTTTCCCCTCTGAATGAACTCAGTTTCCCCATTGCTTTTCTAAGGTGGTAAGGTCCAACACTCCCTGCCTGCAGGGGTTGCAAAGATCTGCTTTATCCCACTGGGGATCGTGGTTCTCTACATTCCCACCACACTCCCTGCTGGCGAAACAGCCCAAGTCCTCTGACATCCATCGAGTTTTCCTGCAGGAATTTGACCCTTTTTATGTAACCCCAGCAGGCTGCCAAGTTCCTTAAAAGTGCAACATTTGGATGTTCATAAAAGATAGTTCAGTTGTGAGCAACAAGTTTTCTGGTGCTCCCAGTCCTGAACTGAGCACAATATTACGAAGGCCCATTAGCTCTGCACATGAGCGGCTATGAGGAACAGTACTTAGAGGAGCATTTTCAGTGGGATTTTCAAGAGTGCTCCGTGTCGGCCTCACTTGAACAAAACCCTGTCGGGAGCAGAGCAAGGCCGCTGCACAAAGGGCTATTAAGAATCCCGCCTTGACACTGAAAGCAATCCTAACAGAAACAGCTTTACAATGTGTGTAAGCAAAAGAGAGTACGCTGCAAAACCGAGCGTGTCACCCTCACTTGTTTGAGGTAAGCCACAAAACTCACCACCGAGTCACAGCACACAATAACCCGCAGAGAACAATCACATCGGACTCCAGCAGGTCCATGAAAGTCCTGCTTTCATTCCCATCCATTGCCCAAGGAGTTTGGCTTCATGTACACACATGTGGAACGGTGTACATGCCAGGTGGAAAGCAACACACACACACACACATTTTACATGCCAGCCACATACACTGAGCTTTTATATAGCTCGGTTTGCAAAGTGCAAGATGGTGAACCAGGAAGGATGTAATCTGTTACCTGTCAGATACTGTCAGCACAGTGAGGGCATCTTTCTGCAGGTGCATCAGTTTAATAGCCTTCATATTATATGGCTTGACGGACAAGTTGGCAGGCCCGGACGGCGGGCAGACTGCATCCCACACCACCAGCTTCCCACCTGAAGTGCCCGTCAAAGCTTGCAAGTTCTTAAAATGGAAAATGGACTGACTGAAGAGTCCTACCACCTTGTTGAAGGTCTGCAAAAGAAGCACAGACCCCCCCCCCCCGCAACCATGAGGTTCTCTGCAAGGTGTACGCAGACCCACTCCTCCAGAGAGGTAATATATTAAGCAACTATAAAACAGGAGGAAAAAAACCTTTGAAACGGCCTCATAGGAAACAAAATGCCTTGTTTGTGTCTGCTGAAGGACTTGGCCCCTTCAGCCTGCTGCTGCTACTGCCCCCAGGGGGTAAAATTCTACCCAGGCCAGAGGAATTGTATTGGTCTTCCACAAAGAAGAGTCCAAAGTGGCAGATGGTCCCATTAGAGAAATGTTTGACCAGCTGGCTGAGTGGGGAGTTGTTACTGGGTTTTCTAGGTCCCTGCCTAGGTGAGGCAGTGTGGTTGGGAGCCAAGCGTGGGAGCTGGGAACTGCTGAGGTCTAGTCCCAAGGCAGGGACACTCCACCAGCAGAGGAAGGTCTATCGTGCAGGCCAAAGGCAGTGGGTCTCAGCCACAAATATACCAGGACTTCCGGAGTCCCACCCTGAGCTCATCTCCCACCGCGGATTATCCCCTCCACGAGTCAGCATATCCTCTACGCTAGAGACCCAGGGACACACCGTGATGCACTGGGACTTAGCAAGATCACTCCAGACAAGACCTTGTGCTTGCTGAATGAGGCAGACAGGCATCACAGCCAAAAGAAAAGCAAAGCAGGGGAAACCTTGCTGCTCATCTACAATACTCACTCTGTCAGTTAGAAGAGGGGCACTGTACCGCAACCCATCACTGTCCTGAGGAGACACACAGAGAGCAGGTTACTCAGAGACAATCATTTTCAAAACAGACTTCAATCAAAAGAGAGGCTCTACTGAACATGCCCATTGCTGTGTTATCTGGGCACCAACTTTGCATCAGGTTGATTATTATTATTGTATGACAGCAGCCTTCAGAGGCCCAACCAAGGTGGGGGGCCTTCTGAGCTGGGCACTCTGCAAGCAGATTGGGAGCAGCATCCCTTGCCCTGAGGAGCAAACAAGACAAATATAAGAAGGAAGAAGAGAAGTGACTTGTCCAAGGTCACACAACAGGTCAGTGGCAGAACCAGGAAGAGCAGGCAGGAATCCTGCAGCCAGGCAGGTGTCCTTTCCGTAGACCATACTGCCTCCCGAGAAGGCAGCGTTCCCATATGCCTTCCCACCCAGGACCTCCGCATGCTCAGTGCACACTGGGGTCCAAGGTCTGTGGATAAAGTGCTGGGCTGACTTTTCCCTGGCAGGATTCACCTGTTCTTGTGTCACAAGGTCTAGAGAACATCATTCCCCACCATTCCCACTTACCCACAGATAAAATATCACTTGAGTTTTACTGTTACTGACAAACTCTCCATGATCTTTTGGATTGAAAGTAATGTAGTTCTGAAAGTAAAAGGGTAAAATCATGTCAAAAACCATGTTGGCCATGGTGTTCATATAAATCAGCACCCTAACTCGCTGGCAGGGAAGCTTGCCACGCTTCAACTATTATCTGCTCCTGTTTGAAATGTCCCTCATCACTGAATTCATCACCTGGGGCACGACTCCCGGTTCCACTATGGTTCTCCTTTGCCTCTCTGAATGTCAAGTGGACAGAACTAGGCCCCTACATAGAAGACTATGAAAAATGGACCTGTTCCAGAGGTCACCCCAGCTGCAGCAGTCACAGACGTGGTTGCAGTGTACTGCTTTATGGCTAGTCGTTGGTTCTCAAGTCCTCCCAGAATCACTGGAAGCAGAGTGGAAACTACAGCAGCCATGAGGCTGTCTCCCTGGCTGAGCATGGCCCTGCACAGCCCCAGAACACAAAGCCAGCTTAGTCCCCATCTACCCTGCCCCAGCCCCAAGCCCCAGGTGCTGGACTGGAGCAACTGAGACCAGCTCCTCTGTACTTTACAATGGGTTCCCACAATGCCAACCCCCTTTAACAACCAGATCACTCACCTGGTACCCAAATCTGGGCTCCAGCTCTATGCTACACTGAGGTTTCTCTTCAGGCGAAGTCCACTTCCAAATGCATGCTCTCTGACACAAAGGGGAGAGCAGGGTTACACCAAGGTGACTTTCTACAACCTACTCAACTCAGGAGGCCAAATCCTGCTCATACACAGTGCAGCAGCTCCTGCTGTGGGGTGTCACAGGGGAAACCAAGAAAACCGAGTCCAGCCTGGCCTCACTGGCAAGCAAAACGTTTACACTAAGTGGCAGAGCTCCACACCCAGGGTAGGCCAAGTCACGAGCAAACATCCGGCATTGTCAAGCCTTTGCTCACACACTGTCTGGAACTGCAAAGCGAGAGAGATGGGTCTCTGCTCCTCACACACGTTATAAACTACTTTTGCTGTTCCTTCCTCTGTACAAACCACTAACTCTTGGACCACTGTAGACTGGCCTGAGTGCGCAGGATCATGTGGGAAATTATGATACTAGCTGTGGTTTTAGGACTCAGGTGAAAAGGAGCCTGATTGTCTCTTCCTGATCTCTAACGATGAAAAAGAAGGAAGGGACATCATCAACACTGAGTTCAGTCTCCCACTAGCCTAATTCCTGGCACAGTTCCTGGCTTCCAAGTGGGATGTATATTGTATAGCAAGATTGTCTTTGAGGGGAACTCCCTTTCCAGCTGAGCTCCCATTCCCTCTTTGCTCAGATCTTAAAACAGAATAGCAATGTAGACAGAAAACAACAAAGAAATCCCTGCCGTTCTCCTGTCTGCAGCGTAAAGCAACTGGACTTCCTGCTGTACTCGAGTTATTCAGTTAGAGAGGCGTCAAAGACAGCATCTCCATTTGTGGCTTAAGCTTGCATCTGAACTTGGCAGCACTCATGGAAACGATAGCCCAGTATGCACTACTTACAAAAATCAAAACCTGCCAAGGTGGTTTTGCAAAACTGAGCCCACCCTGGTTCTGCTGATCTCCAGTTCACATCCCCCTCTTAGTTACACTAGTGCCAGTTCACTGGCTTTAGTCACTGCAAGACACAGCAGAGAAAACATTTCCTTTACCTGTATTTTGCCAGCGCTGATGGTTGCCAAATACTTAGCATCATGGGAAATAGCAATAGCACTGACCCCATCTCCTGGATGGCCGAATATAGTGTGCACAGGAATCCTGCAAAGCAAAGCAAGCACAGAGGCTAAGTATAGTGACAGTATTCACTTTTGCATTTCTTGCTGTATTCATTTTTGCTTTCTTTTTTCCTCCCCACTCCAGGCAGATTCCATGGCCTGCCATTTTGGGAGCCCTTTTTCATCATAATGAAAAAAATTCTACCCAAACTACCCTGAACTGTCATAAACTAATTCAAATAGGATCCCAACAACCCTTCCCAACATCAGCAGGAGACAGACTCCTGTGCATGTGCGGCCATTCAAGCAGGAAAAATTAGTCCTCTGCAATTCCAAGGACTAGGAGCTTGACCCTGGGCAAGGATGCTTGCAAATCTTAGGCTTAGTGAGGGGGTTTTGACCTATCCCAAGGAGCATCAGCATGGAGGCACTTTTACACCGAATCCTCTACTCCATCATCAGCTCCTTTGCAGCCTTGTCCATTTTCCTTGCTTGCTCGCTTAGCCCATGCTGTTATTTTAGATTGAACCAGAAGCTGGAATTGCTAAATCGAAAGGTTTACAAACAGGGGCTTGATCTTACCCAGAGAAAGCGTCCCACACAATAACCAGATTATCAGGTCCTTGGTCAGCCGTCACAATCCACCGCTTGTCTACACTCACGCACAGGCAAGAAATAGAATTTGAGTGACCCTGCAGAGTGAGAAGAAGTCCGCCATGAAAGATGCAGAAAAAGGTTTAATTAAACCTCACATCCTTTCCCCTGCACCTGAAGAGGCCTCCAGGCCCTGCATCTCATTCCTTCACACTCACCTTAGCTGCCACCACTTCCCCCTTTCTCTACCCCTTCAATAAACCCCTCACTCCTGTCTTGACCATGTTGTGCCTGAAGCATGGAGGCCATTGACTGCATAATGTTCATAACAAAACAGCATCTTTAACAAGGCTGCCATCTAATGTAGATCTGTTTCAGAGATCAGCATTAAGTGAGAGCACTGTTATCAACGCTGCATTTTATCACATAACTTACAACTTTGCCTGCCAGAACTAGCTGAGGGAAATTGGGTGCACATTATGCACAACAAAAAGGGCTCCCTATAGCTCAAGCAGTTTTTGTTGTTTTGTTTTGTTTTTTGGGTGTTTTTTTTTTCTTTTTTGCGGGGGGGGGGGAGGAGCATAGCCATCAATGCTGCCACCACTCCCTCCCTTCCCCATGCCCCTGCCAAATTTCCAGAGCCCCTGGGAAGCTCCTTCCCTAACTGCACATTGCAATGGGACAGTGAGTGGGGTTTACAGCCTCCAAAAAAATAGAAGTATGTGTTCTATTTTATTTGGGCATGTTATATGGCAGAAAATAAGGAATTCATAAAGAACTGCCCAAATCATGCAGGGGGCTCCATAGCCACAAACACAAGCAGGCTGTAAATATTCCCCTGTAAATAAGAACCAGGTGAGATGAGACCATAACACCACAGGACAGCGAGATATTTGATTATAAGCAGGACTCATGAATGCTCTGACTGACAGAGGAATAAAAATGCAGCTGGCACCAGCTAGATTTCATACACACAAACTGTACAGGAGTCTTCCATTTCCCTTGCTGGATTCAGTACTTGCAGATCATTTTGTGGGGTTGGGGCCTGCCCTTGTAGGACAGGGCGGGGAAGGAAAGGCGCTCTGTACCTGCAGGTGATATTGCCTGTTCCTGACAACATCGTGGATCACAGCAGTGTGAGCGGAAACATACAGGATCACCCTGTTCTCCTCATCGAGCAGGCTGTAAACGGGGAGTTTGCTGTTGTAACCGAACACCCAAGACAAGCTCTATAAGAAAAACATGGTCGTGCTCATTTATGCCAGGCAGCATGAGAACATTTCTGAAGCGGTCTCCTCCATCTTGCTGGCACCTTTCACCTTGAAGGAGCTCACTGCACCTCGCTTGTGGTGGCCTCACTGCCCTCCAAAATGCAGCCACCCCTACGGTGAAGGGTAGGAGCACATGGTGCCACACCAGAGCGAAACCCTTCCCCGCAGCAAACTGCCCTCTGACCCATTCCAGCTGCTTTGGCAGAACGTTCGGACCCGGATTTCAGCCCCTTACAGAGGCATCCTGACTTTCAGCTGAAAAAGTGAGTCTGATAGGCAAAGCCATTTCCCTCTGGAAGCTAAACACTGATTTCATGGGGGAAGTCTCTCTCAGATATCCCCAGGCTTGGTGTTCCCATTGAGGGTGGCAGGGCTCTGGACTGCATGTGAGATACTCACGAGCGGATGAGTTTTCTCATGCTTCTGCTCCTCAAACAACAAGCCTGGAGTGGCTGAGGACACCGCTGATGCCCCCGCCTCTTCCTGGCCCAGGACAGCACCTCCTTCACTGCTCCGGGATTCCTGCTCCGCTGAGCTTCCCTGGTCTTGGCCTCCCAGACCTTTCTGGTGACTTTCTTGGCCTTCCTGACCCAGCTGCTGCATTTCCTGCTCGCTGCTGGTGGGGCGTGGAGGTGTCAGCCTCTCGCTCCCTGGTGGAGGCTCTGCAGGAGTCTGCTCTTCATCTGGTCCTGTACCCTCCGATGTCCCCCTTGTTTCTGCAGGTTCTTCTGCTCTCCCCACAGATGGGAGCTCAGCAGCATCACACACCTGCTCCCTGCCGACAGGACTCAAGAGTACAGTGGGAGCCACGCTCTCAGGCTGAGTCTCTGCTGGGGGAAGCTGTTCACCTTGATCCGCATCCTCCAGTATTTCTGTGGCTTCTTCTCGTTCGTTGGATGGAGTCTCCAGGACGTCAGCTACGGCATCCTTTAAAATGAACAGAGGCTTCAATACATGTTTTGCAAAATCATCTCATCCATCCCACATCATTCCCTCTGCCGCCCCAGCCCCTCAGCCAATTATCATGCCGTGGACTGTCACTCATTTGTACGCTGCAGTCCTACTGGTTATTAAAGCTGCTTTCAGTGCTAAGTTGCACTATAGGTGATGAGCCCGTTTCAAGCCTCCTGTACCCTTCTCTGTGACATCCCATGCAGCAGGTGCAGGGACCTTGCTGTGGATGCCTGCTATATTCAGACTCACATGTGAAATCATGGTGCGCAGCTTGCTCTCTTCAGGCGGTGCCTCGGGAGCAGCAGAGTCTGCCTGCGCCATGTCCATGGGCCCCGGGTCACCTTGCGTCCCCTCAAGGGAGGTTTCTGTGACCTGCTTTGGTGACTCTGCCTCCCGAGATGCTGCTTCTTCCTGCAGAGCTCCTGGTGGATCTGCACCATCTTCAGTGCCTCCTCTTGCTGATCCCTTCAACGGGGTTTCACCAGAATCATCGTCCATCCGCTCCTACACACGTTCTTCCAAAACACACGTCAGTGGGTTAAAAGCCCAGCACAGCCTCTCAGTTCTCAGCACTTAACTGTTCCTCCCTGGCACATTTCCTAAACAGATGCTACGTAGCAAGCAACTGGAACCCAGGTCTTAAAGCCTGTTTGTAGCAGGCCCTTCCAATCCGAGCCAAGAAACCTGGCTCAACATGGGAACGGAGGGGCCTAGTTTGGGCCCATTCCAACATAAAACCGTTCCAGCAGTGTCAGGCTCGGGGGCCTCTTCCCCTGGGAGGCATTTCTGAGCCCGTGTCCCTTAGCGCGCCTGATGGACACAGCATCAGTCCTACAGGCAGAGCCACAGGAGGGACGTGCAGGTCTGGGTCAGTGGGCCACGGTGCCAAGAGCGGGGCGTATGTCACGCGCGCACCCGGCACGTACACACACACATATGGGCGACACATTTTGCTTTTACCCCCAACACCCGGCCTGCTTTCCTCCAGCTCAGCACATTTTTCTGCACCAGCCAAGCCACAGTCATCCTGAGGGAGGCCCATGACTGAGCAGGGTTTAACTCGTTAGCGACTCCCCCGTGCCAGAAGCCAGGCCCGGCAGTTGCCTGCCCACCCAGCTGCAGGACAGGAACCCCCCGCTGCCCCTCTCCCGGCCAGCTCTGCCCGCCCCCAGGGGATGCTCCCGCAGCAGCCCGGCCCCCCGAGCCCCCCCATGCTGCCAGGCTCCCGCACACCCCACTTCCTTGGGGTCGAGCCGCCACCCCGCTCTCCCCCGGCCTCTCCACAGGGCCCAGCCCAGCTGCCCCCAGCCCCTTCCCCGACTCACCCGCCGCAGCTCGCCCCGGCTTCTGTTTGTGGCGATGCCCGTTCCCATGGTAACCGCTGCCGGCAGGCCGGAAATACGGAGCTGCTGCAGGGGAAGCTGCTGCGTGGAGGGGAAGAGGGTCATTCAAGCACCACGGGGGGGCCCTTGCTCCCCCGCGGCAGCCCCCTTGCCGTTCAGGCTCACAGAGGCACCCACTTTGCGAGCCCCACGGGACACCAGGGGCCTCCCTGTCCACCCACCCTTGGGACTGGTAGGACACAACTCATCACAAGAGCAGCACTGGGGGGTGGCAGCCCTGCCTCCAACATGGCCCGCAGCATCCGTGCTTTTTTTAAGCCTTCACCGCAAGTTTGTGGCCCCCCGTCGCCCCTTTTCATTCCCTCTGGTCGCCACAGGCTTCCGAAAAAGACCTGCTGGTTTGAGGCTTGAGATAGAAGCCACAGGCTCTGGCAAGAAGGTGGCACCTGCCCCCCTGCTCCCACTTACCTCCATCCCCAGCCTTGCAGGGGGCAAGCGGGGCTCCCAGCCCCGGGGCGGAGAGCAGGAGCGGGGTGCAGGATGCAGAGGCTCCGGCAGCTCTCGCACGCGGGGGAATCCCTCAGCAGGGATTTGCCAGGGGCTTCCGTTTTCTCTGTAGCTCCCAAGTGGCACAAACGGACTCGTGTGAAGCCCGACAGGGCAGCAATCAGCCCTTTGCCCATCAGAAATATGGCGTTTTGCCACACTTTAGCAACAACCCGGGGAAATGCTGAAGGGAAAGGTGGGAAGGGAAACATACTTCTAATAACAAATCCACCAATACACGGACGCTCATGTTGCAAGTGGCATGGGATTTTATCCCTGCTGTGCTGTAACTCCTGTTGCTTTGTATCAGACAGGTGCATAGGCAACCTTGTATTTTACAGGTAAAAACTATGGGCTCCACTGACATCTACCTCTGCTTGATATGTAGGTACAGTCACCTCTGTTTTCCAAGGACATCACCGGCATCTGTAAAATTGCAAGTACAGAGGAAGAATCCTCTTCCCAGCATTAAGCCCCTATACTTGCGTTTGCTCATTTGGCTGTTTTATTCCCCCCTCCAAAAATCTTTGGACAACTAGTGCTGGTTTCAGCTCTTCTCCACTACATTATGCGTGACCAGGAAAGAGTTCACTGCGTTCCTTTTGCTGGCAAGGAGATTCAGCAATCCATTTTAACAAAGGGATCCTTTTAACTGGTCAAAGCTATGGGTTCAGTCCTGGCAGGGGTTACAGCTCAGCACTTCCCATACTGTCATTTCCTGCAATCAAACATTGACAAACACAGTATCTGTGCACCACAGGTCAAACTTGAAAACCTCATTTTCACATTCGTTTTCCAAGAAAAGAGGTCAAGCCTAATCACCAGACCTTAGCTACTTCAGAGCAACCCAAAAGAAGGCAAGAGAGCTAGATGGGGTGTAGATCAGTATAAGATTAGGTGTCAGTATATCCACATCAGGCAACTGCCTCCAAAACCTCTCTCTACTTCCTAGAAGTAGCGCTATAAAGCAAATCAACCTTTCTTGAAAAGTTTACTATCCAGCCACAAACTGGTTTACACAGCGGTAATACAAATATTTCCTGAATAAAAGCCAGACAGTCACACTTCAATGAAGATCCCACTTACAAAGGATTCATAAATATTTAATCCGATACATTTATCAGTGTTTTTGTTTCAGAGTTCAAACAGATCAAGAAGTTGCTAATTGCCCTGGCTTATAAAATCTTCCATGGAGGCGTTTCAAACCATGTAAAACAGACAGGACTAGTATGTTGAGTGTGGTTATAACATAAATAATTTATTAAACCTTTGCAGTCTATGGACCCTGAACAAAAAACCTGATCTTTCAATACTAAAACCAAGCTGGTTCTGGCTGGTTCTTTAGAGGGACTGTCTTTGTACACCTGGACAAAAAAAAAAAAAAAAAAAAAAAAAAAAAAAATCAAGCATTCATGAAAATAACTTTTTTCCAAAAAGTATGACAGTTGTAATGAAATCAGGTAAAAAATTCTATTCATGTTTTAAAAATCCAAATGGAAACACATTTAAAACAAACCAAAGCCAATAAAAAAAAACCCTGAAAGTGTTTACAAGTTGAAAAGTTGGGGAATAGAAAATGAGGCTATAATTTTCATAGTCCAAACCATGAAAAATATATATTGACACAAAAACACACCAACACCAACTTTCCTTATCCCACTCACTCACTTAAAACAGAATAAATACTTGGGTATTTTTAAAAATTCTTTCCAATGTAGTGACCTCAAAAATAACTTGTATCCATATGGTTTGAATTTTTTACATATTACATTTCTTGAAGCTGTTTTGGTAATTTGCTGTAATACATAGTAACGCTACCAGGAGATTCTTGTAACATCGCCGCATATTTGACAAAAAGTACCACCTGTCCAGGAAGGAATATGAAAGAACTGAAAATGAATATATTATCACAAAAAGTGCTTAAATCTTTATTGTCAAAAGCTACTTTCTTGTGATCACACACAAGACAATACTCAATAAAGGGCATGGAATTATTTGTGGAAGTTTAACTGAAGAGAAGCCTGGACTGCATCTGAGCTCACATTTATACGAGCGTCAGTGAAATCCTTTAATTCTATGAACGATCCCCTACGAGTTGGTACAATTCCTTAGCAAGGCCTGTGCACAGGTGTGCTGAAACCCGTTTAGGTTCAGTATATCTGATTACTTGAAGTCAAAGCCCCTGAGCCCACCACAAACATTCTAGATTTAGCAAGAAGATGCACGTCATAAGGGAACTCTTCAAACCAGATCGGAGGTTATAAAAGCAGAAGCAACTTCAGGGTTACTGTTTTCCACGCCTCAGTCATCTTTGCAATGGGACAATATTGCAGCTGGAAAAAAAAAAAAATGAAGAACTAAATTAGGCTTCCTGCATCACTGCAGAGAATTCTGAACTCACCTGTAAAGAGCCTTAGCTCCACTCTGCTCCCCCTGTTAACCAAACCCCCCACACATCTCCTTAGCTCTCCCTACAGGAACAGCCAGCTTTTAAGGAGTTAATACTAACAGATTTTAGAGTGCCTTTCAATGAAGCACAAAGTACGCAGCAAATCCAAGGAGGAGATTAGAACACAGAACAGAGAGCGACCAACAGACTCTGCCGTATTAGTTCTCTCCTTGCTGAAGAGAGCCTGGCTCCCATCCTGTGCAAATGTCCATCCACTCTGCTAAGTGGAGAAGCATACCATATTGTGAAGAGGGAGGATCCGGGCTAGACTAGAATCCCAACCATTTTATGCTCCACAGCACAGATACTCTATAGCTGCATGCCTATCTGACTTTTCCTGCATGGAGTGGAAAGCCTGGTTATAACAGTGTTGAAAGAAACATGCTACACCCTGAAAAAGATCAAAGGCCCCATCTCCCTCTGCATATACACGTGGTACAAGTGATAAACAATTCCTGCAGCAAAAGAATTAGACCCGGAGCTGTTACAGGATCCAGTAATATGACAACATAGTTTGGGCCAATCTACATAGTGTGATGATTCCCCCCCATCGAGTGGCTGGGCACATGTGTTGTACTTGGATGCACCCGTGATTGCACAGCCTCGGTAACAGAACCAGCTGGACAGATCATAAGATTCCCCCTTGAGAATGAGCGAGGAGGCACTCAGAAAGGGCAGGAATTGATCTGACTTTCAACTATAAGGGCACATATGAGATTCTGGAGCCAAAGCAAGCCAGATCCCAAGGGCAACACATGGTGTCTGTCCCCTTAGCTTTAAGCATCAAGCTGAGAAGCACAAAGGGGATTCCCAGGGAACAGTGATCTGGGACAGAGCAGGAAGACCGGAGTGCTTGCAAGCAGGCCCAGGCTCCATTCAGGCTGGCAGTGAGATTCTCCAGCGTAAGGCAGGTGAGTTGCATGAGTGCAGATGGACAAAGCTGCAGAAGATACTGGGAAGCTTACCCCAGGAGGCCTTTCCCTGCCCAGCGCTTTGGTGTAAGCCCAAGGTGGACTTTCTCGCCTCCACGGATCACGCTCACGCTCAGCGGTTTCTGAAACGAACAAACAGATGAATGGCACCTTTTCCCATCACGCTGCCCGAGTTCTTCTGTTTGCCTGGCTGCATAGGAGCCAGAGAGCTACCGCACATGTAACACTGAACCTCTAGCTACAGGGGGGCATGAAGGACTGCAGGGAAGTTTCCTCCATAGAGCATGTCCATGAATACTAGTGAAGTAACACGCCGTCATTCAGCACAGGCTCCTGTGAGAATACAAATAAAAAACAAGACCTCTGAAGAGAACTTCTCAAATGTTCGGCATGGGGAGCTTCCATGAGAAGCAAAGCCTGATGCCTTCACATTACTACCAGCTCCATCAGTCCAGGAAAGAGAAGTTAAGTGTGAGCTCTCTCACTGAAGAGCCTGGGGGTGGCATGTGATGAAACCAACAGTCAAGCCCAGAAGCTGACACACAGTGTCTGGAGCAGAGACGTGAGACTAATGAACTCTATTAAGTATCACTAGAGAAAAGCCCATCAGACCAGAGAAGCCAGTAACCTGCTCACCCCTTCACTGTGCTGCACAACAGTGGCGATGTTCTGCAGAGTCTGGAAGTTGTGCGCGTTGACAGAGCCAAACTCAACGATCTCATCATCGACCTGTAATCCCTTTAGAGAGAGAAAGCAGGAGACTAAGAATCTTCCTCCTCAAAGGACACACGGTGCTTAGGGTTTGTGGCGCACCTCTCACCCAAAGCGCTAGTCAGGTGCTCCCTTCAAGGGTCTTAAGACCCTTCTCAACATGCGAGCCTCACAAACCCACAGCGAGATAAGGCAGTATTATTTTTCATCCCCGTCACACAGATAAGGAATCTAAGGCATACAGCCTTAATGCGACCTTATCCAAAGCCATCAGCACGTCAGTGGTGCAGCTAGGAGCAGTACACGTCTTCTGATGCCAGCCCCACACGGACTTCCCTCACTGGATGCTCCCCCCTGCAAGGTGCTATAAACGTTAACTAAGTTATTTCACTCCGCAAAGGCTGCCATGAAACATTATGTCCCTGGGGAAAGGTACCGAGCACCTAACAAGAAGGAGGATGAAGAACAGTAGCTCAAACCCTGGCTCTGACTACAGGTAGGTGGCAAGAACCACCCGCCGTCTCTGGGACAGAACACAGTTCACGGGCGTTTGCTCCCCGGGCAGGAAGAACACCAGACTTGCCGCAAGACTGGCAGGAGATCCCGGTGTGACAGCATTCACTCTGGCGAAGGGCTGAGGCAGGCTCTGGTTCCGACTCACTGCCTCGGCTTGTGCCTCTGCCTCGTCTCTGGCACGCTTCTCCTTCTCCCGTGCATGCAGCTGGTGGAGCGCTTCTTCCACCTGCCTCATCACGGCCTTGTGATCATTCTGCAGACCTGGGCAGAGGGAGGTTGACTCAGAGATGGGAGGAATGAGCACGCAGTGTTCCTGCACACGATGTATTACCCTATGGGAATCAGCCCGTGTTTCCCAGTACACTACCAGGTCCCCTATGGCAGGGCAGCTCCAGATTATAAACACGGTCACCACTGAACACTGCCCTGCATACAGGCTGTGAGCAGGGCCACGAAACAGCTGTCAATCGGTGGCCACAGAGTGCACAAACAGGGCTCCTTATGAATTAACATCACTCTCACACAGGGACAGCCATGTTATAACAGCGGTAAGAACACCTAGGGGTGGATAACCCCTTAGAGGGGAACGGGAGCTGGAGAGATCAACAGCAACGTAAAAAAATTAAGCAACCAAACTCCCTTTCCATCAAAGTATTTTCACACAGGGACCAATTCATTATAAATCCGTCACCAGGATTCATTCAAAGGAGACATCACCTAGTTTTCGGCCCCATGTTTGTTGTATACATAAGAGATTTGACTATATTATTTTTATTTATTAAACACAAGGTTTGTTCACAGAATAAGAAGCGTCCTAACCACTCTGCATGCTGCCCGTTAATGCAAATAGTGTCACTCACCGACTCATTCCCTGCCCTGTCTCCTAGTTCCAGGCAGGGAGCAAACCTGGTTACAAACAAAACTCGAACTCGACTCCCTCACCTTTTCTTTATACTCCAAATTGAGCTAAATGCAAAGGGCAAACCATGGCCCGGAGCCCTGCCACCTTTTTCACTCTAACGACTGAAGCTGAGGCTCTAGGGAATCGTGTCCTTCCCATGGTCTGAGTCTCCAGACATTGTACGCCACTAAGTCTATTCATAGTTGCCCCGGGGGACACGACGTAAGCCAAGCTTTGGCAACACGCGGTCTGCATCGTTCACCAGGGCCCCAAGAAAGCCCCGCGAAGACGGCGCTGCTTACAGATAATGCTGTGCCGTGCCGTGCGGACCTGGTACAGGTCGACGTCTGCCCGCGGGTAGCCTTCCGCATCCACCAGCGGCTCGCTCATCCCGACTCCTTTCTGCTGCAAGGGAGAAGCGCGCTCGCATGGTGCCCGCTGCCCCCAGCGCCGCGTTTCAGGAGGGACAGAGCGAGGCAGCCGCGCTCGGCAAGCCCCAGTCTCAGCCCGGTACAATCCACGGCCCCGAGCACCACGAGGAGCCCCTCCGCGCCGGCCCCCGGAGCAGGCTGTGCGCGTGCGCGCGTGCACGCTCGCTCGAGGGCACCGCCGACCCCACCCTCGCACTGCCCGAGAGCCTCCGACACCCCCGCGCGCGCACGCACGCAGAGACACAGGCGCACGCACAACCCCCCCCACGCAGACACACACCCGTGTGCAGACCTCCTGCCACACACTCAGGCACACCCCCACAGACGCAAACCCAGGCACGTGCGCGCACACACGCCCCTGTTACACTCAGTCACATGCACAACCCCTGCACATACACACACAAGCCCCTGCTATACACTCAGGCACACACGCAACCACCCCACGTGCGTGCACGCACACGCGGCCCAGCGCACACTCACGTCCTCCAGGAGCTCGTAGCAGGCCCGGATCTGCGCCTCGATCTCGTCCTTCCTGCGCACCAGGCTCTGCACGTCCTGCGCGCTCACGGGCGGCTCCGCCATGGCCGCACTGCAGCGAGGTGGCGACGGCGGCCGGGGCAGGACAGCCCGCGCGTCACAGTAAACAACAACGCGAAAAGGCGGGGCCGGCGGCGGGGGGCGGGGCCGAGGGCGCAGCGACGGTGGCCGGGGCAGGGCAAACCTAACTGGCAGTCAACAACGCGGAAGGGGCGGGGCGGGGCGGGCTGCAGAGCACGTGCGCGGGGCGCGAGGCGCTGCAGGGCGGGGCGGGGCAGGCGGGGTTGCACCGGAGGGGCTGACTCGGTCAGAGCTGCGCCCCTGCCCGTGCCAACCAGGGGGACGGGCTGCCTGCCACCAGCACCAAGGGGCCCGGCTTTGGGGCGCCAGCCCGGAGGGGCCGATCCTGTGACCTGCTGCAAGGGCTCAGCAGAAAGATCAGAGCCCAGCGCTGTCAGCTGGGTCTTCGCAGGACTCCTCGTGCAAGGCGAGGCATCGAAACCCACCAACGCCCGCAAAACCGAATGCACGGCCGCCGGCCGGGGGGGTCCTCGTGCCCCGGGAGACGCCGCCTCGCTCGCGGCGGCCCCGGGCGATGCCTCGCTGCAGCACGCTGGTTTCTGTCCACGCGGGGGAGGGAACGCCGCGCACCTACCGGGCCCCTTTACCCAGCGAAGCGGAGCCGGCGCGGACGAGGCGCATTCACGTTTCTGCCCGAGCCCCGCGGCACTCTCGACCCGCTCGCCGCGCCTTCCAGACTAGACCGAGGACTGAGACGGGCTGGTCCTCCTAGCGCTCCCCTGAGCCGGCGCAGAGGGCGTTTATTGCAATAGTCGGCAAAGATCGTGCTCTCCGTTGCACCTGTGCTACCTCCCCCCCAGCCCCTGCCCGCTTCCAGCTATACGGAGGCGCAGCTGAGCCCAGCAGAAGAGCATCGTGGGCAGCGCTGGGGCTCCAGTCGCTAACAGACACCAGAGATGAGACTCCCCAGCTCCCCGCCGTGACTAACGGTGGTGTCGCCCAATATCATGCCGCAGTGTCTGGCCAAATCGCAGGCTGGACTCTGCGATCAGAAAGGGTTTGTGATAGCCCACGTCTGTGGTGGGCTGGCCCGCAGACAATTCCCTGCCCCCACTAGCTGCAAAACTTTGTTAAAAACCCAATAGTGACAAGGTTTTTTGGTTGTAGCCCTGTTGGTCTAAGGCAGGGGTGGGCAATATATGGCCCGCGGGCCAGATCTGACCCTCCAGGCAATTCTGTCTGGCCCACAGGGCCCCTAACAAATTTAGAAAATTAATATTTATTTGTTCTTGGCTGCCTGTCAAAGATGACTGGAGCCAGGGGCAGTAGCACCCAGGGGAAGCTGACAGCAGGACCCAGAAGCCCCTGCTTCTGGCCTGGGACTGTGGGGCTGTTCCTGCTTCCCTCCGCCGGTGAGGGAAATGTGTCCCTCGACAGCTTGCCAAAACTCGGTAAGCAGCCCTCCGCCCAAAATAATTGCCCGCCCCGGTCAACGGACATAGGCGGCCTAGGTTCTTTGGGTAGATGCAATCTCTTTTATTAGACCAACTGAGTAGTTAGAAAAAAGTTCTTTGCAAGCTTTCAGCATAGACCAGCAGAGACTCCCTACGCCTGACGAAGGGTGACTGTGCCCAAAAGCTTGCAAAGACCAACGACTCAGTTGGTCTAATAAAAGATATCCCGTCTACCCAAAGAGCCATGCCTGCCAATCATGACAATGGTGTTCAGATTCAGCGGTGGTTTGCAAGGCGGTGGTCCCCAGGCCGTGCAGTCTGGAGAGGCGAAGCCAGGAGTAATTTTGCTGCGGGTCCCAGTGACCTGGGGTTGTCACAGGTACTTTGGTCACTGCTAGAATATTCTGGCTGTGCAAAGCAACCCGGGACTGAAAGGCGCTTTCCCAGGACTGGCGTCCTGACCAATCCAGCTGAGCCTCCCAGTAAATTTGAAAGTCTTTCTGGAACAAGCGCCTGTACCCGTGCTACTGCGCCCATGCTGTTTGAAGGAGCTGGTGCCCGCTACCCAACGTGCCTGGGCCACAGTCTGATCTTAGCGAAGTCTGGTGTCAACCCGGAGTACGGGGGTCTGGGTTCACGCGGCGGCGAGATCAGAATCGGTTCGTAGTATGCTTTGCTTGGGTTAACGTGGCTAGAGCCACAGGGGTTCTGGTCTTGCATTTGATAAACAGCCTCTCCTCTTGCTTTTCAAATAAATACGGGTCCTTTCACCCCCAGGGTCAGTTTTATTGAACTCCCCCCACTCCCAAGGGCAGAATGACTACAGTCCAAACCAAGTAAATAATTTGGTTTAAAATGTTTCAGATTACAAGCTGGGGAAGGTGGAGCCAGGGAGGGGCTTTCGCTCACCCTGCAGATATATTGAATGCATTTGGAGTTACACTTTCTCTTGGTGCCATCATACCAATCAACTTCCAAAAATGGTGAGGCTTAGAAATTACTCATTTTTCAATTTTGCCATTAGTGTACTATGGAGGAAGATGAGTACATCTTCCACTGTATTTGTACATCTTTTATTCTGTGAATTTACTGGTACATTTTTTATACTTTGAAAAATTAAACTTTTTAATCAGCATGTGGAACTCAATGCAGTAAACTTGCTTTCTCTAAACTCAGCAGGGATTGTAATATTTGGAGAATGAATTTGCATTTGTTAAATGCTAACATATACGTATACGTATTCTTTCTCTTTAGACAACGTACACAGACAAAGGACAAAAGGTAAGAATACAATTGCATGGAATAGGTTTCCTCCCAAAATAATTTTTGGTACTATTAATACTGTACTGATTATATTAATTTATTACTAATTGATTGCTGGGTGGAATTAAAAGCAAAAATGGGCTCTGATCACATAATGTTGCCGTAGGACTTAGCTTCATAACTTCTGCTCTCCATAAATCACAATTACTTACACACACGTTTTACCTCACTGTTTTGGAGTGAGGGGGAAGAAAGGATTACTAATTAAAATCTAACCCATCCATGCCTAACCATAAGCAGGACTTGTTGCAATACTTCTCTCTAAATACTATAAATGTATATTTAAATATTTTTAAGACCTGAAATAACGTTCTAAAACTAGTGATGCATACGCCAGAGTTACAGTTAATTGTTAAATACCATTCCATACAGCACGACTTGTCTTTATATATTGCCTTTCCTGCAAACTACGCCCACTAATCATGAACAGTGTTAAAAATTATGAGACAGGAGACGGCGGATGTCAAATTCCAGGCAAGGAAGCATAGCTGATGCTCAGCTAACGTTAAGAAATACTGCAAAGAGGTTTGTTAACATCTCCTTTTTGAGCATGGGTTTGTCACCTCTGATTTGGCTTCCCATTTGCAGTTGGGTAAGAGCTTTCCCAGAGGAAAATTAATTTTTAACGCTAAGTTAGCAAAATCACGTTGGAGCCGAACAACGGTGGAGGTTGCACGTAGAGCAGGACAGGTCCTGTTTGCTGTTACTCTCCGGTATCCTGCTCCAGTCCAGGAACTGGGAGCAGAGCTCGACTCTCCGGTCGCTCCATTCGCTGCCTTCCCTGACCCAGATGACTCGGACTTGTTCTGTGCGGGGCTCAGGAAGGAAGAATAATTGCTTTGCTTGTTCTGGGGGTCAGCTCCCAGTACGGCTTCCCAGCCCGCCCGAAAGTCCCTCTGGCTAGAAGTCATGGAAATAAGCCTTGCACCTCAGTGGTCCCATCCAGATCTTTTTTGTACAGACTATAAAACTCCGCGCTCAAATTTGTGGTTTGCCTAGGAGTTAATTAACTTAGGTTGAACAAGAAATGCACAACTCTGCCATACTTCTGTAACGGAGCCCACCCATCACGCCACGCTGAAGCAGAAACAGCCTCAGCCTTAACGTGTGGTTTTACGGCACTGAAGTATGGTTCAGTCACCAGAATTTTTGTTTCAGCCTGAAAGGGGCCGATTCCTCCACTTCCACTCGATCACGTTCTGGGTTGGAAATGCCAAGCAGGTGCGTAGAGACAACTCGCTTGCTTGCATGTGCTGTTCCCCGCTTGCACAGTCATTGTTTGGAGAGCAGGGGTATGGCGTAGTCGGCCCTCGCTATTGGCTGGGGCGGGGGGAGGATCTGGCATGTGGCGTCGGGACGGTCCGGGGGACGTGTTTCCAATTAAAATCCCGTCAGTGACTGGCTGGGATGATCCTGCGCAGATGGAAGCGTTTCAGCACTTGCCCTGGGTGGAGCGCTCTCCCGGATGGTCTTTGGACCACCGTTGTGCAACGGGTGAGCGGGCTGCTCATCCTGCAGTGGGGAGCCGATGGGTACGTTTGCCTGCACAGGTTTCTCCATTCCTGAGCGGAAATTCAGAAAAATTGTTTAAAAACCGCCCCCTCCAACCAAGTGCAAAACCAAAATAAGTTAACCCACAAAAGATACGCAGCCGCCCCTGTTTGAAAGGGAAGGGAGTTCCTGGCTGCTGCCCGTTCCCAACCTTTGGGACTTGTTCAGATGGACTTAGTCAAAGGCAGCCTTGTTTGCGAAGTGATAAGATATTGATTTTGGCTGATCTCACAGGCAGATAAATCATCCCATATTAAAAATCTTGTTTCTAACCATGTCCAAGATTCATAGAAAATATTACAAAGGTCATTTTAATGTCGCACTTCTTTGTATGTCTCTTTGCCTTTATATGGCGTGTGGAAAATAAAAGCAGATCACCCAGTTTCATGTTTGTACTCAGCTTGTCAGCTTCTCTTTCCAGTTCTCCTGCTTTAGCTTCACGTTGCAGCATGGGGGTTGCAACAACTGGGGAACATATGTTTTTCTTTCCATTGATTTACCCAGAAACCTTTTCTTTCACTGTTTGACTTTCCACAGGCTAGATTTTGGCGTGAAGTTGAGCTGCTGGACTCCTTTCCGTGTCATATGAGGGACTGTATTTACACCATCTCTCCTGGGTTTGGGTTGGTCCTGTTAGCTCCCACCGAAGTGAAAGATCTCAGACAGTAGATGCAGGGGAAGGTTACAAAACGCAGTGACTCTCTGCAGGCGGCTGGGAAGGCGCCGCAGAAAGCCACCGTCACTGCCAGCAGGGAGTTCGGTCCAGCCCATCCTGGGCGATCAAGCCCAGGTGTCTGGACCACGGTCTGCCTCTCCGAGCCCCGCTCTCCCAGAGCACCTCTGCAACTGGAAAGCCAGCTGGAGGTGATACACTGCATGCCAGGGACGAGGGGGTGCACCTGCTTTCGGTCCCCGTCCCAGGCTGCACTTCCAAAAGGAGCGTTTCACTCTTTGCACACGCATGGAAGCACTTGTGCAGACAGCCTGGGCCAGCCCACGCCTGCAAACGCTTCTCTGCATGTCAGTGAGGGTAGGGGCGTGCGTGAGAGGTCAGTAAGGAGTTTGGAAAGAGCATCCCAGGGGTCACGCAGCATCCTGCGAGCCGGCAGCTCTGCCCGCCGGGCCTGCTCTCTCCTGCGTCGCCAGGGGTAGCTCCTGCCCCAGGCCCACTGTGCGGAGCAGGGCCCGGCGCACTGTTCCCGCCGGCGGGTGTGCTGAGCCTGGCACGCGCGCAGCTCGGCTCGTTCGCGCCGGACCTCCAGGACACCCCCTGTGCCGCGAGCCTCCGGTCACGTTAATACCGTTCATCGGGACGAGGCCTCGAGCAGCCTCTGTGCTCTGCCCTGTGCGTGCTGTGAGCTGGTGCCCGGCGCTGCGACAGCGTCAGCCCGCGCGCGCGGGCGAGCTCTGCCCAGTCTGAGCCGCGGCGTAAGCGAGTCAGAAGAGCCTCAGCCAGGCGAGCTGGTGGCCGAGCCCGCTGCGGCCTGCGCAGCCCCTGGGACAGACGAGCCCTCTCTGCCCAGTAATCCCCTTGGTGCGTGCGAATAACCGCGGCGGGCCGTGCCGCCGGGCGCGTCGGCAGGACCGGGCCCCTGGGCGCGGGCGCGGGGCTCAGCACTAGCGGGGGGCAGCCGTCGGCTCCCTGCCGTCACCGCGCCGGCGCTCAGGCTTTCAGCTGCCGGCAGGCCCAGGGCGCTGCTTCTCGGGCAGCAGCGCTTTCGCCATCCGAAAGCCATCGTAGCGCTCGCTGGTAGAAATCAGAGCATTTATTGGGACGCTGCAGCTGACTCCGGACACACGCAGGCAGGGTTTCCCTCCCCCCGGCCCGCAGCCGGAGCCTGCATCCTCGCACACCAGAAAACAGCTCGTGGCGCGGATCGAGGTGGCTCCCGCTAAACCGGCGGGGTTGCCTTCTGCGCTGGTCGCGCGCCGTGCCCCCGAGCGGCGTCACTCAGCCCTAGGACGTGCCCTCCAAAATCCCAGCGCCGGGCGCGTGCGGACACGAGCAGCCGGGGCACGCGGCGTGCGTGGTCCTGCGGTGTGGACGCTCAGGGCCGTCGCCCGTGAAAGGCTCGGCGACGCGAGGAAGCTGGGTGCGCCTTGTACGCCTGCAGCGCCAGGCGCGCGGCTGGCTGGCCCCGGCACAGCCCGGGCTTCGCTCGGCCCCGAGGGCCACGCTGCGGCTCGTTCAGCGTCTGGCTCCTGCCGTTTGCTGAGGCCTGAGCCTGGGCGGGTTCAGAAAAGGCGGCCCGTGGCTGGGGAGGGCCGGTGAAGAACCAGCGGGACGGGAACCCCTCCGGTTTTTAACCCGGTGCATGTTCTGTGTGCTTCCAAGGCTGCCTCGTATTATTGTAACAAAATGGGCTTTGAGGAAATGGCCTATCGGGGCCTGGAAACCGGCAGCAGAGAAGTGGTGTCCCACGTGATAAGGCAGGACAAGGTAAGAGCGCGGGGGGCGCGGTGCCCTGGGATGCCGCGCGAGCGATGCGCCGCGCCGCGCCGCGCCGCGGTCGGGTCGGGGCTGGGAACCGCGCGCTGCGACCCTGGGTTTCTCTCTCTCGCTTTGGGCAAGACGTGTGCCCGCGTGCCTCGGTTCCCAGCTCGCGCGACTGCCTGAGCCGCTAGCTGCCGGGCCTGGACTCGGTCCCAGCCCGTTGCGCCGCAGGGCGCGCGGGGGGGTGTCAGGCCGATCCGCTGCGCCCCCGGGACGCGGGCAGAGGCAGGGCTCGCTGCCGGGGCGAGACGGCATCCACGTCTGCACGCGGGTGCTTTCTCACTCTCAAGCGGCGCGACTACCGCGCGGACATTTTCACCGGTGTTCGTGCGGCTGCGGCACGCGCATCTTCAGCGCGCTTTTCGGAGGGACCGAGCCCAGCCCTGCCACGCAACGCTCCTGCTGAACTCCTCAGAGCAAGCTGACTTCTCGTGTTTTTCCTAATTCTCAGATCATATTTGTCCTCTCGTCCGCTCTCAACCCCGGAAACGAAGGTAAGTGAAAACAAGGCCTGGGCGGATTCAGGGCCAGAGCATCCGAACATCCCGCGCTGTGATTCGTACGGAGAGCCGTCCTCCCCGCCTGTCTCGCTGCCCAACTCTCTTAGTCTCTGCCTGCTTCGGCTCCGACCTGCTGAGCAAGACTCGGGGAGGGCGAGCTTAGCTCCGGGCTCGCGACAAGGGCGGCTGCGAGCGTGGGCTGAGCGCTGCTCTCCAGTCCGTTGGGATGTCAGTCCTTTCTTTGTAAATCTGCAATTCTCCCACGTCCCAAGGAAACTTTGGAAACCAGCCCGGAGTCTGCATCTCACCGGGAGGAAGCAGCCAGCCCACGCCCTCACGCTTGCTCGCGGGTCCCCCCGGCGCCTGCCCGGGAAGCGTTCCTGGTGTCGGTCACACGCTCGTTTGCTCTCTCCCCTTTGCACAGAAATGGGAGCGCACTTAGTGAAGCACGGAGATGGAGTAAAAGACGTCGCGTTTGAAGTAGAGGACTGCGACTTCATTGTGCAGGTGAAGGCAGGGCCGGGCATCTCCACGTCCCGCGGGGCTGAGGGCCCCCGCTGGGTCGGGTCGGTGCAATGCCCCGTTCCTTCGTGCTCGTAGGCAGCGCTGCAGTCCTGGCCCCAAAACAACCGGTTACTTTGGAGAAACATAAGCCACAAATCCGAGGGGGTCCCAGCAGCTGGGTTGTGAATTGGTCTCGAAGTGTCCCAGGTGCAGTTCTGGCTGGATCGCAGCGCTCCCCGTTTGCCCCAGCAGGTCTCCGCGGGATTTCCGTGGCCCGGCGAGCGCCGCCGGGCTGGGAGGGCCAAGCCAGGACTTCCCAGCCGGTGCCGCCGTCGAAGCTGCGCACCCTCACCCGAAGCGCCCGGCCTGGCCCGGCAGGTCTGGTCCAGGGTGGCAATTCTGTTCTCCTTCACAGGAAGCTCGGGAGCGCGGGGCTGCGATCGTGAAAGAGCCGTGGGTGGAGGAGGACAAGCACGGGAGAGTGAAATTTGCAGTCATCCAGACGGTGAGCGGGCTGGGAGAGCCGGTCCCCGGGCCGTGCGGGGCTGCTGGCTGCAGCGCCCGGGGGGGAAGGGGAAGGGAGCAGCCGCTTCAGCGCCCCAGGGCTTCGCGTCCTGCCCCGGGCCTGGGCTTGGCCGCAGCCCCGGCGGGCGGGCGGTTTGCATACGCGGCTGAGCGGCCCCGAAGCACGTGGGGGGCTGCTCTAGGCTGGAGCGACCCCAGGGCCGGTGGCTAACTTGGGGCGAGTGGAGGGAGTGATGGAGGCCCTTCCAGATGTCCGAAGTCTCCCTCCGGACCAGCCTCGTGCGCGCAGGGGTCTGCTCTGGACGCTGTCCGAGACGCGGCCGAAAGGAAAAGGCTCAGCAATGTTTCTTGTGTGTTCCCCTCCCAGTACGGGGACACGACCCACACGCTCGTTGAGAAGCTGAACTACGGAGGGCTCTTCTTGCCCGGCTTTGAGGCTCCCCTCTTCAAGGACCAGCTGTTGCCAAAGCTGTAAGTAACTCGCGGCCGTTCCCGTCTCCAGAGGGAGGCGCGCAGATCCCGCTCTGCCGTCAGCACGGTCCAGCGCCGGGCGGCTGCCCCCGGACGTCTCGTTTTACCTTCTTCAGATTTCAGCTCCGCGCCTGCCTGCTGTTGCTTGGAGTTGCAGGCTCTTTTCCATCTACAAGATTCAAAGCAAGCTGGTCAGAGCTAAAGCTGGGCCTCAGCGACCAAAGCCACGGGTCCGTGGTGCCAGGACTTGGGGGCTGGTCCGTCTCATTAAGGGCACGGGGACCCCCGCCCGAGAGCTCGGGCATGCAGGGGTGACGCGGTCGCACGCGGTAGCAGGAGGCCAGAGATGAAACGGCCCCGGGGAAGCTCCCGACACGTCCAGCCAGGCTGCTCGCGTCCTCGGGGCAGAGCCGATCCCCAAGGAAAGGGCTAGAGAGGGGCTTCCCCGAGGGGTTACTAGTGCGTTTCCTGCGGTTAGGAAGGCTTGCATCGGGTGAGCGTCTCGCCCCCGAGGCCCCGGCGCCTCTCTCCCTTTTTGACCTGGCCAGCGCCAGGAAGGTGAACGGTCGTGTCCGCAGGAGCACGGCCGCCGGGCGCGAACTGACCCGGGGCTTCTTCGGCAGGCCAAGCACGAAGCTGCGCTTCATCGACCACGTGGTGGGAAACCAGCCCGACCTGGAGATGGTCCCGGTGGCGGAGTGGTGAGAGCTGGCGCGCTTAGGAAAGCTGTTCCCCCGGGTCCTGCCGCCACGCGCTGTCCTTCCCTTCCCTTCCCTTCCCGTCGCCGTCGCCATTGCCGTTTCTACCGATGGCATCGTCTTAGCAGCAGGGTGCTGGGGACCGCTTTCAGTGCTTCCAGGCACGAGCAGCACCAGGGTCCCCTGGGGCACGTCCCGCCGCGAGGGCCCCGAGGGGAGGGCTGTCCGTTGGCGAGGGGCAGCCCGGCCCACCCGGACGGCGAGTGGTCATACCGCTGGCTGCCAGTGCCCTTCTCCACCAGCAAACCTCCCAGCCCAGCACGGGAGACGTGCTTGCCGGCTTCTGTCGTCCTCTTTCCCAGTGACACCCAGGGCTGGATTTGGCCAGACATCAGGGACAGCAGTAGCCCGGGTTGGACCTAGCTGATTTGAGGTTCTCGGTATTTTGGGGGGCGTTGGCAGAAGCGGGCCAGGCCTGAAGCCTGCAAACGTTGGCTCGGCGCAGTGAAAGCCGCCTTCCCCCTCCCGGCAGGTACCAGAGGAACCTGCTGTTTCATCGGTTCTGGTCTGTGGATGACAAACAGCTGCACACCGAATTCAGCGCCCTCCGGTCCATCGTGGTGGCCAACTACGAGGAGACGATAAAAATGCCCATAAACGAGCCTGCAGTGGGCAAGAAAAAATCCCAGATTCAGGTAAGCGCTCTGGAAAGGTGGATCTCGACGTAGGGCCGTCACCCTTCACAGCTTTTCAGGTCCTGCTCCGAGGAGCTCGTCTCAGCTCTGACGGTTCAGGAGGGCTCTTGGGGCGGCAGATGCTGATGGCGGTCGATGGAGAGGGTTAAAATCCACCGGGACGGTCGGAGGAGCGTCTCTGTGCAAACCCAAACCTACATAAGAGTCTGTCCCGGCTGCAGCGATGGCCAGGGCCCCACATACCGCTGGGTCTGCCTCTGGCCGCAGCGCAGAGCGGGCCCTGGGTTCGGGCTCCTCCTTGTTCAACAGCTCCACAAAGCTCTGCTTGCCCAACAGGAAGGCTATTGCACCACCAGGAAGATAGCTGCCATGGCCCCTACCTCTAGTTTTACCAGTAAAATGCCTGAGTGTTTAATTTTCCCTTCCACGGGCAGGTCTGAGAGGAGACCTTGGTTTCAGCTGCAGCTGGTTTTGCATTAGGCCTAAAATCCAGTTTGAAGATGCACAAGCATCGTTTACACCACACGTGCACTGACTGCGCGCGTCTCTTTCTAGGAATACATCGACTATTACGGAGGACCCGGGGTCCAGCACATCGCTTTGAATACCTCCGACATTATTTCAGCTGTAAGTGCGGCGGCTGAATGCTGCTAGCGACTTAATTTTTTTTTTTTTTTAAGGGAAACCCAGTTGATTTCCCAGACTTTTCAAGTTGGTCTTCAGGGCAAAGGCCACCGTCCTCCCTGACTACTTTGCATCGAACAAAAGAGCGTGGGTTTCAGATGCAGACTTGGGCTGAGAGCCCCCGGCTCGCTTGGCGCCTGGGTGCGGCAGGTCGGACCAGCGCACAGGTGTTGCGTTCCTCGTGCCCTGGCCGGCACCCGCCTGCCCAGCAGCCCGCGTGAAGCGAGCTTGGCGGCTCTCAGTGCAGCGCTGACTTCACAAAACCCCTTCCCCCCGTGGCGCGGAGCACCCCCGTTGCTGGCTGTCAGAGCAGAAGGGGCAAGCTCTGGTGGGGCAGGAGGACTTTCCCCTTCAAGAGGCATTTTGCGGGGGAGGCTCCCTGGCCTGGGCTGTGCTTGCTTTGTGGAGGCCGCGTGGGTAGAAACACTGGGTCTGCATCCTGCAGACATCCTGGTGCCATCTCTCCTCCCGTCCCGCTAGGGACACAGAGCGCCGGGGGCTCTTGGGACAGCAGAAACTCCTTTCTCACAACATATTTCTCTCTGTTCCCATGCATGCAAGTCCCCAGGTGTGACCATAGAGCGGTTTCCCCCAGAAACTCTTCACGTTTCTTCCCACTTCCACTGCAAGGGCCAGTTTAGCGAGAGTAGCTTGGCATCTGGTGACTCTTTGGAGTAGAAACATGTGCAAGATTAGGAGGGTGGGACACTGCCTGCCAGGCTGCATGGGGTCTTGCTCCAGACCAGCTCCTGGCACTTGCAAGGACAAAGCCCTGAGCTTGCAAAGCCTCTGCTGCTCCGAAAGGATATGCAGCGTGGTCAGTGGGGCAGAGGAGACAACGGGCCCAGCACCCCCGTGCACCCAACTGGCGCTCACCTTGTGCTGTAGATCACAAACTTGAAACAGCGCGGCATGGAGTTCATGTCAGTGCCGGCCACCTACTACCAGCAACTGCGGCAGAGGCTGAAAACTGCCAAGATCGAGGTTAAGGAGAGCATCGACAAACTGGAGGTCAGTTTGGGGTCCAGGTAGAGCTGAGCAGTGTTTTAACCACCCAGTGACTGGGCAGTCATTCAGGGGAGGAGGGAGGCAGCGACAGATCCCTTTGGAGCCGGAAAGGGTGTTTTCCATAAGCAAACGCCCCCCGTTCAGTGCGGGGCAGGACAGGATTGCCCTTAAATTATCATCTTCCAAAAATCCTCATGCGACCCTTATTCCAGATGCTCTGAGTGGTCAGTTCACATCAGACGCCGGGATTCGACTGGGCGCGGGCGCTCACCAGCGCCCTGTGGGAAACTCTCGGCAGTTCTTCACCCCATTGATCTTCTTACTTTTGTTTCCCAGGAACTGAAAATCTTAGTTGACTTTGACGAGAAAGGATACCTGCTCCAGATCTTCACCAAACCAGTTCAAGATAGACCCACTCTCTTTCTGGAGGTCATACAACGCTATAACCACCAGGTCTGTTTGAAATAGTCATTCCGAGCTAATCTGAACTAAAGAGATTAGGACTTTTTTTAAATGATAATTAAAAAAAAAACCAAAAAAAAAAACCACACCTGGTCCTGGAGGTGCCTCTGCCCACTGTCCCTGCAAGCTCACTCTGCTTTGAAAAGCAAAGCTTTGGAAAAAAAATACCATCAAGGCCACTGCAGAGGACCTGGCACTCCAGAACAGCCGATCTAAGCAGCTGCTGTAAGCAGCATGGAGCTTTTCAGGCCCTACGAGACCTGTCAGCTGCCAAACTTTCTGCAAAGCTAAGTTCCTCTGGAGCAGGGGTGGGCAACCGCTTCCAGCTGCCGGGCCCTGAGCAGGCAGGTGGGTGCTGGGTTGTCTCGGTGGTAGGAAGCACCCCCCATTGCAGAGTGCTGCCAAGGCCCCACAGCCGCACGCCGGATCCAAAGGCTCCACAAGCCGGATCTGGCCTGCCGGTGAAAACGCTTCTGAAAAGGAGACTATATGGCGGGCGAGAGATTTCCTTCCCTGCAGCACTCCTGCCAGCCTGGAAGCACTGGAGGAGGGCGAAAAAACAGCCTCTCTCCAGACAGCCATGGAGACGGCTACCCCAGAGATATACTGAGAGATTGAGGCTAGCCCAGGAGAGTCTCCTGTGCTGGTAGCGCCTCGCCCCTTGCTGCCGCAGAATGACTGCCCGAGTGCTGTTACTGCTCAGAGACGCCTCCACGCGTCACTGAGCGTTTGCTGATGTGTAAATCACCATGGCTAGCACAGCAGGTCCCATTAGGAAAGATTAACTCAGGAATCCTAGTAGAAGAGACAAGGGCTGTCATCCCAAGCGTGGATGTGAAGACCTGAGGCACAAAGAGGTGCTCCTCTAGCACCGCAGTGACCGGCAGTGGTGGGAGCACGCCGAAGTCAGAAGTATCTAGCAGTAATCCCGTTCTCTATCAGTAGTCATCCATATCCCCGTGGCGCAAAAGCTCAGCCTTTTGCTGCTTGGTCTGGCCCTGTGACTCCACAGCCAACACTTTTGTTTGCCGCGTGCATCAGTCTTCCACTGTCCTTTCCTTCCTGCGCAGGGATTTGGGGCCGGAAACTTCAAGTCTTTGTTTGAAGCGATAGAAGCCGACCAGGATGCCAGAGGAAACCTGACTCTCCTGACATCAAACGTGGAAAATAATTTCATCTAGCGCTTTCCAGCAAGAGATCAGCAGCAGCCACAAGCTACGCATGGAAAAACAGCAGCAGCAGCAAAAGCAAAGAAATTCCTAGTCACTTGGGCAATTAACCCGTAATCAGGCGTTGCAAATGCAAGCAAATTCAAAGTGAAGTTTAAACTGACACAAAATCTAAACCTATTCTGGTTCAGAAACAGAAACATCTCGAACTTGCTGTCCTGAGAGGAGGAACAAAATTAAAAGAAATCAAATGCATTTTTCACAATCAGCTTCATCTGAGTTCCTAAATCACCATTGGAGGGCATCTCTGAATTAAAAACAATGTTACGAGGTGAAGGAGGGGAAATTACTGCTAATCCTAATAAAACTGATTTTAACTTGGGGAAGTTTGAAGAGTCTGAATGCTGGGGTTGCTGGTGACTACTTATTTAATGCCATAAAAGTCACCTTTCTTTTTTTGTTGAGAATTTCCACAGTGATAGCACTTGCTTTTGGGATAATTGCATCAACCCTGCGATACATTACTGATACACACATCCAACCTTAACTCCAGTGCAATGTAGCTATTGCCCAATAGTTTTAAAAACCTGAACAAAATTACAGAAGTTGCTCCCTAGAAAATTAATGTTGTACTAAAAAAAAAAAGTCGTTACTGTGATTTGGGGGAGGATACACTGCACTTTTCATGCATAACAAAGAGGTTGAATCCATCCTGCATGACTAAGTGCAAAAGTCAACTGACTGACTGAATGCTGTGGACATCTGCTCTTCAGCTCTCGCGCTCCTGGCAGCAAACACGCGGCATTTGCAAATCCCCGTTCGTGCTGTCAGAAACTCCATAATGGTCCATAGTGAAGGGAAGGGAAGGAAGAGGATGGAGGGAGAAGGAGCCCTCGCCTGCTGGCAAGGAGGCCGGAGGGGGGATAACCAGCGTAGCGGTTATCGCTTGCTCCCCCGAGCCCCTCACCCAGGGCCATCAGCGTGTCCGCCTGGCCCCGAGGTAGCCCTGGCAGAGCTGATTGACCTTCCCTGCTCGGCTCCAGCCTGGTCGGAACGGGGGGTGAGGAGGACGGCGAAGGGGAGCAGGGGCCGGACCTGGCCACATTACCTGTGGACGGGGTGGAAGAGCAGCAGGACGAGCCCAGCAGGTAAATCCCGCTCGCCCTTCCCCAGGTAAATACCCACACCCTGGTGGGACCACGCCAGCCCGTCCCCACGGAGGGGCTTCCTCCCGCTTCGAGCATCCCCGGGGCCACGCGCTGCCCTGCGCAGTGGACAGCAGGCTTGGGCTGCACGGGCTGGTTTCGAAGAAGCCTTGCACAACCGTACGGCAAACCCCCCTTCTAGGCACCTAAGCGGCTGTGTCTTCCCCTGTGAAATTTCTGGCCATTATGACCCCCTGTAGAGGCGAGGAAGGGGGAGTTGGATGGAGACGGCGTCTCACCTTAGTCCAGAGCTCGGCTGCTGGAAGCCGTCTTCCCCAGGCTCCTGCTCTCCCCGGCTGCATTTTCTTCCCCAATTGAAAGCTCTTGGAGGCAGCGTCCGTCTCTTCTGACAAGCATGTGGAGAAGCTAGCATCTTTTGGGTATTGCCACACTATTAAAAATAATTATTAGAAGGGGTAAATGATTGAACAGCGTCAAGGCACCCATGTTTGTTCTCTTCGGCTCTGCCACTTCCTTGATGGATCAAGCCGCTCGGTTTCCTTCTCCTGTCAAAGGCAGGCAACATTCGTTTTCGGTTTAACCCAGCAAACAAAATATGCAAACAATAAGATCGTGGCTCCGTGACGCTTCCAACATAACCACGATCAACCACAAGCACTAAAAAGCAGCCGTAAAGGGAAAACCAGCTTGCAACGGTAGCTCAGGAAGACGTATGCAGTTGGTCAGACTGGGTGATCGTAACGGCCCCTTCTGGCCTGCAAATCTAGGCATCTATGTTTCCATGAGTTCATTGGTGAGACCCTTGGATACGAGGGTGCAAAGCCTGGGCGCAATCTCACAACCTGGGATTCGAGTCAGTCCTTACCAGCGTGGTATATGTGACTGTACATTAGTGCATCAGTACAGGATTGCACGTTGGTCGATGGGAATACTCACGTGGAAAAGGGCTACGGGCTGGGCTCTACATTCTCGCACTAATCCTGTGCCGTGCCCCACCTGTGAACATGAGCACACCTCGGAGCGGGGCAGCCTTACTGGGCTGGTGCACTGGTGAGTCCCAGTCTCTGCAGGGACCTACCACTAGGCGCTACTGTAATAAAATCATAAGCACAACGTCGTTTTTTCTGTAAGAAAAGTCAGTATATTTATGGTTTGCTTTATAAAAGTTACTATAATACAATGGTACATAGTATTCAATTCACAAAAATATGAACAAATATATACAGCATGACACATCCACAACAAAAACACTTTCTTCAAAACAAGATACATACTGATGACAGATTCTATATGCACAAAACATCCCTAAATTTATAAATTTGCTTAACAAAAAAAAGCAGAAATCCTAAATCTTCAAAGCAGTTTTGTTTTGTTTTGTTTTTTAAAAAAGGAACTTAAAAAAAAGCAGAATTTTTATTTATTGCAAACCATTTTACCTGCCTCCTTTTAAAGGAGGCCTTTTACTTTCACACTGTGAATTAAAACAACCTGTTTACATAAGCCATGAAACAGCAAGGAATGAGGGCAGTTTTTAGATTTCATTTTTTAAACTGCCTATTGGATTTAGAGTGTCCTTTACAATGTGTTTCTTTTCACTTGGACAAATACAATAGTGGCAATTAAGGAGGGCATTAAACAAAAAAAAAATCCAGTTGCAAATTTGCTTAAATACATTTTAGGTTGTCTATTCATAGACTATACATATTTCCTCACTTGAAATAAATAGATTTTGCACGTTAGGTTTCAGACTGCCAAAAAAAAAAAAAAAAAAAAAAAGGAAGCCTCAACTTGGCATTTTTTTGTCTTCAGTTTCTTAATGCTTCTAATTTCATCTACTTATTTGACAAAAAAAAGAAATTTATACAGAATGTACATTATACAAAGCTTGACACAAGCTGTAAATGCCGCCAGCTCTTTTTCGATACGCATTCCTTCCCCCTCCCTGTCGTCCTGACACGAGTTAGAGCTGGAATCTTTTTAAAAAGAACTCCAAATTACAATAGTCACTTTTAATAAATTATTTACATGCTCTTGAAGTACAAAGAAATCAGCAAAAAAATTTCAACATGTTTCTACAAGAAACAGTGTTTGAAGAGAAGATTCTTAAGTTTGCCTATGTACAGAAGATGCATTTTTTTTAAACTTCAAAATCCTTTTTTCCTTAAATTTTAATTTTATACAGAAATGCACTGAAATGATCCCTGAAAAAGGTCACAAAAACCAGAACTGAAACGGCTGTATACTTTTGTCAGAGTTAAAAAAATGCTTTTTTTCTTGTAGAAATAAGCTGCTCTATACAATATAAATATCTGCAAGACGAGACCCTTTTTCTCCATCCCTCCCGCCCGCCCCGATAGTTACTGATCAGTTATTGGGACCCAACGTGGTTTTGGAAGTGGAGACCGTGGGTGTGAAACGAAGAGATAAGCGACCGTGGCAGGCAAGGGCATGCAGGGTTTTCAAGCACAGACCGCGTCTCCTATATATGCCAACGGCTAACACCGTTACGTACTTAACTCAAACCAGTTCATTCACACTCGGGAAAAATCAGACTTGTGGTTACATTTCCAAAACGTTTGCACTGTTCTCCGGGACTGTTTAATTCAGCAGAGACATTAAATGTGATCTTTTCAAGGGTGACATTTTAATAGGGAACGCAATTCATCTTATTTTAATTTTGGTTTGGTTTTAGGACACAATTTGGGATGTGCTCTTCCAGAAGGACACACATTTCCAGAAATACCTTCACCAAGCAAAATGTTTTGTAAATGTTAATCTCAGCTCTTCTCCCCCACCCAGAAACTGTCCACCTTACATCCGTTTATCGCACACGTGCCTCTGACGGTGTCACCAAACCCCGGTTAGCAAGGCGTGATGCTGTGTCAGCCTTCGGCTGATGTCTTTACATTGCACAGAATCTGCTTTCTTCCTTTTGCTCTATCATCTCAAGTCCTTGGAGAAACTGGCTGTAGGAACGAGGAGGAATCAGAGATGTGTGTAACTGGTGCAACAGTCTACAAACACATTCGTATCTGCTGAGCGCCCACCATGACCCCCCAGGTGACTTGTCAGGAAGGAGAAAGCTGCAACTCGTCTGCATCAGATGCAGGTGGTTACAGTCGCTCGCTTAATATTAACCAAGACATCCACTGCAGACCACAAGTCTCACCATAAGATGCTCGGTCAAAGATGGAAGCTGTGTATTCTGGGACCTGAAGGCCAAAATGTGGGGGGGGGGCCGACCCCAGAAGTCTTATTTCATGCTCTGAGCCCACATTTAGATTAAGACAGACACCGGGTTTTCTCAAAAGTGCGAAGCACTGAACAGCTCCAGCTGACTTCAGTGGAAGCTGAAGGATGATCAGCACTTTGGAAAAAAAACAGGTTAGTTATTTAAGAGTCAAAAGTGCCTAAGTGACTTAGAAACCTATTGAATTCAGAACCTAAACCATGTAGGTGCTTCTCGACATTTTATCAGAGGAAACTATATGTTCACTCTCTGCTTTTAAAAATCTCAGAAAAATCTGTACGGTCTGCTTCTCCGTAATGCAGACAGACCCATCATCTCTCACAATCCAGCAGGGCCATCGATGTAATAGGACACATTATATTGTTAACACAGACTCAGGATGCATTTCTAAACTGGTTTGATGGGATGAGGAAGGCTTAGAAATTAGCAAAAATTTAATATTTAGGACTTCTTTTCTGAAATACATGAAACTTAGGGGCATTTCCGAAGATTTGGAAGTATAAAAGGCCAAGCTGCAGACATGCTAATTAGAGCAAGTAAGTAGAACCATACTCAAGAAAAAGTGTCTGGTTTAATTTAACAGCCACAGTAGCCAACTCTCAGACAGAAACCATTTGTGCTTCTAATAAAAAATGTAGACCTTTGGGTCATGACTATCCAATTGCAGAAGAGATTTTCAAGAGAGCATTTCATCGAAGAAAACAAAGCAACACGAAAACAAGAGACTACGAACTGTCCAGTAGCAAGAACAATTTCACTGTCCTGAGCTAGACATGCAGGGTATTAAGGCAGCTTGCATCAGCTCACGTGTTCCTGTTCCTCTAGGCCTTTTGAAGAACAAAACTGGAATCCAGCCCCCACCTCTCCCCATGCGCTACGTTCAGCAACGCGGGCCTGGGAAATCTGTATACAAGAGCGAGAGCTTCTAGGAAACTTACTGACAACCGGTCGCTGAGCTGTGGTCAGACAATAATTGTCGCCAACCAGAAAAGGGGTTGGGATTGCATTGTCCAGCTTTGTGTGGGAAAAGCTTCTTTGCTACCGTGATAACGGTGGTGTCACAATTACATTTGAGAATTTTCCCTGTGAATTAATTTGGAAAATTGCTTGGTACAAGAAGTGTAACTTTTAAGCAGAAAGAATTCAATATAGGTTGAAAGACTAATTATGTCTATTGGCGAACAGTCAGCTCATATGGTGAGACCATAACCAAAGAAAAGCTTCGGTGGGATTCTGGCTAATCTGCACTGGAAACCCCTTTTGTAACTCTGAGGATTTCATTTCAAAGTACGCTTACAATGATCAAATATATCCTCAAGAGAAAACACTTTTTTTTTTTTTTAAAAGAGAGGCCTTCCAAATAGAACGACTGATTTTCGTGCTGTAGGCAGTATGGGACAGATCCTGCTCCCCTCACCGAATGCTACCTTACCCCTGGTCCTACTGCAATGAACAGGACCAACCCTGGCACCATTTGCTCGGGACTGTGAGAGAGGCCAGCAGGCTACTGTCCACTAGTAGCACGGCAGGAGTTTCACTCGTATGCGCCGCATGCGAAGCTGTCACGGCAGGAGAGGAAGAAGCTGGGAGAAAAATCAGCGGGAGAAACCCACCCATCGGCTGCTCGCCGCAGGAGAAGAAATCTCAGTGCCATCCTCGATGAACAGCTGGAGTAGTGTATGCTTAAAAGGAGGGCAGGATTTCTACACTGTGAGCAATGACTGTAATGATCGTTTTATTTCAGCCACAGTGCTGCGGAGGCAAGACAAGGAGATCCACTAGCAATGTGGATACAGAAGAGGCCATTTGTTGGGCTGCTTTTTGCAAATAGGGGCTGAGTAAATGATTCAGTGTATTAGTTACATAGATTATGGTCTCAACTGTTTTTTCCTGGATGGGTGCAGAGGTATTGATCCCCCCGAAATACCAGCATGATGTATGAAAATTAGAGATGAGCCCAAGGCTCGCAGCTCAGGTCCGTTACAGATCTGAGCGTTTCCCAGCACGTCTGGGGGTTGTTCAGGCTCATCTCTAATGAAAAGACAGGACAGTTCATCGCTAGTCTCACCGTGGACACAACCAAACACACACCCACACCCATGCACACGAACACATGCATCCTCCAAGCCACTGGCTGGCTCTGTAACATCGACCTTACACTTATTTACAGCTTACTCTGAGAAGTCTGTGCAATTTCAGCCAATCAAGCTCCCAGCAAACCTATATGGCATTTTTCAGTCTCTGCTTCACATTTAAACATTGAATATCTTTTTCAACCAACAAAATTGATGAGAAAAAGGTAGCAGCATTTATGGAAAGACAAAGGTTTGTACAACAACGACGACAAAAAAAAAGGTACCGTTATCCCCTCTGTGAGCGATAAAGTAGGGACCGAACAGAGAAAAGCTAGTGTTTGGATATACTGTGCCACAAAATGGTAATCACCTTTCTGTGCGCATGTTGGATCTGAAGAGGAAGAGCACCTGAAACATGAACAGTCCTTGTGTGCATGTGTGCGTTTTGCTTTCATTCATGATCCTGACAGAAGTGCGAAACTTGCTCCGTTTTCTTCTCTTTCTTATATTTTTTGGTGTGTGTGTGTGTGTGTGTGTACGTGCACGTGTGTGTGTGTGTGTGTGTGTGTGTGTGTGTTTTGTTTTTTGGCAAAGTGCAACCACACCTGGTTACCACAGTCCTGACATGGCTGAAGGTGCAAGTCTGACGAGGAGCCTTGGGGCTAGTTCAGGGTCCCTCTGCAGTTCTCAGAGCCACACAAACACGGGATTTTTACGTCCTCGATTGGAAACTTGTAGTCGTAGGTAATTTCCTCGTTCACATTGATGTGCTGCTTCGAGTAGATGACAATCTTCTTCTGGGACTCCACAGTGATGACTTTCGCGTAGCAGTTTGGCTGTAGAGATGACAAAACAGGAGAAGGGTTAAATACAATTTTTCAGGCGCGGAAAGAGGCCGTCTAAAGATCAAGCTGATTTGTTGCAGTCGTTTCCAGAGAGGGGCACAAGTCCATTTCCAGGGTCTGGGGTGCAAAGATTTCAACTTTTCCCTATTGTCCCCAACATCAAGGAGGAATGGGAAGTTTAGAAGGGGGAGTTAAGCCAGACACAACGAGAGTTTTCCAAATGGTACTCGTCATGGTCACGGTAGTTTGTACAGCCAGGGTGCAGAGCCTCTAAGATCGCAGGTGAGGAGCGACCGTCACCAAGACTTAAAGTTTTATGACATCTAGGGCTCAGACAGTCTGCCCACGGCACAGGGGAGGCAGATATACCACCCCCAGGAGATGTACAGTGTTGTTCATCCACAAACATCCAAACCCAGGCAGCTCCGAGGCCAGGGCTTTTAGCTTTGTGCTAACTTTCATTTATTGCAAACCATTTTACCTGCCTCCTTTTACTCTCACACTGTGAATTAAAACTAATTCGTTCGTGCTAACGCGTTCTCTAGAAACCAGTGAACAGCTGCACTCAGGAAGTCAAGACTTTACGACCAAATCCTGAGTAGACTTTATATTGCTTAAAGTCCCCTCTGAGCCCTTCCTTACATAGCTTAGATTCGCTCCAGTTCCACCACAGGTCATTAATGCATCCAGGGCCAACATCACTGCAGCTGGCTCCTTCACATAATTAAGTGTTGGACTGGTTACCTATGAGCAGCAGTCAAACACCCAAAACACGAGCCGTGTGGTACTTACATTGCAGCTGTGATTAATAAACCTGGCAAAGTTTCCACATTTTGTGGCATCGATGATGGTGTCATGGTCGACCCTGAACATGTAGCTGCTCCCAATGCCTTCATCTTCATATCGTTTCTCTCGCATGTCAGCAATGACCTGCAAAAAACCCCCGAATGTGAGGTCAGCAGATCCCCAGTAAAGCACGGGAGAGTGCTGTTACTCAAAAAGGCACAAAGCAAAGCTCTGCTGTTTATATTTTAAAAACTATTTCTGATCCAAAAGGAGTCAGGGGGACATAGATTTAACATCCAAACTGCCAACACCTAGGACAGGAGTCTCAAAAAGGGTGGGAGGGGATGAGACACTGAGTTTCCATGGGATTTGGTGGGTGTCACTTCTCCTCAATTCTTGGAAATCCCAGCCTTATCTTTCAAAACCACGACCTAGGGAGACCTCAGAGATTATTTGGAGCATCTCTCTCATGGGAATTGCAAAGAATCCAACTCCTGCTTGCTGGAGAAGCAGCTAGGTCGGACAACCAATTCCTCTTGATGATGCAGCTGTGGGGGCTGCTTGCTGGGTCACTGAGTTTATGAAGTGCGATAGTCAGAATAACATTTCTCTTCGTTATCTGCCAAGGCTGGAGTTTACAATGCCACATCTCCTCCATGGCCACCAAAGGGACAACCCCCAAAACGGAGCAGGGCACTTTATGCCTGGGCTGCCAGCAACTACTACAGAGGAGCCAGGAAGGATCTGCAAATACTACAGCTTCTTATACTCTTTACATCTCAGATATATGTTAGACTTGCTTTTTTTTTTTCAAATTTCTAAAAAAAGAAAGCAAGCTCATACCTAGATAGTTCGTTAACATTACCATCCATATGTCTTCTAGACAGATAAACGATTACTGGCATTGCTCATCTTACTCGTCCATATTTAGTGCAGCAGAAAGGACAGCCGTACTTTCTCAGAGATATTCAGCGAGTTATTCAAACACAAGGTCACCCCCACCTGCATTTTCAGCTGACCAGGGCCTGGGGTGCACTGATCTGCATTTCGGCACAAGGGCCCCTGGGGCTCGGTAGCTCGGCTTCAGGAACCTTTTTCAGTATTGCTTCCCCACAGGGCAGAGCTACGAATCCCGAAGGGGGGTTGAGCTCCTGCTGCGGGCAGTAAAATGCAAACTTGATGTAAACCAGGTGAGTCTGGAAATCCTGCTGTCCTAGGGAGAGCAGCATCCCAGGCACCCCCTGCTCAAACGACACCAAACGTGGATTCAAGTCCCTTTAGGTGAATGGCCTTTTAAAGGGCAAATGATCTTGAACCTGAGCTATAGTGGAGCTGTCCTACGTATGTTTGCATTGCTTCTCATCTGTCGTCCGGAGCAGTAAGCGAACCTTGCTTTGTGGGCTCTGCAAATGCACGGTGCAGCATAAAATAAGATAATGATTCAGCCTGGATTTAATTCTGTTTTGAGAAACCCTGTTCCCTTCTACATTGTAAAACAATGGTTTGTTCTAAAGCACCAAGGCTTTATCGCTCAGTTTAAAAGCACCATCTCACCCAGCATGCGAACACAGTTGCTAAAATATCTAGTGCCAAAAATAATACAACCTTCCTTTTTTATCTTATTTTCTTTATTTCCCTGTGGATGCAACATGCTACAATCAATGAGATCCTGTACGCTGATTAAGAAGAAGCTGTAACTGTGTATTTTACTCTCTCAAACAGTTTCCAGGGAACAGGACGTATAGAGGAGAGGAGCAGAGTGTATTGAGCCTTACAGAGAAACAGCCAGAAGAAAACACAAGTTATACCCAAGTGTACGGATTTCAACATCGCAAGTAATCATCAGCCCTGGGGAAATCCAGTTTACCTGTCTGATGTTCTGGCCCACGTATTCGATCACCATCTCATCAGCTGCGATGGGCTCCATAGCAAAAAGTCCCCAGTCGTGAATGTGGCTCTTGCAGAATTTTAGTTTTTTCTTCCGGAACTGCGTACAGACACCCCCCCAAAGCCCTTGTTAGCCACAAAACACAATGACGAGCCACATAGTACGTGAGAAATAGCATTCGGCATGTTCCAGGCCACAAATGCAGAGGCTGCCCCAGCAGTTATGGCAGACCGTCCTTTACCTCCGTGCCAGCCGTCACAAGGAGGTGGCCGAGCCACTATACGTGGAAACCAAAGTCACCTTTCTTGGCTTCCCAGCTCTGCCACCCATTCACTACGTGATGCTGTGCAGGTTGCTGAAGCAGACCCTTGAGGGCGCTTTCTGCTGCTCGTGCATGCTGCCTGGTTGCAACAAGCACACGGTTTTCATCCCAAGCACAGGTCCACCCGTTCACTGGTTGTGCCTGTCCCAACGCCTGTCACATGTGCCACCTCACTGGGTGTGGACACCAACCTCTGTCCCATGGGTTTCTCTTTCATCTTTCCTTCCTTTAGTCATCTGAATGCTAGATCAACAAGGTTGAGGGACTGCCACTGATCTGTCCAAGCCCAGGGGCCCGTGGGGCCAATGTGGTTAAGACGCCTGTTTCTATAGCCAACAGCACACAAGGGAACCCGGTGGCCAACGTCACATCTGTGTCAAGGGCTTGAACTTTTTAATATTTTAAATGAGTTTAGTGCCCTTAGAAGGCATCGCAGTGAGGGAGCCACAGACAGGTGGTTTCAACCCCCCGTGAGAGCTACCGTAACAGCACGGTCAACAGAGCCGGCTCTCCATGGCACGCCACGCCGAAGCACCACAGCACAGTCCTGAGAAGAGACCACAGCTGCGGTGTGAGAGGACAGCTGCTTTGCCGGGCCTGGTCGGTCCTTCATTAAGACTACAAGCCAGGGTACCCAAATGCAGAGGTGTTCTCTGGGACGCGAGTGCCAGTCCACCAGGAACTTCCCTCAAATCGCCAAATGCCTTGAAACTGCCTCCAGCTAGGAGCAACCCATCACAGCCCCCTTGCTCATGCAGTCAAATCACTCTCAGCAAAGAGCTTTCTGCCATGGGACGCAGATTATTCTGAGGAGCTCTTGCTCCCGGACACAGTAAGGAACACTACGCAATGCAACGTGGCACAGGAAAATCAGTGCTAGATTTACGAGTCATGGGGTGCTGCGGCTTCTTGCGTCAGCTTGCTCTAGTCTGCCCCCACCCTCCCCTGCACTTTCCAGCACACAGAGGGAAAGCCTGGCTGTGTGACTTACCTTGAGCTGGTTGAATTTGAGTAAGTCGCTGTCGCAGCTCCCGGTGAAAGACGAGAGAAGCCTGCGCTGCTCCGACCTCCTCTCAGAGCCAGCCCGGGTGGAAGCATGAGGCTGAGCAGGGATGCTCATTCCCTGAGATCAAGGAGAGAAAAAGAAGTCAGATTTAGAGCAATCCACTTGTTAAACTGAATCACACGTTTGCTGAAGGCAGGTGAGATGCCAAACCTGAGCCAGAGGAGCCATGTTACGTGCCCCAGCAACCAGCACATTTCTTACTACCGGTCGGCAAGGCTAGCCCTCCCTCCCTCGACTCTCGGCAGTGGGGACTAGCAGCTGGGTGCATCGGAGAGGCTGGGCTCCCGTCACTGCCACAGGAGCAGACTTGAGCTAATCAACAGTTCGTGCAGCCTGTTGCCCAGGCCGATGGGCGCCCGTGCCAGATATTTCCAGGGAAGGCCCAGGTCTCTCGCGGCGCACAAGTTCTGCTTCACGTGCACCTGGTGTAGGTTGCTCCCTAATCCTAGTCAGTCGGTGGCCAGTTTATCCCTCAGCGTACAGGGTTTACAACACAAACGTTTTAAATCGAGTCCAGACTTCAACATTACCCATGCAAAGTCTAATCCTTTCTTGAACCCTACTGAACTCTTGGCCGTCCTGACGCCAGGTGGACAGCGGTTCAGTAGGTTATTTATTTAAGCTTCGTGTCAAGCAGTGGTTTATGGCCTGCGTCTTAAATTCAGTGCTTTTCAGCTTCACCCAGCGACCGCTCTTTCTAGCGCACTGGAGTGCTCGGTTTACCTGCTTTTATCTTTGGCCAATGTGTATATATGTGCATTCAACTCAGTCTCCTCATCATCACGTAGAGACCCTTCCATGCCTCTAATCACTGCGTATCAGCTCCTTGTCTGCAGCGTAATACCTCACAACCCTCATGCGGCCTTTCGGATAGATTTATGGAACATTGCAAAGCACCGCAAAATATGAGCGGACATCAGGACCGACTCAGTACAGCTACCAGTGAAATGTCCCCAAGCATTTGGGGAAGAATAAACCAGCTATGATACAAATCCCAGGAGCAGTTAGTGATGCTCAACTAAGAGAAATGGAGGTCTCTCACCTCTGAAAGATAATACGGCCCCCCTGCAACTGGGCTGGGAGACTAACTTCATTCCACACTGGAGAGAAAAGCATTGTTCCCGCGTTGCCAACAGAAGAGTTCAAGCCCGATCCTGGTAAGGTAAGGGAGTAAGCAGTGGTATGCAGCTCCTCACCTGTGTATCAGCTGGTGGCTCCTCTGCGAACGCACGGCTGTTGTTGAGGTATTTAAGTTTGTCCTTCTTATCGATTTTGTAATAGCCTTCGCTTCGCGCACAGCCAGTAACGTGCTCCCGCATCCCGTCATCCCGCTTCTTCTTCTTAGGGGTGGAAAAGCTGGTAGGTGGAATGAAGTTAAGGAGAAAACAGGCTACGCATGGAAAGCAGCACCAACACAAGAGGTTGGTTCTTGCAGGCGCATAAGCACATCCAATGCTAAAAAAACCAAAGCAAGTGGCTAGAGAACGGAAAAGGACATGACGTGACCCAAGACATCTGCTTCAGGACAAATGCCACCACCGTCACTGCTAGCTAGCCATCTCATCAAAGAGGGACTGAATGGCCAGAGGAAGTCCATCTAAAGTCTCGCTGCTAGGCTGGGGATGCGGCAGCATGGGGCAAGTTTATCCTGACACTATCTGTGCTGCACATGATGCGCCATTACCGCACGGACATCTGTGTCCAAGGACGACAATCTGGCCCCCTCCATGGGCTCCAGAAACAAGAGAGGTGTTCAGGTTTGTAAACAAACCCCAAATGCCCTGCCTGCCTACAGGAGCCTGGCACACTCCCTTCATTTGTACCTGCGATGCTCTGGGACAGCAAAGGAGAAAAGGAATATGAAGATACACAATGAAGCAGAGAAAAATAGCCCAAGGTCCATGCATCGACAGCAGGCTCCCATAGACTCGGACAGACCCTGTGCCCACATTCCCAAACCCCTTCTGAGCTGTTCAGTCAATTCAAACCTAAAGCCAGGCGACCCTGGTTGGAAAACAGAACAGGAATCATTCAGAGCCCCTCTTCTCCCCTTAACGTGGGTCTGGGAAGAGGTGCTGCGCAGAGGGCAGGGCTGGGACCAGCTCTGCCACTGGCCCTGTCTGCCGGGGGTGAGACCCTGGCACTAGGAGGCTGGGACAAGAGTCTTTCTTTTGCAGGTCCTAGGGTAAGGTAATACAGGAAGACAAAGCATTGTTATGCACCATCAAACCAGAAGACAAAAAACTGACACCACTCTTCATTTTCACCATACAGTCTTAAAATGAGCTTTTGAGTTCAGCAACCATTTCAACTATTACCAGATGGATGCCCATTACTGACTGTCCTCAGCTGCTTTGTGTATGCGCATTGGTTAGCGGCATCTTTAAATGTTTCATATTTAATCAGAAAAAGAAGAAAATGATTGGCCAAACTTTTTCCCCAGCTGCATGAAAAGTAAAATTAATTAAAAGGATGTCAGCCAGCCACATTTAGTCTTTTTCCCCTTGGGAAAGCCAACTACTTGCAGGATTTTCCCTGCTAACAGAGATTGTATTTTTTACTTTAAAAAACAACTTTCCCATCTTTGCAGGCTGTGTTAATGCAAGAGAAGTGAACAAGGAAACTGGATGTACAAGTGAAATAACCAGCACAGTTTACCACCACAAGGAAAAGATGAGGAATAATTAGCTTGAAAAACTATTTCATTCACTCTCAAAGGTGTATCTAACCTAAAGAAGGTTTTGGGGACTACAGTTAACCTGGCAAAACATAACCGACTCCTTACACCTTGAAAATGCCTCATCTTTTAACAAAACGTCCGTCAGCCAATGTTAAAACACATCTGTATTCAGGTGGCAGCTGGTTTACACTCCCAAGCACGCCCGCTTCCAGAATAAGTGATATATGCACGGCCGTGGAGTTGTATCATCTGGGAGCTTGTGCCATAAACGTGTGCTCGATGATGCTCGTGACCCTTTTGGTCCACTGAAGGATGCTTTCTGCATTTATATCACGGGCTCTTACACTGTGGGATTGAATCAAAACGCTTATAACAAGAACAAACAGCCATGAAAATCTTCCACAACTTGGATTACAGCTTTGCTGTAAGAAATATAAGCCCTGAAATAATACTTGTATAAAGTCACCTATGTAATGGTGTAGTACTGGAGGCTTCACTGGGAAATTACAGATTACTTATAACTGGATCAGAAAGTGGCTGTGGGGCTGGTGGCAGAGTAACTTCTGCTGGTAGAGTTCAAAATCTCAAACGTCGCTATTATGCAAGTTGCCAAAATACCACTGTGCATAAAACTTCTTTAAAGGAAATCACGTCTGCCTTCCGCTGTCCTGCCCACCCCTTCCCTGCCACATGAAACGCTAGAAGTGGAAGCCAGTTACCTTTAATTTTATAACAGATTTATTCTTGTGACTGAGTTTTCAAAGGAGGACGGCAAAAGATATTTTAAAATAAGTGGTTTTATAATGGCCATATGCCAAAAACTATGAGGGACAGTTAATTTTCTCTCCAGCTGGATTTTCCCTAACAAGTAAAATAAATACTTTTCCAAAGATATGACATATGCCCCCAAAAGGCAGAGAATCAGAGGTTAGTCTGATGTGGTGTCATTAAATTGTGCCCTTTGAATTAGGAAACAAAACAAAGAATTAGAAAAGCCCGTACCAGTTTTGTCACTCTTACTAGTCTGAGGCATGTTTTACATACATTTTCTACAAAACCCCAAAACAAAACACCATTTTACCTGTGGCCAAATGGGATGGGATGGGATATTTTCCCTCAATGTGTATTTTCAGGCTAAAAATGTAATGAGCATTTTAAGATTACGTCCGGGCAGCTACAGGACCTTTGCACTTGTTTCGGAGAGGGATATCAAAATACGCATTAAAGCTTATTGTTGCCAATGAGCAGTTAGCACTTTGAATCCTACTGCTCTCACCAAAGTACCAAAAGCCATCAACTACAGCATGGGCTGTTCGACTACCTGCTCACGTGTCTCTACACGTCAGCACTCGTATCATTACTATTTTAAGTCAAAGCCTGTTAAGCTGCAAGCACTGAAAGAAAACTATTTGGGGGCAGATGGTGAGATTTCCTACAGCAAATTCTACCCCAGCGAAAGCATCCTCCAGCTGAGGCACAGAAACGAACACCGGGCAAACCTAAGAAAGGTCTGGTTTAGACCCAGACAGAAGAGCTTCAGTCTGGAATGGCAATTTCCCAAGAAGGGCTGTGCATACAGATTTTCTTGCAGTGCTTGCTTCTTGTTCAGCTTGAAATACAGAAATCAGAAATCTTGTCCACCAAATCTGGGCTTGCCCACTTCTGTGATTAAAACATTCTTCGTGAGCTGAATTCGCAGCTGATAAATAAATGCAATCCTATTAAGTCTACGGTTACGCCAGCAATTAATTGGGTCCTGTAAGGGAAGACTATGATTAGAACAATAACCACTGCATGGAAAACGGTATTTCTGCAGAATACACAACGCCGGCGAGAAAGGATATGAGGATGGTATACCCAAAGGGTATCGTTGAGCCAGTCCATACCATTATCCTGCTGCAACAAGCGGTCATACGTGATACACATGAACTTGATATCTTCTTCATCTATTCCTCCGTTCCAAATATCGTACAAAATGGTCATCTCCTCAAACTCGGAGCGGGGCCTGAAGACAGGCCGGGGTGGGGAATACTCTGGGGAAGGAATAAGTGGGATGTCCTCAGGTGTCTTCTTCTGCCTTCGCCACTGTCTTTTAGGTTTCACGTGAAGCTCTTCTTCTTTGAAATCCTCGTTCCACTGGTTCTCCAGTTCCTTAAACGGGAGTTTCTCTGCTACAGCCTCTGGGGGCACCTTCTCGTGGAAGCCGTCATTCCTGAAGTCCAGGGTGACCGCTTCGGGAACTTTCAATCCATAAAAAGCATCGGGATGTCCACCCAGCAGCTCTTTGCTCACAGCACTTTCCATCAAGGCAACTGGGACAGGAGGAGGATCCACGGGTCTGCCAGAATAGGCATCGAGCGAAAGGACAGAAGGGGGCGATCGTTTCGGCCGACCCGGTTTCCTTTTGGGGGGCAGAACGGAAGGAGGAGGAGGAGGAGGGGGAGGAAGAATAGCAGCAGCAATGAGAGGTGCTTCTGGCAAGAGCAAAACGGATTTTGCTTCTGCCTTGCATTCCTCTCGGGATACCTTCCCGTCTGCTGGTGTGCATGGCAGAGCTGATCCCGGGACCACCTCGACGGGTGGCAACTCTAGGTCTGTGTGGAAATCTGCGTTGGGAGGGCTGGCGAAGGGAATGGGGGAAGGAACACTGTTCACGCTGACCATTAAGGAAGCACTAGGAGGTTCTTTAAAAGGTTTCTCATCTAGCTCATCCTCGGATGGCTTCTTGCCAGACAACAGGCAAGGAATGGTAGCACCGGTCTCTGAGAACGTAGGCGTGAAGTTAAAATCCCTCCCGGGAGTTCGAGGAATGCCACTGTTGATCCCAGGAGACTGGGATGGGTAGGAAAAGGGGCTCCCTGGGACCTGGGGAGAACTTAAGGCCAGGCTGCTCCCTGTGAGCGGGCCATCGCTGCCGGGGGTGACTGGAATAGTGTCGGTACTCTGCGACTTTGCAAGGACATGCGGAGACTTGGCTGCAATGTCCCGCCCAGGTGTCCGGGGGATATCCTCCTCCAGGGATGTTTTGGTCACAGTCAGCTGTTCTGGGAACCTCTCCGGAGGGAGCAAAGGATCCTCTTTGCTGGGTGTGGATGGCAGGGGAAGCGTGGAGGGTGGCACCTTATGAGCGGGAAGTATGGGAGTATCAGGATCTGAATGGACCATCGCCTCCCGTCCAGGAGTCCGAGGCAGTCTGTCCTCTTCCTCTGCTGCAGAGGAAACCCTCACCTTCACTCGCGCTTCTACATCGCTGTCGTCGGACTTGCTGAAGAAGCTGCTCTTGCTGGGCAGAGGTTCTCCAAATGCTCCCACTGGTGTCGGGGGACAGGTGCTCTCTTCTTCACCGTGAGATTCAGGCTTTGGACCTTCTAGTGCTTCAGGCTCGAGCTCGGCATCTGGTTCAGACTCCCCCACTGCGGGAAAAGAGAAGAGAGTTACCTCCGCCCAGTCACTAAGCGCGTCCCAGCGCACGTGCTAAAGACGCTGCGAGCACGCAGCCAGCTCAGATCCATGGGGAGGCTACGAAGCTCCAGCACTTCGCGTTTTGGAAGCACATACAGCAGAGTAATTAGAAGCCACCGCAGATATCCCTAATGGACCAGGAAAAAAAAACACCATACTATTAATTTGAGCATTAGGTACTATACAGGGTAAAACTAAGGCTTCCTGCTTACAAAACCCTCGGCTGGCTTTTTATGGCCAGAAAAAGCTTTAGTGGATGTCGGGAGAGGGTATTAGTTTACAGGTTGTCAGAGCCTTGAGCTGTCAATTATTTTTTTTAATGGAGGAGGTAAACTAACTGCAGGGCCAACAAAAGAGCTCAGCTCTCCAAGGATGGGAACAGGGCAGGGAAGAGAGAAGTTTAATGCTCTTGAACATGACGTGAAAGAAATGGGAAGCCCTTGTAATGAATGAGGATACATTCAGATTGTATCAATGAGGCAATTTATATGCTGCTCTAGCAGTAACACTCTCATTTGTCTGGATTTTATTTACCTCCTCAGGGCCCAGGCCAAAAGGACCCAGCGCAGGATCTACCAGGCATCTTGAAATAACATTTTCAAGTGCAATTAAAAAGAGTGTGGAAGTGTCTGGAAAGTCAGAGGGAAAGTCCTCCCCAGCCTGAACTAAGGCATGCAGAGGGATGGCTGATCTGCACAGGAAGGTCTAATCACTTGACTTTTGAGTGACACAGCTGGAGTGTCTTAAAAGAAAGCACAGATGAATTCACCCCCATTTCCACAGCCCGCCTCCAACGCGATGCCCTGCTGCCTGCCCACATTTCCTGCAGCTGTCTCCAGAATCCACCAAAAATGCTCTGTGTCCTCCAAAGACACAAGTCTGTGCTAGAAAGCTGCTGCTTTGTCCTACGGGGGCAAGCACTGTGGTGTTAAATTTCAAGTCCTCGCAGGACTGAACGAGAGAGACACGTACAGCATGTGTACTGGGCAGCGCGAGAATACAGTCCTTGGATTCAGTGGTGACAAAAAAGCCCCGTGAAAAGCCATACCTGGCACGCAGATCGGGGACGGCATGAGCTTTTCTTCCTGTTCTCGCTCCATGTCCACCAGCGTTTCAGCAGCGATAGACGCTTCTGGCACTTCACTACATTCATTTTCTCCTGGCTTGATTTCTTCCATTTCTTCTGTTTTTTCAACCAAGGCTGGTCCCCCTAGCTCCAGGCTGGTTGCATCCATGTAGTCATCCACCGGATACAGCTCCAGGATGGTCTCTTTTTCTTCATCGGGTGGTTCTTGATTGGCAGGCTGAAGCTCGGTTTCAGCCATCATGCCTTCTCTGTCTTGGTCTTCAGCCACTGCCTCCTCTTCCACCTCATCTTCTTCTTCCTCTTCCTCCTCATCTTCCTCCTCCTCCTCGTCTTCCTCCTCATCTTCATCAGAATCAGAACTGGACTCAAACTCCGAGGAGTCCTCGCTTTCATCAGAGGATTCGACTTCAGCTTTGGAAGATGAGGGGCTCGCTGCATCTTCTACAAGGACAAGAAGTTGTTACTGCTTTCCCGTTTATGCAGAGGTCATAAAAGGAAACCACAGAACTTACTTTCCACTCCTTAGGCTTTCAGGATTTCCTCCCCCCACCTTGATTTTCAGGCTTTTTTTTTAAGGCAAAAGCTTATTCCTAGAAGTCTGAAAATCAATGCAGAAAAACCCATATTCTTCAATTACATGAAACAGAAATATCGTCGCTCTGAAGCTCTGTGCTCCCAAGGAAAAGCCACCAAACAGTATCATAGAAACACAGAAAATGAGGGCTGGAAGGGGGGTCATCTTGTCCAACCTCCTGCTCAAAGCAGGACCAGCTCCAAGTATAACATCCCAGCCAAGGCTTTATGGGCCTTAAAAGCCTCTAAGGACAGAGATGCCACCACCTCTCTGGGGAGCCTGTCCCAGTGCTTCACCACCCTCCTCATGAGAAAGTTTTCCCTAATATCCAACCTCAACTTTCCTTGCTGCAGCCCAAGCCCATTGCTCCTTGTCCTGTCATCTGCCCCCACTGAGACCAGCCCAGCCCCAGCCTCTTTGGACCTCGCCTTCCAAAGGCTGCTATTAAAGGTTGACGGCTGCTGTTCAGTCCCCCTCAGCTTTCTCTTCTGCAGACTAAATCAGCCCATTTCCCTCAGCCTCTCCTCACCAGTCCTGTCCCCCAGGCTCATAACTATTTTCACTACTCCAAGTATCCAATGTGTGCAGAAATACATGATAAGGTGGTACAGGAGGGCCTCCTGATTGGCCTTGCTGCTGCCAAACCATGAATCTGAACCCCAAACTCCTGTTCCCCCCATTTCCAGAGTGACTGCTCACCTTCCTCAGAGTCTGGCTCCTCTTCCTTTTCATTCATTTCTATGCCTGCTTCTTCATCCTCCTCCTCCTCTTCCTCTTCATCAGCATCTTCCTCCTCTTCCTCCTTTGGGAGAAAGAAGTTGAACATTTTATGACAACTTTCCCTTTTCGAAAACTGCATCTGCTTCAATACATTCCTAAGGATTTAGAGTATCCCGGTAACAAGTGCACAAACCAGCCTAAGCAGGCAGTGGTGTGGGGGACACAATCTGACTGTGCACCAGTAAACCAGTGGCTGCCATTCGGCTCCAATAATATCAAATAAAAGGCGTATTAACAGATGATGAATCTGCGAGGAATGACATTTACTGAGATTCCTGACCAAGACTCTCGACTCAGACACTGATCTTAGTCAAAAGCAGAGTCTCCGAGCTGAGAGCAGAGCTCCCCAGGTTAATTAAATAAAACCTTGGTAGGAAATGCCACGCACCTTGCTAGGCACTGCTTTCACCAGTCCTCCCTCTTCCTCCGGCTCTTCTTCCTTTTCTGATGAGGATTCTTCTTCTTTGCCCGAAGTCTCATCACCTTCCTCCCCCTCGCTGTCCAGTTCCAGTGGTCTTGCTGGCCGCCTCCGAACTCCTACTGCTTCTGCATTGCTCTTGGACAGGTCGGAAGATACGTCGGGCACATCTCTGTCCCTCTCAGATTCTGGTGGACGAAGACAAGAGGAGACAGTTGCAATGGACACTCTCACACAAAGACTATGAAGGGGTCAGACAGCGCATGTAAGCTCCTCACACTGGCCTCTCAAGAGCAGCAAGGCCAGGGTGCTATGGGAAAGGCCACCTCTGCTCCAAATTCACCTTGCAATTTAACAAATGACACAATGGGTGGGTGCAACAAGCAGAAGGAGAGGACGTATGTGGACGAGAAAGGAGCAGTGTTACTGTGGCAGGTGTCTAGTGGTTTGTGGGTTTCATTTTGATACAGATGAACAAAAACAGTGATTATATAGGTGTCCTGGGGGGACCAGCAGCCGGTGCAACTTATCACAGGCTTCCTGGGCTTTATTTTACATTTGGTGCCTAGGCGGTGCCCTTGTCTCTCCTTAGAGCCGAGTTAAAGGGCACTCGCCTGCATTGCATAGAAACATGCTGTGTAGTACAGGTGGGCAGTGACATTTCTCTATCAAACAGCTTCTACCTAAGCACTTCCTGGTATTTCTTTGTGCCCTCTCCCACAAAACTTGGCTCCTCTTGTGGGCCCATATAGATAAAAGGTCCCCAGCAAAGGTAGAGGACCGGAGACGCTGGCCCACAAGGTCCCTTCCAGTCCTATGCTCCTACATCTCGAGAGGGAGTTTAAAGGGGAGCAAGACCTGGGCCTGCTCGGGTTGGATGTCCCATGCAAAAGGGGCAGCAGGAAAGAAAGACAACATCTGTTGTGGAAGCTGGTGAGAGGGGAGGAACGCGATGGAGAAGGTGACACAAGAGGGGGTTAGGGCGGAGAAGCAGAGCGGGACTACTGATCCCTGCTGGGAAGGTGGGGGTGGAAAGACCCACATTCGAAAGGATGGAGAGAAAGGAGCCGTGCATGGAGCTGCGCAAGTGAAGTGACAGAGCGGGACGATGACAAACGGAGACTGGAGTTGATGTGGAGGAGACAAGGTGAGCGAGAGAAGCCTGGAGAAGTGAGAAGAGAAGGTGGCAAGGGCCTGGGCGAGAGTTTTAGTAGTGCGGACATGGGAGAAAAGGCTGGAGTGTGAAGTAGTACGCAGCACCTTGGAGTGACGACACTCGCTGAGGCTGTACGTGCCAACGGGACATGCTCCACCCCAGGGCACCCCAACCGAACGGGCCCAAAGTTGGGAGAAGGAAGCAAAAGCTCAGTAAACCTCAGCCACCGTCCAGCTACTGCTGACTCCTTGGCACCCTCTCCCAGCCAGACTGCTCTACCACACCTCCTTTCCAAGCCTGCCCCTGGTACAAGCTTGATTTTGTGCTGAACCATTGCTATGCTGGCTGCCCTCTGGTTACCGTAGCTGCGTCCTAGGCCTGTCCTTCGTGCACGGGCACAGTGTTCACCCTTCGCAGGCTGCAAGTTTATAATATAACCTGTATTTGTCTTGAAAGAGCTGGAAGATGGCATTTGGTGCCAAAGACTTGGGCCCTTCTGGGAGAGCCAGGGGGCGGGAGGCTGCTTCCACCTGGAGCAGCAGCTTTCTCTGTCTGCAGCAAAATAAGTTACCAAGGTCACACTATTTTAAAATGCTGAGTGTGTGTGGGGGGGAGGGTATGGTCCCAATTCAGCAAATTACTGATTTTTAAAATCAAGTGCCTGGCAAACCAGCTTTTTCTGGCTGACTTCCACGACACCTTTCGTATCAGTGGCACCGTGCTGGGGTGTGGTGGATAAACTGGAAACGAACACAGTTTAAAGGATTCTGCTTTGATACAGTTCTGCATTTGCTTTTGCGTTTCAATCACAGACCAGAGGGTTTGCAAACCTTCATCTTCATCGTCAATAGAAGTAGAGGGTCTAATCCTCTTCTGATCCCCTGCGGAGGCAGCTTCGGGCGGCTCCTTTCTCTTCACCTGAGCAAAGAACAGAATTAGCATGTCTCAAAGGGCTCGAAAAACACAAGAAACCAACTTCGCAAGCACTGCAGTGGCTTTATTTTGCTGGAGCGATGCAGGTCCAGAAAGCATCACCTGCCTCTCAAAAGCGACTGATCAGTTTTGTTCTGGTCACAAATAACATTTCTGTGAATGAAATTCTGCCCTGACTAACACCCATCTCGGCACGATCAGGTCGGCGTCTCCCATGGGCATCTGACGCCAATACACGAATCCAGCCTGAAGAAAACTTGCACCCACCATGATGCTCGGGGAAATGCAACAGAGCCAGAGGCAGCTCAAAGAAACTGCTAAGCATGGTCGGTGCTAACCTAGGATTTTGCAACCAGGCTTCAGCTACCTCAGCTCCTCCCCACTCAATTTGAAAATCCACACGTGTCAAACTTTACACTCTTTCTGCTAACGCAAATTAGGCAGTTTACCTGGCAAGAAAGTTTAAACTGTGTTAATGAAGGAATATATGACCCATGCCCACCCTGGTGTAAGTAGGTCCCATAACCACGGGAGCAATCTGGGTCCTAGTTAGCAGAAGCAAGGTTTTAAACTAGCACCGCAGCATTTCCTCTGCTCCAGGCAACCCCCAGCTTCCCTGAGGAGAGAGACCCCCCTTCCCACAGGCTACTGGTAATGGTTAGAAGTGAGGGCAGAAGTAATCAGGGCTGGATGTTATGTTACGTATTCACTTTGGGTTCAAAAAGCAATGAGATTCTGCCTTTCTCATTTCTTACCCGACTCTTATATTTGCAGCTGGGAAACAAGCTAAGCAGAAAAGGGAAAGAGCTGCTGGTGCTACCAGCTCCTGGGGATGCGGAGGGAGGAAGGAGGCCATGATTGCCACGCTGGTTTTTGACTCACCTTGAAAGACGGCAGGCGGATGGCCCCTCGCAACCCAATGCCCAAGCCAATTCCCTCGTAGCCCAGCCCTTCTCCTTTGTTCCAGTTCTCCAAGAGACAGGATGTGATCCGATCCTTCGGCTTTGGTTTCTCCTCCATTTCTCCTCCTGACTTCACTGGAGTGAGTGATGCCTGCATGAGAGAAACCAGACTTAAAGGAAGGGCAAAACGCAGGCGGGTGCGCAAGCTCAGGAAACACCTCAGCTCGAGCGCTCTGGGAAGGACGACCACAGGTAGTTTTCCTGAGGGTGGCAGCTCCTCGAGATGCACCAGGATGCCGCATCCATTCAAAACAGGGGATACAAGAGCTCGTTCGAAAGTCTGAACGTCGGCCAGCTGGGAACACGTCGCGTACAGAATGCGCTTGCTCAGGTTTCCACCGGCCAAATGTGACATGGCGCTGCATGTCCACAGACACGCACGTGCTGGCGTGCCCCGTGTATGGCCCTCCTGCATGCGGTGCCGCTTGGGACAATTTGCACTTTTTCCAAAACGAATTCATCACCGCATTATTGAGAAGACATTTGGGTTTGTAAAGAAAAAGAAAAAGCAAAGCCGACCAGCCCAAATTTCACCTGGCAAGCTTGAGAGCAGCTTTTAAAACTGCCTGTTACTTTCTGGTGCTGAAGGCCCAAGCGAAGACACTTGATGTCCAGGAGCACTGCAACCTCAGCTGCTCCCAGTGGTAACCGGTGCAGAGAGCTGAGACAGGCAAGATGAAGTCCAGGCAAGACTGGACGGCCTGCGTCAGCTTTGCGAACCTCAGCAAGGCGGCAAAACTCTTTAACGCATTCAGATCCCTCCTGTTGGGTCTGGGATCTCTCTGAAGCCATGGTTTAAAATGGCTGGGGAAAATGACCTGGCTACGCCTCATACACCGTATATAATCTTCTTCCATGGGGCATTTTAATAAGCAGTTTTCTCTGACCGTGACACACTAGATGCTTTGAGAAACAGTCAGAGCACGTCTTAGATTTCCTGCTGCCAAATACGCAGTGCCGCGCAGCCTTTTCCGGGAGCAGTAACTAGGTGTGGAGCTGTCTTTGCCGCTCCTGATGAAGGAAAGCAGTGAACGTTCTCACCGCGCCCACGTATTGCTCCGGACCAAGCCGTGCTTGCCAATGCCCCTCGCTGGCAGGTCACACTTAAAACAGGGGGTGGATCAAAGCCTTTCAGACCACTGGACAAGGCAACTGGGCAGCACCACCAAGTCGAGGGCCTCAGTTCAGGCTGCCACCTTCAGAGAAAGGTGGCAGCCTAAACTGCCACTTGCAGAGGAAGACCGAACCCAGAACTCACATTAAAGGAGAAAAGAAAGAAAAACACACACGACAGACCTAGATCTAAGAGGCAGCCTCATAAAAGACATGAGCAGAAGCGATCGTGATCCACATCACTTACCCTCCTACGTCCACTGATGAAGAAGTGAACATGCAAACTTTTTGAATGATTCCTGCACCCGGACCTCACAACCCGCAAAGGAGGATACTTACCTTTCAGAGGGAACGGTCCCAATTTGTCCTCTGAGCCCAGAAACTTGTCCCTGCTGTTCTTCCTGGGTGCGCATGTCTACCCGAGTAACCGGGCTGCACCCGTGTCATGACGGAGCGATCTGCACTGAACAGTACTAGTGTGCCTTGCATGGATTCAGAAAGCAAACGCCTTTAAAACCTAAACCTACGTAAGATTAGGTTTCATTTGCTGTCATACAGAATTTGTAAGTGAAACCAAGACTGTTAATGAAGGTTTCCCTTGCGTTTTAACGTAGGCACAGCATGATAGGGCCAAAATGATACAAGCCAAAGAAAAACGATGTGTCTGATTTTGGTTACCAGGGTCTCAGTTCGTATCGATAAAGAACATCAGAGGCCGCTATAACCCGAAATGGAAAATATATAACTGGAACCTTTTAGTTCTTCAGAGACTTGCTCATGAGACTTTGGGGGGGATTGAAAGAGAATATACATGTTTTGACCTGACAGGTTTGAAGCGAGGGGCAATAGGATCCGATTCGTATTAGATCTAATGGAGTCTAAAGAATGAATCTGAAAAATCCATTATCAAACAGCCAAAAAAGTGACCTCACAACCAGTATCTGAAGGTTGAATCCTTGGACTGCTGTTAATGGACGCAATTTTCCCACGTTCCCTGTAAATGCCAAGTGGCAATTACAAGGTCAGCTCATTTGCTAACAAGGAGCAAACCGAACAAGAATATCAAATGCGGAATATGGGTAGCGCTTGATTATCAGGCCGTCTTCCCACCTCAAAACAGCTGGCCTGAGAAGCTAACCCTGGCCCAGGCAGCGTGCGGGTTGGGTTTGGACCTCTGGTTCTGCTGCTATTTGGTTAAGTCCTTCCTCTAAACTGTGTCAGTGGATGCAGTGCTACACCGCTGCCATTACGACATTGCAAAAGAATCCTGCTTCACCCAGTGTCATGCTAAAAAATGACCGATGCTAAAGAAGGTTTCAAATCTACAAAAATCCTCTAATTGTGTCATCGTTATACCTTGCACAGTGTAAAGGGAGGCTTCCCCAGATGTCAGCTGACGATCAGCTTACGGCCTGAAGTGCCAACAGCTCTGGCAGTCCTGATTGGCAGTAGGTTAACTTCATATCTCATTTTCATAGTGCAATTTTATACTTCAATCTTATTAGACCATTCGCTGCAGTCAGCCCCCATGGCAGGGATTCTTGCAAACTGGGGATGGGTATTCAGTAACTGTGCTGCAAAATGTTTTATTGCAACAAACTGGAGGTTGTAAGAAGGAGAGTTTTGAGGCTTATATTGATTTTCAGAGGGCCACCATTTTTACGGGGGTGTTTGCCAAGCCCAGTTCACTGCTTGGGATATACCTTAAAATCGGCCACGAGAGGATCAGACACTCTGTGCTCAAGTATTTCTTAGAGAGACCCCTACAACTTTAATCTACCTGCACTCGGCTTTCATGTTAGTCGAAGTCCCCCAACTACACGGCGGGGTTGGGAAACACCCGCCTGCCACTGAAGTCCTGGCCCAGAGCCCTGCAGGTGACAGGACACATGACCAAGGGAAAACCTCGTGGCTAGCTAGGAATCACCACTTCTTGGGAGAAGGGAGAGCCTGGGCCTCCCCTACAGCCCCGTGCACAGAGGTGCGACGCACAACAGCAAGAGACAGCTCTTACCTTTGCCAGACGTTCTTTCTTGTCCCACCAGTCATCGAACGCCCTGAATGCCACCACCTCGACCATCTTGCGGTTCAAGTCCCTTTTCATGATTGCTTTCAGTTCTTTCACAATCACCAAGAGGACGCCGTCCACGGTAGCTTTGTGCGGGTCTTCCTTCTTTGGCTCGTAACCCGGCGGAGGAACAGAGGGGTCAAACTTGGGCAACGGGGGCCACTGCTGCCCGCGGCCAATGACTGCCCCCATGGAGAAGGGGCGGTAGGGAGGAAGATTCACAAACTGCATGCGGCCCCCCATGAACGGTGGGTACTGGTAGGTGTTCTGGCCCTGCATCATCCGGCTCAGCATCTGAGTTTGCATCTGAAAGGACATGGGCATGCCACCCCACTGGTTGCCCAAGACGCTTATCATATCCACCTGCATGACGGGAAACATGCCCGGGTGGAACGGAGGAAGGGGAGGCAAGATGTGAGGTGGGGGGACCCCAGGCGGTGCAGGGAGCGGAGGGGGAGGGACAGTGACCGCTGGGTGAGTCGGTGGAGGCGGCGGTGGGAGAGGCGGTGGCATCGGGAAGCCTGGCTGGGGCGGGGGCGGGGGCGGAAGAGGTGGGAACCCCGGCGGGGGCATGGGTATTGAGGGAGCCATCACAGCCGAGTTGTTAACGGAGGAGTTCACCACGATGGTTTTGGCACACTCTGCACTGGTGATTGGTGCAGAATTCATTTCATCGTCGGATATTTCCATGTCCTCCCCTGACGAATGCTGACCCTGCAGCAGAGGAGAGAAGGAAGAAGAAACACGGGCTTTTAACTTTGGTCAAGGTATTGCGAAGGTAAAACGGCTGCTTGAAACAAGGATCATGTTTTAATTGCAAACCATCTAAAGGAATGCAACGTACAGGAAGGTGGGTCCCGCTGGGCACGTGGCAGAGGACACAAAGAAATACTGGGACGTGCTTCGGTAGAAGCTGTCCGACAGAGAAACATCCTTCCCCACCCAGGTTATGCAGCGTGTTTCTACACACTGCAAGCGAGCGCTCTCGCATTCAGTTAAACACACACAGCCCAGACCTCACTTGGTGGGAAAGACGTGGAGACTTTACTTATAGACTACTGATAAATTGTAAAACAGAGAATAAACTACAAGAAAGGTAACCGATATCCAATAAGGCAGTGCTTGCATAAGTTAAATCATAATCCCTAGCTCTCCCCTGCAGTCAATATTTATCCCTCACTAGAAGGAAGACGTTAGTCTCGCATTAAATGTTTGCTGCTGTTGAACTGAGGCTTTGTAACTACCCCAGAGTGATTCAGACTTAGAAATGAACCTCAAATCCACTGAAAATGTCTGTGCATTGCACACCGAACCCTGCAATCCTCTGAGCAGAAGAAAGGGAAGAGAAAGAAACTCTGGCTCCGTGTCTACGTAGGACAAACGCTGTTGAACCGCACAGAATATGGAAAGAGATTTTGCATTTTATACTAAGTCCCACCTCAACGGTCAAGGGTGCTATTATGCAAATAAATTAAAGAAAAATCAAGGGCATGGCTTGTTCTGAGATTCATAAAGCTCCTGGCGGAGATACCTTGATGCAGCAGAAAAGTAACTGGGCAGCTACATCCATTCAGGGCCTGGTCCCATGTAACGAGATCTCACGGGCCAGGAGGGTACCCGAGGCTTGAAATCTGCCTGTCACGCTAGAAGCAGAGGTAGGAGGATCAGAGCCCGCCCACGACAAATACAGAAACAGAGTAGGGATTTCCAGCAACAAAGCACAAGGGCTGCACGATACACAGAGGCAGTTCAATCGCAGTGGGATGAAGCTCCTTATTAACCAGGTCTTGGTACTAACACGTTGAGCAATGCTCCCCTCTCTCTGACCCCATAGGGAGGACACCAGTTTCAGCTCGCCCTCTTCCAGCTAACAGCACTGAGAAGTAGGACCGCAGCCAATGCATGAACACTACTGGACCCACTTTCTTATACATTTTTTGCAAGCAGTTCCTCCTTCCCAAGAGTCGCGCGCAGGAAGGCAGAAGCAGCAGCCGACATTTGCCATGAAGTGAACTGAATAAAGAGCCCCCCGACCTCACAGCCCAAGAGACGGTGACCGGTCGAAGCCCACCGCGCCTGCCCCCGCTTTGCGCCAGCCGCCAGGGAGCTCGCAACTGGGAATTGTGCTTGCAGAGGGGCAAACATGCCGGCAAGCCTGCTGAACCAGCTCCATTGTGAATCTGGACCTGGTGGGACTTGGAAAAGAGCTGCAAAAAAAAAAAAGTGAAGCATTAGGCAGGTTTAATCCAACATCATCTCTAGTGCAAGAGAACAGGCTGAATGCAAGCCTTGTAACATCGGGCAGGGAAACCTTTCAACCACAGCAAGTCCCTCAACAACGAAGCGCCAGGCAGTGCCAAACGTGACTCACCTAAAACCCACCACTCGGCAAAGAAGAGATGGTAAAAAAAAGCAAGGAAGTGGCAAGGAACCACCGGCATACATGTAAAAGTGCCTGCAAGGTGCAAGGGATGCCTCCGAAAGGCAGGTAACAGCAGTCTGTGTCTGCCCCCGTTGCAGCTCTTCTGTGCCCCAGGTGGAAATGGCTCCACCGAGAGCGGGTGCTGCACTGCCAGGGGAGCGTGCAAATCCACCCCGGCACGCTCCGGGTGACCGGCTGACACTGCACGACCGAGCGCGCCTGCGGCGGGGAACAGCAACCTGCTTTCCAGCTGCTCAC